>NC_138346.1:40572890-45372890 GCF_046562875.1 Panthera onca | reverse complement strand
GAGGTTAAATAACATGCTACTACATGATGAATGGGGCAACCAATAAATCAAAGAAGAAATCAAAAAATGCATGGAGACAAATGAAAATGAAAACACAGTGGTCCAAAACCTTTGAGAGGCAGCAAAATCTGTTGTAAGAGGGAAGTTTATAGCAATACAGGCATACCGAAAGAAGCAAGAAAAAAATCTCAAATAAACAACCTAACCTTACACCTATCAGAACTAGAAAACCCATAACAAACAAAACCCAAACCAGCAGAAGGAAAGAAATAATAAATATTAGAGCGTAAATAAATGATATAGAAACAAAAAAAAAAGTAGAACGATCAATGAAACCAGGAGCTGGTTCTCTGAAAAAGTTAACAAAATTGATAAACTTCTAGGCATATTCATGAAACAAAAAGGAGAGATGACTCAAATAAAATCAGAAATGAAAGAGGATAAATAACAATTGACATCACAGAAATGCAAAGGATTGTCAGAGAATATCATGAAAAACTATATGCCAACAAAGTGGACAACCTAGAAGAAATGGATAAATTCTTAGAAACATAAGAAAATAGCAAAACTGAAGCAGGAAGAAATAGGAAAATTTGAACAGCATTTACCAGCAATGAAATTGAATCAATAACCAAAAAACTCTCAACAAACAAAAGTCCAGGACCAGATGGCTTCATAGGTGAATTCTATCACTTAAAGAAGACATTTTTTTAATGTTTATTTATTTTGGGGAGAGAGAGACAAAGTGTGAGCAGGGGAGGGGCAGAGACAGAGAGAGAGAGGGAGACACAGAATCCAAAGCAGGCTCCAGGCTCTGAGCTGTCAGCACAGAGCCTGACACAGGGCTCAGGCTCACAAGCCATGAGACCATGACCTGAGCTGAAGTCAGATGCTTAACTGACTGACGCTTAACCCAGATGCCCCTACTTAAAGAAGACATTTAAAGAAGAGTTAATATCCATTCTTCTCAAACTTTTCCAAAAAATAGAAGAGGGAGGAAAAGTTCCAAATTCATTCTGTAAGGTCAGCATTGCCTTGATACCAAAACCAGATAAAGATACAACAACAACAAAAAAAGGAGAACTACAAGCCAATATCTCTGAAAATCATAAATGCAAAAATCCTCAACAAAATACTAGCAAACTGAATCCAACAATATATTTAAAAAAAACATTCACCACGAGTGGGTTTTATTCCCATGATGCAAGTGTGCTTTAATGCTCATAAATCAATCATCGTGATACATCACATCAATAAGAGAAAAGGTAACAACTGCATGATCATTTGGATGCAGAAAAAGCATTTGACAAAGGACAACATCCATTCATGATAAGAAGCTTTCAACAAAGAAGGTTTACAGGGAACATACCTCTAAATAATAAAGGCCTTATATGAAAAACCCACAGCTAACATCATATTCAATGATGAAAAACTGAGTTTTTTTTGTTACCTAAGATCAGGAATAAGATAAGGATGCCCATTCTCACCACTTTTATTAAACATAGTACAGGAAGTCTGGGCCACAGCAATCAGACAACAAAAAGGAATAAAAGGCCTACTAATTGGTAAGGAAGAAGTAAAATTTTCACTATTTGTAGATGACATGATACTATATAGAGAAAACCCTAAAGACTACACACACACACACACACACACACACACACACACACACACACAATTAGAAAATGATACATGAATTCAGTAAGTCGCAGGATACAAAATCAATGTACACAAGTCCATTGCATTTCTATACACTAATAATTAAGTGGCTGAAAGAGAAATTAAGAAAACAATACCATCTACAAATGCACTAAAAATAATTAAATACCTAGGAATAAACTTTACCAAGAAGGTGAAAGACCCGTACTCTGAAAACTATAAAACATTGATGAAATAAATTGAAGATGACACAAAGAAATGGAAACACATTCCATGCTAATGGATTAGAAGGACAAATATTGTTAAAATGTTTATAACACCCAAAGAAATCTATAGATTTAATGCAATCCCTGTCAAAATACCAACAGCATTTCTCACAGTACTAGAACCAGCAATCCTAAAATTTGTATGGAACCACAAAAGACCCCAGATAGCCAAAGCAATCTTGAAAAAATAAACAAAACCAGAGGCATCACAATTCCAGGCTTCAAGTTACATTACAAAGCTGCAATAATCAAAACAGTAAGGCGCTAACACAAAAATAGACACACAGATCAATAGAACAGAATAGAAAGCCCACAATAAATAAAATAAATAAACCCATAATTATATGGTCAATTAATCTTCCAGAAAGGAGGCAAAAATATGCAATGGGAAAAAGTCTCTTCAACAAATGGTGTTGGGAAAACTGGGCAGCCACATGCAAAAGAATGAAACTGGACCACTTTCTCTCACCATACACAAAAATACACTCAAAATGGATTAAGGACATATATATGAGACCTGAAACCATACAAAATCCTAGAAGAGAGCACAGACAGTAATTTCCTTGACATTGGCAATAGCAACATCTTTCTAGATATGTTCCCCAAGTCAAGGGAAACAAAAGAAAAAATAAACTATTGGGACTACATCAAAATAAAAACTTTCTGCACAGCAAAGGAAACAATAAACAAAACTAAAAGACAAACTACTGAATGAGAGAAGATATTTGGAAGCAACATATCCAATAAAAGGTTAGTATCCAAAATCTATAATGAACATATATAACTTGACACCAAAAAAACAAATAATACAATTAAAAATGGGTAGAAGACATGAACAGACAATTCTCCAAGGAAGACACACAGATGGTCAACAGGCACATGAAAAGATTTTCAACATTATTCATCATCAGGTCAATGTAAATCAAATCCACAATGAGATACTACCTCATATCTGTCAGATGGCTAAAATAAAAAACACAAGAAAGAAGTGTTGGTGATGACATGGAGAAAAAGGAACCCTCTTGTACTGTTGGTGGGAATGCAAACCAGTACAGCCACCGTGGAAGACACTATGGAGGCTCCTCAAAAAATTAAAAATAGAATTAACCTGTGATCCAGTAATTGCACTACTAGGTATTTACCCCAAAAATATGAAAACATTAATTCAAAGGGATATATGCACCCCTATGTTTATTGCAGCATTATTTACAATAACCAAATTATGGAAGTAGCCCAAGTGTCATCAATAAATGAATGGGGGGCACCTGGGTGGCTCAGTTGGTTAAGCATCCAACTTTGGCTCAGGTCATGATCTCACAGTTTGTGAGTTTGAGCCCCTCATCAGGCTCTCTGCTGTCAGCACAGAGCTTGCTTTGGATCCTCTGCTTGCCTATCTTTCTGCCCCTCCCCCACTCATTCTCTCTCCCTCTCTCTCCCTCTCTCAAAAATAAATAAATATTAAAAAATAGGGGCGCCTGGGTGGCTCAGTCGGTTAAGCATCCGACTTCGGCTCAGGTCATGATCTCATGGTCCGTGAGTTCGAGCCCTGTGTCAGGCTCTGTGCTGACAGCTCAGAGCCTGGAGCCTGCTTCAGATTCTGTGTCTCCCTCTCTCTCTGACCCTCCCCCGTTCATGCTCTGTCTCTCTCTGTCTCAAAAATAAATAAACATTAAAAAAATATATATATATAAAATAAAAAATAAATAAATGAACAGATAAAGTGGCAGATATATATGGAAATATTATTCAGCCATAACAAGGAATGAAATCTTGCCATTTGCAACAACATGGATGGATCTAGAGAGTAGAATGCTAAGGGAAATAGGCCAGAGAAAATCATTCCATATGATTTCACTCATTCGTGGAATCTAAGAAACAAAAGAAATAAACAAAGGAAAAAAAGAAACAGACAAATTAAAACAGACTATAGAAAACAAACTGGTGGTTACCAGAGGAGGGGAGGATTACGAGGTGGGAGATGGATGAAATAAGTGAAAGGGATTAAGAATACACTTGTCTTGATGAGCACTGAGTAATATATGGAACTGTTGAATCACTATGTTGTATATCCGAAAGTAATATAACAATGTATGTTAACTACATTGGAATTAAAATCTTTATTAAAAAAAGAAGTCTCTTGGACTTTTCCGGGTTTCAAGATCATTGCAGGGGTCCCACACACCATGTCCTTCTGTAACCATATTCAAAGACAGAAATAGCTAGCGGTACAGGGCCAAGAGCTCTTAGTACCCTGTCTCTTATCAGAAAGGAAAATATTCCCTAGGATATCCAAAGAGGATTTCCTCTTACACTTCATTGGTCAGAACTGGGTCACATGCTTGCTCTTAGGCCAAAAACTGGAGCCACTTTCCCTGAGATCATAATATCTCCAATGAATATCTAAATAGGGGTTCTGTTAGCAAGAAAGAAGGAACAGGATAAGAATGGTTTTAGCTACCCTCAAACTTATTATGTTATTAGAATAGCACGGAAGCTTGCTAAAAGTCAGTGTTCTGTTGATACTCCTTGACTATAACTAGACACAACATTGGTACTCTTAGGTACCACTGCTAAGGTTGAATGCAGAACTAAGGAAATGTTTAATTAAAATGGTGTGTGCCTGGGTAGCTCAGTTGGTTAAGCATCAGACTCTTGATTTCAGCCCAGGTCATGATCTCATGGTTCATGAGACTGAGTCCTAGGTCAGGCTCGTGGAGCCTGCTTAGGATTCTCTCTCTCTCTGCCCCTTTCTCTCTCTCTCTCTCTCTCAAAGTAAATAAACTTTTAAAAAATGTGGTATATAATTCAAGGAAAAGAACTAATTATCCTTCTAAATTTGTGTTAGTACCTGTGATTTTGCCAGAATTTTTGAAGAACTGTATTTGAATGAAGTTTTACCCTCAAAAAGAGAATAAAATCTATTCAAATAGAAATAGATTATGATCTGGACTGTTTTTGAAAACATGTATTTTATTGTGGCTATAAGTATATTTTGAGTTTGGGGAACCTGGATGGCTCAGTCAGTTAAGAGTCCAACTTAAGCTCACATCATGTTCTCAGGGTTCATGGGTTCGAGCTCCGCATCAGGCTCTTTGCTGTCAGCACGGTGCCAGCTTCAGACCCTCTGTCTCCCTCTCTCTCTGCCCCGCCTCCACTCACTTTCTCTCTCTCTCTCTCTCCCTCTCTCAAAAATAAACATTAAAATGAAAGAATACTTTGAGTTTGTGTTTGTCCTACTACTCACAAGAACAAAATCATGAATCAAAAAGTGAAAAATTCAAACTGCTTTCAAGTGTCATTGAAGTCATAGATACTACATCTAGTCTATATATCACAGAAGCCTTCCAAAAAGTTGAAACCAAATTTCCGAAATTTAATTTAGTTAAACTACTTGTTTATGAAAACACAAGCTTGGTCTCAAAATACTGTTTTCAGTTTAAATGAGGAAGTACAGGTTTTAGGAAGTAGTAGTTCGTGTGGTGGCTATGAATTAATAGGGTATCACTGCTTTGGGAAATTCTCCAGACTGTTATTATTAGTAAGAATAACTTTGCACAGTTTTTTAGATATACTTTTTTAGATGATAGTCACCAAACATCAAGAATACTAAAAATTGTCCACATCATAGTAAGATGTCTCCTCCAAAAAAAAAGCATCCATTTCCAGTAATTTTTAAATGATTATTAAAGACTATAATTTGGATAAAAAGATAAAAACACAATTTTTCCATTTCCCATTATAAATGAACTTCCAAACATATCTGTACTTATATTTTACTAAAGACAAGACCTATCAGAGTAAACCTGGCTATCAAACCAAAACACTTATCTCATCTCTTTTAAAAAATAGCTAATACAGTAAAATTAAAAGTTTACTTTTAGGGGTGCCTCGGTGGCTCAGTCAGTTGAATATCTGACTTTTGATTTCAGGTCAGATCATGATCCCAGGATCATGGGATCAAGCCCTGTGCCCAGTGCAAACCCTGCTTAAGATCCTCTCTCTCTTTCTCTCTCTAAAAAAATAAAAATAAAAATAAAAGTCATTTCCTTTTAAACGTTGTATCCTGTAAAAGGTAACTGCTAAAAATATCTTCAGTTATCCATGGATAGGTTTTCCACACTTTTTACAGCATGTGCCAGGCAAAAATGAGATGGTAATGTGATAAGTCATCATCAACCAATAACTTGTTTTATCACTCTAGTAAATAATAAGCATTAGATATGAAAGTGAAGTGGGGCGCCTGGGTGGCTCAGTTGGTTAAGCATCCGACTTTGGCTCAGGCCATGATCTCGCAGTCCGTGAGTTCGAGCCCCACATCAGGCTCTGTGCTGACAGCTCAGAGCCGGAGCCTGTTTCTGATTCTGTGTCTCCCTCTCTCTGACCCTCCCCCATTCATGCTGTCTCTCCCTGTCTCAAAAATAAATAAACGTTAAAAAAAAAAAATTAAAAAAAAAAAAAAAGATATGAAAGTGAAGTTAATGAGGTATAAGATTTTCTTGGTGGGATTGGAACAATTCCACAGAATGCAGAAGGGGTGGCAGCCTTACGGTTTCTTAGTAAGTAGATTATATATAAAATCTGAAGATTTCCAAGTTTGATATTTTCTATTTTATCTGTTTACTTTTTATTTTTCTTGTTTAGAATTTATTTTCCACATTATAATTTATTGGGTGTTAGATTCTTGTGAGGATGTAAGAGAACATCATTTCTGAATGGGTGCTTATGAAATGAAGCCTATCTTGATCAACTGGTCAACTGAGCAATGAAATCTCTGGCCAGCAGTGAGTTGTTGGCTGGGGGAGGTTCATTTGTTTGTTTTTGTTTTGTAATATTTTATATATATATATATATTTTTTTAATTTTTTTTAACGTTTATTTATTTTTGAGACAGAGAGAGACAGAGCATGAACAGGGAGGGGCAGAGAGAGAGAGGGAGAAACAGAATCCGAAACAGGCTCCAGGCTCTGAGCTGTCAGCACAGAGCCCGACGCGGGGCTCGAACTCACGGACCGTGAGATCATGACCTGAGCCGAAGTCGGACGCTTAACCGACCGAGCCACCCAGGCGCCCCTATTTATATATATTTTAAGTAAGATACAAACCCAAGGGATAGGTCCCATGGCTCATGAGCATTTAAAAAATAGGATTTGAAGATTATAATTACTATAGGCTGAATTGTGTCCCCCCGCCCTAAAAATCATATGTTGAATCCTAACCCCCAGGACCACAGAACTGACCTTATTTGCAATAGGATCCTTACAGACGTAATTAATTAATTAATTAAGATGAGGTAATGTTGGAGCGGGGTAGGCCTTTACTTCAATATGACTGGTAAAGGTAAGTATGGACATGGACACACACCCAAGAAGAATGCCATGTGAAGATGAAAGTAGAGATCCTATAAGTCAAGGACCACCAAATATTGCTAACAAAACACCGGAACCTAGGAGAAAAACCTGGAACAAACTCGACCTTACAGCCTTCAGAAGGAACCAACCTGGTCAACACTGATTTCGGACTTCAAGCATCCAGAACCATGGGACAATGAATTGCTGTTGTTCTAAGCCACCCAGTTTGTGGTATTTTGTTACTGCAGTCTTATAATTAATCATAGTTTAGCTTCTTTCATCAGAAAATAATAACATTTGACCCCTCCCAGGCATTGATTTTTTTCAGGATCAAACAATCAAAGTGGTTGTGATGGCTAAAGCAAACCAAACTTCTAATTTCCACTACTGTCCTTACAGGCAATACTTTATAATAAAAATTCTTTGGAAACCGATTAAATTTTGGTTATCCGGTATATATACTTAATGTTAATGTCAGATATAGCAGAAGCAGAGCATTATGTGACACTGATACAGAGTGTACGTAAGGAAAAGTTTATAACATCCAAAAATGTAAATACATTTCAGCATTACAATTAGAGTTAAACATTTTCATAAGCAAAAACAACATTAGAAACTTATATCTAAGATGAAAAAGGTATGATTCAACTTCAATAATAAAAAAAAAAAGAAGTGGTTGAAAAGTAATTTATGTATTTTTCTTTCCCTTTTCATGAAGTCATTAAGGGCAAATTTCACACTTTCTTTCCTGCCCTCTGAGTTAAAGATTTGGATATAATATGGAACAATATGTGGTCATTTGGCAGGTAACTAGAGGACCCAAAGTAGTGATATTCTAAAATCTAGACCCAGAGCCAAGAAATACCTGTGGCTGTCTTAAGGTATGTTAAGCCTCTCTAACAAGATTAAACCTTGGAAAAAGATGGTTCCTATTGAGGAGGGAGGAACCAGGGGAGGAAGGGAGAGGGAAACAGAGACAGAGAGAAAGTTGTCAATACCATCCAAGGAAAACAGAACTACCTGACAGGTAGCCCTAGAAAACTCATAGTAAACAGAAGGATCATTTATTTGGCTTTGCCACACTTACTTAAAACTCCTTTAAAGCCATCTAATTCACTTTCTTCCATTTAATTTCCACCAGGTAATCTGGTATTTATTCATTTAGTTTTGCAGGCCACATGATGCTGGACAGAGGGAGTGTTAGGGAGTATTCTTTTCCCTAGAAAGGAATATGCCCCTCTGCAAATTAAAATAGTAGTATAAATCAGATTCTTTACTTTTAGCAAATATAATCTAGCTGTAACAGTTAAAAGAAAAATAATGGCTAACACTTATGGAGTATTTGCTATGTGCCTGACATATCTTTTTTAATTTTTTTTTAAAGTTTATTTATTTTTGAGACACAGAGAGAAAGTGAGGGAGGGGCAGAGAGAGAGGGAGATACAGAATGCAAAACAGGCTCCAGGCTCTGAGCTGTCAGCACAGACCCCAATGTGGGGCTTGAACCCACAAACAGTGAGATCATGACCTGAGCCAAAGTCACTCAACCGACTAAGCCACCCAGGCACCCCTGTGCCTCACATAGCTTTAAGCACTTTACTTGTTCATTTAATTCTCACAGAAAACCCTTGAAGTAAGTGTAATTATTAAGCCCATTTTACAGACAAAGAAATTAAGGATTAGACCTCTGGGGAAGTGTTTTACTGAGCCTCTAGATCTGAGAGTTAAGAAACAAAAACCTCGACCAGTAGTAATCCCCTAATGTACTCTACCTTCTTATACCCAGCTTAAGGTAGACAGCTTCATCAATCATGTTACCATACAAGGTAGTACCTGCACTATCTCAGCAACTCTGTACACAGCTCAGTTCCCTCTTGAGAATGAAGATAGCAGTAAAGAATTCCAAACAAATCTATTGTATCTTCTCAGATCAATCATGGCTGAGTGATTCTCCAAGTTGTAGAGATAGTATGAAACAGCTTGAATATTTTGGGTGTACAGGTTAGCTGCAATTTTGTGTGGACACTATTACATTGCTGGTCTAGAAGTTGTACTGTAAAACCATTTGGCAGTTTTGTAAGGGTGAATTTCTTTTGCAAGTACTAGATATTCAGACTGCAAGTAATGAAACCTTACCCACACCGTGTGGTAAGAGACTTCATGCATTCCTTGGAACCACTATAATCCTTAAAAATGTATGGCCAAAACTTCAGTTTGAGTTGTCTGCTTTTCTTTAATAATTCTCCAGATCTTCAATTGATGAACTGAAATAAACACCAATAAAATATAGGCACAGGCGATTCCCTACGGTTACCTTTTACCTTGGACCAACAAGACATTTAAATTTTCTTATTCTGCTGAGAATAAGACTTTTTAGGAGTTAAGACTATGGAATTGGGCCTCAAGTATTCAGTTATATTATCAATATTAAAGAAATGAACATATATTAATCAAATTAGAGAGCAACGAAAGAAGAGGTAAACAGAGGAAAAACATGAGGTATGGCTTATCAATCTCTGTAAAAAGAGTAATTCCCTCCTGCCCCCCATTAACTAACTTCAAGATTACCAGAGAGGCTGGGAGAAGAGAGGAGAGAAAGTGGTGCTTACCCTAAGGGGGTATGGAGAGAAGTGCCTTTCACAGAGTCTCAGCAGAGCTGGAAGAGGGCACATCTTTGCTGCCTCTAGACACTCCTACGAGGTGGCAGGCACTCGCCAAAAAAGCAGAAACACGCAAGTGAACAGAAAGACAAGATGTCTACCCCGTGAGGCTTACATCCACTTTGACAAACTCATGGTTGGGCATATTACTCCTTTATACTACAGGAGAAGAAAAGCTGTGGAGGGGTGGATAGAGAACTGACATCTACTGAGTGCTCACTTTGTACAAGGCTCTGGACCTTCTTGTACCCCGCTGACTTGTGGATCTAACACATAAGACTTGAAGAGCTGCTGAAAAATCCTGATGTCCTCCCTGCTTCAGATCCTAAATAGACCAGACTACATTATGGACTACATAATCAGTGGTCTATAAAAATAGCAATCATAGAAATACTTAGAATCCGCAAATTGGGACAGTGTGGGCACGTGGAAGACACTTAATAAATATTTTTAGAATGAATGCATGATTAATAATTTTTAAAACTGTCAAAAATCAGTTTCATTATTTAAGAATTTATTGTGTTTTTTTGAGTTTACTTATTTATTTTTGAAAAAGACAGAGAAAGAGAGAGAGTGAGTGTTGGGGGTGGGAAGGGGCAGAGACAGAGGGAGAGAGAGAATCACAAGCAGGCTCCATTCTGTCAGCACAGAGCCTGGATGCGGGACTCAATCTCATGAACTGGGAGAGCGTGACCTGAGCGAAAATCAAGAGTCAGAGGCTTAACCAACTGAGCTATCCAGGCACCCCAAGAATTTATTGCATGACATGAAGTTATTTGACACTATAAAAGTGTTTGTCTTAACCTCTTAAAGGGAACATTGTGTAAATAAATAGCCTGAACATTGCCTAAATAAAGAAAATGCTTAGAGAACTTAAGATAGGATGAAGAGCTATTTTAGGCAAGTACTCCAACTTCTTATACCCATGAGAATTCTTTATAAACAAGCCAACAACTTCAAGTCACAAAAGGTCCTCCACCTGAGCAGCACCTATTATTATAGCATGCATTCCAGGGGGGCTGGCTGACCCTTATCTTCAAAATGAATGATGTTGAGAACCCGAAAAGTAAACAATGCAGATTGTTCTCCTTTCTGAACTCATAGGACATACACTTTGAGGAGCAGAAAAAAAGGGGAAACATTTAGTTTGCTTAGTGAAAACAAGAGAAATCGTCCAGTGGATTTGCATTCTGAACAGATTAAGTATGCCATTTGTTGATTGGCTAATTTCATTGGAAGAAATTCAATATTGAGGGAAAGAAATGCAATTGCAGGGGCCCCTGGGTGGCTCAGTCAGTTAAACGTCCGACTTCATTCAGCTCAGGTCATGATCTCACAGTTCGTGAGTTCAAGCCCCATGTCAGGCTCTGTGTTGACAGCTCAGAGCCTGGAGCCTGCTTCAGATTCTGTGTCCCTCTCTCTCTGCCCTTCCCCACCTCTCAAAAATGAATAAACAATAAAAAATATTTTTAAAAAATGTAATTGCATAATTCTCTGTCAAATATGAAGAATACTCAAATATAACAAATTTTTGGCAAGTTAAAGAATATGAATAAATGTACATTCCTATTATTGATAGCAGTACAGTATCTTACAATATTGTCTTCCTGCTTAACTGCTTCCTTAACAGTCCACTTAGAGCCTAGCAAGAGGTGAGGGGGAAAAGATTTTATTATTTCTATTTAGAGTAAAAAAAAATTAATGCTTACCTCTTTATTTTATTTTTTTTAAGTTTATTCACTTATTTTGAGCAAATGAGCAAGGGATGGGCAGAGAGAGAGAGGGAGAGAGAGAGTCCCAAGTGGGTTCCATGCCATCAGTGCAGAGCCTGATGCCAGGCTTGAACCCACAACTGTGTGATCATGACCCAAGCCAAAACCAGGAGTTAGACGCTTACCCGACAGAACCACCCAGGCGCCCCTAGAGTAAAAATTTTAATTAACCTTCCTAACAAACATGGAAGGGAAAAACCAATATCAAGTCATCTGGATGAGAGTGGAGGAAATCCTCTCCGCTTAGGCTGATGTTTTTGTAAACCAAGTGAAGATGCTGGTCAACTCCCAACGTGAGCTAGAGAGCAAAGAGATAAGCAAACCCAGGAGATGGAAAGTTGGGCAGCTTCTGTCTTTTAGAGCCTCAGCTTTGTGGTAAAGCTTCATTGTTTTAAGAGAATTATTGGAAATTTCTAGCATGACACACCCACATTAAGATATCTGCGCTCGTTCCTGAGACACATGCAACCATACAATCGTCTCTTAATTATCCCTGTTGGAACAGTGGTGAGGTTGAGCATCCAACTTTGGCTCAGGTCATGATCTCACAGTCTGTGAGCTCGAGCCCGCATCAGGCTCTGTGCTGACAGCTCGGAGCCTGCAGCCTGCTTCGGATTCTGTGTCTCCCTCTCTCTCTGCCCCTCCCCCACTCATGCTCTGTCTCTCTCTCTCTCTGTCAAAAATAAATAAACATTAAAAAAAATGGAACAGTGGTAAAAATAACTCCAAATATCTGTGTGTGTGTGTGGGGGGGGGGGGGGGTTGGACACCTTTTCATTTCACATTTAAATTTTTTTATTGAGGTATAGTTTACATACCTTAGTTTTAGGCATACAACATAATGCTTTGATATTTATATATATTGTGAAATGATCACCACCATAAGTCTAGTTAAAACCTGTCACCAAACACAGTTACTGAATTTATCTTTCTTGTGATGAGAAGTTTTAACATCTACTTTCTTAGCAACTTTCAAATATGCAATACAGTATTATTAACTATAGTCACCATGCTGTATATTACATCTCTGTGACTTACTTATTTTATAACTGGAAGTTTGTACCTTTTGACTCCTCTCATCAATTTTGCCCACTGCCCAAGCCCCACCTCTGGCAACCACCAGTCTGTTCCCAATATCTTTTTAAAAACCATTTAACTGGGCTATGAATATACTATAGTATCAAGATGTATTATGAAAAGTTGATGAACATTAAGAATTACTTAATTCTTGTTGGTAGCCATTGTTGTTGGTAGCAGATTGTTGTTGGTAGCCATTTCATTCTTTCAAGGAGTTTATGCCCAGTGTTGATGGAAACTGAAGAGTCATAATGCATCTCCAGGAATAAATTAGGGCCTGAAGGAATATGAAAGTTGAGAAGTATCCATTTATATGTCTCTTCTTATCTAACATTTAGGAATCTGTGTCTGAAAGACAAGGAAGTTAACAGATGATCACTGGATTACCTATCACATAGAGAAGGGAAGAAGAGTTTTCTAAGAACCTTTGATCTTCAAAGTCAGAAATGAACATAAAATAAATTTATGACAGGAAACCAACGTGGGGAGCATACCAGGTGGCAAGAACCAACTGGCTTAGAACCAACTGGCCCAAGAGCAGAGTAACATTTATTGTTTCATTGAAAAGAAGAAAATAACTTTATTTATTTATTTTTGAGAGAGAGAGAAAAAGAGCATGAGTAGGGGAGGGGCAGAGAGAGAGGGAGACAGAGAATCTGAAGCAGGCTTCAGGCTCTGAGCTGTCAGTACAGAGCCCGATGTGGGGCTCGAACCCACAAACCGTGAGATTACGACCTGAGTCAAAGTCAGATGCTTAACCAACGGAGCCACCCGGCACCTCAAGAAGAAGATAACTTTAAAAGGACAGTGATATAATATTTTATTTGTTAATAATTTTTGAAAATTTCCAAAAAGGACATTTCTACACATTCACATCAAAAAAGTCATGTTCCCACCCCAAATATCCATGTACATTGTATTTTTAGTGTATGATACAAAACAGCTTAAGCAACTCTACTTCTAAAACATATTTCTCATATTTATTTCATGACAAATCCCCAGGCTGGAGGCAGGGTAAAACCCAAGAGGCTACTGCCCCTTCCAGAATAACCATGTGGGAAGCTTCAGGATGATTAGGTGAACATAGAATGGCTATGAGCTTCTGGTAAGCAGAACTAGGTATTATTCATCTTTAGACATGGCACTTATTACAGTGCTTGGTACATAGTCACTATTGGATAAATGTTGATTAATAAGTGTGCACCTCATAGGTTTAAACCATAGGTAGCTACCTGGATTGGGAAGAAGTCACAGACTGAAATTCAAATTATGTTGGTAACTTGTCCTATGAACTTTTATGAGTCAGTTCCTGTCTATTTGGTCATCTAGGAAAGAGGCTGCCTGGTGGAATGTTTAATGTATCTTATGTGCATTGAACTCCTCATATAAAAGTACCAAGTAATTACCATTATTATTAACTAAAGAGCTCATCCTTTATATTTACCGAAATGCCTTTCAACCAAATACTTGAAAGCACTTCCAATTATGGCAAATTACTCCTAATACTTTTCTAAAACCTTAACACATTTTAAGGACTGAAAACATATCTATAGCTTTCATTTATAATTATTATTTTTACTCAGTCCAGATGGCTTCACTGTAATGACAGTTTTTAAAGGCTTTCTTTGGTCTCTCAAATTTTTCAGAATTAATGACATATTTACATTGAATGGGCTACCAGCTAAAAAGAAATAATTTAGTAGGCCCTTAGACTCACTATTTCACCCAAGGGCAATATGACTTTTACTCTGTTCACTGTGGACAGATTCAGATAAATCTGAAGAAATCTTTTGCCATTATCCAGAGACCCACAATCTCTGAATCATCACCAGCGCTGGAGGCATAAGTCAACTCCGGGATTTAAGTAGCCCAGAGTCACCAAGGAGCAGCCACATTCCATGAAAGGAACGTGAGTCCTCAGGAATCACTGACACTCATTAAGTTCTTCTAGCGCCAAAGAAGGCAGGGGTGCCTACCAACAGGGCACCTCAAGGACCCCTTGCATTTCTGCTGCTTAAATCCAGGCCAGGCTTGGCTACTAGGACCTCAGGCATTTGTAGACATCCTTCTGAGGGCCATTTGTTAGTGCACTGTGGTCCAGTTCTACAACTGGTGCAAACCTACCTATGTTCACTGCCAAAAAGAGAAAAAAATGCTAAGACAAAAACAACGAAGGCAGGAGCCAATGATAGTTTTAAGAAATGGTTGTGTCTAACAAGTCCCTTTACATAGAAGTATATTAGTATTGTTTTCCAGTGTCTGTATTTAACATAAAACAATGATCATTTTGAAACTAAAACACTTATATTTAAAGCATATAACATGAAGACTTGCATTGGAAAAGTTGGAAGGGACTTTTGTTGGAAATTTGAAAAAGGCTAAATATAGATCTTCATTTCATAACAGCTGTAAAATGTAGAAAATTGTATAATTGACAAAATTATAAATCAACCTCTTTCTCTCATCTTACACAATAGAATTAACAAAGCCCCCCAAAGGATAAATCATTCCAAAATACAGACCATTTGTATGGTTTTGATTTTGTTTTAGATTTCCATTAGCTAACATAGTAAACATCTTTCAAGCAAGTACTCCTTTAGAGAGATAGTTTTGTTTATTAAAAATAACTTCACATATCACATATCATCCAAATACTTGAAAGCACTTCCAATTAATAAGTGTGCACCTCATAGGTTTAAATAAAAAAATAAATTTTTTATTTACAAATGGAGTGCATATTTTCTTATACTGCTCATTATTAATGGATTAAAATGCACTTTGCTGAATTAAAATATTTTACTTTTGTTACACATACACTTATTCAGGAAAAAAAAAAAAGACATGGATGCTTCATCCCCTCTTATGATTGCTTCTTTTTTCCCGGCTTCCCAAAGGAGGGAAGCAGTAAGGAGAAACTTAGCAAGATCAGATAGAGCTGCCATCTTGAAATCAAATGGGAAAGAACAAGAGAATCACAATGATGCTGGTCTTGATAACACTAAGCTGCTGACATATACGAGCTACCTCCTCCCAGATTTTGTGTCATGTGAAAAAAAGTTAAACTTTATCTTTTTAAGCCACTGTCAGAGTCTCTGTTGCTTAAAACTGAAAAGCCTTTGTAACTGACAAAGAATTAATAAAAACATTTTTAAATGTTTTTACTGTTTATTTATTTATTTTTAGAGACAGCAAGTGAGGGAGGGAGAGGAAGAGAGAATTCCAAGCAGACTCCATGCTGTCAGTGCAGAGCCTGATGCGGGGCTCAATTTCACAAACCATGGGATCATGCTCTGACACAAAATCAAGAGCCAAATGCTTAACCAACTGACTCTAAAAGTATTTTTTAAGTACACAACCAATGGAAGTCCAAAGAAGGAAATTACATGAAGTAGAAAGAATTAGGAAAGGCCCTGAGGAAGATTTGTCATCTGTGATGGTCATGAAATGTTGGGATACGAAAGTAGAGTGAATTTTAGGTATAATTATGCTACCAGGAAAATCTCTGAGAAAAATGTCCAAATTATTGTTACTTTTATTAAGCCATCTGTTCACAAAGTCATTTTGATTACAGTTTCATTTAAGGCAAATATCTGATTTATATATTTATTACTACCAAATAGTAACACATTTCCAACGATACATATGATACAATAAATGATACAATAAATACAACAAATGATTTTGCTATTTTGGGAAAAATTCCCCCAAAAGGTATAAATAATGAAGCATTTTGCAATTTTAAGCTCCACACAAAATTGTATTTTAAATGTTGTTTGAGTAACTTATATTTATTAAAGTTTATTTTATCTTTATTTTGTTTTTCTTTCTTTACTGTTTTTTTAAACAATGGAAACAAAAACATCCAATCCCATTTAATCATGATAAATTATTATTTACTAATAAATGAAACTAGAGGTAGCCAGTGATTCATTGCAACCTTCATAAACCTGATTATTATATATATTCTAAAAATAAATACAATAATGAGCTCTTTGCTTCTGCATATATATGGGCATCATAATTATAGGATTGCGCAGTCTTAAGGTCAAAGCAGTAGGTCAGATCTCTGATCTTAACCAGACCAGGACGAAGCTGCTGATTAAAACATGAAACTAAATACCCACACACAAAAGAATCCTATCCCATTGCAGGGGAATGCATTGTGACCAACTGTTTATTAGATTCAAATATTTTTGCTCAGCATAGGTAAGTTCATTAAAAGATGCTAATGAAAGCCAGATATTCTTGTAAAAAATGAGAACTCTCCAAATTTAATTTAAGGGTGAGGGTGATTAACCTAGTTATTTATTTAGAGTAAGAACACTAGATAATTGGTGTTAGAGGGAGCTTTAGTTTTATCCTCTCAAACAATGCTTAAACAGATAATTTTGGAATTTTTTCAATCATACATTGTCAGTTTTCTGAAAGTATGGTTAATTCTGCAGTCATAATAACTATGGGTACTCTGTGCCAAAGTATTAAGACCAAAAAATCTATTATGTATCTCAGTTTTCCCAAGGGAATTAAATAGTTTTAAGTTATTTTAGTATGGACTTAAATGCTAAGGTAAGTTATGTAAGAAAAATAAACTGATGCATAAAGGTCTCTACTATAACTATGTATTTTTAATATTCTGAATAGTTCAAAACAGGAATGACAGATTAAACATTTTAACATAAATTCCTTGGGCAGAGTAGACTTACAAAATGATACGTAAAAAGTTTTTTTGAGAGAGAGCATGCACATGTGTGCATGAGCGCACACAGGTGCAGAGGAAGCAGAGGAAGAGAGAGAAAATCTAAAGCAGGCTCCACGCCCAGCGCAGAGCCTGATGTGGGGCTCCATCTCACGACTGGGGATCATGACCTGAGCTGAAATCAAGAGTTGGACACTTAACCGACTGAGCCACGCAAGAACCCCAGTGATATGTGAAGTTATTTTTAATAAACAAAACTATCTCTCTAAAGGAGTACTTGCTTGAAAGATGTTTACTATGTTAGCTAATGGAAATCTAAAACAAAATCAAATATGCATTTGATTTTGTCATTTTTAACTAGTATTTATTTAAAATACTTAACTCATAGAATGTGTATATATACAAATGTACATGTAAATATGTATATATGGAACATAGATAGATATATATGTGTATACACACAAAACACACACACACACACACACACACACACACACACACACATTGGTTGTATTGTCCCTTCATAGCTTTTTAAGAAGCTGATCTACTTATGGCTAAAACACACTAGTGCTCTGGGGTTCTGTAAGTATTCGTGGCTCTCCTGGGGTGAAAAACTAACTTATTTTACTTGTTAAAATATCTTTAAGCTTCCAAAGATTATCAGTATTATTTTGTGTGTTACATGTTGAATCCTATTCAGCAAACCCTGCACCCCTGAGAACAAGGGTCTGTCCCATACATACATATCATTCTCAAGCCTCCCTGACTCCCAACCTTAACCACCACCACACACACATATTTTTACAAAACCAAGAAATCATAGCTTGTTGTTTGCAAACTTTCTTTGCAAACAAAAACAAACGGCCCACGTTCTGGAGTAAAGCTGGCACACCTCTTGACAAGTTAGCCAATGGCAGAGTCTTCTGCCTCCATGATAGAAGTAGTGGCTTTTCTCCCCACCCCTGGCTGATAGGTATGTGTGAGGCCAGGCAGAAATAGTCAAAAGTAGGATCTGAAATATCCATGCATGCACACACCCATGTACACACATCCCCCTCTCTTTCTTTTGGGTGGCCATCTGGCTCTAACAATTTGGTCCATGAATTAAACTGATCTCTGTGTAAATGAAAGAGAACTTAATTCATGAATTAAGCTTTGATACCTAAAGAGTTTAGCCAAACATTTCTAAGGGTTTCCTTGTCAATTGGAATCATTACTTTTCTGTTTACGTTCATACACTATACCGGTTTTTGGGTGTTGGTTTTTTGTTTTTTTGGTTTTTTTTTTTTTTTTTTTTTTTTTTTGGCATTTTCATCATTACTGTCTCCTTAGTGAAAAGTCCACATTCTTAAGTCCAGGCTTATTTTCTTTCTTTCTTTTTTAAATAGACTACTTTTTAGAGCAGTTTTAGGTTCACAGCAAAATTGAGCAGAAGGTAGAGATTTTCCATATACCCTCTGCACCACACATGCTAGTCTCTGCCATTATCAATATCCTCCACCTGAGTAGTACATGTGCGTTAAAACTGAACCTACATTAATGTATCATTATCACCCAAAGTCTATGGTTTATATTAAGGTTCATTCTTGGTATTGTACAAAATATAAAGTGACATTTTAACTTTCATAACTGTACAAGTTATTCCCTATCACAGAGGGAAATCTTTATAAATACATATTGGAGAAACTAATTCTTTTTTTAATTTTTTAATGTTTATTTTTGAGAGGGAGAAAGACAGAACGTGAAGGGGGCAGAGAGAGAGACACACACAGAATCCGAAGCAGGCTCCAGGCTCTGAGCTGTCAGCACAGAGACCAGTGTGGGATTTAAACACACGAACCTGTGAGATCATGACCTGAGCTGAAATCGGATGCTTAACTGACTAAGCCACCCAGTCCCTGAGGAACTAATTCTTAAAGTCAAGTTAATCATTATCAAGTTTCCTTCAATTCTTCATAGATTCATAAAAACTCACATGGCTATTGTCAATAATCTGCTTTTTAATGCCTCAACTTTTTTGACAGTTAACTGGCAGCCTTGGTATTTGGGATTTTGTTTTGGTTTTGGTTAATTTTCTCTATATTTTCTTTTAAGCAATGGAATAAAAGTACACAAGTTGAAATAATATTTTACTAAATTTTTTGTTTAATTGAACCAACTGACCAACTCAATCATGACCATGTTATCAAATACAACATAAAGTGCCCAGATTGAAAATTAAATTTTCTCAGAAATATGGAAATTAAGAAAATATAACTACATTTATGCATTGTCTACATGTAGCAAAATATACACATCACCAGTAAAAACCTTCATCAGACAAGAAGGTAGTACCTTAGGGCATGCTTGAGTTACCCAAAACTATCCTGTGCTTTTGAAAGCTTTGAATACATGAACTATGAAGAATAATATCTATGCTACAAAACAATGTGTAAGAAGGTGTCGCTCTTGAGTGGCATCCATAATTGTTATTTGGGTTTTTCAGCTTATTCAGACATCTGCCATTTTTATAAGGATCAGGAGAGAAGCCAGGCTGAGATTATGGCAGTCTGCTGCCTGGCCAGGCTGACTGTCAACTGGGCTCAGGTGGTCTTCAGAACTCCTCTTCCCTCTGCCTGACCTTCCTTAAGTGTATCTCCCCCAATATGCCCTCCAAATATGCCCTATATAACTAACTTCCCCCACTAGCAAACGCTCCCATCCCTTAGCTAAACCTGCTCCAGGAAATGATGGGATAGAGTCACGTCCATGTATAAATAGCTGACAAAACTTCATTTATTATCATTCCTGAGTTATTTAAATTTTAGCTAAACAACAAGCAAAGAATAAAGTATTTAATTTTCTAATGTCAGGATCTTGGCAAGTAAAGATAGTATTTCTTGCAGGATGGCAGGGAATGGAGTGGGAAGCAGAAATGTTCCAAGCAAAAGGGATGAGAGAAATTTAGTAACTTCAAATTATTTTCAGAATTGCTATAAATATTCACATATACTTAGACCAGGTGAAACATTTCCACATAAAATGTGACTGCTAGTATTTGCTTGTATCAAGTAGCAGAATAGCAGCCCAACTTACAGTTTGATAACTTAAGCCATAATTATTTACAAGATTCATTTCATCCAGAGTCACCTCTGAGTTACTTTATTCTATAGAAAAATATTTGGTTGTCCACTGCTCATGGATGTTGATCTGTCATCTTTCACTCCATCAGCCTTGACACAGATTATTCCTTGGCTCATACACAAAAGAAAAGAATTCAACTTTCTCATCCCAATATTAAAAGAATGAAAATAGTAATTTATAGTATAGTGATTTTTATAGGAACATGATGTGAAAAAAAGGGCAGGAAAAAAGGAGGACAGTTACCATGAACATATTAAAGTATCCCAATATGATGAAGCTGCTTGCTAAATTCTTCCAATACTCCATCAACTGAATAAAGAACAACTTCCAAAGTAACATTAGCTAAAATTCCAGTTTCTGCCTCTGACAATGGTCACAGGAGCAGTGTAAGATGAATGCACCATGACAGCAGCTGTGCAATTAGTAAGAGATGTTTTTATCTCAGGGCTACTCAAGGTCCATGTTTTCAATCATGAGCACCAAGGGTTACTGGCATTTTAGGTTGTGTTGTTTTCACATGGTTTTCTTTTCTTTCTTTCTTTCTTTCTTTCTTTCTTTCTTTCTTTCTTTCTCTCTTTCTCTCTTTATCCTTCACTCCCCTTTTCTTTCTTTCTCTTTTCTCTTTCTTTCTCTTCCTTCCTCCCTTATTCCCCTTTTCTTTCTCTCTTTCTTTTCTTTTCTTTCTTTTTCTTTCTTTCTCCCTTTCTTCCTTCCTCCCTCCCTCCCTCTCCTTTTCTTTCTTTCTTTCATTTTCCTTCTTTCTTTCTTTCTGTTTTTAAAATATTTTCTTTTTTCTTGCTTTCTATCACTTCAACCCAGTGGATCCTCAGTGACCTGTACTGTGATTATGTTACCAAGGAGAGGCCACATAAACAGGGACAAGAGTTTCCTGAGATCCAGAGGACTTACAGGATAGAGAAGAGTTGCTGTGATTGGACAGGAATTTTTAAAATGAGTCATCTGCGGGGGACTCTAAAGAGTTCTCCCTAACCCCATGCCAGTGCATTTTCACGGTGGAAATTACCAGAGGTTACAGGTTAGGAATTCATGTGAATCACACATGGGGCAGATCTCCCAAGATGACGTAAAGAAAGACATCTTTTTTCTGATCTGAGATAGAGATTCTAACTCACACCTTCATGGATCAAAAGGAGAAAAATACTAAATCTCCATAAGTTAGAATAAAGTGCTTCACACAGCTAACAGAAAACAGACTAACAGAAAAAAAAAAAAATAAGCAACAACAAAATAAACAAAAACAAAGAATTTAACATGTGTAACACCTAGAATGCAGCATAGTCCAGGAAGAGCTACAGATGGGGAAGCAGGAGGAGGGGTTCTAACTGCTAGTGACCCATGAGGCCTCAGACAAGTCACTTGACTCTCTGTGGCCCAATATGTAAAGCAATCAGTGAGAATCGTGACTTTCTTACTGTTTTAACACTTTGCGGCACTAATACTAGAAGAGTTGAATTAAACATCCTATGTGTGTCACATGTCTACTGTTGTGTATAACAAATTACCACACAGCAGTTTAAAACAACACACACTTATTATCTCATAGTTTTCACAGGTCAGGAGTTCTGCAAGGCTCTGCAAGGTTGCAATCAAGGTGTTGACCAGTATTTTGTTCTTATCTTAAAAGCTGGCTGGTGATCCACTTCCAATCTCATGAGGTTGTTGGCAGCATTCAGTTCCTGTGGTTGAAGAACTGAGGGCGCAGGCTTCTTGCTAGCTCTCACTGTCAGCTACTAGAAGCCACCCACAACTCTTTGTCACATGGTCCTCTCCATGGGCCCCCTGATAATATGGCAGCTTGCTTTTTCAAAGCTAGAACAGAGAAAGAAAGAGCCTGGCAGCAAGATGGAGTCTTACATAAAATAATCACAAATGTAACAACATCCCATTACCTTTGCCATGTTCTGTTCCTTAGAAGTTATCTGCAGGTCCCACCCGTGACCAAGGGTGGGAGGGGATTACACAGGACACGAACACCAGGAGGCAGTGGGTTACGGGGGCCATCTAAAAGCCTGTCTGCCACATTTGCATATTTTTTTCCTATACTCAGTCCTTTAGCAGACACGATCAGCTACCCTTTAAGATATACTCCAGATCTGCCTCTTTTCATCACCTCCATTTCCACCCCAGACTCCCTAGTCTGCCATTATTGTCTCTCACTTACACTACTCCAATAATCTCTTAACTTGTCTCCCTCTGTCTACTCTTGCTCTATTAGCTTACCACCTTACTCACATGACCTGGCTCCTGACCTCTTCTGTGATCTCATTTCCTACTGCTCTTCCCCTTTATCACTCTACTTCTGCTATCAACCAAGCCCACTCCTACCTCAGGACCTTCGCATGCATTCTTTCTTCTGACAGAAATGTTCTTCCCTCAGATCTTTACCTGTTGGTTCCATCTCCTCATCCATTCCCTGCTCAAATGCCACCTCCTCAAAGACCTTCTCTAATCACTCTACCTTATTTAGCTAACTGTTGCACCACTCCAGGCATTCTCTGTCTTGCTACTCAGTTTTATTTTCTTCATGGAACTTACTGATGTGTAAAATGTGTGTTTTATTGTTTAAAGTCTGTGTCCTCCACTAGAATGTAACATTATGAGGACAAATCACTGTATATCTAATAGTGCCTAATGTCATAAATATAAAATGAAGAAAAAATGCAAAAGCCAAACTTAAATTTTTAGAAGTAGAATAAAGTTGGCTATCTGATAATTTTACTATATTTTCCTTAATTCTTTATTGTCCTTAATTTCTAATTGCCATGGATGAATGATAGCTTTATCAATAATTGTCACCTATTCATGCCCAGCTTTTTGGAGACCACTATCTTATTTGATCAACTCAACAGCAATTGTTTCCATTGAGGGAGCCCCTGCTCTGAGTCTAAATATCTGGTGAGGCAAAGATATTTAAGAAGAACTCATATGCTTTCCATCAAGATATACAGAAGGCAAGGATTCAGGAATTAGGAGGAAACACCTCTTCTTTATTAGAAACTCCTAAAATCAGCTATTTCCATCTTTGATATGCACTGGAGGTAGCACTGGAGGTGAAAGGAACATTGGTCCAGCAGCCAGGAGATCTAAATTCTAGACCTAATTCTTCTGCAAATACAGCTATTTAGAGCATCGTTTATTTGCTTTGAGCCTCATTTTACTTATCTATAAAATGATAGAGTTTAGCTAGGTGACTTCCAAAGTCCTCCCCAATATTAAAATTTTTGAAACCTATGGGTTCCACCAATCTATAAAGTTCTATAAAAGGGTAACTAGTGAGTTGTGTTACTCAGCAAAAGTCTGTCCAACTAATCACAACACCTGTAGAAAAAAAAGGGAAATTACCACCAACAACAGTAACAGCAAGGGTGGTTCATCCTATTCCTCTGCAATTATTCTGTCTTCCCATCAATAGTCCTGACATTTATAGTGCTGACATTTGTCTTTCAGACTAATCAGATCTTATCACCTGAATAATAAACACCTGGGCCAAAGGAAGAGTAGTTGTTTTAGTTATCCATATCATATTCTAAAAGCTCCTTATACCACAGCTACCCAGTTTGAAATTCTGGCAATATAGAATAAAACTTTCTTTTATACAACCCACAGAAATAATCTGATAAGACAGAAAAGAGATTTACCAATTTGGATGCCAATGAACTTGGATAATGGCTGTCTAGAAGGCTTCAAGAGTCTGCTAATTTTCCAGTAGTAACATGTCACCTATATAGATAGCACTTCAAAGTAATTCCATATACCATGTTATTTTTGTCTTTCCTTTATAAAATTACATTATTTGAGGTCATTTATAGTCCATATTAAGACACTGCATGAGGGGGGCCTGGGTGGCTTAGTCAGTTGAGCATCTGACTTCAGCTCAGGTCATGATCTCACGATTCATGAGTTCGAACCCTGTATCAGGCTGGCTGCTGTCAGTGTGGAGCCTGCTTCAGATCCTCTGTCCCACTCTCTCTCTGCCTTTCCCCCACTTGTGCTCTCTCTATCTCTCAAAAATAATAAAATAACTATTTAAAAAATAAAACATTGCATGATATTCTAATTAAAGTAATAATAATAGAAAGTTAATTAAAATTACTTAATAGTAAATTAATCATTTTTAATTTTTTATGGATTCCCTAGCATCCATGTGAATTAAAGAAATGTTATCCTAAAAGAAGTATCCTTCAATTTGCTTATGCTTAATTCACTTGAGATTAGAACAGTCAGAAACAACCAAGGGTAGGTTAGTCAAAGATAAAACTATTAAATTTGGCTTTCTACTTGAAGATATTACTGTGGTTTGACATAAATAATAGACATTATAAAAACACAGGAGGGAGAGAGGCTGAGAAGATGGCAGAGTAGGAGGACCCCAAGCTCACCTCATCCCAGATGCAACTAGATAACACTCACATTGGTGTAAATAACCCAGAAAGCAACCCACACACTGGCAGGATAAACTGCCACAACTAAAGTAGAGAAGAGGCCTCATCTAAGAGGATAGGAAGGGCAGAGACATGGTGAGGAGCCCTGAGCCATCTTTGATTGGGAGGGAGCCAGGGGCACCAAAAAAGGCAAGAGACAGATTTTGACACTGGGGAGCCCGTAGGGAGAAGACAAATCCCCATAACATCTGGCTTTGAAAATGAAAGGGACTGAATTTCATGAGTTCTCATAATCAACAGGACTTTAAAACCTGGAATTTAAAAAATCAGCAAGTTCTGTTCTGGGAGAGCCCAGAAGATGTTAGGAAGCTGAGTCCCTGCCCTTAAAAAGACAGCACTGGCAGACAGCCTGTGGAGAACCAGCCTAGAAGCAGCAGCTTGAAAAACACCTGGGGCACACAGGAGGGAGAGTTATTTACTCATCTCCCTGTCCCAGAATGGAAGGGATCACAGGGAGACCCTTCCAGGAACAAACGAGCTGGTAGGCACTATTTCCATCCCCCACCTCTCAGCATAAACACACACAGCCACCTGCAGGAACCAGCACAGCACCAATCCTTACTAAGTAACTTGCTTACACCAAGCCCCACACCCCCATGTTCGGCAGATCTGCATTTTCCAGTCATGCTTGCCTCAGTCCCAGCGCTGCAGGTCCCTTCCCCCGGAAGACCAGCATTAACCTCATCAACACTGCATCTCTCAACCTGCACATTTTGCAGAGCTCTGCTCTTCACAGCAGCTGTGTGTCCCTTGTGGAAGAAGATCAGGGCACAGAGCCTGTGGGCATGGGCACTTTGTAGAACAGCCCTGGCTGGCCCCACAATCTGCAGCAGCTGTGCATCCCCTGTAGTAGAGGCCCAGTGCCACTTTGATAAAAGTGGGCACACTGTCCACTACTTTCAAGAGCAGGAGACATGGCTGACTTTCTTAACACAGAGAAACAGACTCACAGAGTTAGAAAAAACAAGGAGACAGAAGAATATATGCCAAATGAAAGAACAGGACAAAACCACAGCAAGAGACCTAAGCAAAACAAATATAAGCAATATGCCTGAAAGGGAATTTAAAGTAATAATCATAAAGAACTCACTGGACTTGGCATGCCTGGGTGGCTCAGTCAGTTAAAGTGTCTGACTCTTGGTTTTGGCTCAGGTCATGATCTCACAGTTTTGTGAGTTCAAGACCTGCACTGGGCTCTGTGCTAACAGTGTAGAGCCTGCTTGGGATTCTCTCTCTCCCTCTCTCTCTCTCTGCCTCTCCCCTGCTCACACTGTCTCTGTCTGTCTCAAAAATAAATAAACTTAAGGGGGGGGGGGCGCCTGGGTGGCTCGGTGGGTTAAGCGCCCAACTTCGGCTCAGGTCATGATCTCACGGTTTGTGAGCTCGAGCTCCACATCGGGCTCTGTGCTGGCAGCTCAGAGCCTGGAGCCTGTTCTGGATTCTGTGTCTCCCTCTCTCTCTGCCCCTCCCCTGCTCATGCTCTGTCTCTGTCTCTCTCAAAAATAAATAAACATTACAAAAAAAAAATTTTTTAATAAATAAATAAACTTCAAAGAATAAAAAGAAAAGAGTGGAGGATATCAGTGAGATCTTTAACAAAGAGATAAAAAAGAACCAATCAGAGGTGAAGAACACGGTAAATGAAATTAAAAATAGCTTGATGGAATAAATAGCAGGCTAGAGGATGCAGAAGAACAAATTAATGACCTGCAAGATAGAGTAATGTAATCAAGGAGAAAAAAATGGGATAGGGATTGGTTCGACTTATGTGATCATTATCATACAACATCCATTCACGATAAAAACCCTCAACAAAGTAGGTTTACAGGGAACATACCTCTACATAGCAAAGGTCTTACATGAAAAACCCACAGCTAACATCATACTCAATGGTGTTGAAAAACTGAGAGTTTTTCCCCTAAGATCAGGAACAAGACAAGCATGTCCACTCTCATCACTTTTATTCAACATACTATAACACATCTGAGCCACAGCAATCAGACAACAAAAAGGAATAAAAGGCATACTAATTGGTAATGAAGAAGTAAAACTTTCACTATTTGTAGATGACATGATACTGTATAGAGAAAACCCTGAAGACTACACACACACACACACACACACACACACACACAACACAAAACTATTAGAACTGGTACATGAATTCAGTAAAGTCGCAGGATACAAAACCAATGTACAGAAATCCATTGCATTTCTATACACTAATAATGAAGCAGCAGAGAGAGAAATTTAGAAAACATTACCATTTACAATTGCACTAAAATTATAAAACACCTAGGAAGAAACTTACCAAGGAGGTGAAAGACCTGAAAATTATAAAACACTGATGAAAGAAATTGAAGATGACACAAATAAATGGAAAGACATTCCATGTTCATGGATGGGAAGGACAAATATTGTTAAAATGTCTATAACACCCAAATAAATCTATAGATTTAATGCAATTTCTATCAAAATACCAACAGCATTTCTCACAGTACTAGAACCAGCAATCCTGAAATTTGTATGGAACCATAAAAGACCCCGGATAACCAAAGCAACCTTGAAAAAGAAAAACAAAACCAGAGGTATCACAATTCCAGGCTTCAAGTTATATTACAAAGCTGTAGTGATCAAAACAGTATGATGCTGGCACAAAAACAGACATACATATCAATGGAACAGAACAGAAAATCCGGAAATAAACCCACAATTATATGGTTAATTAATCTTCAATTAAAGATGCAAGGATATACAATAGGAAAAGACAGTCTCTTCAACAAATGGTGCTGGGAAACTGGACAGCTACATGCAAAAGAATGAAACTAGATCACTTTCTTTCACAATACAGAAAAATAAAACTCGAAACTGATTAGGGACCACATGTGAGACTTGAAAACATAAAAATCCTAGAAGAAAGCACAGGCAGTAATTTCTCTGACATCAGCCGTAGTGACATCTTTCTAGAAATGTCTCCAGATGCAAGGGAAATAAAATAAAAATAAACTATTGGGACTACCTCAAAATAAGAAGCTTCTGCACAGCAAAGGAAACAATCAACAAAACTAAAAGACAACCTACTGAATGAAAGAAGATATTTGGAAACAACATATCCAATAAAAGGTTAGCATCCAAAATATATAATGAATTTATACAACTCCATATCCAAAAAATAAATTATTATCTTTAATTTAAAAATGGGTGGAAGACAAACAGACATTCTCCAAAGAAGACATCCAGATGGCCAACAAACACATGAAAAGATGTTCAACATCACTGATCATCAGGGAAATACAAATCAAAAGTACAGTGAGGTATCACCTCATATCTGTCAGAATGGCTAAAATCAAAAACATAAGAAACAACAGATGTCGGCAAAGATGTGGAGAAAGGGGAACCCTCTTGCAGTGTTGGTGGGAATGCACACTGGTGCAGCCAGTATGGAAAACAGTATAAAGGTTCCTCAGAAAGTTAAGAATAGAACTACCCTATGATCCAGCAATTGTACTACTAGGTATTTACCCCAACAATACAAAAATACTAATTCAAAGGGATAGTTTATAGCAGTACTATCTACAGTGTTTATAGTAGCACTACCTATAATAGCCAATTTATAGAAACAGCCTAAGTGTCCACCAACTGATGAATAGATAAAGATGAGGTAGTATATATATACAATGGCATTATGAGTCATAAAAAATAATGAAATCTTGCTATATGTGATGACATGGATGGGGCTAGAGAGTATTATGCTAAGTGAAATTAAGTCCATCACAGAAAGACAAATACCATATGATTTTACTCATATGTGGAATTTGAGAAATAAAACAAAGAAAAAAAGAGACAGACCAAGAAACAGACTATTAACTATAGAGAACAAACTGACGGTCACCAGAGGAGAGGGGGGTGGGGGGATGGATAAAAAGGTGATGGTGATTAAGGAGGGCACTTATCATGATGAGCAGTGAGTAATGTATAGAATTGGTGAATTACTATATTGTACACCTTAATTGAATATAACACTGTATGATAAAACTATACTGGAATTGAAATTTAAAATTTTATTAAAAAAACACACATGCAGAGGAAATAAAAAGGAAAGACTGACAAAATCTGGCAGACAATGCTTATTGGAAAAATAGAATAATCTTGCTTTTTTGTGGTTTGGGGGGGTTCACTGTTTCAAGTTGTATTTAAAGTCAAGTTAGTTAACATATAGAGTAATATTGGTTTCAGAGTAAAATTTAGTGATTCATCATTTACATAGAACACCCAGTGCTCATCGCAAGTGCCCTTCTTAATACCCATCACCCATTTAGCCCATTCCCTGCCCATTTCCCCTCTAGCAACCCTCAGTTTGTTCTCTATAATTAAGAGTCTCTTGTGGCTTGACCACTTTAAAGAAGCCTAGAAAACAGCTCTAAGATAATAAAGAAAAAGGCAACAGTTTTATTTCCCAATCTCCAAACATTTCATAATTATATCATTGGGGTTACCAATTCATTCAAAATGACTGACTTCCTCTGCTTTTGCCCTATTTTGTAAGGCTTAAAAATGTACACAGACCACCCTGTTAGGATTGATGCTGCAGATGGGAAGACTATATTCCCCTTGCAAGCTGCTTCAGTCTGGCATTCAATGTTAATGAGTAAATAGAACAAAGTATGAACATATGAGGTCTCAAAGGAAAAATCAAGAAAAATTACAAATATAATAGTTTCCCAGGTAATTCAAACAAAAGAGAAAAAAAAGAGAAAGGGATGGATGTTGGGGAAGCAGTAACCATGAACTAACTTCCCAGGTTGGAAAGATTTGTGCTGGTGGTGAGACATGATGTGAGACAGAGGCATGCTTTAACCAGTATTAGGTGAGTAGATAATCGCTTCCATCTTCCTGTTCGCTTTGCCTATGTCTTCACAGATTGGTAACTGAAAATGTAAGACAGATGTTCTCTTCCAGTCATCCAGTGACTGTGATGTCATTTAAAATCATACTTCAGGGCGCCTGGGTGGCTTGGTCAGTTAAGTGTCTGGCTCTTGATTTTGGCTCAGGTCATGATCTCACAGTTTGTGGTTCAAGCCCCAAGCTGGGCTCTGTGCTGACATAGTGGAACCTGCTTGAATTCTCTCACTGCCTTTCTCTCTCTCTCTCTCTCTCTCTCTCTCTCTCTCTCTCTCTCCCCCTCTCTCTCTCTCTCTCTCTCACACACACACACACATACACACACACACACACACACACACAAAATAAATAAACTTTAAATATATCTATAGATAGATAGATATAGTATAAAAAATAAAATTACAGTTCATTCATTATATGGGAGGATTGCACAACACTCTAACAGGCTAAGATTGCATATCCTAATCAAATACAAATGTCCCAACTCCCTCCAAAGGGCATCAACACCGTTTTTATGGGAACAATGCTGAATCTGGGTGTGGGTTTGGGATCCCACTGTGAGGATGTGGTTAAGACTGCAGGAATTCACTGTGATCATGAGCCCCAGGTATCTGGATGTTAATATTACTTCGAAACCTCTCAATCTTGCTATTTTAAACTCCCAATAATTTTCTGCCGTCTAGGTTGAAGACCTAGAACTTGTTTCTATGCAAAAGGATGCACTCCCAATAGACTTTTACTTACATAACTATATGATAATAGGAAGAAATGTCCTTCATCTTTCTCTAGGATCTAGATTTTGAGGCATGGATATGCCAAGGGGAGAGGGTAAACAGGTCCCTGCTCTGAGGAACCTGAGACCAAATCATTTAACCAACTTTGGGTTCACGTTTAGGTCAATGAACTGAAAGCCTGAATGTGTTTCTCAGAGAATAGCTGAAGGAAGAAACAGCAGTGTTCCTTTCCAAGACCACAATATGGATAGAGCAGTGGTTGAAGTCAGCTGAGGCTGGTGGACAGTGACCAAGGGCCATTGGTGGAGAAACAACACCAAGACTGTGGTACCAAGCCAAACTGGGAGAGCCTGAATTGCTGCTTTGGGGCATACCTGCATGATATAGTGCTTTGAGATTCTGCCAGTGGTACCTGCAGGAAGATACTTGGTAAAAGATTAGACTTGGGGCAGTCAAGTAGGTTGGAAGTTTGTATCATAATAATTTACATAGGAAGGAAGAATTGTGAACTTAGTTTATTCATAGGCTGGTGAGACTTGGGACCTATAGCCCAATATCTATATAAGCTCCTTGAAGGCAGAAGTCTCTGTGACTTAATTTCTTTACTTACAAATGTGGGTAAATTTGAGGATTAAATTTATGTATAATTTATATAAATATAAATTTTTATATCTATATAATATGTAAATATATATTATATTTACATATAATATGTAAATATATATTATATTTACATATTACTGTGTTTATTATATACTTATATAATAATTTATATTATCTATAACACATTTCTATATTAAATGAAATTAAATATATATAAATAAATATATATAAATCATTGAGTATCTAGCTGTAGTAAGACACCAAGAAATAAGAATTCAGGTACAGTTTTGTATATTTACCCCCCAGGACAGCAGGAAAAAAGGGAGGGAGAAGTAAGAGAGAAAGAAAAGGGAGGGACAGAGGGACTGAAGAAGAAAGAACTAAGGAAGAAACAAGGGTAAATATTCCCCTAATGTCCCTAAAGAACAACGGATAATTCCTAAATATGCAGGAAAATGTTGTTATAGAAATAGTATAGAAAGCACACAATTACAGAGGCACCTGGGTGGCTCAGTTGGTTAAGCATCTGACTCTTGGTTGCCACTCAGGTCATGATCTCACAGTTCTTGGGTCGGGGTCGCTCTCTCCCTCTCTCTGCCCCTCCCTTGATCGTGAGTTCTCTCTCTCTGAAAAATAAATAAATAAACTTTAAAAAAAAAAGGGATGCCTAGTGGCTCATGGTTAAGTGTTGAACTTCAGCTCAGATCATGATCTCACAGTTCTGGGTTCTAATTCCACGTCAGGCTCTGTGCTGTCAGCTCAGAGCCTGGAGCCTGCTTTGGATTCTGTGTCTCCCTCTCTATCTGCCCCCTCCCCAGCTAGTGATCTGCCTCTGTCTCTCAAGAATGAATAAAAAAGTTAAAAGAAATAAATTAAAAAGAAAGCCCACATTTACATAAAACAACTCCATATTACTCAGATAAATCCACTCCCTACTTTGTTGACACTTCATTTAATACTTTAGCTGGATTCTTCTATCCACAGATACTACATGACTGACAGAAGCTCTGCAACAGGGGCAGCCCCAGGACATCCCAGCTCAGAGTGGCAACCCTGGGCCTCCACACTGCGGCAGTCCTGTGTTTCCAGCATCCGTAATGGCCCCAGGGGGCCGCCAGTGGGAGAGAAGATGGCAACTCTGCAACAGGTACTATCAGAACAAAGGCTCATACAAATAGCAAGGAAAAACCAGACGATATCTCTTCCTGCCCACAGACATTCTGCAGATTGCTCTTGGGAAAGGTGATGTCCTGATTCTACCTATAACAGCAATACTGAGAAAGGCTGGTGTGGCATAGGATCTACCCTGGCCCTATTTTCCCCCCTCAGTCTCATGTCATACGTTCAATTAGAGATGCTCGTTTGCAATTTCCCTCCTCACTATACTACCTCGACCCCACCTCTTCTCAAAAAAAAACCCTAGAATATCTGAAGTCTATTAAACTAGAACCATATATATTTCCCTTTTGTCATAATGTATATAAAACCATGCCAGGTACCAGCAGACACCGAACCAATCCAATTCTCTATACTTTTAGTCAAAAGTGGATATAGATTGAGGGCTCTCAGTGGAAAGTCCTCTTTGTGCTCATGCTGAGTGGAAGAATCATTTTCATGCCACTGTCATTCTGGAAGAAAGTGCTCATCCAAGTAAAGCCAAAATAGAAAAAAGAGAAAGTTAGTATCAGAGAAAGACTGGCATTATAATGTTGCTCCCACATAGGACTGTGCTTGTCACAGACCATACACTCATCCAGTTTAGGATGAATTGTTCAGTTGACCCTGGTTGTGGTCTTGACTCTGCTATTCACTAACTGACTCAACCTACACAAGAACCACAACTTCGATAATCTGAGTCCTCATAAAATAAAAAGATGTGAAAATAAAAGCCATTTTTCTTTTTCAGACTTTGAATCATTTCATCAAAAAAAAATCTTGGGGCGCCTGGGTGGCGCCGTCGGTTAAGCGTCCGACTTCAGCCAGGTCACGATCTCGCGGTCCGTGAGTTCAAGCCCCGCGTCAGGCTCTGGGCTGATGGCTCGGAGCCTGGAGCCTGTTTCCGATTCTGTGTCTCCCTCTCTCTCTGCCCCTCCCCCGTTCATGCTCTGTCTCTCTCTGTCCCAAAAATAAATAAAAAAGGTTGAAAAAAAAAATTTAAAAAAAAAAAAAAAAAAATCTTATGTGTGAACCCCAATAGGGTAAACAGATATAAGAGTAACTGTGCATGTGTAGGGACGCTAGAATGAAAGGGAGCAGAGCCTTATCCGCTGGTCCCTTCCTCCATCTCTTTGATGGCCACTGAGCCATCAGAGAGTTCAAGGATAATTGTGATCTCTCAGCTGTTCCTCCAAAAAGTCTATAATATTCTGTGTATTTGCACCTTCTTTGGTGACACAATTATTATGTTGCAACAGAATCAGCTACAAAGCAATCCAAACTATGTTCTTCTTGGCCCTGGAGTTCAATAGGGTGCCTCAGGACTCTCCGGGGTAAGGAAACCCAAAAAGGAAGCCAGCCATCAGAGCTCTGTAACTTTCCCATCCCATCTCCCACCATTTCTCCACTGCATCTGTGTTTTTACCTATTTTATTTCAGGGCCATGTAAGATTTCTTTTGAGAAAAAGATTCTGTTGCTTTAAAAATTGAAAACCTACTATTTTAGCACAGTGGTTCTTAAGCACAAGAAAGATGGCATTAACATACACCTCACAGTCCCATGGGCAACCCCAGAGCTGGAGGCAGCATCTTGGCCCTTTTTCCTCCTATTCAAGAGCACAGAAAGGTTTGTAAAGGGTGACAGCAGTGTTACCATAGGGCTTGTCTTGCATATATGTATTTGTTCCACCTCTGTGGCTAACATGATTGCTGTCCCTATCACAGTAAGCAAGAAATAAATAGGTACATAACTTATATACCTCTTTATTTACATAATATTCTATCCAGAAGCAGCAACTTCGCCAACCATGAAAAATGAAGTTTTGTAATTAAAAAGAACCAAAATACACCACCACGTAACTAAGAGGAGTGTTTTTCTTCTAGCTACTTTATGATTTGTAATTCATCTTCAAGCCTGCATTGGCAGGTCAGCAGGCCTAAGGAGTCTGATATAAGGTGGGTTTTCTTTCAATTCTTTCTAAATGGTAGAGTTTAAAAGACATGAGAATCACCAATACTTAGAGGAAGATGAGGGGTCAATATGCAGCATTTAAAGAGATGATTTGTGACTTTTCTTTTAAAGCCTGATATATTCAATTTTTTAATGTTTATTCATTTTTGAGAGAGAGAGAGAGAGAGTGCAAGCGGGGGAGGAAACAGAAAGAGAGGAGACATAGAAACCAAAGCAGGCTCTAGGCTCTGAACTGTCAGCACAGAGCCCCATGTGGGGCTCAAACCCACGAACCTTAAATTTTATTAATTTCATTATTAAATTTACATAAGTACATAAAGATCATTTAATGCATGTGGTTTTTTAATACTAAAAAGGTGCTTTTAGAATAAAATAGAATCTGATCTAAAGGAACCATGGAGATCTTTTATATCTTTCAAATAATCACTTTACTGAAGTATGACTGACATGCAAAAAGCTGTACATGTTTGATGTACAGCACTTCATTAGTTTGGAGGGAAGTGTACATCTGAGAAACCACTGCAACCAAACCCAAGTTCTTCTGCCTGATGCACAAAAACAATTACTGAGACATTCTCACTAAGACATGTATGCAGCATGCAAAGGGCTTATTTAGCAAAGGGCTAAAATCTGCCTCCCCAAAAGAGAAGACTAAGGGAGATTTAAGGGCAAATGAAAAAGGTCTGGGTAAAAAGTTGCTGTTGTGCTTATTCGTCTGCAGCTGCACTTAGTAGTCCCATTAACCTGCTGGTTAATAGTTTCACTATCACCACAAACTTTGCCATAAATATGTCACCTTCAAGAGATTTATTTATTTATTTATTTATTTATTATTTATTTGTTTGTTTGTTTAGATAAAACACTCAACATAAGATCTACCTTCTCAGCAAAATGTATTTTTAACTATACAAAAATATAGTATTTTTAACTATAGGCCCTATGTTGTATAGCAGATCTCTAGGTCTTATTGATCTTTTATAACTGGAACCTTGTACCTTTTGACTAATGCTTCCCCATTTTGCCCTCCTCCCAGCCCCTGACATCTACCATTCTATGCCCTACGTCTAGGAGTTGGACTATTTTAGATTTCTCATATAAGTGGAGTCATTTTATATTCCCTCACACACCTCCATCTTCTCCAATGCCCAACTCTTGAGCAAATCAAGCTCAAATTCAATAAAATTACGATACAAAAATAATTATTGACTAAAATCTGGCAACTAATTGACATTAACAGGATTGAGAACTAGATTTTCATAACTGATATTTCGTTTTGGGATGTTTCAGCTTTAAAGATGTGAGGAAAAACACAACAGTCTTTATATAACTACCTTGTTTGAGCATTGTGACTGATTAATGGGGATCGAGGCCCAGGGACTTGGGGAAAAGAAAGCACAGGAAAACATATAGAATCTGAAGACCAGCTAAGTCCTTCAGCTGGGACCCAAGGAGAGAGAGCCAACTGGAAAAGCTTTCTGATGGAGTTTGGAGAGGGAATCCAGGGGCTGAGATTTTTGACAAGCAGCTTTCAAGTCCTTTAATTCTTATTAACTACCATAATGTAGTATCTGTGTCTCTTACCACTGCCTTAGAATATGAAAAAAAGGGCTCTGTCCTCATTTGGGGGCTATAAAGAAGAGAAACAAGGATTGACATGGAGTGTGGTGACCAGATTGTTGGTGACAATCAAGAACTGAGAGGGCAGTTAAATAAAAAGTGGCAAATGATAACTGGACAGGCAAGACTCTAAGGAACTCTCAAAATTACCCAGAAGGGAAATGGGTTTCTTGTGGGCAAACAAATGGGAGTTTGCACAATTTTTATTTGGATATTAATGAAAAGGACAATCGCAGAAGGCTGGAATATAAGGCACTCCAATTACACTTGGATTATAGAACATTCTACTCACAATTATGAGATTCCTTCTCAACTAATCTGGAGTTACATCATGACTACATTTAACTTTCTAAAAGCCTGACATATGGCAACAACTGGTTCAAACCATTCTACCTTCTTTACTTGAAGAATTGGAGCTAAATGTCTATAATTGGAATCCTTATTATATCTATTTTGTACCGCTGTATATCCCCATGGAATGGAAAAGGAGTTCAGAAGAGAAGAGAACTAACATTTTATCAAGGAACTACTAAGTCCCAAGTGCTGTATAAACATTGTTCTCATTTAATCCATAGCAACCTTCTGAAGGAGGCACAATATATAAATTAAGAAATTAGGGCTCAAGGTTAAATCACTTGCCAAGGTTACAGTGTTTTTCATGCTTGAGTAAAAAGAACAGACCCCTTCATAAGAATCACCAAGAATATGTCAAGTCCTTGCTTTAAAGCACATTGATCTAAGATAATAAGTTATGAAAGCAACTTCTAGTTATAAATTGCCACTGCAAAATGAAAACCTTAATTTATGTAAGAGTAAAAAATAATGTAAAATATCATCATTGAATTGAAAATACACACACCACCTCAAAATAGAGGGAACTGAAAGCAATGTCTTCAGTCCCCTACGTGTCCACAGACTCTTGAAAAAATTACAATTTTACCATACTCATCATTTCAGGCATGAACAAAAGGGCTAAACAGTCCTCTATATCAATGTACAATGTTAGATTGTTGGAACTCATTTTTAAGCTTACTGTCTGCTATGAAAACCCATATTCCTGATTTCTAATTTGTATACAAACTTCCACAATGTAGAGTTGTGCCTTTGCAAAGCTTTGTCAAAATGGGTCAGCCTCAGAAGATCAAAGCTATGACACCTTACACCATTTAAGTCCATTATTTTTGGATCTGGTTTCCCCCAGGGTGCATCCTGCTTCCACTAGCATGTTCAACTGGTTTGAACACTCGAGACTCAGCAAGTTGATCTGTCCCTCCCCCTCAGAGCCCAGCCTTGCTCTAGGCTCAGTTTAAACAAACCGGTTATAACTGCTCTCTATATGTCTTACCCTTCAAGAGCAATTTCATATACAAATTCCAGGTTTCAACTCACATGACACAAACTTAAGTCTAAAAATAAATGGGTCTTTTTAAGCAGGAATTTCCTTCATCTCAGAAACTGCACCAACCACTTCAACAAGGATGTGATTTGGCAGTCTTCCAGGACTCCATTAGGATCCCTCTTTGTAGTGCTAGAGATAGATATCACAGGTAAAAGCAAAAGATCTACAAGTATAGATGGAAAATACATTGTGGAAGTCATGCACCAGGTCATGATCAGTGCATTTTTCTTAGTCATTCAGACTTTATCTTCAATTTATTTTACAGACTTTCATTAATAATTGTTTTAAGATCTATGACACGTAGAGGTTAAATCTCACTAAACATCACACAATGAGAATTATTTCTGATTGGGAACCCAGCCCCTTTCCCAATAGGGATTTCATTTGCTGCCCTTTTAGATAATATAATTAATTCAAGTGGATTATAGAGAAAGTAGGTGAACTAAACTAGAGAATTAACATTTTCAATGAGCACTTACTGCCTGTCAGGGACTATACTGGACGCTTTACCTACTTATCTCATCAAATCCTTAGTAATCCCATGAGGCAGTTATTGCTATGCAATCCTAAAAACTACATTTTCACCCAGACAATCAAATACTGCAGGGCAGTGGGGCCTCTCGAATCTCTATGTTAGAGGGCCTCAGGAGCCACAATATAGGAGAACTATGGGCTTGTCTTAAACTATACACAGGAAGCACACTGTTCTTAGATTAGATATTTGGTTATTGCAGTTTGGAGAGGTGGCAAAAAGTGATGTGGAAGGACTCACTGACCCCCTCCCTGAGTCCTCGGGACTGACTTCCTTGGAGTATCGCTGCTTTGTGACAACAGTGGGGACCAGCACTGTGAGAGTAAGGACTCACCATGGATCTTAGATTACTACAAGAGTGAGTATATAATAAAAATGCATGTGAGGAAAAAAAAAAAGGAGGGAGAGGAAAATCTAAGCTGCAATTTTCCAATATGAAAGAGCTAGTTATGAAACTAGAAATGTGAGGCTTTCATAGCAAAATGGGAACTATGGTTCATAGCCCCCACCCCCCCTCCCCAAGAGTGTTTTCAATTGCTTTCTCTGCATTATTGAAAGACTGACCTTCTGACTTAGGAGGTCCTTTTCCACCCAAAATGTCTAAACACACCAGTTCAAATATATGGTGTCAGCAAAACATTAAATCCAGGCTGTATATATTTTTTCTCTCACTAGTAAGAGCTGAGCCAGCTGTTCTCATGTGCCTGCTTGGGCCGGGAAGCAAGAAGCACACAAGTATGTGGGAGAGAAGGAGTGGTGTCAAGGTTTGCACATGCCTGCAGATGCTATCACTGGCTTTCAAGTTGTATTGATTGACATGTTAACACTGGAAATGTCACTAAATGATTAAAACTGGAAAAAAAAAAGTTTGGGTTATACATGATTCTCTGACTTCTTGCTAGGGAAAAGAATGAACATTAAATTAATCCTATATGCCATTTCATCTCTTGTAAGCTCCGGAAGAGCAATTTACAAAAAAAAAAAAAAAAGAAAAGAAAAGAAAAAATTATAGCTAGTATTTCTTTCCTCCCCTCCCTTCCTCATTTTTTTCCTTCCCTCCTCCTTTTCTTTCTAATAGAAGCCTAAACAATAAACTTGCTTTCCAAATAAATGATTGTGCTATTTAGTTAAAAAAAAAAAGAAGCTGACAAAATGTTTTTTCCCTTAATACAAAACTCCAGTCAGTGACTGAGCTGTTTTCAGTCTGGGGTGTGTTTGTTTTTGACGGGTATGAGTCTGCAGTCCTTTAGCGCTGACACTGATATCTGAGACACGTCACTGGAGGCACTAGATAGCGAGAGTCCCAGGCTTGTGGAAGGCTGAAGCATGCGAGGTCGTATCTCCTCTTTGCTTTCTACCAGCCGAGCTCCCCTTCCTGCAATTCTTCTCTAATGTGCTTTTTTGCCCTTTTGTCAAGATTGCTTGCTATCTCAATCCCAAAATATCCATGACCTTGAACAGAACATACATGATTTCTAAAAGGGAAATCGTAGAATCGATGGCAAACTTTTTTTTTTTTTAATTTTTTTTTTCAACGTTTTTTTATTTTTGGGACAGAGAGAGACAGAGCATGAACGGGGGAGGGGCAGAGAGAGAGGGAGACACAGAACCGGAAGCAGGCTCCAGGTTCTGAGCCATCAGCCCAGAGCCTGACGCGGGGCTCGAACTCACGGACCGCGAGATCGTGACCTGGCTGAAGTCAGACGCCTAACCGACTGCGCCACCCAGGCGCCCCGATGGCAAACTTTTTTTATACATTTTTTCTTCCCAGGGAATAATAGCTATCTTGAAAGAACAACCCAGCACAAATGTTATGTATGCTTTATTGGGGAATCAAAATTATAATTTGAGAAAGACTCAGTTAAATCAGCCAATTGACAAATACCAAGTTCACCGCTTCTAGGTTGAGTTAGAAGTTAGATTTCTACCCTTCCTTCCCGACTCCCCCTCTCCTCACATACGAGCCAGTTGTAAAATAAGAAACTTATAAATGCCTATCTCCTCAAGTAAAATCTCAAGGATAGTTTAAATTTCACCAGAAAAGATAGGCAAATCTGATGTGAGAAAGATGAGGTTGCTGCCCACTTAGAAATAAGTAAGGTATCAAACCAGGAGCTGGTCCTAGAAAAGATTTTGAAGTGTGTGTATTTGTGCGTATTTCCCTATTGTTTCTGGTCTGCACTTTCTAACCCACTTGTAACAGCCCCACCCTGCTGCCCAGAGGCTGCACCAGTTTCCTGCACACCACTCAGCCCTCTCCAAAGCTGTTCTCAAGTAGGGATCACAGAAGCTTGCACTCAATGCCACTATTGGGTTAGTCCAAGTAAATTCATTAATCTCATGAGCATATTTTGAAGATGGGTCTTTTCTTTGTGGAATAAAAAGAATTTCCTTTGTTAAATGAATTTAGGCATCCTCACATGGGGTTAGGACTGTAGTGGTGGTACAGGCAGAGAGTTCCCTATACTACTCTCAAGACTGACTTCTAGGATTAGTTTTTAGATCCAGGCCCAGCAATGGCAACGGGTCTGTGTAAACATGTCCCATACAATCTGCATTTGAAAGAATTTTATGTGTTTGTGACACTTGTACTTTGCAAGCCCCATTTCTGTAGCAAAGTACAAACACCTAGTAAATTGCCTTTTCTTTAAAATAATAATAATAAATCATTTCACAAAAATATTTTTATAGCCGTCAGCCTCACAACAACCTGTGAAGTGGACACAGGTGACCTTGTTTCCCAATTGTACAGATTGTGAAATCAATGCCCAGAGAAGTTGAGGACTGTGTTAAGGGTCAAAGATCCCGAGTATTCTCAGAAGTCTTTCCTTCGCACCAGTGGTTTCCAAACATGACATCAGAATCAGATTCTTAGATCCTACCTCTAAGAGGTCTGCATAGGCCTGGGAATCTGCACGCTTGTAAAGGGTTCACTAGTGATTCTGGTGCTCAGACAGGTTCACCCTAACCAGGTATTAATAACTAGGCAGGTAAGCAGAGGAAATGTTGACATAGCATGGTGTCTCCTGTGATCATCCCTTCAATTGGTAATGTGTTCAACTGGACGAGGTCCTCAAAAGAACCCAGACGTAGAAGGGGTAGAATAGAAATATAAAGAAAGCAGAGAATGCAGATTTGGGGAAGGAGCAGAAAACTGAATATTAATTCCAAATTTCTAGTCTAGAGTTCTGTTTATAAAAACATTAATTCAGATTCCCCCAGTACACCAAAGGAGGAGTCCAGAGTTGCTGCTGACCATGTTGATCCTGTACACAGAGCTATTGTAGAAAAGCTGGGGGAGCCATCCCTTCCAGAAACCCAGAGGGGCACCCTGGAGGACTGAAAGCTCTCCTTTGGTCCACTGTGGAGCCACTTATTATCTGCAGAGCACAGAATGTTCTTCTTCGTGCCAATGTTTTAACCAACATAAAATTTCAAACCAGCTGTTGGCTTGTGTTAGATGTGAAACGCAAAGGTTAATGCTGAGAATAAACAGCACTCAGCAGCAGGAAACCACCTGCAAGATGGCTTTTCCCATCAATGCACAGGATGTCTTTAGTCCCAAGGAGAAATTTGATAAAGAACAAGGGATGTGGTACCAGACAGTCTGGGTTCAAATCGTGGTACCATGACTTAATAGTTTGCAAACTAGATGAGGGTATTTTACCTCTCTGACTCTCAGTTTCTCCATGTCATAGCGTTTTTGTGAAGATTAAATGAGCTAATCTAGACCAGTGGCAGGCACTTAATAAATGTTATTTATTACCTATTACAATTACTATCTTTAGTTCTAAAAGGCAATGAAAGAACAATATAATACCTGATGCTTCAATTTTAACAAGATACATATAATCACCAAATCTGTCAATTAGTGTTCTCTGGTTACAAACACTAGAGATTTACTCTGGCTAACAAAAGCCGAAAAGTGAATTGATTGGAAATCACAGGATAGCTCACAGGATACAAAGAAAACCTGAAGAACCAGGTCTCAGTAAGGACAGAATCCAGGCAGCTATCAAGATTTAGGTGTCAGGTGCTAGTTGGCAGTCTCTTCAGGGCCTGGTCCTAGGGATGAATGAGTCACAACATTATTTCAGATGGTATGTTACTCACTTACGGTTTAAATTCCAGAGCATCTATCGGCTGGGTTGGGGGTCATGTGCCCATTCCTTGCCTAGGAGATAATGAGACATTCTAGTTGAAACTCTCACTAAGACTCCAAGGGTAAGTGAGTAAAATCAGGGCACTATTACAAGATGGAGAATCCATGCTAGGCAGGCAAAGAGGGCAGCTGTCCACCATCTTACCATCTGGTTATATTCAAAATAGTCTTTTATACAAAAGTTGGTTGGAATCTGTTTCCATTTTGCCACAGATACCAAGATGTGTGTGATAAAGTCCTCTGGCTAGCCCCCAAAGGATGCCAGTTTAATTCACAACGTGACAAAAACATTAATAATATTCTCCAGCCCAAGCTCCCCAAGGATTCTTAAGCTTGACCTTAAATCTAAGACCTTCCCTTTCAACTCTGTGTAAGTATTGAGGAAAACAGGCTGGGGAGCTTATAGACCACATGAAGGTACTGGAGGCTGGCCATATTAATTCCATATTGATATAGCAAGCAAATAATGCCCTTCCGCCCCACAAAGGAGGGGGTGAGCAAGGCTGAATTCTGTGCTTCCATGGAAAAAGTAATAGAAGCTTCCAAAAAATATATATGAAGTTTTCAAAAAATTAAAACTTGACTCATACAAATAAGAAATGAATATATATCAAAGCTTTTGTCCAACTTATTAATTAAAGAAAAAAAACAGGAAAATGGTAAACCCGGTATAGAGAGCATTTTGAGGAAGTGGATATTTCTAAGCATTTTGAGGAAGAGTGTTAGAGTATGATTCTTAGGTTAGATATTAAACTGGTGAATGTCTTACAGGAAAATAAAACTATAATCACCATAACCTCTGGGCTGCTTTTTATACCACAGAAATATTTGTATCTCAACTGGAAACAAGTCCATAAATTAAAATGTAACTCTCCAATGTCTGAGCCTTAAGTCAATAGCAAGTACTATGAGCCTCCAACACAGGTGCATTTCCCAAAGATGATTGTGAGGAATCTCTGACGGTGGGTGAGGGCTTGTTAGGCACTGCCCTGTATGATGAAGAGGAGACATGATACGCTCTCTTGGCTTTATTTCCAAGTCCAGATAATTTTTCTTAACAAGGGGATCAGCAGAAGGACTCAGCAAAAAAGTGGCAAGGGGTGGGCTCTGACGGTGAGGATATCACAGGTAGAAAAGGTCTCTGCCCGGTGGCAGGTGACAGAAGGGGAGGCCTTCCTTTATACAGGGAGTTCCTATGCCAGGTTTCTTTAAAGAAAAACCACAATTACTATGTGTAGTGGTGACAAGCCACAGTGTGTACTTCATGAATAAAGAAGACACCAACTGGCTTGTGTGGGTTACATATTAGAATAATTTCATTTTTTCAAGATATTTTAGTTGATTAAATATCCTTGGTGTGTGTCTCATGCCACACAATGTTTACTGCCTATTAACGTAATATTTAGACTTACGTTTCTTTCTAGAAATAGAGAGCATTTTGCTTTCTCAGCTCTTTAGTCTTTGAAATTCCTAAAAATCAATTTTTTGTCTTTTAAGTCCTATGATAAAAGGACAAAGCAGCAGAATTCTAACATTTGTTTTAAAAGCACCATTATAACTTTATTATCCTAAAACAAAAGTGTCTTCATTTTTAGGAAGTCACATTTCTCAGGACATCAAAATGGAATGGATTTTTATTTTCTAGGATTGTTTTCTTCTGCTATTATTTGACACAGGGAATGGATTAGGTGACCTCTATGATCCATTTACTATAGTCCCAAGATTCTACAGTAACTAGATTTCCCAAATGCTCATATAACATATTTCAGTGACAGGTCATTGAAAGTTAAACATTGTGGCAAATTTCAGCAATTCATCTTTTAAATTTCCTGTCATTAATACATTTTAAAATTTAAAATATGTGTTAGAACACTTACCATACTCTGCCAACTGAATTATAGGCACCTTAAGAGCTGGGGTCCTGCCATCTTGTCCAAATATAAGTCTAACAAGGTGCTTAGCATATAGTTGCTGCTCAATAAATGTTTCTTTGATTGAATGAGATGAGTATTGTTAAATATCAACAGAGAGAGATTCTGATTGGAAAAATTAGTAAAATTGTGTTGGTCTATCCAAAACTGAAAAACACTCTGTGAAAATATTTTTAAAACATACCTTTTCCCATTTGAGAATAGTTTATGTTTTATAATATGAAAAAGAAAAAAACAGAAAACAGAATCTTTTGCTATTAATTGCTGTATCACTGGTAAAGCAATGACCCAAATATTATTGACAAGATTAGAAGTCTATAGTATTCATTAAGATGTTTCTTCAGCATCTTTCAGAGTATCTAAATTATTTTTTACTAAGTTTATATCTCATTTCTTTCTGGTCATTATCTGCAACTATCACAAAATAATGAAACTTTTTGTTGTTCTGCTTTTGTTTTTTGTTGCCAAAAAGTAATAAATAATTAATTTCTAACCCTTTGGGTCACCACTTTTGGAAAAAACTTTTAAACTCTTTTAAGTTATTTAAGTTCTGTTTCAACATGTTCTCAAATGTGCTTTTTGGAGAGCCCTTTCAAAATTAAAAGCAGATGGTGACAAAGTTCTTTGTCAGACACCAAACCATAAAACTGCTGGCAGTCTAACTGCGGTTAGGAAAAATAACAACATCTCATGTTAAAAGCTGACTTCCAGGAAAATTATTCCATTTTGCATGGAAAGAGGCTGCCAGAATTCATGCTGATGGGCACATGCAGTGAAATTGTACTCTCTCTTTTCTTGCTTTTGCAAGGGGGTATAGAGCAGGGAACTGGATAAAATGTATTTTTGGATCTCTAGAAAAGTTCTTAATTCGATCATCCAATAAATGCTATTTCCATCTTTCTAAGACACTGTTCCAGATGCTGGTCATAATTAGTGAACTAGATACACAAGTTCCCAGCCCCAAAGACTTTATAGCCTTGTAGCTGAGACAAACAAAAAATAAGCAAATAAATCAAAAGTATTTTTATAGATTATGATAAGTAACATGAAGGAAATAAAAATAGTTCATGATAAGTAGTAGTGGAGGAGAGGGAACCACCTGAAATAAGTTTATCAGGAAAATCCTCTCTGAATAATGGCATTGATTAGCATTTCTTATATTATAAATAACAATAGCAACAACAACAACAAAACTGGCTTAAACAATAAAGAGAAGTTAATGACTTATCTTGGAATAGGTCAAATTTTCTGAAGGGTTTAGTCTAAGAGCTCAAAGTCATTCCAGAAAATTTTCTTCAGCCCACCTCCCATCTCTGATTTCCTCACAGGTGGAGTCATCCATAGGCTCTACACAGTGGCTACTCTGAACTCCTCATCACCCACCCCCCTACACATACATATCTGCAAATAAACTCCCATTCATGAACATAACTACTGTCCAAAAATCTAGGGAAACAGAGAGGTTTCTTCTAAAAGCTCTCAATGAACAGAAAGGAGCTTTTCTTTCTCAGAAATCCTAATGAATGTCTTCTTACCTCTCCCTAGCTCTAACTAGGTTATAGGCCCATTCCTGAACAAATCACTGTGGCCAGGGCAATGGAATATGCTTATTGTCTCAAGCCAGTTAAGACCTCACCTAGCATCCATTCCACCAAAACCCACAAGCTTAAAAGTGGGGTAAGCATGGGACTCTAGAGGAAAATTTGGTCCCTCTTTTGCCAAAAGAAAAATACATGGAGGTTGGGTGCAAAACAACGCATGACTCTATAAGGAGATGACATTTAATCTGAAAACTGAAGAAGCTAGCCATGTGATAAGTCAGTGAAGCAGGGATCCATGCACTGGAAATTGCAAGTGAAAAGGTCCAAGACAGAAAAGAGCTTGGCATGTTCAAGGGACAGAGAAGTATAGATATTTATAAAACAGATCATTACCAAGCTCTGATAATTTAATCAATAACTCTTTTCTAAGTACAGAAGATAACTGAGTGGAAACATGTCAATTCCAGGGTGACCTGTCTATCTTTGGCCTGCTTTTCCATATTCAGATATTTTCCCTAGTATAATAAATAGCTTTACATGAGATATTTTAACAATATAAGACCATCATATGACACAAAAGGTCACACGTGGCATTATTAAATAATTCTATATAAATTTCAAATTTGACAGTTTTTCAGGTAAAATTAGGGAGTATGTCTGAGTGAGAAAATTTTCCTTTAGTTACTTGGTGAAGATTTGCTTGAATTATGGGGTTAGTAGCAGCTAATATGATTGCTCTTCTACAATGTGTGGTAAGCTGAGAATAAACAGCAGGCCAAATTTTCACTTAAATGCTATATTGTGTGTTAAGCTGAAATTGAGTATTTTCAATTATTATTTAGTTGACTTCAAAAATTGCCTTATATGAGAATCTGGTGTAGCTCAATGGAAAGAGTTGGACATATTTTGAAATCAGATGGGACCTCAGTTTCAGCCACTTAGTGGTTGTTTGAGTCTAAGCAAAGAGGTAAAGCTGTCAGAGCCTCAGTTTGATCATCTGTAAAATAGTATATCAATACCCACTCCTCAGAAGTGTTTTGAGGATTAATGACATAATGCACATGACAGTATCCAGTAAAATATGCTCAACAGAACATAGTAACTATGACAGTTTCCTCTTCTTCCTTTCTTTGGGAATCTTAGGTTGAAATAATAGTTACTGAATAAGGAAAACTAAACTAAGTAAAATGTGCTTTTTTCTGGCAAGAAGATATTAATTATTGTATAGTTTTAAGAACAACTTAGTTTTCAGGGTATGTACTGATGAATTTCCCAAGTAACAACATACAAGTATTTGGCTCTAGCAATTTTCAGCATCAGTTATACTAATGTAATTGGTGCTGGGATGTATTAAGGCCTTAATGACCCATCCTGAGAAGTAGATTTTAAATTACAATAATCTGAGTTATTTCCTACAATGATAACAAAAACCCACAAAGGCTGTGTCTTTAAAAGAGAGAGAGAGGGAGAGAGAGAACAGTGGATAAAAGAAAAAAAAATAGGTATTAATTCTTGTACTTTTTGGAAGAAAGTGAGTTCCTCAGAGCTCTGATTGAGATTACTGAAAGTGTAATGCTGGAAGAAAGCAGATTAAGGCTTTCAGTTAACTGCTGGAAATACATCACTTCTGGATCTTGGTTAAATAGCCCTCCTTCCCACCTCTCACCAAACCTTTTGAGAACCAGCCTTCACTAGAAGCCTCTCAAAAGGCAGGATGAGACAAGGAAAAATGGAGAAAGGAAGAGAGAGGAAGAAGACCTCTCTCTCTCCTCATCAACCTAGAAAATTGCCTTCTCGTTGCTTTTAGCCAACCCATCATCCATTTCCATTCAGGCTGCATGAAGAGAGGGCATGGCTTTATTTCTTTTCCTTCTTTTTTAAAAAAAATTTTATTAAAAATGCATCTCCCCTACACCCCCACCAAAAGCATAAGCATTTGAAGTAGAAAGTTAGAGTCCTACCTAATCTCACCCCCAGAAAAATCTATGTGAGGCAAAACTTTTTGGTCTTTTTACTATGAATATCATAAAATGATGGATGATAGATAGCTAGATAAAATAAATACAAAATGCATAGTTATAAGGAGACCAAACTGTACTTCAGCCTACATTTTCCCACTTAACAAAGATATTCTTGTGTATCAGTATTTATTAATTAATTATTTACCAAAAATTTATTGAGCTCCTACTACACGCTAGGTGCTATTCTAGGCATGCAGAACACACATACATTTAGATCACTAAATCTTTATAACTAATACAATGCATTGTTAAAATTCAAACTGATGACTTGATTTTGCCATTATGTAAATTTTGTTTTGTTGACTTCAGGAACCTTAAGTTTATTCTTGCCTGATGTGGGCCAATATAGTTTAGAAAAAGAAAATTTCCTCTGAGACCCAAATATCAATCAGGAATCTAACAAAACCACTGGCATAGATCCTCAGAATTTGTCATCTTGCATATCCCCCATCCAGGAGCAAATTTATCCTGTTTTATAACCACTTTTCCCCAACTGAAAGGTCAGCAGGGGGAGTAGATAGGGCAGATCCATTGCAACACTCCTAGCTCATAGACCTCACTTGTCATAGGATTTCCTGGTCCACCTTTGAATTCTAGAGACAAATAAGAAAGGAAGCACAGTGTAAAAAGTTAAAACACTTGAACTGCAGAACTTCAGAGCTAGAAGAGATATTTTTAAAAATCAGGTAGTTCTGGGGTGCCTGGGTGGCTCAGTTGGTTAGGTGTCTGACTGTGGCTCAGGTCATGATCTCACAGTTTGTAGGTTCAAGCCCCACACTGGGCTCTGTGCTGACAGCTCAGAGCCTGGAGCCTGGTTCAGATTCTCTGTCTCCCTCTCTCTCTGCCCCTCCCCAGCTTGTTCTCTGTCTCTTTCTGTCTCTCTCTTAAAAAATGAGTAAACACTAAGAAAAAAATTTTTTAAATCAGGTAGTTCCAGTTTTTCACTTTCTATATAAGAAGACCTACAAATAACAGAGATCCTGATAATTTTCACATTCATTTAAGAAGAGAATTTGGCTTATATTAAGTGTATTGAATCATATTTCCTCGTTAGCCTTTATGCTTGAGATTATAGAGCAAAACAACTGAGCCTGTAGCATTCCTAACCATATCCCCCTCTTACCAAAGCTATTTGGTGATGGAGTCAGGACTTAAATCCAGATAGGCCAACTCCAAAGACACAGCTCTTAACTACTAACTATTACCTTCTCTTTCAACTTACAACTGGTGACTTTGCAACTTTCACCTCCCTAAATCTCAGTTTCCAATACCAAAAAATAATTCTTCCCTCATGGGGTTATTATAATAATCACTGATCATGCATCCTATCTAGAGCTTTAAAGAATCTGAGATTTTACTCTACTTACAAGTTAACAAGTTAGTCATGGATGCCAGCAGAAGACATGGACTCTCGAGTCAGAGCAAAGGACACTTTATTATTCACAGCAGTTAACAGCACCAGTATATCAGCATTTCCAACAGTTCCGAGTCCTGATACTGCAGGGTGATGCCAAGAAGGCTAGATGTCACCTACACATGCAGTAGGCTGTACTACAAGAGAGGAACCTTAAATTTAGTGAACCCAACTATTTTATAATGAGCAGTAAACCTGACTTCTGCTCAGGTTTCTGTATGAACATTTCTTTCCATTTCTCTTGGGTAAGGACCTTGCAGTAGGATTGTTGGGTCATATGGTAAGTGTATGTACAAATACCCTTGAAAATAGGAACAAAAGCAAGCAGTGCCTCTTCTCACAAGACATGAAGAAGTATGAGCAGTTAGATAGCATATAGTAGGTGTTCAGCAGAGTAGTCACTATTGTCAAAGACATTCTTGTCTAAGATTAGCCTTGAATTAGGGCATTTATTCATTCCAGGGAAAGAATTAAGGATTTTGAAGGAATGTTCCTTCTCATCTGCTTTCATTCAAATTCATCATTCTATTGAGAGGTATACATTTTGGTTGAAAATAAAATCTAGGAGATCCCAGATTTAGAGTCAACAGATAATGCTTACCATATTAATAGTGGCTTCTTGCCTGACACTGGCCTTCTGCAATAATTCTCAGCTTAGAACTGTTTAGTCAAGTGACATAGTTGAGGATGTCTACGATTACAAGCTACAAGCTTCATTCAGCTCAAGCCATACTCATATTCTTCTGTTCCCAACTGCTTGTAGACAGCAAGTTTTGCTCATGCCCATGGAGCTCCAGTCTGCTCATGATCTTCCACTTCTGCCCTACAGCTTTTGGGCATGCTTAGCCTGTTCCTACAGTCGTGTAAAAGTCTCTACATATGTATATCCATATACATACATAAATATACACACTACAAGTCATGCTTCTCTGGCCAAATGCTGAATGATACAGAATTTAGTAGCAGAGATGGTTCCAGAGGAACAGAATTTAAGGTGTAGTTCTCTGAATCAGTCCTGGGTTTTCTGGAATTGGTTCTCTAATCTGATTAACTTTGAGAGCACTACTGATCCCGCTTTCACTAGTAAAGCGGACATGGGTAAAGAGAGCTGATAAGGAGACGGTAAAGATGAAGAAGGCAATTTGGCTGCTCAAAGTACAGGCTGCAAACGGCAAGGGGTGGGATCATACAGACTCTCAATCAATCTCTCAGTACCAGTTCATGCCTTACCCCACATTTTCCCTTCTCCTTCTCTGGGGCCTGCAAATCCTGAGTCTGCTGAGATTTGCAGAGTGATATGATTTGCTTCTTGAATCCTTCTCTTCAGGAACCTAAGTAGGCCACTCTGCTGAATGAGTTACCATTCCTCAATCTGACTTCCATCTCCCCAAATTGGTGAAATCTCTTCTATCTTCTACCACTCTTATTGGCTTCTTATTTTTCATTTATTTTTAGTGGTATGTTAGAAAAGAAAAAAAAAATATGTGTTCCACCAATGATGTTTAACTGGAATCCCAAATTCTTATTTTAGATATGTGTCAGGACTGATCCATTTTCTTGTCAACATTAGAAAGTATTTATATAGAGATCTGAAGTTTTAACTGCATTTCCAGTTGCTTGCTTGTTTTTATATGTTTGAAGTTATTAGGTGACTAAAGGATTATACCATTGTGCACTGAAATTAAGCCTCTCAGATGACTTCCTTGTATGTTATGAGAATGGAACTCATTAAAAATAGATCCAGGAGGGGTGTCTGGGTGACTCAGTCGGTTAAGTGACCACCTTTGGCTCAGGTCATGATCTCGCAATTTGTGAGTTCGAGGCCCGTGTCGGGCTCTGTGCTGACAGCTCAGAGCCTGGAGCCTGCTTCAGATTCTGTGACTCCCTCTCCTCTTCATGCTCTCTCTCTCTCTCTCTCTCTCTCTCTCAAAAATAAATAAATAAATAAATAAATAAATAAATAAATAAATAAATGTTAAAAAAATTTTTAAATAAATAAATAAAAATAGATCCAGGAGCTGACTAGAGAAGGCAAACCCATGCCCAGAGCCTCAGAAGCTGAATGCCAGGCACCAACGTTATGGCAATCTGCTGTGAAAAGTATGTTCCTCAAGTTTTGAAGGACTGGGAGAGCTCTAAAGTGTCAGAGAGCTTGGCCCAGGGAGGGAAAGGGGGATTAGCACTGGCTCTAAGAGATGGAGAACACAAACTTCAACTGCACTGCTCCTCTATGCTTTTTTTTAAAGGTATTGTCACAAATAACAATAATTTTTAAGGCACTGCTCCTCTATGTTTTTTTAAAGGTATTGTCACAAACGACAATAATTTTTAAGGTAGAAGGTGGGTCATAAGAATTCACTATATTTTTCCTCTGATGTGCATGTTTAAAATGTTTCATAATAAAATATTAAAGTAGTTAAAAGATGATGTGTGCCTCTTGATGAGAGGAAGACAGGGTAAACTTATCATTGTTTTAATTTGAGAATAATAAAAATTCTAAAGAAGAGTTGCATGAATATACCTATGACCAGATCTGCCCTCTTTTAATCATTTGTCCCTCGGCCTCCCTTGCTCACTCAAGCTCTCTATGTACAGAAAATGAATAGAGAAATAGATTTTTTTTTCGAACACATAAGGGCAGGTTGCATATAACAAAGCTGTTTACCTATAAATACTACAGTTTCTATAGTTTTAAAAACGATATTGTCTTATATACATACAGTACACATAAACTACAATAAATTTAACATTGCCTCAGGATAATATCTAATGTCAACTTTTACACCAATGTCCATGAAGGTATTTTCTTTGCCATCCAGAACATGACCCAGTAGGATACTTGTATTTGGTTTCCAACTTTCTAGGCATCATCACAAAATTGTCAGAATCATGGATCAGCCACTGTGCCTGGATCATCCCCATCTATTGCTCCTGTGGCCGTGGTCATGTCCTGCCAGCATGGGAGAAGAAGGCCATTTTCCTCAGGCCACCCTCTCCACTGTCCCAGGCTTTGTCTTTAAGAACAAAATGCATTTCATCAAATCAGCAAGATAGTCTTCTGTCTCCTCTGAGAAGGAAAATTTTTACCAAAGAACTGTTTCTGTACAATTAGAGAAAATTAATTAGTCCACATGCTACCACGTCCTCTGAAGAAGATGGTCTCTGTTCTCTGTTTATCATAACCAAAGGTATTATTTCCAAACATATTTACTCTTCTAATTCCCCTCTGTTGGTGCTGTGTTTGTAGTTTTGTTCAGGGAATGTCTGAAGTTTGGGCTTAGAGGAAGGAAGGAGTCCTCTTCAGTCCTTAGAAGTGGCCAGGGGCTGGGAAGGAAGTTGACTCTGGCTTTGCTCTTCCTGCCAGCTCAGAGGTATGTAGACAGAGGAGTAGGCAGCAGGGAGGCTGCTGGGTCTTGTTCACCCTCCTGGATAAAATGAAAGGTTAATAGTTCTCAATAGCTCTGTTCACAGCTTAAAAAATTTCCCTTGTTTTCTCACCCCACAGAGGGAGAGAAGAGTTATGTGAGAGGTACAGGTGTGGAAGTATGTACATAATAATATTGGTCACCTGGCTATAGGATTCTGTGTAGTCAAGGTGGAATGAGGGCGGTTAATCAATATCCATTGTCTTGTCTCCTTTCCTCTCTCATCGGGAAGAAACCAACAAGATGGGAAAGCAGTCTGGGAGGCAAAAGAAGACCTGGAAAAGCAATTTGTATATGTTGTCATGTAGTACTCAAGTTACTTTCCACCACTGGAGTGTGAAATGGATTCCAAGCTTGATGCATAAAATTGACTCCTGGCCTGGGCCAGCTCTCCCTACCTCCTCTCCACTTCCCCAACATCCCAGCTCTAAAGTCGGTGAAGGACAGGACATGGCTTTTTGAATTTTAGAGATGGTCTCCAGTATCACTGAACCCAGAGCAATATACACACTAGGTGAGAGTTTGTATGGTAGGTAATATTGCTGTGCTGGATTCTGGGCTGGTTCAGAGCACAATTTAAGATTAGGGTAAACTCACTTAAGAATCTGTCTTGTTCTGTGTTATTAACCTGTCTGGAAAGCAAACTTTAAACAAGACAAATAGATCTCCCTTTGAAGTGGGCATGCTAGGAAAGGAAAGCCCCTCCCAACCAAGTCTCTTCAAGGTACCCAATTTGATGACACATTGCTAAGCTAAGGTATTACCCTGCTATCAATGGCAGAAGTATTCATGGTGCAACCTCTCTGCCTGGGAAAAAATGAGGCAGAAAGTGAGAAACTAGTTTGGACTTCAGCAAACAAGGAGGAAGAAAGAATAAAAAGGGAGAATGATCCAGCTGGTTGGAAGGAATGGGAATGTTCCCATTATCCTCAACTGTGTTCCTACACACACACACACACACACACACACACACACACACACACACATATCCTGATCCAGGTCCCATCTTCCTGAGGCTCATTTAAGCACTGTGAGCACACTGATGCCATCCTAGAGGAAATGTACAAGGATCCTGCCTCTGAGCACAAGATAATGTTTATAGAAATATTGTCAAGCATGCATGGCTCTTTCCTCAATCTGAGGAAGGCAAACTTAATGTATTCCTTCTGGCCACACTTGATAACAATGTGTAGGATATGCACACAGTCATGATCAGGGTTGAGGCACTGCCTTGTGATTTTCAAGCTCTTGGTAGATCCCTGGTAGATCTCTAGAGACACCTATAGTTCAGGCAACATAGGTGAATCCTGCACTTTGCTCCCCAAGTGCAGTGGTTCTACAAATTGCCTTGGACCCTGATCCAATGCTTTGAAGCCCAAGTAGTCAAGGATACCAAACAGGTCATCATCTTCATGTATATCCATTTCATCTGGATCAAAGCCACAGACTTGCATAAGGAGTGTCTGCAAGCAAAGAAGCTATCAAAAGGATGAGACCGCAAAGAAGGAGGCAAAGGTGACTCATGGGGCCCAACGAGAGGTAAAGTGAAAGGAACATTTTGAGCCACCTGCTGTACCACCACCAAACTACAGGCCTGGGATGAGAAGGTAGAACCGTGTGGCTGATCCTGTCTCCAACACAGTCCCATCACCCTACCCAAGCACTCAATTCATGGGCCTAGAACAGCAAACTTTATCTGTTACAAAGAGTACCAGTCTTATAGAGGAAGCAAAGCCTACAAATGGGCAAAATTAATTTCAACTCTTAATAACATAGCAAAGAATATTTGACACCCCTCGTTTATTTGATTCTCATAACTTAAAGTTCAGAGAGCCTGAGTTGTCCAATGAATGAAAAATCTAGTACTAGGGAAACTCAGATGTGACTGTCAGTCTGGGGATCTTTGCCATGAATCCACAGACCAACGACACCTAACCAAGGGCTAAATGACTAGTCTGGGGACGTATCCAAAATTTATCTCTGGTTCCCAGGTTTTTAATTATCTCTAGAGATACACAGGAGATGAAGCAATCAGACATGACTGAAAAACACAGGAGGCTAGTAAGAAGGGATCCCCTACTCTTACTCTGCTTCTAAGGAGAAACATCACTATGTTTCTCCTTTCCAGGATCTATCCCATATGAAAAAGCAGGAGGGCAAAACTCATTAGCTGAATAATGAAGGAGCTACTGCTCTTTTAGAATCATGTTTTCAAATTCTTTGTGCCTACACCTAGGGCTCACAGTGTTCCCCAGTGTTTCCAAGGGTCATTGTTCACTTTGTCTAGAGTTGTGCTCCTGGAGGTGCTATTGATATAGAATACAATGAGAATGAGGTCCTTAGAGTGACAGAATCCCACGCCCTAAACCCTACACCTAATAAAAGGTCAATCAAAATGCACGAATGGATTGGTAGCTTAGAAGGAGTGGCTCTGGTCTACACATTTTTGGAGGCTGGTGTTTTAACGTTATAACTTGTCAAAAGGTATGTTGTAACTTGTCAAAAGTTATGTTGTAATGTATAACTTGTCAAAAGTATGTTGCTGTATTAATTTATAGTTCTCATAAGTTTATTAGTCATTTGTATTTTTTAGTGCTTATTTATTTTTGAGAGAGAGAGAGGGAGACAGAGTATGAGCAGGGGAGGGGCAGAAAGAGAGGGAGACACAGAATCTGAAGCAGGATCCAGGCTCTGAGCTGTCAGCACAGAGCCTGACACAAGGCTAGAACTCACGAACTGCAAGATCATGACTTGAGCTGAAGTCAGACACTTAACCGACTGAGCCATCCAGGTGCCCCTAGTCATTTGTATTTTTAAACTAATTTCTTGTTTATTACCTTTAGCCTATTTTTCTATAGAGTTACTTGTTTGCTTGCTTGCTTGCTTTTTACTGTTGATTGGCAAGAGTTTTAGAATTTTAACTTTTTGTCTCTTCTATGTTTCAAATATTTTTCTCAGTGTCATTTGTGGTTTAATTTTGTTTCTGCAGTATTTTGCCATGTAAAAACTTCACATTTTTATGTGTCAATTCTGCCAAACATATCTTTTTGGCAAGGTTAAAAATTCAGATAGTTTTGAACACCAGACAGATCACACAAATAAGTGAAATAGTCCAGGAGAGGACTGGGTAAACTGGAAAGCAACTTTTTCATAGTAGGCAAAAATTATGTATTTAAACAAAGGGAGAAAACTCCTAAATTATGAACATGGCTGAGCAGGTTTTCACGTGCTCCAAGAGCTTTGGTCACATCCTTGATGGAAGGTTGTGCACAGTCATGCTGGGCTTGATTCTTCGAAAGCATACTGCAGCTCTAAAAGGAACCTTGAATGACTAAAAGGAAGATGTTACTTGCCCCAGTTGGGACTGGCCATTCCTCACGTGTCCACTTTGTGGAGAGGTACTTGTTGTTTGTCCAACCTTGATGCTCAGTATAGCAGGTGGAGCAACATGAAGGAAGCTCACCAGTAAATATCCCCAGAAATGATGAAATTGCCTTATCTGTTTGTGCCGATTATGAGTAAATACCTGTATTCTCCCTCCCTTGTATACCCACTCTTTCACCTTTTGCCTAGCTAATTTGTACTCCTTCCAGTCACATCTTAAGACTTCCTTTAAGCTTTCCCTGACCTCTCCTTGTCACCCACATCCCATCTGTTTTGTTGCTCCTCACATGTTCCCATAGCAAATTGCATTTTCCACGTCACAGCATTTATCACTTCAGAAGATAACCATCTATTCACCTATCTACCTCCCTAACTACATCACATGCTACTTGAGGCAAAGACAGCTGCCTATCTCGTTCACAATTATATTCCCAGCACATAGCCTAACACAAAGTAGAAGCTAATATTCATTTGTGGCATAAATAAGTAATGTGTGTATGGCTCTATAGTAAGTACTGCATCTGTCTCACATTTTCATTCCGCACAGGAATTTAGAAGGCATGCTGGATTAAAAGTTTTCTTCCATACTGAGCCAAGAAATGCCTCTGGTTGGGCAGTAATATGGCCTATGTCTCCAACAGAAATACGGACAACTATGAAAACAAACATGTGGTCATTTGAATCTGTCTCCTTGTTAGCTAGGGAGAGCTCAATTTTCATTCCAGAGAATTATCCATGTTCCTCTTATTGTTTATTTATTTTGTTTCTACTTGAAAAGGAATCAAAATGCTAACATGGAACACAAACTGCTAAACAACATCAAGGGGTGGGGGCAGGGAGGAAGAGATGGAAATAGAAAAAAGCAGTAAAAATAAACTGAGTAAAACACCATTTCAAAACATAGTCTTATTCTGAGACAACAGGAAGCTATCTGACTTGTTCTTAAGATGTAAAACATTTCACAAGTTTATTGAACTTCAAGAGAAAAAAATAAAAGCAACTTCTTGATTTGAATCTAGACTTTTTCTTAACTCTCAAACAAAACAAAATACTACCTTTCTTTTTCCTCAGCAGGGATCTCAGGAGAGGGGGGGAGGAGGGAGGCAGAAAGAGAGAGGGAAGGAGAGGGAGACAGAGAGGAAGGAAGAGGGAAGGAGGGAAGGGAAAGGGGAAGGAGAAGAGAGGAGAGGAAGAAAAGAGAAAATCTTGAAATTTAGTTTTCTTTAATAAGATTATGCTATACAGACTAAATATAAATGCTAGGAAACTGTGAAAAGATTGGATGAACAGACTACCAGCTTCAGAATAAAAAGAAAACCTTTGGCTGTTAATCTTAATGATTTTTTAAATGTTTTCAATGATTTTAGAAGGAAAATGGTCCTTCTTTACTCAAGCTGAGCAGTTAATACTATAAGTACTTCAGGGGTATCTGTATTGTTGACCCCTTCCCACTCTCTCCCTACCCACCCCTCCCATACGCACACGTGCGCGCGCGCGCGCGCACACACACACACACACACACACACACACACACACACACACACAACTTGTTACCACCATAGTCCCCATTGAAAAGACGAATCTCAGGCAGCACGTGATGTTCCTTTCCTGGCCATAGTTGACTGAATCAAGGTCAACATCTCCCCCCACTATATCAATCAAATATAACCTCTCAACTTGAAGTAACAGACACTGAAGTTAATGTGGCTTTAATTCATCCCCATTTATGGCCAGAATAAATTTTTGCTGTTCAAATCACTAATTTAAGCACATTGCGACATAGCAAAGAAAGAAAGAAATGGGGCTGCAGGAGGAGTGAAGGAGGGGAAAAAGAAACATACTAAGGATTTACAGAGTTGAAATAAATGTACATTAACCCTCGATGTGTTCCCAAAGTGATTCAAAACATTTTGACCTATTGAAAGTCAAATCTTGTTATTGGGATTGAAAATTTATAGATACTGAAAATATGTACTACAAAGCAATTTACTGGCCTTGAAATTTCTAAAATGGGTTTCCACAGCCTCAGTAAAGAAATGTACTACATCAGTTAGCCATTATGAAAATATCCATGAATTTTGAATTTAAGTACAAATCAAGATAGTAAAAAAAAGAACTCTATTACCAAGCCATCAAAAAGAATGAAATCTTGCCATTTGCAACATTGTGGGATGGAACTAGAGTATATTATGCTAAGTGAAATCAGTCAGTCAGAAAAAGACAAATACCATATGATTTCACTCATATGTGGAATTTAAAAAATAAAACAGATGAGGGGCACCTGGGTGGCTCAGTCAGTTGAGCGTCCGACTTCGGCTCAGGTCATGATCTCACAGTTCGTGGGTTCGACCCCCGCATCAGGCTCTATGCTGACATTTTGCTCAGAGCCTGGAGACTGCTTCAGATTCTGTGTCTCCTCTCTCTGCCCCTCCCCCACTCACACTTTGTCTCACTCTATTTCTCAAAAATAAATAAATGTAAAAAAAGAAAAAGAAAAAAAAAAGAAATAAAACAGATGAACATAGGGGAAGGATAAAAAGAGAGAGAGAGAGGGAAACAAACCATAAAAGACTCTTAACTACAGAGAACAGAGGGTTGCTGGAGGGGAGGTGGATAGGGAAATGGGTTAAACAGGTGATGGGCATTAAGAAGGACACTTATTTTGATGCACACTGGGTATTGTATGTAAGTGAGGAATCACTGAATTCTACTCCTGAAACCAATATTGCACTGTATGTTAACTAACTCAAATTTAAACAAAAATTAACTTAAAAATAGCTGCATTATAAAAAATCATGTTCATTCATATCAAACTCACTCTCTCTGTGAGTACCATGCTTTCTTCCCTAGTAAAGTTCATTCTCCTTGGAGTTTCTTTTCTTTCTTTTTTTTTTTTTTTTTTTTTTTTTTTTTTTTTTTTTTTGACTTATTCACTACAGAAGGACTTATTACAGAAACTCAATTTTTTTTAATGTTTATTTTTGAGAGGGGGGTAGGGGCAGAGATACGGACACAGGATCCAAAGCAGGCTCTGTGCTGACAGTACAGAGACTAATGCGGGGCTGGAACTCATGACCTGAGCCGGGGTTGGGCGCTTAACCAACTGAGCCACTCAGACATCCCTCAACTTTTTTTTTAACTGAAAAGATACCCATGCCCAAATAATTAACAGTAAACACAACTATAAAACACATATCTCAATATTGGCTAGACTATCCCCAAACCAGAGAATAAGGTATTTTCTGCCTATAAACCAATTGAAAGCTTCTCATAGCCACCAGGAAAGAAGTGCTCAGAGAACTTAAGTAGGCATTCAAGGCCTGCAGTGGCTCTCCCTTGCCCACTTTCCCAGCTTCCACTCCCACCACTGCCCCACATCTCCCCATTCCAGTCATGCAAACATGCTTATTTCTCCAGAGCCAAGTCTCTGAGCTTCTGCAGAGGCTGTTTCCTTTGCCTGAAGTTCTTGTTCTCCTCCCGTGTCTGGCAAATTCCTACTGCTCTTAAGACTCTGTTCTAGTTTTACTTACTCTGAAAAGCCTTCCTTTATTTCCCCAGGTAGAGTTTACTCTTTCCTCTGAGCTCCCATTTTCCAATCCTTAGTTACAATATTTATTACATCGTGGTGTAACCATTTTCTCATCTGGCTTCTCCACTTGACTGAGAGTTCTTTGAAGTTAGAGACCACCATCTTATTCATCTTTGTGGATAACAACAGTACCAGGCATGTAGGAGTTACTTAATAAGTCTCAGATGAGTGAATGTCCAGTAGATTGTAAATATTTGCTTAACAACATCCAGCAAGAAACTATCAGAGAGAATACAAGAAAACAAGCCTCCAGTGGACTTTTTCCTATATACCATTCTGCATATTGAATAATGTGGCTTATATTCCAAGAGCATACAAGTCTAAACCAGGCACATTATTTATTAAGATGCATAAGGATCTCTGGAATCTCTGGTGGTAAAACGTGTATGTAGCACATGCTATTTCATATGATGTTAAATATTTAAAACACATTCAAACTTAGCAATGTGAACAGCTAAATGGAAGAAATTAAGTGGCTTTAACAGTTACTTAAGGACATTTGGCACTGTCAGGAGTCATTTTTTGTTGTCACAATTTGGGAGATGGAGCTACTACTATCACCTAGAGGGTAGAGGGCAGGGGATATTAAACATCCCACAAAGAACACAATGGCCCCTCACAACAAGTAATTACCCAGCCCTAAATATCAGTGATGCTGAAGTTGAGAGACTCTGTTCTAACCCTTTTACCCTAAGAAAGTATGTATGTATATACATATATATATATATATATATATATATATATATACCTAATATATAGGTACCTATATACTAGGTATATATATATACCTATATACCTAGTACCTATGTACTAGGAAAGTACAACTTCTGTGTATAATTACAAAACATTGTACTCTGACCTGAGGGAAATGTCAATCTCAGGGAAAAGAGAAGGGCTGGGTTTTTGTGTTCCACATTTGATCAGGAGCAATTTGAACTCTGCTAAAACAATTATGTGATAATAATCATTATACTCAATCTCAGAAACATTTTGATGAACTATTAATAAACATCAATTAAAGTATTAATGCTGATAAAATGGATGACGACTTTGGAAAGACTCACTAAACCACTTAGCAAGATTACAAGATTACCAACCTTTGTAACATTTTGGCAATGCATACAAGGCTATAGTTTAAAAACCAGGAAATACATCAAAGCAGAATCAGAAAATATAAAAGTATTCTAAATGAAGACACCTAAGGATACCTAGTCACCCAGACCCCAGAAATACATCAGTAATCTGATGAAGGGGACAATAATCCAACCATACCTACTTTTATTTCAGTGACACAATAGCAATATGATAAAAAGCAAATTTCCACTTCTGTCTCCAGCTTCTTATTGACAGTATTTTGACTATCTAGAGGTGATCTTCACTTAGATTTCCCTTTGCCTATACAAAAATCTAACATTTCAAAAACTGAGCTTATCATTTTCCCATCATAAGAGGAAACATCTGCATCATTTTCAACGGCATCACCCAACTTCTGAACACCTGGGCTCAAAATCCTGTTATCCTACATTTCTTTGTCTATATTTCAGCCTCACTATCAAACTACCTTCTGGATTTGTATCATGCAATGTCTTTTAAATTTGGTCCTTTGTTCCATTTATTCCCTTTTATGTCTGATTTTAAAGCCACTACCTTAGGGGCACCTGGGTGGCTCAGTCAGTTAAGCGTCCGACTTCAGCTCAGATCATGATCTCACAGTTCATGAGCTCGAGCCCCACATCGGGCTCTGTGTTGACAGCTCAGAGCCTGGAGCCTGCTTCACATTCTGTGTCTCCCTCTCTCTCTGCCCCTTCCCTGCTCATGCTGTGTCTCTCTCTGTCTCAAAAATAAATAAACATTTAAAAAAATTCAAAAAAAAAAGCCACTACCTTAATACAGATCCAAATTACCTATGCCTAGATTTCTGTTACAGCCTCAGACGGTCTCTTACCTTTAGTGCTTCCCCGATCCCTCTCTTTCATATGATATTGTAAGAGCAACAACCACAACGGTACTAATGACAATTCTAGGCTGTTGTAGCTTGGGTGTTAACAGCTGAAGGTTTGAGGTCAGATTGCCTGAATTTCAAGCACTCAAGTATGTAAGTCATTTAATGTTTATAACAACCCAGTGAAGTAGCTACTTTCATTACCCCCTATTTTAAAAATGAAAAAACAGGGGCACCTGGGTGGCTTAGTTGGTTGAGCATCGACTCTTGATTTTGGCTCAGGTCATGATCCCAGGGACAAAAGACTGAGCCCTACGTTGGGCTCCATGCTGAATGTGGAGCTTACCTAAGATTTTCTCTCTCTCTCTCTGCCCCTCTACCCCACTTGCTCTCTCTCTTTCTCTCTCTAAACTAAAAACTAAAAAATAAATGAGAAAACAGAGAGTAGAGGGTGGAAATCACTTGCCCAAGGTCACACATCTATTAAGCACTAAGCCAGGGTTTGGTCCCAGTCTGACTCCACAGCCTGAGCTCTAACCACTATACACACTGCCCATCCTCCAGCCTGTTATTACTCAAGTCTTGGTAAGTCCTACATCCATATACCATGAGGCCACAGTCCCTATAACCGGGTCCTATGAACTCAACTTATTTTGTCTTTCTGTATCACTTGTGCATGTAAGAGGCTAGTCACCTTTATTTTATTTTGTATGTGGCAGTGAATTGTTTTGCAATTGTCCTCAAGTAGCTCCATTCATTTATATTTTTGTCTCTTCACCTAGGCTTCAGTTAAGAGCTTTGTTATTCTTCTACATTCTTCCAAAATACCTGGTATAACACCCATGAGTGTTAAGTGCTTTAGGACTAATCTTTTAATTACTTACATGAAAACCCTTTTCACGTAAGACATACAATGAATATAGGTGAATACCTTATTCTAGATATTACAAATATAAAAAAATCAAATTGAAGATTTTCTAACAGAAAATCAAAGCAAGCTAGATTTGGAGATCCTGAAAACAGCACAAATTTTAAAAAGCTTAACTTGTTAATTCAAAATATAGAGGCTGAAAAATAAAAGACTTTATTCTCCCAATTAGTAAAACTGGCCTAGTCATTTCAGAATACTGCCCAGCTTGGAGCATAGAAGTTCCCAATTCTTTCAGTTCCATATGACACTGAAACTGCAGCCTAGATTGGAAGTAAGTAGTGGTGGATAGTTCTTATTTTTGTAAAATAGCAGACTTCGAACAAGAGTGCTGGAGAGAATAGAGACTAACACCTTGCCCCACTCAGTACCAACTATCACTGACATGGGTCCCATTTAGAAATCTTTAATTGGTATAACAACCACAATAAGTCATTATCATAGGTCTTTGGTTTGGCTTGTCCATCTTCAGAAAAGGGCAACACACAAGAGGCTTAGCTTACTAATTAACGTAAGCTCAGGCTTGTTCATTGCTTTAATAATTTGCTACTTGTCGGGGCATCTGGGTGGCTCAGTCGGTTGAGCGTCCGACTTTGGCTCAGGTCATGATCTCACAGCTCATGAGTTCGAGCCCCGTGTCTGGCTCAGTGCTGACAGCTCAGAGCCTGGAGTGTGCTTTTGCTTCTGCGTCTCCCTCTCTCTCTGCTCCTAACCCACTCGCATTCTGTCTCTGTCTCTGTCAAAAATAAATAAACATTGGGGCGCCTGGGTGGCTCAGTTGGTTAAGCGGCCAACTTCGGCTCAGGTCATGATCTCACGGTCCGTGAGTTCGAGCCCCACGTCGGGCTCTGTGCTGACAGCTCAGAGCCTGGACCCTGTTTCAGATTCTGTGTCTCCCTCTCTCTGACCCTCCCCCATTCATGCTCTGTCTCTCTCTGTCTCAAAAATAAATAAACATTAAAAAATAAATAAATAAATAAATAAACATTTAAAAATTTTTTTAAAAAAATAATAATTTGCTATTTGTCCATCTGTGAACCTAGAACAGACCTGGCTCATACACATTCAATTTGTTAAATTGATGGGTTCAGAAATTTACTACTGATATTATTTATTTATAAATTTATTACTGATATTACTGATATTTATTACTGATATTACTATCTATCTACATTAGATTGACTATTTAAGTGGTTAAAACCAGGTCTTTACAGTCAACTATCTGAATCCACACACCTGCTGCTTGTCTTTGGGAGAGTTACTCTACTCAACTTTTTAGAGTCCTGGCTTCTTTACCTGTAAAATGGGCCTAAGAAAAGTAACTACCTTCCACGGGACTTTTGAAAGGATCAAAGTAGAAAATAAATGTTACATACTTAGTATAATCTTCCACATATTAAGTACTTTAAAAACTGTAGCTATTTTTGAGTGCCTACTCTATGTCAGGCATTATACCAGTTATTCTCAATCTTATCATGATTGACATTTTGGGCCAGATAATTCTTTGTTGTGAGTTGTCCTGTGCATTGTAACACATGCCTGGCCTCTACCCATCAGATACCAGTAGCACCCCCCAGTCATGACAGGGGAGCAAAATCAGCCCTGGTTGAAGCTAGTACACAAAACTGAGCTCTTAACAAATGTTATATTAACCCTCAAAATACTCTGACAAGGTAGTATGTCAATGCTACTACCTCTACAAGTGAAGAAATGGTGGAGGGGAGGTGTGTGGGGCATGAATTAAATGGGTGATGGGCATCAAGGAGGGCAATTGGTGTGATGAGCACTGGGTCTTGTATGTAAGTGATGAATCACTAAATTGTAGTTCTAAAACAAATATTACACTGTATGGTAACTAACTGGAATTTAAATAAAAATTTGGAGAAAAAAAATAAGAAATGGCAGCTCAAAGATGTTACCAACTTGCTCAAGGTGACCCAACCTGCTGAGGTTCAGCTGACCCCACAGTGTTGACTGCATTACATCTCCCTTATGTAAGTGATACTTGTCTTCATGCCTCTCCCTTGGCTTCTCACCCACAAAGGCACTAGCTGTAGGCAGAGGTCACAGGAGGACCGTCAGAAGTGAAGCTCACTTCTACAGAGTCATGAGATGATCTCAGGAATCCTCATCTCATACCCATAACCCTTGAGCCACAGTATTTCTATGCAGAGCAAAAAGTTTTAGTAAATCCCGGTAGTGGGTAAATAAGTAAAAATGGTATTATTCTAAAAACATGCTCAAGAATGTGAACTAAATATATATATATATATATATATATATATATATATATATATATATAGACTCATCTTTAATCCCCCCCACCTTAGTTTCCCTGTCAAGTCCCTCTCCAAGTGATACAGACACTCTTCCTCTCAGCTTCTTTTTGTTCCTATGAATTCCATCTTATCCCTGGCTGTCACTATAGATAGCCCTTGCTCAAAATGTTTCAATGGCCCTCCGTGTACCTGTAAAATGAACTCCAGTTCATTCATCATCCTGCTGCCAGACAAATCTTCCACAGTAATTAACTTCACCAAGTTACTGCCCCACTACAAAAGCACTACTAATAAATCTTTGTTTTCTGAAGCATGAAGTTTAAATTTCATGAGTTGACATTCAAAGCCTTTGAAACACTATCTCTCTGTACCCCTTGATATGCTCTCCCTCCAGAACCCCCTACATCTCCCCCAAACTCCTCACTACCCTACCAATCGACCAAGGGCAACCCTTGCTTCTCCTGCTCCTCATCCTGTGCCTTCCATGTTTAGCGATGCTCTCCCTTCTCTATGCCTCTGTCAGAATCCTGATCATTCTTTTAGGTCTAGCTCAGGCTAAAGCCCTTCCACAAAGCATTCTCTGACTATTGCAGTTTCATCAAGACCTTTCTCTTTAAAGATGTTCACAGCCCTTGGGGCACCTGGGTGGCTCAGTCGGTTGAGCGTCCGACTTCAGCTCAGGTCATGATCTCGCAGTTGACAAGTTCAAGCCCTGTGCCCCGCTCTGTACTGACAGCTCAGAGCCTGGAGCCTGCTTCCAATTCTGTGTCTCCCTCTCTCTCTGCCTCTCCCCTGCTCATGCTCTGTCTCTATCTCAAAAATAAAGATAAACATTTTTAAAAAATTAAAGATGTTCACAGCCCTGGCAGTCTATCCTACAACATCTAGCACTTAATTTAACTCTCTGGGATCTGCTGGAGTTTCATATTTGCCCCAGTGGATTATAATTCTGCTGCATGCTGTTACCATATCTTAACCATATGGGCTGTGCTCACAGAAGGCCCTCAGTGAGTCCCTACAAATTAACTCCATGGAAGCCTCCTGCTGGTGGAGGACTAAAGACAGTCCTTCACAGAAATACATACTCCTGATCGTAACTTTACATCTCGGGCTCCACCCTACATGAGGTCACCTCATATGGTCCACTGCTCCTTGGAGGCACAATCACAAGCACACCAGCTTTTTGCCGACTCATTTTCAGCCTGAGTCCTCTGTTGGCCCTTAGCTTTCAAGACTCCTGATCTCCTTTTCTTATCAGCACACCTTAACTTACTTCTGCATCATGGTGTTTGATACTGACCTTCTTCCTTGGGAGTAAACCCATATCACTATTCTGAAGTTAGCTCTTTATGGCCTTATTACTGGCATCTCTAGAAATGGAAATTCTGGCATCATTTAAGCCAATGATTCCCAGACATAACTGAAGATAAGATCACTTACGAGGTTATAAAACATTCGGATTCCTGGACCCTGCTCCAGACCTATTGCATCAGAATGTCCAGCATATAGGTCCAGGAACTGGAATGTTTAACATGCATACTAGGCGATTCTTACATTAGAAGAATCGAGGAAACACTGGTCTAAACTACTGAGTAATGTTTTACCAAGTGATCTAATGAGAAATTCAGGCTAAATTGCCGATCAGGAATTAGGCATCCTGAAGAAAGAAATCACTGATTTCAGGAGCTTAGCATCATTCTTCCTTATCAATTCCCATTTTTCCAGCTATTAATATAAGCAAGTGTGTTCTACTAAATGGACCTCTAATATAGACACTAACTGTGTGACCTTGAGCAAGTCACTTAAGACCTCTGAGCTTCAATTGTCCTCTTATAGAAAAAAGAGAGGGTTGGGTCAGACCAGTAGCTCTCTTTGATGGATATACATAAGAATCACTTCAGGAGTTTTTAGAACATCGTATCCCCAGGGATTCTAATTTAATTGATCCAAGTGATTATGTTATTTAACTGAGGTTAAAATAAAGTGAACTGGGTGATTCTTAAGATGACTTCCAGCTCTGAAATAACTCTGATTTAATAACTCCCTCATTTTTTAATTCTTGTGCCAACTCTCGACATTTATTTCATGCTGTATGTAAAAACATATACACTCTTTATTCCACATTTCTTTCAATAACATCTTTGTTAGGTATTTGATGTTCATGTAGGAAAGAGACTGAATAATTATAACATATTCTTATGAATTATTGCTACCATGTAAAAATATTCAGGAGTGTAATAAAGTCTTTTAACATCTGTAGGGATATGTGCAGAGCAACAACCTAAGCTGCTAATTAAATCAAAGATCAAGGTATACCTATCCATTCCTTCAGCATTTCAAGTAATAGTTTTTAAAACTTTTTTAATGTTTACTTATTTTAAGAGAGAGAGAGTAGGGGAGGAGCAGAGAGACACAAAGAGAGAGAGAGAGAGAGAGAGAGAGAGAGCATCCCAAGCTGGCTCCACGCTGCCAGCACAGAACCCGACACGAGGCTCCAACCCACAAACCATGAGATCATGACCTGAGCTAAAACCAAGAGTCAGAGGCTCAACCAACTGAGCCACCCAGGTGCCCCTCAAGTGATGTTCATCATTGAGTGCCTGATCTCTATCAACCCCTGTGCTAGTTACTGGGGGATACAGCAGGATACAAGAAACACAGTCCAAACCCAAGTGGAAAGATAAACATTGTTACAAATGTTACAAATGTGATTAGAATTACAAGGGCATACAGAGAGCTACAAGAGTGCATAAAGAGGATTTAACCTATTCTGTACAGACAAAGCCTTGAAAGAAGAAGTGAGAGTTAAGGTGAAACCTGATAAATGAACTAGAATTACGTGCATGTGTCGGAGCAGGGTGAAGGCATGTTGGAAGGGACTAAGGTAGAAGGAGCTTGGAGTGCCCTAGAAACAGAAAGAAGATCAAAGAGGCTAGAACTAGTAAGCCAAGGGGAAAGTGGCACAAGTGAAAGGTCATGTAAGAAAGATTAGAAATTATTCTAAAATACCAAAGTATGAGAGTTTAGACTTTATTCTGAGGGCATTGGATATTTCAAGCAGGGGGCTGAAGTGATCTGATTTACGCATTTGAAAGTGCTTGGAATGCATAGATGGTAGAGATACTTGAGTGAATATGGAGAATACAGGCTACTCTAGTAGTCAGGGAAAATATGATGGACTAAAATGGTGTTTGCAGAGAGGGAGAGAGGTGAATAGATTGAAGATATCCATCTGAGGAGACTCCGAAGGGTTTGGTGATTGATGGGCGGTAGGAGGTAAGGAATCAATGAGTCAAGGTTTCAGGCTTAAGTAACTGGGTGAATGGCCATACCATTTACTGAGATAATCAACCCTGGAGGAGGAGCAGGTTCAGTGGGAAATGGGAGTGAGTGTGAAACACCTGTGAGTCAACTAAGTGGAGGTCTTGATTAAAATGGGTCTGCAACTTAAAAGAGAAACCCATACTGAAGTTACAAACTGAGAGTTGTTAGCATACAGATGATAACAGAAGTCACAGAGGTAGATGAAGTCATCAACTGTGTCAGGGACTATGGCAGGTGTTAGGGCAATAGATTCACTGCATTCAAGTGACTCAGAGTCCAACCAATGCAAACATGAAAGACCAAGGCATGAATTTAATTCAACTTCCATGAAAACTATCCTGAAAATCCCTATTACTAATCCTAGTAGGTATAACTTTCTCTGTTCTACTCTGGAAGTTTATGTCCCAATTCAAATCAAAACTAGAAATTCATCTAAAAGTAGATTAGTCTATACTTTATCCTAATCAAGTGGGCTTCAACCAAGAGTGTCTCTTGATCTCCACTAGGAGATCATTTAAATCTTAAAATTAAAATTTACAAGTTGAAATACATTTATATTAACATCACACCCTTTTAAATACTACTGAACATGAAAATCCAGGGAGCAAATTGCAGATTTTGTGCTTGGTCAATCTCATGGTAATGTGAACTTTACAGTTTACAGGGCTATGATCACAAAGCCAAGGTCTGTTAGGCCTGTGCCACATGCAGATAAGTCCACAGTCTAAGGGGTTCTGCTTTTAAAATGTACTTTGTAGCTTAAAAGAGCACTGCACCCAATAGCTAAGCCTTCTGTTTGAAAGTTCACTTGATACCAGGAATAATTACCAATAAACATAATGGAGATTGACATTTCTGAGATCTGACCCTTCTCCGATTTTTTCTTTCCTCCCTCCCTTCCTTTCTCTTTCTTCCCCCACTTTTCCCTCCTCCCTTCTCTCTCTGTCTCTTCATCCTTTTAATCCTCCCTCCCTTTCTTCCCTTTTCTCTCTCTTTTTTTCAGTTGTCTTTCTTTCCACAAATAGTTTCTGCCTCAAAGCTTTTATGGAATGAGACAAGGCATACATATATAATCTGCACACCACATACAACAACGTTAAGTAGCTCCTCTATGCAAGGCACTTTGACAGAACCACAGACTGGTATAAGACATGAAAGAGACCCTCTCCAATTAATTCACCCATTAAACAAATCAAGAAAGGGGAAACTTCTGTTCCTCGGATGTGGTTGAAAATCATCTTAAGGTTTATTTGGTCATCATGTTAGGCTTCACACAACAATGACAGACATTCTTTTGTATTATTTTATGAAGTCAGCAAGTCTAGAACTATACCGACCAATACATTTAGCCACTGGACACGTGGCAATTGAGCCCTTGAAATGTGCCAAGTCTTAATTCAGATACGCTGTAAAATACACAATGGATTTAAAGACTATGCTTTTTGGGGCGCCTGGGTGGCTTGGTCGGTTGAGCATCCGACTTCAGCTCAGGTCATGATCTCACGGTCTGTGAGTTCGAGCCCCGCGTCGGGCTCTGTCTGTGCTGACAGCTCAGAGCCCGGAGCCTGCTTCGGATTCTATGTCTCCCTCTCTCTCTGTTCCTCCCCTGTTCATGCTCTGTCTCTCTCTGTCTCAAAATAAATAAATAAATGTTAAAAAAAATAAATAAAAATAAAGACAATATGCTTTTTAAAAGATGTAAAATATCTCATTAACAATGTTCATACTGAGTACATGTTTTGAATATATTGGGTTAAATGAAATATACTATTAAAATTAATTTTACCTTGTTTCTGTTCACTTTTTTTAATGTGACTACTAGAAAATTTTCTATTAATTGTATAGCTCACATTTGCGACTCTTAAAGTTCTCTTGAACAGAGCTGTTCTAGAATAACAGTGCCTATCTCATATAAGGTTGTTTACTGGTTAGCTAATATTTCAGGCCTAATACTATAAGTTCCTAAGTTTATCCAACATTTATAGATAAAAAAATTCATTCACAAACAAAAAAAAAAGTAGATCACACATCCTAGGGGGCCCATGCGGAGAATTTACTAGCTCAATAAGGCCAAAGAATTTAATGATTTGTCCAAGGTCACATAACTGATTAGTACAGAGATGATACCAGGACCCAGCATTATTTGCTTGTTGACCTTTTATCATAGAACAGTTCAATGAACAAAATTATGAAATGGTTTTTAAAGGCTGCAAAACTGATTTCAGTTGAATTGAACAAATATTTGAATGTCTTATAAGTGCCAGGCATTGTGGTAGGCAGATTGAAGGGCTTAAGTTGTTTCTTAAATTGTTTTTTTATTTTAAATCCAGTAGAGTTAACATACAGTGCTAGGGGCGCCTGGGTGGCGCAGTCGGTTAAGCGTCCGACTTCAGCCAGGTCACGATCTCGCGGTCTGTGAGTTCGAGCCCCACGTCAGGCTCTGGGCTGATGGCTTGGAGCCTGTTTCCAATTCTGTGTCTCCCTCTCTCTCTGCCCCTCCCCCGTTCATGCTATGTCTCTCTCTGTCCCAAAAATAAATAAAAAAAAAAAAAAAAAAAAACGTTGAAAAAAAAAAAAAGAAAAAAAAAACATACAGTGCTATATTAGTTTCAGGTGCACAATATAGTGATTCAACAATTCCTTATGTTTTTCAATCCTCACCATATGTATACTCTTCCCTGCACCCACCTCCCCTCTGGTAACCATCAGTTTGTTCTCTGTAGCTAAGTGTCTGTTTCTTGGTTTGTCTCTCTCTCTCTTTCTTTTTTTCCTTTGATCATGTGTTTTGTTTCTTAAATTGCACATATGAGTGAAATCATTGTATTGTCTTTCTCTGACAGAGCTATTTCACTTAGCATTTTACTCTCTAGCTCTATCCATGTTGTTACAAATGGCAAGATTTCATTCTTCTATATGGCTGCATAATATTCAAATGGAATAATATTCGATATATACATATAAATGGAATGTATATATATTCATATATATTATGAATTATATATATTCATATATATATGAATTAGTGTTTTTGTACCGGGGGGGGGGGGGGTAAATGATCAGTAATGTGATTACTGGATGGTAGGGTAGTCATTTATTTATTTATTTATTTATTGAGAGAGAGAGACAGAGACAGAGACAGAGTGTGAATGGGGGAGGGGCAGAGACAGAGGGAGACACAGAATCCAAAGCAGGCTCCAGGCTCTGAGCTGTTAGCGCAGAGCCTGACACAGGGCTCAAACCCACCACCCATGAGATCATGACCTGAGCTAAGTCGGACGCTCAACCAAATGAACCACCCTGGCACCCCTGGGTGGTTGTATTTTTAACTTCCTGAAGAATCTCTACACTGTTTTCCACAATGGCTGCACTAGTTTGCATTCCCACCAATAGTGCAAGAGGGTTCCTTTTTCCCCCCCTTTTTACCAACTCTTGTTGTTTCTTGTGTTTTCTTTTTAGCTATTCTGACAGGTGTGAGGTGATACCTCAATGTAGTTTTGGTTTGCATTTCCCTGATGATGAGTGATGTTGATCATCTTGTCATGTGTCTGTTGGCCATTGTCTCATTTTCTTTAGAAAATATCTGTTCATGTCTTCTGCCCATTTTTTAACTGGGTTATTTGGGTTTTTTGAGTGTTGAATTGCGTACATTCTTTATAGATTTTGGATACTAACCCTTTACCAGGTATGCCATTTGCAAATATCTTCTCTCATTCAGAAAGTTGCTTTATTAGTTTTATTGTTTCCTTCACTGTGCAGAATCTTTTTATTTTGATGTTGTTTATGTTTTCTTTTGTTTCCCTTACATCCAGAGACATATCTAGAAAAATGTTGCTATAGTTAATGTCAGAGAAACTATTGCCTGTGCTCTCTTCTAGGATTTTTATGCTTTCAGGTTTCAGTTAGGTTTTTAATACATTTTGAATTTTTGTGTATGGTCTAAGAAAGTAATGCAGTTTCATTCTTTTGTATATAGTTGTCTAGTTTTTCCAGCACCATTTGTTGAAGAGACTATCTTTCTTCTTTCAAATGTTCTTTCCTCCTTTGTCATAGATTAATTGACCATATAATTGTGGGTTTATTTTGTCTGTAGTGTTCCATAGATCTATGTGTCTATTTTTGGACTAGTATCATACTGTTTTGTAATATTACTTGGCCTGGAATTGTGATATTGGAGGGCTTAAGTTTTATCACTTTAATGCCTGAGGAACTTCCCTTAAGTTCTAAGTGAAAAACACAATTACTTTCATTCCACTTTTCTCATATTCATGACTCAAATATGGTTACATCTGTGTGGGCATGTTTTCTTAATTTCAAAATTCTAAACTGAGTATTTGATCAATGTAAAAAATAAGTCATTAAAAATTCTCTAAAACATAATTATACTTAATAAAAAAATAATTTTGACTTTAAGAAATATATATTAAATCCATTACCAAATTTTTTCCAAAAATAATCTTATTTATTTTTATTATAATTTAAAGCTAAAAACTGAAATACATTATTTCCTTAAAGGGCCAGATTTTGATATCTGTTATTACCATTATATGGTCGTGTGGCTTTTAAATGTTCACCTGTAACTAAATAGCAAATTTTCAGTTTTTACAGGCAATTTTTCTAAATATCCTTGGTGAGTTTATATTAATTGCATTTTATTCATTCTAATTTTTGGTTGTGAGTGTATTAAAGGAATTAATTTAATGACTTGCTTTAAACCTCTGAAGATAGTTGCTTAATTCTCTTTCTATAACATCTTGGCTTTATCTAGTTGTCATTTACGTTATCAACAAGGAAACTCATCCTTGTAAACTTGGAATAAATTCTGTTTTGCTATGGTTTTCTTCCAGTTTGGTGATGGAATCAATTTGTTAATATTTAGTTAAATGTTTGTATCTATATTTTTTTAAATCAGGTTTTAGTATTTGGCCATACTAGCTTCACAAATCTTCAATTTATTGCTATTGAGTTGCAAGTAATATTCTCTTAAAAATACTAATTGCACTTACCCCTCACAGCATTGTTGTAAGGATTAAGTGAGTTAAAATATGTAAAGTTCTTACATCAGTGCCTGGTCTATAGTGTTAAGTACCAGTAAATTTAGCTGTTGTTATTTACATGCACACATTCAAATGCAAAATATGAAAGCAAGTTACTTTAGTGGTGCAGTTGGATTAATCATTCCTGATTGCTTTTGAGTGGTTTCATTGGAGTAGATAAATGAGAACTCATTATAATCATTGCTTAAGTGTCTCATCATATTTTGGTTACTAGGAAGAAAAATTAACACTACACATAACATTTCCAATTACATTCATTTGGTAATAAAAATAGATTATAATAAACAATTGATCTTGAAAATAAAGATTATAGATAAATCTTTTTTCTATTCCAATGACATCATCCTTATTACCTTCAATTTGTTATTCAACTTAATTTTATATTAGAAAAACCAATAATTCCAATAAATAATAGAAATGCCTGGCAAAATTATGTTATCTCACTCTCTCTGCTATAAAAAAAGACCCTGAAATCTTATTACATACACATGATCCTTTGCTATTAAGTACAGAAACACTAGAATTCAACCGCTTTCCAGTTGCACAATAAAAATGACAAATACATTTGCAATTGTGTGGACTAGTCTATTCTTTCTGACTTTTCTTGTCCCTTCTACATATTGTGTTTTTCAAATACATTAATTACAGCAACACAGAATTTTTTTAAGAAAGTTTTTAAGTTGCTTTTAAAATCTAGGTTATATTTTCCTAGAAGTCATATTGGTGTATCAAATCTCCTCCATTGTACCTGAAACACTTTGGTTGATTATTTAAAAACCCACACTCATAATTTGTTTTGGAGGCTCTAGGTTCTCCCTGGAGAATTTTATTTTTTAAATATATGCCTTCTTTCCCCACCAACCTGTCTTTTTTCCAAATCCCCGCTGTTACAAGTATAATATTCTGGTTGGTTAGAAAATAGAACTATTTACTTGTACTTTTGGCAAACATTTAATAGTGATCTATGTGCCAGAAGAAATAGGCACAGTCTCTGCCCTCATGGAGGTAAGCTAAACAAGTAATCACACAAATAAATGCATAGTTACCAACCACTGTAAATGGGAAAAAGATAAAGGGAGCCTAATTTAAATCAAAAGGTCAGGAAAAATATCTCTGGATCTTACATTTAAACCAAAATCTAAAGAAAGGAATAGGAGTTAACACTGAAAAGAAAGACAGAGTACTCTGCACCAGGATGAGTAAAGGTCTTGGGGTGCTGAGCAGATTGCTTTGTTGTAAGAAAAAAAACAATTAAACAAGAGTATATAGAAGGAAACGAGTGGTGGAAGTGAGTCTACAGCCATAGGTGGGATCTTGTAGGTCATGTAAAGGATTTCTTATTTTATCAAAGTCATTAAATGGTTTTGAGCAAAAACAAGAATGATGATGACAGCAATGGCAACCATTTTCCAGTTGCCATGTTAAGGGCTTTGAATGATTAGTTCTCACCCAACTCTATGTGGTAAGGCTATTTTCACCTCCATTTTACAGGTGAAACTGAAGTTTCAAAGGATTTGGTGATTTGTCCAGTAAATAACTCAGCTGGAATTCAAGCCTAAGTTGAAAATAACTCATGGGGTATATGGCTATATTAGGTACCATATGTGGGTGTATAGTAGTCAATAATCCCATGAATGATAAAGTAGTATTGTTCATGAAAGCAAAACATGCCTAAAATGATTAAGGAAACTGTGATATATCAACCTAGTGGCAGACATATAAGCAAGAAAAATCATAATTATATGAAATACATATATATGTAGACATTGTTGGTACATGAAAACCCTATATTTAAATAGTTTTGTTTTTTTAAAAGGCTGAACATAAAATAATGTGTACAAATTATCTATGGATACCTAATTTATATATTACATAACTGTGTTTGTATATACATGCATATATGGGTAGGGCATATTACTTAAAATGTTAATTAAATGTTCTAAGTGCTAAATATATAAATTATTTCTTAAAATCTTACACAAAAAATTAATAAAATAATTCAAAACATGTTGACAATAATTGAGGAATTATTCAGTGCTGGGTTCTTTGAGATATTTTCAATGTTTAAAAATACACTATTAAGTAGGAGGTATTATGCCCATTTCCCAGAGGAGAAGACTTACATTTAAAGAGTTTAACTTGCCTAAGTTCACACAGCAAGAAAGTCAGTAGGGAGGTTAGATGCAAAACTAGGTCTTTTTGGTGCCACAGCTCCACTCCTTTCCTATTCCATAATGCCATACATGCTGCCACTTAAGTTACTTGCTTTCCCAACTGCTAATTTAAGGCTGTCTGCAAATGCTCTTTTATCAATGTGTACATTCCCCTTGACTTCATACATTATGCTTACATTATGACTTTAGTCTCGTTAACAAGACTACATCTTGCATGCCTTGATATGGACATTTACAAATAATAATAAATAATTCCTCCTGAGAGCATGGAGTCTGCTTGGGATTCTCTCTCTCTCTGCCCCTCCCTGCTTGCTGCCCTCCCTCTCTACAAATAAATAAACATTTTTTAAATTTACTATTATTAGAGTTAGTATTTTAGTTTTCAAGATCACTATATACTGTTTCTGCCAAGATCACCTAAGTTTTCTTAGTCTCACAATTGACCTCTTCAAAAGAGCATTGTAACAAGATATGAATACAAAAGACTTTACCTAGAGTTCAAGAAAATATGTTGGATTCAATATATAAAATAAATGAGTGGGGTGCCTGGGTGGCTCAGTTAAGCATCTGACTCTTGATTTTGAATCAGGTCATGATTTCACGGTCATGAGATCAAGCCTTACATCGGGATGCGCACTGAGCATACAGCTTGCTTGGGATTCTCTCTCTCACTCTCTCTCTACCCCTCCCCTGATCATGCACACTCTCTCTCTCTCAAAATAAATAAATAAACATTCAATAAATAAATAAATAATCATTGAAACTAAAATAATTTCTGGATATAATGTGCCCTCACCTAAAAAACATTTAAAATTTTTCTGTGACAATACCAATTTTTATCCCTCTCTATGTAAAATTTTCACATAATTACAAAACTTTCATTCAACATTGTTTTATGTCTCTACACTAGTCCATGTTTCTAGACACTTTATGTGTATTACGATGACTGATAGTGTTTCACAGAGATAAAACCATAAATTATTAACTAGCCCTGACTTATAATTTAAAGTATTTTTAGGAGTTTTTTGCAATTAATAATTCGGTCACAAACATTTCTTTAGGCATAGCTTTTTATTTCACTTTTAAATTTTATCCTAGATAGACAGTGATGTATTAATAATGTTTAAAAACTTTCCTCTGTGGGGTGGGGGAAGGAGTGGAAAAAGCTATAATTTCTCTCATTTACCAATATATGTAGTGTAGTCTAACTATGGCCAACTTGAAACTCCAACAGGCAATCAAACATTAAAATATAAATCAAGAGGGGTGCCTGGGTGGCTCAGCTGGTTAAACATCTGACTTTGGCTCTGGTCATGATCTCACGGCTCATGAGTTAGAGGCTTCGCGTTGGGCTCTGTGCTGACAGCTCAGAGCCTGGAACCTGCTTCAGATTCTGTGTCTCCCTCTCTCTCTGCCCCTCCCTTGTTCACACTCTGTCTCTCCTTCAAAAATAAATAAATATTTAAAAATTTTTTAATAAAAATAAATAAATAAAATAGAAATCCAGAGCAATAATAACCATAAAGTAAAATTTAAGAAGTAACAACAACCTGACAAAATGAATATGAATCAAAAAATTCCCATGCCCTTTGAGCCTTTAATTTAATTTAATTTAATTTTTTTTAATTTTTTTTTTAACGTTTATTTATTTTTGAGACAGAGAGAGACAGAGCATGAATGCGGGGAGGGTCAGAGAGAGAGGGAGACACAGAATCGGAAGCAGGCTCCAGGCTCCGAGCTGTCAGCACAGAGCCCGACGCGGGGCTCGAACTCGTGAACCACGAGATCATGACCTGAGCTGAAGTCGGACGCTTAACCGACTGAGCCACCCAGGCGCCCCAAGCCTTTAATTTTATAACTAAAAATTTTGCTCAGGAAGATCAGGGGCTGGAGCCAGTTCAATCTATCTGATTGTTAAATTTTCTGGACTTTCATAAGCTGGTTTTTAAATATGACCATTATTTAAAATTAATGTATGTAAATTTACCATTAAATAAATTACATTTAAAATAGTCAGTAAGTACTAAAAATTCATCACATCCTAATTTTTTAACTATATTTTACTACTATCTATGCCCTTTGGCTTTTTATATCTATAGTGTGCAACTGCACATTTCTTCCCAAATTTGCATTCAGTGCTGTCATGCTGGTTATATGGAACAAGGTATTAACATTTTTTTTAATTTAGTATTTCAAATGTTAAGTTTAGAAGTTTTGAGACCTGTCAATAGAGATAAGAAAAGTACTGTTTTCCACTGGACCAAAAAAGTGATTACACAGTTAAGGAACTAAGAAGATGGTTGGTGATTTTGTAACCTAATAGAATAGACTCAGAGTTGACTTTTGGGGGCACAAAATGGTAGAAGAATGGTAATTAAAAAAAGAAATGTTTCATGTGTTAATTTTAGCCATTCTGACAGGTGTGAGGTGCTATCTCATTGTGGTTTTGATTTGCATTTCCCTGAAGATGAATGATGTTGAGCGTCTTTTCATGTGTCTGTTAGCCATGTGGATGTCTTCTTTGGAAAAAAAGTGTCTATTCATGTCTTCTGCCCAGTTCTTAACTGGATTATTTATTTTTTGGGTGTTGAGTTTTATAAGTTCTTAGATTCTGGATACTAACCCTTTATCATTTGCAAGTATCGTCTCCCATTCATAGGCTGCCTTTAGTTTTGTTGATTGTTTCCTTTGATGTGTAGAGCTTTTTATCTTGATGAAGTTCCAATAGGTCATTTTTGCTTTTGTTTCCCTTGCCTCCAGACACATGTCTAGGAAGAAGCTACTATAGCCAATGTCATAGAGGTTGCTGTCTGTGTTCAGGTGTTATACTTAAGTGATGAATCACCAAATTCTACTCCTAAAACTAATATTATACTATATGTTAACCAACTAGAATTTAAATAACAACTTGAAATAAAAAAAGGAGAAAATGAGAAATGATGTGTGACTATACTGATGTGTTCAAAAAGTAGAACATGGTTGTTAAATTTGAAGAAGGTTAACCTGGAAATGGAGGTGATTATAGGTAATAGATTTTTTAATTGTTCATGATGACTATAGTCAAGGCCTAGGATTCCCAAGGTGCCCCAGGGTGTCAAAGTGAACTCACAGGGACATTGTAGGATATTTTCCTTTTTTTGAGGAAAATGGTGATACATGACATCTGTTGGGGACATGGCTTGAATTAGTCACTCAAGGTATTCCATTTCAACATTAGGTCATACTATATTTTGTTTGATGATGCTATTTCTTTGCAAAGTTGTTTTTGGTGGTTGCTAGGATAAAGAACAAGTATCTAGTGAAAATCAATGAAGAACAAGAAGAGACCACACCAGACACCATTCAAGTCAAGATGAAGAATCCAGCTAAAATGTCAATGAATTGCTAAAAGGCAAATGTGATCTAGAATGAGAGTATAGAACCTCTGGAAGCCATAAATACAAGGGAAGTTCACAACCACCAGCGCTCACAAGTAAGATTTGATGCAAGGCAAGAGATCTGAGCAAGCATTCCTCATGGTGCAGGCCTGGGGGAAAGACAAAGGCCTAAGGGATGAAACTCCTTGAAAAGAAAAGACAAAACTCAAGAAGAAATATATAATTTGAACAGTCCTATATATATTAAAGAAATTGAAATAATAGTTTTTTTAAACTGTCTAACAAAGAAAACTCCAGGCATAGATAACATCACTGGCAAATTCTACATAGCATTAATAGGAGAAATAATATTAATATTATACAAACTCTTCCAAAATACAGAAAGGAAGGAATACTTCCCAACTGATATTATGAGGCCAGCATTACCTTGATACTAAAATCAGGAAAAAAATACATTGCAAAGAAAATATAGCTTCAGGCCAGCAGCACTCATGAACCTAGTTTTTTTTAATCTTAAAAAAATACTAGTAAATTGCATTAAAAGCATATTAAAAGGTAATACATCATAACCAAGTAGAACTTATCCCAGGGATATAAGACTGGCTTAACATTTAGAAATGTAATTCATCATAACAGTCTAAAGAAACACCATATGATCCCCTCAAAGAAAGAATCTGATAAAATTCAATATCCATTCAACAAACTTTCAACTTTCTCAATCTGATAAAAAAAATCTACAAAAATTCCTACAGTTAATATCACATTTAATGGTAAATGACTGTTTCCCCCACTAAGATTAGGAACAAGGCAAAGATGTGTGTTCCCACCACTCCTAGTCAACACCACACTAGAGGTTCTAGCCAGTGCCATAAGACAAGAAAAAGAAATGGGGCACCTGGGTGGCTCAGTCGGTTAAATGTCCGTCTCTTGGTTTTGGCTTAGGTTATGATCTCACAATTCATAAGTTCAAGCCCCAAATTGCTTTGGATTCTCTCTCTCCCTCTCTCTCTCTGTCCCTTGCCTGCTCATTCTGTGTTTCTCTCAAAAAAAAAAAAAAAAAAAAGACAAGAAAAAGAAATAAAACTGTTTATTCACAGACAGACAAAATAATTTTCTATGTAAAAAATCCTGAAGTAGCTACAAAAATATTTCTAGAACCAATAAGTGAGTTTAGTAAGGTCAGAAAACACAAGATTAATTTACAAAATCGACCATATTTCCATATACTAGCAATGATCAATTGGAAAGTAAAATATCAACCAAAAACTACCATTTACAATGCCACCAAAAACCATAAGATATCTAGGCATAAATAGGTGCAAAGGTATGAATTGCTAAATAGGTACAAGCTATGTATATGGAAAAACAGAAAATACTGATGACATAAGTAAAAAAGACCTAAGTCAATGGAAATATACACTGTGATTATGGAATTGAAGACTCAATATTGGCAATACGTCAATTCTTAATCTTGTTCAGGATCTATAGATTCAAAGCAATTCTAATCAAAATCCCAGTAGAGGTTTTGGTAAAGATCAACAAGTTGGTTTTAAAATATATATGGAAAAGCAAATAAATTACAATAGCCAAGACAATGTAAAAATTTTTTTTAACATTTATTTACTATTGAGAGACAGAGCATGAGCATGGGAGGGGAAGAGAGAGGGGGAGACACAGAATCTGAAGCAGGTTCCAGGCTCTGAGCTGTCAGCACAGAGCCCAACACGGGGCTCAAACTCAGAAACCGTGACATCATGACCTGAGCCGAAGTTAGATGCTTAACTGACTGAGCCACCCAGGCAACCCCAAGATGATTTTAATAAAGAAGAATAAAATTAGAGAACTCATCTTATAGCAAGGCCACTTCAAGTCTTGCTATAGACCTACAGTAATCAAGACAGTGGGACACAAGGAGAAGGTGTAGTGTTTACTCCTGAGCAGCTCTAGGTGTTAGTTTCTGCAACTGTCTTCTGCCACTGATGTCTGTTCTTCTCTCTTCCTTTGGGGTAGTAAGAGGGAGAGGATGCAGTCTGAGTGGTTTCTGAAGAAGAAAGAACAGGGTGGTACCAGAGGAAGTATATTTAGATTAATGGAATAAAATTGAGAATCAGTAATAGATTCACATGTATATGAACAATTGATTTTTTACAAGATTTTAAAGGTAATTCAGAATACAGATAGTTTTCAACAAATGGTACTGGAACATTTGGATATCCATACCAAAAAAAAAAAGAAGAAGCTTGATTCATACTTCATGCCCATTACAAAAAACTGACTCAAAATGAATTATAAGACAAATGTAAAATCTCAAACTATTACATTTCTAGAAAAAATAAGTTGAAAATTGGACTTAATTAAAATTAAGACCTTGAACTCTTTGAAAGACATTTTTAAGAATGAAAAAGTAAATCTTAAACCGGGAGAAAGTATTTTCAAATCACATATCTGACACAGGTCTTGTATTCAGAACATATAAAAAAAAAAAAAAACACTCAAAACTCAATAATAAGACACATACAACCCAACATAAAATAAACAAAAGATTAGAATAGGCACAATACCGAAAAAGATATACAGATGACCTATAAAAATATGGAAAAATATATTGGACATCACTATCCATTAAAGAAATGCAAATTAAACCACAATGGCATACTACCACATACTTATTAGAATTGCTAATATAAACAATAAATGGCTATAAATAAGTAATAAATGGCTAAAATAAAAAATAATATCAATTGTTGACAAGGATGCTGAGCACCTGGGACTCTCATACATTGCTGGTAAGAACATAAAATGTTACAGCCACTTTGGAAAATGGTTTCTTATAAGGTTAAAGACACAATTACCATATAACCTAGCAAATACCACAACGAAATATTTACTCAAGTGAAATGAAATCTATATTCACACAAAAACCTTTTTGTGAATATTTACAGAAGCTTTATTTGTAATCACCTAAAACTGAAAATAACCCAAATCTCACTCAACTAGGAATACATAAATAAGCTATATTACATTCATACAATGAAATATGACTCATCAATAAAAAAAACACTTTACTGATACACACAACATCATGAGTAAATCTTAAATGTCTTTTCTAAGTGAAAGAAGGCAGACTCAAAAGACTATATGAACAACTCCATTTATGGGACATTCTTCAAAGGCAAAACTAGAAGGACAAAAAATAGACAAGTGGTTGCCACAAGCTGGTGATGGAGCGCAGGGAATTCACTAGAGTAAATGAATTTTTGTGTATCTTGATTGAAGTGGTCATATGACTACACACATTTGTTTAAATTCATAGGACAGGCCACTAAAAATTGTAAAATTATACTTTAATTTTTTAATAAAAAAAGTAATTATTGTCGATAGAGTGAGGTGGGAAATAAAATGGAAAAAGCAGGAATAGAAGCAGCTAAACTTCCCTGAATATAACTTATTTTGTGTATTTACTTTGGAACCATGTAAATTTTTACATAAATATAAAAAAAATTTTAGGGGCACCTGAGTGGCTCAGTCAGTTAAGCCTCTGACTTCGGCTCAGGTCATGATCTCATGGTTCGTGAGTTCGAGCTCCATGTCAGGCTCTGTGCTGATAGCTCGGAGCTTGGAGCCTGCTTTGGAGTCTGTGTCTCCCTCTCTCTCTCTCTGTCCCTCCCATGCTCATGCTCTGTCTCTCTCTCTCTCTCGGAAAAACATTAAAATTTTTTTTAATAAAAAAAATTTATTTTATTATTTTTTAAATATAATTTATTGTCAAATTGGCTTCCATACAAACCCAGTGCTCATCCCAACTAGTGCCATCCTCAATGCCCATCACCCACTTTCCTCTCTCCCCCACCCCCCATGAACCCTCAGTTTGTTCTCTGTATTAAACAGAGTCTCTTATGGTTTGCCTTCCTCCATGGGGGAAGGAAAGGGGAAATAAAAAAATTTTAAGTTGCATAAAGCATTATCTAAAAATCTGTCAAGAGAAACTATTTGAAATTACTTTAAAGCATAGTAATTTAACTCTACACATTTAGTGAGATATTCCCCAAATGCAAATATAACTCATATTGTTGATAATAGTGTTGGTACTTTTATTCTGAGACTATAAGAATAATGAGGTTAAGTTAAAACCCTATAGTCATGAATTTATTTGGGAACTGTATATGTTCACTTTTGGGTTTTTTGCTTCCATGATGCTTGATGCTTCAGAGATAGAGATAGAGATAGAGATAGAGATAGAGATAGAGATAGAGAAAGAGATAGCGAGAGCAAGAGAGAGAGAGAGAGAGCGAGAGAGAGAGAGAGAGAGAGAGAGAGAGATAGGTAGAGATGGAGATATTAAAACTTGCCTTACCAGGTGGCATGTAGGATTGTGTCCTTAGACACAAGATGAACTTAGATGAACTAGGCCCTAAATTACAGAAGAGCTTTTAAAACTCTAATTCCTGGAAAGTTTATTAATAACTTCTCTTTGAGTATTCCACATCCAAGAAAGTTTCAATGTTAGTTTATGTTTCTTCCTTTAATCCAAATTATAGTTAAAGTAATCCTTTTAGGGAGCTTCATAACAATCTTACAATGACAGTGCTTATTATTACCCTTATTTTGCAGATGAGGAAACTGAGGCACAGAGCTCTTGAAACTTGCTCAATGAATTAGAACTATCTAGTGAATTAGCAAATCAGAACTATCTCAGATTTGGAAGATAGGATTCCACATTTTTAGACCAGAATTTACTTATCCTGGGGTGTTGAATATTTCCTATTTACATGAAAGAAGAAACAATGAAATGCCATAGGATTTTTGTTAATGCTGTTGCATTCTGTTTAGTTTATCAATCAGAAACAGATAAACTTTTATGATGAGGACCTTTAATCAGAATTTATAATTTTAAGATCAGAAATAACTAAGCATTAAAAGTAAAAAAGGAGAGAGAGAGAGAGAGATACTGTAGAGCTCAGAAACAGGGGTTATCACTCCAATAAAGGGCTATAAAATATTACCCCAGCTTCAAATATTTGGTTTCAGGAGGATTTAGTTCTCAGTGAGGACACCCTTTTCCCACCAGTTCCTTTCTGGTTCCTTTCTGGTTCTTTCCTTAATATGTAACCTTCTTCATATATCACAAGGGATATAATATTTAAGTTACTATGCTTAGGAAGTTTATGAAATATTTTATGTTTTTCAAAAAAACAAAATTTGTTAATAAAAGAATTCCTGAATTGAATAAATGAAAGAATGGTTCAGGGTCTTATTAGTCTCATGATAGAAATTTTCACGCCAAGCTAAGATGGCAAAGTAGTAGAAGAACCCTAGGCTTGCCTTGTCCCTCAAACACAGCTAAGTATCAAATCATCCTCAATACCTATGAAATCCATCTGAAGACTGACAGAACAAACTGCACAACTAGAGAGAGAGAGAAGAGGCAACATTGTGGAAGGTAGGAAGTGCAGAGATATAGTTTGAGGGAGAAACAGATAACGGGTGCTGTGGAGGGGAAGGAGTTCTGGTCACAGATGGGAGAGAGAGAGAGAGAGAGAGAGAGAGAGAGAGAGAGAGAGAAGCCCGCAGGGGATGGCACAAGGAAAACACTTCCCCAAAGCCACTGACTAGGAAAATGAAAGGGGTTGATTTTCACGAATTTTTACAACCAGCTTAAACTCCAAAGACTGGAGTTTTAGAAGTCCGTGCTGTAGCAGGTGTGGAGGCTGGCAGAGCAGTGCTCCTGTGGAGAAGGAAGGCAAATAGCCCAAGGGGCAGATGACGTGATCTGAGGATCCCCTGGGATGCACTAGGAGAGAGGGCTCCCTCTTCTTGGAGAGCATCTGGGAGAGGTGGCATTGCCTCTCTGAGGACAAAAGAGCTGGCAGGTTCCATTTCCTTCCCCGCCCCTCAGCACAGGTGCACAGACACCTGCTGAGGATGGCTAACCTGTACACTGATCTCTGACTGTGCTTTACTCCAAATCCACCCCTTTGAGCTTTGGTGCGACTGCCTTTCTGGAACAAACCTGTTGTTCTGGAACAACAAACCTACTGCAGGGAGAGCCTCCCTCAAAGGATCAGCACAGGCCCCCACAAAACCAGGTTCCTAAAGTATGGAGTTTTAAAACTCAGCTCGCCTGCCTGAGATAGAGCCCAAAGTGCACTGCACTGCTACATGACCAGACAGCCCGGACGCAGGGTGAAGGCAGGGATCTGAGGGAAACCTGGAACACAGGAGGGAAGACTGTTCACTCTTTTGGGAGGGTTTTCGGACAGGGGCAGGTATGACCTCCCCTCTCCGGGGATGAGGGAAGGGGCTGGCATCATTTCTCTCCCCCATCCCTCAACATAAACTAACTTCAGCAAGCAGCACTGGTGGCTTAAACCACTTACATGAAGCTCCGCCCCCCTGCACTCTGCTGTTGCTTCTTTAGTAGGACAAGTGTGCCTGAGAACCAGAGAAGTGGGGCCCTCCCCTAGAGGACGAGCACAAACCCCCTCTCCACCTCCCAACCTGCACACATCACATCTACTGACAATAGAGTTCTGCAAAGCTTTAGCTCTAGTGGAGATAGTATCACGTCTCTTTTAACAAATAGACCAGAGAACACCTAGTTAAAATTTGCCACACTCTGGCCAAGGTCCAAACATTCCCCAATGCAGAAAAGGAGAAACTCTGCAGATGACTAACCTGAGGGAAAGAACAGTCAAAACACAGCAGCAGAGTGCACACAGCACACACCAGGGACGTTTCCTGAAGTACCAGGCCCCGGACAGTACATTATCTCTTCTTAATATAGCCATTACTCTCAGTAGCAGGAAACATTACAGGTTTTCCTAACACACAGAAGAAGACAGAGACCCAGACAAAATGCCAAGACAGAGGAATTCATCCCAAAAGAAAGAACAAAAAAGGTCACAGCCAGGGAGCTCATCAAGACAGATATAAGTAATATGCCTGATCCAGAATTTATTGTTTTAATTTTATTTTAATGTTTATTCATTTTTGAGAGAGAGAGAGAGACACAGCATGAGCAGGGTAGGGGCAGAGAGAGAGAGAGAGGGAGACACAGAGAATCCAAAGCAGGCTCCAAGCTCCGAGCTATCAGCACAGAGCCCGATGCATGGCTCAGACTCACAGACCATGAGATAATGACCTGAGCCGAAGTCGGTCGCTTAACTGACTGAGCCACTCAGCTGCCCCAACTGATCCAGAATTTAAAGCAACAATCATAAGGCAGCTGAGCTTGAGAAAGGCATAGAAGATACCAGGGAGTCCCTTACCACAAAGATAAAAGACCTAAAACCTCATCATGCCAAAATGAAAAATGCAGTAACTGAGATTTGAAACTGACTGAATGTAATTACCAAAAGGATGGAAGAAACATAGGAACCAATAAGTGAAACAAAGATAAAATTATGGAAAATAATGAAGCTAAAAAGAAGAAGGAAAGAAAAAGATCACAAATATGGAGTTGCTAAGGAACTCAGCAACTCCGTAAAGCATAATAATATTTATATCATCGAAGTCCCAGAAGAAGAGAGAAAAAAAGTGGACAGGTTTATTTGAGAAAATTATAGCTGAAAATTTCCTTAATCTGGGGAAGGAAACAGACATCCAAATCCAGGAGGCACAGAGGACCCCATCGAAATCAACAAAAACAGGCCAACAGATGCAGAAAAAGCATTAGAGAAAGTACAGCATCCATTCTTGATAAAAGCTCTCAAGAAAATAAGGATAGGGGAACATACCTCAATATCATAAAAGACATATACTAAAGACCCACAATTAATATCATTCTCAGTGGGGGAAGAACTGAGAGCTTTTCCTCTACAGTCAGGAACAAAACAGGATGTCCATTCTCACCACCACTGTTATTTAACTTAGTACTGGAAGAACTAGCCTCAGCAATCAGACAACAAAATGAAATAAAAGGCATACAAATTAGCAAGGAAGAGTCAAACTTTCACTATTTCCAGATGACACGATACTCTATATAAAAAACCTGAAGGACTCCACCAAAAAATTGCTGGAACTGATACACAAATTCAGTAAAGTCGCATGATACAAAACCAATATACAGAAATCTGTTGCATTTCTATACACCAATAATGAAGCAGTAGAAAGAGAAATAAAAAAATCAATCCCATTTACAACTGCACCCCAAACCATAGGATACCTAGGAATAAACCTAACCTAAGAAGTGAAAGTTCTGTACCTTGTAAACTATAGAACACTTCAGAAAGAAACTGAAGAAGACACAAAGAAATGGAAAAACATTCCATGCTTATGGATTGGAAGAACAAATAGTGTTAAAATGTCTATACTACTCAAAGCAATCTACACATTTAATGCAATCTGTATCAAAATACTACCAGTGTTTTTCACAGAGCTAGAACAAACAATCCTAAAATTTGTATGGAACCACAAAAGACCCCAGACAGCCAAAGCAATCTGGAAAAAGAAAAGCAAAGGTGGAAACATCATGATTCCAGACTTTAAGCTATGTTACAAAGCTGTATTCATCAAGACTATGTTACTGGCGCAAAAACCGACACATAGATCAATGGACAGAATAGAAACCCCAGAAATGGACCCACAACTACATGGTCAACTAATCTTTGACAAAGCAGGAAAGAATATCCAATGGAAAAAATACAGTCTCTTCAACAACTGATGCTGGGAAACTAAACAGCTACATGCTGAAACTGGACCACTTTCTTACACCATACACACAAAGAAATTCAAAATGGGTGAAAGACCTATGTATGAGACAGGAAACCATCAAAATCCTAGCGGAGAATACAGTCAGCAATCTCTTTGACCTCAGCCATAGCAACTTCTTATTAGACATGTCACTGGAGGCAAGGGAATTAAAAGCAAAAATGAACTATTGGGACTACATCAAAATAAAAAGCTTCAGCACTGCAAGGGAAACCATCAACAAAACAAAAAGGCAACCTACTGAATGGGAGAAAATATTTGGAAATGACATATCATATAAAAGGTTACTATCCAAAATATATAAAGAACTTTTACAACTCAACACCCAAAAAACAAATAATCCAATTAAAAATGGGTAGAAGACAGGAACAGACATTCTCCAAAGAAGACATTCAGATGGCCAACAGACACATGAAAAGGTACTCAACATCACTCATCATCAGTGAAATACAAATCAAAACTACAATGAGATATCACCTCATATCTGTCAGAATGGCTAAAATCAAAAACACAAGAAACAAGAGGTGTTGGCGAGGATGCAGAGAAAGAGGAAGCCTCTTGTACTGTTGGTGGGAATGTAAACTGGTCCAGCCACTGTGGAAAACAGTGTGGAGGTTCCTCAAAAAATAAAAAAAAAACCACAACTACCTACAATCCAGCAATTGCACTACTAGGTATTTACCCAAGGGATACAAAAATACGGATTCAAAGGGGTACATGCACCCCGATGTTTATAGCGGCATTAACGACAACAGCCAAACTATGCAAAGAGCCCAAGTATCCATTGACTGATGAATGGATAAAGAAGACGTGGTATGTGTGCATATATATATAATGTGTGCGTGCATATATATATGTATATATATAGATATAGATATATATAATATTAGCTATCAAAAAGAATGAAATCTTGCCATTTGTAACAAAGTGGATGGAGCTAGAGCTAGAGTGTATTATGCTAAGCCAAACAAGTCAGTCAGAGAAAGACAAATAGCATATGATCTCACTCATGTGGAATTTAAGAAATGAAACAGGTGAATATGGGGGGGGGGCGGTCAGAGAAAGAGAAAGGCAACCATAAAACAGACTCTTAACTATAGAGAACAAACTAAGGGTTGCTGGACACGACAGTGGGTGGGGGGTTGGATTAAATGGGTGACAGATATAAAGGAGGCACTAGTTGTGATGAGCACTGAGTGTTACATGTAAGTGATGAACCACTAAATTCTACTCCTGAAACTAATATTACCTTATATGTTTACTAAGTGAAATTTAAATAAAAACTTGAAATTACATAAAAAAGAAAGTAAACAAAAAGCAAACAAACAGAAAATGCCGAGATAAAAATTTCTTTAGTTGAACTAAACATTTTAATTAAACCATGTGCCTTATAGAAAAATAGCCCAGTTACCGGCTTATATTCATGGAGAACCCCACCTAGTTATATTTTATCTTCATCTACATGACTCTAAGTAAAATTACAATTAGTTCAAATATTAGTACCAGTGGTATGATCAAATTTCAGTTATTTGAACAACACAGTCTCCCAAGTTCTAACTGCCTGACTTCATACTCTTTCTCCTCCTCCCTCTTTCCCTGTCCCCTATATATATTCTTCTGCAAAAGCCATCCTCTGCCCCTTCTCTTTTTATTATTACTTATTTTGGGGAAAGCGCAAGTGGGAGAGGGGCAGAGAGAGGGGGACAGAGGATCTGAAGCGGGCTCCGCATTGACAGGCTGACAGCAGTGAGCCTAACGTGGGGCTTGAACTCACAAACCGCAAGATCATGACCCGAGCCAAAGGCGAACACTCAACTTCGCCACCCAGGTGCCCCTACCCCTTCTTTCAAGAGGCCTAAACCACCAGGCTGGACTGCAGTGGCAGCCATACCTATGATGACAGCAGCATCAGCAGTAAGGCTTTAGTCATCCGGAATTTAATCTCAGCCTTGTGTACTCCACTTCCACTATAAACCATTGGGAGCTATGGACACATATCCATGTGTTGTTTTGTTTTGTTTTCCTAGGGCAAGCCAATAACCACAGCATAGCAGCGCTTTTAATACTAAAACAACAGAACCTACAAGCTAACTTGTAAATTGAACTACCTTGAACTAACTTGTTTGCTTGTTTACATTATGATAATACAAATAGAATTTTCCTGGTAGTTGCTTCACAAAGAAAGAAAAAAACACCAAGGTAGAGTTACATTGTTACCATAAATAAATTTTTAGTACAGCTTTGTAAAACCTTATTATAGCTAATAGTCAGAACTAGGATAAAAATACCCAGCTATGAAGAGCTCTGCATTATAAAGAAGGCATTCTCTACAAATGTGCTTCACTAATACATCATTTAGATTTTATTTGTTCCTGTTGATTCACTCAGATGGACACATTTCTGCATGTTTTAGAAGCACCTAAATGCAAATTTGGTAACAATAAATGCCTAATCACTTTGAGACTCTTTAGATATTAAGCATTTCATAACTTTATTTCATTGACTACCATTCACTGTAGTCTAGCTCACAGAGATGGTTATGTTTAACTTTGCTTCTTCATTAATGTGGAACAGAACTTTTTAAGCACATCCTTAGTCTTTCTTAAAAATTTTTTAGGGGCGCCTGGGTGGCGCAGTCGGTTAAGCGTCCGACTTCAGCCAGGTCACGATCTCGCGGTCTGTGAGTTCGAGCCCCGCATCAGGCTCTGGGCTGATGGCTCAGAGCCTGGAGCCTGTTTCCGATTCTGTGTCTCCCTCTCTCTCTGCCCCTCCCCCGTTCATGCTCTGTCTCTCTCTGTCCCAAAAATAAATAAAAAACGTTGAAAAAAAAAATTAAAAAAAAAATTTTTTTAATGTTTATTTATTTCTGAGAGAGAGAGAGAGAGCACGAGCAGGGGAGGGGCAGAGAGAGAGGAAGACACAGAATCCGAAGCAGACCCCAGGCTCTGAGCTGTCAGCACAGAGCCAACATGTGGATTGAACTCATGAGCTTTGAGATCATGAGCTGAGCTGAAGTCAGATGCTCAACTGACTGGGCCACCCAGGTGCCCCAAGCATATCCTTAGTCTTTGAGAACATGTGAATATGTGACAGAAGTCATGGAAAAAGCTAAGATAATTTTAACCAACCTTTTTCTTAACTGTCAGACAAGTAAAGATGCATGGGCAGTATAAGAAGCATTTTTCACTGGTGTCATTCACAAGCCACACTGACCCCTACCTAGATTGTAAGATAGTATCACTAATAATGAAGTGTTCAGATCCAGTTAATACAAGAGCAGGGCCGAGACCAGAGTGAGGTGTATGAGATACCTAGAGTGGAAAATCTAAAGAGGTGCTCATTGCAGCACCCTGAGAGTGTGTGCATCCTTAAAATCTGCACCTATGTGTCTCATTTGTCTTACTCCAGTCCCTGCCCTACACAAGATCCCCAAAGTGATGTTGGCTGTAGGAACCAAGGGTGCCCGATCTCCACATTCCATAGCTGAAACTAAACTGTAGAACCAATCTTATCTCTGGTAGAAAGGGTTTACTCATCTTCAGCACAGTGCTTGGGAGACTCAGCCATTTCCCTTAAGTGACGGAGATCAGCCTGGTATGCTTTTCAACTAAGCTAAGACACTGCCTCCTCCCCCACCCCCCACAGTGCCTGTATGATAAGACCCAGGAGTCCCCCTTCCAGATACCAGAGCCCTGCTTATAAACACTAGTCCAAGATCTCAGGCCTTGTCACCTTCTGACAGAATTCCTGATGCAACACACCTACTTAGATTACAGTATTACCTCTTCCTTGATTTTACCTCCTTGTTACTTGACTCTAGAGCCTGGTCCAAATCCCACTCCATGCAATTTCCAGTTCTGTCTGCTGCTGAGACCACCCTCTAGGTGGCTGATGTAGGCTTCTTATAAGTCTGTGGCTCGATGTGTCACCTTTCAGTTGGCTTCCAGTAACCCTACCCCAGCAGAGTGAACAGAACTATCTATTTATTGTGACAACCAAAAATGCCTCCAGCCTTAGCCCTGTTGAGAATCACTGGAAGTAGAAGATAGGACCTATCTTCAATAAGGAACAGGCCAAGCATTTTGGAACCTGGTTCTTTCCAATCCATTGGTTCATAAATCTTGCTTGTGTCAAATTCCTTTTTGGGAACTTCTCTTTTTATTATTTTTTAGTTTTTGGGAGAGGGTGCATGTGAGGAGTGGAGAGAGGCAAAGGGAGAGAGAGAATCTTTTTTAAAAATTTTTTAACAGTTTTATTCATTTTTTAGAGACAGAGAGACAGAGCACGAGCAGGGGAGGGGCAGAGAGAGGGGGGGACACAGAATCCAAAGCAGGCTCTAGGCTCTGAGCTGTCAGCACAGAGCCCGACGCGGGGCTGGAACCCATGAACCATGAGATCATGACCTGAGCTGAAGTCGGCCACTTAACTGACTGAGCCACCCAGGAGCCCCAGAGAGAGAGAATCTTGATCTTGCTTGTGTCAAATTCATCTAGGGGAACTTCTCTTTTTATTGTTTTTTATTTTTTGAGAGAGAGAGGGGGTGGGGGGAGAGAGTGTATGTGAGCAGTGGAGAGGGGCAGAGGGAGAGAGAGAGAGAATGTTGATCCCCCGGCCCTGGGATCATGACCTGAGCCAAAATCAAGAGTCAGACACTCAACCAACTGATCCACCCGGGCATTCATCTGGGGGAGCTTCTAACTTACCCTTTTAACACACACTTAAATAGTGTTTACTATGTGTCTTAAACTATTTTAAACACCTGACAAACATTAACTCATTCAATCCTCATAACAACCCTTTGAGTTAGGCACTATTATTATTCCCATTCTACAGATTAGGAAACTGAGGCTTGAGGGGTTAATGACTAATTTACCCAAAGTCACACACATCTAATAAATATAAGCCTAAATTCAAGCTCAGCCCTTTGGGTTATAGGGTAAGTGGTAAACACTATGTTATGCAGCAGACAACCATATCCCATTCCTAAAGACTTGTTTCAGTAAATCTAGGGAAAGAACTGAGATATCTGTATGCAATATGAACAAAATTTTGAGGTGACTTTGTATAGTTAGAAGGGCACCCACCTACTAACTGGTGTTTGAGAACCAAAGCACTATTCCACACCTCATTGGGGAGAGACAGAAAGGAGACTTATGTGGCTAGAAATGTGTGTTATAATATACCAAGAAAGCAAAGAAAAACAGTGGTTGGGGGCACTATTCATTCAAAACCTTGGAAGACAAGGTAATAATACACCTCACTTTCATAAAATAGTCAACAGTGAACTATGTATTGTTAAATGGAATAAAATATATTATGAATGTAGCATCAGAAGAAGAGTAGAATAGCATTAATAAACATGAAATTATCTTGTTAAGTAGATACATGACAGCAATGGACTTAAATGAAGGAAGAACAGCCTTGCTGGTTGCATGGTGAGATACAGATAGTCCTGAACCACCAGTCAGGCAAGACAAATGATACCAGGTAACCCCAAAGTGTGATTTTAAGCAATGCAGTAATTATAGCAGCTGAGGGGGGAAATAGACACGACTGGATATATATGAAAAAATGAGATAAAATGTGAAAGAACTTTGAAAGCAGTTTAGCACCATACTAATATAACTATCACCACTTTGTTTAGTGGTATGTCATCTTAAGTGGCCCCCAGGAATAGAACACACACAACAACAACGAAACCAAAACAACAGAAATATCCAAACCAGGCAGAGCCATAAGCAACAATCCACCACCAAAAGGGAGTGAGCAGCTGTAGACCAATCAGCAGTATTTCTGACTACTCAGTATGGAAATAATTGAGTCAAAGAGTAAACTCAAACCTGAACCAGAACTTCTACTCTCAGCCACTGCCATAGAAGGTGGAGTACAAAGAAGCCCAATATACTGAGAACTTGGTTCCTAGCATTATAGAAAAGCTTCACTTTTCCCTGCAAGCACAAATTAAAATCACATCCCATGTGTCAGGAAAGGTGTGTTCCCAGGTTCCCACCATCTCAGCTGTATTAAACCCTAAAAGTGTTGGAGAACCAGCCAGGAGGTGAGTTAAAAGAATGCCAAATTTCAGTTTTTAATTAATATAATATTTGGTAATAAAAATTTTAAAAACTATTATCTGGAGCACCTGGGTGGTTCAGTTGGTTAAGTGTCCGACTTTGGCTCAGGTCATGATCTTATGGTCCATGGGTTTGAGCCCCACATCAGGCTCTGTGCTGACAGCTCAGAACCTGGAGCTTGCTTCTTACTCTATGTCTCCCTCTCTCTCTGATCCTCCCCTGCTCATGCTCTGTCTCTCTCTCTCAAAAACAAGCAAACATTAAAAAAATTTAAAAACTATTATCTTGTGAATATGCCCCTTTTTTCCCCTTCCCCTATGTTCATGTTTCATTTCTTAAATTCCACATATGAGTGAAATCATATGGTATTTATATTTCTCTGACTGACTTATTTCACTTAGCATAATACACCTCACCTCCATCCATGTCATTGCAAATGGCAAGATTTCATTCTTTTTGATAGCTGAGTAATATTCCAGTGTGTGTGTGTGTGTACCATATCTCCTTTATGAATTCATTAGTCAATGGCCATTTAGGCTCTTTCCATAATGTGGCCATTGCTCATAATGCTGTTATAAATATCAGGGTGCATGTGCCTCTTCAAATCAAAATTTTTGTATCCTTTGGGTAAATACGTAGTAGTGAAATTGCTGAATCATAGGGTAGTTCTATTTTTCACTTTTTGAGGAAACTCCATACTGTTTTCCAAAGTGGCTGTACCAGTTTCTGTTCCCACCAACAATGCAAGAGGGTTCTCCTTTCTCCACATCCTCACCAACATCTGTTGTTTCCCATGTTGTTAATTTTAGCCATGTTGACAGGTGTGAGGTGCTGTCTCCTCCTGGTTTTGATTTGTATTTCACTGATGATGAATTATGTTGACCATCTTTTCATGTGTCTGTTAGCCATTTGGATGTCTTCTTTGGAAAAGTGTTCATGTCTTCCGCTCATTTCTTAACTAGATTATTTGTTTTTTGGGTGTTGAGTTTGATAAGTTCTTTATAGATTTTGGATACTAACCCTTTATCAGCTATATCATTTGCAAGTATCTTCTCCCATTCTGTAGGCTGCCTTTTAGTTTTGTTGACTGTTTCCTTTGCTGTGCAAAACTTTTTATCTTGATAAGGTCCTAATAGTTCATTTTTGCTTTGTTTTCCTTGCCTCCAGAGACATGTCTAATAAGAAGTCTCTACAGCCAAGGTCAAAGAGGTTGCTGCCTGTGTTCTCCTCTAGGATTTTGATGGTTTCCTGTCTCACATTTAGGTCTTTCACCTATTTTGAATTCATTTTTGTGTATGGTATATGAAAGTAATCCAGCTTCATTCTTTTGCATGTAGCTGTCTAGTTTTCCCAACACCATTTGTTGAAGAGACTGTATTTTTTCCACTGGATATTCTTTCCTGCTTTGTCGAAGATTAGTTGACCATATAGTTGTGGGTCCATTTCTGGGTTTTCTATCCTGTTCCATTGATCTATGTGTCTGTTTTTGTGCCAGTGCCATACCATCTTGATGACTATAGCTTTATAATGTAGCTTGAAGTCTGAAATTTGATGTCTCCAGCTTTGCTTTGCTTTTTCAAGATTGCTTTGGCTATTGACTGAAATTCCACCAAAAAGTTGCTAAAACTGATACACAAATTCAGCAAAGTCACAGGATACAAAATCAATATACAGAAATATATTGCATTTCTATATACACCAATAATGAAGGAGCAGAAAGAGAAATCACACCAAAATCCATAAGATTTACAACTGTACCAAAAACTATAAAATACCTAGGAATAAACCTAACCTAAGAGGTAAATGTTCTGTGCCTTGTAAACTATAGAACACTTAGGAAAGAAATTGAAGAAGACACAAAAGAATGGAAAAACATTCCATGCTCATGGATTGGAAGAACAAATAGTGTTAAAATGTCTATACTACTCAAAGCAATCTACACATTTAATGCAATCTGTATCAAAATACCACCAGCATTTTTCATAGAGCTAGAACAAACAGTCCTAAAATTTGTATGGAACCAGAATTTCTTTAATATAAGAGACATTATAATGGAATTTATTAATACTCTCCAGAAGTATGAAAACATTTTACACTCAGCAACATAGAAAGGCTATTCTTAAATATAGACACATGTACACATAGAAAGCTTATAGCTTCAGTTTTACATCTCAATCCCAGGTTGAAAGCAAAACAGAAATATAAACCTTCACCAGCCCAGATCTCAAAAAGCAGTTCTATTTCCCAGTGGGCACAAAGTTCTTAATTAATTTGAGCTCACAAAAGACAAAAAGACCAAAAAACTGGATTCTCTTTCATCTCTCTTCTAATAGAGACTAGATCTCCATCATGCAACAGGTATCTTCAAATGTTTATACCATAAACTCAAATTCCCAATCACTGCTGCTACCAATGTATAATAACTTACCAGACATGCATTAATTAGAAACAAAAACAAATTTTAAAAAATCAGTAAAAAGTAAAAGTAGACAGTTAACTTAGTTCTATAACCACTTTGAATTTACTCTAAGAGCCAATAAAAGATACGCCTGGGCCTAAATAACTCTGAGGTGCACTTCCTTAGCCATACAATTTCACTCCCTCGGTTGAATACACAACAGTTGGCATCTCCATGGAAGCTTGAGAGTTCCTATGTTGAAGTATAATTTTCAAATATACAAAATCATGTCTCTCATGCAAGTATAATATGAACATATGTCATATTATTCAATTTTATTCATTTTATTCAATCCAATTAATGAAGGAACATGTCAAAACAACAGAGTTTATTAAAAATTAGGCATATATTAATAAATAAATCATTAACTGCAAAGTTAGATGTAAAACTGATTAATTTCTTACAGAACAATCAATCACAACCTGCAGCATTATCTGGTCCACCAGATAGAAATTATTTGCATCTCTGCCACAAAATTTACAAGTTAACCTCTGCTCCTGCATAATTGTAAAATAGCCCAGTCAATAGAAAATAAAGTTCAGAAAAGATATTAAAGAACACCTCTTAATCTCTTGCCTGTTTACAAGGTTTGGATAATTTTTCTCATAGGAGACACTGTAAATATTGCATGCAACATACTTATACTAAAAATTTATTCATTTATCAGAAATTTATATTTAACTAGGCATCCTATATTTATCTTTTAACCCTAATAAGCAGTTAGCAAAAATTTTACCAAGTCTGTAGGGTTCTGTTGCCAAAAATGTTACCTATTAAATCTATGCCTAGTTTCATATCCTTCTTTGCCTAGATAATAAATAGGAAGTGGTATTTTTACCGCTCTTCTATTCTTTCTATTTACCACTGGGGGGCGCATATAACTCACAATCCACTGGATTCCAGGTCGTGTGATGACCACAGGAGCGTTTCCACGTCGGATCCGCTAGGGGACCGTTCAGATACCACTCACATTTCGCGAACGTCCTAAGCAACTGTGCGCACGCGCACAACTGCTCCCAAGACAGAGCGGGTTTGCGCAGGCGCTCTAGCAAATGCGCAGCCGCTATCGGTAAGACTGATGGGAAAGTGAAAGGAAGGGGGTGGGGGCCGCTGGGAGCGCGCATGCGCTGAATTGGAGCCTGTTGGGTAGTGGGAGCTAGTGGGGTGGCGTATCCTGAGTTCACCGCTCTCTGTGGAGATGCCCAGCCGTGGGTCTCAACCCGAGGACGGCGCTGCGCTGTCCTCTGCAGATAACTCGACCCCGCACAAGGAGGATCTTAGCAGCAAGGTGAGTGTAGGACGAGTCGCGAAGCTTCGGACTGGGCTCTGCTTGACTCCAAAGAAGATCCACCGCGCCACATGGCCCGCCCTCGACTTTGCCCTGAGTCTTAGCACTTGGCAGCCACAGTTAAAGGGAGATCGTGAAATTTGCCCCAAGAGTAGACCCATTTGGCAGTGGGACAGAGGCTTGGTTGAGGTCTTTTCTCTCTACTCTTTGTAAACCATTAGAAATACGGCCCACCCCAGATCCGGATGCTACAGTATTTCCCATCTCAGAAAATGTCACCACTATCCATTCAGTTGTCCATGCCAATAACCTGGAAGCCATTTTTGACGCCCATCACCTACCAGTTCTACTTCTGAAGTTCATTTCAAATAGATCCCTTCATCACAGTGTACGCTCACCATCCTAAACGAGCCATCTTCATCCACCATCGGGAATCTTCCATAGGTTTCCTAACCAGTCTCTCCGCATCCATCCTTACCTTCTTCCTATCTATCCTCCACTGTAGCTAGAGCAATGATCCTGAAACGTATCTGATGGTCACTGTTCTCCCCAAAAAGGTCGGGGCGGGGCGGGGGGGGGGGGGTTGGGGGGTGCTAAGCATTGTAAATCTTAACTGCCATAAACAAACAAAATCTTTAAAAATATGCTGGAGATGGGAATGGTTATAGCCATTCAGGTATTAGATGTCCTAGATTTTACTTTAGTTTTGTCCTAAACTAACAGTAACATCTCAGTCAAGTCACTCATCTCTCCGTATCCGTTTCCTTGTTTGAAGTAAAGTGAAATGTATAATGTACACCTGTCATTCCTAAAATGAATGGGGAAGCACTGTTCAAACGTAAGTCTGAAGGTTATACAAATTTGATCTTGGAATTCAACTCAAATCTAGCCAGTTACTACACTGACTGGAGAGACAGAAGGGTACACACCCATAGGGAGTGAATTTTCTTTTTTTTTTTTTTTTTTTTAATATATGAAATTTATTGTCAAATTGGTTTCCATACAACACCCAGTGCTTATCCTAAAGATGCCCTCTTCAATACCCATCATCCACCCTCCCCTCCCTCCCACCCCCCATCAACCCTCAGTTTGTTCTCAGTTTTTAAGAGTCTCTTATGCTTTGGCTCTCTCCCACTCTAACCTCTTTTTTTTTTCCTTCCCCTCCCCCATGGGTTTCTGTTACGTTTCTCAGGATCCACATAAGAGTGAAAACATATGGTATCTGTCTTTCTCTGTATGGCTTATTTCACTTAGCATAACACTCTCCAGTTCCATCCATGTTGCTACAAAGGGCCATATTTCATTCTTTCTCATTGCCACATAGTAGGGAGTGAATTTTCAAACCACATACAACTTACTCCAATTACTACCATAGCAAGCCATTTATGCTGATGTGTGACAGATCTGTGAGGTGTGTAAGGTAGGACAGAGTTTATAAAACCTGCTTTTAGAGGCACTGATAATACAATGTAATCAGTCATGTTCACAGTATAACTGCCCTTACTGAAAAGAGTTAGAAATTCACTTCCACTTAGTTGTGCCCTAGGCTACTAATAAAAAGTGAGGCCTAGTTCAGCAGTGCCAGCACTGTGCTAGTCTTTGAAATGTAAAGAGGAATAAAGCCAAGATGGAAAGTGATAACACCTTAACAGCCCCAGGTAGGTCATTTAGTACTGCTTGTTTGTTCTGCATGTGTGGCTGCACTATTTATACATGAATCATGGAAACCATTGATATTTGAGAGGGAAGAAAAGTAGCCTATTCCTTATGACATTTGCTATTTGTAAAAAATAATAATAATAAAAATAAAACATAACTTAAAAGAAGTCATTAAAAATACTCTTGGTGCTTATTGTCTATTTTAAATAAAAGGTGCAAACTTAGTTTAGTAACTCTGGTCTTTGCATGAATGCTGGTTACCAACACTAAACCCTCTGTCTGGGTTCAGTGGGCTTTCTGACACCTATCAAGTATAATCACTGTTTCCTTTTTCAACTTTCCCCCAGGCGCACCCTCACACACTGCTGTTGGAAAGAATCTATATGTTCACAGACTGCCCACCTGGATAGTCAGTAAATTATAATCCCATATCCCATCTCCAATTTTAAAGGGCCCTCAGTTGAACATACTTGATAGCCTCTGATTTAAGAAGTTTTTCTTTTATTTCAATAGATTAAAGAACAAAAAATTGTTGTGGATGAACTTTCTAACCTGAAGAAGAACAGGGTGAGTTATTAGAGTAATTCTGAATTGTATGTGGGAGAGTTTGATTATATTAACTATATACTAAAGTTACAAGAATTATATCTAAGATTTATATTTACATTAAAATTTGCAAGATGTCAGCATTCTTTTTAGTTACATTGCAAAAGTGAAAAGTGTCCAAGATTTTATACACATACATACTTATATGTTAATTATAGTTGATAATATTTTATTCCCATCATATACAATTCACATAACCTGTGAACCAAAAGGTACTAATTATACAATGTAATCACTAATGGTATTTATTTTATACTTGAATTTGGTGTTTTCTTTTGAAATAAATAACCTTAAAATATATTAAGGAGACTATGCCTTTAAGTGAACGTGGATAGTTGTTGAAAAACAAAAAGGATAAATTGCTTCTCTCTTCCTCACATTTTTTACACAAATCTGCCAAATATTTAACATGGTTATTTAATGACAATTCCATTAATGTATCTATAAACAAGCAAGCTACTGCTTTATGTGTAGTAATACTGTCAAACATTACATTTTAAAGTTCAGGAAGAAATTATTTTGAGCCCTTTAAAATATTTGATACTGACAGGTTGGTTAGCCCTTTCTGATATTGTCACTTAAAGGAATTTTAGAACTTAAGTCACACCTGATACAAACTTTCTAGAGGGCAAGTTGGCAGAGTATATCAAAGCCTTACAACTATGTAGCATTTTGACCCAGTAGTTCCCCTTATAGGAATTGATACTTATGAACCATGGGATTATACAAAGATTTAGTTACAGAGAAATTCATTACAACTTTGATTTCTAAAGTTGGTTATACCTTAAATGTCTAAAACATGAAGACTTAACCAAATAAACTGTAATGTTATACCCATACAATAATGTTGTAAAAGAATGTTTATTGATAACAGAAACTGTTCCCAATATGTTGTTCCTTGATAAAAGCAAGTAATAAATCTGTATTTATAATAAGAGCCTTTTTTGTTCAAGAAAACTGATATGGTATATACAGAAAAAATATTTCACTTCGGTGTTAATGGTAGCAATTTCTAGATGGTAGAATAATGGGTGACTTTTGTTTACCTGTAATTTGCTCAGGTATTGTTCTGAATATATGTTACTGAAGTTCAGGAGTATATACTAAAAGGGTTCAGAGTTTCGACATAACACTTTTTAGATCAAATCATAATATTAGCCTAAATTATGTTTTGCAGAAAGTATATAGGCAGCAACAGAACAGCAACATATTCTTTCTTGCAGACCGAACCGAAATGCTTTCTGAAAGCAAAAGTAAGTTTATTTGGTATATTATATAGAAATGCATGGAAAGTCTTTTCTAGGCTTTCTGTAGAAAATAATAGTAGTGCCTAAATTATATTGTCTATCTGAATGTTTATATCTGAAGATTGGATGGTGATATAGATATAAGTAAGATTAATGCTGTGGTTTGGTTTTCTTCAAGTTAGCCTAAGAGTGTTAGAAAGCTATAATTATTAATGTGTGCTTTAGAATTTTAGATAGATCTAGGTATGAAAATTTTCTACAACTTTCTCCTTTTATGACTTTGAGTGAATTACTTTGGGACTCAAAAGTTTTGTGGGATTTAAACAAGAAACTGAAAAGAGAACCTGGGTGACTCATTTTGGTTAAGCATCCAACTTTGCCTCAGGTCGTGATCTCATGGCCCCTGAGTTCAAGCCTGCGTGGGGCTCTGTGCTGACATCTTGGAGCCTAGAGCCTGCTTTGGATTCTGTCTCCCTCTCTCTGTCTCTCTGCCCCTCTCCCTCACTCTCTTTCTGTCTCTCAAAAATAAATAATAAAAGTTAAAAAAAATTTTAATTAAAAAAATAAATAGGAAGGGATGTATAGAGTTCATAGTCCAGTGCCTAGGCCAAAGTAAGCATTTAATAAATGGAAATTATTTTCCTAAAAGTTAAACATTGTCATCAGAAGCCTGTTGTAAATGATTATTCACACTAACACAGTGCATACACTCAAGTGCTTTGATCTTGGTAAGTAGCCTATGTTCCTCCATGAATTACTAGGTGAAGGTCCAAGAATTTTTATTTTACTTGACGTATCTTCTCCCCTCCCCCCACAGATATATTGGATGAACTGAAAAAAGAATACCAAGAAATAGAAAACTCAGAGAAGACCAAAATCAAGAAATAATATTTTATTTTATCAAGAAATAACTTGATTTCACATAACAATGTGTGGCATTTGCTGTTCTGTAAGCTTTTCTGTTGAGCATTTCAGCAAAGATTTGAAAGGGGATTTACTGTATAATCTTAACCGACGGGGACCCAACAGTAGTAAACAGTTGTTAAAGTCTGATGTTAGCTACCAGTGTTTATTTTCTGGTCATGTCCTTCACTTAAGAGGTGTTTTGACTGCCCAGCCTGTGGAAGATGAAAGAGGCAATGTGTTCCTGTGGAATGGAGAAGTCTTTAGTGGCATAAAGGTTGAAGCTGAAGAAAATGATACCCAAGTAATGTTTAATTATCTTTCCTCTTGTAAGACTGAATCTGATATTTTGTCACTGTTCTCAGAAGTCCAGGGTCCTTGGTCTTTTATATATTACCAAGCATCTAGTCATAATTTATGGTTTGGTAGGGATTTTTTTGGTCGCCGTAGCTTGCTTTGGCATTTTAGTAATTTGGGCAAGAGTTTCTGCCTCTCTTCAGTTGGTGCCCAAACATCTGGAGTGGCCAACCAGATGTTGGCCAACTGGCAAGAAGTTCCAGCATCTGGAATTTTTAGAATTGATCTCAAGTCTCCTTCCATTTCCGAATCTGTGGTTTTAAAATTGTACCCTTGGAAATGTATTTCTAGGGAGAATGTTATCAAAGAATGTGTTAATAGCCTGACTCAAATTTCAGCAGACTTGCCAACATTTGTATCAGTGGTAGCAAATGAAGCCAAACTCTATCTTAAAGAACCTGTTGTTCCTTTAAATATGACATTGCCACAATCTCCATTTGAGATTCATTGCAGTAACATTGCTAGTGTCCCACCTACCAGGGAAACGCTTCAGGTCTTTCTTACTGATGGACACATGAAGGAAGTAGTTCAGCAGTTCATTGATGTCCTGAGTATCGCAGTGAAGAGACGTGTCTTATGTTTACCTAGGGGTGAAAACCTGACACAAAGTGAGGTTTTGAAAAGTTGTGATAGGAAAGCAAATGTTGCAATCCTGTTTTCTGGGGGTATTGATTCCATGGTTATTGCGGCCCTTGCTGACCATCATGTACCTTTAGATGAACCCATTGACCTTCTTAATGTGGCATTCATGACTAAAGAAAAGACCATACCAACTGGTTTTAACAAAAAGAAGAAAAAACAGAAAAATCAGTGTGAAATGCCTTCTGAAGAATCCTCTAAAAATGCTGCTGCTGCTGCTGCTGCTGCTGCTGCTGCTGCTGCTGGTAACGATGATGATAGTTCTGATAAACAATTCAGCGTACCAGATCGTATCTCAGGAAGAATGGGACTGAAGGAACTACAGGCTGCTAACCCTTCCCGGACTTGGAATTTTGTTGAAATTAATGTTTCTCTGGAAGAACTGCAAGAATTAAGAAGAACTCGAATATGCCACCTGGTTCAGCCCTTGGATACAGTGTTGGACGATAGCATTGGCTGTGCAGTCTGGTTTGCTTCTAGAGGAATTGGTTGGTTAGTGACCCAGGACGAAGCAAAATCATATCAGAGCAGCGCAAAGGTATGGCACAGAATGTCTACTCGAAGAATTTCTGAGACCTAATTTTTACCCTTTAAAGCTATTAGCATTTAGATTGCAAGAACATAGCATATTTTAATTGCATTTAATCTGCAATGCAACATAGAAGACTTTTTTAAAAATTGGGCATATTTTACTACTTTATGACTTGCCATGTGTTTTTTGTCTGAAGATGTTATTTTTGAGATAATTTTTTAAGCTTTTCTTTTGTCTTTATCATATGTCATAAATATGGATTTCTGTAAACTGTTACAGGTGGTTCTTACTGGAATCGGTGCTGATGAGCAACTTGCAGGTTATTCTCGTCACCGTGTCCGCTTTCAGACCCATGGAATGGAAGGATTAAATAAGGAAATCGAGATGGAACTGGGTCGAATTTCCTCTAGAAATCTTGGTCGTGATGACAGAGTTATTGGTGATCATGGAAAAGAAGCAAGGTAATTCAGATTAAGTGTTGTGGGTAATTTTGTAAACAAACAAACAAACAAAACATTAGCCTGTGGAGAATTTTAGGTTCCTTTCTTTGGAGACCACTCAAATGAGTAACAGTAGCAACAATAATATGTTGGCTTTATATTACAAACACCGTCAGTCAGAGGGAGAGTGGGGTGGGCGGGGCAGCCAGAAGAGCACTTGTTGTCCAGAGCTCATTCTGTAAGGAATGTCTTGGCATGACTGTTATTAGTACCACAGCGAAAAAGACTATAAAACCGAGGTAGTGAAATGCTGAGAGAAAGTATTTAACGGGTTTGGTTTTGTTGTAAATGTTTACTTTCCTCCCAGCAAGACCATAGGCCCTACCCCCACGTTTTGCCCTCCAGTGTTAGAGAACCCAGCTTTGTCTCTAGGGACATATATGCATGCTAGATCCATGCTGATGTAAATGCTGGTTCCAGAACTGGATTCCCCTCTGCTATGTGTGTTTTGAACTCAGTTTGGTCATATGTTGCAGGTTACCTAAAACTTGCCAAGAGATCAAGGCATTTACATATGTATACTTTTTTTTTTAATTCAGGGGTTTATTTTTACCTAACAGTATATTTATGGTCGTAGTGAACAAGTGCTTGAGAATAACTTTTTAAATTATTAAGGATAAAGAAAAATGTGTTATAGTTATAAAAAGCATAAGTTTGTTCAAGTGGGTTAATTTATTAAGTGGTAGTTTATTAAAAGGGTACAGCATGCGAGAACAGGGAGTCCAAATCAGCTTTGTGAGAACATCATAATACACCTACTCTAACACTTCACCATTTCTTACCTCTATTTCAGTTTCTTATATATATTATATAATTTAAATATATACCACAGTATAAAAACTATAAAAATATTTTCCTTTTGAAGGGTGTGTATATTTGAGAGAGAGCAATATTCAGTCCTTTATTTCAGGTAGGTCAGAGAAAAGGGAATTTATTTTATTTAGTAGAACAGTTAATTCTAAAGGCCCCATATGATACCCTCAGGTAAAAGTGCATATGAGGAATGTTTAAACAGCTAATAGAGAATTGTGATTTAACAAATACCCTGATAGTGGGTGGATATAAATAATTTATTACTAAATTATTATACCTTATTTATTATTTATTTATTTATTTATTATGCATTTGGCATGCTGTTAATTCAGCGATCAATTGATTAGATTATGCTATATATAGATTTGCTTTTGCGATTCATTTTTATAAAATATTTCATATGACGAATGCCTTACCTTTTCCAGTCTCTCCTGGAGCTAAGATAAAATTTAATAAAACAGAAACACTACTGTAACAGTATTGCATATTAAGGAATTGGCAGGAGAGTATTAAAGTATTTTAGGGGCGCCTAGATGGCTCAGTAGGTTAACCATCTGACTTCAGCTCAGGTCATGATCTCAGTTCGTGAGTTCAAGGCCCCTTGTCAGGCTCTGTGCTGACAGCTCAAAGTCTGGGCCTGCTTCAGATTCTGTGTCTCCCTTTCTCTGTGCCCTTCTTCCACTCATGGTCTATCTTTCTCTGTCTTTCAAAAATGAATAAATGTTAAAAAAAATTTTTTTAGAAAAAAAAAGTAAACAAACAAAACAACACAGAATTTTCTAGGAAATCAGGGAAGCCAAAGGGCAGAAAGTTAGTTTTTTAAATCTAATACTTTATTCTGTTATACTGATTTGTCACCATTTAAATGGGTTGAATGTAATTAAATAATTTTGATACTGTAAGATTTTACCATAAGTAAACGTTTCACAATTTCAGGATTATAGAGTGTTTCTATATTGATCTCATATTCATTCTCTTTTTATATGATAAAGAACAAACACAGATGGAATAATTGACCTAAGACCATACTTGTTTTCAAGGCACTGCTAAAGATTCCTTGTGAAACAATTTGAGATTATTTCTTACCATAGGCCTAATGTATTTATTTTTTCAGGCAAAATTTATTTTGTAGTATATGTATTAAAATTAGTCACATGAAACATTAGTCAGTGTGATTAAATTTTAGGTGTGAAATTGTGTAAATAACCAGAATATTTTTAGTTGAGAAAAATAGTGCCATAAAAAATTAATTTGATGCTATAAATTTTAACATTGAATAAAATGCAAAAGAAATAATCATAACAAATTGGGTTTTTTTATGTAGTGGTTATGTTTATCTGTTTATTTTAGATTTCCTTTCCTGGATGAAAATGTCGTCTCCTTTCTAAATTCCCTACCAGTTTGGGAGAAGGCAAACTTGACTTTGCCCCGTGGAATTGGTGAAAAACTAATTTTGCGTCTTGCAGCAGTGGAACTTGGCTTAACAACCTCTCCTCTTCTGCCGAAACGGGCCATGCAGTTTGGATCCAGAATTGCAAAAATGGAAAAGAATAACGAAAAGGCATCTGATAAATGTGAAAGGCTCCAGGTCATTTCCTTAGAAAACCTTTCTATTGAAAAGGAGATTAAAACATAATATTTCACAATATAAACATTTACTGAATGATGATTATGTAAAAATAAAACACTCAGCTGCTTTATTATTATATAATGTAATGGTTTTAAGGTTCGTTACATGAATTTATATTTAACTATATAGCTTAATATAACCAAGTTAGTCAAATTGACGAGAAAAAGAGAATACTTGAAAGAATAATTGGGATGTTTTAAACTGTGATATCAACATTGCTTTGAGCTCTTACATGGTAATGTCCCACCAGCAACAAAAGAAGGCAGCTTTTACTGACTCTTGTCATGGTAGCTACACCCAGAAATAACTCAATTTGTCATTGTTGTCAGGGGCCTGGCTTAAACAGGGCCTTCTTTGGCAGAAGAGAGAACTCAGGTTTACAGAAGCTAAGCAATTTGCTTGAGATTCACACTCCTGAGCAATACTTGGTACTTCTGTTACATCTCTTTAGGCAGCTCATTTTCTCAGTCAGAACTTGTGACTGTCTTAAGCATTCTCCTGTCCCACACATCTGTGCCTTCCTCTCTTTGCCCCATTCTCAGCTCATGACCTGAGCTTTTCACAGATCAAAGTCATCAGGACAAGAAATGTGTCCATCCACCCACCAAAAAGCTGTGCCTCCACCTGTTTTCTGTATCTCAACCCTTGCGTGTCTCGTCAGCCCCTCTTTTATAGGATCCTTCCTATCAACGTTTAAAGGGGTCTGGTCTAACCAATGTAAAATGCACATACCTAGTTCTATATTTTGCTCTGCTTACCATCTCTTGCCTCCTATCCATACTCCACCCTCTCCACCTTTTCAGCTCCACTCCAGCCTTACATCCACCCACATTAGTCAGTTGTGACCACCATACCAAGGTCACTGGCGTCTATCCCCAATTAGGGCTGACACCCTTTCTGGATCTGTTCAGAGTACTTTGATTCTTTTAATCTTAGTGGGAAAGCAGTTTCAGGATACTGACAAGCAGAAGTCTGTTGGACACTTTCACATGCCCTGAATTTATCCTCTGGTAAATGCAATGTCTAAACCATATTTAAATACTACTTTAATGGCTTTCATCCCTTTACCTGAAGGCAGACAACTTCCAGTATCTATGTGGTCCTGAGCACCAAACGGACATTGCTCTTTATCAGAAGTAGATAAACTAAGAGGTTTGCCTAGCGGCCTAGATTTGAATATAGTAACAATTTTTAATAATAACAATATAGTTCAACACTAAAAACATCTATCATCTATATTGTGATGACTATGTAAGCAGGCACTACTTTATGAGCTTTACATGTATTGATCCAGTTGAATCTGTAGGGAATTTCCAGGTCATCTCCAGCAGAATACTTGTGTGTAGGTGTTTTGTTTTGTTTATTCCTCAGAGGGCCTGATTTCTTTTTAGAACCTTCTTACTACTAAATTCCATAAACCTGGGATGAGGATCTGTGTTAGTCCTTAAACAATTTTTCCCAAGATTTGAAACAGTTGGAACAAACCATCTAGGTACCTGAGCAAAAAAACTTTTAAGTAGAAGAATTTACCTACATTGTTCATAAGTGCAAACATGCAAATCTCTTAAAGAAGCAGTGATTTTTTCACATCCCCTGCCCTGAACAGCAATCATAAATTTTTAGTACTACCTCCATAGCAGCTGAAATAGTGACATGGTTGGACTAAGAAATTCTGCCCCCAAATGTTATAAAACCACCTTGTTGGCAAACTGTGGGAAAGTTGAAGTTATCCCCCTTGAGGTAGCAGCAACAGCCAGTGAAGTTGGGCATTCCCCTAGTCACAAAACACTTCTCTTGGCTTCTGTGACTAATCTTGGTTTTCATGACCGCTGTCTCTGTGTTCTTTGGTAACTCCATCCTCTCCACCCAACCTTTAAATATTAAATTTCTCAGGTCTCCCATCCTAGGTTCTGAGCTTTTTTTCTCAGTTCTTTCCCTCAGTTTCAGCCACCCCCTTGGCTTTTGTCACCGTAAGACTGCCCAAATGTATGCATCTGCTGCAGGCTGCCGTTCTAACCCGAGTTGTATATCTACAGCATATATGGCATCTCTACTTGGGTTCTCTTACAAATATATCAAGGTCAGTATGTCCACAGCTGAACTCTTAATCTTGCCTTGATCTCCCATTTCTCCTGACAAATTTGGGTGCCACCTGGACAACCACTCTCTTTTTGAACACTCAACCCCCATTCAGTCTGTTGCCACTTCACTATTTCTCGAATCCATCCACAGCGCTGCATCTCCGCTGCCACCGCGCTAGTCTGTACCTAGCATCTACTGCCACCAACCCAGCCTAAACTTTGACAATGAAGCTCAGGATCATCAACTCAGCGACCCGGGTGATCTGGCTCTCATCTGCCTCTATGGCCAGTTTTGTGCCCACGTCTCTCTAGTTCTTTACCCAAGGTTTTGTTTGGTTTCTCAAAAAGTTCAACTTTCTTCTCAACTGGATTCTTCATCACCTGTTGTGCCCCGTATCTGGAAAGCTATTTCTCCAACTCCACTTGGATAGCTCTTTTTCATCTTCCGGGCTCAGCTTAAAATATCACTTCCTCTGGGCACCCCTTCCGAGCCCCTGGTCTTGGTTAGCCTTCCTTCATGTGCTATCATTACATCTCACATTATCACCCTGTTTCAAAATACTTGTATGATCATCTGTGTAACTGGAAGCACCTTGAGGTTTTGTGTGTCCTGCCCTCCAGCGGTCTCCAACTCCTGGCACAGTGCCTGGCTCATAATAAACGTTCCATAAATATTTGCTGACTGAAAGAATGATGATGGAGGTAGGATTCCAACTCAGGACTCCTTCGGGGCCTGGAGCCTTCATCTCTGCCACTCTGGTTTTGTGTTTTCACGGAGACAAATCGTGAAAGGGAAAAGTAATGGGGAAGCACGGTGCCCAGAACACGCAGCGGGACTGACTTTTAAAGAAGGGAGGGGCCGGGACACCTGTACGGAAAATTTAGGCAGTGCCGAGTGACCGCCGAGCGGAGGGAGGCCCTACGCGCGGGCGCCCCCTTGAGGCGCGGCCGGGCTATCCTCGCGCCAGAACTACCGGCTTCCACACGCAGATCTCCCGCTAGAAGCAGAGGACGCCCGGGAGGGTCGACAGAGTGCGCTGGACAAGCAGCCCTCCGCAGGGAGTCTCTTCAGGGAGACTGCCTTCAGATCCCACCCGCAGCGGTTCCCCCCTGCTCTCGCCCACGCGGGGCTCCGGACGGTGGATTCTGGCCCAGGGAGAAGCCATTCGAGACGGCCACCCTCCCTGGCCTCCAGGAATATTCTAAGGACCAGTGTGGACGCAGTCTCCCTCTCCTGGACAAGAAAACAATCATTTCAAAGTAGGTTTCTTCCCTTCCCTTGTCCTTGCCTTTTTCTCGCGTCCATGTGGGCATAGGTCTTGGACAAACCTGGCTTGGCTCTAATTCCGAAGGTATGAAACCATAGGCACATTCTGTAAACTTCCTAGTCTCCATTTCTGCGTCTACCTAGTGGGGATACCAACGCCTATCTCAAAGAGCTGGGTTCTCCAAGTGTCCTGCCCGAATTAGCAGTATCGACATCATCTCTAATCTTTCAGAAACGCAGATTCCCTGGCTCACTCCAACCGACTGAATCAGAAATTCTACAGCAAGTTCCAACAACCTGTTTTAACAAGCCCTAGAGGTTTCGATACAGGCTAAATGTTGAGAATCACTATATAAGAAGGGCCAATTAAATGAAATAAATAAAATACTATGTAGAAAGAACTGGACAAATAGTAGATGCTCAAAAAATAGTGCTTAGGATCATTATTTTTCCAGGAACAGAAAGGCATTTAGTTACATAGAAGCAGAAAGTTAAGCAGGCTCTTCTTGTCTTTCCTTTTCTTTTAAGCAGGTCTTTATTTTCTTGCTTTAAAAAAAAAACAAAACTGAAAACAAAACAAATCTACAAAAAGCCTTCTCCAACAAAAAAGGAATAGATACACAACAGTAGCTTCTCTATCATTTCTTTTTGACATACTTCTTAGTGTCTTTTGACTTCTTTTGAAAAGCAGAATATGATTAATGTTAAAGGCATTTTCTTTTAATGTTTGTTTTGAGAGAGAGAGAGAGAATGCGTGGGAAGGGGCAGAGAGATAATGGAGAGAGAATCCCAAGCAGGCTCTGCTCTGATAGCACAGAGCCCTACATGGGGCTCAATCTCCCAAACCATGAGATCATGACCTGAACAGAAATCAAGAGTAGGATGCTTAACTGAGCCTCGCAGGTGCCTCAAGGTTAAAAGTTTTATTATTTTATTTTAACTCAAATTTCAACTTTCTTATGGTGTAATTAGCTTAAGATTGAAAATTGTAATAGAACTACCATATGACCCAGCAATTCCACCTCTGGGTATTTAACTGCAGAAAAGTAAAACACTAACTCAAAATGATATATGCACCCCCATCTTCACTGTAGCATTATTTACAATAGTCCAGATATGGAGACAATGTAAGTGTCCATCAGGAGATGAATGGATAAAGAAAATGTGGGTAATGTGTACAACAGAATATTCAGCCATAAAAAAGAATGAAATATTGCTATTTGCAACAACATGGATGGACTTTTAGGGCATTATGCTAAATGAAATAAGACAGAAAGACAAATACTGTATGATCTCACTTATATGTAGAATTAAAACACACACACACATACACACACACACACAAGTTCATAAATACAGGGAACAGATTGGTGGTTGCCAGAGGAGAGGGTTGGGGGGTAGGTGAAGTTTGAAGGGAGTCAAAAGTACAGATCTCCAATTATAAAATAAATGAGTCATGGGGATGTAATGTAAAGCATGGCGACTACAGTTAATACTGCATTGCATATTTGAAAAGTTGTTGAGATAGCAAATCTTAAAAGTAGGTATCACAAAAAACAATTTTGTAACTATGTATGGTGTTGATGTTAGCTAGACTTATTGTGATCATTTAAAAATATCTACAAATATTGAATCGTTGTGTTGTAGACCTCAAACTATTATTGTATGACAACTGTACCTCAATTGTTAAAAATGTTATTAAAAAAAGACTGAAAATGTAATGGTTGATCATGAAACAACCTAATAAAGGTGCAGATTTATTTCTTGAGAAATCTAGCTTCATTACCATGACAAATTTCATTGCCTTTTTCTTTTTAGTCATTGCAGAAACTTCAGAAAGGACACCTGCAATTAATTAGAAATGTTAAGATTGCCCAAAAAAGGATTACCTAGATTTGATCAAATTCAAGATGAAGAAACCTACCTGGAAAACTTATCCGTACAGAGAAATGCTTCTGTTTTTTTTGAAAAATATGATCGGAGTGAAGTACAAGAGTTGCTAACTACTGCCTTAGTCAGCTGGTTGTCTGCCAAAGATGATGTCCGCTCTCAGTTGGACATCCCATGTGGAATTATGAGTCAAATGAATAATGTCAGTTTCTCCACTGCAATCCTTCTGACTCCTGTGGACCCTGTTGCCCTCTTAGACTATAGAGAAGTTCATCAAATTATAAGGGAGTTGGCTGTTGGAATTTATTGCTTTAATCAAATTCCCTCAATCAGTTTAGAAGCTAATTATGATCAGAGTTCTTCTTGTCAATTACCACCAGCTTATTATGATACCAGAATTGGGCAAATTCTGATCAATATTGACTACATGCTGAAAGCACTGTGGCATGGAATATACATGCCCAAAGAAAAACGAGCCAGATTCTCTGAATTATGGCGTACTATCATGGACATTGATCCAGATGGGAAGCCTCAAACAAATAAAGATATTTTTGCAGAGTTTAGTGCAGCAGGTAAGAGAATTTAATATGTTTTATTAGAAGCCATCTTTTTAATTTAGTAATTTATCTTTGGCTCAGTTTTACATATTTAGTCACATTTCTTAAAAGAGATATTTTGAACTCCAAAGAATCTTTTCAATAAACCTTTCATTTTTTTCAATGGCACCAAAATTATGTTTAAGTCTTGCATCTTTCATCTTAACCTCCAACTTCTGCAGAACAGATCAGATTTCAAATACTTGATAAAGAGTTTTCAGTTTATACCTTTTCTTAACACAGCCTAAGTAGGAAAATCAGTAATAGAGTCAAGAGTAGAATTGGAATGCAATGAGAAAAATCTCTGAACTTGAAAACAAAATGATTGCCAGTTTGGTTAGTCATCTATAATGCCATTTTTGTAAATCTCAAAAATGAATGATATGAAAGTTGAAGTTAAGGATCAATGTGCATCAATGATCTAAGCTTTGGTATTTTAGTAGCATTTGGTTTAGTAAGTATTTTTGGTTCACCTAATTTTTAAATTCCTTCTTTTTTTTTTATTTTTTAAAATGTGTAGTTATTTTTGAGACCAAGAGAGGCAGGGGGAGGGGGAGAGAGACAGAGCAAGAGGGAGACAGAGTCTGAAGTGGGATCCAGGTTCTGAGCTGTTAGCTCACGAACCTTGAGATCATGAGCTGAACAGAGGTAGGGTGCTTAATGGACTGAGCCACCCAGGCGCCCCTTAAATTCCTTCCTTCTTAGGGCCTGACTTCTCTAAAGCCTGTATATTCACAATAGGTACCACTAAATCCTGTGCATCTCCTCAGCATATGTAAATTTTTTATTCTTAAAAAAAAAAAAAATTCCTGTAAGTTCCTTTGTAGCAGGCCAGATGGAATGGAGAGTAAAATGGAAAATGTGTGCTCCAGACAGTATTCCCAACTACTTTCGCTGATTAAATATATCTAATCATTTTCTAAATAGATTTCCAGTTTGTGGGCACAGGCTTAAAGAGAAGTCTCAATTTAGTTAAAAATGTACTAGAATTTCACTTGACTGGAGGAGAGAGCACAGCAATAGATTTTATATAGATTTTAATCTCATTGGAAACTGGAAAAGGATGACAATTTGTCTTCAGGAATAAAATGTCACTCAGACGCTTCCTTTCTTGACTATTCTGAGAACAAATTTGTTGATTTGTGTATTGCATGTAATTGTCTGCACTTTATGGGGTTGATATTCAAAATATAAGATTTTCAATCTTTATTCAGTGTGTTTTTATACATAATCTTAATATGGCAATAAGTTTCTGCATAACCTTACTAAGGAAGAAAAGAATTAATATTCTCCCCTAATTAGCCAGATTTCCCTTGGCTAAATAGATCTAATAACAGAAGCTTTTAATGGTCAATTAGGTGGAAAAGAACCACTTTTTATCTCTATTGTACATGTAATTGAGGAGAAAATTACCTGAAAAAGACTTTAGTTTGTCAATATAAATCTGGTTACTAAAGCAAATGCCCTGAAAACAAAATTTATTGTTTCTTAGTGTCTCAATAAAATGTGGAAGAATTGTGATCACTTGAATATTTAATACAGTTAATGGTAAGGTAGTTTCATGGAGTTTTCTTATTTTTCCTTCTGTCATTGATAGCTAGATAAAAAATTATACATACACATACAAAATATACATATATATGTTCATAAAGGACTCTAGTTTGATTTATTCGTTTTACAAATATTCACTGAGTTTTTATTTCTAGCTTAGACACAAAAGTAAGTCTGATGTCAAGAACAGGTAAACAGGAAGCTTACATACACATAAGCTCCATGAAAAAGAAGACCCTTACCTGCCCTGTTTATCCCTATATGTTTTGTGCCTAAGATAGTCCCTGATACAAAGTAGGCATCAACAGGGGCGCCTGGGTGGCTCGGTCGGTTAAGCGTCCGACTTCGGCTCAGGTCATGATCTCATAGTCTGTGAGTTCGAGCCCCGCGTCAGGCTCTGTGCTGACAGCTCAGCCTGGAGCCTGTTTCAGATTCTGTGTCTCCTTCTCTCTCTGCCCCTCCCCTGTTCACGCTCTGTCTCTCTCTGTCTCAAAAATAAATAAACATTAAAAAAAATTTTAAAAAAAGTAGGCATCAACAGATATTTGTTAAATTGAATTAAATGAATTGAGTTGAATTGAATCAATGAAGAATTAAATGGGAACAGGGGTGTTACACAGCTTGAGGGGATTTCTACCATTACCAGTTGTTCAGATTGGAAATTAAGTCTAGCATGGATGTCCCAGAGGGATTTAATAACTGAACTGAGGGAGCAAGTCCTCAGCAAGCATGTCACAGATATAGATCAGCTCAAAGTTTTGACTAAAGTGTCCAATCAGGATGATGTACAATGACTACAATTGGATGGTCATTCCCCAACCACCACATGCAGAACTATACACCACTGAACACTTCTGAATTTGGGCTAAGACTTAAACCACAGAAGTGCTTGTTTGCTACTTATGCTATTTACTGTATCTACCACTGGACTGCTGTGAAGTTCAAGTGCCTGAGAATAAGATTTGCTTGATGGCAGTGAGGCAGCCTGACTCACCTGCTCTGGGTTGGGTTTTCAGAGATGTTTCAGGCTCTGTAGCCTTACTGTACTAGCAAGCAGTACAGTCTCTTGAAGATGGTATTTCTGTGTCTCAAAGGTAGTTTAGATAGCTAATAGCTCTCATTTCCATGCAGGGTAATCAACTTCTGTTGAGAGCAGTCTCCAAGAGTAGTGAGTATAAGGCAGAAATTCTCCTCCTGTGGGTGAGAATTATTCAATCTGTGGCATTGGTGGAGTAAGGACTAATGCCACCTGGCTTTGGTGCAGAGTACCATAGGATTGGAGGGTCACTGGCTTCTAAAAGATTATAGCTATAACTGTAACTAACAAATCCCTTCTTGTTGTTCAAGTATTTGAAGTGAGAAGCCTGAAGCAATGAAAAATATTGCCAGTAATAGCTAGTGAATTCCATTCATTTCTGCATTCCCTTGACAGTTCCCTCTTAAAGGACACTGACACTTTGGCATGACGTAGCTGCATTGTTGAAGAGAATATGACATGGTCAAAGTCTTAAAAACATATTTCAGTGTTTTCCTAGAAGTACTATCATTGCTGGTAGTTTACAATCTCCAAGGCTAGATCAGGTAATGTAAATAAATTAAGATGTCATTTTGGTGGTTGATGACACTTCTATCCTGGAAGTTGTCCACTAATCCATTTGCTAATCACTGGAAGACAGCAGGGAACATTGCACAAGCCAGATGATGTTTCTCTGTAATTGAATTGGCCAAGATGTGTCTGGGAAACTAAGTTGCATGGTTTGCCTTTCCTGATCGAGATGATGGCAAGAGCTTTATGAAGAATTTGAGCTCTACAGATGTTAAGGATAAGCAGATATTGATAATGGTTTCCAATGATGTTTGAGACTTGACAATTCTGACAAAAATTGGGTTTGCTTTTCTTCCCTTTTCACAAAGATTACTTGGAATCATCATTCCCACCTGGCATTTGTCAAGCAAGGCAAGGGCCAGAGCTGAGAGATTTGACTGGTAAAGAAACAGCAAGCCCTTTTGAGAGTCACGTATTTAGGTGGAAACTTTCATCATAGAAGTCAAATTCTGGAGAGTGATCTGGGTTAGAGGTACATACTAAGGAGTCATCCACATATGAAAGTCTGAAAAGCCTTTGGATCATTTGGTGAGAATATCAATAATAATAAGGGACAAGGCCATGATAGGAGGGAGCATGTGTCCTACTGTGTAATTACGAACAGAGGGCTTCTGGTTAGTGGATGACAAAATTGACTATATCATGTGACTTCATGGCCCACCACTGGTCTCTTCAGCCCAACTATTGTATCTGAGGCTACCCCAGTAAGGATCCTCTCACAGTGATGCTCCTGGTTAACAGGATCGGAGACAGGTAGGAACATTCTAATCAAGTTGTAGGGGGAGTGGGGGAGCACCCAGAGACTAACTGCCTACATTTTCAGGGATGATATTAAAAATACTTAACCACCAGTACAGCATGATCACTGAGCAATAAGAACAGACATCAGCCATAATGTTGGAGTAGGATCTCAGAGACCTCTTGTTTGTCATAGGTAGCCTTTGCTGGATCATGAAGCTTTCCAGGAGATCCCGGGGGAGGGAGGTATTCAAACAGCTTGGGGCTATAGCAATTCAGTTTACCAAACAATAAGAAAGGGATCAATATTTTTACAACCGATGTGGCCATACTGATACATGTCAGCTAAATATCAGCTCCAGACAGTTCTACTTAATTCTCCTTTCCTGGCTGGGAACCCATGTCTAGACTATTTGTGACTCTGATCCCTTTTTCACTGTATATGACTGAAGCTGGAAACCTTTCCAAATTCAGTCACTCCACCACCATGTGCCCTTGGGGAAAGTACTGTTACGTTAAAGCACTTTGTAATATTGGCTGTCAGGCAATCAAAGATGAGCATCCTACCAAGACGGAGATTTTTTTCTCCCTTACTATGCTTGGGAGTCTGCTGAAGCACCAGCAGCATCAGCATGCTTCAGGCACTGTAACAATGGTGTAGTGCAAACAACGGTATATGACCAAGCAGAATGCACACCAGACCTTTACGGGAACAGGAACAGGTACGGGCTCCCCATCATGCACCACATTTGGAACATCGCTGTGAAATCTTGCACGGCCCAAGTGTCAGACTTGGGGAAAGGAACCCAGACTCTTAGACTGTGGGGCTTTTTATACTTCATGATCAGGGAAACAGCAGGTCAGAGGCCAGGTACAAAGGCAATGTGTATTAGCCTATATTACCCCCAAATTAGAGCCTGAAATGGGGGCTTAAATCAGGGTAGATTATAGGAAATAAATCTAAGGAACAGAAGTGGGGGGCAGGAAAAGTGAATAGAAAAGGAGGAAACATCAATCCAAGGATGTGCTGCTGAGCTTTCATTAAGATCCATTTTGTAAGGACTCTGAGGAATCCCATAGAATACACTTCAGAATTGTCAGCCCAAGGGAAGGAAGAGGGCAGTGTGTATCCCCCGACTCCCCCTCCTGGATTGGTCAAAGGTTGCTCCCTCACTCTCCAGATTTGTTCTTGCATTGGAATGACCGGATGGGTTCCATCAGAAGTCTAACACAGCAGTGGTAGAGAAGTCCCAGGGTAAAAATAAGAGCCATGTGGTGCATCTGAAGCAAAGCACAGTTACATCTTTGTGAAGCTGGTTAGTGCAACAACAGCTAGAGTGAAAAATACAGTCTGGGAGGAAGTGAGGTAGAAGTGTCTGATAAACAGAGTGACTCATGGAACCTTGGCCCCAGCTCTATCCTCAGTGTTTTGTTTGAGGTAGAGAGGGAATGCCACTCCTCCACTGACTTAACCAGGAAACTGGGGTCCAAGCCTTGTAGTTGTGGCTATGCAAGGGCAAGCTAGCAGCAAGAATTTCTATATCATTCATATTTGGGGAAGTGGCACCTCCTCTCTTGGCATGACTGAGAGACTGAGTTCAAGTCTTGCAACTGCCCATGTCACTGCACTCAGAAAACGATAGCAACAGGGGCGCCTGGGTGGCTCAGTCGGTTAAGCGGCCGACTTCAGCTCAGGTCACGATCTCGCGGTCCGTGAGTTCGAGCCCCGCGTCGGGCTCTGGGCTGATGGCTCAGAGCCTGGAGCCTGCTTCCAATTCTGTGTCTCCCTCTCTCTCTGCCCCTCCCCCGTTCATGCTCTGCCTCTCTCTGTCTCAAAAATAAATAAAAATTAAAAAAAAAAAGAAAAGAAAACGATAGCAACAGCAATAGAGAAGGAGAATACCAAACTCCGGTCATATTATCTAGTTTTCTGTAGGGGATTTTAATTTCTTAATCTGAATAATTCTTGGATTCTTCAATGTATTACATAAAGTTTGTAGGATGAGAGGAAAGGAAAAACATATTTTTGTGATAGAAAAATGTGGGAGTGACTTTTAGTTCACACACACACACACACACACACACACACACACACAAAAGACCTTGTTTAATACTACAACTGGAAGTGAATTGGGTTTGTTTGTTTTTTGGTTTTGTTTGTTTTTTATGCCTCTGCTTATTCCCTGCCCTTTTATCTGTAATGCCCTCCTCCTGCCACTTTACCTCCTCACCCTTCCCCATTCTTCCCTAGGTCATTGTTTCCCCCTTCTCAAGACTTGATTCAGACACAGCCTCCTCTGTCCTATGCACACTGTATCATTTTGTATTGAAATTACTGATTTCATCTCTGTCTCCTGTATTAGCCCTTAAGCTCCTCAAGAGCACAGAAAAATGTCTTTTTTGCTTTTAAATTCTCAGCACCTTATAGCGTGCTTGCAGATAGTAAACTCTGAATACTTGTGGAAATTAAGTGGTTAATAACAATAGAATGTGAAAGAAAAGGTACTGAAGGAGACTCTTGGGCTTCTAGTTTGAGGAACTGATAAATAGAATGATTAACCATGACAGAGAATGAAAAGAAAAGCAGATTGGGGGGAGATCAAGGATGAATTTAGTTTGGGAGTGCTTCTGTGACGTTCAGATAAAGATAAGTACTAGGCATTGAAAAAGAATTGAGTTCAGGAGCAAAAAGCAGGGCAGGAGATAAGATTAAATTAGCATAGTATAGAGGTTAAAACAATGGAATCTTGTGTTTCCCCTCCCTGTCCTCCAAATTCAGTTATATCCAATTTTTCTATTAAATCCTTTTTCATTTTCTACATTATTATGACTTTGTACATATCTGATTTGTATAACATGCTGTGATCACACTTCCTCTAATAACTTTTTATTTTTTGTGACATGCACAACTGTGTCATTAAAACAAATTAGTTCAGTTTTCCGATTCAGCCCCAAACTTTTGAACAGCAATATCGAACTCCTCTCAGTACAGCGAAATATCAGGTAGCGCAGCAATTCCATTTTTTCCCTTAGCGATGTCTCAGTCCACACCTTCCTTCATTCTCCTGTGTTCGCGTGAACTGACTGGTATCTTTTCCAGGCAATTTCTCTTCCGGTTCTCCAAAATCCTTTCTCCCTTTCTCCACCCTCGCAGCCCTGCCCGCCCGCCCTTCCGCCTTTCCTCCTCCCCTCCCCCTTTCCGCTCCCAGTCTGGGTCTTTCACTTGAGAGATTTTCCTCATCTGTGTGGAAACACTTGCAATTTGTTCTCATTTAGAAGTGGGGCAGGAACAGGGCTTGCTGACTGCTACCACTGCACTGTAGTGATCGGGAAGAAACCCTGCCCCTTCACTGGGCAGCCTCTCCCAAATGTTGTATCAGTAGGTCTTTTCTCTTTGATCCGTGGGTTTCCCGCAGACTCCCGCCTGGAAGGAGGGCGAGACTGGGGCCAGAGGAGGGGGAGGGGCTGAAGATGTCCCCCTTTCAGCGCGCAGACTCACTTTGCCGGGTTTCCAGCTCAGCCTCTCCTCCCGGCCTTTAGCGGTGCTGCTCAAACCTTTTTGAGAGGAAGGGGAGGGGCTGTGCTGCCTGGGGAAGACGAACTGGGAGTTTCACTGCACCAATTCAGACTTCGAACCAATCTTTTTTTTTTTTTTTTTTTTTTCTGCTGCTGCTGCTGCTTCTGTTTCTGCTCGGGGGGGGGGGGGGGGGCCCTCCCCCTCCCCTCCTCCTCCCCCGTTCTCCCCCTCCCCCCCGTAAATCTGACATGAAGATCTGTTAGAGATTCTACAGGCTTCCAATTTCTAAGCCTTCCTGACTTTCTGTAGGGAGAACTGACTTGCTACCTGTTGGCCCCCAGCCACCTCAGGCTACAAAGTTTTAGGCGTGTCAACAATACTCTGGCTTATGTTTAGATTTTTTTTTTAAGCTGTCAGAAATACTTTAATTTCTTTATAATTTCTTAAATTTTGCAAAAACGAGGTGAATCATAGTGGCCATTTAAAAATCCAAGTGAGGGGTGCCTGGGTGGCTGAGTTGGTTAAGTGTGTGACTCTTGATTTTGGCTCCAGTCATGATCTCGCAGTTCGTGACTTCCAGCTCTGCATTGGGCTCCGCACTTTCGGATCTTCTGTCTCCCTCTGCCTCTCTCTCTGTCCCTCCCTGCGCGGGCTCGCGCGCTCTCTCTCTCTCTCTCTCTCTCTCTGAAAAATAAATAAATATTTTTAAAAAATAAAAATAAAAATCTAAGTGTATTCTGCTTTTTTTGGAGGTTTTTTTTTTTTAATAGATTTGAGGAAGGAAAAAGAAGGCGGCAAATTGATGTCTCATTTACACGTCTAAAGCACGTATGTTACAAACGCCACATTTTCTGTGAACTCATTTTGTGATTCTAAGCAGTTTTCTCAAGCTTAGATTAAGGGTAACATTCTAAGTGTAATTGTCTTTAAGAAGACAATTTGGCAGCAAGGAAGTCCTTAATTTCATCATAAATGGGAAGAAAATGTACCAGGAAATTTGTCGTTTATAATAGAGAAAAATCGAGTTTTAATTCTTATTTATTTCATCACGATTAGTTAGCAGGAAAGTTCTTATTGTATATGTTTAGCTTCTGTTATCAGCAAAAACAAGAAATGTGTAATAATATAAGGCTTGGAAAAGCAAATTATACTTTTGGCCAAGTGAGAAACTGATGCCCTGTTTAAAGGGAAATCACATTTTCTTGTTCTTCATTAGTTAACCCTGATTAAATATGGGACTTAGGTTGTTTCCATGGTATGGTGTTTCTTTCCTCCAAAGACAACGGAAATCTATTCTAATTCTACAAGCTTCCATCTTTCTTTACTCTGCTTAGTTAGCACTCATCAACCTGCTTTTCATCTTTAATAATTTTTTTGGCATCTCATCATCACTTTGTCACTTTAGTAGGATTTCAAGATAAAACCCAGTGTTCAATACACTCTATTTATCCAGAAGCCACATATGATGTTTTCACTATCCAAAATTTTTCTTTTTTACTGTTAAGGTTTGGTTGATATTACAAAGGATCCGGACTTTAATGGAATCTATGATGAAGACATGAATGAAGATCCAACATATGATCCCAACAGCCCTGAAGAAAAAGCTGTTTTTATGAAATATGCTGAAAACATTATGCTAAAATTGACATTCAGTACCATACAAGTTCAACAGTGTGAAAATGTTTTTATATTTGAAACAGCCTATTGGCTTACTAATGCTATAAAATGTAATCAGGATTATCTTGATATTTGTACCTATCAGAGACTACAGCAAAGATTATATCTTCAGAAAAAGGTTATTCAAAAACACTTTGAGAAGAAAACAGACCTCAGAAAAGGGATAGGATACCTAAAGTTAATATGTTTTCTGACTCCATTTCTACTGAGTTTGAAAAAGAAGATGAAAGTTCCATATTTAGATAGTCTGCTTCCACTTTTTTCAGGTAAAAGTATCACCACAGATCAAATATAAAATAATTATATGTGTATATATATATATATACATATATATATGTTAAATTTATATTTAAATTCAATTTTGTCTGTAGTATTGGAGTCCACTCATGTAACCTAGCTGTAGCCTGTTAGAAAGAAAAACAAAATTTAATGTCTCCTAAGTAGTTAAAAATATTTGGTATATGTACATAGTACTTGGTATACATTTATACTAATTATAAGGGCTATTGGAAGACTTTAAACATGTTCTGAGAAAAATAGGGAAATAGGCCATGTTCATGATGGAACAACACTGTGAATGTATCATATCTGATTCAAATTACTCTATCAATTCAATGTACTTCTTTTCAAAATCCCTATTGTGTTTTTCACGAAAGTTTAGAAATTGATTCTGTAATTAATATGGAGCAGTACAGGATCATGAATGGTCTTACATTTCTGAAAAGGAGCTGAAAACATATTTTAAAACTTTACTAATGTGTCAGCACTATTATACACAAATAAACCAATGTAAGAGAAGAAAGCTGAAATAGGACCATACTTACATGGAATTTAACAGGACTGCAGGGCATACTGTTCTTCCCACCCAGATTTACACACAATTTATATATTTTCATTGGTGCCCAAACGTGTAGGTTTATTATGGCAGGAGAATTATGGGAGGATGTCAGCCATATCTGTAATGTTTTATTACTTAGATTATTGGAAGCAAATATGACTGTTAATAGTTAAATCTAGGAGGTGGTATTAGGGTGTTATATTATTCCTTGTACTTTTCTGTACCTTTTACCTTTCTCAAAATGCATTATATACTTTTCATTAATGAAACCATATTCTGCTAACAAGTCAAAATATTGAACAAATCTAATCCTTACTGGACTTTTAGAAAATTATTTTTTTTTAAATAAATGTTATATGTGGATTTTATTACTTTCCAAAAAAGTGAGCTGGTTTGATTTTTTTTTTTTTTTTTTTTTTTTTTGTCAGTGAGAGATACCCACCTATTTCTCATTAGTGTCTCTTTTTGCCTAAACCAGCTCAGGTTAAGTTTTTATTTATTTAGCCAAAGATTCTCTGAGGCAGAGTTTCAAATCTTTTCTGACAATTGGAGGTAAGATACTAGTCTTAAGCTCACACATAGAATAATGTTTTAACTAGTCTCTTGAAATGTCTGTACAATGAAACTACGGAAAATGCCCAAAATGTATGATATATTTTCATGTTTAAAATATATACTAAGACTATGATTTTATAGACTGTAACTGCCAAGATTTTCAGTTAATATGGAGTTTTCTTCAGTTGGTTTATGTAAATGAGAATCCAGATCTCCAAAATATGATTGTTTATATGCTGTTTTCACTTTTTAAATAAAAGTTTCTTTTTATTTTGGAGATGACAAGGTCAAGACAGAGCGAGAACTGCCTCCATTTATTTATGGGCGAGATTTTAAATGCCAGCATTTTCACTACAAAGAGGATCAATATTTTCATGTTCATGGAGGAATTGAATTTGATATCAGCACACCTTCAGTTGAGAATGCTTTGGAAGACTTTAAGGTTTAAATTATTATTGTTCCTGAAATGGTTTGTCATTTCCCAGCGCTTTTATCTCATTCTCCATCCACAAAGGGTCTCTTGCTGGCACAGGCACTAGGCAGCTCTCCAAATGATTATCTTCCTAACTCACTAGTTTTTTCATACATTATGTAACACACATGAATTAAGTCCAACTACCCTAAGGTAGTATGTGAGGTGTCAGAGATAAAATGACAGATAAGCTAGGTACAGCTATCTTCATAGAATTTATAGATCTCAAATGGACTATATTTGCCCTAAAATTGTTGATCAAAGAATACAGTAGAAATCCCTCAACATTCACTATACACTTTCCTTGAAGAAATCTTCCATTTTCCTTGAAGATTAGTATTAGAACAGAGATCCTCTAGAGTTTAAGAACAATAATTTCATCTAGAATTTAATATAAACATTATACATTTGAATTGTCATTGCTTTTCTACCTTCTTTATATTTTCTTTTGTATTTTTTCCTCCCTCCTGAAGTAGGAACTGGATACATGCAAATATTATTAGGGTTTTATGGGATATTATATTAAAAATTTATCATTTACGTGTACAAAATTTCATCTAAAATAAGCCATAATTGATGGGGCACCTGGGTGGCTCAGTCAGTTGAGCACCTGACCCTTGATTTTTGGCTCAGGACGTAATCCCAGGGTCGTGGGATAGAGCTCATGTCAGGCCCCATGCTGGGTGTGGGGTCTGCTTAAGGTTCTCTCTCTCTCTCTCTCTCTCTCTCTCTCTCTCCACCCCCCACCCCATCCCCAACTTGTGCATCCATGCATTCTCTCTATGTATCAAATTAAAAAGAAAAAGCTATAATTGTTTAGACTTATTTAAAGATATATTTTTAATAATATAACTCATATTTTAGAATAATTTAGAAAAAATACGGGATTGTGCTGCTAATACATTTGTAGAAGATTTAGGATACAAAGAACATTACTCAATACCAGTCATGGAACTTAACGGAAAAAGGTAAGGAACTTTTCAGTAATTATTCACAGTAGTGACAACCTGTTGAAAGTTACGAGAAAACAAGGAAAGTGTCAAAATGTAAAGGCTAACTTAATACCTCAGCATGGAGATCCTAGCACAATAACGCCTGTGACTGAAATAGAGAGTCAACAAAATAAATAATATATTTATTACTTCATGCACTTTGGTACATTCTGTGTAATAATCTTTAGAGATAGTGATTAGTTCTTATAATTAACATCGTTATTAAATGGGAATGGAGGTGAGGATCAAATCCTATGAGCCTACTGAAAAGCAGTGGGCTCAGCAAATACCCCTGTAGTTCCATAACAGATATGATTTAAAATCCTCTTCCTCTGCTGGGTCTTGTTACACCTGCCAATTTTTGAAGCGGTGTGTTTTTCTTAGTTTTGCTAGGATCTTTATGTCTTGTGTTCTTGGGTTTCCATGTCTTGGTTACTGAAGTTTATGGAAAGTAGAGTAGGGGCATTACTATTAGGAGGTAGAGACTTGAGATTTAAAAGCATATAGGAGAGGTTTTTTTGTTTTCTGTTTTTTTAACACATGGAAGTGGTTTAGAGACCAGGACCAAGTCTGGAACTCTGGAGAATAGCAGCTTTTAAATAGGGAGATGCAGAAGAGAGAACAAAGGAGTTGAGAAGGAATGATATAAGGAGGAGGACCAAGAAAGTACGATAGCATGGAAGCCAAATGGGGAGGAATTTTTAAATATGGAAATAGATTAAAAGCATCAAATTCAACAGAGAAAAAGGCCAAGTCAACTTAAGACTGAAGACAGCACTCTAAATTCGACAGTGACTTGGGAAGAGGATTAGTTCTGGCTTTAGGCTATGTTTAGTGAGCTGAAGGGTGAAGTTGGGGAGAGTTCATGTGATGTGAAGAAGACAAAGATTACACATTTCTCCAAGATGCATGGTCGTGAGGAAAATAAGAGAAAGGAGGCAAAGGGAGAATCAGGATAAACAATGAAAGGTGGATCTTTTCATTGAATACTGTCTGGATGCACACATAGTACTAGAGATGAAGTCAAAGACCATGTGGCTAATGACTTCCATGATTTTGGAGGGAATTAAGTAGTAGACCTCATGCCTCTAGAATGGACAGTTGGTGTGGATCTCGCTCGAGAAGGAATCCCTCATTCAGGGATCCAGCAACTGCTGACACATTCCATGTACAACACCTGCCAAAGTAAATAGTATTTCAGAAGCACCTCTGAATAACACTTTATCCCCCCAGGCTCCAGTGACTAGCTGGACACTAATGATCCTGAGGATGCAGGGAGGCAGCTGAGATAAAAGCTGTACTTGGTGAGAGGTTGTTATAGGTAAAGGCGTATGGTTGGCATATGCCCACTGTCTTTGAACAGTAAGAGATCCAGTCAAATTGTTTCAATGGGATACTATAGTAGAATGGTTCTCTAGTTTCTGACTAATGCACAACATTGGTCATCAATGTTGGTGAATTGCAGATAGATGGATTTGAATTTGCAGACTTGCAAAGGCAGCATGAGCTTGTTTCCCAGACCCAGGCAGCATGGAGTAAAAGTAAAAACCACAAGTGGACTAATAATCAGTGTTTTCTTGGTTCCTGTAACAATTACTAGAGAACCTTCAGTTCCATAATATCCACCCCTACATAGTTATTTTAGGAATCTCATATGCCAATGGATCAGCTCTCAGGTACTGTGAGATATCTTCAGTTTTCCTCTTTCCTGTCTGAGCAATCTGTAATGATCCACTCCTGGGCCCCTGGAGCTCAACAGACCCTATGAAGGCAACTCAACATTAATGCCATTGTTGTCTCTGACATCATTTCTACTGGTTGTGGATCTGGGGTCACTTCTGGAGCTGGCTTCTCCCGATGCCTGCTATATACCTTGTATCAACTGTGAGGCATGTTGAAGCCAACCCAGTGAAGTAAGTATTTCTTTCCCAATTTTATTGGTTTCAAGGAAGTGCTACCTTGAACTCCTAATAATTTGATGCAAAAACAGCTCTTTTAGTCATTTTGCTAACAGTTCTTTTCTGTGATGTAGGGATCATTTGGTGAATGATTGAAAACATGCCATGTTAAAATCTCCCCTCTTTGATTTTAGGGGCATTGTTAGTGGACTGAGGTCTTGAGTCTTGATGTTCTCTTTCCTCAGAATGGTTTATCTCCTAGGAAACCCCTGGTCCATTATGAAAATAGGGTCAGTTCCACTGGCCCTCCAGGCATGCCTGAAAACATCTAAATCCTAGATTCATTTTGGTTCAGGTTGGGCCCTCCTACCATACCAGAATCAAAAAGTAGGGGCCACAGTCAGATACCCAGGATTTGGCCATTCCATTAAAGTACAAGAACTCATGAATTATTAAGGTGACAATGACTGGAGCAAAAAGATTAATTTATATCAGTACCAAAATGTCCTATTTTGGGGACAGTATACCAGCATCATGATGTTGCTGTGATTATTAGGAGGCAGGTCAGAAATCAACTTAATGTGACAATGGTGTATCAGGGAAATGTGGTCCTAGAAGCTCCTCAAAAACTGGGTGCAGATTCCCAGGTAGAAGAATCTGAAGGGAGCTGTTATAGTTCCTGCTATAACTAGAGCTAGGGAGCTAGAAGCTCCTCAAAATCTGCAGATTCCCAGGTAGAAGAATCTGAAGGGAGCTGTTTTAAAAGTGAGGCCCCCTTATAGTTCCTGCTAATATCTACACATAGGTTTTGAGTAAGAGCAGTGATATGTCCCTATGCAGTACTTGAATGAATTTTCCCTCAAAGCACTGGCCATCTGGGCTTTCTATGCTTCCATAGAAAGGGGGCCAGTGCAGATAGTGTATCCAATCTTGGGGGGAAGGGGTCACAAAAGTCTGTGGCCAAAGACTTTCTCAGGGTATAGCCACCTTCACCACCTCTTGCTTCTCCAGTTTCTAGGGTAGGATAGCCCCCTGCTGGTTCTGGAAGCTTGATTTGTATTGGATAAGTAAATTGAATTTCTAGAAGAAATCAACCCACATTCCTTTGGTATTTGTTAAATTTATACATCTGTTTCATTGCCTGAGCAGTGATCTAAGAGTACATCACTAAGTACCAGAGCCCCCAAAGGTAGTCAGCAGCTTCTGACCCCATAGCAAGTTACCACAGCCAGAGGCAGCTCCCTGGAGAAGTACATGAAAAGATAGAGGTTGCTGGCACTGGGGCTCTATGATGTGGAGCTGGGCCACTGAGAGACCAAAGGACATCCTTAGTGTGATCTCCTGGGCCTGTATCCATGGAGGCAGTCTTATGAGACTTGGGGTATCTGTTTGTGGTGTCCACTCTTAGCAGCATGTGTGACACCAAGGGAAGGTGAGCTGTTTTCTTCTAGGTATTTAGTTTAGTCATCCAATGTGAATCAAGCATCCGGGTCTGATTCAGACAGCCCCTTAAGGTCCTAGAGCCTATCATTGCTGTGATGTGAAAGCCTTCAAATCTGAGTAAGATTCAGAATACCTGCTCCTCGATTTTAGAAGCAAGTCCCTAGTGATGAAGTTGGCACCTGTACAAGTTGAGGCCCATGGACAGTGACAAGTTCCACCACCTGGACTGGCGCTGTCTCTGCAAGGTGTGGGTAAAGATGGCCTTTAGTTTATATTTTTATGGTCTAGTTTCTCTTGGGGCGAGAAGATGGTAGACAGGAAGAATGACAACCTCAAATAAATGCAAACAGGTCCTCAAACATGCCTTCATCCATGCAGAAGTCTATATTATTCAGAAAACTGAAGTGGAAGTAAAGGTCAAGGAAGAGAGGATATTAGCCTCTGACCAGTTCATAACATAGCATTTCCCTAAGACTTTCTTTTTCAATCAATACAATTTAAACTACATTTTTGTACTTAATTATTATAGAAAAATAAAGTTTAGCTAGCATAGAAAAAAAGTAGCAAATTACTTCAAAGTCAGAAAGATTGATCTTTTTTCTTTATTTTTTTTTTTTATAGCTACTATGTGGTCTGTTTTGAACTTGAAACTTTCTATCATCAACTATATAAGACAAAGTGGTGGGGAGCCATAAATGAAATCATGAATAATCTGAAACCAAAAAGACTTCCACTAACAGATGCTCAATTACATGAGCAATTTAAGAAAAAATTTGGCTTCAAAAAAGCTATGAAATGCAAGGTATTTCAGTAATCATTACATAATTTAGTATAGGAGGCTATTATAGATAATATGTTATTATAGGTAAGTATGTGTCTCAAATTTTTATTTTAGGGATAACTATTGAGTTAAATGAAGTTTTCAATATGAAATAAAAATTCCACATTTTAGCAGCTTAGAAGCCATACAATTCTGGATAATAAATTTCTGGTAGGGTTCCAAAACAATCTGTTAATGAACTGGATTGTGACCAATCTTAATAAAGGTTAGTATTTATTGAGTGCTTATTTTATATGCCAGGCACTTTATAAATCCTTTTAACAAACTTTTTCAAGGTACTAGTACTACTGTTGTCATTCTGGTTTTACAAATGAGAAATTTGAGGTGCAGCCAGTTAAGGATCTTTCCCAAATTACACAGCTAGTAAATGGCAGAGTCTGGCTTCAGTCCTGGGAACCTAACCTGAGGAACAAAACCTGGCATTCTGAATCAAATCTCTGTATCTGTTTCAACAAACCTTGATGCACAGCTTCTGGAACTGATAAATGAAGTGGTGAGCTCACCAGTTTCAAAGGACACACTGGCATTTATTTACCATTTATTTGTTTCAATGTCCATAAATTTAAGAATTGAATAAACTGTTCATTTAATTTTAAAATATTAAGTGGTCAGAATGTTTCAAAGAAGAGTGTAATATTTTTACCTCTCTATTCTGAGAACTAGAACAAAGAAGACAAATTGTATTTCTATAGCTATGTAATTTTAGTTTCTACATTTCTAAATTAGATTGTTCTTAAATCAGAAAAGGAACCCAGGGATCTTCATTTGCTTAAGTATTTCAGGAAGCAAATTTTCCCGTTTTAAGCATCTACAAAGAAGGAGCTATAATTTCTCCCTAAAAAGTGGGGGGTGGGTGGGGAACTTCCCAAAAATATTTTTTAAACTTCTCAATGTTTCTTAATAGTTCTAACAACTTTAATCATTGCCCAGTGAGACACCTTCAAATGGAAAGTGAAAATTCTACTATGACTGAGCACCAATCATGTAATTATATCAATACATACTTATTAATTATATATTAGTATTATATTTATTATAAATATATTAATATATGTTTATCATCCTTTTTTTCCTTAAGCCAAAATTTAGGTGTATTTTAAAGAAACTTATTCTGGTGCTCTTAATCCTTTTAGAGCATCCCATTTGGTATGAAGTCTGCTGTTGAAAGAGGATTATCTGCTGTTTTCCATACATTTAGCCGTAAAACCTCAAGCTTGACCATCAATATTTCAGATGAGGCAGGCTATGCCATTTTCCATCATGCTGCTTTACACAACAGAGTTTCTATTATATGTCAACTGTGCAATGCTAGCTTCAACATCAACCAAAGACGCTTTGTTATGTCTAGCCAAGGTACCATGAAGTTTAAAACATCTAAACTGTTTTTCTTTTACCTGCTCCTACTCAGAGTTAAGAAGACATGTTGATTATAGAGCAAGATAAAAATTTGGTATTGTATCTAGAGCATAGTTGAGGTTTGTGTTTCCCTTATTTCAGAGAGGCTCTTTTCTAAGTATCACTTATTGCTCTCTCATATAGTATTATTTATTTCTTTATTGTGTCTCCCTCGCTTGAACATAAGCTCTGTAAAAGGCAATGATTTGCTTTACTTTGTTTGCTATGGTATTTGAACGCCTAGAAGAAAGCCTGGCATTGTAGGTGCTCAGGAAGTAGTTGTTGGATGAATGCATGATTAGATGAACACAAGGTAGCATTTGATAATCACTGGCATAATTAAAACACAGTGGTGCACTATAGAAATTCACAGAAAAGGTAGATAAGTAGAGATCCCGGCAGAAGATCCTTTTTTATCCCAGAGTTCTCAAGCAGGGAATAACTTCTTCACAATATATAAACTTAAATAATATCTAATAACAAAAAATTCTTATAATAATAATTGTTTTTAATTAATGGCCCCTTTAAAGCTAACCCTAATTTTGACTTTTAAAAAGCCACTTTTTCCTGATTCTTAGGTAGGAATATATATATATATATATATATATATATATATATATATATATATTCCTATTCACTGGAATAAATTTAACCAGTATAAAAATAATAATGTTGAAAATGAAAGCAGAAGTTCTCTATAACTGAAAAGGGAAATACAGATTAAATATCAGGAATGGCCAGTAAGAAAATTGTGATTTTATATTTTATCTTATATTTTATATCTTATATTGTATCTTATAATATTTTATATCTTAAAAAGCTGTGTTATATTTTCACACACCAAAACATGTTCTGCTTTAATCCTATTGGCTACTAATAAATTATGTACTGTTATCAGTATAATTAATATGTTTTCATATTAAGATGCTTCTATTACTTGATTAAAATAGCACAAATTCAGTTAAATTTAAATATAACAAGTAGCTTATTGTTTAAAGATACATAATATTTTAAGCCTTTCTTGGTGTGAAATAAATCTTTGGTAAATTAAAGTCTCTCATTCATCCTGTGACTGCTTGGATTTCCATTTGCTAAGAATTGGATAGATTTTGACATACAGAAAATGTATAACTCTACTGGCAACATCCACATACGATGACTTACCCAACACAAAACTGCACCAACTGTCAGTTTTGACCAGACTCTAGAGATGCAGCATTCCAGGTCTGCTCTGCCATGATGCCGGCTGTGTGCACCAAGCCCAGATGGCTTGACCAAAACCTCCACTCAATCCTGTCGTTGATATCTAAATATAGCAATTGTATTCTTATTCATATGAATCTATTTTGACTAATCTAGGGAACTCATATATGTTAGTAATCGTACTTCTGTGTGTATTCCCCTTTAAAACAGAGTCATCAAAAATGGATGTGAAAAAAGAAAGAAATGGTAAGATATAAATAAAATATTTGGTGCATTTGAAAAGGATATTGCATGTATTAAAACTCTTCTATAGTATATAATCTCCAAAATGTTCTGTTACATGAAAATGTCACATAATGATATTTTCTATATATTTTGAAGTCTGAATTTTTTCTACCCATGGTTGTTTATCCATATTCCTCTTAAGTCTTGTTTTTTTTTTCTTTTTTCTTTTTTTTACTGTGGAATTTACAGTTACCTCTACTTATTTTTTAAAAATCAATCCCCAAAGTAGTTTTTATGCCAAAAAAAAAAAAAAAAAAAGCAGTTAATATTATTTAGATATGCTGCCACCTAGTGACAGTAACAATTTATGAGGACTGAGGAATGAGGCATTCTTGACTGAGGCGAGAGATTTTACCTAAGTAGTTTTTGTTAAATGTTTATTCAGTGTGTGTGGGGGGGGGAGGGGGGGGCGTCTGGTGCTGAGAGAGAGGGAGAGAGAAAGGATCCTAAGCAGGCTTCTCGCTTTCAGCACAGAGCTGGACACAGGGCTCCATCTCACAAACAGATCATGACTGGAGCAGAAATCAAGAGTCAGACACTTAACTGACAGAGTCATTCAACTCAGGTGCCCTTGACCTAAGTATTCAATATGGAAAATCAGAAAAATTTTTAAAGGGTGTACCTTCCATATCTATATCTAAAAGACTATATACCTTCATACTCTATATAGGATAATTCAAGGAGGGTTTTTTTTTTTTTCTTTCAGGTTTTAGGCATGTTTAATAGATCAACGACAACCAACTTCAGCTTGATTTATCCCCAGAATATTCAGCTAGCAACACAATGAACCTGACATGAAAGTGGTGAATCCTAGCATGATTTAGCCATTCTTCCATGTCGAGAGTTTAACATCTTTTTTAAAATTCCAGTATACTTAATGTACAGTGTTATATTAGTTTCAGGTGTACAATACAGTGATTCTACAGTTCTATACATTACTCAGTGCTCATCATGATAAGTGTACTCTTTAGTCTCCATCACCTATTTCACCCATCCCCCCCCCCCACATCCCCTCTTGTAACCACCAGTTTGTTCTGAATATATGAGTCTATCTTTTGTCTCTTTTTTCCTTTGTTTTGTTTCTTAAATTCCACGTATGAGAGAAGTCATATGGTACTTGTGTTTCTCCGATCTACTAATTTCACTTTGCATTATATCCTCTAAATCCATCCATGTTGTTGCAAATGGCAAGATTTCATTCCTTTTTCTGGCTGAATAGTATTCCATTGTGTATACAGTAAAACCTTGGTTTGCAAACATAATTCATTTTGGAACCATGCTCGTAATCCAAAGCAGTTGTATATAAAAGCAAATTTCCCCATAAGAAATAATGGAAACTCAGATGATTTTTCCACAACCCAAAAATATTCATACAAAAATGATTACAATACTGTAATATAATACAAAATAATAAAGAAAATATAAAATTAACCTGCACTTAGTTTGAAAACCATCGTGGCTGGTGTAAGCGAGATAAGAGAGAGGAAAGTTATTGTGTAGGACAACTTTTACCATCACTAATGGAATCACTGCTATCTATTGACTCAATGAAATCTTTTTCTTTCCATGCAACTTTAACAAGGAACCTATCCAATGACACTTGATTTTGCCTCCTTTGAGAATTTTGTGGAAATGTGACGTTGCATTGTTGTTAAACAGATTCATCGCTGGTACTCTTACAGCCTTATTCAGGTGGTGTTTTTCTACATAATTTTGCACTGTTTCCAACACTTTACACATCTCCCTAATCTCATTTGAAGTGAGGGATTCCTCTGCCTTTTTCTCTTCCTGTTCACATGAGATGCAGGCATAGACTTCTTATAAAATCTTACAATTTTGGCCACTCACATACCTCATTCGTACTTTTCGATGATTTCCTTCTTTTTTTTAAATTTTTTTTTTAATGTTCATTTATTTTTGAGACAGAGAGAGACAGAGCATGAACAGGGGAGGGGCAGAGAGAGAGGGAGACACAGAATCTGAAACAGGCTCCAGGCTCTGAGCTGTCAGCACAGAGCCCGACGCGGGGCTCGAACTCACGGACCATGAGATCATGACCTGAGCTGAAGTCGGACGCTCAACCAACCAAGCCACCCAGGAGCCCCGCGATGATTTCCTTCTTAACTTCCACCACAATCATCTCCTTCTTACCGCCTTTCTTTTCAACATTTTTCCGCACGGGGACCATTGTATATGCTTACACAGATGTTGAATATAGTACAGTATTAATAAACTTGTCATATACTGTATTTAATGTAACTGGCAATAAGGCAGCAGAGGAAAGGGTCTATATCTGCAGGCAGGCTGACCTAGAATGAAGCAAAGTATCCATAAGCTTACTATTGGATGGAAAAGCAAAGGACTGTCCATAGGTGCTTTGAAGTGACAAAAAAATACACTGGTGCCAGTTGTGGGCACCTTCCAACGTTCTGAAAAATCACTGATTTCTGCCAAACACTGCAGCCTGAGACTGAACATCCGAGCATGGGAGATGATCACCCACAATCCCACAGAGGGAGAGAGAGAGAGAGAGAACGAGAGAGAACCATTGGCTTAGTTGTGATCATGTGATATTTGACATCACATACTACTCGTATTGCAACACATCACTTGTTTATCAAATTAAAATTTACTAGAAATGTTTGCTTGTCTTGTGGAACACTCACGGAACAAGTTACTCCCAATCCAAGGTTTTACTGTATATGCATACCACATATTCTTTACCCATTCATCTATCAGTGGAGACTTGGGCTGCTTCCATATTTTGGCTATTGTATATAATGCTGCAATAAACATAGGGATGCATGCATACTTTTGAATTAGTGTTTTTGAATTCTTTGGGTAAATACCCTGTAGTGTGAAAACTGTATTATATGGTAATTCTATTTTTAATTTTTTGAGGAATGTCCATTGTGGTTTTCATTTGCATTTCCCCCATAATTACTGATGTTGAGCATCTTTTCATGTGTCTTTTGGCCGTCTGTATGTCTTCTTTGGAGAAATATCTGTTCATGTCTTCTGCCCATTTTTAGATTGGATTATTTGTTTTCTTGGTATTAAGTTGTATATGTTCTTTATATATTCTGTATATTAACCCCTAGATGAGGGTTTTCAACCAGACAATAGTTTCTTCAGACAACATAAGCCCCTCCAGAACTTCCCTAATTCTAGTATGTCTTAGGCCAGTGTTTCTCATCCTCAGCACTGTTGACATTGTGAGCTGGATAATTCTTTGTTGTTGGGGGCTTTCCTGTGCACTACCAAATGTTTTGTAGTATCCCTGACTTCTCTACCCACTAAATGCAGCAACCTCCACCCCAGGTCTTACAAACAAAAATGTCATCAGACATTGCAGATGTTGTGGGGAGGGCACTTCATCCTACTATTCTGGGATAAACTTTCAAGTACAAAGGAATCATCCAGGGATCTTGTTAAAATGAAGATTCTATTTTAGCAGCCTGGGTGGGTGCCAAGATTCAGCATTTCTATTAAACACAATTTCAAGTAGTAAGAGGGGGATATAGGATAGTACTCCTGCCCCTGGATTGTGCTGAAATGTTTTTTGGAGGGAGGTGGAGAGGAGAAGGAGAGGGTGAGTGGGGAGACTTCTGTGTGTGTGTGTGTGTGTGTGTGTGTGTGTGTTTAAAAAAACAAAAAAAATGTTGAGGTCATCTTGATTTTTTTAAGTTTATTTATTTATTTTGAGAGAGAGAGCGAGAGAACAAGCAGGGGAGGGGCAGAGGGAAAGGGAGATAGAGAATCCAAGCAGCTCTACACCCTCAGCACAGAGCCCCATGTGGGGCTCAAACCCACAAACCATGAGATCATGACCTGAGCTGAAACCAAGAGTCAGATATTTAACCAACTGCACTACCCAGGTGCCCCTTGGTGTTTCTCTTGCTGAGAGCAACCAACAGCCTTTCATTGACTGAAATAAACCAACATATTCTATAGTCCTATGATTAGGTCTCAGTCTTTTGTGAGAGCCTGTGCTCCTGGACTGTGAACTTCACATGTCTTTGTTAGTCCTCTCCCTGACCTTAGCTGTGTCAGGATGGATGAAGAGTGGCTAGAGTTGGGTATTTCCCTTCCCCTAGGTAGGTCAGGTTCTGATAAAACCCAGCAGGTTAGGCTCTGGTATAACAGTTTCTCCTGAGGCCAAGCCTTGTTAAGGAAAATGGAATGCTCTGCTATATCTCAAAATGGTTCCTTTTTGCCTCCCCCTGCTAGAAGCATGAGGGGATTTTTCTCCAATATCCATTGTGAGATCCTGGTCAAACTCCAGGAGTTAAAACTCACTAAAGCATGGGGGCCTCCTGGGACTGGGGCCCCCAGAGTTTTAAACTCTCAGACTTATCACAATGAGCTGCCAGCAATTCGTCAATTATAGTTCAGATTTCCCTACTGTTACTGAAACCCAAGTTCAGCTGCCTGCTGCTCGAAAAGCCAATACTTGAGGGGCACCTGGGTGGCTCAGTTGGTTAAGCATCTGACTCTTGGTTTGGGCTGTGTCATGATTTTAGGGCTTGTGAGTTCCAGCCACACATCGGGCTCCATGCTGACAGTATGGAGCCTGCTTGGGATTCTCTCTCTCTCGCTCTCTCTCTCTCTCTCTCTCTCTCTCTCAAAATAAGTAAATAAGCTTAAAGGAAAAAAAAAAAAGCCAATACTCAGAGACAGTTTTGATTGAAAAGGAATCTGAGCTTTATTCAGGAGGCCTGCCACTAAGAAAGCAGACTCTTGTCCCCCAAGGCCAACTCTGAGGTTTCTGCCTCACCCAGGGATTTTTTTTTAAGGAGTCTATGGCAGTTAATCAGTAAATCAACTACAATTGTCCATAAAAGTTCTTAATTACACACAGACACAATGGTGTTAGTGACAGATGTTACCTCAGTGCTTGAAGGTTGTGCAAGGTAGTTGTGCAAAGGGGTCTGGTTCCTAACTGCTCAGGGGTTGTACAGGAGGGTCTGATTTCTGTTTTGTGATGTGCAGAAGCCTCTGTTTTTTCTAAGAAAGAATGCATGATCTATAGATTACGAAGAAATGGCAATCACTCACATGGGCTAAGTAAGGGTGATTGCTAAAGCTTAAAGACTACTTGGTTGGCTGGAAGGGCCCAGGGGGCTTTACTACTCACTGGTTCTTGTGGAAGTTTCTTTTCAGTAAATTTTGATTCTCTGTATCGGCCTGTCCATATCTTCATTTTTGGAGGCAGCGTTTTTGCCCTGAGACCTCACTTCTCTATCGGATCTAAGAAGCGTTGTTGATTTTTCAGTCCGTTTAAACTTTTTACTTGCTCTTAGGACATAGTGATGATTTATGCACCTTCCATGCCTGACCAGAAACTGGAAGACTAAGCAGCGACCTTAGGTAGATAGATCAGAGCAAATACTGTAGATTACCAAAGGCTGTGATGTAAAGCTTACATGAATAAGGCAGGCCAGAGGTCATTGGAAGTGTCTGAGTTGGGAGAAAACCAGTGCTTCACTGAGGAATTACCATTTAGGCTGAGAAATAGGAGTTAGCTGGACCCTGGTCAGAAAAGCGTGTGGGAGAAGGAAGCTCTCAGACAGCAGGAATAGCCCAAGGTGACTGGATCATTCATCATCCAAATAAGGGAGACTTGAAAATGGAAGAGGCACTGTTAATCATTATGCTCAGGCAACAGGCATAGATGAGTACTTTCCTGGGCAAGCTGGGTCGTGTGGCTGATTACCCCACATTTGAAGAGAAGAAGCAGGCCCAGATGAAGAGAACAAGTTGTGTTTTGGGGTGAGGGAGGTAGCTGTTGGTTCAGGTGAATTGGAACCAGTGGATCCTTTTCCTGTATTCATGATCGATGATGTTTTGAAACCTCTGAAGCGTTTTAAGCAAGGAGGTAAAAAGATCAGATTTATATTTTGAAATAATGGATTGGCGAAGGGCAAGAACAAGGTGGGGTACCAGTTGGGCGGCTTGGAGTGGGGAGGTGGTGGCAATAAAGATAAGTTCTAGAGATATTTAGTCTTGGCAATGGACTGGTTATGGAGATGAAATGAGGAGAAACTAAGAAGTCTTTCAGGTGTCTGGTTTGTAGAACTGGCTGGATAGTGATATCCTTCACTGACTTAGGCAGCAGTGAAAGAGGACCAGGTTTGGAGGGGAGTTCAATTCAGAACATGTTAAGTTTGATGTGGTGTGTGGAGACACCTCATAAGAGGTTAGAGATAAAGATGTGGAGCTTGGAGAAGAAACAAATCTAGAGACATAATCCTGGGAGTCACCGACTTATAGGTGGTAAATGAAGTCACTGCGAAGATAAAAAGGCCAGAGACAGAGCCCTAAGGCTCATGTAGGCATCGGGATAATGAGAACGTCCCAGAGGAGACTCTAAAGGAGTAGCCAGAGAGGTAGGAGAAAAATAGGAGGTTATGGTATCACAAAAGCCAAGGGGGAGAAAAAACATTTTAAAGAGGAAGAACCTTACTGTTGAGAGGTAAGATGAGAATTGAAAAACACCCACTGGATTTAGTGACATGGAGGGCTTTTGTGAACATATTTTTCTTTGAATTTCAAAGGATTTTACCTCTTACTACAAAACATTTAAGTAAAATGGAAAATAAACAAGAAATAGCTTATTTGATATCACAAAACTATTTTACACATTGACTGAATTTTTCAAATATTTAATATTTTCAATGTTATTTGTTCTTCATTTATAAAGAAGTACTAATTTTTAATGGTCAGACATCCTTAATTAAAGAAATCTAGAATTGCCTAAAATGATACTTTTTAATGCTTATCTTGCTTATCTTTTATGATATAAAAGCTCCAGATAAGCACTAAAAAGCTCCACAGATGGATATCAAAAAGATATGTTTTTAGATGGACATTTTAGACCTTGACCGCCTAAATAATTGTCCATACATTTTAGGTCCAACACCTCTACACCTGGCTGCACAGGCTTGCTCACTGGAAACAACCATCTGTCTACTCTGTTTCAAAGCTGATTACACACTTTCTGAAAAAAGAGGTTGGATGCCGATTCACTTTGCTGCTTTCTATGACAATATTGGCATCATCATTGCTCTCTGCAGGAAGGATCCTAGTTTGATAGAAGCAGAGGCGACAGCTGAGTAAGTTATTAAGCATTTGTAAAAACATAAACCTCTGCTTTCATGGCTTGCCCCAAACAATGACAGTAAAAGGAACGGTTGATATGATCCATGTGAAAGGCTATGTAAGGCTTACCCTCTGGTCCCTATCTTCTTCATCTACCACTTACGTCTACAATGTATAAAGAGAGAACTGCCATTGACCTATCCATGCTATCTGAAAGAATAAGAAGTAAACCCTAGGAAGTTTTTGCTAAACTTTTATTAGTGGTTTGGTTCCACAGAGCAGTTTATCAGGTTATTACTTAGTGCTCTGGAAGAAGCCTGAGACTAAGGAGGAGAAAAGTTGCTCTAAATTGGAATCTACCCAACCAGGAAACAGCACAAGATTATCAAAGGCTGTAGATTACCAGATTATCCAGACCAATGTGGATAGGCCTCAGATAACAGGAGAAACATCTAATGGTATACAGAAGAGAAACACATTAAAAAGAAGAAAATAACTATGGGGGCACCTGGCTGGCTCATTTGGTGGAGCATGTGACTCTTGATCTCGGGGTTGTGAGTTCAAGCTCCACATTGGGTATAGAGATTACTTAAAAATAAAATCTTAAAAAACGTTTTTTTTTTTTAAGAAGAAGAAAATAACTTTGAAATAGAGAAACACCCCAAATACAATTTCACAATTTAGCTTCTATTTCACAATTCTCTTTCATAATTTAGCAGAGGACCAAACTTTAAGATGGAGGTGTAACTTCTCCTGAAGGGTACATTCTTGGTTATAATTGAAACACAAAGTTATCATTTTGAATCTGAACATGATTTAGGCATAGTTTCATTCAGATATTTCTGGGTCTTCAGATAACCTGGCCATTATGATTAAGTGAAGAAACTAATCCTCCCTCTAGGTTGGGGCAAAGATGTATGTAAAGAAAGCTTTCAGGAAACAATGGTCTCTGGCTAATAGTTTCTCTAAGAGACTCTGGAAAGAGCCATGGAATATAGAGACCCGAATCAGCTCTGCTCAGTCATATTGTGACAATGTCTTTGAGTGGAGCGGCACAATGATTAGTGGGTTGTAAAAGCTCAAACAATTGGATATCAGAGGTGGAAGTAAGAAGCTATCTGTGAACATAAGGAAAAAGGAAAGGGTTCATAGAGAGGACAATTACCGAGGTTGGGATCTGTGTGGAGCTAATGAAGAGTGCGACCATGCAGGTGTGTATGAATATGGAGCCCAAATGAAGGTATGACAAGGAACTGAGAGATCAGAACACAGATGGTAATTAGCATGGATGTTAAAGTCACAATCCAAGGGGCATGTTGGTGAGGCAGTTCAGGAGCTAAGATGCTGGAAGAGCACCCTGCAGGGCAGGGGGAATGGCAATATGGACCTGAAAAGAGAAATACAATTTATTGGGTAGTATGCTTTTCATGAGGAAAATCAGAGTGATAGTGTTAAAGTAGAAGTAATCTTTATTCCTACCACTGAATAGGATAAATAAAGCAATAGAACAGTCTTACTGAAGAACAAAAGGGAGAAAGTGAAGAGATGTTTACTCATAAAAGACAAGAGTTTCTCTGGGAACCAGGGAAAATGAGATAGAGGAGAGAGAGAGTTTGGGGGCTAACTGGGCAAAGGTGAAAGAAAGTTCAAGGACAGGCAGCAAGAGAAAGAGGGCTTCACAAAGAGAGAGGCATGGGTATAAGGATAAAAAGTAGGCATGTGACAGTGAAAAGAGAATGAGAGGGAAACTATGTATCGAGACTGTGCTAAGCACCTTATTCATCCCTTACACTAACACTGTGAGCTGAGTGTTGTTATCCTCATTCCTCGACAGATGAAGACAATAACCCAATTTGCTTAAGGTCACACTGCTAGTGAGTAGATCTGTTAAGATACAATCAAAGCCACTGTGACAAACATATGCCAAAATATTGTAGTTTAAACAAGCTACACATGTAACCTTCCTCCTGTTGCTTCTTCACATGTGGCTTCCATATCCTGATTCAAAATGCCTACTCTTGCTTTCATCGTTATGCCTGTATTTTAGCCATGAAGAGAAACAGAAATGCAAAGTAGTGGCACATTCCTTTTCTCTTTAGGGAATTGCCCAGGTCAGTTCTACTAACATCACATTGGCCAAACTTAGTCATTGGCCAATAGGTATCCATAAAGGAAGCTGGGATGTAATATTTGGCTGGACAGTCATGTGCCCAACCAAAGATCTTCAGTATCTAAGAAGCAGATAGTGAGATTTTTGAGAAAATCTGTTAGTTTCTGCCATGATGAGGAAGCTGGGATTTGAGAACTGGACATGAAGAATAAAGAAGTGGCTTGGAACACTCCCTGGGCTCAGTTTCACAATGTGTACAATGGGTTGATGATACTTGCCTTGCTGTTTCCTTCGCTCATAGAGTTGTAAGGATTAGATGAGGTGGTGTATTCTAAGAACTTTGAGCGTTATCAACTTCTAAACAAATTCTAAGGTGTGATAATTAAGTTGGGAGGAAAAGTAGGGGCAAATACTAAGGACAGCCAAGGCAAGGGAGGCAAATCTATTTATATGTGGAATATGTAGAATAATACCATGTACTGAAGAGAAGGTGATGATATGAATCAATATAAATCAGCCTTCCTCCAACAGCAATGTGGACGGCTTCGCAAGAAGTAAATTTGACACTATACGTGTGCTTGATTATCATAATATGTTCCTTGATTTTTAGGAATCAGTGTACTCCACTGTTGCTTGCTGCCACTTCAGGAGCACTGGACACTATTCAATACCTATTTTCTCTTGGTGCTAACTGGAGAAAAACAGATATTAAAGGAAACAATATAATTCATTTATCAGTGCTAACCTTTCATACAGAGGTTCTCAAGCATATAATAGAGTTAAATATTCCTGAACTTCCGGTTTGGAAAACTTTGGTAGGTGAGTGCACAACACATAATCTCTTTATAAATAAATGTTCTGATTATTATTCAGCTTAATCATTGATACTCTGAAATAGAGCAAATAAAATAATACATGCATCATATTTTAAGCAGTTAAAATCAAAAACTGTTTAGTTAAAAGCAAGAATACAAATAATACTGAACTATATTTTGTGTGTTCAAAAGTACTTTTATTTCTAAATTAAAATCAAAGAATAATAACTCACACTGTACTTTACACAATTATATTTATTTTTATTTTCCAACTTCCTCCAAAAGTCCATCTATCCTCCTTTCTGTCAAAAAAGCAAATTAAAACAAGCAAAAAACAAGGAAAGAGGAAGAAAATTAATTAAAGTGAAGAAAACTCCCTCCAATTTATTCCTTCCTAATTTAAAAGACAGATTCAGGGGCGCCTGGGTGGCTCAGTTGGTTAAGTGTCAGATCCTTGATTTTGGCTCAGGTCCTGATCTCAGGGTGATGAGATCAGGCCCTATATCAGGCTCCATGCTGAGTGTGGAGCCTGCTTAAGATTCTCCCTCTCCCTCTTTCTCTGCCCCTCCCTGGCTTGCATGCGTGTGTGTGCATACTCTAAAATAAAATAAAATAAAATAAAATAAAATAAAATAAAATAAAATAAAATAAATAAATAAAACATAGATTCAGCGACATTTTCCCTCATATATTGATATATGTTTTATGAAAATTTTTGCTTGAGATGTTGCTCCAGATTTTTGTTTGGTCTAGCCTGAAATATTATAAGGATAAGGGTCTCTAGGTCAATTGAATGCACAAATCTGATTTTACTATCCTTCAAAACCCCACTTAAATTACACAGAATTTAACTAATAACATCAGCAACAGCAGGAAATAAGCTTTCAAGAGAAAACAGGAAAGGAGAAAATAGCAATAAAATGTTGGAAACAGGCAAGTCTTAGAATTTAGCAGACTAGACAAATCATCCCAAGCTGACAGTGGGAAATCTGAGGACCTCTCAGACTTACACCATAAATCCTCACTAGGCACTCTGACTGAGAGCACCAGGCTAGGCCAGAAAGACCGACAGATGCCAAGGCAGGAATGCTCCTCAACAAACAGGAAACTGGGAGTCTGCACCAAGAGAAAAGCAAAGGTGATTTCAAAGATGACAGCAAATGAAGTCCCCTAATGGAAACTGTGTACCCGGGCCAAAGGGATGTGGGAGGAATTACCGACAGGTACAAAGAAAAACTAGGCAGATGGAATAAAATAAGGTTCCCAAGAAAGACAAAAGTAAGAAAGAGGACAAAACTGTAGTACGCTGCAATGCTTACCTGTGAATAATACCTGCATAGGCATTATAATAAGTATGGAATATTCATTTAACTAAATACTATAAATGTGGGGAAGGGGAGGGAGAGGGGGTGGCAGCAGAGTGGTGGAAGAGCTAACTTCTCATTTACCATAACATGAAGTCAGTCGATGATGTCCAAAATTGACAGAGCAAATGGTCATAGTGTATATAAGCATTTAGAAATATGGAGGTATATTGAAAGTCCAAAGTGGTTATATCTGGAGAGATGAACTCAGAAAAGAGGAGGGTAAAGAGAGACCAGAAAAGGATACTTCTATGTGGCTTCTTCTTGTACGATAGACGTTTAGAAGGATATATGTTTATTTGCATTACCTCCACATGAATTTAGAGTATAAATGCATTTAGGATTTTTTGAAGTTATCTTCTTCATACTCAGGAAATGTATAAAGCTTCCTATGTGCTTTAATAGATATTAAATTTTTATTGACAATAATGTAGTTTACTTTGCCATTCTTGAAAGCTTACGCTTAAATTTTATTGAACAACTGATTTCAGGCAAGAGAGAAGTGTACTGTTTCCCAAGTAAATTTGAACCATATGACCAGTCAATCAAGTCATTCAGACCAAGTATTAAACATTTCAGAATTTTTCTACTAACTGTATAGATTATAAACCTCAGACATTATGGGCATTTGCAACCTGTTCAGCACCCCTCAGAAGGCCATGCACAGAGGGAATTTAATGAATGCATTTGGTGTAATGGTCGTTATCTCAACTCACAGCTTCACTTGGCCTATACAGAAGCAGATCAATCATTCCCTTCCCTCTTCTAAAATTACAATATGCGTTTTTCTGTTGAATGCTTACCAGGAATGTTGCAGTGTGAAAGCTATAAACGAAGGATGATGGCTGTGATGTCCTTGGAAGTAATTTGCTTAGCAAATGCTGGATACTGGAAATATATTTTGGATGCAGGTGACGTAAAATCCATTTACTGTCTTTTGCTTACACTATTTTATGTAGAGCTATAATTATATTCAATCGGTTTAAAATCTATTTTTAATTGTAGAGAAAACTTTTTAGTTGATTTTAAGTTTCTATTTTTCTTTTTTCCAAGGTTATTACCTTTACCTGACGATATATGTAAAATTTTTAATTCGAGTATAGTTGACACACAGTGTTACATTAGTTTCAGGTGTACAACATAGTGATTCAACAACTCTATACATTATGCTATACTTACCACAAGTGTAGCTACCGTCTGTCATTGTGCAATGCTATTACAATACCATTGACTAAATTCCCTACGCTGTGGCTTTTATTCCTGTGACATATTCATTCCATAACCGGAAGTCTGTGTCACTCACTCACACCTTTACCCATTTTACCCATGTCTCCACCCCCTTCCCCTCTGGGAACCATCAGTTTGGCCTTGTATTTATAGGTCTGATTCTACTTTTTGTTTGTTTTATTTTTTAGATTCTACATATAAGTGAGATCATATGGTATTTGTCTTTCTCTGACAAACTTATATTTTATTGCTCATGTGGAAACTGCACACAATCAAAAAACTATATAAATTCTACTTCTCTAAAACTTTGTAAACTTAAAAATGATACTAAATTACTGTACTACATTTTATATTTACTTTCAATTAGAAATTATCCCTATTCTGTATTTACACTATTTATTTATTTATTTATTTATTTTTTTTTTGTTGTTGTTGTTTTTAATTTTTTTTTTCAACGTTTTTTACTTATTTTTGGGACAGAGAGAGACAGAGCATGAACGGGGGAGGGGCAGAGAGAGAGGGAGACACAGAATCGGAAACAGGCTCCAGGCTCCGAGCCATCAGCCCAGAGCCTGACGCGGGGCTCGAACTCACGGACCGCGAGATCGTGACCTGGCTGAAGTCGGACGCTCAACCGACTGCGCCACCCAGGCGCCCCTACACAATTTATTTTTTAAATTAAAATGGGGCAGCTGGGATGGCTCAGTCTGTTAAGCGTCTGACTTCAGCTCACGTCATGATCCCGCGGTTTGTGAGTTCGAGCCCCACGTCGGACTCTGTGCTGACAGCTCAGAGCCTGGAGCCTGCTTTAGATTCTGTGTCTCCCTCTCTCTCTGCTCCTCCCCCCAATGCAATCTGTCTCTGTCTCTGTCTCTCAAAGATAAATAAACATTAAAAAAAATAGCAGGGTTTTGTGTGTGTGTGTGTGTGTGTGTGTGTGTGTGTGTGTGTGTGCTGAGCACCAGGTATTGTATGGAAGTGTTAAATCATTCACTATATTTACAACTGAAACTAACATTACACTCTATATTAACTAACTGGAATTCAGATAAAAACTTTAAAAAATAGCAGTTTTTGTGTCAACCCTGGGTTTGTCACTAGCTCTGCATTTAGAATTTAAGTTAATTGCTCGCCCTCTATAACCCTAATTTCCTTGTTAATCAAATGATTCCTACCTCATTTGGTTGTTTTGAGAATAGCGCTTTCCAATATAACTTTCTGAAATGATGGAAATGTTCTATCTTCATTGTCTAATATGGTATCCACTACTCTAATGTGGATATTGGGCATACATAAGATGCTCCATAAATATTTGTTGAATGAATAAATAAATGAATAAAAAAATTACAAGTAGTACCCTAAAACTAACCTTTAGTATTCCTAAAAACATGTACAAAAATCTGTGTCCAAAAGGTAAACCATAGATAAATAAGTCGTGAGGGAGGTATCATTTCAGGTAGATAAATAAATAAAGCCCTGATTATACAGTTATATTTTCCAACATTTCTTGTGTCTCCAGAGTGTGCTCTTTTCTTTCACAGTGAACTGATATAACAAACATCCGACTGAAGCCAATTTTCTTTTTTCACCATGCCCAGTGATTTCCATCCTTGAACCAATTATAATTAATGAAGCTAAGGTTGCTTTTTACTAGATTCAGCACTTTTTGTTTTTCAGTTGTTTGTAAAAACTATAGGTAAAATATAATAAAATGCTCAAATAATTGTACAAATGCTGCCACACAAATGTAAAGAAATATCCAAAACTGAACTGTATCATGTGGTGGCTCAAAGAATTTATTCATCTATCATTTGAAGCTGAAAATCCATGGTTCCAAGGTGGCTTAGCGTTACCAACATGAAATAATAGGCTTGTGTGCTGTGTGAAAATCAGACGTGTGAACATGAGAGCTGCTTGAATTATGGAAAAGACAGACAGGTGAATTCATATGGTTTCAAATTATAATTTTATAAACATGTTATAGAATTATTTGCTAATTGTTCATATGGCGATGACCACAGCCATTATTTAAATCTTATCATGATAAATTAACTATAAATGGTTACAAATAATTCATGCTTTTTCTTGATTTCTTTATTGCAGGTACAATTCCTGCCTTAATTAATCTATTAAAATGTTCCAAAATAAAATTACAGTGCAAAACAGTTGGATTATTGAGTAATATCTCAACACATGCAAACATAGTCCATGCTATAGTAGAGGCGGGAGGCATTCCAGCTCTGATCAACCTACTGGTTTCTGATGAACCTGAACTACATTCTCGCTGTGCTGTCATTTTATATGACATTGCTCAACTTGAAAACAAGGATGTTATTGCCACATGTGTAAGTTCTTTTCATAGAATATCGTTTTGACTGACATTCCCTGGGTGTCTCAGTCGGTTAAGCATCTGACTTTGGCTCAGTTCATGATCTCATGGTTTGTGAGTTCCAGCCCTGTGTCGGGCTCTGTGCTGACAGCTCAGAGTCTGCAGCCTGCTTCTGTTCTGTGTCTCCTTCTCTCTCTGCTCCTCCCCTGCCAGTCCTCTGTCCCTCTGACTCTCAAAAATAAACAAACATCAAAAAAATTTAAAAAAAAGAAGCTAGAAAGGTACATACCCATTTATTATGCAGTGGTGAAATTCCCAGGGAAGAAATCCAATCTCAAGAAGATGGCAAAGAACAAACCTGCCACAATCCCATGAGTGCTAAAAGTAAACAAGAGCAAGATAGTACCAGAGCAAGCACAGCAAAGGACATGAGCTTCAGCAGAGGTATCCGGGTCCCCTCTCCCTTTCTCCCAAGCAACACAGTAGGCCCCAATGGATGCTATCCACACATTGGGTTTTTGATGTACCTGAAGAACCTCGAGCCTGAGAAACCTATCACTTTGGTAGCAACCAGTAAGCAAACCTGTTGTTTGTCTAAAGGGAAATGTTATCACCACACCTTTCAAGGTTACCAGCTACATAAAAATCCTGAGGCTTGGCCTAGGTGAAAGAGCTGGCATAGTCTTGATATGCTCCAACACAGGTAGGAATGCAAGAGGCCCAGGGAGGACTGTTTCTCAACAGAAATGATCACCTGAGATAACACAGAAGGCAGGGCAAGGGCCTACTTAGCTCTAGGGTGTGGTTGCTTCTTTTTGTTTATGAGAGGGTATTACAAGAAATCCTACCACTTTGGCTATTTCTGTCCTGGCTGGAAAATGCAGTCCAACTGTACCAGAAAGTTATTTTTTGTGAACACCAAGCAAGCTTTGCCATGCTGCATTTCCTCAAATGAAACCCACTATGTTGTGTCTGCTTATGCTTGATTTAAGATCTTTTATGAGATATTTATAAGATTATTTTTATTGTTTTCTTCAGTAGATGCTTCTTCACCATGGATTGAATAATTTAGCATCATAAAATGTACCTTTTTTGTTGAGTGTAATACTTTTTCCCTGAATTCTATATTGTCCAGAATTATGTTTGTGATGTTTCCTTTGCACTCTGATGTTTAATTTGGCTCTGCCCATCCTTTTTAACTTTTCTGAGTCATTTCCTGTTGGTTGGTTTGTTATCTTTGGGAAATATATTGGAAATATAGACACCCCAGACTCACCTCTAGAGTTAGTCTTTACTTATTTAGAATTTATAATCTCCGGTTAATCTAATAATTACCCAGAATTGGGATAAATGTGTCCCTTGAATCAGCATATTTAGGTTATGCTTTGCCACTCACTTTGTGTTGAGTGTATGTATTGAGCTCATTTATACTCATTGACATGACATGTTTAATCTTAGTTCTGTCATAGTTTGTTATTACTATCTTTTTAACTTTAATCTATTGTGTGGTCAGTGTTTTCCTTCTCTTTTTATCTTTAAAGTGCAGGATTTACATGTCAACATTCATTACCTGTATTTCCTGGGACTTGGTATAACTTTTCAACATGTATATTCATCTTCTTTTATTTTTAGAATGCTTTCCTGAATTCATATCTTTAAGTATTTTTTTCTGTAATATTCTTTTAGTCCATTCACATGAGGACTTTTTGTAAGTTTATTAGATGGCAGATTCTATTCTAGATGTTGGGGTTATAACAGTGAACAAAACAAATAAAACCCCAGTTTCATGGAAATTGTATTCTACTTGGGAGTAGCAAGACCATGAGCAAAGCAAATAAAACAAACATATACGTTAGGTGAAAATAAGTGATAAGGGGGGCAATAAAGCAGAGAAAGGGGAGAGGGGAGCGTGGTGAAAAATACTTCAATAAGTATTTGCATTTGAGTGCAGACTTAAAGTAGATGAGAAAGTGTGTCATGTTTTTCTGCTGGAAAGAGTATTCTAGGCTGAGGAAACAAGTGCAAAGTTAATGGAAGTTGGAATGTGCCTGGTATGTTCAAGGAGCAACAAGAAACCAAAAGTAGCTGAGGGGAGAGATACAGGAGATGCTCAGCTGGGTTGGGTAATGGTGGGCCACATCACGGTTGTGTGGGCAACTGCCAGACACCGTGCTTTTGTTCTGAGTATGTTAAGCCATTGAATGATTTTGTTCTGGGAAGTTCCATGAAGAGATTTAGATCTACCCTCTATTGAAATAGGTGGGCAAGAGTGGATGTGTCAAGACTAATTCAAAGCTATTATAGTAATCCAGATGACAGATAAAGGTGTCTTGAACCAGGGTAATAATAGTGAAAATGGTGAGAAGTGATCACATTCTGTATTATATATTTTTTAATGTTTATTTATTTTTGAGAGAGAGAGAGAGACAGAGTGTGAGCAGGGGAGGGGCAGAGAGAGAGAGAGAGAGAGAGACAGAATCTGAAGCAGGCTCCAGACTCTGAGCTGTCAGCACAGATCCCAATGCGGGGCTTGAACCCAAGAGCTGTGAAATCATGACTTGAGCAAAGTCGGACGCCCAACCAACTGAGCCACCCAATCGCCCCTACACTCTGTATTATATTTTGAAAGTTAAGTTCACCAGGATCTGTGGGAAAGTTGAAAGATATGGAGGGACCTCAAAGGAGACTAAGAAGGAATGGCCAACAAGGTAGGAAGAAACGTGAAGAATCTGTATCAGCCAAATGAAGAAAGTGTTTCAAAGAGGAAAGAATGATCAACAGTGTCAAAGCTATTGTAAGGTGAAAGTCAAATACTGACCATTGCATTTATTTGCCTGAATTAAATGACCAGCTCTCTTTGGGAACACTAGTTATTTGCATATTATATTACCTTTTCCTGCCTTACATAGCTATCATTTTTTCTCTCGTCCTTTTCCACTCATTGTTTCATTTTATTTCATTTTTTTTCTTAATCCTGTCCTTGTCCCTTGCTATGTTTTTCAGCATTGTTTATTTTTGTGTGGATTACAATTTGGCTTTTATATTTCTCCACATCTTTCCTGAGCTTTTCCAGCTCCCATTTCTTCTCCCCTATTTCAAAAATATCTTCCCTGAGCTCTGATGTATCTCCTGTGCACTCTTGTTTTATAGAAGTGATTGTTTCATTAATTTTTTCATTGATAATAATGTACCACATTAAGTTAAAATCTCATCTATTTTTGTGGAAATATTTTTTTTGATGAACATTATCCATTTGTCATAAGTTTTTCTACTTTTTTTCTTAAATATATTTGGACAGATGCTGTTCTAGTTCTGTTTTGATCATTACTCATCTTTGAATTAGGTAAGTTCTTTCTCGTCCTGCTACTTGCAGGAAGTATATGTGGGAAAAGGTCCAGTTCTAGGCTAGCAAGCATACGACTTATGCCACAGAGTTGTATGCATGGGTTCTTCCAGCTTTACTTTTCCCTAAGCCAACAGAGACTGGTGCATAGTACCTCACAATGTAAGACTCTATTTCCTCCACAATGCGGAGTCCATCTCTTCCTTTTTACCTCACCGAGAGTCTACTTCTTCCAAACATACCTTGTCAGTATGATTCCTTGTCAATCCTTGCCTTCCTTCATTTTTGAAACATTATGCCAAATTGACCCAGGAAAGAGCCTGCTTCCATCCTGTATATACCCATTCCTATTATTTCAGACAGGGAATTGTGTATTTCTTTTTCTGCCCCTCAAGGTAAAGGCTCTCATTTTGGACAACTGTGGTCTGCCAGCATTTCCTATGGACAGTGGCCATGGGAGATCTCTCTAATTCTTGCTGGTAATTCACACAAACTTATTGTGGCTCAATATTACAGATGTCTCCTAACTTTATTGAAAATGAGGTTACATTTCTGTTTATCTTCCTTAGTATTCTTGCATTATTTCTGTTAGTAGAGCGAAATGCCACCTTTATTCCATTTAAAATTAGGAATTTATATTTAAAAATATTTTGTGTTGCACAAATATAATTACCAATTACCAGCACAATGTTTACAATGGCAAATGTTTCCAAATTGGCAGTGTATTTAGTTGATCTTACTCAATTGCTTTACTTTTTAGACATTTATTAAATGTTACAGTGAACTTGTAGCCTTAACTTATTTTGCTGTAGAGGAGAATATTTTATGCTCAGAGTTAACTGTCATTTAATGTGACATGCCAGTAGAGACATTTGTTTATGGGCAACCATTCTCTCCTATGTAAGCAGATATTTATAGCAAGAAAGATTATAGACTTATGTTTTTAAATAAAGATTGCATAAATCTTAAATAATTCTATTGTAATTAATTTTTTGTTTCCTTATCTTTAGAATGGAATCCCAGCTCTGATAAGTCTCTTGAAGTTAAACATAGAAAATGTGCTAGTAAATGTAATGAACTGTATACGGGTATTATGTATGGGAAATGAACAAAATCAAAGAGCAGTGAGAGACCATAAAGGCATCCAATATCTTATCACATTTCTGAGTTCAGATTCAGGTGAGCCTCGATTTCTATATTAAGTGGCTGGATATACTGAGTGAAGCAAATACAGGTTGGACTTGCCTTATATGAAGACATGTCCTGTTATCTTAGAGTGCATCCAGACATATATAATATAAACTAAACATCTCAAACACTCAAATTCAAACACCAAATTTATAAAAGGAATTGACTCTCAAAGGTATAGTTTTTATAAAAAAAAAACTTTAACTTGATTTCTCTATAAATGGAAATACTGGCATAAATAATGAAAATCATGCAGTTAATATGCCCAGGGACTTGAGTAGATGACTCCTTGTATGAATAATACATATATTGATCATTGGAACATTTTATAAGTTACAACAAAAACTTCAGGTTTTCTGTGAGATATTGGTATCAAAATTCAAAGTCATCATGTCTTTAAGCTAATTATCAGACTCTGAAGTACATATCAGTTCTAAGAACATCACAGGCTATGATGTACTGCAGGTACTCTTGCAGGTACTGCAAATGATCTCTTAGGTTCCATAAGTATTATCTCATTCCAGTGAGCATACACATAACAGGGTAAGCTTCAAATCCATGGTTTTACCCAAATTTGAGGGGATAAAAAATCGGGGATAACCTTGTCCTTTTTTTTTTTTTTTTTTTTTAAAGGAAATAGAGCTTCTTGGGGAGCCTGGGTGGCTTAGCTGGTTAAGCATCTGACTCTTGATCTTGGCTCAGGTCATAATCGCAGTGTGTGAGTTTGAGCCCCACATGGGGCTCTGTGCGGACAGTGCCGAACCTGCTTGGGATTCTGTCTCTCCCTCTCTCTCTGCCACTTCCCCACTTGCTCTCTCTCTCTCTCTCTCTGTCTCTCTCAAAATAAATAAACTTTAAAAAGCTCTTTAAAAAAAAGTTTATTGAATACACCATAAAGGAGTGGCGGACAGGATAGCAAAGGAGAGACTGTCTGCCAAGCTTGCCCGTTTGTCTTCCTGCTTAGTTTATCATCTTTCTGGTCTAGTTCTCTAGGAGTAAATACAGAAAAAAAAAATATGGATAAAGGGAAGAAAGAATGGAGAAGAAAATGGATAAAGGGGTTGTTGCAGAAGACTTTCTTTTACTTTAGAGCTTCAAAGTTAAGGAATTATCATCTTCTAAGAACCTCTCTCATATATGGAAATCATTTGAAAGTCCTTTCCCTTCATCACAAATTCCTAAGGTCATCAGCTTGCCCTCCATCAGTAACTATGCTTTACTTTATCATTTTTAAGAATAGCATTAGAGATTATGTATAGAATCATCCAATCACTATGCACTATGTTGTACATCTGCAACTAATATAACATGGTATGCCAATTATACTTCAATTTAAAAAAGAATAGCATTAAAGAGAGCCAGCTTTTATGCATATTTTAGCCATAGAATTTCTACTTGTTTATAATTACTCTTTAGTTTATTCTGTTTTATCACCTAAACTTTAAATACAGGGACTACCTTTTCCCTATCCTTTTTCATCTTCCCAACCCCAGATGCTAGAACAAAGCACAAACTGTAGAGAGAATTTGAATGAATAATAAATACATTCATGAAAGAAACCTATAGAAATAAATTGTTGAAATTGTTTCTTTTGGTGCTCTTGCCTTATCTAAATGAAAGTAATTCATCCTACACTATAATCTATATTATCTCCTCATTCCAAGGAAGATAATTTTTGGGGAAAAAAGGAAATTATTTTTTCTCTTTGTTTATAACTTATAAGTACTTCATTTATAATTTTAGTGCTTCAACAAGTAATTCTCCTGACCGTTAGCTGTTTTGGTAAGCTGTAGGGGATCACAAAGGAATTTTGTTAATTCCAATATCCTCTTAAACATTCTCAACCACTCTAAGATCTCATGCATTAAAGTAAAATGGCCCCAAAGCGGAGTCACATGCAGTTTCTTGAGACTATGGATTCATTAACATCTCCTTAGTCTTGACCCCTACCTCCAGGAGTTCCTCAACCTTTGCTGAGTTTGGTTTGTTTTAAGCCTTTGCTTCACCCATCTTTAGCTGCTTATTTCACACTCTTCCACATATGCGTGTGCCTCCATGCATATTCTCATTCCTACAATGTGTCAGATTTCATCTTTTCTGTGGCACACAGTTTTCCTGTTCTGTGCTATAAGGCCACCATGGCAATTGAAATATGTAACAGAAAGTATACAAAATACTTTTCAACTGCCAACTATCTGAGCAAAACTTAAAGAGCACCTCATCCTTCTTAGAATGATTATTCACACATTTCACTGCAGAAATGTTTTCTCCAGACTCTCCCGGATGTTATATAATACATAATATATGCACTCATTATCTTCTAAAATCTGAAAATTTCGGAATTCTGTTTGCAAGAGTTTTAGATAAAGATTTCCTCTACCATTAAGCCTCTTGCACCTCTTTTTTTAAAATATTTTAAAAATGTTTACTTATTATTTTTGAGGGAGACAGAGCACGAGTGGGGGTGCGGGGTGGGGCAGAGAGAGAGGGAGACAGACAATCTGAAGCAGGCTCCAGGCTCCAAGCTGTCAGCACAGAGCCAGACGGGGGGCTTGAACCCACGAATTCATGAGATCATGACTTGAGCCAAAGTCAGACACTTAACTGAGCCATCCAGGCACCTCTTCTTGCACCTAACTGTTAAAGTTGGGAGTTCCTTGGGCATCTGTTCTTGGTTTGCTGCTTTTCCTTTTTCTTTTCTTTTTTTTCTTTTCTCTTTTCTTTTTTCACACAGCACATTCTCTCAAGCAATTCTATTTACTCTTCAGAATTTTGTTATGGTTAGAATCTATTCTTTCTAGTCCTGTATCCAAATCCCTGACCTCTCCTCTGAGCTTTAGAGCTAGTTTGGATTATTGAGGAGCTAAAACAGCCCTTCTTCCTTTAGAAGAATTGATAATAAACACAGGAATCAAATAGAGATCAAAACTTTAGCCTTATTGCTTGCTTTGAGAAAATAGCAAACAAATAAAAACAGTGCCCAAAAGAACCCAAGGCATGCATTTGCAATGACTCATTTTCCAAGTTAAGAAATTATGTAACTCACTATTCCTTTTATGGGGGAAATGAGTAACATGCCTGAGTGGGATGTGAGAGAAGTAATTTCCACTTTTTGAACTGACATAGCAGTAAGGGGTAAGAGAAAGAATGATCCCCCCACATTCTCTTAATTTTATAACCTATTGGGCTTAACAACATTCCAAGTGTTACTAGAGTGATGTATGTAAAATGCAAATTGATCATATCTTTTCCCTCCTTTATTTTTTTTTAAGTTTATTTATTTATTTTGAGAGACAGCATGAGTGGGGGAGGGGCAGAGAGAGAGAGGAACACAGAGAATCCTAAGCAGGCTCCACATCATCAGCACAGAGCCTGATATGGGGCTCGAACTCATGAAACTGTAAGATCATGAGCTGAGCTGAAACCAAGAGTCTGACACTTAACTGATTGACTGAGCCACCTGTCCCTCTTTACCTTCCTTTAAGTCATTCCCTAGCTCTTTGTCACCTAGGATAAAGTTCAACTTTCTATCATAGTCTGTAAGTCCTAACCTTCCAACTCCAAAGGGAAATGATCTTCCTATCACTCCCTTCCTGTCTTATTTTACTGTAAAGTAGTATGGAACCTATTGATATTTCATACTTCTGGCTTTTGGCTTGCTCCACAAGGTCAAGAACTTTTGTCTTGTTGGTTCATCACTGTTTCCCAGTGCCTAGGACAGTGCCTGGCATATAGTAGTTCCTCAATAAAGTATTTGCTGAAAAAACAAATGACTGAATGATGAAAATATTCATAGCAAAAAGTTAATATATTTGATATAAGTGATATATATAAATTGATATGAACAATAAGGGCTTGCTAGAGAGAGAAAACTAACCCAAATAGTCTATGAAAGAACAAATGCTGGATTGAATCTGCCTGTTTGGATACAAAAATGACTTCTGTACATTTTTTGACTTTTTGAAACATATGTCTTACGTATTAAAACACACACACACACACACACACACACACACACACACACACACACTGGATCTATAAGTCTACCAGGGGGAAACTAAAATTGAAACCAAACAGAATCAACTGTATTTCAAATTGATGACATAAAGATTTTAAAAGAAGAAAAAATGAATACAAGTGAATTTTGACATAGCACTTCACTATATAGCCTCAGTCTAGGGGAATAAAAAAAACCTGCAAACATATCTTGAATTCTTCTTAGTGGATTTGTATTTCATAGTGATATAGATGAAACAGCTCTGAACTGTTAAAGTATTAAAAGTATTGTAGAAATGAACATGTGAATAAATATGTTGATAGTTTTGGGTTCTCACTGTGAAAAGAACTGTAAGAATGTAGGAAGGCAATAAAGAATCCTGTGAGGTTGGATTGGAATTGGAACATTGGAAATACATACATTTTCCTAATCTTGTCTAGTAAGAGTCTAGAAGAAATGATACTTAAGTAGCAATGAACACATCTAGTACTCAAATCTTGATTTCTAAGTACCATTCCTCATTAAAAGGAACCAGAACTTCTTGGAAAAATGGTTTATTTCAGGGGTAGAGCAGAGCAGGAATTGGTGAGTCTGAAACATACTGTGACAGAAAGTAAAAAAAAAGTTAAAAAAATGATGGATGTCTATCAATTGTTGCTAAATCTTGAGAGAGTTCTCAGATTTATTCTTGAAACTTTCCTGTAAGTTTTAAAGAGAACAAGTACAACTGGTTAAAAAGCATATATGAAATTGTGTAGTCTCACCAGTAACCAAAAATATGAAATAGGAGATACAATTTTTTGCCTACCAAATTAGCTAAATTTATGTATTTATTCTTAATGATAATATCTATATTTAAAAAGATAAAGCAACATTGAAACGCTCATACTCTGATTATGAAAGGCTAAGATGCAATGGTCAATTTTGGAAAGTAATTTAATGTGATATATTAAATTACTCCAGGAATTCCTGGGACACTATACTAAGGGAAGAAACAGGAAGGAAAAATACCTTATGTGCCAACATTTCTCCTAAACATTGTTTAAAACAGTGAAAAGTTGGAAACACCATGTTTTTTTTTTTTTTTTTTTTTTTTTTTTTTTTTTTTTTTTTTTTTTTTTTTTTTTAATGTGAGGCTTTCCTACCACTCAGTGTGCCTGACTGGCTCAGTCAGTTAGGGGTCCGGCTCTTGATTTTGGTTCATGGTTCATAGGATTGAGCCATGTGCTATCAGTCAGGAGCCTGCTTGGGATTGTCTCTCTTCCTTTCTCTCTGCCCCTCTCCCATTCACACTTGTTCTCTCTCAAAATAAATAAATAAACTTAAAAAAATGTGAATGGCTAAGGAAATGTAATACATTCATTAATGAATATTTGGGAGACGATGTTCATAAAGAAAGGGAACATGTTTTACTTGTAAATTAAAATGCAGGATATTGTGCTTATAGTACAACTATATAAAATATGTCCAGAACATTATTTGAATATGTCTTTTCACTTAAAAAGTGAATGAGAATAGGGCACCTGGGTGGCTCAGTTGGTTAAGTGTCCAACTCTTGAACTCTGCTCAGGTCATGATCTCAGGGTTTGTGAGTTCGATCCCCATATCAAACTCTCTCTGCCCCTCCCCTGCTCTCTCTCTCTCTCTTTCTCTCTCTCTCTCAGAATAAATAAGTAGGCTTTTTTTAAAAAAATAAAAGTGAATGAGATTAAACAAAATATTTGTGTTTGGGTGGTGAGAATCTGGATGGTTTTATTTCTATTTTTCTTTATTTTCTAAATTTTTACACACTCTATAAGTTTGATTCTATGAGAATCCAATGATAAGTTGCATTTTTAAAATATTTTTAAAAGATTTATTTAACTGTTCCTTGGATTGATTTGAAGATGTGTTGAAGGCTGTATCTTGTGCAACGATTGCTGAGGTGGCACGTGACAACAGGGAAGTTCAGAACGCTATGGCTTCAGAGGGAGCCATTCCTCCTCTTGTGGCCCTTTTTAAACGGAAACACCTTAGTGTCCAAGTGAAGGGTGCAATGGCTGTGGAATCACTGGCGAGTTACAACCCATGTATACAGAGAGAATTTCTGGAAAAATCATTAAGTAAATATCTTTTAAAACTCCTCAAGGTAGGAATTTTTATGATTACTTGTCATTTTTCTTAGACAAAATATTCAATATTGAATTTTGTAAAGTGAAAAGAAAACTAAAACCAATTCTAGAATAAACATTTTATAAAACATTCCTACAGTGTTCAATCAATGCTCATTGAAAGAATGGAATATATTTTTTTAATAGGCATTTCAAATAGATGTTAAGGAACAAGGAGCTGTAGCCCTTTGGGCCTTGGCAGGACAAACCCTGAAACAACAGAAGTATATGGCAGAACAGATTGGATACAACTTTATAATAAATATGCTTTTGTCACCATCAGCTAAAATGCAGTATGTTGGTGAGTTCTTTTCTATGCATCCATTTGCACAATGTAAAGCAGCACACTGAAGTGTCGGACGTGTTTCTTGCTTTTCTTTACCAGGAGGTGAAGCAGTCATAGCTCTAAGTAAGGACAGCAGGATGCATCAAAATCAAATATGTGAAGGAAATGGAATTGCACCATTGGTTCGCTTACTAAGGATCAATAAAATAGCTGAAGGCACACTTCTGAGTGTCATCAGAGCAGTGGGGTCCATTTGTATTGGTTTGTAATTATTTCCTCAATTTTTAAAATATCAATAAGATTCTTCCCTTCCTCTCTGTCCCCATTGATAGAGCCTTAAATCATATTTAATTTATTCAAGGATTACCATTTTTTTTATTTCTCCAAGACCTTAACGAGTAAAAGTGGTATAATTAATAATTTTATATCCATTTTTCCCTTTAACTCTGGTTATAAAGGGTAATGAGAACAATGATCCTTGGCTATTTTGAGTTAAAAGAATCTCATTTTTTTTTTTTTTTTTTGAGTGTAAGAGGAAAACATTTCTTCTTTTGAATCTCAAGAACTGTATGTTTTATACGGATTTTTAATGTTGGGGCACATTTTTCAATTCCAGTCTTTTTCCATAATGATTCTTTCTTTATAAAGTGGCCAGTAGGTCTAGTTGTTCCTTTGATTGCAAAGGAGTTAACTTTTTGGGATATCTGTAAAAGTGCTGTCAGTGGTTGATCAACCAAAAATAAAAAATTTGGGTTCTTTGCTGACCTTCATGAATGTGTGGGGCTGACTGTAGACTGTTTCTTATAGATAAGAAAAAAAGCCCTTTTTTTTTTTTCTAGTTGATTGTATTTCCTCAAAAAATAGTCTAGCTGAATGAAGAATGTAGGAATTGGTTCCAAAAAGATTTGTTTCTCCTTACTTGAAAAAACTACCTTGCAGAAATTCATTAAACTCCAAGGCAATCAGTCAGACAAAATAATGTGCCTTTTTTCAGTCCAAACCTCTGGTATAAATTATAGATCTTTCTAAAATTTTAATAGATGATAACATATATACAAAGATACCTTGTGTGTGTGCGCGCATGTGCAATTGCTTCTCATTAGTTCACTTCAAAGCTGTCTACATTTGCCATAGACAGGATTCTCCAGTAGAACTACAGAAGAAAACTCATTTCAAATTTACTAGTTTAGACTGGTTATACACACACACACACACCTTCTTTTTTCTTCCTTATCATGTTCATGTTTTCTTCTATGGTCTTGAACATATGTAACATATTTAAAATGGCTGTTTTAACTTCTCTGTAACTAGTTCTAGCATCTATATAATCTCTGGGTCTCTTTCTATTGGTTGATTTTTTTTTCTTGATTATGAACCATATTTTCCTACTTCTTTACATACCTAGAAAAATTTAAATGTGGGTGTTTAAAGACTTACTGACATAATTTACATACAATAAAATATTTAAATAAAATATATAATAGCATAAAATATAAACATACATTCAACTGGGGGTGTCTGGGTGGCTCAGTTGGTTAAGCATATGACTCTTGATTTTGACTCAGGTCATGATCTCACAATTTGTGAGATTGAATGCCACATCAGGCTCCGTGCTGTCAGCACAGAGACTGCTTAGGATTCTTCTTCCCTCTCTCTGCCCTTCCCCTGTGCATGCTCTCTGTCTCAAAATAAATAAACTTAAAAAATACATTAAACTGTACAATTTGATGAATTTTGACATATGCTTTCAGCTGTATATCCATCACCACAATCAAATAAATGAACATAACCATCACCCCCAATGGTTTCATTGTGTACCTTTGTAATCCCTCCCTCTTTATACTCCCATTCCCAGAGAACCACTGATCTGTTTTCTATCATTATAGATTAGTTGGTATTTTCTAGAATTTTATGTAGATGGATATACAGGTATACTTTTTTTCTTGCTTCTTTCACTCAACAGTTATTTTGATATTTATGCATATTGTTTTGTATATCAATAGTTCACTTTTATAATGCTGAGTAGTATTCCATTGTATGGTATGATGGATAATTTTATGCCTTATGATATACATACTTATTACCTACCTACCTAACTACCTACATACATATCTTGTTGGTTCTGTTTTTCTGGAAAATCCTGATTAATACAAATGGATATTCTGTGATTTGTTTATCCATGCACCCATTGATGGACATTTAGATTGTTTACAGTTTCTTGCTATTGTAAATAAAACTGCTATGAACATTTGTGTTTAAGTTTTTGTACAGACACAAATATTTTCATCTTTGGGGGGTAAACACCTAAAAGTAGGATTGCTGGATCATATGGGAGGTGTTTGTTTAACTTTTAAACTGCCAGATGGTTTTTCAACATTGTGTTTTAACTTTGCATTCCTCCTAGCAGTGTGTGAGAATCCAGGAGCTTCACATACTCACCATCACTTACTATTAGGATTTTAGCCATTGTAGTTAGTGGGTGTGCAGTAAATCTCATTGTGGTTTTAACTTGCATTTCCCTAATGATTAGTGATGCAGAACATCTTTTCATGTGCTCATTTGCCATTTGTATATCCTCTTTGGTAAAGTGTCTGTTCAGATATCTTGCCCATTTTAAAAATTGTGATGTCTTATTGAGTTGTAAGCATTCCTTATATATTCTAGATACAAATTCTCTGTTAGATGTATGTTTAGCATATATTTTTCCCAGTCTGGGTGGGTTCTTCCATTTTTGGGACAGGGTCTTTTTATTTTTTTATTTTTTTTAATGTTCATTTTTGAGAGAGAGAGAGAGAGAGAGAGAGAGAGAGAGAGCGCATATGTGAGATGGGGGAAGGGCAGAGAGCGAGGGAGACAGAGGATCAGAAGCGGGCTCTGCACTGATAGCACTAACAGCAGAGAGCCTGAAGCAAGGGCTCAAACTCATGAACTGCGAGATCATTACCTGAGCTGAAATCAGACGCTTAACCAACTGAGTCACACAGGTGCCCCTGTAACAGGGTCCTTTGAAGAGCAAAAGTTTTTAATTTTGATTAAGTCCAGTTTATTGATATTTAAAATTTTTTAGTTCATAAGTTTTGTGTTCTCTTTAAGAAACCTCTGCCAAACTCAAGATCATAAAGGCTTTCTGTTCTCCTCTATGTTTAGATGTATGATCCATATAAGTTAATTTTTGCATATGGCTGACATTTATTATTTTTTTTTGCATATGGCTATCCAATTGCTTTAGCCCATTTATTGAAAAGATTATCTTTTCCTCCACTGAATTTTTGTGGGTCTATTTCTGGACTTTTTATTCCATTCTATTTACATATTTGTCTATCTTTATGCTATACTCACTCACTGTCTTAATCATTGGAAGTTTACAGTAAATCTGGAAAGCAGGAAGTATAAGTCCTTCAACTTTGCTATTCTTTTTCAAAGTTGTTTCAAAGTCTCCCAATCCATAAACACAGCATATCTCTCTACTTGCTTAGGTCTTCTTTAATGTATCTCAGCAATGATTCCTAGTTTCCAATACACAGTTTTTGTACACATTTTATCTTAGGTATTATTTTTAAGTCATGCATAATAAACTTTGAGTGAATGCTGGACATTGTGAGTTGTAAACTGATAGATGCTGGATTTTATGGTCTTCCTGTAAACAGTTAGGTTCTGTTCTGGCATGTGATTATCTTACTTGGGATCAGTTTGATCCTTTTTCAGCTAGCTTTCAAGCTTTGTTAGCACAAGTCTAGAGTAGCCTTTACTCTGGAACTAACTTAACTCCACCATTAGGATGATATAGTTCCAAGGACTCAATTCCTTGTATAATCCCTTGAGTTATGATGTATCTGAACTCTGGCCATAGAGCACAAACCATTCTTAGCCCTGTGTGAGCTGTGAGAATTGTTCAGCTTACTTCTTATAGTGGTTCTTTTCCCAACCTAATGGAGTTTCATCTCATTATTAACATGTGAAAATTCAAAGATTTGAGGGTATTCTTCTTTTCACACCACCATCATTTTATCATAATCATTATTATTAAAGCTATTCATTCTGAGGGGACCTACCTACAGCACCTTAACGCTGGGAAATCTCCCTGCTTACTCCTTTTCCACCTACTCTGAAGTGAGCAATCCCCTTTCTGTGATTCCAGTGTATTTTTCTAAACCTCTGTTAAAGCACTTACCGCATGTATATAGTTGCTTCCCCTATAAACTCCTTGGGGGCAGACATTCTAATTTCTCTTTTTAGTCCTAATTCCTACCTCAATTCCTGGTACATTAGGCATTCAATATCTGTTAGCTGAATCAAGACTATTCATGTGGGGCCCCTGGGTGGCTAAGTCAGTTAAGTGTCTGACTCTTGGTTTCGGCTCAGGTCATGATCTCAGGGTTGTGAGATCTAGCCCTGCATCAGGCGCCATGCTGGGTGGGGAACCTGCTTAAGATTCTCTCTCTCTCATTCTCTCTCTCTCTCACCCTCTTTCCCTCCCTCTACCTTCCCCCCTACTCTGCTCACAAGTGGGCTCTGTCTCTCTAAAAGAAAGAAAGAAAGAAAGAAAGAAAGAAAGAAAGAAAGAAAGAAAGAAAGGGAGGGAGGAAGGAAGGAAGGAAGGAAGGAAGGAAGGAAGGAAGGAAGGGAGAATATTCATGTAATCAGTGTCTGTGTATATTCCTGGGTGGTCAGTGGGGGACTAGGGACAAGGAAACAAACATGTTCTTTGCTCTTTCTATTACCTGCAGTTCCTTCAAACTTCCCCAGATGATATTAAGTAGGTGACTTCCTTCATTGTTCAAAGACAGGTCTGATCTTGTATTTACATTTAAGTATATAAACCCTCAGTATATGTGTTGTGATTTTTGATGGCAAAATAAAAGAATTACAATTATTTATACATGTTCACTAGACAGAGATGACTTTTAAATTGAAATTAGGCCTACAATTTAAAGTATTATGTTATAAAAGGAGACAGTAAGGTTATCTTTTTAGTATGTGTATTTAAGGAATCTAGAATTTTTAACCAGGTGATTTACTCTAGTCATTTTTATAAAAATAATTTTTTATGGAATACAATAGCACCTGTAAAGTACTTTGCAAATAAAAATCTTCAAAAAGTGATAGCTATTATACTCTTATTCCTTGATAGTCTAGCATTCTTATTTCTTTGTTTTGTGACTATTAGAAAAACATCCACACTTCTAATAGTAATTTTTCCATGTTTATTCATTCTGCCTTTTAAAAAAATTAACTCAAGGGGCACCTGGGTGGCTCAGTCCGGTAAGCATCCAACTCTTGATCTCGGCTCAGGTCTTGATCTCAGGTTTATAAGTCTGAGTCCCACATTGGGCTCCATGCAAGGTGTGGTGCCTACTTAAAAAAAAAAATTAATTCAGGTAAAATAGTGTTGACACAGCATTTCCTTTTGTAACTTATTAACCATATTATGCTAGAACACTTTATCAGCCAAATACACCAAGCTATTTTTGACTTTACCATTTCTAAGATAGAAAGAAATATTATCTTATTGACATGTATGTTCTTATAGGTGTTGCCCATACAAGTAATCCCATCAGTCAACAATTTGTTGTAGAGGAAAATGCCTTTCCAGTACTTATTCATTTACTGAGAAATCACCCTTCTCCTAACATTAAGGTATATAAATGGTTTTAATATTTTTTCTGATACAGTAAAAATTAACAGAAATATGACTTTCTGAGAATAAACTGTATCTTCATGCAAGTTCACAAGTATACTAGAAAAATTTAACCTATCCTAAAAGTTTAAAAGAGTTGCTTTATAAATATAGTAGTAAAGATAAAGTAAATTTTATTAAAATATTAAATTTTCAAATAATTAAGTCTTGTGTCCTTACTCATCAAAATTTTATTCCTCAGATATTTGGTTATTCACAGAATTTCTTCCCTACTTCATCAGATACTGATTGCTAAAACTGGGTGGGGATAATGAGGATATGTGATTTATGTAGCAAAAATTCTCAAATTTAAGTGATTCCTGTCAATGTTAACCATCAAAACAGCCCTACCTCTACCAGTGTGAACATTACAGATATCTTACAAGTTATTTAAGAGTCATTCACTCTTCTATTCACTTCTGGTGAACTGCCTTTAATAAAATGACATTCGCATATATTCAAATCCTTTGGAGATTTATGACATCTAGAGTTGGCCAGGCAGGAAATTATAACAACAAAAAATACATTTTTCTCTTCAAAATTAGGTATGAGTTCTGTTGGAAATGAGAAAACAGAAGTATGTAAGCAAATACAGAATTGTTTCTTTTAAGGAAGGTGTTACCAGAAAAGATGTTAGGGGGCGCCTGGGTGGCTCAGTCGGTCAAGCGTCCGACTTCAGCTCAGGTCACGATCTCAAGGTCTGTGAGTTCAAGCCCCGCGTCGGGCTCTGGGCTGATGGCTCAGAGCCTGGAGCCTGCTTCCGATTCTGTGTCTCCCTCTCTCTCTGCCCCTCCCCCATTTGTGCTCTGTCTCTCTCAGTCTCAAAAATAAATAAACATTAAAAAAAAAAAATTAAAAAAAGAAAAAAGAAAAGATGTTAGAAGTTATGCAGCTTTTCTGGTTATGAAAGAGATTATTCTATTATAGGAGTTAATTAGGGAAACAGAAGGAAGGAGCATATTTTTGCAATTTTTTGGCTTGAATTATATGAAAAACTACACTGACTTTCAAAGTACAAATAAATTTCATAAGACCATGGAATTTGCCACATAAAAATACATTTTTATTTTAAAACATGCATTTTCATGTTTTAAACAAAGTTTACTTTTATTGTGTCCATCCATATTTCAGTATATGCTTTCAATGAGTTCTTCAACTTGTTAAAAACATAGCATCAATACATTTCAATACTTCAAATAAGATGCTATAGTAAACAAAATACTTTTGAAATAATAAGCATGCTTTTCAAATTCATAACATTTTTCATAGAAGTGCATAATGTAATCTTAAAAAACTTATCTTGAGTCCCGAAAATAAACAAAGTTCATTTACATCCTCCTAAAAGGCTTCAGAATGTGAATTAAATGACCCTGGAACTAGAGCAAAACTATTCTTCAGGACTATTTCCCGGTCTTGGGAATTTTTTCCTTAATTGATAGGCCTTCCATTGAAGCCTTAGAATTCAACGGTCAACAGCTAACAAGCAGTTCAAAAGTTTTTTATTCCAGGCCAGGATTTAAAAAAAAAAAAATTCTTTTTTAGATGTGGAAAGGATACAACTATGCACTTAAGATAATACCTCCTCACATTTCCTGCTGGCTCTGGTTGCTCCCCAACCCCCTCTCAAACGGAGCTTTGTGTTGGTGATGGCACACTTAGGAAGGATATTTTCCCAGCTGTTAAAAATTGCTAGGGACATTGCTTCGGACATTGTAAATGCCACTCTATTATTAGAGAATTGGAATCAATGAATTACACAGTTGAATTAGTATATCCCATATAAATGTTTGTATAATGAAATATGTGATTTGATAAACCATGAGTGAAAAATAAACTAATTTCTACATACTTAGGTTGAAGTGGCATTTTCCTTGGCATGCATTGTCCTAGGGAATGATCTGTTACAGAATGAATTACAAGAAAATGAAGGATTTAAGTATGCCGATGTCCTTCATCTTCTTCACTCACAAGATAAGGTAATGCCTTTACAAAATGTTAAAGCTCATGTAGAATGGTTTTTAGACCATATCCTCAAATTATGTCTTTTGCACAGCAATATTTAAATATATTACATAAGAAATGTAAAATCTCTTTGGTAGATCATTAGTTTGTAATAATGAAATAATATTGTTCCATATTTTTCATAGTTGACTTATTTCATCTTTGAAAGGTAGCAATTTTTTTCTTTTTTTAATTAATTAATTAATTAATTAATATTTTATTTTTTATTTTTAAAAATTTACATCCAAATTAGCATATGGTGCAACAATGATTTCAGGAGTAGATTCCTTAGTGCCCCTTACCCATTTAGCCCATCTCCCCTCCCACAACCCCTCCCGTAAACCTCAGTTTGTTCTACATATTTATGAGTCTCTTATGTTTTGTACCCCTCCCTGTTTTTATGTTATTTTTGTTTCCCTTCCCTTATGTTCATCTGTTTTGTCTCTTAAAGACCTCATATGAGTGAAGTCATATGGTTTTTGTCTTTCTCTGACTAATTTCACTCAGCAATATACTCTCCAATTCCATCCATTTCCATTCCATTCAAATTTCTTCACTGGATTATTTGTTCTTCGGGTGTTGAGTTTGATATGTTCTTTATAGATTTTGGATACTAACCCTTTATCTGATATGTCATTTACAAATATCCTCTCCCATTCTGTCGGTTGCCTTTCAGTTTTGCTGATTGTTTCCTTGTTGTGCAGAAGCTTTTTATTTTGATGAGGTCATAGTAGTTCATTTTTGCTTTTGTTTCCCTTGCCTCCGGAGACATGTTGAGTAAGAAGTTGGTATGGCCAAGATCAAAGAGGTTTTTGCCTGCTTTCGTCTCGAGGATTTTGATGGCTTCCTGTCTTATATTGAGGTTTTTCAATCATTTTGGGTTTATTTTTATGTATGGTGTAAGAAAGAGGTCCAGGTTCATTCTTCTGCATGTCGCTGTCCGGTTTTCCCAGTACCACTTGCTGAAGAGACTGTCTTTATTCCATTGGATATTATTTCCTGCTTTGTCAAAGATTAGTTGGCCATACATTTGTGGGTCCATTTCTGGGTTCTCTATTCTGTTCCATTGATCTGAGTGTCTGTTCTTGTGCCAGTACCATACTGTCTTGATGATTACAGCTTTGTAGTATAGCTTGAAGTCTGGGATTGTGATGTCTCCTGCTTTGGTTTTCTTTTTCAAGATTGCTTTGGCTATTCGGGGTCTTGTCTGGTTCCATACAAATTTTAGGATTATTTGTTCTAGCTCTGTGAAGAATGCTGGTGTTATTTTGATAGGCATTGAATTGAATATGTAGATTGATTTGGGTAGTATCGACATTTTAACAATATTTGTTCTTCCTATCCAGGAGCATGGAATCTTTTTCCATTTTTTTTGTGTCTTCTTCAATTTCTTTCATAAGCTTTCTATAGTTTTCAGCATATAGATTTTGGTTAGATTTATTCCTAGGTACTTTATGGTTTTTTTGTGCAACTGTAAATGGGATCAATTCCTTGATTTCTCTTTCTGTCACTTCATTGTTGGTGTATAGGAATGCAACTGATTTCTGTGCGTTGATTTTATATCCTGCAACTTGGCTGAATTCATGAATCAGTTCTAGCAGTTTTTTGGTGTAATCTTTTGGGTTTTCCATATAGAGTATCATGTCATCTGCAAAGAGTGAAAGTTCGACCTCCTCCTGGCCGATCTGTATGCCTTTTATTTGTGTTGTCTGATTGCAGAGGCTGACTTCCAATACTATGTTGAATAACAGTGACGAGAATGGACATCCCTTCCTGACCTTAGGGGGAAAGCTCTCAGTTTTTCCCCATTAAGGATGATATTAGCGTTGGGTCATTCATATATGGCGTTTATGATCTCGAGGTATGTTTCTTCTATCCCTACTTTCTTGAGGGTTTTTATCAAGAAAGGCTGCTGTATTTTGTCAAATGCTTTCTAGGCATCTATTGAGAGGATCATATGGTTCTTGTCCTTTCTTTCATTGATGTGATGAATCACTTTAATTGTTTTGCAGATATTGAACCAGCCCTGCATCCCAGGTATAAATCCCACTTGGTCGTGGTGAATAATTTTCTTAATGTATTTTTGGAGCCGGTTGGCTAATATCTTGTTGAGGATTTTGCATCCATGTTCATCAGGGAAATGGGTCTATAGTTTTCCTTTTTAGTGGGGTCTCTGTCTGGTTTTGGAATCAAGGTAATGCTGGCTTCATAGAGTTTGGAAGTTTTCCTTCCATTTCTATTTTTTGGAACACCTTCAAGAGAATAGGTGTTAACTCTTCCTTAAGTGTTTGGTAGAATTCCCCTGGAAAGCCATCTGGCCCTGGACTCTTGTTTTTTGGCAGATTTTTGATTACTAATTCGATTTCCTTACTGGTTATGGGTCTGTTCAAATTTTCTATTTCTTCCTGTTTCAGTTTTTGTAGTGTATATGTTTCTAGGAAGTTATCCATTTCTTCCAGATTACCCATTTTATTGGCATATAATTGCTTACAATATTCTTTTATTATTGTTTTTATTTCTGCTGTGTTGGTTGTGATCTCTCCTCTTTCATTCTTGATTTTATTCATTTGGGTCCTTTCCTTTTTCTTTTTGATCAAACTGGCTAGTGGTTTATCAATTTTAATTCTTTTAAAGAACCAGCTTCTGATTTCATTGATCTGTTCTGTTTTTTTTTTTTGTTGTTGTTGTTGTTGTTGTTTATTTGTTTCAATAGCATTAATTTCTGCTCCAATCTTTGTTATTTCCTGTCTTCTGCTGATTTGGGGTTTTATTTGCTGTTCTTTTCCCAGCTCCTTAAGGTGTAAGGTTAGGTTGTGTATCTGAGATCTTTCTTCCTTCTTTAGTAGGGTCTGGATTGCTATATACTTTCCTCTTATGACCTTTGCTGCATCCCAGAGGTTTTAGGTTGTGGTGTTATCATTTTCATTGACTTCCATATACTTTCTAATTTCCTCTTTAACTGCTTGGTTAGCCCATTCATTCTTTAGTAGGATGCTCTTCAGTCTCCAAGTATTTGTTACCTTTCCAAATTTTTTCTTGTGGTTGATTTCGAGTTTCATAGGGGTGTGGTCTGAAAATATGCATGGTATGATCTCGATCTTTTTGTACTTACTTAGGGCTGATTTGTGTCCCAGTATATGGTCTATTCTGGAGAACGTTCCATGTGCACTGGAGAAGAATGTATATTCTGCTGCTTTAGGAGGAAATGTTCTGAATATATGTTAAGTCCATCTGGTCCAGTGTGTCATTCAAAGCCATTGTTTCCTTGTTGATTTTTTGATTAGATATCTGTCCATTGCTGGGAGTGGGGTGCTGAAGTCTCCTACTAATATGGTATTACTACTGATGAGTTTCTTTGTGATTGTGATCAATTGATTTATATATTTGGGTGCTTCCACATTTGGTGGATAAACGTTTACAATTGTTAGGTCTTCTTAGTGGATAGACCCCTTGATTATGATATAATGCCCTTCTGCATCTCTTGATACAGTTGAAAGGTAGCAATTTTAACGCTTAGAGAGCCAATAAACAAATCTCTTCTGTCCTGGACGCATCAAAATTTTTCTTTTTGAAATTTTATGATACTTGAAATGTTATGACCTTTCAACTCTCAGTCACCCACTATTCTAGTGGTGCTTCTCAAACTTTGTGATAAAGGAAAGCCTTCCCCCAGCAATCTGTAATGGGTAGGATAATTAAAACAACAAAAACTTTAAATTTTGCAATAATTTTAGGTTTTCCAAAATTTTGCAAAAATAGTAGAGTGTTCTAGCATATCCTTCATCCAGCTTTCCTGGATGTCAACCAGCAATTAACATTGATACCATACTATTAACTAATCTGCAAACTTTATTTAAATTTTGCCAATTTTCCCACCAGTGTCCTTTTTCTGTCCCAGAATGCAATCTAGGATCTCACATTACATCTATTTGTCATGTCCCTTTAGTTTCCTTCAATCTGTGAAACTCAGTCTTTTGTTTTTCATGATTTTACATGTCTTCCATGATTTTGACATTTTTGATGAGTCCACACCAGTTACTTTGTAGAATGCCCTTCAATTTGAGTTATCTGATGTTTTCTCATGATTAAATTGAGGTTATGCATTTTGGCAAGAATACCATAGAAATGATGTGGTCTTCTTCATTCACCTGCCCAGTGCATCATTTCAGGAGGTACATGGTGCTGTTATGTCTTATAACTGGCAATGTTAACTTTGGGTACTTGGTTAAGGTAGTATCTGCCATATTTCTCCACTGTAAAGTCACTGTACTTCCTTTTTTTAATAAGTATCTTAAGGTGAGACATTTTGAGCCTGTGCAAATATTCTGTTTTGCATGTACTTTTGCTCAACAATTTTAGCATCTACTGATGCAGCAATGATTACTGTGGTATTTGGCTAACGACAATTTTTTTGAAAGTTCTCTCTTTTTTTTTTTTTTTTTAATCAAATTTATACTTAAATTCCAGTTAGTTAACATGCAGTGTACTATTAGTTTCAGGTGTACAATGTAGTGATTCATTACTTACGTACAACACCGGTCCTCACTACAAGTGCCCTCCTTAATCCCCATCATCTACTCAACCCATCTCCCCACCCACTTCCCTTCTCATCACAATCAGTTTGTTCTCTATAGTTAAGAGTCTGTTTCTTGGTTTTCCTCTCTCTTTTATTCCCCTCTACGTTTGTTTTACTTCTTAAATTCCACCTGAGTGAAATCATATGTTATTTGCCTTTCTCTGACTGATTTATTTTGCTTAGCATACTACTTTCTAGCTCCATCCACATCCTTGCAAATGACGAGATTCATTCTTTTTACGGCTGAGTAATATACCATCATATATATACATATACACCACATCTTTATTCATTCATCAGGCAATGGACATTTGGGATCTTTACATAATTTGACTATTGTTGATAATGCTGCCATAAACATCTTTCTAGATTTATTAGCTGGTATTTAACTATAAGGAAGAGCTGTTCCTTTTAAATTCGAATTCCCAGTTTTTGTAATCCTGATGTCAACCATTTTGTCGACTGTCATTGGTCCATGGGCCATACTTTGGATACCACTAACCCTAGAGAAATTTGAGAACTTTTGTTGTCTATAGTGCATTTAGCAATTAGGGAAGAAAACTGCCAACTGTCAGTTTTAGATTTGGGAGGAAGAAAAGAGGGTTATGAGGGGAGAAATGAACTCAAAGCATTATTTATTAATATATAGATTTCTACTGTACTGTGGTATATGAAAAAATGGAGATGTGCTGCTGTAATAATATGGGGAATATAGGGTGAGGAGACTGAATTTGTGTCTGACTGACTCTTTAAGCCACCTTTCTTCTCTCTCTGTTCATTCCACATTTTATTCTCATTGATCATTCCTCAGGGACACCCTTCTCCTTTTTCTTCTACTACTCATTTTGCTCTTAATCATTCTCCTTTTCTTCTCAGCCTGTTCCCACCTGCTTCATTCATTGGACCCTGTTCTTTTGTGTATTCCTAATACTTTTCTTCTTGCTTATGGCCAGGTGACTACTTTGTGTGTACATAATTTTTATTATGGAAAATTTCAAACACATACAGAATAAAAGAGTAGCACAATGAACTTAAATATTCCTATGACCCAGTTTCAGCACTTATCAATTCATGGCCAGTTTTATTTCATCTATATATCCACTTGCTCTTCCTATATTATTTTTCAAGAAAATCTCAGGCATCATATAATTTTATTGGTAAATATTTTAGTATGCACATATAGCACTTTTATGTAATGATTAACACTGAAAGAAGAAAACTTGCTAAGATTAATGGTTCTCTCTGTACTATACTGTTCAAGCAAAATATTAAAAATAAGATTTAGTGATAAAGTTCTATCTTTTGGGTCTTTCTGGAAGATCTACCATACTTGTTCATCTTTGGCAAGTGAACAGACTCTAAGAATTGGCTTTTGCTCTGTTTGCCAAGTCCCAGAAAATTAAAATGTGATTTTTAAATCATCTTTCGTTTCCCTCTTAGGATATAGTACAGAATTTTACAAATGAACTTATTTTGAGAGATGATAGAGACCATCCCACAATGCATAACATGTAATATATAGTATGCTATACAAGGAAGTTTTGACTTATCAAATTCTACTTTGAAATGTTGAAATGAAAATAAAAATATGTTAAAACAAAAAAGTTGAGGGTTAGTGAAATTATGGAATTTCCTATTACTGTTTAGGTATTTATTTGCACAATTATTAACTAACATTCTACTTTGAAATGTTGAAATGAAAATAAAAATATGTTAAAACAAAAAAGTTGAGGGTTAGTGAAATTATGGAATTTCCTATTACTGTTTAGGTATTTATTTGCACAATTATTAACTAACATTCTACTTTGAAATGTTGAAATGAAAATAAAAATATGTTAAAACAAAAAAGTTGAGGGTTAGTGAAATTATGGAATTTCCTATTACTGTTTAGGTATTTATTTGCACAATTATTAACTAACATTCCCTCTGAATATGAAAATTACTTCTCTCTTCTCCCTGAAGCCACAACTTACTTCTCTATTTAATCTGTTCAATGACATCCTGGGTTGACTCTATTACCTGTTTTCCCCAATGATGTCATGTTTTACTCCCAGAGATAAGAATGTAATGTATTTAGATGGGCGAGAATTCAAAATCTATTACCTTGAGTAACATAATAAACGAACTAAGTTAAAGATAATGCATGTGGGGCGCTTGGGTGGCTCAGTCAGTTAAGTGTCTGACTCTTGATTTCAGTTCAGGTCATTGTCTCACCATTCGTGAATTTGAGCTCTGCATCAAGCTTTGCACTAACAGCACAGAGCTTACTTGGGATTCTCTCTCCCTCTCTTTCTGCTGGCTCTCTCTCTCTCTCTTAAAAATAAATAAAAATAAATAAACCTAAAACCTGCCTTTTTGAGTTAAAAAAAGAAAAAAAGATAACACATGTTTCTCCTGTTTCTAGGATGTTTGTTTAAGAGCAGGCTATGCATTAACCCTTTTTGCCTTCAATAATCGCCTTCAACAATACTTAATATTGGAAAGTGGAATAATGACCATATCAATTTTTGAACCTTTTCTTGAATCAACAATTGAAACTGAGAAGGCAATGGCAGCATTTCAGGTACAAAACTGAAGTTAAAACTTCAAATCCATAAGTGTCTTTTTAGTCAAAAACTTGAAAATTAGAAAAAATTTTAATCTGGAAAAGTGTTTACTGATTTGTAAAATTTGCAGTATTTTTCACACCAGCCCTTTCCACCTCATAAAATCCCTGTTATTTATGAGGATATCTTCATTTTACCAGCACTTTTTGCCTTTGTACCTTATCTGATGCTTATAAGAACCCTGTCAGGTTGATGGGCAGATAGTATTATTTTTATCATCCACATATTACAGGCAGAAAAACATGGTAGTATCCAAGACATGTTTTCTAACTGCAGATCTTTACCTGATCACACTGGTTCTTCAACCCATGACAACTAGATGTATATGGGTTCTTCTTATTCTCTCTCTTCTTTTTCTATCCTATAACATTTAGGAGAAATATTTTCTATGAACCCATACTTCAAGAATGGAAAACCTGCAAATATTGTAAGAAGAATGCAATGGCCTGCCATGTTCACTGCAGTAATCAGATAGGGACAAGCACTCTAACTCACACCCCTGCCACTTGCTTTTCTTCTACTGAATAATACCAAATTACCCCTCTAACCTTCCTGAGAAGTAGCCAAAAAACATTAAAGCTTAATTAGAGAAGCCAAATAGAAAACATTCAATGATTCTATGCTTCTTTATGTTTTCAGATTATTATATTAGCTAAAGTCATTATAGACATGGACCATATTACTTTGTCTGCAAGAGGTATCACTATTTTAGTTGACAGTCTGTATTCAGTTCATTCTACCACTATTGTCTTGACAGGTAAGAAATAACTAGAAGGTAGTTATATAAAACAACTACATAAAACTATTTTCAAAAATAATTTTTTGTAATCTGAGCAATAATAAAATAATAAGCCTGATACTATGTCACATGGTCTGAAGAATGAGCTGGTATAAATCTACATGAACTCCACAGTAAGCCTACATGGAACAATGGGAGTCTACTCTGCACCCCAAAAAGCAGCAGGGTAACTCTGAACATGGCCTTTTTGATTTCTTACTTTTTCAAACCTCTAATTATTTTTTCCAGAAAGAAAATGAGAATTAAACTATGAGCTACCAACAACAAAGTTTACACACTGATTTATGAAAGTAATGGCAGATTTATACTGCTATACTTCTGTCTGGTTTTCTTTTGATCAATTGTTCACATTTTGCTAACATTTAAAGAGTTCCCTTTGTTGCTATGCAATATAGCAAAGCAAAATAGTCCAACAGAGTTCTTGGCACACTTAATGCTAGTTGTGTAACTGTATCTCCTCCAGAGCTAACTTTCAAAATTAATAATAAGCTAATTGACTTGATATATCACTTTTTTTTTTTAAACGTTTATTTATTTTTGAGACAGAGAGAGACAGAGCATGAACAGGGGAGGGGCATAGAGAGAGGGAGACACAGAATCTGAAACAGGCTCCAGGCTCTGAGCTGTCAGCACAGAGCCCGACGCGGGGCTTGAACTCACGGACTGTGAGATCATGACCTGAGCCGAAGTCGGACGCTTAACCGACTGAGCCACCCAGGCGCCCCGATATATCACTCTCAACACAACATGAAACAGTATCAGGATGACAACCACGTGGAGTGACTACTACCAAAAAATAAATTGTTTGTTTGTTTGTTTGTTTTTAACTGAAATGGATCATAGAAGGTAGGAAAGGAAATCATACTTGCTGCCATAGAATTATATTTTTACTTGAGATGGGAGGAAAATTTATGCAAACAAAAACTTTCTGATGGAAACTAGGACAAAAACATGTTTAAAAGAAATTATTAAATACTTTTTATCTAAATAGCATTCTTAATTCAAGTCATAGTAATTCTATGGCTCTGAGAAACAACTGTAGTGGGTTTAAATTTTACTCCACAAACTCTTTTGTGCAAGAAATACCATATTATACTAGCTTTCACATATTGTCTCAGGCTGGTAGGAACTGAAACTCAAAAATTACTGGGCCTTTCTCTGCACTCCACCATCAGAGTCATATGCATCTCCAGAGTCTGGGGTATCTCAAGCAAAGCAGGATATTCAGGCTGCAGATATAATGTAAAATAAGTGTTGTGCTAAAGGTCTACGTCAACATGGTTCCCAGAAGAAGCTCCAAAGGCACAGAAGTTTTGCAAAGACTAGGATTTCTATTGCCAACTGTCCAGTTTTCCTATGTGCACTACATAACCATTCTCCACTCAAAGCTCCTGTTCCTATCATCTCCTTCTTAGTCTTAGAGTCTCTGACTGCCTCCATTTGTTCCCCATTTCTTGCTCCTCATCTTCAGAGACACCTCTCTTCCTTTGTCCTTTTCACCTAAAATAATGCCTTCTATACACATAGATTTTAAAAATATATAAGCCTGAAAAAAAGATTGTCTTAAGACAATTTTTGCTCCAAGCCATACAACCCATCCCTCCTCATCCTGAAACAATAAATACAAAGGCCTTGGTTTATAAAGAAGGCCAGAAAAAAAAAAAAAAAATACAAGAACAAAAACCCAGTGAATACCTCAATAAAGTATCCATCCACATTTATATGGGTGGATGCCTTTATATATTAAAATTTGTGTTGCACTTTTTCCAACACAGCAACAATATTGTGAAACAATATCACATGAATGCTTTAAAAATAAAACACATATTTGAATGAAACGGTTGTAGGCTGGTAGCTGCACATTTATTTTATTACTGAATTACCTTATTTTCAACCCCCAAACATTTGTTTTTATGGCAAAACTTCAATGATTTTAAGTTTAAGTTAGTAATACATTGCTTGGTTTTAAAATACCATTAAGCTCTTAACTCAAAGCAATCTGGACTACAAAGAGGACATACTAACTTTTTATGGTAGTTCAATCATTATGTTCATAGTTATTAAAAAAGTGCTAAACCTCAGGGGTGCCTGGGTGGCTCAGTTGGTTAAGCTTTCAGCTCATGTCATGATCCCATGGCTCATGAGATTGAGCCCCACATCAGGCTCTGCGCTGACAGCAGAGAGCTCTGAGCACAGAGCTACTTGGGATTCTCTCTCTCCCTCCCTCTCTGCCCCTCCCCTGCTCATATGTGCTCTCTCTGTCTCTTAAAATAAATAAATAAACTTAAAAAAATGTAAAAATGCTAAAGCTCAAAACAAAATATATTCTGAAGCCATGGGGATAAAAACCTCTGATTTTCAAAATTCCCCACTCTTAGATAAAGCTAATTAATTTTTACTGTTTGTGACAGAAAACCAAATCACAATTTGGGGGAAAAACTTCCACATTTAATATATACATGCTTTTTCTCAGATCTTCTTCATTAACAGAGATGTCTTGTGACTCAACCCTTTTTAACAATATGTGCAAATGAACAAAAGTACAGTATATCAGTTTATGTCATTTAAATAACACAAGCATTTTTTTTCTTATTTGCAGGAAATTTAATAGCTAGCCTGGCTCATTCTAGAGCTGGTATTCCAGAAGCATTTGCCACATTAGGGACAATCCAACGGCTCTGCTATCATTTGTATTCAGAAAAAGAAGAGGTAAAAACAAAAGTCTTTCTATAATTGAATATTCTAAAAATGTAAGTTGCCTCTCACTTTTGTGGGCTAATTTCTCCACAGGTTAAGTATGTTATATAATAGTTCATGTTACTAATACAAAATTAGAGGAGTTTTCTAGTACAGTATCTGCCATCCACAATTCTGTTCCTACAACATGTGCACATTTAACTTCAATAACTTAAGATTCAATCTACAAATAAGTACACTGATGATATAGAAATTGGTAATTAAAATATTTATAAACTCTCTCACAAAAACTGGTTAGTTACTAACCAGTGATGTCACTAAGTCATTTCTATGATTATTTGGAATGCATGAAAATGGAATCCATTGGAGTTTTCCTTATCTGCCAAACAGGATTAGAGATGACAGTGTGAAGAAGGCTGGGCTGGCTGTAGTAGCGGTTTGCCTCTAAGTATTCCCCTGCACTTCCCCCCTCCAGGTCTAAGGTAGCGTTTCTCCAACTTCAGGGAATATAGGAATTACTTGGAAGACTTGTTACACCATAGATTGCTGGGCTCCATTCCCAGGGTTTCTGATTGAATATATCTCGTATAGGCCCTACAATGTGCATTTCTAACAAGTTCCTAGAAGCTGAAACTGATGGCATAGGGACCATACACTGAGAACCACTGTTCAAGGTATGGAAGTTATATGGGCACATAAAGCAGTCAGATGCCAATGTAGAGAGCAGTATACGAACCCTCTGTTACCCGGGATGTGTGTGGTTTTTGTTCATTCTATGACAGTTCTTAGGCCACCACTAACAGATTTTCTAAGAACTGCCCAGGAATATAATTAATCATATGAGTAACTTAATTACTTCAGGGTCACAGACTGAGGGTATTCCCTTTAAGAAAGGAAAGATCTACTTTTTCTGTTTTTGCCAGTGGAAAATTGAATTGCTTTCCTGAGTGTCTTATTTTAAACTTGTTTTTATCTTACCGTCTCTTATCTGGTTTCCTATTATAATCAACTGAGCTGTTTTGAAAAATTCCAGTGTCCAGACTGCACTCCAAAATAATTAAATCAGATCTTCTAGGGGTGGTACCTAGGCACAAGTAATTTTCATAACTATCAAGGGGATTCCAATGCACAATCAAGACTGAGACCCACTGTCCTACTTCAAACTCAATGGTTCTTACTCTGGCTGCATATTAGAATCACCTGTGGCACTTTTAAAAAACAATACAAATGCCCAGATTCTACCCCCAAGCGAGTCTGATTCAGTTGGTGGGTTTTTGTTGTTGTTTTTAACTGCTGGCAATTCTAAAATGCAGTCAGGACTGAGAACAACTACTAGTAATTAGTGGCAGTGGACATCTCTCTCTCTGAAAACATCGTTGTTATGCGTCCATGTATAGATTGCCATTGGTTGACACACGTTTGTTAAACATAGCTACAAAGACTTTCTTAGGAAATGTTTAATGAGAACATGTGTTAGATGTTTTAGCTCAATGGAGGAACTGTTTCTTCACTTAGGTTCGCACAGCTTGCTCCTGTGCTCTTGGCTACTTAACTTACAACGCAAGTGCTTTCCGCATCCTATTAAAGGAATGCAGAAATAAGCCTAATCAGTTCCTTCGATTAACAAATAATATCAGCAGAGATGCAAGTATTAACCCAGCATTTCTAAAGGAATTTCAGATGCAACAGCGAGTGGGACTTCCTGCATTAAGGTATTGTGTCTGTATATGTGAAGTTGAAATTATCGATAAAGGAACTTGTAAGAAAGTTTAAGGAAGCTCAAACAAGGGGAACTATTTTTGTGCCTTGTATACCAAGAGATAAACTTCATTCTAAATGTCCACTGCCAAAGCCTGTTTTAATTCTGATTTTGCAACAGAACTTCTTGTGCCGGCATGAACACAACCAGATCTTGGGGATCCTGTTTGGCCAAGATTATTCACATTTCAGAAAGCTTTTTGGGATTCTGGTTGCCTCCAAGTCTGATCCAGGAAGCCATTTTGGGGATATACTTGAGAGATTTGAGCTGACCAGGAATGCCACCATGCCCTTGGCATCAGATGGGACTTTGGAACCTGATTCAAAGTTAGGCCAGACTCCCAGGATAGAAACAGCTAAATCAGACTCGGTGACTGGAGTTATGGCAAAGTCTGAAAGGCATTTATTTACTCGGAGGATTTTGCTTCAGTGTTATAGTTTCATTTAGCTTAAGCATCTGCAAAAGGGAGAGGAGAATCTCCTTAGAATGGGCACATTTTCTTTTCTTTAGTAGATGTAGCTGCATTACAAGTCTCTGCAACTAGCACTATTTATGTGTAGGAAACAGAACTATTCAAGGTACAGTATTAACTCTATAGTAATAGAAAAGAATAAGATCCAATACATCATGGTTCTATAAACCAATTTTTAGTACATCTTCATTTTAAGTCTTTGAAAAACTGATAACCCAAAACTGAGTACCTAATTTTATATAATAAGCCAGGGAAATCTAAATTAAATTGCTATAATTGACATTTTTTAAAAAAAATTTTAATGTTTATTTATTTTTGAGACAGAGAACATGAACGGGGGAGGATTAGAGAAAGGGAGACACAGCATCCAAAGCAGGCTCCAGGCTCTGAGCTGTCAGCACAGAGCCCGACGCAGGGCTCGAACTCACGGACTGTGAGATCATGACCTGAGCCGAAGTCGGATGCTTAACCGACTGAGCCACCCAAGCACCCCTATAATTCACATTGTTAAAAATAATATTTACTGGCTCAAAAATCAATTTAGGATAAATAATGAAAAGTATTATTTTACACAGTCACTCCCCCAACTAGCCTACATAGCAACTTTTTGGGAATTACAAAAAGATGTCCCTTCCTTGGGTACTTTACTGTCATCTACTGGAAAATAGGTGTAAAAACTATACCAATCTACAGTGACCAAGGATGAATGGCAGCCCCTGGAGCTGTGAACACCCAACTTTTAGGATTCTACATGTGCTACCGAAGCGAGCACCCAACTTTTAGGATTGTAAGTAGTGACCAGTGGTCAGTAAACTTGTAAGAATGATTACCAGGTGAGGTGAAGCTAGTAAGCAAATAATAATTACTCCCATAATTAACAGTGTTAAGAACTCTCCTTAGAGTATTTATATGGACTATTCCCTTTAATTTTCGTAACAACTCAGTGAATGAGTTTGGTTAAATGAAACTATAGGAAATGTGCTAAAAGATTATTAAAATCAGTTTGGAAACTTTGGGATAGACAACAATACCCTTCCACAAAATATTCCTTGATACCACTACTGGAAAGTACAATGAATGATTGTGGTTGGGATCATCATAGCATTTTTTTGGTGTACATATCACTTCTCTATTCCCATGCCCCCATCCAGCCCCAAGAGTAGCAGATTAGAAAAGTCTTTGTATATGGAAATTTTGAAATATGGAGAGACATAATTTTACTGGTGTTAACTGAACCTGTATGGAAACACTCTGAGCCTACATGCTAGCCTAAATGTTACCCTGTAGCCATCAAGTTGGCATATGGACAGATTGAAGCCTATGCCTCATTAAAGTGGACAGAGCAAATGTTCCTCATCAAATTAGCCAGTTACACATTTGTGATAACCACCTTTAATATATTAGCTTTAGGCAAGACTTAAATATTATTACCAAGGAAATTCTGTAACTATGTTACACATACAGGATGATGATTTAAAATAATTGCTTTTAAATCCCCCCCCCCCACACACACCCCTATATTAACTAGGTACACCTTGTTTAGCTTGAAACACTTCATTGGTAAACCATTGCTTTGAAAATAAAGTTTAAATTTTGTTGTATTCTTAATACCTAAAATGACCTTTCTCCAACCTATCTTCCATCATATATCTCTAGATACCTTTAATTCCAACCATGCTAGACTACTTAGTATTCTCTGAACATGCCATGCTGTTTTATAGTACTATAATTTTTCATATCCTATTCCCTCTGTCTCATTCATTTGAAGACCTATTTTCTTCAAAACCTAGCTGAAGTGTCTCTTTTCCCATGAAGTTTTCACTGATCACTTCAAGCAGATTTAACGTTCCAAATGTTTGAGTGATAAGTGCGTAAATGAGTGACTGAATATAAAATACCTACAGGTAACATGCATAGTTAGTACAGGTAACATATAAATTAGGCCAATGGGTATGGAATTTATTCCCTGGGTGTACTAAAGTCTTTATATATTCCTAGTTTTTGTGATACATGTTTTCCTTTTAGTCTAGAGAAAAATGGAGGACCATCCATAACTCCTGTCTTTAAGAAAGGTAATTGATTTTTCTTTCATCTCTGAGGTACCTCCTAGACCTGACACTTTACAATTCTGTGTTCCATTTCTAAAAATTCAAACTGTAGAGGTTTACCCCCTAAAAAGTTTACCTGTAAACTCTGCTTTTGTCATTCTGTATACTTAAAATACCTTCCCATTTATAAGACCATGTTAATCATTTCTTTTAAGGCCTTTCCTACTATATCACTTGACATAAATCCTTCTCTGTTTGCTTTTTCTCATAAGCCATGCATAGAAATAGGTCATTATTGAAACAACATGTAAGTATGGCTTAAATTACAATATTTCTATTGTTTTGTTTCATGTACAACTTGTCTGTGGGTTCTTAGGGCAGAGATCACATTTTTTCCACTGATACTCTATAGTTTTATATATATTTGGCAGATGATGGCTGAGTGACTTAGGCCTGTAAAATCAGAGCCCAGATCTTATAAGGTTACTATTAGATATGAAAGAGGGAAAAGAAATTTACTTTTTTATTTCATTTATATACTTAGTGCTTGTTCATGTGTGTTTAGTGTAGGACCAATATCAGCCTTGGTATATTATCCTATAATCAAATGCAAGGATAGAACCATTCAAAAGTCACAATCAGTTTGTAGGTGTCACAAATGGAAAGGGAGAGAAAAAAAGAGAATACAAGGACAAGAGAGAACTTCACTTATTCAGGGAGTTTCTGAGGAAAGCTAGATGTGTGGGGGAGGCTATATTTCTGAATATCATGGGTAGAAGAATATTTTTTGTATAGCTTCTTTAGTGTAAGAGTAATTTACATAAAGGAATAAAGTCAATCCCATTTTTTTCTTCACTTTAATATTGGTTTCTAAATAGCAATCTGTTTACCAATAATGGTCTGATAATGTTTTCACGGGTTTATGATAACATAAGAAAACATAAGGACAATATAGCAAGTTTCTGATAAAGTTAATTTCATTCAATATTAAATGTGTCATTTTGAGATAGCGCCTTTTATAGTTTCTTTTGGGTATTAAAATATCTCTTGTTTTATAAAATTGTGTTGGCATTTGTTCTTTTATTAGTCTCAACTTGGCATAATAACAAGCTGGAACCATATTTTGGCCCCCACAAATTTTTGCACTCTGACGTCTACAAGTCTGGAAGCTACTGAGCCATTCTCTTATTACGTTTTAGTGATTTGGACAGAATAGAACTATACAGAACCAAGAGCAATGAGAATGTATCTAGGGCTTTTGGGCTCAAGAAAGAGACATTTAATTGTGCCTCTCTCATTTTTAGGGAAAGAGCACCGAAGAAAATTAAAACCTAAAATTCAACCAAGAGATTCTTTGACTTTGATACCTCCTGTAACAAATTTCATGGGACTCTTCAACACAACAAAAAAGACCACTGTTTCTCACAATGTTTTTTCCTTTTCATCTGCAACTTCATCAGATATCACAGAAGTATCAAGACCAAGAATAGTGTTCTTGAGCCAACTAGGGAAACATGTGCAGAAAGCTAATCCAGAGCCTACCGAAGGCTAATAAAAGCATTAGAATGAACGTATAGAAGAATTCCTGAGCAATCTTTTTAATTTTTTTTTTTTTTAAGATTTTAAGTAATCTCTATATCCAACACGGGGCTCAAACTCACCACCCTGAGACCAAGAGTCACATGCTCTACTGACTGAGCCATCCAGATGCCCCCCAATTTTTTTACCTTTAATTTTAATCTAATTCTGGTAAAATACATATAACTGAGTAACAGAGTATTTCAGCAAATTGCCTTTTACCTGTACTATTAGCTAACTTTGGTAAATATGCTTGCCCATATAGAGTTCAACGTTTTTCCCTTCCTTTTCCTTTTCACCTTTTCCCTTCTTTCCCTTCCTTCCTTCCCTCTGGCCAAGTACTTATCGAGAGGCCTACAGATATGGAATGTTTCTAAAAATTGCTTTTTCTTTATCTGTAGTTTCTCTTATTTATATCATGAACTCAATGTTAACAAGTATGCTTGTATTGAAGCACCTGTAGCAGTTTTGATACTTAAAAATTTTAAGAACTTAGATTATAGATATCCCCATTTTATAATATTTGTGACAGCGGGAAGAAATTTTGGTCAATTTCTTTCCATAGTTTATATGCACTCTGATTGTGTGAGCCACAGGAAATACTGATAACTGCTTCTTTGTGAATTCAGGTTCATATGATACAGAATACAAATTTAAATGAAAACTGTGAATTCACAAACTAATAGTTTCTTCTAAATAATATTTACAAACCAATTCTATCATAGCTATACTTCAACAGCAAAGAATGCAAAGTTGTATAAATATTGGCTGTTTCTATATGTTCCCTCATATAAAGTATATTTTTTTATTCTCGAATGGATGATCCAAAAGCAGTATTCTATGATTACAATTCTTAAAAAAAAAAAAAAAAAAGGAATTACTTATGGAATTTCCCAAGAAAGAGGTCACCTTAAGGCAGGATTAAAATAAGAAGTCTTTTCATTTTCGATTTTTATCCTTACCCCCTATTTTCTGAACAAAGAAAGTCATTGAGTAGAAAGCTAACAACCTGGTCCAGTATGGATGATGTGATATAACTCTTTACTGGTAAAATCTCTCAAAGGACATTAAAATCAGCAGCATCATCTTTATATTCAAAGCACAGTACATTTAGTTACTTTAATCTAGGCAGAAAAAAAGTGATAAACTTGTATAAAGATTCAAAATCAGAGGAAATTATCTAAAAACAAAACCGAAAACCTTTACATTTCATTTACTTTCATTGATTAAATACAATTTCTAAAATAATGGATATAAATATATGTGGTCAACTAAAAAGTACAGTACATACTAGAAGGATTATTTAAAATCTCAGATGGATTTTAAGAAATGTATAGATATCCCAATTGCTCCAGGGAATATACCTAATAACATATATTGTCATAATTAATAACATGCATTCTGTTAGAGTCACCTTTTGCCTTCATTTAGAATTCTCTGATTTGACATGACTTTGACCTGGCTACATTTCTAAAATTTCTCTCTCATTAGTAAAGTTAGGCTAATGTTTCAGCAGGAGTCAAAAAAATAGCTTCTACTGGTAACCACCTTTTTGCCAGGGGTGAGGGTAGGGGCGGGGTACACAGGCAATGGGTGAAATAAGTGAAGGTGATTAAGAGGTACAGACTTCCAATTATAAGATAAATTTGTCATGGGATGAAAAGTACAGCCTAGAGGATATAGTCAATAATACTGTAATAACTTTGTATGGTACAGATGGTAGAACTATACTTATCATGGTGTTATAATACATATCGATGTTGAATCACTATGTTGTACACCTCAAATTAACATAATATTGTACGTCAATTACAGTTCAATTAAAAATAAATAAATTTAGGGGCACCTGGGTGGCTCAGCTGGTTAAGCGTTCAACTCTTGATTTCGGCTCAGGTCATGATCCTAGGGCTGTGGGATCGAGACCCACGTTGAGGTCTGTGCTGGATATGGAGCCTGCTTAAGATTCTCTCTCTCCCTCTCCCTCTGCCCCTCCCCAACTCACACGTGTGCTCTTAAATAAATAAATACATTTAATAAAATAAAATAAATAGAAGATAATGTAAAAAAATAGCTTTTAGTATCCTGATATGAGAAGATAGAAAGATCTAGGCCTGTATAATATGGGGCCAGGATTTAACAGAATCATTGTATATAGTCCAAGGTTTTCTTTCTACCTACCAATAGCAGTACATTCTTCTCCCCACAAGATGTTTTATTTTACTTTTGATAATAAAAAACCTATACTACCTTATAAGACTATAACATATTATTTGTCTCTCAGAAGACCAGGTTAAACATCAAATATAAGAAAAGGAATAACATAAGAAAGTCTTGATGAACAATTAATATTGTGTATCTTCCACAATTTGATATACAAAAAAAATCACAACTTAATGTTGAAATCCTACCTTAAGAGATTGTTTGAAAAGCAAAAATCAAATCTTCATTTTTAATCGTGGTACTTTTATGGCAGCTTCTCCAACTTCTTTTGATATATCTACTCCAAGAGGACATCTGCATCACAATCAGACAAATCATATTATTTCAAATATTTGCATCCTGATCTGTCACTATTTGCTTTGAATTCTGACAAACAGTATACATATCTAATGTACAGTTAATCATATGTGATGATGGTTCTTGAATATAAATACAGCAGGAATAATGGGTGAAGAAAAGGCCAGTTCCTTTAACAAGAACTCTAAATTTCGTAATTTTTTAAACCACTTTGAGGTATAGTTGACATGTGAAAAGCTATACATCTTTAATGTATACAATTCAATGAGTTTGAGGATTGAGAAGTTTTTGAAAGAAATAGTTCTGCTCTCATACTGTAAATAAATAAAAACTTGAAATAAAAAAAAAACAACAACAAAAATACCTTATAATTCTCTACAAAGCTGAAAGGGTAAAAACAGTTCACCATACAGCTAAAGTCAAATCTACAGCCATTCCTACTTTAGAAATTCTCCAGGTTTTTACTGATTCTTCTTTGAGGTTTCAAAAGCTGGGTTGTTTCTTTTTCCACCTTCCTCCGTCGCTACCGGCAGGAGAGGTCTTAGATCCAACCCTCTTTCTCTGTGCTTTCCCAGTAAATAATTTTGGCCTCAGATTTCTGCTTTTTAGCAACGTTGCCCAACGTAAGGCTTCAACTGGACCCTAATGTGAAAAAAGTCATCACCTCCAGCCTCAACACTGCCACAAGAAGGCAACACTGGATCAGACATTATATTCTACCTGAGGGTAGGCCATCATCATAGGAGATTCCTTCTCACACAACTAATTAAACTCTGTTCGTTTATAGCCTTAATACTCTGTGGTTCATGTAGCAATAGTTATGGACTAAAATACTGAAAAGTTTTAAAACATTAAATGAAATCATGTGGAAAATAGAATTATAGTAGATTATGAAACATAATCATCCTTTACTATTTTTACTATTCCAGAAATAACTTAGACCAGAACTTGATAACTAATTGAAACACTGTGCTATTCTTTGGAACTCTGATTTGGTAGAGGAAATAAGGCTTTCAGAAAGTAGCTAACTCTTGGCCATTTTTCAGCTGCCTGTGGAGGAGCATACTCACAACCCAGTCTCAGGCCTGACTGCTTTTTACACATTTTTCTGAAGTTTCCCAGCATACCAGCTGGTCCTGAGATTGCTTTGATATTGCAAAAGTCCAGGCCATGGACATGGTTTCCATTCTGCTAGTAAATGAGGGTATTCATCATCCCTACCCACCCACCTATTTCTAACCTGATTTGTCAAAATGTTTATGATTTGATACTGTAGCAAAAATATTTATTAAGAAGAAATTTCATGAAATAATATAATCTTTATTCAGGTACCACCAGAATATTGATGAAAACCTCATATATAAAAGGCTTTGAATTTTATACTGCAACTTGCATAGAGATTATAAACGGTACTACATACTTTGGTTCATAGCGGATGCCTTCTGTGTTGTGTAAAATGCCCAAGCCAGCACGCAATCTTTCAATACCATTCCTAAATAAGAACCATTAAAATAAAATAAATAGACCAGGGTTTAAAGGAAGAAGACTTAACATGATGAAATAGAAATTAATATTTACATAATTATGAGTGAAGCACATATATCCTGTGGCTTACCATGCAATCATAATGCCATTGTCAGTGCACAGTTTGGGAGGAGGACATAACAAAGTGCATTGTGTTGCATTTGTTACAATTTCCAGAGCTTTTCGGATATATAGGTTACTTGCAACGCCTCCAGATACAACCTGAAGGAATTGAGAAGACCCAAATCAACAAATACTACATAAGGATATGAGCCAAACTGTTAGCTAAACCTGGGGAAAATACAAGCATTATACAATAAGAAAATATTACATTTTGATAGGTGGGGAACAGGCAAGCGATATAGCTATATGATAAAAAATTGGAGGAAAAGAAAATCAATAATTTCAATACCAGCATCACTATTATTTTTATACATTTTCTTCTAACATTTTTCTAATTATAATCATAGTACAACAATATGTTAGACCCTGTTGTTTTTACTTATAAGCAATTTTTTCATTTTATATTATTCTTAAAAAGCTATTACCTTTAATATTCACATAATATTCTATTTTGTGAATCTACCATCATTTAAATATTTTCTCATTTTATAAGTTTCAAAAGGATGAATTTTAAGATACAGTTAAACAGGAAGTTTACCAAGGCTTACATGCAGATTTAAATGGATTTCATCAAAGGAACACAAATTTCAAGGAAACTAGCTTATTTTTCTAAAATAACAGTAACAGTTACTGTATTTCATTTCTTATTGCAAACCCACTTTTAAATTCAATAAGAGGCAGCCTTGGAGTTTTTTGCGACACAGTCTGTAAAGATGTCCCATAAAGCTGCCATAGAAGCTGTACGAGAAATGGCTGTTAGTTTTTATTCTGCATAATTTCATTCTGTCAGGGCTAGCACAGGACATAAAGATATCATATTCTATGCACAGGATCAATTAAGTTCCTAGAAGAAAAATAACATACTATAAAGTGTTACTATTATTGTTAGAGGCAATAACAAAACTTACCAGCACTGCATTACTTTGAGATAACAAATCTCTCTGCTTGCAAAACAGAATGGCACGATGTGTTCTTTTTGCAATGTGGCACGCTGTTGTGTGCTGTACTGCAGCAGCAATGTGTGCAGCCGAAGACAGGATTTGCCCCTTCTGGATCCCTGCAGAAACATAGGAGTTTTTAGGCACAATCCAGGATTACTTATTTTTCCAACTCTACAAATTAGAAATATACCTTCCTCTTTTTCCTTTTGTGTTATTATCTTATCAATAACATGTTGAAGTCCAGTAAAAGAAAAATCACAATTTTTAGCTCGTTGCATGGGAGGTTTGAAATCAAAATGCAGTTTATTTCCTTGTTTGGCCAAATGTTCTATAGCTTTCCCACCACTCATGGTAGAGCACTCTGGATGTTTTATCAAAGAAAGTCTTCTTGCTACCTTTCAAAAACAAACAAAAATTTTGTAATGAGTCATAAAATGGCACATTTTGAAACCAAAGTGCAAAGGAAATGAAATTTACTAAAACAAAACAAAACTGGATGAATAAGACATGCTATACTTGTACAAATATGGACTATAGCTAGCAAGCCAGTAAAGACAGACTTACTCCTGACAACCTTATCAATAGTGGCCAATCACTGCTTCCCTATCTACTCCTGCTCTTCTACTGGGGATGAAAAATAAGTTTGAAATTCACAATGACCGCTTAATGATAAACTTCAAATATTAGAACCTGCCCATTTCTTCTAATCATTTCTGCTGTTGGCAGCAGGATTTTTGCATATAGCAGTAGGCTCTGTACAATTCAGAAACAAAGAAAAAAGAAACCTGCTTGGTAGTGGTGTCAACAACTGTGATGTTTAATCACAAAACTTTGTGCATCTTTAATGTCTTTATGTTATCTTTATATATCTTATTTCACATTTTTATAGTACTTTACTTGGCAATTTCTTTCACGTCTTTTTTGATTAAAAACATAACTGCATCTGCAAACTATTTGAGCCTTTATGTACTAATCTAAACCTCTTACCATTTTATTAATAATGGGTAAGAATCTTTTATAAAACTATGTACTACTCTTTTTCTTTTTTCTTATTGCATATAAATTTTTTTCAGTCTGTTTATCAGAAATATTTAGATAAATGGTAGTGTAGTGCATCTCTTAATATTTGATTGAAACAGACACCATAACAGAAAAGAGAAATTAATTCTTTAATAATTACCTTGTCAAGCATGTCACCTGGTGCTATGTCCAAAGATTTTCCCAGAAGCAGAAAATCTGAAACTCCTCTAACTAATGCCAATAGACAATGACCTCCAGAAATCAAAAGAACTAAAAAGGGAAATTCTACTTTATTTAATAACCTAATAGTAAGTGCATGAGCCTCCATATGATGAATGGGAATAAAGGGTTTTTTTAATTGGTCTACCAGTTGTAAGCTAAATGATAAGCCTACGCCCAAGCTTAAAGCAAGTCCTGGTTTGACGGTAGTTGCAATTGCTGAGAGTTCACTTGGAGAGACTTTACTGATAGAGAGAGCTTCTTGCACTATTCGTTGAATATTTTCTCTGTGAAGCTGTTGAGCTACTGGAGGAACAATTCCACCTGTTCTGGGGAAAAAACAAACAAACAGCTTTTTGTAATTTTAAGATTGTGAAAATAGACTAAGAAAAGTTTTGTATTAGGGCTGAAGGCATGTTTTCAAATTAATCATTATATAGCTAAAAATGTTAGTCATACATTCAAATATGTGTGCCTTATAATGCAACACAATATAAGAATTCAATATGCAGGGATTAAGGGTGTAATGTCTCTGACTTCAAAATTGTACACAACAGGGGCGCCTGGGTGGCTCAGTCGGTTAAACGGCCGACTTCGGCTCAGGTCATGATCTCGCGGTCCGTGAGTTCGAGCCCCGCGTCGGGCTCTGTGCTGACAGCTCAGGGCCTGGAGCCTGTTTCAGATTCTGTGTCTCCCTCTCTCTGACCCTCCCCCATTCATGCTCTGTCTCTCTCTGTCTCAAAAATAAATAAACGTTAAAAAAAAATTTAAAAAAAATTGTACACAACAAATTCCTATGGATTTGTTAATATACGGAATCACCAAAATAATCTTAAGAAGCATTCTAATGAAGATGTCTTGAACAAGAAAAGGCCAGGATAAAATTGGATTTTAGAAAAATTATCTCTCTGAAGACAGGGAGATTTTTTTTAAGGTTATTATAAAAGTATTTGTGTAAGATGATTACATCTTATATTATGTGATCATGGGAAGTGAAAGAATGGGGAAGAGAGCCTTGAAAACTGTTAAGTTAGACTGGATATAAGGGGAAAGGGGACCAAGGCATCCAAGATGATTCAGATATCGAGCTGGAATGACTGGGAGAAAAGAAATACTAACAGAGAGAAACATGAAGACAGTTTTGTGAAGAAGGTGAGTTTATTTTTAAACACGTTGCACTTGATTAAGGTCATGGCAGGACAGTAGACAGCTTGCAACCTTGAAATACAGTGTGGGAATCTAGTGCTTACAGCTGATCATTTTGATTTTTGGTCTATGCAGGACAAACAGTGGATAACCACTCCAAATGTCAAGAGTAAATAAGTAGTTGCTAGAAAAAGTTTGCCAGAATGAGACTGACTTACAATCATAAAGGCAGAGCAATAAAATATAGGGTCTACAAAATATACCTCTAACCTCAAAAAAATCTTTGAATATTTGATGCTGCTAGTTCTAGACATAGAAGTGAAAATCCTAGGGTGCCTGGGTGAGTCAGTCAGGTAAGTGTCTGACTCTTGGTTTCAGCTCAGGTCATGATCTCATGGTTCATGGGATCAAGCGCTGCATTGGGCTCTGTGCTGACAGTGTGGAGCTTGCTTGGGATTCTCTCTCTGCCCCTCCCCCACTCTCTCTTGCATGTGCACACTTTCTCTTAAAATAAATAAACTAAAAAAAAAAGAAAGAAAATCATCAGTAAGAACATTCAATTAATATTTATTTAACTGGGATGCCTGGGTGGCTCAGTCAGTTAAGCATCTGACTTCAGCTCAGGTCATGATTTCGTGGTCTATGAGTTCAAGCCCCGCGTCTGGCTCTGTGCTGACAGCTCAGAGCCTGGAGCCTGCTTCAGATTCTGTGTCTCCCCCTCTCTCTGCCCCTCCCCCTCATGCTCTGTCTCTCTCTGTCTCCCAAAAATGAATAAACGTTAAAAAAATTTTTTTTAATTTATTTAACAGTTATAATATGTATCGTGTCAGGTAATGAGGGAAACAAAAGAAACCATCTTATTTCAACACATCCACATAGTAATACTATTTTAATTTTTTTTTTTTTGCTGGTTGTTTTCAGTTTGTTTGTTTTTAAGTTTATTTATTTTGTTAGAGAGAGATAGAGACAGGGAGAGAGGCAGAGAGAGAATCCCAAGTAAACTCCACGTTGTCAGTGCAGAGCCAGACGTGGGGCTCAAACTCATGAACTCTGAGATCATAACCTGAGCCAAAATCAAGAGTCAGACACTTAACCGACTGAGCCACTCAGGCGCCCCATATTTGCCTCAGTTCTTCAGAGGTACTTTTTCTCTTATATTCTTCAACTCTGTTAATGACATCAAACCTCCTAATCACTTGGGTTTCAGGTTTCATCTTTATCTCCTTTATCTCACTGTCCACATTAAATATATCACCATTCCCAAGTTCAAAAACTCTCATTATCTCAGTCTATTCAAAGTCTACTAACTGCAGTTCCCCCAGACAGATTTTCTGATCCTTGGAGTCTATTCTATATTGTATTACCAGAAAATAAAGCACAATGCTGACCCCATAACTCTCCTACTCAAAAGTGTTTACTTTATTGAAATTTAGGTGATTTAAGGGCAAATCCTCTCCCTCCCACTTCTTTCTTCCTTCTCCCACTTGCTTGCCTCCCTTCCTTTCTGTGCATCTTCTATATATTTTACCTTCAAAGGATTATGCTAGCTAAGGACCAGAGACAAAAGAGATGAATAAGACCATGGCTTTATTCTCAAAAGAATTAATTTGTACACAGTATGGAGAGTAGGTAACTGAGTGACCAAAAAGCTAACAAAGAGGCAGGAAAACCATCTGGCCTCAAAGCTGGAGCCAAATGCTGCCAGGAAACTGTAGGATTTCAATAAATGCAGAGATGAGCTGTGCAGATGGTACCATAGTTTGCTTGCCTGTGTATTCCTCTCAAGTAACCTATGCACTAACTAAACTGAATGTCTGGTATTTTCTCACCTCTTTGCCTTCACTATGATGCTTACTCATACAACAATATTTTTTTCATCTCCATTCATTGAAGGCCTATTTTTCAAGGCCACTAATATCAGATGCAACATATCAGATGCTACTCTGGGTATCAAGGCATGGTATAGTGATTAATACAGACACAGCCCCTGTCACCATAGAGCTTAGAGTCTATTGGGGGAAAGAGTATACATAAGTAAACAAATGTAAAAATTATCAAAAGGATGATGAAGAAGATAAGCAGGGTGAGATAACATGCAATAAACATGGTAGGAGTACCTAATTTAGATAAAGTGGTTAGGAGAGGCCTTTCTGTGCAGTTAACATTTCCACGTTCAAATGTCCAGAACTCTCGGAAATACTGAAAGAACCATGGAACTGGGGCATGGTAGTAACACTTACTGTTTGCACTGGTTTCATACTTTATGCTGTCTTGTACTGTATGTTGTATGTTTCCTTTCAGGTCTATATATGATGAGATTAGGTGAGGCTCCTTGAAGGTAAGGACTTTCTAGTACTTCACCACGCCTTATTAATGCCTGCTGCAGTCCCTTTTACATAGTGTGTAACTCTTAGAGGCCTATTCTGTCTCTTCACATATATTATTTCGATTATGCTCCCCACAATCCTGTAAGGGAAGCATTATCTTTCCCATTTTACAGATATGAAAACATAATCAGAGAGGGTAAGGAACTTGCCTAAAATCAGAGCCAATACCAAGCACCTAATTCATAATTCAAATACAAGTCTGTGATCTCAAAATACCAACCTTTTTCACTACGCAGATGTTATAAATTGATGGCCTGAAGGCATATTTTATCTGTTCAGTATTTTAATATAGTTCAAGCTAGCTACTAATTTTAAAAATCTGGAGATATTACAGTTACATTCTGGATTTCCATTTTCTCTAGAAAATTCTGATGATCAAATAACACAGGGCCTACATTTCTGCATGGCAACAATTGGCTGGAGGTGAGTAGTGACCCTCTCCAGATATCTTCCACTTTATATCCAGCCCACTTATCTATATAACCCGACTAGTGGTCCTCTGCAAACAGATGAGTTTATAAACCTTGCACCATTCTGTGGTTTAATACAGTAGTATATTATTTATTTAAGTGTCAACATGAGTTTTATGTATACATGTGAATAGGAATTTTTTTTTTCCAGTGATCAACACAGGTTAGAGGTAGGGTCATACTCTCCAAGGACTTCAGTCGAGACCAAGAAACATACAGGTGAGCAAAAGAAGAGAAATTACTGAGGAGAAATTATGGATAAATATCGGAGTTGGGAATGAGTTTAGTTTTTTTTGGCAACAGGATTAGCTAAAGTTGGACTTTATTGTGGAGAGCCTTAGAAACCAGGTTGAAGGGCTTCAGGTTTTCTACAGCAGTTATTAGAAGTTTTCACACAAAAGAAATGAGCTCTTAAAACTGAGCTTTTATATATACTGAGCTTTTAGAAAAGAATTATTTTATTTTACTTCCCCCCCCCCCCCCACCAAAATTGGGAACTACAAAGATAATGTCTACTTACTTTAAATGAACTTCAGTTTGGGAATGTATTGCTTCTCCCAAAACATTTCCAGTTTCATCCACCACAGCAGCTGCCGTATCATCACAACTGGTTTCAATCCCCAATACTAGTTTATGAAGAAATACGTTTCCAGGACGAAAATTAAAACTTCTTAAAAATTCAAAAATTTCCCTTCTTGATGGTTTAGAAAAAACTCCTGCTGCCTTATTCAATATTAGCATACTTACTCTATAGATAATTCCTGGAAAAGAAATGAAGAAACAATTATTGGGAACGGACATTGCCCACTAACCCATTTAGGTAAGCAAAATTCTAAAAAACTTGATTTATTTTTCAATATAATAATTTTGTAAAATTATAGGAAAGTTTTGGAAAAGTTAGCAAAAAATTTTAAAGGCTGTAGCAACCCATTAATATCAATGACAGTAGGAATGAATATAATGTTCTTTAAGGGGGAAAACAGGGAAGTCAGATATAAAATTTTTTAGTATTACTATCATGCTGTTCTTAGCAAACTATTCATTATTCTTTATAAAACAGCTAATAGTCGCATGGATAGTTATCTGAAAAGTGCTATTTATTGTTTGATAGCTATTAACTAAGATAGAATTGGTTTTAAAAAATAATAAAGGCAAGACAGAACAGATAAAAATAAATGCATTCTATTTCCTGAAAATATCTTTCAAAATAAAATTTGATAATTTAGTTTGAAAACAAGAATTCACATTAAAGACACACATTTTAGTCATCTACTTTGGAAACAAGTGTTCTTATGAAGCTCATCTTAAAAGAACCACTTCTTATCTAAAACAACTGCAACCTAATACCCATTTTATCCATTAATTTCAATTTCTCTAACTCAATCTCCATTTCACCACAAGTTTATCATAAGGATCTCCCCCAAATCCCTTTTCCCCCCTCACATAAAAGCAGTCCATCACTAAAGCACTCTGGTATCTTCACACTTCCAAGTATCTAGTTTCATGACTCTAAATCATCTGTCCTAGAACTTTCTGGATGCTTAAATAGGTCCTTTCCCTACACACTAATGGACAAAATGGGTAAACGAGAGAATATTGGAATTTTTATTGTTCCACTGGGGCAAACGGCATCCAGGGATGAGACTGATGAAAAACCTCGCAGAGGGGAGCTGTGGGGAAGGTAGCACAGAAAGACACACCTGGAGAACTTTGCAGTCACAAAACCCACGCAAGGCTGCCTGTGCTGAGCATTTGTCTTTGGGCCAAGAAGACTCCCAAGTGAACCCAGGGAACTTGGCCAGTACAAATCTCTGTTGTAGGAAGGCGAAGGGCTTCTACTGGAATCCTTCTTCCAGGCACACGAAAGAACCAGTAAGAGAGGGGTGAGCAATTTCACCCACCTTCCTCGTGAATGACAGTAGCTAGTAGAGGCGTCCTTTCCCTAGCAAAGTCAGTCGCTGCGTTATAGCAGGAGGCAGAGACCGACCTTGTCGCCCCGGAAGTGATGTCATCAACACAGTCCCGCGTCTCGTCCCCAGGACTAGCTGCTATAAACCTAGAGGGCGTTACACTTAATTCAGTTAAAAAAAAGTATAAATGCTGTCTTTGTCCAAGATTCAGTGCGTGTACTCACGCGCTTCCCTTAGGTTTGTAGTAACAAGACTTTTACAACATCACACGGCTAATGACCGATCTAGCGGAGGCCGAACGCAGATTTGTCTGACTACACAGCATTAAGTTCTAAACACTACGCTACACTAAAAGACAATTTTGTCTGTCTTTGGCTGGAATTTGGACGCCACTGTGAGAAAAGGATGGAGATTATTCGTCATTCCATTTTAGAGGAACTATCATCAAATCTACAAGTTGTGGCCTGAAACAGCTAGTACTTTCAGAAGCAGAGTGGAAAGTAGGGACGACACCAAGGACTTGATTGTACAAGGTTCCGAGGGAACGGAAGCGCTTCTGATCGGATAGTCTAAACCGCTACTCCCGCTTTTTAGAGTAAAAGGTGTGGGGCTAGTCCGTTTTTGTGATTAAAAAGAGGAGGAGGATATGGTACATATTCATTTAACATTAAAAAATTATCCTATTTTCGCAATGCATTGGATGGTTTTTGCTTACTATGTATGCAGAATTCAGAGTAATATGTACTCATATTCTTGGACCTTTTTCAGTCTCTATTATTATTATTATTATTATTATTATTATATTATTGGTACGTGAACTTGTTGTCATTTGTATGAATACATTTATCCCAAAAGGCTCTCTTCTTCCCTGCTAGACCTTAAGGTTTTACTAAGCAAGGACTTCATATATGCAAGGTTCGATAGGCTGTCACGTATATCTACATCTTGAATGGCAAGAAGCTCTTGGTATAAAAGAAGTGAATCATGGTTGGGAAGCCACAGTTAGAGTCTAGCAATAAGACACAAATATATATATTCATAATTACCAGAATGTTATTGAGGTTTTTTTTAGGTGGAACTGATGCTTTCAAAAATTTCACTTATGATAATAGCAGCTAATTAACAATAAAGTGGCACTGTTGTTGTGCCAGGCAGTGTTGCAGATTATTTAATCCTCACTACAATCCGGTGAGGTAGCTACTGTCCTTATTTTATAGATGAGAATTTGATGATTTGCAGGTCACACAGCTAGTAAATGCAAAGCTAAGAAGTTAGGCCATACGGTTCTGGAAACTTGTTTCCTTAATTTCTAGAAGAAAAAATAACCCATATTTTCTCTAGTATATGTGGCTTACCCACAAAAAGGAAAAAAGAAAAATTAAGACCAAAAAGTGAAGAAAAATGTTATCCTAATTGCAAATGATTTGTTAGAGGTTATTTTATATGCTGAAATCTAGTCTGAACATAAAAACTTTCACATCTGGCATTTTTTTGCAATTTGAATTATGTTCAGCAAGTGTGTCTCAAAGCCCTCCTTTGCAAGAATGTGTCAGGAGTTATCCCTTTTGTATGTGTTGGAATCACTGGTAGATTCCTCACCCAGGAACTTTTGGCTAGTGTTGAGTCTTAACGCTGCATTATGTGAAACAGCAGAGCTCTAGGACACAGTAGGAAGGAATTTTATTCTTCTGATTGATTTCATGTGAGTAGCAGAAAGAAAAGGCACTTATACTAATACCACATATTTGGCAAGTGAAGGTATACATTTTCCATCTTCTTTATTGTACTAGAGGAAAAATTATTGGTGGAAAGGCATTTATGCTCTCTGAGATCTGAGCTTCCATACAGATCATTTCATAGTTTGAATGCCACTGGTGGACATTCTCAACAAAATATGACCTAACTACTGTAACTTCCACTTGAATCCAGAGTTCCAACTGAATTGAAACATGCTATTTTGTCAGTGCTATTGCCCACGTTTTCATTTGTAAGCTTTTGAGGAAAATTACATACAGAAGAACCTTTACAATATTCATTTCCTAATTATGTATTACTAAATTGGATTTTATTTTCATTTACCATGTATTTATTGGGTTCTTCCCTTTCAGCTGGGAACTTTATTAGTTGTTGGGGATAAAAGATAAGATTCACTCCCTATCCTCAAGGAACTGAGTCTAATGGCGTAATTACAATACAGCATTATTGTATGCATTGAGAGTGGGAAGTTGCTGGGAGAAGATGGTGTAGCTTGCCACAGATGTATCCACAGCCTAGCAGGACCTGGGTGTGATTACTGGGTTTCAACATCTCATTGTCTTCTAGGCTTGAAATTGGTTTATCAGATCTGGAAGTGACTGGACTCTGGGGTGCTGAGTCACATGCTCCCTCTGCTAAGAAATTGTAAAAACCATAACACTAATGTGTTAATGTATGAGAAATGTAATGATGGAGCTAGGTTACCTAAGCTTGCTGGTCCTTACCTTCTCTGTATTGAGCAAATTACAATGAAAGCCAGAATCAAATTACAATCAGATTGTTTGGTAAATATGGAATGAATGCAATAGAAATGAGTTTGGCGCTTCTAATGGTTAATGTTTCAGGCCCGATGCATGTTTCCATTTGAATCACCTGTCTTACATGCTTCATGGGTTGGATTGTGCTAAAAATACGCTGTCATTTGCTTTCTTCCTTTTTAAAGAGCTTTTTTTGTTGAAAAATCTTTGATGTGGAACATTCTTTCATTAATGGTAATACTGTCAATCAGGTCTCATCCTTGGAAGATATTTTGCTTTTTACCTTAGTTGCTTAGCCACTATGCTTATTTTACAAGTTTACTCAGCTGATTTATTTTATTGTGGTGAAATACATGCAACAAAATTTATCATTTTAACTATTTTTAGGTGTACAGTTCAATGGCATTAAGTATAGTCACATTGTTGTGCAACCGTCTTTACCATCCATCTACAAAACTTCTTCATCTTCCCCAACTGAAACTGTACCCATTAACCACGAATTCTCCATTTCCCCTTCTTGCCAGCCCCTGGAAACCACTGTTCTTTCTCTCTGACTACCAAGTACCTCATATAAGTGGATCATACAATATTTGTCCTTTTGTGACTGGCTTATTTCACTTATTAGCATTAATGTCAAGGTTCAGCCAATGTTGTAGCATGTGTCACAATTTCTTTTAAAGTAGACTAATATTCTATTGTTTGTATATACCACATTTTGTTTATCCATTCATCTGTCAATGGTCACTTCGGTTCTTTTCACCTTCTAACTATAGTGAATAATGCTTCTACAGACATGGGTTGTATAAATATCTTTTCAAATCCCTGCTTTCACTTCTCTTGGGTACATATCCAGAATTGGAACTACTGGATCATATGGTAAATCTGTTCAATGTTTTGAGAAATTGCCAGATCCAAACGGTCTCAGTTTTCAAGTGTGTGGGGTATGTATATTTTTGGCAGGGGAGGGAAAGGGTAAATTTTTTTGTTACTCCCATATGTTAAGTGCCATAACAGAAACATAGGATTTGATAATTCATAGGAGGGACCTATGTTTCAAAGCAGAATCACTGTATAAGGTTTTTATGTAGTAGGTATTTTCTGGTATATACTGGTATTTTCTCAGAAATGCCAGTTAATCATCTGGCTTTTCTGTTCCCATTTAAGAAATTGTAACATGAATAATGCATGCTTATCTTCTTGATAATATGCTCAAGTTTTTCTTTTTGTTTTGTTTTTCTTTTTCAGAATCTGAATGTTTTCCAAAAAGTGTTGTCAATAGAAATTTTTTAATACATTATTTGGAAAATCAGAGATTTAAATACTATAAAATTCCTGTCATAAGAAGAGTTCATTGTACAGTACTAATGCAGTTTACTATAGTTCTTATAATTGAGAATTTATTTTTATCAATATAATTATACAGTTAAGAGTGAACATAGTGATAAACTTGGCCTATCTGCTAAACTTAGAATTATATAGAACTTCAGTGCTACAGGCTGAGCCACTTCCATAATGATTAGTTGATTATTAACGGCTTAAACGAGTTAAGAAATGGAACTAAACTACTATGCTTAACATAGAATCTGAATATATTTCTACTAAACTGTTTTAGTTATGAAATATTTCAGATTATGAAAGTGTCAAGAATACTATAATCAACTTCTGTGAACCCAACCCTCATTCAAGAGAAAAAACATCACCCAAAGCAGTTGAAGCCTTCTGTATGCTATTTACCTAAGATATTCAGTATTCTAAATTTGAGTTTATAATTCTCCTGTGTTCATTTGAAGTGAAATGAAAAATTTTAAACCCCAAATATCAAACTACCTGCTGAATCATTTTTAACTGGAACTGAAATTGTGGACTAAAATAAAAACCCGAGGCCTTTCATAGCTTTTCTTTTTGACATTAGGCAAAATGAAGGTTTATCTTTGCTATTCTCTTACCTACCTTCTTTCCCTGCCCAGTGCTACTCCAAACTCGCTTCTAGATTGTTTTACTTAGACCTGTCTTCCCAGTACTGCACCTGTTTACATTTTCTACATCAACATGTAATATCCATGAAAATAATTTTAAAATTACTTTTATATCTGTCCTATGAGGAGGATTACAAAACTGCCCTAGTCTATACTGGGTTGCTGTATTTGTCTTCTTCAGGATTAGTATGAGAGTATTCTGGCATCATATTTACTGGTAACATATTAATAAAGAAGATATAGGAGAAATATATTGCATGGCAGTCAAGATTCAACTTGAGCTAGACAAGATAAATTAACAGGTTAAAACCTAACAAGATGGGGTTCCACAGGAAAAAGAAATCTTAGACTTGGCTTAATAAATCCATTAAGTATGTGAAGGGAAAGCCATCATTTAATGATACTACATGTTGGAGAGTTGAGGTTTTCGTGACTGTAAGGTGAATCAGTGGTATGTGGCTGTCAAAATAGCTAAAGTATGAAGTTATATTAAAAAGGGTGGGGGGGGGGGCGCCTGGGTGGCTCAGTCGGTTAAGCGTCCGACTTGGGCTCAGGTCATGATCTCGCAGTCCGTGGGTTCGAGCCCTGCGTCGGGCTCTGTGCTGACAGCTCAGAGCCTGGAGCCTGTTTCAGATTCTGTGTCTCCCTCTTTCCCTGACCCTCCCCTGTTCATGCTCTCTCTCTCAAAAATAAATAAATGTTAAAAAAAAAATTAAAAAAAAAAAAAAGGGCAGGGGGAGGAAGAGAATCCAGAATACGGAAAGAGGTACTGTTGTAGTGACACCACATCTTATCACCTCCTGTAGTTAGCTCTAGTGCCATATAATAATGAACTGCAACTCAGAACAGCATTACCAGGATAGCAGGAGAAATTTGAAACAGTATCAGTTGGAAAATGGTGAAGGCTCTGGTAATGTTTATTCAGTGCTTCTGATAACAGTTTAAAAGTTAAACAATTGGGGGTGCCTGGGTGGCGCAGTCGGTTAAGCGTCCAGCCAGGTCACGATCTCGCGGTCCGTGAGTTCGAGCCCCGCGTCAGGCTCTGGGCTGATGGCTCGGAGCCTGGAGCCTGTTTCCGATTCTGTGTCTCCCTCTCTGTCTGCCCCTCCCCCGTTCATGCTCTGTCTCTCTCTGTCCCAAAAATAAAAAAAAAAAAACAAAAACGTTGAAAAAAGTTAAACAATTGAAGCCTTATGTAGAATAAGGATAGATTTTGGCTCAATTTAAAACAAGTTATAAATTCCATTACAAAAATGCAGCCTTGTAAGTTTAAATCCTCTTTTATTAGCATTAATGCAGAAATGAATGGTGGTGTGGCAGTTAATGAAAACTCAAGGTATGGTAAGGGGTTGAAATTATATAGCCTCCTAGGTCTTTTCCAACTCTTAGCATCATGTAACTCCACAAGTGTAATTCATGCAAACATTAGTTAAGGAGATATTATGCCCTTTAGGATCCTTATAGTTTAATAGACCATAGTGCCATAAACCTAAGAAATACAGTCCTATGCTTAAGAAAAAAAGAGGGGAGGGAAGGTGGGGCAGGTCAAAAAGACACAGAAGCCAACCTGGAAATTATCATTGCAAACTCTGACTTCCAAAGGCCAAATATGGAGGACAATTTAAACAACAAATTAATAATGATGATAATGGATTGTAAACCAAAGAATAAGATATCTGTAGGTCCAAAATTATATAAGTAATTGAATAAATAAATGGAGAAGGGAAAAATCTTCCTTACAGAATCCAATAAATAAATGTAGGGGAAATGAGGTAAATAGAAAATCACCATGGAACTCCACAGTAATAGATGTTGCAGGAAACATTCATCAATGAACGCTGAAATTAGTGGTACTTCTGAGCTCATGCATATTTAGAAACTGCCACCGTTTCCTGACTTGAAATTAGGAGCAATTACAGCATTAGCAGTTAGTTTTGTTCCAAATAACAAGTCATTATGGAATTTTTTTAAAAAAGTTTGTTTTTTATATTAAACTGTTTAAACTTGTGAAATTGGGAAGTTTGCATATTTAACACAACCATTCACCTAGTGTTAAGACCAAAAAAGCATATCCCAAATTTGACCACTACTCACCACTTCATCAGCCATTCCCCTAGTCTGAGCTACCTGTTGTATGTAGTAGTTTGCCAACTATTCCTCCTGCTTCCTATTCCTTTACCCTCTATTCTCAACATTAGCCAGTAACCTTTAAAATAAAATCAGATCCCTTTAATCTCTAATATAAAACCATCCAATGCCCTTGTCAAGCTTAGAAAAAATTTGCTTATAACCTTGGTCAATACAGCCCTATATGATCTGACCCACACCTACTTCTCTGACCTCATTTGTTAGCATTCTCATCCTCCTTGTTTATCACTCCTTGCTAGTCCCAGTGGCTGTCTTGTTTTTCCTTAAAAACACACCCTTATTCCTGCCCCAGAGCTTTTAATATTATCATTACCTACACTGGGAAGCCTCTTTCCCCAGATGTTTGTACTGCTTGCTCCTTTAGGTCAGTAAGCTCTGTGTCTAAATATCACCTTACGAACATTAGGGAAGACCTTTCTGAGGTAGACTCCCTGCCTTTCACCTGCTTAATTTTTTTCCCATGGCATTTATCACTACATGAAATGATATGTATTTTTGACTCATTTATTATGTTCTCCAATTTGAATATAAGCTTATTAAGGGAAAAGATTTTAATAAGCTTATATTCAAATTGGAGAACATATAATAAATGAGTCAAAAATAATGTCTTGCTTGCAAACTGTATCCACAATACCTAAAACAATACCCACAACAGAGTGGGCCCTCTGAATAAATATTTTTAAAACATTATAGGATGAAGAGTGGGGGAAGCAGAAGGCCTGCATTAACAGAAGATTTCTATCTCTGAAGTCTGTGCAAAAAGTAAGCCTTTTGAGGTAAACTTTAAAATGAAGAAAAAGAGGAGCACCTAGGTGGCTCAGTTGGTTAAACACCCAACTTTGGCTCAGGTCATGATCTCACGGTTCACGAGTTTGAGCCCCGTGTCGGGCTCTGTGCTGACACCTCAGAGTCTGGAGCCTGCTTCAGCTTTTGTGTCTCCCTCTCTCTCTCTCTCCTGCTCACACTCTTTTTCTCAAAAATAAATAAACATGAAAAAAAAATTAAAATGAAGAAAAACAAAGCAACATTTTTAACTACCTTAATGAAATTCAGTTGCTTAAACACAACTTGAAAAATGTGACATTGCTGACTGAATTTGGAGATTTACAATAATCTTACACCAAAGAAAAGTTTTATTCAAGTATAGATTACTAACTAAAAAATACATGGGTAAAAGACAAACATACAAACGCATATCATACAATGGAGTTCTAAACTCAATACTTTTGAAATACAAAACAATGATCATTACCCCCATAAGTCAGTTTATTGAAACAAATTGATTTTTCAGTTGGTCTATAACTCGTCACTCAGTTTTGTTTACAAACGTTACTGGATATTTCAGTCTCATCCCATATCAGAACTTTGGTTTTGACATGTTTACTTCTCAAAGTAGTATGCAGTTATTTTTTGCAACTAATTAATATCAATTATAGGAAGCTTCTCTAAGTCACAAGAATTCAATATGGTTGCTGTTTTGGAAAGAGTTACCACTTTGGGTTATCTACACCAAGACCCATGAACTGAAAGGCCAAACATTAATGAGCAAAATATGGGGAGTGAGAGCAGGGGGACTAAGGAAAGATGTTTTCTTTTGCTGTAGACCTGCTAAAGAAGACTCCATTATTTACTATGGTACTACTGCTAGAGAAGCAGTTTCTGCCAGACCACAGGTTGGCTATATAGTTGTCCACTTTATGTTTCCTTTTCTAAATAACAGCAGACTTTAACAATTAGATTGATCAACCAAATAAGCAGAGACCTCTAAATTACCATATACTCTAACTGTGTGAAATAAATTATTTTCTTAATTGGTTTAGCAGCCTTGTGTCTGGAAAGGCAACAAAACTCATTCTGTTCCAAAATTAGAAGGTTGATTCAGAGGCTGTTTGTAAGATGCCTAGCTATCTTCTGTCACCAGTCATGAAGGTGGACCTTCATGAACTCATTAACTAATAAATGTAACTCATTAATTAATAAATGTAAAAATGACCTCAATCTATCAACACAATGTTGAGCCAGCAAAAGCAAAAAAAGTACAATCATAAGGTAAGGATTGGATTGTATAAAACAAGAGAGAAATATCCTCCTCTACAACACAAGAGGAACATGTATGGTAATAAAAACAATCTATAATAAACTTGTAAAGAGATGATTCTGGTTTACAGGTTAAGTCTGCTTAAACTGACCATGACTGAATGATTGGAAATTTTCTTCTCCTAACATAATGCCCATTCATTATAAGCTAAGCTGGTCTTGTTTTCTTATAAATCTCTCATTTCTTTGAATTCATCTACTAATCCTTCAGTGTACAGCCATTTAACTTATAAGCTGGGCCTGCCCAGCCTGCCTATAACACCTCTCTTCAGAAAGATACCAGATGCATTAAACAGAGGCATCTTCTAGTAAATACCTGCACTTCAAAACAGCATGTGAAGAACCAGCAACTGGCCCTTCAATGTAAATACTTCTCATTTCACAATATCACGGAAACAGTGCAGTTTACTAACCACTCCTTCCTTACAGAAAATTCAGTAGCTGTAAAAATTTTCTGTTCCATTTCAAAACATTTCAATACTTATTAATTCCAAAGATCCGAACACCATGTAGCTGTGGCATTTTGGGAATTAGTACACTCAGGAGAGAAGCTGTGTTTAGGATGAAGTGAGTTGGATCATACTTCGTATAGAAACTTGCCAGAAAATATCTGTAGAAATAAAAGTTAAAATATATATAACATCTAAAAATGAAATTACTTAGAATTTATTAAAAAATTTAAAGGTAAAAAAAGCCACTGAAACATAAATACCTAAAAACAGGATCACTTTTGAGCACTAAAACAGGAGGCACCAGATGGGGGTCTAAATTCATTCGGGATTTAAAATTTTATTTAATGGAGGCATATATGCACATTTTGCATTTCTGCAATCATGTGAAATGCATTTAAAAGAATGTGTTTGCTACTTAGCATCCTTTAAAGAAGGGTTTAACTCTTCTTTAAACTAGGGTTCGTATACTCTGAAATTTCAGGTACAGTTTTGTATTTATGTGTATGTTTCTGAAGAGAAGATCCAGACCCAAAGCATCTATCAGAGTCTTAAAGGGTTTGTGACCCACCAAAAGGTTAAAAACTACTGCTATAAAGTTGTGAAAAATGGGGTGTTAGTAGATTAATACAATTCAGTATCTTTGAAAGAAAACAAGTACTTGGTTGCCTTTTTTTGATGTTTATTGTAGCCAAACAGGTTGATAACCAGTTTAACTGGAAATCTGGAAACCACTGTTGTAACATTCCAGCTGTTTTGCTGTAACTGACCATATGTACACATTCAAAGACATCCAATATCTAAGAATTTGTTTTAACAAGCCTAAGCTACCTTTAGGACCATAAAGCATCAAGTCAGAATGTCTAGTTTTACCCAAGTGCACATCAGAGTGCAGACACATCATTTGGACACTGAGAATATCCTAATATAGACAGGATTTAAGAATAAAACATTGGGGCATCTGGGTGGCTCAGTCGGTTAAGCGTCCGACTTCAGCTCAGGTCATGATCCCACGGTCCGTGAGTTCAAGCCCCACATCGGGCTCTGTGCTGACAGCTCAGTGCCTGGAGCCTGCTTCAGATTCTGTGTTTCCATCTCTCTCTGCCCCTCCCCCTTCATGCTCTTTCTCTCTCAAAAATAAACATTAAAATAATAATAATAAAAAATTAAAAAGAATAAAACATCATACTTTACTTGATCACGACTAAGAAGTTAGTCTATGTATGGGTGTTTGTCTAATTGGTACTTTTAGAGTACACAGTAAAGTATTCTAATAGCCTTTCCTCTAAGTATGGTCATTAATTTCTAGTAAGAGGAGATAAATTATCTTGTGTAATATGGTTAGAAAAGAATAGCTATTTTGAAGTATAACTAAAAACATCACACAGAGCTGTATACATCATTTTCAGAGCCATCTATATTGAGAAATTCTATAATCTTCCACCTATTTCACAAACTATAATCAGAAAATTCTTCAAGAATAAACCATATTCTTCAATCTTTAGTTTAAACCCTTTCTTCCAGCTTTCGTATATTTGAAGACTGTGTTTATACTTCCTACCACTTGCATTTAGTAAGCTCATTTGATTTCCTATAATCAATATGGGTTAACCCATAACTTGACGTGTTGGAAATAAGTATTTTTGGAATGGCTCCTCCTCATCATACTGTAGCATATATTGTATGCATCATACTGTCCCCTTTGTCGTTTAATAGAAACTAATTTTATGTGTAAATTATATGAAAATTACAGGTTCTTACAAAAACCTAGACAACCCTCTGAGGGGATGCTAAACCGAGGTGGGAGTCATGTAATAGCATTTATATGCCGAAGTATATACTGGAAAGGGACGTGTATTAGGCACTAGAAGTTTAGGATTTCATCTGGGCTCTTGACTCCAACCAGTTGCAAGATCTGGAACAAGGTAATGCATTTGAGTCTGTTCCTTTATCCAAAAATTTGGGATAACACTGCATATCCTACCTACCTGACAAATGATCAAATAAGAAAACGTGAAAGCACTCTGAAAAGTATCAGTGCTATATAGATGGCTTTAGTGTTGTTTCTTCAGTTATATAAGGAATTTAATCACAGAATATTTGAAATCATACCTGTGGGTCAAAAATATATTTTTAGAAATATGGATGTTGTACACAGGTACATCTTAGTTGACAATTTTGTGATAGCTGTTATTGAAAATTCAGTATACATGTCAGGCTTTTTACATTAATTATAATGCAATCCTCAACATTTTACAGATGAGGAAATGAGGCTTCAAAGAAATGGCCAAAAGTCACAAAGCTAGAAAGCAGTCCAAATTTAGGGCTGTTTGAATAACTATTATTCCTGTTACTGTGTTTATCTTTGTTAGATCATACAAATCATTTCTCTTTTGACATTAATTTTATATAGGGCTCAAACAAAAATTTAAAAAATTTCCTCAAAGTCCTAACAACATAAAAAAAAAAAAAAACTACCACTTTATGATCAATTTATTCTTTTCATTTAAAAATGCCTTCCTTTTCCTGAAATCTACCTTCCCTAAGTCTCAGTTTAAGGAATCCTAATTTAGTCTCCAAGGAGTCTTTCCACTTACTCCAGACTGCACTGATTCTAAATCATGGATATGTTATTATAAATGAGCTATATGGTATACAGTGTTTGCTTAAAGTAGATGTAAAACATCCATTATATGCATGCAACAATACTGAGTGTGGAATTCAAAGCAATCTACACATTTATAAATTCTTTGCAGAAATAAAACATTTATAATAACAGAAATAATGCAAACTGGCATAAATAAGGGATGTGTAATAACTACTAAAGGAGTTCAAAACAGGCATTATTTCTTAAGGTTGGGTGCTAAGGAGAAGACCGCATGAGAAGGCAGAATTTAAATACTGAAAGAAGAGTAAGATAAATTAAGAATGGAGAAGGTATTTCAGGTAGGAGAAATGATTTGAACAAAGGCATAGAAATAGGACTATGCACGAAGCATTAAAAAAAAAATGCTGCTTAGAAGAGCTTGACCAGGTGGGAGTTGGGTGGGGGTAAAATATTCACATAAAGGAAAAATAAGGTAGGAACCATTTTGTGGAGGGCCCTGAATGTCAGGCAATAGGAGGAAATTTAAGGTTAAATGCTTTACAGACAGATATTATCTCATTTATTTCTTAAGGCATCCAATTGAATTATGTAGTATTGGCTAGAATTTTATCCATAAGCAAACCAAGTAGGTGGTGCGATAAACAGGATTCAACCCAGGTCTGTCCTATGATGAAAGCCTAACTTCTTTTATCTATAAACTATACAGCAATCTCTCCCAAGGAGCTTGAACATCCAAACTGGGGGAGGTGGGTGGTCAATGAAATTCATCTGAAATCACCCAAATCCTTGGTTAGGGTGATTAATCTAATAGTGGAATATAAAATAAGATTATGCATTTAGCTTTCTTGTAAGCAACTTAAGGATACGAACTACAACATATTTGATCTGTGTATCCTAGGTCTAAACATACTGATGAGCACATTATTGTTGTTGTCTCCATGTATTACTGACTGACGTAAAAACAGTTTATCACCAGCTTGTTAAATTTGCCTGTATTTTATGCTCTGAGTTAGCTATTTATTGGTAGAGGTTTCAACAAATATTCTAACTGAAATTCAACCTAATAAAAGGACAGCTTCCTCTTATCCAATCTTCTTCATACCTAAAAATTTCCATCACTTACAGAATTATTGGAGAAATTGTGAAAAACTTCCGTGAAGATGTAAACTGTACTCCATAGTCCAGCTGTTCCCAATGAGTTAGGAGCCGTGCTTTACCCTGGTCAGGAGTTTCAAAAGGCGTTCCTTTTACTGCATGCAAAAATACATACATCCCCTGAAAAACAAGCAATATCAAACATAAAATTAGTACTTGTCAGTAAGCATTAAGATAGTTCCATACTGCTTATGGCAGCATGGGTGATTTAACAGTTCAAGTTTTAAGCTTTCATACTATTTGTGAAAGACCAGTTTCTTCATAGTAAAATAAAACTTTCAGGGGCATATAAAAAATCTTTGGTGAAAACCAGTAAAAGGTCAACCAAAAAAAGTAACCTGTTTTCATCTCCTATTAAATTGAAATGCACACACACAAAAAATGAGGATAGCTTTACATCATTACATTTAGATTTTCTAATTCCCTTCTTATTAGGAAATAGGATTATCTTATCCTTGATGTATAGGAATGTTCAGTGTCACATTAGTAAATCTGATGATACTTCTAAAATGACAAAAACATACAAATTGGTAAATAATAATAAACAAAATTTCTGTATCAGGGGAAAATGGGTTTGATAATACTTAATATTAGGACTGTGTTTGTCTCAATGGTTTTCTTCTAAAGCGAGAAAGATGGTTATGTAGTAAGAATAATTTTCAACTCAATTTGCTTTTAAAATCACCACTGTGCCCCAATGGAGTTTCTTTTGTAGTTGTGTTTTTTGTTTTTGTTTTGTTTTCTTTTTTAAAGTAAAAAGTCTTACTAAAAGCCATTCTGTTCAGGGATATGTTTGAACATCTAATTTTGTGATTAGGTAAAAACCAATATATACTAGATTTGGTTTCCTTGAGATTATGATATCCATTCAGATCACTAGTAGTACTACATTGCAGGATCACTGTCTGAGGCACCAGTAACAGAATATTCCTGCCTAAATATTATCATGAAACAGTTTTTCCCACTAGAAGTCATAACGAGGTATCATTTTTTTCTATTTCAACTTTCAATAAATGTATGGGAAGAAAAGAAAAACTTGTGATTTGAAATTTTATATTATTAACTAGGTTAAGACAGCCCTCCTTCTCAAAGCTTAGCCTACTTACTAGTTATTCCACTAGGCAATTACAAAGTTGTTTGGCTGCAATAACACCTAAACTATATAGAAACACTCATGTTCAAATGGATTAACTCAACAAATTTATCAAGTGGCTTATGTGTATAGGACACAGGACATGTATGCATTTTATGAAATTGAGTAAAACATGTCCACAGTCTTGAAAAAAACTCAATCTTCTAAGAGACAATGAGAAAAAAAAAAAAGATATGCATAAGCAATTAGAATGTAGATCAGAAATTGCTATCACAGGTACAATCAGAGTATTCAGCAAATACAAAAGAGGGAAAGGTTCCTTGTTGCTGAGGCAAAAGCTGTGATGCTACCTTGTCAGCTACCTCATTCTTGAAGGTTCAGCTCAAATGACAATCCTTAATGAGGCCCTCCTCGTTAGTAGCCTATGTGCTTGTATAGAATTTTATTGAAAATACTTTATTTATAGCACAACATATTGTTGGAATTGTTTACATGTTTATTTTTCCATTAGCCTGAATACCTCAGGAACAAGGGCTGGTATATAGCAAGTATTAGACATTAAGCCAAGATGAAGGTAAGCTAAGGGATATTTATTCTGTAAGCACAAAGAAACCATATTCACATGGGCTTTACGGGAGACAATAAAACAGAAATTACACGCTTTTACATTCTGAAGAGTATGTGACCCAAAAGGCAAAGACTGTGTTTTTTCTAACCAGGGACAACAACCAGGTCTACTTTCCCATTTAAAAGCATTCAGAATATATTTCACATTTTTAATTGGTTTAAAGTGGGCTATCTTCAAAAGAAACTTAAATTTGGAGTCATGTAATTGCTTACATCTATGGCTGGTACTTAGGTCTTTAGTGTGGTGAACTAATAAGTCAGAAGTTTGCCTCCCTACGTGTTGTCAATTACCATGTGGCCATATATTGTGTTTTAATATCAGTTAGCCAATTGAAAACATAGGGCGGGGGAGGGGGTGACTTCTAAAGTACATTTAATACATGTCTCATTGGAGAAGAGAAAATTACATGACAATACAGACTAATTAATTCAGCAAACATTTACATAAGTCTTTAGAGATATGGAAAATAAAAAGATAAATTCCTAATTATAAAACTATGATAAATAAAGGATAAAAGAATGTAGGATGGGAGTTTTGTAGTTTTCTGGAGGTGATATTTGAGTAGTTTTCCTGCACCAAGAATCAGCCTGGCAGAGGGGGATGGAGGAAGGGGTATTAAAATAGTGGAAAAAGAGCCTAAGCCAAAGCAAAAAAAGGTGAAAGCAAGATCATTTTCATTATTGTTAGAGAAAAATTCCTGTTTGGAGATGGGCTGATATAAGATTGAGTCCTTTTCTTGCCTCTATACTATTCAACTGGTCTTATATGCCACATAATAAACTTGTTATTTTATTATGAATGTAATGGGGAATCATAAAAGGACTTAAGAGCATGACTTAAGCATATATGCATTTTAAAAATAACTGTGCCAACTTGGAATGGAGGAGAGTAGAATAGAAGAACATCAAGGAGACCATTTGATCTACTGGAGTAATCCACCTGAGAAAAAAGTAAGGGTATAAATTACAGTAATATCTGTGGGGACCAAGTTGAGAGACAGTAAAGCAGAACAGACAGGTCTTTGACTATATGGATATGGAAGATAAAGGAAAAGCAGTTAACCTAAAACTAGAGTGACCATATATCCTAGTTGGCACGGATGGTCCTGATTTATACCTATTTTCTTGGATTAGTTATTACTAGAGTTCCCTTTTACTCTCAAAACAGACTCAGTTTCGATAATACATTATATGAATCACTTTACCTTTGAAGCTATCTGGCTTGACTTATTGGGCATACAGTGGTGCCTTTAGATTAGATAAGGAATAAAGCCAGAGGAACGGGTCATGAGTGGTAAGAGATCAGGAATGAGTTCAATTTATATTTGTTTGTTCTAGGGTAGAAACCGAAAATATGGATAGATGAAATACCCTAGGCACAATACATAGAATAAAAAGAGATGAAAAAACAAACCTTGGAGACAGCAATATTTAGGAGACGAAAATAGAAGACTGTACAAGAAACAAAAAAGGAAAAATCAGAAGTATCTAGGAAAAAGTGATCCCATGGAAGCCAAAGGAAAGGAATTCTAGTAAAAGATATAATTCTTGTCAAATATTTCAGAGAAGTTGCTACTTAAAATTAGTGTTCGCCCTATCAAAGTCCATTGCATAAAATGTACTAAATGGACATTCACTTATTTTTACCACATTATCCTGTCCTCCTCCAGTCAAATTCAAATACTCTTCAGAAGACAGGGAATAAAGAAATACATAGTTAATCTGGATTCAATTAAAAATTTGAATTAATTGTATTTCTCCCCTTTCATTCTGCTTTCATAGGCTGTTAAAGATAAGAAAAGTCACTATCAGTTGTTCTTTTTTTAAACAGATAATTTCCAGGGCTGCGTCATATGGTCAATAGAGTCAACTGAATCTCTGATACTTTGTAGAGCTATCCTATAGTACAGAAGACCCACAGTCAACATGAAGAAGCTAAGGCACTATAAGATCCTCAATAACGTATGATTAAGCTCAAAATTTCTATACTGAACCAGGAAAGTATATTTAAACAATTTAGAAAAGTTTCTAACAAGGATTGAAACCGAAGATGTTTATTAGACTCCAGTTAATCAAAAACCATAACTTCTTCTGAAGCATTCTCTTTAATACTATAGTAGCCTGAATTACAGTATCTTGGAAGTGTTGCTAAAATGGCCTATTTTCTAGATCCTATGAAACCAAAAGGAGAAAAAAAGGCTTAGAGAAAGGGCCAATGTTTAAATATAAAGAATTAATAGATAACCCTATCTATCCCATATTAGATATGGATATCTTCAAAGTTATCATATATGCTAAAAATTACTGAACTGTACACTTTTAAGTCAGCAAATTTTATGTTACATACATTAAAAATTATACCTCAATAAAACTTTTAAACTAAGTGGTGTTTTTCTTTTTTTTAATTTTGTGGTAGAAAAACAAAATTTTTTTTAATGTTTATTTATTTTTGAGAAACAGAGAGACAGTGTGAGGAGAAGGGCAGAGAGAGAGAGAGGGAGACAAAGAATCTGAAGCAGGCTCCAGGTTCTGAGCTGTCAGCACTGGGCCCAATGTGGGGCTCAAACCCACAAACTGTGAGAGCATGACCTGAGCTGAAATCGGAAGCTCAACCGACTGGGCCACCCAGGCGCCCCATGTTTTTCTTTTCTTTAACATAAAGATTTAAGCTTTTAGCAAATTGTTTTTAAATACACATAACATAAAATATATCATCTTAATCATTTTTAAGTGTACAGTTCAGTGGCATTAAGTACATTCACACTGTTATGCAACTATCACCACCATCTATCTCTAGAACTCTTTTCATCTTGCAAAACTGAAACTGTACTCATTAAACAGCAACTCCCCATTTCTTTCTCCCTCAGCCCCCGGTAAGCACTAAAGCATAGGCTTTTAACCGCTTTATATAAGGTGAAATTCTTACCAGATTATGTATCACATTTGTCAAGGTCCAAGCAACAGGAACACTGAAGAAGGGAATACTAAGTAGAACAATATGAAGCAAGCCAACTCCCAAGGCATATGTCAGCCACATACCCCGGCTGTTCATTACACGGGTATTTGGATTCACCTCACTGTGGGCAACTCCAACATTCATGTTTGCTCTGCAGGAAAGCAATGAAATGAATCAACACTGACAGAACTGGAAACTTAAATACTCTACTCTCACATGACAAAATAAGTGTGTTACTAGGATCATTTTCCTCTGGTTGTTCTGAAATAAAATAAACACGCTCACCAAAACATGCTATTTGCAGATCTGCTAATAAAAGCAGTAAATAATTTTTAAATCTGACTTCATGATAAGACTAACAACTTATTTTTACAGTTCTTATTGATAAAATAAGCAATTAAAATCCCTTTCCTAAAGCTTGTCTTCTAGCATGCTGGTTTTACTAAATGAAGTAACGGACAGGAAAACTCAACTGAAAGAAAACCTACATTTTCTTATGAGACCAAAGTGAAAGCTCAGGAGCTAAACATACCAACAGAAAAGACCAATATAAAAAAAAAGGACCAAATCTGCAGCATTATTTATAACAGCCAAAATATGGAACCAACCCAAGTGTCTATCCACAGATGAATGTATAGAGAAGATGTGATGTATGTATATAATAGAATATTACTCAGCCATAAAAGAGAATGAAATCTTGTCATTTGCAACAACATTGATGAACCTAGACAATATACTGCTAAGTGAAATAAGTCAGAGAATGACAAATGCCATATGGTTTCACTTACATGTGGAATTTAAGAAACAAAACACACACACACACACACACACACACAACCAAAAAAAAGACATATAAACACAGAGAACAAACTGGTGGTGGTTGCCAGAGAGGAGGTTTGTGGGGAGATGGATGAAATAAATAGAGGGGATTAAAAGTACACTTATTTTGATGATCACTGAGAAATGTACAGAATTGTTAAATCATTATATTGTACACTGAAACTAAATAGAAAACTGTATGTTAATTACACACTTGAATTAAAGATGACAAAAAAAACAAGTAAAGTAGATGCAGCTAGTCTATTATGAGTAGCCAGACTCTTACATATAATGTAATGTTGTTTCCAAAAAGAGTGGTCAGGTTCAATTCACTTCTTTTTAAATACTGAACCTGGGAGGAACATAATGTGGTGAAAAATTTATATGGTCAAGGGATAAAGCTTGTTTCTGTCCCCTGGTACAGTAAGGTTACAACAGTGATTCTTTCCTCCTTTAACTTGTCAACTCTCCTTAAATTTTAGTGTTTTTTTTCTTTCGTTTTCTAAGTTTTTCCCTTTATTGCATTCAAGTGGAACACCAAAGGAGAAATGGATTACTGGTTCCCAGTTAATTTAATGCTGGCATTTGCTTGGTTCTAAGAATCCCTTGAACAAAGTATAACTGTCTTGAAGAACACCTATCATCCCAGTAAAAACCAACCAGTGAGACTGAAAGGGGGACATGGTGAAAGTATATTTGGAACAGCTGATTTAGAAATAAATGAACCCTTTCCATAACAGAGTTGGCACTGAGAGAGGAATTTCCCATAACTGCATGCAACAAGTGTTGCCAGAGTAAAATGCCTCATTCTCTTTCCAAAAATCTATGGAAAACGCACGCATCAAGGTTTATGGTGATGAAAGTTGGTTGCACTAAAGAAGCTAAAGTCTCAAATTTACGTGTGTAAATACTTCTTCTAACCTAAACACATCTACTTTGCATCGCACATTATTTTCATGAGCTATAGGTTATATTTAAAAGATACCACAACTCAAGATACTTTTCCATTTTTCTACAGGATGGAGGGGGAAAAAATAAAGCTCGAAAAAGGCTTAAAATTTATATCTAGCCTGGAAGGCAAAGCTGGTGTGGTACGGACCCTACCCCGGTTCACAAAATCTTTGCAAGAAGGCAGCCGCGCCACTTCAGGACAAAGACTTCCGACATTGTCTGCCTACGCGAGTGCCCCGAGGGCTGCGACCCGCTAGGACCCTCTTGGGGACTCCATCGCCAGCCAGACAACCACGGGCAGCTTTCCCCGAATGCTGGAGCGCCTGGCCAGTGAAAGCTCAGCAAAAGCCGCTGCTGCTACCCCCCGCAGGGCCTCCTCCACCCTCCCCGTCCTTCTCAGAGCTACACATCCCGCCAGTACCACGGCAAGACGACGAGAATGTGGGGGCAAGCCTCGGTGGCCACTAGACCCGCACGGCCAGACTGGGAGCCCCGGACGCAACCGTAGTTCACTCTCTCCCCTCAAGCCTACCCTGGCCGGCTAGCAGCTCCCTACCTAGCAGCACATCCCCTACAGCCGTTCTTGACCACTCACCCGCCGCCCTACTCCTGGCGGCCAGCTGGGAGCAGAACTAGCTCCGCGGCGACGGCGTCTCTCCCAAGCCGAATGCCAATGATCAACCCCAGCGCAGCGCAGCGCAGCTTGCGGAAGCTTTCAGAGCCGAACGCGCCGTCAGGGGATTGGCCGCGGACAGCGCCAATCCCACGTTCCTCGGGAAGGGCGGGACTAAGTGCTGCGCGCCTAGGGCCCACCCCGCCGTGCACGCTGGGGGCGAGTCCGAGATCCTCGAGGCTGGGCCCGTGAACCTTGCGGGGCGCTGTCAGGTCCGACGGTGGATGGTAATTGCCTGCCTCCCGCGAGCAAGAAGGTAGTGTTGTGTGACTAACGGGCATTCATTCTTATCTTCTCGTAGTCTCGGGAGTCCCTTCTCCTCAACTTGTCCCGGTCGGCGTGCAAGCGCCACTGGCCGCCGTGTGCCCTCCTCCCCTCCACCAACAGAGGGGCGGGAAGCGGCCCAAAGCCAGGCTCTTAGGCGCGCACGCGTGGAGGGCGGTCTTTGAGCAGGTCTGGGCTAGCTAATGTCTGGTGTGGCCATTCCTGACCAAACCGTGTTTAGGCCTTTGTTGCAGCCCATTTCCCAGATCCTTCTGAGTGCAGGACTTAAAGTTGTCTGCCAGGCAGACATTTTAGCCCCGGACAGCCGTAACTCGTGAGTGTGGTTTAGGTTGTATGTTGTGGTGTCCTACAGCTGAGGCAAGCAAACTCTCACTTAACCATGGTTTTTACTGGTGTCATTCTGGGTGTATCCACACGTTGAAGACAGGCACTTGTAATACCTGCTGAGGAAATGTGAATTTCAAAAATTTATCTTATTTGAGAACGGAGAGGAAAAGTTAAGATTATTTGAAATCATCTCTGACAGCGAATTTCATTACCTCGTCAGTTCACAAAGTTTGTGATTTGTATTCCTGAAGTAACTTTCAGTAATATTTCAAAATTAGTGTAAAAGAAGGTTGGTTATAGCTATGTATGTGTCTTGCATTTCTATTGGTTCTATGAAACTATTGGGTTATATTTATTATGGTTCTTTTTCCACTTTAGTTTTTCCTTGTTTTTAAAAATGTGTATTTATTTATTTTGAGAGAGCTGTAGTGGGGGGGGGGGGGCGGGGGAAGGGAGCCGAGAGAGGAAAATGCCAAGCAGGCTCCGTGCTCAGTGCAGAGCCCCACGCTGGCCAGATCCCAATCCAGTGAGATGATGATCAGAGCTGAAATCAAGAGTTGGAGGACAAACTGACTGAGACCCCAGGTGCCCTACATTTATCATGTTTTCAAAGTAAATTATTTCACTGTGTTTCCCTAAAGCCTATTAAGTTCTCTGCTTCTTTTTTAGGTACTTTGTTGTCCTTAAATGACTTTCCTGGAAGTACTTTCAGGAGTGTTTGATTTCCTTCCCATCAAATATGGAAGACTGATTCCTGATAATTTCACACATTCTATGCTGTGATGTAAGCCTGACTGCAACTCTTTCACTTTTCAGAATGTGTCATTTAGCATATATATGGTGGAATGCTGGCTGTGTTCAACAGGTTATGCTAAGGATATGAGATTAATATAAAATCTCTGTCCTCAGAGAACTCTGAGCCAGGAGGAAGAGACAGAAAAACAATGGTTAGAATAGCCTATGATGAGTTTCCGTTAGCTCTAAGGAAAAGGTGCTATGGGAGTACAAAGAAATGCCTAATCTGTTCAGTGGGAGAGGGTTGATGTTGGAGTGGTTAAGAAGGGCTTCCTTGAGGAGGTGATACCTGAACTAAATCTGGAAGGATGATTAGAAGTCATTCGTATAGAAAGGGAACCTTGTGAGCTAAGGAACCAGTGAGTGCCACCACATTAAGAGAGACAGGTTGTGCAGTATGACAGGCTTACTGTGCATTTGTAGAACAGTGGGATGAGGTTAGAAAGATAAAGGTCCAGCTAAGGATTTTGGACCTTACCTGGTTAGCAGTTGGAACTCTTTTTTTTTTTTTTTTTTTAATTAAAAAAAAATTTTTTTTTAATGTTTATTTATTTTTGAAAGACAGAGACAGAATGCGAGTGGGTTAGGGGCAGAGAGAGAGAGAGGGAGACACAGAATCCGAAGCAGGCTCCAGGCTCCGAGGTGTCAGCATAGAGCCCAACTCAGGGCTCAAACTCATGAGCTGGGAGATCATGACCTGAGCCGAAGTTGGATGCTCAACCGACTGAGCCACCCAGGCGCCCCATCAGTTGGAACTCTTTATAAAATTTTAAGTAGGGTAGCAACATGATGAAATTTAAATATAGAAAGAACCCTATCATTGGTTGAGATTGAGGCAGAATATCAATAAGGTGGTTATTGCAGTGCATTAGGAGAGAAATGTTTAAGGGCTAAACAGAGGTCATAGGTATAGAGAGGACTAGTAAGAAATATTTAGGTAGTAGGATAGATAGGACTGAGTGGCAGAATATAGAAAAAGTAGAATTTTTAGGATGATTTCAGGATTTTTAATTTTTACATGTGAGAGTGGATGAGCTGAGCATTGCCTTTGAGTGAAACATGCCAAGATATGCAGGTGTGTATCCATCACAGACTAGTTTTGTGATCATGAATCTTCTGATCTTGTTCTCATAAAACTTTCAAATTTCATTTGTGATAGAGGAATGATAGGGTTGTTGTAAGGACTAATGGGAATTATGTGGGTGTGTGTGTGTATGTATATAGATATATACATATATATACATATCTATATGAAATTGCTTATGGTGCTGTTTTTATTACCAAATATGGGAAGAGAGTTTTTTTTTTAATATATGAAATTTATTGTCAAATTTGTTTCCATACAACACCCAGTGCTCATCCCAAAAGATGCCCTCTTCAATGCCCATCACCTACCCTCCCCTCCCTCCCACCCCCCACCAACCCTCAGTTTGTTCTCAGTTTTTAAGAGTCTCTTATGCTTTAGCTCTCTCCCACTCTAACCTCTTTTTTTTTTTCTTCCCCTCCCCCTTGGGTTTCTGTTAAGTTTCTCAGGATCCACATAAGAGTGAAACCATATGGTATCTGTCTTTCTCTGTATGGCTTATTTCACTTAGCATCACACTCTCCAGTTCCATCCACGTTGCTACAAAGGGCCATATTTCATTCTTTCTCATTGCCACGTAGTACTCCATTGTGTATATAAACCACAATTTCTTTATCCATTCATCAGTTGATGGACATTTAGTCTCTTTCCATAATTTGGCTATTGTTGAGAGTGCTGCTATAAACATTGGGGTACAAGTGCCCCTATGCATCAGCACTCCTGTATCCCTTGGGTAAATTCCTAGCAGTGCTATTGCTGGGTCATAGGGTAGGTCTATTTTTAATTTTTTGAGGAACCTCCACACTGTTTTCCAGAGTGGCTGCACCAGTTTGCATTCCCACCAACAGTGCAAGAGGGTTCCCGTTTCTCCACATCCTCGCCAGCATCTATAGTCTCCTGATTTGTTCATTTTAGCCACTCTGACTGGCGTGAAGTGATATCTGAGTGTGGTTTTGATTTGTATTTCCCTGATGAGGAGTGATGTTAAGCATCTTTTCATGTGCCTGTTGGCCATCTGGGTGTCTTCTTTAGAGAAGTGTCTATTCATGTTTTCTGCCCATTTCTTCACTGGATTATTTGTTTTTCGGGTGTGGAGTTTGGTGAGCTCTTTATAGATTTTGGATACTAGCCCTTTGTCTGATATGTCATTTGCAAATATCTTTTCCCATTCCATTGGTTGCCTTTTAGTTTTGTTGGTTGTTTCCTTTGCTGTGCAGAAGCTTTTTATCTTCATAAGGTCTATGGGAAGATAGTTAATTAGAGAAGGATCTGAGGTCAATTTGGGACATGTTATCTAAATGATGATATTTAGAAAGTTCTTGGAAATAAAGTCCTTCAGTCCAGAAAAAAGTCTGATTAGGAGATACGGGTGAGGTAGGGGATGATATGGAAGCCAGTTAAAACAGAGTGTGACTTGCTAGGAAGGAGGACACTTTTCCTAATGTTTACATTGGCTTGCTGATCGAATTGTTCTTTGTGGCCCTTGATTAGTATCCTTCCAAGTGCTTGCTGTGAGTGAAGTACTATGATTGTTCTGCGCTGCATCCAGAAATACATAATATATGATTACCTGCATTCAGAAGTTGTACAGGTCAAGACAGGTGTGATAAACATCCCGTGAGTGATGCAAGCCAAGTTCTTTAAGAATGTAGGGGGAGGAAAGGATCATTCTTGGTTGAGTGATCAGAAGGGACCATGTTACAAATGACTTTGGAACTGAGTCTAGATTGATAGATAGGATCGCACTAGGAAGTAGAGATGCAAATAATGGGATTGATGGCAAAAGAAGATTGAGGTTTTTGACTTGAGTCACTAAGAACAGTGTGTTACTAAGAGAAACAGCAAAGTGAAGTAGAGGGCATGGGAAGGGGTGCAGGATGATAAATTCTGTTTTACAAGTACTTATCTTGAGGTCACTTTGACACTGATTATTAGAAAAGGCTGTTTTGGGGGTGCCTGGGTGTATCAGTCAGTTAAGCATCAGACTTTTTATTTTGGCTCAGGTCATGATCTCACTGGTCATGAGTTTGAGCCCCATGTTAGGCTCTGTGCTGACAGCGAGGTGCCTGCTTAGGATTCTCTCCCTCTTTGTCTCTCTCTGCTCCTCCCCTGCTCACTCTCGTTCTCTCTCTCCCCCTCAAAATAAATAAGCTTAAAGAAAAAAAAATGACTGTTTTAATGTGGGAAGAGAAGAGAGATCTCTGTTGTGGTTATAGATTTAGATGTTTGGCATCATAAAGAAACAAGATAATCATTGGGGTAATAGGGTTGAGGTAAGAATTTTTTTGCTTTTGCTTTGAAGGTCAAGATGCCTGTGGGAGGACTGGATAAAGAAAGTAGATGAAAGTTCTTAGGAGGAAGAGACATTGACTTGGGAGTTAGGGAAGTAGAGTATGGGCAAAGGTGTAAACATTTTTAAGAAACCAGAGGACATAGTGGGGTGGAGGAGGTAAGATGTGTGTGAAGATAGAAGAGTGCATGCTGTGGTCTGCCTTGACCTCAGTAAACTGGAAGATTAGGATGAAATTAGGGACTTGGGGAGAAAAATAGTAAATTTTGTAAGACAGATTGCAGAGAATGAGGCAAAGATGCTGAGGATTAATAAGATTTCCCAGAAAGAGTAAAAGGTGAGGTGGTGCTAAAGTTATACCCCAAAGTTTGATTTGTTTTTCTTAGATCCTTGGGATTCTCAAACTAAAGTAGAAGACCTCTTGAACCCAAGCCTGACCTGATTCCAGGCCATGGATTAACCTCTGTGAAGTAAGGATTCGAAGGTGAGGGTAGGGACGGTATTCATTTAGGTGTTTGGAGGAACTCAATGTAGTCCAGGTATCCTGGGATCTTTAAAATGTGTATGTGAAACGTTGTAATAAGTTGTATTCATTATCTTATTTACTTCTCACCAAAACCATATATTATTATCCTCTCCGTTTCTATAGATTAGGTGATTGAGTTCTAGATTTTAATTTTATTAGCATACGAGCTAGGATATAACGAAAGTAGTGTGATTTCAGAGCCTGCTCTGTTAACCACTACTCTGTATGTCTCTGTCCAATAGAACTATAATGTATGCCATGTATAATTTTAGATGTTCTCATAATCATATTAAAACAAATTTTAAAAATGAAGTTAATTTTAATACTGAGGTAAGCCAGTATATTCAGAACATCATTTTATCTTAAGGTCCATATAAGAACTTAATAAAAGTGTATATTGTATATGTTTTTTTTATATTGAGTTTGAAACCCAGATTGTATTAGAATATCTTAATTTGGAGTAGCCACATTTCAAGTGCTGAGTAGTCACATTTGCCTAGTGGCTACCATGTTGGATAGTGCGGCTCTATATCCTCAGACCTGTGTCCAGTCAGAACCTTGGGTAGAGTGCAGAGGGTGCCTTTTGCTATGATAGCACTAATTTGTCTGAATGGTATGAGAGTGGAGTGGCCTAACTGTCCACACTGTTTTCCAGACTAGAATAGCCTCCCAGCCCTTGAGAGCCACAAAAAAAATTGAGAGATGGTTGTTTACAAAGCCACTCTCCCTAAAACTATGTACCCCAAAACTAAATCAAATATGCAGCTTAATTAGAAGTTAATTGTTAGTATTAAAAATTCCCATCATTCCATTCCATAATGACCCCATATCACAATACTGTACATTTTCTGTAGCCTTGTCATTTACAGAAAACTTCATATAGCTTGCTTATTTGATCCTCACAACAAACCAGTGAGACACTATCCCCATTGATACAGGTAATGAATTGATTTTATACAGAAAGGTAAGTGATTTCAGTTAACATGTAATAAAGATGAACCTCCAAACACGTTTTTTAAAGACTCCAATCTGGTATGTTTTTCTGCTGTGCTAATCAGATTTGCCTTGTACAAAGCATAATATAGTTCTATTTATTAACGGTGATCAGTTAATATTGCTCAGAACTCAGTATGTTGGCCTCTTCCCATAAATGCATCCCCTAAATTCCTATGTAATTGTTCTAGTGGCTACTCTCCATTTCTTGTTTACCTATTCTTTACGTGACTGTGCTGTTTATGTTTTAATTTGCCTGAGAAAGGATCCTAAATGGATATCTTTTTATTTTGTTTGGCATTGCTGGCATTGCTTTCATTTAGATTTAGATTCCATAGGATCAAATCATGTGAGCATGTGAATCATGGTAAATTAAAGAAGTACCTAGGGTTCCCCTCTTTCCCATTTTTGGGTCTTGCAATAGAAGAATTGCACTCTTTCAAGTTACTGTTTTTTCTTTTCCTGAAATCTCTTCTGAAATTAAGCATTAAGGCAGATGCAAACCTTACTCCCTGTATGCTTTACATATGGGATTTCCATATGAGGTTTTTTTTTGTTTCTTTGTTTGAAAGGGTTTTATTAGACAAAGGGTTTTTTAAATTTACTTAAAAATTTTTTTAGTGAGTAGGGGACAGCGGCAGAGTGGGGAAGAGAGAATCTCAAGCAGGTTCCATGCTCAGTGTGGACCTTGATAAGGGGCTCAATCTCACGAGCCTGTGATCATGACCTGAGCTGAAATTAAGAGTCAGGCACTCAACTGAGCCACTCAGGTGCCCCTAGACAAAGGCTTTTTTAGCTAAAACATTTAGTGGCAAAGAGATTTTGGATATATAGGTTCGACTGCATGTAAAGGACCTTGAATGCCAGCATAGAGATTGGAGCTTTGTCTTGGAAAGCTCCATGATTGGAATGATGTTTTAGGCACGGTAGTATAGAAGATAGCTATCTGATATGTCTGAGATCTGAGTAGTTTATATTAATGGTAATGCTAGGGTCTAGGCACCCTAATTGCAATAGAGCTCAGTAACTGAAAAAGGCATTGGACTCATCATAATGTATAGATGATTAATGATGTTTGAGAATGCCATTAAGGCTTATGACTGACTGATGTCACCCACATCCCAAGGATCCACCTGGTCATTCCTAGCTTGGTAGATCATATACTACACACATTATAGCACAATTCTTCTTATTGTTGTTTAATTATTACCATAGTGTGATATACTAGCTAACTTCTCTGTGCCTCAGTCTTGTAAGATGGAGGTGAGATTTCTATTTTAAAGAATATTGTAAGAAATAAATGATTTAATACTGTGTGCTTAAAATAGAACCTGGCATACTGGGAAGTTCAGTAAATGTGAGCTGCTATTAATTATTGTTACTATCAGATCTGTTAGGAATGTTTAATAATGTTTATTTTTATAACTTACATTTTATCTTTAGCTACTCTGCTAAAAGCTAGAATGAAACAGTTGCCTGCAGCAACAGTGCGCCTCCTTTCAAGTTCTCAGATAATCACTTCAGTGGTCAGTGTTGTGAAAGAGCTCATTGAAAACTCCTTGGATGCAGGTGCCACAAGCATAGATGTTAAACTGGTGAGTGTCCCTGAAAAGCCAAATACCTTTAAAGCAAAAAAGGGCTGGGCAGATGAGTTCTCCTTACAGCTGTTATCTTTCTCTTTCTATGTATTAGTGAATTATTCTTAGGACATTGCATGTTTTACTTTCTTAAGAGTAAATTCTTAAAAATAAATTTTAACTTAAGTCAATATTACAGTAACACTAAAGGAAATTTTAAAAGAAAAGTTATTCTTTAGGACTCCATCACCAAAAACATGAATCTAATTTGTCCGTATTTTCTACTATTATTCTTTGGTTATGCTTGGTTATTTACTTGTTTTATGCTCATTTGCATTTTATCTTTTCCACAAACCTAATTTCAAAACTATTTCCCTTGTGTCATAGTTGTCACATTAAAAAATTTTAAGTGCTATATATTAAATCATGAGTTAATATGACTTACGATATTGATTTATTACAATTAGTTTGCGTGTCTATCTCCCTTATTATAAACTACTAGCTCATAGAGGTAAGGTATACATTTTTTCATTTTTTGTGTGCTTCATACCTGGCCATTGCCTGGTACATAATGGTGAATAAATTGTTTGAGTGAATGTAGGAATACATTTTTATAATCTTCTAATTATCAGGTATTTACAGTTAGTATGACAGCATAAGAAATGATACTGATAAAAATCTTTATAGCAAAGACTTTCCTTTTTTCATATATGTATATGTATATATATATTTTATAGTTTGTATGTGAACTACATATACATGTAGTTGTAATTGCTCCTAATAAAAACTCTGAATTATCTACTACTATACCTGTTTTACAAGTAATTAAGGTTCTGAGAACTTTTCCCAAAGTCCTATAATTAGTAAGTAGTGAATCAGATTGCAGTTCAGATCTTTCTTTCTTTATTTTTGAGAGACAGAGCACTAGTGGGGGAGGGGCAGAGAGAGAGAGAGACAGACAGACAGACAGAATCCAAAGCAGGCTCCAGGCTCTGAGTTGTCAGCACAGAGCCCAACGTGGGGCTCGAACTCACAAACTGTGAGATCGTGACCTGAGCCGAAGTTGGACGCTCAACCGACTGAGCCATCCAGGTGCCCCAAACCTGTATTTGTTTTCAACAATATACAGTTGGCCCTTGAATAACACAGGTTTGAACTGCATGAGTCCACTTTGATGTGGATTTTTTATTTGATAAATATAGTACAGTACCGCAAATATATTTTCTTTTCCTTACGATTTTAATAACATTGTCTTTTTCTGAATTTATTTTATTGTAAGAATATATAGCATATACTATATGTAACATACAAAATGTGTGTTAATTGACTTTTTGTGTTATTGGTGAAGCTGCTAGTCAATATGAGGCTATTAAGAGGAGGCTGGGAACATGGCGGAGTAAGAGGACCCTAAGCTCACCTAGTTCCACAGATACAACTAGGTAACACTCACATCAGTGTAAATAACCCGGAGCAGACTTGAAGGCTGGCAAAACAAACTCCACAGCTAAAGAGAAGTGGTAGACAAGAGGCCACATCAAAGAGGGTAGGAAGAGCAGAGACGTGGTGGGGAGTGCTCCATGGAGGGGAGAGAACTGCAGATATGAAGAGGGAGGAGAAATAGACTATATTGCACTAGGCAACCTGCATGGGGAAGATGAAGCCCCAAATATGTGGCTTTGAAAGCCAGAGGGGCCGAATTCCATGAATTCTTAAAGCCAGCAGGACCTAAAGCATGGAATTTTAAAAAGCCACATTCTGGGAGAGCCTGGATAACAATAGGAAGTGGAGTCCCTGCCCTTAAAGAGAGCACAACCAACAGCCCTTGGAGTTACAGCATAGAAACAGCAGTTTGAAAATGGGAGGGAGAGTAGTTTACTCATTTCAGAGCATGTCCCGGACAGCAGGGATCACTGTGGGTCTCCTCCCGGAAAAAAGGAATGGGCAGATACCATTTCTCTCCCATATGCCCCAGTGTAAACACATGGCCACATGTGAGAACCAGCGTGGCACTGACACTACCTAACTTGCTTACCCCATGGCCCCTGCCCCAACACTGCACTTCAGCAGATCCACACTTCCCAGTCACATATGCCTCAGTTCTGGCATTTTGAGTCCCCTCTCCCAGAAGACCAGTGCAAACCTTCCCAACACTATATCTTCCAGCCTATGCACTATGTGGGGCTTCAGTCTAGCAGCGGCAGCAGGTCTTGTTTTGCAAGCAGACCAGCACTCATCTTGTTAAAACTGTGTGCCCCACGGCAGCCAGGGACCAAATAGTGCCCACAACAGTCAAGGAGAGTCTCTGCAGGGTACTGCAGCAAAGGAAAAAGCAGCCAGGATACAACAGCAGGCCAACATAGGAGACACTCCTGAAGTGACACGTTCTGGTGAATAGGGGACACTGCACTGTGGTTGACTTTCCTAACACACAGAAACAGACACAGAGAGCTAGACACAATGAAGAGACAGGATATATGTACTGAATGAAAGAGCAAGGCCAAACCACAGGAAGAAACCTCGGAGAAACAGATACAAGTAATATGCCTGATAGAGAATTTAAAGTAATGATCATAAAGATCCTGGACTTGAGAAAAGAGTGGAGGACATCAGTGAGGTCCTTAACAAAGAGAGAAAAAAAGAACCAGCTATAAATAACACAGTAAATGAAGTTTAAGAAACAATAGATTGAATAACAGCAGGCTAGAGGATGCAGAGGAGCAAATTAGCAACCTGGAGCACAGAATCTTAGAAAGTAATCAAGCCAAACGGTGAGAGAAAAAATTATTCAAAATGAGAATGGACTTAGAGAAGTCAGTGACTCCATCAAGCATAATATTTGTACTATAGGGATCCTAGAAGAAGAGAAAAGGGGGAAGAAAATATATTTGAAGAAATAATAGCTGAAAATGTCCTTAATCTGGGAAAGGAAACAGAGGTCCACATGCAGGAGGCACAGAGATCCCTCAACAAAATCAACCCAAGGAGGCATACATAAAGACATATAGTAATTAAAATGGCAAAAAGTAGTGATAGAGAATTTTAAAAGCAGTAAGAGAAGCCAGTTCCATATAAGGGAAACCCCATAAGGCTATCAGCAGGTTTGTCAGTAGAAACTTGGCAGGCCAGAAGAGAGTGGCATGATATAGTCAAAGTGCTGAAAGGAAAAAACCTACAGCCAAGAGTACTCTATTCATCAAGGCAATCATTCAGAATAGGAGAGAGAAAAAGGAATTCATGACCACTAAACCAACCCTCCTATAAGAAATGTTAAAGGGGATGGGGCACCTGGGTGGCTCAGTCGGTTGAGCGGCCGACTTCGGCTCAGGTCACGATCTCACGGTCCATGTGTTTGAGCCCCGCATCGGGCCCCTGTGCTGACAGCTCAGAGCCTGGAGCCTGTTTCAGATTCTGTGTCTCCCTCTCTCTGACCCTCCCCTGTTCATGCTCTGTCTCTCTCTGTCTCAAAAATAAATAAACGTTAAAAAATTTTTTTTTTAATAAAAAAAAATGTTAAAGGGGAGTCTTTGAGTGGAAAGGGAAGAGCAAAAGTAGGAGTAAAAAAATTGAGAAGCACTAAAGCAGTAAAAATAAGTATGTCTTTAAAAATTGGTCGAGAGTGGGGTGCCTGGGTGGCTCAGCCGGTTGGGCAGCTGACTTCAGCTTACGTCATGATCTCACAGCTTGTGAGCTCAAGCTCCACATGGGGCTCTGTGCTGACAGCTCAGAGCCTGGAGCCTGCTTCAGATTCTGTGTCTCTCTGCCTCTCTGCCCCACCCCCGCTCGCATTCTGTCTTTCAAAAATAAATAAACATTTAAATAAAAATAAAATAAAAATCAGTCAAGAGATTCACAAAAGGATGTAAAATATGACACCATATACCTAAAACATTTGGAGAGAGAAGAAATGGTTCAGACTTAAGTGACCATCAGTCAGCTTAATATAGACTGCTATATGCAAAAACCCAAAAAGCCAGTAATAAAAATGCAAAAAATAAAGAGATAAGAATCCAGGTATATAATTTTAAAGAAAGCCAGCAAACCTTGAAAGAGAGCAAGAGAAGAAAGTATCAGAGAACTACAAAAACAGCCACAAAACAAGTAACAAAATGGCAATAAATATCAATAATTACTTTGAATATAAATGGACTAAATGTTCAAATCAAAAGATGTAGGGTGACGGAATTGATAAAAACCCAAGACCAGTCTATTTTCTGCCAACAAGAGACTCATTTCAGATCTAAAAACATCTGCAGATTGGAAGTGGGGGATGGAGAAACATATTTCATGTATATGATGTCAAAAGAAAGCAGGGGTAGCAATGATTTATGTCGGACAAAATAGACTTTAAAACCAAGACAGTAACAAGAGACAAGGGCACTCTATAATTGTAAAGAGGACAATCCAGCAAGAAGGTGTAACAACTGTAAATATTTACGCACCCAACATAGCACTTAAATGAGTAAAATAGTTAAAAAGAAACAGGAACTAATTGATAGTAATAAAATAACATAGAGGACTTTAACACTTCACTTACATCAGTGGACAGATAATCTAGGAAAATCAACAGGGAAACAGTAGCTTTGAATGACACACTGGACCAGATGGATTTAACAGATATATTTAGGACAGTCCATTCTAAAACAGCAGAATAGACTTTCTTTTCATATTCCATCCTAAAACAGCAGAATACACTTTCTTTTCAAGTGTTCATCACACATTCTCCAGAATGGATCACATATTAGGCCACAAGACAAGTGTCAACATTCAGAAAGAACAAAGTCATACCATGCATCTTTTCTGACCATAATGAAACCAAATAAACACAAAGAATCTGGAAAGAGCACAAATACATAGAAGTTAAATAACATGCTACCAAACAATGAATAGGTCAGCCAAGAAATCAAAGAAATTAAAAACAAAACAAAACAAAAAAAAAAAAACAAAAAAAACCATGGAGACAAATGAAAATGCAGCAGTCTAAAATCTTTGGGATGCAGCAAAAGTGGATCTAAGATGGAAGTTTATAGCAATACAGGCTTACCTCAAGAAGCAAGAAAAATTTCAAACAACCTAACCTTATACCTAAAGGAGCTAGAAAAAGAACAAACAAAACCCAAAATGAGTAGAAGAAAGGAGATATAAAGATTAGAGCAGAAATAAATGACACAAACTAAAAAAGTAATAAAATGTCAGTTTAGGAGCTGGTTTTTAGAAAGGATCAAAAAGATTGGTAAGCCTCTAGTTAGACTCATCAAAAAAGAAAAAAAAAATAAAATCACAAATGAAGAGAAATAACAAACACCACAGAAATACAATTAGAATATTATGAAAAAGTATATGCCAACAAATTGTAGAACCTAGAAGAAACATAAATTCCTAGAAATTTATGAACTACCAAAAACTGCAAAAAGGAAGATATAAAAAATTTGAATAGACTGATTACCAGCAGTGAAATTGAATCAGTAATCAAAAAACTCCCAACAGACAAAAATTGCAAATGAACTGGCTTTACAGGGGAATTCTTCTAAACATTTTAGGAGTTAATACCTACTCTCAAACTATTCCACAAAAATAGAGGAAGGAAAACTTCCAAATTTATTATATGAGGTCAGCATTACCCTGTCACCAAAGCCAGATAAAGACATCACAATTAAAGAGAACTGCAAGCCAAAATCTCTGATGAACATAGATGCCAAAATCCTCAACAAAATATTAGCAAAGAGAATCCAACAGTACATTTAAAAAAATCATTCACCATGGGAGATGCCTGGGTAGTTCAGTTGGTTAAGCATCTGACTTCAGCTCAGGTCATGATCTCCACTTTGTGAGTTCAAGCACCACATCAGGCTATCTGCTGCTGTCAGCACAGAGCCCACTTTGGATCCTCTGTCCCTCTCTGCCCCTTCCCTGACCTCAAGAATAAATAAACATTAAAAAAAATTTTTTTTAATGTTTTATTTATTTTTGAGACAGAGAGAGACAGAGCATGAGCAGGGGAGGGGCAGAGAGAGAGGAGACACAGAATCTGAAGCAGGCTCCAGGCTCTGAGCCGTCAGCACACAGTCCAACCCGGGGCTTGAACTCACAAACTGCGAGATCATAACCTGAGCCAACCAAAGTTGGAAGCCCAACCGACTGAGCCACCCAGGCGCACCCCCCCCCTTTATTATTTTTATTTTTTTTAATGTTTTATTTATTTTTGAGACAGAGAGTATGAGCAGGGGAGGGGCAACATTTAAAAAATTTATTCACCATGATCAAGTGGGATTTATTCTTGGGTTGCAAGGGTTTTTCAATATTTGAGAATCAGTCAATGTGATAAATCAATGAGAGGATAAAAACCGTATTATTTCAATAGATGCAGGAAAAGTATTTGACAAAATACAATATCCATTCATGATAAAAGCCTTCAACAGCAACAACAAACCATCACTAGAGTAGGTTTAGACAGAACATAACTCAATATAATACCACTGACATAGTAATGGAGAAGAACTGAGAGCTTTTCCCCTAAGGTCAGGAACAAGACAAGGATGTCCACTCTCACCACCTTTATTCACATGTTGCTGGAAGTCCTAGGTATCAGACAATAGGTAGTCAGACAACAGAAAATAATAAAAGGCATCCAAATTGGTAAAGAGGAAATAAAACTTTCACAATTTGCAGATGACATGATACTATATTTTAAAAACCCTAAAGACTCCTCCAAAAACTGCTAGAACTACCATAAATGAATTCAGTAAAGTCACACAATACAAAATCAACATACAGAAATCTGTTTCACTTCTGTATACTAATAATGAAGTAGCAGAAAGAAATTTCAAAAAATCCCATCTACAACCGCACCTAAAATAATAAGGTACCTAAGAATAAAGTTAACCAAGGAAGTGAAAGATCTATACTCTGAAAACTATAAACTCTGTTGGAAGAAATTGAAGACATGAAGAAGTGGAGAGACAGTCCATGTTTATGGGTTAGGAGAACAAATGTTAAAATGTTCATGCTACCCAAAGCAATCTACAAATTTAATACAATCCCCATCAAAATAACAACACCATTTTTCACAGAACGGGAATAAACAGTCCTAAAATTTGTATGGAATCACAAAGACCCTGAATAGCCAAAGCAGTCTTGAAAAAGAAATACAAAACTGGAAGGATCATAATCCCAAACTTTCAAGTTATATTACAAAGCTGTAGTAATCAAAACACTATGGTACCAGTACAAAAATAGACACATAGATCAGTAAAACAGAACAGAAAACCCAGAAGTAAACCCATAATTTTATGGTTAATTAATCTTCCACAAAGGAAGCAAGAAAAATGCAATGGGAAAAAGACAGTCTCTTCAATAAATAGTGCTGGGAAAACTGGACAGCTACATGCGAAAGAAACTGCACCACTTTCTTAAACCATAAATTCAAAAATGGATTAAAGATCTAAATGTGAGACCTGAAACCATAAACTCTTGTAAGAGCACACAAAGTCAGACATAATTTGTCAGACTTTGGCTGTAACATTTTTCTAGATACGTCTTATCAGACCAGTGAAGTAAAAGCAAAAATAAGCTATTAGCACAACATCATAATAAAAAGCTTCTGCACAGCAAAGAAAACAATAAAACTAGAAGGCAACCCACCAAATGGGTGAAGATATTTGCAAATGGCATATCCAAAATGTATAGAGAACTGCTACAACTCAACACCAAAACCCCAAATAATCCACTTAAAAAATAGAATACATGAACATTTTTCCAAAGAAGAAGTACAGATGACTAACAAACATGAAATGATGTTCAGCATCATCAGAGAAACGCAAATCAAAACTGCAATGAGAGATCACCTCACACCTGTTAGAATGGCTAAAATCACCAACACAAGAAGCAAAGTGTTGAAGGTGTGGAGAAAAAGGAACCCTCTTGCACTCTTGGTGGGAATGCAGACTGGTGCAGGCACTGTGGAAAACAATATTGAGGTTCATCAAAAAGTTAAAAATAGGACTACCCTATGATGAAATAGGTGAAGGGGATTAACAGCACACTTGTCTTGATGAGCACCAAGTAATAGATGAAAGTACTGAATCACTACATTGTACACTTGAACGTATAATGCTATGTTAACTCTGCTAGAATTAAAAATTTTTTAAAAAATAGGCTATTAAGTTCTTGAGAAGTCAAAAATTATACATGGATTTTTGACAATGTGGGAGTCAGCACCCCTAATTCTTGTGTTCAAGGGTCAACGTATTGTAACCTTTATAAACATGGAAAATATTTATTAAACCCAAAGAAAGGCAATTTATGTTTTTTAAGGTATTTTGTATACTATAGTGACTGATTCTGATTAGAATACAATTGATAATAAATAGGATTAGATAATTATATTTGACATATTTCACTCCTGAATCTTAGGCAGACATACTTTATTCTTAAAGCTCTCTGAAAGAAAAGCACGTTTTTAAAAATAGTGTTAGGCAGCCTACAGAAGTCTTCTGATAAAAGTAAAGTACACATTTTTATCTGGCTGTATATTTTAGTATCTTGATATTTACCAGTTTCTGCTTTGTAGAGTTTTAAAATAAATGACTGTGTTGCTGTACATGATAAGACTTGTTTTATTATGATTTCATACAATAATAACTATCCTGACTAGGAATGTTTTCATAATTAAAGTTGATCTTATTTTAAAATTTTAAACAGATCTTTGTATTATTTTACTCACATGTCTGGAGTTGTATTTGTATTGCAAGATTAGTTTTCTGTAGTTAATGATTTTTCTATAAAATGAAGCAGCCAAACTGTTTCTAGGATGTTAATTGTGGATTGAGAGAGATGAGGAACTAATTCTTAAGGGTCTCCCTCCAACACCTGACATCTAATTTACCTAAAAAGTACTTACACAGTATTACTTAAATTCAGGTTATTAAAAAACTGTATTATTTTAAAATACTAGAGTGATTGTAATTGCAGGAAGATCTCTATAGGGATTTAGATTTTGTTTTTGAACCTTTTTTTAAATGTTTATTTTAATTTATTTTGAGAGGGGGGTGGGGGGCAGAGAAAGGGAGAGAGACTGAATCCCGAGCCGCATCATGGGGCTGGAACTTGCAAACTGAAATCATGACCTGAGCTGAGATCAAGAGTCATACACTTAACCAGCTGAGCCACTCAGGTGTCCCTAGATTTTGTTTTTGTTATGTATGCATACTTTTAGTATTAGCCTACAAATACTAAGCTATGAATTGAGTTGCGGTTTTTTTCCTCATTTTTCAAGTAAAGAACTCACAGAGATTGCCAAATTTAATGTATTTTCTCAGCATTTTTCTGTTCAGTGACTATTTGCAAAAAGAACTTTAGAAAGTTATACTAAATATTTAAAATTCTTATGAAAGCAGTAAATAGTTAAAGGGAGAAAGTATTGAAAAGTATTAAAAGGTTGAATAAGGATAATTGCTAGACTCTTGGTGGGTAGAATCAGCTGCTGTTTTTGAAGGTGATAGTATTCAGTTTTGTTTTTTTGAGAGATTATATATGCAAAAGCGTATATAATTTAGTAGAATTTTCTTAGTCAAGTTTAAATGTAAATTTAAACACAAACATCCAATGGTGCTGAAATACTTCAAGGGAACTGACTTCTTTATTTTACAATTAGACTGACTTCTTTATTTTACAATTGAATCTGAGTTCAGGGAAAACAAGGGGCTTCCCCATTGTACCATAGTTAGGAATTGATAGAGTTAACAATTTGAACTCTTACTTTCTTAATATTAAGATTCCACAAAAGGTAAATAAATGACACAACTGTTTCTCTTATGTTGCTTTCTGTTTCTGTGACAACAGTTTACTGTATGTACTAAAAGTATTCTTTAACTTTTTATAGGAGAACTATGGATTTGATAAAATTGAGGTGCGAGACAATGGTGAGGGTATCAAGGCCACTGATGCACCTGTAATGGCAATGAAATACTACACTTCAAAAATAAATAGTCATGAAGATCTTGAAAATTTGACAACTTACGGTTTTCGTGGAGAAGCATTGGGGTCAATTTGTTGTGTAGCTGAGGTAAGGTAATTTATATTGACTTTTTTTAGTGATTTCACACTCAGAATGGTAGCATTAAGAGAAAACTAACCCAGGATTTGGCAGAGTGTAGTTTTTCTTTATTGTAGTAGAATATACATAACATAAAATTTACCATTTAAGCCATTTTTAAGTGTACAGTTCAGTGATTTTAAGCATGTGTAGCCATCATTGCCATCCATTTCCAGAACTTTGACATCACTCCAAACTAAAACTCTGTGCCCATTTAATGGTTAGTCCCCATTGTCCTTCTCCACCTCCAATCCCTTGTAACCACTATTCTACTTTCTGTCTCCATGAATTTGACTAATGGAGTCATATAATATTTGACCTTTTGTGTCTGGCTTATTTCATTTAGCAAAATGTCTTCTACATCTTATAACATGTATTGGAATTTTATTTCTTCTTAAGGCTGAATGATCCTCTGTGGTATGTTTAAATCATGTTTTTGTTTATCCTTTTATTTGTTGATGGACATTTGGGTTATTTCCACCTTTTGGCCATTGTGAATAATGCTACTGTGAATGTGGGTGTGCAAATGTCTGTTGAAGTCCCTGCTTTCACTTCTTTTGAGTAAAAATCCAGAAGTGGAATTGCTGTATCATGGTAATTCTGTCTGATCTTTTGAGGAAAGGCAAAGTGTGTTTTGCAACGTTAATATTTTGTTTTAAGTTTATTTATTTTGAGAGAGAGCACATGTGCGAGTAGACGAGGGGCAGAGAGAGAATCCTAAGCAGGGCTCGAATTCACGAACTGTGAGATCGTGACCTGAGCTGAAATCCAGAGTCAGACGCTTAACGGACTGAGCCACCCAGGAAGTGCTACAATGTTAATGTTTATAAAAAGAAAAAGTACTTTAATGACCCATTGACTTTGAAAAAATGTATTAAAATTAAACCGCTATCTTAATTATAAGCTCTTCTTAGAGATTTTACTGTAGTAAAGTTCATTGTGAATCTCTAAGAGTGGTGGCTTTATAGTAGTTACATTTCCCTATGCGTACTTGACTATGAAATCCTTTTATTGGTAAGCATTTCACTGTTTTGTTGTTATTGTACTGTGGAACCCACTCTGGAAATACCTCTCTAGTAAATACAGATAGATTGATTCTAGAGATGTGAATTGACTTGTTCTAAACCCTAGCTAATCAGAGGCAGACTGGATCCCAGGACTTTGCTCTCCTGATCCTGGTTGGGTGCTTTCAGTGTTGGTAACCCCTCATTTCAGTGCCTGAGCAACTTGTTTGCGTAGTACCATTTATACTTCTCTGCCTCTGCACTAGATTTCATAACTAGTTTGTGGCAAAACCTATCTAAAACTTTGATTTGTTCATTTCCATGTGTCTCACTTACATTTGATCACACTACTCTGTACTAGGTTCTTTGTGCTCTACTGTTACTCTGTATGTCAGGCTCTGTTTTATAGTGTGATGGTATGTTTCCCATGTGTGCTCACTGGCTGTGTATCCCTCCATTTGTGCTTTGGCTTGTAGACTCTATTTGGGTGAGAATGCTCAGGTACAATTAAATGATAGGACTTTGTACCTCTTGTCCCAGAAAAGTGTCATGTATATGAGATAATGTTGCTCTCTTGTCATCCATTCTTTGGGCATCTGTTAGGTAGCCAGCCTCATCTCCCTGGCAGTCATATAATCTCCATGCTTATTGTGGTCTTCCCTTTTTCCTTCTGCCCTTAGAGTGCTGGCATAGTGTAGATTTTCTCCATTTTTTTATGAAGAGTCCCAGCACAGTATCTACTTTTCTCTTTGACTTTGGGGCTCTGTAAAGTGATACCTAACTAACAAAGAAAAATTGTGGGTAGAGGACAAGGTAGAGTTTAAAGTGGGAGAGTTTACTCTTCTAGTACTAGGGGTAAGACTAGGGGCCCTTGTGTGTTAGAATCTAGATGTTCACACATTGGTAGAGGAGAAAAGGCCTTGTCCTTCCTTACGTGCATTCTGCTTAAAACCTTTATCCAAAACACTTTATTTAGAGTTCACTGAGTCTCCAAATATATTTTAGGGAAGAGCAACTAGAGGGTACAACTAACTGGACATTGCCCTTCTTCCTCCCTAGAGACTGTATCTGGGAACCTATAGCCCTGGGATCTTGTAGAAAGTGTTTGTTTCTAGAATGGGGTCAGATTTGTATCGGGGAACCTCTCAAACTCCCAGTACTAGCACATACTATTGTTTGAGCTTTTGGTAGCTATTTTAGAAATCATACAATTTATTTGAAAACATAATTATTTGATTTTTTAGCTGTTGTCCAAACGTGGTAGTCTTTAAGGTGTATTTTGGCAGAGTATTGTTGAATAATATACAGCTTTTCTGGGTTTTTAAAAATTAATTGATTTTTTTATTTGAGTATAGCTGATGACATTAGTTTCGGGTATGCAGCATAGTGATTTGACAAGTTTATAAATCATGTTGTCTTCACTACAACTATAGCTAACATGTCTTAATATATCGCTATTACAGTATCATTGACTATATTCCTTATGCTGTGCCTTTTATTCCCTATGACTTAATCATTCCATAATCGAAAGCCATTATCTCCTTTCACTCAGAGGTGGAATCTAAGGGATAAAAAAACCCACAAATGAATAAACAGAAAAAAAAGGCATTTCTGTATTTCCTATAAGATATATATAACTTTTTAGAACTGAAATTGGTTATTATCAGCTTTGTCTACTAGGTGGCAGCACTATACTTAGTCTTTTAAAATACATGGTAATAAGCCATATGATTTACTCAAATCTTTACTGTAGTTCTGATTTTAAATGGCAGTTTTGCAAGTCTGTGTCCAGTGGTGTTCTCTATTTTGTTTCTTTTTTTGATGACTTAGGCCCACTTGATATCCAAGTTTGTCATTTTGTCTTTTGTTTCATTTTTGATGCATTTTAATGCCTTGAGTATAAATACTTGAAGTAATTTGTATACCAAAATTACAAGAGAAGTAAAGGAATTGTCCAACTATCAGCATAATCTAAAACTGTAAACTTTTTAAAAATTATATTCAGTTTACACATTGTAATGTCAGGTGTTTATTTTATAGAATATTAACAGCATTTTATGTAAATCTCTTTTTTTGTAAATCTTTGGGAAACCCTCACATAGGTGTGTGTGTGTATTTTACATACTCCAGGGCAAGGTATATACTATGATCAGCACCCCTGAAGGTTCTCTCATTCCCTGTCCCAGTTAGTATTTCTCAGAGGTAATAGTTGTTATGACCTCTGTCAACATAGATTAGTTCTACCTGTTCTTGAACTTGATCTAAATGAAATCTTACAGTATATATTATTTTGTCACAGATGTTTTGATGATGATTTGAGCTTGTTTCTGAAAGCCAAAGCATCACCAAAAAATCTAGAACTGGAAGGGATCTTGGTAGTAGTAGTGGCCCCTGGTTCACTGGCAGATCCCCCATGACAGGACTGAAAACTCACCCCTCTAGCTGCCAAGCATTGGTAACTGAATGCTCAAAGCTGTGTCTCTCTCTGGCGATTGCCCTTACCTCATTTGTACAGCGGTAACTTACCCATATTGTGCAGGGCAACCTGCATCCAGTGACTGACTAATGAGGGGTTATAAAGATTCTATTCCAATTTAGAACAACTCTGCCATGCTATCTCTGGTCCAGAGTGGCTACCCGCCCCCCCCCCCCCCCCCCAGCTCCCATCAGGGTCAGCCAAGTCCTTGTTTGTGACTACAGAGCCCCACTTCTTTTTCTGTCCTGCCCTCACAGCTGATCATCTCTGGAGCACCCCCAGTGAACTTCCTGCTCACTAGTCTCCGTCTCAGTCTGCTTCATGAGTAGCCACCCTAAAATGTAGGTCTTCTATGGATCTGTCTTCTCATATTATTGATAAGGAAACTGAGGTCTTATGTAGCCAAATGCTAGGTCTTCTTACTCCAACTTCAAAATATAATCTAATAATCAGTCAGTTACTGTTTCATTGTGTGTTGTTTGCAGGGTGCTTTGCTAAGTAGTTCACTTTAGAAGAACTGTGCACAGTGCAGTAAATGGAATATGAAAATTGTGACCTATTTAGGGACATATAATGTGTCCATGGCAAAGCCAAGAATTCATTTCCAATATCATGTCTCCCAGTACTGAATTTTCCACAGTAGGTCATGCTTCCGTCTTACTAGCATGGTTAGAGAGGTATCTATTAGTTTAAAATTACTTCATATTAAAATAATAAATATATCCAGGCCTGCAGTGGTAGGCTCAGTAGATGGTATCAAAGAGTAGTCAAGTTGAAACTTACGTGAAAGGATTCTGAACAGTATTTCAGAAATACAGAAAGTAATATATGCTTGTTAAGGTCAATTAGATATAAAAAATTGTTATTCAGGATTTATTGTTATTAATTATTAATGAGTGCTTCTTGGAGAAAAAAGCTTACTTTTTAAATGTAATGAGTATTCTTTACCACTCAGAAAGAATTGAAGTTTTATGTATAGAAGTTGCATGTTTATTTTTAAAGGCTCCAATTTATTTTGAAAATCTTTGGACAGAGATTATAGTTACATAATAAAAATTAGCAATTTGGTTATTTTATCTGCCAGATTAACTGATGCAGACAATTTTAAAGTCATAAAGATGTAAATTATCTCAGGCTCAGTAGATTGATAATTTGTATCTGGAATATAGTTTTGTCACACTATTAAATGGCCATCACCGAAAATTCTGATTATTGAAAGTATTCTTATTAAAGATGTTAATAATTTTAGTTACAAAAACAAAATTAAGTAGGTTTTTAGCAAAATTGGAGGAATTTAAAACATATCTTATTCTATATTCTTTATTGACACACTTTAAAAGAATGGGCAGTTTTCCTAATTTGTCAATTTTAAAATGACTTCCAGTCTTAGAATTAAACAGTCCAAAGGAGTAAACCATTGTTTTTATACCTTCAGAGTATCCTGTTGGCGTTTGAAAATGTAATTACGCTTGATAAATCCATGATGAATGTATCAGTTACTGACACAAATTGGTACGGTTTTCTTTAAAATCTTGAAATTTATTGTTGTTTGTAGAGCAATAATTTGGAGATACTTGTTTTCTTCAGTGTTAAATTCCTGGTACTGATTAAAAAGCATACTGACTAAAATGAGCTAGAGGTAGTGAAAATTCTGTTTTGAGCTGTTCATAAAATCTTTTGTGAAGACTTTGTATATATTCTTATCACATAATAAAACACATAATAAAAGATTTTATTTCTTTTTAGGTAGATATTTTATATATTTATTAAAAAATGATCTTTTTCCTTTCCAGAGAAATGTTTAAGAAAGTTATACATTTTTTGAACCGGATTTTAAGTGGAGGCTAAGTTACACTTCAGTTTTAGGAGAAATACAGAACAGTTTTGTTTTCTTAAAATCAAAACAAACTCAATGAAAAGTCAGAACCCTAATTCTCAAGTCTTTGCATAAGAGACTTGGCCAAAGGCATAAAGCAGGTTAACTTTTCTGAGAGTCGTGTGAGGATAATGATTTGAGAGTCAATTGAAATAATACATATTAAAGTATCTTTAATACGGTCATGTGCCATACAAATGAAAGTTACTTTCAGTCTGGACTTGAATGTGAAAAGTAGTATGTACCTTTATCATAAAGTTGATAATATCATCATACTTGCTCATTTTCTTGTTGACAAGCAGTATTTCACCCTTTCAAAGTTTATGCAGACAACTCAACATTTTTGGGAAATCCTTTCTAAAGTTTAACAGACATTCCTACATAAATTCCTTCTATTTCTCACAAAAGGTCTTTATTCTGTAGCCTAAGTTCATTATTTTCTCTTGTTTATTCCTCCGAAGAACTAACAGAGGTGCCAGCCATCCTTTGTATAACACTAATGTTTATGGATTCATTCCTCCATTTTTTAATTAGTTACAATGTGCTGGGTATTACTCTGATCTACCAAGTTTATTTTACACAATTTTGTGATGAGATGACATCATGTGTGGGTTTGTTTTTTAAAATTTCATTAAACCTCCATGGCTCAAAAGGGGCAGAATGAGAAGCTATGTCATTCTGTTTTAAAGATGAAGGTTGGGACTTCCTTAATTGTGGGCCCCCGTAGCTGTAAAAAGGTAGGAGGAAGCTGCTAGCATCATTTTGATGTTTTCTGCCTCCTGTTCCACAGTGTAGATAGAGTACCTTTCATGTTCTTTAGAGCCATGGTGACAGAGCTGTAATTAAAATAGGCACAGGAACTTTTGAAGAGTAGGGTAGGTATCCTGCTTTCTAAAGTGTAGCCTCCTCACAGGTAATAGAACTCTGTTCTAAGGAGAAAAGCCAGGGCCAAGATTTTCCTATTGCTAGTCTCCCTCAGTGAAGTATCTGGGAGAAGGTTATGAAGTCAGAGCTCTTATATTAGTGTACAACTATGCATAGGCAGGCAGACTCACAGAAAGAAAGACATTTCAGTGGTCCAGGCAAAATTGATATTTCAGCTGAATCATGAAGACCATTTACCTTAGTTTTCAGACTCCTGTGTCTGTGCCAAGGTGTTCATCCAAAAATCAGCAAAAAATAAAAATAAAAAATAAGAACAAACTTTAACATAATTGTCTTAAATGAATTTTTGTCAAGAAAGGTTTTTTTGCATGAATTGACAGGATGTATCCTAAAGTTTTAATTGAGTTTTATCTAAAACATTGAGAAAACTTATGCTTATCTAAAGTTTAGATGCTTTTATGAATTCTGTGCATTTTAACTTTGTATTAGTATTATATGATTTTTGAAACTCAGTAACTAGACCAAAAAGACAGTTTTTCATAACTGATAGCCAATATAATCTGTAAGGTTCTCTGAGAACTCTTAAAACTTTACCTTTTAAAATAAACTTCTCCTTTTAAAATTCTTTAAATAAATTTTAGTTCTTCCCTTGACACCACTATATTCATTCTGCCATAGTTCATTAGTGTCTCTAGTAAGAAGCACAAGTAAAAATTTGTAATATTAGAGATGCATCTGATGGTGGAGTTACTGAAGGTTCAAATATGTTAACTGCTGCAGAGCTAACACATTCTAAGCCTGTGCCTGGTCCAAAAAAAGGTTTGCTGTCCAGGACACAGGGTCATATGAAATGAACTCTTGAAATACAGTTCCTTCCTCTGAGGAGCACATTGTATTTAACGAATTTGTGAAACATGCTAACCTGTGTTGTCCTTCACTGTCTTTAGCAGTGAATTGTGAAGCATTTCCTATCAAGATAAATTTTCACAGTACCCTTACACATTCTAATTCAAAAAAATTAATATTGGAAAACAATAGTGTATTTTTTTTTTACTTTAATACAAATGTTACATTTATGACCAGTAAGGTCCTATTTTACTTTTTAGCACATCAGTTTATTCATCTAAGTTGGGGTATTTTGCTATTAACTAATATGTTTAAAGGATGAACAAGTTAATATTTATAAAATGCTTTGAAAGTAGTTAAAACAAAAATCCATATAACCTTGTGGAGTATTAGTATCATTTTCATCTTATCATTGCACTTCCTTAAAGATGATAGAGTAATCATTTATTCAGGACCATCTAACAAGCCACTGGCTTAATTAGTACTAGAAGTCAGAGTTCTAGGACTACTTTTGCTTAATAACACCAACTTTAGGTCAGGTGGCTAGCTCTTTGGAGAATAGAAATAGAATTCAGTTGACCTTGGCATTTTTGAAAAATGGTTAAATGTAGAATTGTTTTTACAGGGACAATCATAGAGTAATTAAATTAAGAGACAGGAAAGAAATTTTCTGTACTCTTTGTTTTTAAACAGAGTTTATTAGAGAAAATCACTACTGGACAAAATAGAGTTGGGGATGTAGCAGGGAAGATTAAAATTGGTTATCAGGAAAACTTTTAAAGTTATACAACTTTTGAACCACGGAATATAATTTTGGAAGAAGTAGAAGAATCACTTAAGGTTATACAGAGGCTCACAACTTTGATTTAGCTGTATGTTTTTGGAAAACAGCTTAAGGCAGTGCTTCTGGTGAGGAATTTTATGGACATTACCCTTAGAGTCTAATAGATTCTAATATTGTGAGCTAGAGAAGGTGTGTGTGTGTGTTTGTGTGTGTTTGTGCACGTAATGGTGACTCTGCTATTCCCTGCCTGGTATCTACATGTTTTATAGCCATATGGCCTGCTGTAAATTAGTGCATGTTTAGGGTGGGGTGTCAGAACCATCAAATCCAATGTAGATCCAACTGGACCTAGATGAGTTCCAGCAGTGGAGCTGGATCTTTGTGGCTTCTTTCTTAAATATAAGTTTCAGATAACTCTCCTGAGTTCACAGATGGCCAAGAAAGATTGCTCCCAATTTTGGATCATTATTGCTCACAAAAAGTGTAAGGAGGGCATCCTTTTCTGAATCCATTGTGCTTTCCTGAAGAAATATGCCCACTCCCTGCCTGTTATTTTCTGACAGTGGAATGGTTTTCTATTGTCATGCTCTCCCACTAATCTCACAGAGTAGGTAAACAGAAAGCCAAGGGTGAGGGTACCTCAGAAGAATGCAGACATTCTTAAATTTATATTTATGTGACTATAACACCTTAGGAAATATTTTCATGCTCAGTGAAATCCTTTCTTACACATAAATGTCTTAGTGCTAATATCTTCTCCATTTAACAAAAAAATTACATTTAAATAGTTCAGGTTTTAAGCATTTAAACTACATTTAAATTACATTTAAATAGCTTGGTTTTAAGAAAAAATTGTCCACAAATATACGTGTGTATGATTTATATTTTTTTATTCTTTTGAACCATTACCTTGAAATACAGAAGTGCAGTTTTATACAGATTATAAAAAGAACGATCATTTTACAAAAGGCTTTTTCACATTACCAACAAATTTATGGAAATTGTCTTTTAAAAAGCAAGTTTCCCAGAGTGCCTGGGTAGCTCAGTCATTTGAGCGTTCGACTCCTCATTTTGGCTCAGGTCATGATCTCACGGTTTGTGAAATTGAACCCTGCATTGGGCTCTGCACTGACAGTGCAGAGCCTGCTTGGGATTCTTTCCCTCCCTCTCTTTCTGCCCCTCCCTTGCTCGTGTGCTCTCTCTCTCCCTCTCAAAGTAAATAAACAAAAAGAAGTTTCCCTAATGCAGTTACAGTATTTGATTTTACAGATGTAAGTCATATAATACAAATAGCCATTTCAGTCATATATACAAATAACCAGTACATTTCAGATGTATAGATTTGTGTATGAGTATTTTAGTTAAAGTTAAATACTCAAAAATCAGTAATTTGCCACATAAAAAATATAAAGTAGCCTACTATTTAAAAAAAATTTTTTTTTTTTAATGTTTATTTTTGAGAGAGAGAGAGAGACAGAATGGGAGCAGGAGAGGGGCAGAGAGAAAGGGAGACACAGAATCTGAAGCAGGCTCCAGGCTCTGAACTGTCAGCACAGAGCCTGACGCAGGGCTCGAACTCCCAAACCTTGAGATCATGATCTGAGCTGAAGTCGGATGCTTAATCGACTGAGCCACCCAGGCGCCCCTAACTTTAATTTTTCTTTTTTTTTAATTTTAAAGAGGGAGAGGGAGACTGCAAGCGCAAGCAGGGGAGAGGGGCAGAGGGAGAAAGAGAGCTGGAATCTTCAGCAGGCTCCACACTGAGTATGGAGCCCAACATGGGGCTCGATCTCACAAACTGAGATCATGACCTGAGCTGAAATCAAGAGTTAGATGCTTAACCAACTGAGCCACTCAGGTGCCCCAAACTTTTTTTCAATCTTAAGTAAATGTATAATCATTTTAAATTTAATTTGATAATGAGTCCACTGCAAAATCTAAAATCATAATTTTATTAGTTTTTTTATATTCCAGGTTTTGATTACAACAAGGACAGCTTCTGATAATTTTAGCACCCAGTATGTTTTGGATGGCAGCGGCCACATAATTTCTCAAAAACCTTCACATCTTGGTCAAGGTAAGAGAGTAGCTTTGTAGTTTTGCCTTTTCTTTCTTGTTTATTTTATTTTTTCTTGTTTATTTTTTTAAAAATTGTTACACCTCAAAATCAGATGCATTACTTCAGGTTTGCTCATGATAAAGGGTAGTTAACTTCCAAGTGAATATTCAACCCCTACTTTAGTCACCAATCTCTTAAATACTTAGTTTTCTAAAGAGAGACTGTTAAAAGACTATGGAGAGTATAGACATTTTAACAGTATTTGTTCTTCCAATCTTGAGCATGGAATGTTTTGCTATTTCTTTGTGTCTTTTTAATTTCTTTCATAAGCTTTCTATAGTTTTCAGTATACAGATCTTTTATGTCTTTGGTTAGGTTTATTCCTGGGTATCTTATTGTTTTTGGTGCAGTTGTAAATGGGATCAATTCCTTGATTCCTTTTTCTGATGCTTTATTATTGGTATATAGAAATGTAATCGATTTCTGCACGTTGATCTTATATCCTATGACTTTACTGAATTCACGTATCAGTTCTAGCAATTTTTTGGTGGAGTCTTTTGGGTTATCCATATAGAGTATCATGTCATCTGTTAAGAGTGAAAGTTTGACTTCTTTTTCAGTTTGTATGCCTTTTATTTCTTTCTGTTGTCTGATTGCTGAGGCTAGGGCTCACAGTACTGTGTTGAACAACAGTGGTGAGAATGGACATCCCTGTTGTGTTCCTGACCTTAGGGGGAAAGCTCTCAGGTTTTTCCCCATTGAGGATGATATTAGCTGTGGAACAAACTGAGGATTGCTGGAGGGGAGGTGTTTGATAAGATGGGCTAAATGGGTGATGGACTTTAAGAAGGGCATTTGTTGGGATGAGCACTGAGTATTATATGTAAAAGATGAATCACTGGGTTCTCCTGAAACCAATACTACACTGTATACTAACTAACTTGAATTTAAATAAATTAATTTTTAAAAACAGACTATGGACAAAAACATGGATTACTCTTCTGTTAAAACTGTAAGAGCAATTATTTTGCTATTGTTGGATCACTTAGTGTCCTCTTAATATGTGAAGGATATTTTATTGAAATGCCTAAAACATTATTGATTTGGTAATTGTAATAAACCATATAATTAAGATTCTTTGATTAAATAATTAAAATATATCTGTTTATGGAAAACTTGAAATGTATGTGCAAATAAATAGAATAATGTACCCATCACTCAATTGCAACAACTCTTAGCTCATTGCTAATGTTACTTCATCTAATAATATTGCTCTATTAATTATTATTACAGTTCTTTCGTGTTTTATACACTTAAGTAATTTTATTACATTTTAGTTGACATCTTATGTTTTTATGTTCCTTTACTGTCCACTTACAACAAAAAAGAAAAGCTCTTCAGGCTTGAGTTTCATGTATCTCCTTTAATTGTTTCCATACCGCTAACTTCCGGTAATGAGTGTTTAAAGTTGAGAGAATGTTGAAGGTATGACCTCTTTAGTCATGTCCAAAAGAATTATTTGATCTGAAAGGATTTGCTGCTGTTTGCCCTTCTTTTCCAATTGAATTATAAATTCATTTTTTAATTTTGTGGTCCCTCATTGTAATTTATTGAAGTACTATATTTTTTCGTTAGTTTCTTCCCTCTAATTTTAATATTAAATTATTAGATCTATCTTTTTAATAATTACCATCTTTTTTCATTAAAATATATTTATTACGTCTTAATACTGATACCAAATTCACTTTTTCTCTTATTTTTTAATCTTCAAATTGCTGATTAATTTGCATATTAAGAATTTATATTTTTATATCCACACAAAGGAAAGAGTCAGTTGGAACTTCTAAGAAAACACTTTTTTTTGGCATTTACTCAGTTAATAAAAATGAGCTCATCTTGTAGCTGTTTAATTTGATGTATGATAATATTGTACATATTTTACTTAAAAATAATAGACTGTGATTCTTTTTCTTTTTTATGTACTGAAGGTTACAAAGGAGAAGGCTTTTTTTTTTTTTAGTATAGTCCCTTTCCAGAAATGTTCTGACCCCAATTCTGAGGAGTTCAAATTAGGAGGCCATTAGGAGATATTTGGGTGGCTCTCCAGTAGAGTACTTTGAAGTAATCTAGTCACCTTATAAAACTTAAATGTATTTATTTTTATCTTAGTAGTAGCCAGTCTAATCTGGATGGCCTGTTGCTCTGCATCACTCATACTTCTCATGCTTTTCTGTGTTCATCACCATGGGAACTATGAAATAGCAATACTTAAATATGGAATCCTTCTGATCTCTGCCCATTTGTTGATTGATTTTTCTTTTCTTGCTGACCCAAGTCTTCTACTTTGAGTGAGACTAGGTATGCATATTAAGGAACTTCTGTAGTCAGTAAATGAACCTTATTTTCTTTAGCATATTCCTTTTATCTTAAGAAACAACATACTTGGAAGGTCAGTAGTTGTGAAACTAGTAATTGCCTTTCATGATACATTTTTATTTCCTAGTTATAGTTGGTTGGCTAGGAAAACAACAAAGAATCAAGCTCTTACTTTTAAATTTCTGTATATGGACATATTATAGAAATCTACAAGCACTTTTAAAAGCTTTTTACATTTATATTGCCTTAGTGCTGATAGTTTTTGAGTGATTGGATCACAGACTCACATTTCACTACCAGCTGTCATTCAACTTCCATTTAAATATTTTCTGTGTAAGATAAAACTACAGTACAACCATCCTAATTAGTACCTGTGCATTTAGGGTTCTTGTAGATAAATTTCTGCAGTGGTGTGAACATCCTTGCTTCACAGTTACTCTTCATATCATCTGATCAGAAGATGACACCTAACTGTAGGTGCCGGGACAACTTAAAGCAAAATCTTTTTTAGACACTGGAAAATTTGTTACCCCTTTAATTTTTTTTTTTTTTTTAACATTTATTCATTTTTGAGAGAGAGACAGAGTGTGAGTAGGGGAGGGGCCCAGAGAAAGGGAGACAAAGAATCTGAAGTAGCTCCAGGCTCCGAGCTGTCAGCACAGAGCTGGACATGGGGCTGGAACTCAGTGAGATCATGACCTGAGCTGAAGTCAGACGCTTAACCAACTGAGCCACCCAGGCACCCCTGTTACCCCTTTAAAAACCATATTTAAGATGTTTAAAAATAGTTTACTGGAGATTTCAATTCTGGTTTTTCTGGGTGTAGGTATTCGTTTTGTGGATTAATTTAGCCCTTTAAAATGATGTATGTGCTTGCTAGGAATTTATCCAAGGGATACAGGAGTACTGATGCATAGGGGCACCTGTACCCCAATGTTTATAGCGGCACTCTCAACAATAGCCAAATTATGGAAAGAGCCTAAATGTCCATCAACTGATGAATGGATAAAGAAATTGTGGTTTATATACACAATGGAATACTACGTGGCAATGAGAAAAAATGAAATATGGCCTTTTGTAGCAACGTGGATGGAACTGGAGAGTGTGATGCTAAGTGAAATAAGCCATACAGAGAAAGACAGATACCATATGGTTTCACTCTTATGTGGATCCTGAGAAACATAACAGAAACCCATGGGGGAGGGGAAGGGAAAAAAAAAAAAAAAAAAAGAGGTTAGAGTGGGAGAGAGCCAAAGCATAAGAGACTGTTAAAAACTGAGAACAAACTGAGGGCTGATGGGGGGTGGGAGGGAGGGCAGGGTGGGTGATGGGTATTGAGGAGGGAACCTTTTGGGATGAGCACTGGGTGTTGTATGGAAACCAATTTGACAGTAAATTTCATATATTAAAAAAAAAAAAAAAAATGATGTATGTGCTTAATAGCGTGTCATTTTAAATTACCCTTCTGTTCACTTCTGTTTTAAGATACTTAAAAATTTATAAGGAATGTAAAAATAATTTTAAATTATCTTACAATAACTTACTAAATTATTTGTTGTAATCATATCTTTTTTCTGTTATTACTTCCATTTCCTTTACCCTAGATAATCAGTAGTAAGCTTTCTAAATTGATTTACCCTCCTGGCAAATTCTTTTAACATATCCTAGTACTTCTGCCGTAGGAATTTCTCAGGTATCAAAAATAGTATATTTAAAGTACTCTGATCAGGGTCATTCCTTTCCTTACCCTGTTACTAGAGTAGAGCATCGTGTTCTTTGTAAATCCCTGTTAAGTATGATTGTGCATGCATTGGAAGATTTTTTTCATCTTGAGACTGAAACTTTATTCATTAAATAGTTTTTAAAAAGTTTGATATATTCAAGCAACCATACCTCTTTACATTAGGAATATAAATAGCTAGCTGCCTTTATAAGTGGCATAACATAGGGTCATGTAAAAATATAACAGGGAACATATTATAGGATTGCAGTTTAATTCTGGTGTTTGTAGAATGTGCTAAAGTTAGAGAGCTGAGCAGTTCTCTTGTAAAATATGATAGTATACTAGGGCCTCCTCCCTATTGGCCAATATTACTTGGTACTTTTTTTAAGGATACACATTTCATTTAGAATCAACATAGTTTTCCATCATTAAGTTTTATTCAAACATATATAATTCTTGGCTTATTGTTAAATCTCAGTTTGCTCTAAGAGAACATTTTTAACTGCTGAAGCAATAATTTATCAGTTAATATATGGATTAATTATAGTGTGGTCTTTCACGTATAACATATTTAAAAATCAACAAGTACCTTTTCGTACATTTGTATTTTGCTTTATTGATTTCTGCCTGCCTTCCTTCTCACCATCTGTCCACAGATACACAGATATACCCAGATATATTGTCACCACAGCTACAGTACATGCTATTATATTTGTCACAGGCTAGTGGAGAACACAGATGAGTTAAAGGAACTCACAGAGTAGTGGAGAACACAGATGACTAAGTAATGACAGTAAAAAGAAGCCACCAGCTGCCTAGAGGAAGGTTAGGGAGTTTTTCAGAAAAGTTATCATTTGAGTTTGAAGATGGTAGGTAAGAAGGGGTGGGGGTTTAACCTTGTAGCAAGAGAAGAAAGATGAAGAGGAAAAGCACCAATTGAAGAACTATGTCACAAAGAAGACAAATACCATATGATTTCACTCATATGTGGAATTTAAGAAACAAAACAGATGAACATGGGGAGAAAAAAGAGAGGCAAACCATAAAACAGACTCCTAATTATGAAGAACGAATGAGGGTTGCTGGAAGGGAGGTGGGCAGGGGGATGAAATGGGTGAAGGGTATTAAGGAAGGCACTTGTGATGAGCACTGGGTGTGGTATGTAAGAGATGAATTACCAAATCCTGTACCTGAAACTAATATTACACTGTATTTTAGCTAAATAAAATTTAATAAAAACTTGGAGGGCAAAAAAGGAAGTTAAATGAGTTAGGTTCAAGAGAAAGGTGAGTAGACAAGAAAAGTACTTGCATCCCTGGGAGCATTAACTGAGTCTGGGGGCATAGGTGGGCAAAGGAACAAGTCTGCCATGAACAAGGCATCTTTTATGGCCCTAGGAGGAACCAGCTGAACTTCTTTAACAGCCATATGTAAGCTGACATGAGATATTGGAGGATGGGGTCCTCAGACAGAGTTGGTTCACCTCAGATGCCAGATCTCATCAGGACTTACGCTTAGTAAGCAGTGATAAAGAAAATTAGGACTGAGCTAGAGAGACAAAGTTTTGCAGTGCTAGAGATCCCAAAACCTTGCTAGAAGAAAAGACCCCATTCCATCTTTAAGACATTTGAAACGAGAAGTGAACTAGAGCTAAATAAAGGGACAGCTCAGCTCCAACCCAGATACATTCCTAATTATATTGAAGAGATTCTCTCTTTAGCTACTTGACAGAGGAAATAAACTGCCTTCTCTGGGGGAAAATATCTACTTACGTATCTATTTTTCTTTCATTTACTTATGTATCTATGCAATATCTGGCAAAAATAAAAATATTAAGAAACAAAGGAAAATGGGATCTATAAGAGAAAAAAATAGTTGATATAAGAAAACAAACATGACCTCATATTTGAATTAGCAGACAAGAACTTAAAACAACTATGTTAAAGAATTTAGAGGAAAAGATGGTCAAAATTGCTAAAAAGGTAGACAATTTCAGCAGAGAAATGGAACTCTAAAAAAGAACCAAGTGAAATTTCTAAAACTGAAAGTAAAAGTTTATTTCTTATAACCAGCAGTGAGCCACTGAACCTTTTTAGGTAGAGGGTGAATGTCATGGTATTTATAAAATTAATTAGAACACTGTAACTCCTACCATAAACTATGTCTTATTATAAGAAATGTTATCTTGAACTAAGTTTTGAAGGAGGGAAAGGGACTTGACATAGATCTGAAACAGATTTTTAGGATAGAACAGGCCTAAAAGACTTACACAATATTGGCAGTAAGAGGGAGAGGGAAGAATCAGTTAAATCTAGAGTATCTGCCTTTGGAAACTGTTGGATGTTAGTGTTATATGAGAAAGAGGATTAAGTGTAAGTATCAGACGTAAGAAGGAAAAGAATGAGTTCAGGTCTGGGTGTGGTTGATTTGAGGTGGCTTTGGGACATTCAGGTGATATTGAGTGAGCATTTATTTATAACTTGAATGCTGTCAGTTTCATATGTATATCTTTAGTAAATTCTAAGATGTGTGTTTTCTCTCATTTTGACGTCTCTAAAAACAGGTCATGGCTTGTAATTAATGGCCTCCCCAAATCCTTTTTGGATGGGAAGTTTTGTGCATTATTGATAATTCATGTGTTGATTGCAAGAATAAACAACAGTTTCATATTTTTTTTTGCAAAACAACAAATGCTTTGTGAGACCTAAAAAGAGAATATAGCCACAAGTGAAAAAAGCTGGGTTAAGTTCAAAAGGTTTGCTATCACATGCCAGGCACTGAAATTGAAGACACAAGAGGAAATTGCCATATCAGTGAGGATAGATAAAAGAAATATCTAAGCAGTGAGAGGCTGGTGTGGACCAATTCATGTATTGCACAGGACTGTTGTTAAGGCATTGTATCATGAATTATTTGGCATATATTTTCTTTTTCAGAGATTCATAAAAGTATAGTGTTTCTTATAACTTTGATCAAGAATCATTGGCATACATGTAGTAGTTGAAACTTTGGGCGTGGAGGAAATATCTAGAAAGAACATAGAGTGAAATGAGAAAAAGGCATAAGAGGTCTCTGATGATAGGGTCTGATACACTCTGCTCTGAGTGTGTCCTTTGTTTAGCAGGAAGGCAGAGTGCATACCTGTTGTGATTGCTGGGCATGTGCACTCCTTGATCTCTGTCGACTTCACCTCAATGTGAATTTGGTAGTAGCCTGTTTACTTTCCTAAGGCAGAAAATGTAGCACCACAGTGTTACAAGTGAGAAATACCATGGTGTTCCAAGGACTTTAATTCTGTGTGTGAAGGTGACATGTTAAATTTAGGCCAAAAAAATACCTACCTAAAAATGGAGGAAAGCAAAAAAAATTTTTAATTAAATTGTTAGTAACGTAATATGCTGATGAACTTACCTGATCAACAGAAAAGAAGCAGGAAAACATCAAATGTGAGCAAAATAGAAATACAGCTTTTCCCTTGTTTTTTTTTTTTCCCTCAAAGATCTTTTTTTCCTAAGATAAAAAAAATTGTATATATTTATAAAATAAAGTTTCAAAAATTATAAAAACACCATGTGTTCCTTATAACTAAGAAAACAGTCCAAACAAATTTGGGGTTTATTCTTATTACCACATTTGTATTTTTTTCTTCTATGCATTCATTTCTGTGCATGCATTTCTATTTGTTATTCAAAACTTTTTTGTTAAATGCCTGTAGGTTATTAGTCATTGAGGTGCTGGGGCTGTAATGTCATACATGGTACATAATCATTTGCTCTTATGCTTCTTGTTGTATTCTAAAAGGGGAGGTGGACACAAATTTTTTCAAATATTGATAATTTCTAGGAAGAAATAAAACATGGTTTCACTTTGGGAGAACCAGTCTTTGATAGGGCATTCAGGGATGGATTCTTTAAAGAGGTGATACTTAGGTTAGGATCTGAAAGTTGATAAAGGAGTTAGCCATGCAAAAGGTAGTAGGGGAAACACCATATGCAAAAGTTCTGAGGTGCAAATAAGTATGATGTGTTGGAGGACACACCAGAAGGAGAACATTGGTAGGAAAGGAACTTGCCATAGTCAAGAATATATAGGTCCATATAAGCTTTAGCCCTTTTCATTCCCAACCCCTTTACTCCAGTTATCCAGTGTTATTAATAATAGTGTAAAACAGTTTCATGCTACTGTTAGGCCCTCCCCTACATCTCTTTCATTTCAATAATTCCTATTTCACAGTTACATTGCAAATGCCAGCCAGGTTGCCATATTATGTTTACATTTGGCTAAAACTCTTTGCTTATCAATTTTATTTTCTCATCTTCTTCTGTCATAAAATTTCTATTTTGATATAATTCTCATTTGGCTAGTGCTCATCCACCACTGTTTTAATAAAATGTACTTGGGGAATGAACTTCTGAATCCTTGCAGTGTCTTCATTTTATCCTTATACATAGCCCTACTGGGTGTAAGTTTCTTAATTACCCCTCAATCATTTGTAGATTGTCTTCTAGTGTTATAGTTAAGAAATTTGATGCTAACATTTCCTCATAAGGAACTTACTGTCTCTGAAAGTTTCTAAAATTTTTTCCTTGCCCTTAAATTAATCCTAAAATTTAGGATTTCCAGTGGAAGTGTGGTGTCTCTTTCTCCATACACACACACACACACACACACACACACACACACACACACACACACACACAAATATTCCTGCTTGTAGTAAGCTCTTGAAATTTGTACTAAAGACTTTAACTCAAGAAAATTTTCTTCTGTTTAGTTAAACCTGTATTTGTTTCTTTTTCTCTTCCTGGAACTCCTGATTTTATGCTAGGGTTTCTAAGTCTTATATTTTCCTCATGATTGCCATTCTGTTTTGTTCTTTTTTGTGAGCGGTAGGTCAAAGATTGACCTATTGCAGCAACTTTTAGCCTTTCTGACTTTCGTTCACATAGTACATTTTAATCATACAAATCTAATCAAAGCAAAAAATTCTTGATGCAGTATATACTCTTACTATGTGTGATGCACTCTATTTTCTGCTCTTGTTTAGTATATTCTAGACTTTATTTAATTTTAAAAAAATACTAGTTGCTATATATACTAAATCAGTGATTCTCAATCAAGGACAGTTTTGCCTCCCAAGAGACATTTGGCATTGTGTGGAGACATTTTTATTGTCATGACTGAGTTGGATACTGCTGGCATCTAATGGGTAGAGGCCGGAGATACAATTACACATCCTACAATGCACAGGACAGCCCCCTCAACAAATGTCAGTAATGCCAAGTTGAAAACTGTACACTAAATTGATTTTTTTACTTCTCAGTGCTTTGTTTCTCAACCCTGGCAGTACAGCCATTAGAATCACATGAGAGGATTGATTTACTAAGTTGAGATTAGCTCATGACTGGTAGTTTTAAAAGTTCCTCAATGTTTAAAAAACAAAGATTTATGGTATAGTAATGAGAAAATATCCAGGCCTAATTGTGTGTGTGTGTGTGTGTGTGTGTGTGTGTGTGTGTGTGTTTAACAAAAGCTGGTTATTAATCTGATATGTAAGCATTATAATATTTATACTTTAATTCAACTTTTTAGTTACTACACTAGTAAAAAGAAAATCTTTGTGTTAGATTATACTGTGTTTTGAATATTTGTTGTTCAGAAGATGAAATTAAACCAGACAATTAGACATTATTTCAGATAAGAATTTTTAGTGTAGTAATTAAGGTTATCACATTTGCTATATTTTAGCCTTATACCACCTATATATTGTATTTTAAGGTGCAGACTAAGCATCATTCCAGGTGGTTTGAATACCAGCAAATTATTAAGATACTGCATTCTGGTGAGCCCATGTTTCTGTGTGGTGGTAGAAATCAGATTATTCTTGTTTAGATCACACAGAAGAGATAATACTTAGCCAAGTCAGTCCAGTTACAAATAGAGGAGTCTAGCAGAGGATCAGAATAAGTTGCAAAGTTGAGCCACCTTGGGTTCCCGGAGTTGGGAGAGGACTGGCCTTCAGTGATAGAAGGGGTTGAATATATTGTATACAGATTTGAAGATGTGTGAAGTTCTTTTCACATCTAAATGTGCTTTCCTCTTATCTGCCAACAGGTACAACTGTAACTGCTTTAAGATTGTTTAAGAATCTACCTGTAAGAAAGCAGTTTTACTCAACTGCTAAAAAATGTAAAGATGAAATAAAAAAGATCCAGGATCTCCTCATAAGCTATGGTATACTTAAACCTGACTTAAGGATTGTTTTTATACATAACAAGGTAAGTATTATTATGTTTCTATAAGATTTTTTGGTATATGATATTATAAAGGCACAATTTTATCAAAATCAGATATGTAAAGTCTTCTTGCAAAAATTTGTCCACAATTTGTTTAGTTTATTATATAAAGAACCTCTTTACTTTCTTATCTGACATCTAGATGAAATCTGATTGAACCTTTCATAATTTCTGAGATCAGGGATTTTGCCAGTAGACATCCAAGAAATATTTGAGTGCTACCTAAATATGCAGATGTATAAGACTTGTTCTTTTCCTTTAAGGAGTTCACAATTTAGTGACATTTTTCACCTTCTATTACAAACTGTTTCTCCTTTGGAAGAGTTTTTTTTGTTTTTTAAAGGAAACTACCTCATTTCTTCCCAGTTTTCAAGTGAGGCTGATTAAGAAATTCTTGTTGCGTGATGAATCTTGATAGAATGAAAGGTATTTTCTGATTATTCTGTTTTTCATAAAATTCCACATGTGCACTTGAATATTTAAGAGAGGAAAGCAGAAGTATGGAAACCCAATGGGGAGTTGAGAGTTAACATTTATTGAGGCCCTACACAATGCTACAACATCATATCCTAGGTACATTAAACTCCTATGATCCACAGCAACAACTGAGTGAAGTAGACATATCAATTTACCATTGTCCTCTGGACTGAACTCAAGAGAGGTTTAATACTTTGCTCTGTGTTGCACAGCTAGTAAATTGTTGAGATGGGATTTGAAACTTAACATGCCTACAGACTGCAGGCTATTTCCACTCTGCTGTCTTGTCTTTTCATTTTAATACCTTTTGTATATATAGTTCTTTTCCAGGTTTCAGAACACTTACTAATAACTTTGTAAGTTAAGCAGCATTATTTCTATTTGTAGGAGGAACTTAAAGCTCAGAGTAATCAAAGAAATTGTTATATACTTTACAGTAATTAGTAGTACTGGGGTCAGAATCCTTTTTCATCCAGCATTCTTTCTATTCTGTGTCTTTTTACTTGTTATTAAGATGATTCTGTCTTAAACCAAACCATGGTGGAATATTTATGATCAAAATCTTTGGTCATTTAAAAAAAAAACAGAAAAGAAAGAAAAACATTAAGATTAGTCAGCCACCTATTCCTGCTACCATAGAACTCAACCACATGATACCTTGAGATCTCTTCCTGCTCTACCATGCTATGATTCCTCAGGATGTTGATAGATGGAGGCTCATCCCGGTAGTATAAATAACCCTATGACCTCTTTATCCAAAGGACATTTAGCAATTAAAAGCTGAATATACCCAAGTTAAGAAAAGATCAAGGACAGAAGAAAGTGATTGGGAAGGGAAAACATATGAAAAAGGTAAAATATGAAGATAGGAACTTCTTTTTTTTAAAGAAAAGCAACAATAAGAAAATAGAATAAAACAAGATTTCTGCCTCATGTAATAGAAATGAGTATTTAAAGTCAAATATATATTTTCTAAGTTTTGGATAAGTTTATATTATTTTCCAACCACTGTACGATCACCAGTACAGGCATTATCTTTTGAGAATGGAAGGTAGTATTTTATAATATGCTGCATTTTATTATTTTTTGAGGACAGCACATCTGAACTTACATTGAATAAACACAAGTCCCTTGATAGCCTTCAGTAATTTCAGATTCAGTTCAAATCCTAAAGAGTATGCTGAGAGTATTTTACCATGAAAATAATGTGAGATTATCAAAAATCTTACAGTAAAATTAAGTATTAGTATTATTACACAAGATCAAGGACTGAATTAGAACAAGCACTCTGTCTTCAAGCTTCCTTCTCTTAGTACAAATTATTGTGCCACTTTTTTCTTTCTTAGTAGTGCTGTTGTGCCTCAAATGCTGAAATATATTGTTAAACCTCCCAGAATGGCAGTGGCACATATCATAAATCTCTTTGAACATTGAGTCCTGCTCTCCTCTTAGCCTTTTTCTTTTAAACATGTTTATCATTATTTATGTGCTTTTCGGAAGAATTTTTTGCCTCTGCTTGAAATTTAAAAATGACTATATTGACATCTTTTCTTGAAATTTTTTTCTGCTTTATAAACAAACAATCATATTGCACATAATATGAGAAGTACTATTGCTATTTTGACATCTTGGATTAGATAGTGTTCCTTCTTTTTATGAAGGTTTAACCTGCCAAGACATTCTTTGAATACTGATAATGTTGATGTTCTTGCCAGTATGGTTATGTTAGAAAGAGGTATTTTTCTTCTTTCATCACCATGTTCCTTGAAAGCGTATTGAATAATGAGACAGCCAAAGGGAAATAATTTACAAGTGGATTCAGTGACTTTATTTAAAGTAGATATTATTTGGAGAAATGTTAGAGCCATTCCTTAAACAAGCACTATAATCTTCAGCTTTAGTTGTAATAACTGAATTCCTGTGAAGTCCTGCTGTGTACATTTTCATTTATAATGTAGTTATTTCCTAGAACTAAAAAATTTTCTCAGTGTGATTATATGAAACCAATTTAGTATTCTAGCTCTTTCATATATGCATGAATAGTTCTGTAGACGACTAGTTTAGAATATAATGTTAAATTGTGATTTCAAATAAGGGGTACTTTCATATTTCATGGTTGTTGGTTTTTGTGAATGTGTTCTTCTGACTAAAATACTATTTATGGTTGTAAAAATTGTTTTGAATTGAATTTTGTTTTGATAATTAGAGGCCCACAGTATTGAAAAGCTGAATTGGATTATCATTGATACGAGAAGGTTTTAACTGTTACAAGAGAATAGTAATTTAAGGAGTGACTTTCCATCTACCTACCCTACCTCCATGTCACATTAGTCTAAAAGCTTATTGGGATCAGTTTATTTTTAAGGTCTGGAAGAATGATGACACAGCTTTGAAGAGTTGAATATCTCTGGCATCAGTCAATCTGGGAAGAGGCAGGACCTTAGCTGGAAACAGAAACCCAGAAAACTGGCCATAGAGATTTGGTAGTGTGTGTAGTGGCTTCCTCTCTTGACATAGTTTTCTGGGTCGCTAGGAGGGTACTCTTTTGTGGTGGTGGCTGAAGATGTAGGAGGAAGGGGGTGACCAAGAATGAGAAAGAAGGGACATGTTTATTAGATTATAAACTGAAGATTAAAAAGTAGTAGTTTATAATATGTATCCCCAACATTCATGATATTCTCTTTGTTCATTGTATTATTATTTTTTTTTCAACTCTTAAGCCTTTTACACAAATATTGTTAAATGTCTCAGTTTTGTTTCAGCTGTACTATATGAGGAATCAAGAAAAAGTCCACAGTTGGGCCAGTATTACCCACATCCCAAGCAAGGTTATGGAGGCAGTATAGTCAACAGGAAATTCCAGTTCAAGACTGTAGTTCAAATGCCCTTTCCTTAAATTCCCTTTCTTTCTTCTAGTTCCAACTTTGAAAGTTTGAGTGGGTTTTGTTTTTTGTTTTGTTTTGTTTTTAATTAATGAAGGTGGAGGTCCATTCAGATATAGTTTTCAGGTTAGCTTGAGGTTGATTATCAGTCTTGATTGGTTGGTTGGGATTTTTTGGTGATGTTGTGTTTTGTTTTGTTTTTTTGCTGCCTGCAAATTAATGATAACTAAATTCTTTAAATGGTTCTGTTTTTTTCTTTATTATATTCTTTTACTTTTCACCTAGTTTCTGTTAACTATTATATAGAAAAGATGAAAGACATACATAAGTCACATTTTATAGTAGTTTTTTTTAAGCTTATTTATTATTTTTATTTTTTATTTATTTTGAGAGAAAGAGAGAGCGCGCGCGCACACACACACACACACACACACACACACACACACATGAGTGGAAAGGGGCAGAGAGAGAAGGAAACAGGGAATCCCAAGCAGACTCCGTGCTGTCAGCACAGAGCCCAACACAGGGCTTGATCTCACGAACCGTTAAGATCAGGACCAGAGCCGAAATCAATAGTCAGATATTCAGTGGAATGAGTCACCCAGGCACCCCTACTGTAGTTTATTTTTTATCTCGATGTTTATCCATACTATCCATATTGAAGGAATCTCTGAATTCTTCCCCTATCCCCAGCAAGACATAGTTATTCTTCGTCTTCTTCTGTAACATTATTTGCATATTTCTATTATGTCATTTTTGCTTTGTTGGCAATGATTTGTGTACTGTCTTTCCTTCTCAGCAGACTCTTGTGGGAGGGAGAACTGCATCTAATTCATATTCCCCTTAATACTCAGTGCATAGCACACAGTAAAATACTAAATGAAATACATGGTGCTAAAATCAAAATCACATAAATTTATAAAACTCCAGTTTTGAACACTCTGGCCTCTTTCAGAACAGGTGTCACTGGAGAATCCAATAGGATGAATCCTCAAAAAAGGATTCATTTTATAAATATGAGGATTCATCCTTTTAGATTCTTCAGTGACCTCTTAGATATTTACAGAGTATATTCTCACTTGTATTCATATATACTGTTCTAGTCTCTTTTCTTGGCATGTAAGTCATTGATATGTCTTCATTAGAACTAGTTAGGAAATACATAAAGATTGCATGGAGGGACAGTGAGAGGGAAACACTTGACAGGGACATAGTCTTTAAGTTATCAATTTAATATATTTTGTTTCTATTAACTTAGTTAAATGGAACTATATGATTATTCCTTTACAAATTCTCTAACCAAATACATCTTACAGTTACTATTTATCCTAATACATTTCTCTACTTCAAAACAGTAGATTTCTCTTCTGATCAGTAATTTCCAGAGAATTCTGCACAAATCTAGCTTTTTGAGCTTAGGCCAGTAAAAGTTGATCACATGATCTCTAAGGTCCTTTTCAACTCTAAACCTCTTTGATTTTTAAGGATGTCTACATAAATCTTAAGCACTTCATTTCTTAAAAAATTGGAGCTTCACATTTCCATCACTTAGAAGTTCTAAGAAGGTGATTTATATATCAAATCACAAAATATAAGCATTTATGCCTCCTAGATTTTTAGGTCTTTACATCTAGAAAAGACCACTGAAAATCTTTTTTGTCCTGTCTTAAACCTTTTAGCAAATAGAGTATTTTTATCCCTATCCCTTCCCATTTTATCTTCACGTGACCATGTGAGTGGATTGCCTAATAACTTAAATGTTTAATGTAGCATAAGATGAGCTAAAGTTCAATTCTCTTAGCTCTTAATGCAATATTTATTCTCCTTTGCTATAGCTTTTCCACAGCTACTAGATACAGAGCTTTGAGTATGTGCTATGGAATAATTATGTGATAGCCTATGGAATAATTACATGATAGGAGTTTACAGAATAAGTGAGGAAGATGTGAAAGTGTATGAACGTTTAAATAGATGAAAAGAATAATGAAAAGTTACTGATTATCAAATGATATTGGTAAATACTATGAAAAGGGAAAGGTTACTTCAGGCTAGAATAGTCAAGGAAGACTTCATGGTGGATGTATTTTGATCTGTATCTTTCTGTGGATGTTTAACAAATGTCTTGGCTGGACTGGAGCTGATGCTGGTGTAGATCAGTGTGTGTGGAGATAGGTCTGACCCCCATGAACAAGAGTTCTTTCTTGCTCTGAATAGATAAAATGTCACTTTACCTGTAACAAAATGTTTAGAGAACTTGCCTAAAGCCTAAGAGCTTCATGAAAATCAACTTAAAACCTCTTTATAGCTGGAATTCAGCTCCATACTAAATGTAGATGGTGAGGCAGGAGAGGGTCAGCAGAATTTCTGAAAAAAACCCTATGAGTAAGTGAAGGTATCTGATCTGGACAGAAAGCAAAACTTCTCCTTAGGTTTTTTTATTGATAGGAGCCAGATGAGAGCCCAGAGCAGTGAGGTGTAGATGTCCATTGGTAGTTACCAACAGGGAATCTTTAAGACCATCTCTCTCTCCTCCATGCTTTTATCTGTATGTGTCAGATGGTATTTCCAGAACTCTCAATCCTGGCAAGACCTCTCTAGTCTTTCCCTTAAGAGTCAAAGTCTTGCAACTGTGAAGTGCTTTGGGACTGCCAGCCCTAATCTCATCATGTTTCTATTCCCTTTTATGTCAATCAACTCAAGAAGGCTGAGTCTCTCAACTCATTCTTTATCACCCTGGACTCTTTTTCTCATCCAAATCATTTGTCTCTTACACATCCCCATGTCCTGAAATGTCCCATTTCATGATTAGTCACAAGTAAAATCCTCTGTGTCCTTAGCCTTTTCTTGCTCTGGAATCTGACTTTCCCTGAGAACACTATATCCTCTGCAGCCCTTTCAAATGGTGACTGATTTCTCTCATCTGTTTCTCACTTCCTTGTTCCTCATTGCAACTTCCAGACCATTCCTTTTTCTCTCCAACCCAAAATCTCATTCAGATTTTAATTTCATGTCTTTAGATCCCTAGATCACTATCACTCTGTGATTTCAGTATCCTCATAGTCCTTTCTAGCTTCTCAAATTTTTTACCTTTTCTCCAGTGATTGTTCTTTCCACCCTACTGTAGCTATTAAATCAGTGGCTATACCATAGACTTTGTTATTGCCAAAAACCACTTCCTCCATAATTTCATTGTTAAGTATTTCACTCTCTGACCATGACCTCCTGTGTCCCCAGCTTATTCCATCCAGCAACCTTCAGACTCTACTGGATCCATTGATCCTACCATCTTTTAATTGTTTTTTATCCATTTTTTCCTCATTTCTCTGCTTAAATTATAAGGTCCATAATTACCATGCTGTCCTTGGGTACTCCCTTAGTTTCTTGCTTCTCTCTCACTGAACTGTGCTTGTTTGACTAACCAAATCCTGGTGAAAGCCATCTTTTTGTCCTCTTGGTGCCTGAACCAAGCTGAATGTTGTAGAAGAAAATACACACCCATCATGACTTTAAATTCATGATCACTAATTTTAGTGCTGCCTGGCAGTCATACTGTGTTTCTCTAGTGCATTTTTCTCTCCTGATCTCCTACATCAGTGCTTTAAACAGACTGTAATGTGTATGTAGATCACCTGGGATTTCAGGATGCAGATTCTGATTTAGTAAGTTAGAAAGGGCCTGAGATTGTACATTCTCAACAAGCCTCCAAATGATGTGGTTGCTGCTGTCCATGAACTACACATTGATTGGCAAGGTCCCAAATGGCCATTTCATCTATCCTGTCCTCAGACAGCCAACACCTTCTTTTCCATCTTCACTGTCATCTGACCTTACATCCTATTTTAGTGAGAAAATTGAGGCAATCAGGAAAGGACTTCCACAAATCTATCCACCTATCTGCAGCTGTGTCCATACATCAGCCTTCCTTTCCATCACTATAGATGTACTCCCCACGTTCCTAGGAAAAGCTGACTTGGGCACCTCTTCTAGAAATAGTTGTCTTTATTCATTTTCTCCAGTTACTGTCCTCCCATTCTCTCTTGAACCTATTTTCTCTCAGTTTTTCTCTACCACTCTCCCAAAACTGCTCTTGTCAGGGACCATTTACCTCCACATTGCTAAATCCAGTAGTCACTTCTCAGTCCTTATCTTAGTTAGCATTTGCCACAGTTGATCTTCCCATCCTTGAAACACTTTTTAACTTGGCTTCTAAGTCTGCACAACTTGTTTTTTTCCTATCTCTCTTTCTACATCAGTCCTCTAGTTGCATTTCATATCCTAACTTCTAAACTTTTAGTGTCCTACAATTTACTCTCTTGTATATATGTGTATGTGTATATATACACATTTTCATAGTGTTCTTATTCAAATGACTTTACATATCATTTATCCATTGATGACTCCTAAATTTTTATTTCCATTCTATAACTCTCCCCTGAACTCCAAACTCCGATTACCACCCAGAAATCCTCTGTGTATTTGGTAATGATAATTTGACACATTTAACTTGTCAAAAACTGAGCTTTGTATCTCCTCTTCTGGAACTTTTTCCACAGCCTTTCCCATCAATATATGAGAATTCTGTATTTCTAGGTGGCAAACCAAATGCCTTAAGATTATCCTTGACTATTGATTCTCTTTCACTTTGATTGAAGAGTAAATTCTGTAGGCCTACCTTCAAAATATATGTAAAACCTAACCAGATTTCACTATGTCAGTGACTACCACTGTGGTTCAAGCCACCATCATCTCTCACCTGGGTTTTTTTAATAGTATCCTAATTGGATCTCTCCACTTCCTTCTTTGCTGTTTTAAGTCTGTTTACTGCCCAATAACTAGAGTGATTCTGTAAAAATGTAAGTCAGATCATGCAACTCCTCTTTAATGAGTTTCCATATCAGAGTAAAATCAAAGCCTTTGTAAATGGCCTATCAATTTTACATCTAGGTCAGTAAACTTTGTTTAAAAAAAAGAATTATATAGTAAATATTTTGGGGTTTGGGGGCTATACAGTCTCTTACAACTCTTCAGCTTTGCCTTTGTAGCATGAAAGCAGCCACAGACTGGAAAACTTCAAAAGGAAAATTTAAAGGCAATCAACCCCTTGGCCTGTAGTTTGCTTCCCTTTTGTAGATGATCTGATTCACCATTTCATCTGATGTCATTTATTTCTTTCCTCTTACTCACTTTGTTTCAGTTGAACTAGCCTCCTTGTTGTTCCTTGAACTTGTTAGTCATACTTCCAATTCAGGACCTTTGTGTTTGTAGTTCCTTTGCCTAGAACATTTTTGTATACATTTGGCTCAATCTCATCTTTTAAAACTTCTCAGGCTTTCTTTAGCCACCCTAAAATTGCAGTCATTTCCCCTGTCCCACACACATTTTCCTGCTCTATTTTTCTTCTTAAAACTCATAACCATCTAATATGCTATATATTGTACTTATCTTGATTTATTCTTTCTCTTCTCTAGAATATAATTTCCATGAGAGGAAAGGTGTTTTACTACTGTCTCACTGCTGTACTCCTAGAGCCTACAGTAGTATTTCATGTAGGTGCTCAAAAAAAATAGGTGGTAAATGAATGTAATCAAGGGTTCAGAGCATGGAGGACAGGAGTGCTCCATCACATGAGTGGCACTAGTGCATACTAAATTGTGAATGTAGGTAGTTAAGCACTTATGATACAGGCTGATGAGGTCACTAAAGATTAAAGACAGCAACTGGAACAGAGAGGTAGCAAAATAGCAAGTATCGGCTCTTAGACCTGAAACACTTCCTTTTCCTTCTGGGGAACTCATAGAAAGTCTGAGAAAAGGGAGGGCTGACTTTGGTCTCTAGGCGATGTGGATATTATTGAAGTAGACACAACCTGTAGTGAAGTAGACACAACTTGTAATTTCATCTAGGCCCCCCCCCCCCGCCCCAGGTGGGTGAGTCTATATTATAGAATTTGCTAATATGGATAAATGGATCAAGTCATTCTAGGTAGAGAAATAGTGTGAAGATAAAAGGTATAGGTAGGTAAGTACAGAGCACATTTAGAGGCAGTTAAATCAGTTTAGGTGAGTCAGGTATTTTATATAGAGAAGTAGAGGAAGATAGATAAGTGAAAGATAATTTGAGGCTAGATTATAAAAGAATATAAAAAGAATATAAAAGAATGCTAGGCTGAGTCTTTTTTGTTTCTTTTTAATAGAAAATTGGGAATAGGGAAATGATCAAGGTGTTAACTCTGACATTAGTTTGGCAGTAGTGTGCAGGAAAGAATTGTAGGAGGCTTTGAGCAGTAAGTGTTACAGCTTTAAGCTGTAACAAAAGTCCAGGCACCTTGGGCCTGAATAAGGATAAATACATTGACAAAGAAAGCAAAGGGTGTCTGTGATAGCAATTATAAGGAAGAATCAATGAGACTGGTTGACTGCATGTGGAAAATGAACACAAAAGATCTGAGGGTATCTGATTTATTTAACTTACATGCCTAGGAAAATGATAATGCTACATCCCTTTTATATCCCTGGATGGGTGTATCTGACTTTCACTTTTAATATGTAGTTACCTTCATGTATTACTCTGACATAATTTTGATTTCACTTTAAAAAGAATCTAATACTGGGGCGCCTGGGTGGCTCAGTTGGTTGAGCGTCCGACTTTGGCTCAGGTCATGACCTCGCGGTCTGCGGTCTGTGAGTTCGAGCCCCACATCAGGCTCTGTGCAGACAGCTCAGAGCCCGGAGCCTGCTTCGGATCCTGTTTCTCCCTCTCTCTCCACCCTTCCCCAACTCATGCTCTGTCTCAGAAATAAATAAACATTAAAAAAATTAAAAAAAAAAAAGAATCTAATACAAACAAAAAATGAGGTTTTGAAGTGAAGTTATTGTTACCTCATCAATAAAGGTTTTGGTAACTAGTCAATTAAGAAAGGAAAGTTAATCATCTCCAAGTTGGATGTTCGTTGTTAGCTTTAAACCTTACTGCTTTTTTTTTTTTTTTTTTAAGTGTTTTTTTATTTTTGAGACAGAGACAGAGCATGAGCAGGGGAGGGGCAGAGAGAGAGTGAGACATAGAATCTGAAGCAGGCTCCAGGCTTTGAGCTGTCAGCACAGAGCCCGATGCGGGGCTCGAGCTCACAAACCGCGAGATCATGACCTGAGTCAAAGTCAGACGCTCAACCGACTGAGCCACCCAGGTGCCCCAAAACTTACTGCTTGTTTTTAAAAAGAGGCACAAGGGGCACCTGGGTGCTCAGTTGGTTAAGCCTCCAACTCTTGATTTTGGCTCAGATCATGACCTCACGGTTGTGAGATCAAGCCCCGTGTTGCACTGTGTTATGGGCATGGGCATGGATCCTGCTTAAGATATTTTCTCTCTCTCTCTCTCTCTCTCTCTCTCTCTCTCTCTCTCTCTCTCTGTCTCTCTCTCTGTCTCTCCCTCTCCCCCCTACCTGTCCCACCCCTATGCGGGCATACAATTTCTGTCTCCCTCCCTCTCTCAAAAGGCATAAAATTAGAAAATAAGGTTATCTATCACCAGGACATTTGCCTGAATAAAACAGGATGCTTGGGAAGAGAAGTACCATCAGGGAAACACCAGGAGCCAGCTGATGGGAGTATTAGAAGCTCAGAATCTCTGGATTTGGTGTTTATCTCTTTCTTTCTAAGCATTATTTTGTCAAGAACACTTAACATGAGAGCTACCTCTTAATCTTTTTAGTATACAGTGCAATATTGTTGACTAGAGGTACAATGTTACACAGCAGATCTTTAGAACTTAATTGTGTTTAACTGAAATTTGATGCCCATTCATTAGTAACTCCCTATTTTCCCCTCCCCCCCCATCCCCTGGATAACTACCATTCCATTCTTTGATTTAATGAACTTAACTATTTTAAATGCCTCATATAAGCAGAATCATGTATTTGTCTTTCTGTGACTGGCTTATTTCACTTGGCATAATATCCCCAAGAATCCTCCATGTTGTCACATATTACAGAATTTCCTTTTTTAAGGCTGAATAATATTCTATCAAATGGATATACAACATTTTCTTTAACCATTGATCTGTCAGTGGACATTTAAGTTGTTTCCACATCCTGGCTGTTGTATGTAATACTGCACTGAATGTGAGTGCTAATACCACTTTCAGAGCCTGCTTTCAATTCCTTTGAATAAATACTCTGTCATGAGATTGGATTCCTAGATCATATAGTAGTTCTGTTTTTAATATTTTGAGGTACCTCCATACTATTTCCATAGTATTTGCATCCTCATGAATAGTATACAAGGGCTCCAGTTTTTCCACATCTTCCTCAATATTTATCTTTTCAGTTTTTGATAATAGCCATCCTGACAGGTGTGAGGTGATACCTCATTGTGGTTTTAATTTGCATTTACCTGATGATTAGTGAGATTGAGCATTTTTTCACATATCTGATGGCCTTTTATATTTTCTTCTTTGGAGAAATGTCTGTTCAAGGTCTTCACCCATTTTTTTGTTGGTATTAGTGTTTTTGTTAGGGAGTTGTAGGAGTGCCTTACATACTTTGGAGATTAATCATTAGATATATAGTTTATACATGTTTTCTACCATTCCATGGGTTGCCTTTTCATTCTGTTGATAGCTTCCTTAGCTGTGCAGAAGCATTTTAGTTTGATTAGTCCCTCTTGTCTGTTTTTCTTTGTTGCTTGTGCTTTTGGTGTAATATCAAAGAAATCATTGCCAAGATCAGCATCATGAAGATTTTCTCCTGTCTTCTCTTTTAGGAGTTTTACAATTTTTGGTCTTATATTTAAGTCTTTAATTCATTTTAAATTGATTTCTGTGTATAATGTAAGATAAGGGTCCAACTTCGTTCTTTCGTATATGGATATCATTTTTCCAGCCCTGTTGGTTGAAGAGACTCTCCTTTCTGCATTGTGTGTTCTTGACACCCTCATCAGATATCAGTTGACCATATATGCATGGATTTATTTCTGGGCTTTCTACTCTTTTCCATCTGCCTTTATGATTGTCTTTATGCCAGTACCATACTGTTGTGTTTACTGTAGTAATATATTTTGAAAGTAGGTAGTGTGATGTCTCCAGTTTTGTTCTTTACCTCTGGATTGATATGACTTTGTGGTCTTTTGTGGTTCCATGAGTTTTAGAATTGTGTTTTTCTATTTCTATAAAGAATGACATTAGGATTTTTGGTAGGATTTGCATTGAATTTGTAGAGTGCTTTGGGTAATATGGACATTTTAATAACACTAAATCTTCTGATCCATGAACACAGGATGCCTTCCCATTTGTCATCTTTAATTTCTTTTGTCAGTGTTTTGTAGTTCTCAGCCTACAAGTCTTTCACCTTTTAAATTTATTCCTAAGTATTTTTTTCCTTTTTGGTGCTCTTGCAAATGGTATTGCTTTTCTAATTCTTTTTCAGATAGCTCATTGTTAGTGGATAGGAACGTAGCTGGTTTTGTATGTTGATTTTGTATCTCGCAACTTTACTGAATTTATTAGTTCTAAGTTTTTTTTTAATATGATATTTTTGTTATTTTGAGAGAGAGAAAGAGCAGAGGAGAGGCAAAGAGAAAGGGAGAGAGAATTCCAAGTAGGCTCTGTGCTGTCAGTGCAGAGCCCAACATGGGTCTCAAACCCATGAACCATGAGATCATGACCTGGGCTGAAATTAAGAGTCAGATGCTAACCCAACTGACCCACTTACGTACCCCCTAACAGGTTTTTGATGGAGTCTTCAGGGTTTTCTATGTATAGGATCATGTCGTCTGCAAACATGGACAATTTTACTTCTTCCTTTCTGGTTTGGATGCCTTTTATTTCTTTTTCTTGCCTAATTGCTTTAGCCAGGACTTTAAGTTGTATGATGAATAGAAGTGGCAGAAACAGGCATCCTTGTCTTGTTCCTGATCTCAAAAAAAAAAAAACAAACTTAGTTTTTTACCATGGAGTGTAATGGCTGCTATGGGATTTTCATAGATGGCTTTTATTATGTTGAGGTACTTTCCTCCTATTCCTAGTTTATTAAATTTTTAATCATGAAATGGTGTTGAGTTCTATCAAATGCTTTTTCTGCACCTGTTGAGACAATCATGCAATTTTTATTCTTTATTTTGTTAATATACTGTATCAAAAAAACCAACTCTTAGGTTTTTTTTCTGCTGTTTTTCTATTTTCTCTTTAATTTATTTCTGCTCTGTTCTAATCTTTATTTCCTTCCTTCTGCTAACTTTGCTCTTAGTTTATTGTTTTTCTAGCTCCTTCAGGTGCTAGAAAAGTTGGTTGGTTGGGCTAGTTAGGTTGTTTATTTGACATCTTTCTTTTTTAATGTGTTATTGCTCTGGATAAACTGTACTGCTTTTACTGCATCCCATAAGTTTTGGTACATTGTCTTTCATTTACCTTAAAGTATTTTCTGATATTCTTGTGTCTTTGACTCAGTGGTTGTATAGGAGTGTGTTATTTAATTTCCACATACTGTGACTTTTCTACTTTTCTTCCTGTTGATTTCTAGTTTCATTCCATTGTGGTCAGAAAAAATTCCTTGATATGTTTCAGTCTGCCTAAATTTGTTAAGACTTGTTTTGTCTTAACACTTGATCTGTCCTGGAGAAAGATCCATGTGACCTTGAGAAGATGATGTATTCTGCTGTTGAGTGGATTGTTCTGTATAGGTCTGTTAGGTCTGTTTGGTCTGTAATGTTCAGGTCTTCCATTTCCTTATTGATCTTCTGTCTGGATTTTCTATTCATTATTGGTCTTTATCTGCAAAGAGACCTAGAGAACCATGTGGAGGATGGAGTTGCATTGCAGACGAGATGGCTGGGATAGCTTCACTTAGAAGTATCAGCAAGTTTGGAGAAGAAATATCTCGTGAAAAATCAATTGTAATAGAAAAGGTATTCTATTCAGTGAGAATAAAGAGGAAAAGCTGAAATCAAATAGTTACAAAGCAAAAGCAACTTGATTTGCACATAACCTTTTCTGTAAAGTTAAATATGGATGGAAGTGATGGTTCAGGGTTCCAAGATGAAAGCGCTTTCAGAAAGGCTAATCTGAAAGATTATTAGAAAAACATTTCTAATAAGATTAATCAAATCTTGGAAATAATCCTCCTTGTTTTAAAGACCACAAAGAGTGTCTACAATCTTCCTTTGAAAGTTATGTAAAGATTAATTTCATGTTTTTAAATTTTTATTTAACTTTTTGAAAAATCCTATCTTTACAGGGTTCAAAAACCAAAAAATAATAAGAAAAGGTACAGTGAAAAAATTACTCTTAATTAGCTCCTATAAGCCTCCCCTCCCATAGGTGAAGTTACTGGTACTAATTTCTTTGTAATCTTCAGGAAAAATTATTATGTATACTCTATTTCAAAAAATGAATATAAAATAAGAGACATTGAAGCTGAGTAAAAGTAAGGATAAGAGATACTAAATTCAGACTTGTGTTGAATAAATTTTACTCTTCCTATTTTAGTCTGTGGGTACTTAGCAAGAATCAAGTCATATGAATGTTTATGATGTTAATACAATGTGATATTCTTTTAGCAGTAGTGATAATTATATTGGAAGTAGTTAAAGCTTTTTTAAAGAAATTCAGATGGGAACTTATTAGTATATCTGTGCATATTATCTGTTTCAAAGGTTTGATTGCAGTCTAGGCCAATATGTATACTTTTTATTTCATATTCTAGAATGAGTCACCTTTGGTCAGGCAGTGTTAGTAGCAATGCATTTTTTAGTTAATTGTACATCACCTGTGTGCAGCCTCCTTTTTCCTGCTATTGCAAATTGACTTCACAGTTGAGGCTTACTACTTTAATACTGAGTATCTCATCTAATCACTTCCTTCAAATAGTGTATGTCAATGAAATAGGAAGAGTGACAAGATATATTTGGCTAATGTCAATCAATTACTTAATGTGCATGTAATAATATATTTTTTATTGAGGTGTTTTTGCACTGTCATCGTACTGACTAGAGTCAGATTCTTACTTGGCACATCCAGATGCTCCAACTTTGTGTGACCTAGATAGAAAACATATGGGGGTATGTGTGTGTATTTTTAGCACATGTTAAGCTTTCAGCCTTAGGGCAAAATATATGCAAAACTTCAAGAAGTGAAAAGAAAATCTCTTTTAGAAAAGAATACAGGATTGATGAAATGGTGGAGAAAACTAAACTAAAAACTATTTGCTGTAGAAAATACAGTATTTAAAAATTGAGTTTCTTTAAAAACAAAGATCCTTAATTTTTAATTACCACGTTTAAAAAATTTTTCATCCATTGTTTTCACAATGGGTTCTTTTTTTTGAAAATGAATTTTACTTTGCCTAAGTTGAAGTGAAGATTTAATTTGTTGGCAGACCTCTTTATCATTTATTGCTATCCCAACTGTAACTCATTTAGAAAATGCTCCTAAATTAGCCCCATTGATCTGATGCAATAATCGCCTACTGTGAAATGTTGTTCCAGAACTACTAGCCATGTTCACTTTAAGAAAAGAAATTCTACATTTAATGATTCTTATGTTTGATAGCTTTTTTAGAACCCATTTCTTCAAGTGATCTTTTTGCAATCCTGTGCACTAGCTATTTATCAGGTCAGGCAGTGAAATAACATGTTTGGATTAATCAGCAGCTAAGAATTATATCTTTAGGCATCACCTGAGGCAGCACTCTAATACAAACTAAAATAATATATTTACATTAGAAGTATTACAAGTTTTATGTGTATTCAGTGCAGGAAATTTAGAAATCTTAAAACATTAATTTTCTTGAAATATTTTCTTGACTACTTTTTAAAACATCTTTACATGTATATATCAGAGATGTAGCTTTAAAGAGAGAAACTTTTTGTGAATAAATTGTTATTGCTCAACTGTTCCTTGTTTAGAGTAACTTGTGATATGGAAAGTTTGAAGCAGGGGCACTTCATTCCCGTACATTATTCAGAACTTTACCTACTTTCTGTTATTTTGAATATTCCTTAAAACACCAGCTAATAGCTGGCTTAAAATAACAGCTATAATTCAGAAAGCCAGCAGGGGCACTGGGGTGGCTCAGTTGTTTAAGCGGCCGACTCTTAATGTCAGCTCAGGTCATGATCTCACAGTTTGTGAGTTGGAGCCCCGCAACAGGCTCTGCACAGACAGCCTGCTTGGATTCTCTCTCTCCCTCTCTCTCTCTGCCCCTCCTCTGCTCTCTCTCTCTCTCTCTCTCAAAAATGAATAAAGAAACATTAAAAAAAAAAAGAAAAAGAATCCAGCAGTTCTTTGTCTTTTTACGTGCAAACATACAGGAAATGTAAAGATTGCAGTCTGGCATTTCCTCAAAAAATAGTTACCATATTACCCAGCAATTTCACTTCTAGGAACATACCCAAGAGAAATGGAAACGTATTTCACACAAAAACTTGCACATGAATGTTCATATCCACATCATTCATAATAGCCAAAAGGTAGAAATAATCCAAACATATATCATCCAGTGAAAGGATAGTTGAAAAATATATCCATACAATGGAATATTACTTGATCATTAAAAAAGGAAGGAGAGTGCCACCTGGATGGCTCAGTTGATTAAGTGTCTGACTCTTGATTTCAACTCAGGTCATCGTTTCATGGTTTGTGAGATTGAGCCCCATGCTGGGCTCTGCTCTGCAGTGGGTATGGAACCTGCTTAAAATTCTCTCTCCCTCTCCCCCTAATCCTCCCCCCATTCCCTATTGACAAATCTCATGTGATCTAGGGAAAAATCTCACAGACATCTAAAGCCAAACATCGTGAAATCTCCTTCAAAACAACAACAACAGGGGGGCACTGGTACAACATGGATAAGCCTTGAAAATGTTACATTAAGTGAAAGAAACCACTCACAAAAAACTATGTATTGTATGATTCCATTTATATGAATAACCCCAAGTAGGCAAATTTATAGAGACAGAAGGTAAATTAGTGATCACCTTGGGTAAAGGTGGCAGAGAATGGAGGGTGTTAATGGGTACAGGGTTTCTCTTTGGAATGATAAAATTGTTCTAAAATTAGTTGTGATAGTTGCATAACCTTGTAAATATACTGAAAACCATTGTCTTATACACTTAAAATGGGAGAATTTGTATGATTTATGAATTGTATCTCAATAAAAGTGTAATATTTAAAAAATGAAAGAAAAATAGAGGTGCCTTTGGATTTCCTAAAGTAAATTAGTAAACAAAGACTATAATTTCTTTCCTTTTTTTTTTTTTTTAAGCCCCCACACCCAGCATGGAGCTTAACTTGGGGCTTGAACTCACTACCCTGAGTTCAAGACCTGAGCTGAGATCATGAGTCAGATGCTTAACCTACTGAACCATCCAGGTGCCCCAAAGACTATAATTTCTAACCCATGTAGTGAGATGACAACCCACAGTCTTAATTTTTAAAAATAAAGAAGTAGTTTTCAATTCCACTCAGGTTACTTTTCTCTAGAAAAATGTATTCTACAAATGTTCACTCCTTCAACAAATTGTTTGTTGTGCCCTATTGGGTATATGACAGTGTTCTTGATACCAGGGACACCATTACATTCCTGATTCTTCTTTTCTTCCTCTCCACATGCAGTCAGTCACCAAGTCACATTAAGTCTATTTCATGTCCTTTAGTTTATCCGTGTTCTCTTCCCCTCTTAGCAATATGTGTGGTTCTATTACCTAGACCAGTCTCAACCACAGTATTAATATTAGTAAAATACCAGAGATTGCAATTGTTTTACCTTAAAAAAAAAAAACTAGAGGAATAATCCTGTAAATGTCATTTTCACTAACTTGTATTCCACTTTGTTTTTTGGTAAGTGGAAGAAAAATTGGTAGCTTTACAGCTAGTGTGCCAGGAATCACACACAGTCCTCAGGGCTTAATGGGAATATTTTATGAATGTGGACTTCATCAATTTTGCATGTCCTCAGTATAAGTTGAGACACTTTGAGTTGGATTAATACAATCACATTTTTAAAAATCCATATTACTTTAGTTTCAGTTCTCAATAAATCATTGTTATAAAAGATCATTTTGATTTAAATACAATTTACCTATTACATAAATTTAAGATATATACAGCATGTTATGGGGCACCTAGGTGGCTCAGTTGGTTGAGCATCTGACTTCGGCTCAGGTCATGATCTCACGGTCTGTGGGTCAAGCCCCGCATCGGGCTCTGTGCTGACAGCTCAGAGCCTGGAGCCTGCTTTGGATTCTGTGTCTCCCTCTCTCTCTCTCTCTGCCCCTCCCCCACTTGTGGTCTGTCTGTCTCTCTCTCAAAAATGAAATGTAAAAAAAAATTTTTTTTAATTAAAAAGAAAGATGTACAGCATGTTAAATGATACATTTATATATTGTAATATAGTTACCATTGTAGCAATAATAAGTATTTCTGTCATATTACATAATTTTCTTTAGTGGTTGGGATAATTAGGTTCTGCTCTCATAATAAGTTTAATGATTATTATGCAATACTGTTGTCAGTATTTGCTATATTATGCATTAGATCTCTAGGACTTATTTACTACTTGTTGCAAGTTTGTACCTTTAAACAACATCTGTCCTATTTCCCCATCCCCTAGTAACTACCATTTTATTCTCTGATTTCTACAAGTTTGTCTTTACATTCCATATATGAATGATATCATACAGTATTTATCTTTGTCTGACTTCTCTCACTTAACATAATGTCCTTAAAATCCAAAGATCTTTTTCTGATATCTATGTGTGATCAGGCATTTTCCCAACTAGATGTGTTTCTCCAGTGACTCTGCGTTGCATGTAAGATAAACTATAAACTTGCTTCCATGATATGATAGTTCATTCAGGATCTTGCTCCTTTCTGTCCAGCTTCCATCCCCAGCAAAGGCATATTCTCTATGCTTCCATGTGTTGCATGTGCCCTTCTGTCTGTCAGCATTGCCCTTCCCATGATTTGTGGATGGCCAGCTCCTTTCAGGTCTCACTGCACATGCATTTGGCTCTGTGAAGTAGACCTAGGTTTCTTCTACAATGCCTCCTCTGTGTTTTGTAATAGCAGTTTTTATAATGCATTATAATTTTTATTTATTTTTATTTAATTTACATCAAAGTTAGTTAGCATATAGTGCAATAATGATTTCAGGAGTGGAATGCAGTGATTCACCCCCTACGTATAACACCCATTGCTCATCCCAACAAGTGTCTTCTTCTATGCCTCTTGTCCACAACCCCTCCAGCAACCCTCAGTTCTCTGTATTTAAGAGTCTCTTATGTTTTGTCCCCCTCCCTGTTTTTATATCATTTTTGCTTCCCTTCTCCTGTGTTCATCTGTTTTGTATTTAAATTCCACATATGAGTGAAGTCATATGATACTTGTCTTTGACTAATTTCACTTAGCATAATACCCTCTAGTTCCATCCACATAGTTGCAAATGGCAAGATTTCATTCTTTTTGATTGCCGAGTAATACTCCCTTTTTTTTAAAATTTTTTTTTTAACGTTTATTTATTTTTGAGACAGAGAGAGACAGAGCATGAACGGGGGAGGATCAGAGAGAGAGGGAGACACAGAATCCGAAACAGGCTCCAGGCTCTGAGCGGTCAGCACAGAGTCCGACGCGGGGCTCGAACTCACGGACCGCGAGATCGTGACCTGAGCCGAAGTCAGCCACTTAACCGACTGAGCCACCCAGGCGCCCCTACTCCATTTTATACATATACCACATCTTCTTTATCCAGTCATCTGTTGATGGACATTTGGGCTCTTTCCATACTTTGGCTATTGTTGAGAGCACTGCTACAAACATTGGGGTGCATGTGTCCCTTCGAAACAGCACACCTTTATCCTTTGGATAAATACCTAGTAGTGTAATTGCTGGGTCGTTGGGTAGTTCTATTTTTAATTTTTTGAGGAACCTCCATACTCTTTTCCAGAATGGCTGCATCAGTTTGCATTCCCACTAGCAGTGCAAAAGAGATCTTCTTTCTCTGCATCCTCACCAACATCTGTTGTTGCCAGAGTTGTTAACGTTAGCCATTCTGACAGGTGTGAGGTGTTATCTCATTGTGGTTTTGATTTGTATTTCCCAGATGATGAGTGATGTTGAGCATTTTTTCATGTGTCTGTTAGCCATATGGATGTCTTATTTTGAACAGTGTCTGTTCATGTCTTTTGCCCATTTCTTCACTGAATTCTTTGTTTTTCAGGTGTTGAGTTTTGTAAGTTCTTTATAGATTTTGGATACTAACCTTTTATCTGATATGTCATTTGCAAATATCTTCTCCCATTCTGTTGGTTGCCTTTTAGTTTTGCTGATTGTTTCTTTCGCTGTGCAGAAGCTTTTTATTTTGATGAGGTCCCAATAGTTCATTTTTGCTTTTGTTTCCCTTTCCTCCAGAGATGTGTTGAGTAAGAAGTTGCTGTGGCCGAAGTCAAAGAGGTTTTTGCCTGCTTTCTCCTCGAGGATTTTGATGACTTCCTGTTTTATTTTTAGGTCTTTCATCCATTTTGAGTTTATTTTTGTGTATGGTGTAAGAAAATGGTCCAGGTTCATTCTGCATTTGGCTGTCCCGTTTCCCCAACACCATTTGCTGAAGAGACTGTCTTTATTCCATTGGGTATTCTTTCCAGCTTTGTCAAAGATTAGTTGGGCATATGTTTGTGGGTCCATTTCTGGGTTCTCTATTCTGTTCCATCGATCTGAGTGTCTGTTTCTGTGCCACTATATACTGTCTTGATGATTATAGCTTTGTAATACAGCTTGAAAACCAGAATTGTGATGCCTCCAGCTTTGGTTTTCTTTTTCAGGATTGCTTTGGCTTTTCTGATCCCATACAAATTTTAGGATTGTTTGTTCTAGCTCTGTGAAGAATGCTGGTGTTGTTTTCATAGGTATGGCATTAAATATGTAGATTGCTTTGGGTAGTATTGACATTTTAACAATATTTGTTCTTCCAATCCATGAGCATGGAATATTTTTCCTTTGTGTGTGTGTGTGTGTGTGTGTGTGTGTCTTCTTAAGTTTCTTTTACAAGCTTTCTATAGTTTTCAGTGTATAGATTTTTCACCTCTTTGGTTAGGTTTATTTGTAGGTATTTTATGAGTTTTGGTGCAATTGTAAATGGGATCAATTCTTTGAATTCTCCTTCTGTTGCTTCATTATTGGTGTATAGAAATGCAACTGATTTCTGTGCATTGATTTTATATCCTACAACTTTGCTGAATTCATGAATCAATTCTAGCTCAGTTTTTTGGTAGAATCTTTTGGGTTTTCTGTATAGAATATCATGTCATCTGCGAAGAGTGCAAGTTTGACTTCCTCCTTGCCAGTTTGGGTATCTTTTATTCCTTTGTGTTGTCTGATTGCTGAGGCTAAGACTTCCAATACTGTATTGAATAACAGTGGTATGAGTGGACATCCCTGTCATGTTCCTGACCTAAGGGGGAAGCTGTCAGTTTTTCCCCATTGAGGATGATATTAGCAGTGGGTCTCTCATATATGGCTTCTGTGATCTTGAGGTATGATCCTTCTATCCCTACTTTCTTGAGGGTTTTTATCAAGAAAGGATGCTGTATTTTGTTGAATGCTTTCTCTGCATCTATTGAGAGGATCATGTGGTTCTTACTCTTTATTTTATTAACGCAATATATCACATTGATTTGCGGACATTAAACCAACCTTGCATCCCAGGTATAAGTCCCACTTGATTGTGGTGAATAATTCTTTTAATGTACTGTTGGATCTGGTTAGCTAGTATCTTGTTGAGAATTTTTGCATTCATGTTCATCAGGGAAATTGGTCTATAGTTCTCCTTTTTAGTGGGGTCCTTGTCTGGTTTTGGAATCAAGGTAATGCTGGCCTCATAGAATGAGTTTGAAGTTTTCCTTCCATTTCTATTTTCTGGAACAGCTTCAAAAGAATAGGTGTTAACTCTTCTTTAAATGTTTGAGAATTCCCCTGGAAAACCATCCAGCCCTGGATTTTTGTTTTTTGGGAGGTATTATGCATTATAATTATTTTAATATTTTGTTTTCCTTTTATATTTTTAGCTTGTTGAGAGCCAGTTCCTTATCCTTTCATCTTTGTATTCCCAGCTTTTAGCATGGAATCTGGTATGAAGTTAATGCTCACTAAATATTTGCTGAAAAAATTCAAAATCAGTTTCTCTAATTAATTGGGATAAGTATATTTTGTATGTAATGAAATTAAAGATTAAAAATGTTCTTGTGATTCTTCATCCCATGTTTCCTGGAGCAGTGACAGTTTTAAATAGTCCAGTGTATTGTCCTTTAAGTATAAATGTAGTTACCAAGACATAATTTTTTATTTAGAAATATACACATTAAACCTATACCTCAGTTTTTAATTGTTTACTATTTTTTAATACTTAGATTTCATGTAGTTTGTATATTTTTTTCTAATTCAGGTCACTTTCAAAGCAATACATAACAGTGAGATGTTGAAATTTAGGATGGAACAATACCTAAATTGTCTTCCTCATTCTGTCATTTTGCTGTGCACTTTGGGCCTAATTACTGCACATCTATATTTATATGTATATTAATGAATGAAAATTATTGGAAATTTAGAAATCCTTAGGTATAAGGCTCTGTTATAATAAGATTAAGGTTGGTACTGACAGCTGTAGTCTGAAAAATACTGTGATTTTAGGATTATAGGATAGTAGTTCCCTATCTTTTTGGATTTCATTATTCTGGTATGTGTTCTTTTTTGGGGGGGGACCCCAATTATTTACCTTTAAGTGAATAGATTAAAAATAATTTTGGTTTGAGAATACATTAATACCCTCAAGTTAATTAGACAGATAGTTATCACATAGCCATGGAGGGTAATTATACATGAAAATGCATTTCTCTTTAAGAATTCCCAATTAGGGTCTGGCATCGGCTCTAGCTTATTACTGTTTTTAACTAGAGAGGGGAGGGATGTTAGCAAAGTAAAAACAGTGAGTTTGTAGCCATAAAAGTTGGGTATAAATCATGGTTCCGTGACCTGCTATCTAAGTTTCTTTGGGTAAATCAGTCAGTATCAGCTTCAGTTTCCTCATTTACATAATGAGATAATAATACCTACATGAAATAGTTGTGAAAATTAACAGTAGTTTCTATGATAGTAGTGTCAATTAAGTTTTTCCTAAATCATAACTCCTGTTGAATTAGTATTAATAAAATGCTAGGAATAAGTTTTTCCTGTTAAATATCAGGTAGTTTGTCTTATTGAGTACTACCTGTGTTTTCCCAAGCAGGTTTGTCTTTAAGATTCTAAAAACAGTGCTTTACAGATGATAAACATCAACATGCAGAGTCAGTGCTAATTGTTATGTCCAGAAGAGCACTTTCCTTCATTACTATCCCCTAACCTGCCAGTTAGAGGACAACATGAATCTATTTACTTCACCTTTCATTTTAGTATATATAATATTGTTAGTACTTAAAACTGCCTGTGTAAGTTCCTGGTCATGTTAAGGAGCTTGTTTGGCCAGTCAGAAGGTCTCTCTTTTGGTCAAGTCAGAACCTCTCTTTCTCTGTCTCTCTCTCTCTCTCTCTCTCTCTCTCTCTCTCTCTCTCTCTCTCTCTCAAGCCTTCTCTGCAATCAGATATTTAAATCGGTATGTTTTCACTCACAACCAGTAACTTTTCTACATTACAGGGGAAAAAAAAAAATAGAACAAAGAGGAACTTATCAACCTCCAGTCATTGAATCTATAAACCTACCTGTGTGTGACCCATTCTTCTTCATTGCTTCTGATTCAAGTGTGTCATATTAAGACCCACCCTTGATCCACACTTGCCTCAATTATTCCTCTGCTTTCAGTTTATAGCCAAACTGTCTAAATGTTTATTTATTTTGATAGAGAATGAGAGAGAGTGTATGCATGAGTGGGGGGGTGGGCAGAGAGAGAGAGAGACAGAGAATCCCAACAGGCTCCACGCTGTCAGTGCAGAGCCTGACATGGGACTCAGTCTCTTGAGCTGTAAGATCGTGACCTGAGCTGAAATCAAGAGGTGGACACTTAACCAACTGAGCCACCCAGAAACCCCTACAGCCAAACTTTCTGAAATACTATCTAGGTTCATTTTTTTTTTTAATGTCCTCACTTTAATCACTATCCAGCCATTGAAATTTGGCTTTATTTACTCTCCTTTCCTGGAACTGATTGCTAAATCCTGTGGCCACATCTTTGCATACTCTTGACATTGGACTCTTGACATTGGTCAAATATGACTGCTTTCTTCTTAAAAATTTTTCTTGTTCTGTGTACCATACTGTTTGGTAGCTCTTCCTGCCTTTGTGGCCACTCCTTTTCAGTCTGTTTTTCCTCTGCAGGTCCCTTGAATGTTAATGTTTTCTCCTAGCCCCTTTACACATTTTTCTCAGGATTTAGGAAGTGCCATGTAAATATTTGTTGAGTGAACAACTTATGACTGTATTGATGGTCTCCAGAGATTTGACTATAATTGGATCTTGTTAACTGAAGAAATTGCAGTATATCATACCTGATGGTGCACTTCACAGTCAAACTTTGGTTAGTCTCTTGGGACCATGATTCTTTTAAACTACCCTACTACATATTTGCAGTGGAAAAAATCTGGGCTCGTTATTCAGCTTTTATGTCTGTGAGGTTCACTTAGCTTTTTGTAAGTGTTCTGTATATAAAAGGTAATTACAAAGACAATTTTATTTTATTTCATTTTTTTAATATGAAATTTATTGTCAGATTGGTTTCCATACAACACCCAATGCTCATCCCAACAGGTGCCCTCCTCAGTGCCCATCACCCACTTTCCCCTCCCTCCCATCAAACCTCAGTTTATTCTCAGTTTTTAAGAGTGTCTTATGGTTTGCCTCCATCCCTCGCTAACTTTTTTTTTTCCCCTTCCCCTCCCCCATGGTCTTCTGTTAAGTTTCTCAGGATCCACATAAGAGTGAAAACATGGTATCTATCTTTCTCTGTAATGACTTATTTCACTTAGCATCACACTCTCCAGTTCCATCCACGTTGCTACAAAAGGCCATATTTCATTCTTTCTCATTGCCAAATAGTATTCCATTGTATATATAAACCACAACTTCTTTATCCATTCATCAGTTGACATTTAGGCTCTTCCCATAATTTGGCTATTGTTGAAAGTGCTGCTATAAACATTGGGGTACAAGTGCCCCTATGCATCAGCACTCCTGTGTGCCTTGGGTAAATTCCTAGCAGTATTATTGCTGGGTCATAGAGTAGATCTATTTTTAATTTTTTGAGGAACCTCCACACTGTTTTCCAGAGTGGCTGCACCAATTTGCATTCCCACCAACAGCGCAGGAGGGTTCCCATTTCTCCACATCCTCGCCAGCATCTATAGTCTCCTGATTTGTTCATTTTGGCCAATCTGACTGACGTGAGGTGATATCTGAGTGTGGTTTTGATTTGTATTTCCCTAATGAGGAGTGACATTGAGCATTTGTTCTTGTGCCTGTTGGCCATCTGGATGTCTTCTTTAGAGAAGTGTCTATTCATGTTTTCTGCCCATTTCTTCACTGGATTATTTGGTTTTTGGGTGTGGAGTTTGGTGAGTTCCTTACAGATTTTAGATACTAGCCCTTTGTCCGATATGTCATTTGCAAATATCTTTTCCCATTCCATTGGTTGCCTTTTAGTTTTGTTGGTTGTTTCCTTTGCTTTGCAGAAGCTTTTTATTTTCATGAGGTCCCAATAGTTCATTTTTGGTATTAAGTCCCTTGCCTTTGGAGATGTGTCAAGCAAGAAATTGCCGTGGCTGAGGTCAGAGAGGTTTTTTCCTGCTTTCTCCTCTAGGGTTTTGATGGTTTCCTGTCTCACATTCAGGTCCTTTATCCATTTTGAGTTTATTTTGTGAATGGTGTAAGAAAGTGATCTAGTTTCATCCTTCTGCATGTTGCTGTCCAGTTCTCCCAGCACCATTTGTTAAAGAGATTGTCTTTTTTTCCATTGGATGTTCTTTCCTGGTTTGTCAAAGATTAGTTGTCCATACTTTTGTGGGTTCAGTTCTGGAGTCTCTGTTCTATTCCATTGGTCTATGTGTCTGTTTTTGTGCCAGTACCATGCTGTCTTGATGATTACAGCTTTGTGGTAGAGGCTAAAGCCTGGGATTGTGATACCTTCTGCTTTGGTGGTCTTCTTCAGTATTACTTTGGCTATTCGGGGTCTTTTGTGGTTCCATACAAATTTTAGGACTGCTTGGGGTGCCTGGGTGGCTCAGTCGGTTAAGCGTCCGACTTCAGCTCAGGTCACGATGTCACGGTCCGTGAGTTCGAGCCCCGCGTCAGACTCTGGGCCGATGGCTCAGAGCCTGGAGCCTGCTTCCGATTCTGTGTCTCCCTCTCTCTCTGACCCTCCCCCGTTCATGCTCTGTCTCGCTCTGTCTCTCTCTGTCTCAAAAATAAATAAACGTTAAAAAAAAAAAATTTAGGACTGCTTGTTCTAGCCTCAAGAAGAATGCTGGTGCAATTTTGATAGGGATTGCATTGAACGTGTAGATTGCTTTGGGTAGTATTGACATTTTAACAATATTATTCTTCCAATCCATGAGCACAGACTGTTTTTCCATTTCTTTGTATCTTCTTCAGTTTTCTTCATAAGCTTTCTATAGTTTTCAACATACAGATCTTTTACCTCTTTGGTTAGGTTTATTCCGGGTAGTTTATGCTTCTTGGTACAATTGTGAATGGGATCAGTTTCTTTATTTGTCTTTCTGTTGCTTCATTATTAGTGTATAAGAATGCACCTGATTTCTGTACGTTAATTTTGTATCCTGCGACTTTGCTGAATTCATGTATCAGTTCTAGCAGACTTTTGGTGGAGTCTGTCAGGTTTTCCATGTATAATATCATGTCATCTGCAAAAAGTGAAAGCTTGACTTCATCTTTGCCAAATTTGATGCCTTTGATTTCATTTTGTTGTCTGATTGCTGATGCTAGAATTTCCAACACTACATTAAACAACAGCGGTGAGAGTGGACATCCCTGTCATGTTCCTGATCTCCGGGGAAAAGTTCTCAGTTTTTCCCCATTGAGGATGATATTAGCTGTGGGCTTTTCATTAGAAAGGGAAGGGAAACTTCCAGGCTTATTTTATGAAGCCAGCATTAGTTTGATTCCCAAACCAGACAGAGACCCAGCAAAAAAAGAGAACTATAGGCCAATATCCCTGATGAATATGGATGCAAAAATTCTCAACAAGATGCTAGCAAATCGAATTCAACAGCATATAAAAAAAATTATTCACCGTGATCAAGTGGGATTCATTCCTGGGCTGCAGGGCTAGTTCAATATTTGCAAATCAACCAATGTGATACATCACATTAATAAAAGAAAAGATAAGAACTATATGATCCTGTCAATCGATGCAGAAAAAGCATTTGACAAAATTCAGCATCCTTTCTTAATAAAAACCCTGGAGAAAGTCGGGAGAGAAGTAACATAGAAAGATAATTTTATTTTATTTTTTTTTTTATTTAAAAAAAATTTTTTTAACATTTATTCTTGAGACAGAGACAGAGCATGAACAGGGGAGGGGCAGAGAGAGAGGAAGACCCAGAATCTGAAACAGCCACCCGGCTCTGAGCTGTCAGCACAGAGCCCGACGTGGGGCTCAAACCCACAAACTGTGAGATCATGACCTGAGCTGAAGTTGGACGCTTAACTGACTGAGCCACCCAGGCGCCCCAAAGATAATTTTAAAGAGCATGCATTATCTCAAATTTTTATAGGAGTTTCTTTACAGAAATCATTTAGCTTAACAATTTAAATGTACTTTGAATTATATATTCTAAAGTTTAGGATTAGGTACTGGCCTTTGTGTTTGCCTACATTGTATATTTTCATCTTTCAACAATTCTGGGAGATAAATATTGTTAGTCATCTTGTAGAGAGAACACCGAGGTTAGGGGAAGTTAAATAGATTTTATGCTGTAACATATACAGTTACTAAAATTCAGAACCAGAGTTCTGACTGACTGTATAGCCCATGCTTCTCTTCTAAATGATATTGAAAATACAAGCTGGGGATGAATGCTAAATACAGAAATAAATGGTGTAGTACTTGAGTTAAGTAAATCTAAATTGTATTCAAAGTTGTCTGTGTCTTTTGTCCTTAGGCGGTTATTTGGCAGAAAACTAGAGTATCTGATCATAAGATGGCTCTCATGTCTGTTCTGGGGACTGCTGTTATGGGCAACATGGAATCCTTTCAGTACCACTGTGAAGAATCTCAGGTATACAACAAAGTGTTCTTTAATAATTCTGGTTTACCAATGAAACTCAATTATTTTTCTTCTGGGGAGTTGAGGTGGCAATAAGTTCTTGTAACATTTTACTTAAATATATGTATAGGTAAAAAAAGAACATAACATTTACAGCTTATATTTAACCCTCTCTCCCTATCCCTACTTCCTGTTTTTATCTTTGTTATTTGTTTTTAATTTTAAGCATTGTGGTTCCATTATTTTTTTTATAATGATTTTCAATTGAGTATCTTATCTGTTTACATTTCAGTATTAAAGAAGAGTTGAGTTCTCTTACCTTTGTTTTCCCTTTCCTATTCTAAATAGATTCTGCATCTTTCTTTTCTTGATCTCTAGCTTCAGACAGTGCTTTTTGAGTTCTTATAATGTTAGATGAGGTTACGAACACTCCAACTCTTACTTGCTCTTCCCTCTCTCAATTGTGTCCACTCTACTTTTATGTTGTCAAGCAATTTGTTTTCTTTTATAACCATTTTTAAGTTTTCCATCTTTTGTTTGAAAATTGATTCTAAAAGTTGAAAACTTATATGGAGTATATTACTATGGCTACAAATAATTTACATTGTAAAGCCTAGTATTGTTCTAGGATCACATTTCTTAAGAATCCACGTTATATATCCATGCCATACAAATGAGACTATTTCTATTGTCCCAATTAAATAGAATATCCTTTCTTGTTGTCCTATTTATTGCTCAAAATGTCATGTTTTTCTTTATCTGTGAACTCTTATATAGTTTCTTGTTTTCTTGCTGGAGTTTCTAAGATCTGGGTTTTTTCCCTTTTTTAAGTGAAGAAACTTTTCTTCATCTTGTCAGCAATAAAATCCAGCACTTTTACTTACTCCAACTATAGCTAGAGTTCCATTTTTTTTTTTTAAATAATTAGATTTAGAACCCAATTTCTTATTTGGACTGATCACATATCAGGCATTCTGCACAGATCTTATCCTGGAATGGAATTTTTTTTTCATAGGAGTACTAGTTGTTTCCACTATTTCTTATATCCCATGCCTTTTTCTTTCTTAGTCTTTGTTATCATTTTTCTCATATACATCTTTAGTTAACTTCCACAGAAAGGGGATATGAGAGGTAGACTTTTATATACAAGAATGACTTTATTTTGTACTTCTCTTGATAGTCTGGTAGAGTTAGAATTCTAGGTTGAAAATAAGTTTTTTTTTATGGTTTTTTTTTTTCAATATATGAAGTTTATTGTCAAATTGGTTTCCATAACACCCAGTATTCATCCCAAAAGGTGCCCTCCTCAATACCCATCACCCACCCTCCCCTCCCTCCCACTCCCCATCAACCCTCAGTTTGTTCTCAGTTTTTAAGAGTCTCTTATGCTTTGGCTCTCTTCCACTCTAACCTCTTTTTTTTTTTTCCTTCCCCTCCCCCATGGGTTTCTGTTAAGTTTCTCAGGATCCACATAAGAGTGAAAACATATGGTATCTGTCTTTCTCTGTATGGCTTATTTCACTCAGCATAACACTCTTCAGTTCCATCCATGTTGTTACAAAGGGCCATATTTCATTCTTTCTCATTGCCACGTAGTACTCCATTGTGTATATAAACCACAATTTCTTTATCCATTCATCAGTTGATGGACATTTAGTCTCTTTCCATAATTTGGCTATTGTTGAGAGTGCTGCTATAAACATTGGGGTACAAGTGCCCCTATGCATCAGCACTCCTGTATCCCTTGGGTAAATTCCTAGCCGTGCTATTGCTGGGTCATAGGGTAGGTCTATTTTTAATTTTTTGAGGAACCTCCACACTGTTTTCCAGAGTGGCTGCACCAGTTTGCATTCCCACCAACAGTGCAAAAGGGTTCCCGTTTCTCCACATCCTCGCCAGCATCTATAGTCCCCTGATTTGTTCATTTTGGCCAATCTGACTGGCGTGAGGTGATATCTGAGTGTGGTTTTGATTTGTATTTCCCTGATGAGGAGCGACGTTGAGCATCTTTTCATGTGCCTGTTGGCCATCTGGATGTCTTCTTTAGAGAAGTGTCTATTCATGTTTTCTGCCCATTTCTTCACTGGGTTGTTTTTCGGGTGTAGAGTTTGGTGAGCTCTTTATAGATTTTGGATACTAGCCCTTTGTCCGATATGTCATTTGCAAATATCTTTTCCCATTCCATTGGTTGCCTTTTAGTTTTGTTGGTTGTTTCCTTTGCTGTGCAGAAGCTTTTTATTTTCACAAGGTCCCAGTAGTTCATTTTTGCTTTTAATTCCCTTGCCTTTGGGGATGTGTCAAGTAAGAGATTGCTACGGCTGAGGTCAGAGAGGTCTTTTCCTGCTTTCTCCTCTAGGGTTTTGATAGTTTCCTCACATTCAGGTCCTTTATCCATTTTGAGTTTATTTTTGTGAATGGTGTGAGAAAGTGGTCTAGTTTCAATCTTCTGCATGTTGCTGTCCAGTTCTCCCAGCCCCATTTGTTAAAGAGACTTTTTTCCATTGGATGTTCTTTCCTGCTTTGTCAAAGATTAGTTGGCCATACGTTTGTGGGTCTAGTTCTGGGGTTTCTATTCTATTCCATTGGTCTATGTGTCTGTTTTTGTGCCAATACCATGCTGTCTTGATGATTACAGCTTTGTAGTAGAGGCTAAAGTCTGGGATTGTGATGCCTCCTGCTTTGGTGGTCTTCTTCAATATTACTTTGGCTATTTGGGGCCTTTTGTGGTTCCATATGAATTTTAGGATTGCTTGTTCTAGTTTCGAGAAGAATGCTGGTGCAATTTTGATTGGGATCGCATTGAATGTGTAGATAGCTTTGGGTGGTATTGACATTTTGACAATATTTATTCTTCCAATCCATGAGCACGAAATGTCTTTCCATTTCTTTATATCTTCTTCAATTTCCTTCATAAGCTTTCTATAGTTTTCAGCATACAGATCTTTTACATCTTTGGTTAGATTTATTCCTAGGTATTTTATGCTTCTTGGTGCAATTGTGAATGGGATCAGTTTCTTTCTTTTTTTTTTTTTTTAATTTTTTTTTAACGTTTTTTTAAATTTATTTTTGAGACAGAGAGAGACAGAGCATGAACAGGGGAGGGGCAGAGGGGAGACACAGAATCTGAAGCAGGCTCCAGGCTCTGAGCCATCAGCCCAGAGCCCGACGCGGGGCTTGAACTCACGGACCGGGAGATCGTGACCTGAGCTGAAGTCGGACACTTAACCGACTGAGCCACTCAGGTGCCCCGGGATCAGTTTCTTTATTTGTCTTTCTGTTGTTTCATTATTAGTGTATAAGAATGCAACTGATTTCTGTACATTGATTTTGTATCCTGCAACTTTGCTAAATTCATGTATCAGTTCTAGCAGAGAAAATAAGTTTAAAGGCATTTAATGTCTTTGACCATTCACTGTGGCTGATGGGAAGATGTATGCATTCCAATTCTTTCTTTCTAGCTGATCTGTATTTTTTTTTTTTCTGAACTTTTTTTAGGATCTTTGTGTTCAGTTTTTTAAGCATGTCTATAGATGTGTCTTTTATTACTCATTTGCTTTTTATGCTGAACACTTGGTTTGAGACTTCTTGAGTCTGAATACTCCTATATCTTTTTCAGCTCTGGGTTATATACTTCTAGCTGTCATAACTTTGATAATTTTTCTCTTTTTTTTGAGAGACAGAGCATGAGTGGGGGAGGGGCAGAGAGAGAGAGGGAGACACAGAATCCAAAGCAGGCTCCAGGCTCTGAGCTCTCAGCACAGAGCCTGACACGGGGCTCAAACCACAAGCTGTGGGATCGTGACCTGACCCGAAGTCAGGCGCTGAACCAACTGAGCCACTCAGGCACCTCGATAATTTGTGTCTTTTAATTAAACTCCTTATTATTGATTTAGGACTTCCTCTTATTTTTCTCTTACTATTTTTCTCAGGTTTTCATCTTTTTTCTGTAAGTTTTTGGAGATGTCTGACCCTCTCTTGCCCCTTCTGAATATTTTGAAACCTTTATGTTTAATTTCCAAGAGCATTTTTAAATCTACCGTTTTTTCACAACTTCTTACTGTTTTGTGGATACAAAATCTTGAATCTTTAGAGATGCTAAGTTTTGTTTCTATTTTAAAGTTGTTTCTTAAACTATCTATTGCTTAGGAGGTCAATTTTGTTTTGCTTTTCAGGTCTTTTACCTCCAAGCCATCTTTTTGTGTGAATAAGAAATCTAATTGGGAACTCAGTGTTTGTGGCTAGACTTATTGACTATTAGGCTTTACTTGACTATTAATTAATCAAGATCCTGTTCCTGTTCCCAGACTCTGGGGGAGTCACAAATACCATCATGGGGTGGGGGCTTACCCCACTGCACTCATACTCACTGTTCTAGTTCTCAGGAAATTCATTTCATTTCTTTCCCTTCCCTGCCCCCTCCATTCCCTTTCTTCTTCTTTTTCTCTCTTTTTTTTTTCCTTTCTAGCACAAAATTAGATCAGTTGTCCTTATTCAGTGTCTTTATAGAAGAGTCTATAATTATTCTTAGTTTCTTTACAGAAGAGTCTATAAAATAGAATCTGTTTGTTTTTGCTGGTCTGTTGACCTTAAACCTGAAGGCTCTCTGTTGTGCTAGGCAGTTGGTTTCTCTGTTCTATTCTTCTTTTTTCATAATTTGTTGAAATCTCTTTTCTACTACTAGTTCTTCTATTTTTCTTGCAGTATTGAGTTCTTAATTATTATCATTTTATTAGCCTTAGGTGGGAGTTTATACTCAGTTAATGTTCTCTGCCTGAGGAACAATTCAGGCCATCCTTACCGGCCAGCTATAGTACCTGGAGCATGGCCATGATCTGACATGTGTTCTGTTTTTCAGAGCTCCCTTAATAGTTGTTCAGTGGTTTCAATATAACCTAGTGCCACCTTAGTCTGGTTATGGTGGCTGACTTGGGATAGTAAAGGTACTGTCTTGGGCTAGTAAATTCCCCTGTGTTCCTCGTGGCTTCGTGGGACTTTGTTGTTGACACTGGTAACCCAGGAAGCTTATGACAGGAGATCCAGACTCCAGGTCTTTGGTATTGTGCTCTAGAGATTCTAGCTGCCATAGTTTGGTCTGAAGACCAGCAGCATTGGCGTTACTTGTATGCTTGTTAGAAGTGAAGGATCTCTGGCCTCGTCCCAGAATACTGAATCAGGACATGCATTTTAACAAGGTTCCCAGGTGCACATTCAAGTATGAAAAACAGATTTAGACCTTGGTCAGTTATGATTTCATGTGTGATTGGAACTATCCCATTAGTTTTGCAATTGAGAATTTTTTCCCCTGATCTGTATTGAGATGTATTGCCATATCTGTGCTTGCCCATTGTTTTTTTTAATTTTCTCTTTTTTTTAATTCTCTCTTTTTTTTTTTTTTAAAGTTTATTTATTCTTGAGAGATAGAGACAGAGCATGAGCAGGGGAGGGGCAGAGTGAGAGGAGGAGACACAGAATCCGAAGTAAGCTCCAGGCTCTGAGCTGTCAGCACAGAGTCCGACGCCGGGCTCGAACCCACGAACCGTGAGATCATGACCTGAGCCAAAGTCAGACGCTTAACTGACTGAGCCACCCAGGCGCCCCTTAATTTTCTCTTGAGATAGAATTGTGTGCGGACTGCTGGTAATCCATCTTGGATATCAAAACTTTTGCTACACCTTCATGTGGTTATTCTTGCATGGAGGAATAGGGTAATTTAGAAAGCATGTGTTGCTGAATCGTTCCAGTTCCATGAGTTGTCAGAATAATAACCTTTTAAGTGTGTCTCTAGTGAGTGATCATCTAACCAAATCCCTGTTCTATTTGTGTACTGCGTATTTAAATAGGTGCTATATTTATGTTGCCAGTAGCCACCCATCACCACTCCATGCTTCCTGGGCTTGTAAGGAGGGTTGTCCTATATCAGAGTTTCTTTGGCCTCTTCTCATTCCTGCCCAAAATCAATCTTAAGTTGCTTGTCAACTGCTAATAGTTGTCCCCCCTCACCTCACTTCTATCCCATTACATACCTTCAAGTTGTGACACTTACCACCAAGGCCCCTTCACTGTACTGGGATGGCAAACACATTGGTCATTGGGAACCTTGGGTATAGAGAATCTTTATATATCTCTTCCTACAATGTTGAAGGTCCGTTTCTTAACTACAGCCACTCCATGTTGTACAGTCTCTTAATTATGGGTGGTTATCCCAGCTATACTGCTGCTGTGGTAGCATTTATTAGGAGTTTCCCAGTGTGGCTTTGTTGGCTTAAGGGAGCTCCTAAAGCTTTATTTTGTTTCATGTTTGTTTTTTGGCATCTGTCTTCTCTGGATATTTTTTATCTCTGCATTGTTCCATGCCAAGTTCTTGGTGAATTCCTCAGTGCTGTCTGATTTTTATTCCCAAGTCTGTGTATTTCCAGGATTTAGAATTTATTCATTTTCCTCTTCTCTTTTAAACTTAATTATAACTGTGGGGTTCCTGGGTGGCTCAGTCGGTTGAGCATCTGACTTCGGCTCAGGTCATGATCTCGAGTCTGTGAGTTCGAGCCCCACATTGGGATCTGTGCTGACAGCTCAGAGCCTGGACCCTGCTTCAGATTCTGTGTCTCCCTTTCTCTTTGACACCCCCGCTGCTTGTGCTCTATCTCTCTCTGTCTTTCAAAAATGAATAAGTATTTTTAAAAATAAAAAAAAAAAAAGACTTGAGCTGAGATCAAAAGTTGGACGCTTTTGATACCTGGATGGTACCCCTGCTTTTTCTTCACTCTTAAAAGTATGGTACACATACTAATTTCAAAGTTCTTTTCATATTGCTGTACTGTTTCTACTTTCGTGGGAGAATGTTCTTTCATTCTCTGCTGTTTTATATGCTTTGAAATTTTAATTTGCACAGTCATCATGAATGCAAATTTATTGTTTTTGTTATTTTGTTTTTACCCACTCGACCTTCTTCCTCCCTGTGGTTTGGCAGATACCACCAACCTCCAGGCCCCATTTTAAAACCAGGTAGTTCATGTCTTTCATCCTGCCAAGATTTTACAGACCTCTTTTCCTAGCTGACTTGGCTTAGCTTTATTTTTTGATTTTGGAGTTATCCACACTCTTTCCTATAATCCTTGCAAGCAGCTCCACAAACCGTGGTCACAGTATTTTTAAGCATTTTTGAAGGGGCGAAAGGGCGGTGTCTCAGCAGCCCATTTCATATGGAAAGACTGATTTTGATCTCTTGCCTTGTATTTTCTGTCCCTGTTTCCACATCAGAATTTAAATTCTAACTGGCATAAATGGTTTCTTTCTTAAGTTGAGATATAGTTGACATATAACATTATATTAGTTTCAAGTGTACAACAAAATACGTATGTATTACAAAATGATCACCACAGTAAGTCTAGTTACATCCATTACTACACATAGTTACAAAAATTTTTTTTTTCTGACAGCTGGTTTGTGATCCTAGAGCACATAGGGCTTTTGATTTCAGCCATCACTTTCTGTTATGGTTTGCATCCATAACATCTTTGTATTTGTCTTACTTTTAAATGGTTCAGTCTTTTGAAATTTTTGTATAAGTTGATTTTATCTATCACTGCTATATATTTGCAGTTGTGATGGGGTGGGGAGAAGGGAGTTCCTTCATGAACTTATTCCAGTGTCCTGAGCAGAAATACTTAAATTATTACTTTAGAAATAGAACTCCTTGGTGTTCTTGAGGCTTACTGAAAGAGGAGACTACTGTTAGGACACCAGTCAGGGTTACTTGAACAGAATCAGAGTAGAGGAAAGGAGATAGGTTTGACAGATTGGATAGGTGGCAGGGCTCATTATCATGCTAAGGGAATATAGGAGAAACCAGTTGTGCAGCAGGAAAGCAATGGGGTGAAGTATTTTATCAAGTTTTGAATGTGGTGAGATTGAGAAGATTTTTGTGACAGCTAGTTAAAAATAGAAAGCATTTGGGGGTGAAAGAAATACAGGCTGTACATCTTTATCTTAGTATCGCTGGTGTATCTATATAGATGTGAATGATATTACTTGGAGAGTAGAGACCAAGAAAAAAGGCTCTGATGATAGAACTCAGGCCCATCATCATTTATAGGCGGTAAGCAAAGGGAGAGAAATCAGCAAACCAGACTAAGAGGAAGTGTTGGGGGGAAGCAGAAAGATGAAAAGAGAAGGCTGAAGCAGAGTGATGCTTCCCAAATTAAAGAATTATGGTGTCAAGATCTGCAGAGAGTCAAAAAGTGGACTGAGTGTCCATTGGAGATGTAGTAGTAGCCAGATTATAGGAGGTTGGAGATGAGGGTAAAGAGGGAGAGGTCTACAGTTGAAGAGTAATCAGGGGAGAAGTATTTATGTTTTGCTTTTCTTTTTCTTTTTTTTTGCTTTCTAGGTTGAGGAATACTTAGGCAGAGAGTCCTGTATAGTCAGATTTTTTATTTGGTTGCACTGATTTGGTCTAACAGTCATTCTTTTTCCATAAACTACCATGATTTTCATTTTTGGAGCACTTTAAGACTACTCTTTGATTTTACTTTTTTTGTATAACTTAAATAATACTTCGTTAGTTCTTAAGGTTATCCTAAGCCATTTTTAAAGCTCAGTATTTGGTAATAATAATAATTATTCAGTGGACAGCTAAGATGGTATAAAAATAAAACATTAGTAATATCACCAGTTTTTTCTTCATTTTATTTTTTATTCTTACCTATTTGGGGAAGGTTTTTTTGTTTTAAGTCCACAAACCCAGTAAGTCTTTCAGAGACTAAACAGGTGCTTTCTGATGCTCAGCAGGTACTTAAAGAAGGGTCTCAAGTTACCTGGTATATGATACAACCATTTATAAATGCTGTGAAGTTTTACAGTTAATTAAGTAGTATTTTGTAATGGATTATCCAGCTTTATTAATTTATTTTTTAAATTGGCACAGTTTGGCACTGTGACAGTAATGCACTTAGTGTTCTAAAGTTGGTAATGCAGCTCCTTAAACACTTACTTCCAAGGGGAGGGATAGCCATAGACTTAGATGGCAGCCTACTCACTATGTTAGTGAAGAGCCTCGTGGTTTCTGCTTACCTAAAAATAGCATCTCCACTGACAGTCTCACTTTCCTAAACCTAAGCTGAAATTTTACTATTAGTGGGTTTTTTTTAAACAGGTTAATATAAATACATCTGTTACTAGTTGTTCCATATAAGAGAGTATAGGGCTTGTATTTTAAATAACTTGACCAAGGTCCCGTAGTTAGTAGTGGAGCTGGGATTTAAATCATGTCAGTCTGGCTCTATCCTGTATTCTTAACAATTCTCTATATTATCTTTAAAGGTAAAAAGTAGGAGCATTTTCCTTGCCTTCTATCTCCTCAATCTCTCTCTTCTCTCTGGTATTTTTTTTCTAGGATCCTTCATCATTTTCTGTCTCCTCTTCATACATTTGTAAAATAGAGAAAGCATAAAAATAATTGGTTTGATTGTAGATAGGTTCTCTAAACAAGAATGGAAATAAAGTATTGCAATCAGTGTCAAAGAGTAAAAGACGTTTTTTAATTGAGAAATGAAAACTCAGATTGACTTCACAGCCCACTCAGAATAAAGATATAAACCAGTCACTTCTCTACATGAAGAGCTGGCTAAAAAGGACAAATAGCTAAAAGAAAGTCACAATATGAAGAATTTTTAAATGTTAAAAGAAATTTTTAAAAGTCTAAAGAAGATAGGGTTGAACAGAGATCAGTATTTATGCTGTATGTCTGTGACAGTAAGGCATATGCTCATTCATGAAGCTTTTATGAATGCTAATTTTTCCTTAAAATAGAGTTGTCGAAAGAGAGACTGAGAACATCAATGTAATATATGCTTCAGTATTTCATTTAAGGTTAATGTTCAAGGCATGGTTATCAGCAAGTATATAACTCTTGAGACCGTAAGATGAAAATCCATTTTGTTTTTTTATATCTCTTATATATAGCCAGACCCCTGGAACCACAGTCATTGTTGACAATGCACATTAATTCTGTAATTATTTATTATAATTGCAGATTTATCTAAGTGGATTTCTTCCAAAGCAAGATGCAGACCACTCTTTTACAAGTCTTTCAACCCCAGAAAGGAGTTTTATCTTTATAAACAGTCGACCAATACATCAAAAAGACATATTAAAGGTAATCTACTTTGGGAAAAAAATATTGCTTGGAATCAGAAATGAAAACTAGCTCTGTCATTTGTCAGCTTATTATGAGGACTACTTCTAAGGATTTGCTCTAAAATATAAGGAAAAGAAAAAGAGATACAGTAATATTTTTTAAGCATTGTGCTAGGTGTCTTACATAGGACTTCACAACAATTCTGTGATGAACTGTTATCCTTATTTATAGTGAAGAAACTGAAATGTTAGTGACTTTCGTAGCCCACTGTAGCCAGGAAGTAACAGAGTTTGGATTTGAAGCCTGGATTTTGATAACATCCATGACACTATGATCTTTTAACCATGAGGCCAGTTACATTGAATATTTGTACTTCCTAATGAATATACTTGTATTTCATGCAAGTTCAAGGGCTCTAAATGAGTATTACCATTTAGATACTGCTTTTCCTAACAAGAAGTTACATCCACTCAGTTTCTCAGCTGACTATACTTCTTTTGGTTGTATTTAAGGATGGCAATACTATACTTATATACATGGTATTTTTATTTCTAGCTAATCCGACATTATTACAATCTGAAGTGCCTAAAGGAATCCACTCGTTTGTATCCCATTTTCTTTCTGAAAATTGATGTTCCTACAGCTGATGTGGATGTAAATTTAACACCAGATAAAAGTCAAGTATTATTACAGAATAAGGTAATTTTGGATGATTTTTTAAAATTTATGTTATTTATAATCTTATGCAGCTCTAACCATTTTCATGTGTGAGAGTTTTTATGTATTTTTAAATATTTTAAATCTAACTTATTTATTATTTTTATAATTTTCTGTAACATTTGTTAATTTATATTTTTAGGAATCTGTTTTAATTGCTCTTGAAAATCTGATGACGACTTGTTACGGATCACTACCTGGTACAAATGAAAATAATAAAACAGATGTTTCCTCAGCTGACATGGTTGTTAGTAATACAACAGAAACAGATGTGCTTTTTAATAAGATGGAATCATCTGGAAATAATTATCCAAATGTTGATACTTCAGCCATTCCTTTCCAAAATGATGTGCATAATGATAAATCTGGGAAAAACACTAATTATTGTTTAAGTCATCAGCTACATGTTGATGACCATTATGATGATCATTTTAATAGTGAAAATTCTAACATTGATAAGAACACTAGAAATACATTTCAGGAGATCCCAGTGAATAATTTATCATGTGAGGATGCTCAGAAGGAATGTAGTGAAATTTGTTTTGTAGATTCTGTTAAGCACACCCAATCAGAAAATGGCAATAAAAGCAATAGAGATGAGAGTGGGAACAATAAGGAAGCAGCAGGTCCTGAGAAGTCTTTGGAAATCTGTGCAGATGACTGGAGCAAGGGAAATACACTTAAAAATTCAATGGGAGAAAACATTGAACCCGTGAAAATTTTAGTGCCTCAAGAAAGTTCAGCGTGTAAATTAAGTAATAATACTTCTCCAAGCCCTGAACAAAAGAATCTCAGTGAAGGTTCCTGTAACAAAAAATCAAATGTGGTAGACAACAAATCTGGACAGCTTACAGCTTATGATTTAATTAGCAATCGAGTAATCAAGAAACCCATGTCAGCAAGTGCCCTTTTTGTTCAAGATCATCGTGCTCAGTTTCTCACAGAAAAGCTGGAGGATGCAACAGTACAAATTGAAGAACTGTGGAAGACATTGAGTGAAGAGGAAAAACTGAAGTAAGTTTCCAGAGCTTGCATGTGACCTGATGCTGAGATATTTCCATTCTATATGACTCACTGGGTTAAAAAAAAAAAAAATTAAACTTCTTATTTATGGAAAAGCAGAATGGAAAATACCTTTTGGTTTGGCTAGAGTACCTATTTTGGCATCACTTTTTTAAATTTAGAGGTTTTTAGTTTTTTGTTTTGTTTTTTGTTTTTGGTACAAGCCTTAACTACTGTCTTATTATTGAAATTTGAAGTTCAAGGTTTTCCATTCTTCTTAATTTAAAACTACTGTTTTCTTCTGTTTCTTATTTTATCTTAAACAATCTTTCTATGACAGGATTTTCTCTTTTTAAAGCTTATGCATTAAAACAGCTATAGCAGTGGCAGTTTTAAGAAATATCTTGACCATTCCCCTTTTTAAATTGGTCTTCAAAATATGTAACACAGTATAAAAATTACAATATTTTTGCAGATTCGGTTTAGTGCGGTTAATGCTATCCCTCTTCAGTACAACTCAAGGATTCCTTCTAAAATCTTTTATTTATTCGTTGGCAACTAATAAACTATGGTGAGTTTTTTGGTAGGTAAATAGGTGGTTTGATCTGTCTTTGATTAAAATAACTACATATTACGTGCCATCTTTAGATCAGATGATCTAAATAAATATCATAAAATAATATGATGAGTGTTTATAGTTGACTGAGGGCACTTACTATAAATACAAAGTACTATGTCTTAAGTGATCTAGCCCACCAGAAAATGAAAGAGTGGAATTATACTTCCAATTATGTATTCTTATTTGGGGCATATCAATATTACATGAAACATCTGGAAAACAATTTAAATGCAACTTACCATTTAGACTGACAAATTACGTGGATACTAGATCAGTTTTTTGTTTTGTTTTGTTTACTTTTTCATTAACTTATTCAATCTTACACACCCTCAATTTAAAAGAATAATGATTAACACCAGTAGGCAAAGCCTCCATAAATTATCTTCTCTCTTTACTTTTTATTTATTTTTCTTTCTTTTTTGGTGGGGATGGTTGTATTTTTCTTTTCCCAGACATACACAAAAATAGACTAAGCAGACAATGAACCCATACCTTGTTTCACGAACCATCATCTTGTGGTCAGTTTCGTTTCATCTGTACCTCTATGCACTTCACTTTTCCTTTTTACCATTATTATTCTGAAGCACATCCTAGGATAGTATCATATATTTCATAAACATTTTAGCATGTATAATAAGATACTCTTATTTTAAATATAGCCCTACTACAGTCATGATAATTTTTAAAACAAGAATTGCTTAATATCCTCAAATATTCAGTGTTTGGATTTCTGATTACTTCATAAATATCAAATTTTTAAGTTTGTTTATTTAAATCAGGCTGCAAATAAGGTTCACACATTGTGATTGTCTTTAGTTTTATCTAAGTGATACAGGCACTTTAAAGATCAGTGCTTTTAACTTTTAGTACAGCAGGCCCACAAAAGTTGAATTGCATTGACCAGCAGAGAGATGATGAGTTGAGTATTATCTGAGAATAGGGAAAAAAAGGCATAGATGCTTCCCTTTCCTGGAAGGTAGTGACAGTATAACAGCTTAGAATAGCCATTCCCTTACAACCCAACAGCAGGTATTATTCCTGTTGACTTTTGGGGAGTGTGTGTCACCATTGTTTCTTTTTGTAGGCCTCAAGGTAGAAGATTATGGTTAATAGAACTCATCTAAAAATATGTTTATCATCAGACAGTATTCTCGAATCCAGAATCTTCTCTGTCTTACTGCCATCAGGTAGACAAAAGAGGCAGTGTTGGTCAAGAGCAGACCTCTGGAACTACACCAGGTTTTAATTTGAGTTTCTTTCTCTGCTGACTTTTTCTAAAAATGTGTGGGCAGTATCTCTTGGGTTGTTGGAAGGATTAAATAAGATTTTGTGTGTTAAAGAAAAATGGCACATAGTAAATAATTGTTCATGATCTTACTCAGTTTTTAATCTGTGAACAGAAAACTTGTTACTGACAATATTTTTCGCTTGCTTAATCAAGATTAATTTGGAGGCCAGAAATAGAAGAAAATACAGGTATTTTGGAATCAGAGAGCTACAGTGTGTCACAAAATGTTGTGTTAGAATCTTCCAGGGCCAGGGGTTTTGGGACCATGAGGGCTGTGTCCAATTATGATTAGTGAGAAAGTAGAGCAAAAATGAGATCACACTCAGCAATCACAGTAACTACCACTTTTTTGTAGTATTTACTTTGGAATTCTTTGCGTGATCCTAAATTCTGTAAGAAGTGCTAAGGGATATCAGAGTAGACTCCTCTTCTATGGATAAGAGACTTCTATGGACTTTCCATCTATCCTCCCTTCATTTTTTGTCCTATTCCTTCTGTTTCTTTCCCTTCTTCTTCTCTTCCTCCTTTCCCTTCCCTTCTTTTTCTTAATTGTTTCTTTCCCTTCTTCCTTCTCCTCCTCCTTTCCCTTCCTTTTCCCTTCCTTTTCCCTTCTCCTTTTCTTCTTCCTCCTTCCCTCCTTTCCTTCCTGTCTTCAGTTAGAGTATTTATTAAAGACATTCTGCATACAAGGACCTATGTACTCTAGCTAATCATTTCAGATACAGTGATAAATAAAATATACTTTCTCCTAAATGATGCAGTATAGTGAGGAAGACACAAACTAACAGTAATCATAGAAGACAATGAGTTTTAAAATAAACACAAGGAGTTATGAAAATACTTAGCAGTTGGACTTAATGTCATCTACGAGACAGGAAATGAATGATTCCCTGAATAGAAATTAATCAGAAAGGTGTAGGGAATTTTCTAGATAAAATGGTACATAAGGCTCAGAAGCTAGAAGGAAAGTAGTGTTATTGAGGAAATAAAAGATGCCACTTTGACAAGAACAGAATATGAGAGAGTATAGTAAAGTAAGTGGAGGGAAGGCAGGCCAGATTATGGAAGGTTCTGTAAGCCATAACAGAGTTTGATAAGGTCTAGGATCAGGGTTTTTCTGCTGAGAGCATAGGACAGACTTTGGAGTAGGGGTACTTCATTTTTTAGTTCTTCCTTTCTGGATATATTTTCCTTTGCTTTCTTTTCCTTTCCTTTCTTCTCCTTTCATTTCTAAATATGAATTAGAAACCATATTTAGACCATGTGCCCTGTCACCGGGGTTTCAGTCAATTGATGTTAATTTGAACTTTTCATTTATAGTAACTATGAACATATTTTTACCTAAAATAAAAAATAATAATATTTAGTTGGAGTATTGAAGATGATATACATAATTACAGGTAACCTGTAGTTACAAAAACATTTGAATTGATTACTGGTCAAATCAGAATTAATATTTTCCATTCAGGTTACTGAATCCCTTAATGACATTAAGTCAAAGGTAGCAGCTGTTTTTACTTAACATTTACTTAATATTCCTTTGGACATAGCTTTTTATATTTCCCAAGGAACTAATTAAATTGACTTCTTGAGTAAATCACAAGATTAGTACCATATGTGAAAATTTGCACATTATAATTAATTACAAATGGTGACCTTCATCTTGAACTCATTTTTCACTGTAAGGGAAAAATCTTGCATTCGAATATCCAAGAGCTAAAAATACTTATTTTTATAGTACTTATTGAAAATAAACTGTCAAAAATTGTGTGTTTTGTATAGCTAATCCAGAACTTCAGATTCTAAGTAGAAGTAGGAGAAAATTAGGTACAAAATTTTATGAGTATAGCCTGGTAAGTAACCAGAGATAATTTTTTTTTTAATCTAGTTTACAGCGAAACAAGGTCTTTCTTAACTTCCTATCCAGCTAACATTCCTGCATTTAACAAACATGTACTGAGTACAAACTGCACGATATGTTGTAGTCTCTTATCTCTTAGTCTCACCTTTAACATTTAATATAGTTCTCCCAAAATATCATTACTTGCTAACACATATCTAAATTTCTCCTTTAAAATGTTTCATGTATATTACCTACAATAGAACTTAGTTTCTTAAGAGTTACTTAAGATTAGAAATAATGTTAATTTTCCAGTCTCAAATTTAAAACTGCATTTAAAATTTTTTTAGTAAAGTTGCTTAAATAATTACCAAACTGTAGTCAGTCATGTTCCCCCATTCATTATAAGATGTATTTCTTGATAGAAAATGATAGCAAACATTTGTAATCCTTTACTGTGGTGCCAAGCATTACTTTGTAAGTACTCGACACATTGTAACTCATTTTATTGCTCACATCAAAACTGTAAAGTAGATGTAGGTTAATTATATATTACAGGCAATTATCCTGAGGCACAGAAAAATTAAATAATTTGCGTAGGTTTACAGAGCTACCAAGTGGCAGAACCAGACCAGAGAGTCTGTCTCCAGGGTCTGTGCTCTTGACTATTACACTTTGCTGGACACCAAAGTTCAGTTCGGTCTGGGTATGCATTAGAATCACCTATGGAGCCTTTTTTTTTTTTTTTAAAATATGGAACGCTTCACAAATTTGCGTGTCATCCTTGCGCAGGGGCCATGCTAATCTTCTCTGTATAGTTCCAATTTTAGTATATGTGCTGCCGAAGCAAGCACCCATGGAGCCTTTTAAAAACAGTGCTGTTCAACCTCAACCTAGGCCTGGACAATTAGAAAATCTGAGAGTAGGACTCTGGCATCTCATTTTTTTAGGAAAGGGTTATATAATCATAATGTTAGGCTGCCTTTGATTTGCTCTAGAAGTTTCATTTTATTCCTGCTATCATTAACCACCCCCCCCCCCCGCCAAAAGAAAAGATCTCTAGACATTTTACCCAGTATAATTTTAAAATATTCATTATCTTGTACCTTTGAAATGAACTAAATTAAATGGTTTGGATGTGTTGAGTTTATTTGAATTTATTTTTTCACTGATGACTCTAAAATGAGAAACAAATAGCAACTGAAAAAATTAATATTTAAGTATGAATCATTATAAATTTAATCATAAAATTTTTATTTTGCATGCTATCATAGTGACTTTTAATTTTACTAGTATCTATTTAGTACATGGAGTATTAAAGTGTATGCATTTTCTTACATAGTGCTCAGGGAATTGTTTATTCCATGTTGATATTACAGTAAATGTGTAAGGAACTCTTCAGATGTAGAATTGACTATTTTATTTAGTTACATCTTTAAAAAAATTGTTTTAATGTTTATTTTATATTTTGAGAGAGAGAGAGCATGAGCAGGGGAGGAGGGACACAGAGAGCAGGAGACACAGAATCTGAAACAGGCTCCAGGCTCTGAGCTGTCAGCCCAGAGCACAACATGGGGCTTGACACAAACCATGAAATCATGACCTGAGCCGAAGGTGGATGCTTAACCAACTGAGCCACCCAGGCACCCCCTAAAAAAAACTTTTTTTAGAGAGTAAGAGAGAGAGAGAGAGAGAGAGAGAGGGAGAACAACGAGGAGGGGGGCAGAGGGAGAGACAGACAGACAGAATCTTAAGTAGGCTCCATGGTCAGCGCAGAGCCTGATGGAAGACTTGTACCGGCGACCCTGCGATCATGACCTGAGCCAAGATCAAGTGTCAGACGCTCAATTGACTGAGCCACCCAGAAGCCCTGAGAATCATATTAAAAGATCCTTTTTCTTTTTTACCTACATAGTTACCATTTTTTGGGGCTCATCATTTTTTCCTATAGATCAGAATTTCTATCTGGTATCAGCCCTTAACAGTGCAGTTATTGTTGGCAAAAGATTCTAAGCTTTTATCTGAAAATGTTTGTATCATCTTCATTTTCGAAAGACCTTTGGCTTTGTAGCATTGAAATCTGTATTCTGTTGGCACTTAAAAGATGTTTTTCACTGTCATTTGGCTTTACATTGCTTCTGATGAGAATTTATATCCATCTTTTGTGGTATTCTTTTTTGTATTGTCTTTTTTTCCCCCTCTCAGTGCTTTCAGAATTTCGTGTTTATCTTTGGTTCTGAGCAATTTCATTTTCATATGCCTAGCTGTGGACTTTGTATTTATTCTGCTTGGGGTTCACTGACCTTTTTGGATCTGTAAAAGGTTTCATTTATATAAATTACAACATCCATGCTATAATTTCTTCAATTTTTTTTTCCCTCACTATTACGGTTTTTATCTGGGACTCCCAATTACATATATGTGAGGTTGTTGTGCCATAGGCCACTGAGATTTTTTTTTTTTAATCTTCATTATTTCTTTCCATTGTTCAGATTGGATCATTTCTACTAATCTGTCTTCAAGTTTGCTAACCCTTCTTTTGCCATCCCTGATCTGCTAAGCCTACCCAGGGAGTTTTTCATTTCAAATACTGTATTTTTTAGTTCTAGAATTTCCGTTTCCATTTGGTTCTTTGTAACGTCCCTTCTCTGTTTAGATTCCCCTTCTTTTCTCTCATTATGATCTTCTTTTGCCCTAAGTCCTTAAATATTTATTAAAACCTATTTTTAAAAAAATTTTTTTCTTTTTTGCAAATTCCAACATCTGAGTGAATGATCTTGAGGTTGGTTTTACTGACCACTTTTTCTCTTGACTGTGACTCTCATTTTCTCGTCTTATTGCTTGAATGGTAACTTTTGATTATATAATGGACGTTGTGGGTGATCTGTTGAAGAAACTGTAGGTTTTGTTATCTTCTTCTGAAACGTATTCATGTTTTTTTCTACCAAGCATTTAAATTACTGACAGATCATGTTGAGCTTGTGGAGGCTGTTTTATATATCCTTAGAGTGTTTAAATTTCCCCCTTAATCCTAGGGCAAATCCTAGCTTCCTTAGTTCTAAGACATAATTTTTTCCTTACCCTGGCCCTACTCCAGTTTTAATTTAAAATCCAAAGTGTTTACTAAGCTATCTAATTATGTAGAATTCAAACTCAAAACTCCATTTACCCTGGAGTGGTAGTCACTAAAATCTCTTTTTAGCTCATTTAACATTCTAGCAGTTGTTTTCCTCTGGGTTGCCACAAACGGGATTTTCTCCTTCAATTTCCATTTGTTTTGGAAGCAAGGAACTCTGTTCTGGTGATTCAAGCTAATAAGAGTGCAACTTATAATATTATGTGATATAAAAATAAATAATAAAAATCATAAAAAATTTTTTTAAAGTGCAGCTTATTTCTTGAGTTTTTGCCACTTCCCCTTAATGCTGGGGGCTGTCTTCTGTGTAACATCTGTATAAATATGGATATCTTTTTTTTTTTTAACTTTATTTTGGGAAATAGAGAAAGCATAAGCTGGGGAGGGGCAGAGAGAGAGAATCCCAAGCAGGCTCCCCACTTGCAGAGCCCAACATGAGGCTCAAACCCCAAACCATGAGATCATGACCTGAGTCAAAGTTGGACACTTGACCAATTGAGCCACCCAGGCACCCCTGGATCTCTTTTTTCAAATGTCAAATTTATTCCAATATCTGCCTGTTTTTGGTTGCTCTTCATGCCTATTTTAAATAGTTGTTTTCTGTATTTTGTGCAGAGTTTATCATAGTTATGTATGGGAGGGTTAGTCCAATAGAAGTTCTTTCATCATTATCAGATTTAGAATACCAGATCTTTACTTTTTATAAAATTTACTTCAGATGATTAATATATTCCTGATTATGGCCTCATTAGTTATATTTTATCTTTATTCATAGATATGAAGAGAAGGCTACTAAAGATTTGGAACGATACAATAAGCAAATCAAGAGAGCCATTGAACAAGAGTCACAAATATCATTAAAAGATGGCAGAAAAAAGATAAAGCCCACCAGTGCATGGCATTTGGCACAGAAGCACAAACTGAAAACTTCATTATCGAATCAGCCAAAACTTGAAGACCTTTTTCAGTGCCAAATTGAAAAAAGAAAGAACCAAAATGTTAAAATAGTTCAGATCCCCTTTTCTATGGAAAACTTAAAAAAAAATTTTGAGAAACATAAATTTGACTTAGAAGAGAAGGACGAATTTTGCTTGATCCACAATCTCAAGTTTCCTGATGGGTGGCTAATTACATCCAAAACAGAGGTAATGTTATTAAATCCTTACAGAGTAGAAGAAGCCCTCCTATTTAAAAGACTTATTGAGAATCATAAACTTCCTGCAGAGCCACTGGAAAAGCCCATTATATTAACAGAGAGGTATGGTGAAATAATATAATTCTTTTTTTTTAACTCTCAAAACATTTATCAATCCATACTAGATTAGAAATTGAAAGTAACAAGTTGGAAGTGTTTCTAGTAGGGAAAAGTTTCCTAGTAGGGAAAAGATTTATTTAAAGAAATCTTTTTAAAATTTGATTTTCTAATCTTTAATGGAATTGTTTTTAAATTACTAATTTTAGAGTATGCTAGATAGTTTACTTCTGCAATTAATAAATAACCTCAATTCTTCTGTACACAGTGACTTTCCTAAGGGTAATTTTGAAGTTAGGTTGCCATGACTCTCTTTCATTGTACACTCTTCTAACATTTTAAACATATACCAAAATTGAATTATACAATGAATGCCTTGATGAACAATTATCAAGATTTTCCCACATTTGTCTACTTATCCTTTCAAATATATATGTATGCTGTGTGTATATGTATGTATGTTGTGTGTGTGTGTACATACATATTTTCTTTCCTAAGTATTTTTTAGACAGTTCCCACCCAAACATCTTTCAGTATCTTTCTCTTAAAAATGACTTACCTAAAGGGCTTTGGAAAGAGACAAGGGATGATCAGCTGCTTTCTTTGGCCTCTGCAAAGACATGATAACTGGCTGGAATGGTCATGCTTTGTTATGTACTGCTCAAAACAGTACATAACAGGTATCCAGCATCGAGAGGAGACCAATACCCCTGTTCAGGATCCAGTCTCCCTTCTCTACTTACACTTTCTCCTTCCCCTTCCCCTTCTTAGCTGTATGCATGGCTGCCCAGTCAGAGAATATGTTTCCAAACTCTGTCTCTTTGAGCCCAGGTAATTGAACTGGACCATTGAGATATGAATAGACATGTTTACAAGTTCCGTGTTATTGTCTTACAGACAAAGCCAAAAAAATATAAAAATGACTTACCTAACTACAGTTCCTATCTTTCACAATATTAATTCCTTGAAAGCGTTCTTCATGGTCTCAAAATGTCTTTTTTTATAGTTTTTTTTTTTAATTTTTTTTAATGCTTATTTATTTTGAGAGAGAAAGACAGTGTGAGTGGGGGAGGGGCAGAGAGAGAAGGAAACAGAATCTGAAGCAGGCTCCAGGCTCCAAGCATAGAGCCCAACACAGGGCTCCAACTCAGTAACTGCAAGATCGTGCCCTGAGCCGAAGTCAGACACCCAACTGACTGAGCCACCCAAACACCCCTCTTTTTTATAGTTTTTAATTTATCAAGTTTAATTTTTATCTAAACAAGGTCCAGCCATCACATTTTGTTATGTCTCTTAAATCTCTTCTAAATATCACACCATTAACTTATTGTTGATAACAGTCATTTGTTCATTAGAATATCCTGTTATCTCAGTTTGACCCTTTGCTTCTTAAGGTGGTGTTTAACTTGTTTCTCCCTCTCCCATATTTAAACCGAAGACAGCTCGAGAGGATTGAATAGATTTAAATTATCCTTTTTAGTATCACAGTTCAATAGGTTGTGCTATGTGCTTTGTATTTCATCACATCAAAAGGCACTTATCACTGGGTTCAGCCATTGACAGCCTACTCTTATACCTTAAAATTCCCTATCAACCTTTCCATTTAATGGATTCATCCATTGATGATTGTTTCCTGAACTGATTTTATTATACTTTGCAAAATGGGGTATTTCCCTTTTATCCTACATGAGCAAAGTATTTTCTGTAAAAGAGACTAATAACTATTAACATTTGCCTTTTTTATATTTAATACTTCTTTTTTAGTCTGACACAGGAGAGAATCTTATGTATGATAAAGGAGATTAAAAACCTGAAATTAGAAAGATATTGAGGATTTGTTCTCTAGGACACATCACTAGGTAATTGTTTCAGAACTCCCAAGAATAAATTACAACAAAATCTTTTATACAATATATTAAAACACTTGTGTTAAAAACCCTGCCACCAGAATAAAAAATAGGGCCAGGGCACAGGAAAACATTTGTCCCAAGGCTACCTTTTTAATTAAGGCAATGGTAATCACATTCACTAAAATCCAGCATAGTATTCTTTCGTAGTAGAATCCTTTTGTAGTATTCTTTTAAGATTGGCTTAGGAAACTGTTGAAGAATTAGAAAAAGAATTAATACAGATTTGGGGTATATTAAACAGTTCAGAAATCTGATCGTACTTTCTCTTTTCTCCCCTTAAAAAGAGCTAGAGTGTATCTGAAATTTTAAACTTGATTGCTTTTCTAAATGGTATTTGTGAACTTTCATTTAAAGTTCAAAATTCATTTTGTGTGCTTGTACAAATTATATGTTTTAAAAAATATTTTCCTGTTACATTCTGTTTTTCAAAACCAAATACATTAAAAATTATTTTTGGAGGCCCATACTACCCTGAAAAAAAGCTTTCTTATTTGAACATGAACTGCAACAAAGCTGAATTCAAAATTGTTTTCACCCTTCTTATCAAATGTGACATCCCCACCACAATGAATGTAAGTTTTTCATAACTGTGTCAAAGACAGGGTAGTTATGGGCTGGGCTTAGTTTTCTCACTATGGTTCTTTTTTTTTTTTTTTTCTTTTTTTTTTTTTTTTTTATGTTTATTTTTTGAGAGCGAGAGAGAGAGAGAGCCAGAGCTCGAGCAGGGGAGGGGCAGAGAGAGAGGGAGACACAGAATCCAAAGCAGGCTCCAGGCTCTGAGCTGTCAGCACAGAGCCTAACACGGGGCTCAGACCCAGGAGCTGTGAGATCATGACCTGAGCCGAAGTCAGCTGCTCAACCGACTGAGCCACCCAGGCACCCCTCTCACTATGGTTGTAATGCAGGAATGGAGTAATTTAGATTTCTATAAATAAAAAATAAGAGCTCAATAATAGCAATAACAATGGCTAATGTTTGTTGAGGACTTACAAGAGCTTTACTAAACCCTTTGATTTTCACAACAACCTTATGATACAATAATATAGCTATGGCATTATTTATAAAGTTTTCAATTATATGATTTGAGAGAGCACAGTTTTTGATTTCACATTTAGTTTGTCATGTTCTGAAAGATAGAAACTGTCTTTTATGACTAGTCTTCCTCCTTTCTGTTCCCTGTATACAGTAGGTCTTCTAAAGATACAGAAATGTAAAAAAATAAAGTTTCTTACAGGGTTAGGGGTTAGTTATATCTTTGTATTTTGGTTACTGATGATTTTTAGAGGGCCCTTGGGTTAACTTTTTCCCATAAATCCTCTTATTTAATTTTACATATTTAATAAGTTAAAAGACCATTAATTTCTTTTTCAGTCTTTTTAATGGATCTCATTACTTAGAGATTTTATGTAAAATGACCACAGATGATCAGAGACACAGTGGATCAACTTACCTGTCTGATCCTCGTCTTACAGCAAATGGTTTCAAGATAAAATTAATACCAGGTATGATAATGTGATTTAATATTTCCTGACTTGGAAATAAGTCTTGTTCCAGAAGTTACATTTGAGTTTCATAATGTACATATCATGGTATATTTTTATTTCATGAAAAGTACAGCATCAGCTATGTATGTAAAAAGTCATATTTCAAAAAGGTCACTTCTGTTGGAAACAAGCAACCTTGGCATCTCTTTCAGTATATTACCTGGCATTTGTGTTTTCATAACTAATCGAGTAGTTTCATTGTAATGTTTGACCTCTTTTGTCACAAAATGCAAACTGCCTACTTTGTTTAAATTATTTAACACTCCTTTAGATGGGAAAGATATACATAGTATATTGGAAAGGTCTAACAAAAGTGGACCTTACAAAAGTGTAATGTTTGACCTCTTTTGTCACAAAATGCAAACTGCCTACTTTGTTTAAATTATTTAATACTCCTTTAGATGGGAAAGATATACATAGTATATTGGAAAGGTCTAACAAAAGTGGACCTCTCTTACCTTTTTAAAAGGATTTTTACTTGTTTTGCCAGTTGGGTTTGTAACATCAGCAATCTTACTATTTGGAGAGTGAGTGATTTGATTCCATTGCTTTGCTAAAAAGACTGTGATAAAACTATTTACTTTGTATGGCAATTCACTGGGTGGAGAGAAAAGTAAATCCTTCTGGCTAGGAGACTTCAGTTTTCCTGGTTGGCCCTTTCTCTCTTCTTTCATAGCTTCCATATTTAACTCTTTTCTGCCCTAACTTCCTATGTTGGTCTTGTCCTACTACTTTCCCTTCATCTGGTATCAGAGGTGCTGCATAGAGTCATCCCACTGTCCCCTCTCCTGTTTGTCCCTAAAGCTGTCATGACCAAGGTGTAGAAAAATAAAGTTCAACCAAAACAGTGTTGAAAATTTTTACAGGAATGTTTTACTGAGACATAAAAAGAAAATAAGTAAAAACAATGTACAAAACTATGAAATTAGATATATACAGAAAATGTTTTGGTGCAACAAACTTTAACTTCATTGACTTTTGCAGTTTTAGGAACACCTACCGTGAAATTTCTTACCTCCTACCTCAGTCTGGATATTTAGATTTGGAGTGAAAAGCTAGTCCAAATCTCAACTCTGCCATTTAAAGGGTTTTCTTGGGAAAGTCATTTGGCCTCAATATTTTCTCATTATAACAACTAATAATTATTGAATAATTATAATGTACAGGGCACGATTCTAAATATAAATGTATTAATTTAATCTTCCTAATAGCCCTATTAAGTATGTTCTATTGCTGTCTCCATCTTATAGATGGAAAAATCAAGGCACAACGAAGTTTGCTTAAGGATACACGGTTAGTGGTAGAACAAGGATTTAAACCCAAGCATCTTTATAGGCTACCTTTTAACTAATTTATTATATTGCTTCTTTTAAAGTGGAGATATTGGGGCGCCTGGGTGGCTCAGTCGGTTAAGCATCCGACTTCAGCTCAGGTCACGATCTCGCGGTCTGCGAGTTCAAGCCCCGCGTCCGGCCCTGGGCTGATGGCTCAGAGCCTGGAGCCTGCTTCCGATTCTGTGTCTCCCTCTCTCTCTGCCCCTCCCCCGTTCATGCTCTGTCTCTCTCTGTCTCAAGAATGAATAAAAATGTTAAAAAAATAAATAAATAAAGTGGAGATATTTACTTTATAAAGTAGTTAGCACTTAACTAGGTACTTACAGAAATCAATACGCATAGTATTTGACAGTGGTAGGTGTTTGAATATTCTCTTTTCTTCCCATCTTCCAGTACCCCTTTCTGAAAGGACTTGTCCTCATTTCTTTTAGTCATAGAAATCTTTCTTCCTTGGGACCCCTAACATCTTTTTAATTTATTTGAAGTGTGAAGCTAGGGGTGTGTGTATGTATATATGTAGTTAAATATTTTTTTCTTAATCTATTTTTCTGATTAACAATGTGGTATTGCTGGCAGGTGCCATTTTTTTTTTTTTTTTCATGAAAGATGTTATCACAGCAATTTTTTTTTTTTTTTTTTTTTGCATTTCTCATCCCTGAATGCAGCCAAATCAACACCAAACACCAAGCCATCTTGCACACCTATAAAACTGATTTGAGGATTAACACAGCAATCTGCACAACTTGAACCACAGAATTCCGCAGGTTCACAGCAATTTTTTTTTAAGTTAGGATAGCTAACTTTTTATTTTTTTATTTTTGAGTTACCCAGTAAGTTTCTATCTGACAGATGCTTTCAGCTCTTAGCTTTGTGGAAGTGTTTTTTAAGGCCTTTGGAATACCAGGTACCTTGCATGGCACCAGAGATAAAAATGAATAAGACTTATCTGCAAACTGACTTGATTTGATTAGAATTAACTTTACTTAGATTGTCATCAGCATTATTTATCTTACCAATAACAAACACATCAGATTAAAAACTCTCATGTTCTTTTCTTTTTTAAGCCCTTTTTTTCCCTTCATTAATTTTTATGTCATGTTTTCCTAAAGACCACTTTTTTTTTAGAGTTTGTTGTCTTAGACTAACTTTGGATAAACAGTTTGCCAGTTGTCAGAAAACATCGTTGAATAAAGACATTTAAAAAAGAGGAAGAATAATACATCTGGCTTTGAGGGAAGGTTCTGAATGTGATCCTAAGAATTTTGCTTGTTAATGGGAATAGCGTTTTGTTTTACATCAACAAGAATTCCATATTGTAGGAGGTGGAAACTTGTCGGGGCACCTGGGTGGCTCAGTTGGTTAAGCATCCATCTGACTCTTGATTTCAGCTCAGGTTATGATCTCACAATTCGTGGGTTTGAGTCCCAAGATGGGCTAAGTTTCCTATATCTGAATGTTTCAAATCTAGAAATTAAAATATTGCTTAATTTCCTCATCTGTTGCCAAATACTTTATTCACATCCACAAGTAATTGTGTGAAATGTGTATTATTTTCCAGGGCAAATGTAGTATTAGACTTTTCAGTCTAATCATAGCATAAAAAGTATAGAACCAGCATAGTGAAGTCTCTTAGCTGATGTTTTTGTAATTTACTTATCTGTATATATGTGTAAAAATATGTGAACTAGAATATTCTGCTTCTTCCTCTTTGCCTACCTAAACCCTGTATCAAGTCCCATTTAAATTCCCCTTTTATTTCCCTTCATTCAACTCTTGTGTTTTATCCCTTAATGTTTAATTATAGATATTCTTCTGTTACTCTATAGTTGTTTCCAAGGAGGAACATAGGATGCCTCCTCTATTATACCACCACTGCATCTTATCCAGGTCAAGGAACTGATCTGTAACTGGAAACAGATTGGGTATAGGATCACTGACATCTCAGGATCTGAAACTCTTCAAGCTACATCACTCCTTTTTTTTTCATCTATTGATAGCTACCACTTATCCAACATTGGACTGTCTCATTTTCTTTACTTCTAGCTAACCATGGTATGAAATTCAATATTAACAGTGTTACACAGAGCCAAAGAAGACAATCTCTGCTATTTTGCAGCATTTTAAAATGCATTCTAAAGCCAAATTTGATCCTTTGGAATTTACATTGTTATGGGTATTTTACCCCATTATATATCCAATCTAGTTTTTAGTTTTATTTTAATCACTAAATTAAAGTAGTTTAATAAATAATGTCAGCTTTAAATATTGTTTCACTAAAATATTTTAAAACATTTAAAACATTAGTATTTCATTTTCTCAAGTTAGTGATATATTAATAAGTTAGTATAGTGGTAATCATTTGTAATATATAAGTGTATCAAGTCAATACTTTGTAAACCATAAATTTGTATAGTGTTTATCAATTATATCTCAATAAAGTTGGAAAAAATAAATTACTATGAATATTTTTATAATTAAGTTAAAATAGTCACAGAGATAATTCAGGCCTTTAAGCTAGATATTAACCTAATAGAATAGAATTTGAACAGCAACAGTTGTTAAAACACTTAAATCAATTTTATTTTAATAAATATCATGGGACTCCATTTTCTCTCCAAAGTAGGAAGTGTTCTACACAAATGGAGAGAACAGAAGTGCAATAACAGAGATACAAAGCACATGTGGTGTCTATGAGCACTTATGACTTAATGTGAAATCCTATGGGAAATTATCATTTGTTCTCCAACTAAGGAACAAAACTTTGTCCTGACTATATTAAATTCTAAGGAAGGTTCACTAAATGTTTTCACAGTGATTTTGTTTTTAATAGGCATTTTCTGGAATATAATTCAAACAAAACTAACTATATCTACATGTGGTTTTATTTATTTTTCTTTTAGGTGTTTCCATTGCTGAAGACTACTTGGAAATAGAAGAAATGGCTAATTGTCTCCCATTCTATGGAGTGATGGACTTAAAAGAAATTCTTAATGCCATATTAAACAAAAATGCAAAGGAAGTTTATGAATGTAGACCTCGTAAAGTGATAAGTTATTTGGAGGTATGCATTATTAGATTATGTAGGTTGTTTAGGTTTTAAGATACTTAACTGTTTATCAATAAAATAGTAAACATCCAAAATAGTAAAGTTTCTATTAGGTTTATTATATGTTTGCAAGAAGAAATACTACCAAAAAAAGAAAACTTCATTAAAAGTTTGACATCATAAACTGGTTGTAGTAAACTCTATCATGGATCCTTACCATAACATTATTTCCTGAGTACATATTGAGGAAGAGCCCTATGAATGACACCCTTTATAGTGATGGTTTTTCTGAGGTTTTTTGTTTGTTTGTTTTTGTTTTTTGTTTGGAGTAGTTTTTCTGATTTTTAAGAAAGGATTCAAAATTTCTCCACTTTTACACCAAATACCTGTCTATAAAGGATTTTAAGCCCTGATCTCTTCAAAAGCAAAAAGGGAGAGTAAGTGAAAGATGTAGATTATTGAATAAATGGAAATTTTAGTTTTTTAGGAATATTTACCACAAATAAGAAATAAAACAGTGGGTTAAAAAATGAATTCTAAAGTAATAGAGGATGGAAGAAGCTTATAAGGTTTTAAATGTTCAAGTATATGATAGTAGTGGGAAAACAATAGTGATTGTCTGTGTTTGAAGTTCTATCCCTTAAGTTTGGTATTTTAAAAACAAACCTGAATGTAAATAAAATCTGTTTTCTCCCTTTAAAAAAAAAATGGGCCATTTTTGGTTAGACTTTTACCATGGTGTGTGCCCATTGCATTCTGAGGGTCAGACTTTTGGAAAGTCCACTTTTTACCCTTTCTGAAGATTTTATTCAATAGTATTCATTGAGTCCTTCAAGAGCTTTGCCTTGTGGAACTTCCTAGCCTATTGTGGGAGCAATTTAACACGGATAGTTTCTAATGGCTTCAAAGGAATCTTTTCTTACGAAAGAGGTAGTATAAACTTAAACGAAGGTTGAAGGAGTTGAGGGGCATGTTTTGGGTATTGAAGAACCATGTGGAAAGAAATACGATTTCAAAAATAACAAAAATGGTTGGATATTTAGATATAAATATTTTTACTAATATTATACTTCTCATTACATTGAGGCAATTGTGGATTGATTGTTAAGGAAGAGAGCCTGGGAAAAAAAGAACTTCCATAAGATCTACAGGCATATTAACATTTAAGGTCAAGCTGAATAAGATGAATCAGAAATAAAAGATAGGAGAATAAAAGAAAAACCAAACAGAGGTACATATAAAAGTTAAGGAACGAAAGAAATTTAAAAATGAGTAATTAGTATCATATTCTCTATAGGGTAATAGTTGCTAGAAGACCATCAGGTATGGCTGCTAGATAGCAGTAATAATAGAAAAATAGTCAGGAGAAGACTTGCCAATGGCCGAACAGTGGAGCAGTGGTGAAAAAGTGTAGGCTGCAAGTCACATGGTGTTAAAAAAAGAGAGATTAGCTTGTCTGTGTTTCTGTGTTGTTGATGGGAAAGACTGACATAAAAGATTAGAGAGCGGATGTTCCAAAAGAGGCAGGAAGGAAGATGGGATAAAAGATATAAGCTTTAGAAAGGAGAAACTGTTCTCTTAAGAGCAGAAGAGAGGGAAAATAAAAGTAAAAATATTTTGAGGTAAACTTGAGAGAAGTGATGTATGTGATCCATGTGGGGAAGGAGTAGGAAAAGTTATCTGCTGAGAGTGAAGAGGCTGGGGAGGCAATGGGGATTTGATTGTAGTAGAGAATATCTGAAAATAAGAGTTGTAGGTACTGTAAGAGAAGGTTGATTAGAGAAGAATAAGATGTCCAAATGGCATTGAGGACTCATAAGAGTTAACACTGGTATTGGATCCAGCCAGGACAGTTTGGAAATTTTCTAACAGTGCTTGGTACAATTTATCCAGCTGTAGCAATTAGCAAGATGAATATGTAGAACAAGGGGGTGAGTGAGCAAATTTGAACCCATAGTGTATATACAAGAAACTGTGTTATGTCCTAGAGGAATAAATATGGTTCCTAGAGGAACCTAAAGATGAATTAGGTTCTAGTAGGAATCAAAAATGAATGCAGGAAGCTGGAGATAATATCCTTAATGTCTCACTAACTATTCAGGACCTTAAGTAGGGAAAGATAAGAAAGGTGCTGGTGAGGCAGAAAATTAAGGAGGGATTGAGGAGATTACAGGTCAAATTAAAGAAAAGAATAGGTTTAGTTAGAAAGGAATAGGATGGTTGGAAAGATAAAGGGAAGAGGGTGTGTGGTTGCAGAGAATAATATTAGGCTCACCTTCTTTGAAAAAAAAATTTTAATGTTTATTTTTGAGAGAGAGAGAAAGAGTGTGAGATGAGGAGGGGCAGAGAGAAGAGGGAGACACAGAATCCAAAGCAGGCTCCACGCTCCAAACTGCCAGCCAGACTCAGGGCTCAAACCCATGAGCCTTGAGATCATGACCTGAGCTGAAGTTGGACGCTTAATCAGCTGAGCTACCCAGGTACCCTTAGGCTCAAGTTCTTTGAAGTACAAGAATTTTTTTTTTTAATTTTTTTTTTTTTCAACGTTTTTTATTTATTTTTGGGACAGAGAGAGACAGAGCATGAACAGGGGAGGGGCAGAGAGAGAGGGAGACACAGAATCGGAAACAGGCTCCAGGCTCCGAGCCATCAGCCCAGAGCCTGACGCGGGGCTCGAACTCACGGACCGCGAGATCGTGACCTGGCTGAAGTCGGACGCTTAACCGACTGCGCCACCCAGGCGCCCCCAAGAATTTTTTTTAAATAAATCTTAAAAAAAGCTAGCTTTGCTAATACTATTTACCCCTAAACGCTCAGTTTTTCCTATCTCAGAAAACAGCATCACCATACTGAAAATGCAAACATTATCCTTGGATCTATATCCATCATAACTAGTCCACCAGCAAGTCTTGACTCTACCTCCTGCTCGTGTCAGGAGTCTTTAAACCTCCTTCCATCTCCACTGCTATCACCTTTGTCAAAGACTCACCAGGACTGTAGTAATTGCCTGCAAGACTGCTTCTCTTCTTGACCTGCCTCAAACCATACTTCACAGAACAGCAAAACTGATTGTTTTAAAATGTGAAGCAAATATTAGGCTCTTGCTTTAAAACCCCCTGGTTATTTCCCTGTGCATTCATCCTGTCCTAAAGGGTGATCTGGCCCCTACTTAACTCCCTTTCTTGTTTCCCTTTTCTACTTAGTAACTATGCTACACCCACAGTGACCATTCAGTTCTTTCTGTTACTTCTGCCTGAAATGCTTTTCTTACCCCATGATCTTTGCATTATTTCTTATTTAAATTGAAACTTAAATGTCACCTTGAAGAAGCTTTCCGTAACCACACAATCACTCTCTATCTTGTTGCCCAGTTTAATTTTGCACACTATTACTTACTGAAATTTTCTTTGTCTTTTTATGTTTTGTTTCTCTGCACTAGAATAGAATATAAATTTCACAAGAACAAGGATGTTGTTTGTCTTATTCTTCTCTATGTGTAGAACCTACAATAATGACTAACATAATTTGTGCTTCATATGTAAATGAGTAATAAAAAGAATATAATCAGTTTTCTGCCTTCTCTCTTGCCAGAAATAACAGGTTTTCTGCTTCAGGGTGTATCATGGTAAAATGTATGGCTTTCTCTTCACAGGGAGAAGCAGTGCGTCTATCTAGACAGTTGCCGATGTACTTGTCAAAAGAGGACATCCAAGACATTATGTACAGAATGAAGCACGAATTTAGAAATGAAATTAAAGGGTGTGTTCATGGTCGCCCATTTTTTCATCATTTAATCCATATTCCAGAAGCTACCTAATTAAATATGTTTAAGAAATTTGTTCCTATTAAAATTGATAATAAAACGAGTCAGTTTTAAACCATCTTTGTATTATCATGTATTAAATGGTTATTTTATAAGTGAGGATTTACTGACTTGCATTTTGAAAAAGGATTCAAAAACTGGAAAACTTAAATAAACTAACATTGACTGTTCATTTTATTCTGAAGAACCAGCTGTCATAATAATTATTGGTTGTAAACCCCGAACTCCAAATACCTAGTATTCTTGGGTGGTTGATTTACTAAGGGCTGTGGACTAAATCATGTCCCTAAAATTTATATGTTGAAGTCCTAACCCCTAGTGTGATGGTATTTGGAAATAGGGTCTTTTAGGAGGTAATTAGGTTTAGATGAAGTCATAAGAGTAAGGGCCCTCATGGTAGGATTAGTGCCCTTATAAGAAGAGACACCAGAGCTTTTGCTCACCCTCTCCTTTTCTCCTACCAACCCCCATGTGAAGATACAGTGAGAAGGTGGCCCTTCATGATCCAGTAATAGAGATCTCACCACAAACCATGCTGACACCTTGATCTTGGACTTCTAGCCTCTAGAACTGTGAGAAAATAAATGTTGTGCTTTTAAGCCACCAGTCTGTGGTATTTTGTTATGGCAGCCTGAGTGGACTTTTACACTGGGTCAGTCCCATGCAGAGAGAAATCACACAGACTGAGCTGGCATATCTGATAGAAGTTATCAATGTTGTTTAAAGTGTGATGGGGAGACAGGGAGTGGGAGAAAGTGAGAAAATGAAGTTTAGAGGAAAAGAAGTTTAGCTTTCAAAATCCTGCCATTTACCTCTATTTTGGGGTAACAGTTTAGAAATTGCTGTCTCTTAAATGGAAATTATTGGGTTTGGGGGTCAACATTTGTCAGAGAACATGGGAAGATCCAGAGATTTAACAAAATTTAGGTTAACGTTATTCATTGTGTTTGTGTCCTTTCAAAAACTAGATCCCCCAGTGCACCAAAACACTTAATTTGCAAAAAGTTTGTTTTATAAAGTAAAATGTTCTATACTGGATACATTATCTCCGTATTCCATATCATCTCAAGTTTAAATTTTTTTTTTAATTTTTAAAAAATTTTTTTTAACGTTTATTTATTTTTTTTTTTGAGACAGAGACAGAGCATGAATGGGGTGGGTCAGCGAGAGAGGGAGACACAGAATCCGAAACAGGCTCCAGGCTCCCAGCTGTCGGCACAGAGCCCGACGTGGGCCTCGAACTCACAGACCATGAGATAATGACCTGAGCCGAAGTCGGACGCTCAACCGACTGAGCCACCCAGGTGCCCCTAAAAAACTTTTTTTTAATTTTTTTTTTTTTTTGAGAGAGAGAGGAGACACAAAGCAGGCTCCAGGCTCTGAGCGGTCAGCACAGAGCCAGGTGCGGGGCTCCAACTCACAAACCGTAAGATCATGACCTGAGCTGAAGTCAGACGCTTAACCAATGGAGCCACCCAGGCGCCCCAAAAAGTTTTAAATTTTTTTTTTAAATTATTTTTCTAAGCAAAGATCACAAAGACCTTTCCTCATGTTTTATTCTATATATTTTTTTTAACCTTTTATTTATTTTTGAGACAGGAAGAGACAGAGCATGAACAGGGGAGGGTCAGAGAGAAGGAGACACAGAATCCGAAACAGGCTTCAGGCTCTGAGCTGTCAGCACAGAGCCCGACGTGGGGCTCGAACTCACAGACCACGAGATCATGACCTGAACCGAAGTCGGCTGCTCAACCGACTGAGCCACCCAGGCGCCCCAAGAAGTTTTAAATTCTTAAGACCCTTGTGTTAAGAGGTACAAATTGTGATACCCTAGAAATCTACCTGTAGAGGGTCCTTTTTTCCTGCCAGCACAGTCCTCTTACCCATAACCTAAATAGTATGTATTTTTTCCATTACCTCCTTTCAAAGTTTGGGGCCCCTCTCTTGGAGACATTTCTGGTAGTAATCTTTTTTTTTTTTTTTTAATTTTTTTAAATTTTTTAACCTTTATTGATCTTTGAGACAGAGAGCATGAACGGGGGGAGGTTCAGAGAGAGAGGGAGACACAGAATCTGAAACAGGCTCCAGGCTCTGAGCTGTTAGCACAGAGCCTGACGCAGGGCTCGAACTCACGGACTGTGAGATCATGACCTGAGCTGAAGTCGGACGCTTAACCGACTGAGCCACCCAGGCGCCCCGGTAGTAATCCTTTTTAAATTTTTTTTTGTTTTTAACGTTTTATTTATTTTTGAGACAGAGAGAGGCAGAGCATGAACGGGGGAGGGGCAAAGAGAGAGGGAGACAGAATCGGAAGCAGGCTCCAGGCTCCGGAGCCATCAACCCAGAGCCCGACGCGGGGCTCGAACTCACGGACCGCGAGATCGTGACCTGAGCTGAAGTCGGACGCTTAACCGACTGAGCCACCCAGGCGCCCCAGTAATCCTTTTTAAAACACTGGGTAAATTGAAGAAAGAGAGAAGCCTACAGAGACATAAAAGATGAAATTTGCATCATACATTTGTACCAGCAAATGTATGTAAGCAAAATTTAGTACTCATTTTGTAGCTGATAACAGTCAGTTGTTGCAAAAGGTCCTACAATGGCCTCTAAAACAAAGCTTTTTCTTTGCACTTATGGGTCACGCCCGATGAGACTAGTAGTAATGACGGCAGGTATTTATTACCTATTTGCTAGATACACTACGCACTTACCTTGTATGATCTCATTTAATCTTCACAACAAATTTAAGATTGTAAGTACTATTGAGACTCTAATCCTATCGCTATTACACATCCTGCCATGAGAAATGGCCCTCAAGAGTCATTAGGGGCAACAAAAACATAAGGGGTAAAATGAAAACTACAAAACATTTCCTGGCGCCGCTGTAAGGAATGCTACATCACCTTTGGGCTGCAACGCTTTCTCAGCGAGTCTGGTGGGTGGGATCGCGGTTGGTCCAGAAGAGGCCCCTTCTCTGGGCATCTTAGGAGTCTGCGGAAGCCCCGCCCCAACGCACTGCCGGGCTTCCTTCCCCATCCCCCACAAGCCCTTGCGGCTGCCGTGGCCCCACCGGACAAAATGGCGGGAGCGGGTGGCAGCGATGGCCAAGCCCTGGCTCCCAGGATGGAGGTAACGGCTGATGCATTTTGGTCAGCTGGCGCTAGGCATTACGGGCAAGGGGAGGAGATCTAGAGAGAAAGAAAAGCCCACCCCAAATTGCCCATTTTTCTCACTAGCTTGCGGTTTGGCCCGGGAGAGGGACGACCCTCAGGGAGTGAATTCTTAAAGTGCTCTTGAGACCCAAGGGCTTAGTTTAAGATCCCACCCATAGCTGGAGCGCAGAAGTGACGCCAAAGCCATGCAGAGGCGAGGCTTGCAGGCCTCTCTTGCTTGGCCCTTTTGCTTTGAGGGTAGCCACGCGTGGTCCGGCAGTGCCTACGACGTTTAGTTTAACCTGAAAAATGTTAGGCCCTAATTCAGATGGACAGGTTTTTGTTGTTATTTTCACTGGCTATTTGATTCTCTGTGATCTTATGCACATTTTCTGCCTAGAAATTGCCAACTATCTCACCAGCAGCCTGCATTTCTTAAGTAAAAATGTAAATATGACCTATTTATTGGGCCCCCAAATTTTGACCCACTAACTTAAAAACCAAAGTTGCCGGGCAAATTAAAATACCAATAATATTAAGGTATTTAAATGAATTAGACTTATTCTTGGAATTGGAGCGTTCTAGATTGACTATGGCAAACCAGTATTGGTGGATTCATAGTTAATAAAAAGAATCTTTGAGGTGGTCTAATCCAACCCAATTTTGCAGACAAATAATTAAATGATTTGCCTGAGTGTCCACAGATGATCTAGTACTGTACTAGTTCTACCTCAAATGTCATTACCATAAACAAAACAAAGAAAGGTAAGTAGTGAAAGAAAAAATAAATTTGTACTGCAAAGCCAAATAAAAACTGATTTGATATTGTCAATTACTTCCTATCATAAGCATCAATGATTAAGAATTAACTGTTACCTTGGTCTAGATCTGTTGGTTGATCTCAACCTAAACTTAAAAATTTTTTAATATTCTAAACCTTTACTGTTTCCAGTAATACTAACAACACACCACTTAACTCTCACCACTATTGCCTTGAGATTGTTTTCTCTGCTTATTTTTTATTACACTTTTTATTACTCCTTAAACCACTACAGATTCATGTAAGGATACTTTCTCTAGTTTTTAAACTCCTGTCCCAGTGGTTATCAAATTTGAGCCATACAAATTGGAACCACTACCCTATCCTATATCAGAGCTCTCCCAACAATCTCAAGTTCATTCCTTTTAGCTCCTTATTTTTTCATCTCTGTAGTAAAGATGTTGAACTTGACCCCCAAGTACACAATCATTTCTAACATTCTATGATTTTGTTTCTTTCTATGTTGTCTTGAATGTTCATTAGCAGGACCTGGAATAACCTTGTTGCAGTTATTTAATTGAGTTAATCCCTGTGTTACTACTGACCATATTTAAGTACCTCTGAACTAGCCCACTTTTTCCATAAAATATTTTAAATTAATCAGTGGCAGGGGTGAGTGGAATAGATTTCTTCCACCCTACTCAAAGTGGACTAGAAATCACTCAACAAATTCCTCCATCTCTAATTGTATATTCATTTCCTTGTTTTTTCAATAACATTTACCAAGTGTCATGCTCAGTGCTGAAAAGAGAAGACATTCTTTGCCCTCTAGAGGAGAAAAACTATTGCAATCTAATATGATGAATGTTAGGAGGATATGTAGTATATACTACAGGAGTTTAAAGGGGCACCCATTTCAACTTGGAGAAACTAGTAAGCTGAGCCTTGATAAAGAATTAGCTGGGAGAAGAAAGAAAAGAAGGGTATTTCAGGCAGACGGTACAGCATGTGCCAGTGCATTGATGAATGCAAGGAATTCTACATCATTGGATCTTGAGGAGTAAATGGAGATTTGATTAGAATAATAGGCAGTACCTTGATCATAAAGGGTCTGAGGCCTCTAAGGATTTGGGAAATTTTATCATAAGTGTTGTGAAAATCCATTAAAATTTCAGAGCAGGTAAGTACACAGTAAGGTTCAGAAGACTTTAGCCAAGTTAAAACCAGATAGAGCAAGTTAGCGGGCTACTTCAGAATTCAGACAATGTGAGTGATCCAAATGAAAAGAGATAAAGGTTCTGTGGAGGCTAACAGAGTCTATTTGACAGGTATTAGGCCCTCATAGCCTTGTGGGGGTTTTCAGTTTGCCCCCACATGGGATGATACCATAATAGAATTAAAGTGGAAAAGAAGTCTCTCATTTGGCTAATTTATGGTGATAACATTACTAGAAGAATGGAGGCTCCTTTGGCTTTCCTTCCTACACTAAGAAGTCAGAGTAATTTCAGCTAATCGTTCTGAGTTTCTCACGGACTAGGAAAATCATTCAGTATCTTATAAAAAGGAAAAAAAAAAATTAATGTTTTATTTATTTTTGAGAGCAGAAGAAAGAATGGGAGCAGGGGAGGGAAAGAGAGAGGGGGAGACGCAAAATCCGAAGCAGGCTCCAGGCTCTAAGCTGTCAGCACAGAGCCTGATGCAGGGACTAAAACTCACGAGCTGTGAGATCATGACCTGAGCCAAAGTTGGATGCTTAACCAAATGAGCCACCCAGGCACCCCCCTTTTTAAAAAAATTATTAGATCAGGTGTTTAAGTTGTAATCTAGGCTTGTATCTGGGGCCTTTTGGAAATCAACCTAAAGTTTCTAGTTGTTCCTTAAATAGTTTTACTTATAAAGGACTTCAATAATTCAAATATAATTTCCTAGAAAATTTACGTTCAGATGATTAGCAAAACAAAATAATAGTTGTCAAATTTAAAATTATATGTCATGCTGAACTGATTTGATTTTGAAGAACTCTCTCATAGGCATTTTATGTTTTATAATTTAGATCATAGAAATGAGTGATGAGTTAAGAAGCAAACAAGAAATTGTGAATGGATTGAATATATTTTTGGAAGAAAATGGTATGTTTTCAAAAGTTTATTCCTTTAAAAGACATTTTTGGTTTTAAATTTGCTTTCATTTTATCTAAAGATGTTGATAAATAACAGCAAGTTAACTTGCAGGACAATGATCCTATTCTGCCCCAAAATATATTTTAAGTAATTCACTAATAATAATATCAAAAAACATTTCTGTGTGTCTTTATATATAAATAGCTAAATGTACATAAGTTCCTTATTACCTATTTTTAAGTTCCTTGCACTTCCTTAGCTTCCCTAATTACATAAAAAGAACTATCATAGATCAAACATTTTCCCACATACATAGTGACGATCCTTGATGTCCCACATAAAAAGTAAGATTCCCCTCCATACATGTAGTTTCTAATTTGTCAAAGATTTTTTATAGGCACAATCAGATTGTAGCTATTTTTTCCACTTAAAACCAAAATTGAATGTACAGCACTTCTCTGCTTCCAAGTTGGAAGAAGGATACTTCATATTTTCTAGATTTCTTCAGATGAGAAGTTTGAGGATGCCCTGTATATACTAGTGTAAGAGTATGGCCCCAAGTCAACACTTCTCAAAACTTTACTGTGCATTTGAATCTTTTGGACATCTTCTGAAAATTCATGTCTGATTCAGTAGTTCTGGAGTAGGATCTGATATTCTGACATTTCTACTGGCTCAGATAGTCTGGAGTAGGATCTGATATTCTGCATTTCTCACATTTCTATTTGTTAACACAATTTATGTGCACTGGGTTAATAAGAGTGCATATAATCCTTTGGCTAAATGCTAGATTCTTGAAATAGAATACAGATACATTTTTTAATACAAACATATACTGAAAATCAAATAATCAGAATTATGACTCTGTTTATGGTTCTCTATGCTCAATTTCCATTGGGAAGTTAGATTTAGATTTTCTTACGGGACATCATTCTTTATTTAAGAAGTTGGACTTCTATATTCTCAGAAATGTTACTGAGGTAGCTGGCTCCAAAATGGCCCCCATCAATTCTTACCTTCTTGTACCCACAAGCCATTCCCCCATTAAGAGGTGAAGAATGTTCCTCCACTTCTTTGAATCTGAGCTAGTTTATGATTACTTTGACCATTAGATTATAAGTGACACTATATGCCTTCTAAGACGAAGTCATAGAAGCTTCGTAGCTTTCCTGCAGGCTCGCTTGAAACAGCTTCCCTGGGGAACTCAGAAGAAGTCATTCTTTCTATGTTGAGTCTGTTTTAGAAAACACAAGCTAGCCAGGTGGAGAAAAGATGCTTGACTACTTTTTTCCCAGTTGTTGAACCATCCTAAGCTCAGGTGTCAGACATTGAGGGAAGATGCCTTCAGATGTCTCTAGCCTCAGCTATCATCTGTTTACAACTATATGAAACACCCCCAGTGAGAACTGCCCAGCTGAGCTCTTCAGCCCTCAGAACCACAAAAGATAAATTGTTAAACCACTAAGTTTTGAGGTGGTTTTTAAAATTTTTTTAATGTTTATTTATTTTGAGGGAGAGAGAGACAGAGTGCGAGCAGGGGAGGGGCAGAGAGACAGGGAGACAAAATCTGAAGCAGGCTCCAGACTGAGCTGTCAGCACAGAGCCCGCGCGGGACTGGAACTCATGAAATGTGAGATCCTGACCTGAGCCTAAGTTAGACACTTAGCCGACTGAGCCACCCAAGCGCCCCTGAAGTGGTTTATTATACAGAGACAGAACACTTATATTATGCCAGTTTGAGGAGACTTATTATTAAAATGTTCTGTTGATCTTTCAGAAAATGATCAATATAGGAGTTGCAAATTCATCTGAAATTTTCATACAAAATATTGTCTTTTTTAATATAAATTTATTTATGAAATATCTGGCATTTTAATTTCTTCTCATAAAAATGTTCTAGCATTAAGGAATTTATATTTATGTTTTGTGATCATGCTTTTGAGATTGGAGATAATACTACTTTTGAGGATTATTTAAATATCTGATTTTCAGCTCTTCCACATATCATGAGAATTTTCCATTTTCACCTGTCCATGTTGTCACCTATCCATGGGATCAAACTATGAGTGAGAAAAAGATTAATATTGTTTACTGAATATTAACTTTTCTTTTTTCTTTGATTCATGCTATGATTTGTCTATATATTGCTCTCCACAATAGTTTCTTAAAGGAATCTCCTTTGGGCACTTTACCACTTTCATAAAGAATGATTTTAGTGACATTTTAAAATTTATTCACTCACTCCATTTTTATCAGACATCTGTCATAAACCACCTTAGGGAATTCAAGACCCAGAGGGAGTCAAAATTAAATAAAACATAATCTCTGCCTTTAGGAAGATTTAGTCTATTAAAAGAGAATAGTCCACAAATAACTCTATTAGAATCAGTATTTTTGAATGAGAGGAATAAAAATGCAGGGAAGTTCAGAATAAATGAAAATCACATCAGTAAGGGTGATCAGCTTCACAAAGAAAATTGCACAGCTGGGCTGTGGGCTGGGAATTTATCTTGTAGGCATGGTTTTTTGTTTGCTTTATTTTTTCCCACTTCTCACTTTTAATGAAATATTTTCACATTCTTTCATCATGGGTTATATTATGTTGAGTATACTTTTAACATAATTTTTATTCCATTTATTTAAATTTTAAAAAAGCAGTTCACCCATTTTTCCAACTCCCCACCCCTAGCCTCTACAACCACCAATTTGCAATCTGTACCTATTAGTTTTTTAGATTCCACATGTAAGAGATCACATGGTATTTATCATTCTCTGACTTATTTCACTTAGCATAATACCTTCTAGGTCCGTCCATGTTATTACAACTGACAAATGTTACAAATGTTTTTTATGGCTAAATAATATTCCATTATATATATAAACCACAATTTTTTTATCCATTCATTCATTAGTAGACACTTAGGTTGCTTACATATTTTGGCTTGGTAAATAATGCTACAGTGAACATGGGGGTGCATATATCTTTTCAAATAAGAGTTTTATTTTTGAGGGGATATATACCCAGAATAGGGATTGTTGGACCATATGGTAATTATATTTTTAATTTTTTGAGGAATCTCTATACTGTTTGCATGTGGTTGTACCAATTTACATTCCCATCAGCAGTGCACAAGGGTCCCCTTCTCTCCACATCCTTGCCTACACTTGTTATTTCTTGTCTTTTTGACAACAGCTATTCTAATAGGTGTGAGGTGATATCTCATTGTGGTTTTTATTTGCATTTCCCTGATGATTAATGGTGTTGAGCATCTTTTCATGTACACGTGAGCATCTGTATGTCTTCTTTGGAAAAATGTCTGTTCAGATACCCTGCCCATTTTTTAATTGGTTTGTTTGCTTTTTAAAGGAAAAAAAATTGGAACAGGAAAGAAAAGGTGACTTGAACACTGTTTATTTCCAAAAAGGACTTGCAATGATTACCATTAAAGAACAAATAAAATGAGATCAAAACCATTAACATAGATGAAGACATTCAAATTAAATAGTAAAGGAAAAAGAAAGTGAAAGAATACAGAAAAGACAAGATGAAAATGCTCTCTGGGTGGAGAGCACAGCCAGAGTCAATAGGAAGAAAGGAAGAGGCCCTCGGGTTGGAGGGAACCTGTATTGTTTGATCACTGCCAAAGTTCTTCCCTTTCTCCTCCTCACCCATACCTTATAGGACTCTGCACTAATAATTAATCCCAGTGCCTGGACATCCTTCAGCTGGCCAAAATCTCCTGTGTGTGTGTGTGTGTGTGTGTGTGTGTGTGTGTGTGTGTGTGTGTTTTCCAAAACAGTGAGGTAAACTCTAAACCCTAGCACTTATTTTGTTTGCCATTTATTTAATGCTTAGTATACTTAGTATTAAAGTCACTTAGTATTGTAATTTTTCTTGGGTATAATTTTATCTCTGCTTATCTTTATCACCTAGCATGGTGCCTAACCCACAAAACAATCTATAATTATCTGTATATTTGAATGATGACATTTTATTTAGCACACTCTCCCTTTAATTTCAAATCTGGAGGTATTGACAAACCAATACTATTCTTACTCCCCATCCAAAGGAGAGTCCTAGGAAATAAGATTAGAGGTTCATTTGGAAGCAAATTTTGAAGGGCCTTGAATATCAGGCTAAATATTTTCAACTTTAGTAAGAGCAGCTAAAAATTTTTAAGCAGGGAAGTAACATAATCAGAACTGTGTGTTAAGAATATTAATTTAAAACATGTTGAAAATGAATTGGAATGGATAAGAATAGAGATGAGGTTAGTTGAAAAAAATCACACTGCAAAATTCCATTTACATTATATCTTAAGTGTCTTAGTAATCTCATGTTCATTGTGTTCATTCAACATAGAAGAAGTTTCTTTAGAAGAGCTTGAAGAATTTGACATTCTTGAGGTATAAAAATACATTATTCAAAACTTAAATTCAATCAAAGTAAATTTTAAGGCATATATTTTTATTTTGTATTTTTCAGTTCTAAATCATTCTTTTTTTTTTCAAAACTTTATTTTATTTTTTTTTAGTAATCTCTATACCCAATGTGGAGCTTGAACTCATGACCCGAGGTCAAGAGTTGCATGTTCTTCTGACTGAGCCAGCCAGGGACCCCTTCATTTTTCAGCCAGTAAAATGTGTTAATTAGTGACTCTGGATGATGATCAAACCATACTTAACAAGAATGTCGAGTTCATGGTGCACATGGACAAAAAGATGCTTTAAATTCATTTAATTTACCTTGATTTTCATAATAGCAAATTTCTGATGTTTTGCCTGGGGGAAATGTATATTTTATTATCCTTCTCTATAGCCTTTCTGGGCTCCATATTCTTATTGTAGTCTCTATACTTTCTCCTGCGTTCTACAGAGGCCTGAATATTTCCAGATCACCTCTTGTTTGTTCTTTTCTTTCCCAACTACCAATTATACTTACTCTCTCTTAATTTGGTTGATCTTGGCCAATTGTTAAAAAGAATTAGGTTGAAAGGGACTTGTATTAATGTGAATGATATAAAGATACATTCTATCATAACGGGAGAAAAACTATGGTGTGGATGACTAGGATATTTGGATTTTAAAATGAATCAGTTGCCCTGAAATTAATCTCTATAAATAATTGAATTTCAGGCAATTTAGGGATATACATTTTGGGAGAGAATTGCATACTCTCATATACATGTTAACCCTGATCCTAATACGCATTTTTCTTTTCCCCAAAGGAGGAAGAAACAGAAACTATAAGTGAAGATGGTAGTTCAAAAGAAGCACATGATATGTCAGTGAAATACACAAATTTCTTTAAAATCTATAACTTTATTCAAATATAAGACATGTATGTCCTATATTTACGAATCACCAGTAGAGTAGAATGTGGGCCTTTGAGTTGGAAAGCTTCAGGTTTAAATTCCAGCTTTATCTTTTATTAGCTGTTACTGTAGACTATTCAACTTCTATGTGTATCCTCTGTGTTGTATGGGGAAAATAATTTACTTTGCCAAGTTTTGTAAAGACAAAATAAGGGAAATGTAAAGCAACTAGTACAATACCTAGGACATAGTAGATACTCAGTGAATATGAGTTCACATCCCTTATTCTTTTGTCCTATTTCTTAAGGGAATATAACAGTTAAAAACCAAAGCATTTTATTTATTTTTTGCCTGCTTGCCTTGCCCTTCCTTCCTTCCTTCCTTCCTTCCTTCCTTCCTTCCTTCCTTTTTTTAAAAAGTATTTTAAAAATGCTTAATCTTTCACTGTGCACCGAAGTATAACAAATGTGTATCATTTTTGGTAAGTAACTCATCATGACAGTATCTTAGAGTCAGAAACCATTAATGATTAGATGCTGACAATAATTTGATAGTATGAATTTACAGTTAATTTTCTACTAAGCTAATGAAAGAGAGCTCCTGTGTAGTTAAAAATAATTTATATTTTCATTGAAGTTTGCTGTACTATATGGATATTTTTGGTCTGATTATTCCTAACTCTTCAAAGAAAAGAAGAGAACATTTTGAAGGTCCATTTCAAGCATCTCTGGAAATGTATTGAATTTCTTTATCTTTTTCTTCTCAAATTTTTCTCTTACTGATAACTCCATTTTAGAAACAGATTGCATCAACTCTCAATGACATAAAGTATCTTTCTAAGCCAGATCTGAAACCACTGTCACTGTAATAACCTACTTGGGGTGCATAAGTTTTATATATTTCCGGGAGCAAATCGACAATTCATGAAAGCTCTTCTTCCAGCTTCTCCGTGTTTTGAATAAGCAGATCATCTTTATTTCAACAAAATGCTTTAATTGGGTGACAGTATTGAAGAATTTAAAAGTTACATGTAACCTAGAGATTGTACCAAATCTTTTGAACTCAGAATGGAATGAAGTAGAAAAGTGAGAGTAGGGACTAAAGCTCTCCAAGGGTTCAGGGTAATAATAAAATAGTTAAAATTAATTCAAAACTTATATTTACTAGATACTATTCTAATCCCTTTGCATATGTTTTTTTTTAAGATTTATTTATTTTAGAGAGAGCACAAGCAGGGAAGGGGCACAGAGAGAGGGGGACAGAAGATCCAAAGCGGACTCTGCACTGACAGCAGCGAGCCTCATGTGGGGCTCAAACTCACAAACCATGAGATCATGACCTGAGCTGAAGTTAGACGCTCAACCAACTGATCCTCCCAGGCACTCCAAGCCCTTTATATATGTTAACTCATTTAGAGAACTAGACATTGCCTGAATTGTAAGTACAGCTTTTAGGTGATTTGAAGTGAAAATGAGGACTGCTTAAAAAGAAAAAAAAAAGAGGCATCCCCACAAACATATTTTTCCATCTGTTTCCATCTTTTCTCTCACATACACATTATATATACTTCATTTTATATGTTGTCTTCTCCATCTTTCTTGTGTGCCCACACGCTTCTCTGTTCACATGTTTTGTCTTAATGTATATATATGCTTTTAGCACACATGCATCTGTATACATATAATCACTATTGCACACTGCGCTCAATCTCCCAAGTCAGGAATATGGCAGCTGTTTTAACATCTCCATGATCATCTTGTCCATTCTACCTCCAAAAAGCTCTTGAATTGCTTCACTCATCAAAACTACTGTCCTAGTCCAAACTCTAATCACTTTTGGCCTCAACCATATTGAAAGACCTCTTTTTTTCTTTAGTCCTACCTACTTATTCATATTTCCTGTTGCTACCAAAGACTCTCAAATACAAATCTAATCAAACCATTCTTCTTGCTTATAATCATTGTTATAAATCAAAATTCTTAGTATGATGTATCAAGCACGTCATAGCCTGGCTTCTATATTTTCAGTTCATTTCCAATCATTTTTTTCTCTTCTACCCCAAGTTTTGACATGCTAAATTGCTTGACATTTTCTAAAATACTCCTTGGTTTTCCTGCTTTTCTACACATTCCTCTCTTTAGAATATCTGTCTCCCTACTTTCTGCTACCTGCTACCTCCTGCTCCACTCTATCCCAGGTCAGTTCAGAGTCACCCATCAAACTTTGATTTATCCTGCAACACTCAAAATTAATGTTAATTCTTGAGAATTAATTCTTGATCTTCTTGAGCAAATTGAGCATTCTCTCCCTATTATGTTTTCATAGCATCTTGTACCTATTTTACCATCCTTACCACCTCACCTATTTTCACATTATACACTTCTTTATATATAGTTCCTCTCTCTGAATATATATTTCCTCCTTTTTTACATGACCTTCCTTTTTTTCCCTACTGTATAAAAATATATAGGTTTCTAAATACATCAATATTGTTTACATGTATAATTTTATAATATATAAGATAAAAATTATGTGTCCATCATCCCCACCAAATTTTGACACCTGAAGGACAAGCCATATTTTGTTTTTATCTTTAGAGCCTTTAAAACATCCTGGTACACTGGAATCACTAAATGAAATTTATTTATTTATTTTACAGTTATTTGTTAAGGGCTTTTATATACCAGGAGTGTTTTAGATGCTAAGAAATAGAGAACAAACCACACCAAAGCTCTGGCCTTCAGAGACTTTATACTCTATGCTTAATGATCGTCTTAATCAATTGATGTAAACTTCCTAAACCCACATCTTCAAGTAAAGAAAATATACAATTATTAAGCAGAGATTTTAGTGAAGTCATTTACTTATGTCACTTTACAAATTAATCTGAATTATTATATTCTAAATGTTAATCTGAATTAATGCTATTCCATTTTTTTAATAGTGTAAGAACACCTCAAAAAGTGTCCCTCAGGAGTATCTCATCAATGACAGATGAAGAGGTTAGGATTAAATTAACTAAGAAATTTGTCAACTTTAGTAACTAAATGAAAAAAAAGTAAAATTTTACCACTAATTAATTATTAATAACATATTAATGATTTTATTAATAATTAGTGTTATAAGAATTTAAGCTACTCTCCTGACATTTTTTTAGAATCTCAGGTAATTTCCTTTTTTTATGTGTTTGTGTATTTGTAAACATATTGTCTGTGTCACAAAATGAGAACAGCCTTAAATGTATGTATATACAGTTGAGACAGGGATTATTTACTACTGTGTTGTGGTGCCTCAAGGAGGCTGCCAGAAGTTCTCTTCAACTTCATATTTATTTATGAGTTAATTCAAACATACCAGAATATAATAGACTTTTATGCTCACCGTTTAGGTTTAATCAAGTTAGCCGTATTTTCTTTAAATTCAAGGATCTAAAGTGTGGTCCTTGGCCTAGCAGCATTAACATATCACCTGGGAGTTTATTAGAAATGCAGAATCTCAGCCTACCCCCCATTCCCAACCTATTGAATCACAATTCTGTGTTTTAACAAAATTCCTTAGCTATTTGAAACTTTGCTGTAAATCCTTTTTTTTTTAACTTTTTAAATTATTTTTCAACGTTTATTTATTATTGAGAGGCAGAGAGACACAGAGCATGAGCAGGGGAGGGGCCGAGAGATGGAGAGAGAATCTGAAGCAGGCTCCAGGTTCTGAGCTGTCAGCACAGAGCCCAACGTGGGGCTCGAACTCACAAACCACGAGATCATGACCTGAGCTGAAGTCGGATGCTTAACCAAGTCGGACGCTTACCCAACTGAGCCACCCAGACTCCCTGTAAACCCTTTTTTAAAAAAGGTTTATTTAATTTTGAGAGAGAGAGAGAGTGCGGGAGGTGCAGAGAGGTCAGGGGCAGAGGATACAAAGTGGGCTCCATGCTGTCAGCGCAGAGCCCAATGCAGGGCTCAGACTCAGAACTGTGACATCATGACTTGAGCCAAAGTGAGACACTCAGCTGACTGAGCCACCCAGGTGTCTCTTCTGTAAATCCTTTTTAAAAGGAAGATATAGTTTTGTTGATGGTTTCCTTTGCAGTGCAGAAGCTTTTTATCTTCATGAGGTCCCAATAGTTCATTTTTGGTTTTAATTCCCTTGCCTTTGGGGATGTGTCAAGTTAAGAAATTGCTGCGGCTGAGGTCAGAGAGGCTTTTTCCTGCTTTCTCCTCTAGGGTTTCGATGGTTTCCTGTCTCACATTCAGGTCCTTCATCCATTTTGAGTTTATTTTTGTGAATGGTGTAAGAAAGTGGTCTGGTTTCATTCTTCTGCATGTTGCTGTCCAGTTTTCCCAGCACCATTTGTTAAAGAGATTGTCTTTTTTCCATGGATATTCTTCCCTGCTTTGTCAATGATTAGTTAGCCATACTTTTGTGGGTTCAGTTCTGGAGTCTCTGTTCTATTCCATTGGTCTATGTGTCTGTTTTTGTGCCGATACCATGCTGTCTTGATGATTACAGCTTTGTAGTAGAGGCTAAAGCCTGGGATTGTGATGCCTCCCGCTTTGGTCTTCTTCTTCAATATTACTTTGGCTATTCGGGGTCTTCTGTGGTTTCATACAAATTTTAGGACTGCTTGTTCTAGCCTCGAGAAGAATGCTTGATAGGGATTGCATTGAACGTGTAGATTGCTTTGGGTAGTATTGACATTTTAACAATATTTATTCTTGCAATCCATGAGCACAGAATGTTTCTCCATTTCTTTGTATCTTCTTCAATTTCCTTCATAAGCTTTCTATAGTTTTCAGCATACAGATCTTTTACCTCTTTGGTTAGGTTTCTTCCCAGGTAGTTTATGATTCTTGGTGCAATTGTGAATGGGATCAGTTTCTTTATTTGTCTTTCTATTGCTTCATAATATTAGCATATAAGAATGCAACTGATTTCTGTACATTAATTTTGTATCCTGCGACTTTGCTGAATTCATGTATCAGTTCTAGCAGACTTTTGGTAGAGCCTGTCGGGTTTTCTATGTATAATATCATGTCATCTGCAAAAAGTGAAAGCTTGACTTCATCTTTGCCAATTTTGATGCCTTTTATTTCCTTTTGTTGTCTGATTGCTGATGCTAGAACTTCCAACACTACATTAAGCAACAGCGGTGAGAGTGGACATCCCTGTCGTGTTCCTGATCTCAGGGGAAAGTTCTCAGTTTTTCCCCATTGAGGATGATACTAGCTTTGGGCTTTTCATAAATGGCTTTTATGATGTTTCAGTATGTTCCTTCTATCCCGACTTCCTCGAGGGTTTTTATTAAGAAAGGATGCTGAATTTTGTCAAATGCTTTTTCTGCATCAGTGACAAGATCATATGGTTCTTATCTTTTCTTTTATTAATGTGATATATCACATTGATTGATTTGCGAATATTGAATCAGCCCTGCAGCCCAGGAATGAATCCCACTTGATCATGGTGAATAATTCTTTTTATATGCTATTGAATTTGATTTGCTAGTATCTTGTTGAGAATTTTTGCATCCATATTCATCAGGGATTTTGGCCTGTAGTTCTCTTTTTTTGCTTGGTCTCTGTCTGGTTTGGGAATCAAAAAAAGATATTTGCAAATGATATATCAGACAGAGGGCTAGTATCCAAAATCTATAAGGAACTCACCAAACTCCACACCCAAAAACCAAATAATCCAGTGAAGAAATGGGCAGAAGACATGAATAAACACTTCTCTAAAGAAGACATCCAGATGGCCAACAGGCACAGGAACAGATGCTCAACGTCACTCCTCGTCAGGGAAATACAAATCAAAACCACACTCAGATACCACCTCACGCCAGTCAGAGTGGCTAAAATGAACAAATCAGGAGACTGTAGATGCTGGCAAGGATGTGGAGAAACAGGAACCCTCTTGCACTGTTGGTGGGAATGCAAATTGGTGCAGCCACTCTGGAAAACAGTGTGGAGGTTCCTCAAAAAATTAAAAATAGATCTACCCTATGACCCAGCAATAGCACTGCTAGGAATTTACCCAAGGCATACAGGAGTGCTGATGCATAGGGGCACTTGTACCCCAATGTTTACAGCAGCACTCTCAACAATAGCCAAATTATGGAAAGAGCCTAAATGTCCATCAACTGATGAATGGATAAAGAAATTGTGGTTTATATACACAATGGAATACTACGTGGCAATGAGAAAAAATGAAATATGGCCTTTTGTAGCAACATGGATGGAACTGGAGAGTGTGATGCTAAGTGAAATAAGCCATACAGAGAAAGACAGATACCATATGGTTTCACTCTTATGTGGATCCTGAGAAACATAACAGAAACCCATGGGGGAGGGGAAGGGAAAAAAAAAAAAAAAAAAAAAAAAAAAAAAAAAAAGAGGTTAGAGTGGGAGAGAGCCAAAGCATAAGAGACTGTTAAAAACTGAGAACAAACTGAGGGTTGATGGGGGGTGGGAGGGAGGGCAGGGTGGGAGGGAGGGCAGGGTGGGTGATGGGTACTGAGGAGGGCACCTTTTGGGATGAGCACTGGGTGTTGTATGGAAACCAATTTGACAGTAAATTTCATATATTAAAAAAAAAAAAAAAAAAAGTTGTGGTTTGTATATACAGTGGAATACTATTTGGCAATGAGAAAGAATGAAATATGGCGTTTTGTAGCAATGTGGATGGGACTGGAGAGTGTTATGCTAAGTGAAATAAGTCATACAGAGAAAGACAGATACCATATGTTTTCACTCTTATGTGGATCCTGAGAAACTTTAAGCCATGGGGGAGGGGAAGGAAAAAAAAGAGGGAGGGAGGGAGGGAGGCAAACCATAAGAGACTCTTAAAAACAGAGAATAAACTGAGAGTTGATGGGGGGTGAGAGGGAGGGGAAAGTGGGTGATGGGCATTGAGGAGGGAACCTGTTGGGACGAGCACTGGGTGTTGTATGGAAACCAATTTGACAATAAGTTTCATATTTAAAAAAAGAGGAAGATATATATCCAGCAAAACTTGCTCCCCTCCCATGCTATTCACTTCCCTCTCTCACAACAGTTAATAACTATTCTAAAGTTGATATGTATCCTTTTTGTCCATAGTTTAAATTTTTATCACATAGTTTTGTATCACTAATTACACACATGCACACAGACTTTTTAAACTTTATATAATATATAAATGCAGAGTTTTTTCTGCAACTTTTTTCACTTGAACGGTATTTTTGAAGTTTATCCACGTCAGTCAGGAAATTCTTACTTGCCCCAGTGTTAATAAGATTTTCTCTCATGTTTTCTTTCAACAGTTCTTCTACTTTGTTTTTCATACTTGTTAGAGTCACCAGAAATTAAAAAGATGATTTTATTGAGGGTATTGCAGGAGTGACAACATTCATTAGGAACATCTCAAAAGAAGGGGACCTGAATTTTATAAAGGCAGGTAAACAAGGAAGTTATAGTCACTGAGGAGGGGTAGAAGTGGGTCATATCTGGCAATAAGTTAGAACAGAGTGATCTTTTGTAGTTAATTCGTTCTGGAAACAAAAAAAGTGGAGGCATTTTTCAACTACCACTCCTTTCAGAGAACACAGGGTTCAGCTAAAGTTCAACATTGCCACACTTAAGAATTGAGTTCATCTAGAATTTATTTTGTATGTATTCAAATATTTTTTATCATACAGATTATCAGTTTTCAGTTATCCTAATGATATTTATTACTGAGGCATATCCTACCTCCACTGATTTTTGAATTCCCTATTCTATTTCATTGGTTTTGTTTGTCTTAGAGTTAATACACAGTTTTTAATTATTATAGCTTTAGAAAATAAACTTGTTACAAATGTTCTTGAAAAGAACATCCATTTGTTGAGTGCGGATTTATACACACACACACACACACACACACACACACACACACACATACACACACACTACATACACCCTTTCATTAGATCAGCTGAGGCTTGTTAATTGTGTTAACACAAACATGCATGAACTTTTGCTTTTTTGTTAGATATTGAGTACTGAAAGAGGATGTTAAAATGTTTTACTGTGATTGTGGATGTTTTTACTTTTGGTTCCAGTGGAAGGTTTTTGTGTATTTGTTTTGTACTAATTTGAAAGTTACACTCTGGTTTTGTTTTGGTTTTATCCCCATTAAGTGCCTAGGGACCATGCACATTTAGATATTTAGTAAACCATGTATATGACTTGGAGCAGAGGATGTAGCTGAAAATGCAGACTTGAAATAATTGTCGTGTAAGTGAAGCCTCTGGTGTAGATAAGTTATTCAAAGAGCATACTGAGAGGAAGAAAATTTAGAACTACATTTATTTATACATTTATTTAGAAAATAAGAATGGAATCCTGAGCAACACTAATATTTTAAGGAACAGGATGAGCCCATCTATATTGTTGAGATGAGGCAACCAAAAAAAAAATGTTGCAGAGGCAGGGGAGATCAAGCAACAGTCATCCCAAAAGCCAAGGGAAATGATAACTTCAGGAAGAAGGGTAAAGTCAGTATTAAATGCTTAGGAGAGGTCAAATAAGACAAGGATTGCAGAATATCCTTTAGTTTCAATAGGTTAGAGACCATTGGTGAACTTAGCAGGAGTACTTTCAGTAGACCAGAAAGAATGTATATCTTATTTTAGAGGGTTGACAAGTTTATGAGAAAAGAAGAGTGTACACCTGAAGCATAATATAATGAGGATAGAGTGTGTTAGCCAAAGTAGGACACGAAGCCAAGTGAGAATTTTTGTTTTAAATATACTAAAAAGAAAAAAAAAACCCAACCCTTTGAACATGTTTATATATTAGGAAGAGGCATAGAGAAGAATGTGTAAAAGTACAGAAGAGAGGGAATCATTAACAGAATAAGATAGACATGGGATCCAGCAGGATAGGAGGAAATAAAGATAGGAACTGATGGAGGGAATGGAGCATTAGGACCACTTTCTAGTGGAGGTCAGGTACACACCTTAGCTCTGTTTAATTGCAGAGTGATATACATCATCTAGTAACTTTAATTTTGGGAAACATTTTAACTGCTGGTAGAAGAAAAACAGATTTCATCTTTTCTTCATTTTCTTCATGTCTGTCTAGCTTCTTGTGAGTACTTGAAACTATTTCTCACTGCAAGGAATGGAGACTTCCCTTTAGACCTCAGTCATTTAGTGTTCCAAGAAATTTGGATATTCTTCTCATAGACCATGATTCAGTGTGCCCATGTACATGAAAGTTACATTAGTTCTAGAGGATACCATTTACTGATTTTTCTTTGTCGAGAACTGGGGCATGGAGATATAATATATATATATATATATCCCTGCTTCTGAAGGGTTAAAGATCTTCTGAGCTGCCAGTGTATTATCATCACCTATTTTTCATGTCAGGATGATCTGGGATTTCCTTGGAGACTTTTTTCTTTTTCCTTTGTCTTTTTTTTTTTTTTTTTTTTTTTTTTTTTTAAGTAGGCTCCATGCCCACTGTGGGCCCCAGTTCAGGGCTTGAATCACAACCCTGAGATCAAGACCTGAGCTGAGACCAAGAGTCAGACACTTAACCGACTGAGCCACCCAGGTACTCCACTTGGAGACTTTTAATTCAAAGAATTTATAGGATTCTGTAATGTATCTACATTGTATCTACAGTGTCAGTTTTGCATAATTGTTCCACCTTTTCCAATTTGAATTTTTTTTTAATATGGCAAGGAAAAGGAAGCAGAGCAGAAGCTTATCTATGTTGTTTTATCTAGGTCAACTTCCTCAGAGTTACATATCATTTGAAATAAACAGGTCTTTTTTGTTCACTTCCTGCTCTAAGCATATCTAAAAAGTTTCTTACATTGCCTCGATAGTTTTCATAAATCAGTTCTCATTCTGGGCTGACTTCAAAGACTCAGTTTTTACAGATTAGTAGTATCACTGCTGTAAATCTGAGCAGTTTACAAAGTACTTTCATATGAATGAGCTTAATCATTCTGTTTTATGTTCATTTCTGTCCTTCATATAGATTCTTGGAAAATATTAAGTCATATGTTTCCTGAGCCATGACATTATTATTTTTATTGAGATCATTGGTAACTATATTGTCAGAAATAGGGTAATAAGTGGATTTTTTGCATCCACTCTTTTTTTTTATCTATAATTGTTCAAGGGTCTTTGACCATGGATTCAAACCTATTTGTATAATAATTTTGAAATATTTTTTTTCTATGGTCCAAGCTGTGTGTTTTCCTTTGTTTGGCTATTGTCCTTTCTCAACTCTGGTATCTGTGAATCTACTGTCTCTCTTTTTTATTCATCTATTACCCCATTGTCTATCACCTTCATTCTCTCTCTCCTTTATAACCTGTTATTATAAAAGCATTATCTGTATTTGCTTCTCTCCTTTTTACCTCCTGTTTGTTTTTTAGATTAATTTGTGTAAGTGTTGCTATTCATTTTAGAGAAGGTGAAAAATTCAAAACCAAAAGGGAAAAGGTTACCTAAATTCCTACCCAGGCCCAATTTCTGTTCTTTTAAAAGGTCTTTTTTTTTTTTTTTTTTGTATGCACATAGACAGCATTCATGAAATTAAAATAATATTAAACATGGGGGTCTATGTCTTGCTTCCCTGATCAGTAATCATGAACACATTGTCGTATCAGTAAATATGTGTTGCCATTTCAGTTACCAGTTCAGTAAATATGTGTTTACCATATCAGTAAAGATCTGTGTTACCATTTAAATCATAGCATAGTATATCATATAGATTTGTGTGAACTTATTTAAACAATATCGAATTGTTGCATTTTTGTTTGCTTCCAGTTATTTCTCTCCATTATAAACAATGCAGCCCACAAACTTTTTTATAAAAATATGTGCCTATTTATTTGCTTAGGATAAATTTGTAAGATGTGCAATTTTACACCTAAGAATATGACTATTTTAAAAAGATGTTTTATACGTTACCACATTTACTCCCAGAAAAGATGGTAGTAGTTAACTCTCACATCAGCAGTAATTGTCAGTGGAGATTTTACCACACCTTTGCCAATGCCAGTTATCTTTGCTCATCAGGCAAGTAAAATATCTTGCTGTTATTTTAGTATGCATTTTATTGATTACTAGTGAATATGAAATATTTTTGTATGTTAATTGAGCATTCTGTGTCTTCTTTTGTGAATGCCCTGTTCTGTTTTTTACCAATTTCTTTTTCTATTTAGAGTACCAGTAGTTTTATTATTTCTAAAACTACTCTGCTGGACAGAGTAAAACTTTGTTCTATTTTGTTGAAAATAATATTACCAGTTTATTATTTGTATTTAACTTGATGGTAATATATTTTGCCACAGAGATGTTTTAAGGTTTTATGTAATCAAATATTTTAGAGGCTTTTTAAAATTTTTTTCCCTTGGTATTCTAACAAAAATAATCACAATTAAAAATTATATAAATGTATATTATTTTTTTTCTGCTACTTTTACATTATTAATGAAAATCTTTATGAAAATTCATTTGGTATGAGAAATGACATGGATATCTTCTTTTCTAAAATGTTAGCCATTTGTCTCTTAATAATTCATGTTTACCTGAAATGCCTAGATCATATGCTAAATTATTATGCACTCAAGCATATTAGCTCTATGCCCTTGATTAAGTTACTTAACCTCTGCGCTTTTTTTTATCCATAAAATGGAGATAATAAATTTTTTTCAAGAGCTAAATATGTCATTAAATCAAATGTAAATATGAATAAGACATATATACCATTTAACACATTGATTAACTCATACTATATGCCCAATAAATGAGTTATTATTTTTGGTTAATAATGTTATTATTAACCAAATTAATGTTATTTGGTTAATAATGTTGAGTCTATTTTGTTTTCAGATCTAAACTTTTTATAATTATTGCAATATGAGAAATTTTAATATATGGTAGGCCAAATTTTCCATCTTTATGATTCTTTGAAGTCTAAGAGATTATATTCATCTTAATCTATGAAAATCGTATATTTCTTTACTATTCTCTACATATTATATAGATATCTGACTATTCTAAATACTGTTCTTAATTATTTTATCTGTTGTTTTTCCTGAGAATTATTACTAGGAATATTGTCTTTAGTTATCTTTTGTTTCCAATGTAACTACAGTTTCTTAAACTTATAAAATATTTTATTCATTTTCAGAGACTTAATATGAGAATTAAGAAGTTTGGTATAATTACAAATGAAGAATTCAGAAAACCACCAGAAAATTCTTGGTAATTCCTGCCTTTCTAATCTAAAAAGTCTTTTTTTAATGCAAAATCTGAAATACTTGCTACATGATAGTTGCATAGTTAGAAATTTCTCAAAAAGCTTTTCTTTATTTTTTCCTTAAAGCTTTGGATTCAATATGTCAACTGGTATGTACTGTCCCTATTAAAAGTGAGTGCTTTCAAAATGTTAAAGTAGACATGTGTAGGACATAAACACAATTTATAAGTAATAGGTATCAGAATTATCTTTTTCTTCGGTCAGCCATGGAAAGTCCATACTTTGGTGTTCAACTTTTGCTATCTCTTTTTTTCATGACCCAAAATTTTTGTTTGAATTTAGTCAGTAGGGAAGACCAACAATAGGAAGGATATCAGTTTTCCTGCACATCTTAGCAGCACGTATTCTCTTCCCTTTTCCTTGTTCAAGTGCATTAAACAAAAATGATTCTTTGTTAATTATCTCTTAAGGAGTTGATAAGATAAACTGAAGAGAAAGAAACTAATAATTGGGGAATGAGGAAGGAAGGAAATAGCATGGTTTAATAGAATTATATTAGAAGGTACTGTAAAGTAGGTTTTTTTAAGGATCTTGAGTATAAGAAAAACTGGAAGTGTAAACTATAGAGGAAATATTTATAAATGGAAGGTCAGCAAATAAAAGTTGAGCAAGATAGCTGCATATGTTACATAACTATATATTGTGTTGCATAATTTTCTTTGAAAGATATAAAAACTTTACATACAGAATATATTACTGGGTTTAATTTTAATTATTGTGGGAGGTTATATAGGATAAGTTTAATCCAAAATAATAGAAGAGGGATGCCTGGGTCGCTTAGATGGTTAAGCATCCGACTCTTGATCTTGGCTCAGGTCGTGATCTCACAGTTCCTGAGATTGCATCCAGTTCTGTGCTGACAGCACAAATCCTGCTTGGGATTCTCTCCCCCTCTCCCTTACCTTCCCCTGCTTGTACTCTCTCTCTCAAAATAAAAAAAATAAACTTAATAATAATATTAACAATATGGAAAATAATATGATTGCATTTATTAACTTATATTAAACACACTTATAAATTAAATTTCTAACCACAAGTCATAGATAGCTGAATTATTATTAAAATACTGCACAATAATTTGTATACATAGCAATAATTCTTAGAGCAAGGGAAGATCTTGAAGAGAAGTTTCTATCATTTAAGGAAAATTAAGTTTTTTTATTGTAATTTGTATTAAGTATATCTCATTCATTATATTTTAATTCTTTGAGAATTGATAGTTAACATCACCATTAGAGTCAGTAAATATTTGAATGCCTTTTATGTGTAAACATTAGATTAATTCAAATTTTTAGATCATTCTATATTGGAAAAAGAGATGATACATTGCCTGTTAGGACACACTTCAGATAATAAGTGATGAGACTGATAATGCATATTATTTATAGAAAGTAAACTTAGCATTTTAGAGTCATTCTTAATATGTAAAAATTTTAATTTACAAGTAATATATATAAGTGAAAAGATTATTCAAGATTTGCTTTCTTTGATTTCTGTACACTTTTTAGTAACTCTTGTATAGTTTCAAATAGGTTCAACTATATATTTTGATTAAATGGTGGTTAGTATCTGCATTAGGCAATACATGAAAAAATCATGAATTCTGTTTTCTTACATTTATACAGTGCTAGATGCCTTACAAATTGCCATCATATACATTTTTGTGTAATTCTCACAGATATACTATAGGTCATTACTCTGTTTTGCAGATGAAGCACAGCATGTTGGAAGTGACTAACCCAAGGTTTTTCCCGGCAGATCTCTTTTCTCTTGATTCACCTCCCTTCCCACCATGCTAACATTCTGCAGAGTTGTTTACAAAATTATGGTTACATTTATACTTTGTTATAAGGACAAGTTATTTGTTTCTTTTAGTCATCTCTGAATATATGAAAGTTGTTAACACAGAATGGGAAAAGATTACCTAACTGGATTCCTTAATGAGAAATGCAAAAACAATTTACTAGTGAGTCATCTTGGCCATGTTGAGGCCAGAACCTGTTTTTTAGAGTCACTTTTGGGAAAAGATATTTGAAAATAAGGAATGGTTTTCTAAATGATGGTGCAGTTATTAACATTAGTAGACTTTGGCATTTAATCCTTGCATTTACACAAACTACCCTGAGAGAAAATATGGCACAGAAGAAATGATTTTGTATACTACAAAGGACACTGTTTAGAGTGAAAAGACCTGTGTTCAAATCATGGCTCCGGTGCTTTCTAGTTCATTGACCTAAAGAAAGTCATTTGTCCTCTTTGAACCTTAGTTTCTTACTTAAAAAAACGAATACTGCTATCATCTGATAGGATTGTCCAGGTGAAACAAGATCATATATGTCAAAACACTATATAGGGTTGTTTTTTTTTTTTTCATTTATTGCTTCTAAAAACTATACTTCTGTGACTCTGTCATTTTTCTCTCCAAAAGGATGAGATTAAAACTCCTCTCTGATTTTAAAACTCTATCACCAATAAGTAAGATTTACAAATAAAGAAATTCAGGAATAAAATTTTCACCTAAAAGAAAGTTTGATAAAGTGTTTGATAAGAGTAAGATACAATTATGTCATAATTTATTTGTCTTCTAAATCTGGATTTTTAGTCTTGTGAAGCTAAGGACTGCTGCAGTTGTATTTCCTAAGAAGTTGATGGTTTGTTGTAAGTACACCGTGACTCAGGTTTCCATTTGTCTCCGTGCTTAGAGAAATATTTTGAACTGTATTATTTATTTTAGAAGTGTGAAAATGAAGACATTTACCTAGCTCAGGGGCTGAATGAATAAAGGATATAGCAAGAATCATGCATTTGTCATAAAACTGATATTCACAATTCCCATACCTGCCACACAATAAAATCTGAAACTCGACATAATGGGAAAAAAATCCTGTAGCACATAAGGTAATTTTAGATTCTTCTAGTGAAAGAAAATTCTTATCTTTTGTCTTTAATATCTATAGTCTACAATTAAAAAACCTTGAATCCTTGACCACTATTAAAATTTTAGGTATTTATTATGTTAAAAGTGCTTCCATCCCAGTCTATGGTCAGTTGATAATTATCTGTTTAATTGAATCAGTACTGTGTATGAATTTCCAAGCTCTCATCAGCTGTGGGAAATTGTGCTTCAGTGACTTTCATTCAGCATCTGCTTGAACAAATGTGGATTTGAATAAGTCCTCTCTAGCATTTACATTCAACTTTAGGAAGAGAGAATTTTAGAGCAAAATTTGAAAATTTCTTTCCAGTATAAGGGAGGACTTTACACAGACAGATGCCCCAAGGAAGGAAGGTAGCAATTTGGTTTGCCTTTTATATTAAATTTAGAGTGGTATGTTTTTGTCCAATTTGAACTGGATTGCAGGTAAGAGTGAACAGAGTGAAAGAATGAATAACATTTTTCACTTGTTTTGATTCAGGTCTTCATGGGAGAGTTTGCATTTTACTTGAAATATGCATTCTCAGACCATTAGATTTTTGTATTTCTTTCAACATATTTATCAAGCATTGAATATGTTAGGAATTATGTGAGTGCACTCATGCATATACTATTCCGAGTCATTCTTTGAATGTGAAATTATTCTCATTTTTAAAGGGAGGAAATGAATATTTAAGAGAGAAATTAGTCTAAGAAACAACTGGTTAGTATCATATAAGTCATTTGAATTTATCTTTCAATTCTGTGTGTTTCTTAATTTTTGCAAACATGAAACTTTTTAAATTATAAAATTAATTCCAGTTCACTGTAGAAAATTTGAAGAATGCAGAATACAACAGAAAAATACACATAAAAAGAAATAGAAAATTTGAACAGATGGATGGATAACCAGCAAAGAAAATGAATCATTGATTAAAAATAAAAAATCCTAACACACAAACGTCCAGGACCAGATGACTTCACAGGCAAATTCTACCAAAAAGAGTTAATACTCTTTTTAAGTTTGTCTAACAAATAGAAAAGGAAGGAAAACTTTCAAATCCATTGTATGAGGCCAAACTTACCTTGATATCAAAACCAGATAAAGACACCACAAAAGAGAACTATGGACCAGTATCCCTGATGAATATAGATGGAAAAATCCTCAACAAAATACTGGCAAACCATGTTCAACAATACACTTAAAAAAGTCATTCACCACTATCAAATGGGACTCATTCCTGGGTTGTAAGGATGGTTTAGTATTCTCAAATCAATCGACGTGATACATCAATTGCATCAATATGAGAAAGGAGGGGCGACTGGGTGGCTAGGTCAGTTGGGCGTCTGACTCCTGATTTCTGCTTGGGTCGTGATCTCATGGTTCGTGAGATCAAGGCCCACACTAGGCTTGTGCTGACAATGTGGAGCCTCCTTGGGATTCTCTCCCTGTCTCTCTGCCCTTCCCCCATGTGTGTGCTCTCTCACTCTCTTTCTTTCTCTCTCTCTCAAATAATAAAGTTTTAAAAAAAAGAAAGAAAGGGTAAGAACCATGTGATCATTTCAGCAGATGCAGAAAAAGCTTTTGACAAAGTACAACATCCATTCATGATAAAAAAAAAAAAAAAAAAAGAAAAACACTCAACAAAGTAGGTTTAGAGGAAACATACCTCAACATAAGGCCATACATAAAAAACCTACAGCTAACATCATCCTTAATGAGAAAAAACAGCTTTTCCCCTAAGGTCAGCAATAAGACACGGTTGTCCACTCTCACCATTTTTATTCAACATAGTTCTAGTAGACCCAGCCACAGTAATCAGATAACAAAAAGAAATAAAAGGCATACAAATTGGTAAGGAAGAAGTAAAACTTGCCCTATTTGCAGATGACATAATATACACAGAAAACCTAAAGACCACAAGAAAACTAGAGCTGATAAATGAATTCAGTAGAGTTGCTCAATACAAAATCAGTGTATAGAAATCTATTGCCAATAGATTTATTACCAGTAATGAAAAAGAAGAAAGAGAAATTAAGAAAATAATCCCCTTTATAATTGCACCAAAAATAATAAACCTAGCCAAAGGAATAAACCTAACTAAAGAAGTCAAAACCCTGTATTCTGAAAGTAATAAAACATTAATGAAAGAAATTGAAGGTGACACAAAGAAATGGAAAGATATTCCATGCTCATGGATTAGAAAAATACTATTAAAATGTCTATACTATACCCAAAGCAATCTTCTGATTTAATGCAATCCCTATCAGAAATCCAACAGGAGATATAGCTGAGAAGATGGCAGTGTAGGAGGACGCTGGGCTCACCTCGTCCTGCTGATTGCTTAGATTCCACCCACATCTGCCTGAATAACCCAGAAAATCGCCAGAAGTCTAGCAGAACGGACTCTCCGGAGCCAAGCGTAGACAAGAGGCCCACAGAAGAGGATAGGAAGGGCAGAGAGGCAGTGCGTGCTACAAGGACTGGCAGGAGGGAGCTGGGGCAGTGGAGGGGCAGCCAGCCAGGCAAGCCAGAGACCCGAAAGTCTGGCTTGCGAAAGCGGAGGGGCCAGACTCCGTGAGTTCTGACAGCCAGTGGGACTAACATCTGGAATGTTAAAAGTCAACAGCTCTGCTCTCAGAGAGCGGGGAGGGCAAGAGGACACCAGAAGGGAGGGTTGTTGAGTCCCAAAAGGACAGAGATTGATGGGGGAACAAAGGCGCTGGCAAGTGCCATTTCCCTCTCCCATCCCCCAGCCAAAATTCCAAAGGGAACCAGTTCCTGTCACCGAATTTGCTTGCACCGTGCAAACGCCCAACGCTGTGCTTCTGTGGATCCATCCCTCCAATGGGCCTGCTTCCCTCCTGGTGCTGCAGGGCCCCTCCCACAGGGGACCACCAGTGGTAAAGCTAGCTCTAAGCCTGCCTTTCCCGCCCCTGTGCACCTTGCGGATCCACCCCATCTAATACACCCTTAGCCACATCCCATCAAAGCAGCACCACAAGCCTGGCAGTGTGCAAGCAGCCCCGACAGGGGCCACACCACTCCACAGTGAGTCCTGCCCCTGGGAGAGGGGGAGATAAGGTACACACGAGTCTGACTGTGGCCCCAGAGGTGGGCTGGGGGCAGATATTGGGTCTGACTGCGGCCCCGCCCACCAACACACGTTTCTCCAGACAGCACAGGGGAAGTGCCCTGCAGTTTGGAACTACTGCAGGGACCACCCAAAATGACAAAACGGAAGAATTCTCCTCAAAAGAAACTCCAGGAAGTAGCAACAGCTAACAAATTGATCAAAAACGATTTAAGCAATATAATGGAACAGGAATTTAAAATAATAGTCATAAAATTAATCGCTGGGCTTGAGAAAAGCATAGAGGACAGCAGAGAATCTATTGCTACAGAGATCAAGGGACTAAAAAATAGTCATGAGGAACTAAAATATGCTATAAATGAGGTTCAAAATAAAATGGAGGCATCCATAGCACGGATTGAAGAGGCAGAGACTAGGTGAATTAGAAGATAAAATTATGGAAAAAGAGGAAGCTGAGAAAAAGATTAAAAAAATCATAGAGTATGAGGGGAGAAATAGAGAACTAAATGATGCAATCAAACGGAACAATATCCGTATCATAGGAATTCCAGAAGAGAGAAAGGGGCTGAAGGTGTACTTGAACAAATCATAGCTGAGAAATTCCCTGATGTGGGGGAAGGACACAGGCATTGAAATACAAGAGGCACAGAGAACTTCCTTCAGATGTAATTTGAATCGATCTTCAGCATGACATATCATAGTGAAACTGGCAAAATACAAGGATAAAGAGAGAATTCTGAAAGCAGCTAGGGGTAAATAGGTCCTAACATACAAAGGTAGACACATAAGGGTAGTTGCAGACCTATCTACTGAAACTTGGCAGGCCAGAAAAGAATGGCAGGAAATCTTCAATGTGATGAAGAGAAAAAAATATGCAGCCAAGAATCCTTTATCCAGCAAGTCTGTCATTCAGAATAGAAGGAGAGATAAAGGTTTTCCCAAACAAACAAAAACTGAAGGAATTCATCACCACTAAACCAGCCCTACAAGAGATCCTAAGGGGGACTCCGTGAGTAAAACGTTGCAAGGACCACAAAGTACCAGAGACATCACTACAAGCCCGAAACCTACAGACATCACAATGACTCTAAACCCATATCTTTCAATAATAACACTGTAAATGGACTAAATGCTCCAACCAAAAGACAAGACCCATCTATTTTCTGTCTACAAGAGACTCATTTTAGACCTGAGGAGACCTTCAGATTGAAAGTGAGGGGATGGAGAACTATCTATCATGCTACTGGAAGTCAAAAGAAAGCTGGAGTAGCCATACTCAGACAAACTAGACTTTAAAGGCTGTAACAAGAGATGAAGAAGGACATTGTATCATAATCAAGGGGTCTATAGACCAAGAAGAAATTAAATAATAAGTTCTTTTTCAAAGAACTTTTTCCTATTTGAAGATCAAATATAAAAATATTTTCTTTGTGTGTTTTTTTCTTTTGGGGTTTTTACGTCTGTCATTCACTTATTCCCCAAGTCTTCCCAAGTGTCTAAATTGCTTTTCAGTACATTTACACATATTATGTAATCTATCATTTTTATTTTCTTAAAGTTACCTCACTGGAGGCTTCTGACCTGCTGTACTTTGAATTGGTCATTCTCTATGCCTCATACCCAGCTGTTTCCCAGGGATCTAACATCATCTGGGGCTTCATTTTACATCTCTCTGGAGTTCGGTCTAGTTTCATGAATTCCAATGTCTTTCTCTTTCCTGTTTTCTACCTTTTTTAGTGAGGCATGTCCTCCAGTCATTTCTTGAGAAATGGTACATAAGAAAGTTTTTCAGATCTCCCATGCCTGAAATCACTTACATCTGATTGCTTTTACTCAGCAGGATATAGAATTCTAGTATGGAAAAAAAAAATTCTCACAGAACTTTAAAGGCATTACTTTTTTTTTTTTGTCTTAGCTTTTAGTGGTGCTGTCTGAAGCCATTTTAAGTCTTAATCGTTTTTGTATCTGACTTGTTTATTCTCTCTTGAAACTTGTAGGACCTTTTCTTTATCCTAACTATTCTGGAATTTCCTGATAATGTGTCTTGGTGAGGATTTGATTTTATCATTGTGCTGAGCACTCCATGTGCCTTTTCAGTTTTAAATTTATGTTCTTTAGTCTGAGATATTTCCTTATTTTTTAGTTGGTTTCTTTCTGTGTGTATTCTCTTAAATTTGTTTTATGAAATTTTTCTTCAATTGATGTATACATTGATAGATAATGCATGCACACATATACACATGTGCATATATATGGATAATTTTCTGTCTCTTTGCCTTTATGCTGTATTTTCTAAATTTTCTCAACTTTATTTTCCAACTTTAAAAAGATTTGTGCTAATCTATTATTAATATCAACTGTTCATATCCAAATTTTTCAAATAATTTATGAACATTTTTAAACATATAGAAAAACTGAAAGAACAGTACTATGATTACCCATATTCTCACCTTCTTGACTTACAGTTTTTAACATTTGCCATATTTATCCACATTTGTATTTTTTTCTAAACTATTTGAAAGATGTAATCCTCATGACACTTGATCTTGAAGTACTTCAAGATGTGTCTCCTAATAGAATGCATTTCCTAGAAATAAGAACATTATTCAAAAATAAAATTGGTGTCACATGTAAGAAAATTAATATAAATGTCTTAAATCACCGATTATCCATCCATATTCAGATTTTCCCAATCCAAAAATGTCTTGTGGAACTGATTTTTTAGGATTCATATCCAGTTAGATTCATTTATTGCATTGGCTGTTTTATCTTAGTTTCATTTCATATTGAACAGTTCTCTCATTTTTTTATATGGCTTTGCCCTTTTAAGGAGACCAAGAAAGTTGTCTTGAGGAAAGAATTATATCCTGGATTTGTTTGTTTTCTCTTGGTTTTCTTCTACTTGTTCTATGCTTTGTATTTCTAAGGTCAAATAATTTGATTAGATTCAGGTTAAATCTTTTTGGCAAGAATACTTCATAGGTGATACTGGGTATTTCATCTTACATATAGCAAAAGGGTGTAATACCAGGTTGTTCCACTTGATGCTAAGTTTGATCGTTTGGTGAAGGTGGTGACTACTTGACCTCATCATTGTAAAGATAGCCTTTCCCTTTGAAATTAGTGAGTAATCTGTGGGAAGATACTTTGGTATTGTGCAAATATTCCTAAATGGGTTATTACACTGGAGGTTACAGACTGGCAATTTCTTTTTTTTTCTTTGAGACAGAGCGCGCATGAGCAAGGAGGAGGGGCAGGAGGATGAGAGAGAGAGAGAGAGAGAGAGAGAGAGAGAGAGAGAGAGAGAGAATCTTAAGTAGACTCCATGCTCAGTGTGTAGCCTGACATGGGGCTCAATCCCATAACCGTGGGATCATGATCTGAGCCAATAGCAAGAGTCAGATGCTCAACCGGCTGAGCCACCCAGGTGCCCCCAGAATAGCAATTTCTAATTGGATTGTTCTTTTTATATTTATTAGCTGATTTCTTTTATTTCTGTAAGGTAGAGCTCTCCCTCATCAGCTAGGGTAAAAACAAAAAACAGGATGAATGTCTAATTCTGGAACATTTACCAATTTTCACTATAAAAGTCATATGATATTTCTCTTCTATGGTGGCAGATGAGGGGTTTTTTCTTCCTTTCCCTTTAACTGGTACTATGGATTCTTGAATGTTTATTAATTTAGTATCTTAGCGCCAACCACAAATACTCTTTTAAACTAAAATGGTCCCAAACCTAGCCATTAAAAGTCCTTTCAAGCTGGTTTTATGTCCTTCTGACATGTCCTGTTATATAGTCTTTGAGCACATCACTGTTTTTTCACATATATGATGCCCAGGCTCATCTTGTACTTCCCTCGCCCCTGTAAATCAGCCATGTTTCCTGGTTCTTTTTGTTCAGAATGGCATATGGAACCTCATGGCAGGTGTTTTAGATGTACTCCTTCACTGGGATGATCTTAATAATTTTTGACTTCCTGAGTGGCAAGGATGGGTAGAGATACATACCACCCATGTCTTTTTTTAAAAAAAAACTCTTGAGTTCAAATAAATAATTTCTAACTCAACTAAAATATTTCAGGGTTTTATTTTACTGCTTTGTTTTCATATTTAATTTTTTTCTTACCCTAAAAATATGAGTTCTTGTAACATAACATGTTATTTTGTTTTATTTTACAATGTATGTAAAATTACTTTTAGAAGTCAATACCAAGGTTATTGCCAACTGTGAAAGTGCTGATGGAAATTTAAGACTTTTTCACATGTTTTGTTTATATCTAAAAGAAAGTCAGTATTGTAAGAATATTTGATATGACTTTTGTGTGGTTTTACGGGTGGTTTTGTAACAGAGTTTGGGATTTTTTGTTTTTGTTTTTTTGCTTCAATTTGCTTTCAGTTTCACAGTTTAATTTTATTTTAAGCTATATAAAACATTTTTTTAATATTCAAAGTCAAAAGCTAAATTAAAAATATATTTAAAGAAGTCTTCCATTCCCTCCCCTCCACCATCCCATTCTTATAGACATTGTTATAGAGAATCATTTTTATTAGTTTTGTATATTTCCATTGTTTCTCTTTGCAAAAATACCCAAATACATATATACATATGTGTAATTTATTCCTACTTGCTGAGTAAAAGGCAGCATATTTTATTCACTGTTCTGCACCTTGATTTTTTTAATTGAAGTATAATATACATACAATATTAGTTTCAAGTGTACAACTTATTGACTCAGTAATTCTGTACATTGCTCACCATGATAAGTGTAGTCACCATTTGTCACCATACATTATTATAATAATTTTGACTGTATTTTCTATGCTGTATTTTTCATCTCCATGACTTCTTTATTTTATAACTGCAAGTTTGTACCTCTTACTCCCCTTTACTTATTTCACCCATCCCTCCATCCAGCTCCCCTCTGGCAACCACTAGTTTCTTCTCTGTATTTGAAAGAAAGTTTTGGGGGCACCTGGGTGGCTCAGTCAGTTAGGCATCCAACTCTTGGTTTTGGCTCAGGTCATGATCTTATAGTTCATGGGTTCGAGCCCCACGTCAGGCTCCATGTTGACAGTGCGGGGCTTGCTTGGGATTCTCTCTCTTTCCTCCTCTCTCTACCCCTCCCCTGCTCGCAGGCTCTCTCTTTCTCTCAAAATAAATAAAAAATAGCTTTTAAAAAAAGAGTGTTTTTGTTGTTGTTTCTTTGTTCATTTATTTTGTTTTTAGATTCCTCATATAAGTGAAATTAAATAGTATTTGTCTGTCTTTATTTGACTTATTTCCCTTATTATAATATCCTTAATCCATGTTGTCTTAAAGGATAAGATCTCATGTTTTTAATGGCTAAGGAATATGTGTGTGTGTGTCTGTGTGTTTACCACATCTTCATTATCCATTCATTGACACTTGGGTTGCTTGCATCCTTGGCTATTGTAGCTAATGCTACAATAAACATAGGAATATATATATGTCTTTTTGAATTAGTGTTTTTTCCCCCTTTGGGTAAATACCTCATAGTGGAATTACTGGATTATATGATATTTCTATTTTTAATTTTTTGAGAAACCTCCATAGTGTTTTCCACAGTGGCTCTACCAATTTACATTCCCACCCATGGTGAACAAGTGTTTCTCTTTCTCCACATCCTTACCAACACTAGTTAGTCTTTGTCTTTTTGATTCTAGTCATTCTGACAGGTATAAGGTAATATCTCATTGTAGTCCTGATTTACATTTCCCTGATGAGTAGTGATAGTGAGCATCTTTTCAACGTTTTTTTATTTATTTTTGGGACAGAGAGAGACAGAGCATGAACGGGGGAGGGGCAGAGAGAGAGGGAGACACAGAATCGGAAACAGGCTCCAGGCTCTGAGCCATCAGCCCAGAGCCTGACGCGGGGCTCGAGCTCACGGACCGCGAGATCGTGACCTGGCTGAAGTCGGACGCTTAACCGACTGCGCCACCCAGGCGCCCCGATAGTGAGCATCTTTTAATGTGCCTGTGAGGAATGCCTGGGTGGCTCAGTCACTTGAGCATCCGACTTCGGCTCAGGTCGTGATCTCACAGTTTTGAGTTTGAGCCCCGCATGAGGTTCTGTGCTGACAGCTCAGCTCGGAGCCTAGAGCCTGCTTCAGATTCTGTGTCTCCCTCTGCCCCTCCCCCACTCATGCTCTGTCTCTATCTCTCTCTCTGTCAAAAATAAATAAACATTAAAAAAAAATTTAATGTGCCTGTTGGGTCATCTGTATATGTTCTTTGGAAAAATGTCTATTCAGGTCCTATGCCCATTTTTTTAATTGGGTCATTTGTATTTTTGATGTTGAGTTGTAGAAGTTCTCTGTGTTTTGGGATATTAGTCATTTATCAGATATATCTTTTGCGAGTATTTTCTCCCATTTTGTAGATTGTCTTTTCATTTGTTGATGGTCTCCTTTGCTGTGCAAAAGCTTTTCATTTTGGTTTAGTCCCAGTAGTTTATTCTTGCTTTTGTTTCCCTTGCCTGAGGAGACACCTAGAAAAATGTTGCAAAGGACTACATCAAAGAAATTACTGCCTATATTTTTTAAAAGTTTTGTGGCTTTAGGTCTCACATTTAGGTCTTTAATCCATTTTGAATTTATTTTCATGTATGGTATAAGAAAATGGTCCAATTTCATTCTTTTGCATGTAGCTATCCAGTTTTCCCAACATCATTTATTAAAGACATTGTCTTTTCCCCACTGTATATTCTTGCCTTCTTTGTCATATATAGTTGACCATATAATCATAGGCTTATTTCTGGGCTCTCTATGTGTTCCATTGATCTATGTGTGTGTTTTTGTTACAGTATCATATTCTTTTGATTATTATAGCTTTCTAGTATATCTTGAAATCTGGGATTGTGATGCCTCCAGTTTTGTTCCTTTTTCTCAAGATTGCTTTGGGTATTCAGGGTATTTTATGGTTCTATACAAATGTTAGTTTTTATTTGTTCTAGTTCTGTAAAGAATGTTGTTGGTATTTTGATGTGCATTGCTTTGAATATAGCTTGCTTTGTGTAGTATATTTTAACAGTATTCTTCCAATCTATTAGTGTGGATTATTATTCAATTTGTGTCATCTTTCATTGATATTTTACAATTTTCAAAGTACAAGTCTTTCATCTCCTTGGTTAAGTTATTCCTAGGTATTTTATTCTTTTGGGGGCAGTTGCAAATGGGATTGTTTTCTTAATTTCTCTTTCTGCTGTGTCATTATTAGTGTATAGAAAGGCAATAAAATTCTATTAATTTTGTATCCTGTGACTTTACTGAATTCATTTATTAGTTCTAATAGTTTTTTGGTGGTCTTTAGGATTTTCTATGCATAATATCATGTCATCTGCAAATAGTGACTGTTTTACTTACTTTTTACCAGTAAGGATTATTTTCTTTTTACATTTATTTATTTATTTTGAGAGAGAGTGTGTACAAGTGGAGGAGGGGCAGAGAGAAAACCCCAACAGGCTCTGCACTGTCAGCACAGAGCCTAATGCAGGGCTTGAACTCATAAACTACACAATCATGACCTGAGCCGAAACCAAGAGTTGGATGCTTAACCGACTGAGCCACCCAGGTGCCCCAGTATGGATTCTTTTTATTTCTTTTTCTTGTTTGATTGCTGAAAGTAGGACTTCCCGTATTAAGTTGAATAAAAGTGGTGAGGGTAGACATCCATGTCTTATTTTTGATCTTAAAGGAAAAGGTTTAAGTTTTTTACCATTGAGGATGATGTTAGCTGTGAGGTTTTCATATATGACCTCTATGTTGAGGTGTGTTCCATCTAGACCCACGTTATTGAGATGAATGGATGTTATATTTGGTAAGTGCTTTCTTTTAATGTGACATATCACATCAATTGATTTGTGAATATTAAACCACCTTTGCATCCCTAGAATAAATCCAGTTTGATTATGGTGAATTTTTTTTTTTTTTAATGTTTTGTTGACTTTGGTTTGCTAGTATTTTGTTGAGGATTTTTGCATCTTTGTTCATTAGAGATATCAGCCCATAGTTTTCTTTTTTCATAGCATCTTTGGTTTTGGTATCAGGGTAATGCTGGCTTTGTAGAATGAGTTTGGAAGTTTTCCTTCCTCTTCTATTTGTGGAATAGTTAGAGAAGAGTAGGTATTAACTCTTTTAAATGTTTGGTAGAATTCACCTGTGAAACCATGTGGTCCTGGATTTTTTTATTATTGGTAGTTTTTTAATTGCCAATTCAATTTCATTTCTTACAATCACTTCAAAATTATTTCTTATAATCTGTTCAAATTTTCTATTTCTTCCTGTTTCACTGTTGGAAGATCTGTTTTTAGGAATTTATTCATTTCCTTTAGATTGTCCAATTTGTTGGCATTTATCTATAGCAATCTCTTAAAATTCTTTGTATTTCTGTGGTGTCAGTTGTTCTTTTTCCATTTCTGATTTTATTTATTTGAGTTTTCTCTTTTTTTTCTTGATGAGTTATGCTAAAAGTTTATCAATTTTGCTTATCTTTTCAAAGAACCAGCTTCTTGTTTCATTGATCTTTTCTTTTTTTTTTTTTAGTCTTTCATTTATTTCTGTTGTAATATTTATTATTCCCTCCTTCTAGTAGCTTTGGGCTTTGTTCTTTTTCTCTAGCTCTTTTAAGTATAAGACTAGGTTTATTTGAGCTTTTTTTTTGTTTCTTGAGACAAGCTTGTATTGCATCTTGCTTTTTTTCATTTAACAATATATCATGGAAATGGCTCCAAATTAGCACATCATTTCCTCACTCTATTTTTATGGCTGCATATTATTATATCGAGATTTTACAGTTTATTCAACTAGTACCCTAATATGTTTATTTGTATTGCTCTGGTCTTTGTTATTACAAATAATGCCTTAATGAATAACTTTGTGCCTATGTCATTTTTTACTGGTGGAGATGTATATTCAGGATGGATCCTTGAAATAGGAACACTGGGTCAAAGGGTAAATACATTTAAAATTTTGTTAGATCTAGCCAAACCCTATCAATAGGGGTTCTACCATTTTGCACCTCCATCAATAATAAATGAATGAGCGTCTTTCTTCATAGGCAATTTGAGTTCTTTTGAAGGTTTCATATCCCTTTGTTCCTTCTGAGTTCCTCTTTTAGTTTGCAGTTCAGTCTTTTATGTTAGTGTCTTTTCTCAGATGTCTTCTTATCCTTGGCTGCCTGTTTATACTAAGAATAAGACACATTAAATAGCTGGTTGGGTGGGACTTGTTTATTGAAGGCTTCGTTAAATGGTTATTTGACAACTGTTCCTTTGTGGACCAGGCCAGAATTCAGGTCTTTTCTTTGGGCTGGTTATATTCCCAAGGAAGAATAGTTTAATTTCCTTCTTAAAGGGTAAACCTGGCTACCAGCATTTTGGAAATCCAGTTTCCAATATAAGAGATCTTTATATTCAGTTTGGGTGATAGTGTTTTGGTGAGGAGAAGAGGGGATAATAATATCTTAGAAGAGCATCTGTACCATCTTATACTTAAATTATTTTGTATAAAAGATTGAAACCAGGTGGCAGCATGGTTTCTCTCTATCTCCAGTCTTTTAGCAATATTGGGGATATAACTTGTGAATCTCCTTGACAATATGATATTGCTAATGGGTGAATTTAAATAATTACATTTATGGGGCACTTGGGTGGCTCAGTAGACTAAGTGTCTAACTTTGGCTCAGGTCACAGTCTCGCGGTTTGTGAATTTGAGCCCTGCACTGGGCCCTGTGCTGACAACTCAGAACCTGGAGCCTGCTTCAGATTCTGTGTCTCCCTCTCTCTCTGCCCCTCCCCTGTTTATGCGGTCTCTTTCTCTTTTTCAAAACTAGATAAACATTTAAAATTTTTTTAAATAAATAAAAAATAAATAATTACAAAAAATAATAAATAATTATTGGGATTACTGATGTATTTGGACATATTGCCATTATCTTATTTTATGCTTTTTGTTTTGTGTGTGTGTGTGTGTGTGTGTGTGTGTGTGTTCTTTCTCTCAATTAATGCTTTCTGCTTAAAAGAATTAAGTTTACTTTCCCTTTTTCAGTTTCCCTTAGTTTGGAAGCTATGGACTTTATTTCTGTTTTTTGTTTGGTTGTTGTTCTTGGTGTTTGTTGTTTTTTTATTTTTAATGGTTACCTTTAAATGTTTAAAATATATCCTGGACTATACATTTTTTTAACAAAATTAGTCAACATCTCTCCTCCCCCTGAATTACATAAATTTAACTTTACCCATAGAGCCCCCAAGGCTGTTTCTTGTTAAAATATTTTATCTAGCATTTGTTTCAGTATTTTAACACAAAACTTAGTAATGTTATATCAGTTGTTAAATTAACCAACATTTTATCAGCTTCTGTGTTTACCATTCATACTTACAACTGTCTTTTTGTCTCATTTTTTTTTCAATTTTTGTTTTTTTCTTCAAATTTGATTATCTTGATTGAAACTTTAATCTACAAAAATAAATAGACAAAAATAGCAAGTATAGAAGGAGTAGTAGGGCCAAGTAATAATAACATAGTTTCAGTAGATAAGATAATATATTAATAACATGGGATTAAACAGATATCAATGGAATGAAATTGGTGACTCAGATTTAACCTACGAGAATGAAAAAGCAAGTGCTATAAATCATTGGTGAAGTAATGATTTATTCAGAACCATATTCAGGCATTACATTATTAATTTGGACAAAAAAGCTTAGAATCCTATCTCATACTGTGTTTCAAAGTTCTGGGTGTATTAAATTATATATATATATAATGTCAAACTAGAGCAAAACTAGTAGAAAATAAAAATGTATATCAGACTTCTAAGAGGACTTTTTAAGTATAAGAGTTATTGGTTGAAGTGAACAGGTAATATATAAGTATACCTTTAAAATCAAAGGGTATATGAATGTGAAAATATTTGGAAAAACATAAAGCCTTAGAGATACAAATTATTTATGAGTTGTAGGTAGTATATATAGTGATTAGAGGTGAGGCTTCGAAAGCAAATATGACAGTTACCTGCTCTGCAAAGTCGGAGTGCCCTTCCCATTAACTAACACACTGTGCAAAATTTGTTCAATAAATGTCCATTGAATGTATTTTGAATGAGTCTGTCTGAGGCAGTTTCTTCATTGGTATGGTGACCACGTATTGTAGTTTTCCTAAAACACCTGTATTCCAAGCATAACTATGCCTTTTGCCTTTATTCTGAGAAATGTACCAATTTTTTCAGTTAATCTCATGGTTCCCTTATTTATAAATTTTGGAAAATGCCAGTCTTGCAGAGATAACCTAAAGGTTACAAATAATCCAGGTAAAGACTTATATACACAGCACTTGGCACACATAGATAGTGCTCAATAATGATAGCTACTGTAAGGAACAGCTTAGATTGCTTATGTAAATATTGATGTATTTCTTCCAGTTTTTATTTTTACTTATTTATTCTTTTTTTAATTGAAATCCAAGTTAGTTAACATATAGTGTAATAATGATTTCAGGAATAGAATTTAGCAATTCATCACACAACATTCAGTACTCATCCCAACAGGTGCCCTCCTTAATGCCCATCGTCCATTTAACCCATCCCCCCATCTTCCAGTTTTTAAAATTGGATCCACTATCTGACAATATTTAATATCATTTGATATCTGAATTATCTTTTATTTTTAGGCCAAGAAGTCAATATCGACATGGTAAGCAATGATATTTATATACAAAAAATTATTGATATTAATGGTTATTAATATGTTTTGTATGTACCTCAAACCCTTTATGAAAGCTACTGATTTCAGTAGTGATAGTTATAAAACTTTTACATTTAGAGTTGTGTTAAAGGTGTTTTTTCATGTATAAAAATGTTTTCTGTGACACGGGTCCAATGTCTAGCTAGAACAAATATGTTTTGCTTTAGCTCTATGTTTGAATTAGCCCCCTATGAATAAATTATTCTGAAATTGGGCATATTTTGAGTTTAGCTTTCTGATACAAATTTTATTCATTTAAGAACTTATCATTTGAAATGGATAGGGCATTTACCTTTGAATTATGAAATTTTGCTAAATAAATATTACAGGGGCGCCTGGGTGACTCAGTGGGTTTAACATCTGACTTCAGCTCAGGTCATGATCCCACAGCTCATGTTTCAAGCCCTGCATCTGGCTCTGGAGCCTGCTCAGAGCCTGGAGCCTGCTTTGGAGTCTGTCTCCATCTCTCTGCACCTCCCCGCACTTGCTGTCTCTCTCAAAAATAAGCATTCAAAAAATAAATTAATCAATATACAAATGAAAGCTATTTTAATGACTTAAAATTTTTTTTAAGGTTTATTTACTTTTGAGACAGAGAGAGAGACAGAGACAGAGCATGAACAGGGGAGGGGCAGAGAGAGAGGGAGACACAGAATCTGAAGCAGGCTCCAGGCTCTGAGCTGTTAGCACAGAGCCTGATGCGTGGCTCACACTCAGGAACCATGAGATCATGACCTGGACTGAAGTGGGAGGCTTAACCAACTTAGCCACCCAGGTGCCCCTATTTTAATGACTTTAGAACATTAGAGGCACTGTTTACATAAAAGCCATGGTAATTTATAACCTCTACTTTTTATATAGGGAATGTTTGAGAATAAGAGAATGTTTTTGGTAACTAATTTTAACAAGGTTAAAGTTAACAGTTGCAGCCTTATCCCAGCATTGGTTACAGTGTATTTCTTTATTGTTTTTTGTTTGTTTGTTTGCTTGTTTGTTTTGGCTTCATAGTATCACAAAAGTCTTGATTCACAGTGTTGTTACACTCACCTGAATACTCTCTTAAAAGTGGACCTAGGCAGGCCAATTTGAATTTAAGCCAATAGCTCCATAGTGAACTATACTTTCCCAAATTGTACTATCATAAGAATTTGAAATGTATTCAGAAATCACCAAACAAAAAAAGTTTACTCCAAGGTCTGTATCTGTTCCCTCCATCTGTCTGTTGATCTCTCTCTTAATCTATCTCTATTCCCTCCCTTTGACACCCAGACTAATGCATTGATGATCTTTCAGTTTGTGCAATAAATATGTCATATACGACATCTGAGTTTATATTTTTAATTGCTTTTTTAAAAGTTTTTTTTTAGTTTTATTTATGTATTTTGAAAGAGAGAGACAGCATGAGTGGAGGAGGGGTAGAGAGAGAGGGAGAGAGAAAATCCCAAGCGGGTTCCATGCTGTCAGCACAGAGCCTGATGTGGGGCTCAAACTCCCAAAACCATGAGATCATGGCCTGAGCTGAAACTGAGAGCTGGATGCTTAACCGACTGAGCCACCTAAGCACCCCTAAAGTTTTTATTGAAATTTCACTTAGTTAAGACATAGTGTAATATTAATTTCAAGTGTACAATATAGTGATTCCACAATTCCGTACAACACCTGGTGCTCATTACAAGTGCCCTCCTATATCCCCATAACCTCTTTCACCCAGCCCCTCACCCACCTCCCCTCTGGTAACCATCAGTGTGTTCTCTTTAATTAAGAGTCTGTCTCTTGGTTTATCTCTCTCTCTCTCTGTCCCTTTGCTGATTTGTTTTGTTTCTTAAATTCCACATATGAGTGAAATCATATGGTATTTGTCTTTCTCTGACTTATTTCGCTTAGCATAACTCTGTAGCTCCATCCATGTCATTACAACCACCTTACTAATTTAAAAAATTAAGGATATACTTTATGAAGAATCACAGGTATTAATATAGAAAAATTTTAGTGGAGGCTGATCTGTTTTGAATTGTAAAAGCATTATATATTGGAGCGCTTAGGTGGCTCATTGGTTAAGTGTCCGACTTCAGCGCAGGTCATGATCTCACGGTTCATGAGTTCGAGCCCCGCATCAGGCTCTGTGCTGACAGCTCAGAGCCTGGAGCCTGCTTCGGATTCTGTGTCTCCCTCTCTCTCTGTTCCTCCTCCGCTCATGCTCTGTCTCTCTCTCTCAAAAATAAACATTAAAAAAAATTTTAAGGCATTATATATTAACAAGTATGTAAGAACATAAACACATTTTCACTTAATTTTGGCCATGTATCACCATCAGGGCAAGATATTTTACATCAACCAAACTTTTAGCCACACTAGCATACTATGTTCATGACTTTATTCATTGTTCTGTCTACAGAAGTAATAAAGGCTCAGTATTTATCCACAATATATGCTTTGGTCAGAAGAATCGTTATGACAGTATTTGGAGCAGCACTGGCACAAAACAGGCCCTTAGAAAGGCCCTTAGAAAGCTACTAAATACCTGTCAGGACACCTCAGCTTGTTTTGGTACTACAGGTTGGTAATGGGGAGGCATTACTCTGTGATCAGCAGACCACTCCACGTCAAGAAGTTGATGATTATAAAAATATTTACATAAGTGCATCATAATAGCAACCCTATAGTTTTGTTGTTGAGTTATGTCATGCCTTCTCTTATTTAATGTCATGCCTTATTTTTTTTTCTTTTATTTAAATCCTAGTTAGTTAACATATAGTGTAATAATGGTTTCAGGAGTAGAATTTAGTGATTCATCACTTACATATAACACCCAGTGCTCATCCCAACAAGTGCCCTCCTTAATGCCCACCACCCATTTAGCTCATCCCCTCTCCCAATACCCCTCCAACAATCCTCAGTTTGTTCTATCTAAGAGTCTTTTATGGTTTGTCTTCCTCTCTGTTTTTATTTTATATGATTTTTTTAACCTGGAAAAATTCAAATGACACAGTCATAGAACAATTTGAAAATCCCTTTTGATTTTTAGTAGGTAATATTTTCACCTATTCTGATACTGTACACTTAACAGTGAAATTTTAGTTCTTTAAAATTCACTTATTTACTACTAAAAATAGTTCTCTTTGGATTAATATGTATCAGTAGTCTGTTATATTTATGAGTGTCTTATTTTATTTAATTATAATAATTAAAGCATAATTAAATTTCCTTTACTGTTAATCAGTATTTAATTTAATCAATATTCAAATCAGAAACTAAATTGCTAATATGGGAGCAAATAAAGCTATTTATTTAAATTTTCAGTGAAAACAAAGACACGGCTTTTGTTTTGGGATATAAAACAAGGTGATATGTAACATATGTAAGTTTTTGAATGGTACTTATAAGCAGTATTTTGTAATTTACTCTTTTCACTAAAGATTGGAGGTAATCTGACATAAACTATATGTACCTCAATCTCTGTTTCCTTTTTAAGCACTGTTCACATCTCAAGTAAAGGCAGAATTAATTCCATGCGTTTAAGTTAAGGTTCTAATATACCCTTCCAAAATGAAGTCTTCTATGTATTACTCTACATGGATTTATATACTGATGCAAACTTTTGAGTCTTTGAAAAACAGAGAATGAATGGGAGGAAGAATTTACTTCATCTGAAGAAATAATGGCATAGTAAGTAGACGGAAAGCACACTAGTTAGACTTAATAATGCTCTCAGAATTTACAATGGATAACCACATCATAGTTTTAGAAATAACAATCAATACTTAGGGATATTTTAAAAGAAATTGTATAGAACAAAGAAGTTGAGCTTTGCTAGTCTTAACATACCATTTTATTAGAACCTAGTTGAACATCTGATTCTAATTATGTATTTGTAACTAATTTGGGAGCAAATATATTAGTTTTTAAGATTGAAGTAGGAGATACATGCAGTAAGATTATTAAATTATGAAAGAGATTTAGAGAATTTATTGATTTCTTACCATCCTGAAATTTTTCAAGCCACAGCTGTAACTCACTACTTGATTGTTAGGTGAAGTGCAGTGGCTACTCAAGTGCTATGTAATGTAACCCCATGCCGGGATCTCATGATTCTCCCCATACCTATACCTAATGTAGAAATTTGACTAAATTTATACGATATGGCTTTTTAAAATGCAGTAGTTTTTCATTGTTAGAAACACTCATTCTGTAATTTCTTTAAAGGCTAATTCTTTTTAAGGCATTGAACTGTCATTCCTACTGTCTTTAATGAATTGACAAGTGATTTTGTTAGAGACAAAATGGTGTTAGGTCACCTAACTGCTTTAGCAAGTACTTTAAAATCTCAGTTTTCTTAAGGGAGGCTCTATTTGATTCTTTCCTCTCATAGTTTTTCTTTTATATCTATATCAGTTGCTTCTTTTATTAACACAAATTGGTCGGTCCACAATTCCTTATGAACATAATAAGACTGCAAAATAAATATGTAATTATTAGAATATAATAATTAAAATTATTAAAATTAAACAATTTAACATAATCTTGTATGAGAAAGAAATTTAAAAATTCTTTAAGGTCTACATTGTGCTTTTGTATTTAGTATACCACAGCATATACTTCTATGAAATTCCAAATAATAAAAGCCTTTCTTGATAAATATGATAAAGATTAAGATAGCTTGGATAAATCATTATATACAGTAACTAAATTTATGAAGACTGAGAGCCTTATGAAATGTATATAAACAACTCCCGAATATCATTATCATATGATTTGGATTATTGACTATATACTTTGATTTATTTTACAAATCAGAAAATCCCGTGGTATGTTTCTACGGTAACATGATTTTACCACATTATAGACAGAGTTAAGCTTTGTTAGATTCTGCAGTAAAATTGATGTTTTTCTGTATTCTTTTGATGTAAAACTTTGCTTCCTGTGTTTCTTTTCAAAACTTAAGCAGCAAACTAATAGAATTTTCACTGAGCATAACTTGTTTCCAGAAGGACCATAAAGCAGTTGTAACTAAATGACCTGACTGAGGACACTTTATGGCAAAGCTGTAGAGTATTTTGTTTAAATTTGTAACTTAGCTAACAAGGAAACAGAACTATTGGGGAAAGAGCTGAAGTCTTTATATAATCTTAAATAATTAAAATGTATATATCTTACATGTTTTTCCCTAGGTGTATATCTCAAAATATAGACATAGTCTCAAGGACTCTCTTAAGTATTTGTAAATGTTAGTGAACCTCTTTTTCTGAAGCTAATTTGACAAATGTCTTTATTTTAGGAAAAGAAAAGAAAGAGATTGGAATGCTTTGGACTTCTTTGATATCCTACCTTAACATTTCCTCTCCAAGTTTTATATATTAAAGTAAATATAATAACCAAATTAAAATATTTCAGTGTTCTTTCTTATCACCAATACGTTAGTATTTTCATTGACCTTGATTTTGTGATTGTCCCATAATGTCACCGTTATAGTTTATAAAATCTAAAAATTAATTATCCATGTTTATTAAATTCCTAGAATAAAGTTAGTTCTTTTACTTGAGATATTTTAAGTTGATTGTGGCATATGATGTTTTAAAAACGAGCAAACAAAAAAATAAAAAAACTATTTGGTTAATGTTATGTGGTATTCACAAACTTTGGTTACTCTGACTTGCTTTAGGTGAGTGATTATTGAGAATTTATTATAAAAATACTGAACTTCCTTATGTGGCCTTGGATTAAATATATATGGCTACAGATTAGCTGAATACTTGTCAAAATAAATTATAAGCTCAAGCTTCATTATCATTTGTAGTTTAAACATAACAAATCTGATACAGTGTTACTTCATAATTTTGATGCTCTTTGCAGTAAATTTGATATAGAACAGTTGCTAAAGAAACCCTGTTCAGATGTGTGACCATTTTTATGGAAAACATCTGGGGTAATTATAATTAGTTCAGGATGTGTATTGTTTAAAAATAATCTTGAATTCATGAAGAAAGAAGTGTATCTTTTCCACAATGACTAGAATGATCCAAGTTAGTATAAGAAATTCTCTAAGTTATTGGTAGCTGTTCTTACAGTATAATTTTAGAGTATTCCAAAAGGAAATGAGGAGTAACTTTTATGTAAAATGCCAAATTGGCACTTTACACCTGTTAGTGTGTTTCGTTTAGAACAGCTGTGTCTTTTATTATCAGTAAACAGATGCAGAAAGTAATGGAATGTTTTAAAGCAATATGTTAATCCTGTCTTCCACTACTGAACTGTCTCACAATATAGTGATTAAATATTGACTGTGCAGCTGTTACTTACAATTATAGAATTTCTTAGTTAATTTCTCCTTCCCAGGCCCAAATGAGATCTAATTTCTAATCTTAAAGTATTCATAATGTAGTTTGTTTATCACAATTTGATTTCTAAAGATCAGTTCAGTTTGACTGTTAAGGAGACTGATTCATAGATTCATATGTTTATAAAATTCTTACTCTCTCTCTGAATTGACTAATATTCTAGGTAGCATAAATAATTTTTAAAAGTTTTTCTAAATAAATTGTTGAATATGAAGATGATTATTAAATAAGTAGCAATTTTTTTAAATTTTATGCTTGAAAATTGCCATCAATAAGCTAAAAAGGAAATTATGGTTCTTTTATCAGATATAAATGGAGCAGAGTACATAATACTTTCTTAGAATAATGACCATATTCATGCAAAGTCACCCTGAAAATTATTTCAGTTCTAGTGACCCTTTTGTGGTTTGTGTTTTAATCCTTACATCTCACCTTGTCAGAAAAGATATTTTAGATGCCACAGTAGTAATTATCACTTTTATACTTAAGCAGTTGTATTAGGTAAGATTGTTTTATTATTATTAATAACATTAATTTTACTCTTAATATCTGAAAGTATTTATTTATGCAAAGAACTTTATATATATTATGTATTCTTGCCACTTTTTGTAGATGAGGAAATTCTACTGTAGAGATATGATGTAAATTGATCAAATCTTACAGCTGGGAAGTGGTGGAGACTGGATTTAAACCCAGGCATTTTCACCCTCAGGCCTCTTGTTCTTAACAACTTTGCATTTTGCCTGCCTTTAGCATCTAACACTAGCATTATATAGAAGGGAAATTATGTGCAAAGTAAACTTTGGTTCCTTTCTTTGAAGCCACTCTGTGTGTACTCCAAAGTGATAGTTATCTCATTTAGTCCTCTTGCCTAAAAAGAAGACATAACTAAAACATGCATGGAAAGAGGAAGAGTTCCAGTTTTTGGTTTCTTACCACACGATGACTGTGTCAGTGCTAGTGAACATCATGAGGAGTGTCACAGGTATTGTGACATAGTCTACACTAGAAAAGATTTACAAATACCTCCTTATGATTTTACTCTAATTGGGCTAGTTTGTGAAGACAACTCCAACAATCTGATCCCCTTCCCAAAAAGGAAACTTTATTTGGTTCAAGAGATTTTAAAAAGCAGCATGATATAATTTATACCTATGTTATATTATTTATGCCTTACCCCAGAAGTATCAGCTATTATTAAACTTTATTAAATGACTGTTCCCTGTGAGATATTATTACTAACCACTTCTATACTTGTAGTTTATTTTTGTCATTTGTCGTAAGAAGTACCCCATATTATAGTATGAAGAAACTGACACTCACTCAGTGGACTTAAATTAATTGGTCAAGATCAAGGCTAGCAAATGGTGTTTGTATGCAGTTGATTAAAAAAAAAAAAAGTCTAGAAATCTAAAAGTGTCCCGCTAATTACTTTTGTAGAGAGTTTTAAGATTTCCATTTCTAACAGATGGTTACTTCAATGTAGTTTCCCTTGACACTGATGAGAATGCTTATAAGATTAACTAGGATCAGCAATGTCATGAGGTATTGCTGGAAGAAACTTAATATAATAGAGGCCCATTATAAGGTGGTTTTTAAGGGGAAAAATCTTCTTGCATAAAAGTCTGAAATATGAGAAGAAGCGTAGACATATCTTTTTGCCTACAAGACTATGAAATACCATTTTTTATGTTGTCAGTTTTAAATGAATATTTTACATATTTTGCTAAATTTAATCAGTTATGCTATATTCAACATTGGTATTTTATTCAAATTATTTTTTGTCTCCATCAAAATTAATTATCCAACACAGAGAATAAAATATAAACAATAAAATTATCATTTCATATAGTACAAAGATTTCTTAGGCAGAAGTATTTTGTCGTTTGGTTTTTTTTCTTATTTCTTGAAGTGAACATTTATTTTGAGATAATTGTAGATTTACATGTAGTTTTAAGTAATAATACTACCAGAGAGTGTAACTTTTACCCAGTTCCCATCAATTATAGCATGTTGAGAAACTATATAGTACAATATCCTACCTAGAACAATTGATGTTAAAACAGTCAAGATACAGAACATTTCCATCACTATAAGGATCCCTCATGTTAACCTGACACAGCCACAGCTACTTCGTTTCCCACCGCCTTCCCGTAACCCTACAACAAACAGCTAATCTGTTCTCCATTTCTTCAGTTTTGTCATTTAAAGAATGTTATATAAATGGAATCATACAGTATGTAACCTTTTGGGAATGTTCCCTCCCCCCCCAACACACACACACAGCATAACCCAGCATCCGGATTCATCCAGAGAGTTGTTGCATGTATCAGTAGTTTGTTACTTTTTATGGCTGACTAGTATTCCATAATATGGATGTGCCACTGTGATTGTTTAACCTTTCACCCATTGAAGGACGTCTGGGTTGTTTCCAAAACAATGTAAAATCTGGTTTATTCAATGGCACTGAAGTTTTATAGCTTTATATTTTACACTGAAACCCATGATTGATTTTGATTTAATTTTTGTATGAGGTGTGAAACTTAGATAAATTCTTTTCTGGTGGGAGTCAGGGGGTGTTAATGGACACCAAATTGGTCCAGCATCATTTGCTGAAACAGCTATCTTTGCTTCATGGAATTGTTTTTACGTTTTAGTCAAAAATCAGTTGTGCACATTTGTATGGTATGTTTCTTGGTTCTTATTTGTATTCCATTGATCTATCTGTGTATCCCTTATCTAATATCATAACGTCCTGATTACTGTGTCTATATAATGCCTTGAAAATGGGCATTCTATTCCTCTCACTTTATTTTTACAAAGTTGTTTTAGTTTTTCTAGTTTCTTTACTCTTCATAAAAATTTTAGAATAATCTCACCTATATCTATAAAAATTCCTGCTGGGATTTTTGATAGGAACTGAATTAAGTTTGAATATCAGTGTGGAGACTATTGAAATCGCTGCTATATTGTGTCTTCTAATACATGAATACAGTGTGTTTCTGCATTTATTTAGGATTTTTATCTCATCACCATTTTGTATTTTCAGCATGCAAGTACTGTATTCTTGTTAGATTTATAACTTGTTAGGTTTATACATTTTTCTTGAATGGTTATAAAAGGTACTGTACTTTTCACATTTTGTGTCTATGTGGTTATCTCTAGTATATAGTAGTACAGTTGGTTTTTGTGTGTTTATCTTATATCCTGCAACCTTGCTGAAATTATTCTGGAAGTTTTTTGTGGATTCCTTGGGCTTTTCTATGTAGACAATCATATCATCTGGAAATAGAGACAGTTTTCTTTCTTTTTAGTTTCTGTGCATTTTGTTTTTTCTACCATTCCACCGGCTATGTTAAATAGAAGTAGTGTAGAGAAGACATTGCTTTACTTGTTCCCTGTCTTAGGGATTTCTCACTGTTTCTCCCTTCTGTTTTATCATTGACTGTAATGTGGGCTGTAGGTTTTTGTATATATTCTGTCAAGTTGAAGAAGCTCCTTCTATTCTCATTTTTCTGAGTTTTTTTAAATTATAAAATGAGTATTGAATTTTGCCAGATGTTTTTTATGCATTGACCATTATGATCTAGTGATTTTTCTTTATCTTGTTAATAATGAAGGAGTAAATTGATTTTCAAATATTGAACCAGACTTGTATCCCTGGAATAAACCCCATTGATCATAGAGAAAAAAACCTTTTTATATATTGCTGAATTCTATTTACTAATACTTTAAGGATGTTTGCATCTATACTCATGAGGGATAGTGGTCTGTAGTTTTCTTTCAATATACTGTTTTTTTATTTTGGTGTCAGGCTATTATTAACTTCATTAAATAAATTGTGAAGTGTTCCATCCTCTTCTCTTTTCTGGAAAAGGTTGTGCAGAGTTTGTGTCAATTCTTATTTAAACATTTGGTAGACTCCTGCGCCAGGAGATTTATTACATTTGGAGTTTTTTAAATGATGGGTTATTCAGTCTAAGGTAATTATGATTATGTTGGATATTATCTATTTCATATTATGAGTTATGGTAGTTTGCGTTTTTTGAGATATTGCACCATTTTATCCAAATTGTCAGGTTTGTGTGGGCAGGGTTCTTTGTGATATTTTCTTATTATCCTTTTGATGCTTGCAGGTCTGTTATGACATCACTATTTCATTTTGGATATTGGTAATTTTTGTCTTTGTCTATTTTGTCTATTTTTGCTTTGTCAGTTTTGTAAGAGGTTAGTCAGTTCTATTGTTCTTTTTGAAGAACCAGCTCACAATTTCATTCATTTTTCTCTATAGGTTTTCAACTTTTTATATCATTGATTTCTTATCTTTATTATATCCTTCCTTCTGCTTGCTTTGGATTTATGTTGATTTTTTTCTGGGATCTTGAAGTGAGAACAGATTATTGATAAGAGACTTTTCATATAAATATATTTAATGGGTAAAATTTTTGCTTTCAGTACCTTTTTATCTGAGTCATGCATATTCTGATGTGTTTTATTCCCACTTCATTCAGTTCAATGTATTTTTTTAAATTATGTTCAGACTTGTCTTTGACTTATGGATTATTTAGGAGTATGTTTTGTTGTTTGTAGGTGTTTGAAGATATTCCCATTATCCTTCTGATATTTGATTTCTAGTTAGATTCCATGGTGATCAGAGAACATACTCTATTATATTTCAATTATTTAAATTTGTTGAGGTTTGTTTTACAGCCCAAGGTATAGTCTATGTTGGTATATGTTCTATGGGCATTTGAATGGAGTGTGTATTCTACTTTTAGGAGTGGAGTATTCTGTAAATGTTTGTTAGATCTTGTTTATTGATTGTGTTGTTCAGATCTTATATCATTCCTAATTTTCTGTCTAGTTCTATCAATTCTTGAGAGAGGGGTATTGGAATCTCCAACTGTAATTGTGGGTTGTCTATTTCCTCTATTCTATCAGTTTTTACCTCAAATATTGCAGCTTTGCTGTTTGGTGTGTACACATTTCAGATTGCTATATTGTCTTAATGGATTGACTCTTTTTCATCATATAATGTCACTGTTTGTATCTAGTAATTTTCTGCAATCTACTAGAGCCACACTTGCTTTCTATTGATTTATGTTTGCATTATAAGTATTTTCTATCCTTTTATTTTCATCCTGATTATATTACTATATTTAAAGTCATATTTCTTTATATATATATATATATATATATATATATATATATATATATACACACACATATACACATATATATACACTTTTTTTTTGAGAGAGAGAGATCACATGCATGTGTGCAAGTAGGGGAGGGGAAGAGAGAGAGGGAGGGAGAGAATCTTAAGCAGGCTTCATGCTCAGTGCAGAGCCTGATGTGGAGCTCAGTCTTACAAACCTGAGTTCATGACCTGAGCTGAAATCAAGAGTTGGATGCTTAACCAACTAAGCCATCCTGGCACCCCTGAAGTTAAATTTGTTTTAGACAGCCACTGTCTAATTATGAATATATTGGGCCTAAGTCTGCCTCTTTTTTCTGTTTAATGTGTTTTTTCATTTTTATTTTATTTTCTCTGATTTTCTCTAGGTCACCTGAACATTTTTTAGAATTTTGATTTATCTTTAGTGTTTTTGAGTTTCTCTTTGTATAGTTTTTTAGAGGTTGCTCTAGCTGTTGCTGTACACACACACACACACCCAACTGCTCTTGTCATTTTACCAGTTCAAGTATAGAAGCTTTATTTCCCTTCTGTTATTTTATCTTTTCCCATTTATAATATAATTGTTTGAAGTATTGCTCTACATACATTTAGAGACATAGTAGTTAATATGATAATTTTTACTTCAGCTGTCAAATATAATTTAGAAACTCAAGAAGAGAAGTAAAGCATAGTGTATTTACCCATATTTTTTGCTCACTGTATTCTTTCTTCCTTCTTGATATTCCAAGATTTCTTCTTTTATTATTCCCTTTTTGTTTAGAGGATTTCCTGTAGCTTTTTTATACAGTGGGTCTGTTGATGACAAATTCTGCTAGTTTTTCTTCATCTAGGAATGTTTTGATTAATCTGTCATTCCTGAAGGAATTTTAATGGATATAGAATTTTGGGTTAACAGCTCTTTACTTGTAGCTCTTGAAAAATGTTATCCCACTTCCCTCTAGCCTCCATGGTTTCTAATGAAAAATCTACTGTCATCTGAATTGTTTCTTGCTGCTTTCAAGATTTTTTTCTTTGTCATTAGTTTCAGAAGTCTGACAATGACATGTATTGGTACAGATTTATTTGGGTTTATGTTTGGGGGCTTACCTTGAATATGTAAGTATATGTCTTTTGCATTTCCTAACTAGGGTGCTTGGGTGGCTCAGTCAGTTGCAACTTTTAATTTGAAGTAATGTTATACTTACAAAAATTTGCAAAAGTAGTAAAAAAAAATTTGCACAAGTTACACTTACAAAAATTTGCAAAGAATTCTATACCCTTTACTCAGATGCTCCAAATATTAACATTTTACCACATTTGATTTAGTATTCTCTCTTACCTTTCTCTGAAACGCTATGAACCATTTAAGCTGCACACATAATGCCCCTTAACCTCTAAAAATTTTACTATATATTTCTGAAAATTAAGGACAGTCTTGAAAACTTAATACAATTATCAAAATCAGTAAATTAACATTGATACAGTATCATTGTCTAATCTATATACTTGTGCTTTCCAATATGATAACCACTAGCCATGTGTGGCTACTTAAATTAATTAGACATTGGTTCCTCAGTCACACTACTTAACATTTCAAGCACTTGGCAGTTCAGTGGCTATTGTATTGGAAAGCATAGATTTAGACCATTTTCATCATTGCATAAAGTTCTACTAGACAGTTACGGTCTAGAGATTCTAATTGTGCCGCTTGTTCCACTATAATGCCCTTTACAGCAAAAGAAAAAGAGTTCCAAATTTCGCTACACATCCTGCTGCTCTTACTTTGGTTCAGGATCCCTTATTATATTCAGTTTTGAGAAGAGGTTTCATATAATTAACATTATTTCCTTTTTTTAATCAATTCTTTTTTTCTTTCAGTTTTATTGAGATATAATTGGCATACAGCACTAAGGTGTGCAGCATAATGACTTTTATATATTATGAAATTATTGCCACAATAAGTTTAGTTAATATCCATCATCTGTATAGATATTAAAAAAATAGAAGGAAAAATATTTTTTCCTTGTGATGAGAACTCTTGGGGTCTACCGTCTTAGCAACTTTCATATATACCATGCAGCAGTGTTAACTACTGCAATGTGCATCCCTTATTAATCTTATAATTTGAAGTTTGTCCCTTTTAACCCCCACTTTCATTCAATTCCCCTACTTCTACCCCTGCTAACCACAAATCTGATCTCTTTTTCTGAGTTTGGGTTTTGTTTTTTTTTTAGATTCTACATAAAAGTGAAATCATGCAGTATTTGTCTTTCTTTGACTTGTTTCACTTAACATAACGCCCTCGAATCCCATTCATGTTGTCAAAAATGGCAGGATTTCCTTTTTTTTATGGCTGAATAGTATTCCATCACACACACACACACACACACACACACACACACACACACACCATATTTTCTTTACCTATTCATCTGTTGATAGATGTTTAGGTTGTTTTCATGTCTTCACTATTATAAATAATGCTACAGTGAACATGGAGATGCAGATATCCTTTCGAATCATCAATTCCAAACACACCTTTTTTTTTTTTAATATTTTAACATTCTGGAAATCTGGAGTATCTTACAATGAATAGTGAATTACAATCCCTGTATGTCAAGCATCTGTTCTCATGTATTTATACTTGTGGAAACATGCAGGAATTTACCCAAACTAACTCATATCAACATCACTTTGGTTGGGTTATATGTACTGTTGATATTACATTTGTTAAGTTCAGTTGTCATTAAAAAAGATTTCAAAAATATTATACCATTATTTGCCATTGAAAGAAAAAAAATTATTTTATTTGCAAAAAGCCCAGAGCAGCAAGGCATAAATTAAAAAAAAATTTTTTTAATGTTTATTTATTTTTGAGAGAGAAAGACAGAGTGTGAGCAAGGGAGGGGCAGAGAGAGGGAGACAGAAAATCTGAAGCAGGCTCCAGGCTCTGAACCGTCAGCATAGAGCCCAATGCAGGGATTGAACTCACAAACAGTGAGATCATGACCTGAGGTGAAGTCGGACACTTAACCAACTGAGCTACCCAGAGGCCCCAAGGCACAAATGTTTTATATTAATGAAGGTTTAAATTCTTCTTGTAGGATAAAGAAGTGCCAGCATCAGAACTTGCATAATGGGTGCCAATGGTTTGGGAAATCCCAGAGACAATAGTTGAGCATTAACCAGTGCAGCATTAGAAACTCTCTAAGTGGGACGCCTGGGTGGCTTAGTTGAGCAAACATCTCTTGATTTCAGCTCAGGTCATGACCCCACGGTTCATGGGATTGACCCCAACTTGGGTTCTATGCTGACAGTGTGCAACCTGTTTGGGATTCTCTCTCTCTTCCTCTCACTTTGCCCATCACCTGTTTGTGTGCTCTCTTTCTCAAAATAAATAAATAAACATTAAAAAAAAAACCCTCTAGGTGACACAAAGGATGATAATGTTTAGAAAAACCTGCAGCAGCAAGAACCAGTATATGAAATTGGTATAGCTACCAAGAAGAATATTTCCCCAACTTCCTCTTTGTATGTTATCATGGGGAATCATAGACAAAAAAGAAATTCCCAAAGAGCAAAGATAGGCCCCTAGAGAATGGTGGTGATAGTAATTCTCCCCATCAGCAAAATCAGGGCAGTCAGTCTTTTCAAGGAATTTAATCTACTGTCAGGGGTAGGAGTCTTTGCAATATCTACTAAGTGGGTTTAACAGCTGATACAGATCAATGACTGTTAGTGTTTCTAATTCTTCCTTTTTCCAAATAAGCGTTTCATTATGGTTATCCTTTCCCACATTACCATTGGATATTGGCCGAGAGGGAACAGATAATTTGTCTTTTTTTTTTACAGATATATATAGACCATTAGGAGGCACAGTTACTAAATTTTATTCCTCTTTCTTCCATAATAACAGAGCCATAACTAAGATATGGTTGCCTGGCCTGGACTAGATTTCCCAGTCTTCCTTGCAGCAAAGCCATGGTCATGTGACAAAGATTTCACCAATGGAATGTGAGCAGAAGTGATGTAACTTCAGATTCTTTTGCTTAAAAGAATTTCCCTGGCCCTGAGATTTTATTATTTAAAAAATTTTTTTTTAAATTTTTTTTAATGGTTACTTATTTTTGAGAGAAAGAGACAGAGCATGTGCAGGGGAGGGGCAGACAGAGAGGGAGACACAGAATCGGAAGCAGGCTCCAGGCTCCAAGCTGTCAGCCCAGAGCCTGATGCAGGGCTCGAACTCATGAACCATGAGATCATGACCTGAGGTGAAGTTGGATGCTTAACTGACTGAGCCACCCAGGCACCCCTATTTTTTTTAAATTTTAATGTTCATTTATTTTTGAGAGAGCAAGTGCAAGTGGGGGAGGGGCAGAGAGAGAGTGGGACAGAGAATCTGAAGTGGGCTCTGCTGCTTGAACTCACAAACTGTGTGATCCTGACCTGAGCCAAAGTTGGATGCTTAACCGACTGAGCCACCCAGGCACCCCTGGGATTTTATTATTATTATTGGGTTTATTTAAAATCAATCAAAAACGACAGTTCACCCATTTCTCCCAGTCCCCACCCCTTGACCCTGTCAACCACCAATCTGTTCTTTATATATATTATATTAGATTCCATATAAATGAGAGATCATACAGTATTTGTCTTTGACCTATTTCACTTAGCATAATGGCCTTGAGGTCCATCCATGTTGTTGCAAATGGCAAGCTTTCATTCTCTTTTATGGATGAATAATATTGTGGGTTTTTTTTTCCTAATTCTATCAAATCTACCATCGTCATTAATTGCAATTCTGTTTTAAGAAAGAACACACACACACACACACACACACACAGACACACACACACACACACACACACACACACACACCCCACAATCTCCTTATCCATTTATCCATGAATAGACAATGAGGTTGTTTACATATCTTGGCTATTGAAAATAATGCTGCGGTGAACATATCTTTTCAAGTTAGTATTTTCATTTTATTTGTATAAATACCCAGAAGTGGAGTTGTTGGATCACATGGTAATTATATTTTAAATTTTTTGAAGAACTTCCATACAATTTTCCATAGTGGTTGTACCAATTTACATTCCCACCAATAGTGCACAAGGGTCCCCTTTTCTCCACATCCTTCCAGCACTTGTTATTTCTTGTCTTTTTGGTAACAGCCAAAAGATGTGAGGTGATATCTCATTGTGGTTTTGATTTGCATTTCCCCGATGATTAATGATGTTGAGCATCTTTTCATGTACACGTGAGCATCTGTATGTCTTCTTTGGAAAAATGTCTGTTCAGATACTTTGTCAATTTTTTCATTGGATTGTTTTCTGCTATTGGGTTGTATAAGTTCTTTATATATTTTGGATATTAGCCCCTTGTCAGATAAATGATTTGAAAATACTTTCATTCAGTATGTTACTTTTTCATTTTGATGGTTTACTTTGCTCTGCAGAAGCTTTTTTAGTTTATTGTAGTCCCACTTGTTTTTCTTGCATTTGTTGCTAGAATTTGGTTATTTTCTTGCTTGTTATATACCTTTAATAATGTCAGTGGTTATGCAACAAGGTTATCATTAGAGAGAGAGAGAGAGATTACATTAGGGTTGCAACTAGCAGTTTAATCAAGTATCTCTCAAAAAAGATTCCTAGTCTTTTGGGGGGAAATATAAAGAGGAAGTACGAGTAACTTCTTAGAAAGTCAAAACTGTACCTAGTGCCTAGCATTATGTTTGGCACTTAAGTTAATGCTCAGTAAATATTCGTTGAATGAATGAATAATAGCTAAAGGAAGGACTCAATTTGCTGTTATTTTTTTAATGTTTATTAATTTTGAGAGAGAGGCACAGACAGAGCACAAGTCGGGGAGGGGCAGAGGGAGAAGGAGACACAGAATCTGAAACAGGCTCTGTAACTCTGAGCAGTCACAGAGCCGGACTCGGGGCTCGAACCCACAAACTGCGAGATCATGACCTGAGTCGGAGTCAGACGCTCAACCGACTGACCCGCTCAGGTGCCCCATGTTATTATTATTTTTTATTTTAAATTCCTCAGATCATTTTTTAACTTAATAGTTTTTCATATGTGAGCCATTTTTTACTTTTAACACTTTGCTGCCTATATAACTATAATTATCTATTAAAACATTCCTAAATTGTCTTCTGTAGAAAAGTATGAGTGTTCAAATTTTCAAAAAGGGGTGGGAATTTCATGTACAAAAATCAGGTTGATATTTTTTCCAGCACTTTTCTCACAGAGTCTTTCATACTCTATTATTCTGCTTTGTGAATCTCTTAGAGGAAGGAGAATATGCAGTATCTTTGAAGCTTATTTAATGATAAAACCCATTTTCTCAGTTTGTTAGAGACCATGGTATCATAGAACACACTTCAGGAAATGCTTATCTGATCTCTAAAATTCTTCCTAACTTTCTTTAGACTTATTTCTTTGTTATCTTTTTGTATCACATTGTCATTTTTAGTCTACTTGATATGCCCAAAATGAATTTTCTTTCTCACTAATCCAGACAGCCTCTTTTCAACTAAATGACATGTCTTATGAAATCCATTGGTTTTCCAAAAAGCTGAGCCCATGTATTACAGATGGCTTTAGGAAGATTATTCATCTAAACATTAGTCACATGCTCATCAGACAAATTTAATGCAATTTTTCAAAATTATTTAGATTCTTTGTAAACCATTCTATACACCTTTTGTAGGAGATGTTTTGTATCCTAATAGAAAAAGTGGTAGAAATTTTAAACATTCATGGAATGTTGAGTCAGTCTCTTAATGGCAAAATTATGCAGAGTAAGAAAAGTCCATAGAAATAGAACCAAGAGGAGTCTATATAAATAGTAATGCGAAGACGAGTGAATTCCTTTTTAGCTGTAACATCGCATTTTTTGTGTGTTGCACAAATTGTTTAGCCGTTTCTAAACACATTTCCATTTACGTCATTTGTAAAAACTGCCTAGCCTCATATTCTGGAAAACTGACAAAGTTGTAATGAACAGATGCAGATTCCATAATTGTAATTGGCTTTTACTCTAAACCAATGTTCTGACTCATGCATCATTAATGATTTCTATTTTTCTCCATATATTACCTTACAAATACGAAAGGGTATCTTTCATAGTGAAAAACTTGACTTTTTAAAATCAGGGCTTATTACATTATGACCTATGTGTTCTCCAAACACCTATATTTAAACCTAGAATTCTGTTTAACATTTTGCTTGTATTTCTTTTTCCATAATATTTTTTATTTTATTTTTGTATTTCCCAGAGAAGCACACAATTTTAAATGTAGCCCTTCTTTTTATTGTATTTTTCTTATCATTAATAAGTTCTTGTTTTTTAAACTAGATATTATAACATATGGTATATCTATTTTATGTTTTTTTCACAAATTCAACTTAATCTGAAGAATGAGAAATAAATATGAGTAGATAAGATTTTAATCATAACATAGAAACAACTTTCACTTTCCGAAGTGGGACTAATTTAGGTAAATATCTGAAAGACTTAAAGGGACCAAATAATCTTGTTTTAAGCATAATACATACACGTTTTTAAATAAGATGAAATAAACCCCCCCAAAATCCTGATCTTTGAATAATTCTTTGGTAGTTTCTGACTATTGCTGAATTTTGTTTTATGAATGGAGAGCATAATATATATTAATGAAGGAATGATTGTTTTATACTTATTTTTGTGGTAGTTTATAGGTTCTTTTCATGAAAGTGCTAAAATACAGAGCAAGTGTTTTGGCATATTGTTGCTTGTTGTAAGGAAGATTTAATAGCTTGTTATGGACTATTAATATGAACAGAAGTCATTTAGAGTTCAGATATATATTTAGAACTAACATGTGTGCAAAAAGATACAAAGTGAATCAAGAAATTCTGGAAAAGATAGTTTGAAAAGGAGAAATTGCTATTTTCTAGCTAGCATTAATGAAATAAATACGGAAAAGAGATTTAAATGTTTTCTTTATTTTGAAGAATTTGAGTCTCAAATAGTACTTAGAATTGATAGAATTAAATCAGTAAAAATGTGAAACTCTTTAAAATAGTAGTTACATAAATTTAATTTTAAATGTTCAACTAGGAAACCCAAAAAGTTACAACTGCTGGTTGGATGATTACAAACTGAACATCTGAGTTTAGTAATAAAATGCCATTTGTTATTGCTATAGCAAATTTAAAATAATTACATATAAATTAGTTTTCTCTGGCTTTGAAAATCGCTTTATCATACTATTTTGCATAAAGAAGAGAATAATCATCATATTCCAGTACTTATTGAACAAATGTTAGTAGGAATGTAAGTGAATGATTTATTATTTAACTTCTAATTTGTTGATTAAAAGGTATGTATAATGTAAGCAAATGCCAAGTAGGTTTGCTGCATGAATTTTGCAGCATATGGTAAACTAAAACCCTGTTGACCTTTTGGTCTTGTTGATCACATGCATGAAGATGATCATCTGTTAATCTCTACTAATCACTGGTACATCCTTGTACAGAAGACAGAACGGTTTTTATTTGTGCTACATTTGCTCTTTTGGAAACTGCTTTAACAAGGAATTTTTAAGAATTATTTTATAACCTTAAGATTGTAAAATAATAAACATTTTATCTAAAGAATTTTAAAATAAGACTTAGAATTTTCAACCTATATATATCTCCATATTTTGTTTTTTATGAGTTTATTTTAGATACCAGTAAACTTTTTCTGAAAGTCATAGATATGAATGATTCAATTAGGCTTACCAATGCACACATGCACAGACTCATGCACTTTTACATATACGGTAGATATGTGTTGTTTCTTGTTAGAATTGTAAGAAAAAGAAAACAATAGGGCTTCTCAACCTTTGATATGCATATGAATTATCTGAGATCTTGTTAAAATCTAGTTTCTGATTCAGTAGTTCTACAAGGTTGTTTGAGACTCTGCATTTCTAGCAAGCTCCCAGTTCATGGCTATGCAGCTGGTGTGAGGTCTGCAAGCATTTTCTTTAAGGGTCTAGGTAGCAAATATTTTATACTTTGCACAATAAGGATATTGGGTAGGCATTTACATAACAAGACAAAAAAAATGAATGTTTTATTGGTAAAATTCAAAGTATAATAATTTGTTGTGGGTGCTTCCATATAATGAGACATCATTCAGCAGTAAAAAGGAATGCTCTAGCGATACACACAACAGGAATGAATCTCAAAAAGAAGGAGAAAGATGCCCTTACTGTAAATTACAAGAAGGAAGAAAAGTTCCTCACTAATGGTCTTTCCAGAAAATTGATGCTTTTGCAGCAGGAGAAAGCCAAACTAGAAGGGCATCTTGAACAGGAGCAGGAATTCCAGGTCAACAAAGTGATGAAGAGAAATGTTAAAACTGGAGAATGTTATACCATTTCTAAGTACCATACACTGGAGCAAGTTTGTTGGGGAGACTAATCTTCCATCCTGCCTCTCCTCACATGCATATTGAAGGTCTTTTGTCCCTTGATGCAGAGTTGTTCAATAGGAACTTCACTGCAAGAAATAAGTATATGGTAACCCAGTATACTGATATTTCTGTAGCTGCGTCTATGACTGCAACAGATTTCATGAATAATGCAAAAGCAGCCAACCAACCAAAAACACCACTTCTGGAGTTAGAAGTGAGGTGAAGTTCCTGAGGGAACTGTTTGGATGAAAGAAATGTTTTGTATCTTGATTGTGATAGTGGTTATGCAGGTGTATGTGTTTTTCAAAACTCATTGAACTTGGGGAATCTAGCTGACAATTTGTGAGGACATTCTAGCAGCTCAGTGGAGAGGCCTATGTAGTTAGAGGAACTAGGATCTGTTTCCTAGCCATCCTGGAAGCCTATCTCTCAGCCTCACTCAAACCTTCAGGTTACTCTACACCATGGCTGAAAGCTTAATTGCAACTTTATTAGAGAGTTGGAGCCAGAAGCACCCAACTAAGCCACTCCCATAGTAAACCACACAGACTGATAGTAAATCTTTGTTGTCTTAAACCAAAACTACAACTAAAAAACCTCAAACCATATTGCTTTGGTTTATTGTATTTAAGTTATATACTTCAGTAATAAAGATTTTCAAAAACAATCTTAGTTGGCAGTCTTCAGCTAAGATAATATGTGAAATACATTGTGAATCAAAAATCAGTATCCAGGGGCACCTGGGTGGCTCAGTGTTTTAAGCTTTCCAACTTTGACTCAGGTCATGATCTCACCATTTGTGGGTTCGAGCCCTGTGTCAGGGTCTGTGCTGACAGCTCAGAGCCTGGAGCCTGCTTCAGATTCTGTGTCTCCCTCTCTCTCTGCCCCTCCCCTGCTTGTGTGCACTCTCTCTCTCTCAAAAATAAACATTAAAAAATATTTAAAAAAATAAAATCATAAGTCAATATCCAAATATGTTATTACTGTTTTCAGTACTCCCTAAGAATACTTTACATTGTAGGTGGGACTGCATATAATCTGTATCCCTTTCATCAGGAGATTGTTTATTCTGAAGTTATTTATACCTGACCATTATACATTTAGGGTAAATATTAAGTAGTCATCTACTCTAAGAATATGTCTAATTTCTTCAGTAGAAGAGTGGGGACTTCTGAAATATTTGCTTGGGGACCCAGGATTTAAATATGCTATGTTTACCACTTGACATTATCCAAAATAGAAATGAAGGTAGTATGGTGATATAGTGTCATAAGTTTTGGACACTATATCAAGAAAACTAGATTTCATTCCCCACTCAGGTACTAATTCACAAAACAGTCATGGAAAAATTCATCAAATTTCTCTGAATCTCAATTTCCTACTTTATAAAAATGAAGTAATTGGATTAGATTGTCTTTAACTTTAAAATCTATGATTCTATGAAGTAGTAACCTTAAAGGATGATGAGAATATAATATATAGAATAAAATAGCATAAATGTAGCATTAAAAATGCTTCTATTGCTGATTTTACATGAAACAATTTTACATGAAACAAGACAGTTCACTCTGATGCTTTTCTATATTCCTACTTTTTTAACAAGAAGTCTTTGAAAGAAAGGATTTTGATTTAACAACCTGAAAGTGTTGGCTATGTTGTAGTATTGTACATTGTGATGCAAAAAAGTAGAAACTAAAATGTCTATTTTCAGATATTTATTTTAAACATCCTGTTTTTCCTTTTAGCTTATAAAATCTTTTCAATCCAAAATTCTGAAAAATTCTGAATTTATGTTACTAGATTTTTAGTCATGAAAAATAGGTGCATGTATTATGATAAAAAGTTATTTCTTTCGGGGAGCCTGGGTGGCGCAGTCGGTTAAGCGTCCGACTTCAGCCAGGTCACGATCTCGCGGTCCGTGAGTTCGAGCCCCGCGTCAGGCTCTGGGCTGATGGCTCGGAGCCTGGAGCCTATTTCCGATTCTGTGTCTCCCTCTCTCTCTGCCCCTCCCCTGTTCATGCTCTGTCTCTCTCTGTCCCAAAAATAAATAAAAAACGTTGGGAAAAAATTTAAAAAAAAAAAAAAAAAGTTATTTCTTTCTTAAATCTTCAAATAGAGAATTTAAAGCAAAAGATTTTACACTTTGCAAATGTTTTCATTCCTCTAAGTCTTGAATTTCATACCAGAAAGCTAGCTTGTTCTGCAATATGTAAGTATAATAATCCATGATCAACACACACAAACATTATTTTAAAAGTATAGCTTATTAATCTCCTAATTGTGCTATCTTACGTTAACATTAAACTATGCCTGGTGCAACTTTGGGGTCATGTAGACCTAGAAACAAATTACTGTCATTTATCAGCTCTATATGAGTTGTTAAGACTTTCTGAACCCTAGTTTAATTACTTTCTTTTTTTTTAAACGGAGCAAAAATACCTATCTTATGAAATTGCTGAGGATTAAGTGATCAAGTATAACAAAAGTACTTAAGATTGAGAAATTATTTTCTTTTGTTCCCCAAAGTTAACAAATTTAGCAATGAATGCATCAATTATTAGATCTAACAAATGAATTTTTGTTTTGCCATATATGAAAAACTAGTAACAGAAAAAAGATTAATTTGATCCCTTAAGTTTCATCTTGTCCCGTCTGCATATGTTTTGGCTTGATGTGTGACTATTTCCTGTATTTTTTGTACTTCATCAGTTCTGAATAGTTTCAAGCATGGATTACTAAGTATTCACGTATTTTTATAAGTATATGATTTTAAACTATTTTACTAGTGCTTAAATCATTTTCGTTTAGTCTAGTATTGCTTGGTAGCTAAATGTATGAAATATTTAATGAAGACACAATGTATGTGGCACTTACTAGCCAGACAGTAGTAGATTGGAATTGCCACACTAAATATATGATAATATATATATATATATGTATATACATATACAACTTGGGCAAGTTGTATAACCTCTGAACATAAATTTTTCAAGAAGTTAAAAAGTGATAATGATTAAGTGCTTAACTTGGTACTTAATACTTGAGTATTAAGCACTCAAAAATGTTCGTTATATACCATCATCATTGTTAAATGACAATTACAGATTTAACCCTATATGGATTAAGTTAGTTGACTGTTGGTGATTTCTGATTCTAACCAGAGTTTTCAAATTTATGTGAAGAATAAATCTATTGCCATTATTCAAAAGTGCATACTTTAATGATAGACAAGTAGTATTATTTTTATTGAAGATGGCATGTTACATGAAAATTTGAAACAGTAAGTTTATATTGCTGAGATTCTTGACTAGGAAGCTTACCAAATCATCATTTGTTGGGTCATGCCAGAATGACTTAGTGGAAAGTTTGAATTATTAGATGTTTAACACTTAAGTATCTTTGTTTACTTCCCATAGAACTTAGTAAATACAGTGTAAGCAGTATGTAAATATTAATTCATTAATATTAATTGCTGTAATTTGGGAAAATTAAAAATGTTTAGCATTCTTAACTTTACTGCACACCAGCAAATAAAATCCTGAAAGTTAACAGAGGAAGAAATTAATTCACAATTTACCAAATATTTTTTAGCAAGTCTTAGTTTTCACACATTCAGAAAATGAGATTCATATCAGAAGAAGAATTATTACTTTGTCTCTGCCTCAGATCAGAGGACATAGGGCTTTCTGTACATCTCTATTTTCTTTTGAAGCTTAATTTTTTACATTTAACTCTAGAATGTTTTTTAATGTTTATGTTTTGAGAGAGAGAGAGAGAGAGAGCGCAAGTGGGGTAGGGACAGAGAGAGAAGGAGACACAGGATCCGAAGCAGACGCCAGGCTGTGAGCTGTCAGCACAGAGCCTGACTCAGGGCCAGAACCCACTAACTGCAAGATCATGATCTGAGCAGAAGTGGGACACTCAACCAGTTAAGCCACCAGGGCGCCCCTACATTTAACTCTTTAAAGTGAGTTTTTTTCTTATTGCTACATTAACATGTACTTCACCCCCACCAAAAAAGAAACTTTAATACAGAGAACAAAATAAAAGTACATGTAGTTCTTCCTCTCAGGATTACCCACTATGAATATGTGTCTGTACTTTTATGGGCTCTACTTATTTTTTATGTATTCACATTTTTACATGTATATAAGTATAAATATATGTGTGTATGTATAGACACACACACACACATCTATAAACCCACCCCTCAAAACATATTGCCCTTTGACTTTTTCTATTAGGGTCTTGATATTTTTAGTTTAAGTGTTCTTCTATATAAAACATATATAACATGTTAATATATATATAGCATATATCTAACAAAGTACTGCCATAATTTTATGGTATTTTTTACTGTCATGAATTTAAAATTTTTAGTCCCTGAAAAAGATAAAAATATTTTCTTTTAGTTATACTTTCAGTGTTAGGCTTAGAAAGATCTTTTTAACCCAAAGGTTATTTAAGTATTTGTTTGTATTTTTGCTAGTTCTTCTATGGTTTCATTTTTACATTTAACTCTTTAATCCTTTGGTAAATGCTTGAAGTACTTTAAAGCCCAAACCATACAGTAGGGAAGTACATCTGTATGTACTATGACCTACATTTCATGGTCCTGAAATAGTTCCCCAAATGCCCTTCCAAGGGCTGAAAATCTAAGGTTAGAGAATCATCTTAGTTTTTAATACAACATTTGCTCAAAGTAAGAAAGAGGCTTAGGTTAGCCCCCTGTTTCTTCCCCCTGCCCTGTGGTGGTCAATGATACATCCTTAGAGCTTGAGCTTCTGATCTTCCAAATCAGATGCCATTGGGAATTGAAATAAAACAATTTTTCTTCTTGAGAGAGTACCTAGATATTAGAAATAAAAACCATTCTATGAAGATTGTATTTTGGACTTGTAAGCCAAGAAGTTAGATTTTATCTGCTCTATTCCCTGAGGGCAAAATTTATAAATAAAAAGAAATTAGTAAAAGAAGGTTGACAATAGGGAATGGAAAGAGCAATCTTTCAATATCTAAAACCAGCCCATTACAGTTATTTTTACGGTCATTTTGAGGCAGGATACTTCCACTTCCTTAGGATAGGCAACCATAAGATAATTACAGGTATGTATGTTTTTAAGAAATTTTGCCTTGAAAATGGTAGTTTGTAGTAATAGAAAGGAGGAAAATGCGAGCTAGAATTAATGTCAAAACAGAGGACAAGAATATAATAATAACAGAAATGAGAAATAAGTGGCTTTGTCCTCTGTGCCAGTCCTGAGGATTGTATCTTTTCTTGATGGTTTAACATTTTTGGTGCCCACTAATGTGATAGCATCCCTAGCCAAAGACTTTCTGTCCAGGGTCCACTTATGAGTCTGAGATAAGGAAATAGGGGACAGTTTGCATCTAAAAAAAAGACTTTCCCAAGGGCATTGTCTGTCTAGTTTACTAATATAATCCAAATATGTAAAAGAATGCTTGGCACATGAATGCCCAAATAACCCCAATAATGTTAATAAAAGCAACGGACATTTATATGATTCTTACTACATATTAGGCACTCATAAGACTTTTACATAATATTAATTCATCCCTCATAACAATCTATGAGACAGGTATTGTTAATACCCTAATTTTTACAGATAATGAAATTGATGTACAGAAGTTAGGTGAATTCCCCAAAGGTCTAATGGCTAATAAATAATTGGCAGAACTAAGATACAAACAAGCACTTGGGTTCAGAGTCCAGCTCTTAACTGGTAAGCTCCACCTTTTGTTTGTGATGAATGAATGAATGAAGCACACAAGTGCATGGCCAAAATGAAAACAGTGTCAGAGGGTTAGAATGAAATTCAAGGTGATGGCAATGTATGTTGAGACAGAGAAGTTGGATGAAGATGTAGTAAAATCATCAAGGTTGGGAATCAAGGTTAGAGGGAAGGCAAGAGAAAGGGAAGAAATATAGTCCAGGTCAGGTATTTCTAGAAGCAGAAAGAATGTTTTGTAAGTCCTTTTTTCTTATCCTCTTGGTATGAGCTGCTTAGAGGTACACCACCTTCATCAAATTTTAATTTGCAAATTAGAACATCAGCATACATGGTTTGACCAAACTTCTCTCCTGGTTTGTTGATGTGTTTATGTGAGAAACCTTACAAATATATAAACATTAAATCACAGTGTATTTGAATATTAAATAAATATTGTTTTAACTCTGTTACAATAACACACCTTTGCATCATTTTTATTGTAATGACTAATTCAGCTCACTTAATTATTTTTTGCAGACATCTGTTAGCATATCTCATATTAATTGATTTGGAATATTGCAGTTCTATTGACCATCAATGACTTTTCTAATATTCAAACATTATCAGCAAAATTGATCTCTGCATTCTTGCTCAGAATTAGACCATACAGTTGTGCATATGTTTGTTACTGATGAATGAATTACCAGTTATCTTTGTCCTCTAAAAGGTTTCTCTTTAACCTATTCAGCTAGCAAATTCTTACTGGGATGAGATTTAAGAACACAGAATTTATCAGAAACACCACTATGTGACAACACAGGAAGAGAAGCACCTGGGTGGCTCAGTTAGTTAAGCCTATGACTCTTGATTTTGACTCAGGCTATGATCTCAGGGTTGTGAGACTGAGTCCTGGGTGGGGCTCCATGCTGGGCGTGGAACTTGCTTAAATTCTCGCTTTCCATCTCTATCTGCCCTTCCCCCCTTGTGCTCCCAAGTGTGCGCTATCAAAACAAACAAACAAAAAAACCCAAAACTTAATCCAATACAAGTTTCTTAAAAATTAGGGTAACTCAGAAAGTTAACATAGAACAACACCAGATAGATATGTTCACAGTGAATATCATTGTTAGCCATTTGCTTTGTTTTCTTGCGAAAAATTATGTTCACAAATGATGTCTAGTGCTGATATATTCTGCCTCTCCATTTTGGGAATAACAGGATCCACAGTCTATCTAAAGATCTTTCAAAAAAATTCTTTATAATACAGTTCATTTTCAACTGCTAATGTTTCAGCACTTTTGAATTTATTTTGCCTAGTATATTTTTCAAGAGCAGTTAGAAGAACTCTCAAATCTTACAAACATTACAAAATTGATCTGTGTTGCACTATAATAAAATCACAAATTTAATACTACACACATCTAAATCACTTTAACATTTTTACAATAAATTCAGCTTGAAGAATATCAAACATGTTTTTCTTATAAAGGTATTCCATGTTTATATTATAATGTTCAGATATTACAGAAAGGTTAGGTATGAAAAGTAAAAAAATCCCTTTTTCCACCCACCTCAACTCCCATTACACAGAACTTTCTATACTTATACATATATATCCCTTTTGGTAAGCAAATGACATCAGCTCCATTATTAATTCACATTACAAATGTGTCCTTTACAACCAATATTCACCAGTGTTTTATTGCAGTTAAAACACTGATAAGTTATAAAACAGTGATAAGTTATAGAAAACTTTGCAGAAACCTGTGTTTTTTGTAGCTCCAGATTTATCAGCCAATAAACTAATTTGTTAATATATCAACTGCCACCAAAACTAGAAAAAATAATCATTTACCTAGCCATTTGTCTATGCCACAATTTTTCATATGTATTTCTGTTGTTTAATTTTTAAAGTATATTCTGTGATAGAACAACTATGATATTTTCTCAATTTCTATGGTACAATTTTTTAGCTTCAGTAGTAAGACTTTTTCATAAGTGAATAACAGTATGAAAAATAGTTTCAAACAAGGAAAAGATGGTTAAGTAGTTCTACATTAAAATTAGGAACTGTTGGGGCATCTGGGTGGCTTAGTTGGTTAAGCGTCTAACTTGATCTCCGCTCAGGTCTTAATTTCAGGGTCATGAGTTCAAGCCCCACACTGGGCTCTGCACTGGGCATGAAGCCTACTTTAAAAAAAAGTTGGTGTGGGGGGGGGTGGGGACTGTTAATCAAAAGACATAAAAAGAGTAAAAAGACAAGGCATTGAGAAAAAAATTTGCAACATATAATTGACAAAGAACTAATCTCTAGAGTAAATAAATAACTCTTCCCTGTTCAGTTAAGAAAAAGACAAGTAATTCCAAATGAAAATGAACAAGAAACTTGAAGAAACACTTCATAAGAGGTTATCAGTATGGCTGTTAAACAATCAAAAATGTTCTCAACCTCATTGGTAATTGAAGAAGTACAAATTAAAACCACAAATAGATACTGCTATAAACTTACCAGTTTGGCTTATATTTAAAGTCTGAGAATATAAAGTATTGGCAAGGAGATGGAGCAGCTGAAATACTTACATACTGCTGGTAGGAGTATAAATTAGTAAAAAGCAAATTAGAGAATAATTTGACATAACAATGCATATATTACATGTAATTTTGACATTTCATGCATGTGTGTGTATATACACGTATATACATATACCCTTTAGAAACTCTTGGATATGTGAACCAAGACAGTTGGGCAAAATTGTTGTTAGTAACACTAGGCAAAAACTGGGAACATGCCAAATGCCCATCAATAATAGAATGGATAAATATACTTTGGTACTTTTATATGGCATAATTATATACAGCAATAAAAATTCATTAAATACAGCTGCCCATAATAACTTGGATGAATCTCGGGATTACAGTGTTGAACAAAGTAAGTGTCAAAAAAATACTTACAGTATTATTTCTTTTATATAATGTTTAGAATATTCAAAAGTAAACAACAGTTGATTAAGGATGCAACCTTATGTGGTACCACCTAAAGAAATGCAAGAAAATGAAATACACAAAATTCAGGAAAGTGATTACCTCTGAGGGGCAAAGGGGAAAGAAATGAGTTCAAGAAAAGACACAAAGAACTACAGTGGTAATGTTATTTTCTTAAACAGAAGTGGCATATAAATATTTCCTATCAATATTTAATTAAAACTTAAAAATAATTATATAAAACAATTTAAATTAATATAGAAATTTAGTTTTTAATATCATCTAAATACCTGAACATTATCTTTCTGTAAAATGATATATGTTCCCCTCCTCTGGAATACTAGCTGTGTTTCATGTACAAGTAATGCTCTAGAGACTGAGTTATAGCGGTATAGGCGATCTTTCATATAGTGTAAGAATGCAGCTATTTCCACCATAAGAAATACATTGAATAAATAGACTTAATTTAACAGGTTAACTTTTTCTTTGACAGTATTCCTTTTTTCCCTTTGATACTATTCTTAAAGTATTCCTTTATGTACTGAATTTTTTAAAAAATTAGAGCAGTATTTGTAAGCATGTTTAATTTTAAGAAAATATTTGAAAATTGCCAATTTTAAATACTAATAGTTTCCAAAGTAAATGCTATTATCGATACATTATTAGATTTTGCTGAGTAAAGCTGTTTCCACACAAAAACATCTTGGCCACCTGGAACTGTTTGTCAGTGGACTTTGAGAACACTAGTAGTAATTGTAAACTTAGGAATGTGTGACAAGCTAACAGCCAGCTGTGCATATCCTGACTTCTTCCAGGTGTTAAAATAAATGTGACCATTTGGTTCACTTGTAACTCAACAAAAATATTTCATGATTCATTAGCTTAAAAATCCATTTATAATTTCTGTATTGGAGGGAGTGGATAATGTTATATTCATTTGAAATGAAAAACTACATACCCAGAAATATTTGTGGTATCATTACTTACTATATTCAATGGTCTTTTCATAAAATGAAAAGAATTTTAATGTAACATTTGCGTAGATTTTTTTTCACATTCTTTTCACACGAAAACACTACTGAGCCACTTCCGCCTATAGGCATCAAAAAGAATGAAAAAAAGAAATCCAAGTATGTTTTTTATTCAGTAAGAGTTCAACTTGCCTTGACAGAACCCAGTTCCAAACTGATGTGATATTAATGTCTATCTTTGTTCCATACCATATGTTTGATCATTAACTGATAATAATTACTATTTTTTGAGCATTGCTGTTAAGCATTAGCTCAAGAGACCCAGATGCCTAAATCTTGCCTTGGGTAAACTACCCATCCTCGTAAGTTTCCTGAAGAAGAATATGCATATAAGAGACAACTGCAAGTGGAAAAATCCAAATCCATTTTATTATTAGATTATCTTGTATCTGAAACTCCAAATACAGAGCTAGAGTTCTCAGATAATCTGGAGTAGAATATATGGCTTAGGCAGCCCCTTAAAATAAGTCAATATACTCAGGAAGAGCAAAGAGATGGAGTGAGCTAAAAGAAAAAAGAGTAGAGTTAGTTCTCTTACCCCTCCCTCCCTCCCATCACATGCACTTCTATTTCTAATCTGTTATGGCAGTGATTACTAGGATCCAATCTTAACAATAAAGCAGAAGAGAGATTCTACACTTTGAAAGAGAAGATACTTTCTTGCCTTTTCCAGAGATGAAGATAAATTAGTATAATTGGTCAGATTCCTGGACACTAATTCGGGCTTGTTAACTTCTGGCAGAGACTATGTTTTCAAAAAGAAATATATTGATGCAGACAGCTTTGTTTTCTTGAGTGATAACCTACCATGTGACTTACCAGAGGGTATTAAAGTCAGGATAGTTAGGTTCTTATCCCCACCTCTGTGGCCACTAACTTGATATTCCTTTTTTTTTTTTTTTAATAAAAGTATAACATGCCTATGGAGATGCCTATTTTAAATCAATGGTAAGAGGTTTTGATTAACTCCAGTTCCAGACTAGATCAAAATTTCATGCCTGTTTATTTTCTGTTCCAAATAATGCCCAGCTTTGCACCCCAACCTACACCAAATTTTAGAAGTTTATGCTGGGGTTTTGCCCAGTCTTTGGCCAGTACTGTCTTTGACCAATACTTATAAATGCCCAAATTCTGCCTCTTTGGGTTTCAGAGGCAGTTTAATACATAAGACGAGTTGGGGGAGGGTGTCAAACTACATTCCTCTTACTCTTTCAAATCAGGTCTTCCTACCAATTCCAGCCTTATACAAAAGAAGAGAAGGCAGGAAGGGACCCACACCCACACCCACACCCACACCCACACCCACACCCAGTCTTTCCACACATACATGGCCCAGTATTTGTTTTGGACTATGACCAATCAAATTAATGATTGTTCCTTGGGAAGAGAATGAGGAGAGCCAGGCAAAGGAGGAGGGAGCTTGAGCATGTTTTCTTCCCAAAGGATATATCTACCGTACCAGACACTACCATACACACTGGCTTCAGAGCTTAGGAGTGTGCTTAACATTAGTTTTCTGGTCTTGTTGAAATTGAGTTCAAGTCAGACTGCCTTTACCGTACTAGTTCAGAGAACAGTTTGTTTAAAGACTAAAAGATAAGTCTTTTTTTTTCCAGGAAACAATATATTTACTTTTGTATAAAGGTCTATAAAGCTTATATATTCATTAGGGAGATTTTATTTACATCATTATTCCAAGGTTTTGACTTTTTAAGATTTTTATAAACGAAGTGTCAGACTCAACTAGGACATATTTAAAATATTGTATAAAATATACAATGCATTTTTATACAGATAGATGAACATTAGTCTCTTCACAGTAACTTTTATCAATCTAATATAAACAATGAAAACTGCTGTAAGACCTATTGAGATATATGAATGTGTTCAAGTTAGAAACACTAAAGGCAGGAATTAAAGATGCTACGTATTTTTTCATTTTCAACATTGTTATAAAGGAAGAAATGTAAGCAATACTAACATTAGAAAAGAAAAAAAAAAACTACCAGCAGATACTATGAGTTCTCTCAAATGAAAAATAATCAACTGAAAAACTTTTAGATTTGACCAGATCTTGGATAAATATACACTTTAAACTATTAACAGTAGTCACCTCTGAGGGGGGGGGGGGGGGGGATAAAGGTGGATATTTACTTTTTAATCAATGTACTCTATTATGCACTTTGATATTGTCTGAACTTTTACAATGAGCATGTATTTGTCATTTGAAAAACTAAACTGTATTAACACTTTACATAAAAATCCATTTAAAAATTTTCAAAAGAGCTCTATGTAAGATGCTTCACTGTGTATATTGGATATCTTTACATAACTTGAACCATTATAACACAGTGGTATAAACCATATTTTACATTTTGGAAACAACCCAGATGTCCTTCAGTGGGTGAATGGTTAAACAAACTTTGATACATCCATAGAGTACTACTCAGTAATAAAAAGGAATTATAGGGGCACCTGGGTGCTCAGTCAGTTAAGCATCTGACTTAGGCTTAGGTCACGATCTTGTGGTTCATGAGTTCGAGCCCTGCATCAGGCTCTGTGCTGACAGCTCAGGGCATACAGCCTGCTTCAGATTCTGTGTCTCCCCCTCTGTCTGCCCCTCCCCCATTCACACTCTGCTTCTCTCTCTCTCAAAAATAAACATTAAAAAAAATTTTTTAAAAAGGAATTATTGATACATACAACAACTTGGTTAAATCTCCAGGGAGATTATGGGAGATTATGCTGAGTGAGCGGAAAGAAACAGTCCCAAAATACTACATACTTTGTGATTTCACTTATACCGCATTATCAAATAACAAAATCTTAGAAATGGAGAACAGATTAGTGACCACCAGGACCAAGGGCTGGGAGGAGGAGTCAGGAGTGAGGTGGGAGTGGTTATAAAAGAACACGAAGGATCTTTGTAAAGAAACTCTTTGGTATCTTGACTGTGGTGGTGTATACACGAACTTATACATGTGATGAAATTGTGTAGAAATAAATACACAAATAAGTACAAGTAAAACTGGGAAATCTGAATAAGATTGGTGGATTGTATCAATATCTGTATACTGGTTTTTATACCAAACCATAGTTTGGCAAGATGTTACCATTAGTGAAACTGGGTAAAGGTACATGGGATCTTGCTGCATTATTTGGTATAATTTCGCATGAATCTATAATAATCTTAAAATTTTCTATACCAATGAAGGATAGCTAAGAATTCCACAGAAATTATAAAAACTATCACACATTCAGGTGGCTCAGATAATCCCAAGGAAAATAAGTAAGTAAAACCTTGGTTTGCAAGTATAATTCATTCTGGAAACATGCTTATAATCCAAAACACTTGTGTATCAAAGTGAATTTTAAGAACCATTGGCTCAGTTGGGATTGTGTGAGGCTCCGTGTCACATACTACTTGTATTGCAAGACATTGCTCGTTTATCAAGTTAAAATTTATTAGAAATGTTTGCTTGTCTTGCAGAACACTCATAGAACAAGTTACTCAGTCCAAGGTTTTACTGTAAAGAGATTCTGCACGTAGAGTGGTAAGAACAGCTAGGTATTTACCAATTTGCAATTTCCCTTTCTTGCTTAGTAACAGAAGTGCCAGAGACATGACTGTTTAACTAATCTATATTTTTGAGTCTCCCTTATGGTTAGATGTGACTTATTGCCTCAATTCTTACCTATATAATGCTTTCAGCTGGAGACCTTAAGAAATAAAAAGTCTAGAGGTGCCTGGGTGGCTCAATCAGTTGAGCCTCCGACTCTTGATTTTAGCTCAGGTCATGATCCCAGAGTTGTGGTATTGATTGAGTCCCATGTCAGACTCCATGCTTAGCATGGAGACTGCTTAAGATCCACCCCCCCCCCCACCCGCCCCACCTCTGCCCCTCTCCCCAGCTCACACTTTCTCTCTAAAATTAAAAAAATAATAAAATTTTAAAAATTAAAAAAAAAAAATAGTGGCACATGGGTGGCTCAGTTGGTTAAGCCTCTAAATTCAGCTCAGGTCATGATATGATTCGTAAGTTTGAGCCCTGAATCAGGCTGTCTGCTGTAAGCGTGGAGCCTGCTTCAGATCCTCTGTCTCCCTCTCTGTTCCTCCCCGTCTTTCACTCTCTCACTCAAAAATAAATAAATTAAAAATAAAAAAGAAAGAAACAGGCTACCTCCATTTCTTTCTTCTTCTTATAGGAATATGCCTATAACCTGGTTTTGACCATAGGGGTGGCAGGGAAACTAGATGGAAGGAACCTGGGTTCCTGAATAACAGTGTAGGGGAGAGCCCACTTACCAACCTGGAACAGGCAGCTTAGATTGTTACCTATAATATTGAACTACTTTGTGTTTAGTTTTCTTCTTGCACACCTAGTATTTCCCTGAACTGACAATATACCTAGACATACAGATGAGACTGTAACTGCAGAAAAACCAAAAAGAAAAACAAAAATACTTTTAAAGGAGCTACTGTTAACAGAAACAGACCTTGAAATGGTATCTCTAATGGGTTAAAAGAATAACCACCATTCTAAATTCTATACCTGATTTAAAGATTCTTCAAAAACAAGAGTGAAATAAGATAATTATCACAATAGAATAGAGATTATAATAAGCAGAATTTGACAGAAGAAATTCCCATGGACGTACTTTATTCAGAGCTGAAGTGATCCCAGATAAAATGTTTGAGATGTAAGAACAAAGAAATATTGTCTTAATAATAATGTTTAATGATAAAAAAGATTTATTTAAAATATTGGAGAACAACAGAATATAAATCAAAAGAAGGGCAGATGTTCCTGTATAGTTCAGGAAGAGAATAAAAGATACTAATATAAAACTTTTAACGGGTGCCTGGGTGGCTCAGATGGTTAAGTGTCTGACTCTTGATTTTGGCTCAGCTCATGATCTCGTGGTTATGAGATCAAGCCCCACATCACTCAGCATGGAGTTGGCTTAAGATTCTCTGTCTCTCTCCCTCTACCTCTCCACCCCAACTCATGCTCTCTCTCACGTTCTTTAAAGAAAAATTTACAAAAAAAGGATTAAAGAAAACTAAAGAATAATATAATGAATGCCTATATATCTTCCACCCAGCTTGAGACATAAAACATTACTAACAGAGTTAAAATTGTATGTAATTTTCCTGGATTATATTGTTTTCTTTTCCATGACTCCTCCAAAGATTACTACTATATTGTATTTGATATCATTTTGATATTTTTGGAATACTTTTATTAAATATTTATCTCTTTAGCAATATAGCTTTTAACAATCTCTTTAGCAACATAGCTTTGCATATTTTGAAACTTAATGTAAATGTTATCACCATGTGTTCTTTTGCAACTTGCCTTTTTGCTCAGTGTTGTCTTTATGCTGTGTTATGTATATTTGTATTGAAACACATAAGTATTTCATTCATGTTCACTGCTGAGTAATATTCCATTGCATTAATACGCTGCCTCAATTTACTCATTCTTCTGTTAATGGCCATTTAGGTTACTCAAAATGTTGCTATTTTAAATAATAGTTCTATGAATATTTTCCCACATATGCCTTTAGGCAAGAGTTATGCCCTTATGCAAAGAGTTCCTTTGAGTTATGTACTTAAGAGTGGAAGTACTGGTCATAGGGTATGCATATTTTCATAAGCTATTGTCAAATTGTTCTCCAAAGTATTTGTACCAGTTTATATTCATTAGCATATAAAATGAATATTCTGTACATCCTCACTAACACTATTGCCAGATATTAAAAATTTTGTAATTATAGCAAGCATGAAATTATATCTTTCTGTTGCTCTAATTTGCATTTTCTTGATAACCCATGAGGTTGATCATCTTTTTGTATATTTATTGGCCTTTTAGTTTTCTTCTCTCATGAATTGCCTTTCATTCCACTTTAGTTTGTAATCTTCAACAATAGCCTAAATGGCTAGGTCAAATTTATTTAATTAGGAATTCTTTATGAAGTGCCTTCTATATTTCAGTCATTGTGCTAGATGCTGAATATATAATGGAATGAATATATAATAAGATAGTCCACTGTCCTTGCCCTAATGTAGGATACAATGTGATTCTCTGCCCTGCCATTTTTTCAGCTTATAGTGTTGAGAAATAATTGAATATTTTCCTCTGGACTAACTCAGTTTGATAACCATTGATTTTCATGCAAATATCTACTCTCAGGTGAAGACATCCAGAGGGCTTTTATAGAGTAAAGTCATCTCAGACTCATATAATTTCAAATATTGAAATTTGATGTTTTTGAAACATGTTTTTAAAAATGATGTTTGTCTAAAAAGATTTGATATGCTTACTAGGCATCCAAGTAGACAAACATTTGGACCTCAACTCTGGATTCAGAAGAGAAATCCAAGCTGTTAACATAATTTTGGTCGTCATTTGTTTATAAATGGATTTAAATCCATGAGACAGGATGAAGTCATTGGAATGAGTGCAAATAAAAAGTAAAAGAGGCATTGGACTGGACCTTGGGACATTCTGACATTTCAAAGTTGTGAAGGTATGGAAAAATCTCAAAAGAGACAGAGTAGTATTCAGTAACATAAACAAACAAACAAAAAAAGGAGCATGTGGGCACTTGCAAGTCTTACAAGGGCAATGTCTCAGAGGACAGAGTGATAAAATATCAACTACTGCTGATATTTTAAATAAAATAACATCTGAAGGTTAATAAAATTATACTAAAAAATAAAATGGTTGAGATAAGTACTGTGGGGTGTGGCATATAAAATTTTATAAGCATTAAGAGGAGAATTTGAATCAATGACTTACCTAAAAACATTATAACTACTGAAATGTGAAGAAAGAGTGAAATAAACTAGTTGAAATGAGAAGAGTCTTTTATATAAAGGAAACAACAGGTATAAATGCTTTGCAGGTGGAAGGAGACAAAAATAAGCCAGTGTAACTGGTGTAAGTGAATTAAAGAAAAATAAGAAGGAACATAGTAGGAGATGGGAGCTGGGCAGGTCTAGGACCATGCACAGCTTTGGGCCATGTCATGATTTTTGTTCTTAATTTATCCTAGTGGTAATGGGAACTAATGTTTTTGATGAAAAGTCCGATGCCATTTGTATTCTTGATTTTTTGCGTATTACTTATTGTTTCTCTAAGGAAACTTTTAAGACTTTCTCTTTATTTCCAGTTTTCTAAAATTTTATGATAATGTGCCTTGTTCTAGATTTCTTCTTTCATTTTACCGAGTATTCATTCATTGGGTAATTTCAGCCTTGAAATTTATGTTGTTTAGTTTTGGAAATTTTCTTGTATTATTTGTTAGTTTCTTCCCAATTTCTCCTCTTTTTCTGAAACTTGTTTTAGATGATTGACCACCCAAAAGGATTCTTAAATTGTTGTGTTTTTTTCTCTCCTGTGGCTTATATGTGATTTGCAAATATTTTCCTCCTATCTCTGGCTTGTATTATCATTCTTTGAAGAATGTATTACACAAAACAAAGTTTTTAATTTTGAGTAATCTGATTAATTGATTTTTTTTTCTTTTGTGAATTGTTTTTGGTATCATGTCTAAGAACTCTTTACTTAAGTTATGAAGATTTTCTTTTAAAAGCTTTACTGTTACACATTTTACATTTAGATCCATGATCCATACTGAGTTACTTTTTAAAAAAAATTTTTTTAATGTTTATGTTTGAGAGAGAGAGACAGACAGAGTGCAAGCAGGGGAGAGGCAGATAGAGAGGGAGACACAGAATCTGAAGCAGGCTCCAGGCTCTGAGCTGTCAGCACAGAGCCTAACACGGAGCTCAAACTCACAAGCCACAAGTTCAAGTTTGAGCCAAAGTCAGATGCTCAACCGACTGAGCCACCCAGGCCCCCCCATACTGAGTTACTTTTTGTTTAAGGTGTGAAGTTTAGTAAAGTGGTTTTAATGAGGTGGTTTAAATTGAGTTTCTCAATCTCAATCTCTCCATCCCTCAGTCCCTCTGTCCCTCTAAACTTCTCAATCTCTCTCTGTCTCTCTTCCCCCCCCCCCCACCACCACATAGAAGTGGTCTCATAAGCAATTTTCAGATTCTTCCAGTATTACCTTTTCCCACTGATTTGTTTTTGCACTTTTCACTTGCTATACAATTCTGGGTTACAGGTTTGTTTTTTTTTTCTTTTGGCACTTTAAAAATGTCATACCACTTTTTAAAAAAATTGTGTTGAAAATCATATAACATGAGATTTACCCTCCTAACAAACTTTTAAATATAAAGTATAGTATTATTTACTGTTACAACAATGTTGTACAACAGATCTCTAAAACTTTTTCATCTTGCATAACTGACAATTTATATACTTTGAACAGTAACTTCCCACTTATTCCTCCCCCACCCAGCCCCTGGCAAACACACTCCTATTTTGTGCTTTGATTAATTTGACTACCTTAGAAACCTAATATAAATAAAATCATGCAGTATTTGTCTTTCTGTGACTGGCTTACTTCACTTAGTATAATGTCCTCAAGTTTCATCCGTGCTTTGTAGCACATTACAGAATTTTAGTCTTTTTATGGCTGAATAATACTCCATTGTGTGTGTGTACCAAATTTTCTTTATTTGTGATAGACATTTAGATTTTTTCCACCTCTTGGCTATTATGAACAATGCTGCAATGAACATGAGAGTATAGAGATCTTTTAGAGTTTCTGGTTTAAATTCGTTTGGTTAAATAACTCAGAAGTGGGATTGCTGGATCATATGGTAGTTTTGTTTTGTTTTTGTTTTTTGAGGAATCACCATACTGTTCTCCATAGCAGTTGCATCATTTTACATTCCCAACAGCAGTATAAAAGGATTTCAACTTCTCAACATTTTCACCAATAACTGGTATTTTTTTTTTATTATGGCCATCTTAATAGGTGTGAAGTGATCTCATTGTGATTCTTATATATTGCCATTTCCCTGATGATTAGTAAGGTTGAGTGTCTTTTTTCTCCTCTTTCTAATCCTTTGGTCACTCTTCAGTTTGGGAGAGGATGAGATGCTTCTGTTTGCTTTTCTACTTAGTGCAAGTTAGGAATTGTCAACAGGGCTCTATCCCAAGCGTCTGGTATGGAAGGAAAGACCACTGCTCCTTTCATTATGTTTACTTGGAGTTGGGAGGGTATAGTAAAAAGAATTCTTTTCTTCAGAGCCACCCTCTTCCTAGTTCTTTGGGTAGGGCTCTCTTTGGGGCTTTTTTTTTTTTTTTTTTTTTTTTTTGGTCTGTGCCCATTGCATATATACAAGACAAATAAACAAGAAAAAAATAGCATACTCACATAGTCACATAGGTTTCAGTTCCATGGTCCATAGTCAGTCTGTCTTCTTTTTTCCACCTTTCAGAGTTGCATTTTGTCCATGGTTTTGTTTTTGTTTTTTGTTTTTTTGTAATTAGCAAGAGGAATGTGGTTGAATATGCTTACTCTACCTTGCCCAGAACTGAAAGTTTTTTGAAGATTTAATTATCATTTCTTTAAAGTTTTCTTCTGCTCCAGCATTCTCTTAATTTCCTCCTAATTTGATTTCTTCTTTTTGCTATATTGTCATGTTGGAGGCTAAAATTCACTCTTCATATTTAATAGTGAGGCACTAAAAATCTGGTTACAGACTCTTATTCTTCTATGGGGCTTGAATGACTAGCAATTTTTACAATAGGGCAATCTCTGGCTAGCTGGTGTTTTTATTGGATACCACTATTAAAGTATAACTTTCAAACATGTTAAAAAACACAACTCATACAAATTAAAAATGAACAAGTATCAAAGATTTTATTTGACTCAGTAAGATGATATGACTAATTCAAAGGGAAGTTGAGAAGCTAGCATATGCATATGCTTATATTTATTTATCTTCAGCTGGTTGCAGAAGAGGAAGTCAGAGTGACACTCCCTGGATGGCCATGAAAGCATGCATCCATGCTATGAACTGCCTATGGGGGCCATGTGGAAAGGAGCTGAGATGGACCAATGGGTGATGATGAGCAAGAAAAGGGGGACCTCAGTCATAAACCCCAAAGAACCAAATTCTGCTAACAAAAAGAATAAGCTTGGAAGAGGAGTTTTTCCCCCAAGGCCTCCTGATGAGAACTTAATCTAGCTGACAGGTTGATATCAGCCTTGTGATACTCTTAGCAGAGACCCTACCTTGCCTTGCCAGACTTCTGTCATACAGAACTGTAAGCGAACAAGTGGGTGTTGTTTTAAGCTGCTAAGCTTCTGGTAATTTGTTATGCAGTAATAAAAAATTAATACAATGACAAAAATGGGTGTATATAAGTTAGTAAACATGTAAGTAAGTTGAAACAAACATCCACATAAAAATAACAATATTATCTATTTGGGGGGTCTCCAAAAAAGGCAAAATTCTGAGCAATATCATATAAATTAAAAGGGATTGACCATAGTTAAAGTATCCTAAGGTATTTATATTCAGGGACAGAAATTTGTAGGTGTGTCTCTCCTAAAAAAAGATCAGATCCTACATCTAATTTCCCCTTCTTTCTGGGAAAATGCCCATTCAATCAGTTCCCTACATCCTATGCAACGAGGTGGCCATATGTCAAGTTCTGACCAACATAATATGAAATTGGAGTCATGTGTGCACTTTTCACCTTATTTGCTTAAAAAAATCACCTGTCCTAGACTTCTCTTTCCCCTTTTTGATATTTGAGACATAGACAATATAGAGTCCTAACTTTGACCGTACAAATGCAGACTGTAGAGAATAGTGGAACAATAAAATGGAATCATCTGGGTCCCTGAATGACTAAAAGCAGACCCATACTGCTAACGTGACCATATCTTAGGACCATTACTTGAGATAGAAATTTACATTATTTAACTCTGTATTTTCAGAGCTCTTTCTACTGTGTATTTCTAGAGCTCTTTCTTAGATTAACTTAAACTTAACCTTAACTAAATCAGTCCCTGAACCAAGTGGAACAATCACAGAAACCTAAAGTATGGGGCACTTGGCTTAGCAAAATTTAGGGCTTAGTAGTAAGGCAGTGGATCTTATGTTGTTTGGGGTACAGAAGCAGTTGGCTCTTTCCAGCTTGTGAGGCTCAAATGTCTGGATTCTCTATCCCTTTCCTTCTCTGCTTGCAAATTGGCATATTCTTGCCTTAGCTCATCTTTTTCTTATAATACCTTGCTAAAAGCAGCAAGAGCAGCCAACACATATTCCTTATTGCTTTTAGTAGTGAATTAAAAGAAATAACATGAGATAAAATTACAACTCTAAACATTTCCCTAAAGCTTCCTCAAAGAAAGACGATCATTGACAAAGATTGGATTAAGTATGTTGCTTTCTAACGTAAACCTATTTTTCAGATAACCTCAAAGTAGCTGTAATTAAAATGAGAAAGAAGATGAGAAGGAGCCAAGATGTCAGGAAAAGTTTGGCTTAGAAACTTTGTCCAGAAAAAAACCAAGCAAAAAACAAACAAAACAAAAAACACAAACTAAACAAATCAACAACAACAAAACCTTTGATGTGATTACTGGCATATAAACAAACAGGAAATAAACAGAATGGAATTCTACTGAGTAGTTTTGAGAATTATACCACCAACAAGCCTATCAGTAAGATCTTGTGAAAAGCTGTGGTTGTTCAATATTTAAAGCAACTCTCAAGGTCCCAAACCTACTCTAGTAATGAAGTGGGCTGTTAAAACAGTGCACCATCCCCCACCACAATTTCCACTCTACCCTACCTACATTCTCTCTAAAATCAGGTATAGCCACTGAAGATTAGGAACAATGAAGAACATCTAGAAGGCAAAGGCAGAATTCATAGATGGTAAGGGAGTTTTTCTTAGTGATCAAAACTAGCATGTAACCAAGGAAATTTCTTTACTACTAGGTCAAGAGTTTCTTTATAATTCTTGCCCAGGGTTATTTCCTCCTGTATATTGGACGAGTGATGACTTTGTATTTTCCATTCTTCCTTATCCAAAAGGTGTACCATCATTGTATATTAGGGTTCAGGTTCATATAACTTGTCTATTAATATGTTGTTCACAGGACTATGAAGAGCTTCATATGAACTGAACAGAGAGAATTTTGCAGCACCTAGATAGCTTGGATTTTGGACTAGAGAGGATCTTGGATTATATTCATGAAGAGATTAAGTCTTTTCAACGTGTGGGAAGTAAGTATGCATAACTATTTCGATGGTCAGACTCCTCCTTGTCCATGAAAGATCTATTGCCCCCTTCTTGCTGGTACATGGTCTTACCAACAGGAGACTACAATCCCCATTCTGATTTACAGTAAGATATTACCATATGACTAACTTCTTGCTGTTGGACAGAAGCGCTGTGTGCAACGTCTGGCCTCATTGGCTTAAAAGAAAATTGCCTACGCTGGATTTTCTCTCTTTCTTCTTCCTATGGAATGTAGATGTGGTAGCAATCCAGCTTTGACAATGCAGGTGAGGATTGACATGACAATGCAATGACATAGAGGCAGACTAGGGCTCTGAATTACCTAATGAGCAGAGCCACCATATTAACCTGGACTGCTTGCTTCAGGACTATTACATGAAGGAAAAGTCAACTTTTTGTTAAGACATTGTATCTTTGAGTAGCTTAGCCTTTTCCCTAATTACCAGAGGGCTAAGATAGCATCTTAGATTAGGCTTTGTTAAATATGCATGATACATACAATGTCAAGGGTAGCCACTAAAAGAACAGAAATAGAGTGCATAACTTCCAGTGTAAAAATCTTAATGTTTACCCCCCTTCCAAAAAAGAAGTAGAATTAAAGAAGAAAAGCAGAACAAATAGCATAAAGTAAGATTATAGAAACAAGTCCAGAAATATAAGTAGTCTCAATATATGTAACAAGCTGAACTCACCAATTAAAATCACAAGAATATAGAAAGATTAAAAATAAAAGAATAGAAAAATATATATATTAGGCAAATACAGTAAAACTTTGGTTTGTGAGCATAATTCATTCTGGAAACATGCTTGTAATCTAAAGCACTTGTATATCAAGGCAAATTTCAAGAACCATTGGCTCAGTTGTGATCATATGGTGTTTGGCATCACATACTACTCATATGGCAAGACATCGCTCGTTTATTAAAATTTATTAGAAATGTTTGCTCACCTTGCAGAACACAGAACAAGTTACTCATAATCCAAGGTTTACTGTTATCAAAATAGTATTGAAGTAGTTTTATATCTATTAGACAAACTCTGACACATGAAATATCATTAGGGATAAGAAGAGTCACTACATACAAATTTCAATTCTGCAGGAAGATGTAACAATTCTGAATTTGTATTACCCTAATAACACAGTCATGAAATACATGGGGATTATTTTAAGAGAGGTTTAACCCTATCTGGAAAAGTATCCTTGATTCTGGATGTAGAAAATTTCAAGGAATCCTCAAAAAAATATACTATAACTTCTAAACAAATTGAGCAAGATGGCTCAAATAAATTTGACAAAAGAAGCACAAGACTTGTATACAAAAAACTAAAACATTGCTAAAAGAAATTAAAGATCTATATCAGTAGAAAAATATTTCATATTTATGGATTGGAAGACTCAATATTATCAAGATGGACTTCTGCCTAAATTAATGTATACATTCAATGCGATCCCTATCAAAATCCTAGCAAACTTTATTTTGTAGAAATGGACAAGCTGATCCTAAAATTTCTATAGAAATATAAAGAACATAGAATAACAAAAGAATTTTAAGGGGAGCCTGAATGGGTCAGTCAGTTAAGCATCCAACTTCAGCTCAAGTAAGTCATGATCTTGTTTTTTGTTAGTTCGGGCCCTGCATTGGGCTCTGCACTAACAATGTAGAGTTGTTTGGGATTCTCTCCCTCTCTGCTCCTGTCTCTCTCTCTCTCTCTCTCTCTCTCTCTCTCTCTCAAAATAAATTAAAAAAAAAAGAGTTTTGAAAAGGACAATTTTACTTTTTCTTTTTTTTAATTTTTATTTAAATTCTAGTTAGTTAACATATAGTAATATTAGTTTCAGGAGTAGAATTTAGAGATTCATCACTTACATATAACATCCAGTGCTCATCACAACAAGTGCATGCCTTAATATCCATCACCTATTTAGCCCATCCCCCATCTACCTCCCTCTTGTCAACCCTCCGTTTGTTCTCTATCATTGAGTCTCTTACAGTTTGCCTCCCTCTTTTTTTCCCTTCCCCTATGTTCATCTGTTTTGTTTCTTAAATTCCACATATGAGTGAAATCACATGGTATTTGTCTTTCTCTGACTGACTTCTATTTTTTAAATTATTTTCTTTATATCTTTCTTTCTGTATATCTTTTTAGGAATGTTTCACTTTCATAAATTTGTCTAACTCATTGGTATAAAGTTGTTTATGATATTTATTTATTTAATATCTTTAATTTCTACAGAGTCAGAATTGATATGCTCTCTTTTATTCCTAATTATGACAACTTGTGTCTTTTTATTTTCTTTGTCAGCTGTAAGCACTGCTTTAGTTTCTTCCAATAGATTTTGGTACCTTGTGTTTTCTAATTTACCTTGTGATAGCTATTTTGACATCTGGGTTATTTTGAAATGCATTTAACTTTCAAATATTTCAGGATTTCAAAGATTTGTTTCTGTTAATTTTAAATTGAATCTCTTTGTGGTTAGAAAATATAACTTTGTGTGAAAAGATATATTTTTATAGTTTTTTGTATTAGTACACAAATTTACCATTATAGTGCTCTTCAATGTCTTCCTATGGATTTCAGTCACTTTCTTAGAGCCTGGGGGACTTTCTTTAGTACTTTTTTTGCAGGGCAAGTGTACTAGCAGTGATTTCTCTCAGTATTTGTTTATCTGGGAATGATTTAATTTGATCTGATTTGATTTGGTTTGGCTTTTCCCTGCATCTGACTGCTTAATTTTCTTTTTTGACACTCTAGGGACTAGGTATCTGAGGAAGGATAGGGTACACAAGTACAGATTTGAAGTCAGTGTACTGTCCATTTGGGGACTGTGGCCTCTCGCAGTCTTCCTTCCATGACTGAAATATTTTTGGTGTATTACTATTTTAGGGTCAGGCATTGATTTTGACAAAAGTCTTTGTTCTTAGACATCTGAGGTAATGTGGACTCTTAAGAGAGCCTACAAAACTAGACCAGTTGTAAGTGTTTGAGGTTGCCTACAGCAGGAATTGTCCTTAACATAAACAATAGAAGGACATTTATAGTTATATACTTATTTGCTCACAGAATCAAAGTAAGAGTTCAGTAGCTGGACTTCTAAAAGTACAGGAATTCACTTTTAGACTCACTAGAAATGAGATATCTTGGGCCATCTCTTTTAATATCCTCAGGATTTCAATGGTCAGACTACTGGATAATTCAGTTACAATCACCTTTGGTCTTTGTACCTCAAACCTAATGATTATGTTTCCCAAAGAAGATTGGCTAACTTGGGTAAAATGACCACCTTTGTGGTAAGAATCCTGTGATTGTCAGTCCCACTAACCATATGAAGTAAATAATTTCCATAAGTAAAAACTTTGCTATTATCAAAAGAGAGAGAAGGGACACTGGACAACCAAGCAAACTATACTCTAAATTTACTGTGTCATCTCTTCTTCATACCACATGTGACTTGACTAAAAGTTGGTCATTATTTTTGCCTGCCCAGGATTTATTTCCTTTTATGTTAATAGTACTCTATTACTCCTTAGATATCCTTTCCTGTATCCATTTCGTGTGACTGGAGGTCTAGTCATGCATATGTGACCCTAGTGAGGACAATTCAAACTGAGAAGTTTCAGTTCCATGATTTTTTCTTGGAACTGTTATGAGAAAGGTACTCTTTTTCTTCTGGAGATTTAATTTATGCTTAATTTATGCTTAATTTATGATGGATAGTTCCATCAGGTATAGAATTACTGGTTGACTATTTTTTCATTTCAGCACTTGGAATATGTCATTCTCTTGCTTTCTGATCTCCATTGGTTTTTAATGAAAAGTCAACTATTAATTGTATTAGTGCTACTTTGTGTATGAGTTGTTTTCTTGTTGATGTCAAGATTTCTCTTAAATCCTTCAACTTTTAAACTATGGTAATGTCTACTTAAGGATCTTTTTGTATTTATCTTACTTTGAGTTTGTTGAGCTTCCTGGATCTATAGAATTTTTTTCTTCAAATTCAGGATTTTTTTAGCCATTATTTCTTCTAATATTATTCTGCTCTTTTGTGCTCTTATTTTTGGAAGAGACTCCCATTACATGTGTGGTGGTACAGTTGATGTTGTCCCACAGGTTTTTGAGGGTCTATTCATTTTTCTTCAATCCTTATTCTTTTTGCTCACCAGACTGTATAATTTACAATTGCTCTATCATCACTTCTCTGATTGTTTTTTCTGCCATCTCAAATATGCTGGTGAAACCCTATAGTGAATTATTTATTAATCTTCAACTCCAGATTTGCTATTTATTTCTTTCATCTTTTAATAATTTCTGCATCCTTACTGAAAATCTCTATCTGTTGATTCTTTGTTGTCATACTTTAATTCTTTATACATGGTTTTCTTTAGTTCTTTGAACATATTTGTAGTAGCTGCTTTACAAATCTTTGCTAAATCACAACATCTGGAGCATCTGAAGACACTCAGAGATAATTTCTATTGACTGCTTTTTTTCTAAGGAGGACCTCACTTTCCTGTTTCTTTGCATATCCCATAGTTTTTTTTTTGTTGTTGGAAACTGGACATATTAGGTAATGTACTGTAGCATTCTGAATACTTAATCTCCCCCTTCCTCCCACCTCTTAATCCTGTAAAGTCGTGCTGGGTTTCTGTTTGTTCATTTGTTTAGTTACTTGCCTGGGCTTATTCTGTGAAATCTCCCTTGTGGAGTGTTACCACTGATGTCTCTATTCATTTTTAAAAATTTTGTTTTTATTTGCAAACTTGGCTTTCTAGGCTCTGCCTTTCATCTGCATAGTTTAGTAGTCTATCATTGATTGACAAATATTGTGTTCAAATACCTTGAGCCAATAAAGTTCTAGGATCTACAGATAGATCTATATGTAGGCAGGGGAACACATTCAGGACATTTTAATACCTGGCTCGGGTTTTACTTTCAATGGAGCCCTTTTGAGTTTCCTGTATACCACATGAGTAAATTCTCAAGAGTGTGTGATTAACTTGGGACGACTCCTTAGCCACTGCATACATTTACAGCCTCAGTCAGTAATATATTTGCCCAGCCAAGGCTGAAACCTTGGGGAAGTAGAGTCAAGCTATTGGCTGTCCCCCACTGGGCAGCCATTGGGAAGTCCCTTCCATCGGCAATGCCATTCCAAATCAAGTGATCCCCTTTTGAAGGTAGCAGAGAAGCTGCCAATCCTCACAGCTTGCCCCACCTGACAAAACCTCTACATAGACCAAGACAGATGTGGTAGGTACAGCCTCAGGCCCGGACACCACACATTCCTACTGTTTTTACCTGACATTCAGCCATACAGCAAGCATTAAAATGCTTCTTAGACTGTTTATGTCTGTAATTTCCAGAGTGATGAGATGGTTATTTTTGTGCATTTGCCCAATTTATAGTTACTTTTTGGGAGAGTGTTGGCTGAACACATCACTATGCTGTAGCCAGAAACTTTGTCCTCTGCTTTTATCTAGACCTTCTCTTTTCTTCATCTCTATTTTTCTTATCTTGTTGAAAATTTATTTCACTCTCTGTAGTTTCTCTTCAGTGTGGGAAACCATTGTAGAAAGCGGTCCTAGTGGCTCAGTTCTATGAATTCATAGGGGCTAGTCAGCTCCCACCCTTATCATGGACCCTTTGTACTTACCCGCTACTGGACTGCACATCTGCTCTTCTCAAGGTAACTCACTGCTTTCCATTGAATACCTGCTATTGACTTTGGTTATCAGGGCCATCAGATGGTTTATTTTTCCCTCTGTCTTTACTTTCACAGATGCTAAATTCTTAAATGTCTTAAGGTCTGTCCTTGCGTGTCTGATTTTTGGGTTTTCTGGGAATACTTTGTCACCCAGCCTTCTCGTAAATGCCTATAGAATTTTGATTTTTTTTTTTAATTTAGTTGCTTTTTCTGTTTTTATGTGAGGATTCAGAAATATGCAAACTATGCCATCAGTGCTTCAGTGCTGTGAATGTCCTGGAATACTGGATCTTTATGTTGTTCATTAAATTGTCTACTTTTTTTTCCCCTAAAAGGTATTTAGTGTTTCTTGTTGGTTTTATTCCTAGGTAAGTTATAGTATGTATTGCAATTAAAAGCAGAAAACTATTTTTCTCATTACATTTTTTGATAGGAACACTATCGACTTCTGCAGGTTGGTCTGGCATCTGGATTCCTTACTAACCTCTTTTTAGTTTAAAAATTTAAAAGTTCATTTTGGATATTCTAGGAAGACTGCTATCTATTTATGTAGATAATTACATTTTTCTTCTACCTTTTCTAATTTAAACTTCATAAATATCCTTCCATGTCTGTACTTATAGAGCTAATTCTTTTTTTGTTGCTATTTGCATATTATTTACTTATATCATTCTGCCATAATCTATGTAAACAGTTTTTTTTGACATTTAGATTATTTCCAACTTTTTCCTGTTATAAACAATATATCTTTGGGGATTTATATGAATATTTCCATAGACTAAATTCCTAAAAATAGAAATATGGGACAATTTATATATACACATAAAATTGTCCTCCAAATTATTTTTAGTAATTATAATAAATTTTAATTGACTTTCTTTCATTACCCTCATCTATTCTGTCACCAAATCTTTTTTTTTAATGTTTATTTATTTTAGAGAGAGAGAGCACGAGCAGGGGTGGGGTAGAGAGAGAAGGAAACACAGAATCTGAAGTAGGCTCCAGGCTCTGAGCTGTCAGCACAGAGGCTGATGCAGGACTTGAACTCGTGAACCGCAAGATCATGACCTGAGCCAAAGTTAGATGCTTAACAGACTGAACCACCCAGGCACCCCTATTCTGTCATTCAATTTTAACTCTCAGTTTATAATTTCAAGAATCTTGTCACTTCTCACAGTTAATCACTGATTTTACCTGATCCAAGATGTCATCAGTTGGCGGTGGGAAGGGGGCATGAATTATTGTAATGACATAGCCAATCTCTCTGTTTCCATCCTTGTTGAAGAATCTATTCTCTTAGAATCACATTCAACTTAGCCAATGTGAGTATATGAAAATGTAAGCCACATAATATAAGTGTTCTGATCAAAATCCTCCCCTAGTTTTAATTTATACAGAATAAAAGTCAAAATTTTTACAATGCCTCATAAGGCCTTTTATGATCTCTTTTTTATCACTTACCTTAGCACTTAATACTATTTTCCAGCAAATCTATTTCAAAAGTATGCCTTCCTTCCCCTTAGGTACTAATATTCTCCTTATTTTGTGTCAAGAAATATTTTCTTTTACATCATATTGTTTCTTATTTTATGTTTTTTCATCCTTTTATTTTGAAAACAACAAACACCTGTTTTTCACACCTCTGCCCTAGATATCATCTAATTTCCATTTATATCATAGGATTATATGATTATGTCATGTGATTATAATCATTTTACCATGAGCTTAGGGCACTTCTGCCTTACCAGGACCCCTTGCAAAGGAAGGAATCAGCTAAGAAACAGTAGCAGAAGCAGCAGATACACATGGAGAAGGGGAAGCAGTAAGGGGAGGAGAAGCAGGAGGACATTCTAGTATAAACTTTTGAGTGTGTCTACCTTTCTGGGAGGGAGAAGTACCAAGATTTTATTGGATATTTCAGTGAACTCAAGGGACAGTGCTCTAGGATCAATTGCTTAAGGTATCAGGTCTACCACTCTGGGAGTAATCTCACCACCTTCTCCTCAGCCTCCTGCATTTCTGCCACAGGACTTCTACGTATCCCAGATGCTGTTACCTACAGAGTCCTGTCACAACCTTTATATTTTGCCATTGTAGGGCAGACAAAAGATTTCCCAGTGGCATGTTCCCTATTAGTCTCATGGTTTTCCCATTTCTGTTTCCCTAAATTAGGAGAGAAGACCATGGGGTTTAGAGTCTGCCTTTTTTTATTCTCAAAAGGCAATACTATTTTCCTGTGGAAGTGAATGGCAGGCTACCTTGCAGTGTCCTTCTTTAGTTTAGAACTCCCTTTAAATATTTTCAATTTTGGAGCATTTGGCATTCTTTCCTTAGCTGTAAACACTAACTCAACTTTTCCTCATTTTTATATTTTCCTTGGTCAATTTAGTTGGGATTGGGAAGAAGGGAGGCAGATAGTGTTTCTTATCTGAATTTTTGTCCTTTAGCCTTCTTTCTTGATAGTATCTGATGTACTATACTGGTGCTCAATACGTATAAGTTTCCGTTATCATCCAGTGGAGGTGCAAATGAGCCCTAAAGGTACCTAAAGATGGCCATTTAAACATTCCAATATGTCTAGTGAGAAAAACATAGCCCTAAATATATAATATTTTATGTTCTTATCACTTATTCACAAGATGAATGAGTGATTAGTCTGTGACAAGATTGTGTCAGAGGACTAGAGAATATTCAAGAATTGCAGTTACAAAGTTGGTATTCCTTGACACCATTTTTTAAATTTAGTTTTTAATTTTTTAAATTTACATCCAAATTAGCATATAGTGCAACAATGATTTCAGGAGTGATTCCTTAGTGCCATTTAGCCCATCCCCCCTCCCACAACCCCTCCAGTAACCCTCAGTTTGTTCTCCATATTTATGAGTCTCTTGTGTTTTGTCCCCCTCCCTTCCCTTATGTTCATCTGTTTTGTCTCTTAAAGTCCTCATATGAGTGAAGTCATATGATTTTTGTCTTTTTCTGACTGACTAGTCATAATACCCTCTAGTTCCATCCACTTAGTTGCAAATGGCAAGATTTCATTCTTTTTGATTGCCAAGTAATACTCCATTGTATATATATACCACATCTTCCTTATCCATTCATCTGCCGATGGACATTTGGGCTCTTTCCTTACTTTGGCTATTGTTGATAGTGCTGCTATAAACATGGGGGTGCATGTGTCCCTTCAAAACAGCACACCTGTATCCCATGGCTAAATGCCCAATAGTGCAATTGCTGGGTCGTAGGGTAGTTCTATTTTTAATTTTTTGAGGAACCTCCATACTGTTTTCCAGAGTGGCTGCACCAGCTTGCATTCCCACCAACAATGCAAAAGAAATCCTCTTTGTTCGCATCCTCGCCAACATCTGTTATTGCCTGAGTTGTTAATGTTAGCCATTCTGACAGGTGTAAGGTGGTATCTCATTGTGGTTTTGATTTGTATTTCCCTGATGATGAGTGATGTTGAGCATTTTTTCATGTGTCGGTTGGCCATCCAGATGTCTTCTTTGGAGAAGTGTCTATTCATGTCTTTTGCCCATTTCTTCACTGGATTATTTGTTTTTTGGGTGTTGAGTTTGATAAGTTCTTTATAGATTTTGTATACTAACCCTTTATCTGATATGTCATTTGCAAATATCTTCTCCCATTCTGTTGTTTGCCTTTTAGTTTTGCTGATTGTTTCCTTTGCTGTACAGAAGCTTTTTATTTTGACGAGGTCCCAATAGTTCATTTTTGCTTTTGTTGCCCTTGCCTCCAGAGACATGTTGAGTAAGAAGTTGGTATGGCCAAGATCAAAGAGGTTTTTGCCTGCTTTCTCCTCGAGCATTTTGTTGGTTTCCTGTCTTACATTGAGGTCTTTCATCCATTTTGAGTTCATTTTTGTGTAAGGTGTAAGAAAGTGGTCCAGGTTCATTCTTCTGCATGTCGCTGTCCACTTTTCCCAGTACCACTTGCTGAAGAGACTGTCTTTATTCCATTGGATATTATTTTCTGCTTTGTCAAAGATTAGTTGGCCATACATTTGTGGGTCCATTTCTGGGTTCTCTATTCTGTTTCATTGATCTGAGTGTCTGTTCTTGTGCCAGTACCCTACTGTCTTGATGATTACAGCTTTGTAGTATAGCCTGAAGTCTGGGATTGTGATGCCTCCTGCTTTGGTTTTCTTTTTCAAGATTGCTTTGGCTATTCAGGGTCTTTTGTGGTTCCATACAAATTTTAGGATTATTTGTTCTAGCTCTGTGAAGAATGCTGGTGTTATTTTGACAGGCATTGCATTGAATATGTAGATTGCTTTGGGTAGTATCAACATTGTAAACATTTATGCACCAAATGTGGAAGCACCCAAATATATAAATCAATTAATCACAAACATAAAGAAACTCATCATAATAATACCTTAATAGTAGGAGACTTTAATACCCCACTCACAGCAATGGACAGATCATCTAATCAAAAAATCAACAAGGAAACAATGGCTTTGAATGACACACTGGACCAGATGGACTTAACAGATATATTCAGAACATCTCATCCCAAAGCAGAAGAATATACATTCTTCTCCAGTGCACATGGAATGTTCTCCAGAGTAGACCATATACTGGGACACAAATCAGCCCTAAGTAAGTACAAAAAGATCGAGATCATACCGTGCATATTTTCAAACCACAACGCTATGAAACTCGAAATCAACCACAAGAAAAAATTTGGAAAGGTAATAAATACTTAGAGACTGAAGAGCATCCTACTAAAGAATGAATGGGCTAACCAAGCAGTTAAAGAGGAAATTAAAAAGTATATGGAAGTCAATGAAAATGATAACACCACAACCCAAAACCTCTGGGATGCAGCAAAGGCGGTCATAAGAGAAAAGTATATAGCAATCCAGGCCTTCCTAAAGAAAGAAGAAAGATCTCAGATACACAACCTAACCTTATGCCTTAAGGATCCAGAAAAAGAACAACAAATAAAACCCCAAACCATCAGAAGACAGGAAATAATAAAGATTAGAGCAGAAATTAATGCTATCGAAACCAAAAAAACAGTAGAACAGATCATGGAAACCAGAAGCTGGTTCTTTGAAAGAATTAACAAAGTTGATAAACCACTAGCCAGTTTGATCAATAAGAAAAAGGAAAGGACCCTAATACATAAAATCAAGAATGAAAGAGGAGAGATCACAACCAACACAACGGAAATAAAAACAATAATAAGAGAATATTATGAGCAATTATATGCCAATAAAATGGGTAATCTGGAAGAAATGGACAAATTCCTAGAGACATATACACTACCAAAACTGAAACAGGAAGAAATAGAAAATTTGAACAGACCCATAACCAGTAAGGAAATCGAATTAGTAATCAAAAATATGCCAAAAAACAAGAACCCAGGGCCAGATTGCTTTCCAGGGGAATTCTACCAAACATTTAAGGAAGAGTTAACACATATTCTTTTGAAACTGTTCCAAAAAATAGAAATGGAAAGAAAACTTCCAAATTCTTTCTATGAAGCCAGCATTACCTTGATTCCAAAACCAGACAGAGACCCCACTAAAAAGGAGAACTATAGACCAATTTCCCTGATGAACATGGATGCACAAATCCTCAACAAGATATTAGCCAACTGAATCCAAGAATACATTAAAAAAATTATTCACCACGACCAAGTGGGATTTATACCTGGGATGCAGGGCTGGTTCAATATCCGCAAAACAATTAATGTGATTTATCACATTAATAAAAGAAAGGACAAGAACCATATGATCCTCTCAATAGATGCAGAGAAAGCGTTTGACAAAATACAGCATCCTTTCTTGATAAGGACCCTCAGAAAGTAAGGGATAGAAAGAACATACCTCAAGATCATAAAAGACATATATGAATGACCTAACGCTAATATCATCCTCAATGGGGAAAAACTGAAAGCTTTCCCCGTAAGGTCAGGAACAAGACAAGGATGTCCACTCTCGCCACTGTTATTCAACATAGTATTGGAAGTCTTAGCCTCTGCAATCAGACAACACAAATAAAAGGCATCCAAATCGGCCAGGAGGAGGTCAGACTTTCACTCTTCACAGATGACATGATACTCTATATGGAAAACCCAAAAGATTCCACCAAAAAACTGCTAGAATTGATTCATTAATTCAGCAAAGTTGCAGGATATAAAATCAATGCACAGAAATCGGTTGCATTCCTATACACCAACAATGAAGCCACAGAAAGAGAAATCAAGGAATCGATCCCATTTACAGTTGCACCATAAAATACCATAGGTACCATAAAATACCTAGGAATAAATCTAACCAAAGAGGTGAAAAATCTATACACTGAAAACTATAGGAAGCTTATGAAAGAAATTGAAGATGACACAAAGAAATGGAAAAAGATTCCATGCTCCTGGATAGGAAGTAATTTTAAAGCTATGAGGAAAGGAGAAGAGTCAGGGATATCTCTAAGGTTTGGGTTCTGAGCAACAAGAAAAAAGGAGAGAGAAAGAGAATCCCAAGCAGGCTCCATGCTCAATGCAGAGCCGGACTCAGGGTGCAATCCCACGACCCTGGGATCATGACCTGAGCTGAAATCAAGAGTTGGATGTTCAACTGACAGAGCCACCCAGGCACCCCTGTTCTAGCAATTTTTAAGAGCTCTTGCTATATCACAGAAGTCAGCCCATTATCTGTTATTTGCAATAGAAATATTTTTGTAAGTTTTTTAATTTTAATTCTGGTACTGTTAACACACAGTGTTATATTAGTTTCCCATGTACAATATAGTGATTCAGCAATTTTATACATTACACAGTGTTCATCATGATAAGTGTGCTCCTTAATCCCCATCACCTATTTCATCCATCCACCCTCCTACCCACCTCTGGTAACCATTAGTTTGTTCTCAATAATTAAGAATCTGTTTCTTGGTTTGTCTGCCTCTCTCTTTTTTATCTTTGCTTTTTTTTTCTTAAATTCCATATGAGTGAAATCATATGGTATTTGTCTTTATTTGACTGACTTGTTTTGTGTAGAATTATACTCTTTAGCTCCATCCATGCTGTTGCAAATGGCAAGATATCCTTCTTTATGGCTGGTAATATTCCATTGTATATACTACCACATCTTTATCTATTCATCCATTGATGGATACTTGGGCTTCTTCCGTAATTTGGCTATTGTAAATAATGCTGCAATAAACATAGATGTTCATGTATCCCCTTAAATTAATTTTTTTGGTGGGGGTAAATACCCAGTAGTGTGATTATTGGATCATAGGATAGTTCTATTTTTAAGTTTTCGAGGAACCTCTGCAATGGAAATATTTTTTTCCTAAATGTGTTGAGTCTGTTGAATTTGTTTATAATCTCTTATACCATGCATATTTTTTATTTTAGCTTGGTCAAACATGTTATGTGTGTAATTTTTAAACTTTTCTGCTAATGATTTAATGTCATACTTTTTACTTTTAAGTATTTAATCAACCTGTACGTAAGCTTGTATGTGATGTGAGATCAAGGTCCAGACTTATTTCTTGCAGATGATTGGCCAGTTGAGCCAATACCATTTATTATGTATCACATCCTTTTCCCACTGAATTGAGACACCACATTTGTCATCTATACTCAGATTTATTCTGTTTAACCAAAGATGGTTTTTAAACCATTTTAACCATTTATAGGTATACACTTCAATAGCAGTAAGTGCATTCACAATGTTGTGCAACCATCACCACCATTCATTTCCAGAATCTTTCATCTTCCCCAAGTTAAACTCTGTATCCATTAAATAATAACTCTCCATTCTATTTTCTGTAGCTATGAATTTGATTACTGTAGGTACTTCATATCAGTGAAATTATTCAGTATTTGTCCTTTTGGGAATGGCTGATTTCACTTGATGTAATGTCTTCAATGTTTATTGATGTTGTTGTAGTGTGTGTCAGAATTTCCTTCCTTTTTACAGCTGAATAATTTCCCATTGTATGTAGATGATACATTTTATTTATCCTTCCATCCATCAATGAGCACTTGGGTCACATCCACTTTTTGGCTATTGTGAATAATACTTCTAAGAACATGAGTGTACAAATATCTGTTGAATCCCTCCCTGCTTTCAGTTTTTTTGGGTATATATCTAATAACTGAATTTCTATGCCAATACCATGCTGATTTCTAAACACCCTATAGATTTTATTTCTATGTAAAACAGATCATTTTATCATTTACATTTCTCGATGTTTATTGCTATTACAGAAAGAAAGGCTATTGATTTTATTACATTTAATCACCTTAGATTCTTGTATGATTTCCAATAAAATTTTATTATGGTTTCTTGGAATTTCTAGATAGTATGTATCACTTTCTGATATCTGATACTGATTTAAATTATTTTTGTATCTTACTTAAGATGATATTTGCTATGGTTTTTAGAAAAGAATCTTTATCACATTTAAGTCATCTTAGATATAAATACCTCTTAGCATCTACTGATATGACCATACAGTTTTTCTCCTTTAATTGGTGATGTAGAAAATATGTTAGATTTCTTGATATAGTATCATCCTTGTATTGTTGGAGTTAAAACTTACTTAATGATAGAATATTATTCTTTTGAAACAATGCTGTATTACATTTTTTAATATTTTACTTAAAGTTTATCATGGTAATTATTTTGCAATATATACATATATCAAATCATGTACACCTAAAATTAATACAATGTTATATGTCACTTATATCTTAGTAAAACTGGAAGGAAAAAAAGAGATACTTTGATGGGAAAGCTTGAAAAATATTATAGAGATTTATCATTCTGGAGAAAAATCCTTCTCTGTTTTTATTCCAATATTTTCTTTTTATTTTAAAACATCAAACTTTTAAAATTAAATTTTTTTCTTATAATAGACCAATCTCTTTAGTTTTAAGAGGATTATCTTACTAGGAACATAGGGAAAAAGAAAACCATATTAGATTTCTTTTGGAGTATAAACAGAACCTCAAAAGATCATATTCACTGTGCTGTAAGTAATGTATAAAAATTTACCAATCCATTTTTAATAGTTTGAAGTAAAGATATCTTAGTTAGAATATAACATTTTCTAATTTAGTGATGATTACAATTTTTAGATGTTTTCTGAGAGACCACCGAAACTCCATTAAAGAGGAAACATACCAATTTTTCCTTATAGTAATTTCCCCATACCTGGGTAATAAGTATAAGTATAAATCTATACCATTATTGCCTTATAAAATTCAAGATGTCCTCCAGGGGGCACTAGATGCAATAGTGAGTGTATCTGATGTTAAAGCAAATACAAATGACATGTGTGGGGAGGTAATGAGATGCGAGGGCAGCATGACTACCATGGTGCTCCTATTGGAGCTGTTGTCAGTTAGCAGTATCCTAGTAAATGTGGACTTCCTAAGGATATGCATCTAGATAAAGCAATTATGTGGCTGATACACACTTGGAATCATAAAAGTTTTTTTGAGTGAAAAACCAAGTTAAGGTTTACAAAACTGGCATATATTCATTTATCAAGATGCCTAGTTCATTCCACTCCATATACAAGGACACAGAGAAGTAAAGTCATGTTTATATATACCTTGTGCAATTGTAGAGTGGGCACAACTCCTATGCAATGCTAAATTGGAAAAAGTATATTTAGACTGCATTTCTGAAGAGAAGGCACATTGAGGCATATTCAGACTTATGTCATTGAAAACCAGTGCAAACATGTTATTTGTTCAGAACCTCATCTAGGCTTGAGTAATTCCCAGTGGATACTTGAATTAACTCAAGTTGATTGTAGGGTCATATATAAACTTCCAAATTAGTCTAAGATGTTCTATATATTCTAAAATATCTGGTTTTAATACCACATGCATCTAATAATCCAGCCATTTGTTATTTCTAACTGAGACTATTGATGCACCATATGTATATGTCTTTTACTTTGTTGTAAAGGAAAATCTCTAAATTTATTTATAATTGCTTGGAATGATTATGTCTAGAGGAATTACATTTGTGTCCCCAAACCAGGGAATCAGCATTAGCAATTATTTAAAAAATCCTTTTTGTATCTCTGTTTTTGAGCTGAATGTCTTATTTGCCTTGAATATAATTGCCTTCCTCCAACTCTTTCTTACATTCTGACTGCTGTATTTTTCTCTGTCTATACTTATTACTACTATGGAACACAGGGTTGAGATTGGTTGGGGCTTTTTAAAAAGTTTCTAAGTAAGATTTGGTAATCCAAATAATTATTCTTTTTAACTCTATCAGAAAATACCTGTCCACAAGATGCAATCATTTATTAGTACGTTATAGATAAGATGAAAACTAGCCCAGATTGTTCCATGTCTGGACAAATAGGGAACTACTAGGCAAGGTAAACAAAAATCAGACAGTTATTCTTTGAAATCCCACAAATTCAATAAATTCAATCATCTGCTTATTGATCTTCTAGCCTCCCAGGCATGCCTTCTCTGATTCATCTGCCAGATTACTGTTCTTAACATAATACTCTTGGGGTGCCTGGGTGACTCAGTCGGTTAAGTGTCTGACCCTTGATTTAGGTTCAGGTCATGATCTCATGGATAGGGGGATCGAGCACAGAGTCAGGCTCTGCACTGACAGTGCAGAGTCTGCTTGGGATTCTCTTTCCCTCCTTCCCTCTCTGACCCTCCCCTTCTTGCTCTCTCTCTTTCAAAACAAATAAGATTTAAAAAAAGACCATGATATTCTTATCACATTAATTTTTACTGTCCTTTCTATCACATCCACCCTTTCCACACACACTCAAAAGATTCAGTGTGTCCTCATTTCCTATATAATATGTAGGACAGACTTATTACCCTGCATTTAAAGTTCTCCATAATAAAACCTCAACCCATTTTTTTGGTCATTCACTAAATATTTATTAAGTGCCTATTATGTGTGTATTTTCTCTATAATTGATTTAATCTTTGTCCTTTTCTTCATTCTTTGGCACTTTTTAAAGGCTTTCCTTTTCCTTGACAATTAGGTTTTCAGTACTGTCTATCTTAGTATTTCTTTTTTTTTTTTTTTTTTAGATTGTTTTACTTGAGAGAGAGACAGAGAGACAGAGAGCATGAGTGGGGGAGGGGCAGAGAGGGAGAGAGAGAGAGAATCCCCCAGGAGATCATGACCTGAGCCGAAATGAAGAGTCAGATGCTGGGATGCCTGGATGGCTCAGTCAATTAAGGGACTGACTATTTCGGCTTAGGTCATGATCTCACAGTTTGTGAGTTCGAACCCCGCATCAGGCTCTCTGCTGTCAGCACAGAGCCTACTTTGGATCCTCTGTCTTCCTCTCTTCCCCACCCCCTCAAAAATAAATAAATAAACACTTAAAAATAAATAAATAAAAATGCTATTTAAAAAAAGAGAGTCAGTTGCTTAACTGAGTGAGCAACCCAGGTACCCCATATCTTAGTATGTCTTTTTTGTTAGCTCTATATTATTGTTTTCATGCTCAGTTCCTTTTCTTTGTTGTCAGTCTCCATTTTAACTTCATTCCATTTTGCCATGAGCTTTTAAATTTTTTCTTGCTCTACAGATTTCATGCTCTCTTTAATATGAGAGCTTTGTTGAAAATTTTCTTCTGTTTCCTGGAGGGATGTCTACTTTCAGAATGCATTCTTCATTTGTTTGCTGCACGCTATGTTTTCTCTCTCCTCTCCCTCCCTCCATAAGTTTTCCTTTATACTGTAGTATATTTATAGAAGTCATGCTATCTCTTTTTATTCTTCAATTCCCTTCCACTTTGAAAGATCATGTTTATATCATTCCTTTAGAGCTTTAGTTTGAAGGCAGATTTTTTAGAGCTTATGTCCTATCACATTTTTTTAAAATTATGTGAAATAAGAGATTTTGGAAATAATCAAACGAACATGCATGTGTTCATCACTTGTTTAAGAAATAAAGCATTTACTTTTCTGCATGTGTGTTGTTCAAAGTGGAGGTGTGAGTAGGCAGGGAATACTTAGCTGTGTCTGTAGGCAACCATGATATTTGGATTTCCTCTCTACTCTTTACTTTCTACTCTTTATTTTTGTAATTAAACAATCATTCTGTACCTGATTTCACTTTACTTGGACAAAAATCCTTCGGACTTTGTAATCTCTTATTCAAGGTGAATGTTAAACTTTTACTTCTAACCATGACAGTCCTTTCTGGAGTTGAGCAAAACTTAAGGGTTTTGGTTAAGATGCTATTAATACCTAGTTTTTCATCCTACCAAGTGAAAGACATTTTTCAAGGGTACACTCCTTATTATTTCTTGTCTTCATTTCTTTATCTAGAAAATCACTGTTTATTAATGGAGATGGTTAGCTCTGGATTATCGGCCATTATTATATCTTTCTACCTGACACATGTGCATTCACATGCACAAACACACACACACCATCAGAAATGACATAAAAACAAACAGAAAAACGCCACCAAAATGCCAGATCCTAACTTTTCCCTTATTTATATGTTATTTATCCATGATAGTGGGAAATGACACCTGTTGCAATTCTCCTATTTCCATGGGTTTTGTAACAACCTTCTTGATCTGCTTCTTTTCAGATTAGGAAGCATTCATGAGAATTTTCAGAGTTTACAAACTCATATTATTCCCCAAATTTGGCAGAGGCATTTGTTGCCAGCTGTTAATTATTAGAATCTTCTTCCTCTTTATCTGGATAATACTTTTCAATTTTATAGTATGGAATTTTGTATCATTCTTAGTCTGAGTGCTACTAGTATATATTTTTCAGATTTGGTTATTTTTGTTGTTTTCATTTTGGTGTATTTTGCTTTTGCTATTGTTCATTTTATTATATTTTTAAAGAAGGGAGGTTTTGTGATTCAAGTTTTCACTACCATTTTCCCTAGCCACTATTTCTTTTCTTACAAAGTTTCTCTCCTCCATTTATATTGCTCTCTTAGTTCTCTTCTCTCTTTTTTTATGCCTTCTTCTAACCTCCAATATTTCTCCTCTTTCTGCCTTTCCTTGAAGTTTTGATATCTCCTAAAATTTTATTCTTGACTCTCTTTTTTCCCCAGTGCATGAGTTACCCTCTACACACTAGTGCTATCACATTTATAGCTCTTGCTCAATCTTACTAGACTTCTATTTCTTGTCTCCTATTGAGCATATAACCTTGGTTATATTCTGTGCTCACTGCTTATTCAACATCCTAAAAATAGAATTTATCTTATATGTGAAACCTAATATTTTCCCCTGTATTTATGATCTCCACACTGGACATCATTATCTATCCAATTGCCCATGGTGGAGGCATATTCTTTTTAGACGTGTCTTCCATTTTAGCTCTCACATCCAACTGATCATTAAGATCTGTTAGTTTTTTTCTCCCAAATATCCATTTAGGGTGATAACCTCATACTTCATCTCCCTGCTTCTAGTCTCATCCTTTTCTTTAAAAAAATTTTTAAATGTTGTATTCATTTTTGAGAGAGAGAGAGAGACAGAGTATAAGCGGGGGAGGGGCAGAGAGAGAAGGAGACACAGAATCTGAAGCAGACTCCAGACTTCGAGCTGTCAGTAGAGCCTGACTGGTGAACCGTGAGATCATGACCCGAGCCTAGATCTGACGCTTAACCGACTGAGCCACCCAGGGTCTCCTCATCTCTTTTTCATTAACACTCTATGTTAATACTAGAGTGATTCTTTCCAAAAGTAATTGGACTACTTGCAAATTTGAATTCTTTCAGTCACACACTATTTAATACAAGGTATGTTTCAAAATCTTTAGCAGGGCACAGGAGATGCTTCAGAACCTAGCCCCTTGTTGCCTTCAGATTCTTAACTCCTCTTCCTACTTTCCATCTTTCCACATCACATGCCCACAATAAATAATTATTTTTATATAGTTTTAAAACACTACTAGTTTTCAAGCTCCTCACTACTATTACCGGTGGTTCAAGGATGAACACAGGGGTATGAATGTGTAGGAACTGCGTGTTAGTGAAAAATATCTGGCACACTGGCTGTTGTGCACAAAGTAGGTTCATATTAAAGTTTGTTGAATTACCCAGTAGTGGAACTACTGAATCATAAGGTAGTTCTATTTTTAATTTTTTGAGGAACCCCTACGCCATCTTCCACAGTGGCTGCACCAGTTTGCATTCCCACCAGCAGTGCATGAAGGTTCCTTTTTCCCCATCTCCTCGCAAACACTGGTTATTTCTTATGTTTTTGATTTTAGCCACTCTGACAAGTGAAAAGTGAGATCTCACTGGCGTTTAATTTTAAGTGAGAGAAGTCAGTCAGAGAAAGACAAATACTTACCATATGATTTCACTCATATGTGGAATTTAAGAAACAAAACAAGCAAACAACAACAAAAGACAAACCAAAAATCAGATGCAAACACGTAGAATAAATTGATGGATGCCAGAGGAAAGGTGGATGAGGAGATGGATGAAATAGATAAAGGGGATTAAGAGTATACTTATCTTGATGAGCACTGAAAAATGTATAGAATTGTCAAATCATTATATTGCACATCTAAAACTAGTGCAACACTGTATGTTAATTATACTTGAATATTTTTTTTAAAGTGTACTGAATTAAATTGAATGAACATTTTGGTCATTTAGTGTGCTAGGCACTTCACAGAATGCCTAGATTAATAAAACCACTTCTTGCCTTTAAGTAGTTTACAATCTACTGCTTGTAAACCAGTCTGGTGAGAAAGGCTGAAGTGTAAACAACTAAACCGGCTGTGCCTTGAAGTATAATGTAAGTAGCTGGTGAATAGAGATTGCAGGGAAAGTGCAAAAAGAAGGCAAATGGAAAGAATAATTCAGCTTGGAGGATGGTAATGGGATGGCTTCTTGGCGGAAATGGTATATACCTTAGGAATTAAAAAGGTTTTCGAAACAGAAAAGATTAGAGAAAATTCACTTGAAAGGGAAAAACAGGAACCACAGTAACAAGATGCAAAAGTAAATGGTCTTTGGGGGGGAGTTAGTACAGGGTAGCTGTAACTTAATGAAATTTTTTTTATGTTAAAGTACTTATGTTTTGAAAAATATAATAAATGTTATTACTCCATAAAACACATTAATTTTCCTAAGTCCTTTATTTATATATACCTCAATTGTGGATTTCAGTGTAACCCAGATCCAAAATTCCATGATTAGAATTTGAGAACGGTTTTATTGCGTGCACTAAAATACAAGTACTTAAGTTGGCCCTTGGAAAGATTATGTACCTTAGCATTAACTTTATACTCAACACCATTTGTTAAAAGAGTAAAATTTCCTGCCCCCTAACCCCTGCCCTCACCCCACATGCCACACCATGTTCCATATCCAAGACTGGGACATGCATGCACAATGCTCTACTCTTAATAGAGCCAATGGGAATCATATGGTGGCCGTATGTACTAGAGAGCAAACTTGACTTGAGGTTTCAACTAACTAATTTATCAGGTTTCACACACTTTATACCAGTCACATTCTGCATACAGGGAGGAGTACATATAAACATGACCACTTAGTAAACTTTTGGTTTCCATTTAAAAAGGAGGAAGTGGGTTAAAATGAAGATTTAAAACATCTTTATTTTTAAATTAAGTGATGTACATAAGTCTGCCACAATTAGCACCCAAAATTCAGTGTGACCTTTCAGGCAGCTGGTGATGCTCTAATATTTCTGAGTAGTACGTAAAAGGTGAAAGGGCATATCTCCTTTCAATGTGCATATGTAACTGCAATAAGTATTAATAGGAGTACATACTTGTGGATAATCCTGGAATGTATATCTATATTTATAATTAGGAATAGTTATGTGAATTTGATATAAATATCTGTCATCAGTGGTGTTTGATTATCAATTTCCCCTGTATATTTTGCAAGAACTAGAAGCATATGGCAGTCTACTATTAGATTTTATAACAGGTAATAAAAGTGTTTAGAATTTCTTTAAATTCTTTCTTGCATAACAATATTCAGAACCCATAAATTTCAATGGGAGGATACTTTTTTTATTTGTTTTATTGTGCAAAGTTACAGCAAATGATCAGACCAGTCATTATAGAACTTTAAAATGTAATTTTGTATATGAAATTCAGTTCTTACCTGCCTGCTTTTTGTATCCCAGAAGAAGTCTCAAGAGCGGAGATGTTTCTTTCTATTATAATCCCTTGTTCTCCACACAAATTTCTCTTATTTTCTGGTTTGTTTTAATTTCCTTTCTTTGCTTAGCTTTTCTGTTGTCCTCATTCCTTGCCCTATGCCTCAGATATGTATGATTGGTGGGGAGAAGTGAAAATAAACATAAAAACATGTTTGTATAAAGGATTTTCGGTGGTTTTTATTTTCTCCTTTATATTTTTCTTTATTGTTTGAGGTTTACAAGCATTAGAAAAATGAAAAAAATTATTATTCTGATCGTAAAAATCTAGCATTAACATCCTAGAAACTTTAAGAACTTGCTCAGTAGGATTCTTAATGTATAGGTTTTAGAGACAAGCTGTTTCCTGTGATTAGATTTATTTCCAAATGAATTTATTTGACTTGTTAATGATGTTGTTCTAACCAAGAGATGTTTATGAAACAGTTCACTGAATATTAGGAAGGTCTTTGCATTTTACATGTCAGACAAAATGATAACTCTTTTCTTCACTAGATTGTCGCTATGAAGGCAGGAACCAACCTGATTCTTCTTAGTATGGAAAATAGTCACACCCTCTCTTTTATCCTAGTAGGTATTTGTTGAATTATTTAACATCTGTCACACTTACAAATCAGTTTAGGAAATGCTCCAACACAAAAACTGGCAAAGTACATGATGTACATTTTTATGTAAATATAAGGTAATGCAGTCCATTATTTCACAAAGAAAGAAACACAAATGGCCAATAATCATGAAAGATGTTTTACCTCATTAAGAATCAAGCAATATAAGTGGAAACGAATGGTGTATCTTTTTTTCCTTCAGGATTCAAAATATTTGCTTATCCTCAGGATTTCTAGGGGTTAGAGAAAACTGTGCACCTTCATGCTCTATTGATAGAAGTGAAAATTGTTTCAATTTATTCCAGGAAGCAGTTTGGAAATATGCATCAAATATAACATATATGGAATTTTTGACCCTACGATTCTCTCTCTAAGAATTTATCTTAAGGCTATGATCAAGTAGGGTAAAATGTCTATGTAAGGGTATTTGTGGTTGCATTGATTATTAGAAGAATTAAAACTCTAAATATCCATCAACGGAAATTTATTAAATAGACTGTGATTCCTTTATATAATGGAATCCCATGTGGCCATTATAATGATGATCCGTATTTATTGATCTGTAGAAATAGTAATGACATATTGTTGAGTGAAAAAGCAGATTAAAATACAGCATGTGTAGTATGATTCTGCATATCAAGGTGGGAAAACTTTTGTTGTAAAAGGTAGTAAATATTTTAAGTTTTGTGGGTCATCCAGTCTCTGTCATACTATTCAAGTACAAAAATAGCCATGGACAATGTGTAAGCAAGTGAGCATGGTTATGTTCCAATAAATCTTTATTTACAGAAATAGGCAGCCACCTTGTAGCTTGCTAACCCTTAATATATATGTAGAAGTGTGTGTGTGTGTGTGTGTGTGTGTGTGTGTGTGTGTGTAGAAAGAATATACATTTTATACATTTCTAGAGGAGTGTTCACACAAATGTTAACAGTATGGCTACATAGGAGGGATTGTAGAGGCTTTTTACTTGTTACTTGTATTTTCTATATTGTTTGATGTTTACAGACATTAGAAAAAGTCATAAAGATTCCTAATTCTTTCATGAAAGGTAAGACTCTGTTTGCCTTGCAGAAAAATAGGTTCATAGGATAAGATGCCTGAGAGTTCTGTTTTTAAGATCTTTCATGTTACATACATAAATATGAAATACAGTAGTATTTAAATAGAGTTAACCATTTTATTTGGTACAAAATCACCTCATGCCTGCATTACTGTACTTGCTATTTTAATATTATCCTTGCTGCTGGTTTTTAATAGCCCTTCTTCTTATTGGTACAGACACAATTGCCAAATTTAACTAAGTGTATTTTTTATGTAGAATTCTATTATCTAGGTTTTCTAGGATCTATCAGAAGTAATCCAATTTTGTAATAAATACACACACACACACACACACACACACACACACACACACTACTTTCCTGGCTCTTCCATTTCTGTTACTGCCAGATTTCTGGTTTCTCTTCCTAGTCTCTTAATGTAAAAGTCCCCACATTTCTGTCCTTGTTCTCATCTCTTGCTACATTGTTTCTTTTGGCATTTTTGTGGGGTCAAACACCACCTCTAATGTGAGGACTCATCTAGACACTCATGAACATAAATGACAGCCAATTCTGTCTTGGGAATTTATTCAAACCCACACCAATTTACAATAACAAGTTACCCATAACTACTTTCAGCTCCTCATGTAGGCTTTAGCTTTCCATCAAGCTCCTACTATAGATGTGTCAAATATGGATTTACTAACTCAGCTTTAACATCTGGATCACCACACTATGCCTAGATTGTGAACCACATTTCCAATATCAGCCTTGGAAGAGGCATTTTGGCGCCTTCTGGATATGTATTTGGAGAGAGGAGGAATACAAGTAGAGAAACCAATTAGTCTGGCATGTAGTTGTTTAGGCAAGATGTAATGGTGGTTTTAACAAGCTGGATTACAGTGGAAATGAAAAGAAGTAAATGGCTTCTGGGATTTTAAGAACACTAACAAGATTTAGTGATGGAGTAGATTTGGAAATGTGAAAGAGAGGGTCCACCAAAGATAACTCAGTTTTCTGGCATGTACAAACAGGGGAAACTGGCTTCCCCCTCCCCACCCCCTCAGCCATGAAGTCGAAAGCTATTATCATCTGCTGAGACGGAGAAGTAAGGGTTCAGAAGTTTGAAGATTTGGCTAGGCAGAGGGGGAATGGCTGTATCAGGCAGAAGGAGCAATATTAGCAAAGGCTTGAAGGTATGGAAATAGTGTTTTCTGGAAATTGTGTATACTTGAGTATTCAATAGTATGAAGTGTGGGGTAGGGAAGGTCAGTACAGAGAAGTCTGGGAAACCTCATTGTGAAGGATCTTAAATCCCATACTAATTAGTTTTTGCCATATCTTTATAATTCAGCTCTCCTCAGACGTTCAGATCTATAGACTATTAAAATTTCACATCCAGTTTATGAGACCAACATAGATTTACCTGCTTTTATTTTGCATAGTAAAGCATTAAAGCCATAATAAAAACAACTATTTTTCCTTTATGTTCCATTGCTTATAGTTTTCTGTTAAGGAGATTTTGAAAACCTAACACTAAGTATTTCTCACATTTCAGGAATAGTTCTAGAATTGACCTAACTCTAAATTACATTATAAAGGAAGCTAAAGAGCATATAAATCATGCCAAAAATACTTAGGATTGGGAGGACTGGATGCCTCAGGGAATTGGTAATTTGATCCAAAGCCTGTCACCTGTTAAAATTTATCCTGGGTCAGTAGTGACTGAAAATCATCACGACCTGACAGGTGTTCAGGATCGTGTGTAAAATGAAGTGGCAGACTCAGTATAGTTCCTACTTGACACGTGTATGCATTACTGAAACCACTGCAACATTAATTGATAACTATGCTGGCAATCTTGATCGAGGTGCCAAGGACTAACTGACCTGAACTCCCTTCACCCCTACTTACGTGCCTTTTTAAATAGGCTCAAGTGTGCTTGTATAGTAGGAAAGTGTGTTTGGGCCTGCTCTTTGACTACATGACTTTACACCTAAAATTGGCCATCTATGTTTTTTCACAGTGGATTCCTTTATTATTACATTGGAGGGTTGTTTTTTTTTCCTGGTGAAATGTTTTGTCTGTCTTTTGAGTCATCAGATACTATAAAGCATCAAGTTCCTACTACTTATCACCCATGGGATAAGTAGGTCCATTCCTTTAATGTAGTCTCTCCTTGGAATTTAACTTAGAAGCATGAATATGCTATGCTCTTAAATGTATAAGAATTTATATCACTCAAATATTACTGAAAAGATTGTTTTTCAATGTAGTTAATATGTCATTCAAATATCATTACTTTATATACTAGAGAGTCAAAAATGAAAGAAGCCAATCCAGCCCTCCCTAGTTGGTAATGGGTGAAGGCGAGGAGAAATAAAAGTGCTGATCCTCACTGGTATCATACAATAACAAATTCTTTTCCCTCAATAAAGGATCATGATGATGTGCGGAACTGTACATGTGAGTTTAGCCTGAACCACAACAAGATTTTAGCCAGGTAGAACCAAGAAGCAAACTTTTTAACAATAATCTAGTAGTTTTGTTGATTGTAGGCTTCTACTCTCTATCAGGAACATGATTGTGCTGCTTAGGAAATGGCTTGATAGTGCTCCTTGGTTAGTGGTTATGGGGAGTCTTAAATTTAACTAGCAAATTATTCTCTCCTTCTACAGCTTCTTCTAGATTGCTAAGAAAAGATGAAACAGAGTAAATCTCAAATGTATGTGTTGATAGACAAAAATAATGATGGCATGAAATTTAAATTGACTTCCAGTCAAGGCAATACATATATGTCCAGAGTCTTGCCTCCAGGTTAACAGCATACCTTTGCACACTACCTGACCAGAGTTGGGGACATAACTTGTGACCATGGGGCAAAACTGGTTAATCTATTTGTGGAATAAATTCATGAATTTATTATCATCATGCCTTTATAAACTGCACAATAACAGATTGGGCTGATTATAGATGAATTATTCAGCTTTGCTTTTCTGCCTCTGCAGTTCTCAAATATGCTTTGTCCTTCTGCCTTCATACCTTTGCTTGTGGTGTCCCATCTCCTTAGAACTTGCTCCCTATACTTCTCCCTTCCTCTCTCCTCACTCTCCCCTTCTATCCACACCTCTCTCCTGGCCCAGTAAACTTCTAACTCATCTTTCTAGGTTTAGAGTATCTGCAGATTCTTTTCTAGTCCTCTGTCTCTCTCCAGCCATATCCACTCTCCACTCGGCAGTATTAATTTTTCTTTCCACACATTTAGCAATTGTGTTGTAGCCGATTGTATTTGTATCTGTGGGCTCATTAAAGGAGAGACTATTGTGTGTTTAACATGTAGTAGACCCCTAGAGATGTTTAGGGCATGAATGATTGAATGAATAATTACAGCTTTATTCATTCCAATTTTGTTATATTTAAATAAGTGTTTTGTCTCAGATGAATTTTTAAAGGACCAGAGAAATATCTATAGAGGCACTTCTAAGTATTTTTGCTTCTAATGAACTTAATTTTAAAAATCTTGACTAGGGGCGCCTGGGTGGCTCCCTCGGTTAAGCGTCCGACTTCAGCTCAGGTCGTGATCTCGCGGTCTGTGGGTTGGAGCCCCGCGTCGGGCTCTGTGCTGACAGCTCAGAGCCTGGAGCCTGTTTCAAATTCTGTGTCTCCCTCTCTCTGACCCTCCCCCATTCATGATCTGTCTCAAAATAAATAAAGGTTAAAATAAATAAATAAATAAATAAATAAATAAATAAAGTAAAAATAAAAATCTTGACTATAATTTTACTGACTGGTATTTGAGGTAGTTTTCATGATTGCTAATTGGTGTACATACGTTGAAAATTAGCTAACAGACTCTTTTCTTTGATCAGTCATGTGAAGTTCCACAAGTTTTATACTTTACTCCAGGGAAAAATGTGGCAAGATGGTTGGAGGATTGTAAATAGCACAAACCTAGCAATCTACAGTGCAAAAATAAATCTTTGACTGTTAATTATGGAAAAGTTTGAACATATTCAAAACTACAGAGAAAATAGTTCAGTGCACTCCCTGTGACCAATCATCCAGCATTCAGCGTTTGAGCGCATGGCCAGGCTTGTTTCATCTACTCCCTACGCATTGTCCCTGCACCAGATTTTCTTAAAGGCAGACTTATTGAGGTCTTATTTATATAAAATATACTGTATGCTTTTTAAAGGGTAAAGGTCAAAGAGTTGGAATAAATGTACATAGTTCTATATGTGTTCAGGATACAGAACGTCTCTATTACCACAAACATTTCCCTCATGCCACTTCATAGTCAGTCTCCTTACCCACCCCTCCTCTGGCAACCACTGGTTTGTTTCTGTTACTGGAGTTTGGCCTTTGTCTAGAATGTCATGTAAATAGAGTCAAACAGTAGGGAGCTTTTTGTGTCTGGTATCTTCCATTTAATATAAGGCTTTTGAGATTCATCCATGCTGTTGCATGTATCAATAATTATTCAGTTTTCTCTATTTTATGGATGTACTATATAATTTGTTTATTCATCAGATGGTGGACATTTAGATTGTTTCCTGTTTTAGGCTATTATGAGTGAAACAACTTTGAGCATTTACATACAGGCTTTTCCCTGGATATATATGTATTTATTTCTCTTGGATAAATACCTAGGTGTGAAATTGTTAGGTCATAGGATGCGTAGGGGTATTTTTATAAGAAATGGCTAAACTGTTTCCCAAAGTGGCCTCACCATTTAGGGGGAAAATCCAGTGAGTTTCAGTGTGAAATTTCAAACTAAGAAAACTATCCAAATTCTGGAGTTTTAAATTTCTGTTACCAATAAATCTTTGATCTAAAGTGCTTGGCTATTTTTATTACTCAAAGCAATGAGACTCACTGAGGCAACTATCAAGACATTATGCTGCCTACTGCTGGCAAGGTCCTGGCTAGAGTTCTCTTGGACAGACCTCAGTCCAGCCCTGCCAACCATGTGCTCCCAAAATCACAACGTGGCTGTGGGCCATGGCGCAGTACAGCTGACTTGAGCTTTGCAGCGTGTTTGGATTTAGGAAAGTCAGGGCTTAACTCAGGCTGTATCTTACAAGATTGCAGATTCCAGAACATTCATTTTTCTGGTTAAATGAAGCTGCCACTGAAGAAACAAACCTTATATGTAGGGTTAAAATAGGTTATTTTTAAATTGAAAAAGTATCACTGCCAGTAAGTATTTTGGAAGGAAAGTGTAAACAATGGCATCCTAGAACATTATCCTTTGACCTGCTGAAATGATTTGATTAAGTCAGGAGTTCCAGCTCTTGATAGTACTTTTTTTTGGTCATCAGAGTTCTGAAAAATCCTGTATTTAAGAGAATGACATATTTTCAATTTTGTTAGAAAATTAAAAGTGCCTTATTTAGTTCTTGCTTTGAGATGGTGTAGAATAGATTCACATATATTATTATTATTATCGACATCTCATTTTCAACTGCCATTAGTTGAATGCCACACACAATGAGGCCCCATACTAGATCTCTATCTTTAAGCATAACAGATTAAATTAAGATAACTGGAACAGTTTCCTAGAAGACCAAGTACACGACAGCTTTAGCAATGTGCAAGCTTTATCCAATCTGTGATGGAAGTGCACAGGAATTACTCTCTGCTATTAAACAAATTTTGGCAATTTTTAAAAGAAAAAATCTATATAACTATCCTTGAAATTTATAGCACAACACAACAGACAAACTGTCAACCAAGAAGGTGTAAGGTCTCATTTTATTTTCAGAGAAGGCCGAATAACTGCTGGATAAGGATGTTGTTGATGATTCCTCGAACTGGGAGAAAGTTCCAGTGAGACCTGAAATGACTCAGCCCCTAGGGATCAGACAGCCTTGAAGTCTACCCACAGAGTAAGCAGACTTGATTTCTTTTGGATTTCTAAAACTTGATCTGATTCTTTGCCATAGCTACCCAGACTGGACACAGTCCCACAGTAATATTTATTTGCACCAAATGCTGTAGTCATTCAGAACCCGTCTAGGATGCCCAAGATTTCAGACACAGCTTATATCTGCACCATAGAGTGATTATAAATCTTAGATTGGAAAAACAAGTCAGTGTGAGGGGTGGGCCAGAAACCTGTAGAAAGTAAGAAGAAATAGAAATGTTATGCAGAGTTTGGAAGGGCATTTCCCTTTGCTTGAACTCTGAATTTTCAAAGTATTGAGACTTTTCAGAAGGGGAAGGCAGAGACAGCTCAGGTCCTAAATACAGTGTTGCCTATTTAGAGAATAGACTGCAAAGCCAGGGTAGAAGGAGTACCTGCAGCTAGTACTGTGGGTGTGAAGAATGGTTTAAAACAGCCAAGACCATCATAGTGGAGTTATGCTGGCTTTCTAAGAGACAAGGCTCAGCTGATATCCATGTTGCTCTTGAGCCTGAGTGTCCAGTTCCAGAGCCTAAGGAGTCTTTTTTCATTAGGGTCCATCTAGTGAGGCTGAATTGTAATAGTCACAAACTGGGATTGAAGAGATGTAACTTTATTTCCTTAAACTGATCTCATCTTGCTTTGAAACCTCCACTCTTTCTAATGATAGAAATGATTGAAACAATCAGCAAAACTAAAAGGCAACTGACGGAATGGGAGAAGATATTTGCAAACAATATTTCAGATAAAGGGTTAATATCCAAAATCTATAAAGAACTTATCAAACTCAACACCCAAAAAACAAATAATCCAGTGAAGAAATGGGCAAAAGACATGAATAGACACTTCTCCAAAGAAGACATCTGGATGGCCAACCGACACATGAAAAAATGCTCAATATCACTCATCATCAGGGAAATACAAATCAAAACCACAATGAAATACCACCTTATACCTGTCAGAATGGCTAACATTAACAACTCAGGCAACAACAGATGTTGGCGAGGATGCAGAGAAAGAGGATCTCTTTTGCACTGCTGATGGAAATGCAAGCTGGTGCAGCCACTCTGGAAAATGGTATGGAGGTTCCTCAAAAAATTAAACATAGAACTACCCTACGACCCAGCAATTGCACTACTAGGCATTTATCCAAGGGATACAGATGTCCTGTTTCGAAGGGACACATGCACCCCCCATGTTTCTAGCAGCACTATCAACAATAGCCAAAGTATGGAAAGAGCCCAAATGTCCATCGATGGATGAATGGATAAAGAAAATGTGGTATATATATACAATGGAATATTACTTAGCAATCAAAAAGAATGAAATCTTGCCATTTGCAACTACGTGAATGGAACTAAGTGAAATTAGTCAGAGAAAAACAAATATATGACTTCACTCATATGAGGACTTTAAGACACAGAACAGAGGAACATAAGGGAAGGGAAGCAAAAATAATATAAAAACAGGGAGGGGGACAAAACATAAGACACTCTTAAATATGGAGAACAGAGGGTTGCTTGGAGGGGTTGTGGGAGGGGGGATGGGCTAAATGGGTAAGGGTCATTAAGGAATCTGCTCCTGAAATCATTGTTGCACGATATGCTAACTAATTTGGATGTAAATTAAGAAAAAATTAAAAAAAAAGAAAATGATTAAACTTGCTCATCAAAGTTATCTCTTTTCCAGTTAAAAATTTAGTTTGTTTTTTTTTTTTTTGAGGTAAATACTGAATGATTCCGCTTATAGAAATATCCAAAGTAATCAAACTCCTAGAAACACAAAGTAGAATGGTGTGGGCCTGGGGCTGCAGGTGGTGGCAGTGGTGGTGGGGAGGGGGAAACGAGGAGGGAGTTGTTCCATGTGTTTATAGTTTCAGTTTTACACAACGGAGAAGTTCTAGAGATCTGTTCCACAACAATGCGAATATAGTTAACCTTACTAAAATGTACACTTAAAAATGTTAAGATGGTAAATTTTATGTCATGTGTCATTTTACACATTTTTAAAATAAAAATAAATTAGAGGTCACCAAAAAATTTAGGTTTTGGTGGGGGGCTATTACACTTTTTTCAACATTCCTCATTTCCAAAGGGTTCTCCCCTTATGCCTATTTTGCTTTTCTAAATGAATCTGGAACAGAAAGCCTCACCTAACTTCCTGGTATTGCAGAAGGGTTTTCTGCTCCTTCCCCTCAGGCTTCTTGAGATGATTTGTTTTGCTTAGCCTAAGGGCATCATCCTTTCCTCTTGATGTATCTACTTTAATTTAGCTAGGCTACTTGGTGACTGAGTATCCTGTCTGGTAGCCACTGATACATTGCTGGTTTCACTTAACTTTTGAAGCATTGTGCTGGCACCTGTTGTCAATGTCCACACTATTGCTTCCAGTTATGAGGTCTCTGTACTTTGTCATCCTCATCTGAACCCAGCAGCCTGCCCAGCAGCCCGTTCAATATGCTGCCCCCCCCCTTGGAGACCTAGAGGTTCTTAGATACTTTCTCAGAAACTGTCTGGAGAGTTCAGGATCCCATGTGAATGAATGTCCTTTGTTGTAGCCATCTACCAAGTCACCGCTACTTAGCCACTCTGGCATCATACTAGATATAGGACGATGTCAAGCAAAGGAAGTCTCTTAAAGGTTTCTGAGTTTCCATGCTGCACAGGAATCAGGGCACCAGTGTCAGTATTCCGATTCTTTCAGATTTGTCTGTATTTTTCCCCTCTACTTACTTCTCTCAGCCAAGTTTTGACCCCAAAACAGAAGCAAGAATACCTGGATATATTCTTTCACTTTCTTACTCTCTCTTTCCTTCTGCCCGGAAAAAAAAAATTATATCATATCCCAATTTCCTAGTTAGTGTTTTCTCTACTTTCCCAGGGACAATGAGCCTCAGCCTCATGGTTTACCCTCCTTGACCACAAATCGACTGGGAGAGGAGGGTAAGGAATTACCAAGAAGGAAAAAAAAATTGCGTGGCAAATATTTTTACAATATCTTCACTTCATCTGGGCTTCTTTGTAGATTCTTCTCTTCCTGCTTCTCCATGTCTTGTTCACTCTATTTCTTACATGTTTCTAATTACATTCATTACAACTATTTTTAGTGCCCCAGTAGTGGGTGAGAGTGAAGTTCTAGAATCAAACTACCTCAGTTCACACCTGGTTCTGCTAACTCACCAGCTATGTGAATGTATGAAGTTCCTTAGCTCTCTGTGCTTCAGTTTCTTTACCTGTTAAATATAGATTAATAATAGCCCTAACTCTGTAGATGAGGTAATTGTAGAAAAACACTTTGAACAGTGTCTGAAATATAGTAATTACTCAGTTAATGCTAGGTTTTAGGATTTAGACCGTCGTCACTTCTCTAGACTAGTAAAATAGATTTCTAATTTTAATTCACTATCCCTATTTCTACCCCTAGACGTCTTCATTTATACTGTTATATAGAATTCAGAGGATCTGAGAATTATGTGGGAAAAATTATATCTTTATTTACCTCTTATTTAACCAAAATTTGGCATTTCTTTCTATTCTGCACGTAGGCTTGAAAGCACAAAATTTATATGTGTGGCCATGTCACCAACAGAAATCACAAATATTTTGTGTCACATTGTAGTTTTTGCAAGTATCTCATTTATGCCCGTCATGACTTTTAAATTATGATAGTTATTCATCTCGCTACTAGATGTTGTTATTTATTTCATTAAGTTCTTGTGTTATCAGATGTATTATATTACATTTAAAGTATTTTTATAATTACAATTTAAGCCATTATTTTGAGAAGGGATATACAGGCTTCACCAGACATCAAAGGGACCTTGGCACAAAAGAGGTTAAAATACCTTATTTGAAGTAGGTTTTTTAAAAAAACTTATATCTAACCATTTTGCTTCCTGATTAAAATCTTTCACAAGCTCTCATCACTGACCATATTAAAGCACGAACTCCTTAAGAAGATATACAAGGCATATACTGTATGTTCAGTATATCCTTGAGGCCCTATTGTCCCTCCAACCATCCTGAAATAGTCTCAGGACCTGGAAGGCATCATGCTCTTCCATGCCTGCATGTGTGTGCATGGGGCGGGGGGGGCTGGGAGGGGGAGGAAGTTGTTTTGGAATGCTCTTCTTCCTTCTTCTTCCTCATTTATTCCTTCTCCTTGTTCATCCAACAGACTTTTACTCATCATTAAAGACATGCTGACATCATCTCCTCCTTGAAGTCCTCAGTGAACTCCCAGTATGACTGAGGTGACCTTCCTCTCCTCTCCCACAGCACCATGTGTAGACCACTTTTCACATTTTATTAAATTTGTTTACTTTTCTGCTTTCACTAGATTGTGAGTTCCTTGAGTGAGAGCCATGATTTATGCATCTCCTCTCCTCTCTCGGCTCCTGCAGTAGTATCTAGGACTCAATGAATGGGTAAAATCTGATCGGGTATCACACAAATATCAACAGAATTGATATTATCTCAGAGGAAAAGTACCAGAGACATACTGAATTATTTTCATGCCCTCCTTTTCCGATAGTAGTAGGGGGGAAACGTTGCTTCTTTGGGAAGCTGAATGATACACCCTTTGAGAAGGATGGTGTAACTGAGGAGAAGCTTTGTTACTTTGTAGGGGAAGGATATGTGTAATATTTTTCCTCTGAGGTCCTGGGAGAAAGGGATCTTGGCTTGGCATCTGTAGAGGTAAGGGACACTATCCTGGAAGGATTTGATTGTTGTGGGCTAAATATCCCACACCTAAAGTGAAGTAGGAATTAACATATGACAATAGAAGACTTAACATTTTTGAGGGAATAAATGGATGAATATATGAGAAGGGCTGCAGCTGGTCATTTCTGACCAGACAGAAACACTGTTGCCAATCATTCTACTGTTTTCACATTCATCTGTACTGGTTATGGTTAGATTTCAAGAGAGTGCCTGATTTGACACTTAGGCATCCTGTGTTATTGCTTAATTTTATGGAAATAACTTTTTGGATCTAAGGATCTATGTGGTCAAGATAAGTGTCTGTTATGCACCATTCCACATTTCAAATAACTCTCGTGGGAAAGATAGTATAAATGACGACAACTGAATAATCATCTTTATCTGAAGGAAAATAAATTGGACACTATGCCAAAATGGAGTTGAGATGGATTAAAGATTTTTAAAGTAAATAAGCCATAAAAACATTAGAAAATATAAGATGCATTCTAAAATATAAAGACATAGTGGAAAAGGCCTTTCTGAGTACGAAACAAAAATGGAAAGCCATAAAAAAAGACTAAAATATGTGACATCATACAAACACTTAAATTCTGTGTTAAAACACACACACACACACACACACACACACACACACACAAGAAACCACAGTCAAAAGGCAAAATAAAAATCTGAAGTAGTAGCTAATTTCTTAACTACGTAGATTTAAAAAAATACTACCAACCTAATAGAAAAAGTGAGCAAAAGAGAAAAACAGTTACCAGAAAAGGAAGTACAAATGATTCTTAAACATAAAAAAATTAATCATCTCAGTCAAAATAAGAAAAATGCAATTAAAATCATGATCAGATACCATTTTTCACCTATCAGACTAGAAATAGGAAGGGAAAATATGTAATCTCCTACATTATTAATGGAAATATAAATTGGTACAACATAACCAATTTGCGTGTAGAGAACATAAATGGGGAATATATATTAAATTAAGGAAAATCATATCCTTTGACTCTGCAAAAAGAATTTTCACACACGCATGCACATACACACACACTCCCTTCTTTCAGTCTACATGGATATTGTCATGCAAACTGCAGCAACCATGTTGTACCATACAAGGTGACAGCGTTAAGGCCCAGCAAACACTGAGAGGATGACAGAGAGGTAGAAGGAGTATAACTCTTCACTGATATTATTGAGCTACGGATCTTGCTGTACCTAGAGCTGCCTTACATCTGCACTTATACAAGAAAACACATTTTCTACTGCTTCAGCTATATTTGAATTGCGGTTTCTATTACTTACAGCTGAAAGTATTTTAAATAAATAAGGAAATATGTGTGTACATATATGCATCATGTATATATCTATACACACACGTCTTTAAATTTGAGTATGCTATTGTGAAATCTATCATAATCAATGTAACCATACCTTATTGTTGGAATATGTTATTAATTACCCATTTTTAAAAATAATAATATTGTGATTTTACAAAAATGTTTATACCTTTGTTTTCTTTGAGTAAAATTTTAGAAATAAAATCTCTGTATGGAAACTTTAAGGGTCTTGTTAGATATTGGAAGACAACTGGTCAGGCAATGTGTAGAGTGTTCATTTCTGATCACCCTTACTAATAACACTAGATATTAACATAAAAATGTGCTGCATTTGTAAATGAAAGGATAAGTAATTTTAATTTACATTTTTATTATTAGTGAGAATGAACACTGTGATTTATTAAAAAGGTTACATTTTTCCAGAGGGTGCTTTTCAGATCAGAATCACAAAAAATAAAATAAAATAAGATTGCAAGTATCTAGCAAAATTTTAAGTCCAAGAGTATAGGGTTCAGGAATGAAATATAAAGGGTTAGTACATAGCTTTGGTCAGCCAGAACTTATTACTACATCTTCTCACATAAAGATCTCATGAGCTGATGATTGGAGTGAATTTGTTGGGAAGAGAGAAGCTTCAGTCATTAGTCTCTTTTGGTGCCCTATCTCACAGGCTGAGCTGGACATAAAGAGGAGAAACACAATCCTCCTCTAAGTATGGAGATTTGACCATAGGGGGATATTGTGCATCATTTTCTGGGTGAGGTCCAGGGAGGTGATAAATATTATTAATGCAGTCCCCATCAACATTATAATGTTGCATCTATAAAGTAGAAATGGTAATATATCACAAGGTGATTTGAGCTAAAAGCTGACATAAGTTGTGTAACAATTAGAAAGTCATATTTTTTCACTTTTGAGCTAATGACTGAAAACTTGTACCACAACATTTGCATTTGTATTTCTTCCATTATGTATGAATCTCTTAGTCACTTATTAGTCACGAGCATCTCTGAACTCAACTTCTTCATTTTATTTTTTTTAAGAATATGGGTTTTTTTTTTTAATGTTATTTATTTTTGAGAGAAAGAAAGACAGAGCACAAGTGGGGGAGGGGCAGAGACAGTGGGGGACACAAGACCAGAGGCAGGTTCTGCACTCACAGCAGAGAGCTCCAAGTGGGGCTCAAACTCATGAACGGTGAGAGCATGATCTGAGCCGAAGTCGGACGCTTAACTGACTGAGCCACTCAGGTGCCCCTCATCTTCTTCATTTTAAAAATGGAGATAAAAAGGGGTGCCTGGGTGGCTCAGTCGGTTAAGCGTCCAACTCTTGATTTCAGCTCAGGTCATGATCTCACGGTTCATGGGATTGAGCCCTGTATCAGGCTCTGCACTGGCAGCACAGAGCCTGCTTAGGATTCTCTCTCTCTCTCTCTCTCTCTCTCTCTCTCTCTCTCTCTCTCTGTGTGTGTGTCCCTCCCCCACTCTCTCTCTTAAAATAAATAAAAATGTAGATAATAATATCTATATAATATGCTTTCTTATTGTAAATAAATGCTCCTGCTTCTTGGATCCTATGGGTAGTTTATTTGTTGCCAAGATGAATAGAGTATATGGGAGCCAAGTACACTAAGTAGGTAATATACCTAGTCAACAATTATATGTATTGTGTCAACACAGTATACATTGTGTCAACAGATATAAAGCCATATTCCAGGCTCTGGCATACATTCTGCCCTGCAATGACACCATTGTCTTTGGCCAGTACCAGGAATCTGTAGTCAAACACCTGGTCAAGCAAGGTGGGGGCTTAATGTTGATAGTCTACCCACCTTTATCAGCAAAGAAGAGAGCTCCTCTGGCACTGCAGTTGCAGGACTGTTTCTTCCAGGAGAGTCCCACTTGCAGTGTTTCGGTCATAGGAGTACATCTTGGCCTATGAGTAGATGAGAACCCAGCCTGATTCCCATCAATCAGTCCTATGCAACTTCCTCGGAATTTTGTCTGATTCTGGAGCTATAAAAATCTTCAGTTTGCTGTAATACACAGGTTCTGGTAGATTCTAGTCTTTGGGACAATATTGCTGGCTGCCAAGGCACATCTACAAGTGGGGAGGACTACCCTCATCTACTTTTTTTTGTTATAATTTCTATCCCATGGCACCTGGCCTGGTTTAGAGCCCATGATGACCTAAGGTTCATTAATAGAATCCTTTACTTAGGGTACAGGCAAGCATATAACTCATGCCATTACTTGAGTAATGAGCTGCTGAGAAGTATGAAGCTTTTCAGGAAGATATTCTTGGAGCTTGAAGCCAAGTAGTTGCCTCAATGACTGCCTGATTGTTTCCGTTTAACAATTTGGATTTTCTCCCACAGTCACTTCAGTGTGCTCAGTAAATTGGTGTTTTATGCTTGATTTTTACTTTCAGAATTCTGTCTCAGCATTATGAGGATCTGATGTCATGATGTAGGCAAACGTTCTTGTATTGACATGTTTTGTTTTTGGCTGGTGGAGGATGCCAGAATTCTGAGTTCCATGGGAATAGAGCCAAGAGACGTTTGGCTTCTCAGTTGGAGTTAGTGTCCGTGGGAGCGGATCTGGGAAAGTCTTGTAGAGGATCCATGGCCAAAACCGCATAATCAAATTTTGTTCTGAATAGGGTCCTTCATAAGATGTAGAAAAAAAAAGAACATAACACTTATTGGAAAAATTTTTTCTTAATAGAATAATCTTGAATGGTTAGGGAAAATAAAGAAGTTACTTAGTAGTTTCATCTGTTTGAATTTTAAAGTTACCTTTATGATTAATTGAATCAAAATTGCTGTTGTTCCTTCTTAGGAGAACTTTTCAACACCTCAAGATCAGAATCTGGGAATATGATTTAGATCTCTATAACTTAAATCTAGTGAATCGTGTTTTGCCTAGAGTGCATATGTAGAACTAATAAAATAAAATTTTAAGTCAATTTTTTTAAGAAAGTACATACATATGTGTTGCTGAATAAAAAATTACCTTTATTATGGAGCAGAAATAATAGCATTACATTGTTAAAAACTTTTCTGTCTTACAGTAACCCAAAACCAGAATCAATGAAACTAAACATGCACATCTTTGCTTACTGCCAAGCTATGCATTTCTGTATCAGGAATGTTTAGTGTAATGTTCCACCATAGCTGACGTGATGTATGGCTGCCTGTATGACTTTTATAGCAGATTATTAGAGAGTTGTTTATCATTATTACACATACATTTTATGCCTGTCAAATGAAATAGGCAGCTTCATATGTAAAATCTTATGTTCAAGAGTATCCTGTGTTCTTGACAGGATGTAATATTCATTGAGTTATTTTTATAGGTAACCTAGTAAAATAAATGTAAATATTCCCTCCATTTAGTGTTTAAATGGCAAGAAAGATAATTTTGCTATAAATCATGTATGCTATCTAATTACAATGTGTTCATTTTCCAAAGACATTCTCTGTAAAATTCCATCCAGACGTGAATGAACTAAATTTAGTATCATTTTGCATTGTTTGACATCTTACACAGAGATGACCCAAATGAACGTAGTTTACTTTGATATGTTTTGCAGTGTGTAAACTAGAACTGAGTGACTATGGAAATGAAATTTAACACTATTCATGTAAGTATATGTACTTGCCAGGCAAGTCATGGTTGCATATCACATTTTAGCCTATGGTTTAATTCTTAGTTGTATCATAAGGTAGTATTCATGTGTCTTATTTTAGGAACCACATGCGAAGTAACCGCTTGAGCTAAAGCCGACCCAACATGTGTCTTATTTTAAAACATGATCATCTGATGGGGTGCCTAGGTGGCTCAATCGGTTAATCATCTGACTTTGGCCCAGGTCACGATCTTGCAGTTCATAGGTTCGAGCCCTGTGTCAGGCTCTGTGCTGACGTCTCAGGGCCTGGTGCCTGCTTTGGACTCTGTGTCTCCCTCTCTCTCTGCCCCTCCCCTGCTTGTGTTCTGTCTCTCTCTCTCAAAAATAAACTTTAAAAAAAGTGATCATCTGATATTTTAAATGAATTTTTTAACATACTACACTTTTAATAAGTACTATTGGAATGATCAAACAAGTGTAACTGATCTAGATTCCTATTTCTTATATAATCAAAATACAAATATAAATGCTATGTTTCCTTGGCCATTTGATTAATTTTGTTTAGCCTCAGTTCCCACTATGAAATGAGTGTTACAATGATAATAGTTAACTTTCAGCAATATGAAGATGAAATTACATCATTAATGTGAAAGCACTTTGAAAACTGTTAATTATTAATTTATTATTAATTTACTTGTTATTACTATATACAATAAAGTAATGGATTTAAGTGCATAATACCATAGATTTCCCATTAGAGACTATCTATCCAGGAAAATCTTCAGGTCGATAAAATTTATTTAAATAGATGTAAATTGTGATAATCCTATGAACATTTATTTAGTGTCTTATATTGACTTTTCCCAGCAAACAAACCATGACTTAGAGCTTCTTGTTTGTTTTTAGCTCTCCTGCATTTTGTCCTCTGGAATCATTCTTCCCATTCTGACCCACCCTTCATTTCTCTCTAGCATTTTAGAGCTCTTGTCTCAGTTCTTGAACCAATTCGCTTTACAACTTTGGGCAACCCTCTCTCTAGACCTCAATTCTGTCATATATAAATCAGATGATTTCTAAGGTTTGTTCCAGACCTCACATAACACTGACCCATTTCCACCTCTCTGTGCCCATTTCTGTGCTATGCTAATCACCCTGTCTTTGTCCTCCTTCTCATTAATACCAGCTCTATTCTCCCCCACTAAAATGCAGCCCCAGAGCCTTTTGCAGAAGCCAACACTAAATCCAGTAAGGACATATTACAACATATAAACATTAAAAAATATATAGCTTCACTCTTCCATTAGGGCTTGGTGAAGAATTGTAACCAGAGCAATAAATTTTGTTAAACTGCTCTTAGTTCACATCCAGGCTGGCCACTGAGATACCTCCCATTGTCACAGATCCTCAAGGTTTTCTCTCCTGTTAACTGGGAACAATAATGTCTTATGTACTGAGCATGTCACAAAAGTGCGTGGCACAAATGTGGTGCTCAATAAATATTACCATCTCATACCCTCCTAATTCTGATACCCACACATCACTAGTCCTGATGATATCCTAATTTTGTTTTTGAAACATAAAAAGAATATGCTTCTATAATTTGAAGTCCATTTTATTTAGTTATCTAGTTTAACCTATCATAGAGTTGCCAGTTGGTGATTGGATAGTCTTTAAGAAACAAAATGTTTTTGTAAATAATAAGGGTTTTAGCACGTTAAGACATCCAGGCTGATTTGAAATTTATATTCCTTTTGTAACACTCAAATTGTTTAACAAGTAAAACTGATTAATTGGGAAACAGCCATGATAAATATATTTTATTACTTCATAAATAATATTTATCTTAGGAAGAAAAATACAAGATCCCTCCCAAGCGTTTATAAACTAGGTTCTACGGATGCACTCTAGGAAGGCCCTAAATTCCCTGAAATTATATGCAAAGTTGTGAGTTTTATTTCTTCTGGTGAGACTGTCTTTAGTTTTCAACAGATTTCAAAAGGGTCATTGACATCCTAAAATGTGTCTGTCATGATTTAAAGTGAAATAAATTTGTTTTCATTTTTAGGGTTGAGTAATTTGGCTCTAATTTAAATACTGTCAATATCAAATGACAGCCTTCTTTTAAGAAAATAAGGTTCTATACAAAAGTGTAAAAACCAACTTGAATACAAAAAGGACTGTTGAGTTTGGAAGGGTTTTTGTTTTTATATTCATGTATGCGTGTATGTATGTATTTTTAACTACTATAGGTCTGTAGGAAGTATGAGAAGTCTTACAAAACAGTTAGAATATTAAAACTGATGCACTGATTGAACTTTACATGATGTTTTCTGAAAATCCCAGAGGTTACTATGATACCACAAGTGGATATTCTTGAGGTTCTGACAATGAAAGTTATGAGTACTCTTGCCATTTCTAAGACCTTAGCAAAATAGAAAAGGAAATGCCTAGGTCCTGTCACAAAAGAGATTGATCCTGCTGCTTTCTTTCATGATCATATGGGCTTCAAAGAGGGCTACCACACAGTGAAGCTGGTGTGATCCTGGGGCTCCTTGGTAAAGGTGAGTATAAAGATTGGGGAGTCCTGTGACTGGGTCTTTAGAAACCAAGGGTGTTTGTTCCTCCCATGACAGAGACCAAGGTCCCCAGTTATTTGTACTCCAGAGCCCAAGGTACGTGAATGGGCCAACTAACCCAGACTTTGGGATCAGGTGTATCCATGGCCCTAGAAGAAGCAGGTTCTGGTGTGTGTGTAACTGAAAGTGGCCTCTCCCCATCACCATAGCTGGTCCTTCACTCAACAGGGGCAACCCCCTCACAGCTCTAGACTGGTCAATGTTAAATATATTCATGCTAAAGTTAGAAAAAGTACTACACTTAGTTTGTATGAGTGTAAATTGCTGTAGTATCATTGGTGGTTAAAAATTACATTTACATTAATTATAAATTACTTATTTAGGAACCATAACACTAGATAGAATTTTGATTACCTCTTCTATTAGACTTAGAGACTGCTTTATAGCAAAGTTACTAAACTACTGAGGGTGTACTGAAGAGAGTCCACTTCAAAGACATTACATACAGTGTTACACTTAAGGATTTCTAGGTACTTTATAATTGTTTTTCAATTCAATTTGAAAATTGGTGCCCCCAAAGTTCAAATAAACGTTCCAGTATCATTAAATGCTAAGAAAAATAAATTCAGCTTCTCTGTGTCCCTGTGGCTTCAGTAGAACTTGTAACTCTAGGACTATATACCCTTGCCAACAGCAATGCATTTGGAAATTGAACCTATGAAAACATATAAATAGTTTTCAGGTCAAGATAAAGAGAAATGAAACAAGTATAACTAGTTCTTGCTTTCGTATATTTAAAGCAACTTGACCAGAACCAATTTAATGGAAATTTCACTTATGAGAACTTGAGCAGCAGACTTACAATTCCTAACCCAAACTTTTCTGCTAAACCATTAGACTTTTATAATAAAGTGAAATCAGAAATGCAGAATTAACCATTATAACATAAAACTTGTCTTTCAAAAAAGGTAAAAACACTTTAATATAATTTAGATTGTTTCTACACATTAGATGTAGGAAATAATTTCACTTAGTCATAAGTACAATGAATTTGATTAACAAAATCCTAATTTACAAAATAGAAGTAAATATATGCAGAAATATATTCATTATCAAATTATAAAATAAAATTAACAATTCTTGTTAAGATATCATCAGTTTATTATTTTGCATTTCAGATAATAGAGTTAAATCATTTTGGTATGCTTAATAATATTTATAAGTATTAAAATAATGGAACGTTGAGATTTGAATACAATGACAGTAAACCATTGAAATTTCACATTCACATTATACAGCCATCCTGAATCCATAAGTGAATGTTAATAATGTAAAAAAATATAAAATGATTGTAATATAACCATCTAACCATTACCATATGGAGTTTTAAGACCACTATTTAATTTGCTAATTTGCTCTGAAATATAAGCAGTTGCTTTTCTGTGATCCATGACATGTCTTTGTGCCTTAAGACTTAATTTGAAATGTCCTTACCGTAAAAATATACCAAAGTAAATAAAAAAGGAGACACTTATTTACAAAACAATATTGTATACATATTACATAAATGCAATTGTTTCAAAGTCTTTTTATACAATATTGATAGAATCAGTCATTTCCATTATTTTATCATAAAAACTGCAGTGTTGCAAAGGCAGGCTGTAATTTTGAAATTCTGATTAAAAACAAATACTTTTTGGCTGCCTTTTAAGATAATGCAGTTTCTTCAAGTATGCTACAGAATTGAATGCTGACCTCTAGAAAAATGATTCTTCTTTCATTAAAGAAAATCCATTCCCCATTTGGAGGTGTATGACAATGCACCTTAAGAAAGGAGAAACTTACTATTTTACTGAATGTTTTTTATTCGAGAAACCCGATAATATCGGCCATTCAGCCTATTGTATTAGCACCATTTGGCTTGGATTGTTAGTGTACTGTACAGATCATAATAGGGATGGGGACTTGCAAATGGTGTACCATCCCTATTTTTGTGGAATTTCATCTTACCAGTATGCTATCGTACAATATAAATTCAAGTGTTGGAGGATGATTCAAATGACAGTATTTAACAATCCTGCATTTTACCAATACTACATACAGATTTTACTGTAGATATTAAATGATACCATAAAGAAATAGACTTTAAAGCACACTCCTTTAATTCATGAGAACACAAGGAGAATTGCTTTCATTTACCTAGATATGTTGTAATACATATGAACATAAAAGTAATTTGATCTCCTCGTTCAAAAACTCTGGAAATCATAAGACTTTTTGTTGCATGATTTATTTTGATGGTTAAATGCCAACCATTGCATATATTCTCTCTTTTAGTCCATATACTGAGCTTGTGCGTAAGTAACTGTAGCATACTCAAGGCTTATAGCCTGTGGTACATAATTTCACAGTTTCAAAATTGTTGAGGGGAAGGCCTTCCATATTTTAGGAAGTTATGAACCAAATGTAAATCTCATGAGCACCCACAGCGATCTACTACCATGGCTGGAATTTTCCCATATATTATTTGTTCTTTGCCATTAAAATATAGCATATTAATTGGAGACATCTTGGTGGGAGTACAGCAGGGACCTGCTGAACCTCTGGGGTTTGCTTGGTGTACAAGATGAGTATGAGGATATTTTTGTAAAAACACAAATTCACACTCTCCAGAGCAGTAATTGGCCTTATATCTTTTGGGTGCAATAATCCAATCCCATCCAAAAGCTTCAAAATCCACAGTGAGAGGGTAACGACAGCACCGAGATTCTGTTGAGTGCTCATCACAGTCAAGCCCAAAATCTCGTCTGGATCTTTTTGGTGTGTCTGTCACCTTGACTTCTAAAAAGGGATTCTGCATGAGAAGGAAAAGAACAATCAGTAATATTAATAGGTCCTGAAACACTTTCCTACTTCAAGAAGTCATTATTGAAGAAATTAATCATTTTGCTCATACCACATTTATTTTTTAAAGGCACAGCATTAAGGATTTTAATTTACACTAGGCGTGATTCTTCCCTTGTGGCTCATAAGAACATAGCAACAATGCTAATTCTCCTGTGGTCAGATCTATGTCTTTTTAATTTCTGTGTTTACTGGTTTGAGTATCTGAATGCCTGGCACATAACAGATACTCTGAAAATATTTATGGGAAGGAAGGGACAGAGGGAGGAGAGTCAAGGAGGAGGGAGGACAGCAGGGATGAAGAAAGCAGTTAGTTCTCTCTCTTCTAATTAAATATATTGGCTAAATGTGTCTGATGACTTCTGGAGGGATAAGTATATTCATCCATCCTCTGTTCCCTAGATCTTTAATTGGGGAAACTTGCTATTAAAGCCAGAGCAAAATAGTTACCTCCCAGCCCTTTATGGATTGTAATAGGAAAAAGAGAGGTAGGGTAATGAAGGTGGTAGTATGCATACTGGGTTGGAAAGAAAAACTCTGAGGAAGAGAGGGACAGATTCAGAAGATACAAAAAATATTTCATTTTATTTTTTCACTGAATGTTTCTATTCATATATTTAAACAATAATTTGCTAGTTCTTCCCTTGCCCCAATCTTTTAATGCATTTGAGACTTATCTTTTTATATGGAAAGATCTGAGGAGTATGTCATATTAATAATTATGTTTAACTTGTTTAATAATAATCTGTTTAATAATAATTTAAACTTCTGTCACATTACCAACTTTGATCATTAAAATACTACCCATAAAAAGTACTTTCTTAAATAATTAATAATGGTTTTTATCCTATATCAAAATCAAAATCAAAGTCGACTTGGTAATTATTGTTATTTAATATTATAAAAAATCACATCATTTTGTGAGTCAATCACCTGTCATGTAGCATATTTAAAGAAACATATATCATTTGGAAAATTATATAATATTTTAAAGAATATGTTTTGATTTAAAGTAGATCTGACCTTGGGACCTCATCAAAATAAAAAGCTTCTGGAGAGCAAAGGAAACAATCAGCAAAACTAAAAGGCAACCGACGGAATGGGAGAAGATATTTGCAAACGACATATCAGATAAAGGGTTAGTATAGAAAATCTATAAAGAACTTATCAAACTCAACACCCAAAAAACAAATCATCCAGTGAAGAAATGGGAAAAAGACATGAATAGACACTTCTCCAAAGAAGACATCCAGATGGCCAACTGACACAGGAAAAAATGCTCAACATCACTCATCATCAGGGAAATACAAATCAAAACCACAATGAGATACCACCTCACACCTGTCAGAATGGCTAACGTTAACAATTCAGGCAACAACAGATGTTGGTGAGGATGAGGATGCAGAGAAAGAGGATCTCTTTTTGTATTGTTGGTGGGAATGCAAGCTGGTGCAGCCACTCTGGAAAATGGTATGGAGGTTCCTCAAAAAACTAAAAATAGAACTATCCTACAACCGAGCAATTGCACTACTAGGCATTTATCCAAGGGATACAGGTGTCCTGTTTCGAAGGGACACATGCACCCCCCATGTTTCTAGCAGCACTATCAACAATAGCCAAAGTATGGAAAGAGCCCAAATGTCCATCGGCAGATGAATGGATAAGGAAAATGTGATATATATATATACAATGAAATATTACTTGGCAATCAAAAAGAATGAAATCTTGCCATTTGCAACTACATGGATGGGACTGGAGGGTATTATGCTAAGCAAAATTAGTCAGAGAAAGACAAATATCATATGACTTCATTCACGTGAGGACTTTAAGAGACAAAACAGATGAACATAAGGGAAGGGAAACAAAAATAATATAAAAACAGGGAGGGGGACAAAACAAGAGACTCTTAAATATGGAGAACAAACTGAGGATTACTGGAGAGGTTGTGGAAGGGGGGATGGGCTAAATGAGGAAGGGTCATTAAGGAATCTACTCCTGAAATCGTTGAACTATATGCTAACTAATTTGGATGTAAATTTAAAAAAAATAAAACTAAAAAAAAAAGTAGATCTGACTTAATAATTATATACTTCTTTAAAACCAAGACCATTTAAAGACTAAAAAGATAGCATTTATTGTTTGCAAGTATGATGTTTTGTTCTAAATTATGTCAATAGGTTTCAGAAGTAAAAAGTGTGGTCACATTAAATAAGTTTGTGAAAGCAGAACAGTGAGTAACTCTAAACTTATACTAGGGTTTAAAATGGTTTTTATAAAATTTATAATATATGAAGTATTGTCATCTGCTTGGTCTGATATTAAATTAGTTGGCATCACCTAAGTAAACCCTTGCACAAAAATGGTAAGGCAGCTTCGAAATAAGCTAGGTGACAAATGTTAAGTAGCCTGGAAATTTAAATTTCATTAGGGGTAATTCACAAAGTAATCTACATGTACATCAGTCAACAGTCTACAAAATAATAAACATATTTATTATGAGGAACCTTGAAAATGATACATTTAATAAGATATAGGCCTAAACATATCATACTATAAATATCATATTTATGTAAACATATATAAACATATCATGCTATAAATAAAAGCATTTTATTTTAATTATAATGTTTCAAGTTTGTTTTTTCTGCTTTTCTAAACCAAAAAATTTCAACATATTTGGCACTTTTCTGGGATAAAAAGATATGTTTAAATTTGTTGGCTATGTAGTAGAATCCACTATGAAGATTTCATGTTTTTATCCATGAAATCATGTAGCATATCAATGAAAAGCACTTTATTTCATCCCCGCTTCTAAAGAACTCCCTAAGAAGTTAAGGACTATGGCATAACTGTTTTTTTTAATCCTCATGCAAAATAAAAGTATCAAGAGGGTGTTTCATAGGATATGAAATTAGACACCTACTTTTTATTGGGTACAGAGCTACCATTGGAGTAAGATACTTTTGTCTGGTTTATGAGCATAGGAAATGGGTAGTGATTTTTCCACTATTATTCATTCACATGATGAATCAAAATGTAGCAATGTTTGCTGCTAGATGTTATTTTCAGTTATCACTTACCAGCCCATCTTCTCCTGGTCCTGGGAAGGTTACAGCAAGATCATGACCATTCTCATCTAAAGCTTTGATTTCAATGCCTAAGTTGGATTCAGGCTGTTTGAGCCAATTTTGCAACACTGTCTTCACATCAATGCTCTGCCAAATACCAGTGCCTGGGTTCATGTCAAGTTTCAGAGATCGGATTCCAGTATACCTTGTACCGTCTTTCATGGGTTTGATGAGTCTCAGGATTTGCACAAACACTGTTGTAGGAGTCTTGACGGGTCTCAGATATATCCACAGTTGGGCCTTTACGACTTTATTATATTGTATTTTAGAGCTAAATTTAAAGAAGCAACATTTGGGTTTTCCTTCTGCTTGCATTAGAAGATCAGCTATAAATGAATAAGAAAAGAAAAATGGTTATTGAAATTATTTCTCATAAAAAATGAATAAAAAATTGGTGAGCATTTTTCCCCCATTGGAATAGTGAATGCATATTTTAAAGTGAAAAACCATGTAGGATTTCATTCATAATTCAGAAAAATATCAAAGAAAATAATTACTCTAGCTTTTCAGAATTTTTTAGATATATGTTTTTTCAGCTGTTTATGAGGTATCTGCTCCCTCTCAGAGAACTGTGGGCTAAAGAGAATTCTATGAAAGAATGAGCAGTGGATGAAATTTTAAAATGATGATGATTAGAGAGAACAAGAGACACCGTGGAGGAACATCCACTTAGAATTCTTTGGGAATCTGAGTAGTTACACTTACTGAGCAGCTGTACCAATCAGTCTGGAAGAAGGAACCCTTCCCCCAGGCCTGAATTACCTGGGGACAAGACACGCTGAGCAACTAACTGAGCCCTGGGAATTAGTAGAAAATATAGCACATCTGTTATGTTTTGGCTCTGGAATAGCCCTAAAGGAACAAAACGAATCAGGTAATTAGCACAAAAATGTGAATGTTATATTCAGGCTTATCTCAAAAGTTAGAAAACACGGTCTTTAGAGCCAGGTTGTCATTGTAAGCAGCACAAGCAGTTTCTTCCCCCCTTTTGTTTTTCCAAGATTGTTTACAAATAAGGTAAATCTACTCCAGGACTAGATAGCAGAGTCTTAAAAGAGAATTATTTGTTGCATTGTAACGTGATTGCCTAATAAGCAAAACAGTATTTGAAACTGTTTTGAGTCAGGTTTCAAGTGTATAAAAGCACTGTTTAAAGCAAGACTGCAGACACATAGCATAAAATCTTTCTTGTCTTGCCATCTCTGTTAAGATGACTGTCTGCCTTTCCTTGAGTGTCGTTTTGAAATGACTGAAAAAGCAATGGTACAAAATATATTCTCTTTCAGAAGCAAGGTAGATACTACAGGTAATAGTCCTCCTCCCTCATATGAAGAAGAAAACAATATTTTAGAAGGCCATTGAGCAATGTGCCTTCCTGGAAACATGCAAACCAGGGACTCTCAACAATAGTGCCGGGGTCAAGGGAGAAGTGGGACTTTGTGAGCCATAACCTGTTTAATTAAAATGTTTATTTCTTAAGCATTTTCTGATAATAAGCTCATGATTATCATTCTGCTATGTCACTTCATCACTGGTCTTACTAGTACATTAAATTAAAAAAAACATTTTTTATACTCTCCAGTGTAAAAGCTTTCAAAGTTAAATATTTTAATTTGTAAAGAACATAGAAACACCGTGAGGAGTAGCTTTGAATAACAGAAGTCATTCTAGGCATTTAGCAGAAGACATTTTTCTCTTTTATTAGAGAAAAAAAAATTGTTATTACAGATGCCTATTTCAGGCAACTAAATGCAATCATGAAATTTCATGTAGTTTTTTAACATTGTAGTATCTCCCAATCGTTGCCTTGCAGGTACTGAGCAGTGAAAGCATAAGCATTTCCTATTTGTCAAATTAAACTAAACATTAATGCCATGCAAACATTTTATTTTATCTCCTTTTGGGTTTTTAGTGCAGCAGATTTCAGTCTCATTAGTAGATTTCCCATGAAATCTTGAAAAAGAGAAACTCTTCCTTCCTACTTACATACAAGCCAACGGCTTGTTAAAAGAGCCTGAAAATAGATCTGTTTCTCATAAACACTAGAACCACAGTCAGCAGAATTGTTGATATACACTAAGAGGGCTACTCACACTCGGTGGGCATGGTAATGATCGTTTCCGTGGTAGCGTGGTAATCGTCGTCTTCCAAAGAGCCATCACTGCTGTCATCTCTCTGGACATCGTACTGATCAATCAGTTCCCGGAGCGGAGGAGCTTTGGGCAAAAGTTGTCTTATAGCATCTTTGCTGATGTTGGGAGCCGTTTCCAGGCGAAGTTTACTGAGGATCTGAATTTTTATGGCTTCTATTCTTGAAGATTTAGTGTTTTGTCTCCAAGTACATGCATTGCACAGCCCCTCTTTTTCCACATTTTCTTTTTGCTCACTGTTCTCATTTAGATCCACTGGACCAGCAACAATCAGCATAAACAGGTAAATATAAACATAGATTTGCAGTTTCTGCATGATTTTAAAATCAATACAATCTTTTTCCTTGTTCTTATTTCTTCCTTTTACTTTTCTTTTGCTTTTGAGTAATGCCAAGCACAATTTTAATGCCTGTACAGTCTGAGAGACAACTTGCCACACCAGTGAATCTTTTATACTGTATTCCAAGTGGCTTTTTATATTCCAACTTTGATGAGACAAGTGTCGTCAGGATCTATGATTGGCTCTTGCTCCACAATGAATCTCGCTGTCAGAGGTTAAAACCCTGTCTGTCACAAGTCACCAAACAGTATTTTGTTACAGTCAAGGGTGAGCTGATTCATTCGACTACTTCATAAAAGAAATAAATCTACAAATAATGAAAGATATATGTGACATTTGAAAAAAAATAAAGTCTATGTTAACAATAATAGAAACTACACTTAAATCTTCTTAATCTTTACATGTGAAACTCAGGTTATAATTTAAATAAGTAAATCTTAGTTTTACACTTCATGCTTAAAAAGTTGAAATGTTACTTCCTTAAAAATTAAAATGAGTATCTGTTATTTAGGCAAGCATTTGAAGTAAAAATAATTTTATTTACTGTATTAAATTATGTTTAAGTGCCGTGTAATTAGGGAAATATGAATTTAAGTTAGGAAGACCTGAATTTAAAGAAAAGCTAAAATAGTGTTACTAGTAAAAGATTGGCAGCTAAAATTTGAGAGGCTTGTTTTCCTGTTTAAATTCTTAGCACACGTTAAAAATCAACTTATTATAATGTTATATTACACATGGAATTATTTTTAAATAATTTAATGTTTTTCATTACTATGAAAATGGTGCTCAATTTTTGGCTGATTACTATTCAGTTCTTTCCTCTTGTAAAGCTGCAGATTAGTATTATTCAGAAGATGTGTTTCTTCATTGTTTATTACCAAGAGGATAATGTCAGCTAGTAGAAAAAATCTCTGAACTCAGAATAAGAAGACAATGGGTTTTACGACTGGCAATGCAGCACCTAAGCACAGTTTGCCTCAGATTTCCATTGGCAAAAGTAAAAAGCGTAGTATCAATTCTATATAAATTATATCAAAATACTGTCAGCACATAAAAGTGAAAGAGCATCATAATAAAGGGGTGTCCGTTTTTAACATTCCCCAATACTACGATTGGTTTGCACCCCTTTGCCAGTTTCTCATTTTGACCAGAGGGCAGACACCTGGCAGGAATTTGGGGTAAGGTCTGGGAGCAGAGAATGGAGCTTTTTGTTCTCTAAATTTAAGTGGCCTGTGTAGGGATCAAACTCTCAACCTTAGCTTTGGGAGCCATAAGATCTAATCAAATGAACTGTTAAAGAGCTAAGCAAACATAGCCAGTGAGAAACAAGCTGTTTCCAGGCCACAGGAGATTTCTTCTTCCTACTGCTTTTTGGTAAGCTAAGGACTCCTAGGAGAGTTAATCCATTACTTCCCCCCACCCCCAAGAGAATGCAGTAGCTCATATCAAATATTTATTTTTTAGGTCACTACCACTTTTGCACATTGTACACTAATTTACTGCCTCAGTGCACTAAAATGCAACTCAGTAGCCTGAAAAGTTAATGCATTTTCATCAAATTCTTAAGAGGTATCTACATCTCTTGAGAAAAAATGGCCTTACATAATGCATTAGATTTGCCCATCATTAAAGATTAAGGAAAACCAGACACAAACCAGATGCCTGAAGGGTTTCAGATACTCTATTGTGGAACAATATTAGATCAGGCTTATAAAGTTTTATTTAGTAAATTTATTTTTCTATGTATAAATATTGGCAAGGTTATAATCATTGTAACATATGTTCCTGTATACTTCTGAGTAAGTCAAGGATTTTTTGTTGTTTTTTTGTTTTTTTTTAAACTTGATTAGAATTGCATAGCAGTTGGGAACCCGGGCTCTGGAGTCAGGCAGACCTGAGTTCAAATCTCAACATTGCCACTTCTAACTATGTGATAATGGATGAGGTACTTAACTTATCTAACCTTCAGTTTCCTCAGAGAGCTTTGGAGGGATGTAATTTAATAATGCATGTAAATTGCTGAATATAGTGCCTGTCATATAGTAAGTGATTGATAACTGTTACTTGAGTGCTCAGTCTTTGTTTCCTACAGAGGGGTTTGAGATTATGCTTAAATATATCCTCCCCATGAACTAGAACCGGTTGTAGCTGCCAATTATCAATTCATGTAGACTACCTCTTTAGTCCTCTGAGGTAACTAGAATTTTCTAATGCAGGCCTATTGCAGGCATATTTCAGCTCTTTATTCTTACTACATAGAATAAAGTAAACAAAGGTTGTCATTTCCACATATAGTCAATGCTTGTTATTCATGGATTCCATATTTGCAAATTTGCCTACTTGCTAAAATTTATTTTTAACCCAAAATCAATGCGCAGGGTGCTTTTGTGGCCACTCATGCACATGCACAGAATGGTGAAATTTTGAATCTTCTAATGCACAGGCTCCCAGCTGAGGTCATACAAGACAATGCTCTGACTTGTTTCAGCTCTCATACTGTAAACAAATGCCCTTTTTGCAATCTATTTAGTACCACATTTTTTACATTTTTTGGTGGGACCACTGTTCACAGTGGTCCCCAGTGCCTAGTGCTAAGGTGCTGTGCTCCTAAGAACGAGAAGGCTGTGATGGAAAGTAGAATAGTGGTTGCTAGGGGCTTTGAGGAGGGGTTGGTGGGAGAGCTACTGTTTGATATCTACAGAGTTTCAATTTGGGAAGATCAAAAAGTTCTGGAGGTAGATGTTGATGATGGCTGCACAAAATATAAATGTATTTAATGCCACCAAACTCTATACTTAAAAATGGTTAAAAGGTCAATTTTATGTTATAAATGTTTTACTAGAGTTTAAGAAATAAGGTTGTGATATGTCTTAGAAAAAAAATTCCTTATGGAAAACTATGTTGTTAGATGAGCTCTATTCAGGCTTGAGTTATCTATAACCTGTTGGCTGTGAGTTCAATGTTAATGAATCCACAGTATGTATTAAATAAGATATTTTTAAACAGATAAACAGGGTTATATATTGATTGGTTGGTAAAAATGTTGTGACCAGAGGCTCACAGGAATGTAGCCTTGTATTTCCTCTAGGAGCAGAGAGGTTCAATAATCACTCGTTCAGTGCTGGCAGTGACTTTATAGAACATAACTACTGTGAATATTGAAAATCTATATCTAACCAACTTCTCTAGAGATCAACATTGAATGAGTTAAGAGGTACTGAAGAAATTTCGTGAACATATATTGCTTCTCCATATATTGCTTGGGACTGCAACCTTCCCAAGGCCTCAGAGTAGGAACCTTCACTGTGGTCTGACTGCTGATGGCCTGGCTTTGGCTGTTTCATGAAGGAGACAGGACAGTGTGTGATTAGGATGAGTGAACAGAGAAGAATTTCTTTTAGCTGACTGGGAGAAGTTGGTCAGCCAGCTTGTTGGCTTTGTCTTAGGTTGGCCATCTTTAAAAGCAGTTTCTCATAGGAATCAGATTTTAGGTGATTAATGCAGCACTTCACAAGACTTGTATTTTTCTTTCCCCTATGCTTCTTTGCACTGAGTGGGCCTTACATTTCTAAATGTTTATTTATTTATTTATTTTTGAGAGAGAGAGAGAAAGAGATTGGGGGGAGGGCAGAGAGAGAGGAAGATAAAGAATCCCAAACAGGTTCTGCACTGCCTGACACAGTGCTCTGACTTACGAATTGCAAGATCATGACCTAAGCCAAAATCAAGAGTTGGATGCTCAACCGACTGAGCCACCCAAGGCACTTCGGGCCTCACATTTCTGTAACCATAAGTAAGGTAGTAAGCAAACTTCTCTCATCTCTGATACAAATACCAGAGGGTGTTTTAAAATAACTTTGAGAGTATAAAGCATATTTCCCCAAGCAGGTTTATGGTTTTACTCTTTATAATCTGGGAACTACTGAGTACACAAATATAAAGGCTTGCCAGATTTTTTTTTTGCATTTTCTTTTTTTTTCAATATATGAAGTTTATTGTCAAATTGGTTTCCATACAACACCCAGTGCTCATCCCAAAAGGCACCCTCCTCAATACCCATCACCCAACCTCCCCTCCCTCCCATCCCCCATCAACCCTCAGTTTCTCAGTTTTTAAGAGTCTCTTATGCTTTTGCTCTCTCCCACTCTAACCTACTTTTTTTTTTCCTTCCCCTCCCCCATGGGTTTCTGTTAAGTTTCTCAGGATCCACATAAGAGTGAAAACATATGGTATCTGTCTTTCTCTGTATGGCTTATTTCACTTAGCATCACACTCTCCAGTTCCATCCATGTTGCTACAAAGGGCCAAATTTCATTCTTTCTCATTGCCACGTAGTAGTCCATTGTGTATATAAACCACAATTTCTTTATCCATTCATCAGTTGATGGACATTTAGGCTCTTTCCATAATTTGGCTATTGTTGAGAGTGCTGCTATAAACATTGGGGTACAAGTGCCCCTATGCATCAGTACTCCTGTATCCCTTGGGTCAATTCCTAGCAGTGCTATTGCTGGGTCATAGGGTAGGTCTATTTTTAATTTTTTGAGGAACCTCCACACTGTTTTCCAGAGTGGCTGCACCAATTTGCATTCCCACCAACAGTGCAAGAGGGTTCCCGTTTCTCCACATCCTCTCCACATCTATAGTCTCCTGATTTGTTCATTTTGGCCACTCTGACTGGTGTGAGGTGATATCTGAGTGTGGTTTTGATTTGTATTTCCCTGATGAGGAGCGACGCTGAGCATCTTTTCATGTGCCTGTTGGCCATCCCGATGTCTTCTTTAGAGAAGTGTCTATTCATGTTTTCTGCCCATTTCTTCACTGGGTTATTTGTTTTTCGAGTGTGGAGTTTGGTGAGCTCTTTGTAGATTTTGGATACTAAGGCTTGCCAGATTTTAAATGATGTGGCCAAAGAAAGGAGAAGACTAGGAATTAGAATGGATCATGAGTTATTCAACTCTGTTGTAGGAAAAAAAACAGAAAGATATTTTATCTGATCACTCTTGCCATTTCCTTGTAATGACAGCCCTTTAGTGTCATTCTATGCTAATTATGCTTAAGGCCAGAAAAAAAGACTGTATAGTGTTATAGTGTCCAACTCACACAGCAGCATGAGAAGGTAGTCATCCCACATTGATGTCCAATTACTAATGCTTTAAATAGATTAGAACAAAAATTAACAGAAACAAAAGTATTCTTGAGCTAGAGACCAACAGTATAGGAATAAGAGACCTGAAATATACTTTGACTTTGCTGCTGAGGTTTTATGTGACCTTGAATGAGTCGATTAGCAAAGCCTTCATTTATGAATCTAGGTATGTATGTATTCTTTTTAATTTTTTAATGTTTGTTTACTTTTGAGAGAGAGAGAGAGAGAGAGACGGAGAGTGAGCGGGGGAGGGGCAGAGACAGAGAGGAGTTACAGAATCTGAAGCAGGCTCCAGGCTCTGAGCTGTCAGCACAGATCCTGACACAGGACTGGAATCCATGAACTGAGATCATGACCTGAACTGAAGTTGGATGCTTAACCAACCGAGCCACCCAGGTGTCCTTGTATGTATGTATGTATTAATTAATTTATTATTTTATGAAATATTTTAATGCCTACATGTACCTGGAAATGTGCTGGAGTTTAAGGAGAAAACAACGAGCCAGACAGAAATTGTCACTGTCATCATAAAACCTACAGTCTAGTTTCTTTGTGTAAAACATGAAAAGATTTGATTAGGTGTGCCCCTTCAGCTGAGGTTTATCCTCTAAGGTAGTAAATCTTAAACTTTTTGGTCTCAGGATTCTTTTATACTCTTAAATATTATAAACAATCCTCAAAAGGTTTTGTTTATATTGGTCATAGTTAACAATATTTAACGTATCACAAAATTAAAAATGAGAAATTTTAGAATATAAGCATTCACAAGTATATATTGTATTTGCTGACAGTGATGATGTTGTCACATGTCATGGAGCCTCTGGAAAACCCCACTGTACACAAAAGAAAAAAATAAGAGTAGTAAAAACACATCTTAGCATCATTATGAAAATAGCTTTTATTTCAGAGACTCTCTGAAAGGGTCTCCACTCCAGAGATTCCCAGACCACACTTTGAGAACCATGCCCCAAGTGATAATGTTTATACTTCAATTAAATATTGTTTCCCTATAAGTTGAATACCCTCTTCCTAGTACCCGTAGCTTTGCGTTTAATGAGAAATCAAATATGGGAATTTTTAAACATTGTGTATTTATTTACTGACACATAATTGTAGCCAAGAGCAGAAATATAAATATTACTCTACTATAATCACCAACTACCAACTTACAGTATATCGAGAGAACATTTTCACATTTGTCAATTCTAGGGTATTGACTGAAATCTGTGGTCGTGAGGAATTTTTGTATATGGTCTTCAGTTCAGTCTTGAGATAATAACATCCATATTATGGCAATGCTTCATAATAATGTCCCAGATAGTAAAGTTTCTGCATTCTACCCTACTTTAGAGGTAGAATTAACTAAAACAAAAAAAAAAACAAAAAAAAAACTTCAAAATGTGATTTCTGCTCTCTTTCCGTTCCAAAGTAGGAACTCTAATTTATTTATTAGAGATTTGAAATACAGAGAATAGGGTTATAATTTAGCTTTCTCATTTTTTCCATTGAAAAAAAGATGCTATACTCAAAGAGTTAGTGCTAACATTGTATAGGTTGTGCATGCCTTTATTATTAAAATTCTAAATTGCTTGCTTTTTTCCCCCTTACTTGTCTTCCTGCAACTCCAAACAGACTTTGAGCTCTTTAAAGGCTGGGAATTATTGTGTTCATTTTTGTGTCTTCAGCTCTTGGTTCAACAGCCAGCACATAATTATGTTGGCAAAAGGGTATTCACTTAATAATTAAACTAATAAATGAATGAATGTTTCCTTAAATACAAGAAACATCAACTTACTAATTTTCCAATGGTAGAATTAGTTATTTATAGCTTTTCTAAGTGACTCTAGTTATGTTTTTAGTTTGCGCTGATGATGGTCTGTAGCATTTTTCCTGGGGTCCCTCCTCTGCAAACTGGTAGGGAGACTGGTGTTACAGGTCCCTGTTGTCTTTGCCACCTCTAGTAGTTCTCTGGTAGAGCAATGAGCACTTTGAACGTCCCAGTGGAGCTTTTGCATTTAATAATTATGACTACCCTTAGACATCATGTGGCTCTTAATGGGGACCTTGCTAGGGAGTGGCCATGACACCACTATTTAAGACCTTAAGACGAGAGCTCCCACCCAACATAGGTCATATTTAGGTCAAATTGATTTTCAGGAGTATCAAAGGTAGCCAGAGAAGAGAAAAGAAATCTCAAAAGAGCAGTGTGTATGTCTGTGTGTGTGTGTTTAAGCAAGGCAAAGGTAGAACAATCTTTTTTACCTTGACCCAATGCAGAGAACTGAGAACTGATTATATGTGCCATAGTCTTCACTTCTCCTTCATATTCTTTTCTGTAAAGTACTAAGTTTCTCAGTGATCCTTCTCTCCCTGCTTTCTTTTCATACGAGAAAGAAGGAGCTTTCCTCCAAAACTGGGATAGAGTTTATCACCTCAGTTTACCCAGGATGGCATAGCTCTTTGAGTGAACAGCCAAGGTGGGCCAGAGGTCAACCTATTTCCCAGAATGCCCTCTTAAATAAAGTTCCTTAGCTCCCAGGGGTGTCTGTGAGTTCCATAAGTAATTTCATAAAACTTAGCTCTTTATGCATATTCTAGATCATCCAGATAACCACCTTACATCTGATTACTGCTTCAATGTCTTCATTTTCTACCCTGTCTGCAAATACAGTGTTTACAGGTGAGGGTTTTGTTTTTTTGTTTGTTTTGTTTTGTTTTGTTTTTGCTATAATCAAGCTGACTTCAAGTACCACCTAGAGTGATAAGGGTTACCTTTTACTCATGGGAATTCTTTTAAAAAATTTTTTTTGAAAGGTATCTTTACATTATTCAAGTTTGAGAACCTGGCTCAAATAATTTCCTTATTTTATCCATAGTAAATAAGCATAGCTACTTCAGTTCTTTGCCCAAAGACAGTGGCTTAGTTTGGAAAAAGTCTGTAATTCACTAATTTATCTCTTTTTGCTGGAGCTAAATTTTCTTTTTAGAAAATTTAGACTGGGTGGCTCAGTTGGTTGAGCATCCGACTTCAGCTCAGGTCATGATCTCGCAGTCTGTGAGTTCGAGCCCCGCGTCGGGCTCTCTGCTGACAGCTCAGAGCCTGGAGCCTGCTTCAGATTCTGTGTCTCCCTCTCTCTCTCTCTCTGCCCCTCCCCTGCTCATGCTCTGTCTCTCTCTGTCTCAGAAATAAATAAATATTTAAAAATTTTTTTTTTCTTTTTTGTGTATGTTGAATGTATATGCAGTGAGACAGCATGTCGAATGTTTCAGACTGCCTGATTGCAAGTTATACCAGTCTTTAGTTGGGCTCTCTAATTTGCTCCAGCCACACCCTCACTTTCAGCCTACACTTCCACACATTGCCCGTCATCCTGGATTAAGAAGGCACAAACTTCTGCCTGCACCTATACATTTTCTTTCCCAAAATTTAATGAAGTCAAATTTTTAAAATTTACAAGTGAGAAATATAATAAGTATAATAAGAAGTTAATATTCATTATTTTTGATGACCGATTTCCTTCCTAATATTTTGATTTACTTTAGAACAAGCACAGGGTTTCCAGAGCAGATAACAATATAGATTGAATTGGCAAAGGCATATCTTTTGTTTTAAAATCTTTACCCTTATTATTGAGTTAAGCTTTCTGGTAAAGAACCACTTCCCAAGAGAAAATCTTGCAGTTTTCAGGGTCTTGTTTTGGGGGCCTTTGGAAACCATAGTAGTCTCAATAAAGAGTGTTTTTCTGGAAATAAAAAGAAATATTTTAACTTTTTTTAGATTTGGGTTTTAAAATGTAAAATCTTAAAATGCTTTTTTAAAAAAATAACTCCCTTTGAACTCAATTAGTGGCTTGGCAGTAATGATAGCCTTAGAAGAGTTTAGTTCCTTCCAAGAGTATTCAGAAAATGTTTTCTTCTTTTTTTGGAATTGCCTGCAGTATTGTTTTTTATAATTCATAGAGTATTGGCTTCCAGAAGCATTCCGTTTCCAAATTCTTTTGTAAATTCCTAGAAAGAACTCTTCAAAAAATAATATCCATTTGGTCATGTTTTCATTTACTTGTTCATTAAACACTTATTAGTACCTGGTTTATGATAGGTACTATGCCAAGAATTGGAAACAAGGGGGGGAAAATGATGCTTTTTGCCTAGGGGAAAAAAAACTCTGAATTTTAAAAATAAAAGAATTTTAAGATTGTTATGTCTAATCTACTTGTGAGCACATGGAGAAACTGAGGCCCAGAGAAAGGTTGCATAACTTAAATTATGAAATTTTAAAAAGCTTGTTTGATTTACAAAGGTAATTTGCATTGAAGTACTTTTGAAGCACCAAGTATTTCTTTTATATTGAGTTAAGATTTTTTTTTTAATGTTCTAAAATTAACAAATAAGGTCAGTGCTCAATTTCCTGGGTCAATGCCACAGTGGTGCCCTTTGTTCTTGGAACCAGTCCATAGTCTGGCTTGGCAACTGAAAGACCCAATGACCTGCATTTGGCAATTAGTATAGGAGTTTTAGTGTCTACTGACTAAACATACTTTGATTGCCCATTTGCTTAGATATTGGGGGTCAGCCTTTTGTTATAGAATGTCACCCTTTCTGTTAAACTCATTTTTCAATATTTTGAATTATGTACTTGCATTCTGGAAATTTCAAATGAATAAGTCAGTAGTTTCTAGTAATTTTAACCATAGAGAGCTCTGACCTTTTTTTATTAGTTTAAAAAAACATACCACCTTTAATTATAGGAAAAACATTTCATTTAATTAGATTTAACATGAACATTCTGGCCCCTGCTGGGAACTCTAAGAACTACATCGCTTGTACTACCAATTTTTCTAAGGTCTAAGGACTTAAACCTTGAATTCAGTTTTATATATATTCTCTCTTTTTTGTAACATACAGAAATGTATTAAATAAAATCTGTAAGTAAAGCTAATGCTTTACTATTATTGAAATTCGAAATCTGTGTTAAATATTGGACATTTTTACATGGCACATTGAATTTAAATCTACCATAATTCAAATTTTGTACCCTGGTTTTCAGTATGAAGAAATCTAATATTTTTCATCTGCACTCAAACTCAGATGAGAAATCTGATAAGAGAACAGGTGAAATGTAAATACTTGAAAAAATGTGGGAAAGGCTCTACTTAGCATTTCATTTCATCAAATATTTGCGGAATACCTAGTGTTTGGTTGTGGGTAGGCACTGAGTATATTTATAGAAAACATTGCCCCATTTCAGTGGATAATAGTTATAAAACAGCACTCAGCAAATGTGAAATCATGGAATGGAGTATGGACTGTAGGACAAACCAACAGTTTCTTGGGTATAGCCGGAACAATTTATGTACATGGGAGGCAGGCTGGAGGGTGGTGGACAAATGAGAGACTGGAAACAAGATTATAAAACCTCCCCTTTCCAAAACATGTGAATAAATAAATACTCTTCCCTAAACAGTCTCTATGAGCTCTCTGACTTTGACCAAATTAAGTGACCTTCATTTCCTTTTCTGCAAAATGGAAATATAGGTCACATTGTGAGGCCTAAATGAGATGAAGTGCCAAGAACAGTGCCTGGTGCCGAGTAAGCACTTAGTAAATATTCAATGTTAAAATCACTGTCAACATGTAATAATAATATCAGTTGTACCTAACAATATGTATATCATTAATGTTAATTTGTATTAGAAATCTTTGCAAAACTGAAAATTTATTAATTGAAATTTTGTAAAGTGAGAGATGAGTATACTGTTGACTCTTGAATAATATAGGTGTTAGAGGCCCCAACCCCCATGCAGTCGAAAATCTGCATATAACTTTTGACTTCTCCAAAACTTAACTAATAGCCTACTGTTGACCAGAAGCCTTGCCAATAACATACGTGCTAATTAATGCATATTCTGTATGTTATTAAATAAAAATAATGTATTACATATACAGTAAAGTAAGCTAGAAAAAAGAAAATGTTAAGGAACTCATAAGAGAAAATATATTTACAGTACTGTACTGTATTTACTGAAAAAAAATCTGGTATAAATGGACCTGCACAACACAACCTGTGTTGTTCAAGAGTCAGCTGTATATGATGTACACAAGGGGAATATCTAAAGCAAAATGACTAAAAAAAAAAAGCTACAAAGAAAAATGTGGGGGGGAAACATGCCAGGTAAATGTTAACAAAAAGAAAGCTGGGGTCATGATATTAATCACAGATAAACTAAATTTAAGGCAGAAAGTGTAAGACAGGACAAATAGGGAAATTTTATGATGACAAAGGATTTACAGAAAGGATATACCTTTCATATATATTCAATCACTGAACAATATAATAACAAAAATAAATAAAGAAAAACTGCAGAAATACAAGGAAAAATGATCAGACATGAAATAGTAGCAGCCTACTTTAATTCACTTCATGGATCAAGCTGTCAAAAGTTAGTAAGAATATACCTGAGCAACAAAGTCAATAAGGTTGATGAAATAAATGTGGTTAATGGAATAGATGAAATAGATATCCTGTTAACTGATAATCTTATTTTAAAAAACTCATGAAACATTTACCAAATTGACTAAATATATTGGCTTCTACCCAAAAAGCTTCTCAATAAATTCCCAAAATTAAAAATAATCTAGACCACATTCTCTGATAACAGTGTAATTAAGCAAAAATGAATAACCAAAATAAAATTCAATGTCTCCACTACTTGGAAATACAAAAGTTATTTAAAAGAATTTTGGGTACAAATTGGAAGTAAAACTGATATTGCAGAATGTGTACAAAATAATAATTAAAACACTATGTAGAAAATAATAATTAAAACATTATATACCAAGACCTATAGGATATAACTATCAGTGTGTTTAGCAGATATTAATAGCTGTAAACATGTATTGCTAAACTAAAAAACATGAGGATAGCAAACTATTTAACTCAAAAAAATTAGAAAATGAACTACAAGGGCACCTGGGTGGCTCAGTCAGTTGAGTGTCTGACTCTTGATCTCAGCTCAGGTCATGATCTCAGGGTCATGAATTCAAACCCCATGTTGGACTCTACCCTGGGCGTGAAGACTACTTAATAAAAAAAATAAAAATAAAAATTTTAAAAAAATAAAAAAAAATCCCCAAAGCAACAAAATAAACTATAAATTAAACCTTAAAAAGCAGAAGAAAAACTAAAATTGAGTTGGAAAGAGCAAAGCAGTAGAATTAATACTATGACCTGTTTTCTTGCGGAAAAAAAAGCCATAATACACTAGCTAAGCTCATCAAAACAAATAAGGCACAAATATTCTAAATTAAAAAGGAAAGATTTATAGACACTGTGAGATAATTAAAGAATTAAGAGTATACTGCAGAAGTATTATACAAATAAATTTAAAGACCTGTGTGAAATTAAGATGATAAAGATTTTCTAGAGAAAAACACAACAAAGAAAGAACATGGAATAATTACCAGAGAACTAGTTTCTGAAATGTGCCAGTTTATAGATAATTCTTGCAAATCTTCAAAGGACAGATAGTATTTTTCAAAATAGTGTTTTGAGGTGAGCATTTTCTTACTGAAATATAACAATATAAAGTGTATTCTCATAGTAAAGGCAAGTATTATTAGGTGAAACTTTTGGTTCAATGTATATATTTATACCAGGTTTCCTTTTAAAGCTGCATTTCTTATTGTGAGTCACAAGCAAAACACTCTGAAAGCTAACTTTTCTAGAATTTTAGTAAATTAAAGAATGAAAATAAATGGACAGAAAGCTTACAAAAAAATTTAAGCTCCCATAGTACTGATGCTAACACCTGGCAATGATAATAAGAAAAGAATATTGACACAAAATTTTAAATTAAATATTAGCAAGTACAATTCTGCAGCACATTGAAAGAACAGCATACTGTAGCCAAGCCCAGTCATTCCAGCAGTGCAGACATGGTTCAATATCTGAAATTATTAATATCTTTCAACATATTAATAGGTAAAAGGAGGTGGGAACATGATTGTCTTAATAGATTCCTGTAAGGCACATGACAGAAGTCCTTTAATTAGGATCAGTCTTTATTTAAAAACCTTCAGTAAAATATGAGGAGTTGGAGAGCTTGTTAAAGTGATAAATCAGTATTATGTTTAATGATAAAACACTATGCATATTTCATTAAAATTGGAAATATATGAATTATATATTCATATATAATCATAAATTTTCTTCATAACTGCATATATATATAATTATAACTATTACTTGTCATTTTTATGGCATTACTAGCCATGAAAAATAGACAAGATAGTAGGATAAGGGGTGCAAATATAGGGGGAAAAAAGAGCCACAGATAGAGGACAATAAAAGACAATATTACAGATGGTATAATTTAATGCCTGTAAAAAAAAATCTAAAGAATCAACTGAAAAAAAAAAAATATATATATATATTTAGTAAGATGGCATGTTACAAAATTAATATAGTCTGAAATCACAGATTTTTCTCTATGCCAAAAGTAAATAACAAGAAAATGTAATGAACAAAAAAAAGATGTCATTCAAAATAATAGCCAAAATTAAACCAAACCAGATAAAAAAACACCTAAGGAGAACTCAGCTAGAGGTGTGTGGGCTCTGCATTAGTAGTTCTTAACCCTGACTGGGGTGAAGCTCTTACTAAATACACAACGCCTGTGCTCGCCACCAAGCCAATTAAGCCTTTGGGGGTAGGGCCTAAACATCTGTATTTTTCCATCCAAGTGATTGTAAAATACAAAGAAAAAACTGCTGCTCCATATGAAGAAAATATTAAAAATCATAATAAATGGAACAACACATCCTATTCATGGATAGGAAGACTCAATGTTGTATAAATCCCATTCTCTTCAATCTACAAATGCAGTGTAATTTCCACTTAAAATAGCAGTCAGTTTTTAAACATAAGAAGTACTCCAGAATAGCTAGGTAAGTTTTTCAAAGGCAGAGAAATGAGAGGGGAATAACATTCATGGATATGAAAACATTTTAAGAACTGGTCATTTAAAATAGCATGTTATTGACAGAAAATAAAAAGGTAGAGAAGTGACACCGAAAAAAAAGGAGTGAAAAATAGAACCAAGCAAGGGTCATTTTTAAGTTAGGCCACTAAAAAGATGCATTATGTATTAGTATTGAGACAGACCAAGAGTCACATGGACCCCTGGCTGTAAGCTCCATAAAAGCAGGGACAATTTCATATAAGTCAAAAATTTAAATCTCAAAAATGAAACTAGAAAAGTATGAAAAGAAAAATGTGAGTGCTTTTTGTATACCATTATGTAAATTTTGAAGTGGTGCCTTACGGTCTAAGCATATATATGCACATGAATTTGTTTAAGGTTTTCTTTGCCATGATGGAAATTTAAAATTCACTAGTCACATTTATCAATTTTTTCTATTGTAGCTTGATAAATGTGCCTCAGTAAAAGTTTTTCATTTTAGCATGGCAAAGAAAACCTCTAAAAAAAGTCATGCACAGTACAAAATATTTTCCTTTTTTTTAAAGTTTATTTATTTATTTTGAGAGAGAGAGAGAGAGCAAGAGAGGGAGGGGCAGAGAAAGAGTCAATCCTAACCAAGCTCCCCACTGTCCGCTCAGAGCCCCTTACAGTGCTAAAACCCACGAACTAAGAAATCATGACCTGAGCCAAAATGAAGAGTCGGACACTTAACCAACTGAGCCACCCAGGTACCCAACATAAAATATTTTCTAATTTTTCTTGTGGTTAGTTCTTTCACCTAATGGTTAATTACAAGTATGTTGTTTAGATATTTCCAGATATTTAGAGATTTTCTAGATATACTTTTGTTACCAATTTCTAGTTTAATTCTGTTCTGATCCGAGAACATACTCTATATGATTTCAATCCTTTTTCATGTATTGAAGCTGGTATTATGACCCAGCAGACGGTCTATCTTGGTGGGTATTTCATGAGCACTTGAAAAGAATATGTATCCTTTTATTGTTGCCTGTAGGATTCAAAAAATGTCTATTAGGTAAAATATGATTAAGTTTTATATATCCTTCTTTCTTTTTTTTTTTTTTTTTGAGAGAGAGGGAGAGTGTGAGAAGAGCACATGCACGAGTGGGGGAGGGACAGAGGGAGAGAAAGATAAACAGAGAGAGAGAATCCCAAGCAGGTTCCACGCCCAGTGTGGAGCCCAATGTGGTGGTGGGGGTTGGGGGGGTGGGGGTGGATCTCACAACTGTGGGATCATGACCTGAGCCAAAATCAAGTCAGTTGGCTAACTGACTGAACCACCCAGGCATCCCATCCTTACTTATTTCTATCTACTTGTTCTATCAGTTACTGAGAGAGGAGTATTGAAGTCTCCAGCTCTAAAATGTTGGATCTGACCATTTCTCTGTTCATTTCTGTCAGTTTTTGCTTCATGTATTTTGAAGCTGCATAATTGGATGCATTCATATTTACAGTTCTAATCTTTCTTGATGAATTTGACTCTTTTATCATTTTGCAATGTTCCTCTTTATCTCTGGTAGTATTCCTTGTCTTGGATTCTGCTTTGTCTGATATTGATATAGCTACTCCATTTTTCTTAAGATTAGTGTTTGCACTAATTTCTTTTCCCAGCCAATTACTTTCAACCTATCTGTGTCTGAATGTTTATTTTTGTTTTGAAAAATTTTAATTCCAGTATAGTTAACATACAGTGTTATATTAGCTTCAGGTGTACAATATAGTGATTCAACAATTTTACACATTACTCAGTGCTCTTCATAATAAGTGTACTCTTAATCCCGTTCACCTATCCCCCCATCCACCTCCCCTCTGGTAACTATCTGTTTGTTCTCTATAGTTAAGAGTCTGTTTTTTAGTTTGTATTTTGCTTTGTCTTGTTTCCTAAATTACACATATGAGTAAAATCATATGCTATGTGTTTTTCTCTGACTTATTTCACTTATCATTATACTCTCCCATCCATGCTGTTGCAAATGGCAGGATTTCATTTGTTTATATGGCTGAGTAACATTCCATTGTATATATATACCACATCTCCTTTATCCATTCATCTATTGATGAAACTTGAGTTTCTTCCATAATTTGACTATTATAAATAATGCTACAATAAATATAGAGTGCATATATCTTTTCAAATTTGTATTTTTGTCTTCTTTGGGTAAATTACCCAGTAATGGAATTGTGGAATCATGTAGTAATTTTATTTGTGCCTTTATTTTTAAATTTTTTTTTTTAATGTTTATTTATTTTTGAGACAGAGCATGAACGGGGGAGGGTCAGAGAGAGGGAGACACAGAATCTGAAACAGGCTCCAGGCTCTGAGCTGTCAGCACAGAGCCGGACGCGGGGCTTGAACTCACGGACCGCGAGATCATGACCTGAAACGAAGTCGGCGGCTCAACCGACTGAGCCACCCAGGCGCCCCTGTGCCTTTATTTTTAAAGTGTGTTTCTTGAGGACCACATATCATTGAGTTTTCCTTTTTTTAATTCAGTCTTACAACATTTGCCTTCTAATTAGAGTATTTAGATTATTTACATTTAGTGCAGTTATCTGTATGGCTCAGTTTAAGTCTAGCATGTTGCTTTTGTTTTCTATCTGTCCCACCTGGGTTTTTTTGTTTGTTTTTCTCTTTCTATCTTCTTTCAGATTATTTTTTAGTGATTAATTTTATCTCCATTATTGATTTATTCACAATGCCTGATTGTTTTATGTATGTAGTGGTTGCTCTAGAGTTTATAATATGCATCTTTAATTTATCACAGTCTACTTTTAAATAATATCTTATTGCTTCATGTATAATGTAAGAACCTCATAACAATATGCTTCCATTTCTCCTCTCCCATCCTTTGTGTGGTTGCTGTCATACCTACATTATAAATCTCCTAATACATTCATTATTATTTTTTGCCTTAGTCAATTTCCTAGAAAAAGTTTTTATACTTATGCATATATTTATCATTTTCGATGTTCCTCATTTTGTTGTGTAGACCAGGATTTCTCAACCTTAGCACTATTGACACTTTGGACTGGATAATTCTTTACTGTGACTGTCCTATACACTGTAGGATCTTTAACAACATCACTGGCTCTACTATTAGATGCAATAACAACTCTCCCCCAGGTCATGCCAACCTGAAAACAATTTTTTTGCCAACAAACAAATGTCTCCAGACATTGCCACAAGTTCCCTGGGAGATGAAATTGTTACCAGTTGAAAGATAAAACTGTCACCAGTTGAGAACTACTGGAGTCAACTGAAGTTTCTATATGAAATTATTTTCCTTAAGCCTAAAAAAATATTCTTGAACATTTCTTTTACTTCAGGATTGTTGGTGACAAGTCAGCTCAGCTTCTGTTTGTCTGAAAAAGGCATTATTTTACTTTTATTTTTGAGGAATATTTTCACTGGATGTAGAATTTTCTATTAACAAAATTTTCCTTTAAGCATTTTAACAATGCCATTTCATTGTCCTCCAGGTAACATTGTTTCCCACAAGAAATTAGTAGTAATTCATGTCATTGCTCTTGTACAATTTGTCTTTTTCTTTGACTACTTTTAAGATTATTTTCTTTATCATTGGTTTTCATCCACTTCATTATAATGTGCCTTGATGTGGTTTTCTTTGTTGGCTTCATTGGCTTTTCTGGATTTGGGAGTTTATAGTTTTCATCAAATTTGGAAAAATTTAGCCATTATTTATTCAAATACTTTTTTCTTTCCCATCCCATTCTGGGACTTTAATTGCACATAAATTAATTAGACAACTTGATGTTGTCCTACAGGTCACAGAGCTTCTATTTGTATTATTTTTGATTCTCTTCTTCTCTCTGTGCTTCAGTTTTGATAGCTTCCATGACTATTCTTCTGGTTCATTGATTTTTTTTTTCTGCAGTGTCTAATCACCTATTAGTCTCATCAAGTGAAATTTTCATTTCGGACATTGTATTTCATTCCTAGAAAATCCATTTGGTTCTTTAATATATCTTTCTTTACTTCCCTTATTGTGTTTTTTTGAGAACTTTGAGCATATTTAATGACTGTTTTAAAATTCTTGTCTGCAGATTCCATTACCTATGTCTTTTGTGTGTGTGTGTCTGTTGACTGTTTTTTTCTCCTGGTTATGAGTCACATTTTTTTCTCTCATTTGTATATCTGGTCAATTTTAATTGGGTGTAAGGAATTGTAAATGTTATATTGCAAAATTTTTGAATTTTGTTTTCTTCCTTTAGAGTGTTGAAGTTGGTTTAAACAAGCCATTAAGTTACTTGGAGATAGCTGGATGTTTTGACTTTCAAGCTTTGCTGGTGTGCATCTACAGTAGCCTTTATTCCAGGCCTGGTTTTGTCCGATTACTGAAGTATGACTTTTCTAAGGTCATTTAATGCCCTGAATATCCAACAAGTCTTTCTACTCTGGCTGGTCAAAACTTAGAGTTCTTTGTGATGCTGAAGAATGTTCAACTTATGGTTCCCCTGGCCCTTGAAGCTTCACTCTGTTAACTTATAACCGATTTTAGATTTAAGGGAACCCCTGTGCAGACTTCTGGAGTCTTTCTTTGCATAGCTCCCTCCTTTCTGGAACTCTGCCCCACAATATGCTCAGCCTCTCCAATTTCTGTTTCCTCAACTTAGCAAGATTATTGTACTCTCTTCCCCTTCTCTGCCTTGTGATCCAAAATGTGCCTCACTGTTACAGCAGGAAGGCCAGTACAGTACCAGAAAACCAAATGTGCTTGAGTTAGTAGTCCCCTTAGAAGACAAATATAACAAAGGGAAAAATGAAACAACGATGACAGGAAAAGGGCTAAATTTCTTCTTACCTTCAATCCAGGACCCTTAAGAATAAGAAAAAGTTAAGCCAATAGAAAAATGGCAAAACATAAATACTAAGTTCTAGTAAACCTATAAAAAGTATTCAACCTCACTCCTAAGTAAAAATATAATTAAAATACCAGTGAAATACCATTTCTCATTCAAGTATTAGGATGAACACAGGAAAATAGCCTCTTCCTTTCCTCTTGGTGGGAGTGTAAATTTTAATTTTTATCCACACTGCAGGACAATTTGGCACTCTCTTTCAAATTTTTAAATATGTTATTCCCCTTTGACCCAGCAATTCCATTTTCTTGGATTTGACCTCAGATTAACTTCACAAACTAAAAAATATTTGTAGAGCTTATAATGTTGAAAAGTTAGAAATAATGTACCTGTCTAATAATTTAAAATAAATAAGTTACAGTATCTCTAAGCAGATCTATATGTATATACTGACATGGAAAGATGACTATAATATACTAAGTGGAGAAAGCAAATTTTAGAACAGAATAGATTTTATAACTATGAAAAAAGAAAAGTTATATTCAATACACGTATGTTTTCTTCATAGAAATCCAACCCCATGACTTTTAATATCAAATATTTGCTGGTGTTTGCTCCAGACTTATATTCAACAGTCTACTTTACATCTCTGTTGGATAGTTAATAGGAATTTCCAATTCAACATGGCCAAAGCAGAAGGCCTGACTTACCAATTCTTTCCCCCACACAGCCTTCCCCATTTCAGTAAATGACACCGCCATTCAACCACTTGTTCATGTCAAACACCTGGGAGTCAAAGAATTTTTCTCACTAAGCTCCCCACTCCACATCATTCAGTAGGAATAAAGGAGTCAGAAAGCTGGAAGTTATAATAGAGTATTTCCTGGTTGTGGGATAATGAAATAGCTACCATTTTTTCAACTAGCAATAAATTAGTCACTATATCAGGAACTTCATACACGTTATCTCATTTAATCCTCACAAAACTCTATAAGGCAAAAGTTATTTCAACATTTATAATAATTTAAAATTTCACTTTTCAGTGAAAAGTGAGCCTTGTGTGTATGTTTGTGTTTATGTATAAATCCTTTTGTGTTTCTCTTTCTCTGTTGCAGCATATAATTCCTGCCAGAATATGGTTAACAGGTAATATAGATGTCCTAGAATACCCGTTTAGTCCCAAAGTGGATTCTAGTGGAGACATATTAGGCACTTGTTGTGAGGTGTTGATTCTCATAGCTGTTATGTACGAATAGGTCCTGATATTCCCACTTCTTCACTAGTTCAAATTCTATGATGTAGAATGCATTCTCCCTAGGTTATACAAAAATTGTGCTGCTTTCCCAGTTGGATAAAAATATTAGCTGTCTTTATGTTTACACGGATGCAGGTTTTTTTAAACAAATGCATTCAGCGTGATTTATTACTCAGCAGAATCACAGAGGGATTTGAAAATTAATTTTATCAGGTGCTGTGCTAAGTTCCAGTAACAAAAAAATTAATAAAAACATGATGCCCCTGATGACCTTACATTCCAGTGGGGGAGACAGACTTGTAAACAGATATGTTAAAGTAGAAGGTGGTAAGTGTTCTTCTGAGGATTGAGCAAAGAGCTGTCAGTGCAAAAGCACAGAGGACTCTGCCTAAGGGAGTCAAGAAGGTTTAACAGAATAGGTGACATTTGAGCTAGATCTTGAAGGATGGACAAGAGTTTGCCAGGTGAATGAGATGATCTCTATATAAAGTGCCTAGTACAGGGCCAGGCACTTGGTAAGACCCAATAAATGTTAACATCTAGTTCCAGTTGGGGAAGTGTTCCAGGCAGAGGACACAGGTCAGAACACTTATTGAGTACCTTGTATATGTCAGGCACTGTTCCAGGTTCTTTAGTCCTATGTGCCAGGCACATCCTGTGAAGACAGATAATTACACAAGGGTCTGGTTCGTGAGCCATGTTCAGATCTACTATTTATAGACTTTGCTCTCAAGATGGAGCAGAGATGTTTGTTTTAACACTGCTGACACATTTCATCTTGTTTGCAACCCCCTCCTACAACAGTATTAACAGCACTGAGCAGCTAATGATTGTCCTAGACTCAGTTTCATGAAGGCAGTGGTGACATTCTAACCCCACTCCTCCTGTGTTCAGGGCCACTTTGATCTGCACTTGGGTTAGGTCCAGGCAATAGCTCATCCTCATAGCAAGGATGGAAGAATCCAGATGCTGGCTTTTCTGTTATAGTTCAATAACCCAGTAGGTTCAACTTGCCCTGTCTTCAGTAAGCCCCTTTATGATAACTGACCACCAAATCGTGATGTTTATTTTATAGTAGAGTAGGAAATAGTACAGAATAAATAGAATCTAGGGATGCCTGGGTGACTCAGTCATTTAAGCAACTGACTTGATTTTGGCTCAGGTCATGATCTCATGGTCATTGAGCTTGAGCCCTGCATTGGGTTCTGTGCTGTGTGTGGAGCCTGCTTGGGATTCTCTCTCACCCTCTCTCTCTGTCCCTCCCCTGCTATGTCTCTCTCTCTGTGTCTCTGTCTCTCTCTCTCTCAAAATAAATAAATAAACTTAAGAAAATAAAATCTATACTGTTACCTGAATGTATTGTGCTAAACAGAACCTATACATTTCTGTGTCTAAAATAGAACACTTCTAAATGTTAGAAACATTCTATGCTTGTTTTTAGTACAGTTTTACTAGCATAGTCCAGTTACAAATAACAGAACAGAAGAAATGTGCCAGGTGTTTCACAATTTATTTAATTCTCACAGAAATTCTATAACATAGGAAATATTTTAATTATTATACAAATTAGGAAACTAAGGCACAGAACATTCAACATACCTAAAACTAAAAATGGCAGTGCTAGAATTTGAAACCAGATCTATCGAATTCCCACCCTGCTCTCTCTCCTCTATAACAGTGTCCAGTCTTAATCCTACCATTTAGTATGGTTCCACCATATGCCAGACATCATGTGAGATGCTCAAATACATTCTCTCTAACCCTCATGAATTTTATTTTATGCAACATTTAAAACAATCGAATACCTTGTTAGCAGTCACAGCCAGCAAGTTACAGATCTCAACTTCAAGCCTGGGCCTAAGACTTGGAAGCCTACTTTCTTTCTATCATACTACACAGTGGTTCTCTACCCTAGAGTACCTTGAAATCAAATGGGGAACTTTGAAAAAAAAAAGTCCCACCTCCAGAGAGTCTAGTTTAATGGTCTGGAGTAGAGCCCAGGTGAGTTAAAGCTTCTAGGTGATTACAACGTGCTGTCTGGCTTGAGACCACAGCTCTTAAAAGTTAAAGTGAATAGGAAGCTTGAGGTAAGGCACAGTTTCATTTATCATTTATCATGGTGGAAAATGCCACTTATAGATTATTTTTGAAGTGATTATATTTTTGTAGAAAGTTCTGAAGAATATAGAGGAAGCAATGTGGGCTTTGGAGTAAGAATGACCTGACTTTGAACCTTAACTTTGACCCTGTCTTACTGACTGGCCCTTGGCAAGTTACTTAGCATTCTGCAAAATACTTATTGTGAAAGATGTAAAAGGTGTCCTTGAGAAGAGGATTCTCATCTTGGAATAAATGGAGTGAATGCTGCCCTTCGTGCTCTCCTCCTGAAGTTCATCATGCACAAAATGAATTGAAAGGGACCTGGGAAAACTCCTTGGTTTTTCCAGTCAACCTCTTTCTTTCCTCCTTCCTTCCTTCCTTCCTTCCTTCCTTCCTTCCTTCCTTCCTTCCTTCCTTCTTCCTTCCTTTCTTTTCTTCCTTCCTTTCTCTTTCTTTTTCTTTCTTTCTTTCTTTCTTTCTTTCTTTCTTTCTTTCTTTCTTTCCTTTCTGCCACTGACTTTATTGATTTTATAAATCTTACAACAACAGTGACCATTCTGCTCATAAAAGGAGCCAAATTGCAATAAAACAGACCAAGTGAGAGTGGGGATGAGGAAAAGGGCCAGGAATTCACTCAGAAAAGCTGATAGCTGTTAACATGAAACTGGCAGAGACAGAGAAGGGCGATGCCTGCGAGAGTGAGAATTTCCAAAAAAACTAAAATGGCAAGGGGAGAGTATTCCGGAAAGACTTCAGAGTACATCAGAGATGAGTACAATAGCAATCTCTTGTTTTGTGGAGGACTGGGGAGAAGTCCCCATTGGGCTGCAGACTTTGGAAGCTTAAAGCTGGGGCTGGGGACTGGCAGCTCCGGAGACAGCATCACAAGAAGCAGCACCACTCTTGAGGGCACCCGAAGCCATCCCAGGACTGCTTAGTGTTGGCACCGCTCGTGTCCTTCAGCCATTCTCAGAAAACCCATCTTCTGCCTCCCGCTGCCAAACATTCCCAAACCACCAGGACTCTTCTTACAACTACTCAGGACTGATTTCGTTTCCTGCCAGACCACATGGCATCGCTGGGAGGTGACCAGGAGAGGATGATTCCCTCTTAGCCAGAATGTCAGCATGGGATATGCATGCTAGGTGAGAGGGGAAGGGAAAGGATATTTATTTTTTATAGTTAAATTATTTATTTATTTTTTAATTATTTTAAATTATTTTTTTTAATTCTAGTATAATTAACATACAGTGTTATATTAGTTTCAGGTATACAATACGGTAATCCAACAGGTCTATACATTACATGGTGCTCATCAGTGTATTTTTAATCCCTATCACCTGGTTCACTCATCCCCACACCACACCCACCTCCCTCTGGTAACCATCAGTTTCTTCATATTTAAGAATCTAGTTGGGGCTTTTTGGTTGTTTCGCTTTTTTCTTTTTTCATTTGTTTCTTAAATTCCACACATCAGTGAAATCATATGGTGTTTGTCTTTCTCGGACTGATTCATCTCACTTAGTATTATACCTTTTAGATCCATCCATGTAGTTGAACGAGGGTTCCTTTTTCTCCACCTTCTCACCAACACTTGTTTCTTGTGTTGTTGATTTTAGTTATTCTGACAGGTGTGAGTTGATACCTCATAGTGGTTTTGATTTGCATTTCTCTGATGAAGAGTGATATTGAGCATCTTTTCATGTGTCTGTTGGCCATTTGTATGTCTTCTTTGCAGAAATGTCTGTTCATGTTTTCTGCCAATTTATAATTGAATTATTTGTGTTTTTGGTGTTGAGTTGTATAAGTTATTTATATATTTTGGATACTAACCATTTATTGGATATGTCATTTGCAAATATCTTCTTTCATTCAGCAGGTTGTCTTTCAGTTGTATTGATTATTTCCTTGGCTGTGCAGAAGCTTTATATTGTGATGTAGTCTATTTTTACTTTTGTTTCCCTTTCCTTGGGAGACATATCTAGAAAAATGTTGCTATTGCCAAATGTCAGAGAAATTACTGCCTGTACTCTCTTTTAGGGTTTTTATGGTTTCACGTTTCATGTTCAGGTCTTTAATCCATTTTGAGTTTATTTTTGAATATGTAAGAAAGTGGTCCGGTTTCATTCTTTTGCATGTAGCTGTCCAGTTTTCCCAATGCCTTTTGTTAAAGACTGTCTCTTTCCCATTGCATATTCTCATCTCCTTTGTCATAGATTAACTGACCTTATAAATGTGGGTTTATTTCTGGGCTCTCTATTCTGTTCCAGTGATCTTTGTGTCTATTTTTGTGCCACTAGCATACTGTTTTGATTACTACAGCTTTGTGGTATATCTTGAAATCTGAGATTGTGATATCTCCAGTTTTTTTCTACTTTTTCAAGATTGCTTTGGCAACTTGGGGTCTTTGTGGTTTCATACAAATTTTAGGATTATTCTAGTTCTGTAAAAAATGTTGTTGATATTTTGATGAAGATTGCATTGACTATAGACTGCTTTGGGTACTATGGACATTATAACAATATTTGTTCTCCCAGTCTATGAGCATGGAATATCCATTTATTTGTGTCATCTTCAATTTCTCTCATCAGCGTTTTATAGTTTCAGAGTACAGGTCTTTCACCACCTTTTAAAATTTCTCTTTCTGCTACTTCATTATTAGTGTATGGAAATGCAACCCATTTCTGTGTGTTGATTTTTTTTATCCTGCAACTTTACTGAATTCACTTATCAGTTCTAGTAGTTTTTTGGTGGAATCTTTAGGGTTTTCTGTATACTATAGCATTTGCAAATAGTGAAAGTTTTTCTTCTTCTATACCAATTTATATGCCTTTTATTTCTTTTTCTTGTCTGGTTGCTGTGGCTAGGACTTCGAGTACTATGTTGAATAAAAGTGATGAGAGTGTGTATCCTTGTCTTGTTCCTGATCTTAGGGGGAAAGCTCTCAACTTTTCACTGTTGAGTATGATATTAGCTGTGAGATATTTTTCCATATGGCTTTTATTATGTTGAAGTTATGTTCCCTTTAAACCTAAAGGGAAGGATATTTGTAATGTCTCAGATTAGACTCAAAGTATATTTTGTAATAGAAACAATGTCTGGATGATTAAGTAGAGCCTACTCATAATTTTTTCAGAAATGTACTGTATTTTATATTCAAATAGGACTGTATTTCAGTGACCTTTTGTGTCAAATAGGCTTTAAGGAATTAGTGTGGAAGCTTAACCATCATTTATAACACTGTTTCTGTGAGAAATATGGTGGCACTACTTGGGGCTGTAAGAATTATCTTCTTTCCTTTCTGACTCAGCTTAACAGATATAGTGCCCACTGGTCATCTAATGAAAAGAGAATGAGGCAGCTCAAAGAATGCTGTGTGCTATCTGGAGGTTGGCAGAACTCTTTTAGCTATTGATTATAAGTTCACAACATACTTGAGGTCGAGGGCCACTGCTTTCCTTCATGTGTGTCCCTCTTCTTCCCGAGAAACCTATCATATAATATGAGCATATAGTGGACATTAATATATACAAAGATTAGATCTGAAATCAGGAATGACCTCACTGTTAGTGGAAAAAACGGACACCAGGAGTCTATACCATGCATGCAGTGACAAAATATTCCTCAAAACGTAACCTATTGTTTCTAAGAATCAGGTGCCTTTTAATGACAAGACTTTGGGAAATTAAGTGATTATTAGTGTAAAATATGGTGGAAATTATGAAGCCTGGGAGTTGTTCTGATTATACTGGAAAGCTTACATAAAGAAAATGATAAATTCAGGGATTTATATTATTAGCTCAAGGTACTGTCAGAGAATCAGAAAATTTCCTTGACTACCTTAAAAAAAAAAAGAAGAAGCCTTATTTCTTGTATCAGTGGGTCTGAGGTACCAAAAATCAAACCTACATTTGATTTTACAGCTTTATGCATTACAATGTAGACTTTCTAAGCACCGATTGGGAGCATGGTATCCCCAAAATAGAAATATTTGGGTAGGTTCCAATGATCCAGCTATGTTGAGTCCCCACATTTCACTGAGTGTTTGCTGTCAGTAGAAGTAACATTTCTTCCTCTGTCTGATATAATATTTCTTTTTGCTTGATAACCTGTTATAATATTACCTGAGATAGTCGGTTACAGTGATCTAAACTTTCATTCTTGAAACATCTGAACCGTTAGTGATTCTTGCTTGACTTAGGTTGCTCTAATCTTCTAATAGCTTTCATCATCAATGTGGGAGTATTAAGAGCTGCCCAGAGAATCCCTGGATCTCCAGACATAGTCTTCCCTCTCTGCTTTGTAGTACCAACCCTTTTTCTACTTTATAATTAGGATCAGTTGCCCCAGCCAATGCAGTAACCCCCTCCTTTGCTTGTTGGTTCAGTGGCATGAAGAACCCAAAGTGGCTAATGTGGCCATCTCAAATCCCATTCAGTGGAGCCCTTCTGGTATTTCTTAGAGAGAGTATTCTTCCTTTGGAAACTAAGAACAAATTGTGGGGATGGAAACAAAAGTTGCATGAGTTCCGTCAATAGGAATTACAATAAAGGAGTCACCACTACTTCTACATTTTGGTTCTTAGAGCTAAGTATGATGGCTATGGAAGAAATAGCATTATATATGGGTTGCCGGCTTAGGAAATATAGTAAAACTTGTGTGACAGCTCCCAGTCCCACTTGTGGCAATGTAGTGAGTTGTCAATAGTGCATTCCACCATTTTATCAAACCACCTTCTTCATATGGACATGACCTATGTCTTCAACTCTAATTCTTTAAATGGAATTTCTTAGTCAAAAGCAATATATTATGGGATTCTAGGACTGTGAACAAGGAAGTCCCTAAATCCATGGATAGTGGTGCTACCAGAAACATTATAGGCAAAGAAGGCAAATCCATATCCAAGTTAAGTGTCTTGTCCTCTATGATAATATAGGTTCAGTGTAATACGTCTGCCATCAGGTGCTGGCAGATCCTGGGATTCGTGCCATTTTAGAAACTTAGTCTCTGATGGTGGTGAGATAGGCACTCATCAGTGATAGTAGCCAGATCAGGCTTGGTGAAGGGTGTGGTGAAGTCTGTGTTCTTAAGCCCACACTGTTGCCAGGACCACTATATTCCTGAGCCCATTATACAAGCACCAGGGTGGCTGGGAAAGACAGCTAACTGATATCCACAGGATTTGTCACAGTGTTTACTTGATTATTGAAAATCTTTTGTCAGTGGATGTCTTTTATTAAGCATTTATATGGGACACAATATCCTCACTCTCCCCTCTCTGAGAAGCCCATCCATATAACTCTTCTTCAGATCTCCTTTTAACCAGTCTACCAGTCCTGTTTTCTTCAAGCCTCTGACTTATTTTTTCTAGCCTCCTTGTCCAAATAGCCACTTATCTGTGAATCAATGTAGATCTCTACTTCTGTTTATCTCTCTGCCAGGTAAAGTGGACAGTCAGGTTTTAACACATATATCATGAAGTCTTCTACCTTGTGGCCTTGCCATCTTCCATAGGTGCAGGGTAGGCTCTACTGTGTCCCCATTGGTCATGAAATCAACAAACTTCTATAATCTATCTGGTCATATTGGGACAAACTTCTATCTTGTTCTGTCTTCAAACTTCTAATTCTATCTTGTTCTCTTTACTTGACGCCCTCCTCTTCTTTCCTTCTCCAGAACTCCTAATATAATCTTTTCTATAAAAGATAAGAAGAATATTTTTAACCTCAAGTAGCTTAAGATTTCTCCATGCAAAAAAATTCCAGAAGTAAAGAAATAGAAAATAATCTGGCTACCTGCTTGAATAGTTGTAGAGGAAATAAATTACAAAGAAATAATAAAAATAATGTCTCAAATATATCCTGCACATAATTCTTTACATTTTCAAAGCTCATTCAAATATTTTATTTTATTATCACTGAAACACTTTGAAGTATAGCTAATATGATTATATACATTTTAAAGATGACACAATTGAAATGCAGAAGGAGTAAAGTGGCTTTGCCAAAGGTTCCATAACTGCCTAAGAGTATAAGCAGGGACCAGGATTTTACCTTCTAGTAGAGTGACAAGAGAATGAATGCACAAATCCCATTGTCATGATATCCTGGGGGAACTCTTGATTTATGGAGTGGAGAGAGCTGTTGATTGATGGAAGAAAGTTAAAGCAGCAAAGGGTATGCTGGAATGGGTGACTCCAGTGCACTGAGTAGAGGGTAAGAATCAGAGTCAGGCTTTCCAGAAAATCCTGGTGTAAGAACCACTACCATTGTGCTATTTTTCTTTTGTCCTTTTTCTTAGTACATTATCAAGAGTTTTCTTAGGGGTAAAGAAATGGGAAGGACATAAAAAGCATACTCAAACCCAAAGAAATATTTCAAAAAGATCAAAATAGCAGAGATGGGGAACACAGGTGACCTAGTAGAGGACAGAACAACTTAACACTCCAAAAATAAACTTGAGTCTGATACGAAGTTATATAAACTGACAGGCCAAAGAGGAAAGAAAAAAAAACTGTCATGTTAATATCAATTAGAAATTTTTCTTTTTAGTAAAGTTGAGTCCTCATTTACCAAATCAAATGTATAATTTATTTTAAAATCAGTGTAGGTTCCTGAGGTTTTGCTTGCCCTCTTCATTTTGTGGGTTATAGACATTTTTATTTGTTGTGACATAAAACTCCATCTGTGTAAACAGGCCCAAGAACTCGGCAGATGTCTATTTCCTGGTAATCCCAATTCTGTGACCTAAAGCATGTCGTTTAACCTCTCTGGACCAAAGTCTATTTCATCAGTCATGAGTTAAAGAGATAATGCTACATATCCTCTAAGCCTCTCCTAGCTTCCAAATGCAATTATTCTATGAAAACTTTTTAACCTTACACAGCCCTCATTTGGCTTCTTCAGTTAAAAAAAAAAAAAAAAAAAAAAAAGGCTCCAGCAGGGGTCACTATAGTCACATTGTGCCCTAAATCTGATTCTCTTTCATGTTCTAGTTTACAGTTTATATCTGCCCTTTGTTTTGATTTTCTGTTTGAGACTACATAGAGCCTCTCTTGTACCCAGATGTTATCTGAATTGATTTCCAATGTACTTAGAAAACCCACTGCAATGTTCTTTTGTTCTGTTTCTTTGTCTTTCTTTCTTTCTTTTTCCTGTCCTTAGAGATCATTTACCTCTATCGACTCTGGGGTTCTTAGAATTTATTTTATTTAATTAACTACATTATGTTTTTCACCTCTGAGAATTGTAATGAAAATATAATGTTGTATATTTCTTTAAATGTGTGATATTAAAACAAAACACAAAATTCAACCCTATCCTGAAGGGTTGTTTTTTGTTTGCGGAGGTTTTTTTTGATCTATGAACACCTAAAAAATGTAGTTAGCTTCTTTAGAAGCCACTCATCCTCAAGAACCCTGAAATTCTATTAATTGCTTATACTCCTCCATAGTTATTTTGCTATATACACGGAACATAAAAGAACTGGTTTATATATCTAAGAGAAAGTAGGGATTTCAATGACAGTTCTAATTTCAAATACCCTGCCCATTATCAAATTATATCCTATGGTTTTGTTCTGAAAACATAGAGACTGTACATATGAAGAGATGGGAACACTGTGTCCATTATGCTAGAAGATAGCCATCCAAAAAAGTCAATGTTACTCCCAGAAAATAATAGGATTCCCCAGAACCCTAAATTTTAGGATTAAGTCCTTAGTCTTAAACTCTGAAATTTAGGACATTTTAGAACTAGGATTCTATTTAGGACTACTCTAAAGGGGTTCAGTCTGCCTTAAAACCTCTCCCCCAAATCCGTACATTTATACAAAAGCTAAGAGTGTATCAGGAACTTCTCATACCTTGGAGAGCAGTGTCTCTGATCCTTTGACCCAATGTATGTGGCATCCCCATCATGACACTACTTAGCACAAAGTAGTTCTTAACAGGCATATGACGGCCCATTTAGTCTCCTTCTGCCCTTTCCTCCTTATACATACCTGCCTATCCCTTTGAGAAAGATTGATATTGCCCCTCTCAATGGCAGCACTAGCTGCTGCCGCCATTTCCAACATTACCATTTTAAAGTCTTAGTCCAGTTAAGCAGGATGGCTGGTCACAAATAACAGTGAAAACACTGGTATGTGGCTTCAGAGACAAGGTTATGAAAAGTATTACGTCTTCTGCCTTGGCCTCTTGGATCGAGGGAACCAGCTGTCATTCCTCAACTAGTCCTGTGGAGAGGAACTAAGGCCTCCTAACAAAAACCAGCACCAACTTGCTAGCCACAATGGTGAGCCCCTTGGAAGAGGATTCTTCCCAAGTGGATTGAGTTCCATTTCTTCTTCCAACCCCAGCAGAGTAGCCTTCTTTTCTCTACTTGTATGTAGCCTCCAACAACCACCCCCAACAACCCCTGATTTTACATAACTGTACTTATTCAACTGCCACAGCTAACTGATCAGATTTCTCTTGGGATGAGTTCCAGCCTGGGTCAGGTATGTACCTCTCAGTCCAGGAATACCTCATCTGTGGCTGGACTTTTTGGTACATAGTACAGACAGGGCTGTGGTGCAAAGATAGAAGGCAGCTTTCAGGGAAAGGTGAGCTAAACAGGTCCTGCAAGTGGTTTCTACCAGCGTCCTATCCGATTTCTCCCCTAGCAAGAGTACTTCTCTTAGAATAGTGTTTGGCAATCTGTAATCTAATTGCCTGCTTATTTTCAGGTATTCATTCTATTCTGTAGGCTCCTTGAGGGCAGGAACTCTGGCCTATTACAGATGCATCTATCCTCAGCACTTAGCACAAACCTGGCACTAAGTAGATAGTTTTAAAAAAAGTTGAAGGTGTGCCCTTTATGAAAAGACTTTGGTATTTTTACTGCTTAGTTGCCACCACATTAATAGAAGAACCACCTATACAGTTTGAGAAATGAATTTTTGCTTAGTATTCCCAAGAATGGGCAATGCCCATGAAAGTTCGACTATGTATTACATTTAAAAAGACATTTTTTTTTGATGCTATATAGATCAGGCAATCTATCAGTGGTACGTGTTTACATTTGGGGACAGAAACAGAAATTCATTTGTAGTTTAATTCTGGAAGACTAAAAAAATATTACCAGAATTTCCGGTTTGACATCTGATATACAAATTTGTTTTAGAAAGTGTGTTACTTCACCGGAATCCTACTACCATGATGTTTAGACAGTAATTCAAAAGAATTTTAAGCTGTATTGAAATATGTTACAACTGACCTACTTTCAAAAGTAAAGAGCTGTTTCCTCTGTTTCTTAAAGTAAAAGATAGTTTATCAAACTAGTAGAGAGATTATCCCCTTTTATTTAAAAAAAAAAATCAGAAGTGGCCCAAGTGGAACCATTTTAAGGACTAAAGAGGTCATAATTTATATTAGTGATTTTAAAAGTCTATTCAATGATGTAAGTTATGTCTTTTAAATTTCTAGAGACCAAAGCTTGTCTCTAGAATTCACGATATCCCTGTGATCCCTTTCAAATATGAAATTTCATGATTCTAATAATAAATACAAACATAAATATAAATAAATTCCATAAATTTGTTTTTGTAATTTTGCATAAGCTATGAAATAAATTTAATAAACACAAATATAAATATGCTAAAAATTCTGAGTTTCTAGAATAGTTTTTAATACCTAACAGAATTTGAATGCAGTGTAATGCATATTCATCATGGAAAATTTATAAAATATAGACAGCACAAGGTTAAAACCAAAAATCACTCGTAACCTTTTCATTTATGAATAAATACTGTTAACATTTTGGCTTATATACTCAGTAAGTAAACGAATTAACTGACTACAATGTGAATATTTTCCCATCACTAAATATTTTTGTACGTTATTGTGAATGATTATATAGCATCATGTCATATTAATATTTGGCAATTTAGTTAATATTCTATTGTAGGACATTTAGGTTCTTTCAAATTTCTGTCATAATAACATTGCAAAACATATCCTTGATGTCTTTTTTGTAAATACATATATTATATATAAATATATAAAGAATATATATTTTAAAAGAGACACATTTTTGGGCACGTGGGTGGCTCAGTAGGTTGAGTGTCTGACTTCGGCTTAGGTCATGATCTCACAGTTCACAAGTCTGAGCCCTGTGTCAGGCTCTGTGCTGACAGCTCAGAGCCTAGAGCCTTCTTCAGATTGAGTGTCTCCCTCTCTCTCTGTCCCTCCCTTGCTCACACTCTTGTCTCTCTCTCTCTCTCTCTCTCTCTGAAAATAAATAAAAACATTTAAAAAATAATGAAAGAAAAAAGAGACACATTTTCAATAAATACATCTTTAAGAATTTGAATCCTTTTTCCATCTTTCTTCAGAAAGACGTATTGATTTGGATGTGCAACAGGGATATTCAAAAGTGACTGTTTACCCCAAATCCTTGCCAACCCAGAGTAGTAGCCTTTTAAGAACACTGTTCATCTGATCTAGGCATACTTTTGAATTTCATCAGAGGAGAGGACTGGCTATTAAAACCAGAGTTCTGTTGTCTAATTCTAACTTCTGTGAATAAAATTTCACTTATATTGGGCTTTTTTGCTAGAAGCAAAAGTACTAGAAATGCTATGTTATCAATATTTCATTCTTAGGACTATAATAATTCATTATATTCATAAAGGTGGTGTTCTCTTGGGCCACACATCTACAGAAACTTTAAACCACAGGTAAAAAGTGTTTAGACAGTACAGATGGGCTTATCAGAGCAATAGATGAATGTTTACTGTTTAAAAAAAGAAGTCGCTACTCTACTAAGCTAAAATAGTAGTAATACATGTGGCAAGAATCAGAAAATAAATAGTCTTGGATGCCTTATAGTGTAAGTCGGGGACAAGAGAATTCTGTTTAAGATTATAGAATAAAGATTTGTATTATAGAATAAAGATTTATATTCTTGGCCCCAGAGTTTTTTTAAACTATTGCCTGTGATAGGATAATGTTTTATTTGCATGTTTTCCTTTCTTCACCCATAATTTCATTTCATTTAGGGAACATTTTTTATTTATGTGATCTCTTCCTTTTCATTCAGTCTTTTGGGGATAAGTTTCCTGTAATTTAAAGGTCAGATTCGGCCCTGTGTAATTGTTAAAATGCTGTTAAATAGATTCCAAACACAGCTGTCAGTGTATCTTCACTTTGGGAATTCCTGGGCTTGGTAGTTTGACCGTGGGAACCTACAGAAGAAGGTGGGAAAACGGTTGGAAGCAGTCAGAGAGGAAAGCAATCTACTCACCCACTCACTCTAAACTGGGCCAGGAAGGGCCTGACCTCTTTTTGTGGTCTCCTGTCGTGCGACGGAGCACCCAGTGCAGCTATGGAAGCAGCAGCTGTCTGCTGAAGGACTAGGGCATTGCTTTCTCTGATGCTCTTCTCCAACGCTCCCGCCTGGGCTCCCATCCTCCCCCAGCTATGAAGAGGGTGAACTCCTACATCCTTTAGTGTGACCTTAGACTCTGTAGGAAAGGTTTGGTGGGTGTGGGTCTTGGGTCTGGAAGGTGAGATGAGTCCCAAAGCAATTCCAAAGTATATTGCATCCATCTGTAGGGATCTTCCAAGACGTTTTCAGAGATATATTTTTTATAAATTAAAAAAATTTTTTTAAGTTTTTTAAATTTATTTGGAAAAAGAGAGAGTGTGTGAGCGGGGTAGAAGCAGAGAGAGGAGACAGAGAGAAGCCCAAACAGACTCCATGCTGTCAGTGCAGAGACCTATGTGGGGCTCAAACTCACGAACTGTGAGATCATGACCTGAGCTGAAATCAAGAGTCAGATGCTTAACTGACTGAGCCACCCAGGCACCCAGGAGATAACAAAGGGGATGCATGTGCCATTTGAGCTGTTTAGTAATAGGAGGTAGCACCCCCCACCCCAAGTGCCTTTTACGTGCCAGAACTTTTACATATTATTTCTAATCTTTTCAGCAATCCTATGAGGCTGGTACTATTACTGACATTTTGTAGGTAAGAAAACTGAGCTTCTTAAAAGTTAAATTGTTGGCTAAAAGCCACAGAATATGGAATGCCAGGACCATGATTGAAACCCAGGCCTGTCTGACTCTCAAATCCCCCACTCTTTCCACGTAGCTTAAGTATTTTTTAAAGGGGTCAAGAGGAGTGGAATTCTAGGTTTGCAAGTGTTTGTTTTATGTTTTCTGGCTGTATTTAAAGGATTACTTCATTTTTTATTTTGAACTCTGTTTTCCAGAATCAAAGGATTGATTACAGGATGTTTTCTTGCCAGCAAAGTCTGTTGAGCTGAATCACAAACATCGCCTTGCCTTCTGTCACTATTCATAATTTATTCATGGATCACTGACTGGTTCCTTTATTAGCATTATATCTGAGTTATGTATTTTGAATGATCCTTTTAAGGCTTTGGGGGGGGGATGTTGAAGGAGCAGTAGGGAGAGGCATTTTATAGATAGCTTTAAGTAAGAAACAAATGATTACTTATAATAATGGATAATAATCCATGAGAGGCACTAAATATAATTCCTACAAATCACATAAATTGAAAAGAATTTTTGGTAACATCAGAAACAAATAAGATGGAAACTCAAGGATTCAGAGGAACAGGGTGTATATATACATGTACATTATCTCATATTCAAAGGGATTTATTACAGGGATTTGACCTTATGGAGTTTGAGAACTAGTTAAGCAGTTTCTGTAAACCATTGTCTTCCTATCTCATGTTGGAGCTTGAAGTCCAACAGGCAGGCAGTTGTGAAGAAAAGATAGATATGATGTAGGAGAAAGCAAGAACCAGCTAGAACCTACGGCTTGAGATGGAGCCTCACAGGTGGTCTGACACCTTTGTTCTTGTTGCTTCTGACCTTGATGGGGTAGGTGGTCTGCAGAAGCCACTTCTTTCTTCATGGAGTTAAACACCCACCTCAGGATTCAGGGAGGCTGAGGAGGATCTAGGTGAGGGTGACCCAGTTTCAACTATGGCACTGCCTCACCAATAAAGAGAGCCAGCCAGTAGAGAAGTGACAATATAGTTGAACTACAACATGGCTGCCGCTTTCCTGCCACCCTCCGTATTTCCCCACAAGAACGGCTTTTGTTGCTCACCCTAACCTACAATAAAGGAAAACTCAAGAAATTTAGTTCAGTCTAGACAGGTTGACAAAATTACCACACTAAACAAAAAGAATATTAGGATATAGCACTGGAGAAAAGAGGGCAAAGTACTATTGGCCAAAATAAGAACTCTTAATGAGGCCAATTAAGACACCTTCAGACTATCACAGCACATAGCCATTCTGCTTAGTGGTCTTGCTGTCTCCCTGCACTTTCACCACGTATAAAGCACAGATCATATGTATAACCCCATTTCAGGGAGTTAGCTGCCTGCCTGTATGTTGGCCAGAGAACAGGGTACAAGGCTGTTTTATCTGCTGTTAACAAATATCCATGTTATCATTGCTTCTTCTCTGATGTTGTTCTCCCTTCCCTTTTCCCAGATAATTCCCTCCTTAAATTTCCAATTCTTAAAACTTTTTCTTTGCTTTTGTATTAGTTTTGCTATTGCCATTGTAACATATCACCACAAATTTAGTGGCTTAAAACAATAGAAATTTATCTTACAGTTCTAGAGTTCAAGTCTAAAATAGGTCTCCCTGGGCTAAAAGCAGGGTGTGAGTAGGACTGTACTCCCTCTGAGGACTCTAAGGGAAAATGAATTTCTTTTCCTTTTCCATCTTCTAAAGATGACTAACCTTTCTTGGTTCATAGCTCTCTTTAATCTTCAAAGCCAGCAATGGCCAGTCAAGCCTTTTTGTGTTGTCTAACTCTGATACTGACTCCTCTGCTTCTCTCTTCCACATTTAAAGACCCTGTGGATAGATTTAAGTCTCCTTAATTCCACCTGTAATCTTTTTTTTTAAACTTAAATCCAAGTTAGTTGGCATATAGTGCAACACTGATTTCAGGAGTAGATTCCTTAATGCCCCTTACCCATTTAGCCCATGCCCTCTCCCACAACCCCACCAGTTACCCTCTGTTTGTTCTCCATATTTAAGAGTCTCTTATGTTTTTGTCCCCCTCCCTGTTTTTATATTATTTTTTGCTTTCCTTTGCTTATGTTCATGTTTTGTATCTTACAGTCCTCATATGAGGGAAGTCATATGATATTTGTCTTTTTCTGACTGACTAGTTTCGCTTACCATAATATCCTCTAGTTCCATCCATGTAGTTGCAAATGGCAAGATTTCATTCTTTTTGACTGCCAAGTAATACTCCATTATATATATATATATATATATATATATATATATATATATATATATACTACATCTGCTTTATCCATTCATCCATCGTCCATCTGTAATTTTAATTCCCCCTTTCCATATAACCTAACATATTTGCAAGTTGTAGGGGTTAAGACATGGACGTTGTGGGGGGCTGTTGTTCTGCCCATCACACTTTTCCATTATTTTCATGGCTTGGGCCATTTGTAGACTAGAATTTAGGAGTAGTGTTAAAGGCCCTTGGCTTTCCACTTTGCTACAATCCTCACACTGAGGCAATGAGCAAAAACTAGCTAACTAGTTAGGGCTAAACAAAAAAGACAAAGAAATACCCGAAAAAATATCAATTAATAGTCAGAAGTAATTTCCTATCACAGAAACAACCATATGTGTTTATGAGGACTGGCTATATGGCCATTCTTATCTCTCCACAGGACTTTATTGGGCAATAGTCCTGATTCCCTTGCAGTCTAGTGGAACAGCTGGATTCCTATTGCTGAAGTGATAGATTTCTTTATTGTTCCCAAATGCATTTTCCTAGACACTTGCTTTTCCACCCAGGGCAAAATCCTTCTCTTCTTAAAAAGTTTGGATTCACCATTCAACTCTCTTCCTTCTCATTGCTCTTATCTACCAACTTGCAATGACACTTCCTTTCACTAAGTGGTATAGCACCTCATTCAGTTTTTCTTTCTCCTACAACTCTGACAATCATCAAGGACGCCCTTCCATAATGACTTTATTTGTAATCACCTTCACCTCCATCCATCTCAGCAGCCATGGAGAAACATTAATTTCTCATTTAATATCCATGCACTCCTTCAAGTCTCCCAGCCCCTTTGCAAATAGATGAAGCCATATGATGACTTCTGGACAAAGGATTGTGAACTGAAGTCACATGTTTTGCTTCTAGACCAAGGCATTTAAGAACTTGGTGTAGTCTTATCCTCTGTCATAGAAACCTGGAAGCGTTTCAAAAAAGCAGCATGCATGATAAATAAAGCTTTGTTTTATTTGATATTTGTATCTGAGATTGGCACTAATCTTTTAATGCAGGATAGTTTATATTATCTTGACTAATATAGATACCATTCCCAGAGTAAGACTCTGGAACTCATCCCTGGAAAGTCTTCCACCTTTGAAACCACTTCTACAAACTTCACATTTTTAGTTTATAGACTCTGATCATTTTGGCTGACTTGCTTGGATCTATCACTACTTCACTTGCAACTTTCAGTCCATTGACCATTTGTTTTAGTTTGTTTGGGCTGCTATAACAGAATACTACAGACTGGGTAGATTATAAACAACAGAAAACTATTTCTCACAGTTATGAAAGCTAGAAGTCTGAGATCAGAGTGCCAGCAAAGTTGAATGAGCAGTCTTCTGGGTTCATAGACAGCACCTTCTCTCTCTGTCCTCACATGGCAGAAGGGCCCTAGGGATCTATCTGGAGCGTCTTTTATAAGGGCACTAATTCCATTCATGAGGATTCCACCCTCATGACAAGAGCACCTGCTACGGTCTGACTTCTTAATATCAATATCTTTGGGGGTTAGGATTTTAACCTATGAATTTTGGGGTTATACAAACATTCAGACCATAGCACTCTTCTATTATCTTCTCGTCTTCTCCCTCCTATATTGTTTCCTCCCTTGTCCAGTCTGTATTCCATAATCCATCATCTTAACTAGCCACTTTCATGTCAATATTCTAACTTACTGTGACTCATTGTCCTTTTCTAGCACCTGTCTGGCAAAGTCCCAAGCCTGGCAAAGCCAGGTACCCACCTCTATGTTTATGCTCAGGATGAAGAACACTAGCAGAGAAAAATCATATGAACTGGAAGATTTCTGAGCTGTCAATGTTGCCTGGAAATCCCACTGTGTCTTTATGGTCCATTCTGTCTTAAACTCTCTCTCCTCAAGCCTCTGTCCTTCTACCTACCCCATTATACTGAGCAGATGAACTCACCTTCTACTTTACAGAGAAAATAACACAAAGAAGAACTACCACAACCTTTCAAAAATCAATTTACAAACCTATCTGCATCTATATCTGTCCTGCCTTTTCCCCTCTTGTTATAGTGCTGTCCCCCCATCAAAGGCCAATCCTTTACCTCTGCTCTGAATCCCCATCCTCTTCCAGTTTGTCAGAAATTTTATGTTGGCAAATGTCTTTCTGTAATAACTTCTTTGGTGTCCTTCCCATCAGCTAATAAATATTCTCAAGTCTGTTCCTTCTTAAGGGGAAAAAAGTCATCCTTCATATAATACTTCCCTCCAGCTGTTCTTTTCTTGGCTCCTCTTTACCTCTACCCAACTGTCAAGTGAGTAGAATCCCTCAAGGTAGATCACAAGCCCTCTTTCTTCTACTCTACTGTCTCTCTTCAGAAAATTTCATCTACCCCAAACAATTCAGTTTTCTTTTTTTTTATTTTTTAAATTTTATTTATTTATTTATTTTTGAGAGAGAGAGCAAGCAGGTAAGGGCAGAGGGAGAGGGGAGACAGAGAGAATCCCAAGCAGGCTCTGCACCATCAGCACAGAGCCTGATGCAGGGCTTGAACTCATGAACTGTGAGATCATGACCTAAACCAAAATCAAGAGTTGGACACTTAACTGACTGAGCCACCCAGGCACCCCCAATTCAGTTTCTTTTTTATTTTCAGCTCAGATTTATGCTCTGAGCCCCAACCCAGATAGCCTGCAGCTTACTTGGTATCTCCACCAGGCTGTCTGCTGCCTTAAACTCAACATGCCCCAAAACAAACTTGGGATCAACTTTGTTCCTTCTTGTGTTATTTCATTAAATGGTATTAACAACTACTCAAGCCAAGCACCTGGGAGTAATCTTTGACTCATCCCTATCCCTTCCCCAGTTAAGTCTGGATGCAAGTATTAACTAAATTCACTACTGAAAGTCTCCTAAGTTCATTCACTTTTATCTACCCTCCCTGCCTGGTTCAAGTCACCATCATCTCCTGCTGGACTACCATACACTTCCCCCACCCACAGACACACACTACTCTTTTTTGGGCTCTAATCCATTCTCTATTCTGCATTTTCAAAATGCAAACCTATCTTAAAGTTTTTCAGTAGCTGCTCATTTGCTTTGAAAAAAAATCCAGATTATTAACATGATTTTCATACTTCATGTCACTCTTCAATCTTAACTCATGCCCCTCTACCTTTACCCTCTACCCTTCAGTTCTGTAATACTTAGAACATCACAGATGCTCCATAAATATTTATTGAATGAATGAATATGTTTTTTAAAAGTTTCCCAAATTTATCATGTTGTAACATGAGCTGATATGAAAGAATTCTTCACTCTTCTGCTCTAAATATGGAAAATATATATCACTTAAAACTTCTTTATATTGCTGAGCTTGAAGCCAAGAAAGAGTTCTCAGAATTAAATCAGAATTAAAGACAGAACTCCAAGTCAGAGTGCTAAGCAGAACCTCACGCCCCACACACATCATAGAATTGTTGCAACCAGATACGGGCCTTAAGAGCTGGAATTGGTTCTAAGAAGTCCCCTGGAAGAAGGTTCCATGTTCTGGGACCTAAGAGGAAAGTTTGAGCTATTTAGATAAACCTGGGAATCACAAAAGGTTGTACTGACTTTGAAATGAAGACTAAGGGAACTCTGCCCATCAACCCAGAACAACAAGAAGAGGGTTTATAGTATCCCAGGATCACAGAGGAGAGGACATCACCTGTAAGAAATCAAACGCCAAGGTCCGTGCCATTCACAGATGGAGAATTTGAAATCACATGGCCTAAGTGGAGGAAACTGAAGCTGAGAAATTAACCTAAAAAGGGAGCCAATTTGCTCAAGTTGAAGCAAAACAAAAGCAGCCTGTAAACCACTTCCTCACAGAGACCTGTCTTCTAATGACTAGCTCATGGTTAAAATTTATAAACCATGCTATAAAACAAACTATGCATGAAGGTCAGCTGGTGAAAGAAATAGGAACCACAGCTTGGAAGAGTAGAATAACCTGGATGAGAAATTTACAGAGAATGTTTAAAATGTTCAAAGGGATGAAGGATGGAATATAAACCATAAGGGAAGAAAACAATGAGAAAAATGATCGTAAGAATTTGAAAAAATGTATATATTAGAATTTAGAAGTCAAATGTAATGTTCTTTCCCCTCGTAAGGCCTTAGTAAATGTTCTTCCCTCTGCCTGGACACACAGGCTCATATCTTTACCTTCAAATTCCTACTCACCTTTGCAGTCTCAGCTTAGACGTCCTCTCCAGAGGAGACCCTTTGCCAGCCTCTGAGAGGGCGTCGTTTCCTGTCTAATAAACCCTGTGGCGCTTTCATCTGTCTTTTTAGCAACACTAGACACAGTTATAGTTTCTAGTTCAGTGTTTGTCATTCATGTATGATGTAAATTCCATGAAGTCAGGTCCCATTTCTGCCTTGTTTTCCACCGTATCTGCAGTGCCTCGTACAGTGTCGAGCACAAGGTTACTGACAGGGCAGCTACACCTCCTAGGGTCATCCCAGTATACACCTGCTGCCTGGAGTAATTGTTAATCATCTCTTGTGCTCCCCTTCACCCAGTCTGAGAAATAAGTTATATGTATACCCTAATTATTGGCTAAGTGATATATTGAGCCAAAATGCCTAATTCACTATTCCTGTCCTTAAAATCTCATTGAGATCTACAAACTCTCCCAATCACTTTTAGCTTTCTTTCTTGCCTAGGTAGTTTAGACTGAGCTCTTTATTGAAAAACACCCTAAATCTCTCAATCTCTTTTTTTCTCCTGTGCTACAACCTTGCAAATCTCTAGGTTTCTAGCAAATCCACTCGATTTCTTTGCTTCTTTACTTGCGTTGATATATTTTGTTATTTTTCTCTAGCAGCAAGTTGAGTTGATACGGGCACAAATTCATTGTTTCCAACTCAGCTGGGCCATTAGGGCTTCTTTGTAATGTTCCCTAAAGTCCTGACAGACTTCAAATGTGCCTCTGGCCCACCACTGTCACCCTGTACTGAGGTTTGGGGTTTGAGAGTCTGTTTATCCCACTGAACAGAATTCCTTGGTGATGGGGCCTTTCTCATACTCCTCTCTCTTCCTCTAGCATCTTGCAGATTTCCTGGCACAGAGTAAGTTCTGGACATAAGTATTTGATGAATGAATGAGGACAGGAATGAATGACAAAGAACTAATGCAAGAAGCAGTAGTAGGAACAATGGAACATAATGGTAATATTCATGTTATGTGACAATATTACCATCTGACTTATCAACTTTTTAAGTTATGGCAAAATAAGCAAGTATGCATTGTGTTTGTTTGTGAGGTATGTAATATGAGATATTATAATAATTAAAACTATAGATACATCATACTAGGACTTAATTATACTATGCTTAATTTAACTGGCCTTAATGCCTGTATGGTATCTGTTCTGAGCAGCCCAAATGGCAATGAGATCCAAGGATATCTGAAAATTTTGTCACTGGAGTGACACATATTCCAATATATATTCTCAGTCTTATAAAACATATTCAGTTTTACTGAGTTCCTGTAGTTCCTACCCTAGAAAAAGCTCCTTCCTACATTTCTTTTTTTTAATGTTCTTTAAACTTTTTAAAATATTTATGTTTAATTTTTGAGAGAGGGAGAAACAGCACAAGCAAGGCAGGGGCAGAGAGAGAGGGAGGCACAGAATCTGAAGCAAGCTCCAGGCTCTGAGCTGTCCACACGGAGCCCGACACAGGGTTGAACTCAAGAACCACGAGATCATGACCTCAGGGAAAGTCGGACGTTTAACCGATGAATCCACCCAGGTGCCCCCTTCCTGCATTTCTAACCATCTGTGCCATTATTCATCTGTGCCAATATTCATCCTAATCCTAAATCTGATTGTCAGACCTCTCTTTGCCCTATCCTACTTCTCTGTTCTTAATTTTTGTTTAAGCCCTTAGACATTGGTATCTTTAAAAGTTTCTGTCCTCTCTCCTTATCACTTATCTTCTACACTCCTGGATGACTCTGAATTTGGCAGCCATAACGTCTTTATCTCTTGGATCTAGATTAATTCTTGTGTGAGCAAATTATCTTTACAGTCAACTGAGGTACCTCATAGCAATCAGTATCATCATTCTACATGTCCAGGAAATGTAACTGGTTCAACAAAATGCTTTGAAGTGACTACATTCTTTGTCTCTGTCTGATCCCCCCCCCAAAAAAAACAACAACCAGGGACTAAACTAAATAACTAAACTAACTAACTAACCAAAATATCTTTTTTCGTTAGCATTTAGGGTAAATGATTGTCTAGCAACTCAAGAGGTGTGTTTTTTGTTGTGGTAATGTTAAGTGGTGACCATCACTGAGGAACAGCTTAAATTCACCCAACTGAGGAGATTCTATTCCTAGATCCTACTATTCTGCCAGCAAGAAACATAAGCTGGAGAGGGAAGGGTTGAAATTAGAGACTGCTAAGTAATCTTTGGCAGCTGTGTGGGCCACATCTAGGTGTACTGAAAGGAAAGGCCATATTTATATGGAATAATGTTCTTTTTACTCAAATGTCTATGCTATTATGCTTCTGTATTCTAATATTATATGTTTCTTGGTCAATATCTAAAATGTGAGAAGCAGGATGATATAGTGGAAAGAGCATCCAAACTGACCTGGGTTCCAATCGATTCTATCATTTACTAGGGGCATGATCTTTGACAAGTCACCAAATTGCTCTGAGATTATGTCTTCACCTGTAAAATAGGAATGCTAATACTTACTTCACTGAGTTGTTAAGAGAATAAAAAAATATTTAAAGTATATGACAGAACATCTGGCATAAAATAAGCAATTATTTGAAACAAGTTTTCATGGAAGTTGTTTTCTGGTTTTGCCTTATTCATCCCGATGTACTTGGCCTCGGGACTTCAAGCCAGAGAAGGAAGTGAAATGGATTTTTATTTTAGTTTGAGAACTATGGAATTGGGCTGGTTTGCCAATAGACGTAGGCTATTTAGATGAGTCTATTTGATTTCAGGATGATGTCCAGCCTCATCCTTCACCAGCTGAGTACTTCTTGTTCCAGAAGTGCGTTGCTGAAAGAGTGGAGTCATACAAAGTCAGGCGTGGGTGTCTCAAGAAAGCAATGCCAGGACACAGTTTTGGAAACATAGTCTAAGAGCCATCCAGTAGCATTTATTACTATTCTGTGCAAAGAAACTCAACCAGACAATGTGAGGTAATGCAAAAGAACAGATCAAATTGAGTTTTATAGCATCAACAATATTTATGTCTGGACTAGACTTTAAAGGCTACTAAATATTATTTAAGATCAGAGTTCAGTTCATTCATTTTATGGATGAAGAAGTGGGGCCTAGAGAAGTTAAGTAACAAAGCCAGCTGTCCTTACTGATAATCCAGTATATCTGTCACTAAAATCTTCTGATAACATAGTTCCTGCTCCATGTAGAAATTTAGGGACATGTCCAAATTTTACATAAGGACAACTCAAAAAGGTCTATTAACCAATGCAATCACTTTCAGTTATGCAAAGAAAGCTAAATTTGTTATAATAAAAGATGTTCTGTGAAAATGTTTGGAAGGACCACAAGCTGTTCCCCTGTGATTTAGCTGCTAAATCACGCTGTTACTCTTGGTGCCTAAATGGCAACTCCACTCTGGTGGAGTTACTCTTGGTGCCTAAATGGTGCCTAAATGGCTGCTAAATCAGAGCTGTTACTCTTGGTGCCTAAATGGCAACTCCACTCTGGATATTCCCTGAGGGAAAGCTGAAATGATTGAAATGACTGGATTGGCATTAGAATCAAGGAAAGTCTTAAATAAGATGTTCATCTTGGCAGCCTGGATATAAAACCCATAAGAAATGTCTAGGAGTGTCTGTTGGAATCTAAAGAGAATGGGAGATTAAGAAGTTAGAATAAAAATCTAGTGACGGAACACGTATTTGAGGCTATGTTGTTCATTTACATTGTTTTGTTGTTGGTTTATTTGGTTTTGTTTCTGAACTCCTTAGGATTCTTAACAAAATTCCATAAAGACCTCATTTCAAGATAAACAGAAGAAATTGTTCTCTTTTTAAAAACGTAAAACGTAGGGTCAGCTGGTTGAGCATCCAACTTCTGCTCAGGTCATGATCTTGAGGTTTGTGGGTTCAAGCCCTGTGTCAGGCTCACTGCTGTCAGCATGGATTCCACTTCAGATCCTCTATCTCCCTCTCTCTCTGCGCCTCCCCTGCTTGTGCGCTGTCTCTCAAAAATAAATCATCATTAAAAAAAAAAACCCTAGGGGCGCCTGGGTGGCTCAGTCGGTTAAGCGTCCGACTTCGGCTCAGGTCATGATCTCATGGTCTGTGAGTTCGAGCCCCGCGTCGGGCTCTGTGCTGACAGCTCAGAGCCTGGAGACTGTTTCAGATTCTGTGTCTCCCTCTCTCTCTGCCCCTCCCCTGTTCACGCCCTGTCTCCCTCTGTCTCAAAAATAAATAAACGTTAAAAAAAATTTTTTTTTTTAATAAAAATAAAAAAAAATTAAAAAAACCCCTAAAACATAAATGTATAACTTTCAAAGAAAAGCCAAAGAGGCTAAATAGGTTGACTGGAACTCTAACTGAAATTTGCCTCACTTTCCTAAATTCTTACCAGCGAAGGGTAAGGCCTTATTATCCCTCTCAAAATTCTTAGGTGAGATTTATGCTTTCTTCAGTTTCTGATTACTTCATGGGTGTTGGTTTATAGTGTCATAAGAAAAATGGAGGAAGAATGAGAATTAATACGATGTGTTTTTGCAGTATCCTTGTCTTAACTGTGAAACAGTATGTCCTGCCTTTCAAATCTCATTGATTTTTATATATTGTAATGTGAGGGCCAAGGGAAAGGTCAGCACAGTGTGAGATAGGGGAGAACCAGGCACTGAGTTAGAATTATAGGTCAGCAAAGTAGGGGTAAAGGAAGTTGTGATAAGTAGGCAGTCCAGCAGGTGTGAATGCATATTTGAGTTTCACCAGCCTCTAGGTATAACATTGATCTCTACTGCCAACATTACCATGCCGGCAGCACCCATCCTGAATTAGGCCTCTATACTATTTTCTCAGGTTTATTCTGACAGTGACCCAAGAACTGTCACACAGGCCCCTTTCTCCTTGGGCCTCTATGCCACCACCTCTGCTGACAATGGTCTCACAAGATCCCTCTGCATGGGGCAGGTGGTTTCATTTCCAGGTCCCCATTGCCTATCCCAGGATCTGCCTCTTTCTACAGTTCATGGAATAGACCTGTCCATTTCATTCTGAAGAAATTGTAACTTCAGGGTGTGAACTCGCCTTATAAACCCACAGGGAATATTACAACAAAATGCAACGACCTAGCATCAGAAAATTGGGCTAATTTATGTGGTGCTACCATGAAAGTACATCCATGGTGCTATATGTTGAGGGTAGAATTGACCAAGGGAGAAGGCTCTCAAACTAGCGTGCATCAGATCACCTGGAGTTTCTCTCACAAACTGGAGACTGCTGGACTCCCAACTCCAGAGCTTCTGATCCAATAGTTCTGGTGTAGGGCCTGAGAACTTGAATTTTTACAAGTTCTCATGTGATACCAATGCTGCTGGCCCAAGGAACCACACTTTGAAAACCACTGGCCTAGTGTAGGATGAGATCAAGAGAAAATCACAACAGAATGGAGTAGCCCAACATCAGAATGTGGAATATATGATACTCCCATAAGTATCACATAGGGAGGGTATATCTGACCAAAGAACGTTAGGCTATTTTTAATAAGATTACTTTAATCTTGAAAACTGACAACATTTGGACAAAATATCACATTGTGAAATGACAAATCACCCAGAAAACTCCTAGGAGTGATACCACTCCTAATCTTTCTTTCAAGCATCCCATGATATCACTATATTTAAATTCTCACAGAGAACAAAGAGCACTGTTTTCCAGACCCATATGAAACAGCTGTCTTTACACCCTGCTGTAACACTACATTTCCTCTTAGACATCAGGAAATAAATTAACTATTTTTAAAGGCCCTTTAATTCTCTTAAATCCAGAGTTAGCCCAGACTCTGCTCAGATGTAAGCTGAAATCAAAGTTACAATAACACTAATTAACAACAATGACATCACATGAGGTGAACAAATACAGTAGTGGATAATGTAAGAAATAATTAAAAAATCATAACATTTCTTTCTTTTATACAGGATGACTCACATAAGTAACAGCACTATTTAGTATCATAGATTCACCTAGTCTCAAAAATGATCTAGAAGTTGTAATCAGTGATGTTTAAGAACATAAATTTGGGGCATGAAATGCTTCTGACCATGTTTTATAGCTGCTAATGGATGCTGAGACATCTGCTGCTTTTACCGTCTCTGAGAGCCATCCTTACCCTGTTACATACATGGAAGTCTAAGAAAAAGTCTGAGACACACCCTAAGGAGAAGATTAAGAATGTGGGGCACAGAGATTGGGGAGAGGGCTTCCACTGTGCCCCAGGGGCTAACTCTCAGAGCATTTAGAAGCTCAAAGACTGTTCAAGATCAGAACAATTTCTTTAGGACTCCTAATCTTTCTTTCTAAAGAACCATTGGTCAAGTATTGGAAAGCAATGATTATAATTCTGTGCCAGAGGTAGGTGATTTGGGCCTCTAAGAGAGCAGAGAACCCCTCAAGGCACGGGAATGGTCTGATTTGTGCTGTGCATGGGCACAGCAAGGAGATTAGAAATTGAGCGATGAATAGGAGCTGCCAGGTGACCCATATACCTCATCAAAATATCTACTTTGAAAACAAAACACAACTTGTGTTGGAATCTGTCTGTTGCTTGCTTCTTTCCACCTCAGAGATGAAATCAGATTCCTTCTCATGGCTGAGTCCCATTACTGGTAATCGAATTACTGAGTAGTACATCATCTCAAATAGAAGACTGAACCTCAGAGTGCCCAGTGTCCATTAGCCATCAAGGGATATTGCATTAATATACCCAAGCAGAGGTATGATATTACACTGTAAATGTGTTTGGAAGATTTTTATTATCATTCTAACTTAGTGAGTATGCCAGCATCATCTCTTCTAACCCTGAGTAAACTAAGCTAAGTATTTAGAGAGATTAAGTCTTTCAGGACCAGCCTAAGTTACCATTTAAGGCACTTGTGAAAGCAATAATAAGCTTCCCTCGGTCTTTAATGTTTGTTCTTAAAATAGAATATATGGATATATATAAAAACACATATGACTAAGAAATAGAATTCATATTAGGAATGTATGTATGTGTGCACACACACCCATATATCTTAAAAAATATATAATATAGTTTTTGTTTATAAATTTTACATACATTGTATAAATTTACATCTGTTTATTTTTTACTCATGTTGTTTTTAGATTCCATGTTCTTATATTTAGAACAACTTACTTCCTTCCCACTTCTGCATGAGTCATTCCAATCATATACCAATCAAACATGGTATATCCCTCCATTATTTATAACCTTTAATAGAATGTTGTAACCTTATTTGTGACCTTTAAAGAATTTTAAAGAATAGATTTTTCTTTTGCATTCATTGTTGGTTTATGTAGGGAAACTTATTAATGTTTTTATTACTGTTGCGGTATCTTATTTTCTGTTAGAGGAACACTACAAATTTTTGTATATAAATCTCATATTTTACTCATTTCTTTTTTATTTATTTAATTTATTTAGTTTAGGGCTTGTCTTCTATTGTCCAGGACATACAGTGTTCTATGTCAATAATAGGATCTTTATCTCGTTTCTAAATGTAAAAGGAACTCTTCTAAAATTTCTCCATTAATATGAATCTTGCTATATATTTCCCTTATCAGAGTAAAAGAATTCCCTTCCATTCCTACTTTTATTTTCTTTAAATTTTTATTAGTTTTCTTTATTATTTTTTAATATGAAATTTATTGTCAAATCGGTTTCCATACAACACCCAGTGCTCATCCCAACAGGTGCCCTCCTCGATGCCCATCACCCACTTTCCCCTCCCTCTCACCCCCCCATCAACCCTTAGTTTATTCTCAGTTTTTAAGAGTCTCTTATGGTTTGGCTCCCTCCCTCTCTAATTTTTTTTTTTTCTTCTTAAGAGCTTTTTATCATAGATAGTTGTTCGATTTTATCAAACTCTTTTTTAAAGTTTATTGAGTTAGTTATATGACTTCTCTCTTCTAGACTTTACCTTCCTGGTATAAACCTTACTTGATCATGATGTTTTGTTGTTACTATTGTTATTTATAGCATGTTGGGTTTAATTACTTTTTTGTTTAGTATTTTTGCATCTTTGTTTATATATAAAATTAACCCATAATCTCCTTTTCTCTGTCTATCCTTTTCAAATCTGGTATGAAGACTGTACTAGCATTATAACATTAATTGGTTAGCTTTACCAGTAATTGGAGGGTATGGGTTTCTTGTGGACCTTATCTGTAAAACAGCCCAGACATGGCCACTTGTAAACTTTTTTTTTTCAATAATTGATTAAATTTCCTTAGTACCTTTTGGTCTATTAAAGTTTTCTTTCACCTTGGTAAATTTCAAAATGTTCTCTTTCTTCAATATTTGTTTTCATTTCATCAAGTTTTCAGATTTACTAACTTGTAGTTTATGATGTGCTTTCATTAATTTTTTAAAAATATGTTATTCTTTTGGCTAGTTTCACTTTTTGTTTAGTATATTATTTATTTACATCTTCCTCCTTTTTAGTAAGCCTTTTCATTCAGTCCTAAATATTTTTGAAAATATCTTCATGATATTTTCCTTAATTTGTTCAGAGACAACCCAGTAGAGTGGATAAGAGTCTCACAGAAGACACTCAACATATATACACATGCATATGTATATGGTATACATGCATGTAGGTATATGCATATATATGTAAGCATGCATGCATGTATACATACATACATATGCATATATTTGTATGTATATTCACACATTTATTCAAAAGGCATTATGTTTTATGCAGTCTATTTTATTTATAATTTATTTATCCATATACTTATTTTATTGTTTATTCTTTATTCTCTTCTTTTACACTGTTTCCTCTATTTTCTAAACTTTCTTCTCTTTGTCCTTCAGTTTGGATATTTTCTTGTGATCTGTTTTCTGGTTCATTAATTCTCTCTTGAGCCATGTGTAATCTGCCTTGAAAGCAATCCATCGTATCATTAATTTCAGTTATTGTACTTTTTAGTTCTAGACTTTCTTTTCAGCTCTTTTGTATAGTTGTTAGTTCCCTGCCAAAATTCTAAATCTTGCTTTTAGTTCTCTGAAGATATTAGGCATTATTTTAACTACCATTATCTGATAACATCTTTATCCTTGTATATCTCTTTCTTTTAACTATTATTTCTCTTACTATTTGGGGATGTTTACTAGTATGCCTGGGTTTTGTTTAGCTTGATACTAGAATTGAATATGAAGAACTGTAGAAATATTTTGAGGATCAGCATGACGCTGTTTTTCCTCCAGAGAGGATTTACTCTTGTCTAGGTGTCTAGGTGCATTAGTGACCCAGAATATTTTAGTTTAATCCAGTTATTGAGGTGATTTGAAGCTGACTGTTCTATTTTAGTTCACATTTACTCCTGGAGTGCAGTATTTGGGGATGCCACTTGAAGCAGGGAGTGTTACAAGTCCCAGATTACTGCTTAATTGGCCCTGCAGTCTAGTTTTTGTCCTGCTAACCCTATGAGTCTGTGAAAAGCTCAGTTCATCTTTTAGCCTATCAGTTGATTCTTCCGGAATCGATAGATGTCCCAAATATCAGCTGTCCCATGTTTGTTTTTTTCTTTTCCTGAACCCTGGTGCTGTAATTCTTCTTAGGCTCTCCAGTATAGCTTTCCTAGCTGTTCTCAGCAGGTGCGTTGATTGGAATTACCAGATTCACCATTACAGAAAATATATATACTTTTTTAAACCTTGCATGACATTATTTCTATTGTTTTACATTACCCATTGTTTATATAGGTGACCTAAGTATTTGTCATTTTCTTCATTATTCATTTCTTTCGTAGATGCTTTAGAATTTTTGCTCTGAGTATATTGGTAGTAAATGCTTTCTTTTTTTTTCACAGAATCTCTTTATTCTTGAAAAATATTGCTACTGAATATAATTTGACTGTTCTTTTTCAGCACAATAAAGATGCCATTCTACTTACTTTTAGCTTGCATTATTGCTGTACAGAAATCAGCTATACTTGCCTGTTGGCTATTTGAGTTTCTTGAATTTATAGAATAATGTATGTCTTTGTAGAATTTTCAGCCATTATCTTTTAAAGTATTGGTCTCTCCTTTCTTTCTTTCTAAGACACCTATTTGCTATGTCAACCCTTCTTATTTTATCCTTTAAAAATATAACCCTCACTCTTAAAAACTGAGAACATTTTGGCCACTCTGACTGGCGTGAGGTGATATCTGAGTGTGGTTTTGATTTGTATTTCCCTGATAAGGAGCGACGTTGAGCATCTTTTCATGTGCCTGTTGGCCATCCGGATGTCTTCTTTAGAGAAGCACTCTCAACAAGAGCCAAATTATGGAAAGAGCCTAAATGTCCATCAACTGATGAATGGATAAAGAAATCGTGGTTTATATACACAATGGAGTACTACATGGCAATGAGAAAGAACGAAATATGGCCCTTTGTAGCAACGTGGATGGAACTGGAGAGTGTGATGCTAAGTGAAATAAGCCATACAGAGAAAGACAGATACCATATGGTTTCACTCTTATGTGGATCCTGAGAAACTTAACAGAAACCCATGGGGGAGGGGAAGGAAAAAAAAAAAAGAGGTTAGAGTGGGAGAGAGCCAAAGCATAAGAGACTCTTAAAAACTGAGAACAAACTGAGGGTTGATGGGGGGTGGGAGGGAGGGGAGGGTGGGGGATGGGTATTGAGGAGGGCACCTTTTGGGATGAGCACTGGGTGTTGTATGGAAACCAATTTGACAATAAATTTCACATATTGAAAATAAAAAAAAAACTGAGAACAAACTGAGTGTTGATGGGCGGTGGGAGGGAGGGGAGGGTAGGTGATGGGTATTGAGGGGGGCACCTTTTGGGATGAGCACTGGGTGTTGTATGGAAACCACTTTGACAATAAATTTCATATATTGAATGAATGAATAAATAAATAAATAAATAAATAAATAAATAAAAATATAACCCTCTTTCATATATTCTATTTTATTATCTCCCAATGCTGTATTCTGGATATTTTCTCCTTACTTATCTTCCTAGCTGAATGTAATCTACTGCTTAACCTATCCACTGAGTTCTTAATTTGGGACATTGTATTTTTCTGTTTTAGAGGCTTAATTTGCTTCCTTTTAAATATGATTTATTAATCTTTATAGGTTCTTTTTCCTTGCAAACTTTCCCTCCAAATTTGTCTTTATTTATTTAAACATAATTATTTTACAGTCTTTGACTGATAATTCTGGTATCTGAACATTTGCAGATCTGTTTCTTTTGTCTATTGCTTTTCCCAGTTCTCATTTATAGTGTTTTGTTTATTAACTTGGTTATTTTGGGCTGCCTTATAGCCATTGTACTTTCAAAAATATTACGAGGATATTCTGAGATCTTGCATAAAGTTACTTTTTTCCAGAAGTTTCAAATTGGTTTCTGCCAAATACCTAGAGATATTACTTTAATTATATTACCGTATCAGGGACACCTTTATCCATGTTTAAGACTTAAGGTGCACCCCCCCCTCAAAAAAAAAAGACTTAAGGACCCTGGGTCTATGTTAATGATGGAAATGTATACCGTAATACCCCATAAGTGCTGGTTCATTTCTAGTTAACACTTAGTCTCAGAATGTAACTTTTTGAGAGCCCAGATCATTATGGAAAGTGTCTATAGTATTTAGATTCTTCACCTTGTGTGATGCTGGGCTTTTTTTTCTCAAATGAAGTTATCAGAATGGAAGTTTAAATATACTGGGATTGGCAACACTTTCAGGCCCAAAGAGGACACTATATTGGCTTACCTCTTTAGGTTCCTTTGTCCCCTTCAGGGTTTGGTAACTCCTGGTAACTCCTTAAAATCTTGTTGGCTCTTTGTTAGTTTTAGGAAGATTTTTAAAAATTCTCCAGGGGGCACCTAAGTGGCTCAGTCAGTTAAGTGTCTGACTCTTAATTTCAGCTCAGGTCATGATCTCATGGTTTGTGGGATCGAGCCCCACATCAGGCTCTGAGCTGACAGTGTGGGGCCTGCTTGGTATTCTCTCTCTCCCTCTCCCTCTGCTCCTCTCTTGCTTGCCTGTTCTCTCTCTCCCTTTCTCAAAATAAATTTAAAAACTTAACAAATTTATTCAATATGTTTAGTTGTTTTCAACAGGACTCATTCAGATAACCAAATTTACTATACCCTCCCCCAAAAGAAAAAAATGTAGAAGAAGAAGACATAATAAAAGCAGGAGTTTCCCCCAAGAAACTTGTTTTTCAGTTCTAATTTTATTTCATTAAAGTCAGAGAATATAGATTGTCAGGTCTTTGGAAGCTCAGTGTATTAATATTTTTGTATGCATCCTTTAAATAACATAGCACTGCATTTCTTTAACCTGATGCATTGAACCCCTTTATAAGGCTTATCATTACAATTATTGCTGTCATCTTTCGGCTTATCATTTTACTCCAGGCTTTGTTGAAGTCACCACCTGTGTACAGATATAACCTGACAGTACATTGTCTCAGCTGCACTATGGATCTCTTGCTTTGTACTCCAAGACTTTACCACCACTGCCTGGGACACCTGCAAGAACCTTTCACCAATGTGACAGATGGGTGAACCAAGAAGTGCAGATGAATTAACAACCATGGACAACCCTTGATCAATGAAGCATAGGAGCTGGAAGATAAATATTCCTCTCTTCTATCCTTTGAGTAGATAATTCTAACGTGCATTCTGTCTGGCTTCACAGAAGACCCTAGTGGATTGAGCCCCAGTTGCCCACCATTGTGATTGACTTGATAAAGCAGTCTTAAATGGACTCTGTTAAATTGGTTTTCCCTCCTCTCAGTGTCACTCTTGCCAGTCCCCTACTCCTATTCTTTGGGATTCTTTCCAAAGTAACTGCCTAGATACAAAACCATGAGGGAAGCTAGAAAGAAGCACCATGCTTTCTTCCTGACTTTCGTTTCTTTTTCTCCTTTCCTTTCCTTTATTGGGTAATCAAATTTGCTTCCTCTGTTCTGAAAGTTACTCATTCTAGGAGCACCTGGATGGCTCAGTTGGTTAAGCATCCAACTCTTGATCTCAGGTCAGGTCTTGATCTCCAGGTCATGAGGCTGGGGTGCAAGCCCTACTTAAAAAAGCTTACTTTAAAAAAAAAAGGAGAAAGTCACTCATTCTACTTTTACTCTCCTGGCAGTTACTTCAAAGTTACTAAAGTAGGACAACTATCTAAAGTTTATCAATATCTCAGTCTTTTCCCCAAACAGATAATCTTAACTGGTTCTTAACACATTTTTACCTACATCTGCACACCAAGCTCCTGTTTGTATGATTTAGCATTTTTATTCCAGATTCATATTGGTCAAGTGGGGTTATTTGTAGTAATGGCTCATTTAAACAATTAAAGTACACAATTCTTTACTCTTTCATATTTATCTCACTGTCTGCTCCTGAATTTGTCTCTTTTTTCCTCTGGAGTTTGGGCTATAATAGTTATTTCAAAGAGGATGTATGGTAAACTTTCTGTAATATTTATTTCTCCTCACATTGAAAATATAATTTGGCTAGAAGTAAGATTCTAGGTTTAAATGCATTCTCCTTCTGAACTCTGAAGATATAGCTCCAATGTTTTCTAACCAGTATTGCAGTTGAAAAGTCTAATCCCTCTGTGATTCCTGATTTTGAAGGTGATTACTTTTATTTCCTTTTTTTATTTTTATATTTTCTTTTTGCCTCTGGAAACATTTAGAATTTTCTTTGTCTTTGAAATTGTTTTTTTTTTTTTTAATTTTTTTAAAAATTTTATTTTAGAGAAAGAGCATGTGCGTGAGCAGGGAAGAGGGGCAGAGGGAGACAGAATTGCAAGCAGGCTGCATGCTCAGTGTGGAGCCTGATGCAGGGCTTGATCCCACAAGCCTGGGATCATGACCTGAGCTGAAACCAAGAGTCTGATACTTGACCAACTGAGCTGCCCAGGTGTCCCTATCTTTGAAATTGTTAACTTCTGTTGTCCTCTGAGTTTGTTATCTTTATTTCAAAATGCTCACCTTCCTTGGAGATCTAATTAATTTTCCCTTTAAGCTCATCTTTATTTCTTGGTACAGTGGATTGCCTTGGTTAGTGACATTTACCTTGAACAAAAGCCTAAACCTTGGCTTATGTTTCTCATAGGGTGTGTGTGTGTGCACACACATGTGCATGTGTGCATGAGACAGAAGAGAAAAAAATGAGTGGAGAGGGAATGAGAAGACAGGGGAGGAGAGAAGAAATGCATGTGTACCTTAATCGGGGTTCTGTTGTTCTATTTTCCCTTTCAGTGGTCCACTCCTCCCTTGGAGGTGTTCTCAGTCCCTCCACTGGAGGCACTGTTCATGTCTCAGAGCAAACACCTTTATATTTTATTTCCTTTCTTGGTCAGGGAGTGAGGAATACAGGAAATACACAGTTACACACTACCTCCTCTGACTTCCACTCCAGCTAGATCCAGGCGCTATTCCTATCTTAATGCAGTTGTTTCCAGCTGATACTCTTGCTTCTTGCTTTCTAGCTCCATGAAATCAATGTAATGGGTAATGTTCTAGGTCTGGGAGGTTCATGCTCATGCAGTGTGTGTGTGTGTGTGTGTGTGTGTGTGTGTGTGTGTTAATGCACAGCAAATGTCCCATATTGCAGAGCTTTTATTTCTCTACAAACCTGTAAGCCTTTAATGTTGGTCAAACTTCCAACATTAAAATGAAGAGGTATATTCTAGTTCTGGCCCCAGTTTGGCTAACTGACCATGATTGTCACTCCCAGTTTTAGGTTCCCACAGGAGAGTAAGAGGGGAAGAAGAATTTGCCATCAGCACTATCAACCTCAATCTGTATCTCTACTTCTACCTTCTGGCCCTTCCCTCTACCCTCACCACCATTTTCACTCTACATTGGGCTTATTCTACCTTCTCATTCATAAGGAGCACTCACAAGGTTGGTTTCCATTGCTGAACATGGCTCTCGGTTTCATAAATTTCCTCCTCCCTCTTCTGGTCCTTTTTGGCCCACAGTTGGAGGTAAAGTGGGAGCCAGCAGCCTGAACCTGGTCTCCCATCTGGCAGAACTGGGTTTGCTTTATCTTTAAACTCTCATGTGGCTACTTAACTCTGTATGGGTGTATGTAGGTGGATTAATTTTTTCCCCCCAAGATGCCTTACCTGGTCTACTATAAACACATTCCAAAACTAGTTTATAATGGAAATAACACTGCAAGCTGAAGGAAGGCAGTACAGCCTAGTGATTAAGGGTGTGGGATGTGGGGTCAGATGACTAGGGTGCAAATCCCGGCTCTTGAGATACACTGATGGTATGACTGAATAACTTACTATCTGTATATCGCTGTATATCTCCATATCTCAGTGTCCTAATCTCTAAGAGGCAAATGGCTAATGCAGATCTTTTCTCCTGTTATTTTTCTTTACCAGGTGAGCTCTGTTACAGACTTTGCATGCAGGTGGCAGTCAGGTAGCAAGGGATATTGGAGCTGAAATATAGTGGCCCTTTAAAGGAAAAACATGCAAAACTATAAATACAAAATTAGAGACAGGGCCTTGGAAGAGGCCTATGCAGGTGAGGAGCACCCCTGAGCTTCACTGCAAATTCCCTCTCCTGCGATGGGAATGGTGCAGAAACTACTTTCGGGTTATTCTATAGTGTTATTGGGGGTGTATTTTTACTTAATATAGTCCCTGGCAGATAGTAAGCATGCAGTCAGGGTTAGTTTTTATTATTCTTGGAGGAAACACACAGGGTCCTGTGTTGAAATAAGTGTGGGAATACTGCACAGCCTTTCACTCTTGGAGACTGATAATGCATGCTAACATATGTAATTGTAATACAATAATCGAAATGTGCAGATAACTAGGAGGCTTTGTCACTTTGTAGCCAATCTTGTCTTCTTCCCATGCTCACCATCTGCTGTTTCAAAAAACAAAACAAAACAGAAAGTCCGATCTAGTTTACACGTCCATCCAATATTTTAAATACAGTTGACTCTTGACCAACACAGGTTTGAACTGCAGATTCACTTATACACAGATTTTTTTACAGTACAGTGCCGCAAGTGTATTTTCTTTTCCTTCTGATTTTCTTAATAACATTTTCTTTTCTGTAGTTTTATTGTAAGATTACAGTACAGAATACAGATAACATACAAAATATGTGTTAGTTGACTATGTTGTTGGTAAGGCATCTGGTCAACAGTGGGCTATTAGTAGTTAAGTTTTGGGGGAGTCAAAAGTTATATATGGAATTTCGACTGTGTAGGGGGTTGGTGCCTCCAACCCCTGTGTTGTTCAAGGGTCAACTGTAGTTCTCTTAGGAAGTACTTGGGTTCACTTGCATAAAATGCCCAGTGTCTTATCTATCCTCTTCCTTCCACCAAGAAGTTCAAATGTCTGAAATAAGATATATTATTATTATTGCTATTATTGTTATTATTGTTATTATTATTATTATTATTATATTAAGAGAGGTATGTGGCTTATATGACCAGAAGGCATGGGGGTAAGATAGGCCTCTGGCATTCCCAGTGCTCTACCTTCGCTACCTCCTTTGCATGCTGGGCAGTCTGTCTGCCTGGTGGCTGAAGGAGGCTGCTGTTCCTTCTAGTTTAGGCAAAGGCCCTTGTGGGACTCACTGATGGACTCAGCTTCACTTCCAGCTCCTGATGATGCTAGGGACACGTGCTCTCCAACTTTAACAGGAATAAGAATCACCAGGATAGCTTGTTAAAAATACAAATTCCTGGACCTCAGCCCCAGAGATTCGGATTAAGTAGGCTTTAGGTAGAGCCTGAGACTAAATTTTTCAAAAATCTCCTAGGTGGTGATGGTGGTGACGCAGCCCATCCAGGGAGCATGCTTTGAGTTATCAAGGCTCCCCTTTGAAATCTGTGACTGCAATATAGCCCTACCTGAGAAGTCTACCCTGTAGCCAACTTCTGGCCACCTTCCCTGCATGGCCACTATTTAAAAGGATTCTCAGCCCAGAAATGTAACCTCTTGGGAACTCTCTATCTGATCATGCTATGTCAACATGTTGTAACTGCTCCATGTCGGGGTGGGATGGGGTGGGGTGGGGCAGTCTGAGAGAACTTTCTTCCAAAGTGGGGCAAGCACTGCTCCTTTACCTTGAGTATTTCCCTCACATACTGAGCATTCCTCCCCATCGCCAGGTCAAAGCCAAGAGAGCAGAGTGGCTCTCATGTCTGCTTTTCTCTCTGTCTACCTCTCTCCCCTGCACCTCCTTCTCATTAATTACCAGGCCTGAGAGAAGAGAAGGATGCTCATTCATTTCTCTTACACCATAATCTTCTGCTCAAAATCATTCAGTAGTTTCCCATCTCAGAATAAAAGACCAAATCCTGATGCAGACCTATAAGATCTTATATGGCCTAGCTTCTTGGTTCCTCTCTTATTCCAAAGCTCTGGCTCTTCTCCTATTGCCTCCTCCACTCAGTCTGGCCTCCTTAATACCCCATTGATCCCCAGGGACACTGTTCTAGGGTCTCTACCATACCTATTAGCAATATCTTGGAACACAGTTTGGGAAACACAGACTAGGGAGTAGTTAAATATTCCTCAAAATATAAGATACTGTCACTTTGTTAAGCTGAAAAGTAAGAGACACATCACTAAGCAGAACTCAAGGCACTGTCAACAAAGCAATTCAAAATTGTCAAGACCTCAACCACAAGGAGATACTATCTCACACCTGTCAAATGGCTGAAATAAAAAGCACAGGAAACAACAAGCATTGGCAGGATGTGGAGGAAAAGGAATCCTCGTGCCCTGTTGGTGGGAATGTAAACTGGTGCAGCCACTGAGGAGAACAGTATGGAGGTTCCTCAAAAAATTAGAAATACCATATGATCCCATAATTCCACTTTTGGATATTTAACCAAAGAATATGAAAACAGTAATTTGAAAAGATAGATGCACCCCTATGTTTATTGCAGCATTATTTACAAGATATGGAAGCAACCTAGGTATATATTGATAGATGAATGGATAAAGAAGATATGGTATGTATACACAATGGAATATTATTCATAAAAAGAATGAACTCGTCATTTGCAACAACATGGATGAACCTAAAGTGTATTATGCTAAGTGAGATATGTCAGTCAGAGAAAGACAAATACCATGCAATTTCACTTATATGTGGAATCTGAAAAACAAAACAAATGAACCAACAAACAGTGCTTAAATACAAAGAACAAACTGGTGGTTGCCAAAGGGGAGAGTGGTAGGGGGGTGGGTAAAATGGGTGAAAGGGATGAAGAGGTTAAAAAATATTAAGACCTGAGTCTTACAGCTAGAAAAAATTAAGGTTGAAACTTAGTTTGGCTCCTTACTTGCTGTATATGACACCAGTAAAATTACTTAACCTTTCTTGTCCTTCTTTTACTTAAAATAAGTATAGGCAGTCCTTGCTTTGCACAGTTCCGACATGTACACATTTCAGTCACCATCGTTTAGTTAAATTATACCAGTTTCCCAACAACACAGTTCAAACAGCAGTTACCACATGTAGTAACTGTGAGTAATTGCATAAAATACAAACTTTGTTGCTAGCATTTCAGTCTCAAATTGCCATGTAAAATAATAGACGCACATTACGGTCAATAATCTATCACATCACCTTTTTCAAAGTCTGTCCCTGATTGGCACTGTGCACCTGTTATTCACTTCATGCACAGACCGCAAAGCCTATATTGTATTGCCTCCTTGACAGGGATAAACACATGTGGCATTTTACAAAAATCGCTAACCAAAAGAAGAAATGAGCTAAAAAAGATGAAATGCAGCAAAGAAATGAAAAGTGCTGATGCTAGAAATGAAATTGAAATCGAACATAAATGGAGTGAAAGAAGTAGCTGACCATGGGAATGTTAGCATTGCTGTCACTGGAGAGCCCCTAGACCTGCAACCAGAGAAACAGTGAAGTCTACTTAGCAACACAAGGAAAGTAATTATGAAGAAAAAGAGGAGGACATCCCAGAGGGAGACGCTGGCAAGAAACTTCCCGCTAGGGGCCCTGGGTGGTTCAGTCTGTTAAGCATCCAACTTGGGCTCAGGTCATGATCTCGTGGTCCGTGAGTTTGAGTCCCACCTCAGGCTCTGTGTTGACAGCTCGGAGCCTGGAGTCTGCTTCGGATTCTGTGTCTCCCTCTCTCTCTGCTCCTCCCCCACTTGTGCTCATGTGCGCTCTCTCTCTCTCTTTCCCTCTCTCCCCCTCTCTCTCAAAAATAAATGTTAAAAAAAATTAAAAAAGAAACTTCCCACAAAAGGAAGTCTCAATGATATGTCATGACATTGATAAAGGATAAGCTGATCCAAACTGAGAACAGACTATGTCCATTTGCCAAAGAGTAAGAAAGACGCTGGATCCATATTGTAAGATACATGACAGGCAGAAGGAAGCTGGAGCTGTTCAGAGTACTCTTCATAAGTGTTTATAACTTAGTGTTTATAACTAAATCTCAATAAGAAATAAAATACTTCAGTTCCGTATGTTTTTAATGTTTTAAATTACAGTATACTAATTTACTAATTTTATAAATTTTTAGATTTCCTCACATATTTAGAATCTAACAATAAGAGAATTTTAAAAGCTTTGACAAAACGTTTTTAAAATCATGGACCATTGTAATTTTTCCCATTGATTATCAGACTCTGCACACTTTCAGCCTGCACATTTTTATAGTCCTGTATTATCTACCATGCAAAGGGAAGACTACCTGGATAGTAAAAGAATTTACCTTACAGGGTTTGGGAGCAGATTAAATGAAACTGTGTGGCAAGCACTGACTGTGTGGTCTGGCCTGCATTAGGCTCTAAATGAATGTTGTCTATTTTATGGGATTATTCCCAGTTGCTTTATCTTGTAGGAATTTGGGAGAATTATAGGTATGTATGACTTATTTTTAAATTATAATTGGTTGATTTAGTATCATTGGAAATATTTTTAAAAATTTATTCCAAACTAAATAACTAAGCATTTCCTCCAAAAGAATTTGTGACGGCTATTCCCTGCCTCCCCACCCAAAAACATCCACAAAACTTATGAGTCATCCATGGAAGGAGAATACAACATTTAGGAGCACTTCCATTAGATAAGGAATCAAAAGGATTCAAATACATTACAAATAAGACATTATTGTTTCATTTCCTTAGTATTCTTATTATTATTATTATTTTTTGTCCATCCCTGGGTTTTCCCTTTAAAAATAAAAAGTGTCCGGGCACCTGGGTGGCTCAGTCGGTTAAGCATGTGACTCTTGATTTAGGCTACAGTCATGATCTCGTGGTTCATGAGTGCAAGGCCTGCATAGGGCTCTGTGCTGACAATGTGGAGCCTGCTTGGGATTTTCACTCTCCCTCTCTCTCTGCCCCTCCCCCATTTGTATGTTCTCTATCAAAATAAATAAAATAAAAAATAAAGAGTGTAAATTTCCTTTAAAAATATGGTTTTGGGGCGCTTGGGTGGTTCAGTCAGTTGACTGACTTTGGCTCAGGCCATGATCTCTCAGTTCGTGAGCTGGAGCCCCACTTTGGGCTCTGTGCTGACAGCTCAGAGCCAGCAGCCTGCTCTAGATTCTGTGTCTCCCTCTCTCTCTGCCCCTCCCCTGCTGGTGCTCTGTCTCTGTCTTCCTCAGAAATAAACAAACGTTAAAAATAATTTTTTAACTATGGTTTTAGAGATAAAAGAATGCACATTACCTGAAGCTCGTTTGGGGAATTACTCGTGGAAGTGCCCACAATGCTTACAGAAAGGGGGACTTTTCAAAGGGATTAGCACAAGGCCAGTGGAGGTCTTATATGGGATCTTAGGACCCAAGAAAATCCTGGAAATGAAAATCCTGGAAAAGAAGTGATGATGTACCTGTTATTTAACTGTTGATCCTATATTGAAAATAGCAGCTTAAAATACTCCAGAAATGATTTTTGTTGGTTACATGATCATGTGCCTTGTAGTGGAGGAAAGCTCTTAAGAGGCTGCCTGCTGATGAGTGAGCGTTTTTGGTTTTTGGTTTTTGGTTTTGTTTTGTTTCGTTTTTGATGGGCAGCTTGTGAGGATTTTTTTGAGAGGGGGTAGGTGGTAGGGGAGCAATGTGTGAGTTTTGATGCTCTTGAAGAACACTGTATCTGTTACAGAATCTAGGTGGGCTGCTGAACTGATAAAGTGAGTGTGGCTTGTATCAGTTCTTGTCACCAGGGAGAAGTAGTATGTGCTCAATCGTTAAAATGGTTTACTGCGTGCAAACAGATATTCTTAAAGAAGCGTTTGAGCTAAGACTGCAACCTAGTGGTGAGTTTGTTATTAGGAAAAAAGTGGCTGCACTCATTATAGGCCATTATTTGAATTCAAAGTGAAAATAACTACAAAAGAGAAGTATGCTCTTGTCCTTCATGGGAAGATTGGTCTTCGAGGAGTGTTGTCCAGGGGCTAGACATGGAGAGAGGATGACTGGAATCGGATGCCTGTGTAGGTAGCATTTTCTATCTTGTCTGAAACTTCTGCTCACTTCCCTGTTGGTCTCTTTAAAGATGAGGTAAAACCTTGCTGGGCCTGCCCTGGCTTATCTTCTCACACTAGTTGGACTCATTTCTTCTGTTTACTGGTTTAATCCGTTCCATCTTAAGGTAGACTTTGACTTGCTTTTTGTTTCTGTGATTGAAGCGATTCGAATCCTACTATTCTTGAAGCCAAGTAAATATTTCGTGTAACATGATTCTAAGTATCATTCTCATTATTCTTTGACTCAACAATAATGTTGTTTTTTTATTACAGTCTGACATAGCTTTTATTTCTTAGAAATGCTTCTTACTCATTGTATTGATTACTATTTCATATTCTATTGTATTAACATGGAAAATTGATTGACAAAGCACCACTGAGGCTTTGTTCCTGTTAAAAGGATCGCTTCTCTTCATACAAAATATGGAATATCCGAGAACTGTCTCTGTGTAAGAATTTGAGCCTTTTAATTATTGTGTATCTTGATCTCACTTTTAAAGTCTGCTTGTATCTTAATTTCCCTCATTTTTCATCAATCTTTTTTAAGCATATACTTAAAAATTAATTTAATTGTTTTTTGATTTTCATTTACAAATCATTCTTGCTCCTTAGTATTCTAATTTTTAGTTCACTTATATTACCTTTCTTTTTATGTAGTTTTATTTTGTGCTCCTAAATGTTGGAGTATGGGAGTCTGTAGCATTGCCAAATGCAAAACTTTACCTGTGAATTTTTTTTTCTTTGTTTGCTCCTCCCAAATCTTTTTTTCTGGCAAAGCTGCTTGTTATTTGGGTATGAAATCTGGTTATTCTGTACGTAATAAAATCAGTCTTGTGTTTTCATGAAGGGTGTCAATATATACTACCATTGCCTTTCAAATTCTTTCTCCACCTCAGGTCTTCTGCATTTAATTTAAGTGCATCTTCAGAAAATGTCTTCATTCTTTCAAGTTTATGTGCTCCTAAATGTTGGAGTATGGGAGTCCGTAGCATTGCCAAATACAGATAACTCATGATTGCAAGCAAGATTCACTGCAGTAAGTTGACTGTAGGAAGCCCATCTCTGTCAGTGAAATGATGGCCTCTATAAAATTTAGAGGATTTTTTGTCTCCAGTGTCACCCTAATGAAACAGTTTTGGATTTTTGTGTGCTCTTTAAAACAACTTTCTACAAAGTACAAATTTGGACTTGATTTTAAATGCAGTGAACCAAGAAAGCTATGAAATCAACCACTCCGTAATCGATACAGAAATCAATGTTGTAATAGTAAATTATCTGAGAGAGCTTTCTCTTTTCCTAGCACTCATTTGGGATGTATCCTGGGAAATCTGTGACACAAAGATCATGGTGGCTGACATGGCAAAAGACAATTTCTACTAAAATAAAAGTTTGTGGGGCAAAATGCTTTTCTATAAATTAAAGAGCATAATATTGAGGGAACCAAAATAAATCCTTCCTCCCCCATACACTTAATTATATTTTAGAAAGAGGAGACAAATTAATGAAACAGCATGACAGTTCTCAGAGCTATAGATTTTCAACAAAATTACTTATATAATGAAGCTATGAAAAATATATGAGGAGATATTTTTGAAGGCCCTCAAAATCTTTTTAAAAACAATAATGTCTTTAATAATTCAGATTTATTAATTACTCCAGAAGTAATATATTGAAAATGAGAGTACATTGCATACTGGAAAGTATCATTATATAATTAAAATTTTATTAACAGAAAATCATGTTGTATAAATATGTGTAAAAATACTATAGTAAATCGAAAGCATCTTTGCAGTGTCCTTTTAAAACTTAATTTTTGAATAATTTCTGATTCTCATATATGAGAGAAACCCACAAAGTTTATTTTTCAGGTCTCAAAGAGCTATTTTATCTGGCATTCTAAATACATCTAAGAGAAATGCAAGGAATACTGTTTTCTTTTACATCCTTCTCTAACAACAAAAAGATATCTTTAGTTGGTGATTAATGTTATTTAAAGTCCATAATAAAAGCTCCTGGATACATACTTGTTTAAGGGCAAAATAGAGTAGGTTACAGAACTACGACTTTAGGTAAGGGAAGATGAAGCAAACAGAATTTGGCCCACAAAATCACAGATGTGGAGAGGGCCAGAGTGGTAGGAAAAAGGGGGCAGTCAGTTAAGTGTCTAACTCTTGATTTTGGCTCAGGTCATGATCTCATGATTTGTGAGATCAGGCCCTGCTTTGGGCTTTGTTCTGTCAGCACTTGGGATTCTCTCTCTCTGCCCCTCCCCTGCTCACCGTGACTCTTTCTTTCTCTCTGTCAAAATAAACATTTTTTTAAACAAAGAAAGAAATGACATCAGAAGAACTGTCATGTTTTTTTGTTTTGTTTTTTAACTTTGTAGGCTTAAATAGATGATAGATGGCTAGAAAGAGAATATACCTACTCACTGTCCTGAAGTTTCTGATGGATTTGTGTATTTGGCCCAGGGCATAGAGGCTTAGTGGAAGTCAGCTGGCCACATATCTCAGCAGCTTCCCTTGGCCACCAGAGCCCTTAAAAGAGGGATATACAACTTTTAATACTAGCTGCAAAAGGTAAGCCTTTTCAGATCCAGGAAGTTTTATTTTATCCTATGCTTTAAAAAAAATTTTTTTTAGTGTTTCTTATTTTTGAGAGAGAGACAGGGAGAGACAGAGAGACAGAGAGCAAGCAGGGGAGGGGCAGAGAGAGAAGAAGACACAGAATCAGAAGCAGGCTCCAGGCTTTGAGCTACCAGCACAGAGCCTGATGCGGGGCTCAAACTCACAGACCGTGAGATCATGATCTGAGCTGAAGTCAGCCGCTTAACCTACTGAGCCACCCAGGTGCCCCTATCCTGTACTTTTTGTACCAGGGACATACATTACTATTTAAGAAGAACTTGGACAACATATGCCCTCATTGGAAAAAACAACTAAGACATCTAGGACTCTCTGGTTCTCCAGCCTAACTCAGCAGCAAGCTCATTGAGAAGAAAAAGCAGAATGAATGCCCAGATCCACGAGTAGTGTCCTGAACTCCAGCTTTCTGAGGTCTCAGAAAGCCTATTTCCCCCCAAATACTCTTTCCTCCTTCAACCCCATATCCCTAAACCACTACCCAGAGCAATAAATTGATGGGATATAGAGACATGAATGGTGAATTTATGGATGATAAATCTTGCACAAGCTCAATACTTGCACAGGTTTGAGAGGGGTGGTAAATCTTAAAACTATCTAAATGTAGCTCTTATACTACTACAAAATAAAAATTCACGTGGAAAAAAGCACTATAAAGTTTATTCATCCCTCATGATCTGCAAGAAGATGATTCAAAATGGGGTCATTTTTTTCCTAGCAAATTGTCTCAGTCACATTTTCTCCCACCTTACCTGTTTTGATGTTTAGGTAACACTGGATGGAATAAGTCTCAGCTAGCATTTGTTTGCACTTGCTGTTCAAAGTGTGGTATGTGGACCAGTAAAATTAGTACCATGTGAGGACTTGTTAAAAATGTAGACATGTAGTCTCCATCCTATACCTACTAAATTAGAGTCTGCATTTTTAAAAGACCCCTGGGTAATTCATAGCATATTACATTTTGAGAAATGCTGCTTTATGTAACTTAGGGTGGGTTACTGAATCTTTCCCCTTCTTGTTTTCTCTTTGGTCAAATGTGTAGGAATTTTAAGACTACAAGGAACCTATTAATGAGGATTAGTGGTTTAGAGCATAGACTCTGGAACCAGCGTGGCTGAGTTTGATTCCCAACTCTGCCACTTACTGTGTGAACTTGGGTAAGTTATATAGCTGCCCTGTGTCCCAATTTCCTCATTTGAAAAATAGGTATTATGTGATGGGTATTAAGGATGGCACTTGTTGTGATGAGCACTAGGTGTTATATGTAGGTTATGCATCACTAAATTCTACTCCTGAAACCGATTTTATCAGATATGTTAACTAACTAGTATTTAAATAAAAACTTGAAATTAAAAAAAAACTTTAAAAAAAGAAAAATAGGGATTATAATCGTATGTACTTCATGAAGTTGTGAAAAATCGAATTTAACAAATGGAAGTATTTAGATTAGTGCTAACTTAGTACAGAATAGGTACATGTATCAGTTCTCATTATGACAACATTCTGGATTAACTACCATTCTAGAACATATGGAGATGCCAACTGACTAATTTTGAAAGATATTAGTGAGAGTTTTCCGTTAGTGTGTTTGGAGACTTGAGGAAAGATTCATGGAGAAAATGGGAATCTAGAATAGCTTTAGGGGATGACGAAATTTGGGGATGATTAGAGACAAAAAGCATTTAAGGGCATTCCAGGTGAAACAGGTTTAGAGGCAGGAATAAATACTTGGAGAGGAACAGAGGAAAGCAGGGAATCATACCTACTGGGTGCCAGGAATGTTGAAGAAGGTGTGGGGTGACAAGAGTGGGAGGCTGGTTAGGCATTTGAGAGGCTAAGATTAGATCTTCTTAATTCCAGACTAAAAAATGGGAGATAGATAGATGGATAGATAGATAGATAGATAGATAGAGGCAAACAGAATAAAATGATGCAGGAAAACAATAGACAGGATGGCTTAGTGGAAGAGAGAACAAAAGAAAGACGAAGCAGGATTTGGTTATTAGACATGGAGAAAATATAGGGGAGGAGGCAATTATAGCTCCAGGATTTTAAGTCTGCGGGATGAGGAATGTGAAGGTGTTTTTAGCAAAAATGAGAATATTAGAAGCATAGGTGCTTTGAAGAAAAGCTATCTTTGTTTTTTGAAGTGTTGAGTACAAAAGATGGAAATACATCCAATAAATTATTTGGCAGATGTAGCAGAAAGAGCTCCATTTGGAAAAAGGGCCATCATACTTTTGCCTTTTATTTTTGCATTACTGAGCACATGACTGCCATCAATACAAAAGTGACGCCTTAGAATTCTAGAATGATATCTTTGTTTTCTTTATATGTTTCAAATTCTCAGAATCTGTCTACTAAATATTTTTAAAGTAAGTTTAAATTAAATGAATTGCAGTATTGGTTTTTTGTGAATCAATCAGAGAACCTGAAGGACGATGAGTCTCACATCCACTATTCCATTATTCTGGTCCCTGGACAGCATTTCCACTAGCCTCAAAGGAATTAAGAACAAAGGAAATATGTAGCTCTCAGACTTTTCTAAATACTCCCAGACCTAGAAGGCAAAGATCTTAATCTTTTTGTTCAGGAAATAGACAGGCACAATTCAGTGCCGTCATCAATAACGGTGACCAGAGTCTCTTGCCTTTAATGAAACAGGAGCAGAAAAATTGATTGGGAAGTGGCATGTATCTTATCATAATACCCATCACTGGGTGAAAAGTGCATTTGTGAGCAAATCTAATACTGCCTAGCAACTGTCTCCAGGCAAAGGGGGCTTGGGAGCCAGCTGTGGTTGCCTTTCAGGAGCCACCAACCTGTCTATACACTTCACAGGATATCTGTTTGGGATTATTTGGATTCCAGTTTTAAGGTATAGTTTTTATTGGAAACTCTTAATACTAAACATTTTGCTTTTTAGTGATGGACACAATAAACCTAATATTACTCCTTTTTGTCCCTCTCTAAATATAACTACACAGATTTTTAACCATAATGGAATATGTCTGATGTCAGGAGCTTCTATATTTTAAAAGCTATTTGCCCATTCCTTTTAAGCCTGCCAGTTTCTTAAGTGGTCTAAGACCATACCCAGATAAATTTACACCCACTTCTGAGAGCATAAGATGTGGTATTATATATACATCAGAAACTTTAAACTTTTAACTCTCCCCCTGGAAAATCCATCCCTGGCCTTCTTGTGCAGACACTCCTCTCCTTCCAGAGCTGAGCATGATTTATGTTCTTGCCCCTGGCCTCTGCAGCAGGATGTAGCTCAGCTCATAGCAGTGAAGCAGGAGTCCAGAGGAACTGGGGGTTATGCCAGAATTTGATGAGGGGCAAACAGGCCATGCTAGTAATAGAAGTCTCTCCAGGGAGAAGAGTGCTCAGAAAACTTAGAGGAATACAGTAAATACCATAGACTCATCCTGGTTGAGTACTTTCTGATACACCTGAGCAGTTCACCACCATCCCCCCTCCCGCCCCCGATTCTGTCCCGGCTGGTTGTTCCCGGAGTCTGCAAAGACTTCCCAAAGTAGACACTTACGTTCAGTCAACCACACATTCATGCTTTTATCCCCATGGCTGCTGGAAAGCCTCACTCTCTTTCTGGCTCATTTTCCTCCTGCTGTCCAGTCTCTTCCCTCCATTCCACAGGATCCTCTGAGAGCCCTATCCCTTTGCAAACCTACTTCCCTCATCACATCATTATTATGATGTGAGGTTGAAACCCCAAAGATCTTACTTCATCTCCAGCCCCCTCAAACTGAGACTGCTCTTTTTCTATAACCATAACCTCATTTTTAAATTATTTTTTAAATATGAAATTTATTGTCAAATTGGTTTCCATACAACGCCCAGTGCTACCATAACCTCATTAACAAGAACCAGACTGCCTTCCTCTTTAGCTACCTACGCCGCTTCCAGGCCTTTCTTATTTATTTTCATGAGAAGCCCCTCTGCATTTGGGAGACAGTGTAACATTCAAAAGCACAGGATTTAGATGTGGGCCATGTTTTGGAATGCTGGATAGATCACCCAACTTTTCTGATCCTCTATTTCCATATCTGGAAAAAGAGGATAAGAATATCATTTCGCAAGTTTATGGAGGTTAATTCATTCTTTCTTCTCACAAACCTTTACTGATTACCACGTGCCAGGCATTTTTCAAAGTACTGAGAAAAACAGTTCCTGCCTTCATGAAGCTTGTAGTCTCATGAGACAACAGTTAAGAGTCTTTTGGTTTGTCTCTCTTTTTTGTTTGTTTGTTGTTTTGTTTCCTAAAGTCCACATAGGAGTGAAATCATATGATATTTGTCTTTCTCTGACTAATTTACTTCACTTAGCATTATACTCCATAGCTCCATCCACGTTGTTGCAAATGGCAAGAATTCATTTTTTTTTATGGCTGAGTAATATTTCATTGTATATATAGACCACTTCTTCTTTATCCATTCGCCTGTTGGTGGACACTTGGATTGCTTTCATATTTTGGCTCTTGTAAATAATGCTGCCATAAACAGGAAGGTGCATGTATCTTTCCAAGTTAGTGTTTTCATATTCTTTGGATAAATACCCAGTAGTGGAATTACTGGATCATATGGTAGTTCTATTTTTAACATTTGAGGAAACTCTTTAATGTTTCCTACAGGGGCCGCCCTAGTTTACCAGTCTGCATTCCCTTCACAGAGTGTTTCCTCTTCTCCACATCCTCGCCAACACTTTTTTTCTTCAGGTTTTTATTTTAGCCATTCTGACAGGTATGAGGTGGTATCTTATTGTTGTTTTGATTTGCATTTCCCTGATGATTAGTGATGTTGAGCATCTTTTCATGTGTTGGCCAACCTTATGTCTTCTTTAGAGAATTGTCTGTTCATGTCTTCTGCTGCGCATTTTTAATTGGAGTGTGTGTGTGTGTGTGTGTGTGTGTTAAGTTCTATAAGTTCTTTATATATTTTGGATACTAACCCTTTATCAGATATGTCATTTGCAAATACCTTCTCCCATATAATGGGTTGTCTTTTAGTTTCATTGATTGTTTCCTTCACTGTGAAGAAGCTTTTTGTTTTGATGTAGTCCTAATAGTTTATGTTTTCTTTTGTTTCCCTTGCATCAGGAGACCTATCTAGAAAAAAATGTTGCTGTTGCCAATGTCAGAAAAATTACTGTCTGTGCTCTCTTCTAGGATATTTATGGTTTCAGGTCTCACATTTAGGTCTTTAATCCACTTTAAGTTTATTTTTGTATATAGTGTAAGAAAATGGCCCAGTTTCATTCTTTTGTATATAGCTGTTTAGTTTTTCCAGAACCATTTATTTAAGAGACTGTCTTTTACCTCTTGTGTATTCTTACCTCCTTAATCTAAGATTATTTGACCATATAAATATGGGTTTATTTCTGGGCTGTCTATTCTGTCCTGTTGATCTAGGTGTCTATTTTTGTGCTGGTACCATACTGTTGTGATTACCACAGCTTTGTAGTATAACTTAAAATCTGGGATTGTGATTCCTCCAGTTTGGGTTTTTTTTTTTTCTTTCCAAGATTGCTTTGGTTATTGGGGGTCTTTTGTGGTTCCATACAAATTTTAGAATTGTTTGTTCTAGTTCTATGAAAAATTCTGTTGGTATTTTGATAAGGATTACATTAAATCTGTAGATTGCTTTGGGTAGTATGGATATTTTAACAGTATTTGTTCTCCCAGTCCATGAGCATGAAATGTCTTGCCATTTGTTTGTGTCATCTCTATCCTCTTTCATCAGTGTTTTATAGTTTTCAGAGTACAGGTCTTTCATCTCTTTGGTTAAGCTTATTCTTAGGTATTTTATTATTTGGGTGCAAATGTAAATGGGATTGTTTGCCCAATTTCTCTTGCTGCTGCTTCATTATTAGTGTATAGAAATGCAGTGGATTTCTGTACATCAGTTTTGTGTCCTGCAATCTTACTGAATTCAATGGTCAGTTCTAGTAGTTTTTTGGTGGGGTCTTTAGGGTTTTCCACATATAGTATCATGTCACCTTCAAATAATAAAAATTTTACTTTTTCTGTACCAATTTAGATGCCTTTTATTCCTTTCTCTTGTCTGATTGTTGTGGCTAGGATTCTCAGTTCTATGTTGAATAAAAGTGGTAAGAGTGGACATCTGGCCTCAGGGAGAGTTTTCAGTTTTTCACCATTGAGTATAATGTAAGCTGTGGGTTTTTCATATATGGCCTTTATTATGTTGAGGTATGTTCCCTCTAAAGTGACTTTGTTGAGGGTTTTTATCATGAATGGATGTTGTCCTTTGCCAAATGCTTTTTTCTCCATCTATTGAAATAATCATATGGTTTTCATCCTTTCTTTTGTTTATGTGCCATATCACATTGATTGATTTGTGAATATTGAACCACCTTTGCATCCCAGGAATAAATTCCACTTGATCGTGGTGAAAGACTTCTTTAATGTATTGTTGGATTTGGTTTGCTAATATTTTGGTGAGGATTTTTGCATCTATGTTCATCAGAAATATTGGTCTGTAATTCTCTTTTTTTGTAGTGTCTTTATTTGGTTTTGGTGTCAGGGTAATGCTGACCTCATATAATGAATTTGGAAGCTTTCTTTCCTCTTCTATTTTTTGGAATAGTTTAAGAAAACTAGGTATTAACTCTTTATTTTTATTTAAATGTTTTTAGTAGGCTCCACAGCCAACATGGGGCTTGAACTGACAACCCTGAAATCATGGTATACCAACTGAAATAGCCGGGTGCACCCCTAACTCTTCTTTAAATATTTGGGTGTATTCACCTGTGAAGCTCTCTGGTCCTGGACTTTTGTTTGTTGAGAGTTTTATGATTACTGATTCAATTTAATTGCTGGTAATCAGTCTGTTCAAATTTTCTACTTCTTCCTGATTCAGTTTTGGGAGGTTATATGTTTCTAGAAATTTATCCATTTCTTCTCAGTTGTCCAATATGTTGGCATATAATTTTTAATAATATTCTTTTATAATCCTTTGTATTTCTGTGGCATCCATTGTTATTTCTCCTCTTTCATCTCTGATTTTGTTCATTTGAGTTTTTTCTCTCTCTTTCTATTTTTTTGATTCATCTGATTAAAGGTTTATCAATTTATTGACTTATACAAACCAGCGCCTGGTGTTATTGATCTCTTGCATTGTTTTTTTTAAGATTTTATGTCATTTGTTTTTGCTCTAATCTTTATGATTTCGTTCCTTCTACTGGTTTGAGTTTTGTTTGTTTTTCTTTTTCTAGCTCCTTTAGGTGTAAAGTTAAGTTGTTCATTTGAGATCTTTCTTGCTTCTTGAGGTAGGCCTGTGTTGCTATGAACTTCACTTTTAGAACAAATTTTGCTGCATCCCAAAGATTTTGTATTTTTGTGTTTTCATTTTCATTTGCCTCCATGTATATTTTGATTCCTTGGTTGACCCATTCATTGTTTAGTAGCATATTATTTAAACTCCATGTATTTATGCTCTCTCCAGATTCTTTTTTATGGTTGATTTCTAGATTCATAGCATTGTGTTCAGAAAAGATGCATGGTATGACTTTCATCTTTTTGACTTTATTGAGACTTATTTTTGGCCTCATATGTGATCTATTGTGGAGAATGTTACATATGAGCTTGAAAAGAATGTGTATTCTGTTTTAGGATGGAATGTTCTGGATATATCTGTTAGATCCCTCTGGTCCAATGTGTCATTCAAAGCCTGTTTCCTTGTTGATTTTCTGTTTAGCTGATCTATCAATTGATGTAAGTGGGTGTTAAAGTTGCATACTTGTATTGTGTTACTACTATTGATTATTTATGCTTGTTATTAACTACTTTATGTTTTTGGGTTCTTTCATGTTGGGTGCATAAATATTTGCAATTGTTATATATTCTTTTTTTTAATGTTTATTTGTTTTTGAGAGAAAGAGAGAGAGAGAGACAGAGACAGAATGTGAGTAGGCAAGGGGCAGAGAGAGAGTGAGATAGAATTTGAAACATGCTCCAGGCTCCAAGCTGTCAGCACAGAGTCTGACATGCAGCTTGAACCCATGGACCGTGAGATCATGATCTGAGCCGAAGCTGGACGCTTAACTGACTGAACCTCCCAGGTGCCCCTATATTCTTTCTTTTAAGTTTATTTGTTTTTTAAGTTCATTTATTTGGGGGGGGCAAAGAGAGAGGGAGAGAGAGAATCCCAAGTAGGCTCTACACCATCAGTGTAGAGCCCAATGTGGGGCTTGATTTCATGAACCATGAGATCATGAATTGAGCTGAAGCCAAGAGTCAGACACTTAAGGGATCGAGCCACCCAGGTACCCTGTTATATATTCTTGTTGGATTGTTCCCTTTATAATTATGTAGTGTCCTTCTTTGTCTCTTGTTACAGTCTTTGTTTTAAAGTCTATTTTGTCCAATATAAGTATTGCTACCCCAGCTTTCTTTTCACATCCATTTGTATGAAAAACGCTTCACCATCCCTTGGCTTTCAATCTGCGTGTATCTTAGGTCTGAAATGAGTCTCTTGTAGGCAGCATATGGATGGGTCTTGCCCTTTTATCCTTCTGTGCCCTTATATCTTTTGACTGGAGTATTTAGTCTATTTACATTCAAAGTAATTATTGACAGGTGTGTGCTTACTGCCATTTTGTTTCATATTTTGTGGTTGTTTTTGTAGTTCTTCTCTTTTCCTTTCTTCTCTTGCTCTCTCCTCTCACAGTTGGCTTTCTGTAGTGATATACTTGATATACTTTCTGTAGTGATATACTTTCTCTTTACTTTTTGCATATCTATGACTGGGTTTTGATTTGTGGTTACCATTTGGTTTGTTTATAACATCTTATGCATATGGAAATCTGTATTAAGTTGATGGTCACTTTAAGTTTGAACCCATTCTTTACTCCTCTACTCTCCATGTTTTAGGTATATAGTGTCCTACTTTACAAACTTATTTTGTGATTTCCTTGACTGATTTTTATAGATATACTTATTTTTTACTTCTTTAATGCTTCCTACTTTTTTTACTCCTATTTATGGTCTTTCTTTTCTACTCAAAGAGTCCTCTTTAACATATCCTGTAGGGCCGGTTTAGTGATCATGAATTCCTTTAACTTTTGTTTGTCTGGGAAACTCTTTATCTCTCCTTCTATTCTGAATGAAGGCCTTGCTGGATAGAGTATTCTTGGCTGCAGGGTTTTTTTCCTTTTAGCACTTTGTATATATCATGCCACTCCCTTCTGGCTTGCAAAATTTCTGCTGAAAAAATCCACTGGTAGCCTTATGAAGTTTCTCTTGTATGCAACTGTTTTCTTTTTCTTGTTGTTTTTAAAATTCTCTTTTAATCACTACTTTTTGCCATTTTAATTACCATGTGTCTTTGGTGTGGACCCCTTTGGGTTGATTTTGTTGGGGCCTCTCTGTGCCTCCTGGATCTGGATTTCTGTCTTCTTTCCCATATTCAGGAAGTTTCCAGCTATTATTTCTTCAAATAAATGTTCTGCCCCCTTCTCTCTCCTTCTTCTGGAATCCCTATCGTGTGAATGTTATTACGCCTGATGGCCTATTATCATTTCTAGTCTATTTCATTTCATTTCAAGTCTATTTTCATTTTTTTTTTGCTCTTACCTGTTCAGCTTGATTATTTTCCATTAGTCTGTCCTCCAGTTTGCTGATCCATTCTTCTGCTCTCTATCTATTGTATTTTTTATTTGATTTATTGAGTTCTTCATCTCTGAGTGATTCTTTTTTATGTTTTCTATCCCTTTGTTAAGGGTCTCACTGAGGTTTTTCACCCTTTTCTCAAATCTGGGAATATCTTTATGACCACTCTGAGGTTAGTAAACAAATTACCCTCCTATATACCCTAGGCATTTTTTAAACTGCTGCTTCTATGCTGTGTCTCTGAGGGGCTGTTTGTTGTGCTATCTCTTTAAGGGAGGGAACTGAGTTTTCTCTGACCTTTCTGGCTCTCCCAAAGCCAAGTGGTTGATTTTTAAAGTTCTAGGTTTTAAGTCTCGCTGATTATAAGAACTCATGAAATCTGGCCCCTCTGGTGTTCAAAGCCAAATGTTGTGGGGATTCGTCTTTCCCATGTGGGTACACCAGGGTGAGAATCTGTTTCTCTCCCCTCTCTGTGCTATTGGCTCCTTCCCTCCTGCAGACACTCCTGTAGGTCTCTTTAGCTCTGGATCACATCTCTGCCCTTCCTACCTTCTTCAATGCAGCCTCTTCCCTATACTTAGCTGTGAAGAGTTTGTTCTGCCAGCCTTCAGGGTGTTTTCTGGTTTATTTACACTAATGTGAATGCTATCTAGTTGTATCCATGGGACAAGGCAAACTTAGGGTCCTCCTACTGTACCATCTTCCTCAGAAGTCTACATTTATAATCGCAAATGCATAGTAATTTAAATTACTTTAGCATGTTTTAATATCTGGTAAGGATAGTAGCCTTATTGTTCTTTATCAGAATTTTCTGGGCTATTTTTCTTTGTTCATGTGTTTTTTTTCATGAGAACTTTAAAATTGGTTTATCTAGTTCCAGAAAATCACCTGTATTTTTATTATAATTGTTCCTTGGTAATTTATAAATGTAACATACTGCCTTGTGATATTGAATCTTCCTATCAAAGAACACAGTATGTCTTTGCATTTGTTCAGATTAACTTTTATATCCTTTGTATTAGAACAATTCTCCTTTAGTTCTGCATATTTCTTAGTAGGTCTTGATTATTTTGAATTTTATTGTTATTGAAATGGGATTTACTTGTCTATTATTTTTAAGTCAAATTTGTATGTATTTATATTAATTCTGTATGTTACTCAATTTCTCTTTATTAATAAATTTATATTCTGCTTGATGCCAGCAGACTAGGTCTGAGGACCATCCAAGAGGGTCCTTGGCTTCACACAGGAAGGAAATCAAATGTGAGCCAGCTGGAGGTGAAAGCAGAGTTTACTGAAGATATAGAGAGAGTAGATATGAGACAGAGTGAGTGTCTGAGAGACTCAGAAAGGAAAGGAGGGAGTCTCATCTTTGGGATCAGGGTTTGTTTGGTTTTTGTTTTGGTTTTTTTTGTGGGTTTTTTTGGCTTTTTTGTTTTTTTGTTTTTGTTTTTGTTTTTTGTTTTGGTTTGGTTTTTTTTGAGGATGGAGTTCTCATGTATGCGTACATGTACAAGCATTCAGGAACCAGTTAGAACAAAGAGCCCAGGTGTCATTCCTTGGAGTCAGGGGGTCTTGGCGTTGAGATGCCTAGCACTGATAGTCTGGAATGTGCATTTGATAGCTCCCTCTAGTCATTCTCATCTGGTCCTTCTTTAGATGTTATTTATCCTAGAGAACCATTAACTCCTTGTCCCTTACAAGGAGGATATATGCTCTTTACAAGACATGTGTAAGGTGGGGTGGGGGTGCAGGTCCTAGCAAAAACAGAAGCAGGAAAAAGGAGCAAAAGGCAGATTTTTATGGAGTCCTTTAGTTTCCCTGTCTCGTTGTTACCTTGCTGAATTGTTTGTCATCATTTTCATTTGCTATCTCTTGGATTTTCCAGGTGTACAATCATACTATCTACAAATATGTAGTTTTTATATCTGATCTCCAACTGTTACACCTTTAATTATCTGTGGTATTGAAGTTATTGGACAATCAATTAGACAATATGAAGTAGTAGTGGTGATTGTGGACATCTTTGTCTATTTCCTGACTTTGTGAGAAACATCTCCAGTGTTTCTCCATTAGGAAATATGCTAGCCTTAGGGCTGATATAAAATATGTATAAGCATATAAAGAAGTTTTCATCAACTCTTATTTTGAGCTCTTTTTAAAGAATCTAGAGTAGATTTGATTTTTATCAAATACCTTTTCAACAGCTATGTACATGAACAGAATTTTTCTCCATGTATACTTTAATATGTTATAACACATTAATATATTTTGTACTGTTGAGCCATTCTTGTGCAAGTGGTGGGGAGGAAACCCATTTGATTATGATCCATTATTCTCTTAATGTTTGTTAATAATTTATTATCTTTTTCAATTGATATTCAACAGTAAAATTGATCATCTTTTTTTGCAATTTATCAGGTTTTAGTATCAAAGTCATAATTTATAAAATAATCTGGAAGTTTTCATTTTTCTAATATCTGGGACAGTTCAAGTAGCATTAGAATTACCTATCTCTAAAGATTCCTTTGTGAGACAAGACAATGGTACTTTTTAGGGGTGGAATACACATTTGCAACATACAAAAGCAACAATTAGTTTGCAACCACTTCTTTAGGCTTTTCCTCAATTCTAACACACAATTTTAGTATTAGTGTTTAACCTTGGTATTCTTAACTATACTTATGCTACTACAACCTAATTCATCTATTTCAATGGAAATTGAGCTCTGAAGAATTTCCAAATCTGGGGTTTTAGTTGATTACATTTTTCTGAAACATTATCCATCTTATCCAGGTTTATTTACTTTCTAGAGTTGTATGCAGTAACCTCTTAATCCTCTTTGTTTCTGTGATTATTTCCATCTCTTCATATCTTTTTTTTTTAACCGTTTGATCTATTTTGGATTGGAAAGTATATTAAAGTGTTCTATTTTTAGTGCATTTCTGTTTCTCCTTGTATATTCTATAGCTTTTACTTCATGAGAGTTATTGCTAAGTTATTTGGTACATAGATATTCATACCATATCTTCCTTGTCAATTCTTCCCTTTAGCATTGAGGTCTTTTAAAATTGCTTTTTGATTTGGATTATATATTCATATATATCAAAACCATGGTCCATACTTTCTTTTTGTTCGTATTTGCTCATCCTTTTTAAAAAATGTTTTTATTTATTTATTTTGAGGGGGATAGAGAGAGGATCCCAAGCAGGCTCCATTCTGTCAGTGCAGAACCCCACGTGGTGCTTGATCTCATGAACCATGAGATCATGACCTGAGCCAAAATCAAGAGTCAAATCCTTAACCAACTGAACTACCTGGGCACCCCTCATCCTTTTATTTTTATCTTTACTGAATTGCATTGCCTTAGGAGTATATTTTGTTTAGGGATGAGTTTTGCTTTACAATTGCAGTAGGACTTGTATCATGCACACAAACCTCAAAAGTCACATTTCCTTATGTTCCACTGGCCAAAGCAAGTTATACAGTTGAGTCTGGATTTAAGGGGTGGAGAAATAAACTCCACTCTCAGGGAGAAGTTGTAAAATACTGTGGCGATTTGAGCAGAGACAGTCCACTCCAGGCAACAAGATAGACTGCCCATGTGGGAGCTAATGAGGAATGGAGAAGAGATATATACCTGCAGGCAGATCTCCCACCTGAGACCCTTTTTCCAAGGCTTATTTAAGAATCCATACAAGTATTATAAGAGAAAGCCAGCATTTGAACATGTTCACAGTTCATTGATGGACACTCAGTGTTAGTCACAGAAGCAGAGACTCACAACACTGTAATTTGCCCCAGTCCAGGAAAGAGACATTTTTCTTTCTTCTCTCTACAAATACAGAACAGCTAGAAAGAGGCTGAGGCAGTTTCTGGGAGCCAGAGCCTTGTCTGTCCTTCTCACTCCAAGCTGATAGAGCCATAGTTTTAACCTAAGTTAAGGGAGGATGGGAGAAAAACTAAACAATCCAAATTATGTATTTCTGATAACTGGAAATGACTGAATGACTGTAGAATCAGGCCAAGATCATTGAAGGAGACTCTCCACAACAGAAAAGAGAAATTTAACAGAGCACAGAGAAGAGATTGAGGAAAAGAAACAAGAAGCAGAGATGGAAAACAAAGGAGAAAATGTGGCATAACTAATAAAGCAAGGTCCTCAAGGAAATCGAAAGGGTTGGCTGGAGTTAATATAGCCTGGTCTTCAATAGGAAGAAACAAATTTCATCCTCCAAGAATGGAGGAAAAGCTGTTAAGAATGGGTATGAATACAGGTGATTATGCATACAGGAGTCTGGAAAGCTGATAACCTCAATTCTCTTAATGAAGTAGGAAGTGAGGATGTCTGATGAGAATAAGGACAGCTTGAACAGTGAGGAAAATTTATAATGTTCATTGAAATACTGGGGTCAGAATTGACCTAAGGTGGTAAACAAAAGTAAATTACCTTTTTTCTCTGCTAGCAACAAGTTATAAAAGAGAAAAAAAACCCAAAAGGCCATCTAAAAAAAAATAAAATTTTATATAAAGGCATCAAGGGGTGCCTGGGTGGCTCAGTCAGTTGAGCATCCGACTTTGGCTCAGGTCATGATCTCGTTGTCTGTGAGTTCGACCCCGTGTAGGGCTCTGTGCTGACAGCTCGGAGCCTGGAGCCTGCTTCGGATTCTGTGTCTCCCTCTCTCTCTGCCCCTTCCCCGCTCATGCTCTGTCTCTCCCTCTCTGTTTAAAAATAAATAAACATTTAAAAAATTTTTTTAATTAAAAAAAGACATCAAACAATATGTCTTTAGGTAGAAAGATACAATATGAAAAAACCATGAATTCTCCCCAAATTAAGGAAATGTAATATAATTGTAATTTAAATTTGACTAATATTTGGGAGGAATTGGCTAAAGTGATCTTAAAGTTTATGTGAGATAATACATGAATATAAGACTCATGAGGAATGATTAGCCTTACAAGATTAAAACATATCACAACCTCCTTATATTGGCTTCGGTTTGGGCTTAGTAAGAGACAAGTCAGAGGACAGAATAGAGAGAGCTCAGAAATAGATTCCAGTACATGTGGGTATTTGATATGTAACAAAAATGGTATTTCAGTTAAAAGGGATAAAATGGGTTATTTTTAAAATGGTGCTGACCTAACAGTGTATTCATCTGGAAAAGAGTATTTCAAGAAGTTCCAGGTTGATTAAAGAAAAGAAGGAAAAAATAATAGGTTTCATATGCAAGAAATATTCCTCAAGTTGTTGATTAACTGAGATAGGACTTAGAAGCTATGAAAGAAAATACACACATAATTTAAAAATTTAATCCATTTAAAAAGGATTAAACATCAACCAAAAGGAAGTGAACGTTGTGCTTCAACATAAACTTAACTTTAAAAAAAGAAGCAATGGAGGTTCCTGGGTGGCTCAGTTGGTTGAGCATCTGACTCTTGATTTCGGCTCAGGTCATAATCCCAGGATCATGGGCTCAAGCCCTGAGTTGGGCTCTGTGCTGAGTGGGGAGCCTACTTAAGATTCTCTTTTTTTTTTTTTTAATTTTTTTTTTTCAACGTTTTTTATTTATTTTTGGGACAGAGAGAGACAGAGCATGAACGGGGGAGGGTCAGAGAGAGAGGGAGACACAGAATCTGAAACAGGCTCCAGGCTCCGAGCCATCAGCCCAGAGCCTGACGCGGGGCTCGAACTCAGGGACCGCGAGATCGTGACCTGGCTGAAGTCGGACGCTTAACCGACTGTGCCACCCAGGCGCCCCAAGATTCTCTTTTTATCCCTTGGTCCCTTTCCCCCACTTGTGCTCTCTCTCTCTCTAAAATAAATAAATAAATCAGGGTGCTTGGGTGTATCAGTTGGTTGAGCATTGGACTCTTGATTTGGGCTCAGTTCGTGATCCCAGCATTGTGGGATAGAGCCCCAAGAGCCTCATGTTGGGCTCCATGCTGAGCGTGAAGCCTTCTTAATATTCTCTCTCTCCCTCTGCCCTCTCCCCTTCTTGTGCTCTCTCTCTCTTTAAAAATAATTAATTAATTAATTTAAAAAAGAAAGAAAAACCAAATAAATTTCAATAATAATAATAATAATAAAATTAAAAAGGAAATCATAACTTAGGGAAATGACCTGAAATACATGATAGAGGTTTAAGCTATATAAAAAGTGCTTACAAATGTATAAAAACACAACTAGCCAAAAAGAAAAAACCGGCAAATGAGATTGGGAGAAAGCAAATCCAAGAGGTCACTAAACATGAACTCATGCCCAACTTTGCTAGGAGTTAGGGAAATGCAAATAAAATAACATCAATATATTACTGCATAGCCATTAGATGAGCAAAAGTGAAAAGGGGAAGTACCTCTTGCTGAAGACATTCAGGGAAAGGGTACTTTCTTGTATGTGGAAATGGTAACTGTTTCAGCCTTTTTAAAAAGAAATATGACTTAGCCATTGAAATTAATAATATATTTATCTCTCCCACTCTTAGGATCCTGTCCCATGGAAATAAAATCACTGCTAGATGAGATCTACATACAATTATGTGTGTTGTAGCACTGTTTGTAATAGTCAAAGACTGAAAACAAAGTAAATGCCCCTCAGTTGGTGAGTGACTAAGTAATGATGGCACCCCCACATCATGTAGTATTATGCAGCCATTAAAAGAGGTAAATAAGGTTCTTAAGAAGCATGTGCCCTGAGCTAGGAACTCATTTGGTCCTTACAACAACTTAGTAGGTGGTGGTAATTTTATAGGTAAGAAAACTAAATCACAATTTTTTAAGTTACCCAAGGCCTCACACATCTGTATTCAAAATTACTATATTTTTTCCTTATGCCAAGATCACCTCCAGCATTAAACAGTTACTTGGAGAAATTTTCATAACACTGTGTAGTACAAAAATATTAACATAGAGAAGCATATATAATGAGATATTATTATTATAAAAACAAATGACCACCTAAATTTTGTTCACATACACATACACATGCACACACACATACCACACAGCATGCTATATATCTAGAATATATTTGTATACTAGAAAAAGTAAGAACCGCTACACATGAGGTTGTTAACCTTATTTCTTATGGAAGAAGCATATTTACTATTCATAGTAAAAAAATTATGTAAGCTGTAATCCCAAGAGCTATTTATGAAAGAATGACTTTCTGAGGGGAAGAGTGGATTCTACATGAGTTTTACGTTCACCTTGTTTTTTTTATTTTTTAATTGTATATATTTTTTATTTTATTTATTTATTTATTTATTTATTTTCTCAATATATGAAATTTATTGTCAAATTGGTTTCCATACAACACCCAGTGCTCATCCCAAAAGGTGCCCTCCTCAATACCCATCACCCACCCTCCCCTCCCTCCCACCCCCCATCAACCCTCAGTTTAATTGTATATATTTTTTAATTAGAATGCCTGATTGAGGGAAGAGAAAGCTATATTCATTGGGGGGGGAAAAATCTAAGTTAATGGGGATATAATAATAATGCATCTATAAAGCCACCTGAAGATTATTTCCACACATCTCTAGAACTTAAAAAGTTAATGCTAACAAGAGAAAGTATAGTGATAGTATACAAGACTTAATGTGTAAGACTCTAAATATCAGGTCATGAAAGAACAGTTTTTTAGCAGAAGTTAAATTTACTCTACGTTTTAGAATGTAAGCAGACCCTTCAAATAAGCAGTTTCATTTTAAAAATTGGGTGCCATGCTATTTTTTACACTAATTAATTTGAAGCAACTTAAACACTGTTTCACTTATTGGACAGAAACCAGTAAGAAATTATTTTTATAATTCTATATAAATACTTATATATTTTAGATGAGTTCTATTATACACAAACTATAATCACATTACTTTTAACATTATTGATAAAATTATAAATTCTTGAGGTGATCCACAGTCTCATATTATCACTAAGAAGTTTATCTTTTTGATTCTATTCAACATGGACAAGATCACCTCCAACATTAAGCAGTCACCAGGTGGAAAGAAAGGGTGAACGCAGGCCCTGAAGTTCCCGCTGAACAAGAGAAAGTGACATAAAAGGCTTACATAAAAAAGAGATGAAGTGTAGCAGAGAGTATGAACACAGGGCAAAGGCCTTAAGAAGCAGGGAAATGCTCTCACATTGGGAGACAGGAGTGGGCCGGAGAATTTTATTCATTTTGCAGGAGAAAGCTTATCCTCATGGGAGGGCCAGGATTCCCATTGGGCCTGGAGGAGAGGTTTCTAGGACAAGATGAGGATATAAGAGCTTGAGGAAAATGGGATTAAGATTCTCAGGGCTGCTGTGAAAGGGGCTGAGGTAAAGCATAACGGTGGGATTTCACCAGAGCTGAGAAACAAAGGTGTAAGGGAACTAGAGAAGGGAGCTGGTCCGAGTTGTGATGAAGCACTTGGCTTCCTCCCTGCACATGATAGGCCTCCACCCAGTTTGGTACAAATTCTACTGGTGCTGTAGCTGCCTAAGAGTCCCATGTGGTCTGACCTGTCTTGGGGTCTTGTGTACAAGGGCCTTTGACAGTAATGGAGCCGAAGGGCAAGAACTCCTAGCGGGTCATGCAAGTTCTAGATGAGTCTGTTGTGCTGAATTGTTGTATTCTCACTTCTATACAAATCACTATCAGTGGCATTTTTGTGAGTATAAAATATTCACTCTTTGATCAATATCTGGAGATTTTAGATGCTTTTCATCAAATTCGGGATGTGCCCTATTCCGCTTTGGGAAGTGGTGCTGCTAGAGTGGCACAGTTCTGTCATATTTGGCTGGGAGTGGGACTCATTTCTTTGAGGATCCTTTGTTTTGTGAAGCGTGGTGTTCCAAGTTCTCTTTCCCTGAGGCCCTAGGCTGATGACTGCTTTGTAACCACATTCCTCTAGCCAACATGAAGTAAAGTAATAGAGCTTGCCAACAACATTCAATTATCTCAGATTGAGAGATCACTTTCAGAAAAAAAGCTGAATTCAGTGACTCACAAAACCAGACTCTTGGCATATATGGAAGGACAAAATGTCAAGGAAGTCAGTGAAGAAAAATGCAAAAAGGTTCAAGTTGTAGTAATCCATTCTAAAAAGCCATTGTTGGCCCCCTGAACTTCTGGTCTTTAACTTCTGAAACCACTGCCTTTATCTGAAAACATTAAGCTGCTATGAACTAGAATTTGCCAATGCCAAACTGGAAATCGTTTATGGGTTTTGAATTTCGTTGCAAATAAAACTTTATTAAACACTTCCTTTTAATATTCCAATTTAAAGTTGAGAGTTGACACCTTTCTTTAGATCCAGGCAGCTACACTGGCAGTTCATTTTTGGGTTTCTTTTTGTTCATTTTTGAAGATGTAATTATGAACTTTTTGAGGACAATCATGGAATATTTGATCTTCTCATGGATCTGGTTTTGATGCGACTTTCAATCTCAGGTTACTTTGATCTTTTTGGTTTGTTTCTTAACTTGCTTTGCAAACATCTACATATTCAAAGGCCTCAGAGTAGGTTAAGCTAATGGTCATTTATGAACTGCCTTTAGATATTGTTCCATTATCACCATGCTCTATTCCTATCCAACTTTTCCCACTTGCCTTGATGGCACTAGAAGAAGGGCTTTTTTTTAAGTCATGGTCACAGGCATATATGTTCATGTTACTCCTGGAGGATCCCCCACCTCAAAATGCCAAGCTCAAAGTATTGGGTTCTTGGTCTTTTTTTTACAATTCTTATGAAAATTGCATAGCTTACCATAGCTTATGCTGAAAGAACATACTTTGAAATTTGTTTTCTCCAGTGATATTTACAAGGTATGATTAAATAAAACTTGTGTGTTGACTTATGGAATGGGAAACAAATTAGAATTTTAGGGCATACTTCTTTCCCATTTAATGCAAGTATGACTAGACTTTTGTGTTTGACCCACACGGACGAGGTAAAGTGACGAGAAGGCAAATGTTTTATGTAATTTTTACCTCTCTTTCTTCATCTGGGATTTTTAAAAAGAGAAATAAGCTTTGAAAAATTAAAGATATTAAATAATAACCACAAAAGGACTGTAGCATGAGGAATGTCTGATTCCAAGTTAGGTAAAGTGTATAAATTCCATGAACAGCTTTTAATTCTTAATAAACAGTGAAATCTTCAAATGATGCCACACATCCATTTGCAGTTATGTAAAAATCTAGTCATACTTGCTTCAAATCAGAAAGAAATGTATTATATTCCAGATTGTTTCCCTAAATGAAACTGTGGTTTCATTCAACTAAATTCTATAAATTTATAGCCAATATTTATAGAAAAATTCAATACTATTTCATGTGAAGTCAAAGTCATATGATTGAACTGTATATGAATAAGAACCACTACATAAAGTATGAGTATGTAAATATTTACTGTAAAATATATAAAATATTGAAAGGAAATATATTTAAAAAACAGTAAGAAGTTTTATCTTTGAATAACATACTGATTTTTTATTATGTTTAATCTTTTATGTTATTTTTTTAATGTTTATTTATTTTTAAGAGGCGGGGAGGGGCAGAGAGAGAGGGAGACAGAGGCTTGTGCTGACAGCACCGAGCCCGATGTGGGGCTCAAACTCACAAACCATGAGATCGTGACCTGAGCCGAAGTCAGATGTTTAACCGACTGAGCCACCCAGGCACCCCCTTTTTTTTTTTTAAGTAAGCTCTATGACCAGCATGGGGCTAGAATTCACAGCACTGAGGTCAAGCATCCCATGCTCTACAGACTGAGTCAACCAGGCACCTCTATTCTGTTTAATCTTGAAAAAACTAATGGTTAGAATTAATTTAGCTCTGGTCAGTCACTAATAGTCTTCAATGAAACCTAATAAAATACTGATATATGAACAATGCTAAAATGTAACTTGATAATTGGTCTTGATTCATAGATAAGCAAATAGTTTTTTCTAAGAGACCTGAAATTTTTTGAAGCTTCCCAATTATTTAGGGATAAAACCAGGGCTTTAACTCAAGTCTCTTGATTACTAGATTTATAATTAAATTAAACATTTTTTCAAAAATAATACATGATGAAAAAGTGAATGCAAATATGAGAGGGAAAACTATTTAATCAATCGTCAGTGGTTTTCTGAGTTCCCAACCCATCTTCTGTTTTTAAAGGGTAATTTTCTGATGCTGTTTTTTATAGTTGGAGGTAATTCTAAAATAGGCCACGTATTCTGCTTTTCTCATTTTTGCTTAAGTTGTGGAGGGAACAGCTACATATCCAGAGTCGTCTGTCAGTCTTGTCAGCTATGCAGGACTGAGCCAGCTGTAGAGAAGAAACTCAATTTTAGCTGCTGTTGAAAAGAAGTTTCCACTAATTTCAGTACCAGTGCCAGTGCTTGAAGGAAGACTTTACACACAAAAAAAATCCTTGCCTCCAGAAATTATCAGTAACGCTTTCTATTAACTTGTCACCGTGCTTGCCTTTATCAGCCCTGCATGGATGGCCCAATATGATTGAACCCAGAATGCAGTTTGTACCAGTCTTTAAAAGGCATTTCTTTACTCTATCCAAATGGCATACCTACTAATTTAATGGACATTCCATCTAAAATTATACTAGATTTTTTTTTTCATAACACATCTGGGCTTCCTAGGCCTATAATCTAAACAAGTAGCAAGTGTTCTGCAGGCATAATCATTCATTTTTTACTTTTGCCATGTCCTTTTAATAGAGAGATCTGTCAGACTCACTATATGACAGAATATTAGTGTTTTGTTTGGGGGGTTTTATTTTATTTTTTTTTTTACATTTCATCAACCTTTGATTCCTGGAACAGGAATCAGTTATGAGATAAAATGTAACAGTTCAATACAGACAGTCCCCCCACGGCTTTACAGATGGTTATGCAGAAGCAGAGATGAGCAGTGGAAGTATTCTCTTGTTGCAGAAGAAAATATTTGCCAGTGCATTGAAATAGGAATAGGTTCTGGATTTACTCTTGGATAAACAGGTTACTTTTTGTTTGTTTGTTCAGCTGCCAAAAAGAAAAGACCTATAATCAGATGATAGGAGTTTATTATTCAGAACCAGGAGTGACCTTAGAAGACTGTTAGTTGTACTCTCTAATCACAGCCAGAAAGAAAGAAGATGGTATCAGTTCAACTATTCCAAACCAAGGGCTTTAGTTTCGGTAGACATCTTACCAATATTACTCTCCTCAGCCACTCTAGGCAATGAAGTAGTTGGGACAAAAATGGAGTGAAAATCTTGGGAAGGAAATAAGCCCTAAATGCGGAACATTTACATGGAAGAGAAACTTGTCATTAAAACTCCATGAAAAGAAGCTTTGGAAAAGACCAAAGAATTGCGAATAGAGCTACAAAGGCAACATCTGAGAGAAACAAGTTTTACTACAATCTCTACTACTACATTTATGACTACTGAGGTAAGGTGGTAAGGCTTTATGCCTTTTGTTTTCTTCATCAGTAAAATTGGAAGAATAATGAGCCATTGTGTGAACAACTGAGACTTTAGACTCAGGCGTGGGTTCAAATTCAAGTTCTAGCTTCCATTTCCTCATATTTAAAACAGAAATCATACATAGCGCAAAGTGGTATTGTGAGGATTAAATGAGATAGCGTGTGGAAGGCCATTGTGGCTCCCAGCACATAGTGGGTGCTCAGTAAATAGTAATTATCATTGTTACCTCTAAGTTATAGTAGCTCCCTATTTCCTCAAGCAACGTTATCAGTTACGTGAAATATCACAAGCCATAAAATATCCCCATGTGGATAGACTGTTGCTTATATTGAATCAGCTAGAATTCTTCCTTGCATACCAATTAATACATGTGGTAGTAGACTTGCTTGTTTTAAGGAAAAAATCTTTAAAAGATGACAAACTGCTTCCTTAGCAACAAATATAGCAGGGCTCTCTCTGCCCTTGTACAGGGCACACACAGTAAGACATCAAGATGATGCCTTAGTGTTGGAATGGATGCAGTCCAAAGGCCAGCTCACATGTCTTTATATTGGAAAATAACTCCTAAGTTATAGAATCTTAGCTTTGGAGAAATTTCCTTAGAAGATATAGAATTTTACTATTCCTTTTAAAAATCTTCATGCTATGTTCCAGATAGATTACCTAACTTCTGGTTTAAGAGGAAGCCCACAAACCATTCTGTCCTGTTGTAAACTTTAACCAATAGAAAGTCCTTTCTTTCTTTTTTTTAATATGAAATTTATTGTCAAATTGGTTTCCATATAACACCCAGTGCTCATCCCAACAGGTGCCCTCAATGCCCATCACCCACCCTCCCCTTCTCCCCCCCCCCCCCCCCCCCCCCCCGCCATCAACCCTTAGTTTATTCTCAGTTTTTAAGAGTCTCTTATGGTTTGGCTCTCTCCCTCTCTAACTTTTGTTTTTTTCCATCCCCTCCCCCATGGTCTTCTGTTAGGTTTCTCAGGATCCACATATGAGTGAAAACATATGGTATCTGTCTTTCTCTGTATGGCGTATTTCACTTAGCATGACACTCTCCAGTTCCATCCACGTTGCTACAAAGGGCCATATTTCATTCTTTCTCATTGCCACGTAGTGCTCCATTGTGTATATAAACCACAATTTCTTTATCCATTCATCAGTTGATGGACATTTAGGCTCTTTCCATAATTTGGCTATTGTTGAGAGTGCTGCTATAAACATTGGGGTACAAGTGCCCCTATGCATCAGCACTCCTGTATCCCTTGGGTAAATTCCTAGCAGTGCTATTTAGAAAGTCCTTTCTTAATTAAATCCAGATCTGCCTCCCATGATTTTTTCCTGGTGGTTCTTCCTACGAGAGCAATGTAGATTAATCCCCTCACCCATGTGAATACCCCTCAGATATCTATTCTAATACCCCTAAATTCTTGAATAAACATCTTAATGTTTAATAATTTTTATATTAAAGCTAAATATTTGCTAAATATACTTTGAAAATGGGAATAATAAAATTTTTTATCCAGAATTTTTATCCAGAATCTCCACATTTCCAGGAGGGAAGCTGAACTATTTTGATCAAACTGGAACATTATTTTTAACAACCATGGTATTCAGACAATGGATAATGAGTCATAATGGAAAGGCACATATGCCCTAAGTAAAAAACATATAATACAATATGATGTCTGAAATAATAAATTTTGGAACAATGATTGTAGTATTTACCTGGTTTTAAATGTCTTATACCCACATTGTAATCAAATGAAGTTGGCCCCATCTCAGTGCCAGAAATGGTTGTCCAAATAAACATGGTTAAAGACTTAAAGAAGCTCAGACCCATGGATCTAAGTAGTAATGTTTTCCTCTGTTTAAAGTGAGATGAAATCATAGTAAGCACCACAGCAGAGTAAGAATGTTCAATTCAGCAAACATTTAATATCTTCCATATGCCAGGCACCAGAAATAAGTACATAAAATACATAAAGTACACAGTTCCTGTCCTCAAGATGTTTACAATACAGGGAGAGGACAAATATAGGTCACCATTAAAGACAGCAAAATAATCTTTAAAAATAAGATGCTAATTTATTTCCAGACATTTCTACCTCTTGGGGGGGGGGGGGAGTATTAAATTTACTTATACAAGAGAAATAGAGCACTGATGGTGATTTAAAATAAAGACTCCAAAATATATTTAATTTAGTGTAAAGATCTTCAGACAGATCTTCCATAGGTACAAGGAGACTTATTTACTGACAAATATACATTAATAAGCTTAAAGACTGTTAACCTTAAAAATAAAACTGCCAGTTATTTTAATCAGCAAAAATGGATTTATTCAGAAATAGCAGACAATTGAAGTCGGGCACAGGCAAGCTACAGCAAAACCATAGGCAAGTCCAGAGAACAAAAGAGAGGACCGCACTTATATGGAAGAAAGAGAGGAGTTGGGAAGGCTGTTACAAACAAAAAGTCCATGAAAACTAGGAGTTCCAAGCATAGTAGCTTTTCATTGGTTGAGTAGTGACAGTCTCTCATTGGCTGGGCTACTGCCGGTGAAGGAGGAAAGCCTTTCTTCTTCCTGCTGCTGGGGTAGTATAGTATTCAAGGTCCCTCTCCTCCTATGGAGTCTGCAATTGACAACAGTGGTAGGGCACGAGAGCTCCCCCTGCTGGTCTCCTAACTCCATTGTAAATGAAGTTTTCCTTTTATTCACAATACTAAAACTGAGAATGCAGAACTTTAAGGAAATATGAAACAAGAGAGAAGAAATAGGCCTATGGCACAGTTGACAACTTGTCTAATTGTTAATGAACAGAATTGGATTATATAATACAAGGTCGGGAAATATTGTTCCTTAATACTCTATCTAATGCTCTGTGCTAGTTAAACTCTTATTTGAAATTTTTCCCTAGTTTGCGTTGGCAGACATTTAATTGCATCTGGAGAACAATAATGGGTCTAGTGAAGCCTGACAAACATGAGTAAAGGAAATCCTGTGAGAAAAAGTTAAACATTTTTTCCTCAGGAAAAGAGAAGTTCTGAGGGGTGATTGGATTCTTGCCTTTCCTATAAGGAAGATAATGTAAATCACTTCTCATTTCAGTGACATAATGAATAAGACTAGAATAGCCTAAAATGAAGCTTTGAAAATTTACTTTGGGCATAAGAACTTTTAAACATATTCAGATATATATTAAAATATTAAAATGGGAAATTCTCCCAGTGGGTTTATATTGGCACTTGTTTAGCTGGTCAAGTAATCTGATAATTTGCTCTTTGATTCTGAGAAAATGTTGACCAAGCATAGGTCTTTCACAACAGTGTAATTAAGGTTTATAACAAGCTTTTGAAGCCTGCTATGGCATAGGAAAAACTAGGAGTATTACATGGGGTGCAGAAAAAGTTTCAGGAGTGAAGGATGACACCATTTTCATACCTACAGCTAGTTCTTCATCAAGAAATGTGTTTATGTGTCTTGGGCTACAAAAAATTGAAGAATCAATGTGTCACTTCTGCTGCTGAATTTTTTTTATAGCTTTGAATCCTAAAACCCTAGTCTAGGGCCTGACATGAAAATATGTCTGTCGCCTACTCAGAGGAGATATCTGGGTCTCTCAGCCAAATCTAAAATATCTTAGCATGTTTAAGACATATTTTGGAGAGACCATTTTAGCCTAAACATAAAAAATAATTCATAAAACCTGAATCAGTGAAAAGTATATGTGGGAAATAGCCTTGTTTCCAGTAACCACTAAGAAGTTGGTTTCCCCCCACCCTGGACTAGTGGACTATTTATGAGAAATGAGGAGATACAATTTTAATTTGTATATGCATAAAATAAAAGCATTATTTTTATCTTAACATAGTTTTATTATTATGAAAATCAAAATGAGTTTTCTCATAGGTCTTATCTGTGTGCTAGTCAATCAGTTTATACCCCATGATGGTGTATCATAATGGTAATTTTTTTCTGCCTCATTTTTTATCCTTTATAAATTGTTTCTGTGACTTCCATAACTCTCTAATGGACATGCATGCTCTAGTCTCTATATGAACATTCACGTACTATGCCATCTACTTGTCCTGTCCTCATCACTTTGTTATCAGAAAGCAAATGAAGACATTTTATCTTTGGTGTTCTAGTAAGAGCCCCAATGGCAGGTGAGTCCTGGTGACCAGATCTCTCCTGACAGGGCCACGTCATTTCACTAGTTAGAGTTCTTTTAGAAAGAAGATTCCTTCTACCTCGCTGGCATGGCCTCCCTTGCTTCTCCCAGAGATGTAAGCTCTGAGTGGTCAACCTGAAGCAGGAATGGAAGTTAGAGGTGCTCAGGGTTTAGATGGAGAAACCAGTGGAGGGAGTCAGCTACCTACCTCTCTCTGACCTGTCCAGAGTGGAAGTGTTGTAGGTGGCTGGGTTGGAAATGGGATTTCTTTACAAGGGTAAGTTAGTATCTGGCATACAGTCCTCAATCCAGCTTAATACCTCTTTGCCGTTGATAGCATGGGTTCTGGGGTCAGACTGCTTGTGCTCAGATTCTAGTATTTTATTGTTACTGTTTTAATTATGCTTCCTTCCATGCCCTTCAGAAAAAAAACCCACTGCACATTTGTTAGAACCCAGGCTCCCTCACCCTAACCACATTCAAATTAGGCTGTCTTTGGGGTCCTTCGTTTCCTCTCTCACTTTGTTCTCCAGTTTTTATTAATTTTTTTTTACATTTATTTATTTTTTGAGAGATAGAGACAGTGTGAGCAGGGGAGGGGCAGAGAGAGAGAGAGAGGGAGACACAAAATCCGAAGCAGGCTCCAGGCTGTCAGCACAGAGCCCAATGCGGGCCCGAACCCACGAACCGCGAGATCATGACCTGAGCCGAAGTCGGACGCTCAACCGACTGAGCCACCCAGGCGCCCCTGTTCTCCAGTTTTTAAAAGTTTTATTTAGCACGATTTTAAAATCGTACAGTCGGCGTCACTACCAATTTGATGAGCTCCGGGTTCCCTCGTCAACCATCTTGTTCAAGCCAGGATGGGAGGATGACAGGAGAGCAGAAACGCTGGGCTTTGTTTGGCTCCTAGTTCCAGGCAGCGGTGGCTTTGAGGAAAAGCCAGCCTTTTTGAGCCCCAGCAGCAGGGGGCGCTCGGTTCCTCCGAGCCATCTTAGCTCTGGCTCTTACCATATTGACCAAAGCATGACCTGCAGTCCCGAGGAGAGGCCAAGGCTCTGCTTACCTTTTGACATCCTAAGGTTGGAGGCAGGTTTCTTCTCAAAAGCACTCGGAAAAGCAGCTTCTCCTACGGCCGCAGTGAGTTCAGGGCCTGCATCCTTCCTAGTTCTGAGTGAATCAAGTACCTCTAGCTGTGGGGGTCAGCCAGCAGCCCAAATAAGACCCCGCCAGTCTGCAGCCTGGCCCGTCCACACCACCTTAGACTTGGGGCTCTGCGTATGAGGCCAATCTGGAGAGGCAGCGCAGACAGGTGGCAAGGGCTGCTTTTGGGTTTTTCTGTGTCTTCGCCAGACCCAGGATGATGGAGGGAGAGCCTGGCTTGGGTCTGGCCAGAACAACAGCCCCTGTGACAAGTGCCACCCACAGGGAACAGGGAGGCCCAGCACAAAGCTTCCACATGACTCCATTCTTGAGACCAAAGGGTCAGAGAACAACTAACATTTGGTAAAGATGATCCACTGTATCTTTTTTTTTAAAGTTTATTTTTATTTATTTTGACAGAGAACAAGTGGGGGAGGGGCAGAAAGAGAGGAAGACAGAATCCCAAGTAGGCTCTGTGCTGTCAGTGCAGAACCTGAACAGAGCAGAGCCTGATACCAGGCTCGAACTCACGAATCTAAGATCATGAATCCAGCTAAAGTCAAGAGTCCTTCGCTCAACCGAGTCACCCAGGTGCCCCAGATCCACTGTATCTTTGAACTGAGTGAAAGAAGAAGATGTGTGCCTAGGGAAGTTATTTCTCTTCTAGGCAAAGCCGGAGACTCTTTCCTCCCCCAGTTCTGCTGGGGTAACTGGGAAGTGAAACATAAATTTCCAAGTTTCTCTTTTCTTGCCTTGCGCACATCAAGGGCTGACACTGAGCTCTCAGTGTGGAAGCCAGAGGTCTCATGGATTATTCCAGCACTAGTTTGGTAAAAGCTTAATGCTGGGAAAGAAGGAGGGCAAGCAATGAAATAGGTTAAGTGAAGAATTAGGCCTAAAGGTGGATCCTTGCATTTGATCATAATTATTTAGCATGATATGCCTGAAATATGTAGAACTAAAATTTGCTTGTATTAGTATAATCAACTTGTATACATTAAAAATTGATACATATCAGACAAATCAACATAAGTGTATTCACATTCTGTGTCAGAATGTACCCACTGCAATTCCACTAATCATATTATCATGCAGAAAAATTACATTTCTGGGCTACTGTATTTGTATATAAAGTCACCTTAGTTAATTTAAACATAATTTAAACACTTAAAATCTGAAAGATTCTGAGCTAGATTTTGTATAATGTATGCTCTCAACTCCTCAGCAATCTAACTATAGTCTTTCCTATGTTATATCTTTAGAGACCTAAGCTTCACGTTAGTCTACAAATTGTGGGCTTTGTAGGTTCAGGTGTTTCTTTTACACATTTAGTTTTGCAGCTGTGAGTCTCAGGGTCCTCATCTGTAATGTGAAGGAGTCAGGTGAAGCTGTCCCTAAAGTCTCTCCAAGCATGGATTTTGCATGACCACTCCACTGTAGAACACAACTAAAATAATGGTTCTTTTGTAGTCCTCTTGGGGCTTTTACTGCTGCTAGGAATCATGCGGGACAGATGCAGGCACCACGTGGAACGCACAGGGAAACACAACTGAATAATGGCCATGTGTTGAGAGAGTGACTTCAATAGTTTAAAGAGCGAGAAAATGGTGTTTGGCTAGAGGTGTTTTGTTTTGAGAAACAAACTTGGAAAATGTTCTTCTTGAGTATTTTGGGATGGAGACGTACAAAATGGATGTGTACTTTTAAATGACTAAATGCTCCAAGCACTTTTGCTCTGCATGCTCACGGTGCAAACTAGTCAGGAAGGGCAGAATCCTTGGCCTAGCCCTGCAAAGTGGGGTTTGAGGTCAAAGTGGGTTTGACTGCTACGCCTGGATCTGAGCTCCAGATCGCTTAGCTGGGAAGCCTGCGGTGAGGCTTCTGCGAGTTCACCCGCTTAGTGTGGCGGGCCGAGCATCTGCTCTCCCCAAGGCAATCTCCGCCCGTCGTGCGGCGGTCTCAGAGACCATTCCCTCCTCTTAACTGGGCAGAGCCCAGAACAGTTAGCAGCTCAGGTGGTTCGGATGAGGGGCGGGGGAGGGGCAGGCAGCAAAGTGAGTTGCTCACTTCTGTTTTGTTGGAAATTTGGGGATCTAATTCCTGCTGGGGAAGCGGCAGCACTCTGGATAGTGGGAGTGAGGGCGGTGGTGTCCCGCCCCTGCCTTGTACCCGGCGCCAGCCGACATGTCGGTGGCGGTCCTCGCAGCCTTGTACTTGCGTGCGGCCCGCAGAGGGCGCGTGCTGGAGCCGAGCACCCTTGGGTTGCCACCTGCGGGGCCCGGCTGGCCTGGTTCGGGGCGCGAACCCGCGAGGAGCGCGCGGCGGGCGCGGCGGCGGCGACGACGGCGGCTGGAGGAGGGGCCCAGAGCCCAGAGCCGTGCCAAAGGACACCCCGTCCTCCAAATGCTGCCACTTGAGTGAGGCGCGCGAGAAGGCGGCGCCGCTGGCCTTGCAGCCGGACTGCGCTGCGCTCCGCACCCCGCCGCCCTGACGCCAACCAGCGCCCCCCGGGCGGCGGCTTCGGGGACCGAGCAGCGCACGCAGCCGGCCAATGCTGGATGCCTCCCCGGCCCCGCGGCCGTCCCGAGGGGCGTTGGGAACGCAGCCGCCCCGGCGATGTGCTGTGTAAGTGAACACCTGGGAGGTGGGCGACCGCTGTGTGTCCGTCGGTCTTGGCTCGTCAGCTTTGCCCTTTGGGTTTTTCAATGGCAGAAACCTGGGAGTTACAGGCCACTTTAATTCAAGCAGACATCCCGCGGCCAGCTGCCTCGGATAGAGCCTCACGTCTCCGTCTCCTCATTGAGAAGTTAGCCCCCACCCCTTCCACCTGGTTCTGAGCCCCAAGTCCGAGGTATTGCATTTCTGAGCTGCAGTTTCATTCTCCTTCCTACCTGAAGAGTGACTGAAGATTTTCAGGTAAAAGATTTGCCTATGAGCATTTAATTTGTATGCCAAACTGTCAGGCTTGTGCGCCGAATGACATGTGATGAGCAAAGTACTAGCTCTTGTGCTCTTTTAGAGCTGTGGGAGGCTGTATCTTGGGGCGAATTATACTGCAAATGGGCGGGGGGGGGGGGGGGGGGTCGGAATAGATCTGTAAAATCCTTCAGCCATTAGCTAAAGGATCCGAGAAGCAAAGCGGAACAATAGGAGTTGTCTATCTTCTGTTTCCTGTCTGCCCTCTCCCCATCCTTTATGGAAATTAACATAAAATTATAAACTAGTAAATGTTCCCATTAAAGACTACATCTTTTTAGGATCTTTTTAGGATCTGGTGTATGCAGTATTTACCTGAAGCAAAATTGTAATTAAGGATTCAGAGGAATGAAGAATCTACTTTTATTATGACTAAGTATAAATCACGTCAAGATCAACAGTTGAATATACCTTTTTTTTTCTTCGGATGAGGTCATTTTCAAGTACTTGATATAGCCAATATCAATATATAGATGGGAAACAATATTATTTACGTCTTCTATTTGACATGTTCAGCAAAATGATCTGGAAAAACAATTATTTCCAGTTTTTAACTCTTTTATCTTGCCATCAAACAAAAATTGCCGAAATTACCTATTAGGCTCACAATCATATAGTAAAAGGGGTACTTTAAAATCATAGACCAACCTATAATCCATGTTAGTATCTCCTTTGTAGCATTTCTGACACACAAGCCACATTTTCACCGAACACTTCAGTGACAGGGAACTCACCACTTTTGAGGTATCCCTTCTTTCTGTTGCCATTAATAAGGCTCTGTTTACACTGAACTGACCCACTGCTTCCTTGGACCTGTTTCTCATTAGGCTTACTTTTGTCAGTAGTCCTCCAACTTGTGAAATTATATAGATAATATTTCAACAGAGAGGATCTAAAATTCATCCATCTGAAAGGAGTCTATGACCAAAAAATAGTAAAGAAATGAAAACTCTAAAGTGGTACAGAGTTAAGAATAGAATTATTCTTAACCTATAGAATTATTGTGAGGGTTAAGTGAAATAATGTTCATAAAGTACTTTGTATAGTTACCTAGAAGTCAGTAAATGTTAGTTATCTTCACGAAAAAGTCATTGCTTTTATGTTTCCTTCCATAGTTAAGACCTTTCTCTGTGCTGAAGATCCTTAGCCCCAAATTGAATTCAATAATTCAATCTAATCTGAACAGTGCAAAATGCAGTGAATTCCTATCTTCAAACAAAATCATCTAACACTTAATTGGCTTTTGTAATAAATACACCACAGTTGACTGAAAACCTCACCACCACCAGCCTCTCCCTCCCTCTCCCCTACCCCCAACACATTGCTATCAAAGTAGGCTTTATTAATTTTTTAATTATACAGTTAAAAATGTCCTGAACATGAACAATTTTTTTTTCTCTTGTGTGACACTAAGCTTCCAATTTCCAGTTTGCTAGGTATGTTTTAGATTTGATCATGGCATTCATCATGCTAATTCTATCTTCTAGTTTTATGTCACCTGCACATTTGGTGAGTTTGTTCACCAGACATCCAAGCCATTAATAATATATGAAACCCTTCCTTTTGCCATGGTGGCTCACCTAGAATTCTGCCTGTGTGGCACAGTAGAAGTGGCCCTGGACTTTTGGAGGCTGGTTTTAGAGCTTGACGGTGATACTTACTAGCTCTGTGACCTTGGGAAACTTATTTTCCATATCAATAACGTCATATTAGTAACATCTACTTTTCAGGATGTTTATTAGAATTAAAAGTCATGTACTGAAAGTACCAGATATAGACCTGCTTGGAAATGTAGTCAGCCTTGGGAGATATTGCTGAGACAAATCAATGATCAGCTGAATTCAGTTAGCACTGTCCTCCTTATTTATCAAACTATTCTAGCCTGTAGGTCAGTCTTCATTATAAGACATCATGAGAAAAAGTTTAATCAAATGCTTTGCTAAAAATAAACATCTTGAGTATTCCTAATCTATCACAAAAGTAAATGATACTAGTTTAAAAATGACTGATTCATAGTGAATTTTGAATGTCTAGTTCCTAGAAATCCCCAATCTTTTCCCTCAGAATATTCAGTTTACTGATTAAATTTTGAATTTTGCTAGCAATTAGTGTCAAACTAACTTGTCTGCAATACCTAGGGATTCAAATTTCCTTTTGTTTCAGAGTTTGAAATAAACTGGGAGAAAAGAAACTGATTGAGTCTCTGGCTTCTTGAGATGTCCCTCCATGTTTTTTCATTTTGTTTTTGTCTTTAATGTTTTTTATTTATTTTTGAGAGAGAGAGAGAGAGAGAGAGAGTAGGGAAGGAGCATAGAGAGAGGGAGACACAGAATTTGAAGCAGACTCCAGGTTCTGAGCTGTCAGCACAGAGCCCGATGCAGGGCTTGAACGCACAAACCTGTAAGATCGTGACCTGAGCCGAAGTCAGATGTTTAACCTACTGAGCCATCCAGGTGCCCCTTTCTTAATTTTTTTCAAAGGTTGTAATATTGCTGTGCTTCTATATGCAGGCTTTCCCTGGAATATAATTCATCAGAAGTTGTGACTTCTTCTGCTTGTACCTAGGTTCTCTCTTAATGAGGTCTCTTCTGTCCTTTCCTGCATAAAAATCATTTGCTTTTGAGAAAGCAAAATAGTTGCTGAGCAGTTCTGTTTTCTTTCTCTACTTAATATACCATCTGCTCTTGGGTTTGGGAATTTTTTTTTAACTGGATCCTGTCTTCCATAGTGAGTGTACTATAAACAGTATGCAGCAACTCAGTGGTGGAGAAATATAATCGATCATGACATTATAATGTTGAAAGTTTGGGAAGTAATAAATAACTCTAGTCAGTATCTGATATAGGAAGAGCCCGTACTTTAAGAATTAATTTATTCCTTATAAATTCAAAGTTGTAAAATCAAGGATGTGTTGGGGAAGAAATTTTTTCTTCTAACTTTCTAGGTTCTTTGCTGATAAATTGATATAAGATAGATTAACAGGAGGAAAAACAAATTTAACTATATCCATACAGGAGCCCCATAAGAGACCCAATAGTAAATTGGGCAATTGAGGCTTATATGCCATCCTGAGCTAGGGAACGGGATCTGGGGTTAAAGGGGGAAGAAAGGCAATTCACAGGATGATAGGAGCAGATATTTGGCAATTAGGTGTTTGATCTGTCATGTAGATAGGGAGCCTGGAGATAACTTTTACTTGAATGACCTATCTAAATTCTTTTAAATAGTTAAAGGAGAGGTCAGAGTTTTTCTTGAATTTGCTGGGTCTCAATTGCCTTCAGCTCAAAATAATCCATATGCCAAAGTGGCCTAATTTGGATTCATGTAATCTCCCTTTCAGATGTTGTACAAGAGGCTGGAAGTAACATAAATTAGTGAAGCTGGATAGGTGTTGGACACAAGGGAGTGAGAGAGCCCTGTGAACTGGGGAATGAATGTTCAGCTCAGAATTATTCTAATTCAGAACAGTTTAAACATTGCACTGGCCAAACAAAACACCAACCCAACACTACCATGAGTTTGTGGCCTTTGTTTTTAAGTGTGATGAAAGAAATAGAACTCTGTATAGTTCACAGTTTTACTGTCAACATCTAACAGACTTTGAAGTACACGGATATTTGGTAAATAGCCAAACTTTAATTAGCATTCATTAAACTCGTGGATGTAAGAACTGCTCTATGCATAATAACGAAAGGAGAAATGACTGTTGCCTTTGAGGAATATTTAATCTCATTTGGGGAGACAGCACTTAGAAATTAGACCAACTGGACATCAGTTCAAGAAGAAAATTCTGAATAAGGGTTGGAGGAATTCCAGGAAGTCTGCACAAAGAGATGGGGCTTCTCTAGCCATGAAGATAGTATGGATTTGGTTTCAGCAGGGAAGAGGGAAGGAGTGTTAGGTGGAGATAAGGGGGAGGTTGTGTGTTTCAACATAAGGGAAGCTACAAGGAGAAAATGAGCATGGGTGTGTGTGGTTAGGGGAATAATTGACGGGACAGGAAACTTCCTTGGATTAGTTAAATTTAATAGGTAAAAAGAGGGCTTAAAAAATGTTTAAATTAGATGTACCTCTGCCCCCACCTCATCCCAACATCCCATTTCCACCCTAAAATACTGTACTGTCAGCTACAAAAAATAGGAACTCTGTAATGACCACATTCTTTAGGAATGTGGCATATGCATAATGAAAGAATGATCAAACTTAAAAGAGCAAAACTTTCTGAATTCTAGATCTTTTGACCTCGATTCCAAGTGGATTTGGGCACCGTTTTCCCATATCTCCACGTAAGAATAATAGTTCTTTTAAGTATTCAGAAGTACATACACTACTGTCTGGAACTTAATTCAGTGCATAGTACTTAATACACTTAATTTATTATTTATGCCTCCTACTTGTTCTAAAATATTTGATTTCACTAAATAACATAAAGACTAATCTTGAATTTTTAGGGAAAGAGAAAAACTCTTTCTCAACACTTCTAAGTTCATTGGCTGGGTCTGCAAATCAAACTGATAATAGATTAACAGGAGGAAAAAACATTTAATTACCTATGTACACATGGGGGTTCACAAAGGAATGTGCTTCAAGGAAACAGAATTGGAGACTTATATGTCATCTTAAGAAAGGGTGAAAATCATGGGAAAGAGGGTAGACAAAGGAAAAGGAGTTTGGGGCTCCTGGGTGGAGGTAAGTTATGGGAAGGTGACTAGGAAATATATGATAAATCAGGATTTGTTTTATAAGGCCTGTTAAACAGATAAGAGTTGTCTCAGGTGATGAAAATTGTCTCTGGAGTAGTTTTCCTTCTCATATAGGAGATGAAGTCACCTTTACAAAGGGAAATTTGTGTCCTGCTTTTTTGACAAAAAGGGGGGTGCAGAGAGCTTATTTCCTTTGGCTCAAAACAACCCTTATACCATTGTGGCATGTGTTGGGATGGCAAACTCTGATCTCCTTCAAATTCATTAATGGCATTTGAGGTAAAGAAAATTTAATGATCCAGAAAAATGTCAGTTAAGATAATTTGATCTATTAAAATGACTAAGATTTAGATATTTTGGATGAACTTTGATTAGAAACTACTTATTAAAGTTCATGCTTGAGTAAGGCAAAGTCTCTACCCTCCATGAATTCATAGATGTGTGAGAGAGAGAAATATACTATCCATCCCGTGGAATGAGATCATTCACGTTGTAATAGAATTTCACAAGAATTGACATTCTTAGGATTGTTTTTGGAGTGTATGGTTTCCACCTTTGAAGAAGATTTTGAGATTGGGGAATCTTGTGTGTTTCTTGCGGGTTGGACTTTCGTGAACAGGATTGGGACAACTGTTCAGAACAAGGGAGTGTGAGTTATCCAAAATAATCTGTTCAAATGCCAGCTTCTCTTAATAGTAGCAGAATAGCAGCTACATTTTTATAGCGCTGGTTTTCCTTACTGCAATTCAAGGAGGAATTTGGGGCAGGAATTATTAACCTAAGTTTAGAAATGAGGATACAGAGAAGCAAAGGAAAGTCCCTGTAATCACATTGCTAATTAAATTCCTCTACCCCTATCCAGTTAAAATCCATTTGAAGACGTCGTTATGAAAAATTTATTGATTTTTTTCCTTTTTTGAGCTCTAAATACACACATTTGTTGTATGTGTATTTCTCTCCATACACCCAGTGAAGTTGAAAGAAAACTAGACTCAACACACTGATTTTGAGTATAAAGTAGTTTTGTTCAGTGGAGACCTTTTAAGTTTGGTGTTTTTATGGTATCGCAGAGTCATTTTTTTAATTTACTTTTAAAATTCTATTATAATTAATGTACCATGTTATAGTAGTTTCTGGTGTCCAATATAGTGATTCAATGATTTTAGAAATTACTCAGTGATCATTGTGATACAAGTATTCCTCATACCCTTACCTATTTCACCCACCCCCCCAACTCACCTCTGATAGCTATTAATTCTCTATAATTAAGAGTCTTGTTTTTTGTCTTTTTAAAAATTTCTTTGTTTTGTTTCTTAAATTCCTCATACAGTACTTTTCTTTCTGTTTTATCTCAGTATTATACCCTCTACATCTATCTATTTTGTTGCAAATGGCAAGATTTCAGTCCTTTTTATGGTTGAGTAATACTCCATTGGGTGTGTGTATGTATGTATTTATATATATATATATATATATATATATATATATATATATATACATATAGTGTGTGTGTGTGTATACACATATACATACACACCACATCTCTTTTTTTTATATGAAGTTTATTGTCAAATTGGTTTCCATACAACACCCAGTGCTCATCCCAACAACACCACATCTCTTTTATCCCTTCACCTACTAATGGACCCTTGGGCTGCTTCCATTATTTGGCTATTATAAATAATGCTGCAATAAACATAGGAATGCATATATCTTTACAAATTAGTGTTTTCGTATTCTTTGGGTAAATAGCCAGTAGTGGAGTTACTGGATCATATGATAGTTCTATTTTTTATTTTTTGAGGAACCTCCATTCTGTTTTCCACAGCGGCTGCACTAGTTTGCATTCCAACCAAGAGTGCATGAGGGTTCCTTTTACTTCACATCCTCACAGCACTTGTTGTTTCGTGTGTGTGTGTGTGTGTGTGTGTGTGTGTGTGTGTGTCTAGCCTCATACACTAGAGGTGTGAGGTGATATTTCATTGTGGTTTTAATTTGTATTTCTCTGATGTTGAGCATCTTTTCATGTATCTGTTGGCCATCTGTATGTTTTCTTGGAGAAATGTCTGTTCATATCTTCTGCCCATTTTTTACATTTTTTGTTTGTTTTTGTTTTGGTGTTGGATTGTGTAAGTACTTTATATATTTTGGATACTAACCCCTTATCAGATGTATCATTTGCAAATATCTTTTCCCATTCAGTAGGTTCTCTTTGAGTTTTTTTGATTGTTTCCTTTTCTGTAAAGAAGCTTTTTATTTTGGTATAGTCCCAATAGTTTATTTTTGTTTTTGTTTCCCTCGCTCCAGGAGACATATCTAGAAAGATGTTGTTATGGACAGTGTCAGACAAATTACGGCCTGTGCTCTTTTCTAGGATTTTTATGGTTTCAGGTCTCACATTTAGGTCCTCAATCCATTTTGAATTTTTGTGTGTATGTGGTGTAAGAGTGGTCCAGTTTCATTCTTTTGCATGTAGCTCTTCAGTTTTCCCAGTACCATTCGTTGAAGAGACTGTCTTTTTCCCATAGGAAATTCTTGCCTCCTATGTCAAAGATTAATTGACAATATAATCAAAGGTTTATTCCTGGGTTTTCTATTCTAGTCTATTGATCTTTATGTCTATTTTTGTGCCAGTACCATACTGATTGATTCCTAGAACTTTTTGGTATAACTTGAAATCTGGGATTGTGATACCTACAGTTTTGCTTTTCATTGTCAATATTTCTGTGGCTATTCAGAGTCTTTTGTGGTTCCATACAAATTTTAGAATTGTTTGTTCTAGATCTGTGAAAAATGCTGTGGTATTTTGATAGGGATTACATTAAATCTGTAGATTTCTTTGGGTAGAATAGACATTTTAACAATATTTGTTCTTCAAATCCATAACCATGGAATATCTTTCCATTTGTTTGTATCATCTTCAGTTTCTTTCATCAGTGTTTTATAGTTTTCAGAATACAGGTCTTTCACTTCTTTGGTTAAGTTTATCCATAGGTACTTTATTGTTTTTGGTGCAATTGTAAATGGGATTGTTTTCTTAATTTCTCTTTCTGCTGCTTCCTTATTAGTGTATAGAAATGCAGTGGATTTCTGTATGTTGATTTTCTGTCCTGCAACTTACTGAATTTATTCATCAGTTCTAGTAGTTTTTCAGTGGAGTCTTTAGGTTTTCTGTATATACCATCATGTCATCTGCAAATAATGAAAATTTTACTTCTTTTTTGCCAATTTAGATGCCTTTTATTCCTTTCTCTTCTCTGATTGCTGTGGCTAGGACTTCCGGTACTATATTGAATAAAAGTAGTGACAGTGGACATTCTTATCTTGTTCCTAACTTTAGGGGAAAAGTTCTGCTTTTCACAAGTAAGTATAATATTAGCTGTGGATTTTTCATATAAATTCTTTATCATGTTGAGGTATATTCTCTGTAAAACTCTTTTGTTGAGAGTTTTTATCATGAATGATATCTTTTGTCAACTGCTTTTTCCACATCTATTGAAATAATCATATGGTTTTTATCCTTTTACTGATGTGATGTATCATGTTGATTGATTTGTGAATACTGAACCACTCTTGAAACTCCTCTTTCATTTCTGATTTTGTTTGAGTCGTCTCTCATTGTCACTCTACTCTCTTGTCACAGACTCTGAGCCTGGAGTTCTCTCTTGTCCACCAAGAGAGCAGACTCAGAATTGAATATGAGAGAGGCTAATGTCTGGGAGGAGACAAGAGCCCTGAACAGGGGTTTCGTCTCTATTTGTTGAGCTCCTAAGATCTTACATACATGATGAATTTGAAGAAAACAATTAGACAGTAATCATTAACTGGTGTGTGTAAGAAGCAAAGGGTCTGGGCAGCAAGTGGAGTTTGTGATCAAAGCACAATAGTATATTGGTGCCAGATGAAAAGTAATTTCCTTCAGGTGATATAACAAGTTACTTGTGATCCCATTATAATATCTCGCTAACTAACCTTGGACGCTTTTGCCCTGTGGCGGCAGCTTTCTGCCCTAAACTTTTTTCTAACCCATTTTTGTAAGTATAAGAAATTCTTGGATCTGTCTCCCCTCACTCTTTCTCCTCCCTCCTGTTCTCTCTCTCTCTCTGTCTCTTTCTCTCTCTCTCCTGAGTTTGGCTAAAGGTCTATCAATTCTGTTGATCTTTTCAAAGAAATAGCTCCTGGTTTCATTGATCTTTTCTATTGGGGCTTTTTTTTAAGTTTCTGTTTCATTTATTTCTGCTCTAATCTTTATGATTTCCCTCCTTCTACTGGTTTGAGGTTTGTTTGTTCTTCTTTCCCTAGGTCCTTTAGGTGTAAAGTTAGGTTGTTCATTTGAGATTTTTCTTGCTTCTTGAGATAGGCCTGTATTGGTATAAACTTACCTCTTAGAATAGTTTTTGCTGTATCTCAAGGATTTTGGACTGTTGTGTTTTCATTCTCATTTGTCTCCATGTATTTTTTTTGTTTCCTCTTTCATTTCTTGGTCATCCTATTCATTGTTTAGTAGCATGTTTTTTAACCTCCATATATTTGTGCTCTTTCCAGATTTCTTCTTGTGGTTGATTTCTAGTTTCATATCATAGTGGTCAGAAAAGATGCATGGTATGACTGATCTTTTTGAATTTGTTGAGACTTATTTTATGACCTAATATATCACTTATTGTGAAGAATGTTCCATGTGCACTTGAAAAGAATGTAGATTCTGTTTTAGAATGGAACATTCTGAATATATTTGTCAGATCCATCTGGTCCAATGTGTCATTCAAAGCCACTGGTTCCTTGTTGATTTTGTTTGGATGATCTATCCATTGATGTAAGTGGGGTGTTAAAGTTGCATACTTGTATCTTGTTACTATTGGTTACTTCCTTTATGTTTCATAATAGCTGTTTTATGTATCTGGGTGCTTTCCTGTTGGGTGCATAAATATTTACAATTGTTATATCTTCATGTTGGATTGTTCCCTTTATGAATATACAGTATCCTTCTTAGTCTCGTTACCGTCTTTAAAGTCTGTTTTGACCTATGTAAGTATTGCTACCCCAGCTTTCTTTTCACATCCATTTACATGATAAATGCTTTTGTGTCCTTTCACTTTCTTTTTTTTTTTTTTTTAAGTTTATTTATTTTGAGAGAGAGAAAGCGTGAGCGTGAGCATGAGCACGGGAGGGACAGAGAGAGGGAGAGAGAGAAAATCCCAGGAAGGCTCCACACTGTCAGAGCAGAGCCTGATACGGGGCTCAGACTCATGAACCATGAGATCATGACCTAAGCTGAAGTCTGATGCTTAACCAAGTGAGCCACCCAGTTCCCCTCTATCCCTTCACTTTCAGTCTGCATGTATCTTTAGGTCTGAAATGAGTTTTTTGTAGACAGTGTGTGAATGGGTCTTGGTTTGTTATCCACTCCATCACCCTATGTCTTTTGACTGGAATATTTAGTCTGTTTACATTCAAAGTAATTATTGATAGGTATGTACTTATTGCTCTTTTGTTACTTGTTTTATGGTTGTGTATGTAGTTCTCTGTTCCTTTCTTCCCTTGCTCTCTTCTGTCATGATTAGTTACCTTTCTTTAATGATATACTTAGATTCCTTTCTCTTTATTTTTTGCATACTTACGACTGGTTTTTGATTTGTGGTTAACATGTGGTTTATATATAACATCTTATGCTCGTAACAGCCTATACTAAGTTGATGGTTGCTTAAGTTTGAAAACATTCTTTAATCCTTTCCCCCTCCCACCACGTTTTAGGTATATGTTGTCATAATTTACAGACTTTCATTTTGTGAGACTATTTACTGATTTTTATAGATCTAATTAATTTTATTGCTTCCTACTTTAGTGCTTCCTACTTTTCTTACTCCTACTTATGGTCTTTCCTTTCCACTCAGAGTCCCCATTAGCATTTCTTGTAGGGCTGGTTTAATGGTCATGAATTCCTTTAGCTTTTGTTTGTCTGGAAGCCTCTTTTAATTACCATTTGTCTTGGTGTGGACCTCCTTGAGTTGATTTTGTTGGGGGCTCTCTCTGTGCCTCCTGGATGTGGATTTCTGTCTCCTTCCCCATACTCAGGAAGCTTTCAGCTATTTTTTCTCCAAATTTTCTGTCCCCTTTTCTTTCTCTTCTCCTTCAGAATCCCTTCGGAATAAAATGTTGTTACATGTGATGATGTCGCTAAATTCCCTTAATCTATTCTTACCTTTCTTCTGCTTTCTCTGTCCTGTTCGGCTTGATTGCATTCCATTACTCTGTCCTCCAGGTCGCTGTTCCATTCTTCTGCTTTCTCTACTACTATTTATTCCTGCCTGTGTACTTTTAACTTCAGTTAATGAGTTCATTTCTGATTTATTCTTTTGTATGTTTTCTTTCTATTTTGAAGATCTCACTGAAACCCTCCTCTCTTTTCTCAAGTACAGTATCTTTATGACCATTACTTTAAATTCTCTATCAGACATATTACTTATTTTTGTTTCATTTAGCTGTCTTGATGTGATTTTATCTTGTTCTTTCATTTGGGACATATTCCTTGATCTTATATTTTTTCTAACTCTCTGTGTTTCTCTGTGTTAGGAAAGTCAGCTATGTCCCTTGCTCTTGAAAGTAGTGGCCTTATGAAGAAGAGGTCCTGTAGTGCCCTGCAGCAGTGTCCCCTGTTCACCAGACTCTGGCGCTTCAGGGGTATCTCCTATGTATGTTGCATGTACCCTACTGTTGTGTCTGAGCCACATTTGCCTTCAGTCCAGTCATCTGCAATGGCTGTCTGCCTGTTGTGGGCAGGGTTTGGTCCCTCTGTTGTTAGTGAGCCAATCTGGGGCCACCTTGGGCTTGATTTGGGTCAGATCAGGCATCTGCCAGGGCTGCAGTAGCACTGAATTACAGGGCTTTTGTTGGTAGGTGGGGCCTGCAGTCAGGCCAGGTGTCTGCCCCCAGGCCACTGCTAGTGCCCCAGTTGAACTGGTGTGTGTGGTTATCTTTTTCTCTTCCCAAGGAAGAAGTCACTTTGGGCCTGTTGGGGCTCTTGCACAATGCCATGCTTAGTGCTCTGCATTGGATGGACTCCTGCCCAGTGCAGTTTGGGTGGGGCAGATCCACGGGTTATGCAGGGGTGAGTGGGTGATGTTAGCAAGGTTTGCACTTGTCTGCTGTAGCAGGAGACCTTTGTAGAAGTCCTGTGGAGGACCGGTTGGAGGGGATCAGACTGCAGAAGAATGCAGGACTGGAGTATGCTATTAGCAAGCTAGGTAGAGATCATGTTCCCGCTGGTTCCTACAAGTATCTGTGTATCTGGGGAGCAGAGGAGGAAAATGGTGCCAACCACCTCTTTTGTTCCTAGAGAAGTCTCCCAAAGATCCCTGCCCCTTCAGCACACCCTGAGATTAGTAAATAAATCTCCTTCCTGTGTACCCCAGGCTTTTTCAAACTGCTTCTTCTGTACTGTATGTCAGGGCTGTTTGTTATGCTATCTCAATTTCCTATAGCCCTCTGGGTTCCCCAGAGCCAAGCCAGCTGAGTTTTAAAGTTCCTGGTGTTAAGCCCCACTGATTCTAAGAACTTGCCAAGTTAAGCCCCACTGGTTTTTCAAAGCCAAATGTTGTGGGGATCCATCTTCCCAGTGTGGGTTCTCCATGCCGCAGGTGCCTGAAGTGGGGTCTTCTCTTCCCTCTCCATGCCTGTAGTGTTCCTCCCTCCTGTGGACAATCTCATGGGTCATTTTGGTTCCTGGCCACATCTCCATCCTTTCAACCATTTTTGATGTGGCCTCTTCTCTGCGTTTAGCTATGGAGAATCTGTTCTGCCAGTCTTCAGGTTATTTTCTAGGTTACTTTTACTGATGTGGGTGTTAGCTAGGTGTGTCCATGGGATGAGATAAGCTTAGGATCCTCCTACACTGTCATCTTCTCTGGAAGCCTCAAGGTGTCATTTTTTTTAAAAAAGAATCTTGGTCAGGATCTTAGATGAACTACCAGTCTACACTCAAAGAAATGAGAACTGGCTTCACAATAATTTCACCAAACCCTAAAATCTCAAACAACTTTTCCCTTCCTCCTGTACATATAGTGTTAGAATTAATAAAAGACATACTTTACACTATACATAGAACAGCACTGCCCCCAAAGTTCATATAAGTAGGGTAGAATGTAAGATTCAGGAATATTTAGGTAAATCACAGATGATAAATACTGAATTTATGGGAGATATAGGAGTTGCTCAACTTTTTACTATTCTGATTATAAATCTTAATCTTTTAGAACCAGTGCCATGGAAGGCATCTACAATTTCTCCTCACAAACTTGTGCTTGGTTCTAACCAATTTTGCATTAGTTTAGCCCTCTCATTTGACTCAGCTTGATGGCTTTTTTTTTTAAATTTAGATGTATTATAGTCCTATTGACTATTTTTACTTGCTAATTAAGTATTACCACTTGGATCAGTGGATCCAGTGCTGTTCTCTTTCTTCACAAAATGGTGAGTCTCATATTAGCATTAAATCTGGGTTTGAAGGAACTAAAATGTGTTACATTACATTATCAGGTTGGCTTTTTAAAAAAGACATTTCCGATACAAATTACATATATATATACATATATATATACATATATATATATACACACACACATATATATGTAATTATGTATATATGTATACATATGTATATATGTATATATGTATATATACATATATGTATATATATGTATATATGTATACATATATGTATATATATGTATATATATGTAATTATATATGTAATATATATGTATATATATACACACACATATATTTGAAAAAATTTTGGGAAACAGAGAAAAGCATAAAGAGGAAATTTAAGTTACCTATGATCCCACCATCCAAAGAGCAACTCTGTTCATGTTTTCTTGTATTTAACTCTATTTTTTCTTAAGCATCTATATTTTAAAAACCAGAATAATACATATATATTTTTCTGCTTTTAAAAATTATCAGTTCTTAAGACTCAGATAAATCTAATCTTTGTAAACTTTTCTACCATGTTTTAGGAGGCAGGTTGTAATATTTTCAATGTTTGGTGTCTTTTTTTAGCTAATAATAATTATACTTAAAATTATATGATATTACAAGATAGGCTTTATAACAGTCTTGAAAATATTTTCAGTGAATGGAAATGTAGGAAATTACTAGTTCAAATAACAAATATGTGAGTACACAATACATGTTTTAAAACAATACTTTCGTTTGTTTTGTCATGGATAAATAAACCTCTTGACTAGTTATTTAAAAACTTAACATATGAGTATTGCCTCATGCTACTAAGTATTCTTTTAAAAAGTTATCATCTGTTTACCATGAACTACCCTAAAAGTAGGTGGCTTAAAATAACATACATTAATTTTGCAGTCCCTGTGAATCAGGAATCTGGGTGCAGCTTAGATGAGTGCCTGCCTGTCAAAGCCTTTCACAGTTGGCAGTTGGGGCTGTGATCTCATCTGAAGGCTTAAGTGGGGAACAAACCAGTTCTATGCACCCTGCTGTATAGAGATTTTCCTCAATTCCTTGCCTCATGGGCCTCTCCATAAGGCTTCTCATAACACAGAAGTTGGCTTCCATCGGAGTAAGAGTGCAAGACAGAAGCCATGGTCTCTTTAAAATTTAATCTTGGAAATGACATCCCATCACTTTTGCTATACTCTATTGTTAGAAGTAAATCATTGGTCCTACAAGAAGAGGGAATTAAGCAAGGGATGGGAATTTCTGGAGGCAGAGATTACTTGGGGGCCATTGTAGAGGCTATCTACTACAGTTATTTAACAGTTACATAATATTCAGGATATAAGCCTATGATAAATCACATGTCATTGCACATGTAGCTTATTTTCAATTCTTCTAATTACAAAAAAGACTACCATGAAAAAGTTTATATATAAATTTTTGTTGGCAACTCTGATCATTTCTTTAAGATAGATTTCTGAGGTGGGATATTTGGTTTAAAGCTTCTAACGTGAGTTGTTATGCTATTATTGAAGCAGTTGAAACTACTACCTGTGTTTGAGAATGTTCATTGTACCCTATCGCCTTTAAGACCATTCTTTTTTTTTTTTAATTTTTAAATGTTTATTCATTTTTGAGAGAGAGACACAGTGTGAGTGGGGAGGGGCAGAGAGAGAGGGGGACACAGAATCCGAAGAAGGATCTATGCTCTGAGCTGTCAGCACAGAGCCCAACACCAGGCTCAAACTCACAAACTGTGAGATCATGACCTGAGCCGAAGTCAGATGCTTAACCGACTGAGCCAGCCAGGCGCCCCAAGACCATTCTTTTAGAGAATGGGCTTGTAAAATAAATTGTTCCATAAATACACTGTTTATCTGATTTAGTGCATATCATGAAATCTGAAAGGGAGGCACTGTGATATGGCAGCGAGATCCCTGAAGCCATATTCAAAAGATCTGAGTACCAGAACAGGCAGTGCAACTGGTCTCTTCGTGCGTTGTCATCCAGACTATGTGCTTCCTCAGGCAGGATATTTAACTTGCTTACGTACACAGTCTACATCAATGTACTTTGTAAAATATGGAAAAATAATTCCTTTCTGTTGCATAAAAGATCGATAAGACACCAGGGAAAGAGTAAAGGGAAAAATGGAAATGAGATATGCTCAATAGAAACAGAGATAGATGGATAATTTACTCTGAAAAGCTCCAGACACTTGGTTATCATTTGTAATGTATGGTTATATATACTCTGCTGCTCTCTTTGTAGGAGTACAGCTATACCTTGTTTTATTGCACTTTGTAGATACTGCCTTTTTTACAAATCGAAGATTTGTGGCAACCCTGTGTTGAGCGAGTCTGTCTGCACCGTTTTTCCAACAGCATTTGCTCACTTCATCTCTCTGTCACATTTTGGTAATTCTCACAATATCTCAAACTTTTATTATTTGTTATGGTGATCTGTGATGAGTGATTACAACTCACTGAAAGCTCAGATGATCGTTAGCAGTTTTTAGCAGTAAAGCATTTTTATTTATGTACATTTGCATTTTTAGACATAATGCTGTGGCACACTTAGGAGACTACAGAATACTGTAAACATAACTATTTTTATTGGGAAACCAAGACATTCTTTTCACTTGCTTTATTGTGATATTTGCTTTAACAGCCAGTGGTCTGGAACTGAACCCACAGTTTTTTTGAGGTATGCCTGTATAGGAATTTCTTTCCAACATCTAGAGTTAAATTATTTAAGTCAATTAACATTTACTGAAGCCCTTCATTATGCATGCGTATAGAAGTGAGATGCAAGGATGAATAACAATGACTTATTACCAGTCTTCTTTCAGAAAGCATTTAAGTGCTGTGACCATGTTCAAGCCTTTACGAGTCCATCTGGTATGGGTACAGACTTGTAAACAAGGCAGAATGGGAAATACAGTGATGAAGATAAATATGGCGCGGAAACCCAAGAGCATGATAGAGTGATATTAGGTAGCGAGATGGCCTTTATACAGGAAGTGGACTTGAGATGCACACTTAAGAATAGGTAAATTTTTAGAAAGAAGAAATTTTTGTGTAGTAATACTAGAGAGAAGGAGAAATGATAAGAAAGCCCTTTTTAAGAGACAAAGCATTTTACAAATGTGAAGAAGGAATCTATGGAATAATTGGCTTAGCATATAAGGATGATTGCATCATGATTTTCAGCTTGCAGTGAGTTTTAAGACTGAACATTCATTTTTGCATTAGTTTTGGTTTCATGTTCTGATTCAAGTTCCAATTCCTAGTTTCAGGTACAGGGTCTAAAGAGCAGTCCAGGTGTAACAAACTAAAGACAATATTCTGACGTTGTTACCAGTTTTTCATACCACCTCCATTTCACAACAGTTAAGGAACTGGCTTCAGAATTTTATGGAGCTTAATTCATGCATCACAAGTACAGCTGTGTCATTTAGCTGTGGCCTGACATGACTAAAAAATGAATATAGAATATAAAGTTTAAATGTTTTAAATTCTTGGGGTGCCTGGGTGGCTCATTCAGTTGAACATGTGACTCTTGATTTGGCTCAGGTCAGGATCTCAGGGTCATGGAACTGAGTCCCTGGTCAGGGGGTGGAGCGTGGAGCCTGCTCAAGCTTCTCTCTCCCTCTGTCCCTCTCCCCTGCTTATGCACATCCCTTTTCTCTAAAAAAAAAAAAAAGTATATGTTAAATGTTTTATATTCTTAGTGGGATCTAGATCAAATTTTTTTTCTTCAGCTAGTTTTTTTTTTTTTTTTTTCCCCCAACTAATTGATCAGTAGCTACTCTCCATTTTCCTGCAGGGATTTATATGGATAGTACTGGAAGAATTACTGCAGACTAAGATTCAATATTCCTAGTCATAAATAGGATTGGTCAGGTGAAACCAGACACGTACCCAGAGTAAAGCTCAGAGGGCCAGGAGAAATGCCTGTTTCTCTTCTCCACCTGGAGGACTTGGTAAAATGGGTGAAACATTGACACCTGTTTTAGATCTATTACCTGATTGTAATGATTCAAAATCACTGTCAGCATTCTTATATTCTTCTCTTTCTTTAATTATCTTAAAGTACAGCAAAGCGCTTAAAATAATTTGGTAATAGTAGTTTTAGGGGACAATCTAAGAGAAAGAAGGAAAGGAAATGACACTTACTGAACACCTTGCTTGTTCCAAAACAATTCTAGATGTTTTATATATGGACGCTCACTTAAATTTTATGATGAATGTCTGAGGTGGATCTCAGTTTACAGATGAAGTCCTACCACATAGCTCTACTCATGTTTATTAGAATCTCATACATTAGCCTCTCAATTAACAGTGTTATTTCCCCTGCCCCTCCATTGAGAAAATTGAACCCCAAATGTGACCTCACGAAGAGTCATCCTGAGACCACCCTGCAGGTGAGCAGATGCACACTGCATACGTTCTGCGTGCCTAAGGACCAATCCAACTGTTCGGTTTCCAAAGTAGTGCTCTTTAGGCAACCTTCAAACTGGCCAAAATATTTGCCATATTTTCCAGCTTTTACTTGTTGGTGAGAGTATTAAATCTGAGTTCATTTGTTTGCCAGTTTAACTGGCATCATTTGACCCTGTTATGAATTTAAAGTCTAAGTGATTCTCAATATTATCAGGACAAAGACTTCTGTTTAAAGTCCAATTTTATGGACCCCCCCCGCAACAAGAAAGAAAATATACTCTTGGTGCCCATTATTAGAGAATGAATAATGACAAACATCCTATTAGGAACTCAGGTATTTTTTTAATGAACTCATATTTTTTAATGAATTAGCATTTATTAATTGCATCTACATTGAAATTTGAAAAATATATATGCATAAGACTTTTTTTTAAGATTATTTTGAGAGCAAGAGAGAGCACACATGGGAGGAGCAGAGGGAGATGGAGAGAATCCCAAGCAGGTTCCTCACTGTCAGCGTGCAGCCCAATGCAGGGTTTCAATCATGAGATCATGACCTGAGCTGAAATCAAGAGTAGGACATTTAACTGAATGAGCCACCCAGGCACCCCTATATGCATAAGACTTCTTTTAAAGACTATAGCATTTTTTAAATTATATAAAGATTCTCATTAATTCAGGGCTAGGGCCCATTTTAAGCCATAGCTTGAGATAAAAACATCTTGGAAACCTGTTCAGAGGCTTAGCATATGATATAAAGTAGGACAGCAGTAATAACCATTTCTGTTAATCTAGTATTTAAGGCGGACTTTCAGGGATTTAGAGGTCTGTTCATTTCCAGAAAGATATTTAGAAGCTGCTTTTTTTTGGCTAGTGCTTTGTGTTTGGGCCTCATACTCAAGTTACGGCTTGACACCTTCCCTGGTATATTCCAAAGGAGCTTACTCATGAGGCTTAGTTTGATGACACTGCATCCAGGATGGAGCATCACAGCTCTGAAATGAACTACACGGAATGAATGGGCTGCAGTAATTTAAATCTTCTGTTTGAAGGATCCAATAGAAGACCCAGTAGGTGCTAGACCTGTTCCCAAGGGAAGTGCCAGGGCTGTGGCCTGACTCCACATACTTAGCGCTTTGAGGCTCCTCAGTAACATTGAGGGAAACAAGTCAAAGGACCTTTCTTTTATGCATGCCTGTGCTCTGCGTGTGTGTGTGTGTGTGTGCGCGTGTGTGTGTTGGGATGGGGGGTGGTGAGGGAGAAGGTGTGGTGGGAGGAAAGGCATCCTTATATTGTATTTAGCTGCCAGTGGCATAAACAAAAAATGGACACTTCTCCTATTAAGGCAAAGATAAAACAAATTAAGGACTTTCTCTGGGCATCTACACTATTTATTGCCTGAATAAGCTGTCATCTTGTCTCACTCTGCCTCTCTTTAACTTTATTTGTTCAATAAGTTTGAAAGCACTTAAAGACATTGGTCCTGAACACATAATAGAGACTAATTAAAGACTGGCTGGATGGTTAAGGAATGTTCTCACAGCTCTTTATGTATCTTAAGATTATAAACTAAAGTATAAACGAAATGGATTTTCAGTATTTTTATTGAAGTATAATTAGTATACAATGTTATGTTAGTTTCAGGTATACAACATATTCATTCAACAGTTCTATACATTACTCAGTGCTCACCGTGATAAGTGTAGTCACTGTCACAAGGTTATTATATTATGACTGTGTTCCCTGTACTTTTATATTTTATAGACTGTACTTTTCATCTCTGTGACTTTTTTATCACTGGAAGTCTATACCTTTTAATCCCCTTTATCATTTCACCCATCCTCCCACTCACTTCTCCTGTGGCAACTACCAATTTGTGCTCTGTATTTAAGAGTCTGGGTTTTTTTGTTTATTTCTTTGTTCATTTGTCTTTAGGTTTCACATTTAAGTGACGTCACATGGTACTTGTCCTTCTCTGACTTATTTCATTTAACATTATACCCTCTAGGTCCATCTATGTTGTTGCAAGTGTCAAGATCTCATTTTTTTCTTTATGGCTGAATAATATTCCATTGTGTGCGTGCATGCGTGTGTGTACACATAAATCATATCTTCTTTATCCATTCATCTATATGGACACTTGGGTCACTTCCATATCTTGGCTATTGTAAAATAATGCTGCAATAACATAGGGGTGCATATATCTCTTTGAATTAGTGTTTTCACTTTCTTTGGGTAAATACCCAGTAGTGAATTACTGGATTATATGGTAATTCTATTTTTAATTTTTTTAGGAACTGCTGTGTTATTTTCCACAGTGGCTGCACCAGTTTGCATTCCCACCAACAGTGCACAGGGGTTTTCTTTTTCTCCACATCCTCACCAACACCTGTTTTTCTTTTTGATTCTAGCCATTCTGACAGGTGTATGGTGATATTTCATTGTGGTTTTGCTTTGCATTTTCCTGATGATTAGTGATGTTGAGCATCTTTTCTTGTGTCTGTTGACCATGTGTATGTCTTCTCTGGAAAAATGTCTATTCAGGTCCTCTGCACATTTTAAAATCAGAGTTTCTTTTGTGTTGGGCTGTATAAGTTCCTCATATATTTTGGATGTTAATCTCTTATTAGATATATCATTCTCAAATATCTTCTCCCATTCAGTAGGTTGCCTTTTCATTTTGTTGTTTCCTTTGCTGTGCAAAAGGTTTTTATTTTGATGTAGTCCCAATGGTTTGCCTTTGTTTCCCTTGCCTTAAAAGACATAGTTAGAAAAATATCGCTAAGGACGGTGTCAAAGAGATTACCGCCTGTGTTTTCATCTAGGAATTTTATTTTTTTTCAGGTCTCACAGTTAGGTCTTTAATCTATTTTGAGTTTATTTCTGGTGTGAGAAAGTGGTCCATTTTTATTCTTTTGCATGTAGCTGTCGTTTGCCCAGCACCATTTATTGAAGAGACTGTCTTTTCCCTATTGTCTATTCTTGCCTCCTTTGTCATAGACTAACTGGCCATACAGTACGGGTTTATTTCTGGGCTCACTTTTGAAAATTGATTTCTTTAATCAGCCATTTAAAATGACAGAGCTAAAATACTTTTCCTGGTTAATATCCAGCATTTATTGTATTATGCCTTCAGCTGATAGCCATAGTAACTTCCCAGCCAGACAGATGAATAATGTAGGCTGAAAATTAACTTAGGACAGCTGATCCCACATGTTGTCCTAAGAAGGTTAATTGTACAATCTGCTAAATTATTGACTTGCATTAATAACTAACACTATTGAGGGTGCCTGGGTGGCTCAATCAGCTGAGCGTCCAACTCTTGATTTTGGCTCAGGTCATGATCCCAGGGCCATGGGGATCTCTCCAAGTTCCTAAAGGAAGTGAGAAAGCCCTTGAACTGGTAGCAGTGGGTAGATGGAGGGTTCTTGCTTTTCTGTAGGTGCCGAAGAATATGACCACTGAGTTTGGGCTGATTTAGGCCAGTGTGAGAACAATGGAAATCACATGCCTATCACAGCAGGCACACAGCACTGTGAGCTGGTTTGTGCACTGGATGCTGCCTCATCACTTTAAGAGTTAGAATTTTAGACTGATTTTAAAACTTGGTGTGACTGATTCAAGCAGGCAGCCTTTTTCAGGTATAAATATATCAATTCCCTGGACTTGTATCTCCCAGAATGTTCTCAAAACTGTTACATACATTTTATTGAAGTAAAAATTACAGTGAATTACATAGATATTAAGGGTATAATTTGAAAAGTTTTGACAAATGTATATACTCATGTAATCAACACTCTAATCAAGATATACATTTATATCACTTAGAACATTCTTTCACGACCCCTTCCACACAGCCCTTACTCAAATAGAACCATGTATGATTTCCATTTATGGGATTAATGTTGTCCATTCTTAAAATTCATAGAAATACGATCAGCCTTTTGTATCTGGCTTGACACATTTCTGAGATTCACCCATGTTGTTGCATTTATCTACAGTTCATTCTTTTTTATTGTCAACTAGTATTCCATTTCATGGAGATCCCCAATTTGCTTCTCCAATAAGCCTACTGATGGACATTTAGGTTGTTTCCAGCTTTGCTGTGAATAAAGCTTCTATGGACATTATCATACAAGTTTTTTGGCAGACATGTTTCCATTTGTCTTAGATGAATGCCTAGAAATATATATATATACATCAATTTGGGAAGTAGTGACACCTTAATATTGTCTTTGAGATCATAACACTTTATTTCAGTTTTCTCAGTAACAGTTTGTATTATTCATACAAATATACAAATACACAATATTATGCAGTGTAGTTCTTTAATGTTTTGTTATATTTATCCCTAAGGGTTCATACTTTCCACCCTATTCCAAGTGGCATTAATTTCATCTTCCAGTTCTTTACTGTCTAATCATAAAGTAATTGATTTTTGTGTAGCAATTTTAGATCTTGAGACCTTGCTAAAATTCTAGTTTTTTGTATAATCTTAAAGATTTTCTACATATACAATCATATCATCTGCAAATAAAAGCAATTTCCTTTTCCTTTTGGACAGTCTTTGTATTTGTCCCCTCCCCCAGTACAATATTAATAGCAATCATGAGAATGAACATTGTTGACTTGTTCCTATCATGGCAAAAGTATTCACTTTCACCATTAACATTAGTTTTAAGGAAATTCCTATTGCTAGTTTGCTGAGAATTTTTATCATGAATGGTGGTTTTATCAAATGCTTTTTCTACATTTATTGAGAGGATTATCCAGTTATGGTAATCTTTATGTTTTGTTTGTTTTTGAGAGAGTAAGTACATGAGCTAGGGAGAGGAGCAAAGGGAGAAAGAGAATCCTAAACAGGCTCCATGCTCAGCACGGAGCCTGATGCAGGGCTTGATCCCACGACCCTGGGATCATGACCTGAGCAGAAATCAAGAATCAGATGCTTAACTGACTGAGCCACCCAAGTGCCCAGTAATCTTTATGTTAATGATGAATTATAGGACCACCTGGGTGGCTCAGTCAGTTAAGCGTCCAACTGTTGATTTCAGCTCAGGGCATGGTCTCACAGTTCACGAGTTCAAGTGCCGCACTGGGCTCTGCACTGACAGTGTGGAACTTGCTTGGGATTTCCTTCTCAAAAAATAAATAAGCTAAAAATTAAAAAATATGTGAATTATATTTCTTGACTTTTGAATGTTCTGTTGCATTTCTTGCATTCCTGGTATAAATCCCACCTGGTCATGATGTATTATATGAATTGAATTTGCCATTTAAAAAAAAATGGGATCTGTGTCTGTGTTCATGAGGGATATTGACTTGTAGAGTTTTCTTCAAATCTCTTTACTTCTGGTAACAGTGTAATCCTGACCTGATGTAGAATAAATTTAGAAGTGTTTCCTCCTTCTCTGTTTTCTGAAGAGTTTAAGTTGGATTGGTATTATTTCTTCCTGGAGTGTATGAAAGAATTTAGAGCACTAGCTAGTCTTTTAAGCCTGGGGGTTTCTTTTTGGAAATATTTAAGTTATAGATCTAATTTCTTTAATTGATAAAGAGCTATCAACCTTTCTATTTTCTCTTGTGTTGGTTTTGGTAATTTGGTATTGTTGTAAAGTTGTACATAATATTCTCTGGTTGGTTTGTTTAACACATATAGCATCTGTACTACTGTTTTTCTCACATCTTGGTAATGTGTCCTGTCACTTTTCTTGATCAGAGTAGAGACTTCTCCATTTTATTTAATCTTCCTTAAAAACCAGCATTGGTTCCACTGATTTTTCTCTATTGTTTGCCCTTTTTGCTTCATTGATTTTTGCTCTTATCCATATTATTTCCTTCCTTCTACTTATTTTTGGTTTACTTTTCTTTTTCTAGTTTCTATGGTCCTAGTTTAGATCACTGATTTAAACTAAACCTTCATTTTTATTAGAAGCATCTAAATCCATCTCTTTCCCTCTAAGCACTAGTGATACATTTAAAAAAATTGGGGGTGCCTGGGTGGCTCAGTCGGTTGAGCGTCCAACTTTGGCTCAGGTCATGACCTCATGGTTTGTGGGTTCAAGCCCCGCGTCGAGCTCTGTGCTGACAGCTCAGAGCCTGGAGCCTGCTTCCAATTCTGTGTCTCCCTCTCTCCCTGACCCTCCCCCACTCGCACTCTGTCTGTCTCTCAAACATTGAAAAAAAATTTTTTTTAATTTGATATGGTTTCTATTTAGTTGAAAACATTTTAATTTCCCTGTGATTTCTTCCTTGCCCCACGGATTATTCAGAAATGCGATAGTTTCCAAATATTTAGGGCCTTTCTGTATATTTTATTACCACTTATTTCTAATTTAATTCTGTGGTGGTTGGAAAATATACTCTAAGATTTCAAGCTTTTGAAACCTTTTGAGACCACCATGTTATGTTGTCTTAGTGAATATTCCATATGCAGTTAAGAATATATATCCTGCAGGTGTTGGGTATAGTATTTTATAAATGTTAACTAACTCAAGTTACTAGTTCAAATACTAGTTGAATACTAGTGTTCAAAATTCGAATTCCATATTTTTTCCCTTGGATATTATATCATTTACCAAGAGAGCAATGTTCATTTCTCCCTTTACTTCTGTCAGTTTTTCCTTCATGTATTTTGAAGCTCTGTTGCTAGCTACATATACACTTATGATTGTCGTACCTTCCTCACTGACACACAAAATGTCCCTCTTTATTTCTGGTAATCCCTTGGGTCTTGAAGTCTACTTTGATATTCATATAGCTATAGAAACTTTTTTATGCTTCCTATTTTCATGGTATGCCTTTCTAACTCTCTTGCTTGCAACTTTTATATCCATATTTAATTAAAGTACATCTCTTATAGGTAGTATATAGTTGGATTTTTTATAAAGGACTTTATTTTTTAGAGCAGTTTTAGGGTCACAGCAAAATGGAGCAGGCAGTACAGATATTCCCTGCACTCCCCCACCCCAACACATACACACAGCCTCACCCACTATCAACATCCCCATTCCAGAGTGGTATATTTGTTACATGAACACACCATCATTACTCAAAGTCCATAGTTTACACTAGGGTTCACTCTTTGTTGTGTGTTCAATAAATTTTGACAAATGTATAATGTTATGTATGCACCACTGTGGTATCATACAGAGTAGCTCACAGTCCTAAAAATGCTCTATGTTCTATCTGTTCAGCCCTCCCTCCTTTCTAATCCTTGGCAACAATCATCATACTTTTTACTATTTCCATAGAGTTACCTTTTCCAGAATACCATAGTTGGAAGGATTGGCTTAACATTGTCATATGCATTTAAGTTTCCTCCTTTTCTTTTCATGGCTTGATAACTGATTTCTTTTTAGCAATGAATCACATTCCATTGTCTGGATATACAACTGTTTGTCCACCTACTGAAGGACATTTTTGTTGCTTCCAACTTTGGCAATTATGAATAAAACTTACTATAAACATCCATATGTAGGCTTTCATGTGGACATAATTTTTCAACTCATTTGGGTAAATACCAAGGAGTATGACTGCTGGCTCATATGGTAAGATTATGTTTAGTTTTGTAAGAAAACACCAAACTGTCTTCCAAAGTAGCTGTACTATTTTGCATTCTCACCAACAATGAATGAGTTTCTGTTGTTCCCCATTCTTGCCAGCATTTGAGGTCATCAATGTTTGAATTTTCACCATTTTAATGTTATAATGATATCTCAGTGTTGTTTTAATTTGCAATTACCTAAGATAGGATGTTGAACACCTTTCATATGCTTACTTGCCATCCGTCTTCTTTGATGAGGTGTCTGTTCAGATCTCTTGCCCATTTTTTAAAATAAGTTTGAGAGAGAGCATGCATGCACAGGGGAGGGGCAGAGAGAATCCCAAGCAGACTCTGCACTGTCAACACAGAGCTGGACTTGGGACTCGAACCCATGAACCATGAGATCATGACCAGAAGCCAAAATCAAGAGTCAGGCCTTAACCAACTGAGCCACCCAGGCACCCCTACATCTGTTGCCCATTTTTAAATCAGGTTGTTTTCTTGTTGAGTTTTAAGAGTTCTTTGTACATTATAGATAATCCTTTATCAGATATGCTGTTGCTTCTCATTTTCTTGACAGTGTCTTACACAGAGCAGAAGTTTTTAACTTGATGAAATACAAATTATCATTTATTTCATGGATCATGCCTTTGGTGTTACATCTAAAAGGTGATCACCGGGGCGCCTGGGTGGCTCAGTTGGTTAAGCGGCTGACTTTGGCCCGGGTCATGATCTCGTGGTGTGTGAGTTCAAGCCCCGTGTCAGGCTCTGTGCTGACGGCTCAGAGCCTGGAGCCTGCTTCCGATTCTGTGTCTCCTTCTCTCTCTGCCCCTCCCCGACTTGTGCTTTGTCTCTATCAAAAATAAATAAAATGTAAAAAAATAAAAGGTGATCACCAAGCCCAAGGTCATCTAGATTTATCTAGGTTTAACATCTGGATGTGATCTTCTAGGAGTCTTATAGTTTCATGTTTTACACTTAGGTCTGTGATCAATTTTGAGTTAATTTTTGTGACGGGTGCAAGGTGTTTTTGTTTGTTTTTTGGTTTTTGTGGCTATACAATTCCAGCACATGTTGAAAAGACCACCTTCGCTCCACTGTCAGAGATCTGTTGGCTATGTTTGTGTTGTTTTAATTGAAATTTTTAGTCTCTTTCCTTCCACATAATTTTTGATATGTAAGGGTTTAAGTCAGTCACTTTGCTGTTTTCTAATTGCCCCATATTCTTTTTCCTTCCTATATTCTTTATTTCCTGCTCTCTGGGTTAAATGTGTCTAATTCCTCATTGCTAATTTCTCATTGTTTTTAAGCCATACTTTTTTGTGGTTTCTCTGTTCACATTTTAAAACTTTTTCCCCAGATTGGATATATCTATAGACTTATGTTCAAGTTCATTAATCCTTCCTTAAGTATCCAATAGCTCATACGATGAGTTGTTCATTTTAGTTCTTTAGTTTACAATTTCCATTTCTCTGATGAGATTCTCTACTTGTTCACTCTTTATGATCATTTCTCCTGTAAATCCTTGAACGTATTTAAATAGCATCTTTACAGTTCTATTGTGTTAATTACCAAATAGTGGGTCATTTGGGGGTCTATTTCTAATAACTGTTTTTTGATAGGACACATTTTCCTGTTTTGCATGGCAAGTAATTTTTATTCTAGGATGAATGTTGTGGATGATACCCTTGAAGGAGTCTGGATTATGTCATCTTCTTTTAAGTGGTATTTTATTCTTTGGGACTGTTTGTTTGACCTTAGGCTAGCCAGTCCATAGGCCATATTGGACTGTTTTTGTCAACTTTTATTGGAACATAGCCATTGCCCACTTTTTTACATACTGTCTACAGCTACTTCTACACTAAAACAGCAGGACTACATAGTTGTGACACAGAACTATACAGCTCACAAACCTAAGTCCTATGCTATCTTGCCCTTTAAGAAAGTTTGCCAACTCCTGCTCTAGGATTCACACCTGACTCCTAAGGTGTCTGGTTTCATTGAGGTGTCTCCATTTGGGTTGGTCTGGTTACTCCAAGGATTCTGCGGCACTAAGTCTTGCAAATTCTTTTCCTGTACATGCGCATCCTAAGTCCTCAGACAAGTACTCTTGATGAGACCCCATCAGATGGGAGACCCCACTTCTGCCTCCCTCCCAACAGCTCCCTTATCTCTTGAAATTTCTGTTTCAGTAATCCAATCTCTTCAGCTCAGTAGCATCAACACTCTGGTTAGGGCCAATTTCCCCAAGATAATGCTGTAAGATGCTCCCAGGCAGAATCTCAGGATGCTTAATTAAGGGGTTTAACAGTCTGTGTTTCTATTCTCCCAAAGATCACAGTCCTGTGCTGCTGTTCAATGCCTGAAAATATCTGCCCACATATTTTGTCCAGGTTTAAAGTTGTTTTTTGTGAGGGTACATCCAGCACTAGTTATTTTGTTATGGTAGATACAGCTGCTTTTTACAGAACCAGAGATCCTAGAAAACAGAATATTGTGATAATTCTACTCATGGCCTTTTGACATCTACTGAATAATCATTTTCAGGTTAACTATGTACAATTCCCTTACCCATCCCGTATAGTACAAATTAGACACTATGTAAGTCATTACATGTTGCCCATGTGCAACTAGGAGAGTTCCCGTCTGCAGGGAGTTCAGTTTAGTAAATCAGACAAACATTATACACATCCCCTTTTCCCTTTTTGAAATACATCTCTAGCAAGGCATACAGAGCTAGAGGTAATTAAAAGCAGAGGGCTAGATTTCCTCCCCTTTCCCACCATATATCCTTATTGGAGGTAGTATTATGAGAGAAATTGGATAGGCTTTATAGAAATCTAAAAAAATATAGGGCAAAGGTCACCTCTTCTGGACTTTGATTATAAACTGTTTAAAAATGGATTTAAATGCATGGTAATTGTAGTTTTTTTTAATCTTAAGATCAGTAGTTTCTAAAATAAGTCAACTGAGTTTGATTTTGTGAATTTGTCTAGAGCTATGTCTTTTTGGTCCAAAAACTAAGATATAATCAAGGATCATAATCCTATAGACACTTTACCTGTGCTTTCTTATGGCTACACTCCCTCCAGTGAAGTTGCTTTGTATTTTGCTACTGTTAAGTCCTATCTTAAGATAGGACGTGCAAGCTTAGAAGGCACATTGTGAGCACTGCAGTCTACTTACTGACCGGACATCAAACGAGAGTGAGACATTTAAGGGGGGAGAAACTTTTAACCTTATTTTAAATTAATCTGAGCTTTTCATATAGTTTCATAGGGAGTATCTAATTCAGAAGAAAAAAAAAACAGGTGGCTTTGCCTCATCTAACTTGTGTTGGCTAAGGGTTGTCATTCTCTTTGAATTGTAAACCTCTAACCAGAGGACAAAGCCTGACTCTGAAAACAGTCCAAGATGTGTAGGCTCATGAGGCTTAAGGCAGGAGCAAATGTCTGATATGCTTGTTTTTCTCAACAGTACAGATCAGGGGTTGGCAAACATTTTCTGTAAAGGGCCAGATAGTAAATATTTTAGGCATCTCGGGCTACGCGGTTTCTGTCAAAACCACTCAACTCTGCCACTGTAGCATGAAAGTAGCCGTAGAGAACACATAAGCAGATAACACAGCTGTGTTCTAATAAACTTAATTTACAAAAACAGGCAGCTAGGATTTGATCTAGAGTTTGCTGAACCCTGGTGCACATAAATTAGCAAAAGTTTAACTGTGTTTTTAGTTTTATAAAATGTTCAAGATCTTGAAAAAAGGTTTTCCTATTTTGTAAATTGCCAGTTTTACTGAATGGTTATCTTTTCTATTGAGGAGATAAAGCTGTTGTTACCTCCCAACTCCTGCAAGTGACCAAGAGTGGTAGAGAACCATTTCTACATGCTATCTAATCACACGGTATTTTGCATGTGGTAACTTCAAAATGAAACTTTTCTTTTGACAGATAAACACTACAGGTGAAGATTGGTAAAAAGAAGCACCGATTACTGCGGTGGCCTGGAGAGGAAAAGCGCTGGTCGGTATCACATGGACAAGCTCAGTGTTTTCCAAAGATGCTGTTGAAGTAGTCTTTGCTACTGCTTTCCTTCAAAGCTCTTCATAACATGGGCTGCATGAAATCAAAGCAAACTTTCCCATTTCCTACCACATTTGAGAGTGAGAAGCAGCATGCAAGTGAAGAAAGCTTTATGTCTGGAGACAGATTTCTACCTAGGATGCCTTCTCCAGTTAATGTCGAACAGGAAGTGAAGAAACCATCAGGGCCCGAAACTGTGGTCTTCGAATTTGCACATCGCCTGTCCCAGGAAATCCTGAGTGATGCCTTGCAGCAGTGGGCAGGCAATAATATCAAGTACTATGACATCCCATATATTGAGAGTGAGGGGCCTTGACGCTGTAGGATGATGATAACTTCTTGAATTGTAGATAAAGTTGGTGCTAGCTTAAATACATGAAACAATAGCAAAAACTGATGTGAATAAATACAAATAACTACGCCTGGATGTAAAAAAAAAAAAAAAGTCTATGGTAATATCAAGAGTATACAATACTTACGTGAAATATGTTAAGCACTTTTTATGTTAACAGTGATTTCTACCTGCTTGGTCTTGGATTTTAGTCATTTAAAGGGCTAAACATAGGTCCTGTACCACAGTAATCAGCTGGTATGTCATAGCACTTTCTTCCTGAGGCAGTAATAGAATCACCAAAGAAATCCAATGGTTATTTTAAAGACACTCCTTTTAAAATTACTATTTGTTAATTTACACACACACATACAAATAAGACATGAGAAGGTTTTTTTCCCCCCAAAACGCCTTGGCAAGGAAATGGCACTTAAGCCACAGTAATTAACAGTGGGTCTTGTTTGTCAAAACCATTTGTGTCAAGGATTCCTACTTCTTAACACAAATGATCAAGCAGTAGAAAGCAACCCATGCAGAAATAGTCCACTTTGAAACCTGTCCTTAAGATATTTTTGTAGATGAAAAGCCTAACTACCACCTTGAACCTCAGGGCCCTAACTAACCTCAGCTATTATTGGATGACTCAAGACATTGCACATACAGCACCCGAACGAGATACAATTTACAGAAGTCATTACATTAATGTTTATGGTATTGAATTAAGCAGCCCAGTGATATAACAAGAAAACAAGAATTTTTACAAATAGAAATACAGTAAATTTTAAAATAAATAACAGAAGCCCTAGTCAAGGTAGAAAGCAGAACTTGTTCTCAGTGCTGCATGTAAAGTTTTACCGTCTCAAAGATGCAGAAGGTTGGTATATGGGCAATCGTTCCCATTTTTCTTATTGACTGGTGGGACCAGTCTATGCATGAGTATATACAGTTGTATTACAAAACAAAAGATCAAACGCTCCTCCAAAGAGTATTCGTGTGTGTGTACAGTAACAATGCCCTTAAAGCATTTAAAGCCATATATGATTTTCTTAAATTTGACTACCTTTTTGAGGAAGTTTTTTAACAAGTAACTACTGTGTGAGATCAATGGTAATAGAAAATTTGGGAGGGGAAGAAGATATTGAGAAGACATACCTGTAGAAAAATTGGGATGCAGTCACTGGAATTTTCATCAAGATTTGCTGCACACTGACTTTAATTGGAAAGGGAATTATTTTTAAGTCTGTGTGCATTAGATTCTTTTATTTCCAACAGACCCTGGTCACCAATATCTAAAGAAAGGCAGAAGAAGACCTGAGAAATATGTATTTGGCCTTAAAAGCAGGCGGAAATGCTACCTCTAGTTTTAACCATTATACTTTGAAACCCACAAATAGAGTGAATTCTCCCGGTTGCATGGACAAAGAAAGTTCTTTGAAGTGAGTGATGTACTATCTTTCCGTTGCCTTTAGACACTTGGTCATTCAACTTTCATTTTACCTAGTCCCAAGATCTGAACTGTCCTGTTGTACTTGCAATCTAGAAACAAAGTAGAAAAAACTCACCATCCCCATTTATACAAGGATCTGAAGTCATAAGACTAAGGGACAAAAAGTTTTCTGAAAGTGCAAAACATATTTCCAGCTCATGAAGAAAAATTTAGGTTTTTGAGTATACTAATGACTCAGACAAAAGCTTAGATGTTGCTGTTTTTCATTCATTTTGTATCTCACATCAGGATATTTTTGCTGCAAAGTCACTCACTGTTTAAAAGGTGTAATTAAGTATGTAAGGTAATACAATATTATGGTGAGAACACAAAGCCATAGCTACACTAAATTTTTCAGCATACATAGGGATGTAGACTGGCGAGTTTTATTACAGCTAAGTATTTTAACCTCAGGTTTCTCCTGTGCCTGGGCCCCTATTTCCCAGGGGGGTAGCAGGCACGCCTGTTCAGATCCATATCTAGCTAGAAGTATAATCTCTGTTGCCCTGACACTATGGCAGTATGGTTTTGTCACCAAGCACCAACCCCTCACTCCTGAATCATTTTAACAGAGTATATTATCTTGTAGTATAGACTTATCTTGGAAATATATGCTGTATTATGTCAAAACATGGACAAGGAACTACAAGGCTTGCGTAATCAGTGAGTTAGCAGATAAACCAGGTTGGAGGCAGGCAGGAAAAAGAACTGGATAAGCAAATGTGTACCACGTGTGATCATCATCAAGATATAGTTTGGCCTTGATGACGAGACAGATGAGAACATCTTTGATAGGATTCCTTCTATCATACCTTCATATTTAAATACTGGATTTACTTCACTTTGAACTTTCATGAACAGTAAAAGGTCTATTTGAGAAGGAAGGAACATATAAAACAGACGACTGGAAGAATTATTAGCTACTGGAAAGGGAGACATTTGTTCCAACTTCTATCACAAACACAGATGAAATAAGAATAGTGGTCAAATCATAAGGGAAAGGAAACTGGGGGGAAAGAGGGCCCAAGAAACAGCACTCACGTCAGGCTCCATCAGAAGACACACTGCAAAACAAGTCTCCAATGTTCTTGACTGAGGGAAGGGACACAGTTAGCAAGTTCCTTTCTTTACCACCCTGACAGGTGACCAACTACTGACTCTTTTCTCTCGAGAACATCCAGGATAGGCGCAGATGAGCCGCAGCCAGTGCGACAAAGAACCTGCTGATGGCAACCGTAAACGAAGATTCTCACAGGAAGCATGCAGGTTCCTCACTTACACAGACTCACGTAACCCCGCAAAAGTGCTTCCCTGCTCCCTTCTCCAGTTAAAGGTCTCCTGTGTGCTCTTACCTTTCAGTTACAAGTCTTTGATCCCAGAGTGCTCCATTTTCAGTTGCCTTATCTGTCCTTTGCTAACCACCTATGGTCATTAGCACTCAAAGCACAATTGGGAAGGGGATAAAAACGATCCTAGTTCCAAAGGAATAATTTGTGTCAAATTGCCTTATTAGTATTAAAAATAGACATACTGCTGAATGAATGAGCTAGCATGACACATGTATCCTACTTAATATCATTGCCATTTTATGAGATGAGGGAACTATACTTTTTTATTGTATAGTTTTAGGAATCAAGTAAATTCAAGGAATAGTAGTTAAAAAACAAAGTTCCAACAAATCTATTGTTTGCTTAATCATAAGGCCCTCACTATGTATCTGTGTGGCCAAATAGAACATATCTTCCTTGGGCAAGTGGGCACAAGCTCAGATGTACTCCCTATCTCTTACTTTGCAAAACTCACATTTTGTTAGCTAATTCTCTTCCTGTAAGACTTAGCTATGAAATGGTATATTTTTTCCAAATATTTTTGAGAAAACATTTTTTTCTAACTGTACAATAAAAGTCTAGTTGCAATTAACTAGCTATGAGTTCTTATTAAAGCAAATGCCTTTCAACATTGTATACTGTCAAATTTTTTGACATAAAGAACTTAACATTTTATGCATGTCTAATGAATACAAAGTGAATAAAAATACAAATAATTTCTTGGATCATTCAGGTCCAATTTAAAAGCTTTAAGAATATAAATGAAAACATGTCCATTATCATGCTGTCTTTAGTCTAAATCTGTTCCTCACTTTTTGGGGGGCGGAATGCTTCATGTTAAATATTAAAAATAGAAAATTTAAAGCAACTCCTTCTAGACTCATCTAAAAGAGGAGTGCAGGATATAAGTTTTGATGTCTTTCTCAGTTCTTCCACCTTTGTTATTGAATCTGAAATTTTCTTCATTTCTGAGGGGTTTTGGATGAAGGAAAAACTGTAACAAGTTATAAATGATAAACTGACCTTTAAAGGTCATTCTTCTCTAGACTTTAATGTGCCAAGTCTGGAACACCCTGCAGTTTCTTGTGTACCTTAAGAAAAACTTATTTTGTCAACAGTACCAATTATTGAAGGTATTTCTATTTTGAACAAAACTCCTGGCTTTCGACCTTTTTTTCCTCCTGATTTAAACTACATAATGGCAAATAATTTCCCACACTTCCTAATTTCTCATTCTGTCAGTTTAACAAATCCTAAAAAAAACCAATGAGAAATAATGCTTTCGCTTTCACTATAGGAAGGATTCTGGTTAATTTTAGGGAAGACCAAAGATGAGTTAATAATACTAGAGAGAGAACCTCATAAAAACCTTTTTGCTTTCCCTGAGATTTCTAATATTATAAAAGGAACACTTCTACAGTAACATAATTATTTTAAAATAGATTTATTCATGCAGAAAATTCTATGAAGCATTAACACAATAGACAAAAAAATTTCAGGGCCATTTCTTAATCATCTATATATAGGTTTATTTAATCAATGTACAAACTGCTACCCAAAGCCAAAACATAAGGTTCCCATTTCAATTAGAGATTTCAACTCCACAATCTCTAAAGAATTTAAAATTTTCCCATCTATAAAGCAGGGGTTGGCAAACATTTTCTGCAAAGGATCACACAGTAAATATTTTAGGCTTTGCTAGCCTGACAATCTCTGTTGCAACTACTCAAAGCACCCATAGACAATATGTAAAGAGATGAGTATAGTTACGTTCCAATAAAGCTTCATTTGTGGACACTGATACTTGAATTTCATGTAATTTTCACACATCATGTAATATTAGTATTTGCTTTCTTCCTCTAACCATTTAAAAATGCAGAAACCATTCTTAGCTGGTGGAAAAATAAATAACAGGCAGCAGGCCAGATCTGGCCCATGTGCCATAGTTTCCCAACATCTGCTCCAAAATAATCCCTTAAAAATCCAGTCACCTTATAATTTCAAATCGTTACTTCCCAGAGATTTAAAGTAACTATTCAAATCTTCTTCAGTAACTTCTTTCAGATTAGCCGGTTTCCATTTTGGGCTCTGGTCTTTATCTATTAAAACTGTCAAGTGAAGACATAAGAAATGTTAGTACATTTCTTTCAGGTATTACCAGACTTTAATTACAGAACTGACAGAAACTACCTTACACAAGGCATATTTTCTATAGCACTTTTTCTGCAAAGTTTAAATCTTTGTATGTGTTCCATTTTTCTTTTTAAATTAAGCCCCAACAGAATTTGGATGGATGATGACCCATGTGGTTATCTCCCAACCTGCTAAGTCTGATGCCCGGAACTTGAATATAGCCTATGAACTAATGTGGTTTAAGACTTGGGACTCTTTTTCCTTCTTCAAACAAAACTGTAAATGAAATCTTCCTGTTATAAAACAGCTAAAACCAGGGTTGGTGTAGTTTAAAGGGAAGGCAGGGGAGGGTGGAGGGCCCAGATCTGCCTTCTAACCTCCTCCACATTGAGTTGAAAGGAAAATTACTTAGAAGGGGATGACTTTATGCATAATTAAACGAGGATACTGTTTTGCTGAATCCTCTGGTTCACACAGCTCTGCATTAAAATACCAGACCACCTTCAGGTTATCATAAGAAACTCGACTTCTCTTATTTCGGTGCAGTCATCATTTAGTGTAGCCACATGGCATCCCCACAGGATCATAAGTATGAGGCAATCGGCAAACCTCTCCTTTAAAAAGGTAGGCGAGCGTCCACTTCCTGCTTGTGATTGTATACTATAGTTATACAAATGTTACTGTTTGGGAAAACTTGGAGGGCACATAGGATCTCTCTATATTATTTCTTAAAACTGTATGTTAATCTATAATTATCTCAAAAATTTTTTTAAAAGAGAGAGAAAAGGACTAGGTATGGTTATGGGAGGGAATTTCAACCATATTTAAAATGTGCATAATTCTTGTGAATGATAAAAATATTTAAACATAAAAACTCAACTTAAAAAACCAAATTTAGTATTAAAAAGTTAAATAATTAAAGAAGCAATCTGGAGACCAAGAAACAGGAAGCAAAGGGGCTTTCTGCATTATTAAATGTGGATACTAGAGGTTTTTAAGGCTCAGCTGCCTAGCTACATGATTCTAGCTAGTATCAGATCAGTGGTAACACTGAACACTGATGTTATGATCCCTGCCAATTTGACAGTTTTACATTCCCCAGACAGCATAAGTAAAAATAATTCTGGAACATTTCTTCAAGAATCTCTTCCTTTTTAAGCCCTCTGGCCAATGCTATCATGCTATCTACCTCCTTGACAGTCTGAAGGGCAAAATGAAAGAGAATATTAGTCAAATCTGTATGTTCTTTTATTTCAAACTGACATAATTTTTTACTTAGCATAGATATAACAAGTTCTTGCCATGTAGACAGCTCAGGGTTTTTCAAGTCTCGTGAGGCACCCACTCAAATCCCATTTGGTAACTCTCTAGCTCTGCTGAAATAACCTATTTTTATTTTCTTCTATAACCAGGAAAAAGTTTATTCTAGATGTTAAGAGTAAGAATTTTTAACAACCAGTCCCCTAATTTGCTAGTTTATTTTATCTAATTTGCTAACATATTTTATCATTAGCAAACTGTAGCAAACATTTGGTTATTATGCAAGAACACCAAACAGTTTTACCCAGAATAGATACTGCTTTCAAAATAAGGAGCTTATGCTAAAGATGGGGCAGTATACTTTCTCTTCATTAGAAAGTAGCTTGATAAGCTCTTGCCTTATGAATCAGAATGTTGATGCTGCTTGGTTTTAACTCTGTTTCCTTAATAGACAGTAAATATGAAAAAAAAATACCTTCATTTTTTAAGTTTAAGAAGGGCTGCTATAACATATAATGGGTATTTTAGCAATAAAACCCAAATAGCACACATGTCCTTCTAATAACTAATAGTTGTCTAGACTCTGATCCACATGCAGCAAGAATTTGCAGGGAATTAGTGGGAAAAGTGCTTATTTTACCTGGTTTCTATAAAACATATAGCGATCTCCTCTGACTCAATTCCCTGTGTCTTCTAAGAGAATTTAAACCCCTGCTTATTTCTTTTTTTTTTTTAATTTTTTTTTAACATTTATTCATTTTTGAAAGACAGAAAGAGACAGAGCATGAATGGGGGAGGGGCAGAGAGAGAGGGAGACACAGAATCTGAAGCAGGCTCCAGGCTCTGAGCTGTCAGCACAGAGCCCAATGCAGGGCTTGAACTCACGGACCGCAAGATCATGACCCGAGCCGAAGTCGGCCGCCCAACTGACTGAGCCACCCAGGTGCCCCTAAACCCCTGCTTATTTCTGATATTTTATCATGCCATAAATTAAGATAATTCTACAATGGTGACCAGTATTTATCAAAGCTTACAGCTCAGAGAACATAATCTTTTATTTAGATAAAGTAAATACAGAGTCTGTACTATATTAAAGTGATCAATAAAAACATTAAAAAATTAGATGTGCAAAACACATGCAAAGGTTAAGAACTCATTTTATACAACATAAAAAACAGCTATTATTTATAGGGATATGAGCTTATACATAAAAAATTGTTGCAAATTTGCTAAAAACAAAAAAAATCAACCATTTCATTTGCTTTTTCTAAATATGCTGACTTTGGAGACGATAAAGATAAACCAGAAATTAATAAGAACACTAAGCACATGTTACCAATTATGTCATATGGTTTTTCTCAATGTCAATTTTGAACTTGTCAGGTATAGGCAAAGAGGTAATGGTAGAGATTCAATGCTGCTGGGATTTTGCCAGGCCAGTACTAGAAAGAAGAGGGGCAGGGGACTTGAGGGCTTCTTGCAAGGGAATAAATGCACCTTTCAAAGGTTTCAGCAACAGAATGACTGTTCAAACTCAGCTGCACTTAGCAGAGGCAGTCTGTGTGACTGTAGAAGCAGGGTCACCTCTTAGAAATTAGGGAGCGGTGACACAAGGTTATGTGAATTTTTCAAACAATATTGGTTTTAAAGACAGATCTTCCCTTATATGTCAGTTGGTAATATTAAAATAGCAACAACTTTGCAATCTTTATGAAGGTATAATTTTCACTAATAAAACAACTATCATCTTTGATTAACAGTATAAGCTCGCAAATCCTATTTCCATAATAGCCAGGAAGAAGACAACCATCACTTACCTGCCCTAACACCTTCATAAAAGTCATGGCCTCCCTGAAAGAAAATGAGATTAAATGGTGAATTTCCAGGCATCCTTATTCGCAGTGATAATCTCTCCCCTCCACCCACTATAGCCTCCCACCCCCATGGCCATAGCCTGAAATATACATTTAGAGACTGGACTGCCTTTATGACCCACTCTCTGATCACCACCTCCGATTCTTATCTGCTCGAGTATCTTCACTTGGAAATCTCTGACCCCACTGCACACCACAGATACTACAACTTTTCCACCACTCACTTTGCTCGTCATCCAGCTCAGTCTCCCCAGTGCATTAATGTGGTCACCTTGCCTCAAAAATGCCCTCAACTCCCTCAAGCCTTTTTCCTCCCTCTAGTCTTTCCTGGCAAAATCCCAGCACCAGCTGCCCCTACCATTTACCTCTGCCTTCTTTCGAGCAGCTAAATCTTGCTACAGAAAAATCATACAACTGTGACTGGTTTCATTTAAAATTCATGACCATACAGAGTGGCTAAAATTAACAATTCAGGAAACAACAGATGCTGGTGAGGATGTGGAGAAACGGGAACCCTCTTGCACTATTGGTGGGAATGCAAACTGGTGCAGCCACTCTGGAAAAGTGTGGAAGTTCCTCAAAAAATTAAAAATAGAACTATCCTACAACCCAGCAATAGCACTACTAGGAATTTATCCAAAGGATATAGGAGTGCTGATTCATAGGGGCACATGTACCCCAATGTTTATAGCAGCACTTTCAACAATAGCCAAATTATGGAAAGAGCCTAAATGTCCATCAACTGATGAATGGATAAAGAAATTATGGTTTATACACACAATGGAATACTACTTGGCAATGAGAAAGAATGAAATCATGCCATTTGCAGCAACATGGATGGAACTGGAAGGTATTATGCTGAGTGAAATAAGTCAGTCAGAGAAAGACAGATATCATATGTTTTCACTCATATTTAGATCTTGAGAAACTTAACAGAAGACCATGGGGGAAGGGAAGGGGAAAAAAATGGTTACAAACAGAGAGGGAGGGAGGCAAACCTTAAGAGATTCTTAAATACAGAGAACAAACTGAGGGTTGATGCGGGGGGTGGGGTGGGAGAGGGGAAAATGGGTGATGGGCATTGAAGAGGGCACCTGTTGGGATGAGCACTGGGTATTGTATGTAAGCGATGAACCATGGGAATCTACCCCAAAACCAAGAGCACACTTTACACACTGAATGTTAGCCAATTTGACAATAAATTATATTTTTAAAAAATTAAAGTTCATGACCACAAACCTCAAACAGGCATGGAAAACTGCCTAACAATCCATGTTCTCTTCCCCGCTTCCCAGGATGATAATTCTAACTGCCTTCTACCTTCTCAACCTCTAATCCTAGCATATTTCTAGCTCTTCTCCTGGCATTATCAGTGTCAGCAGCATAACTCAGTGACTGACTACAATTCAAATGTCTGGGCTCACCTCCTGGCTCCACTACATGGTTGGTAGCTATGTGACCTTTAGCTACTAATTTCATTAATGCCAAGCTTCCTTACATGAAATGGCAACATCAATACATCCATCACAGGATTATCTTACTCCACATCCCAGCACAGTGTCTGACACACAGTTAAGTATCCAGTAAATGCTATTGGTATCATCAACATAATCTTTTTTCTCTATTGGATCATTCCCAATCAATTAGAAACATGTTCTAGTATCTTCCACCTTATAAAATAACACGGAACCTCACTTGATTCCACAGTCCTAACTTCTACCCTACTTCTGTTTTAAGAAGAAAGAGTTGTGTACATATAGCCGTCACTTCTCCACATCCCATTTATTCATTTCCTCTCCAACTCACCATACTATAACTTTTGCCCCCACACTCTAAACGGCTTGCCAAAACCACCTGTAACTTCAGTGTTGCCATATGCTGAGTATGACTTTATCCTCCCCTACTGGGCACTTTCACAGTGCTTCCTCCTCCTTGAAACATTGATCTCTTGCTTTCATGACTCTCCTGGTTCTTCCACCTCTGTCCTTTTTCTCTTCCACCCTATTCAAAATTTCTTGGGGCTCAGATCCGGGCTCTCTCATTTTCCTTCTATATGCTCTTACCCATTCTATACCCAACACATGAGCACCTGAGTTATCAATTCTGTTAAGATATAAGATCACGTCACTCCTCTACTCAAAAACATCCAGTACTTCCCATGTTATTCAGAACAAAAGCCAGAGTTTTATAAAGACCTTTGAGGAAGCTACATATGCTCTGCCCAGTCCTTCTCTACCCCGTTAGCTCTCACCTCATCTCTCTCACTCACTTGACCCTCCTTCTTTGCCCATGCCACCCATCAAGGCTTCCTGCAGCTCCTAGAACAGGGAGGCACACCCCTGCCTCATGGCTTTGTACTGCCTCTGCCTGGATGCTCTTCCCCAGATACTTACACAGCTCATTCCTTCACTTCCTTCAGGTTTTTACTCAGAGAACATCTTTTCAGTCAGGTCTTCTCTGGTCATCCTATCTGTAAATTCAAACTCTCCCTCACCTCCTCCTTATGCCATACCCCCCTTCCCACTTTACTTCTTCTCCTTAGTACTTACAATCATATACTATATATTTTATAATTTTATCTGTTTATGATCTATCTCCCCCACTATAAAGTAAGTTCCATAAGAGCAGGCATTTTTGTCTGTTTTGTGGACCTACGCATTCTTGGTGCCTCTAACAATGTCTAGCACATGGTAAGCATTCTTATTAAGTAAATAAATCTCCAAAGCTTCAGACTTAAATCTCTAACCCACAGCTCCGAGCTCCAATTCCTAAATGCATTCTTTCCTTCTCTCACATCCATCATCAAAGCCTATCAATCCTCTCCCACATTATTCCCCAAATCATTCACTTCTCTCCGTTGCCACCACCCTCGCCAAAGCCACTGCAACTTCACAGCTGGATTACTGCAAAAACTCAAATCTGGTCTCTACATCCCCTCTTGAATCCTTCTAACCCCATCTCCATTCAGCAGCAATAATTACTTTCTTAAAGCAAACAGAATCAAATCCTCCACTGCTGAAACCCAAGGGACTTTTCGACATACTCCTTTCTCACCCTTCGGGTCACAGATGAGCACGCATCTCAAAGACGTCTTTTCTGACAACTTATTTCCCTTCGTCTTTCCCACCTGCTCCTGTCCCTGCATCGTTCTCTCCCATCATCAACCTGTATGTTTCCTTTGGAGCACTTGCCACAATTTGTAACTATTTTACATATTTTGTTTACTTGTTCTTCATAGTCTCAGTAGACTCTAAATTTCATGAGAACAAGGACTGGGTCACTCTTTCTACAATGTAACACTTAGCACAGAACCCGGCAACAACACAGCTAATGGATTTGCTGAAGGAAGGAAGGAAGGAATCAATCAATCCAGGCAGTGCAGTAAGTGAACAGTGAGAAGCATGGACTGTGTGAAGTATAGTGGGGTAGTAGTGGAGAGTACAGGGCCCCGAGGGAAACCACCTGGTTTCACACACCATGTGTTTGCCACTTAATAGCTATACCACCTTAGGCAGGTTACTTCTCTCTGCCAGCTTCCTCATCTGTAAAGTGGAGACAAGAATAATACCTACCATTCTAGAAATAGTGTAAAATTTAACGGACAGGATGTATGTGAAGTGCCTGGCATAGTACCTTTCTTAACAAACAACAGACCTCAGCTGCCACTTTCATCCTACTAGGAGCAACTTTAAGATTAAAGGGACTAACCGAATTTTATTTATAATTGGATGAATTGCTTGAACACCTTAACTATTTTTTTGTTGTTGTTGTTTATTTATTTATTTTGAGAGAGAATGCACGAGCAGAGGAGGGAAAGAGTGACAGGAGGGAGAGAATCCCAAGCAGGCTCTGTGCTGCCAGCGCAGAACCCAACACAGAGCTCAATCCCACTAACGGTGAGATCATAACCCGAGTCAAAATCAAGAATTGGACGCTCAACCAACCGAGCTCCCCAGGCACTCCCCTTAACTACTGCAAGACATGAAAGTCCATTTGGGATATCTGCTTCCTGGTTATTAAACAGAACATTTTCTTTAGGCCATAAATTTATTAACCTAAAGGCCTTCTACCCATAACACAAAAGCAGTGATTCTGCTTTCAAAGAGTTTATCATCTACAAGAGGAAATCTCTAGGACTCTGAAATGTTACATAAAATTAATTTTCTAGGTGATTATTTTCTACTTTAAGTGTATTTATAATGGAACTTTCAGTGCTAATCTATTAACTAAAACATGTAACAGACTAGTAACTTCCATTCATACATTATATATATGTATATATGGGTGTATATATACATATTCTGTACACACACACACACACACACATATATATATATATATATATATATATATATATATATATATATATATTCCTTCTTTTACCAGTGAGGGAACTCAGCTATAGAGAGTTTATGCCTCTTATCCCAAGGTCAGAGACCATGCCTGAAAAATGGTTAATTTCTACTTTGAATTCCACCTGAGATTAGAGGCTTTCTTATAGTACATGCAAATGTAATTGCTATTTCATAAAGGCTTAAGAATAATGTGGAAGAATAGTTCCACACATCTTAAGTTAACTGGCCGGTTGTGTTTCCACAGAGTATATTTACAGATAGTTTTAAGTTTCTTGTTTATAGCTTTCTGTATTTTACATGCTCTACAATGAACATCTATTACTTTCATAAATAGAAAATAACTATTTTTCAAAAATTCTTACCATACAAGCTTGACTCAGCCGATATTCCATAATTAATACTTCTTGCAAGGTCTTTGAAGACCCCTCCATGAGTTGCCTTAGTGTGATCTTTAGGGATGTTGGAGACATTTTATTAATTACCTATGAAAGAAAAAAATTTTTTGCTAGTTTTAGCCCAATACTTCCTTTATTGTCTATAATAAGCATTTTGATATAAATCTTATTAAAATTTTCTCCTTAAACAGTACTTTCATATGACAGTTTCATAAAAGTAAGATTATACCTTAGCCTAATCCTGCCAAAGCACCAGCAGTTTTCTAATCTATTATAATAACAAGAAAGATCATTCCATCAGTGGAATAAATTCTGTGCCTATAACTTAATAACATAAATCTGTATTTTGTAGCTGCCTGACATAAATTATGATCCCAACTAAGTAAGCAGTGATTACGTTTAAATAAAATTAATACACATCTTATAAACAACAAATATATCAGAGGACATTTTACTTTATAAAGAAGCTGGAGTCAAAATACAGTAGTCTTTCCTTCCCTTTTTGTGACTAAAAAGAAGTGTTTTTAACTGAACTATAGTTTTTACCTATAAATAAATCAACTTACCTTAAAAGGAGAGAAAACAATTCAAGATACCATGAGATGGTCTTCTACAGTATTTAAATATTTAATAACATAAGAATTACAGGCCCAGCTGGTTGGCTACAGTGCTATACCACTTCCTTCTGCATTTAAAGATGCTATTACTAGTGTTCTGACATATGTGTATGACTGTGACCAACAGCTGCTACAAGAGGTCCCATCACATGTTGTGTAAACCTGAGGCTTGCCCTTTTCTTTATAATTGCAATATACAGTTTTCTAGTGTGTTGTTGAGTGACTGTCTCAAAGGTATAAATTTCACTTTTTGAGGTCAAAGAATTCCCCACATCAAGACTCCAGGTTCTTTGTTGCATCCCCAAATCTTGCACACAGATTCGGAGAACAGACTGAATGGAAAGGACAGTATATTACCTACCAGCTGCTAAAATTTAGATGGCTACTCTACAGGAAAAGGTCAGTGAAGATCAGTATCCTACCTGCAGTCACAATGCTGAAGAAAAGACGAGAGAGAGAGAGAGAGAGAGAGAGAGAGAGAGAGAGAGAAAGCAATTAAGGCTTTTATGTACCTGATTCATTTTCACAGGAAATCACCCTTTTGCCCTCAGTGTCGTACGCACATGATCTCACTTAATGCCCAAGTAGCAACACCACTCACATTCTTGCCTTTCTGGTTGCAGGCCACAAGGTTGATGGCACCCATACAGCAGTCTGCATACTGTGCTAGGAGGCCCCTCCTTTCCACAGGCAAGAAGACAAGAGGTCCATTTTGCTGATGAAACCACTGGTTTTCTCTAGCCAGAGCCATGCCCACATTATCACAGGTGAACATCTGGAAGAACTTCATTCACAATGCTAAAAGGTGTTCTTAAAGGAGTGACACAGCCAACTTTGATCTCTTCTAGTCTGCAAAGTCATGAAGCTCCAATTCCCTTTCCAACAGGGCTGTATTATATAAACCCACAATCATGTACCTCAGAACTACAATGATGTCTAATTGCCTGTGTCCTCTTTCTTGGTTTGGCACTTTATATGCAATCTAGAATTCTCAAAACACAAACTCTATCTTTGCTATACTTCCTCATTTGGCTACCAATTAATTTCATTAAAAAGGCCACTTAACAAGAAAGCAATCCCATTTATAATTGCACCAAAAAATAAGATACCTAGGAATAAATAACCAAGGAGATAAAAAACCTGTATTCTGAAAACTATAGAACATTGATGAAAGAAACTGCAGATGACACAAATGGAAAGATATTCCATGCTCATGGATTAGAAGAACCAAATACTGTTAAAATGTCTATACTCCCCAAAGCAATATACAGATTTAATGCAATCCCTATCAAAATACCAACAGCATTTTCCACAGAAGTAGAATACTACTAAAATTTATATGGACGCACAAAAGACCCCAAATAGCCAAAGCAATCTTGAGAAAGAAGAACAAGGCTGGAGGTATTACAATCCCAGATTTCAAGATACACTACAAAGCAGGAGTAATCCAAGCAGTATGGTACTGGCACAAAAATAAACACATAGACCAATGAAACAGAACAGAGACCCCAGAAATAAACCCACACTTATACGGTCAATTAATCTACAAAAAAGGAGGCAAGAATATACAATGGGGAAAAGATAGGTTCTTTAATAAATGGTGTTGGGAAAACTGGACAGCTACATGCAAAAGAAAGAAACTGGACCACTTTCTTACAACATACCAAAAATAAGCTCAAAATGGATAAAGACCTAAATGTGAAACCTGACCATAAAACTCTGAGAAGAAAACACAGGCAGTAATTTCTTTGACACTGACAGTAGAAATATTTTTCTAAAAAAAAAAATTTTTTATATGTCTAAGGCAAGGGAAACAAAAGCGAAAATAAACTGAGAGTATGTACACACATACATACACACACACACACACACACACACACACACACACACACAAGCTTTTGTGCAGCGAAGGAAACCATCAACAAAATGACCAGGCAACCTACTGAATGGGGAAAGATATCTGCAAATGATATGTCCAAAAAGGAATTGATAACCAAAATATATAAAGAACTTATACAACTCAACACAAAAACAATCTAATTAAAAAGAGGCAGAAGACATGAATGGACACTTTCCCAAAGACATATACATGGCCAACAAACACATGAAAAGCAATTCAGCCTCACTAAGCATCAGGGAAATGTAAATCAAAACCACCACAAGATATCACCGTATACCTGTCAGAATAGCCAGTATCAAAAAGACCAGAAACAACAAGTGTTGGTGAGGATGTGGAGAAAAAGGAACTCTTGTGAACTGTTGGTAGGAATGCAAACTGGTGCAGCCACTGGAGAAAACATTAAGTAGGTTCCTCAAAAAATTAAAAATAGGATTACCATATGATCCAGTAATTCCACTACCAGGTATTTACCCAAAGAAAACAAAAACATTAATTTGAAAAGATACATGCATCCCTATGTTTATTGCAGCATTATTTACAATAGCCAAGATATGAAAGCCACCGAAGTATCCAACAACAGATGAATGAAGAAAGAAGATATGGTGTGTATATACAATGGAGCATGACTCAGCCATAAAAAAGAACGAGATCTTGACTTTTACAGCATGGATGGACCTAGTGTGTATAATGCTAAGCGAAGTAAATCAGAGAAAGACAAATACTGTATGATTTCACTAATATATGGAATTTAAGAAACAAAATAAATAAACAAAGAAAAAAAGAAAAACAAAAACAAAAACAAAACAGACTTAACTACAGAGAACTGGTGGTTGTCAGAGGGAGGCAGGTGGAGGAATGGATGAAATAGGGTAAAAAGGCCGTGTAAGGGGTCCTCCAGTTGTCTGTGCTTGTGCACACACACATAAATACACAAGAGGAAAAAAAAGGGAAGAAAATTTCATTTGAAAAGCTCCACTGGTTCAGACATTTCATGAATTAGTAATTACAGATATTTCCTAAGACAGACATCATATTTAAAGAAAGAGTATACTGGCAATTTGACACACTCAGGGTTCGAACTCGAGTCCAACAACTCAGCAGAATTCCAGTTCCACGACCTCCTACATGATTGATCTTAATTTCCTCATTAGTAAAATGGATATAGTAACACTACCTACCTCATAAATGGTATGGCAATACACGATGTGCACCATGTCAGAAACCAAGCCAAACAGGGAAGGGAACAGATGGAACATGTATTAAGTAGATTTCCCTCAGCTCTGAGGCGAGGACATACACATGTATGCACACAATACAAATGAAACCAGAGGTCACACAGAGAGGAATCCAAACCCAAGCCTACCAATTCCAAAGCCTACATTCTTCTTCTACCAGGCAAGGCAACCATAGTCAATGTCAAAGGCTAAAAAAAGGTCAAAAAGAGCAAAGATGGAAAAGATGTTACATCAGGTGTAGAAAGAAGCAAATAAAAACTTGCTTGTGCAATTTTGATGGCGGGGGTGGGGGGGCAGACAAAGTCAGTATGGTAGCTTGAGAAAAAACAGCCAAGAGAAAAGGCTTTTTTGTGAAAGTAGGGAAACTCCTGAAAATACTAGCAAAAGAAAATGTGCACTAACCCAAGAAGGTAAAATTTTGAAGATAACTGAAAGAGGGAGAGGGCTGATGCGTTAGCTCCTAAATGAGACAGGAAAGGACAGAATGAGGGCACAGATGGGGATGCTGTCCTTGACAAGAAGGTGAGACACATGTTAGAGGAATCAAAAGGATGACAGAAGAGAATTTAAGGAGCTCATACAATACAGCCTCATTCATTAAGAAGGGAACGCAGAGACTATTCCAGAAAATTGGCTGAATGATTAGAATTTGGATCTTCAGCTATGTCAGAAATGTGTATGGATACGATCCTGCACCTACACAGCCTAGTAAACACATTTCTACTTGGTAAAACATTGGTTAATGCTGTCACCAAATTATCTGACCCTTTAAAGATTAGCTGTCTCCTGTATGCCAAAGAGTCATCTTCTTTCTTTCTTTTTTTGTTTTTGTTTTAAAGTTTAATTTTTTTCTTTATTTTAAGAGACAGAGAGAGGGTGGGGGGGGAGGGTGAGGGAGGGGAGTGGAGGGGGAGAGAGAGAGAGAGAGAGAGAGAGAGAGAGAGAGAGAGAGAGAGAGAGAATGAATCCTAAGTAGGCTCCACGCTGCCAGTGCAGAGCCCGACAATGGGCTTGATCCCAGGAACCATGAGATCATAACCTGAGCCAAAATGAAGAGTTGGACACTCAACCAACTGAGCCACCCAGGCACCCCTTTTCCTTTCTTTTTTTATGAAATAATTCATTCTCATCTCAGTTTAATATTACTGAGCATTTACTATGCTTTAGAGATTTCAGAGGAGACAACAGTGAATAGGACAGGGTCCTTGCACTCAAAGAATGGTATCAGCATTATAATCATTGCTTTTTGGGTAACAATCCTAGGAAACCTTTTTGTGTTAAGTTTTATCAAATCCTGGGAAATTTCAAAAAAAAAGAAAAACTCAGGATACTGCTTCAGCATCTACCAGAATACCCAGTAATACACAGTCTGACATGCATTATCAAAAGAAAACCAATATTCGGGGTGCCTGGATGGCTCAATCAGTTAAGCATCCAACTTTGGCTCAGGTCATGATCTTACAGTTTGCGGGTTCAAGCCCCACGTCAAGCTCTGTGCTGACAGCTCAGAGCCTGGAGCCTGCTTCGGATTCTGCATCTCTCTCTCTCTCTCTCTCTCTCTCTCTCTCTCTCTCTCTCTCTCTCTCTCTCTCCCCCCCCCTTCCCCCACTTGTGCTCTTAGTCTCTCAAAAATGAATAAATAATATTTAAAAAAAAAGCAAACTAATATTCAACAAGCCTATAATGATGCAATTAAAAGAATATTATTTAACAAGCCTATAAGGATACAATTAGAAGAATTCTACTAAGTAGGCCTCCTGGCTGACTGAAGGGCTATATAGATAGATAAGCTCCAGCTCCTTCTCTGATTTCAGTAGGTGATCTTAGAAAATGAGCTTCTGAGGGTTTTTTCCTTTATAAAAAAGGATGTCACTTACGACATTCTCAAAGTCTAGGCTCTGTCAGATTTAACTCCAAGAAGGAACCTTAACAATTAGGAATTCATGTATATTTAGATCATTTATATTAACTATGCTATGAACTGTGAATATTTTTCTAAATAATCATCTTACATATTTTGTACTCCTAAGTCTTTTCCAGACATGTTCAGATTGACAATAAGCCAACAGAAATATAAAATATACCTACACTACAGCAAGTCAGTCTAATTCATAGTAAACTGCAGTTTCACAGAAATATTTTTATTTTTTAAATATATATATTTTTTATCATTCTGAAGGGTCATATTATTATATAAAGATAAAATAGCACTTTAAAGAAACGGGCACTAGTATTTATTTTTCTTATCTATAGCAAAGGCTTAGAGCCAGTCCAAGGAGTGCTTTTTGCAACCTTAAGACTTTTTTAGTAATTTCTTAAAAGCATCAACAATTTTATAAAAATGCAAAGATAGGGTCTAAAGAATCAAATACTGGGGCACCTGGCTCAGTCAGTTGAGCATTTAACTCTTGGTTTTGGCTTAGGTCATGATCTCATGGTTCGTCAGTTCAAGTCCTGTGTCAAGCTCTATGCTGACAGAGCAAAGCCTGCTTGGAATTCTCTCTCTTCCTCTCTCTCTGCCCTCCCCTGCTCGTGCTCTCTCAAAATAAGAAAGGAAGAAAGAGAGAAAGAGAGAAAGAGAGAAAGAGAGAGAGAGAAAGAGAAAGAAAGAAAGAAAGAAAGAAAGAAAGAAAGAAAGAAAGAAAAAGAGAAAGGCACGTGGGTGGCTTGGGTGGTTAAGCATCTGACTTCAGCTCAGGTCATGATCTCACCGTTTGTGAGTTTGAGCCCCGCGTTGGGCTCTGTGCTGAGAGCTCAGAGCCTGGAGCCTGCTTCAGATCTGTGTCTCCCTCTCTCTCTCTCTGCCCCTCCCCTGCTCACACTCTATCTCCCTGTCTCAAAAATAAATAAACATAAAAATTTTAAAAGAAAGAAAGAAAGAAAGAAAGAAAGAAAGAAAGAAAGAAAGAATCAAGTACTACTATTTCATATTATCCTAAATGCTCAAGATAGTATTTTAAGATCACTGATAATCCATCAGTGCACTGGAGAACTGTTTGCTCTTCCTGTTTACCTAAGTTGATGCATTTCCCCCTCAAGGTTTATTGTACTCCTTCCCCAAAGGCACAATGCATCCATCAACACTGCATTATTCTTATTGACAGCAATATATAGCATAATATAATGGGTGCCTTTAGCAAATATAATGCCCACTTCTATAGGTCAAACTGCCTTAAAAAAACAACAACAATGTGGTATGTCATGTTTTTTAAAATTTATTTTTATTTTTTAAAAATTCTTTTACATGTTTATTTTCAAGAGAAAGCACATGAGTGGGGGAGGGGATCTTCAGACAGAGGATCTGAAGCCTGCTGTGTTCGGACAGCAGTGAGCCTGATGTGGGGCTGGAACTAAAGAACCATGAGATCATAACCCAACCTGAACCCAGATGCTTAACTGACTGAGCCACCCAGGTGCCCCTTATTTTTAAGTAATTAGCTTTACTCAGGTAGAACTTAGAAAATTCATTCAATTTAAATGCACTGTTCTCTAAGTTATGATAAATGTTTACAGTTGTGCAACTACCCCCACAATCAAGATACAGAACATTTCCATCATCCTGAAGAGATCTCCAGTACCCCCAGGTAATTGATCTGTTTTCTAGCCCTACAGTTTTCTCTTCTCCAGAATTTCATAAAAATAAAATCATAAAGTAGCCCTTTGTGTCTGCTTTCTTTCACTTGGCATAATGCTTCTGAGATTCATCCATGTCATTTCATGTATCAACAAATCATCCCTTCTTATAGCTGAGCAGTATTCCAGGTTTTGGCTACTGTAAGTAAAGTTGCTATGAACGTGTAAGTACAAGCATCTGCGTGGACATAGGTTTACATTTTTCTTGGGTAAATAAATCCCTTCGGGTGGGATTTTTGGGTCTTACAGTAAATGTACATTTAACTTTACAAGAGGCTGCCAAACTGCTTTCCTGCCAGCAGCATGTAAGTTGTAGATGTTCCATATCCTTACCAACACTTGGTGTGGGTACTGTCAACCTTTAAATTCTATTTTTAGTATATGTGCTGCCAAAGTGAGCACAACCTTTAAATTCTAGCCACTCTAACAGATGCACAGTGACATCTCACTGTGGTTTTAATCTGTATTTTCCTAGTAATCAAGGATCTTGAACATTATTTCATGTGGCCACTCATACATGTTCTTTGGTGAAGGGTTTAAATTCCCATTTTCTGGGTGTGTTTATATTCTCATTAAGTTGTAAGCAGTCTATTTATATACACTGGATTAAAATCATGTTATCAGGGAAACCTGGGTGGCTCCGTCAGTTAAATGTCCAACTCTTGATTTAGCCTCAGGTCATGATCTCAGGTCATGAGATCAAGCCCTGTGATGGGCTCTGTTCTGGGTGTGGAGCCTGCTTAAGATTCTTTTTCTCCCTCTCCCTTTGCCCCTCCCCCACTCACACTCTCTAAATAAATAAATGAATAAATAAAATCTTGTTATCAGATACAAATTTTGCAAATATATTTCTTCCCAATATGTGGCTTCTTGATTTTCTTCATAAAGTCTTTCAAAAAGAAAACTATTTAATTATAATAAAGATCAATTTATCAATTTTTTTCCTTTGGAATTCTTGCTTTTTGTGTTAAAAAAAAAAAATCTTGACTTGGGGCACCTGGGTGGCTCAGTTGGTTAAGGGTCCGACTCTTGATTTTGGCTCAGGTCATGATCTCACGGTTCATGGGACTGAGCCCCACGTTGGGCTTTGCACTAACAGCACGGAGCCTGCTTGGGATTCTCTCCCTCTCTCTCTGCCCCTCCCCAGTTTGCGTGTGCACGCTTGCTCACTCTCTATTTTTTTTTTAACGTTTATTTATTATTGAGAAACAGAGAGAGACAGAGTATGAGCATGGGAGGGGCAGAGAGAAGGGGAGACACAGAATTTGAAACAGGCTCCAGGCTCCGAGCTGTCAGCACAGAGCCCCACGCGGGGCCTGAACCCACCAACCGTAAGATCATGACCTGAGATGAAGTCAGACACTCAATCGACTGAGCCACCCAGGTGCCCCTGCTCTCTTTCAAAATAAATAAACTTAAAAAAAAATCTTGGCTAACCCAAAGTCACAAAGATTTTCTATGTTTTCTTTTAGAAGTAGAGTTTTAGCTTTTACATCTAGGTGCATAATCCACTTTGAATTGCATGTGGTGGGAAGGAATTCAGAGCATGAAACCTAAAGATATATTGCTGTGGTAAACTGATTATTTTGAGTTAAAGGGATGTAAGAAATGATCTGACCCTCCTTGTTTTCCTGGAACAGGAAATAAAACTCCTATGTGAAAGATGCCCTCCCTGTAGCAGGAGGAAGACATTCTTATCACCAGAGACAAGGAATGTGGGGTCAAGACATCTGTACAAACCTTGTTAAACTCATCCGTATCTTCCTACTTACTTCTTCAGCACTTACTACCCCTAGCCCAAACTCCTTTTTCTGGTCAATTCTTCACAAATTAGTCTAAAAGGTACAAAAGCTCTGGTTATTTGTTCAGGTCTTCATTCTCTTGTGCAGACTCCCAAGTACATGTAAAAATTTAATGAAACTTGTATGTTTTCTCTTATTAATCTGGCTTATGTCAGTTTAATTGTTAGGCTGGGCTAAAGACCCTAGGAAGAGAGAGGAGAATTTTCTCCACCCCTACAGGTGCAAGGGAAGAGTCAAGTACCTCATTCTCTTGCACAGGGATATCTAATTGTTCCAGAACCATTTGTTGAAAAGACTATCTTTTCCCCCGCTGAATTAATTACCTTGAGAGCTCAGGGCAGCCTTTACTTTAGTATTAACTTACCCCCACTACTAAAGTGTAAACCTCCTGGCTGATGGCAACATGAACTCTTCCCAGACCTGTATGAGTCTTGTTAAATGCTCAGACTACTACTTTCATATGGTTCCTTCCATGGTCTTGTAGAGTTTCACTTAAAACATGTACAGATCATGGGACACCTGGGTGGCTCAGTCGGTTAAGCATCTGACTTTGGCTCAGGTCATGATCTCGCAGTTCATGAGTTCAAGCTCCATATCAGGCTCTGTGCTGACAGCTCGGAGCCTGGAGCCTGCTTCAGATTCTGTGTCTCCCTCTCTCTCTCTGCCCCTTCCCTGCTTGTGCCCTGTGTCTCTGTTTCTCAAAAATAAATATTAAAAAAAAAAAAAATTTAAACGTGTACAGATCAATATTCTGAAAATTCCTGCAAGAAGGAAGCTGAGTCAATTTTAGGGCTTTCCCATTTGTTTCCCTTCTCTCAGAAGTCACAGTCCTATGCTGCCTGCATTGTCCAATGTTGCCAAACACTTGTTTCATATACTTTGTCCAGTTTTTCTAGTTGTTTACAAGAGAAAAACTCCTGTAGCACTTAATTCTTCATGAACATGTGTCAATTTTTAAATGGTATAGCACATGACTAACAATTCTCAAAGCTTACAGAAAGATTAGTAATCTTTTAAATTTAATTTCTCTAATATTTTGTTGCTCTTTGTTAAATCTATGCCTAGTTATTATTTTTAGTTTTCCTTTTTCTCTAATTTTTAAAGTGCATGAATTCTTTATAGAAGCCTATCATATTCTTACATATTTACTTCAAGTATAAAACTGAGTTTCATTTATTCTTCACAAAACTAGCACTCAAAACCAAATACATACGTCCCAGATTAGAGAAAAGAAATTCCTTGGGGAGCCTAGGTGGCTCAGTCAGTTGAGCATCCGACTTCGGCTCAGGTCATGATCTTGAGGTTCACGAGTTTGAGCCCCACGTCAGGCTCTGTGCTGACAGCTCAGAGCCTGGAGCCTGCTTCAGTTCTGTGTCTCCCTCTCTTTCTGCCCCTCCCCTGCTCATACTCTATCTCTCCCTCAAAAATATAAATAAACGTTAAAAAAAATTAAAAAGAAAAAAGAAATTCCAAAGAATTTTAAAAGTTTTCTAGTATTAAAAAAGGAATTATATACCCTCTAAGCCTTTAACACAGTAGGCCATCCTATTATATCCTATCAATAACTAAGAAAACACCTGAAAAACAGGTCAAAAGCAACACTGGCCTCCCTGGCCATTTGCTCAGGACCACTTTCTGGACACTAATTGGACCCACTGCTCCTTGCTCTTATTTTTCTGTCTGGCTATGGACTTCATACCCCAACACTACTAAGGATTACTGACCCCACTAAACTATCTTTCCTTGGCTTAGTGTCCATGTTGACAGTTGGGCTATGAGGCAGGAGGGGAGCGGGGGGGGGGGGGGGTCTCAATCTCTTCTATTCATATTCTTTTGATTACTGGTATCACTTGCAGTTCTAGAAAATAAATACTTCTCCCATTGGCTCTGAAGAACCTTTCGCAAGCCTGCTATTACCAGAAAAGGGAGATGACATAGGATAGCATTTCCTACAGCTCAAACACCCCTCCCCACCCCCTGCCAAAACCCAACTAAAAAATAGGTAAAGGACTTGAACTAGACATTTCTCCAAAGAAGATACAAATGGCCAGCAAGTATATGAAAAGATGTTCAGTATCACTCATCATTAGAGAAATGTAAATCAAAAACCACAATGAGCTATCACATCATAGCCATTAGGATGGTTACCATCAAGAAGACAGAAAATAATGAGTTGGCCAAGAGTAGAAAAATTGGAACCTTATGCACTATTGGTGGGTGGTAATGTAAAATGGTGCAGCTGCTATGGAAAACAGTATGGAGGTTCCTCAACAGTTAAAAACAGAATTACCATATAATGCAGCAATTCCACTCTGGGTATACATCCAAAAGAATTAAAAGGGTCTTGAAAAGGTATTTGTACATCCATGTTTATAGCAGCATGTTCACAAGAGCCAAAAGGTAGAAGCAATCCAAATTAAATGTCCATCAACAGGATGAAGAAAATGTATTATATACATACAATGGAATATTATTATTCAGCCTTAAAAAGGAATGAAATTCTGGCACATGCTACAACATGTATGAACTTTGAAACATTATGCTAAGTGAAATAAGCCAGTCACAATAGGACAACTGCTGTATGATTCCACTTGTGTGAGGCATCCAGAATAGTCAAATTTATAGCAGCAGAGAGCAGAATAGTGGTTGCCAGAGACTGGAGGGAGGAGGAAATAGGGAGTTATTATTTAATGGGTATGAAGTTTCATTCAGTTTTATAAGATGAAAATGTTCTGGAGATTGGTTGTACAACAAGTGAATATACCTAACAAAAGTGAGGTATATACTTAAAAATAGTTAAGATGGTAAATTTTATGCTGTATGTATTTTACCGCAATTAAAACACACACACACACACACACACACACACACCATGTCAACTGGAGACTTTGGTTAAGGTTTCCCTAACGTTTAAATAGCCCAAACAGCTTACATGGGTTGTTTGGCACGATGAACAACCTACACCCAAAGGGGGATTAAAGGAGATTGAAGGAATTCCAACCATAAGCATTAAAAAAAAAAAAAAAAAAGTGTATTGGAACATTTGGAACATTGAAGGGAAATCTAAGAAAGGAAGTGAGAAGCCATAAAATAAGGTACTATGAAAATTGCATCAGTTGTAAAGAATTTACAAGTTACTCATATTCTTTTTTTTAAAATCCATGTTATCCTACAGTGATTAGCAGTAAAAACTTTAAAAATCTAAACAAAGGATAAAAAAGCTTATGTTTTTATTTAATGATTAGCCAAGTATATTGAAAAGATTTTGTTCTTCCCCGTGAGCAATCATGGAAAGGAACACATACACAGAATAGGTGGTTGCAACTTGGAACTTAAATAGACCTACAGAAGGAAGACAGGAATCCCTGAAGAGCCCACAGGGATTAGGAGCAATCCTAGAAGCTTACTGACAAGTAAGCTTGTCACAAGTATTAGAATCTTTTAAAAATTTTGTTCAAATTTTGACCTGCAAATCTTTCATGGAAGCACTGAAAACTATCTTCAGGGTTTTTTCTTGATGTATGCTTCTGGTTGAGATAATTAAAAGGAACCCTGTATCTAAGCTCTAACAGGGAAGCCTCAGTGGGGATTTTTTGATCCTCACACCATGATATTCCCAGCAGATACTAGTATTGTGGAGCCACATTCATTCACCAGAGCTATAGGTCAACTGAAAAAAAATGAAAACCTACCCTCCCAATGGGAGTGCTTATGGTGGTCCCAGCTGTCATGGCTGGCTTGCCTTTTTGAATACATAATCACCATACTGCCAGAGGTACAGAAGGAAAACTGAAAGAATATTTGAGTTCTATGCCTTGATTTTGGCTTAGGCTGGTGGTTTTCAAATGATATGACTAGTTGCATATCTGTACTACTTTAAAGTGACATCATTTAACTTATAAGGTAAGGTGCTACATGACTATTTTCAAATGAAATTGCTAAGGGCATACTTAATTGGGCCCCATTGCTGGGGGAAAAAACAAAAACAGGAATACTAGTTTCTAAATTGCTCTGCAAAGAAGAGAACCAGCTTAAAGTCAGAATCCTTGATATATAAAATGATTATCCACATTTATGCAAACATTCCTAAAAGTTAATGGTGATATTAATTTTTTGAATTAGGCTGATCTACCTACTCTAATTTATGCCTATCCTTGAACACTAACAGACTTGTAATTACTAAATAAGACCCTAGACTAACTTAAGATTTCCACCTTAAGAGTATAGTAACAATGCAGAAATATTTCCATCTTCACAAGTAAAACTTTAAATTTTTGTAAGTTTTCTGACAACTGAAACACTAAAATTATATGAAAAATACTATCAGATAAGGAAGAGCTAAAACACCTTTTCTTTATAGTTTAAGGAGGGGTGCCTGGGTGGCTCGGTCAGTTAAGCATCTGACTTCGGCTCGGGTCACGATCTCATGGTTTGTGGGCTGGAGCCCTGTGTCAGACTCTGTGTTGACAGCTCGAAGCCTGGAGCCTGCTTCAGATTCTGTGTTTCCCTGTCTCTTTGCCCCTCCCCAACTCACACTCTCTGTCTCTCAAAAATTAATAAACATCGAAAAACAATTAAAAAAAATAAAGTCTAAGCGGGGGGAAGAGTTAAGATGGAGGAGAAAAAGTAGGGGGACCCTGGGCTTTCCTGGTCACTCAAACACAGCTGTACCGAAGTCAGATCACTTGGAACACCCAGGAAATTAAACTGCGGAGTGGCAGAAGGATCTCTGTGGTTGGAGGGAGACAGTGTGGCAGGTGCATGGTGTGTGGAAGTGAACTGCAGGACAGAAAAACTGGTGCTGAGGAGGAGAAGGAACCCTTTCCATGGAGAGACAAAAGGGAGAGAATGATAGAGGGGTTGAGAGACTGCAGCACTGGGTCCACACAAGAGGAAAACCTCTCTGGACCATGGACTAGAGGAGCAAGAGGTACTGAGTGTCAGAGTTTTTTGTTTTTTGTTTGTTTGTTTGTTTTTGCAAACACCATGTGGAGCTCAAACTCTGAGATTTTTAAGTGCGTGATTTTCTCTGGAGCAGAGCTGTGGTGTGTGCTCCTGGGGAAGAGGGAGCTGGACCCAGAGTGCAAGCAAGGTGTAGGGATCCCCAAGGTCCATTGGGAAAGAACATTCCCCTTCCTGGAGTACTTCCGGAAGGTGCCAGCAAAAGGCCTTTCATTGGTAGGGGACAGAGGTACACACAGAAAGCATATAACCTTGTTACTGCTTTTAGTGGTGCTACACCCCAGACCCCCACGCACCGCACAGGTGTGGAACTATTTTTCTGGGACAAAGGATGTCAGACACAGCATGGAGAGGCTCTACTCTGGGGTGGGGGGGGGGTGGTCCACGCTGTGTCAAATACCTTAAGATTTCGCATTTTAGATCCCAGCTGTGCACCAAAGAAAAAAAATGCAGGAAAGCTGTTGCTCAGGGCCAGGTGACTGCCCTCACTATTCTGTGAAGGTTTCCTGAATAGCGGGGGGAGGGGGAGAAAAGACAGTAGGGTGGCACCATTTCCCGCCCCCCCCCCCCAACACCAACATGGTGGTACTTCAAAGAGCAACACAATGGTCCCCAGTGCAGGTGGGACCAGCTTACACCAAACCCCACTGCCCCCTGTGCCTGGCAACTGCTTATTTACTGGGGCAAGACTGACTCTGAGCCAAAGCATGCAGACCTCTCCTCCATAAGACCAGCACAGTAAGCATCCCCGTGTACCAAGTGCACTGAAAATCAAATGCTTCAAAGCATCACCTGCAGTTCTGGTGGAAATAGAATCAGGCTTACTTTTTTTTTCCTTTCTTCTTTTTTTCTTTTGGAATCAGGCTTATACATTTTTGTCTTTTACATTTCCTTTTCTCTCTCTTTTTTTTTTAATCAGGATTTTTTTTCCTTTCTTTTTTTTCCATCCTTTTCCTTTGGAATCAGTATTATATTTTTTGACTCTGTTTTTGTTTTTGTTTTTGTTTTCTTTCATTCCTTTTCCTTCTCTCTCTCTCTTTTTTTTATCAGGCTTTTTTTCTTCCTTTTTTTCCCCCAGGCTTATTTTAACAAACAAATTAAAGCACACTGAATTAAAGGTCCAACCCCCCCCCCCCCCCGCCTCCCACCTGCCCCCGCCAGCAAGGAGGAGCTCTGCAGCTGACTGACCAGTGGGAAAGCACAGCCAATCTGCAACAGTACAGTATACACAGTTTACACCAGACACACTTCCTGAAGTGCCAGGCCCTGGACAGTGTATGACCCCCTTTTAATGTAGTAGCATTACTCTCATGTGCAGGAAACGTAACAAGCTTTCAAAACATGCAAAACACAAAAACTTAGCCAAAATGACAAGATGGAGGAATTCTCCCCAAAAGAAAGGTCAAGAAGAAATCCTAGCCAGGGACTTGCTCAAAACAGATATAAGCAATATTATCTGAACAAGAATTTAGAACATCAGTCCTAAGACTACTAGCTGGGCTTGAAAAAGCATAGAAGACACCAGAAAAACCCTTGCTGCAGAGATCAAAGACCTAAAAACTAGTCAGGCTAAAATAAGAAATGTGATAACTGAGATGCAAAATCAACACGATAGAGTCACAATGAGGAATGAAGCAGCAGAGGAGAGAATAGGTGATATAGAAGATAAAATTATGTAAAATAATGAAGCTGAAAAGAAGGAAACAAAACTATTAGATAGTTAGGGAACTCTACAATTCCATCAAGCGAAACAATATAGGTATCATAGGAGTCTCAGAAGAAGAGGATTGGGAAAAAGGGGTAGAAGGCTTATTTGAACAAATTATAGCTGAGGATCTCCCTAACCTGGGGAAGGAAACAGGCACTCAAGCCCAAAAGGCACAGAGAATTCTCCTCAAGATCAACAAAAATAGGTCAACAGCACAACATATCATAGTGAAACTTGCAAAATACAAAGATATAGAGAGAATTGTGAAAGCAGCCAGGGACAAAACGTCCTTAACCTCCAATGGTAAACACATAAGGTTAGCAGCAGATCTATCCACTGAAATGTGGCAGGCCAGATGGGAGTAGCAGAAAATATTCAATGTACTGAATGGGAAAAATATGCAGCCAAGAATGCTTTATCCAGCAAGGCTGTCATTCAGAATAGAAGGAGAGACAGAGGTTCCCAGACAAAAACTAAAGGGGTTTGTGACCGCTAAACCAGCTCCGCAAGAAATTTTAAGGGGGACTCTTTGGGTACAGACAGAAACCTCCCCCAACCTCCAAAAAACAAAACAAAACAAAACAAAACAAAACAAAACAAAACAAAACAAAACAACAGCAAAGCATCAAAGACTAGAAAGGACCAGAGAATCACCAGAAACACCAACTCCACAGGTAACACAATGGCACTAAATTCATATCTTTCAATAATCACTCTGAATGTTAATGGACTAAATGCCCTAATCAAAAGACCTAAGGTTTCAGAATGAATAAAAAACCAAGATCCATCTATATGCAGCTTACAAGAGACTTATTTTACACCTAAAGACACCTGCAGATTGAAAGTGAGGGGATGGAAAATCATCTATCATGCTAATGGACATCAAAGGAAAGCCAGCATAGCCATAATTAGACAAACTACATTTTAAAACAAAGATTGTAACAAGAGATGAATGAAGAAGGGCATTATATCATAATTAAGGGGTCTATCCATCAAGAGCAGCTAACAATTGTAACTATACCCGCAATTTGAAAGCACTCAAATACATAATTAATAACAAACAAACTCATTGATAATAACACAGTAATAGCAGGGGACTTTAACATCCCACTTACAACAATGGGCAGATCACCTAAACAAGGAAGATCATCAACAAGAAAACAATGGCTTTGGTGTTTTTGTTTTTTTTTTTTTCATTACAATTTTTTTTTTAATGCTTATTTATTTTTGAGAGAGAGAGAGAGAGAGAAAGCAAGCACACACACGCGAGCTGGGGAGGGGCAGAGACAGAGGGAGACGCAGAATCCGGAGCAGGATCCAGGCTCTGAGCTGTCAGCACAGAGCCCAATGAGGGGCTCAAACTCCCGAACTGCGAGATCATAACCTGGGCCAACGTCAGATGCCCAACTGACTGAGCCACCCAGATGCCCAATGTAAACAATAGCTTTAAATGACACATTACACCAATGGGCTTAACAAACATATTCAGAACATTTCATCCTAAAGCAGCAGAATACACATTCTTCTCAAGTGCACATGGAACATTCTACAGAATAGATTACATACTGGGTCACAAATCAGCCCTCAACAAATATAAAAAGATCAAGATCATATCATGCATATTTTCAAATCACAATGCAATGACTTGTAATTAAACACAAGAAAAAATTTGGAAAGCCCTCAAATACATGGAAGTTAAAGGGTATCCTACCAAAGAACTAATGGGTTACCAGGAAATTAAAGAATAAAAAAATATATGGAAGCAAACAGAAATGGAAATATGACAGTCCAAACTCTTTGGGATGTAGCAAAGGCAGTGCTAAGAGGAACAAATATTACAATTGAGGCCTATCTCAAGAAGCAAGAAAGATCCCAAATCTTGCACCCAAGCAAGAAAGGTGCCCAAAGATCTGGCACCTGAAGGAGCCAGAAAAGGAGCAAATAAAGCCTGAAGCCAGCAGAAGGGAAATAATAAAGATTATAGCAGAAGTAAACAATCTAGAAACAGCAACAACAACAAAAACAGTAGAACAGATCAACAAAACCAAGAACTGGTTCTTTAAAAGAATAAACAAAATTGATAAACCTTTAGCCAGATTTATCAAAAAGAGAAAGGATCCAAATAGATAAAATCACAAAGGAAAGAGGAGATATCACAATAAACATTACAGAAATACAAATTGAGAGAATACTATGAAAAATTATATGCCAGCAAACTGGGCAATCTGGAAGAAATGGACAAAATCCTAGAAACCTGCAAAGTACCAAAACTGAAAAAAGAAGAAATAGAAAATCTGAAGAGACCTGTAACCAGCAAAGAAATTCAATCAGTAATCAAAAATCTCCCAACAAATATAAAACCTCCTAGAGTCCTGGGCCAGATGGCTTCCCAGGGGAATTCTACCAGACATTTTAAGAAGATTTAATGCCTATTCTCAAACTGTTCCAAAAAAATAGAAATGGAAGGAAAGCTTCCAAACTCATTCTATGAAGCCAGCATTACCTTGATTCCAAAACCAAAGACCCCACTAAAAAGAATTATAGGCCAATATCCCTGATGAACCTGGGTGCAAAAATTCTCAACAAGATACCAGCAAAGTGAATTCAACAGTACATTAAAAGAATTATTCACCATGATCAAGTAGCATTTATTCCTGGGCTGCAGGGCTGGTTCCATATTCACAAATCAGTCAATGCTATACACCACATTAATAAAAGAATAGATAAGAACCATATGATCCTGTCAATAGATGGAGAAAAAGCATCTGAAAAATACAGCATCCATTCTTGACAAAAACCCTCAACAAAGTAGGGACAGATGGAAAATACCTCAACATCATCAAGACCATATATGAAAGACACACAGCTAATATCTTCCTTAACAGGGAAAGACTGAGAGCATTTCCCTTATGGTTAGGAACAAAGCATTTCCCTTATGGTTAGGAACAAAATAAAGATGCCCACTCTCACCACTACTATTTAAGACTGGAAGTCTTAGCCTTAGCAGTCAGGCAACAAAAAGAAATAAAGGGCATACAAATTGGCAAGGAAAAAGTCAAACTTTCAGTATTTGCAGACGACACGATACTCTATGTGGAAAACCCAAAAGACTCCACCAAAGAATTGCTACAACTAATGCATGAATTCAGCAAAGCCGCAGGATATAAAAACAACGTTCGGAAATCTGGTGCATTTCGAACAATAATGAAGAGCAGAAAAAGATATCAAGGAATTGATTCCATTTATAATCTCACCAAAAACAATAAGATATCTAGGAATAAACCTAATTAAAGAGGTAAAAGATCTGTATTCTGAAAACTACAGAAGACATGAAAGAAGTTGAAGAGGACACAACGAAATGGAAAAACATTCCTTGCTCATGGATTGGAAGAACAAACATTGTTGAAATGTCTATACTGCCCAAAGCAATCTACACACTTAATGGAATCCCTATCAAAATATCACCAGCATTCTTCGCAGAGCTAAAACAATCCTAAAATTTGTACAGAACCACAACAGACCCCAAATAGCCAAAGCAATCCTGAAAAAGAAAAACAAAACTGGAGGAATCACAAGTCTGGATTTCAAGCTATATTACAAAGCTGAGGTCATCAAGACAGTATGGTATTGGCACAAAAACAGACATATAGATCAATGGAACAGAATAGACAACCCAGAAATTGACCCACAACTATATGGTCAACAAATCTTTGACAAAGCAGGAAAGACTATCCAATGGAAACAGGGTCTCTTCAACAAATGGTGTTGGGAAAACTGGATGGCAACATGCAGAAAAATTGGAACACTTTCTTACACCAGACACATTCAAAATGTATGAAAGAGCTAAATGTGAGACAGGAAACCATCAAAATCCTACAGTAGAACACAGGTAGCAACCTCTTTAACCTCTGCTAGAGCAACTTTTTAGTGCACATGTTGCCAAAGGCAAGGGAAACAAAAGCAAACATGAACTACTGGGACCTCATCAAGATCTTCTCTGCACAGAGAAGGAGACAATCAACAAAACTCAAAGACAGCCTACACAATGGGAAAAGATATTTGTAAATGACATATATGATAAAGGGTTAGTATCCAAAATCTATAAAGAACTTATCAAATTCAACACCCAAAAAACAACCAACCAGTAAAGAAATGGGCAGATGTCATGAATAGACATTTTTCCAAAGAAGATATCCAGATGGCCAACAGACACATGAAAAGATGCTGAACATCACTCATTATCAGGGAAATACAAATCAAAACCACAATGAGATACCACCTGGGACCTGTCAGAGTGGCTAAAATTAACACAAGAGACAACAGGTGTTAGTGAGGATGCAGTGAAAGAGGAACCCTCTTGCACTGTTGATGGGAACACAAACTGGTGCAGCCACTCTGGAGAACAGTATGGAGGTTCCTCAAATAGTTAAAAATAGAATTACCCTATGATCCAGCAACTGCACTAGGTATTTACCTGAAGGATACAAAAATACAGATTGAAAGGGGTACATGCACCCTGATGTTTATAGCAGCATTATCAACAATAGCCAAACTATGGAGAGAGCCCACATGTCCATCAACTGATGAGTGGATAAAAAAGATGTGGTGTACACACACACACACACACACACACACACACACACACACACACACAGGAGTATCAGGCATCAAAAAGAATGAGATCTTGCCATTTGTAACGACATGAATGGAGCTAGAATGTATTATACTAAGCAAACTAAGTCAATCAGCAAAGTAAGTCAAATACCATAATTTCATTCATATGTGGAATTTAAGAAACAAAACAGATGAATATATGGGAAGACAGGGAGGAGAAAAGAGGGAATCAAATCATAAGAGACTCTTAACGACAGAGAACAAACAGTTGATGGAGGGAGGTGGGTGGGAGATGGGCTAGATGGGTGATGGGTACTAAGGACAGCACTTGTGATGAGCACTGGGTGTTATAAGTAAGTAATGAATTACTGAATTCTATTCCTGAAACCAATATTGCACTGTATATTAACTAAGATTTGAATTAGAAAAAAGAAAAAGAAAGTACGAGGAAACACTTTTTTTCTTTCCTTTATGTAGAAGTCTGAAATATTCCAAGTTTCATAATTATATTGTAGTTCCAAGCACATCAGTATCCAGTGTGTACTCCTTTATAGAAAAACAGCTTTTCTTCTGCTGTTACCTGTTGAGTCACCTTGTAGAAAGATCAAAGTGTGCCTAACACTGACGAACACTGCTTAAAATTCAGCTATGGCTATGGATGGGGCCTCTTATTAGTTTGAAAAGGATCATTTTTTTTTTATTTTTATCACTGTTGCTTAGAAAGACCATATATTGATCTGCTGCATATTAAATAGAATATATAGATTAAAGGCACAAATTGCAATATATTATAAGAAGACTATTCTCCAATGACCCAGCCTTTCTAATAAAAATGTCCTTAAATGTTTCTCCCCAGGACAAGGAGGACTACAGGGAGATGAAGCATGCTTACTGAAGTCTCTGTTACAGTCACAGGACCTAAAAACAGCTCAGCTTTGCTATAAACATCCAGCAGGTAGACAAGACACTTGGGTATAGATAAAGGTTTTGTGAAATTGCTTTCTGAGGCTCAAATGAGCTCAGGAAAAAAACAAAACAAAAAACTGTGCAGTGTCACCACCATGGAGCTCTGATGCCTTTCAAGGAGGTTTCCCTATCACAAAATCCACCACACTCAGAGCAGAAATGATCCATACATTACCTTCAACTGTTCTAAGGCAAAAGATGAACCATCTTGCTGTAAATTTTCAATAATCTGTTCCACAGTATTGGCTGAGAAGCAACTATAAAAAAGGAAACACATGATTTCACCAATCTGCAAGCAATTTCTTCTTTCCAAAATAGCAATGAATATAAACACAGGCTTTCCCCAAACTGCATTTCAATAATGAAAAAATTTCCAAGATACTTTACAGGATGATGAAATAACACACTGCTTCTCTGGGTGTTTGCAGTCTGCTTTCATTAATTCAACACAAAGCCAAATTTTTCTTTTTTTTGCTTTCTTGCGTCTATTATATGTAAATAAATATTGTAACTGTGAAAAACTGATGCTTCTAAAATTAGAGGTAGATGTCTTATTTTCCAGTAATTTTCCTCCTCTTATGTTCCTTAAGCCAGTCTGTCAATCTCTCAAATCACTGCACAAAAAAATTCTTGGCTGATCAGCTTCATAAGAACTCTGTAAAAAATAACTTTACAAAAATAAAAGATAATTCAATTGTTATTTTCTAGCCTCTTTCCCATTAAAAAAAAGATATTTTGCACTAAAATGAATCAGCATGATAAAGTATATGGATTTAATCCCTCTGAAAGAGTAAGCAAGAAGCTACTTTAAAAAGTGAAAATAAAAGCACTATGCTATCTAATCTCAGAATTCAGTGCATTTCCAAACACAATGTAATAATGTTAGCAAATTCAATTTAATACAGTCCTTCCAAAAGAACAAATATACTAAGACCTCTCTTTAAGTACCTGTTTATTTTGTCCATGTGTTCCTCAAGTATAAAAGATTTGTCTTGATCAATCTTGGACTGTTTGGGGAAAAAAATCTCATAATTAACTTGAAGTAACCCAAATCTTCTAAAAATCCTTTAAAATGTCATCAAATTTAATAATACACTTTGAGTCAGATTATCACTTTCAGTCAAATTATATCCAACAAGCTCATAAATAACTAAAAATCCAGACTGTATTTTTCCAGAGCAGGCCTTAAAAGTGTGAAAGGCAAAATATGTTCTTGTATTTTTATGTAGAATTCATTATATATGCTACATCATCATTAAAATATGTCAATGAATTAAGCATTTTAAGGGACCTGAGAAATCATCCTGTCCAAATTTCCATTTGGTATGGAAATTCCTACAACATGACTGTTATCTCTGTAGCGCTGACCTCCAGGGACAGAAAACAGTACCTCAGGAAGGAACTCACAAATGATTGAACAATTAGGATTTTTTTTTTTTATTCTGGACCAAACTAGTCCTTTCCTGTTTATAGTGCTAGTTAATCCTACTTCCACCTCTCTTCTCACACAGAACAGTTTCGTGTTCCCTCACAAACCAGGTCCAGTCCTTCTACATTAGCTACAGGTATGACTGGGTCATAGCAAAGTATAGCAGGGCTCCACATATCCTTGTTTGTTCTGGGTACAACACTTTTAATAATAAGACTAAGCCTGAGTTAGTTTTCAGGCAGTTCTATTATGCTGTTATTTTTTTTTTAAACCAGTCCCATTGTAGGCTACATTTCTCCCGTGCTACACTTTATAAATTTGGTACTTTGGATGGAAATTCAAAATTTTCACTTATCTCTATTGTTATCCTGTGATTTAAAATAAGAAATACAAGGGCAACCAGCTGGCTCAGTCAGTAGAGCATGTGACTCTTGATTTTGGAGTTGTGGGTTTGAGCCCTAACTTGGAGGTAGAGATCTTAAAAATAAAATCTTAAAAAAATATAAAAAATACATATTTAGTCTTTGCCCATACATTTGTTCTTTGTTGCTGCCTCTTAGCTCCCCCAAACCTTCGAATTTCTCTAAACAGGGCATCGTTTTGTAGTATTTGGTCTTTTGTCCTGGGTTCCTAAAATAAAGGTGAAATGGGTCTTTTGTTATTCATAACAAGCCCCTTCTGACCATACTAGAGTTCAAGTTAATGAGGGGACTTTTGGAAAAGAAAGGAGCTGACTTCCAGGGAAACCAACCAGTGATTAGAGGGTGAGACTGAAAGTCCCTCCCCCACACTACTACCACTTCCCCACTTCCCTCCATCTCCAGTGAGGGGAGAGGTTGTGGACTGAGTTCAGTCACCAATGGCCAATAGTTTAATCAACAGTGACTACGTAATAAAGCCTCCAAAAAATCCAATAGGATGGAGAGCTTCCAGGTTAGTGAACACATCTCCAAGCAGGCAGAGTTGTACACCCCAACCTCACTGGGACAGAAGCTCCTGGGCTTGAGACCCTTCTAGACCTTGCCCTGTGTACCATTTACTGGACTATTCATTCGTATCTTTTACTGTGTCCTTTATAATAAACCAAAAACACTGTTTCCTTGAGTTCTATGAGAAATTCTGGCAAATTATCAAACCCAAGGAAGGGGTCATGAGAACCCCAATTTATGGCCAACCAGTCAGAAGTGACAAGTTGGGACTTGTGACTGGCATCTGAAATGGGGTCAGTTTTGTGGGACTGAGACATTAGGGTGTGGTATCTGATGCTAACTCCAGGTAGACAGCATTAGGATTAAAACTAACTACTGGACATCCATCTGGTGTTGCAGAGAATTGCTTGATGTGTGCACACACATTTGGTGTCAAAAGTGTTATGAATGTGGTAGTGGTGGGAGAGTAAAGGAAAACACAGGGAGTGATTTTTTAATCCATATTCTTTCACCTAATTTTTTTTCTTAGTTTCAAGGCAAGTTGATCAAAATGCTGTCAACAGTCTCATCCAATTCACTGGGAAAAATTCTAAAAAACTGAAAAAGGCCAACATGACTTTATTTATAGACTAATACCCTCAAATTTAACAGAACTGTTTGATAAGGCCCTTCAACTCCCACACACTATAATTCATGCTATATTTACCCAACATGAGAGATGTCAAATGCTTTGACAAAAATCTGGTGAAATCCTCATGTGCTCTGTGTTCACAGTCATAGCACTGAACATTCAGGGGCTCTGTGAATCCATATTCATGTTCTTGAGTTCTGGATAAAATTCTTATACTATTTTTCTAAAGATTTCCTCCCCTCTCACTTCTCTGTTATGAATTCCTAATAATAAGATATTAGACCTCCTGGAATAATACCTCTAATCTTCCTTTCTCTTCATTTTCCATGTTATTAACCTTTCTGTCTTGTTACAATTTTCTTCAACCTTCAATTTTAATCTAATCTGTTGTGGAGTTTTTCCCTTTTGTTAATCACACTTCTCTTTTATTCTTTGACTACTTTATTTTATTACTTTAATTTTTAATTTTTATTTTTGAGAGAGAGAGAGAAAGACAGAGCATGAGTGGGGGAGTGGCAGAGAGTGGGAGACACAGAATCTGAAGCAGGCCCCAGGCTCTGAGCTGTCAGCACAGAGCCTAATGCGGGGCTCGAACTCTCAACCACAAGATAATGACCTGCTCAACCAACTGAGACACCCAGACGTCCCTGAATACTTTTACTTTATAACTTCTGTTCTTATTTCACAGATGAAATATTTTCCTCTTATCAGAACCATAAAAGTTTTAACAGTTATAGTTTTTCTTCCTTTCCTTCCTCCCTCTTTCTCTTTCTCCTCCCTGCATTGTCTGCTTGTTTCAAGTGCCTTCTTTGTTTTTACACTTAGCATAAAAAATTTTAGTGTGAAGTATTACAATTAAGTAGCTTTATGTGTAAAGTCAATCGTAGTTATAGGATTATCAATTGTCTGAAGCATTACAGATATCAGGCAAAGACCTGGATGTTTTGCGGAGGCGGGGGGGGGGGGGGTGGGGGGGGTGGGGGGGGTGGGGACAGTCCTCAAGTGGCAACATCTATAGGTTTTTTTCTTTTTCTTCAAATGTACTGCTTGGAAGTGGGATGGTGCCATTGACCGAATGTTTGTGTCACCCCAAAATTCATGCTGAAACTTTAATCCCCAAAGTGATGGTATTTGGAGATGGTGCCTTTGGGAGATAATTAGGTCAAGAGGGTAGAGCCCTCATGATGGGATTAGCATCCTTATAAGAAGAGACCTGAGAGAGTTCACTTTGCTGTGTAAGGACACAGCAAGAAGGAGGTCATCTGCAAACCAGGAAGAGGGTCCTCACCAAGAATTTAACTGACACCAAATCTTTGGAATTTCCAGCCTCCAGAACTGTGAGAAATAAGTTTCTATTGTTTAAGCCATCAAACTTAATGGTGTTTTTATTATAGCTGCCCAAACTAAGATAGAGGATATTTAATAGTTTGGAAGCTAACTAGAAGAATAGGCTAGGGGTATTCCTATTCACTATGTTATGCCTCTTTTTTTTTTTTTTTTTTTGGAAGAACCTGCTCCTTTCCCTCAGTCAGCAAGGTCTGTTTGATTTGATCTAAGGAGTAAATTTCCAATCTTCAGTCAGGCTATGAAAGGTTAGTTGCTGCTACAGGAGGAAGACTTCTGGAGGCCTAACTGCTCCTTATAAAAATTTGAAGGGATCCTCTTGTTTTTTCTGTCCATCTCCACACCCCAGTCTTCAGAGGACCCTGGTACCTTACAGAGCATACAGAGCAAGAACTGGCTTGCTTCTTACTGCCTTCCCCCACTGAAAGATAAGACTTCAGTGTTCTCAAATCTAAAGTAGCTGCCCCCTAGGGGTGCCTGGGTGGCTCAGTCAGTTAAGCGTCCGACTTCGGCTCAGGTCATGATCTTGAGGTTCATGAGTTCGAGCCCCACATCGGGCTCTGTCCTGACAGCTCAGAGCCTGGAGCCTGTTTCAGATTCTGTGTCTCCCTCTCTCTCTGCCCCTCCCCCGTCCACGTTCTCTGTCTCAAAAATAAATAAGTGTTAAATAATAAATAAATAAATAAATAAATAAATAAATAAATAAAAAATAAATAAATTTAAAGTAGCTGCCCTCATCCTTCTGTTTTCAGCCTTCCAAAATATTGACATCTCATGCCTGCCACTTTCTCCTTTTCTGTTCTTTGTGGATTTGCACCTTTTTTATTCCTTCATTACAATTAAGTGGAGTTTTAGAAGGGAGCATGTATTCAACCCATCAAGTTTAATAAAAAGTCATATAACATTTTTAGAGAGTTTTGGCTCTTAAAAGAAAGTTAAATAACATAAGAATTACAAGTGACACTGCGATATATTTCATTATTATATTTAGATATGTACCAGAGTTTCACTTCAGCAGCTCAACAGGGTCAACACTGAACCATCCATTACAGACATGTCACAGTGCATTGTAAAAAGCCCTTGCAAGGGCCAATCACAAGGTTAGGCACTGATATTCACCAGCAATGAGAAGATAAGTGCAGCAAAGAAGTCGTCTTCTCAGATGACTATCCTAACAATTGTGAAGCAGTGATCCTTCCATCAAGCTTTAAAGAAAATTATTCTCAGCATATTTATATCCACCAACTGCTAATTGTTCAATCACTCCCTCTTCCCCATGAATTAAAATCTGAAGTTAGAATACTGAAAGATTACCTTTGTATGGTAAGCTTCTAAGACATCTGCAATATTTTCTTTTGAAGGTGATTTTAGGGCTATCAAATCTTCTTCTAACATGCCCAACTAAAAGAGGAAAAAAAAAAAAAAGAAAACACTTGAAACCCAAAAGAAACAGACTTTTTTTTTTTTTTTTTTTTTTAGAAACCTTATATTCTTTTTAAAAATACTTGTCTTAAAATTATGATGTGCTCTCTTCAGCTGAATCCGTGAAGGAAATTTTCTCTGAAGTTGAATGCATACACATTCCCACACAGCACATACCTTGCAAGGAATTGGATAAAGATGGAAGAAAATAAGGAGGAGAAAGAGAGACATTCATCTTTGTTTCTCTCTGGCTATTAGACACTTGAAATGTAGTATTGCAACCAAAGATCTGAATTACAGGGGCGCCTGGGTGGCGCAGTCGGTTAAGCGTCCGACTTCAGCCAGGTCACGATCTCGCGGTCTGTGAGTTCGAGCCCCGCGTCAGGCTCTGGGCTGATGGCTCGGAGCCTGGAGCCTGTTTCAGATTCTGTGTCTCCCTCTCTCTCTGCCCCTCCCCCGTTCATGCTCTGTCTCTCTCTGTCCCAAAAATAAATAAAAAACGTTGAAAAAAAAAATTAAAAAAAAAAAAAAAAAAAAAGATCTGAATTACAAATTTTAACTAAAATTGCCACATGTGACTAATGGCTACTATAGTCAATGCACAGCTATACCATACAGCCACACTTAACTCTCCATCTATATCCCTCACATACCTGTTCTAAGCTCAACAAATGGGACTTTTTATTGTTTCTAAAACATACCAAATGCTTTCCTGCCCATGAGCTTGCTCATTACATATTTTCTCTATCCAGAATGCCTTTCCTGACAAAACTCATCTTAAGGCTTAGCTGAACTGCAACCTCTGTGGGAAAACTTCCAGTCCCTTCTTATAAGTAAGTTTTTCCTCCTTTCAATCCACTGAGTACTTTCTCTGTATGACAGAGAAGGGAATAGGTTGTGCATTAGCACTGTCTCCCATCCTTAACTAAATTCCGCTCTATTCAAGATTGTCCCTCCAGAAGAGATAATGGACTCCTATGTTTGCTTCCTGTTACACCTAAAGAGAAGAATGGGACTGCCCCCTACTCAATGTGACTGTGGATGCCCATAACATGGAGAAAGATCTGAAACTTCAAGCAAATATGATAGAAGGCCCTCCTAACAGTGTACAGGAAACAATTTTCAACTTTGTGTGCTTTATATTTTTTTTTCTTAATGTTTATTTATTTTTGAGAGAGACAGAGACAGAATGCGAGTGGGTTAGGGGCAGAGAGAGAGGGAGACACAGAATCCGAAGCACACTCCAGGCTCTGAGCTGTCAGCACAGAGCCCGACGCAGGGCTCAAACTCACGGACCGCGAGATCATGACCTGAGCCAAAGTTGGACACTCAACCGACTGAGCCACCCAGATGCCCCTGTACTTTGTACTTTTTTATAATATTCCTTCTCCTATCCCAAAACATCTCCTTCAAGATCAGATATTCATTTAGAGACCTATGTGCATCCTGGAAAGCTAAGTTCACCCCATAGTTCCAGAAATGGAACACATTAATGGAGCACATTAGCAAGGTGGGCTAGTTGATACAGGCTAACCCACTTTCGGGTTCAAGGGTGATATAAGCCAGTTCAATGAGAGTGAGCTAAGCCAGTTGAAGCAGAATAAATCCCAAATCTCTTACTGGGAATTCTGAGGCAAAACCACATTGAATTGGATTTTCTCTTACATTTACCACAAAGAGATTCAACTACTATGGTAGAAACGGCCATCCCCATTTGGAAATGAGAAAACTGGGTGATAAAGAAGCTAAATTCAACCTAAGATTTAAACTCAAGCTGTCTGTCTGCAGTTCTTTGCCACTATGCTATATTGTGCTAAGAAAATTGGCCACATTGTTAAAAAGAAGAGACAGATAAGCAACATGTGTCCCTTGCAACAGATACCTTTTAGAAAAGTTTTTAAGACTATTTTACAAATGGAACCCTTAAATGCACTGGTAAGGAAACTCACAATTGAGAAGACCTTTCAAAAATGTTTTTATAAAAGCCTATCTTTTTATATATAAATTTAAATCTTTATATATTAGGTTTTCTTAAAGAAGGTGTGGGTTATTTTTTACCAAAGTGTAAGTATTCATTAAAAATTAGGCACTGACGGTGTCAGGCAAAACAGCCCTGAATCCAGATATAATTCTCTCCATTTTGCACATAAGGAAACATGATTAGAGAGCTTAAATACTGTCTCAAAGGTCACACAGCTTTAAGCGGCAGATCCTGGATTCAGACCCATGTCTAACCAAAAGCCTGTGATCTCAACCACTCATAATGCCTCCATGTACAATAGGAATTATTCTAACAACACAAAATGCAATCATCCAAGCAATTACCTTTTCAGAATCCACAAAATGTGTCGCAATTCCTGCTGTATACACATCTCTTCCTTTCAGTCTGAATCCTGTTAATGCAAGGAAGTAACCAAGTTTTCCTTGAAGTCGTGGCAAGAAATAACCTCCACCCACATCAGGGAAGAGTCCTGTAATAAAATAATGGAAAGATATATCGACTCAAATGAAAAAAAAGAATGTAACTCTTTGAGATCAGATGGCCATCTCTCTCCGGAATTTGAATCTATACTAAAAATATTACTAAACTAAGTACTATCCAATGCAATCAAAATCACAAAAGACTTGCTATTAAATTGTGCTAACTTGAGGTTTTTTTCAAAATTTTCACATCTTACTGCCATACAAGTCAAAGTATTTGACAGCATAATTTTCTATATATAAGTAGTACTCAATAAATACTACCTAAAGTTTCCTATTTTTGATCATCTCTGAAATAGTAAAAACCAAAAGAATACTTTCTTTCCAAATGATAAGCAAAGAAAAAATATGCATAATCCAATATTATGTGACAATTCATTATCATTTAAGTCATAGTCTATTCCATTAGTCAATGATATAATATTCAAGATATTTAAAGTGATGCCATAACCTTTAATCCTACGAAGAACAAGTTTACACCTAACAAAATCACTTGCAGTAACTCTTTTCTTAGCCATCTTTTTTTTAATTCCCTTATTAAAAATTCCTTATTAAAAATGACTGAAAGTAGCATATATGCAAATATTTGCCAGTACTTTTTGGTATTTAAGAGCTCCTTAAATAACTGTGACCCTCTAGTTTTATAATCCATGTATCTATTCTAAGATTGCTTCATTTATTCAAGTTGAGACTAGAACACAGGCATTCAAATTCTTCTCAATTCTACTTGACAAAAAAGTTCTTAGACTTGAAAGAATTACCATTCTACTCTAAATATCTCTTAGCATCTCAAATAAAAAAGGTCTAAAAGGGAATTCATGAGTTCCCCCAACTGCCATCATCTCCCTTCCAATATCACTCACCTCAATAAAGCAAGCACACAGCCATCCAGCCTGGACACCTTCTTCTCATAACCACCCCTTTAGCACCCACCAGTGACTATGACCTATTGATTCCTCCTCCAGAAAGTTCTCCCTACAAAGAATGGCCAGAGTGATTTTTTTTTTTAATTTTTTAATGTTTGTTTATTTTTGAGAGAGAGAGAGAGAAAGACAGAGTGCAAGCAGGGAAGGGGCAGAGAGATAGGGAGACACAGAATCTGACACAGACTCCAGGCTCTGAGCTGTCAGCACAGAGCCTGATGTGGGGCCCGAACCCACAACTGTGAGATCATGACCTGAGCTGAAGTCAGATGCCCAACTAACACCCAGGCACCCCACCAGAGTGATCTTTTTAATTACACAAATCTTGACCATGTTTTGCCTTCTACTGCTTAAAACTCTTCCATAACTCTTCCGGAAAGTCTATCCCTCTTAGATTAAAACTAACACTTTCAAAGTCTTCAAGGCCCCCAACCACTTTTTCAAATACATCTCTTACTATACTCACTCACTACATTCCAGCCACTCTGTTCTTCTTTCAGTTCCCCAACATTCTATACTCTACATATATTCTACACCATATACTACCTTCCCCACAGCCTCAGCAGCACTCTTCACAAGTGAAAAAATACTTTGTCCTGAAGTACTTTCCTCTCCTCCAGGGTAACACATTCTCTCTTTTTGCCCCTGCCTCAGTGGCTGCTCCTTTCCATCCCCTACTGCCGGGTCCACTTCCCTTGCTTGACCTCTACATGCTGCTATGCCTAGGCTTGACCTTAGGCTATCCCTACCTCCCTACACACATATTTCCTCAGCACTTTTGGCTCTAGATAACATCTGTATGCTCTTAAGTCCCTGTTATGGACTGAACTGTGTCCCCCACAAAATTTTTAAACTGAAGACTTGACTGCCCCCCCCCCCCCCGCCCCATGTGACAGTTTGGATATAGGCCCTCTAAAAAGATAAAGTTAAATGAGGTTATAATGCTAGGCCCTAATCCAGTACAACTGATCTTTATAAGAAGAAGACAACAGCACTAGAAGCACAGGCACACAGGAAAGGCCATGTGAGGACACAGCAAGAAGGCAGCTATCCAGAAGCCAAGGAGAGAAGCCTCAGGTGAAACCAAACCTTCCATTACCTTGGTCTTAGACTTCCAGCCTCCAGAACTGTGAAAAGTAAATGTTGTTTACATCACCAGTCTGTAGTATTGTTACTGCAGCCCTAACAGACCAATACGCTTCCAAATCTATATATCTAACTTATGCCTTTTCCCTTGAATAGGAAACTCTTTAGATCTGCATTCTAGACATAAGCACATGGATAATAAGCACCTCAAATATAACATGGCAAAAACACAATATGATTCCCAAAACCCTCTAACTACATGGCTCCTTCCCTAATCAGCCTCATCCATCCAGCCACACAAGCTAAACACCTTGGAATTACTCCTGATTCATCACATGAGTAAGCCAGTTCACTCCAAAACATTTTTCAAATCTATTTTATTCCAACATATAGTTCCATACTATCCCAAGTCAAAATCACCCTCTTCTAGACTTGTGCTATCCAATAGAATTTTCTGTGATGATGAAAATGTTCTATAATCTATGCTATCCAATATGGCAGGCACTAGACAGAATGTGGCTATTAAACACTTGAAATGTGGCTGGTGTGACTAATGAACTAAATTTATTTTAATTTAATTTATATTTAAATAGCCACATGCGGCCAGTAGCTATAATATTATACAGCATAGCTCTAGATTAATATAATGACCTCCTAACAAGTCTCCCTGCTACTGCTCTTGTAACCCTATAATCCATTATCCTTAAAGTAGAATGATGGTATTAAAATGTAAATCAGACAAAGGGAGTTATGGTGGAGAAGTGGAGTGACCGGGATTTTCCTCATCCCTCCATCACAGCTGTACTAAGGTCAGATCACTTGTAACACCCAGGAAGTGGATCTGCAGAGTGGCAGAAGGATCTCCACAGTTGGAGGGAGACAGCTTGGCAGGATTGAGGTGCCTGTATGTGAATTGGGGGAGATAAAATGGCAGAGGCACAGAAGGGAGGGAAACCCTTCATGAAAAGACAAAAGGGAGAGAGAAGGGGGTTGTAAAAGTCAGCATCGAGGAAGGAATGGAAGAAAGACTAATTGTTAAAACAATTATGGTTCAGATAAGAAGAAAATATTTCATCTGTGAAATAAGAACAGTGGTTATAAAGTAAAGTAGTCAGGGGCACCTGGGTGGCTCAGTCGGTTGAGTGTCCAACTTCAGCTCAGGTCACGATCTCACCATTCCCAAGTTCAAGCTCTGTGTTGGGCTCTTTGCTAACAGCTCAGAGCCTGAAGCCTGCTTCAGATTCTGTGTCTCCCTCCCTCTCTGCCCCTCTCCTGCCCATGCTCTCTCTCTCTCAAAAATAAACATTAAAAAAATGTTTTTAATGTCAAGAATCCAATAAAAAAAATACAAGACATTGGGGTGCCTGGGTAACTCAAATGGTTAAGCAGTTGATTCTTGGTTTTGATTCAAGTCATGATCTCACAGTTCATGAGTTTGAGTCCCAAATAGGGCTCCACTTGGGATTCTCTCTCTCCCCCTCTCTCTGCCCCTCCCCTGGCATGCACATGTGCTTTCTCTCTCTCTCAATATAAATAAACTTAAAGAAAATTGCAAGGCATTTAAAAAGCAGGAAAATACTACCTATAATGAGGTGATAAAACAATCAAAATTGACACAGAATTGACATAATAAACATAAGAATTAGCAAACAAGAACATTAACACAGAATAAGTATATCTTATAGGTTCAAAAAGTTAAGTAGAAACAGAAGATATAAAAAAGACATAAATGATACTTACAGAGATAAAAACCAAGATGAATGTATAAATAGAAAAATATCTGAATGGGAATTAAAGCAAATTACACTTAGTAAAAGATTAGTGAACTTGAAGACACAGGAATAGGAACTATTTAAATGAAAAAATGAAAAGCTTTCAAAGTAAACAATACGTTAATGAGTTTAACATAAGTTTAAATGGAGTTCCTGTGAAGGGAGTGGGGGAAAGAAAAATACTTGAAGAAATAATGCCAACTTTGGAAAATTCAACAAAAACTATAAATCTAAGCTCAAGAAACACAAGCATAAGATGAAAAATACACCACAGCACATTATAATCATTTAGCCCCAAACAAATGATAAGTAGAAAATCTTAAGAGCAGCCAGAGATAATAAAAGCACACTTACAGAGGAACAAAGATGAGGAAAGCAGATTTCTCATGGGAAACATAAACAAGACAGCAATGCAGCAACATCTTTAAAGTAGTGAAATTTAAAAATCAGAATAGAATAAAATTGTATCCCAGGAGTCAAATCGCTGGCTTCAGCTTTCACCTTAGGAGATTAGAGAAAGAAGAGATGAAACCCAAAGGAGTAAAAGAAAGAAAATAGGATAAAATCAGAAAACAAGAAAATAGAAAATGAAATAAAAAAGATGATTTCTGAGACCAATAAATAAACCTCTAATTAGAATGATCAGAAAAAAAATGAGAAGACACAAATTACTAATATCAAGCACTATAAAGTCTACAAAATCCTAAAAAGGTAAGGGAATGTTATAAAAAACTTTATGCTCGTAAACTGGACAAATTCCTTACAAGATCCACTGTACTAAAGCTTTTGCAAGAAATAGATAATCTGAATAGCCCTACATCTATTAAATACTTTGAAACTGCAGTCAAAAATCTTCTCAGAGAAAAATTCAGGCCTCAATGGCTTCACTGATGAATTCTACCAAAGATACAAAAAAATTATACTAATTCTACATAAACTCTTTGAGAAAATGAGGCCAGCATTACCCTCATACCACAACAAAACAAGGACATTACACGAAAATCACAGACCAATGTCTTTCATGAACAGAGATGTAAAAATTCCAAATAAAATTTTAGTATACCAAACCTAAAAACATATAAAAAGTATAACACATCATATCAGACTGAGATTTATCCTAGTGATGCAGGGTTAGTTTAATGAAAAACCAATCAAAGTAATTCACCACTAACAAACTAAAAAGGAAAAATCAATAATCATCTCAACTAATGCAGAAAAAGTTTTGGCTTTAGAGATCCAAAATCCATTCCTAATAAAAACCCTCAGCAATTTAGGAATTGCTGATAAAGGACACCTGATAAAGTGTACCTAATGAAAAACTTATACCTAACCTCCTACTTGAAGGACTGGATGTTTTCCCTAAGACCAAGAACAAGGCAGGAATACCCACACTCAACACTTCTATTCAACATTGTATTGGAGGTTCTATCCAGTGCAAAAAACAAATAAGTAAATAAATACTATCCAGATTGGAAAGGAAAATGTAAAACTGGCTTTATTTGTAAATGGTATAATTATTTATACAAAAAATCTAATACAGGGGCACCTGGGTGGCTCAGTCGGTTAAGCAGCCGACTTCGGCTCAGGTCATGATCTCGCGGTCCGTGAGTTCGGGCCCCGCATCGGGCTCTGTGCTGACAGCTCAGAGCCTGGAGCCTGTTTCAGATTCTGTGTCTCCCTCTCTCTGACCCTCCCCTGTTCATGCTCTGTCTCTCTCTGTCTCAAAAATAAATAAACGTTAAAAAAAATTTTAAAAAAATCTAATACAGCCTACAAAAAAAATTCTACTAGAAATAATGAGTTTAGCAAGTTTGCAGAACACAAAGTCAGTATAGAATCAATTGTATTTCAGATGGCAGTCCAAGATGGTGGCTTAGGAAGAACCTGAATTTGCCTTCTTCCACAGAGATACCAGATCTAAATCTAAATATAGAGCAATTCTTGCAGAAAAAGAACCGAGAACTGATTGAACAGCTTCTGCACAAAAAATGATAGGGGGAACCACATACATAAGAGTAGAAGAGACAGAGACATAGTAACCACAGGAACACCACTCCCAATGTGATAACTTGACGAAAGAAGGGATGTCACGGAGGGGCCCCTGCATAGATTTGCCAATACTGGGCACAGCAAAACAAAACAAAACAATACAAAACAAAACATAGCTGTTAATCCACTAGTAACCCTAAGGCATCCACCAAATAGGCAGGGAACTGCTGGAACTCTCTGGGGTCAGAGGTGCCAGCAAGCACCACATTTTATATGCCCCCTCCAGCTTCATAGTGCAGATGGGAGCAGGGTCCAGGCACTCTAGTCAACTTAGTAGGGCTGCCCTAGCAAGTCCCAGGTTCCTAGCCCACAACAACTCTGGCTGTCCCCTGAAGGTGCCCACCACAGCCCCAGCTGTCCTGCCAAGGTAACCCCAGAGCAGCACACTCCTGGCCCATGTCTGCTCCACTCCAACCAGCCAAAGGTGCCAGACATACCAGTCTACACAGAGGATGCTCCTAACTCATGGCCACTTCTTCAAGACTAAAAGAGGGAGGTAGCTATTCTAATTCACAGGACACACACACACACACACACACACACACACACACACAGTCAAACAAGAGGAGGAGACACAGGAGTATGTTCCAGACAAAAGAAGATAAAATCCTGGGGTGGGGGAGGGGGGACCTTAATGAAACAGAGATAAGTAATTTATCTGATAAAGAGTTCAAAGTAATGGTCATAAAGACACTCACTGAACTCAAGAATGAACAAACTTCAACACAGAGTTAGAAAATATAGGAACCAAAGCTGAAGAATAACTGAAATGATATAGAGAACAGGTCAGCATCTGGCAGAGTAGAAACTACCTAATCAGAACAGCAAAAAGAAAAAAGAATTTTATTTTATTTTTTTACATATATTTTTAAAAAAATTTTAATGTTTATTTTTGAGAGAGAGAGAGAGAAAGAGAGAGAGAGCACGAGTAGGGGAGGGATAGATAGAGAGAGGTAGACACGGAATCCGAAGCAGGCTCCAGGCTCTGAGCTGTCAGCACAGAGCCCGAGGCAGGGCTCGAACTCATGAACCGTGAGATCATGATGTGAGCCGAAGTTGGGTGCTTAACCGACTGAACCACTCAGGCGCCCCAAGAAAGAAGAATTTTAAAAAATGAGGGTGGATTTAGGGACTTCTAGGAAAATATCAAGTATACAAATATTCACATTATAGGGGCCCCAGAAGGAGAAGAGAGAGAGAAAGGGGCAGAAAACTAATTTGAGGAATTGATGGCTGAAAACTTCCCTAACCTGGGGAAAGAAACAGACATCCAGGTCCAAGAATCAAAGAATCCCAAACAAGATGAACCCAAAGAGACCCAAGCCAAGACATTATAATTAAAAAAAAGCAAAAGTTGGGGTGACTGGATGGCTTAGTCAGTTATCACTATCTAACTTCTTTATAAAGCAACAACAATCAAGACAGTGTAGGGGCGCCTGGGTGGTTCAGTTGGTTAGGTGTCAACTCTTGATTTTGGCTCAGGCCATGATCCCAGGGTCGTGGGATTGAGCCCCGAGTCGGGCTCTGAGCTGAGCATGGAGCCTGTTTATAATACCCTCTCCCCCTCCCCTGCTCACAGGCACATGTGCTCTCTCTCCCAAATTAAAAAAAAAAAAAAAAAAAGGCAGGGTGGGGTTGGCATCAATAGAATATATATAAAGATACAGAAGCCATCAGTGTCGAGAAACAATAGCTTTCTTCAAATGCAGTGTGTGAATGACTACATGTCTATAGGTAAAATAATAAAACTTGACCTAGACCTTCTATCTATATTTCATACCATATACAAAAATTTCAAAAAGGATCATAGATGTGAATATAAGACTATTTTCCCCTAGTAATACTTTACCTAAAATTAACTACAATTTGTTAGTGCTGCCAGTTAAATATTCTTGCTTGCGTGTTTTCAGATACAATTACTGAGCTAATACAACTTCCAGGCGTCTTCCTATTCTAAGTTCTTAAAGAGCTCATTCATTGCTGTTATCTCAACAAGATTCCATCAATTCCTTTAACAGCAGTGTAATCTGAAACATATCAAAAGATAATTCTAAAAATGATTATGAAAAATTTGGAGGTTTTTACCGATTGCTGTTTCTGGCATTGCAAAGAGAGACTTCTCAGTAGCCACTCGGAATTGCCCATGAACTGAGACACCAACTCCCTAGGAAAATAAGGCAAAAAGTTGTTTTAAAATGCTGAAAAACAAACAAACAAACATAGACTCATATACACACAAACATTTTAAACCAAGTAAATTATATTCCACAAGAATTTCTTTTAGGGGATACACTGGAGGAAAACCCCGAAACACATAATTTCAGGAGAACTTACTGGACAAAAAATATATGGGTAGCCGTGATATGTGGAATAGATTTGTTTTCAATCAGTATTTTTTGCTATGTTTCATGCCCTCTTCCCCCATTCCCTCTCATTTCAAATCAGATACAGCATTACAGAACAGTGACTCTTCCCAGAACCACGGAGTGCTGCTGCTGGCGGGACCATTCATCAGAAGAGCACAACCAAGTTATTCTAGCTAATTTCAATAGCTTTAAATAGAATATTAACACATTTTATTCATTCACCTATTTCATGGTTTCATTTATTGTGTATTTCAGAATATTGGCAACACTGGTTTTTTTTTTTTTTTTTTTTTAATTTTTTTTTTTTCAACGTTTTTTATTTATTTTTGGGACAGAGAGAGACAGAGCATGAACGGGGGAGGGGCAGAGAGAGAGAGGGAGACACAGAATCGGAAACAGGCTCCAGGCTCCGAGCCATCAGCCCAGAGCCTGATGCGGGGCTCGAACTCACAGACTGCGAGATCGTGACCTGGCTGAAGTCGGACGCTTAACCGACTGCGCCACCCAGGCGCCCCAACACTGTTTTTTATCAGATACGACATTTAATGGCCAACTATACAACTTTTAAAAATGATTACTGAACACAAGTTTTAGAAAGTAAGATCTGGCCGAAAGTCTCTGATTTGTTGAATGTCACTGAAAAGGGCAAACTTAATAGTCATCTTTGAATAAACATATTTGAAAAAACATATTTGAATACAATGAAATAAGAGGTATACGTGTAATGACTAAGTATCCAGTTCATGTCAGTGCTCACACTATACACACATTTCCTATGTTGTGTTCTTTTTACATTATTCAGAATTTCTGTTAGATTGTTTTAGTTCTTCTCATTCTTGGTTCTTTTTAACCAGTGTACTCTTCATCATCACAGTATTAAAGGAGTTAAAACATACAAAGTATGTGGAACAATGCCAGGCACTTAAGAGTTCTATAAGCATTAACTAAACAGAAAGGGCCTCACCTCTATCTGGTTCTTCTAATCTTTCATTACAATTTCTTCAACTCTTTGAAGTGTTATCATACTCAGTTTTAAGAAAACACTCAAAAACACATGCAATTTCTTATAAATTTTATGTTCTGTATGCTAAGCTTAAATTTTAGAAAACCATGCAAATAAACACGGAAGTGAATATAATTCTTCAGCCACCACCTACATCTTTTGGTGTCAACATTTATAAGTTAAATCTACAATGTTCGATACTCTTTGTACAGGTGAATATCATCGTTATAGGTATTCTATCATGACACAGTCAACTGACAACACTGACCCAAATTCAATTGTATGTATTCCAAGATCACAATCTTATAAATTTTAATGAAAATAGAACATTACTAGTTTCATTAATAATTTATTATACTATTTTAAAAGTCCTTGCTTCATATTCTACTCCCCACTTCAGTTTATCACATTGTAGATGACAGTTATCAGTGTTCAGGAATGTCTTGCTAAGAACTTAGAGTTGGAATGGACCCCCAGTTTTTGGACTTTGTTCTTTTGAGTCCCCAGACTCAGAACTGCCTCCCTCTCGGGTTGCATAGTAGGTAGATCTCCAGGCCTCACTGACTGACCCTGTTTCAAACCATACTCCTCTGGTTATTGCCTCCTACCTCTTTTAATTAACCCTGAATTCCACAAATAGCAAGGACTATATCCCCCTTTATTAAATCTGACCATAGCCCCAATCCTAGTCTCCTCTCTTTTTTCCAGATAAAGTTATTAATTTGGTATGTAACCCTTCAGATTTTTTCCCTGTGTATCTCTAACACATATTTGAACAAACATGAATATTTATATGAGGCACACACACACACTTCAAACTGATCCATGGCATGCAAGGTATACATAGTATGGCCCAGCTCACCTCTGACCTCATCTCCCGTCACACTTGGCTGTGCTTATTCCACCAGCCACAGGGCCTTCGTGCCATTCCTCCAAAATTCCAAGCCTTTACAATTTCAATTAATCATATAGCTTTTAAAGTGAGCAAAACATACTAAAGAAGAATACTACCTGCCCCATTGCTGCCCTTTCTCTATGGGAAACTTCTCTTCCCAGAGACTTTGCCCTTCCCTGAGCGGTGGCTGAACTAGGGATGGGCACCCAATTGAGGCGCCTTACACCAGAACTGTATGGCCCATGGAGCAAAGGGGGAGAAAGAAAAGTGCATTAGACAAGATTCTCACTGCCAGGTATTTAAACTAAAAAATGGTGGGCAGCTGTGAGTTGATGACAGCCAAAGCTTAAAGGTCATTTGAAATTTGAGCCGAAGACATGTGAGCAAGTTAAAGCAGAAACTACATAGGGTGAAGACAAATACATGGAGAAGGCTGCATGCAGCCTGTACAGCACAGAGAACAAAGCAAACATACAAAAAGCAGCGGAGACAGTTGGAGAGAAAAAATGACAAACATACTCCTTAAATTTGCCTCAAGTCCACACTTGCAGTTCAGTTTTTAGGAAGGCAAGCTACGCTACAGATTTTGTCTATGGATTCCTGTGTAATCGCTGTGCTTGTCTAATAACTGCTCCATTCTCTTTTCTGCATCTGTTTCATTAAGTCCATGTTTTCAATTAAAAAAGTCTCTCACCACATTTTTTATTAGAACCAGATCTACATCCCGTCAAGCTTCAGCATCACACAGTATAAGCTGCCTTGTGCCCTTTTTCCTGCTAACAGAGCTCATCCCTGACTAGTCATTTCCATTCTATCTCCTGAAATCCTCCTTACTTGGCAAGAGAACCACCTAACAGCCCAACTTCTCTATAAAGGGCCTTATCTACCTCTTGATATCAACAGAGAAAGAAATTTATGAGACCCATATTCTTTGATCTAGAAACTACAGATCCTGTACTCATTGATTCAGTGCTTTATCTTGCTGTTACATGATACCTTTCGTTTCACCCATAGCTGAAAAAACAATGAATGAAATCAAACACTTCAAGATTTTAGAAAAAATTAATAATGACAAGCTTTCAGAATAAGAGATCCTTGCCATAAGTACCATTAAGAGCCAATTTTAAAAGCCTTTCAATTAAGAAGAAAGCTGGGAAAATGCAAGCCACCTCGCTTAGAGATACTACAAATATAAATGCTGATCAATGTTCAAAGGGATATAGCAACTACATGGCAGATTCATATCTAAATTTTGTATCTTATATAAAAGAATCCATTATAGGTTGTTTACAATAAGCCCTCCCTTGAATCTTTAAAAATTTACTGTTATATACTTTTTAAACTCCTTTGCTAGACTAAAAAGGCTTCAAAGTCTTCAAATTTTATTGGATTAACGGTTATACTGTACAGATTTATTCCCCAAATGTAAGATATCATTCTTATTCCTGACTCTTCTCAAATACTCCCCCTGCATCCTTCCAAACCCACTAGTCAAATCTCATTTCATCTAACTGGATTGTATCTATAGCATTTGGCAGAGCTGTTTAGTCCCTACATCAGGAAACACTTAACTTGACTTTGAGATACCATCACTCTCCTGGTTTTCCTTGTGTCTCATTAATTGTTCTTGTTCTTCTCCTTGACACCAAAATGTTGATCTGCCCTCCCCCCCCCCCCCCCCCCCCCAATGATCAGATGTCTTTCCTCTGTTCCACTTCACCTGTACTCTCTTCTTTCTACATTTGTTCCCTAGGTGATCTCTTCCAAGAGCCCCAGGAATTTAAGCACCATAACACTAATGACTTAAATTATTTCTCCATCCTGATTTCTCTAGAATTGCATACCTAGCCACCTATTTCACATCTCCATTTGAAGCTCTAGTATTTTTCTCAATGTTCATACATCAGAAATAAATCTCTTGATTTATTGAGAAATAAATCTCCTTAAATGAGTGGCTCCCTCAGTAAATAGCACCACATTCACCCAGCTGGTCAGGCCAAAAACCTCAGCATCATCCTCTTTCTTTCTGATCTCCCAATCTCATCTATGAACCTGTCTAGATAGTTCTTACCTCAAAATACACTTTGGATCAGGCCATGGTTCACATCTCCACTGTAACAGCCCAAGTTGAAGTCACTACTATCTCTGCCTGGGCTAGTCTTGCTTCTGTTCTTGCCACAATCCATTCTCGACCCAGCAGCCAAGGAAGCTTATTAAATAAATGTAAATCAGTTAAAGTTTTCTCCTGCCCAAAATTCTCCAGTGACTTCCCATCACATTAAAGTATTACCAAATTTCCTCCTCATGGCCAATAAGGCTCTATGTGATTTGGTCCCTTTTTAGCTTAGAGTTTTACCATTTTCCACATTCCTTACTTTCATTCAGGTCAGGCACATTGGTGTGTTTTTTGTTTTTTAATAACTTTCTTGACATAGAATACACATTCAAAAGTATACAAATAGTAACAAATGATAAGTATACAGGTCCAGTGGGTTATCCCAAAGTGAACACACCCAAGTAATGAAAATGCAAATAAAAATTATCAGAAATTATTTTATGCGCTCTGTCAACTCATTATTCCTTCTATCCTTCAGGCAACTACTATCCTTCCAATAAAATAAGATTTATGTTTTCTGGTTTTATATTGATATAAATAGGATCATAGAGTATATACTATTTATCTTTTAGTCAACATTCTGTGAGATTCGTTCATGTTGTGTGTAGCAATTTTTTTCATTGTACAGCAGTCCTTTGTATGAATAATTTATTGATCTATTCTATAAATAGCCAGTTAGGTTTTCTAGTTTGGGACTATTGCAAATAAGGATTCGATGCCATTCTTATGCATATCTTTTGGTGCGTAAGTGCATACATTTTGATGGGGTATATATACCAGGGAGTAAAACTACTGGGTCAAAGGACACTAATTCAATCAATTTTTAAAAAATAACAATTTCAGGGTACGTGGGTAGCTCAGTCAGTTGAGTATCCAACTTCAGCTCAGGTCATGATCTCACAGTCCTTGGGTTTGAGCCCCGTGTCGGGCTCTGTGTTCCCCTCTCTCTCTCTGCTCCTCCCCCACTCACATTCTCTCTCTCAAAACTAAACATTAAAAAAAATTTTTTTTAATAACAATTTTCCAAAGCATTAGTACCAACTTTGTACTCCACCAGAAGTGAGTTTGTTATTTCCTATCCTCACCAATATTTGAATTGGTCTTTCATAATTTTAGCTATTGTAACAAGTATATGTTAATATTCCATCGTTATTTCAATTTGCATTTCCTTGTTGATTAATGCAGTTGAATGTTTTGTTACATTTATTTGTTACCTGGATATCTTTGTGATAGGTCTATTCTCATCTATTGCTCATTTTGGATTTTTGTATTGATTGTAGAAATTCTTTATGCATTCTGGATATGATTCCTTTACCAGACATATGCATTCCAGGAGCTATTTTCTAGTCCATGGTTTGCCTTTTCACTCTTATTGATGACTCAGAATGCACAAAGTTCTTAGTTTTTAAATGTGTTATTTTTGTTTATGGTGCATTTATGTATTATTTAAAATAATCCTTCCCTACCCTTAAGACACAGCCATAAGTGTATGTTTCAAATATTCAGAAATTTCTAGTTATTATTATTGAGTGCTTTCTTAATTCTATTGGGGCCAGAGTCTGGAGATAAATCCTTTGAAATTAATTCTGTAAGACTAATTCTGTGACCAATTTTGGTAAATGTCCCATGCACACATGAAATGAACATATCTGCAGTTACTGAATACATGTTAATTGGATCAAGTTTATTACACAATGTTCAAATTACGTGTATGCGTGAAAAATATGTGTGTGTAATATGTACTTACACTGAGCTGTTTTCTGCTCCAGATTGTGGTTTTGTATATTTCCCCTCTTAGGACTTTCTACTTTTTAGCATAAAAATGTTTGACAATATCATACCAGTAGAGTTATTTCAGATAGCCAGGGGTTTGTTCCCATAGTTTCTCAGTTTTAACACTACTGTCATATTGTATGTTATGGAACTCATTAAGTATAACTCAGTTCAGCTTCATATTCAGTTATAAACTGAGATTTTTAGATAAATATTTATAAAATAGTTTTCTACAGTTGATTAAGGTCAATAAAATTTTCAGAATCCGACTTCAGTGATCTTAAGAGGGTGAAGATCTGAACAGAGTTTAACAGACTGAACTAAGCCCTACCTGCTAAGGGAACAAATAATGGAATTTAGGGCTTGCCAAATTGGGCCCCTCAATGCAACACCCTAGGAGTTAAGGTGACCTGAATCCAGACCAGCCCTCACCTGGAGTGAAGCCCAGCTACACATCCTTCCATCCCTGACGGGATCTAGATGATTGGAATTACTAGTGCTCTCAACCTAGACACCTGCTAGAAACAAAGGCACATCTTCCTTGAAGGAAGATAATGTCATCCTAGGACTCAAATAATGGTCAGTTAGAAGTAACTAGCCCTGATTAGAAATAATCCAACATATAAGAAAGGACAACATGACGAACACCAAAGAGAAACAATACACAGCAGATTCACAGGGCATACAAATTTGGATTTGTTATAGCTAACCATTCTATAACTATGAAATGTCCTTCTATATCAAATAAGTTTGTCATAAAATTTACCTTGTTATTAAAATATGTCAACTGTCTTTTAGTTTAGTGGTGGTATGGTATCTATTTTACATTTAACCCTTCTGTGCCTTTTATTTATGGTGTCCCAAGCACTCGGACATTCTTTTTTACTTTTATTAATAGTAAACAATCATCACTGCAGTACTGTGCCCACCTTGTGCTAATAAAGTAAAATGAATTTGATCCATTTTTACAACCTAGTATAAAAATGCTAATAGGGACAAACAAAAAACAACTAAACAATATATGAACGTAGTCAAACTCATACTGCCATAAGAATAACAATTACTTATTTAAATTTTATAATCTTTAAAGGCAAAATTTAGGCAATCTAAGACTTTTTTAATTAAGAGACATAGATGAGTTTTTAGACTGTTTGATAGATGGAAAAAGCTGACATAGCTTTATTTAAGGCTTTTTACAAAGATCTTATAATTACTTAAAAAGCACAGTTAAATTCTTTACTATGCAAATATGTTAATTAGCAACTAGAAATAAGCACCACTTATATATTTCCAGTTAATATTACTATTTGAGACAAAAACATTGTAAAAATTGATAATTACAAGAATATTTGAAGTTAACCTAAGATATAGTCAACCATTCCATTATTATATTTATTTTTTTATGTTTATTTTTGAGAATGCGAGAGAGACAGACAGACAGAGAGCGAGCAGGGGAGGGGCAGAGAGAGAGGGAGACACAGAATCCGAAGGAGGCTCCAGGCTCTGAGCAGTCAGCAGAGTCCAACACACGGATCCAACTTGTGAACAGTGAGATCATGACCTGAGCCAAAGTTGGACACTTAACCAACTGAGACACTCAGGTAGTCCCCATGATTTATGTTAATGGCAAGATTATTCTCTCCACAAACAAACAAGGACACATGTGGAACAATTTAATTTGGTGCTTGAAAAAGAAATGTTCCAGATAATAGTATTGTATTAGTGTTAAATTTCTTGATTTTGGTGTCTTTATTCTTAGGCAATACGCACTGAACAATTTAACAATAGTTATCACGTCTCTAACTTTCTCTCAAATGGTTAAAAAAATTCTTCACAGATAGATGCAGAAGAGAGAAAGAGAGAATGATAAACATATGTGGAAATAACAGGGAATATGACAAATACATAGGAGTTCTCTGTACTGTTATTGCATCTTTTCCGTAAACTTGAAGTTGTTTCACAATAAAAATGCTTTTCTAATTAGAAAAATAAAATTAAAATTAAATGTTACAGAGTAAACAGAGCCAACAAGCCACTGGTTAAGAAAGCAACTAACCGAGAAAGGCACACAATGGGATGATGTGACTAATGCTTATACAAAGAGTCATGGATTTAAATTCTAATCAGGGAGAATGAGGAAGCTCCTGCCCAGAATGAACACTGCATCACAGTATCGGAGAGTATGTGAGAGTCCTCTCTCATCATCATTCAGGGTTTGAAACAGTGCTTTCAAATAGGTATAAGTTTCTGTTAGAAATTCAAACAGGTTTTTCATTGTACATTACTTCACTATAGTATAAAAGTTAATATCATAAATATACAATAAGTTTCATAATGTATCTCTGGGACCACATGCATTAGATTAGCAGTCTGATCAGCAGTCTCCACAGTGAAAACAAAGACTTTATTATGCTCCTCGCATTAATATTAATAGGCTAGTACTGCGTATTAATGATACTAATACATTGATTACATAATGTTAATGTATTTTAACTCCCCCTGCTTTGGATGCATAATTCATATTATTTCTGAATGAAAATTATATTCAGCAGAACCAAACAATCGACATAAAAATATTTATTTAGATATTAACAGTCTACCATTCTTCAGGTATAGTTTTACTTTAAGTAAAAAAGCCAGAGGGATACTTGAAAGTTGCTAAGAGAGTAAATCTTAAAAGGTCTCATCACAAGAAAAAAAAAAGACTTTTGTTAACCATTTGTGGTGATGGATATTAAATTATTGTGGTAATCATTTTGCAGTAGATACACATTCCAAATCATTACACAGTACACCTAAAACTAACACAATGTTATAGGTCAATTATATTTCAGTTTAAGGAATAAATGAATTTTGGCATGTCATACCTTAAAGCATAAATTTGAAATAACTTAAAAATATTCAAGGTTTTTTTTTTTTACCTCAATGAGCACATTCCTCAATATACGCATATTTATGAATTATGTATGTACACGTGTCCAACTATAACATATAAGTATCTGTAACATATTGCACATTTCATTTATTTATTTATTTTTGAGAGCGTGAGAGAGAGAGAGAATCTTAAGCAAGTTCCATCCTCAGCACAGAGCCTGATGCAGGACTTGATCCCACAACTACGGGGATCGTGACCTAGCTGAAGTCAAGAGTAGGATGCCCAACTGAAGTCACCCAGGAGCCCCAGCTCATGCTATATTTATACACTTAACAGAAGTTTAAAAAGAAGTTCTAAGAAACCACTGCTTTATATCATATACTTAAACAAAAAGGATTATTACACTAGGAGTACTCTTACTCGACCTTTGATTTACCAAGGATTTCTATTAATTCTGTAAAGCATATTAACTAATGTCCATATTAACTAGCACCTGAAAACTACTCTCTGGCTACTTTTTGATACAATTTCATACTACGATCTGTGGAGTTTAGAGTTTATGAAATGTTAGTCATATGTATTTCTAGTCTGTTTATGCCAGTCGTACTTGTATAGTAAGTATGTGCTTTAAATAAAATTCATTGTAAACTGATAAGAGTATAAAAATAAAGAGTTGGTTCTATGAGAACCAGGTTGAATACTCTAGAAAAATACGAAAAAGACAAGTCACTAAAAAGATTTGGTATAGGGGAAAGAGAGTAATTATTTCAACTGGCTTTATCTTTAGCAATATTGTTATTCTAAAACTAGTATATGTATTAGGACACAGCAAATCTGTAATGGTGTTAACATTATTTAAAAAAAAGATGTTTAATATAAAAAAGATACCAATATCAAAGAAGTAAAAATCTAAATTTGAACAGATGTATTAACTCAGGACCTATCTTCTCTTAAAAACAAGATCTGTATTCTTAGTTCTGTTCACTGAAAGAGTGTAGAAACAATTATCAACTTAACTAGTGCCCAGGCTGTTACTGCTAACTACCATTTTCTACTAGAAGTAACCAGAGCTGTCTTGGAGAAACAGCTGACTTTCAGGTCTGGGGAATGCAGCATACAAGAGGAACCTAGGATATGCTCTTTACCACAAAACAAAGAAACTATCAAAGACTTCTGGGGCACAGTAGCCAACTTGAAATTTCCCATGACAAGGCCATTCTTCTAATTTGCCTCTTCTGGACCCCTTTTATTCAGTGCCTTTTAGAGGGTCCTTGTTCTGCCCCTGGCCAATAAACATTGGGTGTTTTTTGTTTGTTTTAGGATTCCATTCTGGACTTACTTTGGTTGTCACTCTTTCTGTCACATTTCCTTGCATAATCTTTTCTATTGTCAAGTTTTCAATACAAGGCAGCTCTAAGAAAATGAATTTCTGAAAAAAAATCCTCAGATTCTACAAAACTGCACAGAGCTTACAGGAAAAATAGAGTTTGGGCAGTCTGCTCAAAACCTACGCAACTTTGTAATCTGAATGCTAACGGAAACTGTAAATGGTCTCAGGGACCTGATCTAGATCACCCAGTCAGGCATCTCATTATAAACAAAGAATACCAGAGCAGATATTTAAAATGCACAAAAATAAAGTGGAAACAATGGCAACACTTTAATCAGGGCAGGACCAGCAGGTGTGGAGAACAAAGCAGGTAGAAGTGCAACTAAAAGCCAGTGGGGCTGCCCTTAAACATCCAAGTGCCGGGTGTGTGTGTGTGTCAGGGGCGGGGGGGAGGGTTGTGGGGTATGGGGGATAGCTTGTGGTGGAAGCTGCCCAACAAGTATTTAATTTTCTTAAAATATAGACAAGAGAATTCCTATTCACTGTACATCAACAGATCTAAGCACTTTTTTCCTGCATAGCTGATGATTATATATTTATTGCCACTATCCTATCTCCCCTTGTCTAGAAAAAAACCCTGCATATGAACCAACACAACTTTTACATTATTGCTAACATGATTTCACCACTTACCAATCACTTATGAGCTAATTCATGCTCCAGAAGCACACACTGTAGAGCATACTGTGCCTACACGAGTCCCAAACTTCTTGCCCAGGCAACACCCTGCTTTTCAGACTTGCATAACCAACACTTTTGTTCAGACACAACCCACCCATGTGGATAGTCCACAGGCATTTCACATTTAACAAGCCCGAAATTAAACTCATCTCTGTTCACCCTCCCGTCTACACCGCCTGCCATTCTTCCTCCAAAATCTCAGTGAACAGTCCACCCTTCATTCGAGCGCCCACACTAGACCTGGAACTCAAGCTTGCGTCCTCCTCCTCTTTACCCTCCCATGTTCTAGCCCTCATCAAATCCCAAGTCTCCTAAATATTGCCCATAAATCTAATTTTCAGGTCCTTGATGCTACCCTAGTCCAAAAATCACCATAATCTCTCACCTGGATCCCTGCAATAACTTGCTAAACAATCTCTTTACTTCCAACCCTAACCCCCTCCAATCTGTTCTTCCCACAAGAGACTTATCTTTCTAAAATGCAAACCTGATCAAGCCATCTCGCCATCTAAAAGCACTTTAAAGGCTCTCCTTACTGATTTTAGGATAAACTACCCAACATAGCTTATATAAAAGGACTGATCTAGCTTCTTGCTTACCTTTCTGGCCTCAGACTTTAACCACTATCTCCTTCACACTCCAAAATCCAGGCACACTGACGTTTACCCAAATACACATTCTCTCATCTCCTTTGACATATGTCTCTATCTTCTCATTTTGCCCACTGTCCTTCCACACATCAACCCCTTACACACATTAGCAATCATATTTCTCCACTATTCCCAACTTGTTCTTTCCTGACTGCTGATAGAACTTCCTCCAAGATGCTTCCCCTACACCAGCCCTTTCACTAAAGTACTCACACATATTCACACAGTTGAGGATGGTACTGTTGTGTATTTCCAGAATACCTGTCCCTGCCTCTCTCTACAGGAAGCTCCATAAGGAAAGAAAACATATCTGCCCTGTTTACTATTTTAGCCCAGAGTCTAACCAGTATTTAGCACACATAGATTAACTTTTGATGGTTGGGTGAAATAGTGGAGAATAATCTCAAATAATGGCTAAAATCATAACGAACCTCTTGTTAACATTAAACCTCTTAAGTCAATGTATCGGTAGGAGAATGAGCTCATCTTAAGGGCAAGAGGAGCTCCCTCCCCCTTTCTTTTTAGTGCAATAATCTGATGGCAAAATAAGGAACCGAGCCCTCTAGACCACAAATCATTCAACCCAACATGGTGTATGGATGACATGGTAGATGAAACAGAGGCAGGGTAAGGACGGCACAGGGAGGAGGTGCCTGCCTCTTGACCAAGAACCCAGGGGAAATTCACAATTAAAAACAAAATGAACCAAAATCCTATGAATATATCCACAAGAAAGGGCCAAGGAAAGAAGAACTCCCTGTAGATCTGAGAATCTGCAAGTCTGCAGAAGTTGCCAAGAATATCCATACTCCCAGAAAGTCAAAGTTCTATTTCTCAGAACTCAATACCTTAAAATGGTGGATAAGGGAGGCAACAAAGCCAAGGTCCTGGGAAGGAAATACAAGCACCTCCCAATTCTGCCTTTAGATATCCCTGAGTCAGGGGGAAAAGAGTAAAGTGGAGAATCAAGGGTTCTATCTAATAAGACAGACAAGGGGTAAAATAGAGTTAAAAAGTATAGGAACTTCTGTTAGAGGATAATCCATTGCAACTTCAAAAATACAAGCCAATGTTTACCTATGAAAAAGGCTGAGAAACTAAATGACCCTAAACATTTACTATCAGAAATTGTGCAACTAAAAGCCATCCTAACTCTCCCCTAAAAAGGCATAAGGAAATCATAGAATACCATAGGGAGAGAGGGAGACCCTACCCCTCTCTATCAAGACAAAGAGGATAATCACCCACACTGGAAGAAAGTTCAACATGAGCACAGATAAAAATGAATGCATATAAGCACATATTCTACACACTTTGAAATCCAATGGAAATTTCCTAATTCTTCCTTTCACAGCCCCTGCAGTCTCATACCCCTGTCTATGCCTTTAAACTTTAAATTTTCCATTATATCGATCATAAAGCCTTTTGGCTAGCAGCATCTTAGGACACTTTGAGAGATACAACAATACCATACTGCACCATATTTTGAGTTGGGGGGGGGGAGCGAACTTTATTTCTATTATAAAATGCATTGTGGGAAGAGAAGAGAAAGAAGGAATGGAGAAAAGGAGAAGAAAGGAAGGAAGAAAGAAATTTTAAAGCTCTTTAAATCCAGTTCAGTTGAGAGGGAAATGGGGATGGAACTACACATACAGAGAAAATTTTAAAGATTTTTCTCTGTTCTATATCTACTTAAAATTAATATTGATTTTTTAGGCATTTTCCTTTCTATATATACATATATATTAATGTGAAAAAATATGAATTTAGATGTTTAAAGAGAAAAGGAATTAAAAATATGTCTTTCTGGGAAACAGAATGACCTATTCTTTCAAATTGCTCATAATAAAAAATTGTTAATCTATTGCAAAAACACTGGAATGACATAATCTTCAACAATTTTGAGCAACTAAGTGAAGAAGCACTTAGCAAACATTTTTTATTTTACCATAGACTAAAATATGGAGTAAAGTTTCAAATTTCTGAAATCTAAAACATAATGGAATATAGCCATCCCTTCTACAAAGTTTCATGCTACTTACTCTTCATGACAGAGAACATAAGTAGAATTGTTACTTTCCTTGATTGGGAAAAAAAAAGTTTATATAATAAAAAGAAAAAAACCACAAAAATAAAAGCAAGCTCTATGGTGCCATCTTTTGGATTGTTCAAGTGTTCTTAACATGTTAGTAAGAATGCCCAATATTTTTTTTATTTTCATTTTTTTCCTGGTTCCTTCCACATTCACAAGGCAGCTCTTCCTTCAACATTTCCATTATTTTCCTTCCCTTTATTCTGCAGTATTTTTTCAGGGATTTTCTTCCCCAGTATTTGGACAAAGAAAGCAGGATCAACCCATGCTCAGTAACTGCCAACAAACCAAGAAGGACATGTGGCCCGTTGATCCTACTTTCTAATTACAGCTGTTAGTAGAGTCCCTTCCCAAAATGATGTGCAAGATCTAAGCAATTCCCAGTGCCCAAGAGGCTTTATTTAGTTTGGTTCTACCAGAAAAAGAGGGGTCTTCTTATAGTCCCAAAGACTAAATCTCTGAAACACTGAACATGGAATCTTTGAAATTCTGCCCTTTGGCCTCCTACAACCTACTTAAATCCTTTCTTTTCTTGCCATGAAGGTACATTCTGACCTCTCACTTTCTTAAAGGCTTGTCTTTGGTATAGCCAGTGCCATGCAATTTTCCACTTTTTCTGTAATTATTTCATGTTTTTCCAAGTTTATTCAAGGCCAAAAACATTTAAGACTTCTTTGTAACTGCACAGACACAAAATAGATATTTGTAACTGATAAGAAACACAGTTTCCGAAAACTTCATAAAGTACCCAAACACTTTCACTGAGGTGAGATTTTGTGCAATAGATACAATTTAGGCAAACACATCCCCAACCACTCAGTCTAAGAAAACCTTAACATTCTAGTTGCTTTTCTGAAGCTGTTGGAAGAAGTTTATTTATAAGTAGAAAAAAACACTCTATGTAACAACAAAAAATTCAATCGTTCTGTCGGTTAAAAAAGCTTGCTAATTCAAGAAACTAAAATAGTATATAACATAATTAAGAACATATTCTTTTGGGTGGAAATAAGTCTAAAAGTGTTATATGCAAATATTATATCCTAAACCTAGAAAGCTCCAAAATCCAGACATGATTTTGTTTCAATGAGTTCTGCCATATTACATTAATCATCTCACTTCTGATTAATAATGACTTATTTTTAATAAACTCACATATCAATGATGCGTATAAAATAGTCTACTCACCCCACCCATTGTAATTCCATGAATAAGTGCAACATATGGTTTCTGGCAAGAACCTAAAAGAAACAGAGCTATAATTAGTTACAATGTTTAAAATATATTCACTTTTTCAAAAATCACATATTACATTAACTCTGAATATTTTCCCTAGAAAAATTTTGTGAGAAATACCAAAGTAGCTAAATATATGGCTTGTAAAATATGTTTTTAAAATGTCAATTTCTACACAATCCTGATCATCTATTTAATTTAGCAATTCAACACTTCAATTTCAAACAAAATGAAAGCCTTTTATAGCTCAGCCATTGAAAAATGTAATTAAGATTTACTTTATAAGCCATGGCTGTTTATGTACACAGTTGTATTCAAAGGAATGTAATTTGTTTTCAATACATCTAAAGTATTTGGATACAAAGAGAAGTGCAGCATACAGTAAAAAGCAAGGACTGGGAGTCAAAGACCCAGATTCTAGTCTCAGCTTTGTCATTAACTATATCCAACTATATTCAACATATATGCTGGCATCAGATGTACCCCACCCCCCGACATGTACACACATACATATTGGCAATTCAACACATATATAGCTTTTGGTATACATACACATACACACATACACAAGTTAATGTATATGCACATATCATATATGTGTATGTGATACACATGTAAGTTTCCTCATCTATTAAACAATGAGAATATTAAACAATGAGAATATATGGCCTCAGAAGTTCCTTTCAGCTCAAAAATTCTGTAAAATTTTACTCTGTTCCTTTCCCTTTTTTCTTTTTCCTCTGAGAGGGGGAGTTGCTTATAACATAACAAAAATGTAAATCACTGAGCTTCTGTTACAGCTTGTTGCCAATATTACTTCCTTAGTGAAGACCACAAAAAAAAAACTTCAGTTTTTTTGGTTTCTCTTTTGGACTTTATTTTTTTTTCTTTCTGATTGAAGTGTAGTCAACATACAATGTTCGTTATATTAGTTTCAGGTGTAAGACATAGTGACTCAACAAGTTTATATACATTATGCTACGGTCACCACCATTGTAGCTACCATCTGTTACCATGAAATGCCACTATAATATCATTGACTATATTCTCAATGGGCTGTACCTTTTATTCCTGTGACTTATTCATTCCATAACTGGAAGACTGTATTGCTCACTCCCCGCTTCACTCATTTTACCCATGCCTCTACCCTCTTTACCTCTGGCAACCATCAGTTTGTTCTCTGTATTTATGGGTCTGTTTCTGCTGTCTGTTTATTCATTTGTTTTTTAGATTTCACATATAAGTGAAACCATATGGGATTTGTCTTTCTCCTTTTTCATCTAGCATAATACCCTCCAGGTCCATCCATATTGTCACAGATGACAAGATAGCATTCTTTTTTTAAGGTTGAGTAATATTCCATGCAATGTAGAAGGGTAAAACTACAGTTTTAACACATCTAGCAGTTCTGTAAATGTTTCCAATTTGCCAAATAAGCCATCAGAGCACAATTCCAAAATTAATTTAATTCTGATTGCATATGTGCAAGGACTTCCACAGCCTTCAGTCTTGAGCTAGAATTCCCTTCAATCTTGAACTGCAATTCCCTACGGAACTCTAATTCCCTAGAAACTATGGAAAGAAGTTTCTCTATTGAGATGGAGATACACAATCCCCCCATTTCAGCTATAGATATATATATATTTCAGACATAAAACATTAGAAGCTAATTGATGCAGTGCATAAAGCCACAATCTGTCAAATTCCTTATTAGCTAAAATAGGTCACTACAATGTATAGAAATTAAACCTTGAACGCTTCCTATTTTTTTACCCAACTGCTTCAAGGTTTTCTCCTATCTCCTTTTATTTAGTATAGAACTGCACTAATATAGTAGCCACTAGCCAAATGTAGCTATTGAAATTAAAATTAATTACAGTTAAGTAAAATTTAAAATTCAGTTTCTTGCTCACACTAGCCCCATTTCAAGTTCTCATTAGACACATGTGGCTGGTAGCAATCACGTTGGACAACACAGAAACAGAATAATTTCATCATTGCAGAAAGTCCTATTGGATATCACTGGTATAACTTTTCAAAATGAGTAAGCCATTCTAAGTAAATCTGATACACAGAATTTGAGACTTAAAGAAGTGAGAGATGTCCATTCAATCCAGCTCACTGAGTTAAATCAAGAAACAGCCTCTTTTCCCCACTCCTACTTCAAAGATATAAAAATTCTAGGAAAAAAATTTTTTTTAATGTACATCCAAGTTCAAAGCCAAACAAAGGATATCCATCAGTGCCATAACAAACCCAAAATCAATAGCTGAGGAGAAGCTACAGCCAATAATTGTGAGTGAGCATGTATTTATTTTAAGTCAGAAAGAAATTCTAAGGGTGCCTGGGTGGCTTAGTCGGTTAAGCCTCTGACTTCGGCTCAGGTCATGATCTCGTGGTTTGTGGGTTCTAGCCCCATGTCAGGCTCTGTGCTGACAGCTTAGAGCCTGGAGCCTGGTCTGGATTCTGTGTCTCCCTGTCTCTCTGCCCCTCCCCTGCTCACACTCTGTCAAAAATAAACAAACATTAGAAAACAAAATTTTTTTAAATAAATTCTAGGCCATATAGTTTATGAAATGGACTACCTGCATAAAAGCTCATGCTAGGAAGAGCTATTAGATATGCAAAACATGACTAGAAAACCCATCTGCTGAGCCAGGAAGTCAATAAATTCCTTCCAGGAGAGGGAGAGAAAAAGCATGCTCAAGTACAGGATAACAAACACCACCACTACCACTGCACAAAAAAAATCAAAACACCCCTAACAAATTTGCAATAGAAGTAATATCCATAACCTGGTAAAATAAATAAATACATACATACATACATACATAAGTAAATGTCTACAAAAAGATAATACTAAAAATTAAAATTGTAAAAGCTTTCCCATGGACATCAGAAATAACACTACAATCATTCAACATTGTAACAGAGGTCCTATCCCCCAAATATAGGAAAATTCATAATATAAAAACTGTAGAGACAGAGGTGAAAAAAAATTATGTGCAGATGGTATAACTGCCTATGTAGAAAAGCCAAGAGAATCTATAGAAGTATCATTAGAATAACAAATTTCAGCAGGGCTGCTAGATATAAGAACCAAATTTAAATTTCAAATCACTTCAATATGCCAAAGACAGTAAATTACAAAATTTAACGGTAAAAATTACAACTAAATGTAGTAACAAAAAAGTAAGCTACCTAAGAATAAAACTTCAAAAAAACAGAAAACAAAAAAAGCAGGAAGATCTTTATGAATAAAGTTACAAAACATTATTCAAGGATATAAAAAGTCAAATCTGATGAAAAGTTCCAAATTGGTTTAGGGTAATAGTTACCCAAGTTTACTAAAAGTTATTGAATTATATATTTGAAATGGGTGAGTTTCATGGTACACAAACTATTAACTCCACAAGTTTTTATGTGTTCATACAGATATGCCACACGCATAGATGGGAAGACTCAACGTGCAAGACGTCAATTTACCCTAACCTATAATTGTCATTCCAATCAAAACCTCAATGGAATCTTCTGTAGAGCCAGACAAAATAAAACTAAAATTCTAAAATTCATATGTAAGATCAAAAGCCTAAGTGTAGCCAAGACAATTCTAAAAGACAACAAAGGCAACTTACACTACTAGATAGAAACATATCTTACAGCTGTAATAATTGTGACATTGTAGTTTCATCATAAGTACAAATAGACCACTGAACAAAGAAGCCCAGAAACAGACCAGGTCACATATAAGAACTTGATACCTGACAGAGGTATCATTAACATCAGTGAAAAAGGCATGAGATTTACACATAAAAGAAAACACAACATCTGGCTTTCTAGCTGAAAACTAAAAGTTAAAGGATGTCACATGCAAAAAACTACCCCACGTACATTAAAGACTTAGAGTACAAAGAAACAAAATATTGAAACTATTAAAAGAAAATATGACAACATCTTAATAACCTCAGTGTTATTACATGGTTTAATGCAAAAAAGCATAAATCATAAAGGAAAAGAATGGATGCATTTCAACTCATCAAATAAAAACTTAGATATACCAAAAAATAACCTAAAGTAGCAAACAGAGAGAAGTATGTATAGTTTACAAAAATGAGGAATCCAGAATACATAAAGACCTACACCATCAGTAAGAAAAAGACAATCCAACAAAAAGATGAAGAAAGGATGACACTGAAAAGAAAATCTAAATGATTACTTAAGAAAACACCTTCTATCAGGGCGCCTGGGTGGCTCAGATGGTTGGGTGTCCGACTTCCGCTCATGTCATGTTCTCACAGTTCATGGTTCAAGCCCCATGTCGGACTCTGTGCTGACAGCTCAGAGCCTGGAGCCTGGTTCTGATTCTGGGTCTCCCTCTCTCTGGCCCTCCCCCCGCTCACGCTCTGACTCTCTCTCTCAAAAATAAATAAACATTAAAAAAAAAAAGAAAGAAAAAAAAGAAAAAAAAGAAAACACCTTCTATCTCACCAATATGCAATGAAATACAAATTAAAGCCACAGTAAGATATTAAACATGCAAAGTTTAACACAAAAAAATGGAAACAACATGCAAAAAATAAAGTCTTGTACTTTAGAGAAGAATCTGGAAACAGCTGAAGACCTATAAACTATGATCCATCCATTCTGCTTCTATTATTCCTAAAGAAACTTTTGTACATAGACACTACGGGGACCATACCTGTATTAGTAAAAATTTGAAATAACCTAAAATATTAATTAATGTAGAACAGAAAAGTAATGTGGGATACATTCATAATACAGAATACTCCCAACAGTTTTGTTCCATGTTATTAAAAACAACTTATGCACTGGTATACATAGTAAGATGTTACTTCTATAAATTTCAAAACCACACAGTAATACTACCTCTGTTCATAAATATACAGTAAAAATATTAAGTATGGGCGCCTGGGTGGCGCAGTCGGTTAAGCGTCCGACTTCAGCCAGGTCACGATCTCGCGGTCTGTGAGTTCGAGCCCCGCATCAGGCTCTGGGCTGATGGCTCGGAGCCTGGAGCCTGTTTCCGATTCTGTGTCTCCCTCTCTCTCTGCCCCTCCCCCGTTCATGCTCTGTCTCTCTCTGTCCCAAAAATAAATAAAAAACGTTGAAAAAAAAATTAAAAAAAAAAAAAAATATTAAGTATGGTCTGGTAGAATACACTAAAAATTAACGACAACAGTTGCTCCTTGAGGAGAGATAATGGTTGCTTCTGGGGAGAGAAAAGAATGGCACTAAGGAAAACAACAGAGCCAACTAAAGTATAAGTTTAAAACATGTAGTATTTTGGGGCGCCTGGGTGGCTCAGTCGGTTAAGCGGCCGACTTCGGCTCAGGTCATGATCTCACAGTCTGTGAGTTCAAGCCCCGCATCGGGGTCTGTGCTGACAGCTCAGAGACTGGAGCCTGCTTCAGATTCTGTGTCTCCCTCTCTCTCTGACCCTCCCTCATTCATGCTCTGTCTCTCTCTGTCTCAAAAATAAATAAACATTAAAAAAAAAAATTTAAAAAAATAAATAAATAAATAAAAAACATGTAGTATTTTATCTCTTCTAAATAAATCTTAAAACATCAAGCAAAAATAAAATATTAATGTCTGTTCATTCTGGCTGGTGGGTACACAATTATTTATTATATTATTCCCTGCAACTTAACATTTGAAGCGCATGCTTAATAAAAGTACTGCTTCACTTCCAATGAAACCTGGAACATCAACTATAAAGGTATTTTCATCCCAGAGTTCCTGAAGAATTAGGAAACGGTACTTCATTTTACAGAGAAAACTGAGGCCCAAGATTTTTGTTTTCTAAGAAAGCCAGCGATATAATCAGAATCCATGTTTTCATACTGAGTGTAGGACATACAGTAACTAAGTATAGCTTACTAATATTCAAGTATGAATTGTTCTGGAATGAGCAGTCAGAATAGTTCAGTCAGCTTTATTTATGCCTGACATATAGTCTATGAAAGAGTAGAAAGAGTAATAAGAATGTCTACTGATTGTATCTTTAACAATTGACACTGCAGCTTATATCTTGATTCCATTTTTAAAGCTCTCAGAGGAACACACATACCAATGGCATTGTTCAGCCTATATTCTTCTCTAAAGAAATCTTGAGTTATCTTCTGGTCTGCCCCTCCAGCTTCTGAGATCGCTACAAAAAAAAAAAAAAAAAAAAAAAAAAAGAAGGAAGATAAGGGAAAAAGATTGTAATTTTTTAATAAAGTGCTTTCTAGTTAACACTGTCAAAGAGAAAGAGAATAAACTTAAAATACTGTGATATTAAGTACCAGGGGAAACTCTAGAATGGTTTGTTAAAGTTTTGAAGTGCCCTTACCACAGACACAGCCCCAGATCCATATTCTAAAGTCAAAACTTCAAGGCAAAAATTCTTAAGAATTTCTTACAAAGTGCTATACCTAATTTAGAACTTATATATTGCTACCATTTTATTTTGACTATTTTCTATAGCACCCAAATAAAGATTTGCTGGATATACATTTCCAATGGTAACATATCTTAACACAAAGTACATTATACATACACACAGAGAAATATAAGCACGTATGTGCATGCGTACTCATGTACCCATACACACAGTGCAATATATTCTGTCTAGTTAAATATTTCTGCCACATTCATTTCATCATGAAACACTGAGCACCCACTGTATTCCTAGTCCAGTCAATGTTAAGACTACTACCAAACCATTCTCTTCCATATACTGTAAGATTATATGCCTTTCCTCTTTAAGTCTTTTTAATGTTTTTTTTAAGTGTCTTTTTTATTTATCTTTCAGAGAGAGACAGAGTGCAAGCAGGGGAGGGGCAGAGAGAGGGGGAGAGACACAGAATCTGAAATAGGTTCCAGGCTCTGAGGTGTCAGCACAGAGCCCCATGCAGGGCTCAAACTCGGGAATGGCGAGATCATGGCCTGAGCCCAAGTCAGACGCTCAAACAACTGAGTCACCTAGGGACCCCTTCTAAGAATTATCTACTAAAATACAAATAAAAATATAAACATATTTCTTCTATGGGAAAGAGTTACCTAAAAATTGTTGACTATAGGTATTTAGACTAATTCTAGAAAACTGATATATTTTCCTTCAAAATGTTCCAAATGTTGACTTCTTTTCCTGGTTTTTAAAAGAAAGATTTGGTGTCTATTTTTTGTCATTAATGGTATTTCACTGATATACGCATGCCCCCAAACCCTCATCTATTATTTCTTATTCAGTTCTTACCACTATTTAGCAATTCTAAAATGACAAAAGTGCAAATTATATTGCCTATGGAATGAAGCTGTTACCTCAAAAATCTTTGATTTCCTCTTTATCTTATTCTAATCAATTAATTCCATAGAAGTTAAAATTAAATGAATAGCATTTAAAAAAAATTTTTTTTCTGAGTGCCCACTTATCATCTTGGACTAAATAAACATCTTTAAAGCAACTACATTTCCTGGAATTGAAGACCACTTCTTTATACACATAAACTAAATCTGTAACTTGTAACTGTACCTCCAAATATCAATATATATATATACTTATATATATATACATTTACATATATATATTTATATGTATAGTATAAAGTTAAATGTGTATGTAAAAATAGCTCACAGTTAGAAGAAGCTAAAAACAATATGTAAGGTTCTGCCTATCTGTAAACTATGAAGATCATAGGCTCAACTCCACAATAAAGGTTAGCTCCATGCTGAAAAACATTTTTTTAAATATATTCATGTTGTGGGAAAAACAATAAATTCAAACACAATTCAGTTAACAAATCTATCTAAGCAACTGAAATTTTAACACTCAAGTTACTTTAAATTTAATAGGTATCTAAATGTCCAACAACTGGCGAATGGATAAAGATGTGGTTTATATATATAATGGAATACTACTTGGCAATGAGAAAGAATGAAACCTTGCCATTTGCAGCAATGTGGAGGGAACTGGAGGGTATTATGCTAAGTGAAATAAGTCAGGCAGAGAAAGACAGATACCATATGTTTTCACTCATATGTGGATCCTGAGAAACTTAACAGAAGGCCATGGGGGAGGGGAAAGGGGGAAAAAAAAAGTTACAGAGAGGGAAGGAAACAAACCATAAGAGACTCTTAAATACTGGGTTGATGGGGGGTGGGGGAGAGGTGAAAGTGGGTGATGGGCAATTGAGGAGGGCACCTGTTGGGATGAGCACTGGGTATTGTATGGAAACCAATTTGACAATAAATCACATTTAATATTAAAAAAATTTAATAGGTACCTAAAATTATATCCTAAATCAAGCTTGTTTTTCCTATTCCAAATATAATAGAAACAGTACTGCCTTAACACAATACAAAAATAAATAACACACACACGATAAAAACTCAAGGAAAAAAACCATCCCTGAACTCTACCAATTTCATTACAAAGTGTAAAAACAGTTTCAGTATATATTAAATACTGAAATATCATCACCAGTGGTGATGATAAATACGTGACTTTGATCCTGAGAATATACATTTCTTCTCTCTTTTGCCTTTAATAGTTATATGTATACAGATTGACCTAAAGAATTAGAAAGGAGAATTAATCTTTTTATCTCATTTCAACGTTTCTAAACATCTGTAAAAATGTATTGACAATAGGATAAATGTATAAGTACATTCTTGCTTTGGGATCATGAACTGGGGAAAAGCACAAGAACAGTCAAGGAGATATGTGAAAGAATGTCATATTTGGACAATTACAAGTCACTCAACATGGCCAGATTGTCAGGTTATAGAACAAATTGAATTGCTGAATACCAGCTAACCTAGAATAAAAAGTGGACTCACACACCAGAACTATATAGTTTGTTTAGGATGATTTAGGTAGAAAGACAGAATATATGAAGGGCACATACATAGTTTAAAAAAATGCTATTCTCATTTTTCTAATATTAACTACAAAAGCTAAGACATTATAATAAAAAAAAAATTCTAAGTAAAGCAAATTACAAAGTACTACAAAAATTTCCTGTTGGTTTTATCAGTTCTACTCAGGGAAAAAAGCATTTAGGTTAAGAGGAGGAAAAAGTTTTTACCTCTGATATCACCCCCAGAACAGAAAGCCTTTCCACCAGCTCCTTTCATAATGATCATGAAAGTTTCAGGATCTTGTTCCCAATTCTATCCAAATTGAAAAGAAAATGGGAAAAGCATACTATAAATGAAAACTCATTTAAAAAATCTATATGCATTTATATACACATATGGATACACACATATACATGTATAGATAAATATATGTCAATACACATAAAGTACAAGCTTTATAAAGTACATCCAAAAGAATGGATCCTAACTTCATTTTCTTTTCTGACATAAATTGGAGACTATTCCAACAAAGTTGCTAGATGAATACACTTTGTGATCCAAATTGTATGATGATATCTGAAGAAATCTTTGCCATGACAACTTTGACACCAAGATGAAAGAAGATGGGCTTAAATATACATCCCAGAAGCTTATAAATCTGGTGAACAAATCAGTCCAAAGACTGTTGATAAACTGAACAAGAACCTTTCTATTGTGGTAATATAGGGCTCCAACCTACTGACAAATTTATAAGCAATAGAATGAAACCACAATACTGATTAGATCTTGAAGTGATTTGAGGTTGGCAGGGGCAACTATAAATAATCAGGATGAAAGAATCAAGAGCCAAGGGCAATTCAAAAGACTATTCACTAAAACATCAGTTAACCAGAGACAAAAAATTAACAGGAGCTGTATAAATTCTACACTTGAGAATAAAAATATAAACACACAAGGAAGAGATGTAGCTGGATGGATGTGGCTGTCCAAAAGACTAATGCAATATTGGACTACATTAATAGAAATATGGCATTCTAACATGGAAGTTTCTACTTTCTTCCACTCTGGTCCACTCCAACCTGAAATACTTGATTTCTCTTTATTACATTTAAAGACATATTATAAGGTGTCCCAAACGGACATAAGGAAATAGAAGACAGACTCATCAAATGAAAAATTAAGGAACTTGTAACCAGGGGAGAATTAGTCTTTGTGGCTGACCATATTAGGTACACCATTTCACTTCACAATAATCTTGTGAGATATTATAATCCCCATTTCACGGCTGAGGTAAATGAAGGACAGAGAGATGAACACTCCCAAGCTGAAGAGTTAATAAACAGAAGTCCAAGTTTCAAACAAAGTAGTCCAACTACAAGTCATGCTTTTCTACAGCACCATGCAGTTCACTTAGAATAGAAAAGCTTATAGTCTTCTCTAAGAATCGTGTCAGAATGCTGTCACATGGAACGTTAGATTTGTTTACTCCTGTACCAAGAGGCAGAACTATTATCACTGGTTAAAAGGTCAGAGAAGCAGAGTGGCAAAACACAGGAAGAAACTCAGAGCTATGGAAAAGTGGAAGGAGCTCTCAGGAGGTCATGAAGTCCCTGTCATTAGGGACGCTTCAAGATAATCACATAGGGAAAGGACGAAGATAAGAAATCAGTGGGGCTTGGGCACTGATCCCAAAGATTCTATGGAAGAGAATCCCAGAAATGTTCTTTTAGGATACATTCTTATTTATTTATTTTTAATGTTTGTTTATTTTTGAGAGAGAAGAGAGAGAGAGAGAGAGAGAGAGAGAGAGCAAGTTGGGGAAGGGCAGAGAAAGAGGGAGATACAGAATCCAAAGCAGGCTCCAGGCTCTGAGCTGTCAGCACAGAGCCTGACACGGGCTCGAACTCATGGGGCCCAAGATCATGACCTGAGCTGAAGTTGGCCACTCAACTGACTGAGCCACCCAGGTGCCCCTAAGGATACTTTTTTTTTTTTAATAATTTTTTTTAACCTTTATTGATTTTTGAGACAGAGAGAGAGAGCATGAATGGGGGAGGTTCAGGGAGAGAGGGAGACACAGAATCTCAAACAGGCTCCAGGCTCTGAGCTGTCAGCACAGAGCCTGACGTGGGGCTCGAGCTCACAGACTGTGAGATCATGACCTGAGCTGAAGTCGGACGCTCAACCGACTGAGCTACCCAGGCGCCCCGCTAAGGATACATTTTTTAAAGTATCCATATAATTTAAGGAAATCACAAACCTTTAGTTGTGGGTAAATGTGCCGAACCATATTAAAGGTTAATGCATTTAGGAACTTTGGTCTGTTTAGTGTTATCACTCCTGCACAACCTCTTCTTTCCAGTAGTACTTCTCCTGCTGCATCCATGTGCATAGACATTCTCTGTGTAAAAAAAGATTAAGCCTAGGATGAAATTCATTAAGATTTTGTCACAAGCCAATATTAAACCATATACAGGTATACCTCAGAGGTGCTGTGGGTTCAGCTCCAGACCACCACAATAAAGCAAATACTGCAATAAATTCAAATGATTTTCCCCCAGTGCATATAACAGTTATGTGTGTCCCATGAACACAACTAGATAACTATCAGTTCATCCTAAATACCCCCAGAAATTAACCTGAAGGCTGACAGAACAAACTCCACAACTAAAGGGAGAGAAGAGGCCACACTATAGAAGCCAAGTTAAACACATGCTTGATAATTATGTCAACCTTGCTTTATGACTGAATAAAGCTGACATTGTGGAAAGGGGTGGGGGGAAGGAATTTTGCTAGTAAATACTAATGATCATCTGCACTTTGAGTCAGAATCTTTGCTGGTGGAGAGTTTTGCCTCAATGTTGATGGCTGCTGACTGATCAGGGTGGAAGATGCTGAAGGTTGGGGAGGCTGTGGCAATTTCTTAAAATAAGACAACAGTCAAGTTTGCTGTATTGAAGGACTCTTCCTTTCACAATTTCTCTGTAGCATGCAATGCTGTTTGATAGCAGTGTACCCACAGCAGAGCTTTCAAAATTAGAGTCAATCCTCTCAAACCTCAAGGAGCTGCTTTATCTACTATGTTTACGTAACAGTCTTAGATCCTTTGTTGTCATTCCAACAATCTTCACAGCATCTTCATCAAGAGTAGATTCCATCTCAAGAAACCATTTTCTTTGCTCATCCATAAGAAGCAACTCCTTCTTCATAGTTTGATCATGAAATGGCAGCAATTCAGTCACATCTTCAGGCTCCACTTTTAATTCTAGGTCTCTTGTTGTTTCCACCACATCTGCAGTTACTTCCTCCACTGATGTCTTGAACCCATCAAAATCATCCATGAGGGTTAGAATGAACTTCTTCTAACTCCTACCAATGTTGCTAGTTTTTGGCCTCTTCCCAAGAATCACAGATGTTCTTAATGGCATCTAGAGTGGTGAATCCCTTCCAGAAGGTTTTCAATTTACTTTGCCCAGATCCAAAGGACTCACTCTCTATGGCAGCTATAGTCTTATAAAATGTATTTCTTAAATAATAAGCCTTGAAAATTCAAAATTGCTCGTTGACCCAGGGATGCAGAATAGATGCTGTGTTAGCAAGCTCCATCAAAGTTCTTGGGCAACCAGGTGCATTGTCAATGAGCAGTATATTGAAAGGCATCTTTTTTTCTGAGCAGTAGGTTTCAACGATAGACTTAAAATATTCAGGAGGCACCTGAATGGCTCACTCGGTTGAGTGTCCAACTTCAGGTCAGATCATGATCTTGGTTCTTGAGTTCGAGCCCCACATTGGGCTCATCAGGGCTTCAGATCCTGTTCCCCTCTCTCTGCCCCTCCCCTACTTATGCTCTCCCAAAAGCAAACAAACATTAATAAACATTTTACATATATACATGTATACACATGTATACATGTATATATGTAAATGTGTGTATGCGTATTCAGTAAACCATGTTGTAAACAGCTGTGTTTCATCCAGGCTTTGTTGTTCCATTTATAAAGCACAGCAGAGTAGATTTAGCATGATTCTTAAGGGCCCCAGGATTTTCAGAATGATCAATGAGTATTAGCTTCAACTTAAAGTCAACGCTGCATTAGCCCCTAACAAGGAAGTGAGCCTATCCTTTGAAGCTCTGAAGCCAGCCATTGACTTCTAGTTATCAAAGTCTTAGATGACCTCTTCTTCCAACAGAAGACTGTTCCATCTATATTGAAGATCTTGTTTATTAGCGTCACCTTCATTATCTTAGCTAGACCTTCTGGATGACTGGCTGCCCTTTGCCATCAGCACTTGCTGCTTCACCTTGCATCTTTACATTATGGAGATGGCCTTCTTTAAACCCCGTTACTAACTTCTGCTAGCTTCAAACTTTTCTTCTGTAACTTCCTCACCTCTCTCAGCCTTCATAGAACTGAACAGGCCTTATTCTGGATTAGGTTTGACCTAAGGAAATGTAGCTGGTTTGATCTTCTATCCCAACTAAAGCTTTCTCCTTATCAGCAATAAGGATGTTTCACATTCTTATTCATGTGTTCACTTGAGTAACACTTTTCATTTCCTTCAAAAACATTTCCTTTGCATTCACAACCTGGCTAACTGGTGCAAGAGGCCTAGCTTTTGACCTATCTTGGCTTTTGACGTGCCCTCCTCACTAAGCTTAAGCATTTTTAGCTTTTGATTTCAAGTGAGAGACATCTGACTCTTCCTTTCATTTGTACACTTGGAGGCACAATTATTAATTGGCCTAATTTCAATGCTGTTGTGTCTCAGGGAATAGGGATGCCTAAGGAGAGGGACATGAAAGAACAGCAGATTGGTGGAGCAGTCAGAAGAAACACAATATTTGTTAAGTTCACCATCTTACGTGGGTGCATTCATGGCGCCACCAAAACAGTTACAACAGTAACATCAAGATCACCGTTCATCAGAATAGTGAAAAAATTTGAAATATCATGAGAATTACCAAAATGTGACACACAGACACAGAGTGAGCAAATGTTGTTGGAAAAATACCACCAATAGATTTGCTCTGCTGATGCAGGGTTGCCGCAAACCTTCAATTTGTAAAAAAAAAAAAAAAAAAAAAAAAAAAATCTGCAAAGCACAATGACACGAGGTATGCCTGGACATTAAATGCAAATCTTTCATACAAGTTAACAGTAAGTAATCAAATGGACTACTACGTATATCTGACAAAGTTTCTTTTTCTCTTTTAAATGCTTATTTATTTTGAGAACAGCACACGAGCAGGGGAGGGGCAGAGAGGGAGTGAGAGGGAGAATCCCAAGCAGGCTCCACCAACACAGGGCTTGATCCCATAGGAGATCATGACCTGAGCTGAAATTAGAGTCAGAGGCTTAACCAACTGAGCCACACAGGTGCCCCTGACAAAGGTCTCTAAAATTCTTTAAATTCTGTAGTAAAGCAAAATATACATACCAAAAGCAAAAGTATATACATAGTATATACAAAGTATACACATAGTAATTAAATCTTTTTTGTTTCTGAAGGAACAGAGTCAACTGATTTAGAACAGAACCTAGTCTTAGAATTACTTGGACTACAAAATACTCTCAAATCTCTTAATTTATGACTATATACCAAGTAATATGTTACGTGCTTGCAAAGCAAAGATGAATAAAGAGGGCAAATAATTCTGACTACAGTAACTACTGACAATCTGAAAAAAAAATAGAAAAGGGGATATTTGAGCTGGGCCTTGATGCATGCCAAGAAAAAGGAGTGCAAGAATCCTAGAGAATAACACATCCTAAAACAAACAATGGATATTTGGAAACATCAAGATTTTTTTTTTTTAATGTTTACTTATTTTGAGAGCGAGCGAGCGTGAGAAGGGGAGAGACAGGGGTAATGAGAAAGGTGGAGAGAGAATCCCAAGCAGGCTGTGCACTGTCAGCATAGGACCAGATGTAGTGCTCTATCTCACGAACCTTGAGATCATGACCTGGGCTGAAATCAAGAGTAGGGCACTTAACCAACTGAGCCACCCAGGCACCCCGGAAATATTAAGATGCTAAATATGAGTGAATAAAGGCTGACTGAGGAAATGAGGGATAGGAAAGTAAACAGATTAAGCAGGTGAGGCCAGATTATAAAATGACAGACTTACAAGTCATATGGCTGTGATGAACTGGCCTATATGCTTACTTAGGAACTCATACGCTGTAACTTAATTATCAGATTTCACTGCTCATGTAATATATAGTACTAATATAAACACCTGTAAGAAACATAACAATCTCCCAGGACTCTGCTATACACAATTGTTAGGACTAATGGCACAATCATACTTATTACTTTAACTAAAAACAATGCTTTAACCTTCACATGAGAACTGTGTACAATATAAAGCTTAAATTGGAAAATTTTAACTAGAGAATGCTAATTAAAAGCAAATGGCACACTTCTTAACTGAAATCTAGTAAAACACAGAAGTCCATAATTTAATAGCATTAAATGTTACACAGTGTTTAAGTCTTTATAAAATCATGCTGCACATTTAATGTCAGCTTAGTTTTTATTAAAATTCATTATCAGATAAAAATAACGTATATTCACTTACAAGGATTATGGAAAAGGCTATTAAAAACAAAGTCTGAATTTTTTTCAATTAAAACTTAAATTGGATAAAGGGTAAGTATCCAAAATCTACAAAGAACTTACCTAACTCAACACCCCCAAAAAACAAATAATCCAGTGAAGAAATGGACAGAAGACATGAACAGACACTTTTCCAAAGAAGACATCCAGACAGCTAACAGACACATGAAAAGAAGCTCAACATCACTCATCATCAGGGAAGTACAAATCAAAACCACACTGAGATACCACCTTACACTGGTCAGAGTGGCTAAAATTAACAATTGAGGAAACAATAGATGTTGGTGAGGATGTGGAGAAAGGGCAACCCTCTTGCACTGTTGGTGGGAATGCAAACTGATGCAGCCACTGTAAAACAGTGTGGAGGTTCCTCAAAAAATTAAAAATAGAATTACCCTATGACCCAGCAATAGCACTACTAGGAATTTATCCAAAGATACAGAAGTGCTGATTCATAGGAGTACATGGACCCCAATGTTTATAGCAGTGCTATCAACAATTGCCAAATTATGGAAAAAGCCCAAATGTTCAACTTGTGAATGGATAAAGAAGACGTGGTTTATTTATACAATGGAATACTACTTGGCAATGAGAAAGAATGAAATCCTGCCATTTGCAACAAGTAACGCAACAAGTAATATAACGAGAAAGAATGAAATCCTGCCATTTGCAACAAGTAATGCAACAAGTAATACCTGGATGGAGCTGGAGGGTATTATGCTAAGTGAAATAGGTCAGAGAAAGACAGATATCATATGTTTTCACTCGTGTGCAATTTGAGAAACTTAACAGAAGACCATAGGGGAAGGGAAGGAAAAAAAAATAGTTACAAACCATAAGAGACTCTTAAATACAGAGAACTAAGGGTTGATGGAGGAGGTGGAGGGTGGGGGGTATGTTGGGGAGAAAATGGGTGATGGGCATTGAGGAGGGCACTTGTTGGGATGAGCATTGGGTGTTGTATGTAAGTGATGAATCGTGGGAATCTGCTCCCGAAGCCAAGAGCACACTGTATACTCTGTTGGTTAGCTAACTTGACGATAAATTATATATTTATAAATAAATATGAGAGAGAATACCATTGGACTCCCGATACATGATGCCATGTGTGGTCACGGCAGGCCCAAACTGTCCATTCTTGCAGGCCATCCAAATTATGACTTGTTTGAGCTGCAAACTGATAAAAGGGATTTTTCCATGACTAGTCATCTATATGGCTATCCAGATGACCTAGTGCCATTTAGCAATAAAACCATCCTTTTTCCATTGCTCTGAAGTAACATTTTTATTGTAATTCTTATTTCCATATCTATGTGGGTCTGTTTTGTACCAATGATTACATTGGTTCTTAATGTCTCATTACCACATTGTTTTTATTACTATTTTATTTTAATCATTGTTGATAGCATACCAATGTCTTCCAATATTGTTTTCCTTCAACACTGTTTTCTTGATCTTTTGTGTTTTCTTATGGATTTTAGAGTCAGCTTGTCAATATCTACAACAAACTTCCACAGGGAGTATGACTACTATGGCAGTGAACTTAAAGACCTATTTAGTGGGATTGACACTTTTGTAATATTGAGTGTTTTATATATAATTTAAAATTTATTTCAAAATTTTATATTTCCCTGAGTAGAGATTTTCCACACCTTTCATTGGATGTATTCCAATTGTTTTTATTTCATTTATTTTTAAGATTTTAAAAGGCAACCACTTAATAGTTTTTAATTATTATTTGTGTATGGGGAAAGAGTCTATTATTCATATTGACCTTATAACAGCTAATAAAAATTTCCCCAAGCATCCCTTAAAGTAATTAAATTAAATTAGGGGCGCCTGGATGGCTCAGTCAGTTGGGCATCCAACTCCTGCTCGGGTCATGATCTCTCAGTTTGTGGGTTCAAGCCCCGCGTCGGGCTCTGTGCGGACAGCTTGGAGCCTGGAGCTTGCTTCAGATTCTGTATCTCCCTCCCTCTCTGCCCCTCCCCCACTCGTGCGCACGTGCTCTCTCTCTCTCAAAAATAAATAAACATTTTAAAAAATAAAAAAAAAAAAAACACTTAGAACCTATAACAATAGTAAAGTGTTTTTTAACCAACTTGGCAAGAAGTTCGGTATCCTGTGATATCTAGAGGGCGAGGAAACAGATATACTGTAGGAGCAAAAACTATTGGAGAGCCTAGGAAAAATAACCTGACAACCCATTTTTTAAAGCATATACACTGGGGGCACCTGGGTGGCTCAGTCAGTTGGGCGTCCAACTTTGGCTCAGGTCATGATTTCACAGTCCACCGTCTGTGGGTTCGAGCCCCGCATCGGGCTCTGTGCTGACAGCTTGGAGCCTGGAGCCTGCTTCGGATTCCGTGACTCCCTCTCTCTGCCTCTCCCCTGCTCCTGCTCGCTCTCTCTCTCTCTCTCTCTCTCTCTCTCTCTCTCAAGAGTAAGTAAACATTAAAATAAAAAAATTTTTTTTAAAGCATACACACCGACACAGTAATCCTTGTTCCAGAAGTTTATCCTATAGACATGTTTACATATGGGCAAAATGAATACACTGCAATGCCATTAGTAATGGCAAAACATTAGAAATGACCTAAATGTTACCAGTGAGAGGCTGGTTAAAAGAATTATAACCATTCCTACAAAAATGCATACTATAGAGGCTTTAAAAGGAATGAGGCAGGGGTACCTATGTACCCCAGTAAGTTAAGTGTCCAACTCTTGGTTTCAGCTTGAGTCATGATCTCATGGCTTGAGAGTTGGAGCCCCACATCCGGCTTTGTGCAGATGGCGCAGAGCCTGCTTGGAATTCTCTGTCTCCCTCTCTCAAAAATAAACATTAAAAAAATAAAAAGAATGAGGCAGCTACCGCTCCATACACTGTTGTGGAACAACCAGGCAGTGTGTTTACAATGCTGCCCACCCACTCTGTACATGGACACATACATTTTTACACACAGAATGTATTTTTTTTTAATTTTTTTTTAATGTTTATTTATTTTTGACAGAGAGATAGACAGAGCATGAGCGGGAGAGGGGCAGAGAGAGAGGGAGACACAGAATCCGAAGCAGGCTCCAGGCTCTGAGCTGTCAGCACAGAGCCTGACGCGGGGCTCAAACCCACAGACCGCAAGATGATGACCTGAGCCAAAGTCGGATGCTCAACTGACTGGGCCACCCAGGCGCCCCAGAATGTATTTCTAAATAGATACAGAAAACATTGCTAAAATGATTGCCTGCAGGAAAGAAAATTGGACTTGGAAGTGAAGGGTGGGAAGACTTTTTAGTGTATGATCCCTTTGAACTTTTTGAATTTTGTGCCTTATGTATTTACTACCTATTCAAACCAGTATTTAAAAAAAATTTTTTTAATAAGAGTAATACATTAAGTGTAAAAGGTATTAAGCCATCTCCAAAAGGGAACTTCGTTAAAAGGCTTTGTTCCAGAGGGCGCTCTTGTTTGACTGTCCATGGGGTCCCCTGAACCCCAGTAATGATCCCACATGTGTGGGAGAGTTGGGAAGATAGGACAACATGCATATACGTGTGCACTGATGACAGCCCCTATCTCCTGCTAAACCATACACTGGTTTCATGGAGCATTCCAGAAAGTTTTAAGGAAGGGTTTTCACAAAGCAAGGCCCAGAGAACTGTGAGCATCTTTGTTCTCCCACTGGAAATTCAACTGTATATAAGGAAGAGCAAATATTAAAATCATTTAAAGAGAGTTATTTTTCATAGTTTGCAGTACAAAAATGTGTTTCAAGTACATGTTATTGTAAAATAGTTGTTTGTACTTATGTTCTTATAACATCTGTTACGTTTACTCTTCCTCTAGTTCTGACTTTTAGAAATAGCAATAAATCTATTTTTTCATCCCCTAAAAGAAAAAAAAGATGCTAAGTAAACATATGAGTTAGGAAACTGTATTTTTTCATTTTCTTACCTTACTGATACTAAAAACATTTGTGGTAAAAGCAAATTATACACAAAAATCACAAAAGAAACCAGACCAAAAAGGACACCAAGTCCACCAGCAGACACAGCCTTCCCCAGATTTCGCCTATCACCTTCTTTGTAGACCTACTCTAGCGGTTAAAGTACCTAGCTTCTCTGGTTTTCGTCCAAGTTCCTACTGACCCACTTGTGTTAGTAGATGAGTAGGACAGATGGTAAGTTTTCTAACCCTCCGACTCCTTCTCTAGACCCTCTCATAATTTCTGTCAGTATTGTGGAAGATCTTATTCCCATACTAAATCTTTTATTCCATAATACTGTAGGGGAGAAAACATAATTTTCCCCCTACCCTTCCAGGTTCTTGGCTAAACTCCTCCCCCACTGTAATAAAGACAGATTAACTGGAGAAAATTTTCATTTCTTAAGTAAGGGGGACAACAATGGTGTGAGACTCAAAAGCAGCAAGGCAACTGAGGTTCATATACCATCCTGAGCTAAGAAAAGAAATAGGGTCTGAGGCTCCTTTCTAATTTCTTTCAGGCATTTGAGAGGGAGGTAAAAAGCTTTTCCCAAATCCGCTGGGTCTTGACTGCCTTCAGCTCAAAATAATTCACATGCGAAAGCTGCATATTTAAGGAATGGCATATTCTGCTCCCCTTAAATACCCATAGTGGTTCTACCTCCTTGATTAAACCCTTACTCATATGACAGGACAGATGACAGATTAAAACAGCTATACTTTTCAGATAACCACATCATTTTAAATCTTAAAATACAGACAAAAGTTTTCCTATCATACAAGCATGTTAAATGCAAGTATTAATAAACTTTCATCTCGAGATCTCCATATTAACCAAATTTCTGTTTGAACCCAAGTCAAATTTGTCAGCCAAAAAAAATTTCATGGTTTTCACTGAGTAGTTTATATAAATTATCACCCAATATGGAAGCAATCCTTCAAAACTTTATTATTATTTGGTTTCAGCTCAGAGATGTTGAGAGCTGAAAAGATGCTCATCCTAACCTTATTAACAAGAAAAAAGGCTGAACAGACTGCAAATTAATGGCTTCTGGTAAGCCCAGAGAACTGAGGTCACAGGGCAAATGGCTGTAATAAAATCTGGAGAGTGACAAGTGCCTTCAGGGAGACACAGGACCAAAATATTTGCTTACTTCAGGCAAAAGCTTTCAGGAAGATTAATTAGAATTTTTGATGACCTGCTGGAGGCCAAATGTGGGCAAATGTGACAGCATGAAGCTCCTGGGGAGGTCACAGTCATGCAGGGTTTTCTCTGGCTGGCTTTTCCTCCTGGAATCCAACCAGGAGCTCTCAGGGAAAACTGGAGAAAGCTCTCCTGTGTGGTGCTGGCTGGGATAGGGAAACAGCAGGTACAGAGAAATCCTTTCCCCTCATCTTTCATACAAAACAAAAGGCTAAATCTGCAGGGGAGTGAGGAAGGACTTCAAAGTCTGTAGCCCAGGGTTCTGGTGAAGCCTCACTATAGTGGGGGAAGTAAATGGAGGTCTACAAAATAAAAGCCTTAATCTCATGGGGGAAGAACCTCGAAACCATTCCCAAAGACTTCAGTGTTTACCAACCACAACTGAGGAAAAGAAATGAGGGGCAAAGGAAAGGGAGAAAAAAAAAAAGCAGCCTATCCCTGGAGGAGGGACAGAAACACTTGTGAGGGCCACATCCCTGAAACCGTGGTTCACAGTACCTTCCAAACATTAAGGCTTAATGGGATAACATTGATAAACTGAGTTTCATCACCATTAAAAACTTCCATTCTGCACAAGATACTATTAAGACAATGAAAGACAAGCCAGAAATTGGAAGAAAATATTTGAATAGCACATATCTGATAAACGACTTGCATCCAGAATATATAAACTCTTAAAACTCAGTAAGAAAAACCCAATATTAAAATGAGAAAAAAAAAACAACACCCTGAAGCTCTTCACCAAAGATATGTGGATGGCAAACAAACATAGGAAATGCTCAAAATCATCTGAAGATCATTAGGAAAATGCAAATTAAAACCACAAGGAGGGGGTGCCTGGGTGGCTCAGTCAGGTGGGCAACCAACTCTTAGTTTTGGCTGGAGTCATGAGCTCACGGTTTGGGGGTTCGAGCCCCACATCAGGCTCGGCACTGGGAGCCTGCTTGGGATTCTTTCTCCCTCCCTCTCTGCCCCTCCCGTGCACTCATTCACTCACACTCTCTCTCAAATAAACAAACTTAAAAAAAAAAAACAAAACGCAATGAGACAGCACTACACACATCAAAATGGCTGAAATCCAAACACAGACAATAACATGCTGCCAAAGGTACAGAACAACAGGCACTCTCTGCTGGTGAGACTACAAAATGGTACAATGACTTTAGGAGACAATTTGGCAAATACTTATAAAGTTACACATAGGCTTACCATACAACCCAGCTGTTGCACCCTTGTGTATTTATCCAAGTGAATTAAAAATTTATGTTCACACAAAAACCTGTACACAAATGTTTAGCAGCCTCACTCATAATTGACAAAAACTGGAAGCAACCAAAATGCTCTTCAACAGGGAAACGGACAAACTGGCATATCCAAAATGGAATACCAGTGATAAAAAGGACCAAGTCATCGATTCATGCAACATAGATGAATCTTAGATGCATTTCACCGAGTGAAAGGATCCAAACCCCAAAGCCTATATATTGTATCATTCCATTCATAAGACATTCTGTAAAGGACACAACAATGGGGGCATAACACACATCAGTGGTTGGGGGTGGCAGAGGCCGACTACTAAGGGAAAGCACAGGGGAAGTTTTAGGTGATAGAACTGCTCTGTATGGTTGTGGGGTGCTGGACGCATGATTTATGCATTTGTCAAAACGCACAGAAATGTACGTCACAAAAAGTAAACTTCAATGTATACAACCTATGCTAAAAAAAAGAAAGACAGCTAAGATGTCACAGGATTCCAACATGGAATGCAGACTGTGACAAATCTAATTAAATTACACATGTATGACATAGCATCACTGATGTAATCATGGTGGTGACTTCAGGGGAGCTGACCCAAGTAACTTTGGAAAACAGTCATCTGATTAGAAAATGTAAAGATAAATACAAAAGGACTGTCTATCAACACTGTGCTCTAGTTGGTAAATTTGTTTTTCATGGGGGATGGTTAACAATTCTGAAACTGCTTTGCATGTATACACGGGTGAAATAAGTAACAGAGGAAAGTTATAGATAAACAAGAAGGGAAGCTTCTATAATGAACCCTGCCCTGGGGCTCTGGATTAAAGTCAGAGATGCCGTCAGAATGATCTCATGCTTAGCTTATATGTGTGTGTGTGTGTGTGTGTGTGTGTGTACACACACACACACAGGATAGAGATACAACTACAGACACGTATACATACATTAGTTATAGTGTAACTACATTAATAACAGGGTTATTACATTAATACATTAATAACAAGGTTAGTATACAGTGTGTGTGCAATCTGCTATACATACATACATTACCCTAGCTCTCTCCCCCTGGAGAAAGCCATCATTCCCCAGTATCAAAAAGCACTCCCAGAAGTCAGATCTTGATTTCTAAATGCAATTCTCTGATACAGAGCTCCAACCAGGGCTCCTTGGAGAAATGGCTGATTCCAGAGCTGCAAGAAGGAAAACATGAGGAGCCCAGAGGACACCTCTGGCATGAAAAAGTAAGGAAGCATTAAAAAAAATAGGATCATATCAAAAGGACACAAGATCCAAAATGAAGGAATTCCTCATAGCCAAAGCTAGAATAATTTGAGTAACACAATGTGATATTAGATTATAACCCAAAGAGTAAGGATCAATGAGCCCACACAGGTATCAATAACTGAATAAGGGAGTGGAGAATGGCTCATCTTTCCTACAGAAGATTCCTAAATAATACACGTAAAAATCTCCCTTCCAGTAGGTAGAGTTTAGTCGCCTCACCTTCTGAGTGTGGGCTGAATTTACTAACTTGCTTCTAAAGAACAGAATGTGACAAGGGGATAATGGTAACTTTAGAGGGGAGAAACCAAACAAACACCACTTGAACCAAGTAATAAAGGTCAGCATCACCAGCTATGTAGTGTGAATGTCATGTATCCCTGATGCCTACATCAAAACCCACAGATACTCTGTTATGATGTGTTGAAAAGGGGGCTTTTCTTTTGTGTTATTCTCTCCAAAAACCTTTTAACTGCAGTTTACTTATTAAAAACAAAAAACACTAGACCCAAGCCTAGATTAAGGGATATTCTACAGGCTACCGTGCCAATACTCCTCCAAACTTTTGAGGTCACAAAAAATAAGATGCAGAAACTGTCACAGACCAGAAGAGACTAAAGAGACATGACAAGGAAATGCAATATGGAATCCTGGAACAGAAAACTAATGGAAAACATGAAATCCAAATAAAGTTTAAAGTTAATAGTAACATACCAATGTTCTTAATTTTGACAAATGTACCATGGGAAATGCATTCATTTGCTAGGGCTGTCAACTCAAAGTACCACAAGCTAAGTGGCTTAAACAACAGAAAGTTACTGTCTCAGAGTTCTGGAGGCTAGAAGCCCAAGATGGAGGTGTCAGCAGGAGGACCACACTCCCCCTAAAGGTGGCTAGGGGAAGGATCTGTTCTGGGCCTCTCTCTCTTAGCTTCTGATAGTTCTTGAAGCAGCCTAATTACAATCTTCACATCACTTCTCCCAGGATGCTTGTCTCCAAATTTTCCCTATATAAGGACAAGAGTCATTTTGGATTGATCCAGTTATCTCTCCTCCTGTATGACCTCATCTTAACTATTTATGTCTGCCATGACCCTATTTCCAATTTGGCTGTTAGAAGACGCTATCTGCCATGGGCCCTGGGGTTTCCTTGCGGTTCCTTCCTGGGTCGTGAACCCAAGAGCCTGACCATTCTCTTTGCCTGGTCATTTTCAGGGTTGTATTTGCTGTGAGCAACTTTACAGAAAGGGTAATGTCTCCCTCTGGGACAGGAGAGCAGGCTTGCTTACAGCTTGCTACAAACCAGCAGGTTCCCCAAATTCAATTTTATTGTTCTGTAATGCAACCCACTGCACATGCAGGCATTCTTCTGGGCCTTCTATGTCACCCCGTGGAACTTGGGGAGCAAGGAAAACCAACACAAACATCAAGCTCAAGGCTGTTTGAAGCGCCACTAACAAGAGTTTCATATCCTCTGCCACCATCCATGTAGTAAAGGCTAACTATTAGCTTGTAATTGGGGTAAAAATCAAATCCCAAGCCCAATGCTGTCCAGTCAGCCCGAAAGCCCTTGGCCCTCCACCTGCCCCCTCCCCATCACAGCCCTCTTCCTCTGTATCAAAATATAACTATCCTGATTTGTACAGTAAACACAAAGTATAAATCCAAAAACATCATCTATTTTTTTAAAATGGATATATTTTTCAAGTCTTTTAGTCTAGAAGTTCTCCCTTCATCCCCTTCTTTTCCTTACAATTTGTTGAAAATAACAGGCCAATTAACCTGTAAAGTTTCCCAGGGTTTTGCTGATTCCACATGCATGCTACTTACTTATTTTTAACAGCTGTCCATTTTTACATATCAATTTAATCAGTCCCCTATTGGTAAACACTGAGTAATTTTCAATTTTTGCTATTTCAATGATGCAGGAATATTTTTAAGCATGGATCTCCAAGCACGTAGGCCAAGTACTTTTCAGGACATTTACAGAGGGTCAGACTTTGAGCAAAGAATATTACAGAATCTCCTGGTAATGCCATTAGAATGACGTACATGAATGGACAAATAGGATTTTTTTCTTACCTGAAAAATTCATGGCCTTCTCAAAACCTAAAAACAACTGTTAGTTCATTAACCAAAATCATTCAAGCGAAAGGAGATAAAGCTTCCAGTATTTGCATAATTTATGTATAGGTTAATTCTGCAGAAAAAATTAAATATCTTTTCTGAAAATATCACAAATTTTTAACAAAATCTAGAAAAGGTTTCTATAAAGAAAAATTGCCATATTAGGAAAAATTACAGAGACTAGAGTTGGAAATGGAATTCACATACAATCCACATTTGGGCAGGGAAGGGGGAAGGACATAAGGGATAAAGGACAACAGAGAAGGGAAAGAAGAAATGCTTCTAGCCAGAACCATGATAAAGGAGGAAAACAGATGTAAGGTGGAAGGAAATTAGAACTTTCTTAAATCTTTATTGTACATCCAAGAAAGACAACAGGTTCACATTTACTTTTATTTTCAAATATTTTCTTAGGCAATCAGCAAAAGCTGTTCCTTATTATTAACTTACCATTTAGAAGTTTTCCATGGACACTATGGTAAAACATTTGACTGAACACTTAATCCTGAAAACACCTCTAATGAGTTATATACCAGAAACTCCTTTCCACAGATAAGGAAACTGAGGCCCAGGGAAGTTAGATCACTTGCCTAGAGTCATACAGCTTTGGGGCAGGACCAAGATTCAAATCTAGGTTTACCTCATTCTAGAACTATTGCTCTAACCATTATACCCCTAAACAGACTCTCCCAATCATCTTCTTCAAATGATATCATCCTACCCACTCTAACTCACTCCACAGAACTTTTTCTACTTCCATAAGGCCTGGGTGACCCGTTATTTACATCTGTTCCAAGGAGAAACGTGAAGGAAACTTGCTGAAATGTATAAACACCATCAACACACAGCTCTGTGCTGAACTGAATGCATGAAGTCGGCCAAAATAAAACTCCTAAGCCACACACAACTTTACGATGTCTACTTTGCTAGAACATAGAAATATTCTGGCAAAATCCATAGTAGCAACATTTCCCAAAATGTGCAAAAGGATGATTGGTGCTGCTACGCGGAAAGATAAATGGTCCATGGTCAAATCAGTCTGGGGAAAAAAACTTAAACAAATATCAATAAGACATTTTAGTCCTTAATATGCAAATATTAAATATAAATTTTTAAACAATGAGCAGTTTTCTTACCTCATTAAAAAATTTTTTTCATGGAATATTTACTTCTTTGGACTTGTACTTTGCAGGCTACATTTTGGAAAACACTTTAGAGTTGTCATAAACATTGTGAGAAATGAACCTTTCCTTCCAGTACCTGGTACATAGGTATCTCAAAAATGTTTAAAAAGCTTGGATGAATAATCCATCATTCTAGTGATGCAGTTCTGCTATAACGCAAGCCTAGGGCAAGCATCACGTTGTGGATATCCACACCTTCCATTATATGTAACATCACTGCCGTTGAATGGAGTTGCAACCCACAGACACACCCAGGAAAATAGCCTACCTTTAGCCGAACATGATTTTCTCTGACATCTGACTTTCGTCTTTATCCAAACACGTATCTTTCCTACTCCTAAGATTTTCACCTATTTCCAGCAAATGTTGAATGCCATTAAATTTAAATTACTGTAACCCAAAAAGGACACCAAAGCAATGTAAGTAAGGTTCTTAGCATCTAACAACATTTAATAAATGTTGATTATTCAAGCTTCACTCAATCCTTCCTGACTTCAAATTGGATCAGTAAATTCCTCCACAATATTTCAGAGCCTCTCAAATGGTCTTTAGCTGTGTTCTATTCTCTCACCTTTTTGTGATAATCTACTTTCCATCTTCAATTATTACCTTTAGGCAGCTGGCTCAAACTTGCATTTCTTTACTTCTCCAGAGGCCTGGGCCCCTATTTCCAAATGCCTGCTAAAATTACAGAAGTGCATGGTGCCCTATGCTCAACTTGGTAAAAAACCAAATTTACCAACAAATTTCTCCCCAACAAATCTGTCTCTCCTCCTCTGTTCCCTAGAACAGGTTAAGGCATCACCATTTTTCTCAACCAGACTTGTTCTCTTCCCCTCTCTGCCAACAATGTGAGGCAGTTGCCAAGTACTGGAAAATCTATTTCTAAAACAACTCTCTCTTCCATTCCATTCTATTCCCATTGCTGTAAGCCATGTTACAATCTTCCTTTCTGGCAGATTTCCAGAACCTCTGCCTGGTGGTCTGTCTATACTTCACACTGCCACCAGAGAAAATTTTGCAAAAACATAATTTTAATCTTGTTCCTGCCATTCAAAAATGGTCAATGACTCCCTGTCACCTTCAAAAACATCCAAGTTACTTGGCATGGCCTTCAAGTCTCTACATCGGATCCTGGGTGAAATGGGCCCACCACCACATAGCACTCCTTATAACACAGATACTCAGAAAGCCCTAAACGTAACCTCTGTTCTCCCATCACACCTTCTTGCCACATAGAACAAGCATATTGTGTAACAGAAAGAAACCAGATTTTAGAGTCATACAGATGCAAACATTAGTTTAGCCACTCACTACTGTACACCCTCAAGCAAGTTATTCTCAGAGCCTCAGTTTCTGCATTTGTAAAATGGAGATAATAGAATCACTTTAGGATTACTATATGAAGATCCACTTATTCCCATCTCCACATGTTGAAACCATAATTGTTCTTCAAGGCCCAGATCAAATGAGTTTCCTCCAGTAAGCTTTCATTGGTTATAAAGTCAGTATCACTCTATCCCACCTTTGTTCACACCTTTAATTTATTTGGCCTTTTTACCACACTTTGTCAAATATCCTTTTTTTAATTTAAATTAAAGTTAGTTAACATAAAGTGAAGTCTTGGCTTCAGGAGTAGAACCCAGTGATTCACCTCTTACATAGGACACCCAGTGCTCATCCCAAAAAGTGCCCTCCTTAGTGCCGAGCCCATCCCACCTACCTCCCCTCCAACAATACTCAGTTCTCTGTATTTAAGAGTCTCTTATGGTTTGCCTCCCTGTTTTTATCTTATTTTTCCCTCCCTTCTCCTATGTTAATCTGTTGAATTTCTCAAATTCCATGAGTGAAATTATATATCTTTGACTTATTTCACTTAGCATAATACACTCTAGTTTCATCCATGTTGCTGTAATAGGCAAAATTTCATTCTTTTTCATCACCAAGTAGTAACCCACTGTGTATATTTGGCCTCTTTCCATAATTTGGCTATTGTTGATAGCACTACTATGAACATTGGGGTGTACGTGTCCCTTCGAATCAGCACTCCTGTATCCTTTGGATAAATACCTAGTACTGCAATTGCTGGGTCATAGGGTAGTTCTATTTTTAATTTTTTGAGGAACCTCCACACTGTTTTCCAGAACGGCTGCACCAGTTTGCATTCCCACCAGCAGTGCAAAAGTGTTCCCCTTTCTCGGCATCCTCACCAACATCTGTTGTTTCCTGAATTGTTCATTTTAGCCATTCTGACAGGTATGAGGTGGTGTCTCATGGTAGTTTTGATCTGTATTTCCCTGATGATGAGTGATGTTGAGCATTTTTTCACGTGCCGGTTGGCCATCTGGATGTCTTCTTTGGAGAAGTGTCTATTCATGTCTTCTGTCCATTTCTTCACTGGATTATTTGTTTTTCAGGTGTTGAGCTTAGTAAGTTCTTTATAGATTTTGGGTACTAACCCTTTATCTGATATGTCATTTGCAAACATTTTCTCCCATTCCATCAGTTGCCTTTTAGTTTTGTTGATGGGTTTTTTTTGTTGTACAGAAGCTTTTTATATTAGTAAATATTTCTAGGCCTTTTTATTAGACTATTCATTTCTTGAGGTCAGGAATGGTCTTTCATAATAGTATCTCAAAGTACTTAGTTCACTGCATACAAAGCAAGCACTTAATGTGTATCTGTTCAAAAACCATAGATTATAAATTGGTTGACACAGATTCTAGATCATCACCTAGATATACAAAATAAGACTTGACTGCTGTCGTGAAAACAATAAGTACAGTGTCATTTCATGCAGCCCATCCAGTGAACCTTCATATGGAAAAGAACTACTTTCAGAAATAAGACCACAGTTTTCTCCGTGTTGAGATCGAATTTATATGGAAGAAATGAGCTTTTGCACATTAAATGCTGTGTAAGAGTTTAAAATATGATATTATGGAGGGGCGCCTGGGTGGCTCAGTCAGTTAAGCATCTGACTTCAGCTCAAGTCATAATCTCACAGTTCGTGGGTTCAAGCCCCACGTCGGGCTCTGTGCTGACAGCTCAGAGCCTGGAGCTTGCTTCAGATTCCGTCTCCCTCGCTCTCTGCCCTACCCTTGTTCACACTCTATCTCTATCTCTCATATATAAATAAACATTAAAAAAAAATTTTAATAGAATATCATGGAGAAAGAAAGAAATCTTTCCATGAATAGTTTTGCAAAAATATGTCCACATCAGCCTATGGATACAAATGAAACCTCATTAATAGGTTCTACTTGCTTGCATTAGCTTGATAAACCTTGCCCCCCTTTCCAGGTTCAGGTCTTCATCCACAATCTTTGAAGGGTACGAATGTCATACTGTTATCATAAATCAGTCCTATCCACTTCTCATAACTCTGCCAATAGTACTGCCATCAGTAGCATGCTTTCATCACTCCATTATGAAATAAAAAGGGCTCTTGCTCTATTGGCTTTCTTAGAAGGGTCACGGAAGGACTCCTTGGAATACAGCCGATCTCTGAAGCACATGTAAAAGCCAACACTGGGATAAGAATGATTCAGTCTTCAAGCCCTGCTGAAAGTTCAGTTTATCTTCCTTCTCACAATGTGGTTTATGCCTCAGGTTACCATAGTCCAGGTGATCTGGATTCTGTCATGTCTTTCTATTGTAACTGGGTGCATGTGTATAAATATGAATCTGTAATATTAAGTTCTTATTCCTAGAAACTCCTCAGCTCCCATGTATATATGCTGACTAAAATAATTAAGGGTAGGATGGGATATTCCAGTCTTAATTTGCCCATCTCCATTTAGGCTTACCTGAAACAGATTCTGCAATAGTTACTTAATGCCCACTCTGTCTCGGGCTGTAAAGTGCAATAGGAAAGTCTATGGAGCCAGACCGACTGGATTAAAATTCCACCTCCTATTTACTAGCTGGGTGACAGTGAGGCATACATATTACATAGCCTCTCTGTCCTTCAATTTCTGATCCATTAAATAGGGATAAAGCCATATAATCCCTTAACCAAAAACCCTTGGGTCCAGATATGTTTCAAAATTCAGAAAATTTTCTAGATTTTGGAAAGGTAACACAATACATATTAATGTTATAAAAAACATCCCAAGTAGAATCTGGTCAGTACACTGCAGTAAAATGCTTTAACACTTCTGCAGCACACGATGAATATGCGTACCTATTAGGATAAAGAAAAAAGAGCTTCAAGTACATTCAGGTCAGATTTTGTCACAAAATGCATTTATCACAAACTAACCACAAACTTTTGGTTTTGAGGTTTCAGAATTACAGTTAAAAGATCCACAGTATCTATTCTATAGAACTACAATGAGAATTAACTGAGCAAATACATATCAAGTACTTGGAAGAGCACCTGGCATACAATAAGTGCTATATCAGAGTGACTTGGCTTTTTGTTTGTTTTTTATGTACAAGGTACTTGCCAGGCTACACAAGAGTATTTTAGTCCATTTGAGCTGCTATAACAAAAGTATCATAGACTGGGTGACTTATACAACACTTCTCACAATTCTAGAGGCTGGGGGGTCCAAGATCAAGGCACCTGCAGATTTAGTCTCATGAAGTCCCTCTTTCTAGTTCACAAAAGACTGTCTTCTTGCTGTGTGCTCCTTCATAAGGGAAAAGAGGTGAGAAAGCCCTTTGGGGTCTCTCTTATAGGAGCACTGAGCCCATTCATGAAAACACCACCCTTCTTACCTAATCATCTCCTAAAGGCCCCACCTCCAAATACCATTGCATTGGGGATTAGATTTTAATATATGAACATAAAGTTCAATCCATAGCAGAGAGACACAAAAATTAATAAAAATTTCTTCCTTGCAAAATGATAAACTAAAAACATCTAAGCTTTGGAAGAATGTTATTTGAACGATAGTAGCTAACAAATATAAAATAATTACACACCAAGCACTAGTGCTAGATTTTTAAGTGAATTATTTACCATTCATAAGCACTCTAAGATGGATAGTATTATCTTCATTCTGTAACATCTAAAAGGAAGCTGAGAGAGATGAGATAATCTACCCAAAATTAAGTAGTGGACCCATTATTTAACCTAAGCATTCTGGGGCACCTGGGTGGCTCAGTCAATTAAGTGTCCGACTTCAGCTCAGGTCATGATCTTGCAGTTCTTGAGTTCAAGTCCCAGGTCGGGCACTGTGCTGACAGCTCCGAACCTGGAGCCTGCTTTGGATTCTGTCTGTCTCTCTCTCTCTCAAAAGTAAATAAACATCAAAAAATAAAAATAAACCCAATCAGGGGCACCTGGGTGGCTCAGTCGGTTGGGCGTCTGACTTCAGCTCAGTTCATGATCTCACAGCCCATGAGTTCAAGCCCCGCGTCAGGCTCTGTGCTGACAGCTCAGAGCCTGGAGCCTGTTTCAGATTCTGTGTCTCCCTGTCTCTCTGGCCCTCCCCTGCTCATGCTCTGTCTCTCTCTGTCTCAAAAATAAAATAAAAACATTTAAAAATTAAAAAAAAAAAATAAACCCAATCATCCTGAATTGAAGACCACACTCCTTAATTTTTTTTTTTAACATTTATTTATTTTTGAGAGAGAGAGAGAGACAGAGCATGAACAGGGGAGGGGCAGAGAGAGAGGGAGACACAGAATCGGAAGCAGGCTCCAGGCTCTGAGCTGTCAGCACAGAGCCGGACGCGGGGCTTGAACTCACGAACCGCGAGATCATGACCTGAGCCGAAAGTCAGACGCTTAACCAACTGAGCTACCCAGGCGCCCAAAGACCACACTCTTATTCATAACTTTCTACCATCTTGTACAAGTTGTGTCAAGTCTTGACACAAGTCTTAAAAAATTGGGAACCATGTGGCATAAAGGTCAACAAAATCTTCCGGTATTTTCCACTTCCCTAAGAACATTTTATATTACACATCATAATCTAATAATGCCAGCAAAACAGAGTCCAAACTTACCAAATGTTGCAGTATGATATTCGTCCTTTTGAATGAATTAAACCTGAAACAAATGTAGAATACAATGAACACAGTAATGTGGGTAGTCATGTCTCAATGTATAAATACCATATTTCCTTTTGTTTTAGCCTCTTTTAAATAATATTAGAAAAAAATGTTTTTGGTTTTTTTTAAAGGTTTAACTCTCATTCTTTGTGGTAAGAACACAAAATGGTACAGCTACTTTGAAAGACAATTTGGCGGTTTCTTACAAAACTAAACATACCTTACCACATAATCCAGCAACTACACTCCTTGGTATTTACCCAAATGAAGTGAAAACTTACACACACACACACAAACTTGCACATGCATGTTTATGGTAGCTTTACTCAGAATAGCCAAAATACGGAAGTAATCAAGAGGTCCTCCAATAGGTGAATGGATGAATGAATTATGGTATATCTATACAATGGAATACTACTCAGCAATGAAAAGAAATCATCAATCATTCCACAATAAGACATACAGAAATCTTAAATATATACTGCTAAGCAAAGGAAGCCAATCTGAAAAGGCTATATATGGTATTATTCCAACTACAGGACATTCTGAAAAAGCCAAACCATGGGGACAGTAAAAGATCAGTGGTTACCAGGAGTTTGGGGGAGGGAGAAAAGGAAGAATACGTAGAGCACATGGAATGTTTTCAGCAGTGAAATTAGTCTGTAGGATTATATGGTAGAGACATGCCACACATTTGTCAATTTTCTACTCAATATTTTAATAAACCTAAAACTGCTCTAAAAAATAAAGTATTAATTTAAAAAAAAGAGTTCGGTAAAGACACAATAAGCATTCTCAGACACTGCTGTGAAATCTACAAATTGGTACTACCTTTCCAGCAGGCAATCTGGAAGCACAGTTCCACAACTTTTAAAATGATCATACCCTTACACCTAGTAATTTCACAAGCATTTGTATTAGGGAAATCACATATGATCAAATTTTGATTTATAAGGATGTTCACAATTATTTACAGAAGGGAAAAACTGGAAACAAACTAACAATTTTTGTGTGTGTGTATACATTTAGTTTTCCTACAACAATGTAAGTTGTACACTTTTAATATTTAAAAGTGACATTATCTTGGGGTACTTGGGTGGCTCAGTCAGTTGAGTGTCCAACTTTATTTTGGCTCAGGTCATGATTCCAGGGTCGTGGGATCTAACCCTGCACTGGGCTCTGTACTGAGCACAGAATCTGCTTGGGATTCTCTCTCTCTCTCTCTCTCTCTCTCTCTCTCTCTCTCCCTCTCCCTCTCCCTCCCTCCCCCCCATGCCCCCTCCCCACTTATGTTCTCTTTCTAAAAAAAATAACAGAAATAAATTTTAAAAATAAAACTGAGCATTATCTTTCCTTTCCAGTAAAACAAAATTAAAAATAAAATTATGATAGAGAATGTCAATTCCATAGAATGTCAATTCCAAATAAGATCCTACACGTTCTTCTAATTTTCCCATCAAGTGGCAGAACTCAAGTCATCATTAGGAGAGAATTTTATTTTAAACGTATCATCTTAAACTGCAAGGATGTCCATTAAACATCACAAACATGCCAAAGAAGCCATGCTGTCAAAATGCCCACTTAACTCATCCAAACATCTTAAACCCACCCTTTACTGACCTTCTCTAACCCCATTTTAAGGTTTTTATTTTTTTAACGTTTACTTATTTTTGAGAGAGACACAGACAGAGCACAAGTGGGGGAGGGGAAGAGAGCGAGGGAGACACAGAAATCTGAAGCAGGCTCCAGGCTCTGAGCTGTCAGCACAGAGCCCGACTTAGGGTCCAAACTCACCAACATGAGATCATGACCAGAGCTGAAGTCGGACACTCAAGTGACAGAACACCCAGGCGCCCCTATTATGTTTATTTTATATCTTGCTTTCTTTTTGTAATTCTATTGTGATTATGTTTCCATGTCAAAAGTATTATTTAAATATTTTTAAGTAAATATTTTCATTGGTTTTGTAATGGTTTTGTATAGATGACAGTTTTTAAAATATTACTAGAGGCAGCTAGACCAAGTTGCTGCTGCACCCTTTGCCTCCACCATCCCCACCCCCACCAAAGTCAGTTAAAAGAAACTCAACCCTAACCACGATGGAGCCCTTGAGACCTCAGAAAAAGAACACAAGGAGCAGTTGAATGCATTAATGAAGTACAGAATGCAATAGACTTAATGAACAAGCCAATGAGGTTTTGAAAGCGCAACAGACCTATAACAAATGCCACTGACCAATTTTTTCCAGAAGAGGTTGGAATTGATTGCCCAAATCCCACATCTTTGGGTTAACATTTGTCACTCATCCACAAGTATCTGCACTGCATTATTGGACAGGAGTTAGAGTGACAGAATTTGAAGATATTAAATCACGTTACAGAATTGTGATAAAAAAAAAAAACCCTTACTTTGAATATAAAGTTCTCTCCAAAGAATTTCATCAAAATGAGAGTGGTAATCCATCTTCAAAGTACACTGAAATCAGATGGAAATCCAGAAAGGATGTGACAAAATGTTCAAGTTAAATGCAGAATAAAGCCAGCAGGAAGAGAGAGCATGAGGAAACCACAGAGCTCTTTCTCTGGCTTACTGATGATTCTGATGCAGGTGCAGATGAGGTTAGGGGAGCTCATCAAAGATATTTGGCCAAATCCATTACAGTACTACTTGGTTCTTGACATGCTGATGAAGGGGATGAAGATGATGATGATGATGATGATGATGATGATGATGATGATGATGGAGTTGGAGCAAAGACAGAAGGATGAGGAGAAGATGACTAAGGGAACGCTAATGGATTCTAACCTTTTTAAATTTTCTCCAGGCCCCACAAGCAACTTTCAATCTTCCCACCTCCCCCACCTCTTGTGTTCAGTCGCTCTGGTTTTTTGAAGCCCCTTCTGATTTGTACTATGGTTCTCAACTTACTTTAGGAGGAAATACCTTGAGAAGAATACAGTGGGTACAGAATCCCTATCCCTTCTGGTTCCAAATTCATTTGTATCCTTTCCTGCTTAAAAATTTTATGAAATCAACACCACAATGTTCTGTGGAGGAAAAAAAGAACAACCTTCTGCTCCCTTAGCTCTGCTGGAAGCTGGAGGGTGCTGGGCTCCTGTGTAGTACATAGAATTTTAGCTTTTTTTCCTCCTTTCTCTGTATATTTGGCTCAGAGAATACACTGTCTCTGTGTGAATATGAACAGTTAGCACCTACCAACGCGTATCTATTTTCTTATGTAAAAAAAAAGAAAACCACGGGGCGCCCGAGTGGCTCAGTTTGTTAAGTGTCTGACTTCGGTTCAGGTCATGACATCACAGTTCGTGGAGCCCCCCGAATTATAAATTCAGGTGACTTAATTTATAAAAACATTTGTAATCCAACTTTTCCAGAATGTTTTCTTTTATATTACACTTAAATTGCACAATACCACAAAAAACAAAAAGGGGAAACCACTAATTTGTTTAAATTGGTCACACTTCACATTCCTGGACTAGCAGGTTTTGAATTTGTCTTACCACAAGTAAAATATTCTTATTCTAGCCCAGTAATTCCACAATTTGTCTGAACATTAGAATCACCTGGAAACCCTAGTAAACATTCCAAAGCCCAGCTCACAGCCAAGAACAATTAAATCAAACTCTGGAGGTCGGACACAGGCATAGGTATTTTGTTTGGAGCTCCTCTAAGTGATCCCAAAGTGCAGACAAGTGGTCATTAAAATCAACTTTGTAAAAATTAAACTGAAGTGACAGATACTAGCATAATGCTTATTTAGGGGTATTTTCTAAATAGGGATTTCATATAGACTTTTAAAATCTGAACTATACTTATCGTGAAGCACCATTTTTAAAATTTTTTTGAACTTAAAAAATTCCAAAAAAATAAAGTTGAATTATCAAAGATTTAAGGACTGATTTCTTTAGATCCAGAATAACCCTGAATTCCTTAATAAGACCAGTACCCAAATGCCAGTTCAAGGTTAAACACAATGCTGCCAGACTGGCATGTCTTATGTAATAGTTTAAGTACTACCTGCTGCATACAGAAACACAGGCCTGGCTTCAAGTCTTGGTTTTATCTGGGAGATAGAATTTTAGCTCAAAGAAAGTCAATGTATACCTACCAAACGCAAGTGCAAAGCACTGTGCACAGCACTTAAAGGTCACAAAAATCTCTGGAGCAATTGCTACAAAACACAAAAAGCTAAAAGGTTCCTTACCAGACTCCATATAATCATTAATTTTATTTCTTCCAATTTATACTCAACCATTATTTAAAATCTGCTATTATCTTTTACATCTTAAAAAATGTATTTGAGTGTTTAGAGTCCCCAAACAATTCTGAATTTATGGTCTTCTCTTTCCTTCCTGTTGGCTCCCAGACTGCCATCTGGTGGAGAGAAATGGACACGCACACTCTAGCTACTGTTAATTTACTAAATCACTTAAGCAGACTTACTTCCTTCAGGTGATGGTCAACTGATCTGCTTGGGGCAGCTGTTCTCCAAGTGTGCTTCCTGAACCAGCACCATCAGCATCCCGGGACACATGTTAGAAATGCAAAGTCTTGGCCCCACCCCAGACCCACTGAATTAGAAACTGTGGAGTGAGCCCAGAAATCTGTGTTTAACAAACCTCCCAAGTGATTCTGATAAATGCCAAAGGTAAAAACAACTGACTTAGAAGGAGAAGAACATTATCAGTCAGGAGATTTTTTTGCAATTAACCAATAAAGCACTCACGAGTTTACAAAATTAAACAACTTTTCATGAATTTTTTTAAGATGAGATCATGAAAATAGTGCTTAATAAAGATTACAGCAGAAGTAGGCAAGGGAGAAGGTGAAGAGAACAAAAAATCAAACCCAAGGCCAGGTAATTCAGGCATGAACTGACAAACAGCAGCTGCAGAAACAAAGGAATGATTTACTAGGAACTATTAGTAAAAATTCAAGGAAAAGAACTTTGTCAACAGCAATTCCAAGATTTCAAGCGAGAATAGCTAAGAGAATATAGGCACTGAAAAGGCTGGCAAGGAAACTAGCTGGTTTGTAGAATGAAATATGAATTCCATTTTCAGTTTCTTGAGACTGTATTGACATAAGTAGAAACATTCAAGAGCAAGCAGACTGGAGTCTGAAAGAAAAGTTAGGACTGAAGACATGTCACAAAATTACCTGCCAGCTCTCTATGAGGAGTCGATGAGGGATCTGCAGTTGAAAATTAGTGGCCTGAATGCTGGGTCTACAAATGTGTTTTGTCTGGTCAGCAGTGTTTTAAAACAACAAACATTTGAAACCAAAAGGTTCCACCTAAAAATGCAGTTTCCCAGAAAAATTAGTAGTTATGGAAACTGCAGGTCTACATTCTACAATGGCAACAATGCCTGGGGCTGAGAAGCTGGCTCCTTTAGACAGAGCACTTTCTCTAGCTCATAGTTCCCTACTAGTCCCCAGTGCTGTCATCTAGACAGCATCACTCAATGCTTCCTTCCTAGCCTCTGCATTTGGGTCTGTGACTCCTAACACAGAAAAAATATAAGGGAATCAAATATTGAGCCTTCAGAAACAACTATGTATGTAGTGAAAGAGAAAAGAGGCAGCTCAAGAAGAACTAAAATAGTGTAGTTCAACAGAGTACACAGCAAATGGATAAGGCACTGAGTGCCTTTAACAACTTAAAAGATCAATCTCTTTGAAGAGCCTCCCTGACCCTCTCTTTCCTTTCTAAATCCCATTCTTCTCATACTTATACTTTTCCTTTAAGACACTATCAGAGTTTATAACTATTACTTTTATCTAAACATCTGTTTCTTGTCTGCTTTCCTTTGGGACTTCAAGGCCTTAATAAGGAAGATAACAAGTAGTCCAGATTGGCTACAGGATAACCAAAGTGCCTAGAACTCCCAGAAGCTAGAATATAAAAGTCTGGTAGAATTCATGAGTAAATTGGGGCCAAATCTTTGAAATCGGGCTGGGAAATTTTTATTTAATTCCAGAGGTAGGAGGACACCTTTCAAGAACTTCTTAGGAGAAGAATGGCAGACACAGAACTGAACTTTAGCAAGATTAACCTGGCAGTGAGATGCGGAAGCTATTCAAACTGGGAAGAAGTCCACCAACAAGTTTCTGCAAAATGAACAAGGGAAAAATTTGAAATGATTGTTCAAATTTGAATCAGCAGTCAGAAATAAGAATTGGGAATGTGGGAGAATTTACATAACTTTAAAAATGTAGAAGAATAATAAGAGTTCCAAGAAACTGGAAGTGCAGATGAGGAGTAAGGGTTACACTTACGTGCTAGTTACAGTTGAGGTACAAATGAGACATTCAGGTGAGTGTGGCCAGCACTAGCACTTTGGATAAATCAAGATTAGACATACACATTTGAGAGTTTTCTTCAGAGAACTGTGCTTTATTTGGAACCTTCCCCCCCCCCCCAAAAAAAAACCCCAAGGGCTGTACTGGCACTAGGGGAAGATAAGAAGTAGTGGAGAGGGAGGAGGGAAAGACAGGGCCAGAAAAGTCAAGGGAAACCAGAGTTCAAGAGGGGACTGCACAACAATGTCAACCACAGCTGAGAGGACTTATTTCCTCTCAAAAGCACTCTGTGGCACCCTATTCCTTAATACATTTGTGGGTTAGGCTATTGTAGACTAGATGACACTGGCCTCAGGTCTCTGCTTTGCTAGGGTAATATCCACTCCAAGGTCCTGGAAAAGACCTGATTTAAACCCCAAAAATGGTCTGGGACTCACCTAACCAGTCTGCAACCTTGAGATCAGGGGGTGGAATAAAGCCAACTTGAACTCTAGGGGTGTCAGATTCTTTCCCAAGTTAGGTAATTTTGTTAACCAGTATGTCTTCCTATTTGTTTCTCAAATAATCCGGTGTTTACTCACAACTTCAAAAAGCAGCAGCAATAATGACGTGCTGATTTTCTTAATATTTGCCATGTTCAGAGACACAGGGACAACTAATTTCAAGGTATTAAAAAAACAAAAACAAATGGGATGCCTGGCTGGCTCAGCTGGTAGAACGTGCAACTCTTGATCTTAGGGTTGTGAGTTTGAGATCTCACACTGGGCATGGAGCCTACTTTAAAAAATAAAATGCTATTAAAAAAAAAAAAAGCATTCACATTGCTGGGCACCTGGCTCACTTAGTCGGAAGAGCATGCAACTCTTCTTCTTCTTTTTTTTTTTTTTTAATGTTTATTTGTATGGGGGGGGGGGTGAGTGGAGAGGGGCAGAGGAAGACAATCTGAAGCAGGCTCCAGGCTCTGAGTTGTCAGCACAGAGCCAGCCACACATGGGGCTCGAACTCAGGAACCTGGAGATCTGGAGATCATGACCTCAGCCGAAGTCCGACACTTAACCGACTGAGCCATGCTGGTACCCCAGAAAGGCATGAAACTCTTGATCTCAAGGTTGTGAGCTTGAGCCCCACATGGGTTGGGGGGGGCGTACAGATTACTTAAGTAAAAACACAAAACAAAACAAAAAAGAAACTCTTCCACTTTTCTTTTATTGAGATCCAGGTCTGTGAATACAATGTTAAACAACCAGACATCTTCCCCTAAAGCAGTAACCACTGTTCTTAAACCAAAGAAATGCTCCCATCCCTTTCCCCCAAGGCAAACTCAAAAGCTAAAGAACCCAGCAATTGAAGTTATGGAGTAAATAAGATGGCTCTCCTTTGAAGTGGTCACAGCTGCTACCAGAATGCACAGAGGCAGGCAGTAAGCCTCAAGACTGATGCAGCCTAACTTCCTAAACTCATTACGACTAGATTTCCTTAACCGAGCTCAAGCTGCATTCAGCAGCACTTTCAAAAGCTGAACACCAAGTTCGCACACATACTCCTCCAAACCACAATATGTGTCCACAACACCAACCTGGACGTTCCGTACACCTGTATTAACGCTGGAGCCAGCCAACAGAACTGAACGAGAAAGGCACACCACGTCCACAGGTGTTAACAGCTGCCAAAGCAGGCGCGTCTGTTAGCTGCACAAAACACGGCACGAAAATCCTCCGAGTTGAAACCCCGCGTGTCCCCCAAACTATACTCAACTTTGAAGAAAGGAAAGAAATGGGGGTCAAAAGTAAAGAAAGTTGTGTGTGCCCTGTGGAGACCGCTTTTAGGCACACAGGCTTGAGCAACGGAATGTAGAATACATATCGGCCCATCAGGCGACCCACCTCGAGATATTTAGTGGCCCTAACTGACAATGAGCTACTTACCACTAGGCACAGTTGCCAAGAAATAAATTCCATACGTGGCCACACCTCATCAACCTTCCCCTTTAAAAACAGGCCCATTCACGGCCTCCGTGCAGCCTCTTGCATGCAGTCCTGCTCGCGGCTCCCTTACGATATAGTCAATAAACTTCTATCTTCTTTGTTCTGCCTCAGGTGAATTCCTACACCTCCCGCCCCTTCCACCTGATCGTTGCCCCACATTTGGGGGTCCCCACCCAATGCGGAGACACCACAAGGTCAAGGCTGAATACGAACCAGAATAGCAGAAAACGAAGGTGATGCTGCGAAGAAGGCGCCTAAACACAGTAAGAGCGACATACAGAAAGGGGCCCGGGCTCAGATCTAAGAGCTAGGCCTCCAAAAGTGACTACAAATTTCGAGGCCAGGCAGTCACCACCTGCAACCCTCTGCCACCTCGGCGAGCGCAGCCCAGGACCCTGCGCTGGCAGCTCGCTAGCTCACTCACCTGCACATGAAGCTCCACACCTCTGGCAGCCCCATGGCGAAGACACCCACAAACTTAAAGTAGTCAGAGCAGGCGCACAAGAGTGGCTGGTCGCGCCGCACTTCAGACCCGCCCACCGCCGCCGCCGACGCCGGGCGCCTCAAGACACAGATGACAAGTCCTCCAGGCGGCCAGAGAGGCCCACTGCGGGATTTTCCGCTACCGGAGGGCGCTGAGGGGCAGGGCGAAAACCCCTGCGGGAGGAAATGGGTGGAGAGCGGAAGAAGCGGACGGGGCGGGGCTTGGCTAGGGGGCGGGGCCTAGGCGAAGGCGGAAGGCGAGACCGGGCAGCGCTGGAGGAGCGGCCGAGTGCTGACGCCCGCTGACGCCCGCTGACTGGGCAAAGAGAAGTGGCTCCCTGGAGGCCCTCTTGGACTGGGCTTCACCGGCCCCGTTTGCCTAGCGGAGATTGACATGAAAGACTTTGCTTGAATTTGAAGATTTTTTTTAACTAAAAATATAAGCTTAGTATTCTCTCGTTTGAGGATCAGATGAAATACGCTTGATAATAGGACACTGATGTAGTTTAATCCTAATCTTACCACAGCAGAACTTCTTTTACATTAGGATTGGTATATTTCAAGTTTTTTGGAAAAGTTATTGATCCCCTACTCCTCTTCAATAGCAGGCAAAAATCTGTCCCATTAAGAGGTGATAGATACGTCTTCACCAACAAAATTGAAAGTTAACTGTTACCAACGAAAGCCTAATTCTATTCAGAACGTAGCTTACTCAAAATACTGGAAGTATTACTCAAAGTATACTCAAAATTACTCAAGATTTACCTTATCCATTAGGATCCACTGTTGATTCAGAAGAATGTTCTTCTGTATCCCAATACACCCATATGTCCAGCAGCAAACATTTCATCACCGCTAAAGCATTGGCACGTTTGTCAGAAAAAAGGAATTCAGTGAAGCATTTCAGAGGGAGGGGAGTTAAAAGAGTTAATCCTAGCAAATTAACATTTAAGAAGATACTGTCAAGACTTTGGTCAAAAGTTACTTTTCTAACTTAGATCACGTATATGTACTGAATGCCCACTGAACAAAAGACAAACAGACATCGCAGAAGGAACTTGTGACCTGCAATTCAGTTTTTAAACAGCTATGGGACATCGATATTTGATATCACCATCTGACATTGCCATCATTCAGTGTGCACAAAAAGTCTCATTCAGTGTGCACAAAAAAATGAATGGATCCCTCAACCCAGTGCGGTTTATTGGAAAGAGCATGGGCTTTCCTGTTAAACAGCCCAAGATTATATAATCTTCCCTGTTCCCTTAGCTTCATGTGCACATAGCCTGTGTCTCACAAGGCCTCATGCTTAGAAAGCCTCTGCATTTGGTTTAATGTTCTATTTTTAACAAGTTTTTAACAAGGTGCACCACATTTTCATTTTGCTACAGGCAGATCCTAGAAATTAATGTAGTTGGTCCTATCTTGTCCCTAGCATGCTAAGAGTTTAGTGACCTTGGGCAAATTATGTAACCCAAGATGTTTTTCAAAAGTGTTCATATCATTTTGGATTAAGTATTCTTTCTAGGGGCACCTTGGTAGCTCAGTCTGTTGAGCATCCCACTCTTGATTTTGGCTCAGGTCATGATCCCAGAGTCATGCAATCAAGCCCCACATTGGGCTCAGTGGTGAGCATGGAACCTGCTTAAGATTCTCTCTCTCTCTTTCTCCCCCACTTGCACTCTCTCTCTAAAAATAAATCTTAAAAAAAAAAAAAAAAAGAATTCTGGTTGCAGAAAACCCACAGAATAGGAAAAAAATTTTGCAAATGTAATATTTGATAAAGATTTTGTACCTAGAACATGTAAAGAACTATTACAACTTAATTTTAAAAAGACACAGATCCTTCTATTTAAAAATGAGCAAGGGATCTGAATAGACAGCTCTCCAAAGAAGATCTACAAATGATAAATAATCTTATGAAAAGATACTCAACATAATTAGCCATCAAGAAAGTACAAATCAAAACCACAATGAGATATAACTTGATACTCACTAAGATGGTTATAATCAAAAAGACAAACAATAATAAGTGTTGATGAAGATATAGAGAAATAATAATCTTCATATACTGATGGTGGGAATGTAAAATTATACGGCCATTTTGAAAAAATTTGGGAATCCCTCGATTGGTTAAATATAGACCACCATAAGACCTAGTAATTCCACTCCTATGTATATACCCCAAAGAAATGAAAATATAGTCCACACAAATGTTTATAACTACTCATAATAACCAAAAAGTAGAAACAATTTAAGTATGTATCAACTGATGGGTTACAAAAAGTGATATATTCATATAATGAAATATTATTTGGCTATTAAAAAAATGAAGTACTGCTACATGCTACAACATAGATGAACCTTGAAAACACTATGTTAAGTGAAAGAAACCAAGTATGAAGACCAAATATTGTGTGATTTCATTAACATGAGTGTCCAGAATAAGCAAATGTACAGAGACAAAAAGTAGACTAGAGTTCAGGAAGGGTGACAGCTAAGAGGTATTGGGTTTCTTTGGAGTAATAAAAATACTTTAAAATGTATTGTGGTGATGGGTGAACTATACTAAAAGCCATTAAACTGTATACTTTAAATGGGTGAACTGATTGGTACATGAATTATATTTTAATTTTAAAAGAATTCTGGTTGCTCCACATCCTCATCAACATTTTATGCTTTCAGTCTTTATTTTTACCCTACTGATGTGTGGGTAGTGTTATCTCATTGTGGTTTCGATTTGCATTTCTCTGGTATCTAATAATAATTGAGCACTTTTTTCTTTGCCTGTCTTCTTTTGTAAAGTGGCTGTTCAAGTCTCTTGCCTATTTAAAAATTTTTTTTTAATGTTTATTTATTTTTGAGACAGGGAGAAACAGATCATGAACGGCGGAGGGTCAGAGAGAGAGGGAGACACAGAATCTGAAACAGGCTCCAGGCTCTGAGCTGTCAGCCCAGAGCCCGACGCGGGGCTCGAACTCACGGACCAAGAGATCATGACCTGAGCCGAAGTCGGACGCTTAACCGACTGAGCCACGCTGGGCCCCCCCTCTTGCCTATTTTAAACGAAGTTATCTTTTTCTTACTGCTTGATGCAATCATTGTGTGTTGCTGTTACAATTTGCCCCCAAATTTAGCAGCTTAAAATAACAAATATTTATTATCTCTCTCAGATTCTGAGGTTTAGGAATTAGAGAGAGGCTGAGAGGTAGTTCTGGCTCAGAGTCTCTCCTGAGGTTGCAGTCACAGTGTTTGCTAGGACTACAGCCATTTGAATGCTCATTTGGGGCAGGAGGACCCCCTTCCAAACTCACTTATGGGTTCATTGTCAAGCTTCAGTTCCTTGCTACATAGGCCTTTCCACGGAGCTGCTCACAGCATAGCAGCTCCATTTCTCCAGAGTAAGTGAGCCAAGACAGAGAACCACCAAAACAGAAGCCAGAGTATCTTTTATAATCTAATCTTGAAAGTGAAGTACCATCACTGTGGCCTTATTCTATTGGTCACACATACCACACCTGGAGGCAAGGATCACTGAGGGCTGTGTGGAGGCTGGCTACCACTCATGAATTATTTTTTTTCTTTTCTCATTACCAGTCAGTCATCAAGGCACACCAATTATTTCTTTGAAGCATCTCTCAGATTTGCCCTATCCTCTTGCCCTGTCCCATGACAACCATTTCAGCACCCACATATAACTCATTCCAAATCTAACTTCTCTCTTCACCCGCAATCATCGCACCCTTCAATGCACTCTGCATTTCATTGACAACAAATTCTCCCAAGATACTATTCAACTTTGGCTTATTATTCAGCTGCTAAATAATCTCGCAATTGTCTATAGCTATGTTGCCCAATACTAGACACGTGTGGCTATTGAGCGTTTGAAATGTGGCTTGTGCAAGTGAGGAAATGAATTTGTCTTTAATTTAAATTTAACAACTGAAGCAGTGTAAAATTTTTTTAATATTGATTACATGTTAAAACGGTAATATTTGGGATATATTGGGTTAGGGAAAATATATGATTATTTTCAGTTGTTTCTTTTTATTTTTTTAGTGTGACATAGAAAGTTTTAAATTACATACGTGGCATTATTATTGAACAGCAGTGGTCTGTAATGTCGAGTTCAAACTGACTGACTTTTGAGGTGACAGAAATAGGGCTCTACCTTACCTACCCAAACTTATTTCCCATGTACCGGCCCTCATTCCTGTCACACATCACTCCTGGATGTCCCTGAGTACCTAATGTTCATGTCCTGCCTCTGTTCCTTGGTTCAGGTGATTTCTTATGTCAGGAAAGCTGTTCTTCTTTCATCCTCTTCTAAAATTTTTCCATCCTTAGGGCCTGTCTTGTGTCTCATTTTCCTGCAACAGTCTCTTATTCTAACCTGTACCAGATTCTTTTTTCCTGCATTTGAATTATACTTCTCATCAGCATCCTAGTTCATCACTCATTTCTTGCTTAATTGTTTGTTGAATGCTAATCTTCTCTCTTGAATTATACATTCCTTGAGGATAGAAACTATATCTTATATGTTGTCTGAATTTTTCAAAAACCTAGTGCTGGGAACATGATAAACAGGCATACAGATTTGATATACTAATTAACTAATTAGGAAAGATTTTGCATACAAATAACTGTGTGAATCTTAATCAGTGTAAACCTGGCATTGGTATGGAAAATAAGTTGTAAAAATTATTTGTCAAAACACAAATGCCCCTTGAATTAAGTACGCACAACATGTGAAAGATTATCCAGGAGCCAACACCAGGACTGGATGGCAGGGAAGTGACTCCCTAGTGCTCTTCCCTGTTAGAAAGTGATTGGTAATCAATGAAAGGCTCTGAAAAGCTTGCCAAAAGATCACCACTGTTGGGTTGAGGTCCCTCAGCACACCTAGCCCCACCTCCTACCCCTAAGCTCCACCACCAAACAAGGATCTCTTCAGTGCCAGAAGTGAGCTGCTTACACTAGCTGTCCCAATAACCCACTTCTGGAAAAGCCTCAGCGGTTGTGCCTTTTCTTCACTCTAACCAGCCTGAGGCTGTGCTACCTGGTCAGTTCTACCCTGCTCCCTTGCCCATGAGTTGGGTAGGAAGTCTTAAGGCTCAACCCTCCACTCCCTTCAATCAGTCTTCTTGAAAGAGTGCTGAAACCCACTCATTTCACCTTCCTTTCATACCTGAATTTCCCAAAATTTTGCAAAGTGGCCTTTTGTGGGATAGTGTTTTGACCCAATCTTTTTGTTTGTGTGCGTGTGTGTGTTTTTGTTGCTGTTGTTTTTGTTTTGTTTTCTTTTGTTTTATGCCAAGCTCCAGGGAAAAAGCCTGACCTAGAATTATCTCATTGGTCCCCACCTAAAGCTGTAAGTGTAGTGGTCTCAGTGTACCCCTTTGGCCAGCACCAACCACAGGATGCATACAACATAGACTACATGCACAGAGTCCCAGGTGTCTTCCCAAACAAAAGGAATTGGGTCATACAGTGGAGGCCAAAAAGTAAGACATTGCTCAATTATTACCAGCAAGCAGTGCAGAAAACAGACCTTGATCCAATGACAATGTTAATCTCAACTTATTGGTCCCAAAAAGGACGTTATCCTTTCTTATATATAACTAGGTGAGCAGTATGGGATACTGTTGGACCTGTGACCCAACAGCTCTTCTTTTAAGGCATTTATCGTTTTCTCCTTTGTACTAAAGTCATGGATGAGTAACCTTATAGACCCCAGAGTTCTGGGCAAGCCCAAAGTCCAGTAATGAAATCTAATCCCTTCCTTTTCCTCTTGCTCAGCGCCCAGTGCAAGTTAAATAAGCCCTTCTGTAAGGCTAATATTCAGTAAATAACATCAGTATGGCTACATGGTTGTTAAGACATCGAAATGCTTCCAAACCAATTAATAAGTACCCACTGTCCATGTCAGCTAATCTGGTCAATCTGGCCCCAAGGACCCCAGGTGGGCACTACTGAGGAGACCAACCTGGTACCTGCCAACCAGCAGGCCACAGCTGTCTACACTAGACCACAATGCCATGTGCTCATAGTAGGCCAAGCCCTTTTATGGAAGATAACACTTCTGGCAATAGTGCTGTGTACCTGAAGGCATGCTGCTGCCTTGGTCGAGACTGCCTGCTGCGGGCTAACCCCAACGTTGCCCTCACAACACTGCAGTATACCACAGCTGTTCAATATTTTGAATATCACCCTTGCCCTTTTGTATGTTTGTGCTAATCACTGTGTGCAAACCAACGAACAGGACCGGACTACGTGCATAGTAGTGCAGTTATTGAAAAGATCACATATGCCAAAACTGGATCCAAAAAATCTCAAGTAGCACCACATCTGGGTGCCTTTTCTTCTCTCTCCCTCTTTTCCTGGCCACACGCAATCTCGTGCAAACTTGTGAGATGTCTGCTTCTCTCCTGGTGCTTTGTCTAGTCAATTTGAAGGCCTATTATAATCCAGGTACTATGTGAGGTGTTGGGCTCTGCAGCCTTGGAGGTTAAAGGGTACTATGGAAGCACCTAGTAAGGCCACCTGTCATAAACCAGAAATCAGAGAAGGCTTCTCAGAAGAAGTGACTGTTTTAGACATAGGGAAACTCGGCACAGATAGAGCAAAGCATACAACTGCAGATTCTGATGGTGGCACTAGAGAGGTAGGGTGGGATCAGATCACAAAGAGCCCATGAAGCCACCTTTAAAGAGTATGTAAGCAGAAATACGACATTATCAGATTTTAGTTCCGTCAGTATCACTTTGAAGTACGGCCAGTGGGTCAGAGAGAACACGTCTGGCTCCCCACACTCCTCCCCATATCTTTTCTGCGCTTTCATACTTGCTTGACTTGCAAGAAGTTTTGATTTGCCCTGGCTTGTCTGATCCCAACTGTACTTCATGACATCATCCCACAATTTGGCTTTTAAATAGTTATTTATTTACATACTCTTTTTGCTTTTGCCATGTTTGCTAACTAGCCAATCTGTTTCTCATTATCTGAACTCAGCAGAGCAATCTGATTAGCTCATGAATGTGAGACCTTGGATCAAGGGGCCATGGGGTCTCATCATCTATTTGGATACTGGGGATGTCCATGGCTTCCAAGATTAACTGGGTTTGGCAGGGAAGGGTGACTTATTTCCCAGATCATCAACCAGTATCCATGCCCAGAGTTATCATTCAAATAGCAACTGATAAAAATAGGAGCATTAATAAAATAGAAAATTTTAAAAACAAAAATGGTTTCTGTTAGAAAAAAATGTGCACAGAAACATTCTAGAAGAATATCTACCCCAAATGTTAACAACAGGTAGGTGGTGGTGAAAGTATGGGTAACTCAGTACTTCTCTGTAGTTATTTATATTTTCTATTGTTTCTCATGAGAAAAGTTGTTTTATTAACAAAACACAAAAGTGGTTTTAAGGAAATGACAAATACTGCACAAAATCTACCATATTTTTTTCTTTATAAGTAATTCTGAAAATAGTTTTTGGACAAATTTTCTGTTTACTAGATGCACTGGATTCTAGGGAGTTGCTACCAGGTAGTGATGTACCACATCAAAGAAGATTGAAAGGTTTATGTTTTTTCCATTAAATAGTTTCTCCAAATAAAATTCTTAGAAAAGCTTTAATACAGCTGGTCCAAAGGTAGTGAGTTATCTCAATTGATTGTTCACAGTCAGTTACAGATCTCTTTGTTCTACTCTTCCCCTTTTCCACTATTGCACTTCACTAAAAAAAAAAAAGGAAAAGAAAAAGAAAAGCTGTAATGCATTTCTTGACTTTGATATATTGCATGTCAAATTATATCTCTAATAATTAAAAACACACGCATAACACATACACATCATAAGATGTAATGCTGACATTGTAAAGACTTCAAAAAAACATAAGCCTTGATACATAGTAACAGTACAGAATCTATTTGTATATTTCTAATAATTGGCATATTTCTAATATGCAATGTCATTATTTAAAAATATGTGTATTATATAGGCACAATCTTGAGGACCTCAGTTTAGCAATGCATATTTAAAATGACTATTAAAACATCTCCAAATGAGTAAATGAGTAAACTGATCTGTCCTACCAAGTTCAGTAAGTTACATTACAAATTCTATGACATTAGCAAGTGCCACAGGGAACTGTGTAATCAGGAAGATCTTTTGTAATAATTATGGCTTTTAAGCTCTTCCGGGTTTCCCTAGAACTGTTTGTATGTATGTACACATAGCAATAATAGTTACAAAAATGTAAGTAGATTAACGTTTGTCTTAAAGTATGCATATACCTTTATTAGATGCTTTAATATTTGGTATCTCTTTTAGGGAGGAGAAATAAAATCAAATGAATGTTGAAATAGTATGTTTTTCTACTCATATGAGAAAGGTTTTCGAATCCTTTTCAGAGTCACTTTTACGCTGTGCTTGGTTGGTGAGACTTTCTATGCTCTTACTACTATATTCACTTTCCCTGAGAGCTAAGGAAAGAAAATTATAATTATTGGTATTCCATGCAACTACAATGCTCAAAAACCCTCCTTTAAGACTCTTGCCTCCAAATCCAAACTAAAAAACCAAGATAACTCATCCCATGATATTAGTGGTAAAATCAATTGAAATTTGTGTAATTTCTGCCTATATTTAGGAGCAAAAGAATAACTTAGAGCAAAAAGATAGTGGAAGGCAAGACAGCAATATTTGGGATGTGTTTTTAAGATTCACAGTGGATAAAGTAGGAAGTAATTTTCAGCTAATGAAAGGTTTATGGTAAATGGTAACACCAAAGATTTTTTTCAAGTTTTAATTTGTGACTTCAACAGCAACAACTTAGAGATAGCTGCTGCGGTATGCTGACCTCTTCCTAGGTTCTGGAGTGTATTAAGGATGGAACCTCCACCCTGACAGAGAACATAAGACTATGTAAGAAGATGGAGAGCAGGAGGCCAGAAGTGGTGTGGAGAAGTGAATGGTGACTGGAAATTCACTGCTTTTCCTCATCCTGTCAAGCAATGGCCTGCACCTTTCACTTAATTCGTTGGTCCTCACAGAAGCATCTGTTGAATTGCATTTACTATTATTTCCAACATAAAATGTAACTGTATTTGTCAGGTAATATATTTAACTTTTCTTGTGGAAAAAGAGGGGGAAAATGTGTATGAAGAAAGACACTGAAATAAGTACCAAAAAAGGAGACAAGTGTATGTTCTTTCTAATTTTCCAAGGTTTTCTTTCCATTTATAACATTTCTTTTGTGGAAACCTGAGATTAGTCACAATAAGCAAATATTCCAGTGTCAGTACATTCTATAAAAACACTTATGATAATCATTTAGGGTCAGATTTAATATTTGTGACGGCATTTTAAAAGCTAGCATTATTTTTAAGTTGTAAGGTATTAGGAGTAATAATACAGCCTATGTGCCCAAATGTGTCTCCAAAGGCACTTAAATACCAGAAAAAGAAGTTAGTTAACAAATTAAAAACCCAGTATAATCAGCATGTGAGAGATCTATTTGTCTCCTCTTGCCTTTCTAGTCTCTTGTTGCCTTAAGTTTTTACGAGAATGATTTGGTAACATGATGTGTAATGGAGATAATATGGGTGCAGTTTAGGAAAAGAACTTGATTTTGTGTGTTAGACATTTTAAACAAATTATTTTTAACGTTTATTTATTTTTGGGACAGAGAGAGACAGAGCATGAACGGGGGAGGGGCAGAGAGAGGGAGACACAGAATCGGAAGCAGGCTCCAGGCTCTGAGCCATCAGCCCAGAGCCCGACGTGGGGCTCGAACTCACGAACCGCAAGATCGTGACCTGAGCCAAAGTCAGATGCTCAACCGACTGAGCCACCCAGGCGCCCCTGTGTGTTAGATATTTTAAAGTAGGCTTTTAAAGTTCTTACTGAATAGCTAAGAAATTAAGAGATATTTGATGTTCTGTTCCCTATGAAATGAATGTCATAATCATACTTGTCATACAATATACAAAAGATAGATTACGAAATTGTTAACAATTCGTAAAAATTGTTAAAAATTTGTAAAGCTACACCAACTTATTCCAAAGCAAAACACACCAAAGGAATAAGCAATCAGGATATAAATATTCTGAGATTACAAAGTATGCAATACAATGATTTTACAAACTAAAGAGTATCGGGGAGGATCCAACAATAAGTTGATTTTAGGGTCTTCTCTGGATAGCTAATGTAAACAAGAAAATATTCAGGAAAGTTTAAGAATTGGAGGAAATGACTCAATTGGTAATATGCTCCAGCGGATAACCTTTGTACTAAACCACAAGAACACTCTACACTAATCAGCAGGGGCTGGGCTGGGCAGTTTAGTAAGGAATATTCAAATGAAGACAGGGGAAGGCGATCCAGTGTCCCTCCCCCAAACTTTTTGCTCTCAGATTCCAGCGTTTAACTTAATTTAATCCAGTGTTAATTAAGACAGAGTGGAGATCAGACCCTAAGGATCCATATACTTCAAGGCTTTGACATTTACTATATTTTACCTCTAGGAACATGGAAAAGTAAGTGAAAAAGTAGATAATTCCTATTTTATTAAAATTAACATATATACATTGTGTGTGTGTGTGTGTGTGTGTGTGTGTGTAGTGTGATAGAACAAAGATAAATATATAAACCCAATAAAATTTTGTTGGAAGCCTATAAGCCCAGGAATTGGAAAACACCTATAAATATACCTGCATTACTTGTTCTAAAAAATCTATCCTTTGCTTTTGATACCTTAGCTACTTGTAGCCCTCAATATTATATCTGATTCCCCTTAGATTATATAGTTCAGTAAATTTTCACTGTAACTTAAGAACAACTCAAAAAGTTGTAATATACTATCACAAATGCTAGTGATTTCTCCCTCAAATCTTTAAAAGAAATCACAGCTCTGCTTTGTTTTCACGAGAGTTGTTCAATCTTTTCTAAGACAAGTATAAATGATTCATACTAGTTAATAATTTAAAAGGAATCCATAAGATTGTGCAATATGGTGCTAGGAAACTCTTACAATTAATTCAAATCTAGTCCTTGTGTGGATAACCTACATTTTCCTTATTTGTTAACCACCTAATATACTATGGTTGTGTCATCTTTCCATACACTTAACAGAAGATATACAGGTGGCAAATGCTGCAAAAATCATTAAAATCCAGCCAACTACAGTCAAAACCAATTTCACATGTCTAGCAGCTGATTTCAGGTTATGAGGTGTGGTAGGGGCGGGTGTGCAATGTTGATCTATGAGGGAACAACTGGAGACTTCAAGCGAGTTTAATATGACGGAGGAAAGGGTATGACTCAGTCTAGAAAGCTGAGAACTGCCTGCTGCCACTGCCACTAGTGACCCTGATTCTAGAGCCCTTGGCTAACGTGTCATTAAAAGTCATGTTGAGCTTCCGATTTCAGCTCAGGTCATGATCTCACAGTTTGTGGGTTCAAGCCCCACATTGGGCTCTGTGCTGACAGCTCAGAGACTGGAGCCTGCTTTGGATTCTGTGTCTCCCTCACTCTCTGCCCCTCCCCCACTCACACTGTCTTTCTCTCTCTCTCGCTCTCTCTCTCTCTCTCAAAAATAAATAAACCTTAAAAAAAATAAATCATGTTTCAAAAAATATATAAATCATTTAATGATATGGTGAAATGCTCATATATGATGATTAAACAACAGCTCACAAAACAGTATGTTTAGTAACATTTGTAAAAATAATACAGAGAGAGAAGATGGAACATTATACTCTAAAATGCTAACGGTTACAGTATTTCCGGTGGGTTTTATTTCCTTCTTCATATTTTTTTCACATTTTTTGAGTTTCCACAAAATTTTTTTCATAATGTGTTAATTTTATAACAAGAAAAAAGTCAACAGTTTCATCTGAAAGCATTTATTTAGAATACTTACACTATTTTTCAAAATATTTACAATATTTGAAAAAGCTAATTTGGGCACAGAGTTACCTTATTGAAATTAAAAAGCTATGCCATTGGCACAGTATAATTCAAAAGAAGATGAATGAAAGGAAATAGAGGACTCAGAAATATGGCCTAGTGCATAAAACAGCTTAATGTATGATACATTGATCATTACACATTAGTGGGATGTTTGCTCACTAACAATGTCAGGAAAGTTAGCTAGATATTTGAGGGAAAATGAACTTGGAGTAATAAAAATGCAACTAAAACTGTGATGTGAAATTAGGAAGGTTTTTTTTGTTTGTTTGTCAGTGTGTATTTGATAATAGACACAGTAATGAGATAGGCAACATCATTGACAGTGAGGAGTGTTTTGAAGGGCAATTGTCATATCGTAGTCATATTGTAGACTATGTAATTCTAGGCATCTAATCTAAAGAAATATAATAGACACTGGAAATTTATGAAGGATGTATCTTCTAGACTTGGACTCTTTAAATCTGTGTTTTCAAACTGTGTTCCAAAGAGCTCTGGTGTTCTGTGATGGTGGGGAGAGGGGCAGAGTATGCCTCAAAGATAAGGAAGAAGGTTCCTTTAACTCTGCAGGTGGCTTTTATTTATATGTTATGTGCCTATAGATTACTTATTTTCTTAAAGATTCCACTGAAAACATTAAGTTAAAACACCACTATACTGGACTCTTTGATTTCTTCAATAAAATGCAATGGAGTGTTATTTCTCAAAAACTATGGGAGAAGTAGAGAACAATAGTCAGAGTGTTACATTCCCAAATGCTGGACCCACGGTAATTTAAATTCCTGCTTCAGGAAACCTGAAATCATTCTATAATTACCTTGTAAATAGTCAAAATCTCAGATATAAAATCTGAGAATATCCGGGCCTGTCACTTAAGAAATAAAAGATTGGAGTTCTATGATATTCACCAGTGTTCTTTAACATATCAGTCTGTCCTAACAAGAACCAACTTCCACTCAGATGTTTCAACAGAAGAGATTTTATTAACTGAGAACAAACTGAGGGTTGATGGGGGGTGGGTGATGGGTATTGAGGAGGGCACCTTTTGGGATGAGCACTGCGTGTTGTACGGAAACCAATTTGACAATAAACTTCATATATTGAAAAAAAAAGAAGAGATTTTATTGAAGGGACTACTTCTAGAAGTTTTGGGTTAGGTTTAGGGTAGGGCAAAGGTATATAACATGACATGGAGATGGTAAGAGATGTGGAGTTACCCAGGTTCTGACAACATAAGAAGCCACTGACCACTGCTAGGACTGAAGGGGTAAGGGGAGGAGATCAAAACCAGGAAAAGAGGTGAGAATAAATACCCCAACTTTTCTCCTTTTCCCCCCTCCAACCTATTGTCGGTGTAACCCGTTGGTCAATCCTACCTGGAATGACCCCAGAGAAAATAGTTTTTGAAAGTTCTGCCTTCAGAGGCACAGAGTTTAGCAGAGAAGGATGGAAAATGGATCTGGCAGAAAGCTGGTAGAAAGTAACTGGCAAACTTACAATAGTGAAATATTGGGAACCCTGATCCAATAATAGGGGAATGCTTAAGTAAATGATGGTATTAACCATTCTCTAATTAAGTAAATAATGGTACTCAAAAGACCGTTATGAATTCAAGGAGCATGGAAGAGACAGCAAACAACTCCATCTGGGAGAGTGAATTCAGGGGAAATTTTCTCAAAAATCTAAGCTAAAGTGCTTTTTTGCTGCCTAAGCAAAGTTTCTTATATTTTTGCTTATTACAAAAGCAACACATATTCACTACAGGAAGCACGCACATAACAGAAAACCAAATATCTACAATCTCACCTCTAGCCCAAGACCACTAACAATATCTCAGCGTGTTTACAGCTTTCCAGATCTTTTTCTATGCGTACATACACGATTATGCCGTATTTGAGATGATAACATAGATATGCTTTTCTTAATGTAATAAATCACGAATACTATCTCATGCAATAAATATCATTCTGCAACTTTTTAAAACATTTAAAACTTTTAAAATACTTGTTTCCTCATATCTGGTTGTGACTAATTTCTCTCCTCAGACATTTAGCAGGCTTTCTTTTTTGGCTATTACCAAATGCACTAGGATGAACTTTCTTGAAGTCTACTCTTTGTACACATTACTGCCTTCATGCCAATTTCAGTCCACAGCCTGTTTTTCTACAGCCCTGAAGCTAATAGCTCTCATATTTTTAAAGGGTTTTAAAAACAAAAGCACACACACAAAGAAGCAACAGAAACATATGTGGCCTGCAAAGCCTAAAGTATTTACTATCTGGGCTCTTACAGAAAACATTTGTCAATTCCTGTATTATGAATTCCCAGAAATGCAGTTTTTGAGGCAAAGGGCGTGAACACTTTTTGAGGCTTTTACTGGGTTCGGCCAAGTTGCCCTCTAGAAACACTGAAGTAACTTATATCCTTCTCAGTACTGAGCTTGGTGGTTGACAGAGAATCTGAAGCAGGCTCCATGCTGTCAGCACAAAGCCCAATGAGGGGCTCCAACTCACTAATGGTGAGATCATGACCGGAGCCGAAACCAAAAGTCAGATGCTTAACCGACTGAGCCACCCAGGTGCCCTGCATATTGCAAATTTTTTGATAGTTTTTACTTGTCTTTTACCTTTATGGGGCTTTTTGATGAAAGAAATTAAAAATTCTATAGTCAAGTCTGGCACTTTTCCTTTGTAATTTTGCCCTTTGCTCCAAGCTTACTTTCAGATTAAAAGCAATTCACTTATATTTTCTCCTTGCACTTTTAAGACTTCTAAAAAATTTAAATCTTTTAATCCTTCTCAAATTTAGAGTCTGAGGAAGGTATTTAAAACACCAATAGGTAATAGAATGGGAGTCACATTGCTGGGTTCAAATTCAGCCTCACTACATATTACATGTTTAAGTAAATGACCTAACAGATTTCTCTTTAAGTGGAAATAACAATAACACCTACCCCAGGGCTGATTTAAGAAAGAACAGCTATGCAACACAAAAAGCACTTAGCATAGTGCCCTTAGCTATTAACATAGTAGCTAGAGAATCCGGCCCGCAAAAGAACTTGAGTTGTCCCACGCTAGAGACCACAGAAGCAGGCTAGGAGCAGAAACATGAGTTCAGTCTGGGAGATGGAAAGTTGTAAGCTCTATTTCCTGGACTATGACAAGTTGAGTGTTGCCCTGGGCTCCTGTGTTGGTGGTTCCTCACAGCCCAGAGAACAGGGGACCAGGCGTTGACAACTCAGGAGGCAGTCTTGGGTGCTTTTGGAAAATACAGTTAAGAAAACCTGCCAGCTGGAACTTTAAAACAGAGCTTCTAAATTTCTAGCCATGGCGTGAGTTACAGGTATGTAGGTATTGGTCTCCTTGGTCCTCCAGGTGGAAGGGCCCGGTTATGCCTGCAGAAGGAGCCTGTTTTGTTCACCCTGTTTGGGGCTGTATCATTTCCTAGCTGTGCCAAGAAGTGAAAGGAAAGGGCAGAAGGCCCAATGCACTCAAGGACAACATTCAGTCGGTTGGGCCAGCTGCCAGGCCACCTTCTACTCAAAATTTCATGTTGCTTTTTAAAAATTTTGAATCCACCCCCAATTCAAAAATATTAAAAAAAATTTTATATGTTTATTTACCTTTGAGAGAGAGAGAGAGAGAGAGAGAGAGAGAGAGAGAGAGAGAATGAGCAGGGGAGGGGCAGAGAGAGACAGGGAGACATAGAATCCAAAGCAGGCTCCAGGCTCCCAGCTGTCAGCACAGAGCTGGGACACGGGGGCTTGAACCCACTAACTCTGAGATCATGGCCTGAGCGGAAGTCAGATGCTTAACTGAGCCACACAGGCGCCCCTCAAAACCATTTTTAAGGCATCCTGAAAACCACAGTTTAAAGGGTTTTTAGAGAAAGGGGTTCCCTACCTATGATGTGCTTCCTGTCAAGGTGGCCCTAGGCCCACACCTTATAAGGCAAAGGCCGGGAGACACTGCCTTGGTTTGGAGAACAACCAGCACACTTGACATTTCTATTAGAATAGTGGGACCCGATTGTCACTGGCAGGAAGTCTATGTTCAGAGCTGCCCACCCGTCTGTCAAAAACCCTGAATCCCCAAAAGAGTACGGAAAAATGGAGCAGGAGGATTTCACAAACGAAATTTGTGGGCGGCCGCAAGGAAAGAACAAAAACAGCGGGTTAGGTGACCCGGGGGCCTTTTCCTCCTAGCGCCCCTGCTCCCTGAATCATCATGCTCTACTTGTGACGTCGCAGACGCTTGGCCCCGGCGGGCGTGGGATGCCCTCGCCGCCCCGGGAGCCTCCAGGCGTCACCGCGTTTCCACGCCGCGGTCCCGCGTGGGCCGCGGGGGGGCGGCGGCCCCGCGGATGCTGACGGTCCGAGAGCCGGGCCGAGCGGGGCAGCGAGCACGACGGCGCGCTTCGCGGTCCCCTCGAGCGCCCCCCGCTGTGCCGCGGACCCCAAGCCCTCGGGCTAAGCCTGCGGCCAGCCGCCTGTAGCCCCTCCGCCAGCCTCCGAGCCCGCCGCCGCCGCCGCCGCCTCCGCCGCCGCCGCCGCATTTTCCTCCTCCTCCTCCCCCGCCTCTTCCGTTTCTGGAGGGAAAGGCTGCAGCCTCCTTCGCTCCGCATCCCCGGCTTAGGTAATACGGTTTCCTTCTTGCGTGCCCCTCGCCTCGCCGCCACCGCCTCCCCACTCCTCGGATCTGGGTCCCCGGGCTGGGCGGAAGGCACGCGCCCCACCGCCCCAGCGGACGGTAGGTGAGTAAACCGGGGCCGGGAGGCTCCGTGCTTCTCCGCCCGGCCTGTGACGACCTCTGTCCGCAGCAGTCAGGCTGCCACCCGGCCCGCCCGCATCGCGGCTGCAGCCCGGCGGGCCGAGTAGCTCGCGGCTCCCGCGGCTCCCGCGGCTCCCTCCGCCCTGCAGAAATGACCCGAAAGAAGCAGAGGGTGGGAAGAAAGGTTAGCCAACAACTTTGTTAAAAACAAAAACAAAAACAAAAACAAAAACAAACCGATCTTGAGCATTTCTAGATCGAAGAAGCTGACCTGACAGTTGCGGAGAGCAGTGGCCCAGGTTCAACAGGTAGATGGCGTAGCTGTCCAGCGCCCCTTGGTTTTGCTTTGGGAGATGCTTCGAAGTGTCCGTTGCTGCTGGCTGCCGCTGGTGACCTACTAGATGAGTGTAAAATAAACATGATGAGGGCTATATTTAGAAAAGTCTTTACTTCCTTGCTTTTAATTCTCTGCATTTGGAAGGGCGGTTTTGTGACATGTGCATAGATAGGTGGTGTGGCCAGAATAGTAAGTGGGAAAAATTTAATTTGGCCGAATCCTATACGCTGTTAGACACAAAGAGCATGAAATAAATCCCTAGATTATTTAGTACATCCATGAAAAATACATACGAACAATTAAGGTGTGTATTTTGGAGATTTCCAGTTGTAAAGCTAATTTTAAGGCATTGAATAAGCAGAAGTTTGCCCTCTGTTTGAATGGCATTCACTTCAAAAGAACAGTGGGTTAAGGCTGTATGGACAGACCACTTAAGTGAATCCCACATATTGAAAATAAAACATTTTTTTGGCCCTTTTCCTGTGATTCCTAACTTTGAAACCAAAGAAGTTGATGAGGATCAGCCCCACTCAGCTGGATAACAGTCTAATGGTGAAAATAATCCACTGAACTACTATTGAGTGATGAATTAGCTAAGTGATCTCATTTTTTACTTTAAAAATAGGGAATATAAAGAAAAGATAAAGGCAGGGGAAAAGTTCGTTTTTTCAAAACATACTTATTGAATTATTTAGAGCCGACTTTATTTTTAAGCTTTTGTGGATTTTTATACTACTCTTTAAATTAGTTCTTGGTCATAAAGAGGATTATGTAAGTTGCATAAAGTTACACTTTTTGCATGGAATAAGCTACCATTTCTTTTCATGCTTTTGAACTAAACCGTGCTTGGAAATTGCATGCTTGGAAATTGCAGCCTGGACTTGCCCTTTGATGTGAAATACCTCATTACAGATTTAAATTATGACTGTACTTGTGGTACTCCTGAAAAATAAAAAAGAAAGAAAATATGTCTTGTTGGGCATATAAGGACTGTGAAACAAAAGTTATAAGGTTATTCATTATGTATGTATTTCTCCTTTTATTTCTCTCTGATAACAATTAGAAAATGTCTTATTCTATTCCATCTTGTAGATAAATTGTGTAAAGATAATTACATTGGGGCGTCTGGGTAGCTCAGTCGGTTCAGCGTCTGACTTCGGCTCAGGTCATGATCTCCTGGTTCGTGGGTTTGAGACCCACGTAGGGCTCTGTGCTGACAGCTCAGAGCCTGGAGCCTGCTTTGGATTCTGTGTTTCCATGTCTCTCTACCCCTCCCCTGCTCATGCTGTCCCTCTGTCTCTCAAAAATAAATACATGCTAAAAAAATTTTTTAAGATAATTACATCATATAAAGTGATTAATAACAAGTGTCTTCCTCCTTTATTAAAGATGAGGATGGTGTATATGAGAACTTTTTCTGGATGTGTTCTTAATAAATGTCCTTATTAAAATATTTTGAATCTTTAAATGAAGCTAAAAAAAAAACTCTGTACACTGATGTTTTTGTTTGGTTTAGGGTTTAGAAATAAAAGCAGGGTTGACAACATTTTTCTTCCCATCTCATGATTAGCATAGTGTTTCCCAGATTTGCCTAGTTAAAAAAAAAAAAATACCTCAGGCACACAGGGGAGGGGGCAACAAAAGTGGTTTAAAGATTCCCAGGTTGCAGCTTGGAACTTCTTGAATCAGAATCTCTAAGGGAAAGAAGATACTTCAAATAGGTCAAAATGACAAAATTTTAAAAAGACAAACGAAAAAGGCAAGGATGGGAAACACAAGTGGGAAATAACTATTGCTGGAATGAGTAGGTGACATAACCTATCCTCATTCCTGTACATAAAATGGTCTTAGATGGAAGCTATGGTTTTATTAATGTGATGAAGTCACCCATTTAGGAAATCTGAAACTTTTATATCCTTTTGTAGTCAAGCCTCCTGATGATTGAATCTAACAAACATTTTTGCATGTTTAGTCTCTTTTATGTGGTATGCAATGTTAATTCAAGTCCTTTAATGTTATAGGAACATTTTATTAATGGGCTTTTAATGTAGATTACTGTGACTAGGAATCTACAGCAAATTCTTGTGTTTGATCATTTCTCTTTCATGTAACAGATTTCTTTACTGCCCCTTTTGTGTTCCTAAATAGGGAAGATAAGCACACACATTTTAATAACTTATTTATAACTTTTACTAAAATGACCTAACTCCATCCAAAAAAGAAAAAAAAAAAACTTTACCTGGGCATAAAACATGGTCAATTATATATAAAAACAAATTAACAAAATAGAATATTAAATATCTATAAAAGAATTTGTCAAGATGAATTACCACAATGGAAAGTGTCAGAGTATTCTGTCCTTTTCTTCTCTCTTCCTTCCTTTTCTTTATTTCTCTTGTTTTGTTGTATTTTGTTTTTTGAGGGGAGGAGGAGGTTTGTTTGCTAGCTTATTTTTATTTTTAATCAACTAAATATTTAAAATCTATTATCCAAGTTTAAATTAATGTAAATGTTTGCTAACTTTATCAATAGATACTTGAACGTATCCTTTTCTTTACAGAGTACAATGCTAATGAGAGTTGTAATTAATAGCAAAGGAGTTAGGGGCGCCCGGATGGCTTAGTCAGTTGAACATCCAACTTTAGCCTACGTCATGATCTTGCCGATCCCGAGTTCAAGCTCCGCATCAGACTCTGCTGACAGCTCAGAGCCTGGAGCCTGTTTTGGATTCTGTGTTTCCCTCTCTCGCTTTGCTCCTCCCCGACTCACACTCTGTCTCTCTCTCTCAAAAATAAACATTTAAAAAATAAAAAAAATAAAAAAACAGCAAAGGAGTTAAATTCAAATGATCAAAGCAAACTGTTCTCTTTTTTTAATGTTTATTTCTTTTGAGAGAGAGAGAGTGTGTGTGCACATGCCCATGCAGCAGGGGAGAGGCAGAGAGGGAGAGAGAATCCCAAGGAGGCTCTGACAGTGCAGACCCCCATGAGAAGCTTGATCGCAAGAACCATGAGATCTTGACCTGAGCCAAAATCAAGAGTCAGACACTTAACTGACTGAGCCACCCAGGTGCCCCAGAAACTGTTCTTTTAATATTGCTTAAGGAGAACCTAGTTTAGTTATAGTGATGTCATAATTTTTCATTATCAATTGCTTTTTAAATAGTATCTGATCTTCCAAATTCTAGAAAACATCTGTTTTTCTCCTGGGAATTTGTAAGAATCACATATAATCAATCACATATAGTCCCAATTTGACCTGGGAATAAGAAAGCTCTGTTTTACAAACATGGCTGATGGTAAGCATCATTAATAGCAAAGAATGGGGAGATAGAAATAAAGAATCAGATTGGGAAGATAAATATTAACCAACTTAGATAGTTATCTAGGGTTGTAGGATTAGCAAGCATGCAGAATAATTTTTACATGTTGGCTTTAATGAGCCATTTATGTCTTTTTACTAGTTTGAACTTTTTGAATAAAAGGACTATATTCTTTTATTAGTTTGTGTTCCTTTAAAGGCAAATGTTACATTCAGTTTTTGGTATTGATTTATTCAACATCTGTCAATATCTGTTAAAAATCAACTTTTGCCTCTATAACGTGGAAGTAGAATGACAGGAGGTAGGCTGCTACACCCAGCCTGCAAAAAAATGATACATAACGTGATCTATGACCTTGCTTTCCTACTGTAATATTCAGAGAATATATTTGGGTCATGTTACTTATCACAGAAATAAAAAATAATAGCGATTTTCTAAAAAGATCAATAAAGAACTCCTTTGAATCACATTTCTCCTAACAGTTATAATTTGAAAATTTACATAATGAGTAATCCTTGACAGATTAATTTTGGTGGAAGAAAATCCATTTAAACATGTTTGTCTCCAGTGGAATGAAAATTAGTCAATTAACTTAACTTACAAAACTCCCCCTGTGTGTTACAAGGGACATTGAAAAAAATGTGTGTCTTACTCTCAAGGAATTTATAGCCCATTAGAGAGAGAACAATGGTGCATGAAGGGCTGGCTTGGAGGGGGCGTAGGCCCTCCTCATAACATTCATTAGCTCCTTCACCCACACCCAAACCATTGCATATGAAAATATAATCCAAGTATTAAAAATCCGTGTGATTCCTGTAAAAAATCAGCTTCAAGACAAATAGCCTAGTGCCCATTCTTTCAACCCAATTTTCATGCCCCTTTCCCAGCCTCATTTTCTTTTCATTCAACAAATATTTACTATGCCCTCATTAGGTAGATGATAAATAGCAATAGCTTTTAAAATGTGCATTTTTTGAACCTAAAATTTTGTTTTTTACTCTTTAAAAACTGTAATAACATGAAATTTACCATTATAACCATTTTTGAGAGTATAACTCACGGGCATTAAGTACGTTCTCATTGTTAACCAACCATCACCACTCTCCATCTGTAGAACTTTTTCCTCATCCCAAACTGATACTCTGGACCCACTGAACAATAACTCCCCATTCTCCTCTCCCTCCAGCCTCTGTAACCACCATTTCACTTCCTGTCTATGAATTTGACTACTCTGGGTACCTCATATAAGTGGAATCATACAATATTTGTTCTTTTGAGTCCGGCTTATTTCACTCAGCCTAACGTTTGCAAGGTTCATCCATGTTGTAGGATGTACCAGAATTTCATTACTTTTTAAGGCTGGATAATATTCCCCAACCTCTTTTGATTTGGAAAATAGATATAAAAAACAGGGAAGTTTTGAACTAGAACACACCATACAAATCTCCTTTAAGCTCTCTGTCCCTGCTTTCATTTTTCATATTTACAAAAATAAGGAAAACAAATCCCTGAGCTTGTGGCCCAGGTTTCACACCTGGTTGGATAGAGGCAAAGCGGGGCCTAAGAACCAGCTCTCCTATGGCCTAAACGAAAGCTCTTTCTGCTACACACCCACGAAGCCCATGCAGCCAATAAAAGACAAGTGTTGAATGAGTTGGTGCCAAAAGCAAGTGTTGCAGGTTTGAGAAAGAATGTTAAAATAATTGAAAAATGCTACCTCTGAATGGAAACATTGGAACCGATTTGAAGATTAGTAAGACTGGATTCTGAGTAACAGTTATCATCGCTATAAATACTCTTCTCCTGGAAAAGACTCTTCTACAAGCCATACATCTTGTCTCTTTTCTTTCTGCTTTGAATTCTACATTACATTTGTATTCTTAAAAATATTTATTTTGGGGGCACCTGGGTGGCTCAGCCAGTTAAATATCTGACTCACGGTTTCGACTGGGGTCCTGATCTCACCATTCATTTTGTGAGGTCGAACCCCTTGTCGGACTCTGTGCTGACAGCACAGAGCCTGCTTGGGATCCTGTCTCTCCCTTTCTGTCTACACCCCTCCCCCACTCTCGTGCACTCTCTCAAAATAAATACATAAAACATTAAAAAAATATATTCTTTCCTATGGTTAAGATAGTTACACTGAATCTGCTTCTATTTTTCATATTTTGAGGGAATTCAGGTTTCATTTGTGACTCCATGATTGTTCTAAACACATCCTTGACCGTATAGAAGTTTAAACATACAGTTGAAACTTAGAAGAAAGAAAACTATCCAAATGAATAGGGTTTCTATTTAGTGAAAATGTTCCTAACTATGGTGAAGAGGCTTAAAAAAAGGGTCACTATCAAATTTAAAATTATTTCTGAATGGAATTCATAGTTTTCAAATGAATACTGGGAAGTCTTTGAATGCATCTTTTATTCAAGTATTATGCTAATATGAAATACTTATTAGGTAGATCAAGTTGTGTTTCCCCCCCAGCATTTAATTTTCTTTACAAAAAAAGGCAACATAAATTGACCCTTTAGCCAACCAAGGCCCATCATTCTTGGCTGCAGTATATATAGGATTCCCTGTTCTGCTTCCAAGTGAACAGCCAGACACAGAGTTGACTGGTGCACTTCATGTTTCCTTAAATTATCAGATAAGGATCTGCTGAGCAATGTTCCCTGTCCTCAACCTAGATCTCCTGAATCAATGTATCCAGGCGCAAAGTCCAAAAATCTGTATTTTTAAACAAGCATCCCATTTAGTTCTTGATCTTACTAATCTGGAAAGCATTGCTTCAGCACAAGATCCCATTTATAAGCTACCAGAACATTGGAAATGGAGGACATTTTTGTGGTCTATTGCTGTAAGTAGCATAAGAGAAAAATGTGGACTACTGTGGTCCAATAGTAGCCTTAATAGGGCTAGGGTGAGGTAGGCTGACCAGCTTGGAAGCAGCATGTATGTAAATGCCATCTGAAGGTAATGAAGGAAGGAGGGAGAAATGTTAAGGTTAAATAGATGGATTTACATATCCCATATTTAATGTCTTGCCTAACGAAATCAAGTTAAACTTAGTATTCTGGTCTTTTAATCGACTAAATTCATCGTGTCAAGATAGGTCACCTCTGGATGACAAAGCATAACCTCAGATTCTGATGTGGCACAAAGGTGGTTCAGTGCTAGTCATCCAGATACAGCTTTGATTTGTTTTTGTAAATGAATACAGAATATATGCAGATTTTTATATGAATAAATATAGTCCCACATGCCTAACAGCACCTAGGTGTTGCTGATAAAAGCCAAGCACAATAAACAATATTACAAGGATGAACTCTGTATTTACAAAGCTCAGAGAAAATGCATCAGATGACTTTATTAAATACCTCTGAGATATGTGCTAAGAGTTATAAGAAACCACACACCTTTAAAACTTCGGGTTTTTGTAAAATGTTTATTTTTAAGAGAGAGAGAGAGCGTGCACCCAAGAGTAGGGGAGGGGCAGAGAGAGAGGGAGACAGAGGATCCCAAGCGGGCTCCTTGCTGGCAGCAGGCTCACAGGGCTGGAACTAATTAATGAACTGAGAGATTGTGACCTGAGCTGAAGTTGGACACTCAACTGACTAAGCCACCCAAGTGCCCCAAAGTTTTGGTTTTTAAAAGCTTTATTTTTATGCAATCTCTACATTCAAAGTGGGGCTCAAACTCACGACCCCAAGATTAAGAGTTGCACGTTCTACTGGCTGAGGCAGCCAAGTACCCCGGAAACCACACACCTTTAAATCTCCTGCCAGACAGAGCCTAGACAAGCAAACCGATGTACTGGTGTTGGTGAGATGGAACACAGATTTGGCTGGCCTCTGTGCTCCAGGTGCACAAGAAGGAGGGTCAGGCATGGTTCCTGGAGGAGCCAACTGCTGAACTGACTGTTCTCTCTCTTTCTCCCTGCCCTCCCCTTTTAAAAAATACTTTTTATCGAATTAGAAACACATGCAGAAAAGTATGCAGGTTCAAAGTGCATAGCTTGATGAATTTACACAAAGTCAACCGACTCATGCAACTGTCACTCAGATCCAGAACGTTACCAGTGCCTAAAAGCCCCCATCATGTCCCCCCATCAGTAACCTCTCCTTCTTCTCCAAGAGGAACCACCATTGTCACTTCTAATACCGTAAGTTAGTTTTGCCTATTTTCAGACTTCAAATACATTACATTGCACAGTATGTATATTTCGTGGCTGACTTCTTTCAACAGTGTGTGTCTGTGAGATGCATCCACCTTGTTTCCTAGAGCAGTAATTCATTCATTCTCACTGCTATGTAGATCTACTTATGTGAACATGCCATAGTTTGTTCCATCTTACGATTGATGGTTGTTTGGCTTATTTCTAGTGTTAACTTGCCACAAATTATGCAATCATAAATATTCTCATGCCTGTCTTTCATATTCATACATGCATGAATTTTTGTAGGGTGTATGTCTACAAGGGAAATGGCTGGATCACAGACTATGCTTATATTCAACAACTTAGAAGTAATTTCCAACACTGGCTTTACCAATTTCATTCACACCCCAGTGTATAAGAGTCTCATTGCTCCAAATCCTCACCAAAACTGGAAAGTGTTAGTCTTTGATTTGAGCTATTCCATCCATCGAATAGGCAGTGGTGTCCTGTTGTGATTTTAAGTTGTATTTTCCTGATTACTGAGATAGAATATCTTTCCATATGTTTATTGACCATTTAAATATCCTCTTTTATGAAGTATCTGTTCAAGTATGTGTTTGTTTGTTTGTTTGTTTGTTTTGCCCGTGAACTGATTGTGAGAAAGTAAGTAAACATTAGGCATAGAAGGCAGGTGGAAAGGCATCATCAACCAGAGGGAACAGCATTTACAAATTAGTAATCTGCCCAGAGCATGGGAATAAATGGACAGATAGTGGGAAATCAATTATGAAAATGCTAAACTTAGAACCTATGAATTGATGACAGCAATATCACACAGTACAAAGTAAAATAACAGTTCAAAGTAAAAAAAATACAGGTGGTCTCACACTGTACTTCTTAATGGATTCTGAGAAATGTTTGACAAATACCTGAAAGTTGAATAGAGCTTAGCCACTAGAAAGATAATTTAATTTCCAGTTAGCTAAAAGGTAGTATTTAAATACCTCGTAATGCTTATGATACAGTTCCCCTGTGGCCTAGGTAACCAGATGGGCCGACGAAAGATTCATAGGGGCATCAGGAGAGGCTATTTTTACCAAGTTGCTCTTTAGCCCTCACTGGTTGCTCCAACTGAGCCAACTGAGACCCCGCCATACTTTATGTGGGTCCACTTCTGTTCTGCCCTATCCCTTCTGCCAGGGAAGCCGCCATTCTCTCCACTAACCCCTAAAGCAGTCCTAAGCAGGAAATAGAGGGAGAACAAGGTCTGTGTTTCCCCTACAACTGTGCACTAAGTGAAGCCTTGGTCAGCCCCTCAGCATGTGCCCACCTAGGGAGACTCCTGGACATTTGCACCCCCTTGAGAGAAGTCTCCACAAACACATTTCTTGTAAAACACCCAGGTATTTCATGGACGTCTGGCCTTTCCCCCCAACAGCAATAGCTGTCAGGCATGGCCACCACACAACAGCTTCCAACTGTCAACCTTCAGAGGATGAGCGAGAAACTAAATTCAGGATGTGAATGGTGGCGGTGGGGTGGGGAGTCATTGTACATTGGACAAAATGTAGGTTCCCTAGAAGTTGTAGAAGTTGTGTATGAAGTTATCTGCAGGAAGAAAGGAATGTCAACAGAAATGCTTTGATCTACTTGCTTACTCATTAGCAGTTCTGTTTTGCTGAGGGCCCTTATCTATGTCGTCACACTTCTGTCACTGTAAACAGCTAAGGGGCAAGGCCAGTTCCTGGTACAACCAGGCTCTTCACACAAAAAAGAACACACTTGGGCCCTAGAATCCCCATAAAATATCCTGACAAAATGTCCCCCTCGACAGTATAATGATCCTCTCAAGCCATCCATACAGGGCCTACCATGATGTCAGAGTAGTCATGCAGCCTCCAGGAGCCAAGTTTCCACTCAGACGCCCAGAAACTGAAGCAATCAGATCTGGCCTGCATAAAGGAAGTTTATCTGGGTCATTCAGAGAATTACAAGTAGCTCCCAGCCTTTGGGATTTAATGGACTAGTAAATTTTCAGAAAAGATTTTGGTGACCCATATAAAGTTGCCAACCTCTTATTTTCTGAAGGAAGGACACGTGACTGTATTTCTGTGAAGTTGTATTTAATAGTCATAGCTGTCCTTTGTTATCTACTATATGCAAAGCTCTGTGCTCGGTACTTTTCCAGAAATATCTCATTTGATCTTCACAGTGTCCCTGCACTTTAAGTATTATATTCATATTACAGATGAGGAGAGAGGCTCAGACGGGGTAAGTAAATTACCTGATGCCCCACAGCTAGTTAATGGCAAAGCCAGGTTTTGATCCCAAGTTTGTCTCCAAAGCCTGTGTCTTTCCCACTGTACTGTTTATCACATCTGAAATATGCATATATTATTCAAATGTGATTTTTAAAATACTGGTGTTCTGATGAGATGACAGGATGGTTAGGAATTAAAATGGAGTTTTGTCTGTGTAGAGATTTGGTTTCCATGAAAAGTCTTAAGAACAGTTTTTTCACCCACTTCAATGTATTCAATATTTCTCCAACTGGGGATGAAAAAATCCCCCAAAAGCTAAAGAGACCATTTCTGTCTGACATTGCGATACACTATTATGTTGACATACATTTGGTCTGAGATGGTGAGGAATATAACTTCTTCAAACCTGTTCTGCTCAAATGTGCCTTGAAGTACGTTGTCCCAGAGTAAGGCTTACAGGAGGTTATTTCAATGTTCACTGTATCATTAATGATTTGGCTGTTAAAGTGAGTACCTCCTATTAGGAAAGACTGACTCACAGAATTAAATTGACCATATAGACGGGGCAAAGTACCTTACTCCATCTTTACTATCTGGCCAGAAGACAAAAGATGAAGGAATAGATTTTGTTGACATTTGCTAAGATTATCAAGGTCTCTCCTTCAGGAGAGGTGTTGGGTGATAAGTTGTATTCCCTCAAAATGTGCATGTTGTAGTCCTAACCCCCAGTACCTCATAATGTGACTGTATTTGGAGACAGGGTCTTCAAAGAGATCATTAGGATTTATGATATCATATGGATGAGCCCTCATCCAATCTGACTGGTGTCTTTATAAAAAGAGGGAGAGACACCGGGGATGTTCATGCACAGAGGAAAGGCTATAGGAGGACACAGCGAGGAGGTGGTCATCTGCACATCAAGGAGGGAGGCTTCAGGAGAAACCAAACATGTGGACACCTTGCTCTTGGAACTTCAGAACTATGAGAAAATACATTTCTGTTGTTGAAGCCACCCCGTCTGTGGCATTTTGTTCTGGCAACCCTAGCAAACTGATGCAACAGGAATTAGATATTTGGAATGAGCTAAGCCCTTCCCCCTGATGCCAACACAGCCATTTAAGTGAGACATCAGTAGAATATGATGGATGAAATTTTACTTTCCAGCAAAGATGGTATACATTGAAGATCAGCTGGGGAAAGGTTTTTCTAAGAGTACAAAGGAAGTCAAGTGTCAGATAGTGATTTTTAATAGTCAAATTAGTGACAGCTGTCAGCTAGGTGTGTTTCTCTACATTTTTTGCTATATAATGTACCTTATAGTAATAATATACTTATGATTATTTACCCAATAATTACTTTTCCCCTGACTTAACAGGTAAGAATTTATGAAAGAATTTTATTGGCTACGGTGCTGGCTAATAGAGCTACTGCCATTTTCCTGGGACTCGGATCTTGTCACAGTCACTTCCTAGCTGTGTGATTTTGGACAAACTACTTAACCTCCTGTGCCTCAGTCTCTTTATCTGTAAAACAGAGATAATAGTACCTTCTTCATAAGATTTTGTGAAAATTAAATAAATAATATATGTAAAGTGCTTAGAAGGATACCTGGCATACAGTAAGCACCCAATACATGTTAGCTGTTATTTTAACTTGGCCCTGTCTCTGCATATGGATAACCAATAGAGGAACTCTTGCACCTCCATGGTTCCACCAAGATATCTGCCACCAGGTGCCAGCCCCCATGGACTTGCCAGAATGGTGTTGAAGAAGAAGAAGTGGGCCTGAAGAATAGTAGATATTCAATCTCAGTGGTCAGGGGAGCCTGGGTGGCTCAGTTGGTTAAGCATCGGACTTTGGCTCAGGTCATGATCTCATGGTTTGTGAATTCAAGCCCCATGTCGGGCTTTGTGCTGACAGCTCAGAGCCTGGAGCCTGCTTCAGATTCTGTGTCTTCCCCCCCCCCCCCCCCTGCCCTACCCAGCTCATTCTCTGTCTCTGTCTCTCAAAAAATAAACATTGAAACAAATATGTAAAAAAACCTCAGTGGTCAGCATCATCTAGGAGGCTGACAAAAATATAGATTCCTAGGCCCTTTCCCTAAAGATTCTGATTCACCAAGTTTGGATGGAGCCCAGGAATTTGTCTTTTTAGTAGGCACCTTGGTTAATTCTGATACAGGTGGTTCTCAGAACAACTATTAAGAAATACTAATCAAAAATAATTTCTTCTTTATTGAAGGCTATTAAATTATGGTAAATGTCATAACTTACTAATCATGATTCCGTAATAATTTTCATTTAAGGCATTTGAAATGTTTAAATAAAACTAGCTTAGGTTAAAAAATGAGTATGTAGACTTGTTTTTAAAAATCATCTGAGGGGTGCCTGGGTAGCTCAGTCAGTTAAGCATCTGACTCTTGATTTCAGCTCAGGTCATGGTCTCGCAGCTTGTGAGATTGAGGCTCGAGTCAGACTCTGTGCTGAGAGCACAGAGCCTGCTTGGGATTCTCTCTCTTTCTCTGTCTCTCTGTCTGTCTGTCTGTCTCTCTTTCTCTGCCCCTCCCCAACTCATGTGTGCTCTCTCTCTCTCAAAATAAACATTTAAAAAAAGCATCTGAAAGATAATTTCCACAAGTGTTTTTAAGAGTTATTGATAATCCTGAAGAAATTCAGCGAGTGTAGACCTCAGTTTTTCCATAGACAATTTGAGTTATTCCAGTTGAGTCACTCAAGGTGAGGATGAATTGTTCAGTGCTCCTCTCAGGCTAATGGCCTGAGTGACCTGAGTTGAGGGCAGATGGTGAGAGATACATGGAAGCAGTTTGAAGAGAAGCACAGAGAATGTTGGTTCAGTTTGTATGGTGGAAATGGTCCATTCAGCCAGAAAGTAGCAGGCTAGTTGTGCAAATTAATCAGAAAGTTTTGCATGTAGATAATGATAGTTGTGAGAGATTTTTTAGGAAGCTAGGATCCTGGAGAAAGGTAAACAGTGCTGGGTTCTATAGGATGTTTGGAGAAAGCATAGTCCGAAGTTGAAACTGGGCATTCAGTCCGGAGCTTAACAAAATATGATAGTGTTGCCCAGGGTCAGAAGAAAGAGTGATTAAGGTTGGACTCTAGGATAACTTTGGAACTGAAAAACCTGAGTATTGTGTTACGATGAATTCCTAAAACCTGTACACCTATTAATTGCAGGACTGAAGTTTATAGCTGATACTTCTTTCCTGCTGGTCAAGCTGCTGTGCTCAAGTTGTGAGAGAATGGTCATTATTGAGGAAATAAAGGTCAAGTTCAAAGGGGAGAAACTCCAGATCCCTGGGGTGAGCTTTCTGTGGGAAGAAAGGGGTAGTGGTGTGGCCTCTGTAAGTAGCTCACCTGAGTGTTCTGAGGGCACCATGGGGAAAGTCTCTTGGTTGTGCAACAGTGCAGTGGTATAGTGTTTCTTTAAACAAACTTGGTTTTAACAAAGTTGAGGGAAATAGACAATACTGATACTGTTTATCTAGAAAGCTTTCAAATTAGACTCCTTAAAATCTTTATGCTGCTTTTAAGATAAGCTATTTGGATGCTATTGGTTCACTGATTATTTTCTCTTCACTTATAATCAATTACTTAGAACATTTACAAAGAAATCAATATTATCAGAGTTACTGAATTTATACCCTTGGGGCATGTGTATTCCATGATATGTATGTATCCAGGTATATACACATTTCATATAACTTATAATTTATAGTGTACAGGTGCCATAAATTATTTCTAAGCTAAAGTGCCTCAGCTTATTAATATAACTTTTTAAAAAAATGTTTTAATGTTTATTTTTGAGAGAAAGAGAGGCACAGTGTGAGAGGGAAAGGAACAGAGAGAGGGAGACACAGAATCTGAAGCAGGCTCCAGGCTCTGAGCTATCAGCACAGAACCTGATGTGGGGCTCGAAATCACAAACCGGGAGATCATGACCTGAGCTGAAGTTGGATGCTTAACCGACTGAGCCACCCAGGCGCCCCTGTTTTTCTTAGTGTTTAGGTTCAAGTCAACCAAAGTGAATCTTTGACTATTACTCACTCCTAGATGAAAAATGGCAGTTAGGTAGGCAGGTGTTTTTGTTTAATTTTTAACTTCATCTTCTCCACCACCTGACAGCTCTTTGTGTTATTACCATAGCACTACTTTGGACAACTGTCTCCACCAATTGACGAATTATTGTCCTTCATGCTTAATTGTCCCAAGATACTTTTGAATGTCATTTCTTATTATAAAAATAGTACATATTTATTGTAGAATATTTGAAAATTATAGAAAAGCATAATAAAAAAATCATTTACAACTCTCGTACTCAATAACTACCATTAAATATCTGCATAACTACCAGTACGGCATCACCTACTGGTCTTTCAATCTCGCTCTCTCCTCTCTCTCTCTCTCTCTCTCTCTCTATATATATATATATATATATACACATATATACATATATATGTATACACACACACACACACACACACACACCTAGAGAGTGTATGTGTGCATATAAACACAAATTGGTAACATATTATCATACTACATACATAGCGATAAGGTTTTCCCGCTTAATGCTATAGCATTAACATATCTCCATATTATCAAATATTCCTTAAAAACGTGATTTTAAGGACCACATAGTAGTCTGTCATACATTTTACAAATATTTAAGATTATTTTCAACCTTTTGCTATTGTAAACAATATTAATCCTTCTTTTGCAAATATATCTTAACCCAACTCTGACTTTTTTAACACAAATTAAGCCAAAATGGAATTACTGCCTAAAGATAAGTGACATATGTAGCAATCTTGATACATTTATCTTAAACCCCCTCTGGAAACCCATTTGTTTGCATGTCCCTGAGTGGAGCATCTGCACCTGTTTCACCATACCTGCAAGAATGAATGCTAGCTTAAAATAGCTTTGTCTACCTAGTAGCAAAGGAAGAGATCTCATTGTTTTTATTCACTTCTGTTACTGTTGAGGTTGGACATATTTTCTCATGGTAGTTGATGCATAATCTTAAGAAAATAGCATTTTTTTTTGGCAAACTTAAGACAAACCAACTATGACCACTCACAGTTAACTCCATTGCAAGGACATCCTTGTTATATTAATCCTCAGCCTCTGAGAGTCCATGAAGGGAATTTTTTTTTAAGAAGTTGATTGAGTGTTTATTATGACAATAAAGATCCTGGGCTTGTGAATGAGACTGACTCAGAGCCCTGCCGTTTAGTCTTTTGTAACCCTGAAGAAGTTACCCAATCTTTCTAGGCTTCAGGTTTCCTTGACTGTAAAACAAAACTGACAATCCTCACAGTAATTCTCACAATGACATCGCATTTTAAGCTTGTTGGGGCTTTCAGTGAAATGCACCTACTGCTGAAAAGTGAGAAATGTTTCCTAATTACCCAACTGCTATGTCAAGGTATGACAGCATACTTCTTATAAGCCAGAACTTTTAAAGTCCCAACAAGTTGCGTGTTTTACTTTACTATTTAAACTTTTACAGCAGCACAGATTGTGGGACTTCTTTCTCCCCATTAAAAAAAAAAGGTAGTTGGAAGACAGCTTAGCTGTTAGCCCAAGCGTGGCTTCAGAGTCTTGTAGGACACGACAGTGCTTGCTGAAGTGATGCTTAGTACTTTAGAAAGTTGCCCTAAAACGGATAAGGACAAATCCTCTTCCCCTTCTGTCTTCTTCCCCAATAGGGTGAAAGAAAGCGCTGCTTCAACATTGCCACTGAGCCTGTGTGATCATCCTAAGGTCATTACAAGACTTCTGTTTTCCTTTTAACATTGTGCTTGTATCCACCTGCCTGTCCATCTAGGGATTTAGAAATATAATGTGGAGGATTCTCAAAGACTTCCCTTCTCTGAGAATTCAATTCTTTGCATAATGGATTTTTGAGACTGAAAGTACATTTTGAAGTATTAAAAAATAACTTTGATATTTTAGATGCTATCTGCTCTTTCACACTGAAGATGTGACTAGGACGTATGCTAGCTGTTCAGCCGCATAGGTTGAACCGACCAGGTTGACTGCCAGACGGGCTGTTTAGTAGTGTCAGAGGCACCCTGACATCATTCCCTGAACTGCTTTCTCTTTCACATTCTTGTACTTTTCCAGCTGACAGCCCAGAGGGTGGGTGCCGATTCCACCAGCACCGCCACTGGAAGCAAGGTTCAGAATGTCAGATATCCTCCGGGAGCTGCTCCGTGTCTCTGAGAAAGCTGCCAACATCGCCCGGGCATGCAGGCAGCAGGAAGCCCTCTTCCAGCTGCTGATAGAAGAAAAGAAAGAGGGAGAAAAGAACAAGAAGTTTGCAGTTGATTTCAAGACCCTGGCTGATGTACTGGTACAGGAAGTTATAAAACAGAATATGGAGAACAAGGTAAGAAAGGTCGCAGCCAAGGTAATTGCCCTGTGGTTTTTTTCCCCGATAGAATAGCATGCCTTTTCCTTTTCCCTCCCCACCTCAGAATACTAGCGCCTAGGATTCTAATAAACAACTTGGGTTTTCCCCTCCCCTCGTTTTGACTACAAAATTACCAAAATGTCCATTGCAGAAAAAATTTAAAATACGGAAAAGCAAATAAGGGAAAAAAAATCACAATTCTGACAGCTAAAGAGAAACATTTGGGCGTGGAGCTTTTTACTTACCAATGAATTTCTTTTTAATAAATAATACATGTTCTCTGGAAAATAAGCAAAAATAAGAATCCTTAATCCTAACACTAGAGAGAACGACAGCTATGTTTTACCAAATCTTGTAGGAACATTTTCCGTCTATATGTAGTTGTTTGCATGGCACATAGAACTGATCTCAGTAGAAATGAGAACATACTGTTTTATTGAGTTCTTTTTTTAACTTGACATATCATATCCCACCTTTTGATGTAATCTTGTATCTAATGGTTGCCTCAGTTATTGGCTTGTACTGTCCTGGATACTGGAAATTCCCTTTATTATAATAGAAAAACATTTATAACTAACAATGATTGTGATTCTAGGTATCTTAAGCTGACTGGGAAAAGAAACTATTTGTAAGTAGTTATAACAAACAATAGCACTAGCAGACAATTATGAGTCCTCACTGTGTGTCAGGCACTTCCAAGGGCTTTAAGTATATTAATTTATGTAACTATTATAATATTATATAATTATAAATAATATAAATAATTATAAATAATATATATTATATTTGTATTTTATGTTAAAATTGTAATAATTTTATGAGGTAGAAACTATTATTCCAATGTAATGGATGAGAAAAGGGAAGCACAGAGAGGTTAAGTAACTTGTCCAAAGTTACACAGCAAGCAAATAGCAGGGCTGGCTTTTGAACACAGGCCGACTGGCTCCAGAGTTTGTGCTCTTTGCAATACTATGTTGCCTTTATATGATAATCTAGTAATTACATATTTTTTTAAGATTTGAGAGGATAGAACTTTATTACAGGAAGCAGTACAAAATATTGGAATAGTTTCTATGAAATTCTCAAAATGTTGGGAATCATTTGGAACCATTTAAATGAATTCTTGAACATAGGCAGGAAGAGAGAATAAATGACCCCTTGAAATCTCTGCCAACTATACTTTTTCATGCCCTGTAATATCTAGCTCCAATAAATGAAGCAAGTTTATTTTTGTTACTGATCGAGATAGTTGGGTGCAAGAGAAGGTTGAGCAACTGCATTAGAAATGTATCAACATGCATAGTTATTGGCTAATATTTGCCCCCAAGCATTATAACAAGCTGAGGTAATTGTTCATTGATAAATATATGACAGGACTTATGAACAAATAAATGACATTCATTGCTGGCTATATAAGAGGCTTTGTTTCATGACCCTTATATCCTGTAGCCTCGGGATGAATGGGCTCACTGGCAGCCCCTGTTGACTTGGATTGTTCTTCAGAAGAGGAAAAAAATAACAAGTGGTTGCAGGCGTTGTTAAAGCTATTGGCCATCTGCAAATGACTGGGTTCAAATATCTGAAGCATTTCCTTGCTTTTGTTCCCTGAGAACATCATGCATATCGTAACTGAGCACATATTTTGAGAAAAATTATCTTTACCCCAGAGAGGATCAGAAGCAAAATGTCCCTGAAAGCTTCCTGGTCATACAAGGGATGAGAGAAGATTCTTACTTAGCTCCATTTTTTCATTCTATTTTGATGCATTATCAGTCAATAAAATATTCCAACCCCCTTTTTTTTCTGTATCCCCTTCCTTGCCTGAAGTCTCGTGATACCTCCAACAAGTGCGGAAGACACCTGAAAATGAAAGCAATGACATCTAATGTCATCCTCTGATCCCTTCTATCCAGTCTCAAGTCATAGTCTTAGGTACTTGGTCAATCCCATTAACTCACATAAGCCAGTAGGGTGCTGTTGAAGAGCAACAGTTCAAGTGTCTCCTTTGCAAATATTCTAGTTCTATCACCTGTAAGTGGAAGGATGAAGTTTCTAAAGTACTTCTGCAGACCCAACAGAACATAAGGAAACCAGACTTCTACCATGATTTGAACTTCCTGGAGGGGCAAAGGAGCAGGAAAATATTAGAAGACTAAGTACTGAACCAACCTGACTTCACTTTTTATACTAGATTGATTTCTGGGATTGTAAATTTCTAAATTTCAGATCTAGTTGTACTATTTAATTTGAAGTACAAAATGAGAATATGCACAGAATTGAACATGTATGTGGGATTTGGGGATTTTTTGGTTTTTGCTTTGTCTTTGTTTTTGTCTTTTTGTTTCTTTGTCATACTCTAAATCATTCAGTTTCCAGGCTTGGGAAAAAACATTTTGGGAGAAGAATCCAATGAGTTTACTAATGATTTGGGTAAGTATAAGAATCCTAACGTATTTTTATAATTTAATTATTATATGGTATTGTAATTTTCAATGACATCAAGAAATAAAGGAATGTTTGTAAGCCTTTCATATAAATAGCATATTTTAATGTTAAGCTTCATTGAGTACCTCAGAATATTATACCATTCAAGTTAGAGAGATGTAGTATCTTGTAAGTATTTAGCAAGTCCACATGTATTATTTTATATATAAATCTGTACCATTTAAATAATGTTTGGGGAAGTTGCATGGCCCTTTGAGAATCTAATGGAAGTTACAGATGCTCTCAGAAAGATGTACATTTACAGTTATATAGACAATTTTAGGTTCAAGTTTTGTGGTTTTTTGTTTTTTGTTTTTGTTTTGTTTTGCTTTTTTAGAGAGAGAGATGAGTAGATGAGAGGGGCAGAGGGAGAGAAACAATCTTTTTAAAAAAATTTTTTAATATTTTATTTATTCTTGAGAGAGAGACAGAGACACAGCATGAGCGAGGAAGGGGCAGAGAGAGTGGGAGACACAGAATCTGAAGCAGGCTCCAGGCTCCGAGCTGTCAGCTCAGAGCCCGATGTGGGGCTTGAACTCACAACCCCTGAGATCATGACCCGAGCTGAAGTCGGATGCTCAACCGACTGAGCCACCCAGGCACCCCGAGAAACAATCTTAAGTAGGCTCCGTGCTCAGTTTGGAGCCAGACACAGGGCTCTATCCCATGACGCTGGTACCATGACTTGAGAGGAAATCAAAATTTGGATGCTCAGCCAACTGGCCAGGTGCCCCTAGGTCCAAGTTTTAAACCCATTCATGGACCTCCTGGGGAGTCCATAGACCTTGGTTGAGAATCTAGAGAGGCCCTGTCTCTGAAATCCTGTGTGCTCCTGAGTAAAGAAAACGTGTTCACCTCATTAGTTCTCTGGTCTCAGAACCTTGGTAAAAGAAGTTGGATTAAATAAAAGGTTCCTTTAATACCAAATTTTATGTCTTCTTTAATTAGTTTCCTGTGGGCCAGATTGTCCGTTGATCTACTTCCATGTTCCCTTATGGTAGAGAGAAAAATATCAAAATCTCTGATCCCTTAGAGAGAAACAAATTATTTTTAGTTTGGGTGTTTTATTTATTTAAGGTAGAAGATTAAAATAGTGAACTTTAATCACTGATCACTGACAAATAGTTAAACCTCTAGAGGCACAGTTACAAAGGCAAAAACTGATTTTTGGATTAACGCTGGGAAAATTTTCCCCTTTGTGGGCTGTGTATTAAGATGCAATTAGTTCTATGATACTCCTTGAGAGAAATCTCATTTAAACTTCTTAAGGTTGAAAAAAACACCTGTGATTAACTGATAAGAAGTCCTATGCTTGCCTACCTCAAAAACAATTTAGTATTTTATTTACCTAGAATTATAGGGGCAAAAAGGCATTCCACATACATATTCCTGAGAACCGAAGGGGAGAATGAGTTTAGCGTGCTGTGGGTGGGTCACAGAAACATGGCACGTGGGATGGATAAGGTAAGTGGGGGCAGGAACAGAGCGTGGAAGTTTGCAGGAGGAGTTTGAATTTTCCTCTAAGTGTGATGGGAATTCACTAGAGATTTTTTTTTAATTCTTTTTTATTTTTTTAAGTTTATTTATTTTGAGACAGAGAGAGAAAGAGTGTGTGTGAGTGAGCAGGGGAGGGGCAGAGAGAGAGGGAGAGAGAGAACATCCCAAATAGGCTCCTCACTGTCAAGGAGAAACCTGATGTGGGGCTTGATCTCACAAACCATGAGATTCATGACCTGGGCCTAAATCAAGAGTCAGATGCTTAACTGACTGAGCCACCCAGGTGGCCTTCACTGGAGCATTTTAAGCACGGGAGTGATGTGATATGATTTGCTTCTTGGCCTGATCCCATGACTTTTACTAAGCCCAGTCATAGGTGCTTGGTTAAGTGGCAGTGATTAGCATTATGATTCCCCAACTTCAACAGTCTAATTTAATTTGAACTTAACTAAATATAATTGAATGTTTCTTGCTGATACAGTCATCATTGTAATAGATTCATACTGTGTTTCCCAAACTTTAATGATCACATGAATCACTTGGGATTCTTTAAAACTCAGGTGTGGGATGGAGCCTGAAGTTCTGAATTTCTAACAGGCTCTCAGGTGATGCTGCTGCCAGTCCTTGGAATGGCTAGGGTCACTAGGAGTACTTGTCTATGTACCTAAAAAGCCCCAAAGTGCCATGTCTTCTTCTTTTAAAAAGTTTATATTCACCATTGCCATCCCTTTGTGTTGCTACTAAGTTGCCTATTTTTGCCTCTTTGCTCACTTCTGTTGGGAGCTAGAAACCAGATTAACCAAGGGTCTAAGAAGCATGTTCAAAGTGATCGTGAAGCAGCTGGATTTGGTAACTTGTGGTTTCATTTGGATGAGTAGCTTTACTTACATCCTAATTTCCAGTGGGTTTCACAGAGGAGAGCTATTTCTAGGTATGTCATTTAGAGTCATGCAGTTTACCACACGTAAAGAGTAGTTACACTTCACCTTATGGTACTTTGCTGAGCATAAACACCTTTTAGTTAAAAGCAGTTTTATAGAGGGAGGTAGAAGCATTTCGTGTGCTGATAAAACCTCCCTTCTTTTCGATAATACATTCTAACACTAACAAGGTGACCTGTGTATATTCAGAAGGCAAAAGGCATAAAACATAAATATTATCAAGGGCTCTGGATTCAGGGTTTCTTAACTGGTTCATGAGCTCCCTTAAACTAGATGCAAGATTGTATGCATGTTCCCCTGTGGACATTTTCCTGGGAAGAAGTTTCTTTGATACCTGGAATCTACCCCTCACGTCATACTAGGTATTTCAGCCACTACTGGGCACCTGTGACCTTGTGAAGCTGCCTGGGTGATTCTGGCAGTCAACCAGGGTAGGGACCAGGAGTATGAACATACTGCCCTCGCCCAATCTAAGTGCACAGCTTTGGCTCTTCATCACCCCTCAGTTGTTGTTTCTCCCCCAGAGCTCTTGAAATGTAATGGCTTTTAGTTTGTCTTTATTCCAGGGGAAAAGATTATCTTGAGACTGTGTCCAACAGAGGAAGAAACAGTAGAGCTCCTTAGCAAAGTCCTTAATGGTAACAAGTTGGCATCTGAAGCATTAGCCAAGGTTGTCCATCAGGATGTCACTTTTACTGACCCAACTCTGGATTCAATAGAGATCAGCATTCCACAGGACATTTTGGGAATCTGGGTGGATCCCATAGGTAAGTAGAGGAGAATGTTTGCTTTTATTTGTTCTTATTAGTAATCCTTTTGTGGGAGGAGGCTTGGAAAAATAAAAATTCAGAGTGTAGTTTAATTCTCCTAGAAGATTTTAACATTTCAGAGTTATAAAATGAATAGTGAAGAGTGAAAGTATACGTGTGATGATGTGTTGTTATGTGTATATTTGTAACATTTCTACAATGGATATGCACAAGTATTTGTGTGCCATCTCTGTGTGTGCATATATATACAAAGCTGAATTAACGTATACACACACACACACACACACACACACACACACACACAAAGCTGAATTAATTCAGCTTTGAAAGACTTCAGAGGCCAGACTGGTAAATATGAGAGAATAATGAACTGATAGTAGCTATAACTCATTGAGCACACGTGCCATTTAAAGAATACTCAGCTCTAGCAGATTGTTGCCATATAGGAGTACAGTCTAGATGTTTAGGTTTTTAAAGAGAAACCAAACTCCAGGTTTTTAAGTGATAGCTCCCATTTTTTAATCACTGACTACTAATTCAATTAAACAAGTAAATAGTCAAAACCACTGTATAGGTCAAGCAAAACACAGTGTAACACAGTTGAATGTGATTCACTCCCAGTTTGTGTGCCCTATGTAAATCTTACCTATTATTTTCTTGGGCATGGTTGTAGTAAAACCCTAGTTTATAGCTCTGTGTTTTAACAGTGTAGATCTATTTCAGTGATGCTATTAATACAATGCCCAGGATATTAATTTGCAGAGTCTCTCCTTTTTTTTTCGTTTCCACTTGCCTACCACATTGTGCCCAATACAGCTGGGACCACTCCCAGGCACCCCCTGCCCCCACCCTCCCATCTTGCAAGCACATTAATATAACATTACAGAAGTGCCTTTAATCATCAGGGAATTACAGAACATTCAGTCGATGGATTACATATGCAAACTAAGATTTCCCAAAATCTTTTATCACACAATGGTAAATTAGCATTAGTTGTGGTTTTCTGAGGGACCAGAATCTCCTGTTTCTTGGTTCTATCCTGAATTGATTCTGCTAGCCAGCTCTTTTGCACAGCACACCTTAACTGGGTATTAACTCACTACTAGATGTTGGCAGTCAGCTGCTGGCATGTATGTCTCTTAAGCTCATTGCCTTCTTTTTCACAGGAGGACTATCAATTTCTTCCTTTTGTGCCACCATCACTGACTCCCTCTTCTAATTTAAGGGACAGGGGTGCCTGGGTGGCTCAGTCAGTTAAGTGCCCAACTTCGGCTCAGGTCATGATCTCACAGTTTGTGAGTTCGAGCCCTGCGTCACGCTCTGTACTGATGGCTCAGAGCCTGGAGCCTGCTTCCGATTCTGTGTCTCCCTCTCTCTCTGCCCCTCCCCCGCTCATGCTCTGTCTCTCTCTGTCTCAAAAATAAATAAAACATTTTTAAAAAAATTTAATTTGAGGGACAAAAAAAAAAAAGGTAATTTCACCCCTGAGAGATTTCTGGAAGGAGATTTTCCCATCCATCCACACTATACTTGTCCTCTGATTAGTAAGAGGCTCTAAAGAATCCCACCACAGTCATCCTGAGTCATTAGCTTTTAAATGCTTTGACATATGATGGATATTTGAGTGCTTATGGTATGTGAGGTGCTATGCTAGATGCCACAGGAACTACAGACATGTCCTCTCCCTTCAAGAGTTCCCACAGAGTTGGGAAAAATGGAACACAAGCAGCTTGAAAATGGAAGTACAAGAGGTCAAATAACAATTTGAAACAAGTGACACTCAAAGGCAAAACTTGACTGATTACTCTCTTAGTCTGTTCGGGCTGTGCTAACAAAATACCATGGACTAGGTAGCTTATAAACAATAGAAACTTATTTCTCAAAGTTCTGGAGTGCCAGCATGGTGAGATGAGGGCCCTCTTCCTGCTTCATAGCTGGCACCTTCTCACCACGTCCTTATAGAGTGGAAGGGACTAAGGATCTCTCTGGAGCCTCTTCTATAAGGCACTAATCTCATTAATTAAGGTTTCACCCTCATGACTTAGGTATCTCCCAAAGGCCTAACTTACTAATACAATCACCTTTATGGGGTTAGAATTTGGGGAGAATACATTCAGACCACAGCAGTTACCAAATTGGTAGAACACAGAAATGATACAGCACAGCATTTCCAGTTGTATCCATCATTATCTTTGAAATAATCATTACCTGAATCCAAACAAATGTGCTTCATTTTTTTTTTCCAGATTCAACTTATCAGTATATAAAAGGTTCTGCTGACATTAAATCCAACCAAGGAATCTTCCCCAGTGGACTTCAGTGTGTCACCATTTTAATTGGTGTCTATGACCTACAGACAGGAGTGCCCCTAATGGGAGTCATCAACCAACCTTTTGTATCACAAGATCTAAACACACTCAGGTAAGATCTATCACTCCACATGACAATACCATGACTTGATACAGTAAGGTGTTCCTACTAAAGTCTGCAGGTTTAAATTAAAATTCCTCTATTTTCAATCCTGGGTTAAATATCATTTTAGTGGGGGCTTGGTGGATGCTGATAGAAACTGCAAGGTGCTCTGCTAGATGCCACATGAACTACAGACATGTCCTCTCCCTTCCAGAGTTCCCACAGAGTTGGGAAAAATGGAACACAAGCAGCTTAAAAATGGAAGTACGAGAGGTCAGACCATTCCTGGAGGCCAGAAATCCCACAAATGTTTCCACATTGTTCTAGACTGATGTGATAATGCTGACAGCATTCCTAACTGGCAGCCACATGACACGTGCAGGCATAGGAGTTACTTTTACAAACCAATTAGCTACTTGATACCTATTTCTAGCCTTAAGGGCATTGAGATTTGTTGCCTCATACACTTTTTTCATATCATCCTGTTGGAAAACAACATAAGTAATAAAACAAATATGACAGCCTATGGCCACAAACTGAAAGTTCTCTTCTGCAGGTGGAAAGGACAGTGCTACTGGGGCCTTTCTTACATGGATACCAACATCCATTCACTTCAGCGTCTTGACTCTACAAGAAAGAACAGTGAAGCGCGGAGCCAAATGACTGAAAACACCAGCTCTGAGGCGGAACGCTCCCACCCGTTTTCAGCGGTCATTAGTACGAGTGAAAAGGACACTATCAAAGCCGCATTGTCACGTGTATGTGGCGAGCGCATATTCCGGGCAGCCGGGGCTGGTTACAAGAGCCTTTGTGTTGTCCAAGGCCTTGTTGACATTTACATCTTTTCAGAGGATACCACGTTCAAGTGGGACTCTTGTGCGGCTCATGCCATACTCAGGGCCATGGGTGGGGGAATGGTAGACTTAAGAGAATGCCTGCAAAGAAATTCAGAAATGGGGCTTGATTTGCCACAGCTGGTGTACCACGTGGAAAACGAAGGTGCTGCTGGCGTGGATCGGTGGGCCAACAAGGGAGGACTGATTGCATACAGATCAAGGAAGCAACTGGAGACATTCCTGAGGCTCCTTATCCAAAACCTTGCGCCTGTGGATACATGCACGTAGATGAACTCTGTTCTCATGTACTTGAAAACCCAACTGTGAACAATTTCCCACATCTCTTATCTTTTGAAGACAGCTTTGTCCTATGGATGGTCAACATTCTCCTTCCTCTTTTGAGGAGCATTTTTCCATTATGTGTTCACAATAACGATAATTTCAATAAATGAATGACATCGTGTAGCAGTTACATTGATGTGCAAAGTTCTTAATAGTGGATATTGTGCTACTAGTGTTGCTTGAAACACTTCAATAAAATATTGAAGAGGAAAAATTCCTGCTCAATTAGTAATACTCTTCCAAGCACCTAAGCATAAGTAAAGTGTCACTGAAATACTAGGGAGAGCACAGGAAAGGGCTGTGCTTGGGTTTTGCTTCCTGTCTTGAAGGGAAAATCTGCAGCTCTAGCCTTTGGCAGAACATTTAGAACTGTCAATTTTATGCATAATTTAGCCAAATTCACATACTTTCAATGGTATTCTTATGTTGCTTATGAGAATTAAAGCCTGGAACACTGTGTGCCCCCTCCTACTCTCTCTCACACTGCCTTCTCTCACACGTGCACACACCCCCTCTCCCACACATGTGCATGCACTCTCAAATATTCTCTATTTCTCTCTCTAATATCCTCACATACACACTCCATTTCTATCTATAAGGTAGAGGGGATAAGGAGGTTTCTGTAATTCTTGCAATTTTTACACTTCAAAAACCAGGAGTCGAGTTAAATATGGACAGTCCTTATGTCTACTAGAATCCCATATTGAATGTCCTCTGAGGTGGATGTGGACCTCTTTTCCTATTCTCTTTAGCAGCATTGGTAAGGTCGGAGGCCCCCATCTGGAGGGATCCAGCTCTCAGCTCTGACTTCTTTCCGCCTTGCGCCCTCTGGGGGCCAAAGGATATTTCTGCAGCATCTTTTTTTCTTTTTCTTTTTCTTTTTTTTTTTTTACAGTTACAATGAAAAGAACTGTCCAACTCTTTTTAATAGCATTGTGTTGCATACAGCAGATTCAATCATTACTGATAATTGAGTTATAGTGTTTAAAGCCATCTTTATGCTTTGTGATTGACTGTTGGCTCTCAAGCTATATATTCTTACCACTTGCAATGTTGTTTTAATGGTTGATTTTAAATACAAGATGATCCATTCTTCATAAACCACATTAAAAATAAAAACCCAGAGGGGCGACTGGGTGGCTCAGTCCGTTAAGCATCCAATTTTGGCTTTGGTCATGATCTCATGGCTCAGGAGTTCAAGCCCCACGTTGGGCTCTGTGCTGACAGCTCAGAGCCTGGAGCCTGCTTCGGATTCTGTGTCTCCCTCTCTCTCTGCCCCTCCCCCGCTCGTGCTCTGTTTCTGTCTCTCAAAAATAAACATTAAAAACAATAAAATAAGCAACAATAAAAACCCAGAGTGGTGCCTGGGTGGCTCAGTTGGTTGAGCGTCCAGCTCTTGAGTTTGGCTCAGGTCATGATCACAGTTCGTGAGTTTGAGCCCTGAGCTGACAGTGCAGAGCCTGCCTGGGATCCTCTTTCTCTGTCTCTCTCAAAATAAATAAACTTAAAAAAAAAAAAAAAAAAACAGAAAAGAAAACCTGGAAAATAGTCCTCCCTGAATGGAGAAACAGAATATGGTTCAAGAAAAAGCATTTATTGGGGCACTTGGGTGGCTCAGTCAGTTAAGTGTCTGACTTCAGGTCAGGTCATGGCTCAGGTCATGATCTCATGGTTCACGATCAGCACAGAGCCCACTTGGGGTCCTCTGTCTCCCTCTCTTTACCTCTCTCTCTCTCTCAAAACAAACAAAAAGGAATAGCATTTATTGTCCCTATGAACATTTTTAGGATATGTAAATTGTCAATAAAATGCAGTGAAAACAGTCCTATTCAGTGTGATCTGAACAAGCAGTTTGCTAATTTATTGGAGAAGAAAAGCTAGACAAGACAGGAAATCAGATCTATTCTGTTAATGTCCATTATGCACACTCCTTGTCAATCTGCAGGAAAGCCAAGGCCCTTCCTTAAGCATGCATCGGTAGGTTACGTCTGTATTTTTTCTTGCATAAACTACATCCATGGGAATATGTAACCTCTAGTGTTGATTTCCTTAGAAGAAAAACTTAAAAATACTTGCAAAGTGATAGTAGGACATATTCTGAATTTAAAAATTTTCCCTCTATTTTTACAATAGTTTCATACTCTAATTTTTTTTTAGACTCACCTTTATTAGGGCACTTGGCTGGCTTGATCAGTGAAGGATGTGATTCTTGATCTTGGGGTTGTGAGTTCGAGTCCCACGTTGGGTGTGGAGATTACTTAAAAATAAAATCTTCAAAAAAAAAAAAAAGACTCACCTTTATCAACCCTTTCCAATGCCTTTAATTATTTCTTTTCAAAATCATGCTCTATCATTTTTACTTTATATTTAATCAATCTATTAAAAGTACAATCAGAATATATAATTTGGGGAGCAACTGAGTGGCTCAGTCGGTTTAGTGTCTGACTTTGGCTCAAGTCATGATCTCACAGTTCATGAGTTCAAGCCCTACGTTGGGCTCTGTGCTGACAGCATAGAGCCTGGAGCCTGCTTTGGATTCTGTGTCTTCCTCTCTCTCTGCCCCTCTCCCACTCGCACTCTGTCTCTCTCTAAAAAACAAATAGACATTAAAAAAATTCTTTAAAAAGAATATACAATTTGGAAAGTAGTCAACAACTCTTGGCAAACCAGAACTCAACTGACAGGAATGGGAATTGGGGGTAGTGGGCAGAGGGAATGTGCCAGGTAGCATGTTGGCCATGAAGGTCAGGGGTCTGGTGCATTGGCCAATGTGTTTTACAGGAGACTGGAGAGAGAGACTAATCTGCCAGTCAGATAGAGGGTGATAAAAAGACAGCTTCCACTGCATAATGGGAAGAGCAGTCTCTGGGAACCCAAGTCACTTCCTCCACTCTAATGTCCTTTTTTTTTTTTTTTTTTTCACTCTAATATCCTTTTGATGGTAAGGCAGGAACAAGAGAGTTTGCAGTAGCTGGAATTTGAGGAAAACTGGCCACCTTTCTCTACAGTAAAAGCTAAGCCCTTTCAAGTGGGTTTGGAAATCAGTAGCTTGAGATACGATGCTATGTAAATGCTTCTATGTTAGGCCGAGTATTTTTAAAAGCACAGAGTTCCACGCGAGGAGGGCTAACCAACCTCACACTTTCAAACAAGCCCAGCTATGCCCATGGTGTATTCGGACAGCTTGCAGCAGGGGCAAACTTATTGTACAGTTAAATTGATATATCAAGGCTTTCGAGTATAGAAGTAGACAAAATAATGAAAAGTCAGAGAGAGAGTTCATGCATTTTTATCCTTAGAATACAGGAAGGAGAGGGGCGCCTGGGTGGCTCAGTCGGTTGGGCAGCCAACTACGGCTCAGGTCACAATCTTGCGGTCTGTGGGTTCGAGCCCCATGTTGGGCTATGTGTTGTGAGCTCAGAGCCTGGAGCCTACTTCTGATTCTGTGTCTTCCTCTCTCTGCCCCTTTCCTGCTTGCTCTCTCTCTGTCTCTCTCTCTCTCTCTCTCTCAAAATTAATAAACATTAAAAAAAATTTTTTTTAAAGAGAATACAGGAAGGAGTGCCATTACAGTGGGAAATTGGTAGCTTTGATATTACTTTTCCCCCAGGATAGATATTTCTATCAATTTATCATATTAATATATCCTAATCAAAATGATATATGTGAGACAATGTTTTTTTAGAAATAAATTCTAGGGGCGCCTGGGTGGCTCAGTCGGTTAAGCGTCCGACTTCGGCTCAGGTTACGATCTCGCGGTATGTGAGTTGGAGCCCCGCGACAGGCTCTGTGCTGACAGCTCAGAGCCTGGAGCCTGTTTCAGATTCTGTGTCTCCCTCTCTCTCTGACCCTCCCCCGTTCATGCTCTGTCTCTCTCTGTCTCAAAAATAAATAAACGTTAAAAAAAAATTTTTTTTAAAGAAATAAATTCTAGGGATTATAATTTCATTATCCAGATTATTCTGAGAATCATAATCCAATCTATCAGTAATCCAGACTTGTACTTCCCAAATGATATCCACTAGCCTCAGGTGGCTGTTGAGCACTTGAAATGCATCTACTCTGAATTGAGATGTGCTATAAATGGAAATACATAACTGGATTTTATGAAAAAAAGTAAAATATTCATAATTCATTATAGACATGTCTATAACACAATTTTTTTTGCAAAGGGACAATAGTTTTATTTTTTATTTTTGCGAGAGAGAGAGAGAGAGAGAGAGAGAGAGAGAGAGAAGGGGAAAAGGGAGAAGGAGAGAATCTTAAGCAGGCTCCATACCCAGCACAGGGCCTGGTGCAGCGCTCGATCCTACTGTGAGATCATTACCTGAGCTGAAAGCAAGAGTTGGACCCTTAACCAACTGACCTACCCAGGCACCCCAGGACAATAGTTTTAAATTTTAGAACAAAATACCTTAACTTGCAACTTAATGAATATTATAACAAAGCAATAGTTCAGTAAGGCATTAAGTTCACTATTAAAAGCAATTAGTAAGTATTTACTTACTGGTTTTATTTTCTAGGTCCTATCAGTAAGGTAGCCATTTACATTTTGTTGTTTTAGTTCTCACATTTCCTATGTTGTAACTACTGGTTTATTCCTTCTTTCGTGCAATCATATGTTACTGTATCTTCACTAACTGATTTAATTTCTATTAAAAATAACATGACTGGGGTGGGTGCCTTGGTGGTTCAGTTGATTAAGCATCCAGCTCTTGATTTTGGCTCAGGTCATGATCTCACAGTGTGTGGGTTCAAGCCCCAGATTGGGCTCTGTGCTGATGGTGCAGAGCCTGCTTAGGATTCTTCCTCTCTCCCTCTCTCTCTTCCAGGCTCTCTCTCTCAAAATAAATAAACTTAAACATTTTTTAATAGAAGAAAAAATAACATGACTGTGGGGAAATTATTGTCCACCACTTTGTTTCAATAGGCCAAAGTGAACCACAGATGAAACGTGACATATATCTTGCTACCAAAGGAAGAGTAAAAACTGGTACAAGGGAAAGGACATGGGTTTTAGAGTAAACAGGGCTGGGTTCATTGGGATCACTTACGATGTGATCTTAAGCTAAAATACTAAGCCATGTAACCTCTTTGAATCCTAGTTTCTTCGTCTGGTAAAATGATTTACGCCATCTCTCAGGAATATTGTGAGAAGGAAATGAAATAACATATGTACATCTCTAACACAGTAGACTGATGCTCAATAAAACAAGCTACTAATACTTTTATTATTCCTATATGATGCAGTCAACCTAAAAATTACCAGGAAACAAGACATAAGTTAAAAGTTAAACAGTAAGTTAAAGGAGAGACCTCACTTTATTCAGTCAGCAATTCAGTTGGTTAATGAACAGAGACCAATGGGCCAGGTCACTTAGATGGACAGTGATAACAAGAGGGCTTCCTCTACTGCACCGCAGTAAGAGCAGTCTCCGGGCAGCTTAATTCTTTTGTTTTAATATAGTAACAATACTATATTAGCAGTTAACACATTGATCGCTAGATTCCAAGTGCTGTGTTAGATATTTACTTGCATTCTTTTATTTAAGATAATAAGCAAATTTGTGTATCCCTAGATGCCATGGCATAACACGGTCTTTTCCTCCTAACTAGATATTTTGCTTACATTTAAAAAACTAAATTAGTTAAGCTAATTATTTTTCAAGATTTTCTTTTTAGAACATTTTCCACAGATGCCTCTCACCTGTTACCCTCTACCAGCCACTTGCTTCCTCCTACCGTCACTCCTAACTCAGCCCAACTGTTCTTAAGGACTGGCTCCCACATTGAGGAGGGTCCTAAAGATCATTGCCTTTTAATACACTTTGTATGTTACCAATCTTCTGCCCTGGTTCCCTGCATGAGATTTTAAAATGCCAAGAGACATATATATTGTAAAGGGCTTTCTGCTATGTTATAATAATGGGAGTATAAAAACAGACTTTTGCACCTATGTATAAAGTCTTTAAGATGGCCCTTCTGACCGGCAGAAGTCCAGCCAAGCTAAGCCTGCAGGAATACTTTATATCAGTAAGCATTAACCTTAACTATGAGTGGCAAAATGACAAAATAACGGTGGCTTCAATTAAGATGAAAGCGGTTGGGTAAGCTGAATGGTGGCTCTACCCCAATGTCCTCAGGGACTCGGACTCCTTCCATCCTTAGACTACGGCCCTTCTTCTCATGGTCTAAGACAACAGGATCTGCATTGCAGGTAGCAAGAGAGAGGAAAAGATAGGAAAGAGTAGGTGATTTCTCAGCTCAGTGACCAGAACCTAGTCACGTGACTATACTTATATGGGAAGCTGGAGAATGCACCCAGCCATGTACTCAGCCCAAAAGCAGGCATTTTATCACCCTGGGAAGATAGGAAACAGGCAATGGAGAACAACCAGTAATCTCTATCACTCAGTCCAACTGAGCTGTCCAGGCTTTGGCCTTGGTCTGACTGCTGATCACACATCACTTGTTCTTATCACTAATGTCTCATGACCTTTATAGTCAGATCATTCCAACCTTTAGCCACGGTCACTTATCTAGTTATAATGTACATATCTATTTCATCCCCAAGGAATTAAAAGTGCCATAAATGTATGCATTTATCAAAATTATGAAGAAAGTGAACCTCCTGCCAATAAAAGCACAGATGAAAATACAAGACAAACATAAGCAGTGATTCCTCTCCCAAAATCTGGGATAAATCTCTGAGCAACTTCCCTATCACCTCCTCCTATCAAACCAGCCCCCCTGCCTCTGTCTGTTGAGTGCACAGCATGCAGACGAGCTTGTGTCCAGTCTATACTCTGCTTAGCCATTCACCTTAGGAGTCAGCTTGGCCCAGTCCACAGAAGCTGGATGTAACTCCCTGTCCTGCATTCACAGCCCAGAGTGTGTTGCTGCAACCGGCCTTACACAGCTACCACGCAAAAACAGCACTGCCCATTCCATGGCAGAAAGTCAAACCACACGTGCACATTTGCTGCATTCCTCCAAGGGGAAAAAAGCAAACAGAGGTTACAGCTTCCTTCTTGTCCCCCAGTTTTGTTTCCATTTTTTCCTCCAAGTGCTAAATGCAAAGACAGAGTAAAAACACTAAGTTGTAACCTTCACATACATAGTGAACACCTCTAATTGTATCTGGCTTGGTACAGACTGGTTGAAACACATGTTCATAAAGCAAGCCTAAGTAACAGCACGTGTCCCCTTAGAATGGCAGGGAACTCCATTAAAGTCTGGTTTGTGCACAAGTAAATCTTGGAAACTGATCCAAGGGAAGTAGCTGTTTTGAGCTGAACTTTCTTAAAAGGTTTTATTTGTTTATTATTTCTGATAACCAGCCTAGCCAAAATTCTGGCTCTCAGGAATATTCAATTCTCAGGAATATTCAATATTCCTGATCCTGAGCCATGACTATGCAGGATTTAGAGTTTTCTTTATTTACCCATTTGAAAGAAAGAAAGAAAGAAAGAAAGAAAGAAAGAGAAAAAGGAAAGGAAGGAAAAGCAAAAAGGCAGAACCATTCCTGGGCTGGCTTCATGGCCTTGTGACTTGTGCAACTGTAGCAGGCTCCACATCAGAAAGGCACTGAACCTGGTTCTGCTATTGTCATCTTGAAATTTTTAAAAACTTTTTCTTTGAGAGTAGGCCAGCAGGGAGATGGGTTATATAGGTGACAGGGATTAAGGAGGACACTTGTGATGAGTACCAGGTATTATATGTAAGTGAGGGATTAAATTCTACACCAGAAACCAATATTACACTGCACGTTAACTGGAATTTAAAGAAAAACTTGGAGGGAAAAAAATAAAATCCTCTTCTTACAACAACAAAAAAATTATCTTTGAACTTGTAAGTTAAGTGGAAAGGACAGTGAAGCACGTGCATGAACAGGGGCATGATGTACAATGTGTGTCTGTCCCTCTTCCGTTGCCCCCATTCCATTCACCTAATGCTCACAGTGCCCGGTGAGGACAGAATTCTCATGGGCCCATGATGTACAGGACTTCAATGAGACTCAAACTGAATACAAGTGTGTTACACTTATGACTAAGTGGGGGCACTGACAGCCCCCGAGAGCCAGAACTTGCTTCCAATGAAAAAGGAAGGCAATGGTGTTCTGAGGAACCTGAATGAACAACCAAGAAAACCTATCACCCCTTTCTTATCTGTGTATTTTTCCTGTATTAGCAAATTGCATAGGCTGAAGATCATGGCATGGAAGGAAAGGGAACTAGAGGGCCACCTACAGTGCCTTCTCTTTCTAGTCCTTCCTTGCCGGTAAGCTGAAGGTAGAGAGGGCTGGCAGAATGTGTGAGTACCAAGAAAAGAGAAGAAATAAAAACAGTTGAGCTAGTGTCATGGACTGTTTCCACTACTGTGGTAAGAATAAAATATATATTCATGCAGAGCTATGGAAAATGGATCATGTAATTCTGGTGATTCCATATAAATATTAAATACACTTCTATCTGCATTTAAAACTGGCATGACATAATATAAAGATGAATAAAATTCATGCCAATAAGTGAAGTTTTAAAATTTTCTTTACCTAGAATGACATTAAATAGCAAATAAACAATATCACGACAGGCTGAGAGACCGTGGAAGAAAGGAAAAGTCTTTTTATTTAGACCTGTATATACTTAAGTACTTTAGTACCGTGTTTTATTACCTTTTCTCCTGCTGTTTGAAAAAAAGCCCCCCATTTTCATTTTGCACCAGGTGCCACAAATTATGTAGCCGGCCCCAAATTGGTCTCATTTCCACTTCTAACCTCACTGTCTTTTTCTCTATCTGAATTTTTGTCATATCTGCTGGCCAGTCCCGGAGCCAGCCCACCAGTGAGCTAGGTCTACCCTAACTGAGAGTTGAAGGGTCTTTTTAGTTTATCCCCAAACTGAGATGATAAGGGAACCAAACTATGTTTTGTGTACATTTCTCACCTGGGAAGTAAGCTGGCCCTTTGTGCTGTGACATTTCAAGCACTTTTGCCATAAACTTACTGACACTCTCCACCAGGTGTCTCCAGCAGATTTGTGCAGGCACTTAACATACTATCAAAGGCAAATTATAGCAAAGTTCTTGTCTTGACTAACTTTTTCCAAAGGGTTGCCTTTAAATTACATCATTATGTTTTAAATATGCTGCTTTCTTAAAACAACTCATTCCTTTTATTGTGTCTTAAGTATTCTTTTCATTACATGCTCCTTAAAGAACTGGAATATATGAAGAAGTAAAAACAAGGAGGAAAATCCAACACCCAGACACAATTACTGCTGACATTTTAGTCAATTTTCCTAGAGTGGTTTTCCTTCTGTACAGAGAAGAGGGAAAACATGAGCTACAGAGGGGGGAGAAGATAGCTGTAATATATATATGGCAAAGGGCCTGTATCCTGAAGATATAAAGGGCTCCTACAGATCAACCAGAAAAATAAAGCCCAATTTTAAAATGGCCACAAGACCCTTTACAAAAGAGAGTGTTTAAATGGCCAATAAATATATGAAAAGTGTTCAACATCACTAGTCACCAAGAAAATGCATTAAAACCACATAGACACGGGGCGCCCGGGTGGCTCAGTCAGTTAGTCAAGCCTCTGACTCTTGATTTCAGCTCAGGTCATGGTCTCGGGGTTCTTGAGTTTGCGGGTTTGTAAGTTGGAGCCCTAAGGGGCTTCCACTGCTTGGGGTTCTCTCTCTCCCTCTTTCTCTGCCCCTCCCCCGCTCTCTGTCTCTGTTTCTCTCTCTCAAAATAAATAAACTATATAAAATAAACTTAGAATAAAAACCACATAGACATGCCTCTACACCCAGCAGAATAATATGTATTAGAACTTGGAACAACTAAAAGTCTCTTACACTGCTGGTGGGAGCATAAATTTGTACAACTACTTTAGAAAAATATTTAACACATATCTGAACACCCACTTTGGAAAAATATTTAATAAAGCTGAACATATGTGTGTTCTATGACCCTTTTCTAGGTATATGCCCAACAGAAATGCATGTAAATATACATCAAGCGACATTTACAAGAATATCCATAGCAACAGTATTCAAAATAGCCAAACCCTGAAAACTAAGCAAATGCTCAACTACAGTAGAATAAGTAAATATGTCACTGTATACTGAAATAGAATGAAACAGTATGGACTAATCTCACATACATTATGCTGAATGAAAGAAGCAACAGAGAAAAAGCATGTACTATATGACACCATTCATATGATGTTCAAAACCAAGCAAAACTAAGGGAAAGCACCATCAAGATCCCTCCTCAGGAGGAAATGCCTCAACTGACTGAAGATCACATTGCCAGTCCTGGGGGCTCTGAGCTTCAGAGCTCCTGTAGAGTTAGTTAAGACTTTGCTGACATTGCAATTCAACCTAACTTCTACTTCCGCTGAGTCCTGTTTCTTTCCTTCCCCTCCCTCCCCTCCTCGTCTCTTCCCTCCTCCCACAATCATTGGTCCCTGTTACACAGTATATCTGAGGCTGCCTCCTTGGGAACCCAATCTAAATGAGAGTAGTAGTTACCTTTGGGGACTCCATGACTAGAGAAGGGCAGGAGAGAGCTTGTTGGGGTGCCAGTAATGTTTTATGCCTTGATGGCAGGTACACAGGAGTGTTTATTTTGTAAAAGTTCATGGAGCTGTATAAATTTTGTATATTTTACTATATGTATGTTATACTTCAATTAAAACATCTGCAATACAAAAAGCCAATGAATATACTTGAAGAATGTGTATATTTGAACATTTTTCTAATTATTCCATTAAGATAAATTCCTAGAAGCGAAATTACTAGATGAAAAATGGACATTCTAAATTTGGCTGCCTATTGAAAAAGGGTCCCCAGAAAAGGTATACCAAATGACACCTTATCAGCAGAGGATGAGAATGTTCATTTCCCACATCCTTGCCGACACTAGATAACATCAATTTTCCAATCTAATATGTGAAAAAAGTAAATCAGGTTGTTTTAATATTCTACTGCTCTTCTTTAGAACTAACTACATGCTGATGATTAGTTGGCCAATTGTAAGTAATTAGTGAAGTCTACTGTATTCCTTGAATTATACCATTTTATTATGCAAAGTAAAAAAAAAGTTTAACTATTTGTATTAAAGAACCAGCAAACACATTACAGAGAAGCAAGTTTGAACTCAATACAAAAAGCATTTTGAAAGATTTGAGATGTCCAACCATGGAATGGACTACATTCTTTTCTTTTTAATGTTTATTTTTGAGAGAGAGAGAGAGAGAGCAGGGGAGGGGCAGAGAGAGAGGGGGAGACAGGAGATCCAAAGCCGGCTCCGTGCTGTCAATGCGAAGCCCAATGTGGGGCTTGAACCCAAGAGAACCCCATGAACCGTGAGATCACGACCTGAGCCAAAGTGTCATGCTCCCCGACAGAGCAACCCGGGCGCCGTGAATGAACTGCACTCTAACTACCATTTATCCTACAGGCGTTGGGCAGGGGCTAGTAAAATCTAGATGACCCTTTTCCTAGGATTTGAGGCATGATCCCTAGTTTTCATGATGAATCAGATCATCTATATTGGTTGTTTCTGTTGTTGTTTTGTTTTATGGTTTGTGGGATTTTTAGTAATTTAGTTTTCACAATCTTGTAATTCTTTTCCTTTATAAAATTTTCTAAAAATTTATTCATTTAAGTAATCTCTATACCCAACATGGGGCTCAAATTCATGACCCCAAGATCAAGAGTTATGCTCCTCTGACTAAGCCAGCCAGGTGCCTCAATATTGGGTTTTTTAAATTATAAAATTCTAACATACCATGCTTAAAAAAAATTCTTTTCTTTATGTAGTTTTTCACTTAAAGATCTCATTCATTTCTGCAACTTCAACTATGTATTTGATTCCCAAATTTCTAAAAAGAAAGATGGAAAAGAGGAGGGAATAAAGAAAGGGCATGGATTGGAATAGGGAAAAATCCTAATCTCTCTTTCAAACCCTGGACCTATATTTCTCAGTGCCTGCTGGCCATTTCCACCTCCATGCCTGGCCAGGCCATGGAACTCAGCCGCTTCCAAAGCGATCCTCTTTCCCAGTCTGCCCTCCCCCTTCCTCTAGCATTCTAATTTCCTGAGTCCAGGCCTCCTCTTCCAGATCCTGCCCTTACAAACTCTGGAGTCCCATTTTCACCCTTGAGCTCTTTCTTCCCAGTCTCTCCCCATCTCCTGGCCTCTAGCACCCTTTTATCCTTCAAACCTCCAGGTCACCACTTTGGGCCAGACCTCTCCTTGCCTCTGACTCACTCTTACACACATACTGCAACATGGCTTTGAGGAACCTGTATAGTTCAAGAAAAGCTACACTGTGGGTCAGAGTTAAATCTGCAGCTGTGGGTGATACGTGACTGTGGGCGGGACAACTCCCTGTGCTGCAGTCTCTTCATTGGCAGGACAGTCACAAGGGACCCTTTTTTTTTTTTTTTTAATTTTTTTTGACGTTTTATTTATTTTTGAGAGATAGACTGAGCGTGAGTGGGGGGAGGGGCAGAGAGAGAGAGGGACACACAGAATCCGAAGCAGGCTCCAGGCTCCAAGCTGTCAGCACAGAGGTGGGGCTCGAATTCATGAGCTGTGACATCATGACTACAGCCAAAGTCGGATGCTTAACTGACTTAGCCACCAAGGCACCCCCACAAGGAGCCCTTTTGATGCCAGTACTGTACAATTGATTCCAAGTCAGGCTCTCATTTCCCTCAAAACCCTCTGGTGACTTTCTGTTAGCTCCTAGGCTTTAGCTTGTCTACAAGACTTTCTTCCTGCTTCCCCCCTACCCCCTGCAAAGGAAATGAAGAAAAATAGGAGAGGCTGTCAAAATCTTTTCTTAGATTTTGAGACTCTTAGCATGTAGCTGCTTTTTGCTGGGTGTCTCATCATTTTGCCCATAGCATGTATGGGCATCGCAAAAGAAAGCCTTGAAGGGAAATTGCATGCAAAGCACCAGACTCACTGTTCTCTATTCTTTTCTCTGGGCTCTTAAGCCCTCAGATATTGGCTGCCCAATCCTTAAACTCCAATTTCTGTCTCCCTAAGTCCAGTGAGACAGCCATAAGCTGGAGCTCCCTCTGTCTCTAGGTCCCACATGGTGAATTTGAGAATACCTTGGGGTAAGCAAAGATTTTGGGGCAAAACACTAATCATAATGGGCAAACTGGAAATAACCTCAATGATTATTAATAAAAGAATGGCTAAAATAACTTGCAGTCTACGTATACTGCGCAGTATATTATGCAACCAATAAAAAGAAAGAGTTATGTCTAGATGCCTTGTTATGCAAACATACTCAAGGTATAGGGTAATGGTGCACAGTGTTGCTAAGTGAAGAAAACAGTTTATAAAAGTGATTCCGTTTGCAAATTAAAAAAAAAATTATTCTAAAAGTCTGTAAATAAATACACCAAACTATTCATAGTAATTATGCCAGTGGATAGGATTATAAAAGAATCTTCATTTTCTGTATCATTTTGTTTCCAATATACAAGAATTATATATTTTATAATTAGGATAAACAGTGAAATAAAGTTGATACAACATTTCTTTAAGAAAAAAGTAACATTTGGACTACAAGTCATATATACCCTCTGGAATGTAAGCTTGATGAAAGTAGGGACTTTTTAAACATATGTGGCTGGATTCCCAGCACCTAGAACAGTGTGAGTTTCAAAATGGGCACTTAGTAAATATTGGTCAAATGAATGAGTATGTCCAGAAGTATTTGACGTGAATGTTAAGACACTGGAGCTATCTTCCTATATCTAGTAATCTCCAAAAGAGCAATACATGTGGTATTATGGGAAAATATTTTAAGGGGCTCAGTCAGTTAAGTGTCCAACTTCAGCTCAAGTCATGATCTCACAGTTTCTGGGTTCAAGCCCCACATTGGGCTCTGTGCTGACAGCTGAGAGCCTGGAGCTTGGAGCCTGGAGCTTGAAGCCTGGAACCTGCTTTGGATTCTGTCTCCCTCTCTCTCTGCCCCTGCCCCACTCATTCTCTCTCTCTCTCTCTCTCTCTCCTCTCTCTCTCTCTCAGAAATAAATAAACATAAAAAAATTTTAATATCATGGCCTATTTTGTTTCTGTGTGTGTGTATGTGTGCTCTGTATTATTCCATTTCAATAAGGACTGTACCATAACTTTGAGCACCCAATAGATATTAACTAAATAATTGTTCAGTAATTGATATTTCAGGGGTGCCTGGGTGGCTCAGTTGGTTGAGTGTCTGACCCTTGATTTCTGTTCAGGTCATGATCTCAAGGTTTGTGAGATCGAGCCTCACATCAGGCTCCATGCTGCCATGGCAGATGGCATGGGATTCTGCTTGGGATTCTCTCTCTTGCCCTTTCTCTCTTCCCCTTCCTCACTCGCATGCACTCTGTCTCTCTCTCTCTCAAAATAAGTAAAAATAAAAACTTAAAAAGAAAACTTTTAACAATTGGTATTTCATTACTTATTGTCAGTGATAAAAATGATGACCTGGTATTTAAGGATGTAAACTTTACTCCTATTTTATTTTAGCAATATTAAATTTAAAGTTTTTTTATTTCTTTTTAAATATTTTATTTATTTTTGAGAGACAGAGACAGAGCGTGAGTGGGGAGAGGCAGAGAAAGACAGAGACAGAATCTGAAGCAGGCTCCAGGCTCTGAGCTGTCAGCACAGAGCCCAACGCCAGGCTCGAACCCACAAACCGTGAGATCATGACCTGAGCCGAAGTCGGAAGCTTAACCAACTAAGCCACCCAGGCACCCCTTAGCAATATTAAATTTAGTAGAGAGTCAAATTCCAATCTAGTTAAGTGACAATAGATGGAATTATGATTCCTTTTACATTCTCTATGTGCCATGTCATAATATTTTCAATATAGGATACACAGAAGACTAGTGATATTACAATAAAATTTTCAATGTATTTTTTTGGGGGGGTATTTATTTATTTTAATATATGAAATTTATTGTCAAATTGATTTCCATACAATACCCAGTGCTCATCCCAAAAGATGCCCTCTTCAATACCCATCACCCATCCTCCCCTCCCTCCCACCCCCCATCAACCCTAAGTTTGTTCTCAGTTTTTAACAGTCTCTTATGCTTTGGCTCTCTCCCACTCTAACCTCTTTTTTTTTTTTTCCTTCCCTTCCCCCATGGGTTTCTGTTAAGTTTCTCAGGATCCACATAAGAGTGAAAACATATGGTATCTGTCTTTCTCTGTATGGCTTATCTCACTTAGCATCACACTCTCCAGTTCCATCCACGTTGCTACAAAGGGCCACATTTCATTCTTTCTCATTGCCGCATAGTACTCCATTGTGTATATAAACCACAATTTCTTTATCCATTCATCAGTTGATGGACATTTAGGCTCTTCCCACAATTTGGCTATTGTTGAGAGTGCTGCTATAAACATTGGGGTACAAGTGCCCCTATGCAGCAGTACTCCTGTATCCCTTGGGTAAATTCCTAGCAGTACTATTGCTGGGTCATAGGGTAGGTCTATTTTTAATTTTCTGAGGAACCTCCACACTGTTTTCCAGAGTGGCTGCACCAATTTGCATTCCCACCAACAGTGCAAGAGGGTTCCCGTTTCTCCACATCCTCTCCACATCTATAGTCTCCTGATTTGTTCATTTTGGCCACTCTGACTGGCGTGAGGTGATATCTGAGTGTGGTTTTGATTTGTATTTCCCTGATAAGGAGCGACGTTGAGCATCTTTTCATGTGCCTGTTGGCCATCCGGATGTCTTCTTTAGAGAAGTGTCTATTCATGTTTCCTGCCCATTTCTTCACGGAGTTGTTTGTTTTCTGGGTGTGGAGTTTGGTGAGCTCTTTATAGATTTTGGATGCTAGCCCTTTGTCCGATACGTCATTTGCAAATATCTTTTCCCATTCTGTTGGTTGCCTTTTAGTTTTGTTGGTTGTTTCCTTTGCTGTGCAGAAGCTTTTTATCTTCATAAGGTCCCAGTAGTTCATTTTTGCTTTTACTTCCCTTGCCTTTGGGGATGTGTCAAGTAAGAGATTGCTATGGCTGACGTCAGAGAGGTGTTTTCCTGCTTTCTCCTCTAAGGTTTTGATGGTTTCCTGTCTCACATTCAGGTCCTTTATCCATTTTGAGTTTATTTTTGTGAATGGTGTGAGAAAGTGGTCTAGTTTCATTCTTCTGCATGTTGCTGTCTAGTTCTCCCAGCACCATTTGTTAAAGAGACTGTCTTTTTTTTCCATTGGATATTCTTTCCTGCTTTGTCAAAGATTAGTTGGCCATACGTTTGTAGGTCTAGTTCTGAGGTTTCTATTCTATTCCATTGGTCTATGTGTCTGTTTTTGTGCCAATACCGTGCTGTCTTGATGATTACAGCTTTGTAGTAGAGGCTAAAGTCTGGGATTGTGATGCCTCCTGCTTTGGTCTTCTTCTTCAAAATTACTTTGGCTATTCGGGGCCTTTTGTGGTTCCATATGAATTTTAGGATTGCTTGTTCTAGTTTCGAGAAGAATGCTGGTGCAATTTTGATTGGGATTGCACTGAATGTGTAGATAGCTTTGGGTAGTATTGACATTTTAACAATATTTATTCCAATAAAATTTTCAACAACAGCGACAAAAAACTTGTTTACCCTCCCAGGCCTTTTGTTTTAAAGAGAAACATTGTTTACTGCATATTTTTTTTTAAATCAGAGATGAAAACACTTGATATGTACAGACTACAGGGAATCACAACAATGTGTATATAAAGAGACCTTAAAGATGACCAATTCCAAGTTCATTCATTTTATATAAGAGACTCTTATAACAATAGAGGTTCAGTTATCTACATAAAGTGAGGGAATTCAGTGTCCTCAGGCCTTAAGGTCCCAGAGTGAACAGTTGGGACGTTTTTAATAATAAATACAACAGAACTAAAAGGCAACCTACGGAAAGGGAGAAGATATTTGCAAATGACATATCTGATAAAGGGTTAGTATCCAAAATATATAAAGAACTTATAAAACTTAACAGCCAAAAAATAAATAATCCAATTAAAAATGGGCATTAGACATGAATAGACATTTTTCCAAAAAGACATCCAGATGGACAACAGACACATTAAAAGATGCTCAAGGGGCACCTGGGTGGCTCAGTCGGTTAGGTGTCTGACTTTGGCTCAGGTCATGATCTCACAGTTTGTGAGTTTGAGGCCTGTGTCTGACAGTTCAGAGCCTGGAGTCTGCTTCCGATTCTGTGTCTTCCTCTCTCTTTGCCCCTCTCCTGCTCACACTCTGTCTCTCTTTCTCTCTCTCTCTTAAAATAAATAAATAAATAAACATTAAAAAAAGATGCTCCATATCACTGATCATCAGGGAAACACAATTCAAAACTACAATGAGATATCACCTCACACCTGTCTGAATGGCTAAAATAAAAAACACAAGAGAGGTGCCTGGGTGGCTCAGTCAGTTAAGTGTCCAACTCTTGATCTCAGCTTGGGTATTGACCTCAGGGTTGTGAGTTCAAGCCCTGTGTTGGGCTCTGCACCAGGCATGAAGCCTATCCAAAAACAAAACAAAACAAAACCTCAAAACAAGAAACAACAGGTGTTGGCAAGGATGTGGAGGAAAAGGAACTCTCTTGCACTGTTGGTGGAAATGTAAACCGGTGCAGCCACTTTGGAAAACAGTATGGAGGTCCCTCAAAAAGTTAAAAATAGAACTACCCTACAACGCAGCAATTGCACCACTCGGTATTTACCCAAAGAATATAAAAACACCACTCAAAGGGATCATGCACCCCTATGTTTATAGCAGCATTATCCACAACAGCCAAAGTATGGAAAAGAGCTCAAGTTCAAGTGTCCACTATGGAAACAGCCCAAGTGCCTATCGATAGATGAATGGATAAAGAAGATGTGGCATATATATATATATATAGCCATAAAAAAGTATTGCCATTTGCAATTGCATGGATGGAGCTAGAGAGTATTATGCTAAGCGAAATAAGCCAGTCAGAGAAAGACAAATACCATATGATTTCACTCATATGTGGAATTTAAGAAACAAAACAAACAAGCAAAGAGAAAATAAAAAGAAAGAGGCAAACCAAGAAACAGACTCAACTATAGAGAACAAACTGAGGGTTACCAGAAGGGAGGTTGGTGGGGAGATATCTGGGTGAAATAGGTGAGGGGATTAAGGAGTACACTTTTTGTGGGGCACTGGGTGGGCTCAGTCAGTTAGGTGGTTAAGCATCTGACTTTGGCTCAGGTAATGATCTCACAGTTCATGAGTTCAAGCCCTGTGTCAGGCTCTGTGCTGACAGCTCAGAGCCTGGAGACTGCTTTGGACTCTGTGTCTCCCTCTCTCTCTGCCCCTCTCCTGCTCACACTTATTCTCTCCCTCTCAAAAATGAATAAACTTCAAAAAAAAAAAAAAGAGTACACTTGTGATGAGCACCAGGTGTTGTATGAAGTACTGAATCACTATATTATACATCTGAAACTAATATTACACTGTATATTAACTAACTGGAATTTTTGTTTTAATTTTTTTTAAGGTTTATTTATTTCTGAGACAGAGAGAGACAGAGCATGAGGGGGGTAGGGGCAGAGAGAGAGGGAGACACAGAATCTGAAGCAGGCTCCAGGCTCTGAGCTGTCAGCACAGAGCCCGACACAGGGCTCGAACTCACAAACTGCTAGATCATGACCTGAGCTGAAGTCAGACACTCAGACACTCAAGTGACTGAGCCACCCAGATGCCCCTAACTAACTGGAATTTTTTTTAAAAAAAAACTTAAAAAATAAAAGCAAAAATCAACAGAAACAAAAATACTATTTGACTTTAAATCATTCAGAATAGTTCAATTATTTCATACTTTTGTTTTGACATATATTCTAAAATACCATATAGCAAAAGTTTTAAATTCTATTTTAGCGCAAGTTGGTGAGTATACAAATATGTGTTTCTTTGTTGTTGTCTTTTTCTTTTTTTTTTTAAGTTTATTTATTTATTTGGCATGCAGAGGGACAGTGAGAGAGGGAGACGGAGAGAACCCCAAACAGGCTCCTGTCAGTGCAGAGGCCAATGTGGGGCTCTAACTCACAAACCATGAGATCATGACCTGAGTCAAAGTTGGACACTTAACTGATTGAGCCATCCAGGCACTTCTGTTGTTGTCTTTTTAATTTAAGTCCATAATTACAAACATACTGTTTTACCTACACAGCTCTCCTGAAGAGAGAGAAGAAGTCCACCATCATATAGAAAAATATTCAATATGAAGAAGGATCATTTTATATAAATTAACTCATTAGTAAACTCCTAGACAACCAAATGGTATGATGGATTGGGCTATGGTCTGTGGCATGCAGAACATTGTTTTCAACTGATCTGCTGAGTGAAATACAAACGGGGGCATTACAATGAATCAAGAGGAAATGATGACACTTTGGATATCACAGCAACAGCTTCTCTAGAAAGGCTTTAGGATTATAAATACATTCCAGTTGATACCCAAGATAACACTTTGTGAAGGATACAGAACTAGAAAATGTTCAGAGAAAGTGACCAAGATAGTGAGAATTTTCTTGTTGTTCTGAATGGTGTCATTTCCCCCCCATACTATTTTTATTAACCCATACTATGTTTATTCTTTAAATGGTATTTAGGAAATAGTGAATTCTGTATATCAATTTTATACCTTGCCATATTACATAACAACTTATTTTATAGTTCTAATAATTCTTCAGTTTGATTCCCCTGAATTTTCTAGATATATAGTCAAATAGTATACATACAACAATTTCATTTCTTCCTTTCCAATATGTATAGCTCATCTTTTATTTTCTTACTGCATTGGCTAGAAGTTCTGGAAGAACACTTCAGCAAGCATATGGAGGATGATTATGAGTAGGTGTACTTTTCTGGCTCCTTAACATGCACAGATTAGGCTTAGTAACGAGAGTTTATTCTAAAAATAAATGGTAACTTTATATAGCAAGGAAGGGAAGTTTCCTAATTTCTTGTATAATATCTCGAGTCCTTTGGAAGCAACCAATCTGGGGCACTCCTCTTGGACAGAGTTTTAAGTCATGAATACCCTGAGGCATCGACTCCCTTTCAGTCCAGTATTGCAGAGTTGCACTGGGCTTATAAAATAAGACTGGACTGTGGTCCAGTCTGTAGTGGCCAGGAGGAAAGGGGTGATTTTACTCGTTCACACAGAACATGAGTCACAGCCTCCCTGCCTCCACAGCTTTGCAAAGGTATAATTGATATGCAATAAATTGCATATATTTAAAGTGTACAATTTGATAAGTTTTTGTAAACCACTCCTAAAGCCGTCACCACAATTAAGATAATGAACATATCCATCATCCTCCAACTTTTCTTCATGCCCCTTTATAATTCTTCCCTTCCTTCCCCTCTCATTTCCATTCCCAGGCAACCACGGATCTGCTTTCTGTTCCTCTATAGGAACAGGTCAGTTTGCATTTTTTAGTTTTTATAAATGGAGCTCTACTGGACTCTCCTTTTTTGGAGGGGAGTGTCTGGCTTCTTTCACTCAAGATAATTATTTTTGATATTCATCCATATATGTTTATATATTTATTAATGCATATATCAGTAGTTGTTTCTTTTTACTGCTGAGTAGTATTCCATTGTATGAATAAACCACAATTTGTTTATCTGTTCTCGTACTGATGAACATTTAGGTTGTTTCCAGTTCTTGGCTGTTACAAATAAAGCTGCTATGTACATTCATGTATAAGTCATTATGTGAACATATGTCTTCATTTCTCTTGGAGAAATACCTAGGAATAGAATAGCTGGAGTAGGTTTATGATTAACTTTTAAAGAAACTGCCAAATTATTTTTTTTCTTTTTTTAAAATTTTTTTAACGTTTATTTATTTTTGAGAGACAGAGACAGTGACAGAGCATGAGCAGAGGAGGGGCAGAAAGAGGGAGACACAGAATCCAAAGCAGGCTCCAGGCTCCGGGCTGTCAGCACACAGCCGGACGTGGGGCTCGAACTCACAAACCCTCAGATCATGACCTGAGCCAAAGTCTGTCACTCAACTGACTGAGCCACCCAGGTGCCCCCAAATTATTTTTCAAAGTGGTTTAACTATTTTGTATTCCTACCAGCTCTGTGTGAGGTTCTGCTTACTCCACATTCCCTTCAATACTTGGTATGTCCAGTCTTTTAATTCACCATTTATTTATTTGTTTACTTATTCTATTACACGCATACTGGTATATCACTGAGTTTTTGATTTGCATTTCTCTAGTGCAGAGTTTCTCAACCTTACTACTATTGACATCTTAGACCAAATAATTCTTTGTGTGGGGGCCTGTCCTGTGCATCCCTAGCCTCTACTCACTACATGCCAGTAGTACCCTTGAACCCAGTTGTGACAATCAAAAATGTCTCCAGACGTTGCCAAATGTCTCTGGGGTGCAGAGGCAAAATTGTACCCAGTTCAAAGATTGCTCTAAGTGGGCACCTGGGTGGCTCAGTTGGTTAAGTGTCTGACTTTTTATTTCTGTTCAGGTCATGATCTTGCAGTTCTTGAGATGGAGCCCCACATTGGGCTCTGTGCTGACAGCACAAAACCTGCTTGGGATTCTCTCTCTCCCTCTCTCTCTGCCCCATCTGTGTGCACGCTGTCTCTCAAAATACAAAAATAAACATTAAAAAAAAAAAAAGATTAGCAGCTAATGATATTGAACACCTTTTCATGTGCTTATTTGCCATTGACATATTTTCCATGGTAAAGTATATTTGAAATCTTTTGCTCATTTTTAAATTGGATTGTTTGTCTTGATATTGTTGAGTTGTGAGAGTTCTTACATATTCTAGGTGCAAGTCATGTGTTGGATATATGTTTGAAAATATTTCCCCTATCCTATGCCTTCCCTTTTCATTTTTAGAACATTGTATTTTGGAGAGCAAAAGTTCTTAATTTTGATAAAGTCCAATTTATTATTTTATAGTTTGTATTTTTAATATTATACTTAAGAAAAGTTGCCAAATTAAATGTAAATGAAGTTTTCCTCTGGAAGTTTTATGGTTTTATCTATTATATTTAGATATATAATTGATTTTGAGTTAATTTTATAGGGGGTATGAGGTAAAGTTGAGGCCTACTTTTTATTTTTTTTATTTTTACTTTTGTTTTTTTTTAAGTAGGTTCCATGCCCAATGTGGGGCTTGAACTCACAACTCAAAGATCGAAAGTCACGTGCTCCGCTGACTGAGCAAGCCAGGAGCACTTTTTAAATGTGAATAATCAATTGTTCCAGCACCTGTGTTGGAAACATTATCCTTTCTTTATAGAATCACCTTGGTAGCTTCATTGAAAATCAATTGTATATGTGTGTCTCTTTCTGGACTCTCCATTCTGTCCCATTTGTCTCTTCATTATCTTTATACCAATACCACACTGTCTTGATTACTGTAGGTTTATAATAAGTTTGGAAATTAGATAGTGTAAGTCTCCAACTTTGTTCTTTTTCACAGTTGTTCTGCATACTAGATCCTTCACATCTGTGTAAATTTAGAATCAGTTTGTCAATTCCTACAAAAAAGCTTGTGGAGATTTTGACTGGAGTTGTGTTTAATCTGTAGATGAGGGGAGAACTGACATCTTAAGAATACTGACTCTAATCCAGTATTATGGTTGATTACTTCCATTCATTTAGATTTTCTTTAATTTCTCTCAGCAGTGTGTTGTAATCTTTAACACTAAAAAGTTTTTTAACAAAAAGTTTTTAACAGGTCAAAAATAAGTATTTTATATTTTTGATATCATATAAATGGTATTATCTCATAAATGTAAATTACTTGTCATTCACTGCTCATACAGGAAAATATGATTCATTTTTAAGTTGATTTTTTTATCTTGCAAACTGGATATTCTCACTAATTAGTTCTTTCAGTTCTTTCATTATAGATTGTTTAGAATTTTCTATATAGACAAACATGTCACCTATGAATAAAGACCATTTTACTTTTTTCTCTTTCCGACTGTCATGCTTTTTATTTTTCTAGCGTTATATTAAATAGAACTATTAAATTGAATAGTTGTTGGAGTCTGTAAGCTTGTTCTGTTGAGATAATCACATTTCTTTTTTATTCTGCTCACATAATGAATTACATTGATTGGATTTTAAATATTGATCCAACCTTGCATTCTTGGAATAAACCCCAGTGGTCAGAGTGTGTTGTGATTTTTAATATATTGCTGGATGCAATTTGTTAAAATTTCATTAAGAATTTTTGCATCTGTGTTAGGGATATTGGCCTGTAGTTTTACTTTCTTATAATATTTTTGTCTGGTTTTAGGATCACGGTAATTTTAGCCTCATAAATTGGGTTGGGAAGAGTTTCCTCCTCTTCGATTTTTGGAAGTAATTGTACAGAAGTGGTATTATTTCTTAGTTAAACCTTTGGTAAAACTTACCATCTAGGCCTAGAATTCTCTTTGTGAGAAAGTATTAAAGTACAAATTTAATTTCTTTAATAGATATATGTCTAATTGTGTTCTCTATTTCTTGTTCAAGTAGCTTTAATAGTTTATATCTTTGAAAAAATTTACGTATTTCATTTAAGTTGACAAATTTATTAGTATATAATTGTTCATAATATTATTATCCTTTCAATAGGATTGGTAATGATACCCTCTCATTTTTTTTTATACTGGTAACTTGTATCTTCTCTTTTTATCTCCTGTTCTATTTGGTTAGAAGATTATCAATTTTATTGATCTTTTCAAAGAACCAACCATTAATTTTATTGATTTGGCAAAGATTTTTTGGATAGGACACCAAAAGTATAATCCATAAAATTAAAAAGTTGATAAATTGGATTTTATAAAAATTAAAAACTCTGCCCTGCAAAAAGCACTGTTAAAAGAATGAGAAGACAACCTATGGACTTGTAGTAACATTTGCAAATCACATATCTGGTAGAGGACTTATATCCAGAATATATAAGGAACTCTCAAAATTCAATAATAAGAATATAAACAACCCAATAAAAATGGGCAAGAGAAAGTGTCCACTAATAGATAAATGGATAAAGAAAATGTGAATATATATAGTGAAATATTAGCCATAAAAAAGAATGAAATCTTGCCATTTGTGATAACAAGGATGGACCTAGAAGGTATTATGCTAAGTGAAATAAGTCAGAGAAAGAGAAATACTATACGACATCACTTATATGTGGAATCTAAAAAACTAAGGAACAAACAAGACAAAACAGAAATAGACTCATAGATACACAAACATGGATACCACTGGTTACCAGAAGGGAAGGGGATTGGAAGGGCCAGTAATATATGTGCAGGGGATTAAGAGGTACAAACTTCCACTTACAAAATAAATAAGTCATGGGATATAATCTACACCATAAAGAATATAGTTATAATATTGTAATAGCTTTGTAAGGTAACGATAGTAACTAAATTTATCATGGGGATCATTTCATAACGCAGAAAAATATTGAATGAGTATGATCTACACCTGAAACTAATAGGATATTGTAGGTCAATTATACTTCACTTTAAAAAAAGAAATATTTATTTCTTTTAAATAAACTTTCCAACAGAAATGTTCCTAAGCCTCAAAAGAAACCTAACAAGATATAATGGATAGCATGTTCTCATCAATCTAGCTATGTGACCTTAGAGAGTTTAAAATCGGTGACCTCACTTTTTTCTTCTGCAAAATGGGAATAGTAGTAACTACCTTAAAATGTTGTAAAAATTAGAGTTTGTGCATATATATCAGCATCTGTATATATTAAGTCCCTGTCATAGGTCCTAGTTCCTGGGAACTAGGTGGTAGCAATCAAAACCTTCTTGTGCTTATAATTACAGTGATTTCTTTATATAGTGCCTCCCTCATTAGACAATTGGTTCCTTGAAGGTAGATACCATGCCTCTGAATTCATTTCTGTATCCTATCCCCATTCCCAATTTACTAATGTATGCCAAAGTGCCTGGTACTTAGAAAGCCTTTTTTTTGTTTGTTTTCATTTTAATAAAAGTAGCCTAGGGGTGCCTGAGTGGCTCAGTCAATTGAGCATCCACTCTTGATTTTGGCTCAGGTTATGATTCTAGGGTCCTGGAATCAAGCCCCACAATGGGGGCTCTGCACTGAGCATGGAGCCTGCTTGGGATTCTTCTCTTCTCTCTCTCTCTCTCTCTGTCTCTCCCCTTTGCCCCTCTTCTCTACTTGCATGCTCGCTCGCTCTCTCTAAAATAAAATAAAATAAAATAAAATAAAAATAAAGTTGCCTAAATGTATTCAATTTTTAAAAAATGGGTGAAAGATTTGACACCTTACCAAAGAAGAGAAATATAAGCATATGTAAAGATGCACAATATTTTTAGTTGTAGGGAAAGGCAAATGAAAACCGTAATGATATGCCCTGCACACCTATTAGAAGGGTTAAAATAAACACATTGTAAATGACAAGTGCTGGCAAAGTCTTGCCACGTATTGCTGGCAAAAAATGCCAATGTCACAGCTGCACCGAAAACGGTTTGGCTATTTCTTATAAACTTAAATATGTGCCCCACGTGCCCCAGCAACTCCACTCTTACTTATCTACTCGAGTGAACCGAAAGCCTTTCTTTACACAAAATGTGTATACACACATTTACAGAAGTCTTATTAATAATAACCAATAACTGGAAACAGCCCAGATATCCTTCAATCAGTGAGTGGATGAAATGGAACACTACTCAACAATAAAAGGAATAAATGATTGATTCAGTGGATCCTAAACAGAATTTGCTAACTGAAAGAAGTCAGACCTAAAAGGTTACATTTTGTATGATTCCATTTACATGACATTCTAGAAAAGGCAATCTATAGGCACTGTTAGGATAAGTGGTTGCCAGGAGTTAGGGGGGTTAAGTACAAAGTGACATAGCACAAGGGCATTTTTAAGGGATGGAACTGTTCTTTCCGTTGCTGAGCTGATAGGTACGTGACTCTTTGCATTTTTTAAAAAGCTACAGAACAATCCACCAAAATTAATGAATCCTATTGCATGTAAATAAAAAATAGAATGTGGGAGGGCAATTCAAGATAAAATGCAACATTTTGGCAAGTGATTCTAATTGCATTACAAATTAATCTAATCGCGTTATACACGAGTAACCACGTTGAAAGGTTGATAAGAAAGGAACTGACCTAAGGAGCTTTGGAAAACAGTGTTTTAACTGGATATTGTAAGGCTAATCAAAAAATTTCCAAAACACTGTGCTCAGGGGACCTGGGGGCTCAGCTGGTTAAGTGTCCAACTTCGACTTATGTCATGATCTCACGGTCTGTGAGCTTGAGCCCTGCATCAGGCTCTGTGTGGTAGCTCGAAGCCTGGAGACTGCTTTGGATTCTGTGTCTCCTTCTCTCTCTACCCCTCCCCACCCTCGTGCTCTGTCTCTTTGTCTGTCTCTCTCTCTCTCTCAAAAATAAATAAACATTAAAACACACACACACACACACACACACACACTGTACTCTAGTTGGTAAACTTACTTCTCTGGGGTATTAGTGAAACTACTTAAACTATTTGAATCATGCATACTGACTTGGGATAAATAAGTAAGTCTCTTGTAGATAAAGCAAGCCAGGTTTCTCACTGGCAAAGAAAGTTATAAATAAGCACAAATAGTTATAAATAAGCTGGATTGGAATTGAAAGTATCAGTATGAACTCATGTGCTGTTTTGTTTTTAATTATATATACAGTTAGACAGGTACAGAAATAAATGCAGACATGTGTGGATAAATGGATTAGTAAACATACATACATTTCCTACTCCGTCCACTGATAGGGCCTAGAAGCAGTGATATCCCAGTTATAATGGCCACAATCAGTTGGTTTCTAAACACCATCCTTCAACAAAAAGACAGCTCTTTGGAGAAGTTGGTTCTAGTGCTGGAATACGTGAGATGGGTCTAGAGCATCTTGTGATGCCGAAGCTCCTAAAAATAAACAAACAAACAAACAAACAAACAGGCACAGAAATAAACACAATGTGGTATATACTAAAATGGAATATTAGTCAACCTTATAAAGGAAAGACATTTCAACACACACTACAACATGGATGAACCCTGAGAAAATCATGCTAAGTGAACCCAGCCAGACATAAAAGGACAAATACTGTATGATTTCCCTTATATAAAGTACCTAGAGTAGTCAAATTCATAAAGTAGAATGATGGGTTCCAGGGTCTGAAAGGAGGAGAAGATGGAAGTTATTGCTTAATATGTTTGTAGTTTCAGTTTCAGAAGATGAAACAGCTATAAGGATGGATGATGGTGATGGTCGCACAACAATGTGAACACACTTAATGCTACCAAACTATGTGCTTCAAATAGTTACAGTGGTAAATCCTATGTTATGCATTTTTTACCACAATTAAAAAAAATAAGTTTATGAAGCAACTAACGTGAGGACTGATTTTAGAAAATATTTTGCCGAAGTTCATGGTTATTTATATGTTTAAAATTCTGCTGTAAATAAATTATACTCAACTTCCACCCTGAAAAAAATCACAGAAGTCAACCTGAAAAGAATACCCAATGGCTAAATACAGAACAATTTGAGAATGAAAATAAATAATGAAAAAATTGAATTTTAAGTCAAAGAATAGAATAAATATCCATGAGTCAATACTGATACAAATAAATAAGTAAATAAGTGGAGAAGAAGGGAAAACTCTTTTCTGCAAGAGAATTCCAATTAATAAGTGTATAGGTAATAAGGAAAATAGGAAATCTCCATTAGAACATCACAGTAATAAAAGCTGCCAGTAGGAACAACCAATGGAAGCTAAAATGAATGAACAAAGGTTTAAGAGGAAATGGCATATTTGCATTAAGCATCAAAGTGTCTCCTTCCAAATACTGTTGATTAGAAAGTGAAAGAGAGAAATCTAGTAGACATCACCCTTCTCAAGGGATCAAGATTAATATCATAGGATGTGTGTGCTTTCTGATATGATCTGAGAAGGGCACATACCTCAGTGACATTCTTCCTCCAAAGATATGGCCTCACTCTAACCATGAGAAAGTATCAGTAAAACAAAATTGAGAATCATTCTATAAACTACCTGACTAGTATCCTAGTACTAATAACAAGGTAAAGGAAGGAACAGGGAAAATTGAGGAGCAATCACAGATTGAAGGAGACTAGGGAGACACAAGTGTTATGTACAATCCGGGATTCGATCCTGGAACAGAAAAAAGGATGTTGGTGGAAAGACCAGTGAGATCCAAATAGCATCTGTATCAGGGTTCAGCAATGTCAGTGTCTTTGTTTTGATCATTGTACTATCATTATGTAAGATGCTAGCATTGGAGGAAGCTGGTTGAGCTCTCTGTTCTATTTTTATAATTTCCCTGTAAGTATAAATTTATTTCAAAATTTATCTCAAAATAAAAGATTTAAAAAAAAAAAAAAAAAGAAGACTGAAAATACCAAGTCAGGGCAAGGAGTATACATTCCTGAAACCCCCTTGGGAATCTTTTTGGTACTAACTAATAAAGGTGAAAACCTACATATTCTATAATTTATCAATTACACTTCTAGGTATATAGGATAGAAATTCATATATATGTGAACCAAAAAACAAGTACAGCAATGTTCATAGCAGCATTATTTATAATTGTGAAGGAATGTAAATAATCCAAATGTCCAGCAACTGAAGAATAAAAAAAATAATGTGGCATCTTTGTATACTGGAAATGAAGTAACTACAGACAGCAATGTAATTTTGAGCAAAAGAAATCAAATATAAAAGACTACATACGTTGATTCCTTTTATATAAAGTTCTAAAACAGGCAAAACAAATCTGTGGGATTACAAATGAGAATGATGGTTACCTTCGGGGAGAAGGGTGGGGTAGTAATTTGTAAGGGTTACAGGGGGACCTTTTGTGGTGTTGGTAATATTCAATTTCCTGCTAGTGGTAGTGATAACACAGAGTTTTTATTACATTTATTATAAATTACTGAATTTTACTCTTATGGTTTATTGAATTTGTACCCTTATGACCTTCTACAGGTCATATACTCTAAGAAAAATATTTAAATATTAAGAAATAAAGGGAACCTGGGTGGCTCAAGTAGTTAAACAACCAACTCTTGATTTCAGCTCAGGTCATGATCTCGAGGTCATGAAACTGAGCCCTGCATCAGGCTCTGCACTGGGCGTGGAGCCTGCCTAAGATTCTCTCGTTCTCTCCCTCCCTCCCTCCCTCCCTCTCTCTCTCTCTCTCTACCTCTGCCCCTCCCCTGCTTGTGTGCATGCACAGTCTCTCAAAAAATAAATAAAAATAATGATTTTTTTTAAAAAAGATTAAGAAATAAGTATACTTTAAAAAAATTATGTAACTGTGATCCACATTTAGTGCCTTGGTTTGTGTTGGACAGATTTTCAAGGCTGGAGACAGGGAAGCCATTTTGGACACTTTTTCATGAAGACCTTAGAGTAGTATAGGTAGGGACGGGCAAGATGAAGCATGTTACAGAATGACAAGGAAATAAAATTGGCAAGACTTACTGTTTGACTGAAGGTGGTGAAAAATTTGGAACTTTATGCATTAAGCCATAAAAATCTAATGAATTTTTCTTAATTGGAAAGGAACAAGATGGAAGTGATATTTTTGAAATGTTCATCTGTGTGCCACTCATAGGATATGCTACCTCCTATAATAATCTTTTATTTTTAGATTTTTTTTAATGTTTATTTATTTCTGAGACAGAGAGAGACAGAGCATGAGTGAGGGAGGGGCAGAGAGAGGGAGGGAGACACAGAATCAGAAGCAGGCTCCAGGCTCTAAGCTGTCAGCACGGAGCCCGATGCCGGGGCTTGAACTCACAAACCGTGAGATCATGACCTGAGCCGAAGTCGGTCGCTCAACTGACTGAGCCACCCAGGTGCCCCTATAATCAATCTTTTTTAAGCCATGTCTCTGCTAGTAAGTAAATCACAAGCCTCTTGATGGAAAAGACCTGAATTTTATGTTTCCTTGTATATCTGGGGCTTAACTTTATGGTACACTCCAGTGAATTTATTATTGTCTAACAAACACATATGATGATGATGTGCTACTGGACTGTGAACAGACAAGAAAACATCTTCGAAAATACATGAAGAAAATTACATTCAAACACCTATTACAATTTAAAAAACTCTTACTATGTCATAAACTCTTATTTAAACTTGATAAATATACAGAGGGATATTTTAGTAACCTAATGAAAAATTATATACCTCAAAGTACTAGCTAGTCTTATTCTCAATAGTGAAGCAAGAGGGGCACTCATAGTAAAAAAAAAGTAATAACACAAGGGGACAACTATTGATCATCATGAGTATTTATGATTGTTTCATCAATGTAATGATATTTTCAAAAACAGATATAAATATTGGAAAAGAGACTACAGTATCATTATTTGTAGGTTGATATGCTTACCCACCTGGAAAATTCTGAGAATTAAGCAAAAGGATACCATAATAAAGGATTTCTAGAAGTTAGCCGTCTTTCCTATTTATATTTTAGGCCACTTAAAAAAAAATAAATAGATACATATAGATAAGTGGGTTAAATTATTTACCTTTTGAGAGAGACAGTGAGAGTGGGGGAGAGGCAGAGAGAGATGGAGAAAGATAGAATCCCAAGCAGGCACTGCCAGCACAGAGCCCGACACAAGGCTTGAAACTATGAAACGATGAGATCATGACCTGATCCAGAACCAAGAGCTGGACGCTCAACCAACCGAGCCACCCAGGCACCTCAGCCATCTTTTGAGTCTAGTATAAATAGCACTTTCTCCATGAAGCCAAAGCCAAGGAAAGAAGGGATGGTGGCAATGGGAGCTAAAAGGAACCAACCTCATCACACTTGTCACCTACAATTTATACATTTATTATCATCCATTTATCTGACAAATATTTATCACCTCTCCCTCCATGGCCCTTCCGTTTCCTCCCACATGAGACCACCAATCTCCAAAGCTTGGTGTTTATCCTCCCACCTTTCTTTATGCTCATACAAGCCAATTCTATGAGTCAGCTTCTGTGATGCAGTAACAGGGGTATGGGAGGGCTGCTAGTTGCATCTAGTATCTATTCTGTCCACTGGTCATGGTAATAGAATTTTAATCTGTGCATATGCCACTAAAGACTATATTTCTCAGGCTTCCTTGCAGCTAGATATGGCTGAACACTGAGTTCTGCCACTGGGATTTAAGTGTAATATGTACCTTCTAGCCATGTTCTTAAAAGAAAGGAACATGCCTTCCCCTTCTTGTTTCTCTTTCTCGATGACTGGAATGTGAATACGATGGGAAGAGTTGGAGAAGGCATGTTGGAGTTTGAGATGAGAGCTTTATGTTGAAAGTGACAGAACAATAAGATCAAAGGAACATAAACCTCCTGGTCCCCAACACCACTGAGCCACCTATTTATGTAAACTTTTATAAGGGAGGGAAATACTTTCATCGTGTTTGAACCACCATATGTTGACTGTTACTATGCTAACACAAATAATACAACTCTCGAACAAGACATGTTGTTCCCGGTTTTTGTTGTTGTTGTTGTTGTTTTTTAATTTTTTTTTTAACGTTTTATTTATTTTTGAGACAGAGAGAGACAGAGCATGAACGGGGGAGGGGCAGAGAGAGAGGGAGACACAGAATCGGAAGCAGGCTCCAGGCTCTGAGCCATCAGCCCAGAGCCCGACGCGGGGCTCGAACTCACGGACTGCGAGATCGTGACCTGAGCTGAAGTCGGATGCTTAACCGACTGAGCCACCCAGGCGCCCCTATTCCCGGTTTTTAAGGAGCTCATGGTCCACCATGGAAGACAAACAAGTCATTAAAATGCTATTTTGTAAGTGCCATATTAGAGAAGGCACCAGGTACATGAAGCCCTTAAAGGGCAAAAAGCCTAGTCTACAGGGATATAATGTTTTTATATGGCATCTGAAGGAAGGAAGCTGGAGTGGTATCTACTCAATCCTGCTTAAAAAAAACTTCTCTAGGCTTCAGTGACAATACCCTTCTGAATTTCCTCCTCCTTCTATGGCTGATCCTTCTTTGTCCCTACTCCCACACCAACTGACTTTTTCAAAGATTCTCGCATATATTCTCTCTCCAGGTGATCCCCTTCATTCCCATGATTATACACAGCACCTCAGTGCTGATACCTGCTGAGTCCAGCCCTCTCTTTTGAGCTTTAGACTCATATATTTAATTGCCTACTTCACAGTTCCACCTGCATGTCTTACAAGCATCTCAATGCAGTATGCCAAAATGCGAACTCTTCTTTTCTTCCCTCCAACCCGCTCCTCCCACAGTCTTCTCCCTCTCAGTAAAGGTTATCACCATCCACCCAGTTTGCGTGAGCCAGAAACTTGTGAGTCATTCTTGCCGCCTCCTTTCCCTTGCCTCCCACACCCAAAACATCACCAAGTGTGCTGATACATTTCCAAACACTCTGTCTCAAATCCATCCACTTTCTCCAGCCCCATCGCTACCACTCTGCTCTAAGCTACTGTTAATCTCTCTTCTCACCAATGGCTGTTTTCTAAATGAGTCTCACTTCCTTCTGTCCTCTCAGTGCCATTCTTCACATAATAGCCACTTCCGGATCTTTTAAAGGTACAAATCAGACCTCTTAAATGTCCCTCAATGGATCCCATTGAATGTAAATTGAAATCCAAAATGCTTAACAGGAGGCACAGGTTTCTGCCTAAACTGCCTCGGCCAACTTCTCCAACCTAATCTCTTGACATTTACCTTTAGCTCCCCACTCACTTTTTTTTTAATATGAAATTTATTGTCAAATTGGTTTCCATACAACACCCAGTGCTCATCCCAACAGGTGCCCTCCTCAATGCCCATCACCCATCCTCCCCTCCCTCCCACTCCCCATCAACTTTCAGTTTATTCTCAGTTTTTAAGAGTCTCTTATGGTTTGGCTCTCTCCCTAACTTTTTTTTTTCTTTCCCCTCCCCCATGGTCTTCTGTTAAGTTTCTCAGGATCCACATAAGAGTGAAAACATATGGTATCTGTCTCTGTATGACTTATTTCACTTAGCATAACACTCTCCAGTTCCATCCACGTTGCTACAAAAGGCCATATTTCATTCTTTCTCATTGCCAAGTAGTATTCCATTGTGTATATACATCACAATTTCTTTATTCATTCATCAGTTGATGGACATTTAGGTTCTTTCCATAATTTGGCTATCGTTGAAAGTGCTGCTATAAACACCAAAGCTGAACTCTTTGCTGCCTCAGAGCTGCCTATTCTGTGGGGCAAGGTCTGCCCAGAACTCTTCCCGGCCCTCTCCTCAGGTCTTAGTTTACTACTTCCTCAGAGGACTTTCATATCCTCCAATCTAAATTACACCCCTCCATTTTTCTTTTGCATAGTACCTTGTTTTCCTGCCTGTGCAAGACTGCTCGTTGACTTCCCAAATCTACTCACCATTTCTTTTGTAGTAATAGAATTTAGCTGTGCATATGGCTGCTCAGCTAAACTAGACTTCCCTCCTTTGCACCTAGATGTAGATATGTGACCATTTCCGCCAAGGGGAAATGCATGGATACGATGTGTACAAACACTGGGGCTTCCCTTTAAGTGACTGGGCTTATGCTTCCCCATCCCATGTACTGGGAATGGTGGGACCTAAAGGAGTCACCTTGGAGAGATGGAATCCATGTGTTGTATGGATGATGGGGACACACTAATAACCTTGGCCTGCCTACTTATAGATGGTTACATGAGAAAAAAATTTTTTAATCATATTTAACTACTAGAATTTTGAATCTCTTTGTTATGGTCAAGGGACTTTGGATGGGATTTAAGTAGAGGAGTAAGGTCTGCTGGTACCACATCTAGGAGGCCTGACACAATATGAGTGGTCTCCCATGGTATTATGCAGCACCGTGGGACTGCAAAGAAGTGACATAGGTCAGATGTTTTTAAACATTATTTGGGTTGCAATAGGAAAACTGATTGGATGAGAGCACACATTAAAGCAAAGAGGCCCAATAAATGGTTATTATAAGGTAGAGGAGAGAACCTCATGGATGAGCTTAAAACAGGGACAGAAAACAGAAGACAAATTCCTGAGATATTCTGAAAGATGGTCTCCAGAGGGCTTGGTGTTGACTGGGTGTGGCAGGCAAAGTCATTGCCCCCTAGGGATGCCAACGTCCTCATCCCAGGAACCTGTGAATATGTCACCTTACAAGGCCAAAAGGAATTTGCAGGTGTGATTAAGTTAAGGCTCTTAAAAATAGACTCTTAACTATAGAGAAGAAACTGATGGTTACCAGAAGGGAGGTGGGTGGGGGATGGGCCAAATGGGTGATAAGTAATAAGGAGGGCACTTGTACTGGGTGCTATATGCCAGTGATAAATCACTAAATCCTACACCTGAAGCTAATATTACTCTGTATGTTAACTAACTGGAATTTAAATAAAAACTCAAAAAACAAAAAAGTTAAGGCTCCTGATAGGAGAAGACTATCCTGGATTATCAGGATGAACCCAGTGTCATCACAAGGGTCCTTAAAGGAAGGAGGCATGGAAGGTCAGAGCCAGGAAGCAATGTCACAACTGAAGCAGAAGTTAGAGTGGGGGGCTCTGAAGATGGAAGGAAGGCTCCTTCCATAAGCCAAGGAATGTGAGCAACCTTGAGAATCTGCAAAGGTAAAGCAGGGGGTTCTTCCGTAAAGTCTACAGATGGAAGACACTTGAAGACACCTTGATTTTAGCTCAGTAACACCCATTTTGGACTTCAGACTTCTAGACTATAAGACAGTAAATTTGTGTTGCTTTGATCTGCTAAGTGTGTGGTAATTTAGTATCGCAGCAATAAGAAACGAATACAGTGAGTATGAGGGTAAGGGTGAAAGGGGTGTCAAGTATGAGGCACCTGTACAACTGGGTGGATGACCATTTGGGAATCCAGAAATAAGAGTGAGTGGGGAGGGGCAGAAGCCAACGAAGGGCTGATGTGGGACTCAGGGCCTGTGAAACAACCTACTGGACAATTGGCCACATGGATCTGGCACTCAGGAGAAAAGCTGCCCCAGAGAAGCATAGGGAAGAGCAAGCACAGGGAAAAAACAAAAACAAAAACAAAAAAACAGAAGAAAGAAAGGCCTAGAACAAAAGACAAGTGTTGTATACAAAGGGGAGTGGCTAAAGAGGAAAAGAAAAACCCAGGGGACGTGGGTCACAAAAATCAGAGGAAGGGAGAGTTTCAAGGAGGGAATAGTCAATGCAGTAGGTCCTCCCTTATGGACAGGGGATAAACTTTGAGACCCTGAATGGATGCTTGAAAACAGATGGGGGCCCTGGGTGGCTCAGTCAACTAAGCATCTGACTCTTGATTTAGGCTCAGGTCATGATCTCCCGGTTCATGGGATAGAGCCCCATATCTGGCTCTGTGCTAACAGCACACAGCCTGCTTGGGATTCTCTCTCTCCCTTACTCTCCCTCTCTCTCAAAATAAATACATAAACTTAAAAAAAAAGTGGTGAAAAAAAAAAGCGCGGATAGTACCAAACTCTATACTGTTTTTTCCTATGCATACAAATTTATGATAAAGTTTAATTCATAAATTAAGCACAGTAAGAGATAAACAACATTAACCAATACTAAAATAGAACAATTAGAGCAGTATACTGTAATAAAAGTTATGTGAATGTGGTGTCTCTTTCAAAATATTGGATAGTACTCACCCTCCTTGTGATGATGAGAGATGATAAAATGCCTAAGTGAGGAGACAGAGTGAGGTGAACGATATAGGCCTTGCAACGTACCATAGGCTACTATTAAGGATCATGTGCTTCCAGACCTTGGTTAGACCTCGGGTAATGGAAACTCAGGAAAGCAAAACCGCTGATAAGGGGGACTACTGTTGTGTCCAATGATGCTAACAGGTGGACAGAGAAAAGCGGATGACACCATTTGCATGTATGTAAAACCCCCAACCCTCCACATGTGAATATATGTTATTTCTAAATATTTCTAAGAGTGAAGAAGGTCTGGTTAAGAGCCGGGGCCCTGAAGCTGGATGACCTTGGTTTGCGTGTGGATTCCACCACTTAGTGGTGTGACCTTGGTCAAGTCACTTAACTTTTACAGGCACCGGTTTTCTCATTTGTAAAATGGGATAATAACAGTAGCTACTTATATGTGACTCTTGTAAGAATTAAATGAATGAATATATGGAAAGTGCCTGGCATCAGGGTAAGTCCTGTATTAGCTATTATTATTATTATCACATATAGTGATGTGTTTGCTTTGTTATTTAAGAATAATAAATTCTGCCAAAGGAAATAGGAGACACAAACATTATAAGGGGGAAATATAAAACTGAAGTAGAAGCAAATAGCTTGTGAGAGAAAGTACATAGTATGTATGTGAACTGAACACAGAGGAAAGGATAGAAGGTCCAAGTACGCACCAAATACTCTTGATGCAATAAACATTCAGGAAGCACATGAGACACTCAATATTAGGAATAATACATTAAAATGGTTAAAAAGGCTAAAATCACTACTCACTGGTAATACCTGCATGGCTTCCACTTGTTCTTTGCCTGACAAATGCAGTTAAAAGCCATAGCTACTGGTCAGGCTAAATGGTGAGCAGGAACGGTGGCCAGACACCTGGTTCCTGTGCCTCAGTACAGAAAGCATATGTTGGCTCTGGCACCAGGCATCTCCTATCTGGCAAGTCCCCTTGTTGCACCTCAGTGATGGTCCTTGTAACCCCACCAACAACACAAGGAAGGCTGAATCAAGGAGAGAAGGGGAGAGAAAGGCACATTTCATAAAACATACCACCTCACGTGTACCCTATCCTAAGTGTGTTAATCTACCCTCTCTTTTCCCCCTGGTTTCTTACCCTGTATTGTAAATTGATTCAAAAAGCATGTGACATCAACATCTTAATTTGGGGAACCTTTCTGTGCAGGGACCTCTGGGATAGCCCACCTGGCAGTGTACTTGGAAGCTAACCACAACACCCATTCGGTACCCCACGAGGGTAGGGAGATGAAGGGTAGCAGACTTTTCTTTGGTGCATGGGTGCATCTTATACTGAAAAGGGAGGGGGCTGCCAGGAAAAAAAAAATCCTGCCAAACAGGGCCAATGAAAACAAGATTTTCTGCTATGCTGACCCTTGAGGCTATCCCGTCCTACTTGAAATAGAAACACCAGCTTACATCTCTAGGATGATTTGGCTTCACTTTTCAACATGGACCTGCCTTTGAGCATCTTTGGTTTAAGAACTACCCTATTTTCCTACAATTTGTTCCTGTTCTCCTTTCCCCCTCCTTCCATATGTAGGAGAGAACGTGAACGGTGTTAGATGTGGAATCTGTTCACTTTCCTCTCCCCACTTTTTAAGGTTGCTTCTTTAATAGCTAGACAGAAGAGGATGGTAATTCTATCATGATAGCTACCAACTGGATACTTTGTGAGCTGTCCGTTCCAATAATGCAGTAGGAAGCCGTCTAAAGGCCATGCTAGACCCAAATATCTCATTCTCTAACAACCACCTAATCTCTTTCATTTGAAATTTCAGCATTCACGGCCTTTGTTTTGCTTTTCTGCAAAAGTACTGCGACTAGATTTATCATGAGGCTAATGTCGCTTAGGCTTCAGAACTCTTCCTGGGGTCCAGGAGGGGCTACAGTGACTTGTATTCGTAATTTTGTTTTATTAATTTATCTCTAAATAGGGACCTCAAATCCCAAAGTTTCTCATCATATCTCATCAATAGGATTTCGTGGTTAAATCCTGGAAATGAAAGAAGACTTCTCTCCCTTTTATTTAGTGATTTTTGGATAGGTCACATTAAATTTCAGCCTCGGTTTTATCAGTTCTAAGTAATAGTACTATCTGTACCTTTAGGACTATGGTAAGGTTAAATGGCCCTTAAACAGTGTTTCATATATTAGAAATGTTCATAAGTGTAAGTTGCCATTATCGTTGTTGTTTATTGCCAGGACAAGACCAGAAGCTCCCTGCGAACGCTACGTGGCACCCCCTGAGCCCATCAAGGGCTCACAAAAATACTTACAGAGGGAATGCTACCTTTTACAACCACTCCACTCTCCCCACCTTCCCAGCGGGTCTAACCAGAAATACAACTTGCATTACGTTCTTAGTGCGACACGCGCGGTTACCTCCTTCAGCAACGCGCCAGATACTCAGTAACACCTTCCCAATTTGAAACGCTGATGTAGCTCCTGTGTATCCTACCCCCGCGAGTCCAGAAACCCATGCCGTTTGCCTCCAGTCCCCTGCCCCCTTCCTCTCTCCCTGGTCAACTGAGGACAGTCTGCCACGCTCGGGACCAGAGGCTCTGAGATAGCTCCCTAAGAGCGTCAGCACTGTGTCTGCGCTTAATAAGCGCTCGATAAACGCCAAGGATGTAGATTCCCAAGCAGGCCGCCATCTCCTCCCCGCACCCTCCCCCGGGAGCGAGGCCTGCATCACTAGCCTGGGGAGGGAGCCGGGGCGGGGTGGGGTCGGCTGGGGTGCGGGGATAGAACCTGCGTCTGCTTTCCCCAGCCCTGCGCGCTTCCCCGGCAAGGCTGGTTCCGGGGGTCCCCCGGGGCCTGCGGGGCGGGCGGGAGGCCGGGAGGAGCGGCCGCCGACGCATCCGCCGCCGCCGCAGGAGGCGGAGCGCTGCACCTGGCGGCGGGTGCTCGGCGCTCAGCCCTGAAGCGGGTCCAGCTGGTAGCCAGCGGCGGAGGCACCCGGCCGTGGAGGAGGAGGAGGAAAGGTCGCCCCGGAGGGTGCGCTCGGTTCGCCGCTGCGGGTCGCCCCAATCGGCCCGCATCCCTCGCTCGCGCCCCGCCCGCCGCAGCCCCCGAGGAGCCAGCGACCCGCCCGAGATGGTGCGCGACGCCCCGACAGCCGCCGCCCCGGCGCCCCAAGCCGCCGCCCCGCGCCGGGGGGAGATGGCTCCCCGCGCCCCGCGCAGCTGAACGCCAGCGCCGCCCGCAGCAGGTGAGTCGGGGCCCGGTGCGCGGGGAGGGGGCGCTCGGCGGGGGCGGCCCAGCAGCCCCACCCAAGATTTCCCCTGCGGGGGCCGGGCCTGAGGGCGGAGAGCCCCCCTCCGGCGCGCGCACACCTGCTGTCGGGGGAAGGGGGCCTCGGAGGCGCTGCTCCCGGGGCGGGCAGGTGTGGGTGTCTCGGTTCCCAGTCCCGCTCGCCCGTCGCTCCCTTCCTCCCTCCTAGCCTCCCTCCCCTCGGCTTCTGTGTCGGCTGTCATCTTTATAGGGCGCTGGGGAGGCAGCAGCCGGCACCCCCGGCGCCCGGCGCTGGCAGCACTTCCGCAAACGTAACTGGAGTAGGGAAAACAAAGGCGCTGCCGGAGGGAGCCCTAGCCGGGCGCAGGCAGCAGCAGGGGGTGGGGGTGGGGGTGCAGGCAGAGGGCTGGGCCCCGAAGGCCAGGCCATTCTCCGCCCGCTCCCACCGGCGCCCTTGCCATAAACATCCTTGGGGGAAAGGAGGAGGCGAGAACCTCCGTAAGGCCCCAGTGAAAGAACGTGGCCGCCCGTGTGCGGGGAGGAAATTGACAGCGTCTGATTCCCCAGGTGAAAAAAATACAAAAATATACCTCCCCCGCACCCCCCCCTGCACCCCACCCCATGCCTGCTACCACCTCCTGCTTCTTTACTTAACTAAAGTCTAACATGGTGTAACATGTCCCTAGAGCTCTTGGAGGTGCTAATGGGGGTTACTAGCCTTTCTCGGTCCTATTTATTCCCTACATAGCTCGCTGTTAAATTTAAGTAGGATACTGAAAAATTTCAAACGCAACTTACCCCTTCATCTATCTCTTCCCCACGTAGAGAGACTGGTGGGTTAATTACCCTTAAGGCAGGTACACGGTGCATTTTGCCTCTCCCATACACATTCACAGCCACAAACATTTCCTTTTCATCCAAAAATATTTAGTAAACATCTTACAGAGCTCCTAGAGCAGAAAAAACCCTGCCTAATTGTTGTAAGAAAAAACCTTAAATTAAGGCGTTGAGTTTCTAATTCCTATTGGTGTCTACATAGTTGTATGTCCTTGGGCACATCACATCTTCCCCAGCCTCAGTTTTTTCACATGTAGAAGGAGATGGTTGGATGGTATGGTGGCCAGGTTTGCCTTTAATTGTTCTAGAAGTTCAGGATTTTGTGGAAATCCAGCCTTTTCAATATAGATGGATATAAGGGATGGGTGGACAGTTAACCAACAACATATGTGTATTTAGTAGATTCCTGGTGTCTGCAGGGCATCCCTTCCCTAAGACACTGGGAGCCAGCTAAAGGTGTATGCATCATCGATGGTTTGTTAACTAAAAGGAGAGGATAGGAACCCTAGTCATTGGGAAGATTGACTTTTGACACATTAAGCTGCTGGTCATTAGCAGACATGCAAGATATTTTCAGTTACTTAGTGATAGTCAGATGGCTTGTGTTTATCACAGGTTGGAAGTGAAATTTAGGATTGCTTAGGAGGAGGCTGGGACATTGCTGTTTAGCCCAGTGCATGACACTGGGGGAGTAGGACAGAGGATCCTGTTTCAATAAGGCATTAAAGCTACTAGGCATGTTTACAGTAATTTAGGCTCTTTCTGTTTCTATACAAATAAGGCAAACTAAAACACAAAGGTAAAACAGCAAGGTTTGCATGTGTTCGGTGGTACAAGGTATTGGATCGCCAAGTCCATCTGGATTGTTGACAGTAATAAGGCATTTTTTGAGCACTTAACTATGTTCAAAACACAATCTTACACACTTAATTTCTAGATCTCTGAGAGATGAGTCTTTTCCCCAGCATTGTGAGTGACGAAAAGGAAGCTGAGAAGAGTTAAAGAATGTACACAAACCACATAATCGGTGAGAGGTGGAATTAGGTTTGACTCCATGTTTCTGGCTCCAAAGCCTGGGAAGTTTCCACAACGTGTGCCTCCTTATTCAGGACCCATTGGGCCTCACCACCTAAGCGGGTGCCCTCTTTTGCTTTCTGCCTTTGAAAATTAGCTACATTTCAATGTACGTGTATTACATATGGTAACAGTTTTCTATGTAAGATCAATATTTATATTGCAGGCATATTAATGCAAATATATTTACCCATTTCTCACCATTTTTAGGTTGGAGGCAAGTGTAAGTACATGAAAATGATCAAAGATAAATTTAGTTTTAGGCAGACAGGATTTTTTGTTTTACTTCTTTTGATATTCAGTAAGTCTTGACTTAGCAATTGCATTGTAGGGAAAGGGAGAGATGGAATAAATGTAAATGTGTCTGTTAGCCACTTTGATACATTGTCGGGAAGAATCAAGATACAGTTAAGTGAAAAAGGCATTTGAAAAAGATTTATATGCAGATACTTAACGGTGCATACAGGCACACATACACCTCGCCTCATTGTCTGCAAACCGTTGACATTGACTACTTGAAGGAAGTGGGATGGGGTGATGGAAAGAGGGTGCTTTTCTTTTTTCCTTATGAGGTTATGTTTGGGTTATTTATTTATTTATTTATTTTTTATTTATTTTTTTTATGTTTGGGTTTTTTAAAAGGGCCTCTATAGCCTGATTTTTTTTGCCCTAAATCCCAAAGGACACACTGTGTGTAGTACTTGGCCCTAGCGATGATTTCAGTTAACATTTGCTTTGTAGTTGGGTTTTCATTCTCCGTATTTAGAAGACACTTATTTATCACTTTGTGAAGTGGCACTGTCTTAATTTAGTTGGCCAGGAAGCTTTTGGAAACTCTCAGAGTCATTTGTTACGACAGTGATTTATTGGTGCAGAGCCCAAAGCAGAAAACCAAACCAAAACAAATAACTGAAATGTTAAACAACTAAACCTTGAGCCTATATATTAATATGTATTTGCTATAGATATTGAAACTTGTCTTGCTAGTCAGTGGCTCTAAATAGCTCCCAGCACACCCACACCCCTACCCCTACCTCAGTACCCACAAAAACTACCCAGAGTGTTGTATTAAAAGTAGCCTCCTTCCGGCTTGGTCTAATGTCATGTAAATGCAGCTAAGCAGGGGATGTACTGATGATTGTGTGGAAGGGAGGTTTGAGGCTCAGAGATGTTAAAGAGAACCCTGTATTCCCTTAGGTTCTGGTGGTGCTGCTGCACTTAGGCAGCGGGGGAGGGGTGGAATGGGAGAGGATGGGCCAGATGGAGTGAAATTGAGGCTCTGAGAAAAACCATATTCCAGAGGTATGAGAGAGGATTGAATAAAGGAGGGCTAAGACACCTTTTTTGACATTTGTCGCGGTGTGTGTTTGAGAAGACAAATTCAGAGAACATTTTGCAAATAGAAAACCGGAAAGTCCAACTTGAATAACTCTGAGGGTACGCTTTGATCTGAGGCCAAGAGTGGGATTGGGGTAGAGTGGGAGACTGGCCCTCATGAGTCAGCGGAGGCCAGAGGGAGCTCTGGCCTGGCTTTGTGGAGGATAAAAGGAGAACTAGAAAGAGGAACTGGTGTTGTCTCAACAAGCCTGATTTGTGGGTTAACTGTGCCAAGGGAAAGTGAGTAAGGAGCCTGAGGTGGTAGTTAGCTGCCTGTGTGGCTCTGTAGACAGACATCCACTGCACAGCTCGGTGCCCTCTGTTTTCCACAAGCTGCCTCCCCGTGGGCCCTTCTGCCCATGGGGTGCAGAGTAGGGATGTGGCCAGCAGAGGAACCCCGGAACCCCGGAACAGTGGAGGAGTGGGGCCCTATGAGCCATGTGGCAAATTCTTCTCTTGTAACTGCACTGGGTACTTTAGGGACAAGGTTAAGGTAGAATTGGCCCCAAGGTAAACAAGCCCTGTCTCCAGCATAGTTAAGCTTCTGCAGCTATTATGAGTGCCTTCGTAATTCTGTTTTAAGATAATTTATGTAGAGTTGTGTTTATTGGACAATTGGAACCCAAACTCACCTTTGTGAGGGAGTTTGAATAAAAAATTTTATTGTTGGGGTGCCTGGGTGGCTCAGTTGGTTAAGCGTCCAACTTTGACTCAGGTCGTGATGTCTGTCACAGCTCATGAGTTCCAGCCCCGCATCAGGCTCTGTGCTAACAGCTCGGAGCCTGGAGCCTGCTTCAGATTCTGCATCTCCCTCTCTGTCTGCCCCTCCCCTGTCTCTCTCTGAGACACGCTCTGTCTCTCTCTCTCAAAAATAAACATTAAAATTTTTTTAAAAATTAAAAAATAAAAGATTTTATTGTTATGCTTTCATAGGGTAAAAATAACACACATTTTAATTTTATTTACTACATAATCAGGTTCCCTATATGTATATATATATATATATATTTTTTTTTTTTTTAACGTTTATTTATTTTTGAGACAGAGAGAGACAGAGCATGGACGGGGGAGGGTCAGAGAGAGGGAGACACAGAATCCGAAACAGGCTCCAGGCTCCGAGCTGTCAGCACAAAGCCCAACGCGGGGCTTGAACTCACGGACCGTGAGATCATGACCTGAGCCCAAGTCGGCCGCTCAACTGACTGAGCCACCCAGGCGCCCCAGGTTCCCTGTATTTTGAAGGTATGATATCTTTTTTAAAATTATTTTTTGTTGAAGTATAGCAGACATACAGTGTTACATTAGTTTCAGGTGTATAGCGTAGTGATTCAACAAGTCTGTACCTTAAGCAGTGGTTACCACAATAAGTATAGTTACCATGTGCTTCCTTACAAAGTTGTGGCAGTATTATTGACTATATTCCCTATGCTGTACTTTTCATTGCCATGACTTATTTATTTTATAAGTGGAAATTTGTATTTCTTAATCCCCTTTACCTATTTTGTCCATCCTTTCAACATCCCTCCCCTCTGGCAACCACCAGTTCTCTGTTTTTATGAGTATGATTCTATTTTTTGTTTGTTCATTTGTTTTGTTTTTTAAACTCTACAGGTAAGTGAAATCATATGGTATTTGTCTTCCTGTCTGACTTATTTCACTTAGGATAAGACCCTCTAGGTCCATCCTTGTTGTTGGGACTGGCAAGATCTCATTCCTTTTTACGGCTGAGTAATATTTCATTGTATATATTGTATATTTCACTTATATATATTCTTTAACCGTTCATTAGTGGACACTTGGGCTACATACCTTGGCTATTGTAAATAATGCTACAGTAAACACAGACATGCATATATCTTTTCCAATTTGTGTTTTCATTTTCTTTGGGTAAACATCCAGCAATAGAATTACTGGATCCTGTGGGAATTCTATTTTCAGTTTTTTGTGGAATCTCCACAGTGTTTTTCATAGTGGCTGCACCAATTTACATTCCATTAACAGTGCACAGGAGTTCCCCTCTTTCCCTCACAAAGATATAAAATCTTTTAAGAAATGTCTCAAAGCCAGGGTGCCTGGGTGGCTCAGTTGGTTGAGCATCCGACTTCAGCTTAGGTCATGATCTCATGGTTTGTGAGCTTGACCCCCACATGGGGCTTTCTGCTGTCAGCACAGAGCCTACTTCGGATCCTCTGTCCCCTTCTCTCTCTGCCCCTCCCCTGCTCATTCTCTCTCTCAAAAATACATAAACATTAAGAAAAAAAAAAAAAAAAAAGAATGTCTCAAAGCCCTTAAAACAGGCCTTTTCAGTTGTTTCTTCAAGTGAGCAGGAGCAGCCCAAGGAGAAGCCGACTTCAATTTAGCAACTTGCTGTGACTTTTTACAAACTACAGAATCAAGGGTGCCCTGATTGTCAGTCAGCTACCTTGTACTTAAAATAATGCCTCTTTTATATGTATTTTAAAAGTGATAAATGTGGGGCGCCTGGGTGGCTTGGTCGGTTAAGCGTCCGACTTCGGCTCAGGTCATGATCTCATGGTCTGTGAGTTCGAGCCCCGCGTCGGGCTCTGGGCTGACCGCTCAGAGCCCGGAGCCTGTTTCAGATTCTGTGTCTCCCTCTCTCTCTGCCCCTCCCCTGTTCATGCTCTGTCTCTCTCTGTCTCAAAAATAAATAAATGTTAAAAAAAAAAAAGTGATAAATGCTCAGGGCACCTGGGTGGCTCAGTCAGTTAAGTGTCCGGCTCTTGATTTTTGGCTCAGGTCGTGATCCTGGGGTAGTGGGCTCAAGCCCTGTGTCAGCTCCTCACTGAGCATGCAGCCTGCTTGGAATTCTCTCTCTCTCTCTCTCTCTCTCTCTCTCTCTCTCTCTCTCTCTCTCTTTCTCCCTCTGCCTCTCTCCCCACTCACACTCCCTCTCTCAAAATAAAATAAAACATATTTAAAAGTGATAAAGGCTTATTGGAGGAAAATCCAGCAAAGTGTAAGAAAAAAAATTAAAGTACTCCTCACTTCACAGAAATAGCCCTAGTAACATTTTGTTATTTTCTTCAAGTTTTTTTTTTAAACATATTTCATATGAAGCACATAGACTTACAAGTATAAACTCTTGCAATACATAGGGGTTTTTATCCTGCTTTTTTTTTTTTTTTCACTTAATGTGATGCATATATCATAAGCATTTCTCCATATTCTATTCAGTTCTATTAAGTTCTATTTTTTTATCCTATGGATATAAGTTTGTATTTTTCTCTGACCTGGATATGCCACATTTATTTAACTGCTCCTGTTACTGATTGCTTCCTGTGCTTCAGCTTTGATTATTATGAAAAGTACAGAAATGAACATCCTTACACTTAAATCCTTGCATTCTCATGAGAGAATTACAATGAGGGTGCCTGTCAATCTTCATCCTTACCAGCACTGAATATTTTCATTTTCAAAAGTATTGCTAGGGCATGTATGTATTTTTACTTTAATGGGCTAGGTAATAAGTCATTTTCTGAAAGAAATTTATAGCTCATGCTAACTCTCAAGAGTTCTAACAGCATAAGAAACAATTTTAGATTATATATACTGGAATGTGTTAGGATATAAATTGTTGCTTTAGATAATGGCATTTAGGGGATATAAATAAAAATCATAGATAATAGCTATGTGTCTGTAGAAAAATGTATTTTAAATCTTGCAGTTTATATTTTGATCCAAAGTGTAAACTCATAAAATATGTGTCTGAGCACCTAGAAATTCCTAAAATGCCTTATCTTATGGGTAGATCATACTTTCTGTAACCCTCTTAACTTCCTCGGTGTCTTAATGGTGTCAGAATGGTCAAGTAATGACACCAGTCTTTTACTGAATAAGCTTTCATCAAATACCCATTGTAATTATAACATTATTTTACATGTGTGTGTGCATGTTAGTGCTGTAACCTAATGTTATATTACTAATACTTGGAGTTGTGTTTTTATTTCTCCTTATAATTCTTATTTTTACACAGTCTGCTTTTTCAGTGTTCCTAGTATTTTTAGATCTTGAACCTATAGTCCTATACCAATATATTTACCTGAGTGAGTCCTTTTCTGAAAAGATTTGAAAAAAATTGTATCTGTCTCTGTGTATAAAACAGGCATTCACATAACTAGATTGAAAAATAAACCAAGAAGCATTTTAATAACATTGTAATTCATCTTTTTTTAAACTATTGTATCTTCCATATAAGTAGCTTCTCAAGTATAGCAAGCAAAAATTTATTGAGGAAAATCTTTCTCTAAAACCTGAAGCAAATAACTTCTTTCAGTATCAACCTTTTAGAAATCTTTTGTTTCAGGCTTTGAAAAGATAAGTCTAAGATTTTTCATGTTGGCTTCTTGGCAAAGAAACAAAGATTGCATTTACAGCCACTAAACTAGTAAATAATTCCGTAAGATTAAGTGTTGACTTGTGGTGGTGGCCAGGTTCACCGTGGCCGGCTCTGGTACTGACCGGGTTACATGAAAGTAGTTACGCTTGGAGGGTCCCTTGTCTGAGAAAATGCATAGAAAGCTAAGAAGAATCACATGAACACTTACCAGAGAAATAAGTGCATGATGGTAGCATCAGTGTACATCCAAAAATGAGTAGAAGGCATAGGCGTGGCCCATTCGTTTTAATGCTTTCAAAGACTTCTGGCAAAGACTCCATGGCTCCCACAGGTTGGAACTGTCACTCTGGAGGAAGCGAGTGGCTGGGATTCCATCCGTGCCCACTGCTGTGGGTAGAGGGGAGTGGTGAGTAGGGAGGCTCTGGACGGGCCTGTCTTGGGAAACATGTTGCTGGCATTCCAGAATTGAAAGATAGAAAGAATTTCCTCTAACTTAAACGTGATGCACTCTGGGGGTGCCTGGCTGGCTCAGTCAGTGGAGCGTGCAACTCTTGATCTCAGGACTGTGAGCTTGGGCCTCACGGTGGGTGTAGAGATTACTTAAAAAATAAAATCTTTAAAAGTAAATAAAAGTTCTGAACTCTGTAACGCCCAGGTTCTTTCAGCACTCGTGCTTCAGTAATCTGGGTACTGCCACTGTGTGGAATATTAGTTTAGTGGGGAGACGGTTTCTAAGTGTCAGCAATTGAAGTGCAACGAATATTGGAAACCCAGCCTATTCATTAGTATGGTTATCCTACACAAGCAATTTCCTTGCCCTTTCTGGCTATTGATCTTTGTTTAGGGAGAGATGACTGTACTTCGGTTCTATTTTTACAAACCTTCTGTGACCCTGCCCCCCCCCCTTAAATCTCTTCATTTTCCTTCCTTTTTAAAAAAATTTTTAAAATGTTTATGCACTTTTGAGAGAGAAACAGATAGACAGAGTGTGAATGGAGGAGAGGCAGAAAGAGAAGACACAGAATCTAAAAGCCTCCAGGCTCTGAACTGTCAGCACAGAGCCCAACGCAGGGCTCAAACTCCTGAACTGAGAGATCATGACCTGAGCTGAAGTCCGATGCTTAACTGACTGAGCCACCCAGGCACCCGTCTTTATTTTCCTTCTTGAGTATCAGCAGCAGCATATTCAGTTACTTTCACTCCCTATTTTGAAACATCCACTGGATTTTGTTGTTGTTGGAGAAACTCACAAGATCGAAATATCTTTTAAAAAACATTCTGTTCATGTTGTGATTTGAACTGTTACTTGTTCTTCACACTAGGCTTGTTTTAAGGCAGGAAGTTTATTTGAAATGTAGAAGGAAATGAGGTTCTGGGGCCTGCTTCAAATTTATACTAGAAGCTACTGGCACAGTATTTAATCAGAAGCCTAAAACAAGAATCTGCTTCCATGATGGTTGATGAAGTCTAAGGACCTAAATTACCAATTTTTAAATGACATGTAGTTGGGTCTTAAGCAAAGTGAAAGTGAAAATCCCCTTGGCATTTTTTATTACTAAAGCCACATTTAGGTTTAAAGACTATTTCCTCCTCCACATCCACACCCAGAAGAGGTGAGAATAACTTGTTCCTTTCACCCTCTTAGCAGTATGAAGGGAAGTATGTTAGCAGTATGAAGGGAAGTAGGATTTCGGCTCCTATCTTTCATGTTTATTATGTTACAAATATAATTAGAATGTTCCTACAGGTGATTACATTTTATTTTATTTTTAAAAAAATTTTTTAAATGTTTATTTATTTTTGAGAGAGGGAGAGAGACAGAGTGTGAGCAAGGGAGGAGCAGAGAGAGAGGGAGACACAGAATCCGAAGCAGGCTCCAGGCTCTGAGCTTTCAGCACAGAGCCCGATGGGGGCTCGAACCCACAAACCATGAGATCATGACCTGAGCCGAAGTCAGATGCTCAACCGACTGAGCCACCCAGGTGCCCCCAGGTGACTATATTTTAAATGAAAAGGTATTTCTGGTCTGGAGATACCTAATTATCATTCCAGTCCCTAATCCAACAGTGTGTTTTTGTTTGTTTGTTTGTTTGTTACATTTATTCATTTTTGAGAGACAGAGAGCACAAGTAGTGGAGGGGCAGAGAGAGAGGGAGACCCAGAATCCGAAGCAGGCTCCAGGCTCAGGGCTGTCAGCACAGAGCCCAACGCGGGGCTCAAACTCACAAACCGCGAGATCATGACCTGAGCCGAAGTTAGACACTTAAGCTTAACCGACTGAACCACCCAGACACCCCTCCAACAGTGTGTTCTCTAGTGAGTCAGTGTGCATCCTCTCCCACCTGATCGCCTGCAAAAACTAGGCTGAGGACATTGAAGTGGATATAAACTTAAATCCATAAGCACTGATGGATAAAATTCTAGCCTAGTTCATGGGTGGTGCCAAAAAGTTCTAGAATACTCACTTGGGAAGGATGTTTCTAGAGTAATTGTAAAATATGGCCTAGCATTTCAATGAAATATTACAGCTTGAGGAACATGATCACAATCATCACCAGCAACATATGTGGTTTTGAGTTAGAAAAAATACTTTTTCAATACATTATTTCATTTATGCCCTAAAATCCCTCTGAGTTAGTTGACTTGGGTTTGTGTTTTGATCCCCATTTTATAACGAGTAAAGGGAGGCTCAAAGAGGCACTGATTTGTCAAAGCCAGGAGAGCAATTGGGACTTGTCTCTGTACTTCCTAAAATTAATCTGTCACATTAAACTTTAGTAAAATATTATATATACAATATATTATCATCAGGTAATAATCAAAAATAATCTTTATTGGAGCCTACAAGAGTAAAGGGCAATATGCTGAGCACTAGATTCCTCATTCAAGGAGATTATAATCTAGTTGGAAAGACAGGAAGTATTTATAAAAAGAGCAATAAAATTATCCACAAGTCTTACCACAGCTCAGGTGTGAGACCAGTCTCCAGAAGCAGAGAAGGGAGTCAGGAAAATATCGTTAAGTTTATTCTATTTCCAGATGTTATAAAATATTGCATTAGGTACAATTCATAGAGTACTATCCAAAGTAAATTCTATCACAGAATATTAGTACTTATAAATAATGTACTGGTTAAGAACAGTACATTAAAAGGTCAAATGTTAGGAAAACCTTAGTAGGGTGGCAGTAGCAAAATCCTGCCATTCTGTTTTCTGCACTGAAGCTATAATAATCTTTGTACAATACAAATGTGACCATTGTATTCTATTCTGTTTCATTCTCTTCAGTGGCTCCCTGTTCTCGAAATAAATAATACCAACAAGTTCTATATATTATATCAGGCACTAGGCTAAGATTGAACTGCATTATGCTTTTTCATCCCCCCTGGCTACCCTAATGGAAAAATATTATTACGTTCCTCCTTTTGTAGATGGGGAGACTTTGAGAAGTAGCTTCTCCAAGGTCATTGATCTAGTCAGTGGCAGAGCTAGGATTCTAATCTCTGACAGTCCCTAATCCCCTGCTCAGTGACCTGTTAGTAGTTGTGTAGAAGGCCCTTCTTGATTAGGCCCTCCCCTGCTCCTCTTGTGGATTACTCTCTCATCCTTGAAGACTTCCTTAAGGCCCCACCCAGAGACTTCTGTGTCAACTCTGCTTGCTCCTGTTTTAACATATAGCATCGTGTATTTGGCTGTGCTTACCCCTCTCTCTTTCTTACCACTGGACTTGATAGCAGGGACTGGGTCTTCACCATTTGAATTACTGATCACCAAACACGCATCCCATCCAATTGTTGGTGCTAAGTTTGTTGGATTAAAAAAAAAGAACATCTTAATTTTCATTGTAAGTGTCTAATATGGTATTTTGTGTTCTCTCCTGTCATCCCTCAGCATGATTTGTAGGGCCATCTGTGATCTGTTGCTATCTGCTAGCCTCAGATGCCCTTCAGCCCCAGTGTTACCATTTTAAGGATCTTCTGTTATCTCTTCTCTTCCCCCATCCTGGAATAGTTTTCCCTTTCATCTTTGCCCAAGGCAAATCCTACATATCTTTCAGGGTTCAAGTTAAGTCCCTCATTCTCTCGACAACCTCTGTCTGAAGTTTGGGCTCTCTGCTGTGAGCCCCAGAAGCATCCCATTGTCTGTTAACATTTTCTGTTAATTATGGGGTGCTATGTGGCTTCTCGTCTGTTATTCTTGTGACTTATTTAAATCTTCCTTGTGTTTTGGGCTCAACTTGTCAACTATAAAGCAAGTCTTTGAGGCCCAAGACCACGTTTTTGACATCCCTGTCTAGTTGAGACATAGCATGCTAAGAGCACAGACTGTCTGGATTTGAATGCCAGCTCTCCTTCTTACTCCCTGTTAACCTTGGGCTAATCATATAGTTTCCCTGTGGCCCATTTTCCTCATTGTCAAGTTGGGAGAGTAATCATACTCACCCCAGAGAACTATTGGGATTAAATGAGTTAATACATTTTAAACCCATAGCAGATATTACTTAAGTGTTGTTGTGTTGTAGTTAGTAATAATTGTGATGATAACATAGCCCGCTGAGCCCTTATTAAAGTAAAAATATGTTGTCAAGATGGCCAGCCACAAGGTATGCATTAGCCACTGTATGGATCAGTTTGCTTGTCACCCAGCAGACAGGTTTTGCTATGAGCCTGGGAAAGGTCCGCCAGGAATAACAGGGATGGCAGGTTCTGGATTCTGGAAGGAGTTTCAGTCCAAGTGGAATACTGTTGGCAGCAACTGTGGGGACCACTGAGTATCTGGAGGGTTCAAGCTGGATTTTGGGGAATCAAGCTGGGCTGGAAGGACTAGAACCAGTTTTGATCTTACAGTTTGGCTGAGCCATTAAGGAGCCATGTCAAAATGCTCCAAAAGAGAGAGGAAGATTCTAAAACATTCACCTCTGTACATCTTAATGCCCTTGTAGCTTATATAACTGTTATAAAACCAACCTTATGTTTCTTTTTCATGACATTGGCAAAACGTCTAGCAGATGCTAAAACAATCCTTATTGAAAAAGATCTGCTGGAATTGACATTGAATGCTGTCCTCTGAGGAGAGCGCTTTCTGGAAAATTCTGGGGGTTGAACTGAATGTTCAAGAATGTAGTGCCTGAATACCAGGACTCTAAGACTTGTTTAGAGTGGTTTCTCTATGTCTGTGCTCATAATAGATTGCAGCAGTAGTTAGAGACCTGCCCTGGGACTCACATTGATCAATGCTAGAGAGAATGATCAATAACAGTTGACAGTGTAGAGGTAGCTCTGAGGGTCCAGAAAGTAGATTTTCCCATTTTGCAGCTTCAGTACTGGTCTCTGGGCAATACTGAGTTATGATGGCAATGGTGCCAGGGAAATGTCCTTTTTGTGTCATCCAGGGATTATTTCCTCTCCATCGCTTGTGGTTATGTTGCTACGTTATAATGCCTGCAAGTCTGACCTTTGGCAATTTGTTTTAAATTTTTTTTTGTTAATGTTCATTTTTGCGAGAGAGAAACAGAAACAGAGCATGAGTGGGAGGGGGCAGAGAGACGGAGACCCAGAATCCAAAGCAGGCTCCAAGTTCTGAGCTGTTAGCACAGAGCCCGACATGGGGCTCAAACGTACAAACAGCAAGATCATGGCCTGAGCTGAAGTCCGATGCTTAACCGACTGAGCCACCCAGGTGCCCCTGACCTTTGATAATTATTATTCCAAAGAACATATTCAAGTTTAAGGGTTTTTTTTCCCCCCTCAAAGTTGAATCCATTTCCATACTCATATATTTGTGGATAACTCAATATAAGTTTAAGCAGTTTCAATTTACATACATAATGAAGAAAGCTATCAATTTTAACAAGGATTATTTCATCACCTGTCATCAATAATTCAGAAATACCTGCTATTTGAATGACTCAGGGTAGGTACTGGTAGAATGTCTTTCCAGGTTTTAAAAGGCTGTGTTGTTACCAGCATTAGAGAGTGCTAAATGAGAAAACTTTTCTGCTTTCCTAATAAATAAAAGCCCTTTTTATCCAAGCTGGCTTAACAGCAATCCTACAATAGAGATTTCCCAGAGAAGTTAATAAATTTTAATTCTGTGTACTATTTGAAATGTCTTCTCTCCTTTTTAAAAGTTTCTTTTAGGGACACCTGGGTGGCTCAGTTGGTTAAGCATCTGAGTTCGGCTCAAGCCATGATCTCACGGTCTTGAGTTCAAGCCCTGCATCAGGCTCTGTGCTGACAGCTCAGAGCCTGGAGCCTGCTTTGGATTCTGTGTCCTTCTCTCTGCCCCACCACCACTCACGCTTTGTTTTTCTGTCTCCAAAAAATAAATAAACATTAAAAAGTTTCTTTTAAACAAATCATTTTTTTTTAAACAAATGAGCTTTTTTTTTTTTTTAATGTTCATTTAGTTTTTGAGAGAGCCAGCACACAAGCAGGGGAAGGGCAGAGAGAAGGGAACAGAGGATCCAAAGCATTGTATGTGCTGACAGCAGAGGGCCCGGCCCATGTGGGGCTCAAACCCACGAACTGAGAGATCATGACCTGAGCTGAAGTTGGATGCTCAGTCAACTGAACCACCTGAGCGCCCCTCTTTTAAACAAATCTTTAAGACTCAGAGGTTTAAACAAAATGTTAGTTTAATGGGTTCATGTTGTTAAACTACTTAATAAACAAAATCCCTCCTTGGTTTGTAAAGAGATTAAGTACTTCATCCAACATATAAATATTTTTACTGCTCTTTATACTTGCTCTATCAATCCTTATAGCAAATTAAATGTAATCTAATTCAGCCAAAGCATGGCCTACTTTGGGACATATTTTAATTTTACTAAAATACAGAGGTTGTTTTTGTTTATATGCTTCTTTTTGTCCCTGATCCTATGATCGCACAGATGAATATATTTAAACTGTATTTTGTCACTGTGTTTTAAATGTGATTATTTTGGGCGTGCCTGGCTGGGTCAGTCAGTAGAACATGTGACTTTTGATCTCAGGGTTGTGAGTTTGAGCCCCACATTGGGTACGGAACCTACTTAAAATAATACGTAAATAAAAATAAAAAGTTTAAAAAAAATAACTGTGATTATTTTGGTTCCTTTTCCTCAAAATCTAAGTATAACCTGAAAATATTGTCTAAACATTAATGTCCTGAATTGAAAGTGAAAGTTTTTGTTTGTGTATATTTTTATATTTCAAATTCTTACAAAAGTTACTGAATGTGACATTCATATAAAGGTACAGGGTGTTATAATACAGGAACATTCCCTTACCTACTTTGCATTTGTTTATACTTTGAGGACTACTTAACATCTGGACTCCTGTAACAGGAGACACCTTGCATAACCTTATGATAATAAAAAATCATTTGAATAAGATAGAGAGGAAAGAATGCTTTGGAAGAAAGTCCCTCATCAAGGTTTAAATCAACACACTAACGTAAGATATTTTGCAGCGTGGAATTAGCATTTGGGCATCAGTTCTCATCATCACGTGGACAATTCAGAGACTTGTACCCTTTTAAAAGGACTTTGTGTCCTTCTGTGACCTCCTTGTTAAAGACTCAGTGGTTGATTTATGGAAGATAATTAATTAAAGGCCACCTGATTAGAATTCATAGTCAGAATGCATTTTGTACAATTCTGAAAACTATCTTCAGTTTGTCATAGAAGGGTACAAGTAGCTGCTTTAAATTACTTTCTTTTGTAAAGGTAAAGCTCATATGACTGTGTATTTCTTTTTTCTTTATGTTTATTTATTTATTTTGAGAGAGAGAGAGAGAGCGTGCACATGAGTAAGTGTGAGTGGGGGAGGGGCAGAGAGAGAGGGAGAGAGAGAGCGCTCAACGCAGGGCTCAGTTTCATGAACTGTGAGATCATGACCTGAGCTGAAACCAAGAGCCGGACACTTAACCGACTGAGCCACCCACCCAGGCACACCTTAATTTTTATTTTTTAAAGCAGAATACAAAGTGGTTTTTTTTTTTCAATTTTTTTTTTTTTTCAACGTTTTTTATTTATTTTTGGGACAGAGAGAGACAGAGCATGAACGGGGGAGGGGCAGAGAGAGAGGGAGACACAGAATCGGAAACAGGCTCCAGGCTCCGAGCCATCAGCCCAGAGCCTGACGCGGGGCTCGAACTCACAGACTGCGAGATCGTGACCTGGCTGAAGTCGGACGCTTAACCGACTGCGCCACCCAGGCGCCCCAAAGTGTTTTTTTTTTAAGATGAACATTTTTTTTAAAAAATGAACAAGTTTATAAAGTAAAACACCAGATTCTATACCTTTCCTCATTTCCTGTCCCAGAGGCAACTACTTTCTTGCCTTTTAGGCCACTATTTTGATATTTATCTGTGTATTTTTAAATAAAATGCTCATATTCTTAGCTCTTGATTTTTCTTTTAATTGTTTTTTTTTTTAACGTTTATTCATCTTTGGGACAGAGAGAGACAGAGCATGAACGGGGGAGGGGCAGAGAGAGAGGGAGACACAGAATCGGAAGCAGGCCCCAGGCTCTGAGCCATCAGCCCAGAGCCTGATGCGGGGCTCGAACTCAGGGACCGCGAGATCGTGACCTGAGCTGAAGTCGGACACCCAACCGACTGAGCCACCCAGGCGCCCCTCTTGATTTTTAAATGTAGGCATTATCTACTGTCTTCTCACCTTGGAAGGTATGGGACTAACTCTTGTTTCCTGCCTCAGCTCTCTATACCTGTTCAATCTTCTCAGTTCCTATCTTCCCACTGTTGTTGGACTTTACATTAGTAGGACTGTGTAATCATAGCTGAGACATGTAGTAAATTATGGTTATTTTTTTTTCCTGTGCCACTTTTTGTTTTCTTGTGATGTTTTGCTTACCTAACTTTCTCTCTGCTTACCACTAATTCATCCCCAGTCTCTTCAACGTTGAGTTCCTCTTGACACATTCAGATGTCTTGTTATTCTGTCAGTGTCCTTTTGCTGTCAGAGCTCTCGGGGAGCCTTCAGACCTGCCACTGCTAGACCTGCTGCCCTCTCCATCTGGTGCACAGCTGTCATGCCGGGATCTGTGGTCACCAGTGTGCTTGTGTCCCTTTGCCTGTCTCCCACATCAGGTCTTTTTTTTTTTTTTTTTTAATTTTTTAAAAATGTTTATTTATTTTTGAGACTGAGAGAGACAGAGCATGAGCGGGGGAGGGGTAGAGAGAGAGGGAGACACAGAATCTGAAACAGGCTCCAGGCCTGTCAGCACAGAGCCCAGTGCAGGGTGCCAACCTCACATCAGGTCTTTAATGTCCTATATCCCCTGTCTTTTTCTTCATTTAGTCCACCCCCCTTTTGGGCGGGGCACACACAATCTGAGAAACATGAGAGGTACATTTTTTTGAGAAACTGCATATGTAAAATGTCTTTCTTTATTTCACCTAGAAACTTGAATAATAATTTAGCTGGCTATAGCTTCCAGTGTTACTGTTGAGAAATCTGAAGCCATCTCTGGTTCTTGATCCTTAGTATGTGACACATTTTATTCTCTGAAACTTTGTGGGGTCATCTGTTTGTCCTAGTGTTCTGAAATTTTAATGATGTGCCTTGGCTCAGGTCTGTTTTATTCTCTGTGCCTGGTGCTCAGTGGGTTGCCTCAGTCAGACAATTCATAGCTTTCAGTTCTGAGAAATTTTCTCAAATTAAAAAAATTTCCTTCTCTTAATTTTCTCTATTTTCTCTTCTTGGAGTTCTAATGTTTGTAGATACTTGACTTTCTGGATGATCCTATATTTGTCATGTCATTTCTGTCCTACTTTCATCTGTTTTCTTTTTTTCTTCTTCAGATTTTAGGTCAAGTTCATTTTTTGTTGAAAAAAATCATACAAATCAGTGACCTTTTACACATTGAACCCATCCATATAATAAAGAGCCAGATCAAAAACTATAAAATTATCAGCACCCTAGAGCACCTTCTAGTCACTACCTCCCCCAAGGGTAACTACTATTTTAAAAAGAAAACTTTTATTAAAACTAAGGTTTTTGTGGGGCGCCTGGGTGGTTCAGTCAGTTGAGTGTCTGACTTCAGCTCAGGTCATGATCTCACGGTCCGTGAGTTCGAGCCCCGCGTCAGGGTCTGGGCTGATGGCCCAGAGCCTGGAGCCTGCTTCCGATTCTGTGTCTCCCTCTCTCTCTGCTCCTCCCCCGTTCATGCTCTGTCTCTTTCTGTCTCAAAAATAAAAATAAACGTTAAAAAAAAAAAACTAAGGTTTTTGTTTTGAGATAACTGTAGATTCACATACAGTTGTAAAAAAATAATACAGAGATGGCCTGTGTATCCTGTGCTCACTTTTCCCCAATGGTAACATCTTGCACAACTTTAGTACAGTAGCACAGCCAGGATACATCTATATGGTCGAGATACAGAACACTGTGTCACCACCAGGATTTCTCATGCTTCCCTTCTGTAGCCACTCTGCCACTTTCCTCTTGCCTCTATTCCCTACTTAACTCCTGGAAGTCTCTTATGTGTTCTCCATTTCAGTAATTTCATCATTCCAAGGATGATTCAGGAATGGAATCATACAGTATGTAATCTTTTAAGATTGACTTTTTTCACTCTTTACAGTTCTCTGAGATCTGTTCAGGTTATTATATGAACCAATAGTTTGTTCCCCTTTTATTGCCGCATAATATTCCATGGTATGGATGTACCATAGTTTGTTGAACTAGTCCATTGAAGGGCATCTGGTTATTTCCAGTTTGGGGGTATTACAAATAAAGCTGCTATAAATATTTGGGGTTTTTTTAATGTTTATTTATTTTTTAGAGAGACAGAGACAGAGTGTGAACAGGGGAGGGGTAGAGAGGGAGACACAGAAGCTGAAACAGGCTCCAGGCTTTGAGCTGTCAGCACAGAGCCTGATGTAGGGCTCGAACTCACAGACCGTGAGATCATGACCCAAGCCAAAGTTGGACGCCCAACCGACTGAGCCACCCAAGCACCCCGTGCTATCAATATTTGTGTATTAGTATTTTGTGTGAAATTTTTTCATTTCTCTGAGATAAGTGCCCAAAAGTGCAGTTGCTGGGTCATGTGGTAGTCACATGTTTAAATTGTTAAGAAATTGCCAAACTTATTTCCAGAGTGGCTGTACATCCCCACCAGCAATGTAGGAGTAATCTAGTTTCTTTTTTATCCTTGTCAGAATTTGATGTTGTCACTATTTGTATTTTAGCCACTGTTAACATGTGTCATGATACCTTTTCATTAAATTTACACTTCCCTGATGGTTAATGACCATGAACATCTTTTCCTCTATCTATATGCATCTGTATATCCTGTATCTCCACTTTGATGAAATGTCTCTTCATGTCTTGTGTGCATTTTCTAATTGGATTATTTGGGGTTTGTTTTTTGTTTTTTGTTTTTTACTGTTGAGTTTTGACAATTCTTTATATATTCTAGATACTAGCCATTTGTTGAGTGTGTCTTGCAAATATTTTCTCCTAGTCTGTAATTTGTCTTTTCCTCCTTTTAGTAGAGACTTCTACAGAACAAATTTTTAAAATTTTGATGAAATCTAATTTATCAATTTTCCCTTTTATAAATCATGCTTTTGGTGTTAGGTCTAAGAACTCTTTGGCTAGCTTTAGAGCCTGAAGATTTCCTCCCAGGTTTTTTCCCTAAAAGTCATGTAGTTTTACATCTTACATTTAAATCCATGATCCATTTTGAGTTAATAATATTCATAAAAGGCATGAAACTTAGGTTGATGTTCATTTTTTGCCTATTGATGTCTAATTGCTCCAGCACCATTTATTGAAAAAGTTATATTTCTCTCATTAAATTGTTTTTGCATCTTTGTGAAATATCGGTTGGGCATATTTGGGTGGATTTATTCCTGGGCTCTCTGTTCTGTTCCATTGATCTGTGTGTCTGTTCTTCTGCCAATGCCACATAGACTTGATTACTGTGTAGCCATAATAAATCTTCTTTTTCAAAATTGCTTTAGCTATTCTTGTTCCCTTTTCTTTTTTTTTTATTTAAAAAAAATTTTTTTTAACGTTTATTTATTTTTGAGACAGAGAGAGACAGAGCATGAATGGGGGGAGGGTCAGAGAGAGAGAGGGAGACACAGAATCAGAAGCAGGCTCCAGGTTCTGAGCTGTCAGCACAGAGCCCGACGCGGGGCTCGAACTCATGGACTGCGAGATCACGACCTGAGCCGAAGTCGGATGCTTAACAGACTGAGCCACGCAGGCGCCCCTCTTGTTCCCTTTTCATGTAAATTTTAGAATAATCATGTCTATTTCAAAAACAAAAACAAAAACAAAAAAACCTTGCTCAGATTTTGGTAGGGTTTGTGTTAAACCTGTTATAAATTTTAAGAGAATTGAAATCTTTGCTGTGTTGAATGTTCCAATTCATGAACGTGGTCTGTCTCTCCAATTAATTAATTAACCTATTTATTTATGATAGGGGGCGCAAGTGAATGAGGAGCAGAGAGAGAGAAGCGGAGCTCACATGAAGTGGGGCTCATGCTCACCCAAAGTGGGGCTCGAGCTTACCCATTGTGGGACTCGAACTCACCGACTGTGAGATCATGACCTGAGCTGAAGTCAGATGCTTAATGACTGGGCCACCCAGGCCCCCACTATTTATTTAGATTTTTATTTCTTTCATCAGCATTTTGTAGTTTTTAACATATAGTCCTATGCATCAATTTATATTTAAATATTTCTTCTTTCTAGGAGATTTTGTAGATTTCTTGATATTTTCTACATGGTCTCATGTCAGCTGCAAATAGAGACAGTTTCTTTCTTTCTTTTTGATCTGTATACTTTTTGTTTTCTTTTTTGTCCTTATTGAAATGCCATTTGATTTTTGACAGATCAAAAAAGAAAGAAATATGCAACACTATGTTGCATAAGAGTGGTAAGACCAGATGATCTTGCTTTGCTCCTTTAGAGAAAAAAGTCTTTCACCATTAAGTGTAATGTTACCTGTACGTTTTTGTAGATGATCTTTATCCAATTGAGGAAGTTTCCCTATCTTCCTGTTTTTCTGAGACTTTTCATGAGTGAGTATTTAATTTCGTCAAAATCTTTTTCTGCATTGACTAACAGCATTATGATACTCTTTTTCTTCAGCTTAATGTGGATTTACATTGATTGATTTTCAAATATTGCACTAGCGTTGTATCCTTGGAATAGATCTCACTTGGTCAAAGTGTACAATTCTTTTTATATATTGCTAAATTTTCTTTTCTAATATTTTGCTAAGGATTTTTGTGTCTATGTTTATAAGGAATATTGGTCTGTAGTTTTCTGGTGTTTGCACTGTCTTAATATAAGATTCTGGGTTGATAATTCTTTTTTTTAAATATTTTTAATGTTTTGTTGATTTTTGAGAGGGAGAGAGACAAAGTGCCAGTGGGGGAGGGGCAGAGAAAGAGGGAGACAGAATCTGAAGCAGCTTCCAGGCTCTGAGTTGTCAGCACAGAGCCTGACGTGGGGCTCAAACTCACAAACTGTGTGATCATGACCTGAGCTGAAGTCGGATGTTTAACCGACTGAGCTACCGAGGCACCCTGATAATTCTTTTCTTTCACAAAATATATCATGCCACTTCCTTCTGGTGTATATAGTTTCTAATGAGAAATCTGCTATCATTTGTTTTTCCAATATTGGTAAGTTGTGAGTCCTGTGTCATTGCTTTCAAGATTTTTTCTTTGTCTTTGATTTCCATTTTGACTATGATGTGTTTTGGTGTGGGTTTCTCTTGTTTGGAGCGCATTCAGTATCTTGAATCTGTAGGTCTTTTGCCAGCTTGAAAATTTTCATCTTTTATTTCTTTGAGTAGTTCATCTGTGCCCTTTTCTTCTCTTTCCAGGACTTTGATGACATGAATGTTCAATCTTCATGATCCCACAGGTCCTTGAGGCTCTGTTAATTTTTTTTTCCAGTCTATTCTCTCTGTTGTTCAGATTATGTAATTTCTATGTTCTGTCTTTCAGTTCGCTCATTTTCCCTCTCTCCTCCATTCTGCTGTAGAGTCCATCCATTGAGTTTTTTATAGTTTGGTTATTGTCTTTTCCAGTTCTAAAATTTCCATTTTGTCTCTCTTTATATATTACATTTTTTGCTGGGACTTTCTATTTCTGTGCCTCAGCTTTCTTCTTTTCATTTTTTTAAGTGTGTTTGTAATCATTTGCTGAAGCAGTTTTTGAAGTCTCGTGGGTTCTTGGTATGCATTATTTTTTATTGAAATTTGGACACTTTGGGTATTATGTTATGAAACTGTGGGTTGTATTTAAGCCTTCTGTTCCAGCTGGATTTTTCTGACATGCTCTAGCAAGGGAATTGGAGATGTTGCCTCAGCACTGCCAGATGGAAGTAGAAGTCCAGGTTCCCCACTCAGCCCCTCATGACACCTGAGGGTGAAGGAGCTCCTTGTTACTGTGATGTAGAGATGGGTGTTCTGACACCCCATTAGGTGTCCACCGATACCTTCCTGGCTGGAAGGAATAGGAATGCCTCGTTACTGCTCCCCGTGTGGCTTCCACTGACACCGTAGTGCTGGGTGGTGGCAAAAGTCATGAGTCTCTATTAGACCTCTTCTGACACCACCTCAGGTGGGAAAGGTAGGGGTATCTTGTTACTAACAGGTGGGAGTGGAAGTCCAGGATCCCCCTGTGTTCTCCACTGATGCTGTTGTGGGGATATGATCTCATCACCACCTAGCAGTGATGAAAGTCCCAGCGCCCTACTTGGTGTTCTCTGATGCCACCTCAGCTTAGGGGTTGAGGTGCCCTCTTGTAGCCTGGTGAGGGTGGAAGTCTGGGCTCCTGTGCAGCCTTTGTTGGTGGAGGTGGGAGTAAGGCCACATTACCCTGATCTCCTTCTGTGGTATTTGGCTGGAGTAGAGCAGTTATTACCTAAAGCTTTCTATTTTTTCTAGGCTGCATTTTCCCTCATCCTTAAACCAGAGAGGACTTTGGTTTTTGTTGTTTGGTTGGTTGGTTGGTTGGTTTTGGTTTGCATTCATTGGTATTTCCAAGTTCTGTAGCCCCACTCATCCCCATGTTCTTTGGGTACCAAGGTCCCTAGCAGGTCTGCCTTCTGTCTGTCTTTCAGAGTCTTCTGTATTTGGTTTATATATAATGTCCCAGTTGTACTCAGCAGGAGCAGTATGGAAAAGTGTGTCTACTTCATCTCTTTGGAAGCAAAAATGTATCCTGACTTTAATACCATCAGTTAGTTTGCCTGCTTTTGTAACTCTGTATAAATGGAATCATACAGTGTGTGCTCTTTTGCTTCTTTCTTTTCTCAGTCCATATTACGTTTGTGACATGCATCCTGGTCATTGCATGAAGTTGTAGTTTGTTCATTTTTACTGCTATCCAGTGTTTCGTTATGTGAATATAACATACTTTGTGTATTCTGCTGTAGACAGGTTGTTCCCAGTTTTGAGCCATTAAAATTGTTCTGCCGTGAACATTTTTTGTAGATGTCATTTGGTGAATAGATTACTACTCAATACGTATCTAGGACTTGTCATCAGGTATACATTCAGGTTTGATAGCTATTCCCAAACTGTTACCAAAGTAGCGTATCCATTTACATTCCTACCAGCAATCTGTGAGCATTCCGGTTGCTTTGCCTCCTCACCAACACTTGGTATTATCTTTCCTATTTATTTTAGCCATTTTGGGAATATGTTGTATTGTTGCATTTATGAATAAGTCTTTTTCTATCCTAAAATCTTCAAGATATTTTTCTGTTTTATTCTAAAATTATGTTACTTTATCTTTTACTTTTATTTATGTTTTATTTAAAAAATTTTTAAAGTAAACTCTACTCAAACATGAGGCTCAAACTCACAACTCTGAGACCAAGAGTCACATGCTCTACTAACTGAGCCAGGCAGGCGCCCCTGTCTTTTATTTTCAGATATACAGTCCATATGGAATTGATTTTTGTATATGAAGTGAAGTGGAAGATCTGTTTGTTGTTGTTCTTTTTCTTTTCTCTAAGAAGTTGCCTCAAATTTTTCTTTTATATCATCCCTTACTTTGACATTTATGCTCTTTTTTTCCACAAAAACATTTCCATAACTTTTTCATTCAGGCATTCCTTTCATTCCCCTCCTCTTCCTTCTTTACAAATATGTATTATTTTTCATAGTTGCATTTCTTTTCCTATTGCTGAAGATAACATATTTAGAAGTATTTTCCTCCCCACATAGCTCCTATTTTCCCCATGTGTTTTTTTGTTTTTGTTTTTGTTTTTTGTTTTTGGCAGTTTGTTTCGGTTCTTTTTTTTTTTTTTTTAAGTTTATTTTAAGAAAGAGCATGAGTGGGAGACGGGCAGAAAAAGGGGGACAGAGAATCCCAAGCAGGCTCTCCATTGACACCAGAGAACCCAATGTGGGGCTTGAATTCACAAACTGTGAGGTCATAACCTGAGCCAAAGTCGGATGCCCAACCAACTAAGCCACCAGGCGTCCCCATGGTTCTATCTTTCATGTAAGATACTTTCCTCAAATGTCTTATAATTCTGGGTGACTGATCATATCTAGTGACAGGGCTTGATGATGCTGGGCTTCCATGTAGAGGGATTTGGTGGGATGTTTAGTTAGGGAGGCTTCAGTATCAGCATCTCCAGAGAAGAACCTTCCAGTTTCCTGCCTAGAGGATGAAAGCCTTGCCAGCTTCTGGGAACCTTCTGAGAGAAATGGGATGGAGATTTGGGACAGGTCTAAGGCTTGGAATCAGCATGTATATGTTCACTTCCTGCCCTGTTTTCAGTATGGTACCCCTACTCTCAACTCCAGCTATTTCTGTATGACAACAGAACTTGTTTTATCCTCTCCAGAGGAAAAAACCTCTACTTGTTTGGTGAGCCACGTGGAGTGGAGAAGGGGATTGGGTGTCCTGAGTTGGTGTTCAGATTTTCAGTCAACTCCATTGACAGCAGCCTCCCCTCCCTGCCTCTGTACACACACACACACACACACTTCCTTGCACTTCAACCTGATATGGCCAACCTATGAGCTTTTGAAGGATTCTGAGTAATAAATTATTCCACTGTCAGCCAAGGTTTCTGTTTTCTTAGGTCTACTAAGTTATTTACCAATTGTCTAACTGTATTCTGGCTTCCAGAATCTTATTTTATTTTTCCATTTACAGGCGCTTTAATTCTCCTAGCTTGGACTATTGGATTTTGACTTTAAAAATATGTGTGTGTGTGTGTGTGTGTGTGTGTGTGTGTGTGTGTGTGTGTGTGGTCATTTTAGTGGGGTTTAGGGTTGGAGGCCAGATGTACACAACCTGCCATCTTCACCCCGAAGTGCCATGAAATTTTATACACTTGAAAAAGAACAAATATTTCTTTTAAAGTTTGAGCTCAGAAATGAAAATAATTTAGAAAATAAGTCCAAAGGAGAATTATTGTTATTTTCAGGTGATGAGATGGAATTGGAACCGACTGGGATGGGTGAAAGCACTAATGATGAAAAAAAATAAATATAGAACATTGAGGAAAGTCTTTCAGCTGGACAGCAAAAGATTGGATTTTGCTTTTCCTTCAAGTTTTGCAGGGAAAAAAGGTCCCTTTCACTCCAGGAAAAACATGAGTTGGGAACTAGTGGGGGCGACACCACATTGTGAATGCACTAAATTCCACTGAATCATTTACATAAAATGGTTAATTTTATGTTATGTGAATTTTACCTCAAATAAAAAATTTTCTTAAATCTAAACATAAGAAACACACAAACATTTTCAAAACTTAACAGCTATTTTGACACCTGGCTTTTGGGGGTAAAAGATAAGTTGACTTACTACACGGGTCTCATTAAGTTGTGTTTCTATTGTCTGCCTAGGAGCTATTTTTAAAATGTTTACAGGCATGATTCTGGAAGATTTTCAGAAAGTTAGTCTTCGTTTTGGGAAAAGGGAAAGCAAGATCTATTCCAAGGGGTAGCAAAATGAAGTTATTTCTCTCTGGCTTAGAAGGTGAAAGGAAGTAATACGTATTTAATGTATATGCCTCCTACATCAGAATATATTCATTGCAGCATGACAGATCTTGATGCAAGCAGGACCTTTTGGCTCTTTAATTCTCTGTATAATGGAAGAAAGGGAAATTCTGGTGGAATGTGGCACAGTTCCTATAAATTTATACTATTGATATATTACTTATCTTTTGTATGAAACACCCTGTCTTATAAAAAGGCAACATTTTATTGCCCAGAATGTAACATTTGGCAGTTTATTGTGGTTATTAGAGTACACACTTAAAGCCATAATATTAGGGTTCAAATCCTCACTCTACCACTTACACAAGTTGTTTAAGCTCACCATGCCTCATTTTTCTCATCTGCAACATGGAGAAGATAGTAGGGACTTTGTGATCAGTATGAATTAATACATTTAAAGATCTTTATGTGTTGCCTGGCATAGAGTAAGTGCTCACTCAATAAATGGTATCTGCCATTTTTTTCCTGACATTTTTTAAAACTATAATCCATAAAAGCACAGCTGGAGAAACATATGCAGTATAAACAGTGTGAGGACTGTCTCCTTACCAGGGTATCTGTCATGGCTGTAGTGACCAACTCCAATTGCAAATGTGCATTTTGCTCCCTCATTCTCATTACATTTGTGGTTGTGGTTAAAAGCTTATTTCTACTTTTCTATAGAAACTTAATGGTTGTAGCTACCTTTATTTCCTAAAAATTCTGTACCTCATAGTGCATTGGATTTGTTTGAAAAGTAAAACCAATAAACTATAAGGACTATTTATTTTCAATTCTCTATATTTGGTTTAGACATAATCCCTGTCATTTGTACATTTTCACTAGACATCGATGAAAAAGATTTGAGATTGAACCGGAGCCATAAACTTGCCATTAGAACATGTAATTTGTCAGTCAGTGGCCACAAAGAGTATTTGATGTTTTGAAAGCTATTTTTCTTTTTTAGTATTGTATGACTGCAAGTGACAAATGGGAGAATTCTCTCTCATAATTATTATTTTTAGTAGTTTGAAACTCCTCAGTTTCTTGCAAGATGAAGCTCTGTGCTTAAATGTTATTTTCATACTAAGCCATCTTTTAAATTTTACTTTACAGATCAACAATAAAAATTTTGAAAGTCACAAAACTTTAAAATTTTCTGATGGTGGTGAGAAGCCATGGCGGCAGATGATAAAGTTGCCATCTTAACCGATGATGAAGAGGAACAGAAGAGAAAATACGTGCTTGCTGATCCCTTTAATGGTATTTCCAGGGAACCCGAACCACCTTCAAATGAAACACCCACCTCCACAGAAACATCTGCTCTTCCTGAGGAGGAAGTAGACTGGATAGAGAAACATTGTGTTAAAATAAACAATGATCTTCTGATATCCAAGGTCTTCTATTTTTTCTTTTACTCTGCATATGGCTCTCTTTACCCACTTCTGCCTGTGTATTATAAACAGCTGGGAATGTCACCAAGCCAGAGTGGATTGCTAGTAGGTATCCGATACTTCATTGAATTCTGCAGTGCCCCATTTTGGGGTGTAGTTGCAGATCGCTTTAGAAAAGGCAAAATTGTCCTCCTCTTTTCTCTTTTGTGTTGGGTTTTATTCAACTTGGGCATTGGATTTGTCAAACCTGCTACCTTGAGATGTGTACCAAAGATTCCCCCAACGTCTCGTCCCACCAACTCAAGTCATCTGTTAACTATCCCGCCAACCAATTCTTCCATTACCACATCACCAAGAATGCGTGAGAAAAGGAGCCTGCTCCCTTCCACTTGGCCAGTGATATTAGAAACAGAGCCCAATGTCACCGAAACTGTCATCTTTTCGACAGCTCCAAACAAGACCAGTGCACCCACCCCACAACCTCAGACAGATGAAATTACTGACCATATTATGGACTTGACCTTGAATCCGAGCACGGCAACCCCTGCCTTCCTGGGAAATGTAACCAGAGAGACGACCACCGCTATTGTCACTACCACCAAATCTTTACCTTCTGATCAAGTCACTCTTGTTTATGATCAACAAGAAGTTGAGGCTATATTCTTGGTAATATTGGTAGTTGTCATAATAGGAGAATTTTTCAGTGCCTCTTCTGTCACCATTGTGGACACTGTAACACTTCAGTATCTGGGAAAACACAGAGATCGCTATGGATTGCAGCGTATGTGGGGCTCCCTGGGCTGGGGCCTGGCGATGTTGTCTGTGGGCATTGGGATTGACTACACACACATAGAAGTGATCATTGATGGAAAGGGGTGTAAACCCCCTGAATATCGGAACTACCAGATCGTTTTTATTGTCTTTGGGGTTCTCATGACCATGGCTTTGATTGTTGCCACTCAGTTCCGGTTCCGCTACAACCATTTCAAAAACAATGAAAATAAAGGAAAAGAGGTGGAGATCCCTCAAGTGGAGAGAAACAGCTCTACAGAGTCCTCTGAGGAGACACCAACCACCACGAGCCACTCACAAGCCTTCAACTTTTGGGACTTAATCAGACTGCTTTGCAGTGTGCAGTATGGCTCGGTGTTGTTCGTGGCATGGTTTATGGGTTTCGGATATGGCTTTGTGTTCACCTTTCTCTACTGGCATTTGGAAGACTTGAATGGAACTACAACTCTCTTTGGGGTCTGTTCAGTCCTGAGTCATGTGTCTGAGCTGACAGCTTATTTTTTTAGTCACAAGCTTATTGAATTGATTGGCCATATCAGGTAAGAACATGCTTATTATTGCTGCCCCTCAGCAACTGAACCTCATCTTTTTAGTTCACAGCTCTTTTTAGCACATAGAAACTGTAATTTGTGTTGGGGTAAGGCTGGAACGGGAATGAGATTTCCTGTTGCTCTTCCTCCTCAAAATACAAACAAAATGAAGGAAGTAATGAACCTACTTGGATTATCTAAAACAAACAAAAAATGCTGCTTCCTCTTTGTATGCCAGGAGGCTCTTGGAATAAATGTTTTCAGGTATAGGAGCACCAATGTAGTGAACTAGATTATGCTGTGGACCTCGAAGGGTCCACTTGTCCCAGGCATTTGTGAAGGAGGGTTTAAGTGGATAAAGTGGATTAGGTTTTTTCAGCCTTCAGTTATTCTCAGCCCTTGTTATATATGGTGTTTTATGAAGATATCCAAATTATTTAATTAGGCTGTGATATGACCCATCATAATCCCTAATCCATGATACTACATAGAGAAGATTCTTACATGATTTTTTCCCCTGATTATTACATCAGTCTCTGCATTTTTGTCTGCCCTGAAGACATGGGGCATTTAAAAATCTTTCTTTCACCTAAATTTCCCGTATGATCTTTTTAGCCAAAAAAAATCTATAAATGCCTGCTGTTTCTTGTGTAATTTTCCTCACCATTAATGTTTGTCTGAAGTTGATTGAACAGTACCTTGCTCTTTATAAGTCTTTCTTCTCTGTTGTTGGTCTAAAATGTACAGCTAGCTACACTTAAGCCTTCTTAAGTAGAAAAGTATGGCATGTCTGACCCTAAAATTTGAAGTTGCTATGACTGAAAGAGAGCAACCACGCGTGTTTGCGTGTGTCTGTGTGGTAATCATTAAATCTATTTCTGTGAGAAATTAAAAAGGAGAAATAGGCACTGACAAGATTTGAGAAACAGTGACCTTTTTTCCTTTCCTTTCTCTTCTATTAACTGAAGATTTTAATTAGTTAATAACTTAAGTAATTTGATTTAAAGTTTCAACCTAGAATCATTCTTTTCCCCCAAACAATTGTGAATATTTTTTTCTTGTTTGGTTGCTTTTGCTTTGGGAGGCTGTGTCCTACTGCTTTTGTTTCTCAAATCTTTGACCCCTTTGTTGTCACTAAACAAAGCCAAGCATTGTATAGATGGTTCCCAGACCCACAGGGTCCCCAAGGCATATTCAGTGGGTCCAATGTGAAAAGAGTCTTAGAATATTAAAGACTTGGAAGGTCCTTTAACTTTGTCCAGGTAGTGTTTACATTCTCTGAGCTGTGTGGATTCACCATGATGCATAGGATACTTGTCTTCAGCAGGAGTGTATGAGTGACTTCTCTCCTCAACTAATAGCATCTTTAAAATCACAGTCATTTGGACTGGGCACGTGTGGGCAGGAGGCGAGGCCACCCGGGCCTCCCTTCCTCCCCTCTGGCCCCCTGGGGTGGTGGGGGGGTGGGTGAAATGTTAAAAAAAAAATAACAGTCATTTATTCCCAGAGAGGTACTCAGGCCTTATGAGTGAGTGGTGTTCCTAGATGTCATGGTTTAATCAATTAATTTGAATATTGAATATTAATTTGAATAATTGAATATTGACTCAGTACAGAGTATGAGTGTGCATTCTATTTTCAAAAAAACTGTTAGGCTCTTCTCACATGCTAAGAAAAGAAGTTTCTTCTCTGTCTCTGCCTTTTGTCTAAGGTGTATATTTTCATGATAAAATCCTGGGAGATTTACTACTAATTTTGGTAATTACATGAAACTTACCCTTGTATTTCCTGAGCATTTTTAGTTGTGTTTCCTTTTTTCCTGAGCATTACTAGTTACTTATTACTTAAAAACCTACAGCTCAGTTAACCTTAATTTTCTGGCTTTTATGTACAGAAAACATCTTCCTTTTCTTATTTAATGATGTGATGGAAGAAAAAGGCTCTTGTGGTCACATTGCTGCCCCCAAGAGTCTCCTGGGATTCCATTCATTAATTTGTGGTCATTTACCTCTTTTGGGTTTTGATTCTGTCCATTAAATGTATTATCCTCACTACTTTTGTAAGATCCTAATAGCTGTAGCGAGATTATGCTCACTGTTCAAGTAAACAGATATGTTTCTTTTGATGAGAATTTGGGGAGCCCAGTCAGGTGGTGGTGATTGAGATTTGGGGGCTTGAAAGTGTGATGATGACAGTTGTAAACATTTCACTGGAATTCTGCCATACAGTCAATAGTTGACAAAGAGATTATGTTTCTATGAATTGATAGTCTTTTATGTACTCCTTATAGGATCATAAGGAGGGATCTCCCTGTGGCTCTTATGTATGCACATATAGTTTTTTTTTCAATACTCTGACTGTCTTATTGTTTGTTTTTAGGAGTCTGAACCACCATAAAGATGGTAAATACCCTAATGTAGCCCAAAGTGGATTTTCCACAACTTTTTAATATAGATTCATAATGAAGAAAAATATCATACCAGAAAACAGTTTTTTAAAATAGCATGTCCAGGGGCACCTGGGTGGCTCAGTCTGTTAAGTGCCCAACTTCAGCTCAGGTCATGATCTCACAGTTTGTGAGTTCAAGCCCTGCTTCAGGTTCTGTACTGACAGCTCAGAGCCTGGAGCCTGCTTCAGATTCTGTGTCTCCCTCTCTTTCTGTCCCTTCTCCACTCTCACTCTGTCTGTCTCTCTCTCTTTCAAAAATAAATAAACATTAGAAGAAAAATATTGTAAAAAATAATAAAATAACATGTCCACTTTTGAAGTACTTAGCATTTTTTTTTTTTTTTTTTTAATTTATTTTTGGGACAGAGAGAGACAGAGCATGAACGGGGGAGGGGCAGAGAGAGAGGGAGACACAGAATCGGAAACAGGCTCCAGGCTCCGAGCCATCAGCCCAGAGCCTGACGCGGGGCTCGAACTCACGGACCGCGAGATCGTGACCTGGCTGAAGTCGGACGCTTAACCGACTGCGCCACCCAGGCGCCCCGAAGTACTTAGCATTTTAATAGTTACACAGTTTGGGTCCAGTTTTTCAGGGGATAAACTATCAGTCTAACCACACACACACACACACACACACACACACACACACACACACACAGAAGTGATTTCTAGTTTTGATCTTGGATTTTGTTCTTCTCTGGAAAGTAGCTTTCTCAGGCAAATAGGATAATGCTGACTATTTCCACTAAAAGAGGTAAATTTCTTTTGATGTGAAATCACATGACTTTGGAATTTACAGCAAGTATATTTCTAGGCTAATTTATGTAAAGGTGATAACTAGACTTCTTTAACTAGAAATATAAATGTATCTTAAGGATACATTTATGCTGCTGAATGTTTTAACAGCTGTGAGTAGAGCTGAGTTCAAAATACATTGCAATTAATCATTTGTAAATTTGTAAATCATTGCTATCCAGTATTAGGCCATCACGTATGTTATTTGATTTAAATTTGTTTAAATTTTAAGGGATACAAAAATCTACTCAATCAACTCTGACTTTGCCCTAAAATTCTTGCACTCAAGGTCAGTTTTGCCATTCAAATGTCATTTGGAAGGGGTTATAGATTAACCATGCTTAGCCATTAATTACTACTTAATAGTAGCTAAGTATCCCAACGAGCTAGCCAGTCAGCTTGGGAAAGAAGCAAACAGCAAGAGGAAGAAAGCACAGGTTTTCCTGGTGCAAGAAGACCAAGAACAGAGAACAAGACGCTGGGCTACCAGCTGAGGACACAGGACATAGGACGTGAAGTTTTGTCATTGGAGGAACAGCAATCAGCATTATAAGAAGGAGGAAACACTACTGTCGAGGTGGGGTGCTCGGGGAAGCCTTCACAGAGGAGGCGGAATTCGAGCCTGCCATTGAAGGATTTAGAGAAGATCGTGTTTATTTACTTAAGTTTCGCTGCTTCTCCTCTCCCTTGTTCTACCATTATATTAGCTAAGTCTAGATCTGCTGGCTGTCAGATCCTATTCTCACCCTCCGTGGCAGGGTGCTGATTCCTGCAGGCTGCTTCTCCCAGGACCTGGTCTCCTGGCTTCTGCGTGGGTTCAGCCCATCCAGTAGTTCTCAACCAGCAAACATAGGAGGAATGCTTTCAGGACTCCTGCTGCTCAGGCTGCACTCAGACCTGTTACTTACGGCTCCCTAGGGTGAACCCAGGCATTCACACTTCTTCAAGTTCCCTGGTTGGTTTTGGTTGATTTCATCGTGTGACCAAGATTGCTAACCACCAAGCTGGTGAGAGGCACAAGTGGAGGACTAGAGGGAGGGAGGGAGGAAGGGAAAAAATCCAGGGCATTTCCTTCTTTTTAGCTCCTGCAGTGTCTTCTGTGAGTTTTGGCAACTGTTCTCTTCGGTCCTTTCAGGTGGATCTTTCCCAGCTTTGGAGACTTTCCTCAGAGGCAGATCAGTGCTCAGCCACTGTGGCTCTCCGCACAGCCCTCTTCAATCTCTACCCTGCCCCCCAGACTCTCAGTCTTTCTCCTCAGCTCTGAAGACCCCTGTGCCCTGTCAGGCAGCGTCTCTCAGAGCTGCTGTACCTCCCTGTGGCCCACCACCATGGGTGGCCCTGACCCCTGCTAACATGCCCATTCCCGTCAGCCTTCCACCATGGGCCTGCCAGAGGCTGCCTGAGTTCCCTCACCAGACTGGGCTTCTCAACACTTCCTTGCAGTTCTTGGTGAAAATGCAAAAAAGAGTGTGGACCTTAAGCAACTTTTTTCTCTTCTCATTTTTTTCAATGTTCATATGTTTTTGGGAGAGAGAGAGAGAGGCCGACCGACCAACGCCACGAGGGAGGGGCAGAGAGAGGGAGACTGAGAATTCGAAGCAGGTTCCCGAATGTCAGTGCAGTGTCTGACGTGGGGCGCAAACGCAGCCACCCAGGTGCCCCTGTCTTCTCATTTTTTAAAGGAGACTTAATTTTCACAGTAAATTTGTAGTTAAGTAATACATTCTCTACAGGAGCAAGTATTTCTCTTACTTAAAGATCAAAACCCTGCATATTTGTTCAGTTTAGCGGAACGTCTATTTAGGCTTAGAGAACTGCAGGTTCATGGGATGTAGGGCCTACCACTGAAAGGACTGGGAGATTCGAGGCCAGGTGGGTGCTGGGATTAGGAATGCAAACTTTATCCTGGAGGCAGTAGGGAATCACTGCAAGGTTCAGAGCAGGGGAGAGTCATAGATTTTTATTTACTTGCAAAGCAGTAGGTAACTTTGAAGCAGGGAACCCACTGAGAGGGTTCTTAAAATAGTCCAAGGGAGAGCTGAACAGGGAGAAATGATACAGACCTGAACTACAGCAGCACCAACAGAAATTGAGGGAAGGGATGGATTTGGGAGGTAAAATTAACAGAATGGTTTGTATGTGGGAAATAAAGTAGAGTTCCCCATGTTTCCAGTTTGGGTATCCAGTGTCCAGTTTAGTGGTTCCTCTAAATCCAACAGGAAATTCAGGAAGGAGATGCAGATTCGGGGCAATGCAATCTGAATCATAATTGGGCTTGAAATTGGAACATCTATTTGGGAATGTCTAACAGAGAGTTGATTATTCCAAGCCTGAAGCTTAAGCTGTATCTCCAAGCTTAGGATTGGGGATATCGATTTGGGACAGTTGAAACTGTGAACACAGATAAGATCAGCAAGGAAATTTTGTGGTCAAAGAAGAGAAATGGGCTGAGGAAAGTCAATTACGGTGGTCTCCAAGATCTATTCTTATTGAAATGTTGGTCTATGCTCTATAGCTTAAAGTGTGTATTCTCATGCTTAAGAATATTTTGTGCTGGGGGAGTGTGCGGTATGGTATTCACTGTAACCTTTTTCCATCTTGCTTTAGGAGGAAATGACCTTCTGAGCTCTTCTCCAATCCCATCTCTTGAGCCAGGCACCCTCTATGAGTGTTTATAAGTGGACTTAAAACATAAACAAGGAAGAGAGAAAAATAAAGGGAGAGGAATGTAAGGAGCAGAAATAGAAAGAAAGAAAAGTAGAGAAAGGAAATGCTGTTCTCTCGAGGGGAGGGGATGGTTTCTTCTTGTCCTTACTCATGAAAGGCACTGCCACATAGTGGTTCCAGACACAGGCTTAGAGTCCCATTGCCTGGTTTCAGAGCCCGGCTTCGCCTTTTGGAACTGTGTGGCTGTGGACAAGTTATGTAAGTTTTTGCATCTCTGTTTTGTCATCTGTAAATAGGGATACTTTTAGTACCTACATCTTAATTGTTGTTTTTATTTCTTTTAATGAAGACTAATGAGATAAAGTAGGGCAAGTGCTTAGCACAGTGGCTGGCATATATTAGGAGTTCAGTTGATTTTTTAAAATTATTACTTGGTCAATCCTCGGCTATATCATGTTGCTTATACAAGAGCCATTGACTATGACAAAAACGCAGGGGCTTAGCACAGTATCACAAGTGTACAGGTCATTAAGCCTGCAAAGCCCAAATGTTTGTGGTTTTCAAAATTTTCAAAACTAACACTCTTTTCAAAAACATTTTGATCAAACTGAGTTTTTCTCCGCCTCCCCCTCCCCATTTTATGACTATAGACTGTTTATATACTCTCTGGTGCCATTTTTTAGGGTTTGGTAAGTATAAGCTACCATTTCTGTAATAGCTGACATACAGAGTGATTATAATTGTAACTGTCATTATTTATATGTGATAGATTTCTATTTTTTCTATTTCTCTCCCACTTTACCTTCAAAGACATTGATATCCATTTTTATAGGAAAAGCCTTTTAGAGCTGTTACAAGCAAGTATAGATTCTCATTATTAAAAAGCTGTGAGCTATAGAATCTCAAAAGTAGAACTTATGATCAAGAGTTGAAAGGGAGTAATTTGCTTTTTATAGTCCCTTGAAAAGAGCAACTCTGCAAAGAAATACATTACCATGTTATAGCTACCAGGCTGACTTGTTAATAACAGCATTACTGATAATTGAGCCATTCATAGTTCAGAACAAAGGCCATTATGGTAAGGTAGTGTAAGTGAATCCAGGACTTTTATTTATTGGTGTCATATTTGGTTTATTTTCTCTTCTACCTCTGGTGGCTGGGTTGACCCAGGTGCTCACTGAGTTAAAGAGAACAGAACTCACTCTGTATGAGCTGTAACTTGTGGTTGTGGACAGCCTCCTGCCCCTGCAATCTCACAGGCTGAGGTGATGTCTGTCAGGGTGTGCACCAGCAAGAGTAAACACCGCTCCTGCAAATTCATTACCTAGACCACACTGTGGGACCAGTTCTGCAGCCCCTGGGGTGCTCAAGTGAGACATTTTCTGTGGAATGAAAATTGCATTTTAAAGTATAGCCTTATCTGGAAAAACTTAAACACATGCAGAAAGACATGTACATGGACACTTACTTGCTTATGCAGCTTTCTAACAGTGGAAAAGAGAGTCTAAATATCTATCAACTGGAGAATAAATATGTTCAATATGGTATAGTCATAAGATAGAAGCCTATGCAAAAGGTAAAAGGAATGGACTAGATCAATATGCCAACATGGAAAGCTCTCAAAAATATGTTGAATGGGGGGTTGTGCCTGGGTGGCTCAGTTGGTTAAGCGTCCAACTTCGGCTCAGTTCAAGATTTCACAGTTTGTGAACCCCCACATAGGGCTCTATGCTGACAGCTCAGAGCCTGGAGCCTGCTTCAGATTCTGTGTCTCCCTCTCTCTCAGCCCCTCCCCAGCTCTCTCTTTTTCTCTCTGTCTCTAAAAAATAAATAAACATTAAATAAAATCTTTAAGAAATATATTGAATGGGGAAAAAGCAAGTTTCAGAATGATACATAGTTTGGTACATTTATGCATATCTTCACAATGCATTTTATTTATTTATTTTTTAATTTTTTTTTTATGTCTATTTATTTCTGAGACAGAGCATGAGTGGGGGAGGGGCAGAGAGAGAGGGAGACACAGAATCCAAAGCAGGCTCCAGGCTCTGAGCTGTCAGCACAGAGCCCAACGCGGGGCTCGAACTCACAGACCATGAGATCATGACCTGAGCCGAAGTTGGACGCTTAACAGACTGAGCCACCCAGGAGCCCCTTCACAATGCATTTTAAAAGCTACACATATTTTAAGGTCGCCTTGGTGGCTCAGTCGGTTAAGCATCTGACTTCATGAAGCTCAGGTCAGGATCTCACCATTCATGAGTTCAACCCAGATTCGGGCTCTATGCTAACAGCTCAGAGCCTGCAGCCTGCTTCAGATTCTGTGTGTGTGTGTGGGTGTGTGTGTGTCTCTGCCCCTCCTCCACTGGCACGCTGTCTCTCTCTCTCTCTTTCAAAAATGAATAAACATTAAAAATATTAAAAAAAAAATAAAAGCTACACATATTTTTATGGGTATATCTATATCAAAAGACATTTAAATTTGGAGAGGAAAAATATATTTCAAATTCCTATTAGCCCTGGACAGGATGTAGAAAGGAGGTGACTGGGATGGGGAACAAAGAGGACAAGAGGAACCTCCACTTTATCCATAATATTTAATTTTTAAAGAAAATATGGAAAAATACTCATAATTTTCCATTCTTGGTGCTAGATATATACCTTGCAGGTTTTTTCTGGATTTTCTGTTGGAAAACAGCTGAAAGCTTGTCTACTTATAGTGAATCATTATAATTATACTTATATAGAATTGTGTGTTAGTGTAACTGTATATATTTTATAGACACGTATTATATACCAATATGTCAAACATTGAGAATTTGTGCCCCTGATATGTACATTGCCCATGTGTTTACTCCTAAGTAGCATATATATAAATGACTAAAAGTGTATTTTATATAAGTATCATGGCCTCAGGTCTTTCAAATGAGATCAGATGCAAATTTATACTATCTTATTGGGAATTAATATCAAACTGCCCAACAACCATGTTTTGGGTAGCAAGTACATTTCTTTATATACAAAAAGAAATTAAGGTACCAAAAAGACAAGTGAAATCCCAAAGACCATACAGTTTATTACAGGCAGTAAGCCCAAGTATGAGTGTTTGTACCAGCAGTTTAATTATTTTGAGTCATACAGTGCCCATTTACTGCCTTTTTTTGTGTGCAGTCAAAAATCTAAGTAATCTGACTAATTATATTTCTACTTCTCCATGGAAATATTTACCAGACTGCAATTATATAATTGTGTAGGATACTTTCAAGAGTGGATAAGAAAAGAAATTTTCTTAGAAGTTTACTACGAAGCATACCTCTCCAAAGCCTTTCCAACTGGAAGGAAGAATACTGCTCCGTTCTTATTGCTGAAGTAGTAAGCGTCTTTTCTTCACCTTTTCTCTGCTGAAAATAGCATCTCTGAATAGTAATCTATAAGCAGACAAACAGTAATTTGTTAACTTTTCCTGAAAAAGATAATCCACAGATTGAAGCTCAGACATTTTCAAAAAGAGTAAATGTTATTACATTTGTCTAGGTACTGTATCTTTGAACCATGCCGCAGTGTTTTGAAGTTGACCACTGGGTACCGTGAGGAATCCTCATGGATGAAGTGTTGGCCATAGTCCTTGGCTGTGACTGTGGAATGTTGGCCAGACATTTCATTCCATTTAGAAGAATGAGAAAGAGAAGGGAGCAAATTGGTCTAGCCTTGACTTCAGTCACCTTTTCAAGCCCTGGTAGAATTGTGGGGTAGTCTGGTAGCTATCCTGTTTCCTTTTGTTCTTCTTTTTGCCAGTCTACCTATAGGGAGTGTGTGTGTGTGCATGACCTAGGTTCAGATCTCACACTTACTGTATGACCTTGGTTAAGCAGCAATTTAGCTTTGTTAAGCCTTTTAGGTTCCTCATTTATAAAATGGGGTTAATAATTGTACTTAGCTTCATAGCATTGTGATTAAGATTAAATGACAATGGATAGCAATGCTAAGTGCTCAACTATAAACAGTAGGTCGTATTGTTACTGTTATTATTAATTGACTCCTTCAACAAGTATTTATTAAGCACATACTAGATGACAGAGACTTTCCTAGACCCTGGAGCTATATCAAGCATGTAGTAAGATAAACACAGGCTCCTCATGGAAGGAACTAACATACGGTTGGGGTAGACAATAAGCAGTTAACAGATTATTTTATTTCTGAGGATAATGAGTAATATATGGCAAAAATAACACAGGATGAGGGTTCACAGAGTGACTGAGTAGAGGAGACTGTTTTAGCTTGGGTGGGCTAGGAGAAGTGACTTTCTCTGAAGAAGTGACATTTGAGTAAGGGTCCTGAATAGAAGCCACCCAGTGAAGATTTGGGGCACCGAGGAAACCACAAGTGTGAATGGCCTAATGTGAGAGTGAGGACTAACGGGAAGTCAGCAAGGTGGACAGGGATCCTGCAAGGCCTTGAGGACCACATTAAAGGATAGCATGTGACACATCTAAGAGAAGTGGGAGCCATTGGCGAGTTTGAGCAAGTGGTGATATGAACAGATTTCTGCTTTTGTGTTTTTTAAAAATATCTATATGAGTGGTAAATTTATCATCATTATTTACCTTGTTCTACTTTAGAAGGGTCCCAATTTACTTCAGTCTCTGAGTTATAGAGAAATTATAAGTTGTTTTCTTCTTGAGTCATAAACTGGTAATCCATGCACTACCTTTGTTGATTTAATGCCCTCCACCAATCCAGGTGAAGGTTTTGAGTTTTTGTGGGGTTTTCTTTTTCTTCTCTTTTTTTTCTTTCTTTCTTTTTTTTTTTTTTTTTTAGCAACTTCACAATTCAGAATAGCCATGCAATCTAGAGGATAAACAAAAAATAAACATTAAACATTTAAAAATCTCCAACTTTAACAAAAATATAATTATAGGATGATACTACAAAAATAATAATAGTTGGTATGCTACCATTTGAGTGCTTATTATAGAAAAGTGCTTATGAAGGCATGTGCTAAATACTCTATGCCACACCCTCATTTAACTCTTTTAGTGGCCTTGTGAGTTAAGCATTGGTAGGTCTATTTCAAAGAGGAAAGGTTCAGAGTAGTTAAAAAGTTGCCCGTGGTGACACAGTTAGTTAACAGCAGAGGTAAGATTCAAACCCAAGCCATTCAGATCCCAAAGCTCATGATCTCAGCTACTTTATAGATTCATGGGCACAGACTTAGAGTGGCAAGTATTGCCCCTTTATGCAACCCAGTCTTACCTCTCAGTCTTCTTCTTTTCTGTTGTGGATGACCAGTGTCAGTACAATTTTTTCACCTGTTTCAAGTACCTTCCTTTATCTTCCTGGTAAGACCTCCATTCCTCTAAAATGCCCCATTCTCTCAAATTATTCCTTTACCCCCGATGAAATTCACATTTCTCCAGATTAGCTGCCTTTCAGTAGTGTGAGGATCAGAGTAATATAAAACTCACACTGAATATAAGTGGAAAAAACTAATGTTTCTCATGATGGCTGTGTATCATATAAGTTAATTCACAAATATTATGTTCACTCAATGTTTTTTTAAAAGAAGGCTTTATTAAAGACCAGATCCTGTTCTAGGATACAATGTTGAACAAGATAGACACAGCACCTCTATCATGGGGGCTCACATAGTGTGGAAGACCATAAAACAAACAAAAGTGTTGGGTGCTACGGAAATGTTAACTTAGGCACCTAAGACATTGGGAATGGGAAAAGAATAAAGCAAGTAAAACTGAAAGTTCTTTTGGGCAGGATTTACTGTAGCTGGAGCAAGGGAGAAGTTATTTTGTGAGCTAGATACCACATAGGTGGTGGTGCTACCCACCAAGGAAGGGAACCCAGGGAGGCGGGAGAGGATACTGGAGTATGGACCTTGTGTGAAGCCTCTGAGACAGTGGAGATGCCCACTGTTGTATTTGTAAGTCTAGATCTTGGAAGAGAGGAGGAGGCTGGAGAGAGGTCTTTTGGGGAACACTGACTGGCATGTAAGTAGGACAACTAGCTCCATCCCATGATTTCAGTTTTCTGTAACCATCTTCCTTCTCTACCTCCCTTCAGCTAGTAGATCCATTTTGGGAAACCATTTACCCCAAATAAGGAACGTGTTACTATCAGTGTTACTTCTGGAAGCAGTGCCTACCATAGAGCAGGACTATTGAAAAGAGGCAAACGCAGTGCTTCTAAGATGGGGATGAAAATTATATCCTAAAGTCAGAACCTGAAGTCTTGATGATTATTTCTCTAATGTTCTCTTGATGTTATTCACTCATAACTCAAGGCCTTCATCCTAGAGTGAGCCACTATTCACCCTTAGGAATGGTGGCCCCTGCATTTCCATGGGACTGGAGAAACATAGTACTGGAGGGAATATGATGCCCCAAATAGCCTAATGGCTTAGGTGTGATTTTTTGTGCTTAGGGCTTACTTGATAAGTGCAATTTAAACTAAGAAAGCAAATCAAGACCAGCAAACAAATCAATTACTATTTTTTAATACACATGCCTGAAGGTAAAATTATTTTTTATTGCCTTAACTGAGGAATGCCACTGATAACTGGAATATACTTTATTCCACAGATTCTTGTATCTTTTAGAGGGAACCATTTTATTCTCAGTTTCCTAATTAGACTACATTAGAAAATCATTATTTCCATTTCTGATTTCTAGATCACCAATAAAAATAAATGGAAATAATATTGTAGGCTTTACAATTTATACAGTTTTCATAAATATTTTTATTGTTATAGCCACTTGACAAAACAGTTAAGTTTTGTTATATTCATTTTACAGTGGCTTGATGAGAGCCGGATAACCTCCATTGGTGGAAAAGACATGTTGACTCCCTGGGGGCCTGGGGTGGAGCACCTGAGAACCTGCAGCCAGGGTTCATGGAGCCCCAGGGTAGGTTCCTAATTGTGTCAGAGAACATGGGTATTAAGAACAGAGAAGCCCAGGGGCGCCTGGGTGGCTCAGTCGGTTGAGCGTCCAACTTCGGCTCAGGTCATGATCTCACGGTCCGTGAGTTCAAGCCCTGCGTCGGGCTCCGTGCTGACAGCTCGGAGCCCGGAGTCTGTTTCAGATTCTGTGTCTCCCTCTCTCTCTGACCCTCCCCTGCTCATGCTCTGTCTCTTTCTGTCTCAAAAATAAATAAACCTTAAAAAAAAATTAAAAAAAAAAAAAAAAAAGAACAGAGAAGCCTGTTGCTATGGACTGAATTGTGTCCACCCTGAAATCCATATGTTGAAGCCCTAACCCCGAGTGTGATGGTATTTGGAGATGGGGCCTTTGGGAGGTGACTAAGGTTATATGAAATCATCAGGGTGGGGCCTTCATGATGGGATTAGTACCCTTATAAGAAGAGACACTAGAGAGCTTGCTCTGGCTCTTTCTCTCCACCATGGCAGGACACAGTGAGAAGGTGGCCATCTGCAAGTCAGGAAGAGGGTTTTCAGCAGAATCCAACAGTGCTGGCACCCTGTTCTCAGATTTCCATGTTCCAGAACTGTTAGAAAATAGATTTCTCTTGTTTAAGCCACCCATTCTGTAGTATTTTGTTATGATAGCCTGAGGTGACTAAGACCTATGTCCTAACAGAGCAAGGAGAGCCTGAGAAGGATAGAGAGGGCTGGGATTCCCAAAGATTCTAAGAGTCAGAGGATACTGGAGTAGGAGTGATGTGTGGCTTAACATTGGGATGACTGTGAGAGTGAGTCAAGCAGTGGTAAACTTCTTTTTCTGCATGTGTACTCCATTCCTGGTGGCATTCACATTGGTTCGATGGGCAGATCCACCATGCATGACTAAGAAGGAACAGATTTGCTATGATTGCCCAAGGTCTGCCCTTCTGAATGGTGGGGTGGGGACTCAGCCCAGGTCTCTGGCTGGTAGATCCCATACTCTTTTCAGTGAATCAGATAATAATGTTGGCATCCATCAAAGTAGATGAAGACTAGTTTCATTATTACTTGATTACTCTTAACCAAGTTACTCTTAATTATGAATACTCTTTCGTTACTACTAAGTTATTACTATTAAGTTATTCTTAGTTCTATCAACAAGATTTTGTTAGAAATCTAGTATGTTTCAAATGCAAGTAGAATATCACAGCAAATTTTTGTGAAACAAGATTTTTAAGGTAGAATGGTCATTGGTGTGTGTGTGTGTGTGTGTGTGTGTGTGTGTGTGTGTGTGTGTGTGTATGTGTAAAAGAGTACCCTTTCAATTTCTCTGTTTGCCTCCAATCCTCATGGTCAGGGTGGAGGAGGTCTGCTGACTATGGGAAGGGTGTAGGATTTGACAGCAGAAGTCCTCAAGTTGAGTCTTGGTTCTGCGATTTGTTTAGTTTTGTGACTCTGGCAACTTGGTTCACCTTTCAGGGCCTTGATTTCTTCAGCTGCAAAATAGGATTCATGAGAACTCTTGCCCTTCCTATTTCAGAAGATTATTGGCAGGAACAAATGAGATAGTAAGTGGGAAAAATGCTAAAGAATTGGAGAACATTATAGAAATACTAGTATGAAGGGTTAGGCATGGTGAGGGGCCTGCAGTAAGCAGAGGTCTCAAGGCCACTCAGGTTGATGGTCTTTTTTCCTTAATGTCACAAAAGAGGGGGAAGAGGAGTGGGTTTGGACAGAATCTAATATTCAGTTACAGTTTCCTATTTTGAAAAAGAATGGAACAAAATTTCTAGTCATAAAAATGTATTAATTGACAAGTTTGGGGCAGGAGTTTACTGAAATTGTATTTTTTTGTTCTTTCTTGAAAAACCCATAACCTAATTTTCACTTCAGGGAAAGTGTTTAGCATTGTGAGTTGGGATTACATTGAATTAAGTCTGAAAGCTAGTGAAAGTTCAAGAAAGAGAGAAAGAGAGGGAGATAGCTCAAATTCAGTGTTGGTAGGTAGAGTAGTTGACTCTTCACAGTGGGTTCTGTGGAGCTACTTTAGGGATCAAGGAAAGGAAAAGATCCGGGCAACTTTCAACCCCCTGGTGGGCTAAGCCCATCTCAAAGACCTCCCAGGCGGGTCTAGAGACCTGAAGTGTTGATGAACACAGCCTGAGTCGGTGGTTGGACCTACACAAGATGGAGACTCTTAGCCCCTGTCTTTGCTCTCCCCTTACAATCCTGTTAGGGGGGTGTGTGTGGGGGGGTGCCCCTCCCTAATTTCTGTTTCTTACCCAGCCCAAGCCAGATAGTCAATTTCTGATTATTTGGTTTCAAAGTCTGTCTGCTTGGGGACAGAAATCCTGGCTCACCTTGTGTGCTGCCTTAGCATTGACACCTGAACTTTCTGGGGCTACCTCAGGAGAAATAGGTTTTTGACCCATTTTATCTCATAACAAAATTTTCCTCTTAACTTTTCTTTTTTGATCCAGGATATTGGGCAGCTGTTGACTGGCATTTGCTTTACTACTTTCCTCTTATGCCATTCCTCTTAATGATTCATCAAAGTTTAAAATGTTAACTGTCTTCTAAAGTCAACTCAAACATATATCCCACTTCCTTGATCCAAACGCATAGCTGTTAACATAGCTATGGTATGGTAACCATACCATACCATAGGCATAACCACACTAGCGTCACCAGGCCCTGTCGTTACTGGTCCAATCCACAGGCGTTTCTTCAGTCCCTGTGAAGAAGTCTAGGTCTGACTTCATGTAGGAACCCTGGAGTAGGAACACAGCACATTGTTGTTATCTAGCAAAAGAGCCAAAGGGCAAGGGAACAGGGACCTTGACTTTCACTGGCTAATGGATTTTGAGGCCCCCATTCTGCCTGTCTGGACCTCTATTTCCTTGTCTTTATAAGACGGTTGGACTTAATGGCTGTGGCTTCTTTGAGTTCTGACTCTAATGATCTAACTTTCTACTGTGGTTGGTTTTAGTATGTGAAAAACCACACATCAGACCTCACTGCTCCCTGCCCACCCCTGCAAGGACTCAGACTCTGAATGGGTTTTGCTGAGAAATCAGAAATGTGCACACTGCCATTCATGCAAACTCATCCAGACGATGCCATGACAACAGACTGTCTGGTCAGAGATGGGCAATGTGATTTATGATAGTGGATCTGTATAGAGGATTTTCTTTCTGGAAGGCCAGTAGATTTGAATGGAAGTTAGAACTATAAAACTTGGACATTTATCCATGTACTGGCTCCGAATTTGTAAAAGACTTGGCTGCCCTTGCTGAGATGTTTGCATTTTATTTTATTTGCATTTTATTTAATGCTAGTGAAGGCAGTTATGACCATTCCTGAGAAAAGTCTACTGCCAGTATGTCTGTGCCCTGGATGACATCACTTCAGACAAGGTGCAGCCTAGGCCCCACCATGCTGCCTGTTGTAAAAATGTATTAATTAGCACTGTTTGTCAAAGCCTTTCACTCTACATCAACCACTGGAAAAGTAAATAGCAGTCCCCTAGATAACATAAATGAATAAATATAGTTGGATTGGGTTGTACACACTGCTAACAATTCTTTTCTAAGGGTGCAGCCTCATGCTGACTTCAGAAGCCCAGGGCAGCTACCACTGGAATCATACATTTTATTTCTGATCCACGGAATAAATAGCTCTTGAGTAAAACACGGCATTCTTTACTAAATTTTGTTGGAATTCTAAGTAACCTTGGAGATCATTTTTGTGGCCTGAATTGTGTCCCCTCCCCCAAATTCGTATACTGAACTCCTAACCTCTAATACCTCAGAATGTGACTGCATTTGGAGACAGGGTCTTTAAAGAGGTAGTTAAGTTGAGGGGCACCTGGGTGGCTCTGTCAGTTAAGCGTCTGACTTTGACTTGGGTTATGATCATGTGGTTTGTGGGTTTGAGCCCCATGTTGGGCTCTCTGCTGTCAGCGTGGGGCCTGCTTCGGATCCTCTGTCCCCCTCGCTCTCTGCCTTCCCACACTTGGGCTATCTCTCTCTTTCTCAAAAATAAACATTTAAAAAAATTTAAAGGGTAGTTGAAATGAAGTCATTAGCGTAGACCAGTGTCTAATATAATGGGTGTCCTTATGAGAAAAGGAGATTGGGACACAGGCACACATTGAAGAAAGACCATGTGAGGACACAAGGAGAAGACAGCCATCTACAAGCCAAGGAAAGAGGCCTTAGGAGAAACTAATACTGCTGATACCTCGATCTTAGATTTCTAGCCTCCAGAATTGTGAGAAAATCAATTCTGCTGTTTAATCACCCAGTCTGAGGTATTCGTTATGGTAGAGCTAGCAAACTAATACCATCACATAGGCTTAGCTTGAGCCCAGTTTAGATTTCTTTCCCCCTAATCCTCGGCAGATGGTTACTTAGTCTTTGGCCGCTTCTAGTGATGTGGAACTTGCTACCTCACAAGGTAGCTAAGATCTTGTCTCACTTAGGACTCTTTCACTTGAGGAAGCAGAAAACCTTACTCAAAGGGGCTTAAGGAAAACAAGGAATGTACTGTCCAACTGCAAAGTCTAGCAGATACCTGTAGGGGTAGCTTTAATCGGAGCTCATATGATGCAGTCAGAACCTGGGTTTCTTCGTCTACCAGCTCTGCCTTCTACTGGGTAGGTTTCCTATGCCTATGCTGGAAGTCCCAGGTCGGTCCAGGATCAGATCCAGCTGAAAAGAGAGAATGCTTTATTTTCTTAGTTTCTGCTTAGCAGCTAAAACAATTTCTATTGTACTGACTGCTCACAGGTCTGACTTAGGGTTAACATAGCCCCTTCCCTCCTCAGCAGAAAAGGCCTTTATGAATGTCCCTCATACAGCTTTGTCTCTCCAGTTCTCTCATGGATTTTCCACGGGGCATCTTATCCCAGACTCCCCACTATTCTTTCCCCTCCTTATTCTGGCTCCTTTCTTTTTTGCCAGTGATCTCTTTAATTGTTCCCACTTCCTCCTGTGGTCTGGCCAAAGTCAAGAACAGTGAGACTGTTATCTCCTTTTGGTTTGGTCATGATACTCCTTCAGCCTGAATTTTGATGAACTTGTTTAACTCCCTCAAATTTAGCTTAGGGTCAACTAAAACTCTTGAGGCCTTTTTCAAATTAACTGCTATATTAAATGTCAATGATTCTTGTTTGGAAATGATAGAATTTGTATTTTATATATACCTCAGGTCATCTCATGGAAAATTTTTAAACAAAAACTTATATGGGGTGTGTGCATGTGTGTGTGTGTGTGTGTGTGTGTGTGTGTGTTTGGTCATCTAACTTTTACCCAAATGGAAACTAGAACAAAACAGCATATTGTGTCTTCCAAGTAGTTGGGTTCCATTAATTAAGGTTCTGTTTTGTTTTGAACATCCTTATTTTTCTACCTAAGATACACACAACCTTAAGAAAAAGTAGACAGATAAACTAAAGGGACAATAGAGAGGAGTAAATATGGCCAGGAACCAGCACAGTGAGCCAGCTGATGATTGCCATAATTATACTCTTAGCTTATCAATCACTGAGAGAGGAAATATTTGAAGGCAGCTAAATAAAGAATGACTTAACACCAACAGAGGCTCAGACTTCACTTTTTCTAGCAGAAAAAAAAGGAAGTATTGGTAGCTGTACAAACCATAGGTAAATGAATAGTCTTTTTCCTTCAATCACTCTTCGGACATACAATATGGTTCTTATGCTCTGTTCTACAAGGATGGGTCCATAGCCAGCTACGCCTGTTTAGTGATAGGAGCTTGGTGACTTGGTGTCTCTATTGATGATCCCCTTGGCTGTGCTGTGTTTGGTACGAGAGTGCCACTGATTCTTTGAGCTTTGTGGCATGTATGCTAACTCTTAGTCCTCTAGTGAGATGGGTCTGTGGGTACCCAAGAACCCTGTTATCTGCTAGTGCACATGTGTTGAAGATTCACTGCATGATGCTTCAGGAGGCCCTCAGATAAGCAAACAACAGACAGCTGTTCATTGAACTATTGCCTGTTCACAGAAATGACTTAATATTATCTTCAACCATAGCCTATTAACATTAATCACAAATGGTGACAAATATGGACATCCATTTTTTTAATCATCCTAGTTCCAGGTCTTTTTTATAAATCAAATCATTCTTTCACATACCTATCTCTCATACACACACACACATAAAATTATAAGCATAATATATTTCATAGTTCCTATCTTGTTCATCACCATATCCCTGGCACTTAGCACAGTGTGTTCAGTAAATATTTGTTGAGTGATGTTCTGTTTAAAGTATTTATATTTTCCCTCTAGTTATTGAATATTTATTGAGTGCCTACTGTGTGCCAAGCACTGGGGATAAAACCTAGCCAATATTACATGATTGATCTCACCCCGCATGAAGCATACAGCCAGGTTGTTGACACACAGGTACAACTGAGATAAGAATTATGAGGAGAGGCACATGATAACAGCTGTGGTCACATATAAAGGAATTGAGTGAGATCAGAAGGAAGGGTAGGACATCAGGTCATATTGAGGGATAGGCTGGGACAGTAGCCCAGTGGGTCCATTTGGCATTTGTGTGGCTGGAGGACAGAGAGCTAAGCAGAACATTGTACCAGATAGGCTGCAGAGAAACATGTTTTATAATAGAATCTTGTTTCTATCAGCTGCTTTGTTTCAAAGGTTCCCATTGTGTCACATACATTTTCTGATGATCCAAGTGGTCCTTGAAGTAAATAAGCACTTTCCTGAAGTCTCTAGAGAGAGACTGCCATTTCCTTTGTCCAGGAAGAATACAATAATGGTGATGCTGATTTTTTATGTCCTTTTCTTAACTATTTGTGTCTATATGGTTTACTTACATTCAATCTCACAACAAATTCAAAAGATAGCAATAATATTGAATAGTAGCTAGGATATCATATTGTTTTCATAATTTTTTAAAAGTTTATTTTAATTATTTTGAGAGACAGAGAACGGGAGGGGCAGAGAGAGAGAGAGAATCCCAAGCAGACTCCACACTGTCAGTGCAGAGTCCAATGTGGGACTTGAACCCACAAACTGTGAAATCATGATCCTAGCTGAAGTCGAGTTGAATGCTTAACCAACTGAGACACCCAGGAGCCCAAAAAAGTACTAGTTTTTTTATAAAATAACCACCAATTTGTCCTTCCAATACTGTGAATTGTGGTTGTATAAGAAATTATAATGTCATAAACACTTTTTTTCTCCTGTTATATTTTGCTCAAATACAGAATCAAGGTGCAGGGGCACTTTGTCAAGGTGACACTTGTCACACGTTTGACAAGTGATTTGGGTTTTCCATGGTGTAGTTGTTTTCTGCTAAAGCATTTGCTTCCTACCAATCGTGTTCATCCTCTTTATAGAGAAGTTCACTTATATCAACCACCTATTCTAAAATAGCCTTTATTTCTTGCCTAATTTTATACTTACTGACTTCCTGTTGTGAAATAGGAAAGTGATGAGGTTGTCTCTGAGCTTCTTCATTATAGATGCTCATTAGGTATCTGTATCTCAGTGAGAAGCATTTTTCACCCTATTCTTCTGTACTTCCAGACCTCATAGTGCTCAGGAATATTCTAGGACTCTGAACATGTGCTCTATATTCAGTATAAAGAATTTGACCGTCCAGAAGATGATCTAGTAAAACATTTTTAATTTCTTTTTATTCCAAATCCTTAATTTCATAGGTGTGCATGAATTCATTTGCTAGGGCTGCCACAATAAAGCACCCCAGATTGGATGGCTTAAACAACTAGAAATTTATTTCCTTAACAGTTCTGGAAGCTAAAAGTCCAAGATCAAGATGTCAGCAGGTTTTATTTCTTCCGAGGAACTTTCCGCTGTCTTCATCCCGGCCTTCTCTCTGTGCCTGTCTCTGACCTGTTCTGTTCTCTTCTTATCAGGACACCAGTCATACTGGATTAGGACCCACCCATGCGATATCATTTAAATGTCGTATTTAATGATATGTATTTAATGATACGTATACGTATTTAAAGGCCGTATCTCCTTATATAGTCACACTCCAAGGTACTGAGGGTTAGGACCTGGGACTTCAACATATGAAATTCAGGGGGACACAGTTCAGCCCATAACAGTGAATGAAATGTCAGTTTAAAAATTTTTTTAATGTCTATTTATTTTTGAGAAGTGGGGGAGGGGCAGAGAGAGAGGGAACTACAGAATCCAAAGCAGGCTCCAGGCTCCAAGCTGCCAGCACAGAGCCCGATGCGGGGCTCGAACCCACGAACCGTGGGGTCACGACCTGAGCCAAAGTTGGACATGTAACCGACTGAGCCACCCAGGTGCCCCTGCCTGTTATTAATCTTAAAATTGAGCGTCTGACTTCAGCAGGGATAATAACATCTACTCTGCAGGCTTGTTGTGATAATTACAACACAGTGAATCACCCAAAATAAGCACTCAATAAATTGTAGCATTATTATTATTGTTGTTAGTAGTAGTAGTAGTAGTAATTATTTTAAAGAAAAGCATCCAAGTACCCTCTTGTTTTCTGACAGTACTTTTATTCCAGAATTCCAAAAGAGAGAGGAACACTATCATTTCGTCCTCATCAACCATTCTGGGGTAGCCATTGCTTCAAGAAATCAGCAAGAGTAAAATTGTGAATTGTGAGCAGAAAGGCAGCATTTTGACCCATGAAAAGGGAAAATAATTAGATATGTATTTATTGAATAGTCACTGAAAAGTATTTCAGCAACCTAAGAATCTCTTTAATACGTGAAAGGGATATTTAAACTGACATATCACTGGGAAGCTGTGTGGCATGACCTAGACCAGTGGTTCTTTACCCTGGCTTAGTATCTGAATAAACTGGGGAGGTTTCTAAAGCACAGTGCGTGGGTTCCAGCCAGAGAGATCTTTATTGAGACTAGCATGGGCCTTGACATCTGTCGTTTTTAATAGTTACCTGAGTAAATCTGATGTATAGCCAAGAACTAATGAGCTAGATCAGGGCTTAGCAGGCTTCAGCCCTTGGGCCAAATCTGGCTTGCTGCCTGTTTCTGTATGGCCCAGAACTAAAGGCGGTTTCTGTATTTTTAAGTGGTTGAAAAAAGTCAAAGAAGAATAATATTTTGTGTTGCATAAAAACTACAGTTGACCTTTGAACAACATGGGTTTGAACTGTACAGGTCCTCTTATACACAGAATTTTTCAATAAATATAGTATGGTACTGCAAATGTATTTTCCTTATGTTTTCCTTAGTAACATTTCCTTTATCTTATTAGAATATAGTATATAATACATATAACATATAAAATACATTAATTGACTGTTTATGTTATTGGTAAGGCTTCCAGTCAATAGTAGGCTATTGGTAGTTAAGTTTTAAGGGAATCAAAAGTTATATGTGGATTTCCTACTATGCAGGGGGTTGGCACCTCTAATCCCTGCATTGTTTACAGGTCAGCTGTCTATGAAATTTAAATTTCACTGTTCATAATTCAAATCTTACTGGAATACAGCCATCCATGCTCCCTCATGTACATATTGTCCATGCTGCTTTCACACTACAGTGGCAAGGTTGAGTAGTGGCAACAGACCTACAAAGCCTAAACTATTTATCGTATGGCCCTTTACAGAAAATGTTCACTGACCCCTGAGGCTATGTCAAGGTCATCAACAGAGTTAGATTAGAACTTAAAAAGGAGACATGGGTTGTGTCATTTGTATGTTTGTGTGATGTATTTTGCATTTTAATTTCCTGTGGGCTTTTTGTTGTTGTTTCCCAGCAGAAGGACCCTTGTTGATGGATCTGTATAGCAAGTTTCTTCAGGAAATTTTTATCAAACAGGATCTAAACATATGCTTTTTTCCTCAAAACATTCACGTACAAAGAACATAATGTCCACAGAATATGATAACCCAGACCTTTTCAACACTGAAGATCTCCTAAATCTCTTTTAATATCTATTTCCTATCCCATCCCTGCCCCTCAACCATTTTTGTCTTCCCATCCTTCTGTTCCCTATTTGTGGTTAATATCAGCTGGATGCCTCAAAGCATTTCCTTTCCTTGATCCAGTGTTGGGAAAAGAGAACAATGTTTATTGGATGATTTTAATATAAAAATATAGTTGAGCAAGATGAGGAAAATACCACTGACTGTTATATCGGCTTATTTCTTTTACCTTTGAATTTTCATTCACTTGAATTAAGAAAAAAAAAGCATTAAGATTAGAAAATTAAAGAAAATGGAAAACAAGTTAGAAAGAGAAATCCCTAGGGGTGCCTGGGTGGCTCAGTCAGTTAAGCATCTGACTCTTGATTTCAGCTCAGGTCATGATCTCATGGTTTGTGAGATCAAGCCCCACATGGTGCTCTGTACTAACAGCACAGAGTCTGCTTGGGATTCTCTCTCTCTCCCTCTGTCTCTGCCCCTCCTCCACTTGTGTGTGCTCACTTGTTCTCTCTCTCTCTCTCTCAAAATCAATAACTAAACTTCAAAAAAAAAAAAAAAAAAGATTAAATAAAAAAAGAGAAATCTCTACCATCAGGCTGTGTTTTATACAAAGAAACAACCACCATTTACTTCCAAACCAGCTCATCCAGTTCAGAAAGACAGAGAATGTAACGTACCACTTAAGGCCTTTATTTATTTTGTTTTTCTCACAATTTTGGTGGTGGTACTTATGAGGGGGGAAAGTGATGTTGATATATATTTATTAGTTTGGTAAGCATATGATATCATGGATTTATTTGTAAATAATGAAGATGTGTCAATTGAACTGACAGGAAAAAGTATTTGATCTCCAAATTGTTTATTATTCATCATCGGATGATAGTTTTCGATGACCTTGAGAGTCTCCTTATAAAACTTGGGTGTCTTCGATATTGCATGTGAGACCAAGTTCATATTCATGTTCTCATTTTTATCCTGTCCTTCCCCCATCAGAGTGAAGTAGCTATAATCCCAGCATGTTTACCCTACGGCCACCTGGAAGGAAGCCAGTAATGTCATTAGACATGGCAGTGTGCCCAGGCTATCTTAAAAAAGCATCAGCTCTGCTCCTAATTAAGTTTCAGGAAGGGTGATGGTCACTTTTATATTAACAAGTGTTTTTGAAAAGGCTGACAGCAGATACGTTAGAAGCAGCCTTCTTTCTCCTAAGAGTTCCTGGTTAACTTGAATTGTCTTTTAGCTTGCCCACTCCTAAGTTTGAACACTGCTGGATGATGGATGGTTTGGGCAGGGGAAGACGTAGGTAATATTTGCATGCTTTATACCTCATTCCAGGGCCTCAACTTCTTCTCCCCTACCCCCCTTTTTTTTAGGGTTCTGTACATTGGCCTGGCTTGCAATACGGCTCGCTATATTTATATTTCCTACCTGGAAAATGCCTGGACTGTTCTCCCCATGGAAGTTCTTCAAGGTAAGTTAACAGCTGGAATTAGAATTATTTTTCTACCTGACTGAGCTATGACTGTGTAAAAGTTGAGTGGCCTTCAGCATGTGACTCTGTGAAGGAAGGGCAGACCTACTGTTTTATAGGATTTTGAAATGGTTGTTAAGGAAGAGGTGACATCAGGGGAGTTGGCTCTTCAGTTACTCTGAGTGTTCTGTGTTTGTTGAGCCAAACAAAGCTGGATTTGTCCCACACCCTTGTGATTAAACAAAGAAAAAGGAACTCTGGAATAAACTGTTATGTACAGTTGTTAGGCATGCACATCCAAAGGTAGTTTTAAGTATAAAAGGATTTATCTTTTAAAGACTTTGGTATTTTGGTGTTTGTACGTTAACTATAGATACTGGAAAAGGTTGTCATAATTATTTTATTTCTTCAGTTACTTTGATCACATCTAGTGATTTACAACTAAAGCTTTACAGTCAAGCTATTATTTTCCCATGAACTTTTAAAAGCTTTGCTTAAATATCCTGATGTGAGTTCTTCTCTTTGCTTCATTGGACTGTTTCCCTTCAACATATAACTTCGAAAAAAAAATTTTTAGGAGGCTCTGGCCATATGCCTTAGGAGCAATGAAAACTTGGATTTCTATACAAAGTTCATTGCCATATTAGCTCATATAATCTAGGCTGTGTATTGAAAACCCTTGTTAGCTGCTTGGCTGAGCCATTTGGTGGTTGGCATTATGATTAAAATAAAGGTTCAGGACAAGATGATTGGAGTTGAGGTCTTCTGGGACATCCCAGGCTCCTAAATCATTAATTGTACTAAATAGTATGTGATTATACACAATTTCATTAGCTTTAGAGACCGCCATTATTATTTTCCAACACTGAGGATACAAATATAGCACAATCAACATAATTTCTCATCATGATCTGTAAGATGAAACAAAATGTATAAAATGCAAACACCAAATCCCATTGTGGCATTGAAAAAAAAAACTATCCTTATTGAAAGGAAACATAATTTATATTCACATTATAATAAAATTAAAATATATACATAATCTAAAGGTGCTTTTCTCAGGTCTGGTGCAATAGTATAATTGATGAAAGGGGATTTTATTTGTAATAGGAAATGGAAATTTGGTCTTATAAGAAATTATTGTTCATAATAATTAGAACTCTGAAAGAGTCTTTTTTTTTTTTTATGTTTATTTTTGAGGGGGGGGGGGGTGGGTGCAGAGAGAGAGGGAGACACAGAATCCAAAGCAGGCTCCAGGCTCTGAGCTATCAGCACAGAGCCCAACAAGGGGCTCGAACTCACGAACCATGAGATCATGAGCTAAGCTGAAGTCAGATGCTTAACCAACTTAGCCACACAGGTGCTCCTCTGAAAGTCTTGAGGCAGAGCACGTATCTCAGCATTGTGTCATTTAAGAATAACAAAGCACTAAATATGGACTGCAGGAAAGACTTGTGTAATAACATGGCAAATGCAACACAGTTCTTTGATATCCCATTTTTAGTCCTATTGTATGAGGCAGGATTCTTGCCTCTTTATTAATTGGTATGCCACAGTGTGCAGACTCTACATTAAAAAGCTAACTGGTATGCCCGCAGAAAACAAAGCATATTGTAATAATATATGCATATATCTTTCTTTCTCCTTTTAACTTGATGTGAATTAAATTACATAAGTGACTCAAGAAAAGAGAGCAGAAGAGAAGCTTTTTAATTAAATGGTTAAAGGAACAAAAGAGGAATTTTATAAAAGGGAAAAAATAAATGTTGTTATGAATCAAAAAACTTTTTTCCTATTAATTTATCAAAGGTATATTAAATAACTACAAGAGTCAGGTAGCATGCTGGGAATGTAATAAAGGTAATAAAATGTAATAAAAAATAATATATTAACTAGGGCCCCAAGGTCTCCCCATCTGTTCTGGAAGCTGGATATGTAAACACATAATTACCACAGCATGTTAGATGGAATCAGAAAAATGTACCAGGTAACAGAGAAGCTCCTTGGAAGGAGCAGGGAGTGGAATGATAAAGGTATTATTTAAAGATTTCCCAAGGAAATCACTTATGAGCTGGAGTTTGAAGGGTGCATAGGAATCCACTCTGGCATAGAGAAAATGCCACAGAGCCATGTGTCAGAGCTAAGACATGGAAAGCAGAATGGCAACTTCAGGGAAACTAAGTGTATGCCATGGCTAGAGCTTGATGGGTTTATCATCATCATCCCAAACTGCCAATCCAGGACATATTTACATAATACTATGGATACCTCAGAGTGGTTATCCCAGGATTTAGGGAGCTGGCCATGTTTGAATCCAAACAGGAATTCTGCCTCCCATGGCAGGCTATAGTTTATACCTCTGTCGTTCATTTTATTTTCCCCTGTGCTCTTAGAAATCTAGTTCCTGATCTGAAGCAAGTGAAAGGGGGATCTGTAAATACCTAGAGTCACTTTGTCTCACAGAGGGCTCTGTGACCACTTCTAAGAGTTCTTTGTGTCTAAGACTGGAGGAGACCGTTTGATACCCTAGCAGAAGTGAGTGCTGAGTGTGTTTTGGTTGTACAATGGAAACAAAATCCCTTGCCTTTGTTAGACCCATGCGCTCCCCACAGAAAATAGTGGATCACCCACGTGGAATAAATCCTGCATCACAGAAATGCACTTCTGACTGAAGAGGTTTGTTTTGCCAGTCTGGATTCTTCCACCTTTACAGGTGTCGTCCAAGTGCTTTCAAGTCTTTGTGCTTAAGGCAGCTCTGCTTAGGATGTAGGAAAGACAAGAAAAAATGATGAAAAAACACTGAGTTAATTATAGGACAAGCCCACTATCATAATAGATGCTCCTTCATTCCTTGACTGCAATTGTTACTGATGATTACCAGAGACCTAGTCTTGGCTGGGGTGGGGGGGGGGGCGGGGGGGGGCCAGAGCATCTTGACAGTGAATAGTCAGCACTTCCATTCCCAGCCAGTGCCATATAAGACAATCTTCTTTTAAAAAAATAGAGGTGAGGTCTATCTCTTCATCCTGTTACCCCTTGCCTCATCTCCAGAACACCGTGAGAACTAGTATCACCTAGTGGACAACAGAATAGGAGGAGACAAGGGATGTGCTTTATTCCCTATCTTCCACTGCCTGTCTCTCCCTCTTTGGGACTGAATGTAACAGGTAAGACTGTTGGATAATGGTGGGAATTGTGAGGATGTTTCTTTTCCCAAGATCTTTTATATTTAGTGGCCAGTATTCTTGTATTCTCTTGCAGGCTTATCCTTTTAGCAGTTCAGCTACCATCTGCAGCAAACATGTTGTTCTGTAAGCAATTGGCAGCACCATATAGAGAAGCAGAAGACATATTTCCTGCCCATAAGGAGCCTGCCATTTATTTTAAAAAGAGACAGTGGGTCTAAGTCCCTAAAAGTATTGCTGGGTACAGTGGAAGGAGTAGGAGAGTTTATGTATATTTCTCAAGATCTCATTTTTAAAGACCTATAGGAATTTTCTCTGTTACTTTTGTACAAGAAACATTTAAACATTCATGGTTGTGATCAAGCATATCTATTTGTTATAAAGATCAAAAACAGATATTTTATGCTCCTTCCTATGCAGGTATTGGTTGTGAATCCTTACTAACTTTGAGATGAATGTGATCAAAATTATTCTTGCTATAAAATGCATTTAAGGCGAGTAAGGCCAGTGTAGTAGGGCTGCTGTAACAAAAGAGGTCCTTCGAGGTACTTGAATGGTTTAAGCACTGACAGGTGCAAATGAGGTCTGTGTCAGGTCCTTCTCTGCAGGATGCTCTATCAGTGGGAGCTGGGTTAAGATTTTGATGAAAGATGTTCTTCATTTTTACCAGTAGGAGGGCTTGAACTGATATTTATGAAGTTTTGCTCTTATTTAGTATGCCAATTCAGCCAAATAAGAACTGTGTTTTCCTTCCTCTTATGTTCTGGAAGATCATGGAGACATTATGAAAGGACAGTGCAGTCCTTATCTGACAGCAGCAATTCTAGACATGACTCTAGTCTGTTAGCATCAATATTGGAAATTGTCTGTCTGGCTTAACCCTTGAAACACAAGTCACTTGCCACATGAATATGTAGGATAGAAAAAATGCTCTGGGTTTAGCTTTTCAGTTGATAAACTAACATATAAAAGTCACTGGTATTAACTGTTAAAATCATTTTTTAAATCAGAATTGTCTTATAAATTGCAGTAGAGCAATTTTATTCTGTGTCACTCCCATGGTTTATTTAGTAACTAAAACTCTTAAATAACTTTTTCTTTGAAATAGGCATTATTTTGTCCACCTAAAATTCACTTTAAATGTCTTCTGCTTCAAGAATCCTGTTCTGGGCATTTTATCCCATACTTGGCTCTTCCTTTTCTGAATTGTTCTTAGATTTATGGACTGTGTTATATAGTTTAGTACTTAATTGCTATCCAATTATTTTACAAATACTAGTTTAACTTCATGATTTAGTTTTAATTCTTTATTTTTTTTTTAATTTAAATTCATTAGTTAACATACAGTGTAGTCTTGGTTTCAGAAGTAGGACCCAGTGATTTATCTCTTACGTATGACACCCAGTGCTAATCCCTAAAAGTGCCCTCTTTAGTGCCCATCACCCACTCAGCCCACCACCACCCACCTCCTCTCCAGAAACTCTCAGTTTGTTCTCTGTATTTAAGAGTCTCTTATGGTTTGCCTCCCTCTCTGTTTTTATCTTGTTTTTCCTTCCCTTCCTCTATCTTCATCAGTCTTGTTTCTTAAATTCCACATATGAGTGAAATCATATTTGTCTTTCTCTGACTTACTTCGGTTAGCATGATACATTCTAGTTCCATCCACATTGTTGCAAATGGCAAGATTTCATTCTTTTTCATCACTGAGTAATAGTCCACTGTATGTATGTACGTGTATATCTATATTGATATTGATATAGATATACCACATATTCTCTATCCATTCATTAGTCCATGGACATTTGACTCTTTCCATAATTTGGCTATTGTTGATAGTGCTGCTATAAACATTAGGGTGCATGTGCCCCTTTGAAGCAGTACACCTGTATCCTTTGGATAAATACTTAGTACTGCAATTGCTGGGTCATAGGGTAGTTCTATTTTTAATTGTTTAAGGAATCTCCACACTGTTTTCCAGAGTGGCTGCACAGGTTTGCATTCCTACCAGCAGTGCAAAAGGGTTCCCCTTTTCCTACATCCTTGCCAACATCTGTTGTTTAATGAGTTGTTGATTTTAGCTATTCTGACAGGTGTGAGGTGGTATCTCATTGTGGTTTTGATTTGTATTTCCCTGACAGTGAGTGATGTTGAGCATTTTCTCATGTGTCTGTTAGTCATCTGGATGTCTTCTTTGGAAAAGTGTCTATTCATGTCTTTTGCCCATTTTTTAATTGGATTATTTGATTTTTGGGTGTTGAGTTTGGTAAGTTCTCTATAGTTTTTGGATACTAACCCTTTATCTGATATGTCATTTGGAAATATCTTCTCCCATTACTTCAGTTACCTTTTAGTTTTGTTGATTTGTTGATTGTTTCCTTCACTGTGCGGAAGCTTTTTATCTTGATGAGGTCTCAACAGTTCATTTTTACTTTTATTTCCCTTACCTCCCTTCGGAGACATGTCAAGTAAGAAGTTGCTGTGGCCTAGGTCAGAGAGGTTGTTGCTTGTTTTCTTCTGTGGGATTTTGATGGTTTCCTGTCTCACATTTAGGTCTTTCATCCATTTTGAATTTATTTTTGTGTATGGTGTAAGAAAGCGGTCCGGTTTCACTCTTCCGCATGTTGTCGTCCAGTTTTCCCAGCTGAAGAGACTGTCTTTTTTTCATTGGATACTCTTTCCTGCTTTGTTGAAGATTAGTTGGCCATGTATCTGTGGGTCCATTTCTGGGTTCTCTCTTCTATTCCATTGATCTATGGGTCTGTTTATATGCCAGTACCATACTGTCTTAATGATTACAGCTTTGTAATACAGCTGTAATACAGTTTAAAGTCTGAAATTGTGATGCCTCTAGCTTTGGTTTTCTTTTTCAACAATACTTTGGCTATTTGAGGTCCTTTGTGGTTCCATACAAATTTTAGGATTGTTTGTTCTAGCTCTGTGAAGAATGCTGGTGCTATTTTGATAAAGACTACATTGAATGTATAGATTGCTTTGTGTACTATAGACATTTAACAATATTTGCTCTTCCAATCCATGAGCATGGAATGTTTCTGCATTTCTTTGTGTTGTCTTCAGTTTCTTTCATAAGCTTTCTGTAGTTTTCAGCATATAGATCTTTTACCTCTTTGGTTAGGTTTATTCCTAGGTATCTTGTGGTTTTTGGTACAATTGTAAATAGCATTGATTCCTTGATTTCTCTTTCTGCTCCTTCATTATTGGTGTATAGAAATGCAACCAATTTCTGTACCTTGATTCTATATCCTGCGACTTTGCTGAATTCATGGATCAGCTCTAGCCGTTTTTTGGTGGAGTCTTTTGGGTTTTGCATGTAGAGTATCATTTCATCTGTAAAGTTTGACTTCTTCCTTGCCAATTTGGATGCCTTTTCTTTCTTTTTGTTGTCTGATTGTTGAGGCTAGGACTTCCAGTACTATGTTGAACAGTGGTGAGAGTGGACAACTGTGTCATGTTCCTGATCTTAGGGGGAAAGCCCTCAGGTTTTCTCCATTGAGGATGATATTAGCTGTGGGCCTTTCATATATGGCTTTTATGATGTTGAGGTATGTTCCTTCTATCCTCTTGAGGATTTTTATCAAGAATGGATGCTGTATTTTGTCAAATGCTTTTTCTATATCTATTGAAAGGATCATATGGTTCTTATCCTTTCTTTTGTTAATGTGATGTATCATGTTGATTAATTTGTGAATATTAAACTAGTCCTGAAGCCCAGGAATAAATCCCACTTGATCATGGTGAATAATTCTTTTAATATACTGTTCAATTCCATTTGCTAGTATCTTGTTGAGAATTTTTGCAGCCAGATTCATCAGGGGTATTGACTGTAATTCTCCTTTTTAGTGGGGTCTTTGTCTATTTTGGAATCAAGGTAATGCTGGCTTCATAGAATGAGTTTGGAAGCTTTTCTTCCAGTCCTATTTTTTTGGAATAGTTTAAGGAGAATAGGTGTTAACTCTTCTTTAAATGTCTGGTGGAGGGGTAACTGGATGGCTCGGCTGGTTAAGTGTCCAGCTTTGGCTTAGGTCATGATCTCATCATGAGTTCAAACCCCACATCAGGCTCTCTGCTGTCAGCACAGAACCTCTGTGGATCCTCTATCCCCTTCTCTCTCTGGTCCTCCTCTACTGGCTGTCTCTCTCTCTCTTTCTCAAAATAAATAAACTTTAAAAGAAAAAAAGTCTGGTAGAATTACCCTGTGAAGGCATCTGGCTCAGGACTCTTATTTGTCGGGAGATTTTTATTTTTATTTTTTTATTTTTTGCATTTTTTTAAAATATGAAATTTATTGTCAAATTGGTTTCCATACAACATCCCGTGCTCATCCCAAAAGGTGCCCTCCTCAATACCCATTACCCACCCTCCCCTCCCTCCCACCCCCCATCATATAGAGAAAGACAGATACCATATGTTTTCACTCTTCTGTGGATCCTGAGAAACTTAACGCAAGTCTATGGGGGAGGGGAAGAAAAAAAAAAGGTTAGAGAGGGATGTTGGGAGATTTTTGATAACCGATTTAATTTCTTTGCTGGTTTTGGGCCTGTCCAAATTTTCTATTTCTTCCTGTTTGAGTTTTGGTAGTGTGTGAGTATCTAGGAATTTGTCCATTTCTTACAGATTGTCCAGTTTGTTGGCATATAGTTTTTTCATAGTATTCTCTTATAACTTGTATTTCAGTGGTGTTGGTTGTGATCTTTCTTCTTTTATTCATGATTTTATCCATTTGAGTCCTCTCTCTTCTTTTTGAGAAGTCTGGCTAGGGGCTTATCAATTTTGTTTATTCTTTCAAAATACCAGCTTTTAGTTTCATTGGTCTGTTCTGCTCTTTTGGATTCTCTATTATTTCTGCTCTAATCTTTATTATTTCCCTTCTTCTGCTGGCTTTGGGCTTTATTTGCTGCTCCTTTTCTAGCTCCTTTAGATGTAAGGCTAGAGTGTGTATTTGGGACTTTTTTTGCTTCTTAAGATAGGCCTGAATTGCAATGTACTTTCCTTTTAGGACTGCCTTTGCTGCACTCCGAAGGCTTTGGACTATCATGTTTTCATTTTCATTTGCTTCCATGTATTTTTTAATTTCTTCTTTAATTTTCTGGTTAACCCATTCATTCTTTAGTAGGATGTTCTTTAACCTCCAGGTATTTGAAGGCTTTTCAGATTTTTTCTTGTGGTTGATTTCAAGTTTTGTAGCATTGTGATCTGAAAATATGCATGGTATGATCTCTATCTTTTTGTATCTGTTGGGGGCTGATTTGCGACCCAATATATGATCTATTCTGGAGAATGTTCTATGTGCACTTTAGAATAATGTGTATTCTGCTGCTTTAGGATGAAATATTCTGAATATATCTGCTAAGCCCATCTGGTCTGGTGTGTCATTCAGAGCTGTTGTTTCCTTGTTGGATTTTCTGCTTAGATGAATCTGTCTATTGTTGCAAATGGAGTATTAAAAGTCTCCTACAATAATGTTATTATTATTAATGAGTTTATGTTTGTGATTAATTGACATATTTGGGTGTTTCACGTTGGGAGCATAAATATTTACAATTGTTAGATCTTCTTGTTGGATAGACCCCTTAATTATGATTTAATGCCCTTCTTCATATCTTGTTACTGTCTTTGTTTTAAAATCTAGTTTGTCTGATATAAGCATGGCTACTCCAGCTTTCTTTTGACATCCATTGGCATGATGGATGGTTCTCCATCCCACTTTTTTTTTTTTTTTCCCATCCCCTCACTTTCAATCTGCAGGTGTCCTCAGGACTAAAATGAGCCTCTTTTAGGCAGCATATAGATGAATCTTGTTTTTTTATCCCTTCTGATACCCTGTGTCTTTTGATTGGGGCATTTAGTACATTTACATTCAGAGTGATTATTGAAAGATATGAATTTAGTGCCATTATGCTATCTGTAGATTTCGTGTTTATGGTGATGTTCTCTGGTCCTTTGTAGTCTTTGCTGGTTTCCACTCAGAGAGTCCCCTTTAGAATTTCTTGCAGGGCTGGTTTAGTGGTTATAAACTCCTTTAGGTTTTGTTTGGGAAAGTCTTTATCTCTTCTATTCTGAATGACAGCTTTGCTGGGTAAAGGATTCTTGGCTTCATATTTTTCCTATTCAGCACATTGAGTATTTCCTGCCACTCCCTTCTGGCCTGCCAAGTTTCAGTGGACAGGTCTGCTACCAACCTTATGTGTCTACACTTGTAGGTTAAGGACCTTTTGTCCCTGGCTGCTTTCAGAATTCTGTCTTTATCTTTGTATTTTGCCAATTTCACTATGACACGTCATGGTGTTGACATGTTTTTATTGATTTTGAAGGGGGTTCTTTGTGCCTCTTGGAGTTGGATGCTTGGTTAGGGAAGTTTTCAGTTATATCCAAATAAACCGTCAGCCCCTTTTTCTTGCTCTTCTGCTTCTGGGACTCCTATGATACGGATATTGCTTTGTTTCATGGAATCACTTAGTTCTCTCATTCGCCCCCTAGTGATCTAGTAATTTCCTTTCCCTCTTTTTTTCAGCTTCATTATTTGCCACAGTTTTATCTTCTATTTCACCTATTCTCTCCTCTGTCTTCAGTCCTTGCTGTCACTGTATCTAGTTTATTTTCATCTCAGCTATTGATTTTTTAATTCATCTTGACTACTTTTTAGGTCTTTGATCTCTGCAGCAAGGGCTTCTTTGGTGTCTTCTATGCTTTTTTCAAGCCCAGCTAGTAGTCTTATGACTGTTGTTCTAAATTCTTGTTCAGATATATTGTTTACATCTTAAATTCAAAGACCATGCTGACACTTTTTGAATTCTCCAAAGAAACACGCACATAGGAAGATACACTTGATGTTATAATCTGCAAAATGTACTGTAATTGTATTTTCTAATTTTTAAAGTTCTTGAATAATACAGGAAGTTCTATGTCAAAAATTTATAAATGTGTAAAGAAATCTTCAATATGATAACTTTTTTCCTAGAATACCATTCTGTCTCCATTGCATATCTATAAAAACATAAGTATGTTTTTAATCATTTACTTATGTTCCCACCTCATTCTATAAATTATTTAAGACAACTTACCAAAATATAATAATATATAGAAACTATAAAGTGCTTAGGCTTGAATTAGACTGTCTTGTATTCCAGCTCTCACCTATAAACTATGTGTTTTGAGGAAAGATGCTAAGCCTTAGACTCTTGTGCTATGGAACAAACTCATATGAGTATTAAATAAACTGATGCATGTGAAGTATTTGGCATATTACACGGCACACAGTTACCTTCAATAAATGTTAGATAATATAACAAAAGTAAAATGAAAAATTATAAATAAATAAAAATCAGGACCAAAGGAAATATAATTTAGAAGATTCTCCTCAAAGAGGTTAAATTGCAATTATGCATTAAAGCCTGGCCATAAATGATTAGTCACTGCACACTGTTCTTAAAGCTTTCTTTGGGAAGTGAAATTTTTACTGTCTTTGATATAACACCAGTTCTCATGTGTGGCTTGATATGGGGAATCACTGAGCATGAGGCATACACTGGTTGGCAAGTTTTGACATTAAACACAGTCAGTTTTGGTGGTAACCTCCTAAAACCTTTTTAAAGGTATGCTGAGGCAATGGTGCCTCCATGTGAAATTCACAAGGGCCCATAAAATATTGTTATATCAGTTATAGACCTTTTTTTTTTTTTTAAAAAGCAACTCACATGTCTTTTTTTTTTTAACTTGTAAAGTGAAGCTTATAGAGACTTACAGAAGCTTCATTTCTTTTTTAAAATATTTATTTTTGAGAGAGAGAAAGAGAGGACACATGTGCAGGGGAGGGGCAGAGAGAGAGGGAGATGGAGGATCCAAAGTGGGCTCCACAGTGACAGCAGAGAGCCTGACGCGGGGCTCAAACTCACAAACCATGAGATCATGACCTGACTCAAAGTTGGACGCTCAACCAACTGGGCCACCCAGGCGCCCCTCCTCTGTTCATTTTTACTCATACATGGGATTTGGAATCTTTCTCCAACCTTACCCAGGGCACCTTTTATCTCCAAATGCTTTTTCCTTATACCGCAACATGTGACCACTGCCTGCTTCATTTCATTTCACCATTCTTTTGCTCAGCTGCCATTGTGTGTCAAGCCCTGTGCTAGGTGCTGGATATGTTTATTCTCCTCAAGGAATTCAATGTCTTTTTCTTTCAGGTAAATCCAGGCCCTTTTCACCCATTAGACTATAAACTCCATGGTGGTTAAAGAGGTGTTTTAATGTGTACATTATCAGATTCGCAAAGCAGAGCAGGGGTTCTGGCACATAGTCTGGGTGCTCAGTAAGTGCTATTGAATGAATAGCATGAAGGTGATTCTTGTAGTGCTATATATGTTGGTGGATATGGGAGCACTGATCTTTAACAATATTGTTGTATGTCTTATTTAAAGTGTCTTTTGTGCAACACACGTATGGTTCATGCAGCTGCTGATAGGTCAACTGCTCTCTGTAAGGTTCTGTGCTCTTTTTAAAAGGTCCATTGTTGTTGGTGGCCCTTACTTTGGAAGAGACACTGGGCTTGCTTTTTACCTGATGTGAAATGTATCCTTTTCACCTGATATGAAATGTATCCTTTTCTTCATGGACACATAGTTGGACTCTATTTCCCAGCCTCCCTTGCAGTTAGGTATGACCATTTGGCTAATTCTGTTCAGTGGCTGTGAGCAGGAATGATGTGTTTCACTTCTAAACCCAGACCATAAAATTTTCCATGTGCCTTCCTCCACTCCCTACTCTGCCAGCTGGGTATATGTACCCAGGGTAACCAGGTGTTGAAGATGGCTGAAGCTCTGTAGGCTGCATCCCTAACAACTACATGGAGCACAGCTGTTACTCTTCCTGACCCATGCCCATTGGGCTTTAGATGAGCAAGAAAATAAAACATCCACTGTATGAAACCACTAAGATTCCAAGGTTTATCCATTACAACAGCTATCATTACCTTAAACAATACAGACTCCTTTTATTGCCAGCCCAGTGGAGATTTTGGTTTTTGGTTTTTGTTTTGTTGTTGTTGTTGTTGTTGTTGTTGTTGTTTTTAGAAAGAGCAGTCTCTTACTTTTCACTATATGGATCTTTCAGAAGCTTTTTTTAACTTTTTTTTTTTTAAGCCCAGCATTTGAGAAGTACCTTGAAGTAACGGACATGTATGCTTTGGTCCATCAATGGAAAGGGTCTGTCAAAACTGATTCGGTGTGCCAGTGCTTTGGGGATACTTATGTTTTGTTTAGTGAGCATAAGTCAGTGGCAAAGCAAGAAAAACAAAAGAAAAAATCCCAGTTCTCCAGTATTTTGATTGTCAGTTCTCACCCCTCCCAGCCATTACGATGGCTTTGTAAAAGCCAGGCAGCATTTTACAAGGAGCAGCTGTCTACTGGTGAAGGAAGGATTTTTTTCTTGCTAATACCTACATACATTTATTGCAGTAGAGCATTTTTCTGGGACAAGACTGAACAATCTTGAAATTCATGTTACAGGATCAGATACCAATCTTGACTATTACAAGGTAAAGAGTTATTTGAGACATATAAAAAACTTGATAATATCAATGATCTGAGCTCTTTGGAAAAGGAGGAGAAGTAGGTGGTAAGATTATACATTTTTTTTTAATTAGTAGATTTTTGGGGGCATGTTTGATATTATCAAAAAGCTTCTCAAAATAGTTATGTTTACTATATAATACTTACAATAGTTGTTATGAGGGTATATAGTATAGTACTTAAGCACTATACTTCTATACCTTCGGTTCAAATCCTGTTCTACTACCCTGTTGTCTATGTGACTTTGGACAAGGCACTTTAATCTCTCTGTGCCTACTTTCCTTTTTTAGAAAAGGGAGAATAAAAATAGTACTTACTACTGGGAAGAATAAATGAGATAATCTATATAAAACACTTAGCACAGGAGCACCTGGGTGGCTCAGTTGGTTGGGTGTCCAACTCTTGATTTTGGCTCCGGTCATGATCTCACTCACGGTTTGTAGGTTTGAGCCCCACGCTGGGCTCTGTGCTGATGGTGCAGAGCCTACTTGGGATTCTCTCTTTCCCTCTTTCTCTGCCCACGCATGCTCTTGCTCTCTCTCTCTCAAAATAAATAAACTTAAAAAAAAAAACACAGCACAATTCCTGGTAGACTACTATATCATTAATGAAAAAAATTTAATGTGAGTCATACTTATTTCCAGTGGTTCTTGGTTATTCAAATGTAGTGTATTCCCAAACAGTTAAGGTCTTGGATGTAGGTCCTGTGAAGCTATGTCTGTGTTTCTGTTAGGCCTTGTAAGTAATCGTGTGGGACGCTAGTAAAGGTAAGGAATTGACTGAGAGACTAAGAAGCTTCTGTGACTTGTGTGGTCTTTGAGAGTCATTCACTGCCAATTAACATATGGTATTGAATTGCCACTCAAACATATATATTAAGCACCTCTTATGTGAGTTGGGTGTTTGAATTGCCATTCACAAATATCAGTAGTTTTCTGACAAGTAGCCAAGGAAGGAGAGTCACTTCAAGTACCTTTGTTACTATTACCAGTCAGGGGGCAACATCTTTTTATTCTTATTTATTTATTTTTTTTAACATCTTTTTATTCCTAGACTAATCCATCAACCTAGTTATCTCATGCTAAAAGGTTTAAAAACTTATAAAAGCTCTAGTGTGAAAACACTTTTACCCATGCCACTGAATAATTTATTTCATCATATAGAGAATAATCAGCTACTACTTTTTTCATAGTTCTCTAATAAAAGGTAAAGTGGATGGAAGCATTTTCTTTTCTCGGCTTCTTTCTTTTACCTCCTAAATCTTCTTACAGGAGAGTTTCAGGTAGCACAATTGCTACGATTTTCTTTGTCTTACAAATAAGAAAAATGGCAGAGGGTTTTTAAGTTTCTAGATTGCTTTTTCCTTGTTTTGAAATTAGAGGGCCAGAATACAACTGTAGTTAAAAACACTGTCAAGAGTTTCAGATAATTAATATGATTACTAGAAGTCTGCATATTTAAGAATAAGAATCACAACTCCATAATTGTCTTTTATATACAAAGGTGTTATTAACCAACCCAGTCCCCTCTTGTGGATTTTTTAGTTTTGCTAGTTTCTTCTCTAGGAAGTGGTATGGATTCTTCTGTTTACATGATATTTTGAAATAAGGTATCTCAGAGAAACCAATTTTAGTTTTATATCTTCCCTGGAAAATGTTGGAGCATACAGGCAGAATGGCTTTCATTCTTTTGCATTTGGTTCCAAAGAAAAAATTTCTACTGTATGGTTTACTATATTTGCCTTAAGTTAATGCCGTGTGAGTTGCTTTACGGAATGTGGTTCCCAATTATCTTATTAGTCCTCAAAAGCAGTAAAGAAACTCTAGAAATCTAACTATAGAGAAGCTTTTACAACTGCCACTTAATACCACCCCCTAAATTCTAATAGTTTAGAACCTTTAAGAATCCTGACTTAAGTCATCCTGCTGGAAGATGCTTTAATTATCTTAGAAGAGTCAGTGTTTTAGAAAACACTTAGAATTTTGAAGAAAAAGAAAGAAACCCTATTTACTGCTAGACTTAAAGTTGATCCAGAATTACAGCAAAAATATATTTGCTATTGTTTTGGTCACATAAATACATAGGCCCATCTCTGTCTGCTTGTAAATCCTGCAGTTGATTGCTCAGACACAGACAAAACGATAGATTTGGCTTCACTATTAAAGTTAATTTACAGTCATTTGATGTGGTTTCAGATCTTTGATGATTCATTTTTAAGAAATGATTTCCACCTCTGTGTTGGATTTTACCATTGAATCTAATTAATTTTGAATATATCTGGGGTGCCTGGAAGGCTCAGTTGGTTAGGTGTCCAACTCTTGGTTTCAGCTCAGGTCATGATCTTGTGGTTTTGTGGTTCATGAGTTTGAGCCCACATCGGGCTTTGTGCTGACGGCATGGAGTCTGTTTGGGATTCTTTGACTCCCTCACTCTCTGCCCCTCCCTGCTCATGTGCTCACTCGCTTTCTCAAAAATAAACATTAAAAAATTTTTTTTGAATACATTCATTTTATTTCTTGGAATATAGGAGTTTTTCCTTAGTGTTGTTAATGAAGAAAAACGTGTATCTGAGAAGAAATGGAGTTTAGCAGGATCTTTAATAATATAAAGGGAAGTATTTAAAAGTATTTCCATTGTGTACTACTGTGTCAACATTTATAATTAAGACTATCCAGGAATTACTCAGTTCTGAGAAAGCTGGCATTATCTAAGGTACTGCAGTTGTTTAGTCAGATAAAGCAAATATTTCATTTGACTTCTGTGGAAATTAAGTATGCATACTATTTCTAGTCATCTAAATAACCTGGTTGAAATGATTACTGAAACATATATAAACCTCATAAAAATTATTTCTGTTGTTTCAGTTAACTATAGAGCATATAATCTAACATATCCAGCAAAAATAGTGTTTATTCCATTATTGAATAGTGGAATCCACTTAAGTGCAGATCATCCCTGGTAATTTAATTGTATGCTAGACATTGCGAATTTTACTTTTTTGGGTGCTAGATATTTTTGTATTTCTTATAAATATTCTTGAGCTTTGTTCTGGGACACAGATAAATTACTTGGAAATAGTATGATCCTTTTGGGCTTTGCTTTTGAAGATTACTTAGGTGGGACCAGAGCAGTGTTCCTAGTAATTCTAATTCTTTCATAATACTAACACAAGACCCTTTTGAATACTCTACCAATCATGAACTTCCCTGTGTGGTTGAAATAGGTACTATTCCTGGCCCTGTATGGGTTCTGAGTACTGTTGTCTGCGGTGCTTTTGGATGGTTCTTCCCTGGCTGTGGATAGTTTGTACCTATGTTTTTGCTGCAGCACTCTGCTGAATACTTGAGGGTATTCAAGTACCTTGAGGGTACCTGCCAATCCCTCTAGTTTCTGTAAAGCTCTCTCCTCTCTGGTACTCTGCCCTAGAACTCTAGCTGCCTTGGTCTCTCCAGACTGTTAGCTTCATCTCAACTCAGTGGCTCCCCCTCTATGCCTTGCAGCTATTTTTTTTTAAGTTTATTTATTTGTTGCAGGGAAGGGGGGGGGCACAAATACAGGGAGAGAGGGAGAGAGAGAATCCTCAGCAGGCTCCATGCCCAGCATGGAGCCCAAAGTGGGGCTCTAACTCATGACCATGAGACCATGACCTGAGCCAAAACCAAAAGCCCGACGCTTCACTGAGTGAGCCACCCAGGCGCCCCTGCCTTGAGGCTTTTGAACTCTAACCAGGCAGTAAGCTGGGGCTCCTCATTTGTTTCCCATCAATCAGAGATCAGTCATTATTGTTGATATCCAGTGTCTTGGGAACTATATTTCATATATTGTGTCCAATTTTTGGTTGTTTCAGAAGGAGGGCAAATCCAGTCCATTATTCCGTTTTTGTCAGAAGCAGACTAATGTCAGATTAAATATTAAGTGAATATTAATCTTCTAGTTTAATTTTTCAAAACCTAGGTTATGAGTTTCTGATGACAGTATCTCCAGCTAGGATTATTTTTCAGGCAGCAAGCTCATTACTTAATCTAGGCAGAATCAGATGATTTCTTAACCCCTTCTCAGTAAAACTTGTTGTGACAGTATCTTTTTATTACATGTATTTATTTATTTATTATTTTTTTATTAAATATAAAGCAGTGTTCTAATAGAGATTTAAATTTAGACAATGCACAGTTACTGTACATTTAAAATAATGACCCAAATTATTTTTCACCTGTTATCTTTATCCTTTCCTCCCTCCGACAAATGGTGAAAATATAATGAAACTGGTATTGAGCATTGCAAATGGTCTCTACGCTCTTTCAGAAAACCAATTGGAACTATATATAAAAGGTATAAAAATTGTTATATCCTTTGAGTCATTAGCCTTATTTATAGAACTATAGCCAAATAAATAATCTCAGATTATGTAAAAAGATGTATCTCTAAGAATGTTATTCTTTAAAAAAATTTTTTTTAATGTTTATTTATTTTTGAGACAAAGAGAGACAGAGCATGAACGGGGGAGGGTCAGAGAGACGGAGACACAGAATCTGAAACAGGCTCCAGGCTCTGAGCTGTCAGCACAGAGCCCGATGCGGGGCTCGAACTCACAGACCGCGAGATCACGACCTGAGCCGAAGTCGGCCGCTTAACCGACTGAGCCACCCAGGCGCCCCACTAAGAATGTTATTCTTGGTGCTAATCATAATGGAAATAATTTTAGGTAAAAACATGTGTCCGGTAAGGAGTTAAAACCCAAAATATATCAAGAACTTCTATAACTCAACAACAAAACTCCCCACACAACCTAGTTCAAAAATTGGCCAGGGCGCCTGGGTGGCTCAGTTGGTTAAGTATCCAACTCTTGATTTTGGCTCATGTCATGATCTTGTGGAGCCTGCTTGGGATTCTTTGTTTTCCTCTCTCTCTCTCTCTGCCCCTCCCCTACTTGTTCGTCCTCTCTCACTCTCTCTCTCTCTCTCTCTCTCCCTCTCTCCCTCTCTCTCCCTCTCTCTCCCTCTCTCTCATAAGTAAATAAACATTTAAAAAAAAGCTGGGGTGCCTGGGTGGCTCAGTCAGTTAAGCGTCCAACTCTTGGTTCTGGCTCCAGTCATGATCTCATGGCTTGTGAGTTCCAGCCTGCGTCAGGCTCTGCTCTAACAGTGTGGAGCCTGCTTGGAATTTTCCCTCCCTCCCTCTCTCTGGCCCTCTCCCACTCATGCTCTATCTCTCTCTCTCAAATCAATAAATAAATAATTTTTAATAAGTTATTTTTAAAAATGGGCAAAAGACTTGAATAGACATTTCTCCAAAGAAGATATACAAATGGCCAGTAAACACATTTAAAAAAAAAAAATGTTTATCTTCACTAGCCAGTAGGGAATGCAGATCAAAACCACAATGAGATACCACTTCATACCCATTAGGAATGCTATTATAAAAAAAACCACGGAAAATAACAAGTGCCAGTGAGGATGTGGAGAACTTGGAACTAACTCTTGTGCATTTCTGACGGGAATGTAAAATGGTACAGCTACTGTGGAAAACAGGTAGTTCCTCCAAGTGTTGAACATATTATTACTGTATGACTTAGTAATTCCACTTCTAGGTATAACACACCAAAGAACTGACAGCAGGGACTCAAACAGATATTGAACACCCATAAACATTGCAGCAGTATTCACAGTAGCCAAAAGGTGGAAACAACTGAAATGTCCATCAACAGATGAGTAAACAAATGGAATGGAATGGAATATTAAATTATTGCAATGGAATATTGCAATGGAATATTAAAAAGGAGGGGAATTCTGACACCTACTACAAACGTGGATGAACTCTGAAGACATTATGCTAAGTGATAAGCCAGACACAGAAAGACAATTAGCGATTCCACTGATAAATGATTCCACTTGTATGAGGTACCCAGAGTAGTCAGATTCAGAGACAGAAAGTAGAATAGTGGTCTCCAGGGCCTAGAGGCAGTTATTGTTCAATGGGTGCAGAGCTTCAGTTTGCAGTGTTAAAATCTGGAGATGGATGGTTGCATACCACTTTGAATGTACTTTAATGCTTAAAAGTGGTTAAAGATGGTAAATTTTATGTTATGTATATTTTACCATAAATCAGATATATGTCTTTATTAGGTAGGGGTGTGTGTGTGTGTGTGTGTGTGTGTGTGTGTGTGTGTGTGTGTAATTAAATAAATAATTCACTCTCCACAAAAGAGTAACCTAGGCAATGCTGATCAGACATTCCCACTCTTCTTCCTCTCCAGGAGTGACACATGCGGCCATCTGGGCAGCGTGCATTTCTTATCTCAGTGCAGCAGTTCCCCCTGAGCTGAGGACGTCTGCTCAGGGCATCCTGCAGGGCCTTCACCTAGGTTTGGGGAGAGGTTGTGGTGCCATGATCGGAGGCGTATTAGTCAATTATTTTGGTAAGAATGACTTTCTCCTTTTCCTTTCCTTTGTTGTTGAAAACATGATTTTTTTTAGCAACACCTCAGTAAACACTTAAATTATTACTGAAGATTGCCAGAAGTTAAAACTCCAGTATTCATATTATCTTCCTCACTTTCATGGTAGTCATAATTGTAAAGCTGAGTTCTTAAGTCATTAAGATGATTAGAGCCAGCCTGTAACTGTGCACACGTCTGTGACAAACAGCCTAATGAGATGCTACAGATACCTCAAAGGAGCCAAACAAATGAATGGACAGCATGTGCTTTTGGATTGAAGCAAAGTACCCTAACCTTGCTGATATTAATGCTAGAAGAAAGAAAATTCATCCTTATTCCAGAAAAATCTAGCTATTTTCTGGCTTTGGTAATGTCACTACATCTCTTGATAACACAATCTGTCTGCCCTGTCAGGTCTCCCTTATCGGAAATACACAGGGTAGGGTGGAGATAAGATTACCCTGCTCAAGGGATCTGGACTGATCAGTCATCTATGGAAGGTGGGCCCAGGGTATCTGAATTTATAGCACTACTTGAGCTCTGCTATTCCAAGTACAGATTAGTAGGGCTGTTTAATAGTTAGGTAAATGGTGCTCAAAGAAGAGAGCACCACTGAGTTTTATGGTAAGAGGCACTCAGAGATAATCCTTTATAAATATAGTTTTAAAATTTGATGAATGACCAATCCAATACCAGCATCTGGGTCTCCTGGGACCTACCAGGCCTGTGTTTTTCCACTCTATGAAGCCACTGGCTATTTGTCATTCTCTGGTTTGTCCTAAGCTCTGCTGCCTTTGCCCTGAACTTCAGCACATTGACAGCTGTAGATGAGGGCTCTCTGCAGTTCCTGGAATTACTCTATGCAGTGCTCTGTTTTCACAGGGGCTGCCGCAACCTTTCGAGGAATCGGCATGGCCTGCCTGGTGATCCTCCTGCTTTTTGCCCTGATCCAGTGGCTGGCAGTGCCCGGTGAGGAGGAAGGTAAACCTGTCTATTCTTTCTGAATGGTTCTAAAGGTTGAAGCCATGGAGAAACCCAGAGGTGGTCACAGAATACACAGCAGACCTGCCTGGCTGGATTTTCTCAGTGGTGTATGAGAAAATGAATTGATGTGTACCATTGTTAGAAGCTGTGTCCTATGTTGAAAAGAATACTGGCCATTTTAAGTAGCTTGGGGGTTTTCTTGTTTTTGTTTTGTTTTATAGTACAAAGTAGTATAGGAAGTACTGGTTTTAAATTTCTCTGGTATTCTAAAGGGATTTTGCACATATAAAGCTATGCAGTAATTTTACTACTAGGGATAGGGAGTGGTATTACTTACCTTTTGCCTTCATTTGAAAAAAGTGTCTTAAAATTTAAAGTTTTCCCTTAACCAGGCATGGCCTTCATTAAAATTGTTATATACAAAGGAGGTTATATCAAATATAATGTACAAGTTGAATCAACTTTTTTTTTTTTTAATGAAGAAAGCCAACTAGTAGAATGGAAATATTCTTGCTTAACTCATGGGTCCCAGAACAAGGCTCATCTTCTTTGTCCTATCCTTTGAGGGGCATTTGTTTGCCTCAAGTACCTAAAATGCTTCTGTAAAGGGAAAAACTAGCTTATTACAGAAAACTCCAAGGCCAGTTTTAATGCTAACGAGCTATACAGAAAAGAGGACCAATACTGGTCTTTCTCACATTTTTTTTCCTCATGATCCTAAATGGTCTATGCCTCCAGTAAAAGGCCAACAGAAGCAGCTATTTCTGGCATTTCCTGTTTTGATGCTTATCTTTAAAAACTCAGTCCTGTAAGTGGGCCTAAGGCCACATTCATTATAACCCATGCCCACAGATTAAGTTATATCTAAGTTTAATGAAAAATATATTTCATAAACAAATACAAGTTAATGTCTATTAATCCCTATAAAGAGATCCTGCAAGATGAACATCACATCTGTTGCTCAGTACCTGCACCAAGAGGCCCCTGATACATAGCAATTTATTAATGTTGCCAAGTACACTAGCATGGGCTCATGGGATTGTCTGCTTATTTTGTGACGAAAACTCCAAAAAATGATTTAAACATGATTTTCTCTCCAGACAAGACAATGTTGGCAGAAAGGATTCCCGTGCCCTCTAGTCCTGTTCCCATAGCCACCATTGACTTGGTACAGCAACAGACTGAAGACGTCATGCCACGCATTGAGCCCAGACTTCCTCCCAAGAAAACCAAGCACCAGGAAGAACAGGAGGACGTGAACAAGCCAGCCTGGGGCGTCAGCTCCTCCCCCTGGGTGACCTTTGTCTACGCACTCTACCAAATTAAAGAGATGATGCAGCTAACAAGAGACAACCGTGCTCCTGAGATACAGCCTTTGCAGGTAAAGTCCCTACCTTAAGTGGGCTCAGTTGTGTTAATTATTCACTCACCAAGATTTATGGTAGGTCTAGTGGGCAAAATAAGACACACAAATAATTTTAGTATTCTATGACAAGTGCATCATAGAGGTGTATACAAGGTTGTGCAGAGGGAAAATTTCACCTTATGGAGCACAGGAAGGCTTCACAGAGAAGACATTTCTTGAAAGAAAGAAAATTTTAAAAATCCAATAAATTGTAGATTTCTTTAAAATTTCAGTGTTGACACGTACCAGTTCCAGTGAGCATATATGGTTCTTGCCATGGGAGACCGTTAACTATTAATTTCTGTAATTCTAAAATTCTAGTGGGGACATTATATATAATAGGACTTCAATAAATAATCTGATGAATTAATGAATTCTGTATGAGTCTAATGGGATACGCAACTTAGTGGAAGTGTTGTTTTGCTGGTGGCCTCATGTGAAAAATAAAAAGTATGATTTTTCTTATCCCTGGAGATGTGGTCTCTCCTGAGTAAAGTCAAATCATATTGATAAAACTGGGGGTAATCGTAACTAAAGCTATATACTGCCTTTGGAAATGATTAAGTGTGACTTCTATGAATAGTCTGGCTAAAGTAATGAGTCTACTTCCTTGTGTTTAATCATGTCCTTTTACTTGATGAGTCATGGTCAGCTATATATATTAGAGTAGCTTCCGAGGACACATAAGAAAGACAAAAATAAAGAGTAATTTGGATAATCTCCTTTTTAAAAAATAGTTTGAACTATGTTAGTTCAATTTCTCATGACTTTGCAAACTAACATGTAATATTTCTATAATTTAAACCAAATCTGATTTCTTCACCCATAATCATAATGCATCCTGGTGTATACATGATCCTATTCATTTATCAAGATTATAAACTCACATGAATCCCCTGCCCAGTCAAAATGGAGAGTATCAGGGTGGGAGGAGCATATAAAGGATGTGAAGCAGGAGAAAGGATGAGATCTTCTGGTTGAATAGCAATGTTTTCATTACTTTGGGTACTCAACCTTATTTTTATGGAAGCCTATTAGGCTTATATATCATTGCACTTTTTTTTTTTCTGGCATGTTAGGATCAATAAAAACTGGCTGGTATGGCTTGGTTATTCTTATGAATAAGAAGTCATTATATTAAGATTTCTTTACATTTTAGAATCAATCACAGAAATAAAACTTTTTTTGGTGCTCAGTTATTTGAAATGATATATACTAATTCAGAGAAAAATCCATTTTGGTTCTTTATTTATCTTGAGAGAGAGAGAGCACACACGCACAGTGAGGGGCACAGAGAGAGAATCCCCAGCAGGCTCTGCACTATCAGTGCAGAGCCCAATGCGGGGCTCAATCCCAGGAACCATGAGATCACAACCTGAGCCGAAATCAAGAGACGCTTAACCGACTGAGCCACCCAGGTGCCCCGGAAAATCTGTTTTTAGAAAAACATGTTTCCTGATTTGTATAAGTCAGAATGTATCACGGAATGTGGCAACATGGCATCTTACAGACGTGCTGTGGGTGATGCGCTGGGGTATGCGTGTACTCCTAGTTTCTTATAGTGTATGACCTAAGTGGTTGTTGCCATTCTCTTTTTTCACGCAGATGTTCTGTGTTGTTTGACTTTTAGCGTGCACTTTAAATCCCCAAATATACATCAGGACTCTTAATTTCAGGACATTCTTTCGTGGCTTTGTGTCTGAGGCTGAGAAGCCTTACTTACTTTCTGTCAGACAAGTGCCTCCAGCTCTTGAATTCTGCAGTCTCAGCAAATGACCTGAGTTTCAATTCTATGCTGCTTGCTCAGTGACTTATCACAGTGATGGAGGCTCAGTAAACATTTGTCGATGTAAATTATTTTCCTAGTAGTAACAGGCATTTTGGTAGTGATGTTCCGTTATCCACAAGATACGTCTACTTACAGTGTTTGTGTTTTTCATGCGGCTTTGGCAGTTGCACATAGGAAAAGAGATGAAAGGTAAGACATTCTATCTTTATTCCTCTTACTTGTTCCTTGAAGTTACTTCAGGATGATCTCCTCATGTTCCCTATATCTTACTTGAAAGCATATAAAAAGTGTTGGATTTATTTGTTAGCACCGACTACAAAACATCTTTTCTTTTTTCCTTCCAGGGGACCAGTGAGAATCGGGAAAATTCTCTAGCTGGTGGAGTCCGGCCTGTCCCATGTGAGACTCATTCTGACCCATCCAGAAACCAGCCATCCCCTCAAGCAGCAGCATCTCGGACACAGAGCAGCCCCACTCACCCCAGTGTGGACCAGCGTGTGGAGAAGGAGGACCAGCAGGCTCAGCCTGCCGCTGGGGGACACTGAGGGCTCCCACTCATCTCCCACCCTGCATGGAACTGGGCCCCTCTGCCAGGACAGAGGGAGAGGCTCCCTGAACCCAAGACATGCCTCACCTTGAGAAGCATAGCACTATATACTCTTCTAAATACCTGAATTCATCAACATGGAAACACACACACACACACACACACACACACACACACACACACACACACAGAAGCTACAGTACATATTGGCAGAAACAGGTAAATTTCTATAATCCCACTGGAATCACAGAAGGGAAATAAGAGTTCGGTAAGGACTTCAGTTCTTTGGTTGGTTAGGTTAAGAACTGTAGGACTTCTTTGCCAGGGCAGTTAGGGTTGAAAGCAGCAGTTACACTAAGTAAGTGGAGGGAAAGAAAGTGTTTCAAGGTGAATGCTGATACAGTTTCCCTCTTTTGATTATTTATTCTAATTATTTGGTTCTTAATGCAAACTGGGAAGAAATAAAATATATCTATAATTTTGTTTCTCTTGAAGAGAGCTATTTAAAAAATTACAAGACATATTTAAGAAGTAGCCAGATAAAAGTTACTAGCTTATATGCTTTTGTTTAAAAAACAAAACAGAGAAACAGGAAAAAGTTTCATCAGAAACTTGGCATATCTCTAGCAAATATATTTTTATATGTATATCGTATATAATGAAAATAGTCCATTCTTTGAGCAGCAAAAGCCGTACTGACTACCACAAACTAAGCTGAGCTTTAAATGCCTTTTGTTTTTAAATGGGCTTTAAGACAAGAGGACAGAATATTTCAAATAAACCAACCAACTCAGTATCCTATGGCTTGACAGACAAGGGTTTACCAAATATATTGATACTGTAAATAGCCTCTATCACTATTTCACAATTTTATAGTGATTTGGGCTCTAAATAGCTGATGGAATTTTTAAAAAAATACTGAATTCCTAAGGGTTTCTTTAATTAAGCAGTACTATTTACAAATAACAGTATAAGATTTAAGTGCCTGGGAGAGGGATTATAATTTTTAAAAATTACACAATGGGTAAGTTTTTGTTTTGTTTTTGGTGAAGGGAAAAGGTGGTGAACAGGAAGCCAGGAATGGAAAGGATTAAGAAGTAACTATATTTTCCAATGACTAAAGAAATAATCTCAGTGTATTCCTTTTCATGAAGATACAGTCAGACACTGGACAGATGAGACAGGGGTGTGCTACTGTAAATATTATACCTACAGTCAGAACAGTGGCTAGGTGACTCACGCATAAAGCTTGCTGCTAAAAATGAAAAGCTAAGGATACTAAGAAGCCTTGGGGGAGGGCTGTGGAAAAAGCACTGCTTTAGCTGAATGAAGGTCAATGGTATGTGTAATAACTGTGAGTGAGCACAGGAGAGAGGAAAGAAAAGAATAGAGTTAAAAATGAGAAACTCACCTTACCTCCTGACCCTGATTAGACAAGATCAGTTGTAAAGTGAGGGCCTCTCCACGACACCATACTTCTGCCCAATACTGCATCTGGGAGAAGAAAGTCTATACTTGGATGTTTAGCTTTGCCACAAAATACAGCTTAAAAATAAAATAATGGAAAGAAATAGAATTAAGCAAATAGTTATTTTTGCACTTGAACTGAAACGTACTGTACTGTAAATTATCATGACTCATTTTAAGTGACCTTTAAAATCAGATGTATTTATTATGCTTATGTAACTATAGAAATAAAGAAGTGGCTGACAGGCTGAACCTCACCTATGAATGTACAGTATGTGGATTTGTGACACTGACTTTAGGAAGTCAAAAACTTATACTGTGTCTTGTGTTTACAGTTCTGATTTATTCCTTTGAAAAGCCTGCTGTTTTGGAAATGCACAGTTGACATGTTGAAATAAAAATAAATATCATTTTTAAGTATTTCTTAAATGATAAAGATGTGACCAAACAAATAAAAGCCCTTTACTCTGGAATAATTGAGACCAAATTCAACAGGCCTTTGTTATGGAACATTTACTATGAACGCTGATGCATTGATGCAGTAATTTCTAGCCTTTTTAGGGAAGATACCTTCATGGGGTTCTGCACTCTGTAACTTTTTCTTGCTGTCCTCAAAGTGCCATGTGGCATTTTAAAAAATATTAAAGTGTATTCAAATTAAATTCTGATACTTTTATAACCCCAGTTGAGATTCCTTGGGAATCCCCAGAGTTGTCACAAAACCTGGGCTGATATAATCACTGTCTTAAGTCTTATTTCATACTCTTTCTCTTATGAGTGTAGAAAGAGTAAATTATCGGAGTCCTGAGCTTGTGTGGATCCAAAAAGGCTAGTTGCTAATTATCAAACTATTTATTCAAAGCCTTAAGTAGAATATTAGATGATTATAACACACATAGATCCACTAGCCGGTAAACCTCAGGAATAGCCTAAGTTATTCATAGGAAGAACAACACTACTTTACTGGCTTACTACTCTCACCATGGGCCACAGGAAGTGATTGCCTCAACACTCCATGCTTCTCCTGTGGTACAGGAGGCCACTCCATGCTTCTGCTGTGGTACAACAAGCTACAGAGCAGCCCTGGCCTGCACCTGTGCCTGATTCGTGTATGTGGTTCTATTTCCATTAGGATTTCTAGATATTCCAAGATACATAGAAATCCAGTAACTTCAAACCCCTGGTGTTTTGTTAGTTGTGAGTGTCATACCCCTTATACTCTGGAGGTGACTTGGATAGTCTGGCAACCCTGTAGACAAAATTTGGGAGGCTGGCCGGGACCCTGAAGGCCCATGTCACAGGAGTCAGGAAAGACAAGCCAGTACCCAGGAGCAACGGCTTTGGTAAAGCAGCACCGTCTGGTATGGTAGCCATTAGCCACAGGTGGCTATTAAGCACTTGCAATGTGGCTAGTGCATCTGAGGAATTAGATTTCTCATTTTATTTAAACAGTCACATGAGGCTCATGGCTACCATACCTGGACACTGTAGTTGTAGAGGAAGAGATCACTTTGGGGTGATCTCTGGGCCTCCGTTCTCTCATCTTCAGTATGAGAGGCTGGACCCTAAAATTATGTTATTCTGTGAAGATGAGGCATGCTGTGTCAGAGCTGACTACAGGGAAGTGAAAAGTGATTTTCCCTTTAGAAGTTCTGTCCTTTGGTGCGTGGGGATAAGACAAAGCTACTTCGGAAGCCCCAAAACGCTCCTGTGCCATTTCCGCAAAGCTCTAAGATTACCTGACTCAAGAATTCCAAACCATCAAGCAGATGGGGAGACAGTGGGACCAAATAAAGGGGTGAGAGAAAGGGAGACTGGTTTCTCAAGTCAGAAAGTAATTTACCTTATGCCAGACAAACCGTGGCTTAAGAGAGTAACTGGAAATATGTTGACGTCTGGACTGGGGGAGAAATGAGCCCAGTCCAGGTGGCTCTCACTCAGCTCTCATCTGCTTCAAGTGGCTAATGCAAGACCATCTGCACCACTGTGGCTCCAGGAAGATTTTAGATGGCAACCCAGGAACCTGACAGCGCTGGGGGTAAATTGCGGGTTCTGGAGTGCCACTGTCTGGACTTGAGTCTCAGCTCTGCCAGAGGAAATTTACATATATTCACAACCTCTCTGTGCCTCAGAGGCACTGTAAAATGACGGTGATTGTAGTATCTGCCTTCAGGTTGTTTTGATGTTGAAACACAGAGGTACCTGACACAGTGTGCACTATAGATACTGCCATCGTTGCGTGGCCAAGAGCCCATGGCAAGAGGAGTGCAGTCTCATCTCCCCAACCAGCACCCCGTTCTCTTCATAGTTTGTTAACACTGACATCTATAATAAGATCGCATTCCCCCAGACTACAGTGCTATGTTACGATGTTTGCCGACACCTAGTAAGTTGTATAGTCAAGCATTTGGTTCCAACGTGAATTATAATCATTAAGTTGGTTGCAGATATGAGTTCATTAAGGGACAAAATTAAGCAAAATATAAGTTGAGGAGCTGGGAAAGAATGACAAGTAACAAGGGCCAAATCTATCGTGTGCAAAAGCCATAGACAGGAGAGGTTATAGGATATCTGTTCCACAGTTTCAATATTTCTTTTTTGTCTAAAAGGTGTCAAAAAGATGTAAGCAAGAGTTTTATAATCATTTAACAAGTTACATACCCTCTTTCCAAATTGTCAGCTGATATTATTCTCTTCACCTGTAAACTTGTATTTTAAAAAGGTCAGGAACTTTTTGTTCCCTGAAAATCTCAATGGGGGCAGGGGGGAAGGGTCTCAAAAAAATAACGTGTAGACCAGTGCTACTCAATTCTAATTTACTTTTAGTGTACAAAAGTACAGATTTGCAGTAGTTTGGAGGCGGGGGAATTGGTCCATTGCCCCAGAGTTGGCACACACACATAAATTCAGGAGATGTAGTCATCTCTTCAACTGATCAGCCACTTAACTTGACTTTGTTTTTTTAAAGATGGCAGGAAAGGAAATAGCAAGGGCACGGGCCCTGACACACTGAGCCTTACATTCTGATTATACCACTTTAGCTACCTATGTCCTTTAGCAACCTTCTCTGAGTCTGTCCTCAGTTGAAAAATGGAAATAATGCTAAAGTATATTACAGTGATTGTAAGTCAAAATGAAGAGGCATAGAAAGTGCCCAGTATAGTACTTGACAGATCACCAATAAATGCTGGTTCTCCTCCCCTTTCTCCTTTTGATTATTCCTTTCTGGAAAATGGACCAAATGTAAAAAATAGATTCTCCCAAATTATTTAAATAATAGTGGTTAAAATAGTGGGTGGCTCAGTTGGTTAAGCACCCGGCTCTTGATTTCGGCTCAGGTCATGATCTCACAGTTGTGTGGGGGGCCCCTGTGGGGCTCCTTGCTGGGTATGAAGCCGGCTTAAGATTCTCTCCCTCTGTCCCTCCCCCGCTTGTGCTCACATGTGTGTGTGCTCGCACTCTCTCTCAAAATAAAAAAAATTTAAACAAGGGGTGTCTCTGTGGCTCAGTAGGTTGAGTGACTTTGGCTCAGGTCCTGATCTCGCTGTTCCGGAGTTTGAGCCCCGCATCGGGCTCTGTGCTGACAGCTCAGAGTCTGGAGCCTGTTTCAGATTCTGTGTCTCCCTCTCTTTTTCTGCCCCTCCCCTGCTTGCGCTCTGTCTCTCTTGCTCTCAAAAATAAATAAACATTAAAAATATTAAAAAAAAATTGAAACAATAAAGAGCAGCTATCCCATTGAATGTGTCTTCCAAGATGTATCCTACTAAATATACACTCAGCCCAAATCTCCTGTGACCTGTGAAGGCATCACATTCAGAGACCATAGCAAAAATATGCAGTTACCTTAAAATGGTAACTAGATTCCTAAGCCAGAGAAAGACTGAAGATTTTAAGAACGTATCTGAATGAAGAACATGCCCAGTAGAAGGGGGTGGAGATGCTGGTCAGTGACAACAGCCACAGAGAGGAAAAGCTGGCAGGGTCTGCATAAAGGAGGCCTGTGCCAAAAGATTTAGTACCTCATCACGTTAGGATAGTCCCACTGAGGGATTAAATTAGACTTTTTGGCCTGGTGACATCAAACACTTGAATTATGTAACAAACTCCCTTTGTTCTCTTTCTGCTCAAGCAACCTTATTCCTACTATTTGACCCCTCATAGATCTGCCTTCTGGGAGAGAATCTGCTGGTCTTATGAATTCAAGTGTTTTTATCCTTATGCTAATTTTATTTTTGGCTGTGAGTCACTAAATACACTATATGAATTGGCTAACTCATGTGGTAAACTCATCAGTGTCATACCTCCTGGTGGGGGTCTCAGAAGGCAGCAGTGGGGTCACCTACAAACACCTCTCTATCTTAATGCAGGCATCTTCGAAATTCTACACCCATTATGTTATTTATGCAACAGCTGGACAAAAAAGGCTGATTTAAAAAACTGTACTTCTCTAGGAAATAACCTCATACACAATAATCATTTTTCTTTTCTTAACACAACTGCAGGGGTCTTAATTTATGAACTTGTTTCGATATATTGATATAATCCATCATCTATTCCAAGCCTCTTAAAAACTGAAATCTCTTAAATTTCTAGATTTTTAAAAAAAAGATCATAAATTGAAATACCGTCCTAAACATCAGATGGACATTCCCCTCTGATTCAGCCCTTAGTATTATTGGCAAAGTGTACAACCAATTCACAAAGCAATTTTTGTGATATGTAAAATGTGTTTTAAAACATTTTAAAAATAACATTTGAATGATATAATTGTTTAAGCATGGCCCCCTACGCTAAATCTCACCCACACATTTTGGTGTCAAATAGCCCCAACTTGCTAACAACAGTAAGCTTTTATGAGGCACCTTGCATAAGCACTAACACAAAGCGTCTGTTCTGTTCCATAATTGCACACCTATGGCGATATGAAGCACGAAGCCAACTTTTAACCGTGAAGGGCAGAGCCATTTTACTGAATGGTCATTTAAACAGTTTAAAGGACTTTAAATAAAGGAGGGAGAGGGAGGTGGGAGGGGGAAGACAGAGAAGAGAGAGGAGGGAAGGGAGAAAGGAAAGAAGAGAAAAAAGCTCTCCTATGGGAGTCATCGGTGTATTGCTTCACAGGGATTAGAACTGTGATCAGCACTATAATAAACCCCAAATCAAATGAACACAACAGAAATACACCAAATGTATCACAACTAATGCTTGTAACTGTTTTGCTTTTCACAGTACTCACAATAACAGAAACTGACAAATCCATGATTTCCTCTAAAATAAACCTGAAAAACAGCATCCCAGAAGACTCTTGTACTCTTCCTCTCTTTAGCTGTTTTTATTGTGATGGTCCCACCCAGCTTGACCCACTAGGGCCTCCTTCTGCAGCCAGCCCCTCTTCAACATGGCATAGGTAAGGCCCAGACTGCAGCTGACTGTGCACACATCATTCAGACACACATTCTGCCAAAAACTGCCTCCTGGGAGGTGAACATGGTGAGCACAGCACTGATGCATCTGACACATTCATAATATACCGGCAATAAATTTAATTATAAAAAATTCAGATAAAACTATAACAAAAGTGTCAGACCTGTTTACACTTACAAAACAGTCATCATCATAATCATCATAAATTTGAATGGAAGATTCTTTGATATTTGAAATCAATCTATGTGAAAGCACAGATTGAATTTAGTGCATTTCACAAAGACTGCAGAGCTCTTAATACTGAAAGGTGTCTTGTAAAAAGAGGAACTTGTAAAATACTGACACACTGCTTCAAAGAGAAAATATTATTTGAAAATCAACCTAGAAAGTTCCAAATGGGTAGCCATGCTCTCGTTTTAACAATTAGAAACACTCTACTGATCTTGGCTCAGGAAAGCAGCTCCTAAATTTTCTGTAATGTCCTTCCTCCGTATCCACATCCCTCCTAGTAAAAAGAGATTCCTCATTCTGTATGCCTCTTTAAGAACTCAACACAGCAAAACCTTCTTTAAGTGAATCAATTTAGCACATCTTAACCCTTAGATTGTTTTGCCATGTTCAGATCTTTTCTCAGCTCTTAGTTTTGGCCTTCTTTCCCCAGGGTCAAAGCTCAGGGTCATTTCACTCCGGAGAATCAAGAAAAAAATATTTGTTCTCTGAAGAAAGATCACAAGTCTGTTGTGTAGGAAACTGTTACAAATATATATAAATTTTATATATATATATATATTATATATATATAAATATATATAAATTTTAAAAATGGACCAGTCAACTCAAAATGTCACAAGAGGTTAAGTGTCTTCAATTGCAATATACAAAAAATTATAGAAAATAATTCTTTCTAAAATTTATATGTCTATAAAAATCTTATCAAACTTTAAAATATAATCTTAGGAAATGTTTCTCTATCATAGTTACCAAATAGATAGTTGTCCATTATTAAAAAATAAAAAAGTCACCAATACTGTGAGATCCAAGGCTGTGGGGAGATGGCCCCTAGGCTCACCTCTGAAGGTCTCTTCTTAACCCTGAGTTGTAGGTAACATTAGGGCTGATGTCTAGTCCCAGTGCTGCCTCTAAATAGCTTTGTAGTTTTGGACAAGTTATTGAACCTCCCCAAATCTCAATTCTGCCATCATTAGCATTTTCCAAACTGCTCCAAGGAATATCAATCTCACGGAAAAGGGTTCTGTGGTCAAATTGAGTCAGAAATGGCAGCACACAGTTTCTATCCAGGAGATTGACAATGTCCATCGTCAGTATTAAAGGCTCTGAGAAGTCCTGCGGTACATTTGTTTAACTTTGTTTCTATCTTAGTTGACCTCACAAACCCTTTACTGACTAGCACTAATTAGCACCCTGTGGATTATACTTTGGAAAACACTGGTCCAGCATATCTCAGGTCTCTTCCAACACTTATATGCAGTCTTCAGACACAGGTTCTGAGGTTAAGATTTAATGCCTGGTGTTGACAAGGCAGATGTTCATGTTAACTTGCTCTTTGAAGATCAACATGATTCTCTTGCTCCTAATGAAAGTCTTCATTCAAGGGAAGTGGCAATGACTCTCACAAAATCTTGATGACTACAATAAGTAGCAGAACTCACCAAGAACGAGAAGTTATCTTCAATAGTGTTCAGTTTTCCTTTCCAGTATGACTCTTCTCCGTAGCAAATGCTTTTGCCACTGTTCCCTAGAACCGTTCTGCCCAATGTTAATAGGATCCTTGCCCTTAACCCATTTCTTGTCCAAATGAAGTCAGTGGTCATCAGGCAGTCCTCAGGTTAAAAAGCTGTTCTTCCAAGAAGGCACCCCCAAAACCATATTGCTCTTCATGCAGACTAATTTCTTCAGGCGACAAGTGGCTTCCTCCAAGAACAAAGTCTGCAAATCTAATAAGTAGTTTTTTTGTTTTAAATAAAGTTAATGTTATCACAGAAAGGTTTATGTGGAAGATAACATGTTCTCTTGCTATTTATCCTCTTTTTAATTAAATTTGACTTTACATCAATAGAGAATGGCATTTATACATTGGGTGTAAAAATGGGAATGGCTTAGGTGATCCCTCTGTAGATATTCAGAGAAAGAGCAGAGAAGGAGGCCGACTTACGAGCACTGACTGCTGCCTTTCCTAACGAGTCCTGTTTTCTAATTCCTTTTCTCTTATTAGAGTCATTATTCATTCATTATTTTAGTACATCAATACTTTCCCCCTTCAATGTTTAATTTGAGGGCACTGTTATTTAGATAAAACTATGAAGGAAGGGAAGCAGTAAGGAAAAAGATTTTGGGACAAAGATGTCTTTCCTGGTAAGCTTTGACAATTACTTTCAACACCGGTCGCTTCTCATGTGGAAGTTATGTTTATGACCTTCCCTATCAAACATCAGGTCACTATTTGTCCTGACATTAGCAGCTCTGTGCAAGTCAGAGCACTGAAGAAAGAGCAGGGCCACTGACAGTTTCCGCATCATGGGTTCTCCTGGGCAGCAGTCTGTTCCTAATGTGAAGTACCTGTAGCAAACCGTCACAGTGTTTTCACAATCATCCCAACCCCAGTGTGGTCCCGGCAGCTGAGCAGGGCTTACTTGTTAGGAGCCTGGAGTCTGGAGACTACCAGCCACGTGGGGAAGTCGGGCCTGCGGCAGGCTCCACGCAGCTCCTCCAGGGCACTGCTTGTCTCAGCATCAGCCTGTTCCCGGTATTCATCTTCAGTAAGATACTTAAACACTGGCTTCTTGGATGTCCACCATTTCTTCATTTTCCTAAAACATGTGGCATTTGGTTGCTAGATTCCTGGTCATATTTGACTGCTCAATTCAACCCTTAAGATTTATAAAACTACATTTCTTAGAAAGTAACAGTAATACTTAACTTCCTTGACACCACACTATACTTTTTTATGGTTCTTACTGTGACTATGGAATACAGAACATGCAGTTTGGGCTAATAGTACATTTCTTCTCTTCCTGGACCATCCTAAATAATGTTCTTAGGAATTTGCGACTCAATTTCTGATAAACATGTTAATTGTATTCTCAGTAATTTTTAATCGCACAATCAGACCATTAAAAGTCTGGTTTCCTTATGCTTAGCCTGCTCATTATCTTGGGCACTAACAGAAGCAAATCTTTTGAGATACCGTTTTACAGAGACCTGGTAGAATTCATGGCCACTTACTTGCTAGACCTAAAGGAAAAAAAAAAAAAAAAAAAAAGGAAGATTTGTGGGATATCACCTCCACCTAGTGGTGGTGATTCTGACTAATCCTAGAGACAGGGAGTAAATACCATACAAAGGTCGTTTGTGTACAATAATTTATAATTCCTCCTTTGCTTACATGCTAAGGGGCTCATTATTGGAATTTTCTTTTTGAATCAGGAAAGTCCTAAAGGGGAGAATCTCATAAAGATGGTAATGATGATAAGGTTTTAACACATATGTTACATTTATCAATGAATTTTTAAAAATGTTCTTGGGTGGTTTAAAATTTAACCAGAGATTCCCAAATCTGGATAAGTACAAGAATTACCAGGAGGTGGTTAAACATATATTTTCTGGAGTGTTGGGACCTGAAAAGTCTTTTAAAGATTGTGTGGTGGATGATGAGTCGGATTGAGGAACCACCAATATTGTTTCCTTTTCCTTGTCTGAACACCTAGCCTGGTCTCCCTAGAGGAAAACCTCTGGTCTCTGAGCAGAAGACTGGACACAGTCCTGGCTTTGAGTTTCACCCACTGTATCAACTGAGGCAACTATTAACAGCTCTGACCCTCACTTGGCTCATATGAACAAAGTGAAAGCAACAACATCTACCTCACAGGACACCTGGGTGGCTCAGTGGGTTAAGTGTCCAACTTTGGCTCCGGTCATGATCTCGTGGTTTGTGAGTTCGAGCCCCGTGTTGGGCTCTGTGCTAACAGCTTAGCCCAGAGCCTGCTTCAGATTCTGTGTCTCCCTTGCTCTTTGCCCCTTGTGCACTTTTGCCATCTCTGTCATAAATAAATAAACTTAAAAAAAATTTTTTTTAAATATAACATCTAAACCTCATTAGGTCACTATACAGGTTAGATGAGATATTTTGTGTAAAGCGAGTGGCCTATAGTAAGTGTTCAATAAGGATAATCAAGAGAGTAGCTACCATATATTAGGATATATTCAAACAGCTCTTTGTAAAACTAAAATACTGTACAAATCAAGGTATTATTTCTCTGGTTTGTTATTTATGTTCCTGTTTTGTTGTTGTTTTGTCTTGTACTTGTTCACATAATTATTCATTAGCAAAATGAAAAGCTAAAGAAGTTACAAAACATTTTATTAGGTTTGTGTTAACAGAATGCACAGCAAATGCATAAAAGGACCATCACACAGGTAACAGAACACACCTTACACTTGGTGAGGCAGCTGGAGGTTTAAAACAAAAGGGGCCCAAATGCTAACCCGCGTTCCTCAAGCCACAAGCCTGGCAAAGGACCCAGGCCTGGGGAATGTGGATGGCTAGCCTCCTCCCAGCAGAGGGACCTCTGATAGTCCCAGGCACCTTTGGCCTCTGAGGCAGTGCAGAGAGCAGCTAGCAGCAGCCCCTCTGTCCCAGCCTCGCTACCTTGCAGTCTTGCCAACATTCTCTGCACAAGGGCCCTGTCCTGTCACTGGCTATATGTGTAGTAGCAGATCCATAGACTATAGTTACCAGAGTCTCCTTCCTCTCAGCCAGGTTTACCTCATAAATATTTATTAACACCCTCACTCCCTCACTGTCTCTCTGCCCGACTCTGGGCCCTCATCACCTCTTGCCTGGACTGCTATGATGTCACTGTCCCAGGGCCTCCCGCTTACATCCACCCTCTGTGCCAGAAGGCAGATGGGCCACATTCTGCCACCCAATGAGGTTCACGGTCTCTGCTTTGATTGTGTTAACTGTATTTTTATTTTTAGATTAGTTGCCAACATTTAAAAATAATAAGAATTCACATTCAAATCCATATTTCCAGCTTTTCTAAAAAAAAAACAAAAGATCTGGCAAGGCAGAGCCCATATTCCTATGTGGTAATAATCAGCTCAAGCTGAGTAGTAACTGCCCCCTTACTGATGAGGTTGCATTGTAGAATTTCTCACAGTCCTCATGATGGCCCCACTGACTCACCCCTGCTCAGCATCACCCAGTCAGGACCAGCCCCAAGCATTTGGATTTGTAAGTCTGGTCTAGGCAGCAGGCAGAGAATGCTGACTGCATTGCAGAATGGCTTCTTGCCTCCACTGTGCACAGGATCCGACTAGCTTCCTTAACACAGCCTGTGATGCCTCCACAACCTGGCCGACGGCCACCTCCCTTGCCTGCCTCATGATGCTACCAAACTGGGCTTTCTCCCTGTCAGGGAGGTCCTTCCCACATTTATTCACCCGGCTGTTTTAATTCCTTAAGATTCAGCCCAGTAATATCTCTTTCAGGAACTCTCCTGAACTCTCTCTATGTGCCATAGTCCCTGAACAGGCATATTTTTAACACTCCAAAGATACAGAAACGCATGCTGATGGCGCAGCAAGTACACCTCAAGGGTAGGGACTATCTCCTTCATCTGTGCACCTGACACAAAAACAGGTGTTCAGGCTCAGTGACTAAGGAGAGACATAATACAGTTGTGACAACAGAAGCTACCTCATCTCTCTTTCTGTATTTTTCAAGGGCTTAAGCCTTAACTTTATTAAAAAAAATTTTTTTTTTAACCTTTATTTATTTTTGAGACAGAGATAGACAGAACATGAATGGGGGAGGGTCACAGAGAGAGGGAGACACAGAATCTGAAACAGGCTCCAGGCTCTGAGCTGTCAGCACAGAGCCCGACGTGGGGCTCAAACTCATGGACCGGAGATCATGACCTGAGCCGAAGTTGGACACTTAACCGACTAAGCCACCCAGGCGCCCCTTAAGCCTTAACTTTAAACCTAAAAAAACCCAAAAAGTCTAAGCATAAACAATACATTCATTTAGCTCTATTTCATAAGCACAACAAATACCTTTAAAGCAATCTTGGGTCCTAATGAAAGGAAATGTAGAATAAAAGTAGAAATTGTAGGCAACCCAGAACCCAAGTAATTTTGCCCCTGATCTCAGTAAGTTCTAGGTGAGCTGTAATTACCTAGTATTTGGGGGGAGACCTCTGAAAGATTAATGAAGACTAGAAATGGAGATGGGATTAGATGCTTAAATTCTCTATCCGCTTTCTCTCCCAAATCCCCAGATGAAATGTAGTTAATTGTGAGACTAAATAGGACACATCCAAGAAACTTCCCCAAACAATAAAGAAAACCAGAACTCAAAATGTCACATTTACAAGGAGAAAAAAGATACGCACCACCTCATATAAGTGAACGCCTTCAGTGGGTAGCGTAGACTCCTGGAGGCCAGGATGAGGATCAGAGCTGCATAGGAGCCCTGGGGCACGGTGACTCCACAATAGATCAGAACCAGGGCGAGGAGCCGCAGTGTCCACGTCAAAAGAGTCACGCTCCTTTCATCAACCAGGGGCCCATGCTTATAACAAACAGCAAAGCTGAGCAATCCAGCTACCAAAACATAGCCTGTAAAAGCAGAAGAACTTGAAAATCTGAACCTGAAAAGTTATGTGAAACATCCTGTTAGAGCCTTGACTTAAGCAGAAAACCTTCATTTGTGTTTTCTTTTTCCAAAGAAGTAAGGCTGAAAAACACATAGAGGGGTAGTTATTCCTTCAATGTGAGATACTGTGCTGACTTTTTGTGATAATTAAGGTTGTCTAATAATAAATTATTATGATATGTATATTTTTTAGAGTCCTAGATGGGCAAATGTTACCATAGTTCCTTTGGTCAGGAATAAGCCTCAGCATATGTCACAGTTGGCTACAAACCCTATTTTTTCATTTTTACTTTCTAGTCAAAAAAGGAAAATATAGTGGAGGGATCAGTCTATATCCCCCCTAATACAGTGCTCAGTTTCTACATTAATAATGGCAGGATGATGAGATATTCTGCATCCTCCCTCTGATCTGATGTGAAATACACATCTCCTCTGATGTATACTATGAAAAATGGTTCACTTGTGTCTAAGAAAGCCTCAAGATCTAATTTCCAGTTTAGGAAATACAGGGGAGAGAGGAGCAAGTTAAATTATACCACAAAGGAGTAATCAGAAAAATCCAGACAGTTGGGACACTCTACAGGACAACTAGTCTCTTCACCAGAGCACTATGATGAAAAAAGCAATTGTTATGGATTAAAAAAGACCTACAAGACATAATAAATGCAAAATATGGTACTGGACTATATCCCACCTTATACAGACCAACCATCAAGGACACTGGGTGAATCTGAACATGGCCTGAGTAATTTATGTAATTATTGATTTTTTTAAGATTTAACAGTTATTTAACTATAGAAGAAAATGCTCTTTTTTTTTAGAGATGTTTACTGAAATATTTAGAAGAACATACCCTGATATCTGTAATTTACTTTAAAAATACTTAAGCATAAAAAGAAAAATGAGCTAAAGACATAAAAATCTTCAATTAAAACAAAAATTGATTGCTTCTGTTTTGGGTGGGTGGACTTATGTGAGAAGTTTGGCACTAAGGGCTTAGGAGAAGGTTGACCCTCCCATTCTCCATTATTCCCCAATTAAAACAAATAAATAATTTTTAAAACTTGTTCATTTGTTTTTGCTTTCAGGAAATAAGAACAAGTGGTTTCTTAATAGCTTCTCTGTTTCTGAAAATTCAAGTTTTCATTAGTAATTTATATTTAGGATTTTTCACCTTTCATGCTGAATACATTAAGAAAAAGAAAGAGTCATGATTCAAAGCATAAAAGCAGTCAAAAGGGACAAATACTTTTTTGCTCTTTTCATCATTAGTACAGAAAACTAAGAAAGATGTCATTGGGAAATAGACTAAAATGAGATCTAAAAGGGTTACCTGGGTGGTTCAGTCAGTTGGGTGTCCGACTCTTGATTTCGGCTCGGGTTGTGATCTCACCGTTTGTGAGTTCAAGCCCCCCCATCAGGCTCTATGCTGACAGGGAGAAGCCTGCTTGGGATTCCGTCTGTCTCTCTCCTCTCCTCTCTCCCTCTCTCCCTCCCTCCCTCCCTCCCTCCCTTCCTCTCTCTCTCTCTCTCTCTCTCTGTCCCTCCCCCACTTATGCTCTCTCCAAATAAATAAATAAACAAACTTAAAGAAAAAGAGAGATCTAATGAACTGAAATCATCAACTGTGGGAATAAAATAAAATGTTTTTAACAGCACTTCTCCTTAGTTCAAAAGGAAAATTTAGATGCTAGAGAGAAACATACTTCCAAAGGAAGGCCTCTTAGTTAAACTTTCAGCTTTGTCAATAATACATGTATATATATATATATTTTTTTTTAATTACCTACCTAATATATATATTCTGTTTTCATGCCATAGCCACTTCAGATCTTCCATCAAATGGCATACAACATAAACTGAAGCAAACCAACAACCAACCATTAGAGCCCAAAAGGTGCTATACTGTGTATAAAAGAGAATAAATGACACATTCACTCTCACAAAAATAGGAGGAAACAAATAAACCCTTTATATTATTAGAAACTTCTACATCACACTGCACTGAGGTCAATTCAAGGTGCTCTCTGGTGTCTTGTTAAAGTTATGGCCCATGAACCAGCAGCATTGGCATTACCCGGGAGCTTGCTGGAATGCAGACTCTTGGGCCCCATGGCAGATTCCCAAATCACAACCTGCATTTCAGCAGGATAATACTCAGGTAACTTGCATGTATACTAAAGGTGGAGGTGGAGAGGCACTGTTTTAAAGAATAAATTTATCTCAAAATAATGCCGGTGTTGCAAGCTTTAATCAGAGTATCTGCAACATTATCAACATTAACTAATATTTATCCTCAACTAAGTGCAGGGAATTCTTTCATTAAAGGTGTTTCGCAGAACTAATAATAATGAAGAAATCCCCAGTTGTAGCAATACTGTTACTCAAGGCCTTGATGGTTCAGCATCACGACATTCCTCAGCTCTGTCAAGATAAGAGAAATTTCTACTCAGCATAGAATCAGCCCCCACCACTCCTAAGAAAGATCTACTACCTGAAAATAAAAGGGTCTTGGGGCAACTGGGTTGCTCAGTTGGTTAAGCGTCCAACTTTGGCTCAGGTCATGATCTCACAGCTTCTGAGTTCGAGCCCTGCATCGGGCTCTGTGCTGACAGCTCAGAGCCTGAAGCCTGCTTCAGAGTCTGTGTCTACCTCTCTCTCTGTCCCTCCCCTCCCCGCACTCACACTGTGTCTCTCTCTGTCTCTCAAAAATAAGTAAACATTAAAAAAAGTGTTTTTAAATAATGGGGTCTCAAAAAAGTATCACCAAAAGTTATATTTACTTAAGGGTATACATAATAACAAATAAAAATGGAATCTCTAGAAAAAGATACATTTTAAAGCCAGTTTTGTAATACAGTGTAGAAATACAGTTTGAATTTGGAACTGTCATAATCAACGTGATTAACTTTGATCCATTTTTCATGTCTATGAGATCATGGTTTCCCTCTTTTATTCATTTATACACAGTATGCCTACCTTAGGAATAAACCTTTTCACCAGAAGCAGGACAAAGACTAACGTCATTAGAACACCTAGCACAGTCCCAGAAGAGTAAAAGAAGATAGGACTTCTGTCAAAACAAGCAAATAAAAGCCATTTAAATGCCAAGCAGCACTTTCAGTATTAAAAACTGTGTTTAACCTGACGATAGCAACTATAAAGAATACTAAGAAGAAAAACTCAGATGTTAGTTTTAATTAGATCCTATACTCTTAAAAAAATGAAATTTCTATACTTGAAATTTATAGTCAATAGCTTGCCACTAACTCAAAACAAAATGTCTGAGTTATCTATGTTTAGAATCTGATCCAAGAATAATTACTGAGTGCCTACCATGTAGCAGGCACTTGTCTCAGAGCTCTGCATGCATTCACAACAGCCCTGTAATATAGTTATCCATGTCAAAATTTTACAGAGGAGGAAGCTAAGACACCAAGAAGTTAAAGACCTTCCGTAAGTCAGTATCTGCCAATTGGAGGATTCAGGCTTATAGCCCAGCTCCTCTGAGTCCAAGCTTTACTCTTCAGGCTATGTAAGTAATATTGGTTTTATAAAGGCCATGGATTACATTAAACATACTTAATTGCATTACAAGAAAGATGAACAATATTAAGAATAGCAAGCTAAGAAGTAAAATATTATTGGCAAAGGACTCCTTTTTCATGAGAGAAGTTGTAATAAACAAAATATCAGGATGCTATGTTTATCCAAGAGTCAAATATTTGTTAAACTCAACCTTCTGTATCAGAGCCACAAATTTTGGAGGCAGCTTGAATCTAATAGAGAGAGCAAGCATCTGGCATCAGAAAACCTGAATATAAATCTCGGCCCTAGCAAGAACTAGTCAGTGATGATGAATGTTGGTTTTCTCATTGATAAAATGAGAACAATAATGCAAAGTTCACATAATTAAGAGGATCAAATAAAAAACGTACATTAATACGTAACACAAAATGATGCATGTAAAAGCATGCTGTAATATATATGTTACATATCATGTGTACTGTTTCTGGTTTTAAAAGGCCTTTCAAGCACTATCTTCAGAACTACTGTTTGTAAAACCTAAAGCAAGAACTGCAAACTAGTGTGGAAATACTTAGCATAGGGTCAAAATTGTCCTATACTCTTTTTAATTTACAAAATTAACACAATAAAAAGGGATACTTACCTACTCAAGGTCTTTGCATAAAAGAAGAGGAAAATACCTGCTACAAACACAAGGAAGAGTTTGAAATCCACAACTGGAATAAAAAAGACACACACACACAACAAAGACTTTGTGTCAATGTAGTTGGTAAAAGAAAAGTCACTTTATTGAAATGTCACTCCAGAAAAACTAAATCCATAAAATCAAGTATAATGAAAACAGACTTACTGTTTCGATTCACACTAATTGTATAGATAAATATCTTCCTGACAGGCTTCACAGAGAAGCACATGGTCTCTCCATATGGATTGATGATTATGGTAACTTCATTAGACTCCTTTGGTGTCCAAAAATTATGAATCACACATTTGATAAAAGATAGAATGGTTTCTGGATACTGACAATTATGTCTTCCTGTGATATATGCAATATTGAGCAGGCCTGAACTGGTAATTTTCACCTATAAAATAAGAACAAAGAAATCCATAAACACAGAAGTTAAAACTTCTCATAAGCTCCTTCAAATCATAAGCAGAGGAGTAAAGAGAGCCCAAGATAACTGGATAAAGAACACTCAGATATACACGATCCCAGGGATCCCAGGGATCCCAGGGATCCCAGGGATGGACCTACAGATCTGTGTTTCGTTCAAACGCACTGAGCACAGAGACTTTTGAAAGTGGTTATTTCTTCCCCTGAGTTGTAGGTGACTTAACTCCCTCCTGTAGCCAGTTGTTGTGGTCAAGGGACATGTGAAAAAGAATGACAAAAGTAATAGGTGGCCAACTATTTGGTTATAAACATGAGAGCAGGAATTATGTCTCTACCATTTTCTACTGTGTTGTGAGAAAAAGCACTTCCTTCTGGATCAGCTGAGCATATGTAATTCAGGCTTCTCTCCCCATGCCTCCTGAAGAAGGACCAGAATCCAACCACAGGTCCTATTCCAGTCTCACAACAAAGTACTGGCTACAGTACCCAGCAAACAGTGACAATCCAGTGTTCATTAAAGAACAACTCTGCTGCTGCCTTTCTCCCTCTCTATTCCTCTTCTCTGTCCAAGAGTAAGGCAAGCCTGAAAAGGATAGTGAGATCACCAACTCTGAAGACAGGGCATCAGGTGATATAACCCATTACCTACACTCATTTCTCCTGGACTTTAGTTCCTAGCTCACTGATGCTCTCTCTCTAATACTATTTCTTGTCATAGTTCTCAGGGTTCAATGTGTTTATTATGTACGCCAAACTCCTTCCAATGCTCTGATTCTCAGCATCTTGAGCTCCTACCCTCTTATGCTTGTTCTCTGCCCCACCTCAGCTAACTATTCCCACGGCCACACCCAGGACCTTGTTCATACCAAACTACAGCCCCTCTACAGGTTGTTTCATGCATCCCACTGGCTGACCACCAACTCCTACCTTTCTAGCATGCCCTGTATAGTACCTCGACCCCACTAAGCCTTTGACCCCACCATGGATCAAGCCATTTTTCCCCTGCTCCTCACCCCTTTGATGTCCTTAGCCCCTTCTTAATCCAGCTAAATTCCACGATCGATCATTACAAATCATTCTCTTGCAGGTACCCGACTCATTTGCACTGCTCTTGCTTTGTCACATCCACCTGCAAAATCCAACTCTCCACCCATTCTACTCTTGGCATTTGTACCACCCAATGGTGCTGGATAAACACACAGTAGCTTGACTTCAAGCCCCTGAATGGGAACCTGAAGTGGGACCTGCAGCTATAGGCGATCACACCACATTCCTATCTATTCTCCACTCTCTTCAACAAAGATTTCACAGCTTTTCCTTCCTCAACACCAATACCTCCTCCCCTTCCTCACTCTCCACTGAAAATGAACGAAGCCAGAAGAGAACATCAACAGGTTCCTATCCCCACCTCCACCCACCCGGCAGCACCTGCAGGCACGTGCTCTGCTTCCTGCCTGTGGGGAGGAACTTTCTGCCACAGAGGAGACTTAAAGAAGATTCTCAAGGCACAGAATCAGATCCACCTCTGTCCACTCAAGGACAGCCTACCAGCACTTCGTCCCTCTCTGTTAGACCATTCCTATCAGGACACAAACATGTTGAAGCTTTTCCATTTAAAAACAAAAAAGCCACTTTCCCCTCCAGCTATCCCCTTGCTTGCCAGTGCACTCAGATTCTTTTAAAAAGTTGCCCATACCTGCAGTCTTCAGTTCTTCTCCTCTCCATTCTCTCTTTAACCCTCTTCCAATGTGTCGTTTCCAACAGGCTGTCCCTGACAAAGTCACCAGGGACCTCCATGTTGCTAAATCAAATGGCCAATGCATTCTCCGTCATCATATTTGATCCACCAATGGCATTTTGGCCCTGCTTGTAACACTTCTTCCCACAGCGTCCTGGACATCTTCACCTGTTGCTCCTTCTCTCTCTCTCCTCTGTTGGCCTCTTCCTCCTCCCTGACCTCTTCATATAAGACTGACCCAGGCTCAGCCATTGGTCCTCCATCTAAACCCACTCCTTAGCACTGTCTATAAACATGCATCACTGCTTAGTTTTGAAAAAAGAAACACAGGAAAGACAGAAGCTAGTAATATTGACTACCCACAAGGGTTGGATAGGAATGATAGAGAAATGAGGGGGAGTGACACTTCTCTGAGGATACTTCTGTGTAGACCTGTGATTTTAAACCATACTAATATTGCACATACTAAAAAATAATTATAAGAAAATCAACTAGGATGGGGAAAACCCTTAAAAATAAAAACAAATATATTTCAAATGAAAATGGAAATGAATGAAACCAAATATATTTCAAATGAATAATATAACCATATTGAAGGAGGATGGGTGGGAATGAATTAACCTAAGTAATTTTGGGGCATAGTATTAGACTATGTACTCTTAAACTAGAGATAAAACACACTCTAAACAAACGTTGACAAAGAAATAATAAATAAACAAATTACTACCCTAGCATTAAGCAAATAAATTAATATACTGAGGATAATGAAAACCAGGTTCCCCATTATCAGAGAAGAAAGTTACAAATACGACAAGGAGAGAGATTAGAATGAACCCAGTAGTATGGGAGGTATCAAAAAGCATGTTTTTTTGTTTTTGTTTTTAATTTCAGAGAGAGAGAGAGAGAATGTGTGTGTGTGTGTGTTTGTGTGTGTGTGTGTGTGTGTGTGTGTGTATGTGTGTGTGTGTGTGAGTGAGTGGGGGAGAGGGGCACAGGGAGAGGGAGAGAGAATCCCAAGCAGGCTCCATGCTTAGCACAGAACCCGATACAGGGCTTGGGTCCAAAACCCTGGGATCATGACCTGGGCTGAAATCAAGAGTTGGAAGCTCAACAAACTGAGCCACCCAGGTGCCCCAGAATGCATGTTTATTAACAGATAGAGTGACAGGGGGCCCCTGGTTGGCTCAGTTAGTTGAGCATCCAACTTTGGCTCAGGTCATGATCTCATGGTTCATGAGTTCAAGCCCCACAGTGGGCTTCGTGCTGATAGTGTGGAGCCTGCTTTGGATTCTCTCTCTCTCTCTTGCAAAAACACATATTAAAAAAAAAAACAGTGACAGAAATAGATACATGTGCAGGTGTAGGGGTGTATATGTCTCTGTGTCTCTGTGTGTATGCATATGACAATGGTATCCCAGCACTAATAAACACACCTAACTCTGAATGCTCCTTGAAAAAAAAAATACACTGATTCCAGAGATGGGTTTAGGAAATTACAAGATAAGCCTGGAGCATCCTGTTTGCCAGAGATGCTCAAATGATAGGCACAAATTAAAAGGACACATGAAATACTTAAAAAAAAATTTTTTTTTAATGTTTTTATTTAATTTTTAGAGAGAGAGCGTGAGTGGAGGAGGGGCAGAGAGAGAGGGAGACACAGAATCCGAAGCAGGATCCAGGCTCTGAGCTGTCAGCACAGAGTCTGACACGGGGCTCAAACTGACAAACTGTGAGATCATGACCTAAGCCGAAGTCAGACGCTTAACCGACTGAGCCACCCAGGTGCTCCCACATGAGATACTTTGAAGGAACTCCTACTGGCCAAATCTAGGATAATTTGAATATCAAAATAAATTATGAGGTAATAGATTCTAATCCACTGAATGAATTGGCAATCTGTAATATTACATGAATATAAATAAACTGGAGAAGGAAAAAGTCTTCCTTCTTGAAGAATACTGATGAATGAGGAAAGAGTAATGGAATTAGAAAATCACCATTTGATAAAACAGCATGATGATAACTGGTTCATGCAAGCATCATCAATGGACAATAAAACTACAGGGTGAAAGGTAAGGAAAAGAGTATCTACATAGTTTCAAAGTATCTCCTCAAAATACTCATTTATTACAAAGGGGAAAATGGTCACTTTCCAGTGGTAAAATTGTAAATTGACGACACCACCTTAAGCAGGTGATCAAAATGGTGTATATTATCAGTAATAGTACAAATCAACATCATATGCCTTCTGATATGCTGTCCCATCTTTTTCCCTCAGCCTAGAACACTCTTTCTTGGTATATTATCTTGGTAACTCACTAACTTCATTAAAATCTTTCTCAGGGCACCTGGGTAGCTCAGTCAGTTAAGTGTCTGACTTTGGATCAGATCATGATCTCCTGGTTCATGAGTTTGAGCCCCACGTCGGGCTCTGTGCTGACAGCTCAGAGCCTAGAGCCTGTTTTGGATCCTGTCTCTCTCTCTCTCTCTGCCCCTCCTCCTCCACTTGTGCTGTCTCTCTCTCTCTGTGTCTCTCTCTCAAAAACGAATAAACATTTAAAAAAATTACAGTCTTTCTTAAATATCACCTTCTCTACAAGAACTACCCTGATCACTCTTTTTATACTGCCCCCTCACCTCCCTCATTCCGCTTACCTTACTCTACATTTTCTTTTTTCATAGCACTTACTAGTTGTATAATTTTCTTCTCTATTACATTTATGGCCCATCTCCTATCCCTAGGAGTATAAACATCACAGGAGCAGGGATCTATTTTGTTCACTGATGTATCCTAAGAGCCTATAATAGTTCCTGGCACTTAACTAGTGCTTAATAAGTATTATTAATGAAGGAAAAGTACTGGGCTATTGAGATTAACTATTATCTTGGCCATACCTAGAATCAGAGAGGGGCTTGGGATAGCAATGATTTTGGAAAGTATGTATCTGAATAGCAAGCACACTGTGCTCACTTAGAAACCATATTTATTTGGAGTAGTTTGGGGAAGGGCTGATGAAGCGTATGAAGAGTTAATGTACCCTTCCACATATCCCTTTCCCTTGGGCCACTGGATGTGATTCCCAAGCTAGCTTTCATACTGATACACAGCTCTATGTCATATAAAAGCGATTTTGTATTCTTGAAGAAGTACATTTTAATTCCCAGCTCCTCAGACATAATTTAAACATAGGCTCTTACCTGCAGAGTTGACCACATGTATTTCCACTCCATTCGGGAATTTCGATTGTAGCAGTAACAGTCTGACTCAGAAGTTTTAATTAAATCCATTTCCTTCAGAGCTTTACACCTTGGAACTGAGAGATCGAAAAGCGATTATATTTCCTAAATATTTAATTTCCCGCAATCTTATCTTTTTTTTCCCTTTTATTCACAATAAGAATGCATTTTACATTCTCTAAATGAATTCTCCTACATAGTAAGTATAGTCCCTCCATCTTTCCAACCTACAGGAGACAGGCAAAAAATTAGTCTAGTGTCAGTACTCTTGTGATATATGGAAGGCACTATAAGAACACAGAAGGTGGGCAGGAGGATGGGTTAAATGGGTGATCGGTATTAAGGAGGGCACTTGTGATGAGCACTAGGTGTTGTATGTGAGTGATGAATCACTACATTCTACACCTGAAACTAATATTACACTGTTATGTTAACGAACTGGAGTTCAAATAAAAAGTGAAAGTAAAAAAAAAAAAAAAAGAACTCAGAATGGGTACTTCAGTCTTGAAGTAGAGGGCAAGAATTGGTGGCAGCTTCAACACCTGCAGCTAGAGAGGTAAGCAGTAGTTACTACTTACTCTAAGGAGTATGGACTTCATGCTGAAAGCAGAGCATTGAAGGATTTTAGGTAAGCATCAAAGTCTCAGCAGGAAACTGATGACACTCAAAAGGGTTTAACTGAAGAGTTCAGTGAGGATGTGGGCAGAGTTAAGGCATTAACAATAAGGCGCTGTGAACTTCCCAGACATCAACAACAGCAGGAAGCCTTTAACATCCTTGCCTGAAATGGCAAAGGGAGGGCCCAACGTTACCAGAGCTGCTGAAGCCCAGAGGACAGTAGCGTCATGGGATGCAATCCCTGCCAAAATGTGGAACGGTGGGATGAAGGTATGACTACTTCAACCTCTCTCTCCTGCCCTCCCATCAGTGCCTCTCACTGGCCAAATGCAATGGGAAGCGGGAGGGCAAAGAAGCCCAGGTGATGCAGTCCACAGATGTCCACTTCCAGACACCGAGCAGGGAAGAGAGGGGCACAGAACGGATCTGTGAGAACAGAGAATAACCAATTTAATAGGGAAATAACAGGTACACAGTTGTGTTTTAGAAAAAGAATTCTAAAGCAGTGTGCAATTTTAGAGGTGAGGAAGACTAAAAGTAGAAGGACCACTAAGGAGGCTACTCAAGGAGTCCAAGCAAGAAATGAACTAGGTAGGAGGGAGAAAGAACAGATAAAAAGACCATTTAGGACTGAAATCAACAGACTTTGGAGACTCATTAGATGAGGGAGAGCAAGAAGACGACCTGAAAGTTCTGGTGAGTGGAAAGATGGTGAGGTCCCTCACCCAGAAAAGGAACACTGGAGAAGATGCAAGCCTGTGCAGGGAAAGGGGGATGAGTTCAATTTGGGACATAACTGAGTTTTGGTTGGTGGGACTAAGTGAAGACGGATAGATCTACAACACAGGAGAAATGTGGGGACAGAAGTAGATACATATGTGTCTGCATATATAAATATATGTGCATCTGTATGTTATATACAACATATAAATAACATTTAATACAACACAACATAATCTAATGTACAGAGGAAGAGAGACAGGTGCTTTATGAGAGGGTAAATGCCATATGAAAACTGTAAAGTAATGGGATTCATTTTATTCTGTGGCTGCCTCCGTATCTGAATTTAAAGTGAAGTGAGATGAAAGTCATAAATTCTTCTGGATCCAGGACAGGGTGTCTGTCACCACTACACGTGTCAACAGGAAACAGGCACAGAGAATGTTATGGGCACACAGAGAAACGGGCCTCATGCCCATCCCCCAACTCCTCTAAGGAGAGTGTGGTCAGCTGCTCCATAAAAACATCAAGTGAAGTTAGAATAATCTGCTGCACCACAGTTGGGGAAGGACCGAGTAACTAAAAACTAGTCAACAATTACATCCATTCAGGGAATGATATCGAATAAGCCCACATAGGTTTGTGTCCTAGCTAGAAGCATCCTAAGCATTAAGCTTAAAGGAAGTGAAGACAGACTTGGGGAGAAGATGCAGAGAATACCCACCAATGCAACTGCATGGAAGTCACAAAGCTACACAAAGCAGGAAAGTCACATGAGAACCCAGTATCTTCCAGTGTGACACTGCCAAATCATTTAATCTATACTCTTTAAAAAAAAATTTTTTTTTTAACCTTTATTTATTTTTGAGACAGAGAGAGACAGAGCATGAATGGAGGAGGGGCAGAGAGAGAGGGAGACACAGAATCGGAAGCAGGCTCCAGGCTCTGAGCCATCAGCCCAGAGCCCGACGCGGGGCTCGAATTCACAGACCGCGAGATCGTGACCTGAGCTGAAGTCGGACGCTTAACCGACTGAGCCACCCAGGCACCCCAAATCTATACTCTTAACATTGTGAGGAAATGCACAGTTTTTTAAATATACCAACAAATTTGCAGAGTTTGAGAGTCTGAGATGGAAATACAAGAATCCAGGTGAAGAGGCAGGTCTCAAAACGGCACGTAAAGGAAGCTCTAGAAGCTCTCTGCTAAATACAAACTACTAAAAATTAAAACTACATGCCCTGGGGGTGAGGGGGCCACTGGCTGGCTCAGTCCGTTGAGCAGCTGACTTCAGCTCAGGTCACGATTTCACTGTCTCTGAGTTCAAGCCCCATGTCAGGCTCGGTGCTGACAGCTCAGAGCCTGGAGCCTGCTTCAGATTCTGTCTCCCTCTCTCTGCCCTCCCCTGCTCACGCTCTGTCTCTCCCTCTCTCTCAAAAATAAACATTTTTTAAACATTTTTAAAACATGCATCCCTTGGCACAGCCTGTTTATATACAAGACCAAAAGGGGAATGCAGAATCAGTGCTACCAACACACAAAGCAACCAACTGCTGAGGCGAATTCTTGGATATATCTGAGATGCAAATGACTCCTGGCCAAGGGCTACACAGGGGAGAAAGCATTCCTGGACATTGAAGAGCTGGCAGCTAGCTGTAGAAGAGACAATGTCAAAGTCAGTGTAGAACCTGGGAGCACCTAAGCAACTAAAACACATAAAAGCCCTCAGCTAGTGAGAACAAGCATTAGAAGGAGGGCTGTCGACTGGCCTTCTGGTATCCTATGTTCTGCCTCTACGCAGCCCTCCTGTTGGGTCTCTGAGCAGGAACAGGTCTCTACCGGGTGGCTAGAGTTGACAACTTTATACTGACATCTATATTCCTCAGTAAAAGAGGGGAATCCCTACCTATTGTTGAAATGGGAGTGCATTCCAACCAGGCAGGTAAAGGGGGTGAGGCTTAAGGTCCACAGACCCCAGCAGCCCCAGACCACTGTAAGAATGTTAACTTCCAGCCAGTTGTTTCTTCAGGGCTACTCCTAATACAACACTTGTGCTCAATGCCAGGAGCTTCTCCCTGCATCGCCTCTCCTAGTGGGCTCCACTACTTCAAGGAATCAATTCCTGTAAGAACAGTGAACTACTCTTGTTAGTAGTTTGAGGGAATATCCTCTTTCTGGGACCTGAGCTTTACAAACAAATACTGCCTTCAAATGAGTTTGCTCCCCCTTGGTCCTAAGACTGTCTCCTTAAATCATTTGGTATCTGTAACTTTTAAGAGCAAGATGGTGCAATTTAAATATAGTGCAATGATCTGAATTTAGAAGTAAATGCTTCTCTGCTGTCCAAACCAGTCTTCTTGCACTTGAATTACTGTAATAGCCATTTAGCTGGTTTCCCTGCTTCCAGAATTGCTCCTATGACATTTCCCTAGACCAATTCTCCCATCAGCATATAGATCTTTCAAAAACATCCATCAGAGCAGATTATTTACCTGCTCAAAACCAATGACTTCTCATTGCATTCATAATAAAATCCACCCTCCCTTCCAAGGACCTAGTACTCTGACCTTCTCTCCTCTATCCCTCCCCCTCTCAGCTACTCAGGCCACACCAATCCTCCCATCCTCAAGATGCTGAACCATTTCTGCCTCAAGTTTTCCTACTTGCCAATTCCTTGACCTGAAATCTGCCTTTCCCAGATTTTGGCAGAGCTTGCTCCTTCTGATAATATATGTTTGCCCAAATGTCACCTTCTCAGGAAGACCTTCTCTGACCCCACTGTCTAAAATGGCACACTCCAGCCCCTTTTATCTACTTTCTTCTCACTCTGCTTTATTTTTTCTTCATGTTATTATTCGTTTATACTCTGTCTCTCCATGAAGTTAGGGACAGCAAGTTCATTACCGTATCTCCAGCCTTTAAATATCTGTCTTCTGTGTGTGTGTTGTAATTCCAGAGGGTTAGTGAGTTATTTGGGCATGCATAGCCCAGACAGTGAAAGCCTGACCAATCTTTGTAAAAGTCTGGCCAGCACCAGTCAGCACAATAAAAGGAGGTACACTTTGTCCCTCCCTTTGAAGCAACATGATGTAAACAAAATCCTATCAGTCTGTGTCATTGCCATCACGCCTACAGAACGCACAGGACCTACAGAACCTACCCTACTCCATCATCAATATACCTTAAGTAGAGGGTTGAGAGCTGTAATCCTTAAGATCCCTTGGACTAGGGACTGTCTTCTTTGTCCTCACTGGTTAGAGAAGGGCAGAGAGATGTAAGAGGCAATAAGTTTTTGTTTTACTCATATATGGTACATCAGTGTATTCTACATAGGAGGCCTCCCAGTTAGAAGAGAATAACTTGCTCTTTCTCCTTAGTCCTCAACAGGATTAAGTAAAGTACAGAAGGAGGTAGGTTGCTCTGGCTATTGATTTCAATAGAAACACTACTAAAAGCATGTTGCAAAGTGTTCCCCCTGGAATTCTCCAGAGTGGCCTCTGGCTTTTGAGGTCAAGTTGATGTCGAATTTACACAATACATGAGATATGATAGATAAGGTGTTTGTATTTCATGGTGTCCACTGGCTGCCCTCATTGTTATTAACTCTCTTCTGAGATGAATTTCATTGAATCCACACAAGAACTCCGAAATATCTAAGGAAGAACATGCCTAACTTCAAGTGAGTTCATGTAAACCATAAGCCATGGGCTAGCTAGGCTAAGCGTAAGATACTGTAGCAATCAAGATTGTTATCTATTGCCCAAATGTGCACACTCTTTCTAAAATAAAAAATAAGCGAGTAAATAAATAAATAAATAGAGATTGTTAAGTAGGCTGGACTACTGCCTTCCTAGAGATAACAAGATCTTCTAACCTTAGATTGTTTATAAAGGTTATCTTTCCTAGGTCTCTCCTCCCTTAAATAATCTTCTAGAAACATTTCATTATTCAGTTTCTTCCTCCTCCATCTCCACCTAAGGGTGGAAATAGAAAACATAGCCAGCTAATCTGAACTCTGTTGGCTGTTCAAGCCCTGACACTTCAAGACCTGAACTCTGTGAAGCTGCCAGATGTCTATAGGTATCATTTATTTATGTGGCCTCAGTCATGCTGGTTCATTCTGCTAGGATGGAACTTCCCGGAGGCAGATGTAGGGAAACCCAAAAATATCACAATGATACCAACAAAATCCCTTCACAATATAATCAAGAAAACAAAAGGGAATTTCTGGGGCTTCATAAAAACTTAATAATAATCATTCATCTGATCAGAAGAGAACAATACCTGCCTAGGGACAGCTACTGCTTCCACCTGAGGCTGAAATATGCTTCCACCCTAGAAGGTGCCCCATAACCTGGGTATTCACATCCTCACACCTGATTCCAGAGGCAGAGAAAGTTCTGGAAGTGTGGGCTATCCCAGCTCTGCCTCATCTCCTAAGCACTTAGGGAGTATCTACAGGGCCAGCCCAGCATGCCATCATCACAATGCCTACCCCAGCAAGTCTGCAACTCTAAGTCGCAAAATGACCATTGCCTTCTGTAACTCTATGCAGTCCTCAGCAGGTTCTCTTGATTCTGCAATAAACCTGACTTCCGTAGAATATATTTCTGGACAATTGTGCCCAAACGGCTAAGACGAAGCGCAATTATTTACATTACCAAAGGATCTGAGTCAGGGTTACCTTACCCAATGAGATTCCTTAGTTCATTTTATTTTTTATTTAAAAAAATTTTTTTGATGTTTATGAGAGAGAAAGGGAGAGAGACAGAGCACGAGCTGGGGAGGGCAGAGAGAGAGGGAGACACAGAATCCGAAGCAGCTCCAGGCTCTGAGCTGTCAGCACAGAGCCCGACGCAGGGCTCAAACTCACAGACCACAAGATCATGACCTGAGCCGAAGTTGGAGGCTCAACAGACTGAGCCACCCAGGTGCCCCCTTAGTTCATTTTAAATACCACTCAATTTAGGGGCACCTGGGTCATTCAGTCTGTTAAGTGTCGGACTCTTGGTTTTGGCTCAAGTCATGATCTCACAGTTCCTGAGATGGAGGTTCTATGTCATGACAGCTCCCTCTCTCTCTCTGCCCCTCTCCTGCCAGTGTGGGTGCTCATACATGTGTGCTCGCTTGCTCTCTCAAAATAAATAAATATTAAAAAAATGTTTTAAAAAGTGCCACTCAATTTATAAATATTCAATGAATCTAATTTTAACATTACATAGCTTATATAAAAAAGGGACAGATGGGTATCACCTGCTTTAACTAATAAATTACATTTAAAATTACTCCTTTGTACTACTTTTGTCATTTTTTAGTTTTCCTAATGTAAAAGGATATATTTAAGTTAAAGAATTTAGTCATATGTAAGGTAAAAATATTCAGTCAAAACTTCAGAAAAGGGCAGGTAGTACTTAAACCTACTTATAGCATGTGCTAAAAATAAAAAGCACAAACACTCCTCAAATCCTAGCAGATCTTAAACAACCTCCAACATAAAAATATTTCAGCAACGTTCTTCCTAAAAATTTAACCTTACATGGCCCTCATATGGGAAATAAATATCTTCAGATGAAACTATAATATAAAATCACTTATTAAATTAGACTGCCATTTTCTCCATCTGGCCTATCACTGCTTTTCTTTTGGGACAAAGAAGGGGAGGTAGAAGAATAGGAAAAACAAAAAGGAAAACCAACAAAACTTAGCTCCTGAAAGGTCAAAGGAAGAAGGACTTTTCTGGGTATTATTTTATAAATTCCTAGTTTCAAAGGAGTTAGCATGGAGCACCAAAGTTACAAAGGTAACTTTCCTATTCTAGTAACCCTAGTTTTTTTTTAACCGGACTTGAATATCAATCTGGATTTTTATTTCTCCAAGAATGTGCATAGAGAATGAATCTGAAATTAGCACATGCTGATGTACATTCAGGCTAATTTTAACTTTGAGAACTGATTTTTCTTCTCCATAGAGAAGAACCTTGAAAGCTGTAGTTTCAAATGGCCTATTGCTATATAGTTCAAGCCTGGGAATTCAACCCAGCAGCCTGAACTTTATCATAGGACATGTGGTCTCTAGGGCCCTCTCCCACTGGCTGCAAACTATGAATAACTCTTCCTTTCAGCCAGACAACTATCTGCTTCTCCTGTGTCATTTGCCTCTGACTTTCATCCAAATAGGGTGACAGAAAGCTGGCCTCGCTCTAAACGTTCTCTATTGTACGGAAGGGTGTGTACATTCAAGACAGAATTTTACAACAGTAAGTATCATCTAATCCAAGCTTCTCATGTTATACATGGGCCCTATTTCATGAAAGGAAGTACCAGCTGTTTGACCGCAGGGATACTCATAAAACCACTTTTGGAGCAACAATGTTCCTTAGACCTAGTCTAGTCCAGAGGTTCCAATGTGGTGTCTTTAGAACCTTCACAGGATCCAGGATGCTCCATAGCCTCTGCTGTATAGTATATCTGGAATGGCAAGTGTTACTATAAGGCTATGTAAATTGCCATTTTTCTTAGCTATGGGCTAGAATTCTATCAACTCAGTGGGCATCCTGCATGTCTTGGGCAGAACAGTAGCTCTGATAAGCATTTCCGTGGGTCTTTGGCTAACAAAATAGAAGGAAGAATAGTTAATACTAAATGTAATAGAAATATGAGAAATATTGGGTGGACTGAAGCAAATAAAAAAGTGAGGAAAATATTGGAAGCCATTCAGCAACAGAAGAACTTTATTTTACTCATGAGAAAACCATTGTCCATAAAGATTATGTGCCGGGACCAAAGTAAATTCTGCAAGTGAGTGGGGAAATGTAATGAATAACTAGAACTCAGGGTTCTGGGTGTTGGTCCAAAGCTACTTACAATTTTCTGGCTGCTGCTATGCTCAGAAACCCTCCCTCTTAGAAACATCTGTCATTTATTTTTTCATCAGTATATAGACTGGTTACATTTCTTACTCCTAAAGCCTGACTTTCCTCATCTGTAAAATGGGTATGTAAATGGTACTTAAGCCCATAGGGTTACTGTGGGTATTAAAAAAGATTATGCATTTAAAGCACTTTTAACACATAGGAAGCACTCAAGGAATGTCCATTCAATGAAAACTGGTACCGAACAGTTCCCCAAGTGTTTAACGCACTGCAAGATTCCCATGAGTTGGCAGCTCTGGCAGAATCGGAAAACTGTCTTCATCCTTAGACAAAGAACCTTGATCTCGTTGGAGGGGCTAAAGGATCACACTTGGGTGCCTCCCTTGCAAACAGCGGTTACCAATGAGAGGAGGAGAACCTGGTGGACAGAAATTCCAGGAAATCTTTTAAAGGATTTTACGCGAGGAGTGGGGATGAGCTAGAAATATTAAGCTCATAGCATATTACTAGAAGTTCTGGAGTCGGCACTCGCGACCTCCCTTCCGTGCCAGGATCTTGAGAGCACTCCACAGATAGCCCTTAACAACATGAGGAGCTACCATCTCTTGTTTCCTATGTAACATCGGGCACACTTTAAACATCACAACAATCCCGTCAGATAGGATCTGCTTTACATGTGACCAGTAGCGTGCCTTGCTCAAGGTCGCAGAGCTAGTCAGAGGCAGGGGAATTTCGGTCTAATTCTAAAGCTAAAGCTCTTCTATTGAGTCCAAAGTAATAGCTATATAGAGAAATACTGAGGTTTTCAACACAAATCGATGTACTATACAAAAGTCTTGTGTTGAAAGTCGGGAGACTAGCTAGGGTCAGCTGTGCCAGTGACAAGCTGTGTGACCTCAGACAAATCAAAACATCTCGGAGCTTTGGTTGCTGCTTCGTAAACGAGGAAACTGGGCTAGACTGAGCTTGGCGGTTGCTTCTACTCCTAAAATCATAAAAGTGTCCAAGTGACAGCAAGAAGACCAGGGAAACCCAAGCAGGCGATAAGGGATGTTGGGCCTGCCGCCGGCCACGCCCGGCGAGCCTTAGGGGACGAGAAAGCGCCCACCGGGCTGCCTGAGCCTTACCGCCGCCGCCGAGGGCAGGGAGAGCGCCCTCGAGCCGCCAAGGCCTACGAACCGAGGAGTCCGGGAGCGCGCGTGCGCGCCGGCCGCGAGTGCCCGCGGTTACCTGCCAACGCCGCCGCCGCCTCCTCCTCTCCGCGCACCGCGCCAGCGGGCGGCGCGGACAAGGGCTGCAGCCAGATTAGCAGCCACCACCGCCCCAGGGGAGGCCGCATCCCGCCCCGGGGCCAGCTCCGCGCCCCCGTTCGGCCGATAGTAGCAGCAATGGCGCAAGGCCTACGAGGAGGCTGAGCGGGGCGGCGAGACCCGTACGCGGGAAAGGCGGAGGCCCCGCCTTTCCGGGGCAGAGGAGTTAGCTCTAGGCTGCGGGCGACGGCTGGTAGAGGCCTGGGGGCTCCCTGTAACCCTCTTCTGGCCCCTACCGGCCTCGGGGCTTCCGGGCCTCGTCTTCCCCTGAGGCAGTTGGGCCGTGGCCCAGTCCCGTCGGTCCCTGCGCCAGGGTGGAAACGGCGGCGGGGGGAGGGGTGGTAGCTCCTCTGTGAATTTTGCCTAAAACTTCCCTGACCGGTGACCTGCGGAGTTTTAGGTCTCAGTTCTCAGAGGTCTCCTGAGCGATGCCTCTTGAAGGGCCCTTCAGGAACAACTCCCCCGCCCCCCCCCCACACCTTTTTTTTTTTTTCACAAATCAAAGTTTCTTTATTTTTCCTTTTTTTTCTCCCATTTTCCTTTGTGTATGTAACAATAACAAACTGGCAATATGGTTGCTTAAGTAACACTTATATGTCCAAGCTTATCAACACACCACACTTCAGTATAAAGAGGCTGTAAAATGGTCCCTCACCAATACAGCATGTCTTAAATTAGCTTGCATTTAAAAAAAGAAAAAGACAGAAAACTGATTGATGGATGCCACAGGGAGGGGGTGGGGAAAGGAGGGCAAAATGTGCAAAACAGTTCAAAAAAATACAAACTTACAATTATAAATAAGTTCTGGTGACGAAATGTACAGTATGATGACTAAAGTTAATACTGTAATGTCTATTTGAAATTCGCTAAGAGTAGATCTTAAAAGTTCTCACCATACACAAAAGTCTTTGTAATTATGTGAGGTGATGTATCTTACTATGATGATCATTTTGCAATATATACATATATGAATCATGTTGTACACCTAAAACTAACACAATATTATATGTCAATTATCTCAATAAAACTGGGAAAAATATCTTGAGTGGCTTTAATATTGATAATTAGTAGAGAACTTGCAGTTAAGTAATACATATACTGTAGCTTTTTTTTCTTTCTAAAGAACGGAACTTTCTCAGGCCCTAGAAACCCATGAAGGTGATTCAATATTTCATACCAAACACTTATTAGAACAAAAGTTCATTTCCTCTTTTCTAATTCTGGTCTTCTGGTTATGTACCTCAGGGAAGCCAATTGTGACAGAAATCATCCTCTAAAAATAACTTAGCTTCATTTTCCCTAAAGGTATGAGTAGGACTGACTAGGCTTACCCTGGCTTCAAAGTAAGGTTTAACCAACTGTCCTCAAACCCCTGGCACCGTGTGTGCACCCACAGATGGTTTGGGAAGTTCAGAAATCTCCTTATAAGGAATTCTTCAAGGGGATGAGTTTTACAAATAAACTGTTATTAATGAAACTGCCACCTTGTCTGACCCTGCAGACTGTCCACAGAGAAACGGCAGAGCTCCTGGTCCAAGTGTGAGGTGTGCATTCGCCTCTTGCACAATGACTTTTTTTTCTAACCACATTCATTTTGATTTAATTTTGGATGGCACTATAAAAAGTGGCTAAAAGAAACAGGTAGATACATGTGTTTTCCTGCAGCAGCATCTGGTAGAGAAAGGAGCAGGCAGCAGTATAATAAATTAATATTTAAATTAGGAATAAGTTCTGGTGATGAAATGTACAGTGTGATGACTAAAGTTAACAATACTGTAATGTATATCTGAGAGTTGCTATGAGTAGATCTTACAAGTTCGCATCATACACAAAAGTTTTTGCTTTCTATCTTTCCATCCATCAGAAAATAGAGAAAAAGTTTGTCCATCAGTAGGTCAGTGAAGTGAGAAAGTTGTAGTTGAAATCACCATTAAACTTGCCAAGAGGATGTAAAACAATTGTAACTGGATAATAACACCAGCTCATAAATTTCTACACCAAAAGAGATGATTAAAAAAGGGAAAAAAAATCATTGCCTCCTAAGGCAGTTGCCCAATAGTGGCACAGATTTTAGCTGTGGACTTCTGGTAAACAGCCCATGTCCACCTCTAAGATGGGATGAAGCACTACGGCTTGGGGGTCTGGATCTCACAGATAATGAAGAAGTTGGCACTTTCTCCAGAATGCTATTATTGGTGTGGGTAATAAGTAAATGTTTAGCAATGAAAATGCAGATTCCCAAGACATACCCTCTAGAGACTGATTCAGTTCATCTGGGGAGAGCCCAAAATATACCTTCTTAATCTGCACCCCAAATGATTCAAAATCTTTAGAATTAAAATTTGAGTTTTATAAGTTTCATGCTTGACAGGAAGTGGCTTTTTCAGCAAGTTTGTAATCACAGCTAAAATATTGTGTGTGTGTACTTTATGTAATTCATATTGCTTTAACATGACATATTTTGGGGGAAAATGTGTAACAAAGAGCTTCCTTAGTATTATTTTAGTGACCTGAATTTTTATTTTCATTTTATTTTATTTTTAAATTTTATTAACTCATTTTGAGAGAGAGAGAGAGAGAGAGCAAGGGAGGGGCAGAAAGAGAAGGAGAGAGAATCCCAAGCAGGCCCTGAGATGTCAGTGTGGAACCCAATGCAGGGCTCAAACTCTCGAACTGCAAAATCATGGCCTGAGCCCAAACCAAGTTGGATGCTTAACCAACTGAGCCATCTAGGCGCCCCATGACCTGAGTTTTTAAATTCCATATGACTATTTCCACACAGTATAAAAAAGATTATAATTCAATTTTCAGCCTCTGCATTTTTATTTCTAGAGTTCTTGTTCTTCATAACTAATTAATTTTCTGTAACTGTCATAGTGTTATAATCAGTCATTATGAATCAGAAGTAAAATTTAGCTCATGTCAGAAATTATTTAGGAACTTTCACTTGGTTTCTAGGTAGGTAGAACATTTAATTAAACGAATTAGAATAAAATAAAGTTCTACTACTTTGGGCTCTTTCATAAAGAAAGATTTGGTGTATTACTGCAATGATACCTGCCAATGTCATAAAGATTACATAGGCTATATGTCGTAACTTCTTTTTTTTCATTTATTTATTTTTGAGAGAGAGCGCAAGCACATGAGTAGGGGAGAGGAGCAGAGGGAGAGAGAGAGAGAATTTTTTTTAAATGCTTATTATTTATTTTGAGAGGTACAAAGATAGCACAAGTGGGGGGAGGGGCAGAGAGAGAGGGAGAGAGAATCCCAAGCAGGCTCTGCGCTGTCAGCACAGAGCCACTCTGGGGCTTGATGCGATGAACCCTAAGATCATGACTTGAGCCGAAACCAGAAGTCAGACGCTCAGGACCCCAGAGAGAAAGAGAGAGAATCTTGAGCAGGTTCTGCCATCAGCATGGAGCCCAACACAGGTATCAATCCCATGACCCTGGAATCATGGCTTGAGCCAAAATCAAGAGTCAGATGTTCAAATGACTAAGCCACCCAGGTGCCCCCATAACTTCTTTTTAGAAGTTCCCAGTTTTAGAATTCTACATATAAGAGAAAAAAAAGAAACCACCACCACCAACAGGCTGTTCAAGACCTCTCCATAAAAGAAACAAAGAAAGAAGTTGACTTGTTGGATCATGTTTTTCTTAGCAGATTTCATTTGTGAGATATTTTGAAATTGACTTGCCATATACTAGTTCAGTAATTTTAGGAATAACTCATGTCAAAACTAAAAGGGAGATAGCTTTTCAGTATGACTAAGTGATATTAGGAAGTATGAGAATAAATATAATTTATAAGAAAGATAATATGTCTTCTATACTAAATTAGTAAACCTCATGGTAAAAAATAATTGTCAAATTCAATTCAAATGTTTCAATTCAAATAGAGAGATGTGGAATTCTTTAAAATCATAGTTCTTGGGGCACCTGGGTGGCTCAGTTGGTTGGGCGCCTGACTTTGGCTCAGGTCATGATCTCACGGTTTGTGAGTTGGGGCCCTATGTCTGGCTCTGTGCTGACAGCTCAGAGCCTGGAGCCTGCTTCAGATTCTGTGTCTCCCTCTCTCTGCCCCTTGCTCTTTCTCTCTCTCTCTCTCAATAGTGAATAAACATTACAAAAAAATTTTTTAAAGACAGTAGTTCTCAAGTTGTCGTGTGGATAAGGCCCATCCATCTCCAAACATTGCTATTCAGTAGGTCCAGTGTATGGCCTGGGAATCTTGATAATTCTGAGTCAAATAGTCTTTTGTCTATACTATATTAAAGTTCTGTTCTTTAAAAAGAAAAAAAGAAAAAATACTAAAAAGTGATTGATGACTAAATGATGGTTAGAAAACAGTATCTGTGGGAGAAAAAAATAATGTATTTGGTTTATCTGAAAACAAAGAAGATGGGAGAGTTAGAACTTTCTAAGACTTAATTTAAAGAACCAAGATATAGAAAACTGGAAACCAGTTATTATGTTTTCAAAGAAAAGAGCAATCTCTCACCTGGACACCATCCAATCCTACCACTCCACATCACCTGAGTCCTAAGGAAATTCTACCAACATTTTCTTTGCTGCCAAAACACCCTTAGGAAGCATTTTTAATTTGACCATTCTCTGTAATCTAGATCTTCCCCCCACTCCACTGGAGTAATTTCTATTAAAACAATTATAGTGAGGGGCGCCTGGGTGGTTCAGTCAGTTGAGTGGCCGGCCGACTTCGGCTCAGGTCATGATCTCGCGGTCCGTGAGTTCGAGCCCCACGTCGGGCTCTGTGCGACAGCTCAGAGCCTGGAGCCTGTTTCAGATTCTGTGTCTCCCTCTCTCTGACCCTCCCCCGTTCATGCTTTGTCTCTCTCTGTCTCAAAAATAAATAAACGTTTAAAAAAATTAAAAAAAAATAAAACGATTATAGTGAGATCATTATATTTCAAAATCAATTTTTCTTTCCAGGAAAGCTGTAAACTGCAGATGTCCTTTTCATTTAAATTCCTTAACTGACTCTATTGGTTATTTATTGACAATGAAAAAAATCTGTGTAAGATTTAGGAGCCCTTCCATTCAGTTAAAAGGGATTTTCTCTTCTTGCTTTCAGTTCTTGATCATGTACTTACTTCAGAATGCCCCCAGTGGTCACAGTCTATCCAGAAAATTCCTCAATCTATTTTCATGTGTTTTTGGAAAGAACTCAAATATTTTTTAAAAAGGGCATGTGGGGGCTGGGAGATGAAGATAAATATAACAGAGTCTCAGATTTTGCTCTTCTGCGTGTATGTTCTCTCTCCCCACCCCCTCTTGCTCTCCAAATCAGATATAAATAACTTCTATTTCCAATATTGCTGTCTCCTTGTATCTATATCGGGCTAGATCCAAGTATATTATGGAATTGTTGTAAAAATATTTGACTTCCTTTATTTTTCCAGAATGCTATTGTTGATCATGGGAGTGGAAACAAAGTGTAAGCAACTATTGGGAAGATATTTATAATGTTTTATTTATAATGAAAACAATATTTTATTTATGAGGAAAACTGACACAAGAGAGTCCATTCTGAACTGTTTCTATAACACAATCATAATTTCTAGATTAGTCATGTTTCAGTGGAGATTATGGAAAGTGGAAATAATTCAATTAATTGCTTCTAGTTTTTGCTAATGTTATTGATCATATTTTGCCCATAAAGCCTATGTGCCTGAAATTTTACTTACATTAAGCAAAGTCTATAAAGCTAGATGAAAAAAATTATTATTCAATACATTTCAGGAACTTTTCCCCTCACTCAATTATATTTCTTTGCTGTGATTTATGGGCTCTGTCCTTATTGACTGGGTCAAAAACTCCACCTATATTATCAGAGTATGTATTAATTAGGATGTTCCCAACTACCAGTAACAGGATTTCCGACTAAAAGTGTTTTAAACCATGAAGACATTTATTATGTCACATGGAAGTAAGTCCCAAGGCAAGTTAATTCAGCAGCTTAAGTGTGCTATCAAGGTCTCAGACTGTTTTCAGCTCTCTACTTCACTCACCACTCTTAGCTTGTCTTTAAGCTTTTCTCCTCATAACGGAAAAAGGCTGCCAATGCCCCTGCTGCTGGGTCCTGACACAACCATGACCAAAGGCAGGGGGCACTAACTCCCCTTCCATCTCTTGAATAGGGGAGTAAAGCCATTCTTAGAAACCCTCACCTTCACCCTCCCTGCAGCGTCTCTTGCTGATCCTATTAGAAGTGACTAGCCCATGCCCTTGCTAAATGGGGTGGAGTGAGTATCTGGCATTTTCAGCCTCCATGGTGGGAAGTGGTTTCACAGAAGACAAAAACTGGAATAGCAATAGACAGGGAATAAAATCACTATGGTGATAGTTCTGACAGTTTCCAAATGCTTTCAGAGTTTTCTGAAGATGGTAATTGAAATTTACGCTGACTTAATAAACAAGTTTTATTCATTATCACAAACTTTGATAGATGTATTTTCTTTTTGAAATTTACACATGGACTCAAAATGGGAATTGCTTCTACATCAAGTATTTTTCTTTCTGTTGCTCTTTTGTAGATTTACATAACATCTTTATTCTAAAACACTGAATTTCCTAAATAGGAAATATTTCCTATTCTAATAATGAAAGAGAAAAAGATTAAACAAAGGAGTATGGGTTATTATAGGGAGAGTAAGGGGACAGTAATAAGAATGGTAGATAAAGAAAAACAAGGAAGGGTAGAGTACTGAGCAGTGACTATTCTGGATGGTCTAATGTGAGAGAGTTCAGTTAACTAGGTCACTTGCCACTTGGAATGAAGGGCAGGATGAGCCATTAAGACTCTGTAGGAAATAGAGAGAAAGGAGGAGGGAGTTAATTCCTTTTTCAGGCATGCATTCTGCAGGTTAGAATTTGTCTGTCCCAACCACAGGTGTGTCCCTGGAAATGCATGTTCATATAGGTTGGCACTCCTTTTTTTTTTTTTTTTCTTTTTTTCACTTACAGATATTTTGCCCAACAACAATGCTTAAAATAATCCATCTAAATATTTAAGGCTTTTAACTTGTTTCTGCAATAATTAAAGATAAACCCATTAATATTTCTTGAATTTGTTTTAGGATTGAGAGTTTACTCCCCCTGCCTTCCATTTTACCATTTCACCTGGTTCTTTTTTGCTTTTTCCTAGTTTTCCCCCTTTCTACTCCTTACCAGATATTATAATCATCAGAAATATTATAGCTTCTTTTTAACACTTTATCGATCTTGAGTAGTAGACAAGAAAGAATTTTGTTGAAACTCTCCCTTTGTTGTGATAGGTATTCTTTATGTTAGATAGGTTTTAGTTGTTTTAATCCTTATATCTATTACAAAATAAAACTATATAAAGCAACACAAAATGAATGTATACCTTTATGAGTTATTTATTACAAGGCAGACATTTTTGTAGCCAACACCCAAATCAAGATATAGAATTTTCCAGCTATTCCAGAAGCTTTCCATGTGCCTCATCAATTTCAAACCACCTACCTCTCCCCAAAGGACCCCCCATCCTAATCTTTGTAGTAATTATTTCCATGTGTTTCTTTATCGTTATATAGCGGAAGTGCATATCCATAGACATTATGTTTCTGCCCGTTAAATTTAAAAACTTTTAATGTTTTTTTTAACTTATTTTTGAGAGAGAAAGAGATAGAGCATGAGCATGGAAGGGGCAGAGAGAGAGGGAGACACAGAATCCCAAGCATGCTCCAGGCTCTAAGCTGTCAGCATGGAGCCCGATGTGGGGGGTCGAACTCATGAACCGCGAGATCATGACCTGAGCTGAAGCTGGATGCTTAACCAGCTGAGCCGCCCAGGCACCCCCTATTAAATTTTCTTTTAAGTTTATTTATCTTGAGAGAGAGAGAACATGAGTGGTGGACAGGCAGACAGAAGAAGAGAGAGAGAGAGAAATCCAAGCAGGCTCCCCTCTGTCAGAGCATAGGAGCATAGCCCAACATGGGGCTTGATTTCATGAACCATGAGATCATGACCCGAGCCAAAATCAAGTCTAATGCTTAACCGAGTCACCCACCCACCCATGCCCATTAAATATCTTTAATATATCTTTAAAATCTCATTCTATAGGTTCATCCTTCCACCATTTGGAAATTTGCTATTTTCATACTCATGGTGCAGTACAGCATGTTCCTCTGTCCTCAGTATTTCCTGAAAACTGGCAGCTGGCTTAAGAAGCTTCACTGGACTTGGGTTTTATTTCTTTCAGCAAGATGATAGGTTGTATTGTGTTCTTTCATCACGAGACATACGATGTTTGGTTGATTCTCTTTTTGTGATATTACTAACTGTCGATATCTGGATCCATTAATTCACTGGGGGGTTGCAAATGGTGATATTCAAATTCCATTAATTCTTTGTCACTTATTGTTTGGGATACTTTAATAAGGAAATATATTTCCTTATGTATTATGTGGTTACTCTGTGGTACAGTTCATTAAGAAAAGGTAGGACAAGTACTTGGTTCTTTCTTTCTATTTACTAGGTTTTTCTGTTGTCTTTTAAAAATGTTTATTTATTTATTTTGAAAGAAAGAGAGTGGGGGAGGGGTAGAGAGAGAGGATGAGAGAGAATCCCAAGCAGGCTCTACACTGTCAATGCAGAACCCGACAAAGTGTTCAAACTCACAAACTGTAAGATCATGACCTGAGCTGAAGTCAAGAGTCTGACACTTAACTAACTGAGCCATCCAGGTGCCCCCTATTTACTAGTTTTTAAGAGAATAAGTTGGTTTCTTACCCTCCTCTGAAGGTGACTCTATATTTTAAAAAATATTATCATGAACTCATGATTTCAACATATTGGATAGGTTTCAATCAATGGCAATTACTTCTTGTTTGAAGCTCAAATTGTCCTTTGGCTAAGAGGATTCTCTTCAGTTTGGCTTCTGAGCCCTTTCCACACACCATACTAATTTTGGATAACTTCTTTGATTTTTAATTTTATTTTAAAGTTTATTAATTTGTTTGGAGAAGTGTGGAGAGAGGGGCAGTGAGAGAGGGAGAAAGAGACTCCGAAGCAGGCTCTGCACTGACGTGCGGCTCGAACTCACAAACCATGAGATCATGACCTGAGCCGAAACCAAGAGTCAGATGCTTAACTGATTGAGCCACCCAGGTGCCCCTTCTTTGATATTTTATATCAGTGGTCCAGGTCAGTTCATCCTGTACTTGTCCCAGACATGGAATCACAGTCATGTTTCCAAAAGTTCTGATTTCTTATACAATTTCAAGATCATAATCTAGGTGCTAATACTTATCGTTCCAGGGGTGGTTATTGTTTCTGGGCCTTTCCAGTGGCAGAGCTAGGAAATCTATTTATTGATAAGTATGCATATAGATATGATTTTACACATAAAAATACCTAGTATACTGATATTTCCAATTAAAATTCAGAACTGTGGGGTTTTTTACTTAGCCTTTTTTATCCTTTTACTACATCTGTATCTCTAATACTCCATAACAAGATTTCTTGTTCCCAAGGATATAGGAGATGATGGAATTAGAATATTTAATAATTACTCATCCACACTGTACACATGACAGGCCCAGAATAATAACATACAAATTACTGCCACCAATATAATTACAAGGAACAGCTTAAAATATTCTTTATATGCTCTCCCCACTCTCACTCAATTTTTTATAGTTATATTATTTCTATATTCTGCAAGAATATAGCTCTTACATATATACTCTCTTTTAGCTCCCATTTAATAATATTTCTTCAGATAACTATGTTTTACTATATACGACCCATCCTTATATGGATGTCACCCTAATCATTGTGTCTAAAACTCATCCTCTACTAGATTCTTCAGGAAGGGCTAATGAAAACAATATTCTCTGAGTTCCTGCATATTGGTAACTGCCGGTCTATGCTTTTTACAGCAAAAAGTCAGTTTTGCACGATATAAAATCCTCAGTTCACATTTTATTTCTTGCATCTCTTAAACATGTTATTTCATTTTCTTTTTGGCATAAAGTATAGCTGTCAAAACAAAATAAAACAAAACCCTGATGATAATCTAATTTTCTTATCCTGTAAGTTACTTGGTGGTTTTGACTGCATACTCAATGGAATATTTTCATTTTCTTTAAAGTGCATTCAATTTACTGGAACTATATCCTGGTGTTGATTATTCTGGGTCAATATTCTCAGCTACCTGGTGTGCTTTTTCAACACATAGTTTCAAATTGTTTTTTATTTAATGAAAAGTTCTCTTTATTGTGTTTAGTATTTGTTTTGTCACCTTGTTTTGTGTCTCTTCTTCAAAGATTCTGGTCACTTGTTTTTGAATCCTTTTATCAATCTTCACTATTTTGTCACTTTCTCTCAATTTTTTTTTATTTTTTATTTGTTAAAAATTTTCTCCTTTTTATATTTTATTTCTCTTAGGCATAATCTGTTTAATTATATTTGCTTTTGTGTTCCTTCTAGTTTACTGTCACTTCTGAAATTATTTTTAATGTTTATTTATCTTTGAGAGAGAGCATGGGGGAGAGGAGGGGCAGAGAGTGGGAGACAGAATGGGAAGCAGGCTCCAGGCTCTGAGCTGTCAGCACAAAGCCTGACATCAGGCTTGAACCCACTAACGGTGAGATCATGAACTGAGCCAAAGTTGGATGCTTAACTGACTGAGCCACCCAGGCGCCCCTGAAATTTTTTTTTTTTCAATTTCTAATTGTCTCCGGAGTTCTGCCACCTCAGTGGCAGTGTTTTTAAATTTTTCTGAGTTTAAAAAATTTTGATTGTTTTTATTTCATGTCTTTTATCATTTTCTTAATGTATTTTAGCTTCTTTTGTGATAGAAGGCTATAGTTTTGATTTGTTCTCTGGGTCTCTTTCTGGCATAGGGATACTATTCTACTAATTACTTTTCTCAGATATGACTTTGCAAAGGATTTGGCCTCAATACTTTTTTTGTTTCTCATTTTAATGTGAAAATGTTTGTCTAGAACTTTTAGTAGGAGATGTGGTTTTTGAGTAGCTTCTCTAACTTCACAAACTCAGTCGTCTGCTGTTTTCATGAAGTTAAGAAGGATCGGCTTGCTTTATGACATTTCCTGGTCCTGTTGCCTCCCTCCCAAGACATTTTTATTTGGGCCTCCTTCTATCTCTGTTCTGTTGTCTCTGTCCAGCTCAATTGTGATTCCGCTCTCATTTCTCTTCTGTGTGACGCTCAGTCCTTTGATGGGAGCTCTGGAAGGTGTCTAGAGAGAGTTCATAGGGCCTGCACTGCTTAAATACCTTCAGTCTTTGTAACAGACCTGGTGCACTCACCATCTACTGGATTGGGCAAAACCTACCCACATTTTCCAGAAATAGTTGCTACTTTGGACTTCTCCCAGTCTCAAGTCTGTCAAAGTCTGCCAAGCTTCCCTGCTTCTCTCTGTTTTTCCTGCTCAGAGGTTGATATGATTCAGGTCTTGTGGCTGCTGGTGGTTTGTCCTTACTCACATGTATTTTGAAGTCTTTGTGGATGCCTTGTAACCTAGCATCAGTGTAAATGTTGTCCATGGGCTTTTGATTTTATTGAGTTGTTCTGTGTGTTTTTATGTTGAGACTTGGATTCAAAATTATTCTGCCTCTGTAGTCATCTTCTTAGAACCCACCAAACAGATTTAAAATATTCTCTTCTTTAAGTAGAATCTACCTTTTGACACGAATTGGAAATGGTAGTGCTAATAACTTCCTAAGCTCTGATAATTTTATTATAATTTTAGTAGGGTTTCGGGAATGTCTTCTCAATGTTAGAAAATCCTCTGAGAGCTTCAGAGGCATGTATTTGTGTCTACTTCCTCACACAATTAAAGAGAGAAAATTTCCATATCCTCAACCCAGTTTAAGAAATTAAGTGCTCCAGGTATTAATGGAAAATCCAACTTCACATAAAACTTCAGCGCAAAGCAGGTTATAAGCTGAATATAATAAAAGTAATAATTCTTACTGTTGTATAGGAGGAGGTGTGTTTACAGTGTTTTTGCAAAAAGTATCTCATCTCAGCCTCAAAATAACCTTAGGGAGGTAATGTTATTATGAGTCCCACTCTTCAGAAGAAGAAATTGAACTTAGAGGACTTTGATGATTTGACTTAAGATTTTTCGCAGACAGAATCTACGTATAAAGGGTTTACTCTTCCACCAAGGCTTCAGCCTCAGAGAGATCCCTGCGGGGCACGTGAAAGGAAGAAGAACCTGCCTAGCCAGCTCTAGGGATCTCATATTTCCTGAGGACCCAGGGGTAGCAGGTGATGCAGGTGGATGTCTCTCACAGTCTGGTTCTCTCCCACAGTCCTGTTAAGAGCCTGTCTACAGCCTGTAAACGACACAGTGGCACCTGAACTTAGGACTCTAGACCCCTTGAAAGGTTTGCTTTTTTCTGCCAGCTGACATCAGTTTCAGCCGTATGTTTTGTGTGACCCGCAGCACATTGAGTAGCTCCGTGTGGCCTCGCTGTACCTGCATGTTGTTGGATACGAGTAACTTTGATTCAAGGTAGATGTGAACGGACAGGGCTAGGGCATTTCTGGTGCTCTGGCAGCACTTCTCCAATGTTCACAAGAGAATCCTGTCCCAAACCTTCAGGAAGTCTTTCATTACATCCTAGTATTTCACCTTAAAATTTGTGCAATTTTAAAATTTTACTTTGCAATATATCTGTGCTATTTGAATACAAAAAGAGCATTTCCCATACTTGCCAGCAAGTAAAATTGTTGCTATAAGGAGGACCTAGACTGTTTGTCCGGTGGCTCCTTGGTACCCCCTGGCATATAACCACATACTCCTAAAGTTTGAAAGCTTCATAGGAAGTGGAAGAAGAAGGCTGCATGCAGTTCTACCATGGGAGTTTGAAGGTTTTGCTACATGTTTGAGCTTTATTCTGTAGACACTGAGAAACCAATGACGTATTTTAAGAAAGAAACTGACCTGGTCAATTTTGTGTTTTAGAGGAATGGCTTTGAACTTCTATGATCATCACCTATAGTAAGAAATACATTTTACATGGCGATTCATATGCAGACTGTATGTGCATATACACATATATGAATGTGTATATAGACACATATATGAAACAAAAATTTGATGAAACATTATCCTAATACTTCCCATTCTAGTCTATTTCATCTAGAAAAAGTTAATGCAATTCATTAAACTGGTTGCAATTTTTTATTTTTTTATTTAAAAAACTTTTTTTTAAATGTTTATTTTTTGAGAGACAGAGTGTGAGTGGGGGAGGGGCAGAGAGAGAGAGGGAGACACAGAATCCGAAGCAGGCTCCAGGCTCCGACCTGTCAGCACAGAGCCCAACGTGGGGCTGGAACTCACAAGCTGTGAGATCATGACCTGAGCTGAAGTCAGACGCTTAACTGACTGAGCCACGGAGGCGCCCCTGCAATTTTTTTAAAGAAATCGTTTTGGTGGCAGTATGGAGGAAGGGAGATAGTAGGACCACTTAAAGTGCAAATAGGTCAGGATAATCAGGATATAAAGCAAGGCAGTGGCAGTGGGGATGCATTTAGAATCCACAGAAATTGGTTACTAATTGCCCACGAAAGTGATTTAGGGTTTCTGCTTTGAGTGAATGTCCATCCTATTTACTGAGACTAGGAAAACAAAAGATAAAAGTTCAGAAAGAAAAATAATGAATTCCAGTTGGAAGTGAGTTTGAAGTACATGCAAGACTAGTAAGTAGCTGGGTAGGAGATTTGGAGCTCAGGAAGGAGGTTCGAGCAGGAGAGAAAGATCTGGGACTCTTGAGCATAGATGTCTTAATTCAAGGCGGGGAATGGGGACAAGACTGCCAGGATGAGTGGGAAGAGTCAAATGAGAGGAGGGCCAAGGACAGAACCTGAACACCTTCATTTGAAAGGAGAGCAGAAGGGCACCTGAGTGGCTCAGATGGTTGAGCGCCAGACTTCAGCTTAGGTCATGATCTTGCGGTTCGTGAGTTTGAGCCCTGTGTCAGGCTCTGTGCTGACAGTTCAGAGCCTGGAACCTGCTTTGGATTCTGTGTCTCCCTCTGTCTCTGCCCCTCCTCTGCTCATGCTTTCTCTCTCTCTCTCTGTCTCTGTCTCTCTCTCTCTCTCAAAAACAAATAATCATTAAAATTTTTTCTAATAAATAAAAATAAATAAAAGGAGGGCAGAAAAGAAGAGCCTACAACAGAAACTGATAACAGACAGGAGAGCAGAGGGTCACTTGCGCCAAAGAAAGAATTTTCAAGGAAGGAGTAGTCAGCAGAGTCCAATGCAGGAGGAAGGTCTAATAAGGTACAATTTAGCAACCAGAAGGGCATTCTATCTTGAGAGATAGCAACAAAAGGGGGTAGTGATTTAGGCAAGCAGTCATAAATGCTTAGCAAAGACACTTCACAAAAAATTATAGGTAGTCCTGGGAAGTGGGTGGAGAAGGGTACCCTGATCCCTGAGAGGGTCTGGGAGCAAGCAAGGTTTGGCCGCTTCAGGGAGGTAACTGGCTGGTACCCAGGAAAGCGGACAGCAAGTTGCAGACTTACTTGCTCTGTGTCTCAGGGGTAAGTCACCGGTTTCTGAAAAGGAGGATGGTCAGAATGAGGCAGGACCTGAATCCTAAGCAGATGACAGTTGCAGCCAGGTTCGACCGTGGTTGAGGCACAGAGATTAAGGCAGCCACCCACTCTAGTGTACATTGGGTGGGCCAGACTCAGGACATGGGGCGGAAGGTTCAGAGCAAAGCGGGAAGTCAGGTGACTTAAATGCTGAGTCCTGCAAGTGTTCAGACAAGAACTGCATTTTTTCAGCCTGGAAGGAACTCTGAATTAAGGTAAGAGCCTGCAGGTCGTAGTCCAGCAGTTCCTGCCGCTGACACAAGCATACTGTAGGGGGTTGGGAGCAGGAGGCAGGTGAAGAATGCAATGGCTGCAGCTCGGCTCGGGCGGGCTGGGGGCACCTTCCGATCACACTTCTCTCTCCTTTACTCAACTTCCTATAGACACTTGCTCCTCCAGTACTACTGAACTGGTTTGAGCATCGTCCTGCTCACTCATTTTTAACATGTTGAATCAAATCTTTCTACATACTCATATGCTATTTGCATGTTGGTCATTTTATCTTTTTGAAAATTATACTTTAACGGTATGCATATCCCAAAATTTAAAAAAATAGGACATTTGTTCTCCACTACTGATCACCTTCTTTTAAAAACAAATTGGACATATGGATTAAGTCTTTGAACTTCAGGACAAATATGCCACGTGTTGGTGTTATTGTGATTTTAGGTGATAACTTATATTTAATTCAATACCTATTTATGGAGAGCCTGCTCTGGGCAAGGAGTTTATATTTATTAACTCACACCTCAAAAACTGTTAAATTTGGCTGTTATTTATAAGTGCCATTCATTTACAGTAAAACCTTGGTTTGCAAGCATAATTTGTCTGGAAACATGCTTGTAAACCAAAGCACTTGTATATCAAAGCAAATTTCAAGAACCGTTGGCTCAGTTGTGATCATGTGTTGTTCAGTGTCACATACGACCTGTACTGCAAGACATCACTCGTTTATTAAGTTAAAATTTATTGGAAATGTTCACTCGTCTTGAGAAACACTCACAGAACAAGTTACTCGCAATCCAAGGTTCTACTGTATTGTGAATTCAGTTCATTCACATAGCTGATCGTTAACATACATAGGAGGTACAGCCACTAAATTGACTTATTCCTGTCAATTATAACCTGAATGGACCTGGGTAAAGTTAGGGATCCAATTGTCAGTGTTTGTATTCCAAGCAATTTTTAAGTACTGAAATACTGTGTTTTTTACAATATCAGTAGTATTTTAAAAAAATGACAAATCTGGATAATTTATGCAACAGGTATCCAGAGAATTTATACACTGCATTACTATTGCAAATGGAACAGAACTGTACTCATTAAGAACATTTTAATGCTTCTTCCAGGAGGATTAGAAGTTGCTACTGGGCAGGAAGATGAGGGGATGTTCCCAGACCCCATACCACCATTTCCTTAGGGGCTGGATTCTCTCTGCTCCCCTCAGTAGTGTTCATCTTCTTACATCCTGTCCCCTTCTCCAATCACCCTATGTGAGAGGACTCAAAAAGTGGGAAAGGGTCATCCTTGCCTTAAACAGCAGTCTTCTCTCAGAGAACATTTGAGAGCAAAGTGTGGCACAGAATGAAGACTGTATGTATTAGATAGCTAGAGCCGCCATAACAAAATACCACAGACCGGGTGGCTTACACGACATAAATTTATTTTCTCACAGTTCTAGAGGCTAGAAGTCCAAGATCAAAATGTCAACAGGGTTGGTTTCTTCTGAGAGGTGTCTCCTTGACTTCTAGATGGCCGAATTCTCCCTGTGTCTTCACAAGGTCTTTCTTCTGTGTGTGTCTGGGTCCTAATCTCTTCTTTTAAGGAGACTAATAGAGTTGAACTAGGGCCCACCCATAAAACCTCATTTTAACTTAATTGACCCTTTAAAGGTCCTATTTCCAAATACAGTCACATTTTGAGGTACTAAGGGTTAGGACTTCAACAAATAAATTTGGGGGGCAGAGACACAATTCAGTCCATAGCACCAAATAGGTTTATTTCTTAAAAATAAAATACAGGCATTTTAGTATTCTACAAAATAAATGTCAAAATACCAGTATTACAAATAACATCACAGCATTCTTCATAATATAATGAGGTCAGTTACTTAAGTACATTATAGATAGACTTCCTATTTTAGTGACCTCTAGAATAGTCTTAGAGGCTATTAACTTTATTTTTTAAAAACTAAGAGGGTCTTACTTTTTATTTTACTGTGCAGCCACTGCTGCCCAACTGTTTCATCTTGCCTTTGACTGGATGTCCTCAACACATAGAAAAATTTTGTATGAAAACCTAGTTTTTAAAGGGTAATTAAGAGATTTCAGTAAAAGGGAAGAGAAAGACAAATCTTTGAATTGGGATTCACTGGGCTGACCTAAAAGAGAAAATTCAAACAGTCCTTTCCTTCTTTGGAAAGTCCATCAGGGACCAAGCCCAGCAGACCTGAATTAGCTCAAAGGGAAAGCACAGGCGAAGACCAGGAGAAATGGGACCCAAACTCCTTCACTAGCTCTGGTCTGAGAAGACTACTTCCTGGCCAGGAAGCTCCCATTGTTAAATAGAGGACTAGGTGTCTCCAGTCCCCTCTCAGTTGCCCAAGAAATGCACTGTAGCATCAGAGTGGGCACTTTCTACTCTGCATCCCACTGTCCCGGTTCATGTGCCTCTCAAGGAAGTCATGAACACTCCACACTTATTTCTGGAGGCTGCTATGGGTGGAGGCCAGTGCCCTTTCATCCCACCTTGTTTGTTGATTGATTGATTGATTGATTGATTCATCAAATGTTACAGACTTCCCACCCTGTCCCTTGGCCAAGTCCTTTGCAGTGGAGTCTGTGTGGCTCATGCAGTAAATGTGGCTTGGCTGTGCATTAAGATGACCTCTATGATCTGTCTTTACCCTCATGTTATAGGAGTCTGTGGTTCAGTTTCAGACTTTAATGCAGATGTTTAAATAATCCCAAGTACAGTTTTTAAAAGAAACTTAATATAAATGCCTGGGGCTAACAAATAAGGAAAGAAAGGTATCCCTTTCTTCCTAGAGTTTTCACGTTTGTTTTAGATGGAAAATTTAAGTTCACCTAACCATGAACCTTCAACATGTTCCTCTGCTCTGCTTTGGGCCACTCTTGTTTATGAAGGCAACTCCCAGATCACTCATAAAACTGCATATGAACTGAAACATTCTTCGAAGAGGTAATTTTTAAAATTCAAAATTACTATCTGTAAGATGGCATCATCAGCAAGTTTTGCTTTTTAAAATTAGAATTGCTAATGAATTGTTTTCTAATGCTCTTTTTACCATCCTATGGATATTTTCTTAAGACATTCACATTTGTAAAATGGCTTTGTTTTCTCTGCTTGGCTCTCTCATCACCCACACAAACCTGGCCTCCTACTCTTTGCTGACTCAGGGGCCCAGCCTCTTCCCACACAAGTGCTCAGTGACCTGGTGCCCGCTTCCCACCCTTTCTTTTGTTCTCCCACAAATCCTCCCCCTCACCTTCTCTCCTCCATACAGGTAGACATTTTCATACTCCCACTGCTCAGCAGCCAAAGCCAAATAAGGGCCTGGGGGTGGGGAGGAAGAAGAATACTTTTTCCCAATGACCATTATGGTTTGTTTTTTTAATTAATAAGCTCTATCCACAAATTAGTTGATAAACAATTCTTTTATTCTTAGATTATTTTTTTAAAACTCCTTCATACACAATAATTGGATTTTCTATTTTTGAGAACTCTACCAAAATGTAGACACATTGAGTGTTGTAACTTTTTTTCAGCAAAAACAGATGCTCTTATTTTTTATCCAAAGTAAAATGTTTTACTCACATTTTCGAGTGAATGGGTGTACCAATGGGACAATGGCTCATTGGGATGGTTATTTGCAATGACAGTGTTTGAGCTATAGCTGAAATCAATAGGCAGTCTGACAAGATTAATTAGCTGCAAATTATGCCTGAGCCCGTACCAGAAATAAGGGCCAGCCCACTCATCAAAAACCTGCCAAGAACTCCCCACCCCGTGGGGCTAGCCCTGGGGGAGGCAGAAAGGCCCATCTCTGCTACTTATGTATGTTTTTAAGGTTACCAGAAAGCCTTTCCCTAAATCATCCTCACCTTTATGTTGCTATGCCTAAAATTCCAGCATTAAAGAGTCATTCCTGAACCTTCTCAGCATTTATAGTATGACGAATTAGAAAGATACTGGATTTTCTTCCATTCATGACAACTGTTTTTATCTTTTCATAGAGTTCACATTATATACTACGTGGCATAAACAGAATCTATTCTGCAATGCCACAAATCTACTCTTTAATAGGAAATATGAGCATAATAGTGGGTTTTAATAAGGAGCGCACAATTGAATTTGTGTTGGTATGGTTTGTTTTGTTTTGTTGTTTAGCTTTTCCAATGTTATAATTGATATGAACTCCTTGAAAGAAGGCTGGGACCATTTCTCCTCTTCATTAATCTCTCTGAGGTGTGGCACCATACCTGACATATAGTAGCACTCAGTCCATGACTGGAAAATTGCTTCCTGTCCCTGGTAATTTCTCTTGTCATCACTAAGACCTGGGGGCAATTTTATTCTACTTTATATACACAACTAATTTACTCTTTGTTTTTTTCACAACACTGCACCTGTTTTCTTAAGTAGTCATTTTCTCTCTTGTATCATTTTTAATCTCAGAGCTCTTCATGGCTCATAAGGACTTTTAAGATAGAGTGCTATATGATTTAACTTCATATGCTCACATAAAGCAAGGCTTCTTACATAAAAAGCTTCTTGCATAAAAAGATGTGAGCCAGGTGCAAATACCTCACTGCACCTCCTGCAGCCACAGTGGTGATATGACTACCAGTAAATTTCTACTTGCTGGCTTCCAGCTAAAGATGGGGGAGCCTGGGTAGCTCAGTCGGTTAAGTGTCCGACTTCAGCTCAGGTCAGTATCTCACAGTCCGTGAGTTTGAGACCCACGTAGGGCTCTGTGCTGACAGCTCAGAGCCTGGAGCCTGCTTTGAATTCTGTGTCTCCCTCTCTCCCTCTGCCCATCCCCCTGTTTGTGCTCTGTCTCTGTCTCTGTCTCTCAAAAATAAACATTAAAAAAAAAAAAAAGAAAAGATGGTAAATGAACCCAGGCATATATGTCCTTTCAGTAGAGGCCAGAAGAGGGGATAGGAATAGGTGAGTGATTTCAACAAATATTTGAAGGAAAGAGAATTAAGAAGGGTTAATGGCCCAATTGGGGAGGAAGCCTCTAAGTCTAAAGTGTGTAAAGTGGGGCATACTGAAGATAAGCAAGATATTTTTCCTTGAAGAACCTAAAAGAGGCTCAGGACTTGGAATCACCAGATTTGGCAGAGTGGGAGTGAGATGTGTGGTGTAAAGCATGAGATAAGTTGAAAGCTTGAAAAGAACAGACAACTGCTTTTGTACCCTTCGGCACAGAAAATCAGCAGCCATGCTACCCCCTCACCCAAGGAGGAGATAGAAGGTTTATTTCCTGGAGATACTCAGTAGCAAAGGCCTGAGCATCAGAGAAACCAGGTCTGGCAGATGACATGGATATAGCATGGCGATTAAACAGTGGAACAAATTACAAGTCTACACTGAGGGGGCACCTGGGTGGTTCAGTCTGCTAAGTGTCTGACTTTGGCTCAGGTCATGATCTCATGGTTCGTCAGTTCGTGCCCCGTGTCGGGTTCTGTTCTGACAGCTCAGAGCCTGGAGCCTGCCTCGGATTCTGTGTCTTGCTCTCTCTCTGCCCCTCCCTTGCTGTCTCTCTCTCTCTCTTTCTCTCTCTCTCTGTCTCTGTCTCTGTCTCTGTCAAAAATAAATAAAAACATTAAAAAATAAAAAAAATTAAAAAAAAAAGAAGTCTACATTGGGAATGGTTGGATTATCTGTGTTCTCTCCCCTGCCACACAATCAAAGAACTGTTAATCAAGCAACTAACCTCTAGGCCAGTGTTTTTCAAACTGTGGGTTATGAAATCAGTTATGATTAGTGGATTATGAAATCAGTTTAATGGATCATAACCAACATTGTCATAGGTTGAGTTCCCCAGGAAACAGACTCTAGGATTCAGTTATGAGTTCAGAATATTTATTAGGGCATGCCCTGGGATCAATACCTGTAGAAGAAAACAGAACAAATTACTACAGCCCCCACATTGGATGTGGCCATCCCAGGGAATGTGACCTTGGGCATGGCAGCTCTCTGCACTGAGGCAATCCCTTAAAGGGCTGACAGCTGCAGACTGCCCACCAGCAACACTCTCATCAGCTGGGGAACCAGTCTTTCATTGCAGAGGGATCTGAACGATACTTCACAAGGTCTCTCAGAAACACTAAAGAAAATGAAGTTCAGTAGACTGGGTAGAAAATATCAGAGTGCATTACATGTAGACAAAGTAAATATTTTTGCATGAAAGCTTTTTGCCTTTATGTATATGTATGTGTGTGTGGACTGGAGTGTGATGGAAAATCACTTCTTACTGTCAAAAATGTTTATAAGTCACTTTCCTTGGCAAGAAATTAGTGGAATGCTTTCTGAAAAGCTAAACTGACCCAGAGAAGAAACAAAATGTTTTCTCCACAATCCACAAGTGAAGCCCGTCACTCTCTAACCCCACCTGCCCATACAGAGTTCCTCATCAGCTTTTTAGCACCTATTCTTAAATTTAAAGGAACAACAAAAAGACCACTGGGCATGTAAGGCAAACTCTAACTTTAAAGAGAGAACTCAGTTTGAAAAACACAAAGAATAAAAGAGGAAACTGTAGAGAATAGAAACAGCACTCTTCATATCCTAACTTATAACCTCAAAAATCATGAAAAGATTTTATATATAAAATAAAAGCAGGGGGCGCCTGGGTGCCTCAGTCAGTTAAGTGTCTGACTTCATCAGGTCATGATCTCACAGTTCATGAGTTTGAGCCCCACATCAGCCTCTGTGCTGACAGCCCAGAGCCTGGAGCCTGCTTCAGATTCTGTGTCTCCCTCTCTCTCTACCCCTCACTCCACTAACGCTCTCTCTCCCTCTCTCTCAAAAATAATTAAAATATTAAAAACAAGAAAACTCATTAAAATAAAAGCAGAATGCTATGATAAAAGAACAATTAAGGAGAAAACAGGAGAGGGCTCTTGGAAATGAAACATATTATAATAAAAAATTTTCAGTAGAAGAATCAGAAGACAAAGTCAAGGAAATCTGATGAAAACAGAACCAAAACACGCATAGATGAACAATGAGAAAAAAGATACGAGATTTAGAGATTCAGTCCAGTAAGTACAATATCTGACTAGAAGTAGTTCCCAAAAAAGAAGAAATGGAGAAAAAATTACACAAGAAAAGTTCCCAGAACTGCAAGACATAAGTTTCCAAATTGAAAGTGCCTACCAAGTACAGCACAACAAATGAAAATAGGCACATCATTGAGAAGTGTCAGACCACTGGGAATATAGAAAGAACCTCAAAAGCTTCCAGGAATAGAAAAGCAAATGACTCTTACACTACAAAGTAGGAATCAGCAGACTTCTCAACCACAATGTTGGACTAGAAAAAGCAATCAAACACTGCTTTAAGAATTATGCAGGATAAATTTTTTAAACCTAGAATATAATACCCAGCCAAACTATCAAAGTGTGACAGCAGAATAAAAACTTTTCAGATACAGAAAAATTCAGAAAATTTATCTCCCATGTATCTTTTGTAGCAAGCTACTACAGCAGATTATCTAGAAAAATAAGGGGAAGAAAACAAGAAAGAGAAAGACATTAGATCTAAGAAATAGGAGATCCATTACATTTGACATGAAAAGGGAACCCACATGGTCATGGTGAAGGTGATTTGGGTGCAGCAGCTCTTCAAGAAGCCTAACGAGCAACAAGTTCAGATTGATGCAAGAGGATAAAGGGCTTCTGGAAGGATATCTCCAAGAAAATAAAGAAATTTATAGAATCTTTCATAAATATCAATGTATTAAGAGATTTACATTTCTGGAAGATAATAGGGAATTAGTTTTTTTAAGTTCTTTAATTCCATACATACAGTGTTATATTAGTTTCAGGTATATAATATAGTGATTCAATAGTTCTATAGATTATTCAGCACTCATCACGGTAAGTGTACTCTTTAATCCCTATCACCTATTTCACCTACCCATCCCCCACCTCCCTCTGGTAACCATCAGTTTGTTCTCTATAATTAAGAGTCTGTTTCTTGGTTTCTCTTTCTCTCTCTTTTTTTCCTTCCCATATGTTCATTTGTTTTGTTTCTTAAATTCCACATATGAATGAAATCATATGGTATTTGTCTTTCTCTGACTGACTTATTTCGCTTAGCATAATACTCTCTACATCCATCCATGTTGTTGTAAATAGCAAGATTTCATTCTTTTTTATGGCTGAATAATAATCCATTATGTATATATACCATTTCTTCTCTATTCATCTACTGATGGATACTTGGGCTGCTTCCCTAATTTTGTTATTGTAAATAATGCTGCTATAAACATAGGGATGTAAGTATCTCTAACTTAGTGTTTTTGTACTTTTTGGGTAAATACCCAGTAGTGTAGTTGCTGGAATTTAGAGTAGTTCTATTTTTAACTTTCTGAGGAAACTCCACACTGTTTTCCACAGTGGCTGCACCACTGTTTGCAGTGCAAGAGGGTTCCTTTTTTTCCACATCCTCACCAATACTTATTTTTTCTTGTGTTGTTTATTTTAGCCATTGTGACAGGTGTGAGGTGATATCTCATTGTAGTTTTCATTTGCACTTCCTTGATAATGAGTGATGCTGAGCATCATTTAATGTGTCTGTCAGTCATCTCTTATGTCTTCTTTGTAGAACTGTCTGTTCACATTTTCTGCTCATTTCTAAACTGGATTATTTGTTTTTTGGGTGTTGAGTTTTAGAAGTTCTTTATATATTTTGGACACTAACCTTTTAATAGATATGCCATTTGTAAATATCTTCTCCCATTCAGTAGTTTGACTTTTAGTTTTGTTGTTTCCTTCATTGTGCAGAAGATTTTTATTTTGATGTAGTCCCAATAGTTTATTTTTTTTTTATTTCCCTTGCCTTAGGAGACATATCTAGAAAAGCGTTGCTATGTCCGACATACTGCTTATGTTCTCTTCTAGGATTTCTATGGCTTCGGGCATTACAGTTAGGTTTTTAATACATTTTGGATTTATTTTGGTGTATGGTGTAAGAAAGTGGTCCAGTTTCATTCATTTGCAGGTAGCTGCTCCGTTTTCCCAATACTGTTTGTTGAAGGGCTGTCTTTTTCCCATTGCATATTCTTTTCTCCTTTGTTAAAGACTAATTGACCATATAATTGTGGTTTTATTTCTGGGTTTTCTATTCTGTTCTGTTGATCTACGTGTTTATTTTTGTGCTAGCACCATACTCTTTTGATTACTACAGCTTTATTAAATATAATTTGAAATCTGGAATTGTGAAACTTCTTATTTTGTTTTCTTTTTCAAGATTGATTTGGCTATTCTGGGTCTTTTGTAGTTTTAAACAAATTTTAGGATTGTTTGTTCTAGTTTTGTGAAAAATGCTATTAGCATTTTGATAGGGATTGCATTAAATGTGTGATTGCTTTGGGTAGTATAGGCATTTTAACAATATTTATTCTTCCAATCCACGGACATGGAATGTCTTTCTATTTCCTTGTGTCTTCTTCAAATTCTTTCATCAATGTTTTATAGTTTTCAGAGTATAGTTCTTTCACCTTGGTTAAGTTTATTTCTGGGAATTTTATTATTTTTGGTGAAATTGTAAATGGGATTGTTTTCTTAACTTCTCTTCCTGCTGCTTCATTATTAGTGTATAGGAATGCAACAGATTTCTGTACATTGATTTTTGTATGCTGTGACTTTACTGAATTCATTTATTACTTCTAGTAGTTTATTTGGTGGAGTCTTTATGGTTTTCTACATACAATATCACATCATTTGCAGAATGTGAAAATCCTACTTCTTTACCAATTTGAATGCCTTTTATTTCTTTTTGTGGTTTAATTGGACTACAACTTCCAGTACTATGTTAAATAAAAGTGTATGCCACATCTTTTTTATACCTTCACATCTTGATGGACACTTGGGCTACTTCATAATTTGGCTATTGTAAACAATGTTGCAATAAAAAACCCCACAGGGGGTGTGTATTATCCTTTCAAATTAGTGTTTTTATTTTCTTAAGGAATTAATTTTTGACAGGTACACAGAAAAGTAAGCATACGAATAAAATGAGATAATCATCAATTCTCAGGAAAACAAATTTGTGCCCAGAGAAGCAATATAATCATAGTATATTATATGCCTCAGCTTTAAATAATATTTACGTCATCTTAATCATGTAAAAACTGATCAGTGATCTGATAAAGCCATTGTATATAACCATATTAGGAAAATCAGAGGAGAGAAGAGACTAAATCCATATCTTCCCTAGAGGAGAGTCACAGATAATATATGGAACTTTGAGAAATCAAGAAATAGCAGTAAAAATGTGGAGATAAATACCAGATGAAACAGCTGAAAGAGTTGAGTGTGGTTGCTTTTGGGAATGGAAGCAGATCTTGCAGGTTAGACAGGGAAAGAGGCTACTTTTTTTCTTTTAGACTTTGAAGAGATACGTAGCTATTAAAACTTTGCACATTTCTAACCTAGATGAAAATATAAACATTTGGAGAAAGAAAAATGACAACACAGGCATATTATTTTTGAGATATGGAGGCAACCATCTTAAAAGCTAAAGGGAAAACTTGAAAGTGGTTTCCTTTGGAGGAGTGGGACTGGATTTGATTTTCACTGTAAGCCCTATCTGATTCTGTGGATTTGTGACGAGGTTGCATTGAAGAAAATTTTTATTTTATTATTATTTTTTAATGTTCATTTATTTTTGAGAGACAGAGAGAGATGGGGAGGGAGGGGAAGGACAGAGAGACAGAGGGAGACAGAGGAGCTGAAGCAGGCTCTGTACTGACAGCAGTGAGCCTGATGTGGGGCTGGAACTCATGCAACTGTGAGATCATGACCTGAGCTGAATTTGGACGCTCAACCAACTGAGCCACCCAGGTGCCCCTAAAGGAAAATTTTAAATAAAAATAATTGCAAGAATGAATCCAGGCATGTAAACACTTAGGAAGAGTTTTGAATTTTAGCTCTGCCTACTTAGTTGATTAGGTTCCTAATTTTTAAAATCTTTAATGTCTGCCTTATAAAGGGTAAGGAATTCATGAGAAAATACATTAGGAACCTCCTGGTAGATTGAAAATGATCAATAAATGTTCCCCTTTTCCCTCTCACAGCTAAAACCAGGGCACTAGTTTTCAGTAGTATAAACTCATTCTTTGAAACCCTTCTCTTTCCTGGACTCACAAGGACACTTCCATTACGTCTTGGATATAAAAGAAATAGTGTACACGTGCATAATGAAGTCATTTAAAAAAAATCCTAAGTGAAATAATAAATGTCCTTTGTGTAATCTGACTAACCTTGCAATCCATCCGTTTTTTCAACAATAAACTATGCAATACATAGTTTACTTTTCTCAAGCTTTAATGATTTTTGAATGAGTTCCAGATTCAAATTTGATCTAATAGTAAACAGAACCAATCCATCCATTGTAGAATGACATTAAAGCTGGGCTGTGGTGAATAGGTTAGGAGTGAGGGATTGAGAAATTGAACCCTACATTTTTTGGGGCAGGCAGGCTTCCTGGATCAGTAGCCCCTGGCCAGGATCAGCCTAACTGTTTCATACAGCACTGTATAATTGTTACTATTTTCCTTTGAGTGCCATGTCATGAAAAAGGTTGGGAAGTACTGCCTTAAAGAGGTGCCATAAAAATCCACTGTAAGGATGGAGAGCCATTTAGGTAAGGTCTTTTTCAGTTGCTTCCTTATTAAATTTATAAGAGAAGTAGTTAAATTTACGTGTCTTTAAATGAGTTTTTGATGTCCCCAAAATCTGAGTGGAAATTATGTAACATTACGTTTATGTATGAGTTGGGATTATCAAGGTTAGCTACAATTAACTTAACAGAGACCCCCAAGACAGTCATTTAAGCAATTAGATCATTACTCTGTCCAGTAAAAAGAATTCTGGAGAAAGCTAGCCCAAGGCTAGCACGGTGGTTCATCATCATCATCAAAGATCTGGCTGCTTTTAGCTTTTGGTCTTACATCGTTAAGGCATGAGTCTCAGCTCAGGGAGCACAAACCAGCACATCCACACCCCAAAAATTAGGATGGAGGGGGAGAAGAAGGGTGTGCCCTCTTCCTTTTATGAAGACTTTCCAGAAGTTACCACCCTATTTACATTTAGATCTCATTGTGTGGAACTTAGTCACATGACCACACAGCTATAAGCATGGTCGCAAACTGTGGTCTTTTAACTTGTTGGCAGTGTGTCTAGCTTAAAATGGGAGTTTTATTAGAGAGAGAAGAATGATTATTTTGTAGGCAAACAGCAGTCTTCACATGTTTTAGTAACTGCCATGTAATTCATTTCAAACAAAAACCATCTGTCAAGTAATTATTTAATATATACTGCTAGAAAGGCTGAAATAAGCATTAAGGAAGATGAATTAGGAAATTCATTATTTGACATCCTGATTACATATTATTGCTGGATTTAATAATTCATGATGAAGACAGTGTAGCTAGGGGATAAAAACTCAGATTCCAAAGTAGACAGTCTGACTTCCATTTATTAGTTGTGTGAGCTTGAGAAAATTGCTTAAGTGCTCTATGCCTTAGTTTTTTTTTTGTAAGGTCAAGGTAAAATAGTAGTACCTATCTGATAGAAATTTGAAGGATTAAATGAGTTAATACATGTAATGTACTTAGAGTAGTATCTGGCATATAGTAAGTAGTCAACAAATCTTAGCTATTAATAAATCTTTTACTTAAATTGAAATCTTTTTCTTTAAAATCATATGTAGCTATGACAATCTGGTTCTCCATTAAGAATTTCCAGGTATGAAATGCTTTCCTGGTTTCACATTTGTAGATGCTTGAAAACGGTGATCCCTGGCTTTACTTGAGCTAATAAGTGTTATGTTTACTTGAGCTAATAAGTGTTATGTTTCATAGTAACATTAAGAAAAAGAAAAGATGGGGGGCGCCTGGGTAGCTCAGTAGGTTGAGCATCAGAGTGTCTTCTTTGGTTCATCTGGCATTTCCTGGGTTCCAGCAGTGCATCAGGCTTGCTGCTGTCTGTGCGGGCTGCTTCAGATCCTCTGCTTCCTTCTCTCTATGCTCCTCCCCTGCCCACGTGCTCTCTCAAAAATAAACATTAAAAAGAAAGCAAGAAAGGAAGAAGGAAGAAAGAAAGAAAGAAAGAAAGAAAGAAAGAAAGAAGAAAGAAAAAGAAAGAGAGAGAAAGGAGGAGCACCTGGGTGGCTTAGTCAGTTAAATGATTGAATCTCAATTTAGGCTCAGGTGTAGCCATTGAGCCCTGCATGGGTCTCCACACTGACGATGCACAGCCTGCTTGGGATTCTCTCTCTCCTCTCACTCTCTGCCCCTTCCCTGACTCTGTCTCTCTCAAAAGAAATAAACTTAAAAAACAGAGAGAGAGAGAGAGAGACAGATAGACACACACACACACACACACACACACACACACACACACAGAAAGGGCGAGAAAGAAAGAGGAATTAGGTATTGGTCAAACTGAACCGTGACTGGTTTGTCTCCTTTCTCCTCCCCTGTCTCCCACTTCTGCCTTTGAGTGGACTGTACTGATGGCAGTCCACCCCACCAGCCCTGCAGTCTGAGGTCTCCTACTGCCTCAGGGCTGTTTAAAATTATAAATTTCCTAGGCGAATGCAAGCTGGTGCAGCCACTCTGGAAGACAGTATGGAGGTTCCTCAAAAAACTAAAAATAGAACTACCCTACAACCCAGCAATTGCACTACTAGGCATTTATCCAAGGGATACAGTTGTGCTGTTTCGAAGGGACTCATGCACCTCAACGTTTATAGCAGCGCTATCGACAATAGCCAAAGTATGGAAAGAGTCCAAATGGCCATCAATGGATGAACAGATAAAGACGATGTGGTATATATATACAATGGAGTATTACTTGGCAATCAAAAAGAATGAAATCTTGCCATTTGCAACTACGTGAATGGAACTGGAGGGTATTATGCTAAGTGAAATTACTCAGAGAAAGACAAAAATCATATGACTTCACTCATATGAGGACTTTCAGAGACAAAACAGATGAACATAAGGGAAGGGGAACAAAAATAATATAAAAACAGGGAGGGAGACAAAGCATAAGAGACTCATAAATATGGAGAACAAACAGAGGGTTACTGGAGGGGGTGTGAGAGGGGAGATGGGCTAAATGGGTAAGGGGTATTAAGGAATCTACTCCTGAAATCATTGTTGCACTATATGCTAACTAATTTGGATGTAAATTTAAAAAAATAATAAAATTTAAAAAAAATTATAAATGTCCTAGATCGGGTCAAAAATGTAACCTCCAGGGGCACCTGGGTGGCTCAGTCCATTAAGCATCTGACTTTGGCTCAGGTCATGATCTCACAGTTCATGAGTTTGAGCCCGGCATCGGGCTCTGTGCTGATAGCTCAGAGCCTGGAGCCTGCTTCGGATTCCTTGTCTCCCTCTCTCTCTGCCCTTCCCCTGCTCATGCTCTGTCTCTCTATCAAAAACAAACAAACAAATAAATAAATAAAAACATTAAAAAAAAAAAAGGTCACTTACATGTGTGTATCTCTATTATTTTTGTTTTCTTTCCCCAGATTTTCCTCAAACATTTCCACAAATGTGAGAGGATGTATTTTCCTTTTGGAAAAAACAATATTCAAGTGAAATTTTGAGGATTTGTTGCATTAAAACTATGCTAACACACAATCATCTTCTTTTAATAATTAAAGAAGTTTCAGAAAAATAAAAAGTTCATATTTCCATTAACGTATGGCTTTCATCTTTGGACCCGGGACGACTGCTTCAGTGGTTGCCATTTCCTTTCTAGTGGGAGGGGATAAATAAGGCACAGGGAACATGTGCCCTGTCAGTTTTCTGGGCAAAACTGGGAAACTGCATACATTCCTCCTACTTCTACTCTATTGGCAAGAACCTAGTCATATGGCAATACCTGGATTCAAGAGAGGCTGGGAAATGTGGTCCATAGCTGGGTGTCCCTCTGAATGGCTAAAATTAGAGGTGGGGGTCTATTACTAAAAGGAGGAAAGAGAGGACAAAGTTGGAGTGTGTTAGCAATCTTTGCCACACGATTGTATCACACAGCTGCAATATTGTAAAAACAATTTTATGTTGTTTTTTACTTAGCATTATATCAAAAGCTTTTTTTCCCCACATTACTGCATGATTTTCATAATTATAAGCAACAAATAGCTTTATAATAATTTATTGAGTGATAATCAATAAGTTCTTTAACTCTTCCTATTATTGAAAATGTAGATTCTTTCTATTTCTTCACTGTTATAAAACAATGTCACAATAGATCTTTCTGTGACTATAATTTTTTCATCTTCTTGAGATGACTCCCTTAGGACAAATTCCAGGAACTGGGGATTACTAGGTCAAAAGAGTGTGTGAACAGTTTATGATTCTTAATGTTTTTGTTCCAAATTGGCTTCTGAGAAGGCAGTACCAATTTGTTCCCAAAGGAAATATGCGCATTTTTTTTTCCTATGAATGTGGCGAGGGAGACACGGTCACATATCCTTATAGGTAGAATATTTTCAGTTTTCAGAGTCTGGCTGGAACGGTCAGGATACCCAAGACTTGGGTTTCAATCTCTTACTCTGCCATTTCCTAGCTATTTAGCTATAGGCCAGTACTTACATTCCCTGTGCCTCAGATTCCTTCCGTTAAAATCGAGGATAAAAATATTCCCCTTATAAGATTGTCTGGTAATCATCAAGGCTATTAACAAATCTTCTGTCTTATCATCTTCTATGCACATGTTAAAAATATAATTCCCTGCTCCCTTGAAGATAGATATGGCTATGTGACTTTCTTTAGCCAGTGATATGGAAGCAAAAGTCACGTGTCATCTCCAGGCATACATTCTAAGACTTGTTTGTGATTTGCCACATTCTTTTTTCCCCTTTGCCATGTGGTCAGAAGTATTTTGGATCATACTAGCTCCTTAAACGAGCCCTAGAATAAGCATGGCACAGAGAGGAGCCCCAAGCTGTGATGGATATGTAAATTGAGTAAAAAAGAAATCTTTGTTGTTTTTTCTTAAGCCACTGAGACTTTGGGATTATCTGTTATCGCCACATAATGTAGCCTATCCTGACTACTGCAGATTTACTCAGGATTAATAAAATAATAAGCATGTTATTATTTGGTCCAAGATGTTGAACCAAAGGAAGAGCCTCAATATATGTCCTTTGCAATAATAATTACTACCATTCATTCTGTGCTTTCTATATACCAGACGTTTGTATACACTATCACGTATCTTCAAAACAATGTTGCATATTATAAAGGTCCCCATTTTATAAAGGAGAGAAACAAAGCTCAGAACGGTTAGTGTTTTACCTGACATCATCCAGCTAGAAAGCTGCAGGGCTGCAATTCAATCCTGGTGTATTTCTTCCCATTTTAATCTATTTTCTTTGTGTTTGGATTTTTTTTGGCATTATTATTATTATTATTTACAGCACTGTGTGAATTTCTCGACAGTCTTTGGTTATGAACTTTGCATGTATTCCTGCAACAAAACTTCTATTTTCTTAAACTTGTTGCAAGATAAACAAAAATTGAGACAAAGGTTCAGTAGCTTGCTCTTCAAGCCCCTGCTTGTTCCCCAGAAGAAACCTCATGAACCCCAGTACCCTTTATATTTTTCTTGGCCTGAGAATATACCTGACAGCAGTTAAGATTTATATGCCTATGAAAGGAAAAAAATAGTTTTAAAATTGGAATGCAGGGGCGCCTGGGTGGCGCAGTCGGTTAAGCGTCCGACTTCAGCCAGGTCACGATCTCGCGGTCCGTGAGTTCGAGCCCCGCGTCAGGCTCTGGGCTGATGGCTCGGAGCCTGGAGCCTGTTTCCGATTCTGTGTCTCCCTCTCTCTCTGCCCCTCCCCCGTTCATGCTCTGTCTCTCTCTGTCCCAAAAATAAATAAAAAAATGTTGAAAAAAAAAAAAATTTTAAATTGGAATGCAATGAGTCAGATTAGAATGAGTTAGATTAGATGAAGTAAATTCTAAAATCCAACATCTATGGACTCTTTCTTTCAATAGCTTGGTGAAGATATGATTCACATACCATACAATTCAACAATGTAAAGTTACAATTCAATGGATTTTAGTATATTCACAGAGATGTGTATCCATTGCACAAATCAATTTTGGAATATTTTCATTACCTCAAAAAGAAATCCCACACCCCTTAGCTGTCGCCCATCCTCCCATCCACTCCTCACCCCACCCTCCAGCCCTAGGCACTTACTAATTTACTTTCTGGGCTCTGCTTCTTTTTACATGGCTCTCTAAATGTCAGTTTCCAGCCACTCCCAACAAATGATCTTTCTTCCCACCTACCCCCGGCCCCACTCCCAACTCGGCAAAGCTTTGCTCAATTATTTTTAATTCAAAGCTCAAATTCTGAAGTATCTGGTACAAAAACTAATTTTTTCTAAAAACTTTTTTGCTTGCTTCACCAAACTTAGAATTTCATTGCAGGGGCACCTGGGTGGTTCAGTCAGTTAATTGTCTGACTCTTGATTTTGGCTCAGGTCATGATCTCACGGTTTGTGAGTTCCAGCCCCATCTTGGTCTCCTTGCTGGCAGTGCAGGCCCTGCTTGAGATTCTCTCTCTCTCTCTCTCTCTCTCTCTGCCCACTCTCAAAATAAATAAAAACTTTAAAATAAATAAAAAACTTTAAAAACAAACCCCCCAAAAACCCCACAAAATCTTTTTTTCTCTTTCACTATTCTCTTATGAGCCTTTTCAAAGCTTGTTAGTACCACTAATTCTTTATATATAATGGTCAAATAAATAAGATTAAATTAAAGCTGCTCTCTTATATGACCCTGGTTTTTAAAAAGTGTTGGTTAGGAGAAAGGCAAAACTTGAAATTAATGGTTAAAAAGAGTACTAAGGATCATTTATGAATTTTAGTGACTTATATTCACAATTACTATGGGGAATATCTGATTTACCTTTTATAATGCTCATGGCCATGGAAAATTATTGACAACTTGTTGAATTGGGTTCTATTTGTTACCCTGAGACTCTTAAACTATTTGAATCATATGGCTGGAAACAATAATTTCTAGAACTAGTACCAACTTCCAAAGTTTGTTGATGGAAGGCAGAACTGATGCTAATACATTTTACTGCTGTTAAATAAAGCAGGAAGCAACAAAATAAAGCTAAACATTAAGAGCAGGGGAGGTGGGAGTTATTCCCTAGGAAGGAAGAAATTAATGAAGCGTGAATGCTTATACACCCTTGAAGACAGTATTTCCTCAACATACTGAAATGAGGGTGAATTAACTAGTTTATGGGGGGAGGGTCTGGTTCTAGTCTCTACTTGTGCTGTGCTGACTTGTCTTTTGTGTTTTGGAAACATCTGGTGATAGCAACCTCTTAGTCTGTGGTGAAACCCAGTCCAAAGACATGTGAAGCCTGGACACGCGAGGCTGAACAAGCATATCCCAGAGACATGAAATATAGTAACAATGTTGGGGAGGTATGGTAACGCAAAAAACAGTGTTGATGAACAAGAACGCTTAAGGGGTCATGGCTTAATCTAAAGAGAAAGCACACACTTTATTGGTAAAGAGGATATGGTATACCTTTTCATGTTTTTCAATGAGCTTTGCAAATTCTAATTCTGCCCTAATTATAACTGCCTTGTTCTCATGAAGCTTACCCTCAGCAAATGTTTATTCAGCAACTACAAAATTATGCATAACTCACTGGGCTAGGAACTGTGAGGGATACAATATAGAAATGACCGGAGTCCTGGTCTCGAGATGGCGAGGGAAAGCACACTGTGCCTGGGAATCAGCGAGTTCAGCCTATAGATTACTACATTGGTGGGGAGAATGGAAGACAGAGCTGGAAAGGAGGACTCAAACTGGTAGCTTCCTGAACACCAAAGTTATACGTTAGGACTTTATTCTTTGGAAAGAAGGGACTCACCGATTTTTTTGTTTTGTTTTTAACGTGGAAAAAAAAGCAATCAGAGCTGTTTCTGGCTATTTAGTCACATATTTTTTGTCCTGTTGATACAATCTTTCCTTAGATGGTAAATTTTCAGTGGACAAAAACAGTATCTATCTTACTTGCTTGTTTAATGTTCAATGCAGTGTGATAGGCTATGCTTAATACTCACTCCATGTAAACAGCAGCTGTTATTAAAAATTCATGTGTTCTTAGAATGGAAGGAATAAAGGACCCCCATTGTTCTTAACATTCATTTAGTTAAACTAGAGGAAAATTCACCTCACCAAGGAAAAATAAGAAACCTAGGCAACATGGCAAACCATTTGCCCAGGAAGAGTACTTTTAAATCCTAGTGAAGCTATCAAGTACTACCCAGCATGGAAACAGTATAAATTCGTATGTTTTGTATTCCATTGATTCAGCATTTTTTTCAGTGTCTTGTCTGTAGGTAGATTCCAGGTGATTAACATATATTTAAATTATCTAAGATTCTGGTTAAACAGAATCAACCTTAATTCCCCTCTTTTCTTGTCCCCTATATCATCTGTGGGTTTGTAGGGTCCCCTAGCCCCAGGCAACTCGCTGTAATGAACAGGATGTGAGGGACACCACCACAGGCACTGTGCTGTACGAGAGCAACTCAAGAAAGGACTGGAAAACCGTGCAGCAGTTAGAGGGAGGGTGGAACGAAAGGTGATGACCCCTGTAGAGTCTGCACTGGCTCCTCTGGGGATCTGAAGAGGGAAACCAAGAGTGTTTGTAGTTTCCAGAAATAGGACGTATTGCCAGCTTCTTTCCGTACTCTGTCTTAGCCTGGCTGTGGGAGAAGAACAGGCAGGCACATGCAAGCTGACTTTCCTGCTTGTGACAGCTCCAGATTACAAATGTGCGGAACCAGATTACAACACCAGCATTCCCAGGCCCCTGCAGCAAAGTGGGGTGAGCTGGGATGAGGTGAAGGAAAATCCTAAAAGAAAGGAAAGCAGAGGAGATCATGAGATGAAGAGGAAGTAGGCTGGTCGATATGGTGCTCAGGTGTGGGAAAAGGCTGTGTGGAAGACAGGAGGAGGGCCCCAGACAAAGTCTTGTGTTGCCTGGGCGTGTGTCTGAGAGAGATGTGGGTGTGTTTGCAGAGGAAGCTGTGGGGGCATGTGTGTGTGTGTGCACAGTGCACGGTAGGGAGGGGTTTCATTGAGGTAGGAGTGGGAGGGTGTGTGCAGTAGGGTGTGGAGTGTGGGGGTGGGGAGAAAAGAGTGAGGAGCAAGGGAGGACTTGTATGGAGTGCCAGGAACACCCATTCCACAGAGGAAAACTGCCAGCTGCCAGAGAGTCAAATCTCCTTTATGGGAACGGATCGGCTCCCCACAGTGGATTTTGGCCACAGATCCTACCCCAGGAATCTTGCCAGATGTTTGACCCATGAAGGGAGGAACACAGTTTCTGGGTTCTTACCACACCCTGATCCATGATCTTTCCCAGGGACTGATGTTTTTGCTTGGGTATTATCACAGCGTTGGTCACAGAGCAGACTTTCTTGGCAGACAGTCTAGTGAATAGAACAGTAAATCAGAAAGGAATACTTTCTAGTCTTGATTTCATTGTGTGCTTTTTGATGGCCTTTGGAACCCTACCATAATGTTTCTGTGCTTGATTCTAAATTTTCCTAGTAACAAGGAAGAGTATATCAACCAGCTGAGGAAAATGTGGTGTAGAATTAATAACTGCAATGACGAAATAATTATAAGGACCGATGGGTGACAAATTTTAATCCAGTATGAGAGAGAATTTGTACTACTTAGAAGTGTTCAAACCTAGGAGAAATTGATGTAGGAGAAAGTATGCATCATGTCATTAGAAGTATCTGGACAGAAGATGAGCAGCTGTTAGGTATTTAGGGGGAATTCCCGAAGCAAATAAAAGGTGTACTTAAGATACTTAAGGTACCCAAAGAGTTATGCAAAAACTCTGAGATGTTATAATGCTAGAATTATTATTATTATTTTTAAAGTTTATTTGTTTGTTTGGTTTATTTATTTCGAAAGAGAGACAGAGAGAAAGGAAGAGAGAGAATCCCGAGCAGACTTTGTGCTGTGAGGACAGAGCCTGACGTGGGGCTCTATCTCGCAAACCATGAGATCATGACCTGAGCCGAAATCAAGAGTCAGGTGCTTAACTGACTGAGCCACCCAGGTGCCCCATAATTCTAGAATTACACAGTACTTTAAGCAATACAGAATTATTTCAAATATTAAGATGCCCTGGATATGGAATAACCAAAGCATTAAATGATCAACTAACAAAGACTGTCTCTGTTTAGCACTGTTATTGGATAGGCTCTATGTACAGCATAAAGGTAGAGAGAACCTGAGGTCCAAGTTGTTCACTGTAGCCCTTAAACAAACTAAATACAGAGAAGAAGGCTATGCTATACACCAAGGAGAAGTATTCAATAAAACAGGCTAGAACTCTCGTCAGTCATTCCTGAATAGTTTGTTTCTAAGAGCGATCCAGTCCAACTTTATGTAGTACTGAAAGAATGCTAGAAGCTTCCTCTTCAGTGATTAAAACTTTCAGATGTTTGCTGACCACCCAGTTCAGACACATACTAGGTGCTTGCTTGAGAGCTGGTACAGAAGTCTTTAGAACTTCCTTAGCTTCCAAAAACTGTTGATAAGGTTTCTCAAACATTAATGTGCATTTTAATCATGGGGACCTACTAAAATGAAGACTCTAAATCAGCAGGTATGAGGTAAGGCCTAAGATTCTGTTTCTTTCTTTTTCAAAATTTTTAATTTTTTTTTTTTTTTTTGAGAGAGAGAGCAAGTGGGGGAGGCGCGGGGGGAGGGGGGGGGGGTAGGGAGAGAGAATCCCAAGCAGGGATTCACACTGACAGTGTGAAGCCCGATATGGGACTCGATGCAGGGCTTGAACTCATGAACCGCGATGTCATGACCTAAGCCAAAGTCAGACACTTGACCCACTTAGCCACCCAGGTGCCCCAAGATCCTATTTCTAAGAGATGCTGACGATGTTCATCAAAGAAGCAAGGCTATGGATGAAGGCTGTCAGGAAATTACAAGTACTCCCATATTTTCCTGGGCAAGGGCACACAGTGCATCAGAAGGATAAAATTCAATTCTATCCCATCCATAGAATCACAAAATTAGTAGTACAAAAGGAGAAAAGCCTTGCAAAGCCATCTAAAAAACATAATTTGGTTATTTTCACTGGCCAAAAATTTATTATGTGAGGGAGTATCAGATCTGTGTGGGCTAGACGGGGGTCTCCTTACGGTGGTGATAATATGATCTATTAGGATAAATGTCAGGGATTTCTTGGGAATTCCAGACTACTCTGTCAAGTAGATAAACTTTGTTTTTTTTAGTCCCCTCTTACCCTTTGTCTCTTCCTTCTCAGAACACACCTTTCTATAAGAGGGAACATTGAACTTTTCCCTCAGGACTTTGACCTCAACTAATTTTCTTCATTTCCTCTAAGGACGCAGATGGTAAATAATTTAAGGTGTGACCCTTCCCAGGGAACTCTAGACACAAAAGGATAAAAAGCTCTATCAGCATATGTCAGAACTATGACAGGTGTAAAAGTATATTTTGATAAGAGGGCTTACTTAAATAGCCTTTTACTTCTTCCACAGGCTGACCTGACTCAGGATAAAAGGAGTGGGGAGCAGTAGGTATTGGGAAGAGTCATTGTTAACCATTCTCTGAATGGTTACTTATTTATTTTGCATCAATGAATCGGAAATAATTAGATTCGACCCTGTTTCTCACCTCAGAATAGAGAGCAACTAATGTCATACCGTATATTTTTAACTATACCAGAAATGTAAGAATTACTGGCTTCATCCATTCACAGCTTAGCTCTCCAGCAATACTGTCCATCCAGGACACAATACAAATGAAGAATTATGCAAAAATTCCCTGAACCAGCAAAACGGATGCCATTAAATTCCTATGTGAAAGCTCATGAGAGCTAAAGGTGTTGGTATTCTTATAATCAGTATCTCCCACTTAATGTCAGTAATCCATTAGTGACAATAAGATGTTCCATGTAAACAAAGCTGACTGGAAGCCTATTTCTCATTATTTCAAATGGGAAAAATTATAATGTGTTGCACATCAGCCCTAAACCACCAGCAAATTACTTAAAAGGGAATGAAAACATGGTAAAATGTGTATAGCACACGTTATGATGTAAAATGACTAAACAATGGTTGTTGATCATCCAAGACCTGAGACAGTTTTTAACAGCTGCTTTGTATGCTGGGATGTCTCTCTTAGTACTCGTGACAGAGAAAATTACCTTTGTTGACAATATATACTTTTTAAAGTGTGTACACATGATTCTGACTTTCTATCAGTTGTGTTTCTTTTCCCACTTACTGCTTTTTAAAAGTGTTCTATTGAGTGTTGAGTATATAAATATACACTTATCCGAAGATTTATGGGAAAAACGTGTATTTACATACTGAAAACTCAATAGAACATAGAATATATATATATATATATATATATATATATATATATATATATATGAAGTTGGGTGTCAAAACCAAGAGGAAATTCTATGAGAAAAATGTTCACTGGGGAGATGTTTGTGGCATATGTCTAGTGGTATGCTGGAGCCTACTTATAGTAGTTTGCAAGAACCAATGGTTAAATTTTCAGTAATTTAGCAAGCTGGCTGATATCACATTGGTAATTTGAAATTGGCCATGGTGGGAGTATTTATACCACAAAAGTAGGCAAATGATACAAATCAGGGACTCCTCCCACCCCCATGAGAGCTGGTTGCTAAGCATTTACCAGTTGAGTTACCACTGAGTATGCCTATATGGTATTTCACCAGATGTAAGATACCATTGGTTGTTGGGCGGATTATAGTATGTCATAGTAAAAATAATCCCCAAACATCATTGGTTTACACAATGAAAGCTTATTTCATGCTACAATGAGGGTCACTTGGGGCTTCTCCTCTACTGGGTCACTCAGGAGCCATATGCTGATAAAGTCTCCATCACCTCTATAAGAGGCTTCAGGGTTTACTGTGCTGACAGAAAAGTCATTTGAAAGTCAAGACCTGGTTTTTATATACTTTGATCCAGAAATAACACAAGTCACTTTCCACCCATATCCCTCTGGCCAGAACTAGTCATGTGGCACAACCTACTTAAAAGAGCCCTGGGAAGCATAGGGAACAGATTAGGTAAGCACCACTGGTCCAGTCACACACACCATTACATTATATGTTTCTGAGGGAAAAAAATACCAATTAAACTATGACTTAAGGCTTTTATTATAACATAGAATGGGTTATTTGGATACATAGTTTTTTGGGGTTTTTGTTTGTTTATTTGTTTGTTTGAGAAAAAGAGCACACACACAGGAGACAGAGGGAGAGGGAGAGAGAGGGAGAATCTGAAGCAGCCTCCACGCTCAGCACTGAGCCTGACACAGGGCTCCATCCCACAACCCTGGGATCATGACCTGAGCCGAAATCAAAAGCAGGACTCTCAACTGAGCCACCAATGTGCCCCTGGACAAAGATTTAAGAAAATCATTTATCATGCATACCAAAGGGTAAATTAGTCAAAACAAATTGGTTTAACTATTCCCTAAAATTTCTTCACGTGTAGAAGCTGGTTCCTCTGAATCACTTTTGGATGCAGAGTCAACTGGTATCTCTACAGCGTATCAGACACTGTGCCACCAAGAACATGAGCGAGGTGGCATTTCCTAAGAGGGCTCCATTACTGTCTCTAATACTTTTTTCCAAACCACTGGCACCCATTATAAAAGTTTTAATTCTGGAGCTTTATAGGTCCTACTGGAAGCTATTCATGGAAGTTTTTCAGACCACACGTTTATACTCCCACCTCAAGTATCCTCAAATGACATTGTCTGGAGCTGTGCAGTTGTCCAGTTAGACCCTGACAGGAAAAACCAAGTCACTATCCTTTCAGTGAGCTCGGTTTTATAATGGACTAATTTCTCACAGATAGAGGCAACTGTGTCACAAATCCTGCTTGGCTGAGTGTGATTTGAGAAGCCATAGGTTGTAAGATATGTTGATTATAGAGATGTTGAATATACAAAATAAATAGATTAAATGTATTTTAGACCCTATTAAATATCATACTTAACTAAGAGGGATGACTAAACCTTAGCCTTAAAGATTTCTGAAAACATGATGAGCAGAAAGAAGAAGAAAAGCACAGTGATTTCAAAGCTATACGTTGTTTTCCTCTCAAAAGATGGAAGCTGGAATTCACCTGCAGGACAGAATGTTTTCGTATTTTGGAAAAATAATCAGAATGAGTCATTTAGGTGTTCATACATAAGCAAAGGCTTTGTCTTACATTGGTTACTCTGTGTTGCTAAACATCCCTGTGTTATAACTCAACAACAAATGCCCGTTTTGCAATCTGCAGAGTTGCATCTCTGAGCATTGTTATCTCCCTTAGACAAATATTTATTTTCTTTAGCATATGAACTTAGACTATATTGTGCCTGAAAAGTATCACTTATTCACTTAGAGATTTGTGCGCATTGTTGTCCAGAAGCAAAATCTGGAGACTGCACGAAGAATGAGCAGGCAGGGCCTCCTATGAGTGGACAGACCACACAAAGGAGCAGAAAGGACTCAACCAGGCCAGGACTATCAGCGCCTGTGGGCAATATAAGTTTGAGTTGTCTAGAGTGTATTGATGTTGGGCTGTTGTGTTTTGATGCATTATCCTACTGGGAACCATGGGACAAGTAAGATACTGGTACCAATGAGCGATGATTGGAAAGGTTGGCCTTGAACTGGAAGGAGGAAACATCTCCTTTCCATCTCTGGAGCTTGGCTTGGGCTTGTGTTTGGAGTTGTGCGGTTGTTAGATCCGCTTCTGCGGTTGGAGTGAGCTGCACTGGGGTGGGAACCAAATAGGCATAAACTCAGAATGGGTCTGAGCCTCCCTGAGTTCAGGGGTAAGCACATCTGGCAGCCAAACCTAGCGGCAGTTAGACAATGTGCTCCTCTTCTGTTATTCCCCAACCTTCAGTTAAGCTTGTTAGTAGCGCAGCCTGGTCTCCGGGGGCTCTAGTGAATGAAGGGAAGATCTGTTTCACAGCTGAGATGAAATGACACAGAACAGAGTGAGCGCTTTCCTCGGGAGTCAAAGAGGTGAGGGCAGCATATTAGGAAGGAAAGGTTTTTTCCTGGAAGCCAATCACAATCTGAGAACAGAAGCCTGAAGTACAGGGAAGAAGATCAAAACTTTTATCTAAAGTAAACAGAGATACTCAAAGCAATGAAAAAAAAATTAATGCAATAGCTCCATGGGACCAGGTTATAGTCAAACAGTGACATGCACTCTTTTACAGCCCAGTACAATATTGTGCATTTGTCATGAAAACTCCAAGTTCTTAAGAAAAAGTTGAGTTGGACAAACTCAGTTTAAGATCACATCAAAGTACATACTGCCATTGAGACAGATGTTTACACAATTTGTTAATATAAAGAATGTACTTACGACATAGTAGCTTCACTCTCAGATATCTGGAAACCTTGGCTATTTTTCCCTGAAAAACCTGGACAGTTATTTTTGCTTATCCAATTCACGGCACTGGCATTATAGGACATCTCGGTATTTTCCCTGAAAGCATTTGGAGACGTTCCCTGTGTGTTTCTAACAATGCTCTAACAGCTCATATGAATCTAACAAGCATGAATTTATCTAAATCTTTCTTTATCCTATTTATATTTGTGGACTACGCAACATCTTGAGGATAATGAGTTCCATATGTTTACTACCCACTGTATAAAGTAATGCCATCTTTTATTTATCTTTAAACTACTTTCATAGAATTTCAATGGGTGCCCTTGAGTTTCAGCATTCCAGGATTTGAGGATGTTCTCACTCTGGGGCCCCAGCTAGCACAGACAGGGCTTTATGCAGAGGAGGAAAAAGCACCCTCTGGCACTCAGTTTAGGAATGGGTGCTCCGCCTTTCAGGCAGATGTGGCCTTGTTCCAGGGGCATGGTTCAGTGAGCAGAACATGGCTAGATTTCAGACCCAGTGTGGCCCCCGCTCCGTCCCCCATTCCTCACTATGCCCTTGGCCAGGTGCCCTTGCAGCATCCAACTGGTACAATGGCATGCAGCAGCCTTGAACCTCACCACATAGATCCTTTAAAGACTTTACAGATTTTGATAATAAACTCTCTCCGGTTTTGCCTTCCTGAGATATCTTAGTCTTCCTATTTGTTCCCAATTTAGAGCTATTGAGCCTTCTCTGCCTTTCTTGGGATGTGGGGTTCAGGCTGAGGAGCAGCCCCAGACACTTTCTGCCTTCTTCCTGGGACCCTCAGGATCCAGTGACCGTCAGCAGGCTGCTGGGCTTTAGAGCAGCTACAAAACAGAGGCCAGAGCAACAAGTCAATAATAAATTCTATTTCCAGGGTTTCAAGTGGATAATTCAGAGATGATCATCTTATAGTCATAGTTTAGATTCCTTTGCCCCAGACTTACCATCTGCTTGTTGCCCACACTGAGAACTCCCGGATACTTTTCTATCCATTTCCCGAGCTTGATGAGGTCTCTCTTCATTTTATCTTCATCAGTGCAGAACTGTACCACCTGTACCTGTCACTCTTCTGATTTCATTCTCTATTTCCTTTCCAAAAACATATTCGAATCCTAAGTAATACAGGGACTAGCAATAAGGATAACACCACTTACAAACAAATACTGAAGATCATGAGTTTATTTCCCCTTTCCTTTAAAAAAAAAAAAAAAGGCTTTAAGCCTGTCCTCCACTCATCTACCCCAGGGCCTGACACTTGGTTGTTACCCAGCGAGAGAATAAATGACTAGATTCCCCTTAAAGTCAGTTTTGTTTTGGTTTCACTTGTTGTATAGAAGCAGCCTCTGTTGTACACATTTGCAAGGCCCTCATTCTCCTTGTTCTGCTCAGTGAACATTGGGACTGTAGTGATGCATGGGTTATGTAATTAGATCCTTCTAGAATGTTGGATACTGCACCCAGTCATCCAGTGAAATTTAATTGTTCAGCTTTCTTTCATCCCAGGTCTTTGTTCCCATATTTAAAATATATTGGGGCGCCTGGGTGGCTCGATTGGTTAAGCATCCGAATCTTAATTTCGGCTCAGGTCATGATCTCACAGTTTGTGGGTTCGAGACCTGCATCAGGCTCTGTGCTGACAGTGCAGAGTCTACTTGGGATTTTCTCTCCCTCCCTCTCTGCCCATCCTCCATTCACATTCTCCTCTCTCTCTCTCTCAAAAGTAAATAAACACTAAAAAAATATATTAAGTATTTCTAAAACTAACAGTTCCATTTCAATCTTACCTTTAGATAAGACGCTTACATATTTTCCCCAATTCTATCATAGAAGGGGTTTTCTGAGGGAGAAAAGTTCTATACAAACCTCAACTAATAAAGGTTTTTATCATAAGCACTTTTCTCTTCAATGGAGAATTCTGCTATTTTCAAATTATTTAATTAAAAAATTTAAAGATTAATGTAAAAAATTTTAAACACATAGAGTCACTAGTAAAAGGAACCCCAACATATACACATGTTCCTGCTTCAACAGTTTTTAGCTGCTCTTGAATTTAACCGTGGTTTGTTAGTTTGTTTGTTTTTAACATGCCTTGACATCTATTGTCCCTTCTGCTCCTGAAATTATCATGTTCTTCCTCCTCTTGTGGGGATTTTTATTTTAACCTCTTGTGGCAGGTTGAAAATTTATTTAAGTAATCATAAGCTCCCAACATATCCACCTGTATTATCCACAGAATGACATAGGCTGTGGACTTCCTAATCACAGGCTGTTTGAGTGCCATTCTCACATTGTTTGTTACTGGATACTTGTCAATCGTATTTCTGTGAGCAAAGCACTGATTTGCCCTTTGTTGTTTTAAAGGATGTTTATGCGGCAAAAAGCCTTCAAAGTGAGAGGTAGCAGGAATACTCATTGACCATTACAGATTCTGGGCTCAGGGTTCATCTCCTGTAACTCAGCACTGCACGTGATGTCATCTGGCATATTCCCCTCACCCTGTGAGAACTGGGACTGAGGAGCTGATGTTAAAATGCCAATGCTCTGGCCGTCACTATTGCTGTAATAAACTCCTTCATCTCTGACCTAGGAATCTTGTTGTTGTTGTTGTTGTTGTTGTTGTTGTTGTTTTGCTAGCATCCATGAAACTATGGCATGTTAACTTACTGGTTTGCAAGTCGGGTAAATGTCAGACCCTTCACAGTTCTTGACAGTTTTGGCAATGATGGTGGGTGCTGATATAAAAGACACGGCCTTCTGGAAGGGAACGGATGAGTGCCTCACAGGCCAATTAACAGGATTTGAGGGAAGTCCATGGGAATCACTAGTGAATGGACTAAATTTTGTGGCCAACTAGGAAATAGATGTTTGTTTATTTTACTTTGTTGCCTGATAATGACAAGGAATTAGAAAGGTGGTTGCAGGCTGAATATCAGGAAGTAGTTTCAGAGATAGTTGCCTAAGTGCCTTGATTGTTGCTACCTTTCCCCTGGATGGGGGAACTTCCTTACCAACCGAGGGGTCAACACTGAATGTGTAACAGCCAGTGCTAAGATTTATCCTGGGTGGGCAGAAGTTTCCACCCCCATCCAGGCAAGTTACACAGACACGTATCCACAAAGAGCATGAAAGGAAGGAAATTCGCTACCACCGAGGGCAAAAACCAGATGGGTCATTAGAGCTTCTACTGGTCACATGGGGATGAGGGGGTGGGGTTTATAACGGTTATCAAGGAAGAATGCAACAACTGTGCTTTCTTATACCTCAAAGCCTCCTATAATCTATAAAGCTAATTTTAGATCCATTTGGAGATGACAGTAAAAGGTCATAGAATTTTTTTTGCAGTGAATCCTGGCTACTATAAGGGAATACTGGCCTTCTTTGGGAGATTTTTTTCTGAGACAGAAAAACTCTTGTTTTGAAATGGTTTGAAAAACCATTTATGAGGCACTGACTAGGGTCCAGGCTCTTACTTCTCTGGATTGGGTTTATAATGTTAATTATAACATTATAATGAAAGAGAAAGAGAAAGAGAAAATGATCTCTCTCTACCCTCTCTGACCTCAACCACATTAAGGAGAAACCATTAGAGGTAGGGGCTGACGTTTCCCTTCCTATCTCCAAGGAGGATTAAAGGCCATACACATCCATTTCGGTGAGCTGGGGAGTCCTGGAGGGAAGTAAAACTTTTATGACTCTATTGGTACAGAAGCCCAATTCACTATCCTACCTGCAAGAGTGGAAGGAAAAGGCATGCAGATTCACCTAATGGAGTTGGGCAGGGTTTATAGTGGGGAAAGGAAGCTAGCCTGACTTTGTGGGTGCTGCCTTTTTAGCCAATTCAATGTACTGTTGTTGCTGTTTCTACATCTTTTTTTTGTTGTTAATGTTTCTTTTTGAGAGACAGAGAGAGACATGGCATGAGTAGGGGAGGGGCAGAGAGGGAGACACAGAATCTGAAGCAGGCTCCAGGCTCTGAGCTGTCAGCACAGAGCCCGACACGGGGCTCGAACTCATGGAGTGTGAGATCATGACCAGTTGGACGCTCAGCTGACTGAGCCACCCAGGCGCCCCGCTGCTTCTACATCTTAATGTCAATGAGAATTGATGCTTATACTTCTCTGTTCCATAAGTATCAGAGAGGATTCTCCTCAGTTGAGAAGAGGTGCATGTAGAGAATGTTAAGATGACACACAAGCCTTTATAGTGATGCCTAGGGGATTTAGGTACTCCCAGAGGGGCACTAAAAACATATTGGAGACTGACCTACAAGTGCCAGTGGTAAGATGTGCCATTAGTCTGTAAAATGGATCCAGTGGAAGTCACAATGTTTGGCACAGGTGGTGTAATGGGGGCAACAACTGAATTCAGTTGCCAGGATGTATGTATTTAGTGAGCACCTCTACCCTCTAACATCCAAAGCTTTCCTTACGTGATGTCCCGTCAATTGGCAAATCAGAAGCCTCAGTTCAACCACTGTGACTACAGTATTATCATATGTCTCTTAGAGGTGGCTGATAAACCCTGAAAAAATTCAGGGGCCTGCTGACCAAGTAGTTTCTTGAAGCTATGTGGGTGGATTCACAACATTCAATTTTTCTGTCAGTCAAGGAAAAACTGCCATCTCTTTGACAAGCTGCCACCAAAAGGATGACCATGTTGGATACTTCGAGTACTGGAGACAGTGAATGCTTCATTTGGGGATTCTATTTGGCTCTTCATATGGGTTCACTTGCAAATCAACATCCTTTGAGTGGAGCCCAAATGACTAGACTGCATTGGAAGCTATCCAGAAAGTTACAACATAAAGTGTTATAACTTTAACCCATAACTTTTTTTTTTTTTTCAAAATTTTTTTTTCAACGTTTTTTATTTATTTTTGGGACAGAGAGAGACAGAGCATGAACGGGGGAGGGGCAGAGAGAGAGGGAGACACAGAATCGGAAACAGGCTCCAGGCTCCGAGCCATCAGCCCAGAGCCTGACGTGGGGCTCGAACTCACGGACCGCGAGATCGTGACCTGGCTGAAGTCGGACGCTTAACCGACTGCGCCACCCAGGCGCCCCTAACCCATAACTTTAAAGACACCTCTGAGCTAGAAGTCTCTGTGCCTGATGATTTTGTTGATTAGAGCCTCTAGCACAGGGAGGCAGCCTCCACCCAGAGATGCCCCTTTGGGATTTTAGATTCATTACCTTCATGATACAACGATCAGGAAAATTCCTTTGACAAATACCTATTAGCTTGCTAAAACTGAACACCTGACCCACGGAAGCCTTACAACTCTCTGATGTGATATTCCTATTTTTGGGTGAGTCACCTCAGATTCAGGCCCAACAAGCTTCACTTGTCAAGTGTAAATGGTATATTCAAGAACACAGCCAGCTTGGCCTCAGCAGCTTCTAGACTTTACATATAACAATGGTACCTATTCTTTGGGGGAAAACTGTTCCCCACTATGCCAACTAAGGCAAAGTCACTGGCTCTATAGGCCCTTAATTCACAGCAGTTTCCCTAAATCCCTGAGCCTCACTATTCCAATAGGCTGAAACTTGGTGTAATTCATAGGGCTGCTATGGTTGTTCAAGTTCAGTGCCAATGATGCAAGCCCAAAATAAAGGAAGTTGCTCTAGTCATTGGGCTGAAATCAAGGCTGTTCTCATAGCAATGGGCAATACTGTCCTTGAAGAACTTTGATATACATATTTTTTTACTGACTCTTGGGCCATGGTCAATGGTCTAGCTATTTGATCTGCCTCTTAGAAACTAAAGACTGACAGATTAAAGACACCCCTCTTTGGGGCTATAAACTGTGTGAATAAACTGTGGCTGCTGATAGAACTGTCTGGATTAAGCCCAGGCTAAGAATCTGTTCTCTGCTGAGACTGACTGGACTCAAGTCACTGACTAAGCTAAGCCTGCACTGCCCAGATTTCTACCATCCATGCCTGGATCCATCCCCATAGTAGACATGGAAACACATCTACCATCACAGACTGGGCATAAAGTAAAGGCCTCTATGTTTCTGATACAGAGGCTACAGCTGCATGCCAGACTTGGAGCTCCTGCCAAAGTTGACTCATTTGTCTTGTAATGAGGGAGGACACATCACCCGGGGCATCGACTCCACCCACTCCTAGTAGACTGACTGCTTTTGGCCTTTCATTCCCTCTCAGCGTTACCCACAGGACCTCACTTCTATTGATACTTTTTCAGGTGATGGTGTTTTTGTTCTAGTCCGGTCAACCAATTCTAGCCACACTGCTGTTACCCTTGAAACTAATCCATGTCAAGTTTGTGGCTGTCTGGACCATTTGCAGTCTGACAATGGTGTGTCTTCTATCACAAGCCATTCAACAATGAGCTGACAGTCAAGGCATTTGATGGGCCTTCCATGCTCCCTGCCTTTCTGCATCTGAAAGCCATCCTGCATCCTGAGCACTGGAATGGCCTCCTCAGTAACTGGCTCAATATTACCTCCATCTCTACCTCCCTCATCCCCTCCTCGTCCACACACATTAGTAAGACAATCTGATCACTGAATGTAATCTCCCCAGAATGGGATCATTTTCTCTCAGCTGCTTCCTGGGTAATGATTAGCATGCAAGGGGTAGGAAGTTATATAGTCCTAACTAGAAAACTCAAGACTCTACTCTTGCCATTCCCAGTTAAGATACTTTTACTTTTCTCCTCATGGCAACCTCAGGCTAGCCTGGTCGGTTCACCTACTATTGCTGTAAATAATAAACCGTCTTCTGTCTCTGATTTCTTATTTTCTTATTTCTTCTGCTAGAATAAATGAAATTATACGAGGCTAACTTGTTAGCTTGCAAGTAGGGTACAACATCAGACTTTTCATAGTCCTTGACACTATCCTACACTGAACAGCAGTCTGGATTGTAAAACACTCACAGCATACAGCTCTAAAGAAATGATGCTTGCTTTTTACCTTTCTGCCTAGTGTTGTCAAACTGAGGGTGATGACTCTGTTACATGCTCTTACGGACTCAGCAAGATTATGCTAAGAACGTTTTGACAAAAAACTGGGAATGAGTAGGATCCAGGCACTATTTGTTTCCTTTGTATTACCATGCAGAACAAGAACCTGTGGATTTTCTTTGCCAGTTGCCATCACACTTACAGGGTCCAGGGTGTGATTATCTACATGAGAGTGTGCTTCCTAATGACCTTTCCTCCGCGGTGACAATGTGTACAACAAAGACTCTCATTACAGTAACGATGGTATGCAGCTCAAATCAGGGTTGCCTAACTGAAATTTTAATATCATTGCTGATAGCCATGAATATGTTTAAAGAACTTGTTGTGAAAGCTCCTCGTATGTTTACTAGTATGATTCAGCCTCCATGCTGTGAGATTACAGTTCAGGAGGTTCCTGATACAGTAGGGATAATGCTAGCTCGCACCGTGTGAGCGTGTGTGTGCGCGTGTGTGCATGTGCACATAGGCTGCCCTTCAGAACATATTAATTCCTCAAACCCAGGAAAAGTGAAGGAGCTTTTTTCTCACTTGCTAAGAAAGGCTTCTGCGGTTATCCTAAAGCACAACCTCAGAAGGTCTTTGTTTATATCAGTCAGTGCGTAACAGTTCTGACACACGGTGCTTCACATGTTTTCACACGTGTGTGTGATTGTTGACGCTCACGGAAACCTCATGAAGCTTGAGGGCCCTGGAGACTGAAGATGGCTCAGCGATATCCCTGGAAATGGTCATGGGCAACTGGACTAGGGTACATTAGTGCTGTTGGGGAGTTTGTGGATGATTCAATAAACACTTATTGAATGTTTGAATTCTTGAACCCTACTATCTGCAGGTATTGTAGGAGACACTAAGAAAACACAGATGCTAAAACATTTGTCCATGAAAGGCTGTCCATCTAGTGGAGGCACCATTAAATGGCCTGTAAACCAATAACCATTCTTACATGTGAATGTGCATACAAAATACTAAATGGGAATAAAGAGGTGGAAATGATTAACTCTGCCTGGGATTGAACGAGAAAATTGAGAGTGTAAAGTGGTTTTGAGGTCCAGTACTGTGTTCGGGAGTGTTACATTTAACTTTGCATTCTGTGCACCATGAGGCTTAGACCTCCTCAGAGGTGCAGGCAGGAAGGTGAGCTCTGGAGTCACACAGCCCTGGGTTTGAATTTCAGCTCAACTATTAACAACCACTTATTAGTTCTGTGACTAGGAAATTAACTTCTGTCAAATCTGGTATCTTTATTGTTAAAGTAGGAATGCTTATATCACTATACTGAATTATGAGGATCGGAGGAAATAACCAATCTAGGAACATCTGGGTGGCTCAGTCGGTTAAGCGTCTAACTCTTGATCTCAGCTCAGGTCTTGATCTCAGGATCATGAGATCTCAGGAGTGTGTCTGGGTGGCTCAGTCAGTTAAGCGTCCGACTTTGGCTCAGGTCATGATCTCCGCAGTCCGTAGGTTCGAGCCCCGCGCCGGGCTCTGTGCTGACAGTTCAGAGCCTGGAGCCTGCTTTGGATTCTGGGTCTCCCTCTCTCTCTGCCCCTCACCTGCTCACACTCTGTGTCTTTCTCTGTCTCAAAAATAAACAAATGTTCTTTAAAGAAAGGAAATGACCAATCTAATGCGTACACAAAGTAAGTGCTCCATACATGTTAGTCCCTCTTCCCTCTTACCATTCACCCCTTATTCCTGTACTAAGTGATGTAGAAAAGCCAAATTACCAGCTTACTGGGAGTCATCATTTGGTCATTCTTTCAGGGATTTGTGGCAGAGGCCAGGGTATTTTGCAGTTTGAAAGCCAAATAATTGAGTGAGTATAAGGAGAGGGGAAACAACAAGAATACTTTTTGCTGGTTATTTTACATAATTCTCTTTTTTAATCTTCAAAAAACCCTGTAAGGGAGGTCATGTTTTCCCCATATTGGAGATAATTTTATTACCTACTATAATATTTAGTATTACTTAATTCATTTTGTTTTGTGTGTGTATTACCCTTCGTAACCTTGAGATAGGTGTGGGTTTTTTTTGTTGTTGTTGTTATTTTTAATTAGTAAGGGTCCCAAATTCAGGTACACTTCAAACAGATGAGAATAGTTGGCTACTGCTATCCAGTACTGATGGAATAAGGCCTCGTGTATACATGTGCTCAATTAACCGAGAGCTTGGTATATTTTCCATATACATATAGTATACACATAATTCCTCATTAAGAGTAAATGTAAAGTTTCTTTTTTTTTTAAGTTTATTTATTTATTTTGAGAGTGGGATGGGACAGAGAGAGAGAGGGAGAGAGAGAATCTCAAGGAGGCTCTGCACTGTCACCGTGGAGTCAGACACAGGGCTTGGACTCACGAACCATGAAATCATGACCTGGGCCAAAATCAAGAGTCAGATGCTTAACTGGCTGAGCCACCCAGGTGCCGCTAAAGGTTCTTTTAAACAACGGGTAAAGAAAACAAATTTATATTATCTTTTGGTTTCTTTTTTATCAACATATCACAGCCTTAAAGTTATACAGAGCTCATGATTGGAATGTTCCTTTATCTCTCACCCTGAATCTTAGCTGGAAGTCAGAGCTCTCCCCAAGGGTTGGATATGGCTCTAGGGCTTTGGTGTAGATTTACCGTATCAAAATAATTTTTCTCCCAGTCAGCTATGCTTTCTTCCTACATCAGACCAGAGGGCACTGAAGGGAAGACATTAGCTTATCTTTTTAAAACTTCTGATCAGCCCCAAGACATCTGCCTTGCCCTAGCTTCTCTGTTATCAATGCTTCTGTTGGCTTTCCCAAAGCTCCTCATATTATTGAGGGTATGAAATAAGTAGTTCTAACCAAAGACTCTAAAATACAGCATAGTTCTAAAAAGAAAGTTTATTTTTCTCATGTGATATAGACTAAAGCAGACCACTGGGGCCAGCCAGAGGGCTGTTCCATGAGGTCATTCAGGGAAGTCTGTCTCTCCATCTTGTTGCTCTACCATGCCCTGGGGTTATATTCTCATGCCCTGGGCTTAAAGCTGGTTGATCCATGTCTGAGTTTCAGCCAGAGAGAAGAGTAAGAAAGTCTTACCAAGTGGCTGTGTCCTTAAGGAGATAATTTAGACAGTGCATACATTAGTTCATTTCTCAATGGCCTGAATTTAGTCACAAGGTCACCCCTAATACCAAGGAAAGCTGAGAAATGTAGTTTATAAACTAATGGCCATGAGCCTAGCTAGAAATCAAGGAGCTCTATTACAAAACAGAGGAGAAAGGATCCTGAGAAACAATCTCATGCACACTCCATAAGAGAAAAGTTGGAAGAGATGAGTAGATAGGTAATAGAAGAGCAGAACCTCCCCCCGTCCCCCCTTTTTGGGGGGAAGTCCCCAGTCAGGAAGCATTCTTCCATTTCAAAGTGTTTAGTATGTCTCTCCCACTATCATCCCTCTGTGGCAGCTCCTAGCTGCATCCTCTACAGTAAGCACCCTGACTGGCCTCCCTGTCTCTCCCCTCGCCTCCTGCAAATCCACCATTAACTCAAGTCAGCAGAATCTCTAACAGCTGCAAACTAGACAACATCACTTCTCTACTTAGAACTCACCACAAACCTCTCCTTGCAATGACAATCAAATCTAAGTTCTGGACTGTGGCCTGGAATGCTGCCCTCCTGTCTTCTGCTTGTTCCTTTTCCTTCTCTGTACTCTGCCACTGTCTTTTGGTTGTTGTTCTTCCTTGAATATACTAAACTTGTCCTCATCTTGGTTCTTTCCCTTATGCTATTCCTTCTGCTCAAGAGACCAGATCTTTACAAAGTTGTCTCTTTCTAATATTCGGGCTTCAACCCCAAGGTGACCACTTTAGTGAGGTCTTCCATGAACATTCTAGCCAAAGCTCCTTTACCTGTCAGTCACCATCAGTGACATAACCCAAAATATTTCCTTCATCACCTGCATCACCACCACTATCATTTTATTATTTAATTACATGTTTATAGTATGTATGCTTTTGGAGATAGGATACTGTTCACCACCGTGAACAGCTCTTAGCAGGCACCATGGCCCTATGAACATATAGCAGGCGGTCTGTAATTATCTGTTAGCTGACAGGTTTGATCTTTGTAAAACAGTAAAACGATTTATCTCATAGCTATTAGTACAGGTCCTTGAACAGTGTAGGTATTCAGTAAATTTTTATTAAATGAATAGAACTAGCTACAAATCTAGTGCTTCAGAGAGATAAGGAGTGCCGTTTGAAAAGGCTTTTACATAAGTATTTTGTTTTTAGTTAATACTTTCCTAAACATTAAAGAATTCAATAAGCGTTGTAAAATATATAGGCAAGTATAAAGAAAAGTCTTACCACTGAAAGCAAATCATTGTTAACATTTTGGTAAATACTCACCTAGACTTTCTTTCTATATGCTCACACTCATACAATTGTAAAAATTGGTATTATACCATCTACAGGCATACCTTGTTTTTTGCTCTATTGCACTTCTCACATACTGCATTTTTGTGTTTAAAAAAATTTTTTTTAAATGTTTATTCATTTTTGAGAGAGAGAGACACACACACACAGCACAAGTGGGGGAGGAGCAGACGGAGAGGGAGACACAGAATCCGAAGCAGGCTCCAGGCTCTGAGCTGCCAGCACAGGGCCCGACGCGGAGCTCAAACTCACAAGCTGTGAGATCATGACCTGAGCTGAAGTCGGACGCTTAACCGACTGAGCCACCCAGACTCCCCTCCACAGATATTACATTTTTCACAAACTGAAGGTTTGAGGCAACCCTGCACTGGGCAAATCTATTGGTACCACTTTTCCAATAGCATTTGTTCGCTTCGTGTCTGTGTCACATCTTGGTAACTCTTGCAATATTTCACACTTTTTCATTAAATATAACAAATATGGTGATCTGTGATCAGTGATCTTTGATGTTACTATTATAGTTGTTTTTGGGCACCACAAACTGTGCCCATATAATGATGAACTTGATTGATGACTGCTGTGTGTACTTGACTGTTCCACCGACCTGCTGTTCCCCTGTCTCCCTCCCTCTCCTCAGGTGCCCCACCCCCACTCCCTGAGACATAACAATATTGAAATTAGACCAGTGAATAACCCTACAATGGCCTCTAAATGTTTAGTTGAAAAGAAGAGTTGTAAGTCTTTCACTTTAAATCAAAATCTAGAAATGATTAAGCTTAGTGAGGAAGTCACAGCAAAAGCTGAGACAGGCTGAGAGCCAGGCCTCTTGTGTCAGCTCCCCAAGTTGCGAATGCAAAGGAAAAGATCTAGAAGGAAATTAAAAGTGTTACTCCAGTGAGCACACAGATGATAAGAAAGTGAAACAGTTTTATTGTTCGTATGGAGAAAGTTTTAGTGGTCTGGATAGAAAGAAGATCAAACCAGCCACAACATTCCCTTAAGCAAAACCTAATCCAGAATAAGGCCCTAACTCTTTTCAATTCTGTGAAGGTTGAGAAAGGTGAGGAGGCTACAGAAGAAAAGTTTGAAACTAGCAGAGATTGGTTCATGTGGTTTAAGGAAAGAAGCTGTCTCCATAACATAAAAGTGCAGGGTGAAGCAGTAAGCACTGATTGTAGAAGCTGCAGCAAGTTCTCCAGAAGATCTTGCTGAGGAAATTGGTGAAGGTGGTTACACTAAGTGATAGATTTTCTGTGTAAATGAAACAGCCTTATACTGGAAGAAGATGCCATCTAGGACTTTAACGGCTAGAGAGGAGAAATCAATGTCTGTGTTCAAACCTTCAAAAGATAGGCTGACTCTCTTTTAGGGGCTAATGCAGCTGGTGACTTTAAGTTGAAGTCAATCCTCATTGACCATTCTGAAGATCCTAGGGCCCTTAAGAATTATGCTAAATCTACTCTATCTGTACTCTATAAATGGAACAACAGAGCCTGGACAGCACATTTATTTACAACATAATATACTGAATATTTTAAGCCTACTACTGAGACATACAGCTCAGAAAAAAAGACTCCCTTCCAAATAATTCTGCTCATGGACAATGTACCTGCTAAGCCAAGAGCCCTGATGGAGATGTACAGTGAGATTAATGTTTTCATGCCCACTAACACAACATCCATTCTGCAGCCCATGGGTCAAGGAGTAATTTTGACTTTCAAGTCTTATTATTTAAGAAATACATTTCATAAGGTTATAGGTGCCTTAGATAGTAATTCCTCTGATGGATCTGGGCAGAGTAAATTGAAAACTTTCTGGAAAGGATTCACCATTCTAGATGCCAGTAAGAACATTCATGATTCATGGGAGAAGTCAAAACATCAACATTCACAGGAGTTTGGAAGAAGTTGATTCCAACCCACATGGATGACCTTGAGGGATTCAAGACTTCAGTTGAGGAAGTAACTGCAGATGTGGTGGAAATAGCAAGAGAACTAGAATTAGAAGTGGAGCCTGAAGACGTTACTGAATTGCTACCAATCTCATGATGAAACTTTAATGGATGAGGAATTGCTTCTTATGGATGAGCAAAGAAAGTAGTTTCTTGAGATGAAATAGACTCCTGATGAGGATGCTATAAAGATAGTTGAAACGGCAATAAAAGATTTAGAATACTCCATAAACTTACTTGATAAAGCAGCAGTAGAGTTTGAGAGGAATAACTCCAATCTGGAAGGAAGTTCTGTGGGTAAAATGCTATGGCATCACATGCTACAGAGAAATTGTTCATGAAAGGAAGAGTCAATCAATGCATCAAACTTCACTGTTGTCTTATTTTAAAAGATTTCCACAGTTACCCCAACCTTCAGCAACCACTATCTTCATCAGTCAGCAGCCATCAACATCCAGGCAAGAACTCCCAACAGCAAAAAAAAAAAAAAAAAAAAAAAATTAGGACCCACTGAAGGCACACATGATGGAATGGTTAGCATTTTCTAGTGATAAACTATTTCTTAATTATATACAATGTTTTTTTTTCAATATATGAAATTTATTGTCAAATTGGTTTCCATACAACACCCAGTGCTCATCCCAAAAGGTGCCTTCCTCAATACCTATCACCCACCCTCCCCTCCCTCCCACCCCCCATCAACCCTCAGTTTGTTCTCAGTTTTTAAGAGTCTCTTATGCTTTGGCTCTCTCCCACTCTAACCTCTTTTTTTTTTTCCTTCCCCTCCCCCATGGGTTTCTGTTAAGTTTCTCAGGATCCACATAGGAGTGAAAACATATGGTATCTGTCTTTCTCTGTATGGTTTATTTCACTTAGCATCACACTTTCCAGTTCCATCCACGTTGCTACAAAGGGCCATATTTCGTTCTTTCTCATTGCCCTGTAGTACTCCATTGTGTATATAAACCACAATTTCTTTATCCATTCATCAGTTGATGGACATTTAGGTTCTTTCCATCATTTGGCTATTGTTGAGAGTGCTGCTATAAACATTGGGGTACAAGTGCCCCTATGCATCAGTACTCCTGTATCCCTTGGGTCAATTCCTAGCAGTGCTATTGCTGGGTCATAGGGTAGGTCTATTTTTAATTTTCTGAGGAACCTCCACACTGTTTTCCAGAGCAGCTGCACCAATTTGCATTCCCACCAACAGTGCAAGAGGGTTCCCATTTCTCCACATCCTCGCCAACATCTATAGTCCCCTGATTTGTTCATTTTGGCCACTCTGACTGGCGTGAGGTGATATCTGAGTGTGGTTTTGATTTGTATTTCCCTGATGAGGAGCAACGTTGAGCATCTTTTCATGTGCCTGTTGGCCATCCGGATGTCTTCTTTAGAGAAGTGTCTATTCATGTTTTCTGCCCATTTCTTCACTGGGTTATTTGTTTTTCGGGTGTGGAGTTTGGTGAGCTCTTTATAGATTTTGGATACTAGCCCTTTGTCTGATATGTCATTTGCAAATATCTTTTCCCATTCCGTTGGTTGCCTTTTAGTTTTGTTGGTTGTTTCCTTTGCTGTGAAGAAGCTTTTTATCTTCATAAGGTCCCAGTAATTGATTTTTGCTTTTAATTCCCTTGCCTTTGGGGATGTGTCGAGTAAGAGATTGCTACGGCTAAGGTCAGAGAGGTCTTTTCCTGCTTTCTCCTCTAGGGTTTTGATGGTTTCCTGTCTCACATTCAGGTCCTTTATCCATTTTGAGTTTATTTTTGTGAATGGTGTGAGAAAGTGGTCTAGTTTCAACCTTCTGCATGTTGCTGTCCAGTTCTCCCAGCACCATTTGTTAAAGAGACTGTCTTTTTTCCATTGGATGTTCTTTCCTGCTTTGTCAAAGATTAGTTGGCCATACGTTTGTGGGCCTAGTTCTGAGGTTTCTATTCTATTCCATTGGTCTATGTGTCTGTTTTTGTGCCAATACCATGCTGTCTTGATGACTACAGCTTTGCAGTAGAGGCTAAAGTCTGGGATTGTGATGCCTCCTGCTTTGGTCTTCTTCAAAATTACTTTGGCTATTCGGGGCCTTTTGTGGTTCCATATGAATTTTAGGATTGCTTGTTCTAGTTTCGAGAAGAATGCTGGTGCAATTTTGATTGGGATTGGATTGAATGTGTAGATAGCTTTGTATACAATGTTTTTTAAGAGATGCTGCTATTGCACAGAGACCACAGTATAGTGTAAATGTAACTTGTATATACGCTGGGAAACCAAAAAATTCATTTGACTTGCTTTATTGCAATATTTGCTTCATTGAATGATCTGGAACCAAACTCACATGTATGCCTATATGCAGTTTATTTACTTATTTATTTTTTAGGTATGAGATGTATTTATTTTTATTTTTTTATTCCAGTATAATTAACATACAGTGTTATATTAGTGTCAGGTGTACAATGTAATGATTCAACAAGTCTACACATTTCTCATCATGTGCTCATCAAGGTAAGTATATTCTTAATCCCCTTTATCTATTTCACCCATCCCCTTACCCACCTCCCCTCTGGTAACCACTAATTTGTTCTTTGCATTTAATAATCTAGGTTTTTTGTTTTGTTTTGTCTCTATGTGCAGTTTAAATAGAAAACTTGCCAAGTATACTCACAAGGAATGTTTGATTAATTGATTGATTAATTTTATGTCAGACGAGTAATATGCTGAGGTAGTAACAAAGTTTAAGAGAGACTCATGTCACACAAGAGCATGATGACCCAATCAAAGTTCCAAAATAATGCTTATTTTAAAGTATGAGGGCAAACATTAAAATAAATTAGATTGTGTGCTTTAGTTCTATGTTTCAGGTGGTGATTAGAGAAAGCACAGAATAAGTTTTGCATGACACATCTATTAGCTGGCAGACACATGCTCCATGCTAGGGGCTCTCTGCAGAGTATGGGAAAAAAGAATTCTCTAGAAAAGTTTGTCAAGCCTGAGATGCTGCTTATTTTTATTTAGATCTAACTAACTCTTCTTCCCTTCCACAGAAGAGCACTGATTGCTTATGCTTTCATCTTCCCTAGCAAAAGATGGTAAAGTATCAACGGAAGAAAACTATCAAGATTTATTTTTGCCTTTACCACAAACAAGTATGTAATGCAAACTGCCATGATGGAACTGTACAGATATGGCTATGCTATCAAAATGTCAGGGATGCTTTCTTTCCGGAAGGTGGGGGAAAACAACTAGATTTGGAAATCTGGTATACAAATGTATATGAATATACAAATGCCACTTATAGATCCAGATACCCATCCACCCATAAGTATATATAGTTGGCATCAAGTCACTAAGCATAAAGATGTTGTGGGTGTTTACAACTTTTTTAAAAAAGGCATTATTTGCATTAAAAATGTTTTCTAATTTCCAAAATAGTCTATGTGAGGAGTTGGGAAATTTGGGTGAAAAGATAAGAGTGGGGGAAGAAAAGTACTAGAAACAAATTGGACACAAATGCATATAAATACCACAGTCTTTTGTGTTTTCAGCCTTTTACATACACAGAAGACGACGTACCTTGTGTTTCCGGTTCTGACTTTGCCCAGCAACCGGTATGAGTTTGGTCAAGTCACTTCCCTTCCTTAAGCCTTTGTTTCTTCATCACCAAAATAAAACGAGAGAGAGAGAGACAGAGACAGAGACAGAGACAGAGACAGAGAAAGCAAGATGTTGGCATTAGTACATCACATAGCTCCCCTAAGCAGTACAGAATGTCCCCTCCAGCCTAGCATTCTATGATTGTTACTATGAATACATTAATCGTGTTATTTTGCACAGATTAATTATATGGGTTACTGCTAATTTTTTTCTTTTGTCGTTTTGTTTGTTTGAAGGATGCTGGTAGGTGGTTTTGCTAAATGGGGCTTTCTTTACCTGCTTGAAATTTCTTGTGTGGTATCTACCAACATGACTGACGTTTCCAGTTATCTGTCAGTTGCGTCTGCAAGCCTCTGATGCTGGTTGAAGTTTGACTTAGGCCAAAACCCTTTTCAAGTGGGTTTACTGTGGATGGTAGTGTTCATAAAAGGGGTGGTTGGTGACTTGTCTCAGGGAGACCATACTGAAGAATACAGTCACTTCAGAGCTTTGGCCAGAGAGACAGGGGCCTGGATGAGGAAATGGCAGTGTGCAGTATGGTTTTCAAGAGAGAAAAAGTACTTGCCATAAGTGATCAGTGGTTTGTGAAAATAAAATTATGCTGAAGTCCTGTAAATCTTGTGAATACTAAAGACTTCATCATCATCCACAGAGCAACTCTTGAGAAAGGAAACACGCTGCCTGAAAATTTCCTGCTGCCTTGAATAAGGGCTTGGAGGGTAAGAAGAAAAAATGGACATCAACCGAAAGGAATAACACAAAGAATGCTCATGTGTCAGTCACTGCTGAAATAGACAGTTAAAACTTTCACTACAGAAGGAAAACCCTCGTAGAGGTGCCCCATACAGCAGTCGAGAATCCCAGGCTAAGGCTCAGCCACAGTTCTAAAACCTTAGAATAAAATCAACAATCCCTCTAATTGTTTATCACAATGCTTTCTTTAGACATTTTACTTGAGGAGTTGGGGTGGAGCGAAGAATAAGAAAATCCTTTCTGAGCTTGCCTTACATCTAGTTTGAAAGTAGAATTTCTTTACTGGAACTGCTGATCTGTAAGGCCACCAGTTTATGTGGGTTTCAAAGGGCTCTTAGAGTTCAAGTATGGATGTGTTCTGTTTGTGTGCCAGTACTGTGCACATACACACACACACCCGCCCCGTTTATGTCTCCAGGCCAGTGTTTCTCAATCTCTGAACTACTGATATTTGGGGTCAGTTAAGTCTTTTTTTTTTTTTTTTAGTGTTCATTTTTGAGAGACATAGAGAGAGAGGGGAGGAGGAGGAGCAGAAAGAGAGGGAGACAGAAGCTCTGTGCTGACAACAGGCAGCCCAACGGAGGGCTGGAAATCAGGAACTTCGAGATCATGACATGAGCCGAAGTCGGAAGTTTAACCAATTGAGGCACCCGGGTGCCCCTGGTCAGTTAATTGTTTATTCTGGGGCTGTCCTGTGTATTGTAGGATGTTTGTGAGCATGCCTCGGTTCACCTACCAGCAGCCAGTGCTATCTCCCCCTTCTCTTTACCTGCACCCCCATCTCCCCTGACATCCAAAAATATTTCTGAACATTGCCAAATGTCTCCTGGGGGACAAAAATCTCCCTTGGTTGAAAACTTCAGGCTGAGATAAGGATCTTTAGAGAGAGCAAAGGAAGACAGAGAGTGAGTAACATGAGGCTTTTCTCTAGGATTCAGATACTTATTCTCAGGGCTACTCTATTTATGGAAATTATTCGAAGATGCTTATAAGTGTTTTTAGGAAGCTGCTGTCATTCCAAACAAGCCAAATATTGCAAATATTATTTTAAACTGTAACTCATAACCACTTTCTACAGCATGTCTTCATGGATTCAAGCATTTGCCTTGAAGAATGCTGTTGATTCATTTGTTGTTTTCACAACTTGTGTCACCGCTGGCCTTCCCCTTGTAATAGCATCAAGTAGTGCTCTGGTTTTCCCCCAAACTTTGCAAACCACTTTGATACATTGCTGAAGATACATTTTAGCAGACTAACTTTTTTTTTTTTTTTTAACTGCACTTCTCAAAGAACCCACTTCGTCTACTTGTTAGGAGAGAAATTATTTTTAATCTGAATGTAATTGAGGCATAGTTACCTAGATCCACTTTGACATTTTGCCACACAGTCTTAAAATATTTTGCAAGTAGCAAAATTATACTTTGATACAACACTGACCTTACCAAGTAACCTTATGACCGAACCTAATATCTTAAGTAAATGTGACCAGAATTAATATACCTTAATCTGAAGCTTAAGGAATACGCCCTTATTCAGTGTTTATATCTTATCTTGACTTGTATTTTACTTCCAAAGGAGAGGAAAACAGTACAAAGGATGAGGGGTTTTGTGTGTGTGTTTGTTTCTTGGTGGTAGCACTCCAGGACTTTCCTTCCAGAATTTATTTCAACATCATTTATTGAACACTGACTGTGAGCAAGGATTTATGCCAGTTTTTAGCAGATTTTGTTTTTGCAGTAAAATCAGATGTATTTCTTTTAAAATTGTGCTGTGATGAATCTTTTCTCTATTATTTTGATATTAGTGAAGATTATCACAAAAGTAATGTTTTCTCCATCTCTAAATGCAGGACTAAAAAAAGACTAGAAGAGAGGGAATCTACAAAAGGGAGACTGGGTTTTTAAAAAGCCAGACATATAATATTATAAGATTAAAATAGGTGGTGAGAATTCTGTTTCTTATCACTTCACTATTTGGCATTAAGTGGACAAAAAAACAGACAGTCTCAGGCTAACTTTTTATTTTCTTCTGGATAGATGGCAGGCCCAGAATATCACAGGTTAAACTCTTGAAATGCCTATAATTTCAGATGAGTGAGTTCTGGTAAAAATATACACTTTCTGGCCTATAAATTGTCCATCATGTTTTTCCATATTTGCTACTGTTTTATTATAATATGTTAAATACCAGTAAATAGGAACAGTGTGAATATTACTATTGCATTTAAGGATTTTAACTTTAATTCTTACTTGCTTTTAGATTCTGCATCTTTTATGTTAGGTGCCTGGTCTCCAATTTTGTGTTGATTTACTTGGCTATGTGGGAGTTATGTAAAATTATCCAACTGATATAAGCCAGGTGTTCACAGCTCTTTATGCATCAGGGACTACACTGGAAGCTTTCCAAGAGTAGGTGTCTGTGACCTATATAGCAAGTATGACAAAGATGGCACATGGGCCTATTTGCGGTGTCCCTTAGGCAAGCCGTCCCCTCAAGCTCACTGACCTCCTCCAAGGTCTCCTGCCTCCCGAATCCCAGACCCATTCCCCAATTACTTGGGAGACATGTCTTTGGCAACAGTCAGCTCTATGGTGCCTTCCTGACCAACATGGAGAGTTTGCAGCAGCACAGCGGCCCCCGCCCTCTCCCATGGCTGAGTGTCATCTTCACACCTCTACATCCTACACCCCTAGCTGGTCTGAATGATACAAAGCAACTGGAGCCTCAGAAAGTTACTTTTCAGAGGCTCTAACCCCAGCTGCAGATAGCACAGAAAACAATACATTCGCTATCTTTAACAAAAACTATTATTTTAACATTTATTCATTTTTGAGAGACAGAGACTGAGTGGGGGAGGGGAAGAGAGAGAGAGAGGGAGACACAGAATCCGAAGCAGGCTCCAGGCTCTGAGCTGTCAGCACAGAACCCAATGCAGGGCTCGAACCCACGAGCTGGGAGATCATGACCTGAGCGGAAGTCAGAAGGTTAACTGACTGAGCTGCTCAGGCACCCCAAAAGCTGTTCTTTTAAAAACACTTTCTCTTGTTCTTCTGCTCATTCTTTTCTTTTTATGTTGTTTGTAATTCTTGTTTCTTGGTTATTCTTTTCACAGAGGGAGAAAAGAGAGGTTAAAAAGCAACCAGAAGATACTGGAGAAGGGAAAGAGACTTGCTAGTGGAGGGCTCACGGGGAGGGTTATCAGCATTCATTTGAGAGCAAGACTGGGGCCACTGGAATAGAAATTACTTGCTTACTGTAGGATTGTATGGCAGCAGTCATGGACCGAAGTGGTAGGGACCATAGCAACGTGTCCCTAGCTCTGCAACGCAGCCAGCATTCCTGCCCTCCCGCCACAAACAAACAAATAAAACCCTGGGCAATTCAAGGGTGCAAGTAGGACTTAGGTAGTGTATTAGTCAAGGTTCTCCAGGGAAACAGAATCCATAGGAGAGACAGAAGGAAGGACAGAAGGTAGGGGACAGAGGGAGGAAGGGAGGAGAAAAAAACCAAAGATACAGAGAGAAAGGGAGACAGACAAGAGAGAAAAGAGATGTACTTATTTTAAGGAATTTGCTCACATAATTGTGAGGCAATTTGTAGGGCAGACTGGCAGGCTAGAAATTTGGTCACAAGTTGATGTTGCAGTCTTGAGTCTGAATTCTGCAGGGCAGAGGGCTGGAAACTCGGGCAGTGTCTCTATATTGTAGTCTTGAGAAGTATTCCTTCTTGGGAAATCTGTCTTTGCTCTTAAGGTGTTCAAATGATTCCATGAGGCCACCCACATTATGGAGGATAACTGCTTTACCCAAACTCTGATTTAAAAGTTAATCACATTAAAAGCAAAACAAACAAACAAACAAACAAACAAAAAAACCCAAAAAACAAAAAACAAAACCTGTACATAAACATCTAGATTAGTGTTTGACCAAAAGACTGGGCACCACAGCCTAGGCAAACTGACACATAAAGTTAACCACCACAAGCAGTGTGGAATCCAGAGAGTGCCCCCAAATCATCAAAAATCCACCCCTCCCCAGCTTCCTTGGTGAAGGTCTCCACTGACCCATCTTCCAGTCATGCCCCATGAACAAACACTGTGGCTAAGGGAATGCAGTTCCCTGGCTAGGGCTGAGAATGGGGGGAGAGGTTGCTGTGTTACAGAAGGGATGTTGAGAGGGCATCAGGAGCTGTTCAATTAGAGGGATCCCACCCACCAGAAGTAAGGGACAGGGGAGTGTCATTTTGGGAAGGAAAAGAAAACATTTTGTGCATATAGACCTTGAGTACTTAAAAGGTGGGAAACAGAAGGGAGAGAGGAGAGACCCTTTGGGAGAAAAGAAGGGCTCTTGCTGGAATGTCCTATATGCTCCTGCAGCTGGAGGTGGGCAGTTTTTCCAGTGGTCACATCAGATATCAAATGCAACTGATGGGCATGTATCACATTAGCTTGAGTTAAACTACCTTTGAATCTCATGAAATTTTTCTTTGAGGAAAATTTACTTTTTCTCATTGATTTGAAGTCAGTAATTTCTGTTCCTCTGAACACAGAATTGCTTTTAATTATAAATGCATGACATTTAAAATTATTTAAATACAAATATTTTTACACCAACGGGTGTGGAATGTGGGGTGTGGGATGTGGGGATGGAAGCAATGAATTCTTTCCTGTGCAGAAACCCTGCTAGAAAAATATTTTCCCTTAGTCATCGTTACAAAAATCATCCCTCTCAGGGATGCTTGTTATTTAAAATTAAATGGAATTGGCATTTGGAGATTTTTCTGAATAATTTAGCTGGATTTATTTCAATGATTACATAATGGCTACGAATGGGTCAAGGCCCCAGTCATATCAGGGAATGAAGAAATGTATTTGTTTATATGGCCATTGTTCATCTGCCTCACCTACTCTCATCTCCTGCTTCCATCCCCAAGGCTGCTACCCCCACTTGTCTCACACACTCCATAAGGATAGAGACTACCTTTGATTTATCTTACTCCCTGGTGTGGTCTCTGACATAGCACAGTGCACCCGTGTGTGTTGAGCTGAACTGAACATTGATATCTGGGGATCCTGGCCATTTAGGAAGATAGAGAATGCTATGATAGTTCTGTAACTTCTCAGCAAACAAAGTTCCTTTAGAACAAAGTCAACAATGTTATAACAACAGCCTTACAGATTTCTAAATGCACAGCTGTCATTACTGGCAGCTGCTTATACCAAAAATCTTACGTGCGCTAATGTCTGCCAAATATTGGAAACCAACTCTAGGCAAAATCTGAAGTATGTTTCCTATATCCCCACTATTCACCTTAAAAAAAAAATCTATTTATTTCGAGAGAGAGGGAGAAAGCAGGGGAGGGGCAGAGAGAAAAGGAGAGAGAGGATCCCAAGCAGGGATGCGGGCTCGAACTCACAAGCCATGAGATCATGCATGACCTGAGCCAAAATCAAGAGTTGGACACTTAACTGACTGAGCCGCCCAGCTCCCCCCACCCACTATTCACCTCTTTTAAATTTCCCTTTTTTAATATTTCTCTTTTTCATGTTCAGATCTCCCCTACCCTTTCCATTCCTTCCTTTTATCAAAATAGGAAAGAACCTCATTTTAATCATTTTTATTTGTAAATTAGTCAACTGATAATAATTTGGAATTAATGAATTTCATTTGACTTTTCTTGATTATAAAATGAAAAAATGTGTTACACTCTAAAAGGAAAGCCAGGTATGAATAAGCAGATGGGGATGGTCCTTCTGCTCATCTATGGGTGCCTCCTTTCTTCCATTTCTGCTTTCCTTCTTGGGGAGTACGTGGGAAAGAGGCATAGACAGGGCCACCCTAAAGAGCACCCCTTACAGTACAATGACTTTAAGCCATTGAGGGTGACTAGAAGGCATCCAATAAAAAAGATGGTCATGCACTTTTTCATATACCAAACATCTATTTCCAGGACCTGAAAGAGCTATGGATCTTGGAGATCCATTTCTCTATGGATCGTAAGTCCACTTTGCCCTACCCCAACCACTTTAGGCAAATATCTTTCTTTCTTTTGAACACAGTCCAGTCCCCTCCCCCAACTTTAACTCAACTCTTGTCATCCACGGGCTTTAACAAAAACTACCACATGCCGGAAGGGCCTGGGTGGCTCAGTTGGTTAAGCATCTGATTTCATGGCTTGTGAGTTTGAGCCCTGCGTCAGGCTCTGTGCTGACAGCTCCAAGCCTGGAACCTACTTGAGATTCTGTGTCTCTCTCTCTCTCTCCCTCTCTCTCTCTCTCTCTCTGCCCCTCCCTGGCTCACGCTCTCTCTCTCTCTCTCTCAAAAATGAATAAACATTAAAAAAAAATTTTTTTTAATTACCATGTGCCAACTCTGTGCATTGCTAGGAGTCTGCAAATATTGCTAATCTGAAAACAGTCCTGGAAGACTGTATTAACCACCACAAGCAGTGCGGAATCCAGAGAGTGCCCCCAAGTCATCAGAAATCTAAAATCGCCCCTCTCCAGCTTCCTTGGTGAAGGCTTTAATTGACCCATCTTCTTCTAGTCCATGCCCCAGTGAACAAACTGTGGCTAAGGGAATGCAATTCCCTGGCTGGGGCCAAGAATGGGGGCAGAGGTTGTTGTGTTACAGAAGAGATGTGGAGAAGGCATCAACATCTCAGCAAGACAGGCTAACATTGTTTCCATTTCACCTGTGTGATTCAGGGAGGCTAGGGACATCCTCAAGCTCATAACATTAAGTGGCCAAGTCAGGAAGCTTGGGTGTCTTCAGCAATAAAGCCCATGTCTACTCCCAGATGGATTTTTAATGTTGTCTGGCAGTCTGGCATTTATTTGTTTAAAAATTGACAATTTAATTGTGCTGCTTCCCTAACCTGAAATCTTGGATAATATCCTCATGCCCCCTATATTATTTCTGCCTCCACCTAAATGTCTCTTGGGAACTTCACATTCCACGTGATCAAAACTGAATGCAACACTGTTCCTATGTTCCTAGCCTTTAATTCAATCAAGTCAGCTACTTACACTAGAAACCTGGGACTCCTGACTTTCCCCTTTTTGTCATTCTCTTTTTAAAAAATTGGCCACTAAGTCCTATAGATTCTTTCTCCCACATATACATGGTGCTATATGTATATATATATATACATGTATATATATATATATACATGTATATATATATATGTATATATATATGTATGGAGGGTGCTATAAAACCCTCCTCGACTTCTCTGGAAAACTCGGTCCCTCTGCACCTTCCACCACTGTCGATACATGCCGTGATTATAAGAACATACACCACTGTTCTTGGAGTGTCTGTTGATAGAGTACGTCTCGCCCCCACTGGAGACAGAACTCTATATAGGGGCAAAGGTCTTATATTGTCTGTGCTTGGAACTCAAGGCATCTTGCATTGTTTCTAGCACATGGTAGATCCTCAATCAATACCGCTGAGCTAGTTTTAATTGGAATGCATCAGAGGAAGAACGGTCTCATAGTGCTTATATTTGAGATTTAGATACCTCCTTATGATTAAGCTGAGGCCTGAGCAAAATAGGCGATTTTCAAAGTTTGTCTTTTATGTGTGTGACCTCTTCTGTTTTAGTCCCTTTTTCATATCAGTAACAGCCCCTCTCCTTTTAGATCCCCAGTGACCATCTACATTTCCTCTGTCCCTTTCCCCAAATCAGGAAGGATCTAGAATCATCACTTGTATCAGAACTGAAACTCTCAGCTCTACTGCACACTAGCTGGGATTGTGGACAAGTTCTTAACCTGTCTGAAATTGTTTCTTCATTTATAATACAGATATGAAAATACCTGCCTCCTAGAGTTGCCATGGAGATTCAGTTTAAACAAACAAACAAACAACTGTGCATAAAGTATTAGCACTATCCTAAGCACATAATAATGGCCCGATTAAGGGGCACCTGGGTGGCTCTGCCAGTTGTGCATCCAACTTCAGCTGAGGTCATGATCTCACAGTTCTTGGGGTTGAGCCCCATGTCAGGCTCTGTGCTGACAGCTCAGAGCCCGGAGCCTGCTTCGGATTCTGTCTCCCTCGCTCTCTGCCCCTCCCCCACTCACACTCTGTCTCTCTCTCTCTCAAAAATAAATAAACATTACAAAAAATGGCCCAATTAATGTTAAAAGAAGACTGCCTTATTAATACCAATATGCTAATTCTTTCCAATGTATTTACTTTCAAAATTGCTATTTAATTATGGAATGCATGATCTCTTATTAAAGAAACCTATTTGTTCAACTAGTATCTATTGAAGCTTCCCTGGTGCCTTGCTTCACACCTGAGAACACAGGAAAAAGACTGGATCCTAGCACTGGGGAGTGGAATTTCCCACCTTTGTGATATAGTGAGGTGTGCTGAGGGCAAGTTTCCCAAAGAAGGGTTCCAAGAGGGCTGAAATCAGTCAGAGGAGGGCAGTCATGTTAGAGGAAACATGAACAAAGGGGACAGAAGTCAGACAGGGTTTGAAAGGAGAGGACGAATGACAAGTCATTTGGTTCAGCTGTAGCCTGGGTGCATGTAGGCGGGGGCAGGGGAGTCAGAAAGATGAGGCTAGAAAAGGTAAGCGGGTGGCCAAATCCTCAGGGGCAATAGCAAGTAGGTGGGAAAGATGTGGGCTGGGGTTCTTCTAGCCCGGGGGAAATCATGGCTATGTTTGCATACTGGAATAACTGGGAGCTTTTAAAAATACCAAAGCCTAGACCCCTAGACAATTACATATAAACCACTATGGGTGGAACTGAAGCTTCATTTTTTTTTTAAAGTTCCCCAAATGATTCTAATATGTAGCTGAATTTGAGAGCTGCTATATAATCTAGTCCTCAAAATCATATCAATCCAAATTCAGCTATGAAGGTAACGGTGTGATAATCATTGACCTTCAGAATGGGGGAAGTGGGAGCTGTGTTTTTCAAATTAATTAATTTCTTATTGTGGAAAAATATACATAGCATGAAATTGATCATTTTAACCATTTTCAAGTATGTAGTTCAGTGGCATTAAGTACACTCACATTGTTGTCCAACCATCACTTTTCATTATTTTTCATTATTCCAAAATGAAACTCTGTGCCCACTAAACACTAATTCCCCATTCCTCCCTCCCTCAGCCATTCTACTTTCTGTCTCTAAATTTGACTACTCTAGGTACCTCATGTAAGTGGCACCATATAGTACATGTCCTTCTGTGACTAGCTTATTTCATTTAGCATAATATCCTCAAGATTTACCCATGTGGTAGCTTGTGTCATAATTTCCTTTCTTTTTAAGGTTGAATAATATTCCACTGCATGTACATACCACATCTGATCCATTCATCCACCAGCAGAAACTTACACCCATATAAGGGTGTATAAATGGGTGTACTAATATTGATTTGAGTCCCTGTTTTCAATTCCAGAAGTGGAATTCCTAGGTTATATGGTAATTCTATTTTAATTTTTTTGAGGAACTTTAATACTGTTTTCTACAGCAGCTGCACTATTCCCATTCCCGCCAGCAGTGCACAAGTTTTTTGTTTTGTTTTGTTTTGTTTTGTTTTGTTTTGTTTTGTTTTAATGTCTATTTAATTTTGAGACAGAGAGCAAATGCGAGCAGGGGAGGAGCAGAGAGAGGGAAACAGAGAATATGAAGCAGACTCTACACTGTAAGCACAAAGCCCAACATGGGGCTTGAACCCAGGAACTGTGAGATCATGACCTGAGCCAAAGTCAAATGTTCAACTGACTGAGCCACTCAGGTACCCCCCCCCCCAATTATTCCACTTCTTTACTAATACTTGTTATTTTCTATTTAGAGTGTGTGTGTGTGTGTGTTTGTGTGTGTGTGTGTGTGTGTGTGTGTGTGTGTGTGTGTTTATAATGGCTATCCCAATGGGTGTGAAATAGTATCTCATTGTGGTTTTGATTTGCATTCCCTAATGATCAGTGATGATGAACATTTTTTATGTACTTATTAGCCACCTGTATTTCTCTGGAAAAATGTCTAAGTAATTTTTCCATTTTTAAAATTGGGTTGTTGGTTTTTTGTATAAGTCCTTGATGTATTATGGTTATTAATCCTTTGTCAGATATGTGATTTGCAAATATTTTCTCCCATTTCACTAGTTGTCGTGTGCATTAGTGGTATAGTGGTGAGCATAACTGCCTTCCATCTCATTGTCTTTTCACTCTGTCGATAGTATCCTTTGATGCACAAAAGTATTTAATTTTGATGAAGTTCATTTCATCTATTTTTTTCTTTTGCTGCCTGTACTTTTAATGTCATCACCCCTGTGTTTTGCAAATGTGTGCACAAAGTACCACAGGTTGGGCTCCCCATAGAGAAGACTGAGATGGAGGCTGGTATATATGGTATTTTAGGCAGTACTCTTGGTATCACCACCTGTGGAAGGGAAGGGAAAGGAGCATGGGCAGCAGGAGAAATTGGGCTGTGATGAAGGCTCAAGGAAAGACTCAACTGATCATCACAATGAATTCTGAAGCTGAGAAGAACCTTCAGAGATGTCCTTCATTTGGGTGAAAGGGACAGCCTTTATATTTGACCCGTCATTGGATAGGGGGTACTACCAGAAGGGGCTATGACCAAGAGTAAAGCAGCTCTTTTCAGGCCAGACAATGCCAAAGAAGGCTGACAGCTGAAAACTGTTGGCCACATGCACTCCCTGCATCTGGTCTTCATTATTGGAAGGAAATCTGGGTGACATATCATATCATCCACTACATTCCCAAAGAAGTCTCCTCTTGCTTGCTTTAGTCTCCTGGTGCTTGTTCTGGTCCCCCCCTGGTGAAGGGGAGCTGGGTGACATATCACCATCCACTACAGTCCCAAAGAGGTCTCCTCTTGCTTGCTTTGATGCTCCTGGCCCACTGGAACTTTACTATAATTTAGGGAAGTATCTAAGGTCATCAGGAATCCCCAGCCTATTGCTGGCCCACTCTCTCCCTTCTCTTCTTCACTCTTCATTTTTCAATCCCTGGTCTCTCTCTTCCCCACCTACAACACAGTAACATTACTGTTGCCCTCCTGTTGGTCATGGCCCAGCATTCTTCCACCTCAAGCCTTTTATTGCTCAAGACATGATGAGCAGGAATGGGAGCAGAATGTGGTTGCTTAAATCCTGGAGTATGGGTGGACGGCATGAGAGACTAGCAGAGAAATGTTGGGATAAAGTACTTATGCACAGAGTATCCCATACCAGGAGCTGAGGTACTGAGGGAGAGGATATTGAATCAAATAAGCAAGTACATGATGAGAACATTAAGAAGAAAAACGATGACAGTTAAATAGTACTTGACGTTAGGGACATAATAAACATTCACCTTAGTTTTAGATGTTGAAAAAATGGCAAAATGAGAAAAAAAATGCAAAGTTAATATTTATGTCTAATCGCTATCCAGCACAATACTTCAGTATATAATAAAATGTGTTCAAACTTAAATGTGTTAATACTTTATTTCTAGTTGTATTTGATTAGAACTGTAAACTCTTACATACAAATATGGGGCTTCATAAATTGTGGTTCACATAGCATGGAGATCTGCTCACAAACCCAAAACACCAGAGGGAATGTTCACTACAGTGCATCCTCTTTTAGACTGAAGAAAAGGGTACTTTTGGATCCTTCCCATGGCCCCTTGGCTCTCACAAATACAGAACCTATTGTACTGAGTTCCTAATCCTAAACTCTAAGATTTGCTTCTCATACAAATTTCCCCTTGGTCATCTTATCTGTATAGTGTAACTATGTTTTGTGACTTTTCCCTAAAAATAAGTTTTAGAATATTTGAATAATTGGATTTATGAACATTTCAATTCCTAGCCCTTAGGTAACCTACTCCTCTTTGGTTTTAATGAAAGTCCACTACCCAAGGCCTTTATGTCATCTAAAGTCAGACTTCATTTGGAAGTTCAGTAATCTTTTTTTCTAAGAAGTATTCTTGAAAAAGTATTATCTATTTGGAAATGGTTTAGGGCAATCTAGATGGAGAAAAAAAATGCAGATTTTATATTCTTCTCTTCCTTTCCTAGTTGTATGGCTCCAAGATACCAGAATTTCTCCCCACTCTCACCCTACTGCATCCCACCCCCACTCTCGCCCCAAACTAAATTACCCCTATAAGAGAGGTAAGTAATATATATACTGATTGAAAACATTTCACCTGCACAGAATTTCCATTTGACCTCTGTTTCATTTTTGAGTGTCATTTCCAATACTTTCTCTGTCCCTATTTCTACTGCAGTCTATATCTTCAGACTAAGAAAAAATAACATTTCTCTGAGGAAATTTACTCTAAATAGACCTCCAAATGCAAATTATCTGGAAAATAACGAGATTATACACTCTTTAAAAACAAGTTTTGATATTTCCTTTATACTAGAGCCTCATTTCTCTTAGGACAGCCATGGGGGAATTGAAGGATTTCTTCACTTGCATTAGTTTTCTGTATCCTCATCACCATGATTATCGCTATTAAGTTTTTAGCCTACATTTTTATGATTCAATCTTGGAAATGGTTTTTAGAGTTTTGTGATCATTTCCTCGTTTCCATTTTTCAGGCTTTTACAATGACATTAGCTATTGTCCTTTTTTTAAACTGCCCGAAAATCAGGATTTAAATTTTAGTATCAAGTAGCTAAATGGAAAATCCCTCTCCTGGGATTCTTAGGAAGGTCACATGAGAAGCCTCCAAGGATACGCTATCTCATCATAGGTTACAAGCTCAAGATCATAGAACTAGGTCAGAAGCCCAAGATCTGAGCAGGTTCTCCACTGTGCTAACAACTTCATCAGCATAACTCATCAAGGCTTAAGCACTATCATCCTGCCTTTCCGTGGCTTTGCCCCACTGTTGGCTTAGTGTGGCCAAACTACAAATCTCTTTTTAGTCTTCTCTCCTTTTGTCTATCAGTTCTTCACCTTTTCCCAGGTGTTCCAGGCAGTTCCTTTGTCCTTATCATCAGTTTCTAGCAAGCAGTTCTTAGACTCTCCAGGCCAGGATGGAGCACTACAAGTATATCTCTTAGGGATCATTAGCACTTCGTGAGAAACACCCAAACTTCCCCCATTGAGACCCTTCAAAGGTATAGTACTGCTGTGAGATTTTATGTATCTTAATTCCTTCTCCCACCATCATTCCTTTCATCCCTTCCACCAAGCAGAAGTTATTAGATAGGAATAAATGATGTCATCTTCAACAAAGGAGATAATTCCCAATTACTAACTTCTTTTTTTTTTTAAGTTTATTTATTACTTTGAGAGAGAGAGAGAGAGAGGGCAAGAGAGAAAGTGAGCATGAACGGGGAGGAGCTGAGAGAGAAGGAGAGAGAGAATCCCAAGCAGGCTCTGTACTGTCAGGCAGAGTCCAATGTGGGTCTCAATCCCATGAAGCAGGAGATCATGACCTGAGCTGAAATCAAGAGTCGGAAGCCTAACCGACTAAGCCACCCAACCCCCCTCTTCCCAATTATTAACTTCTAACTTAATCTATGACTGGGTTATAGTGTTATCTGAAAATAGAAGATTCTTTATTCTTTTAAAGTTCTTATTATCCTCACAATGTCTAAAATGTTGGGAGTTGGTAGAATGAAAGTTAGCAAAGAATAATCTCTCTTCTATCAGATGTAGCAAAGCTGATTCTCAATTCAAAGAGCAGGACTGGTTTTGCTATTAAGACTAATAGTAACCCATTTGTTGCTTGGCTCTTAAAGCACAAGAGGTGGACTTAAAAAAATTTTTTTTAATGGTTTGCTTTTCAGATCGTAATTGTCATACACAAATAATGCATGGCTGAGCAGAATCAAACCTGGGGTGTATGCAGGGTCAGTTCCAGAAACAAAAAACAGGTTTCTACAGCCTAAGGGAGAGGTTCAGGAGACAGCCAAGGGCAATACTTACTGTTCCCTAGGCATGGCATAGAACTAAGAGCAAAGTACTAAAAGCTGACAGTGAGAGATGAATAATGGCCACTGGGAAAAAGGGCAAGCTATTAGGCAATAGGCAGTTGGAAAACAGAGATTAAAAGTTAGAAAATAGAACCAAAGCCATTCAATTAATTCTGTCATTCTGTATCTTCCCTAGTTGGGACTGCTTTTGCCTGGGTGGCCAGTCCTGCGTTGGCTCTTGGGCCTCAGCTTCTTAAAGGTACTACCTGGCACCTGGCATCACTATCATCATCAAATCAGTGGTTATTTTCCCAGGATGCAGAGCAAGTGTTGATTTGCCAGATCCCTTGAGAACTAAACTCTTAGTCGGATATGATAGCATCTTTTCTTCTCAGAAGGTTTTTGAGAAGGTTTTCCAAAGTTGACACCTTTACTGACTTCCTGCAGCTTATTTTATAAACATCTGTGGCATATGTGCTATTAAAATTTGTGCACAAAGGTACTGTATCCTTACAAGCATCAGAAGAGTATGGAAAGAAGCTATTGTAGTTACTTACCACAACCAGTTGTTTGCTCTCAGGTGGTGGGAGATAAAAAAGAATGCTTGGAAGACAGGAAAAGACAAAAAATTTCCTTTTGCAATACTCAGCCTTTTCCAGAGAAAATATGTAACCTGTAGTGGGCATTGTTTCCACATCTTATTACAATATTGAAAAGGACAAGAAGTCCCAAAAGAACTTGTAGATCTCATTAGTGTTAGCAATTCAGCCGTGCCCATCAATGGAATTTAAAGAGAGCTATACTGGGAACTTCATGAACCCGATAAAGGTCATCTACAAAAAACTCCGATACATACATGATGGTGAAAGACTGGATACTTTCACCCTCAGATTAGGACAAAGAAAAGGATATCCACTCTTGCTACTTCTGTTCAACACTGTGCTGGAGAACCTAGACAAGGCAATTAGGCAGGGGGAAAAAAAATAAAAAAAAAACAGAAGTCATAATATTGGAAAGAAAAAAGTAAAACTACCTCTACTTGTAGATGACATGATCATGTATATAGAAAACCCTAAGGACTCTATGAAAAACAATATTAGAACTAATAAACAATATTAAAAGTTGCAGGATACAAGATCAATATACAAATCTCAATATATTTCAATATACTAGCAATTAACAATGTGAAACTAAGAAAACAATTTCACTTAAAGTAGCATCTAAAAGAATAAAATAGGAATAAGTTTAACAAAATAAGTGTAACATTTGTACACTGAAAACTCTAAAACAATACTGAAAGAAATAAAGGCCTAACTAAATGGGAAGACACTTCAGGTTCATACATTGGAAGACTTAATATTGATAAAATGGTGATACTCTGCAAATTGGTCTGCATATTCAATATAATACATATTAGAATTCTGGCTGGCTCTTTTTGCAGAAATTGCCTGACACTTCCCTATTTCAAAATTGACTACAAAGCTTCAGCAAACGAGACAATGTAGTAGTGGCATACAGGTAAACATATAGATCAATGAAGTAGAATTGAAAGTCCAGAAATAAACCCTCATATATATGACCATTGATTTTCTAAAAGGAAGCCAGCCAGACAATTCAAGGGGACAACTAGGTATCTACATGCAAAAGAATGAAGTTGGATGTTGACCTTTCACCGTTTAGAATGATACCTCAAAATGAATCAATAGAATTACAAGTCTTAGAAGAAAACATAGGAATAAATTTTTGTGACCTTGACTTAGGTTTCTCAGATATGACACCAAAAGCACAAGCAACAACAAGAGAAGATAAATTGGACATCATCAAAATTAAAAACTTTTGTGCTGCACTTCAAGAAAATAAAAAGACAACCCATAGAATGGCACAAAATACTTGAAAATCAAACATCTGATAAGGGACTTGTACCAGAATATATAAAGAATTCTTAAAATTCAACAATATAAAGGGAAATAACCCAATTAAAAATAGGCAACAGATTTGAATAGATATTCCCTCAAAGTAGATACACAAATGAGCAACAATCACATGGAAGAAATGCTCAACATCATTAGTCATTAGGGAAATGCAAATCAAAACCATAATGAGATACTGCTTCACACCTACTAGGATGGCCATGATAAACAAATTGGACGATAACAAGTGTTAGCAAGTATAAGGAGAAATTTGAACCTTTATTCTTTGTTGGTGGGAATGTAAGATGACACAGTCAATTTGAAAGACAGTTTCTGTTCCTCAAAAAGTTAAATACAGAGCTACCATTGACCTAGCAATTCTAGTTCTAGGTATACGTCCAAGAGAACTGAAAACATATGTCCACACAAAAACTTGTACACTAAGATTCGTAACAGCATTATTCATAATAGGTAAAAAGTGGCAACAACTCAAATGTCCATCAGCTGATGAATAAGTAAACAAAATGCAGTATTCATACGATGAAATATTATTTGGCCATAAAAAGGAATAAACATGGATGAAACTTGAAACATCATTCTGAATGAAAGAAGGCAGAAACTAAAGGCCACATATTGTATGATTTCTTTTTTATAAAATTTCCAGAATCCACGGAGACACACAGAAAGTAGATTGGTAGTTGCCAGGGTTTGGGAGAGGGGATTGGGGAGTAATTGCTAATGGATTCAGGGTTTCTTTTTGGGGTGATGAAAATGTTATGGAATCTGTGCTGATCATGGGGCGACTTTGTGAATACACCAAAAACACTGAATTGCACACTTGAAAGGGTAGATTTTTTGGCATGTGAATTACATCTCATTAAACCTGTTGTGAAAGAAAAAAAGAAAGAAAAAAAAGAAAGAAAAAGAGGGAGGGAGGAAAGGAAGGAAGGAAGGAAGAAAGAAAAAGTGAGCCGTACATAATCTGTGATGGTCTATTTAGGTCACCATCAGCCCTAACAACTTCAATGCTGTCAAGTATTTGCATTTGTTAGCTTGTGTTTAGTTGTGCCTGCCTGCCTTCCTTCCTTCTTTTTTTCCTTTCCTTTTCTTTTTACATTTTGAGGCTTCAATCCAAGTCATCCAGCCAAATGTATTCTCAAACATGTGTTTGTAACATATCTGAGTCCATGGCCAAGTAATCCAGATTTAGGGAGAAAAGTATGACCAAATTCATTCATTCATTCATTTATTTTTTTAAAGAGTGAGAGAGCATGAGTGGGGGAGGGGCAGAGAGAGAAGGAGAGAGAGAATCCCAAGAAAGCTCCATGCTCAGTGTGGAGCCCAATATGGAACTCAATCTGATGACCCTGGGATCATGACCTGAGCCCAAATCAAGGGTCAGATACTCAACTGACTGAGCCACCCAGGAGCCCCTGACCAAATTCATTTTAGTCACAGATTAACAGACAGGGGGACTCTAGAGACCGAAATGTTTCTTTTCCAAATATGGTGATATAGAATTATTAAATTAATGATAGGTTCCTTTTAGTGCCAGGTTAATATCTGAAAATAACAATCAATTTAAAAGTTAGAATGAATAACAAATGGAATGAAACACACATTCAAATGTACCCTGAGGAATGCCCTTTTATATTATCATATTAAGAGTATATTAAAAAAGAGCTGTACTTGTGGGTGTATAATGATTTTAGGTAGTTATGCAGCACCCTTCTTTTCAAGTGCTCAGAATGCTTTATAGCGTTTACTTCGACAATTGTCACAACACCCTTGTGGGTGGCAAGTGCTGTGCTAACCAGTGCAATACAACTGCAGGTCAGATAGCCAAAGGACACAGAGTTATCGCATGAGGTCTAGAGTGCAAGTAGGCGTGAAATCCAGGAGGTGCATCTAATAATGCCTCTTGTACATCTGACCAAAGTGGTATCTCCTTGGACTGATAACCTTTCTAACCAATGATGGCTTTGAGTTCCCATTACTCTGGATATTCCAAATGTGTCAGTCATATCCTAAACAGATGGTCACTATCACACAATATGACTGTTTTTTTGTGGGTTTTTTTTTGTTTTCCTTTTTTTTTTTTTTTTTTACTTTCTTTTTTAAATTTACATCCAAGTTAGTTAGCATATAGTGCAACAATGATTTCAGGAGTAGATTCCTTAATGCCCCTTACCCATTTAGCCCAATTCCCTTCCCAAACCCCTCGAGCAACCCTGTTTGTTCTCTATAATTAAGAGTCTCTTATGTTTTGTCTCCCTCCCTGTTTTTATATTATTTTTGCTTCCCTTCCCTTATGTTCATTGGCTTTGTATCTTAAATTCCTCATATGAGTGATGTCGTATGTTTGTCTTTCTCTAATTTCACTTAGCATAGTTTCATCCACGTAGTTGCAAATGGCAAGATTTCATTCTTTTTGACTGCTGAGTAATACTCCATTGTGTATACATACCACATCTTCTTTATCCATTCATCCATTGATGGACATCTGGGCTCTTTCCATACTTTGGCTATTGTCGATACCACTGCTATAAACATCAGGTGCATGTGCCCCTTCAAAACAGCACACCTGTACCCTTGGTTAAATACCTAGTAGTGTAATTGCTGGGTTGCAGGGTAGTTCTATTTTTTTTTAATTTTATTTTTTATTTTTTAATATTTACATCCAAATAAGTTAGCATATGGTACAACAATGATTTCAGGATTAGATTCCTTAGTGCCCCTTACCCATTTAGCCCATTCCCCCTCCCACAATCCCTCCAGTAACCCTCTGTTCTCCATATTTAAGAGTCTCTTATGTTTCGTCCCCCTCCCTGTTTTTATATATTATTTTTGCTTCCCTTCCCTTATGTTCATCTGTTTTGTATCTTAAAGTCCTCAAATGAGTGAAGTCACAATATGAGTGTTTTTGATGTTAATAAGAATCACATGGCTAACACTTCCTTAAAAAAAACTGGACTAGATATTGAAAAATGGACCTCAGGGTTTTCTGGGGTTTTTTTTGGGGGGGGTGGTGTTGATTTCCTGTTTTATTTCCAGAAAAGCACATGAGTATTCAAAACCTATAAAGAGTATTTTGAAATGGATTAGCATCTACATTTGTTATATGTCATACAATCTGAGAATTTTAGAAGGATCTATAAAACAAGAAATGCTTTTTGGAAAGCAAAAATTGAGAAGCCAAGAGCATGGACAGTTTTACTTAACATTTTGGGCCTCAGTTTCCTCAATTGTAAAATAAAACTTTGGACTAACTGAGCTCTTAGATTCTATGCAGCGATTTGAATTGGTGATTATATTTCCCTGGGTCATCTCAAAGGGTGGACAGGGACATGCATGTAGGGACAGTCTCCATCTTATTAACCAGTATGTTCCCCATGCTTAGCACAGGATCTGGCACATAGTATTTTTATCCAAAAATATTTTTTTGAATAAATGTCTACCGTATTCTGTTTTAAAAGATTTTCTTTGGCTGTGAGGCACTACAGTTGAAGTTAAAATTAACATGAAAACCCTTCCCAGGAATATATCTGTTGTATTGGCAATGTGTTTTTATTTTTCCAGATTTCTTCCATTCCTAAGTTACTGACTGGCCATTCACAAAAGGATACATTAAGCTTTGAAGGTTTCCAAATACCTCTGGTGAGAGAATTTCTAGAGTGTCCAAGTGTTTCTCACTAACTTTGAAGTTTATTTATACCTGCAGTATTTTTGATATTTAACAAATAATAACATATTTACATTCCATCAACACTTCATTGTTTTTCCTTTAAAAGTTCTTTAAAAAACTTTTTTTAACAATCTGCCCTGGTTTTATTCCCCTCCTCTCCATTAGTTACCAGTGCTGACTCTATTCTTTTGACTGCCAGTATTCATGCAGAAAACTTAGAGATTTTTGCTTCCAAAGATGCGCCCCTAAAGAATAAGAACTTCTTACAGAATGCATACGCTTTAGGGGCATCTGTCTCTAACTTGACAGAAATAAAATAATAAAGTTCTGTGTTTCCTTCACACATTTAGAAGCCAGAAATAGATTTAGACGTACATTTTTCAATCCGTGTGCCAACCTAGTAAGCGGAGGGAAACAGACTGCAGGGAGGAGGCTCCCACCCCCCTCATGCTTGTCCTACTCCCTGGGCCCCAACCCCCCAGCTGCCCGCAGCCCCACCAGCTGCTCCCCTGCCGGCTGCACTCCAGCCTCTCCGGCTGTCCTGTCGTGCCGCTTGGTGTTGCTGGGTGTCCTGGAAATCACAGCATCACAGCGTGTCAGAGCTCAGTGACTTCGGACTGGCTTCTTTTACACCACTGAACATTTGCTGATTATTGCCTTTATTTTAGACTTCACACTTCATCATCCAAAAGGGCTCAGAGAAGGTACTGGGATCAGCAAACTGCTGCAATATCTTGCAGTTAGCCTCCTCTTCCTAAAGCGGAGGTCAAGAGAAGGTTCTAGGTGCCCGGAGAGATGGAGTTGATGGAGAAGGCCTGTCTGTTACTGCTCTTCACCCTGCATGGAAGGAAATCCTGGAGACTCCTGAGAGTATAGAGCCCAACAGTGTAACATGGTTTTAAGTAGCAATGTAAGCAGTACACATTTTTCCTTAGAAAATATAAAATCAGGTTTGTAATGCCTTTTGCCCCAGACTGTTATCACACAAAACACTGAGTAAAGAGTGTCCCCTGGCCTGAGCTGGGCAGATCAGTCACTCTCAGTGGAGTTTGGAATCGAGACAGAAATGCTCATCTGCCTGTGCACTGGGGAGGTGTGGATTAGCAGTGTTTGGGGCTATGCACCCGAAGGCAGTGAAAACATCTGCAGGGGAGAGAGGAAAAGAAAAACAAATCTACAGAGAGAAAAACAGAGAGGAGAACAAGAGAGAGAGCATGCTTCCTGGCTTCCTACGGGCTTGCTGGCTCTTGGGTCTAGTCCCTCAGGATACTGGGCTGCCTCCAATATTTGGCCTGAAGTTCACCTCTCTAATATGCAACAAAAAGTCTTTCCTAAAACATTGACTTTGCAAGTGTTTTGACAACAAAGCACAATCATAATCCTTTTACCAAGTTCAATTATCCAAACTCGCAAGAATTTGAACTACAAGAACCCAGAAGTAATCACAACACATATCCAAGTAGCAGAAAGCTGTGCTTTCGGTCCAGAATGGTGAAGAGTATCACTCCTAGCTGTGCCCAACACTTCCAGCTATCCCCTCCTCAAAACACAGTAATTCACCAAATATCTATCGGGCAGCTGCTACATGTTCTATATCAGGTCAAATGCTGAAGGTCTGAAAGCCATCACGACACAGCCCCTGTCTCCTAGGAGCTTTCAATCTAATGAAAAAGTTGGATAAGCAGAGTGCGCCATATTTCCCCGATGCACACTGGTGAGATAATTCAGTCTTCTCTAATATCGTTCTCAATGAAAACTTCAGTGTTGATTAAGAAATAATAATACTACTTTGCAGATTTTATTTTCATATTTCAAGAGGACAAGCATGAGCATTAGCTACAAAAATCTCAAGAATTTTGAAGGTATGACTAGCTTAAATTCTTTAGAAGATTTTGGACGGATGCTGCAGGGTTCTAGACAAGGAAGAAACAGTATCTTTCAAGATGCTTATGCATCCAACCTGATGAAGCAGATTACACACAATTTAACTTCCCTCTGCTGGTTGTAAGGAATGGGGCATACAGTACACTTCCAACTTTGATAGGATCACGTTGGATTTTTTATCAGGTTCTCTATGTTTACAGTATAGCAAAGTCCTTAATGTGAAGGAAACAAACCTTACTTAGACACTGTCAAAGATCACTTATAACATCAACTGATTTTATTAGATCAATGTAATGTAACTCTTCATATTAATATTTTACTATTTTTATACTAATTATGCACCAAAGATCATATGCAGTTTTTAAGTTAATTTGGTATTCAGAGTAGGACTTATAAAAGTAACTTTTACCTGATTATGAATTAACAAATATTTATTGCAGAATATTTAAATAAATATTGTATGACTTAATCCACAAAACCATTTTATTGCGATAGTCATAATTTTTATTTTTATGTTTTTTAGATCTTTACTTGTTCTATCAGCACAAAATCTAATACAGACTCTCCCCAAATTGTCTAAAGACTCCAGGGGCTTAGTCCAAATGTAGATAAGGCTGAGTTATAGTTCCAATGCCAGGCCTAGAGGGAATTGGTCTAGACCCTTTCACTGTTGCACAGTCCATGCTGTGGCAATGCCCATGATGGTTCTGGCCATTGTCCAGACGTGGTGGGGCCTGACCTGGGCTCTGCAGTTACAGCTTACTTAGAGTCCCATACTTACAGCTTTCTTAGAGTCACATACTCACACATTGGGCCAGGGTGACTGTGTCCTAAGGAACTTCCAGCTCAGCTGTGTGCTAAGCTTCCTCCAGTAAGGCATAGGCCCTTATGTTTAAGCCAGAACACCAACTCAGGTCTGATCATTTCTAGAGATAATTTTATTTCAGGGCTTCATTATTCTTATATGATAATGAGCTTTAACCAGATTTGGTAAATCTCAAAAAGAGCAGGAATAAGTATTTGTCCCTGCCTTCCCAGATGGTCAAAGCTCCATACTCAAACTGTCCTGCTATTTCATCAGAAATCAGTTTTATTAAGGTCACTGTAATGTGTGCCAATAGGTGGCCACCATAGAATAAGTTGACTATATAGAATATTCCAACGAAAAACATCAAAATTATCCATAATTCCAACCATAGATAACCACTGTTGTGTAAAAAGATTCCCTAACTTACCTTCCCAACTCCCTATTGTACTGCTCTTCCATATCCATCCTTGACACAATTTGGACAGGTTGCTGGCTCTTTGAATGCTCTCTACTTTCTCTGTCCACTGTATTTCCTTTTCCTGGAATGCTTTCCTTACTGTTTCCCCCATTGATACATACTTCTTTCAAGGCCCAGATTGAATGTCACTTCACTCTGATCTCATCCTCTGGTGGAGGCTCTGAATATTCTAACCCCCCAATCTGTACCTCTCTGGAGGCACTTATTTTATGCCCTTGTATTCTTATTTTTGCTCTCAAGTAAGAATTTTGTTTTACTCAAATTTTCATCCTCCATGTCAATTGTGGCAATGTCTTCCTTGCAAATACTGCGTACTTGACATTTATTGGAAAATATATGTATGCACAAGCTATAGAAAGATGACATACCAATTTAGTTAGCCCAAATTCTTTAACTTTATTAAAATCAAAATGATAAGTATCAAGTGCCTACTACATGTAAGACACCAGGTATTTATTATTTCAAGCTTTTCTTAAATTTACTTGGAAAAAGCATAGATGTGAAAAATTATGAAGAATAACATAATACTCATATACCCACCACCCATATTAAGAAAGAACACTGGGGGTTATTCTTTCCAGTCATTTGTTTTAACCATATTACACATGTATTTATAATCTGTGTTTGCTGAATTATTTAAGAATACTAGATTCTTGGGGCGCCTGGGTGGCTCAGTCGGTTGAGCGCCGACTTCGGCTCAGGTCACGATCTCGAGGTCCGTGAGTTCGAGCCCCGCATCGGGCCCCTGTGCTGACAGCTCAGAGCCCGGAGCCTGTTTCAGATTCTGTGTCTCCCTCTCTCTGACCCTCCCCCATTCATGCTCTGTCTCTCTCTGTCTCAAAAATAAATAAACGTTAAAAAAAAAAAATACTAGATTCTGATAGGGGCACCTGGGTGGCTCAGTTGGTTGAGTGAACTATTTCGGCTCAGTTCATGACCTCATGGTTTGTGAATTTGAGCCCCACATTGGACTCACTGCTGTCAGCACAGAGCCTGCTTTGGATCCTCTGTTCCCCTCTCTCTCTGCCCCTCTCCCGCTCGTGCTCTCAGTCAAAAATAAATATTAAAAAAAAAGAGTATTGTATTCTGATATAGAAAATAAGAGAAGCGAATACATAGGAAGAAGAATGAAACTAAAAACTGAAGCAAATAGCTAAAGAGGTGAGCAAAATATTAATATATGTTCAATAAGTAAGTTAGTAACCTATTAGATATGTTAGGTAAAGTAAGTAGAGCATTTGTGTAATGAACATAATTACAAAGGGATGGAAAGAGGAAGAGATTTCTAGTAGTCATGACACAGTAAACATATATGAGATCGTGAATCATCAAATATTCATGACACACTGAAGATAACATGAGGAATATGAGGCACTTGCTATTAACAAGGTCTTAATTCAGGCAACCACTGGCTCCTCACATCCGCTGCACAAGGAATGCAAAATAAAATCCATAGCTGCTCATCAGGCTTACATGTGAGCTACAGCCATCAAGCAGATGCACTTGATTCCAAACCTATAGAGGAAGTGTGTGTTTTGACTCCAAACACCTTCTGAGTGTAGTGTTGACTTGGTTCAAATCTCAGTTCTGGTCCTTGCAAGCATACCCTTAGCAAGGAAGACAGAAAGGACTGAAGACCGGGGAGTGTCATTTTTCCACCCTGCCTACATCATGTTTTAAATGTGTTGACCCAACCTATCTCTTTCACCTTGCATCTTGCTGTATGTTTTCAAATGATTTAATAAACCATGAGATTTAATCATCTCCTTTTGGTCTGGAAGCCTTTCTGTTCGGCGATGTCTTGGATAGCTTGCCTGTTACTGTACTTAAAGACTTCCATAGTGCAAAGGTAATTTCCCACACATTTGTATTTACAAATTTTAACCTGGATATAAATGGCATCACACTGTACATATTCATCTGCAACTAGATTTTTTACTCAATATCATATTTGTGAGAATCTTCCAGAGAGATATGTAGATCTATTTCATTTATTTTCACACTATATCCACTATATAAATACACCATGATCTGTTCATGAATTCTTCTGTTCATCTAATGTAGGTTGTTTACAACTTTTTACTATGGAGACCAAGGCTGCTGTGAATATTCTTGTACATATCTGCTTAGGCACGTAACTCCTGAGGTTGATCTCAGAATATACCCAAGAGTACAAATTTCTGGGTCAAAGAGTATACATATCTTTAACTAGACTAAATATTGCCAAATGGCTCTGTAAAGTGATTGTTTCAATTTATACTCTTACCAGAAATATATGAGTCCCTATGTTCTTAATCCTAGCCAACATTTTGTGTTGTCAGACTTTGACATTTTTGCTAATCTGATGAATGGGTGCACTTTGGTTACAAAGAAATAATAACTGTGGCAATTAAAAACCTTTACAGTATTTCCTCAGTACTTCAATTATGACGAAAAAATATGTGCAGATTTTGTCTCAGCCTTTTGAACTGTCCCAAGTAAAGTTTCCCCTTCCTCTTTCCAACTCTGTGAACACCAAAGAAAAAAACAGCTTTCAAACAAAAGTTGCCATTTTTTTTTTTTTTTTTTTTTGTCTGTAGGGATTAGGGTTTGGAGGAATACTATGTTGGTTGCTTTATGTCACAAAAATATCCCTCTGGTTATAAAGAGCACAAGAAAAAGAATTTAGCTATATCCCTGCAAATCGGCTATCCCTAAGCACATGCCACAATGATGATGGGTCAGTAACTCAACAACTATTACTCACAGGCTGGGAATGCATTCATTCAAAAAATTCTTGAAAGCTGCTCCTTGTCCCACAATATCTATTGCAGGGGCTTCTTCCATGCCTTAAATTAGACTATTATAAATTAATGTACTGGGGGTCAAAAAATTTCATATTTAAGAAACCTCGCAAAGAAATGACATCTCAAAAAAATACATTCAGTACTTAGAAATCGCTATGCCTTGTTTGTCACATATCTTTCAATAGCACAGGTGGATGAGACATAGGACTTATAAGTTCTATTGGGTCTAAGATGAAAGTCATCCTCAGCATCTTTCTTTTCCTAATCTAGCACATTCAGACAGGCAAATCTTTGTTCTTCATTTCTTGCTTAAACTTTTGGATCACTCCCTGACAGCCCTAGCATTCTCAAATGTGGTTTAGGGGTCCCTTTTGGCTTTAGATCCTCTAACATAATTGTTTTAAAAATGCAGATTCCTAAATCCCAGCCCAGGCCTACTCAATCAGAATGTCTGAGCCCTGGAATTTCATTTTCTACAAACTACCCAGCTTCATTTTTTTTTCTTTTTTGCAACTGAGAAATAGAACACACATTAAGAACCAAAAACAGAAATATGCAGCTCAACAAATTATTTTTTTAATTTTTTAATGTTTATTTATTTATGAGAGAGAGAGAGAGAGACAGAGCATGAGCAGGGGAAGGGCAGAGAGAGAGGGAGACACAGAATCCGAAGCAGGCTCCAGGCTCTGAGCTGTCAGTTGAGCCTGACGCGGGCTCGAACTCATGGACCGTGAGATCATGACCTGAGCTGAAGTTGGTCGCTTAACTGACTGAGCCACCCAGACACCCTCTTTTTTAAATTTTTTAATGTTTTTTTTATTTTTGAGAGACAGAGAGAGACAGCATGAGCGGGGGAGGGGCAGAGAGAGAGGGAGACCCAGAGTATGAAGCAGGCTCCAGGCTCTGAGCTGTCAGCACAGAGCCCAACAAGGGGCTTGAACTCACAAGCCATGAGGTCATGACCTAAGCTGAAGTCGGATGCTCAACCGACTGAGCCACCCAGGCGCCCTGAGAATTTTCTTTTTTAATTCTCTTGAGCATGTAGGCTTCGTGTGTGTGCTTCGGTAGGTGCTTAATTGTTGAACAAATAAATAATCTCCAGGCATGAACATCTGTGCCTCTACACACTAACACCTCCAGGTATATCTGAATTAGATCATGTCCTTCCTTGTCAGGAAACAAACTCAGATGTCAGGAGAGCACTGGGTGCCAGGGAGGCAGGGGAAAGCAAATGGAAGCAGTAGGGTGAAATGCAAAGGGAGAGGTGGGGAGCCAGACGTTGCCTAGATCTCTGTGGAGCCCTGGGGAGAGAGGAGTAGTCCCACCACTCCAGGCAGCTGGGGTGGGGGCAGGGCGCGATCCCGCCTGGCCTGAGTCCCCCCTTTTTTCTCAGGCAGGACTTCTGGTTGTTAGAGCGTTGTGCCCTTGTGCCGTGTGGGAAGTCCAGACTGCCCAGACTTCTTTACAATACCTTTTCCTGCCTCTAATTGTCCCCAGACTATCTACCTGTTTCTGAGTGTCTGTTCTTGCTTGCCAAGTGCCACCTCGTAAGTAACCTGCCTTTTTCTTGACCTTGGCATACAAGGAAGGTAGAGCGTTCAGTTCTTCAATACTCCTACCCATCCATAGTATGTGTGAGTGGGAGTGCAGGGCGAAAACGGGACACACAGAAGGGCCTTGTGTAACTGCCCTGGTGCTCCGAGGATCTGGATCCTAAGCATCTGGGCAGCCTGCCACAGGAACCTTCGCAGCAATGTAAATAGTCCTTACACAAATGAACCTCCACTGTTAGGCACACTGAGAGGTCCGAAGAACAGGAATGAGAAGAATGACTCAAAACTGATATAATCCAGAAAAGATACAGTAAGATAAAATTTAAATCTATCAAAAAGTCGTCTGAGAAAGAGTCATTGCCATGGTTTGATCCCTGGGATGGGGGGTAGGGGTGGCTTTAAGTTTGGAGGTGAGCAAGGGCCAGCACAGAACTGGCATTCTTGGGACACGGCTGCATCTGTGAAAGGAAGTAAGACCAGAGACCTGCAAACTGAAGTCTTGGAGAGAGTGGGCTCCTCCGTCCTCCCCTAAAGAACCCCAGTGGCCTACAGAAGGGTCTCAAGCAGCAGGGGACCAGCACTGGACCTGGTCCCCTTTCTGGCCAGCTTTCTGCAGCAAAACAGGGACAGTGAGAAACAGTGACAACAGAGGCGGCTCAGACACCAAGGGTGTCACTCTTGAGATGTGGAAACCAATATGAAAGAAAGGAACACCACTCTTTGAATCACTGTACAAAAGCCTGGGGCTGCAGAAGTCTCTGGAGTAGGGGGAAGCCACGAGAAAAAGACACAAGCAGACACATACTTGAATGATTAATCAGACAAAAACAAAGAGATATGACTGTGTTTGTAATATCAGATTAAAGAAGTGCAATCAAGCTAAGCCTATATCTCTAGATCTATCTGACACATGGTAGACTTTCAAGACATAATTATACACGATGGATTACGTACAAAGGGCTCAATACATATTTGCTGAATAAGTTCCTGATTTTTGTTGCCCTCCTCAAAGAAGTAGAAAAATATAGTACAATTCTGTTTTAATTTTTATTTCATTGTAAACTGCTTTTGAACCAGAATATTTGTTAAACATAACACTTAAATCCCCCCCCCCCGATTTTCAAAGTAATACGTTTGTTGCTGAAATTTTTGCAAATTAAGAAAGCATAAAAATAAAAATTATCTGTAATACCATCACCCAGAGATAACTATGCTAACATTTCGTAAACTTTTTCCCATATGTATTGAGGTAGAGAGATTGTGGATTATTCTGCTCTGTTCTATTTTGCATAGTAACATTATATCATGAGCATTTCCCAATATTATTAAATTGAATTAAATTAAAATGAAATTAAATATTAATTGAATTAAATTAAATTGAATATGTTCTATCACATTGATGTGATATAACTCAACGAATTCACTATTTGGGGTGTTTTGTCTTTCAAATTTATAAATAATGCTGTGATAAATATCCTCTTCTTAAATGTTTATAAACTTAGGATAATATACTAGAAGTGAATCTATTGGGTCAAATAGAATGAACACTTTGAAACTACTGGTTCGATTTGCCAAATCGCCCTGCTAAAATGTTGTTTTCCTTTTTATCAGACATGTGCATAGGAGCCTCTAACCTTACCAAGAGCAGAATGATTTGGAGAATTTTATTTAAGGAATATATTGTATGGCTGGAAAAAATTCTCACTCTGTCACTATTACAGATTGTTGTTTCAGTAGGAAATGAAAAAATATACTGACAAAAAATGAGGAAATCAAAGTCTTTATATTTTTTGACTACCATAAATTATTGCCAATCCCGGGCAAGCTGATGGTCACAAAGTATAAGTCTGGGTGTGCACAACAATATAATTCTATAAAACTATAAAGATGTAACTTGGAAATTACATGTGGACAGAACCGTGTTTGATTTACTTTTATTTCAATAATTTTAAATCTCCTATTTTTCAGTACATGCATTGCCCTTTCAAAGTGTCTGCTCCTTGAAGGCAGTGTTGAGAAATTTGTTGTGACAAGTAGCTCAACTCATTAACACACTCAATTTCCTTATATTTGAATAATCGCAGGGTGAAAGCACTTGGTGTGGTGGGTATTCTTTGAAACTATTCTGTTCTTCTTTTCTTTTTCTGATATATACATATACCCAAAATATACACCACCACTCCCAATCCAACTCAAAGATAACGTACAGGCTCTCTTTAAGTGAAGGGGACAGGAAAACCACTTTTCCTCTGTCCCTACTTCCTGAGGATCAATCCCTAATGCTCCCTTCCATCATTGCCATTTGTCCTAGGTCAAGAGCACTCTTTTGTGGAATTTATGTCGGGATGATCTCTTCTCTGTCTCTTCTTTTTCTTCTTCAGCAGAGTCATGCACTTCAGTACTTTCTTTCTTTCTACTTCTTTCAGAATAGTTATGTCCACTTGAGTCAGCTTCTCACAGGTGCATGGTTATTTTCTTTGTCTCTTTTTCTCCCTCCACTTTCTTCCAACTCTTGCCCATTTACCTTAAGAACAGCTCTCTTCTCTTACATGCTACTCCTATTCCCTTCCTCCTTTCATGAACTCGAAAAAGCCCCGTATCTTGGCTGACAAGTCAACACACTTTTGGCAAGGAAAATACCAAAATCTTTCATCCACCCTCATATGTAATGCTTAAAAGAGGTACACTAGCTGGGGGTGCCCTGGGTGGCTCAGTGCACTGAGCAGTTGACTCTTGATTTTGGCTCACATCATGATCTCACATTTCGTGGGTTTGAGCCCTGAATTGGGCTCTGAGCTGACAGTGTGGAGCCAGTTTAAGATTCTCTCTCTCCCTCTCTCTCTGCCCCTCCCCCAATTGTGTGCATGCTTTCTCTCTCTCTCTCTCTCTCTCTCTGAATGAATAAATAAATTTAAAAAAAAAGAGGGTCTCCTTCCTACAAAGTGCAGACCTGAAGTAAGAGAGCAGCTCAGAGAAAGGTGGGTGACTGAGCATAGAATTCTGTCAGTCTCAGTCAGTTGGGTGGAGAGCAGAAGCCAAACATGGGATTGTGAGGAATGAGAAAGCCCAGAATGAGGTGTGCATATGGAAGACAATTTGGATAAATTCCAGAGACTATGAGCAGAGTATTTCACCCATTCTCCACCCTATGCCTTGTGTAGTTAGCTGAGAATTATTAGTGACCAGTGTCTTAGTCCATTAAGGCTGCCATAACAAAAATACCATAGACTGAGTGGCTTAAACAACAAACATTAATTTCTTCACAATCTGGAAATCCAAGATCAAGATACTGACAGATGATTTGGTGTCTTAAAAGGAGCCATTCCTGGTTCATAGGTGGCTATCTTCTTGCTATGTCCTCGCATGTTAGAAGGGGCAAGAGAACTCTGTGGTGTCTCTTTAACAAGGGCACTCACATTGTTGAGAGCTTTACCATCATGACCTACTCATCTCCCAAAGGCCCACTTCCTAATAGTTGGGATTAGCATTGCAACAAATGACATTTGGGAGGACACAAACACTCAGTTCATCACAGCCAGGGATAGGTGGACAGTAGTCAGTGTTGAGACCTGAAAACAGCATTATGAAACAGTTAACTGTACAAATCCTGCATGGACGATGTCAGAGAAGGAAAAGGATAGGAAGAGAAAGAGTAGCTGAGTTGTAATCACTACTGCCAGAGAAGATAAAGAAGGAAGAAAAACCAGTCCCAATTCCTTAAAAAGTGTCCAGAAATTCTCTTTGGAAAGTCTTCTCAAAACTTTACATTTACATTCCCTTCTACCTTAAACACAAATTTTTAAAAATAAAACCAAAATTGGGGCGCCTGGGTAGCTCACTAGATTGAGTGTCTGACTTTGGCTCAGGTCATGATCTCGAGGTTTGTGGGTTCGAGCCCCACGTTGGGCTCTGTGCTGACAGCTCAGAGCCTGGAGCCTGCTTCAGATTCTGTGCCTTCCTTCCTCTCTGCTCTGCCTCTGCTCGCATGCGCTGTCTCTCTCAAAAATAAATAAACATTAAAAAAAATAAAAAACAAAACCAAAATTACTCTTCATTCAATTAAATGGTTGTATTTACTATTTAATATTATATTAGTATTTTTCTGCTGTTCATATTAGCAATGTATAGTGTAAATGTCTTTAACTGTAGAAGTCAATTGTGTTAGATGACCTCTAAGAGCCCACCTTGTCCCCCCAAAGTCTGTAATTCTGTATTTTAACTTGCACTTTATAAACATTTGTAGATTCCCATGCTGGGAATCAGTCTCATTTTTTTTTCTTCCCCAATAGGAATGGCAATACAAGTTCAAAATAACCAACTTATAAATGAGCTATTTGAACTAAACTAATTGTATGTTGAGTTTCTGCAAGGTATTTGAACATACTTTGAATATACACAAGAGGTTGAATTAGGTTGGTGAACTTTATAATCCTTTACATCTTAAGATCTGTTTACAGTGTTTTATAATAAAATGCAATGTGCGAAAATATGCTTAGTTTTTGAAAAAGAGCAAGCTCTTGAAATTACCAGCTATGAAACACATTCCTATTAGCTTACCTTGAAGAAACTTTTTTTAAATATTCAAGTCTCATTGAAATGAGAAAATACTCAACTCTCACGCACTCAAAAATCTACTTAATTTATAGTACACGTCCAAAGCTTTATATTTCTTATTGTAAAACAAGGATAGTTTTAATTATATTTCTGGTTATATGAATATTACACATGACTCAGTTAATAGTAGGGCCACCACCACATAGAGTGGAAAATTCGTTAAGTATAGAATTGTTCTGAGGCAGTAATAGCAAATCTGGAGGATAGCATTATATTGTATCTTAAATCTTGTAGGTCATAAGCCATAATGCTATTCTTTCTCTCCTCTAAGAACATTTTAAATATATTATGAATTCTTTTGTTTTGAATCACTGAGGCATTTTAAAGTAAAAAATCTTTCTGAAAGTAATAAAGTAATGCTCTTTCAGCAAAATTTTTCACTCAAATGTCAGAACCACTACCAACTTTTCACATTTTTGTTTTACTAAAACTTTTTTAGTTTCATAATGTGGAAATGGTTTTGTCCAAAGAACTCCTTATTTGTGTAAATGCACTTTAATCACTGAAGTATTTTTTTGATTTTTAAAAAATGTTTATTTATTTATTTTGAGAAACGGAGACTGTGCAAGCAGGGGAGGGGCAGAAGCAGAGAGAGAAAATCCCAAGCAGGCTCCACGCTCAGCTCAGAGCCCGATGCAGGGCTTGATCTCAGGACTGTGAGACCATGACCTGAGCCAAAATCAAGAGTCAGAAGCTTAACTGACTGAACTATACAGGTGCCCCAATCACTGAAGAATTTCTGATAACATATTTTTTTTTTTTAGATCCTGTTAAACACATATGTATTGAATTCAAGAGAAGTATAAGACACACTTACAAGATGGAATGGAATATGGAACAATCAGAATTTATAGTTTTTACCACAGGGGATGGAATGTCTTCCCTTAACAAACCACCAGGGCCTGGCAATGGAAGATAACTGTGTGTGTCTGGACATGGGGTGGGGTGGAGGTGGAACAGGAGGTGGTGTTTGGGGCAGTATGGATGACAAGTGGTATGGAGGTAAGTAAGAATCATACTTTTTTTTTTTTTTTAACATTTATTCATTTTTGAGAGACAGAGAGAGACAGAATGTGAGCAGGGGAGGGGCAAAGTGAGAGCGGGAGACACAGCATCGGAAGCAGGGGGCTATGAACCCACAAACCGTGAGATCCTAACCTGAGGTCAGATGCTTAACTGACTGAGCCACCCAGGCACCTCAAGAATCATGCTTCTTTATCAGATACAGATGAATTCTCTTTGTGAGCAGCCACACTGACTAGTTGGCTATATAGTTGTCATATAGACACTATACAAGCATAGAAATTGATGCCTAAAAGCTTAAAAATTTATCTTTTCTTCATTTTCCTTCTTCCCATCACTTACCCCAGCACCATAGAGTGTTTAAGGCAATGCAAAGATGGAAGAATAGGCTACCTAAATGTGCCCACAAAACAAACAAGAAGGTTTTCAGTGTTTAACTGTAGAAATATGGTAGCCCCAGATTTCACTTTCTATAGTTTCAGTAATCCATCGTCCAGAAGTAGGTGATCCTCCTTCTGATATATCAGAAGGCCAATTATGTCACAATACCTAGTCATTCACCTCAGTTCATCTCATCACCCCAAGAAGGGTTAGTATAGGACAATAAGATATTTTGAGAAAAAAAGACCACATTTCCATAACTTTTATTACAGTATATTATTATAATGGTTCTATTTTATTATTAGTCATAGTTGTTAACCTCTTACTGTGCCTAATTTATAAATTTATCATAGATATATACAGGAAAAAACATAATATATATAGGGTTTGGTACTATTTGCGGCTTCAAACATCCACTGGGGGGTCTTAGAACATATCCCCATGGGTGAGGGGGAACAACTATAAGCAGTTACAAGTCGGAAGAAAAAATATCTGCTGTGACATATTTCCTTTTCAGCGCATGTTCAAGACTGGCCAAACATACAAAGGCTCAGGAAAAGGATTTAATGTCATTTCTACCAACTCTGGAAACAATTATACTGGGAGGCTCAACAGTCCAGGTTAAGACTGCTCATTTCATGACTTGTGAATCACTAACTGTACATACTTATGGAAGAAACTTATTTTTTTTCTAGCTATTCAGAACCAACAATGTTTGCAAAACATGAGTATTCCAGACAGAAACTAGAAGTTTGCAGATTTCATTGCCTGAAAATTTGTTAACCTGTATCTTTCCAAGAAATTGTCTTTATTTCATAACCTGTTAACTTTCTCTTTAGCAGAACAAGGTCCACAACTTCAAAACCATGACAATTAGGCTAAGACAAACTTCCAGCAGTGATTTCTTCAGTTGAAGAATTTGAGGAAGCAAGCATGCTTATTCATTTGATATGTCAATGCAACTACTCCATACAGAACCTTTCAGTAACACTGGAAAAAGAAGTTTAATTATATATATCCCGTTGTGGTAATACTCATTCTTTCAACGTGTTTTTGAAAGAAAGAAAAAAAGAAGTTCAGTACTTTAATAAGGCCTTTTTCTTTCAATGTTATCATCCTATCCGTTGCTGCAACATAAAGATGTGGTATGAAGAATTTCCCATTTCAAAGAATGCCTTGTATCCCCATCAGCGAAGTAGGCACACTGGGAACCCAGCCAGGATGTGGGAATGGCTTCCTATAAAACTGAGTTTTTATATGTATGTTAAAACGGAATTCTACCTGTATCTGCAGTAGTTTAGATTTACTAAATGTGTTCTGCCCTTCAAGAGCACGTTGCTAAACATTCGGGGAATTCTTTCATTTTCCCGTTTTTGTAAAGAGATAATAGATTCTAAAACAAATTTCCAAAGATTGTGACAGTAGTTGAGGTACATTTATGGAGGTGTTTTAATACTTTCTTGGGTTAGAAAAGTTGATGCGAACCAAACTCAAAAATTCTATAGCGTGCCTCGGGAACTCTGTTTAAATACACCCCAGAACTGTTCTAAGCACCATCGGATTTCTTCACCCAGGAAATAGAAAATATTAACCAGTAAAATAACACAGGCAGGTTTTTAGGAGGGTTGAGAAGGGTGGAATTAAGTTGCCGGGCAAAGCAGTACAGTCGTCAAATCCGCACTTCGGGTTTGTGGGTTCTCACTCTTCCCCTCCTCCCCCACCCCCAACGCCGAGGCAGTGCTGGGGAGGGGGCAAGATGGGCGAGGCAGAGATTCTCCAAAATCGCCAGTTTTTCTCCCAGCTCTGCGCACCTGCCGCCCCCACTCAGTGCGGTCGCGGCTAACTTCCCGCAGGCCGCCTGGGACCAAAGGGCAAGGGGCGCACCTGGCGCACCCGCCTCGCCTGCGGGGGCGAGGACGGCGCCCAGATTAGTGGGCCGAGGGCGCTCTCTATTTTTTTTCAAGTCAGCCTCCCGGAGGATGTTGGATTTGGCGGGGTATGCTCTTTGAAATACTATATTGGGAACCTCACACATTAAAAAAGAATTTTTTTTTAAATTGCAAATCTTCCCGGTTCACTTGGCAGCTGGAGAGCAGGCCCGAGGCGGCGTCCCCTCCCGCCCTCCACCCCCGTTTCCCTCCTTCCCGCCCCCTCCCCCCGCCCGGAGCGGGACTCGCGGGAGCCGCCCCCTCCCGGGCGCCCACTTGGTTCCTCCCAGCTGCCGTGTGAATGGGCCGCCCTCCGGATTCCGCGGAGGGGGCGGCGGGAAGAGGCCGAGCCCGGGTCCCGGCGGCCGCCGCCCCCGCCCCCGCCCCGCAGCGGCCCACGCCGGGATCTGCGTCACTCGGCCGCGCGTGGGCGGGAGCCGGAGCGGCGAATGTAGCAAGAGCGGAATCTCCCAATGTGACAGCGCGCGGGGGGTGGAGGCGGCGGAGGCGGGCGGGGGAGGGGGAGGGTGCAGCGCGCGCCGGGAGGAGAAGGGAAGGGAGGAGGAGGGAGGACGCGGCGGGGGAGGTACGGCTGCCACCGCCCGCGCGCCGGAGCCCTGAGGAGCCGCCGCCGCCAACGCGGCCAAGCGGAGCGCCGTCGGGGCTGGCGGGCAGGAAGGAGCGGCGGGTCCGAGCTGGGGGGGAAGCAGGGAGAGCGCGCCCACCACCTTCCCTTCCCCCCTCGATGGGAGCGGGGGCGTCCCGGCCGCCGCTGCCGCCTGAGGAGGGAGAGCTGGGGGCCGTCACTTCGGAGTTGGGGCTGAGCAGTCCTCGCGGGAGAGTGTGCCAAGACCGCTGCAGCCGCTGGCCGAGTACGTACCTGCTCGCTGTCTGCCAAGTGCGAGACGCGTTGGCGCTCGTGAGGCGGCGGGCGAACTTGGGGCGGCAGAGTCGCCGGGCCGCGCGGGCACTCGGGGGCCGGCGTCCTGGGGAGCGGGCCCCGCGCGGCCGCCACCGGAAGGAGAGGGCGGCATCTGGCTCGTGTGGGCGATTCCCGGAGAAATTCGGTGCGCCGGGGCAGCGAGAAGAGGGCGAGCAAGGCAGCGGGCCTGGGTTGTGCGTCTTTCCTCCGAGAGAGCCGGGGGTGCGAGTCCATTCTAACGCGACTGGGGTCGTCGCGCGGGGCTCGGGGGTGCGTGGTGTATTGTGCGTGGTGGGTGTTCGCGCTGGCCCCTGACTTTTGCAGCCACCTTCCCCAGGGGGGGAATCTTTTTGTTGATTTGTTTACTTTATAGAAATGTTACACTCAGTCTTAATTTTTCTCCTGGGTATCCTCTCCTTCCAAATGTAGTTTTCTTTTTAAAAGCGGAAGGAGAGTTTTGCTTGGAAGTGGCTTACAGAAACTTGGCACCAAGGTGCAGGGAAGCGAGAGACTCGTGCTCACTAAGGCCGAGTGTGGAATTTGCAAACACATGTGGGACATAAAAGCCTTGGATGCAGGCAGAGGTGTGTGATCTTATTCATGGAGAAACATTGCAAGTGCTATCAGGTTTATGGCTTTCAATCTCAGGGTTCACAAGGCTTAAGATATGAAACGACACTTCCAAGTAAGCCTAAAAATATAAAAATATTCCGAGGTCTTGGAAAAGGATAATTGAGTTGGAAGATGCAGGTATAGATTCTGCAGACCAAGTTTGCAGCAGGTTATCTGAAGGAATCTTTGACTTGCATGTAGCTTTATCCCACCACACTCATTGAGATCCGTGAGGCATGGAAAATTTGGGGTAACTCAATTTCAGATTGCATCCCAAAGAATTGACTTGGAGTAACCTGTCACTACCAATTGGTTTGCCAGTGACGTGTCTGCAAACTCAAGGAGTGCAAAGATCAGAAGCTGAGAGGGAAATTCTCAGATCTTGTTTAAAAATATTTTGGCAGTTTTAATAGATAATATTAGATTGCATAGGAACAGAGGAACGGAATTTAAAATAGATTAGTCACGTAGGAAATGCTAGGCTGTTTTGTTAGAAAAGTGTGCACACAGTGAATTACCTTTTTAGATTTTCACTTTTTTGGAGATTTTCCCTTGTGAAACATACCAAATTATGACACGTCACAATTTATGTGTGGGTTTTAAGGAGAAATATTGGAAAAGGATGCATAGGACTTTCTCTATTTTGGGTGAAGGCTTAAAAGAGCTGCTTCTAACCTAAGTGCCAGTAGAAGTGGGCTCTTAGATTCAAGGGTATCCTTTTTCCTCCATCTTTCAATATCATTTGAGACATTTAATATTGTCCTTTAAGCTTAAAAATTATGTTATACCCCTAGGTATTAAAATACATATAAAAGTCCTCTTAAGAATGTATAGCTGTCTGGCAAGGTCAGCCTTCTTTGTTCTTGTTGGGGTGTTGGATGCTGGAAAATTAGGTCTTGAAAGAAAATAATTTCAAGGAACCATGGGAAAGTTTCTTGTTTTAATTTTATTAGTTTAGCATCTTGCACAAAAGTTAATATGCCATCCTGGTATTAGAAAAATCTCCTATTCCTTGTCTCTGGTGATCTCTGTTATATGTGAATTAATCCATATTAATAATAATAACATTGAGGCATTGTAGACTTTTAATTTTATGTCATTCTGCCTGCTAATTGTGGATGTAATTAAAATGACAGAAATCCTTAGGAATACTAAACCTGATAAAAGAAGATTTAGTGAGTTTATGTGTCTAATAAGTAATTTGATATATTAATTAAATCTCATCCTTTTTCAGAATTATTGATATAATTTAATCTCAACTAAAATAATTTAAAATTTTCCTTTTTTTGTGACTATTAAGGAACACCCATTTTCCTATAGGAAAGTTAATAGATTTTCATTCCTCTGAGAATCAGCTAAAGCTTCCGATATTTTAATCACACTTTAAGGACATAATGGTTTATTATTAAGGATTTTGGGGGTTTGCATTGTGGATGCTCTGAAAGAAGAAATTAAATGTATTACAAAGTGGGAGAGACCTTTGAAGAATCTATTGCATGAGCTTTAAATATTTAAAGTAAAAGGTAGTTGAATGGAAACAAATATGGCAGGTTTGTGTGTCTCTTGACCTAGACTCTTCTAAGACTTGGGTCTCATCTATTCCATTAGAAGTCTGTTTATTTTTGTTGGTGCTCTTCATGTGCATTATGAATATGATGTTTTATGCTTTATATTTCTTTCATGGAAAGGACCATTTTATAATGTTTTGAACAGTTTAGATCTTGCTAATGTATAATTGTCTTGCATATGAATATTTCATCATGGAGTTCTTTAAATCTATTAAGGAATAAATAATCCCCATTCAGGCATAATAAAAGGTCCCTAGCCCCTTTGCTTTGGATTTAGTTTTATCTTACCTGCTTCTTTCATACTTTTCAGTAGAATGAAGATTAGCACAGTTACGATATTAAATGCAAATTTCCTTTTTGATCTGACATGTTCAAAAAACTAGTACAATAGTAGAATGTCTTAAACTCTCTTAAACTTAATAATGGAACAAGTGGGAAATCAGAGAAGTTGATGCTGGGAAAAAATAGTAATCCTCATCTTGTCAGAATTCTCACAGCTAAAACATACCATTAGGGTTTCAAATAGTTTGTCATTTCTCAATACATTCTATTTAGGGGGCTGCACGTTAATTTGCACAGTACATTAATTTAATTTTAAAGAGAAATTTTTTTTTCTTTCTTTAACATTTATTTATTTTTTAGTGACACAGAAAGACAGAGCATGAGCAGGGGAGGGGCAGAGAGAGAGGGAGACACAGAATCCGAAGCAGGCTCCAGGTTCCGAGGCATCAGCACAGAGCCCGACGCGGGGCTTAAATTCACGAACCGCGAGATCATGACCTGAGCCGAAGTTGGACGCTTAACTGACTGAGCCACCCAGGCGCCCCAAAGAGAAATTTCTGAAAAAAGTGATAACATTTATATACACTACATGCATTCTGTGTGCTCAGGGGACAATGTTTCTTGAATGATTTGGCTGTGAGTTAATTGAAGAATTTCCAGCCGTATCCTATAGAATACCTATGTTAATGCGTAGTTATTGTTTAATTGAAAAAATAAATCTAATATAATGTTTTTCTAATTTAATAGATTAAACTTAAGCATTGGATACTTTAATTAAAACTTTAAGGGGTCTGTAAGACATTTTCTCCAGCTTCATTCAGAAATCAGAAAAAATCAATAGGAGGGAACATTTTAAGTTACCCAAGTTATGACTAATATCCATTAGGAGCTATATGTTTAATTCACAGCTATGACAGCAATGAGATCCAGAATACCTTAAGATCACTAAATGCTTAGTAGTAAATGTGTTTAAGTAAATTATTTGGCACTTGGAACATACAGGAGTTAGTGCCTAGGCCAAGTCTGCAGTCTTAAGTGTAAGCCATGATGTAACTAAACTTAATTATTTTAACTTGAGTTGTAGGACTAGGATGAAAGTTAGAATTCATTTCCTAGGCTTAAGGCTCATCCGTTCCTAAGCTCAGTTCTGGCTTTTCGTAAACCTTTTGTGTTTCAACCTGTGTTGTAACCCACTGAGCCCTTCTCCCCAGGCCCTATACCTTTAAGCTACAGTCTTCCGAACTTGGTGGTACTTCAGAGGCTTTAAATGCAGCCTCTACCCTCAAGTTTCCTGTTTTTTCCTTACCATTTCCAGTCCCTATCTTTCATTCCTTTGGCACACACTGGATCTCATCTAGATGTTAAGAGGAAAACAGTCTGGTGGAACTAATTCACCTTAATCTGTAAATGACTCATGAGCTAACTTCCCAAGTTTTTTTCACATTTTTTATAAATCTGTAAGAAGCTGCTGTTAACTTAGACAATTTTAAAGTAAAAATTTCAGGCTGTGTTGGGAGGAAGGAATTTATAGTCCTTTGCATAAAAAATCAGTCACATTTTACTGGGATTTTGCCCTTGCTTTCTCCTCACTGCTGGAAGAGTCTCTCCTCTTTGGAATGCCACCGACTTCACAAAAGTGTGTATATTTCCTATGTCATGAAGAGGAGGATTCAAGAGTAGTGATTATGAATCCATTTGGTATTTGTTATTTGAGGATAGCTTCTATTGCATTTTTATTTGTAGAAATGGAGGGAAAAGATTTCTCTTTCATGATCTCTTAAAATGCTGGTGCTGGGTCTGGACTAACACATGAAGTATATTCTAACACTAATCATGTGTAGTTTCTGCATCAGGGAATGCATCCTTTGATCTCTTGGAAAAATAGCCATGTTATGGGAATCAACCATACAGCCTTATGAGAAATAAATATTGAGGATGAGAGAATGTAGGAGATTATAGGGAAAGTAACAGCTAAAGCACTGTTACTAGATTCGAAATTCTTCAGGACACCAATTTACACAGAGAGCATCCCTTTTGGTATGTGAAAGGGGGCCAATGATCAGATTTTGTCTCAAATGTTGGTTTCATTCAACAGCAGCCTTCATAGAGACTTTATTCTACATTGAGCACTTTGCTAGGAACAGAGGGGGACAACAAGGCCGGTTCCTACCCTCAGGGAGCTTATAGCCTGACAGTAACCTGTTCCGCAGAGCCAGGTGGGGTTGCTTCTCTGTTCTGTGGCTTCTTATGTATAACACTTAGAATGGCATTTGTCACAGTGTTTAAGTGTCTGCTTATCTGTCTTCCTACTCCCTCTTAACTCATTCCCCATGAAGGTCATCTTTCTTCCAGATCCCCAGGACTAGGTCAGTAACTGGCATATTTGAATAAGTGGGGAAAAAATGAGACAGGAAGTAGTGTGGGGTTCAGAGAAGGGAGAGGACACCTACACCAAGGGGGTGTGGGAAAGGCTTTATGGAAAAGGCTAGTGGAGGTGGGTGGGAGGGAGCGTGCCTGGCACAGGGGCAGGGAAGTGGGAGGCACATTCGAGGAATGCCCGGTGTATCAGTTTGGCATGAGCACAGGGGCATGTTTGGGACCAGAGAGAAGGCTGGAAAGGTAGGTTTGGGTCTGGGATGCCTGTATGAGTAGTTTGGATTTCTTTCCCTTGCAGTGGGGGCATTTGCACAGGTGGAGTAAAGAGGAAGATCTTTAGGAAGATAAAGTAGGTATTGCAGTATGGGATGTATTGAAGGTAAGGGGGAGCTGTTTTCAAAGTTGAAGCAAGAAGCAGTCAAAACTAGAATTGGGTGCTTTTGAGGCAGAGAAAGAAAAAGGGTGGTGATGTGGTTTAAAGAGATGAGGATTTGAGAAAGGAAGAGGAAAACAAAGATGAAAGAGTAGTGGCGCAACTAAAGAAATAAGAGTTGGGAAGAGTAGATTTGGGAGTGTGGAAGAAGGGAGGAAAATGTGAAGTTTTGACAATTTCCAGGTAGTAGTTGAAATGTGAAATTATCAGAAAAATGATTTGGTCTGATGGTTCTCAAAACTTTTCAGTTACGAAGATTATTTTTTTAATTAAAAAATTGCACATGTTCATTGATAATTTTTAGTATTTTTGAGTGAGAAACATATACTGTAATGACAACAGCTACTGTGACCACTTCGACCACTACTGTGAATTCGGTTACACTTTTTTTTTTTTTTTTAATTTTTTTTTTTTTAACGTTTATTTATTTTTGAGACAGAGAGAGACAGAGCATGAGCAGGGGAGGGTCAGAGAGAGAGGGAGACACAGAATCTGAAACAGGCTCCAGGCTCTGAGCTGTCAGCACAGAGCCCGACGCGGGGCTCGAACTCACGGACCGTGAGATCATGACCTGAGCCGAAGTCGGCCGCTCAACCGACTGAGCCACCCAGGCACCCCTGAATTCGGTTACACTTTTAAATAAGTTTATTATTTTATTAAATCACAAAGTGTTTACTTTCATTTACAAAGTAGGCCTGTGTGAAAGACATGTTTTTTACTCACTAGCCAGTGCTTGTTGCACATTTGCCAGTAACCCCATGGTCCCTGGCACTGGTCCAATCTTCAGATAACGATTTGGAGGTCAGTCTGCTTTTTGTGATAATTGAAGCCTGGGAGTGGTTGAGATTCTCTTTTGATGGAGAATATGGAAAGACAATAGAAAAGAGATTTAATGTAAAAGTTTAGAGAACTCTTTCACTTAAGGAAGGCATTGCCATTACCAAAGTCTGGCATAGAGTGTTTCATGGAGTTCTGTCAAGCTGCAGAGAGGTTAAAGAGAGAGGCTAATGATAATAGCTGCCTGAGAGTTTTGATAGAGTTGTAGGACCAGGAGGCAGGCTGAAGCTTCTTGGAATGGATTCAGGCAGGTTTAAGGGAAAGGTTCGTTTCTCTAGTGACCAGTAAAGGCCTCTGTCCTACACTAAATGCCAGAGAAGTTTTGTTTCCTGTAGCCATATTAAGTGCTTCGTTGTGGTTCAAGGACAAAATAGTAGGAGTTGACCTGTCAAGTTTTCTGGGCCAAGCTAACCCCTTATTTTATTGAACATAATTCAAATCTGACAGGTGACTGATGGTATCCAGTAAGGAAGCAAAGTGAGTTTGTTTTTAAGGTTCTGTAACAATTATTACCATTAAAAATAGATTAATGAATAACAAATGGCCTTAACTGAATCCATTGTTGTTTAATTCCTCTTCCTCTTGAACTGACCAGGCTGAGAACATTCAAGCTAGTACAAGTGGAGGTTTGCTGTATATAGGCAGCAGGCCTTTGGTTGAGATTTTGAATGCAGTAAAAATTAGTAACCGGTTTCTCTTAACTTTGGAATTCATAAAAAGGTCAGACTCAGCATGGTTGTTTCAGCATCCTACAAAGGCCAGGTAGCAGTAGTTTTCAGCTGAGTAGATTTACTATACTGTTAGCTACCTGCTTATCGTGTTGTCGTTCGGATCTTTTTATATTTACTAAAGATTGGAGAGATGTAGATAGATGCTTGCTCTTGTTTGACCTTCATGTTGAAGCATGAATAGATACAGCGTTTGTAAAAACAGAAAATCTCATAAGAATTTTCTTTTAAATCAAATCAAGTTAATGTATGAAGTGGTGGGTGTTTAAATTATCACAACTGGCTTTTGTAGGAAACTGAAACATTCTCCTAAAGCAAAAGCTTAAGGAGAAAACTCCTTTCCCAGCAGTCAGTGTGGGCCTTTAGAAGCCTCCTGGGACTCTAAATAGTTGACTTATTTATCTTTCATCTGGTATCTTGACTTTGGAAATGCACATTTGGTCCTATCAGTCATTACGGAGGCAGTATGATAATTACTGCTTTCTTAATGGCACCACTTTCTTACCCCCTTAGGAACTAGAGGGTTTCTTTTCTTTCTAGGTAAGGATGAGAAAGGATAGACATTTTAAATTAATATTTTCCAAACTTATAGACTTAATGTCAGAAGAATAAAACTTAAGTTTGGGTCTTTAGTTCTTAAGTTTTTTCTCTTTTATATTTGTCTAACATATATTCCTTTCCTTTCTTAATTGCTAATAAAAAGATTCAAAAACTATTCTTACAGATTTTCTCATGTAGTCTTTCCTTTATTGTATAATTTGGGGGAGCACATATGATGAAATCATCACAAACCCTGCAAAGTTATAGTCCTTTTATTAAAAAGATTGTGTGTGTACCTGTATTTTTTTTTTTTTTTTTTTTTGTATACTCTTGAGCTGAAAGTCTTTGAAGCTCTTGCATTAGGTGCATGATGGGAAAGGAGGTTTCCTTTTTTCTACCTCAGACACTTTCTAGAAGTCCTTCTATTTGGTATAATGTAGTTCAATACGAACTTTATCTTGCGTCTGTAGTTCCAAAGAACTGTGTTCTTAGGGGTTAGTGTCCAGCTGGATGAAACGCTCTCTCCCTGGAGAGGCTCCCTGGAGTGGGAGGGCAAGCGGATCCTCTTGTGGGTGATTTGGAAGATGCGAGAATGTTTTTAGCCAGAGGGCTGAGGTGGCATGAATATGAAGGTAGACTTAAAAAATCTGGATGATCACAATATGTAGGAGTTTGTGGTACCCAGAAGGTATACTAAATAGGGATCTTCTAGTGTATGTTGCCAAATTTATCAAATCATGAGTCTCCTAGGGTACAACTCTATGACGTAGGAAATTGTATTTTTTAGTAGCACCCCAAGTGATGGCTGCTGCTCCCCAATTAAATTGTTTTTTTTATATCCCTTATAAAGGGATATAACCCTTGGTGACAGGTCATCAAGTCACCTGGCAATACCCTGGTAAAATAAAGAACCATAAAATTTGAGGAAGTCACTACTTGATCCAAGCAGATTGTGGATGACACAGAGGTCCCCTTAGAAGTCAGTCCTTAGGGTGTTAGGGAGTTACATTCTTCTTCAATGGGATGACTGAGACTAGGATTTTGTATAGCATTCTGGTCGATGACATAAAACAGAAGTCCCAGATTTGGTGACCTCCTGGCCTTTAGAGATGTTCCTAAGACTCCTCTGCTTGCCGTATCTCCCAGTTAACTGTTGCTTTGTACAATTTTGAGTTGCAAGTGGAGCTTCCGTTTTCCTCTGATGTCCATACTCTTTTGGCTTTCGGTAACTTTCTCCATGGAGGGCTATAGGATACTTTTTAATCCTAAAGGAGTAGGTTGATTACAACATGTTTGTTTGTTTCTCTTAAATGGAAGTACTTGGCCAACTCCTCTTTGTATGTGGGAGGTCTCCAGGCAACTGTGAATAACTTTTAAAGGCTGCTAAGAGGTCAAGAAGTGCTTTGCTGGGTCTTGTTCTGTCTCTTTAAAAGCAGGCTTCTCTGTCTTGATTGGGTTCTAAGAGTATGTTTCTTCCTGGACTCTGTCTTAGGCTCTCCACTGTTTCTTTGGAGGGCTGTTCCACCCTCCCTTTTTCCATTCTGTATCTCTAACCGTTATACACACTTAGGCTCCAGTCTGTTACTTTGCATGCAGGGCATATCTATTTAAGCATTCTACCTTACGCCATCTTCAAGTGCCATATGTTTGAAAGAGAATCTCATCATCCTGATTTTTCTGTATCCCCAATGCCTGTCGCGGTTCTTAGACTGTGTAATCCTGTAGTCATCTATTAACTCTTTTCTTCGTGGAATCACAGAAAGTGTCAAAAAATGGTAGCCATTTCCTTTCCTTCATCACTTACATCTAAGTGATCACCAAATCCTGTCATTTATTTGTTTGAATTTTTCCTGCTTCTCTTTTTCTTGGTTCTTAAATTACCACCACCTTCTATCTTCTCACCTCCAATTCATACTGAAATCTATCTTCCTCTGCCTGCCAGACTAATCTTGCTAATTTTTCTTCATAAAATGGGAATTACTGTACCAATTTCGCAGGGCTGTTGAGAGGATTAAAGATCTTCTTTGACTTATAGTTGGGGTAACATTCCAGTAAGTTGTAACATGTCATGTGTTGAAAATGCGTTTAATACACCAAACCTAACTGAACATCATTGGTTAGCCTAGCCTACCTTAAACGTGCTCAGAACACTTACACTGGCTTACAGTTGGGCACAATCATCTAACACAAAGCCTAGTTTATAATAAAGTGTTGAATACCCATGTAATTTATTGAATACTGAAAGTCAAAACCAGTGGTTGGCATGGGCACAGAATGATGGTAAGCATATCGGTTGTTATCCTCATGATTGTGTGGCTGACTGAGCGTTGGCTCACTGCTGCTGCCCAGAATTACAAGAGAGTATTGCTAGCCCAGGAAAAGATCAAAATTCAAAATCTGAAGCATGGTTTCTACTGAATGCATATGGCTTTCGCACCATTGCAAAGTTGAAAAATCGTAAGTCAAACCTGTAAGTTGGGGACCATCTGTAGATGTAATGTAAAGTATTTGTCATATTGTCTGAGGCAAAATAAGTATTCGGCAAATGGCAGTATAACATACTTATTATGTCCTTCTGAATTTGATTATCCTTCACTTCACCTCTGTATCCATACCATGGAAGCAGCAACGTGAAAAGTCAAAAGTAGAGGATATAGAGCCCTGTAAGCCTTCGTTTGAGTCTTAGACTTCTGCTTAACTAGTTGTGAGATTTTAGGCAAATTACTTGCATTCTTTATAGTTTTCACTTTAAAATGGAAACAATTATATTGACCACTAGGATTGGTAGGAGAATAAAATGAGAGAACTTATGTAGAGGGGGGATGCTTCCTTAACAGTTGCTATGCAAATGCTCCTTGTCTTTGTTCTTCCCACACTGTATTTGTAAATCCTGTGGTGTTTGAAAAACAGGTTTAAGAATTTTGGAGCAAGTGAGATGAGTATTTCCTCTCTTCTTCTTGCAGGTTAAGACCATCCACAGTAATGGCTGCGGCCTTACCCAGGACCCTGGGGGAGTTGCAGTTGTATAGAATATTACAAAAAGCCAATCTGCTGTCTTACTTTGATGCCTTTATTCAACAAGGTGGTGATGATGTCCAGCAGCTCTGTGAAGCTGGAGAAGAGGAATTCTTGGAAATCATGGCACTCGTGGGCATGGCTAGCAAACCCCTTCATGTCAGAAGGCTACAGAAAGCTTTGAGAGACTGGGTTACAAACCCTGGCCTTTTCAATCAGCCACTGACTTCCCTGCCTGTCAGTAGCATACCCATCTATAAGTTACCAGAGGGATCACCAACGTGGCTGGGGATATCCTGCAGCAGTTATGACAGGAGTAGCAGTGCCCGGGAACCTCACTTAAAAATCCCCAAGTGCGCTGCCACCACTTGTGTGCAGAGTTTGGGACAGGGGAAATCAGATGTGGTGGGGAGCTTAGTGCTGCAGGGTATCGGGGAGTCCAGACTCTGGCAAGGCCACCACGCCACTGAGAGCGAGCACAGCCTCTCTCCGGCAGACCTTGGCTCCCCGGCTTCCCCGAAGGAAAGCAGCGAGGCCCTGGACGCTGCCGCTGCGCTGTCTGTGGCCGAGTGTGTGGAGCGGATGGCCCCCACGCTGCCAAAAAGTGACTTGAATGAAGTGAAAGAGCTGCTAAAAACCAACAAGAAGTTGGCCAAAATGATCGGGCACATCTTTGAGATGAGTGACGATGATCCACACAAAGAGGAGGAAATTCGAAAGTACAGTGCAATATATGGCAGGTTTGACTCCAAGAGAAAGGATGGGAAACATCTCACGCTTCATGAGGTAAAAAGCCCACATTTTTCTTTGTATGTGTGTGGTAGGTTTTGTTCCTTAGAGGTAAGTTGGGTAATATTTTGCAGCGAAGGAGATACACTCCCTGAAAGCAGTGTTAAGAACCTTTAGGTGTTCGCAAAATATGAACTCTTTTATGAAAATAGACCTTGTTTATTGTGTTGGGGTGTTTTTGCGTTGGACTCAAACATGTTGAGCTTTGGAACTACGGTGTAGGGGAAGAATTTAAGCAGGGAAAGCATAAAGTCTGTGCACTTAGAAGGCAGTTTGTATTTTAATGAAGAAATAAAACAGGATTTTAAATACAACCATTTAAAAAGCATTTTTGTAGACCTTTTTTAGAAAAAAAATTTGTAAAAAATAGCTGGAACTTAAAAGGAATTTTCAGCTAGCACAGAAAATAAAATTATATTAGATGAACGTTATTATTATAGGTTTGAAAATTGTTTTGGTTTGACATTTGGCATTCAAATTCTCATCATTGTATATTTGTAGCACTCTGTCCAGAAATATCTTCCTTAATTAGAAGAATGCATATATATCTCTTTTGCACGTACTTCCTTTCTCTTCTTGTCCATCTGGTCAGTGCATCATCTTTAAGATTTCACTCAAGCATAAGCTTAAGTCTGTTCTGATATGTTTTCCCACAAGTAGAATGATCTCCCTTTCCGTTTCCATTTTTATCCCTACGTATACTACTGTCATAGTAACTTCGGCACTTCATTGTACTTATTTGAATACTAGTCTGTCCTTCACAGTTTACTTTGGGTTCCTTCAAGGCAGAGGTAATGTCTCATTCATTTTTATATCTTCAGAGTCTAACACACTCAATATGTGCTTAGAAAATAAACGCATTTTCAAGAGTTAAAAAGGCGATTTTATTGCTGATTTTTTAAATAGCTTTTATCCTGTAAAGATTGAAAAAATGTTCAGTTGAATATAGTATTCCATGTAAGAAACGTTAGATTTTTCTCCTAAGATTTGTACTTTAACACAGAAAAGAATGTATACTTACTGCAAAAATATTCAGTCATTACAAAAGGATGTAAAGTAATTGAATCTGTAAACTTTCAGATAGTTTTCTTTACACATACAAATAAGGGATCATATTTTGCACACTGTTCTCCAAATTCCTTTTTTTTTTTTAATTTTCACATTGGTATTCCTTTTTTTTTTTTTTAAGTTTATTTGAGAGAGAGCAAGTGGGGTAGGGGCAGAGAGAGAGGAGACAGAGAATCCCAAAAAGGCTCTGTGCTGCCAGCGTGGAGCCGGATGCAGGGCTTGAACTCAGGAAACTGTGAGATCATGACCTGAGCGGAAACCAAGAGCCGGATGCTTAACCGACTGAGCCACCCAGGTGGCCCTCCAAATTCATTTTTTTTTTTTTTTTCCAAAAAACTTAACAGTACACTCACAGTAGAATATACCGTTAGATATCTTTCCAAGTAAGTAAACGTAGAGGTGCCTTTTTAATTTTTGTGTTGCATTATATTCCATAATGTGAATGTGCCATTATTTATTTATCTGAACCATTCACTTGTTGGTGTCATTTAGGTCATTCTATTTTTTCGATACTATGTGTGGTGGTACATGAATATTATACACCTGGTCCTTTACAGACAGACTCATGCATATTTTCTATGGAATAGCTTCCAACATATAAAATTATGGGATCAGAGAATATCTAGATTTAATATTTTAGTAGATACTGCTAAATTGCCTTCTGCAACTTCTATACTGCCATTACTATATGCAGGTATCCATTTCTCCACACTCTTGCTAATACTACAATTTTCATTCTTTTTAATCTTTGCCAGTCTAACAGATGAAAAATTTTCATTGCTCATATTTACTTTCCTTAGGGAGGATGAGTGTCTTTCTATATGTGTAATGGACATCCAATTTTATGTTCTTATCCTTTGTTTTAATGTTGGGGTTGTTTTTCTTAACCTCTAAAAAATTGATTGGATAGAACTTTTTATATTTTAAGGATATTAACCTTTTGTCTCACGTTGTAAACATTTTCACAGATTATCATTTGTCCTTTGACCTTTCAGACTCATTGCCATACTGAAGTTTGATTTTATGTAGTGTTATTTACTGATCTTGTCCTGTTTGATTTCATTAGTCTAACTCTATTCCTATACCAGTGTAGAGTTACAGTAATTAGTATAGCTAAATAATATATTTTGGTATCTGGAAAGGCAAGTGTTCCTTCAGTAGTCTTGTTGCTTCTGTTTTTTTAGGTAGCCATATGCATTTCTCCTTTCAAATGAAATTTTTAATGCATTTGTTAAATTTCCCAAAATTTTCTGTTGGTATTTTTATTAGAAATTCCTTAAAGGTATGGATTCACTTGGGAAAAACTGACATATTTACAATAATGAAAACGCCCATACAATAAGTATAGTGTCTATATTTACATATTCCTCAGTAATTTTATAGTTCTTTATTCACATATCATATAGGTTTTGCACATTTTTTGTTAGGTCAAGTATTGCGTACTATATATATGCATGTTAAATGTTTATTATATATTTAAATTTATTTTGTTTAATACAGGGTATGCAAATATATAGGATTTAAAAGGGATATAATTGTAAATGAAATTTTTTTCCCCACTTTTTTTTAATTACTATCACTGGCTGATTTTTGTATATTGACCTTGTTTTCAACAATTTCACTACCTCATCTTTTTAAATGCTTTAGATTTGGATGCATAATGGAGCTCAGAAAAGGAAATTGGTTAGTAAAATGTCTTAAAGTAACAGCGAGTCTGTAATTTGATATATGTTGGGCATATCCTTTTGCAATTGTTATACGTATTGTTGCCATACAATAACAGACTCACAAGGATTTAGGAATAGATCCAGAAAATACACTTAGTGTTATAATTCTGATACACTTTGACGTTTTCACTACCTGTGAATTAATAGAGGAGTTGTTGTGGTTGTCATTAGTAGAAAACAAAGGGCAAAACATGTTGGCAGTTTTAGTTTCATGCTTTAATCTAGTTTTTATGTGATTTTTTTAAACATAGCAGATGAAACACAGAATTGAGCCAGTATTATTATCAAAGCAAACGTATGTTAAAGAGATGACTTTAATAAACCAAATCAACCTCACTTTTTTCTTTTAGAAGTCCTAACCTACTTTTAAAAGAGAGAAAATTATTTCACACTTGGTTTTTGCTAAAGGGTTCTTTGCTTCTGTAGATAAATAGGTACAGATGGTATTTAGGTAATGAGATTATCGTGGGTTTCCCAAAATAAGAGAACACTCAAAATGAATGCTAGTAGGCTGAGATGTGGGGGTGGGGGCTTTAGAATATGTGGCTTGTATTTTTGAAACTTAGACCACTTGTTATTTGTAACTCAAGTATGTGAATCTGGTCCAAAATTATAGCTTAGGATAGATGTTTATGAATCAGGATGCTTCCTTCAAACTAGTAACCATTCAACAGCTTGGTGGAAATTATGAAATCTTGAGAGAATTAAAAGAGAAGGTGCTACATTAAGTGTACCATCTAAGTAGGATAATTTCACATCTTCTCACTTGACTGTTTAAAATGAATGAAAGATATTTGAGTTTTTTCTAAATTCCTAAGATTAAAGAACGATACTGGTTTGTCTTCAATTTCCAAATATAGAAATACATTATTTACTGTTAATTCACTGTTCCTGTTTGTGAGTTTTCTTCATATACACGCAGTGGATACTGTTCTTTCAATCTTTCAAGACATAGAGCTGTATGTAGGTCTTTAGTGGATGAAAATCAAGAAGTTATCTACACCTGAAAACATTTTTTCAACTTTCTCAGGTACTTAAAATTCTTTTTTCTTGTATGTATTTTTATATTTGTTTCCAAATGCACTGTACATGGGCAGTAAAGAATTACAGAATTAATCATTGTTATAAACTTTTTTTTTAAGCTAAAGAATCAGCAGTGGTCTTAAGACCTGGTTATATTGATTTAGCATAATTCCCAAAGTTTTGGTATGAAGTTATTTTTTCCAATTCTGATTACTTCTCTTTTTATTTATGACTTCGTACCCATGAACTATTTATATGTTTTTTTATTTCCAAATATGAGGGGTTTCCCTTAATTATTTTTCTAATGATTTTTAACTGAATTACAGTGTGGTCAGAACACAAGGTTTGCATGATGCCAAAGCTTTAAAATTTGTTGAGATTTTAGTTACAGTTCAGTATGTGGTGTTTTTTATGTGCTTCTGTAGCTGTTGGTAGAGCGTTCTGTGTCTGTTTTAACAAGCTTATTAACTTCACTAGACCTTCTAAAGTAGTATTTTATTTCATTTCATTTCATTTCATTTCATTTCATTTCATTTCATTTCATTTCATTTCATTTCGGTCTGCTTGCTCTATTAGGAAGACTTTTGTGTGAAAATCACCTACTGTGATTGTGGAGTTGTCTGTTTCTCTTTGTACTTTGCAGTAACTATATCAGTCTTTAATAACACATTTTGCTTTAAAAGCCTATTTTGGGTACACCTGGGTGGCTCAGTTCGTTGAGCATCAGATTTTGTTTCCGGTCATGATCTTGCAGTTTGTGAGTTGTGCCCCACATTGGGGTCTGCGATGACAACCTGTCAGTGCAGAGACTGCTTCAGATCCTCTGTCCCCGTCTCTCTGCCCTTCCCCTGCTTGCGCTCTGCCAAAAAATAAATATTAAAAAAAAGCCCATTTTGTTTGATATTAATATAAATACATGTGCTTTCTTTTTGTTAGTAATTGCTTTATGTTTTCTGCATCCTTTTACTTTCAGTTTTTCTGAATCCATGTTTTACATACATCTCTTGTAAATACCAATAGTTGGATTTCTTAAAAAAATCGAGTCAAATTTTGTCTTCTCACTGTAATATTTGACCTTTTTACATTTATTATAATGACTAATATTTTGAATTCATTTCCCTTATTTTATATTTCTATCCTGCCTCCCCCTCTTCAGATCTCAGGTTTACTATTTGGAATTAAGTTTCCTTTAGCCTGAGGTACATGTTGTAGAATTTCTTGAAAAAAAATTTTTTTAATGTTTATTTTTGAGAGACAGAGACAGAGTGTGAGCGGGGGAGGGGCAGAGAGAGAGGGAGACACAGAATCCAAAGCAGGCTCCAGGCTCTGAGCTGTCAGCACAGAGCCTGACTCAGGGCTCCAACTCACTAACCACGAGATCATGACCTGAGCTGAAGTCGGAAGCTTAATCGACTGAGCCACCCAGGCGCCCCATATTGTAGAATTTCTTAATGAAAGCCTACTGACCTACCCCAACCACTGGAATATAGCTTAATTTTGCCCTCATTCTTAACTGCTGTTTATTCTGTGTATCAAATTCTATATTGTTATCTTCCCTTAGTAATTGAAGATATACTTCCTTGGCTTTTGGTTTTCATTATTATGTTTGCAAGTCAGTGGTCATCTGACTACTGGCTGCTTTTGAAATCTTCTGTTTGCCTCTCCCTGGTTTTCTTCTCTCCTGATTTCTCAGTTTTTCTTGGTCTTTTCTTTACTGTATTATTCGTGTCATGTTTTCAACTCTTTTTATTTCTTTAAATGAAATCTTTGAGAGCTCATTCTGCTGTCATTTCTGCTGATTATTACTTTTGATGCCTTGTTTCTTTGGATGTTTTATGATTTCTACCATTCATATTTCTTGGAACTGTGGGAATGTTTGGAGGTCTGGGAAGAAAATGGATTCTCCTAGAGGTTATTTGCTTTTGCTTCTACCAGGCACCTGTTCTCTGCGCAATACAACTCTGGGACCCCCTGAAAAAACTTCTCAGCCCACTTAGTGTGAATTAGGGCTAAAAATCATGTGAGGGCTGATTTGGAGTTATGAAATCTCCAGAGAGTATCTTCTGTTTTCTCCCACTCATAGTAACAAGGGTCAAGACAGGTAATTTCCCCAGCATTACCTCCTGGGAGTACAGGTGCATTTCTCCTGGGAGTACAGGTGTATTTTTAATTCAGGCTAATAGTGGGTGTGTAGTGCTTTGGAATTTCAGCTTTGTGGAGGAGGGGTCTTAGACGCCTCACCTTTAGTGGATCCTGCGTTTTTCTTCTTCTCTTCCCAGAGAGATGTTCCCACACTTCAGGCCGTGAAGACTGAAACTCAGGGTCATCTGGTTTAGCAACTGTCCTCAATTTACTCCTTTGAGATACTGTCTTCATTCATTTGAGCCTGACTAACCCTTACTGTTGTCTTGCTGGCTTATTGATGCATTTAAGATATTTTTCCCCTCCATTTCATCCAACATTTTTTACTTGTTTCCTTTGAGGGGGCCAGTCATGCCTTCCCTGTACTGGAAAATGAAAGCCTTGAATGCCTTTTGAGCCTCCCTATCACACAGCGTTCTCATGGTATTTTTATGCTAACAATACTCAGTGGAAAGTCAAATCATGTGATTGTTAAAGATTATAATTTTAACTACCAGTAAAGGAAATTTTAAGTCTAGTTATAAATGATAGAAAGCTAACTTCAAGAAATATTTTACATCAAGATTGAATGGAATTTTGGTGTTTTTAGCCACAAAAAGAGGAATTGGAGGAAGTAAACAATTAGAATATTTTATACTTTTAACAAAATTAGACACTTGGAATTTTTAAAAAGCTAGTGTGGTACTGCAGTGACTACTGTATTAGAGTATTTGTATAAGTTTTTGAAATATATCATAATATTTATTGATTTAATTATTAATTAGTATGAAATCTAGAAAACACTGACAGAAAATACATTTTTGACGGGTAACCTTGATGAGTCAGCTTCTTATTATAACTTGGAGTGGGCCATAGTTATTTCTGCAACCTCAGTTTTAATACCAGAGGTCTCCCTAACAGCCTGGAGTGCTCAGTCTACTTTTTTTTATCTTTTAAGCCTGAATTCAAGTAACGAAGGATGTGTTATGTTTGTTTGCTTTTTTGGTTCCTGATAGGATGGTGGAAAGAATACCAAATACTGTTTTCAGTTTATGTTGAAAGGTTATTTTCTCTGGTTGTGCATAAGGTGGTACCTCTAAAGTGTTGTCAACTAAAATATCTTAATGACAGTCAGAAGTTCTCCATACTAATTTAGGGTTATGAATACAGGAAAGACCAGGCTACATAAGAAGGAGCTTGAGAAGGACTTCAAGGTCATTGTAGCTACTACTAAGCCAAAATTGAAGTTAATTTATTTAGGAAATCATTCTTTAAGTATATTTCACTTTTAGCTCCATTAACACTGTGCCTTTCAAAAGCACTTAGGGAAGAAATTGGTCTATTGATGATTCTTTAGGAAGAGGGAAAAGACTGAAAATACATTGCTTCTATTATGCTCTCCTATTCAGTTGTGGATTTAAAATAGGAAGCCTGGGATTGGGGGGGGAGGGTGTGCCCCAGCGGAGCTCAGTTGGTTAAGCAACCAATTCTTGACTTAGGCACAGGTCCTGATCTCACAGCGGTTTATGAGCTCAAGCCTCGCTTTGGGCTCTGCACTAACAGTGCAGAGCCTGCTTGGGATTCCCTCTCTGCCTCTCCCCTGCTCGCTTACTGGCTCTCTCAAAATAAATAAACAAACATTAAAAATAAAATAGGATACTTGGGTTTATTATAACATTGTCAGTAGCAAAATTATTTGAGAATAAACCAGTGTAAATTACAGGTGGAAATCTGGGGAGGAGGATGTAAGGTATGTAATTTATATCATATATTCTTTCTAAAATTTTTTTTTTATTTTAATGTTTTTTATTTATTTTTTTTGAGACAGAGAGAGACAAAGCATGAGCAGGGGAGGGGCAGAGAGAGAGCGAGACACAGAATCTGAAGCAGGCTGTAGGCTCTGAGCTGTCAGCACAGAGCCTGACGTGGCGCTCGAACTCACGGACTGTGAGATCATGACCTTAGCTGAAGTCGGACACCTAACCGACTGAGCCACCCAGGCTTCCCTATCGTAACATATTCTAAATGGTTTCAGTACTTAAGTGGAAAAAATAAAGCTGTTAGACTAAATTACAGGAAAACATTTATGTATTATTAGGGTGTGAATGGAATTTCTATGCTTGGCACCCAAGACAAAAATTAAAAGGCTGATGATAAACTGAAAAAGGAAAATACCTCTGCACATGAAGAGTTAATGTTCCTAATGCGTAAAGAATTCCTGAAGTCCATAAGAAACAAAATAGTTCAATAGAAGAAACCGGCAACTGCCATGAGCAAGCAGATTTTAAAACAACTTAAAAACATTAAAAAAGGATCAGTTTTATAGTTAAAGAAATGTGAATTATAATCAAATGTCACTGAAAATACATTAAATTGGTAAAGCTTTTAAAATAAAATAACCAGTGTTAGTTAATTCTGAGTAATGGATCTTCATACAATTGTTGCTAGCGTTATGATTTGGAGCAATTTTTCTGGAGAGTAATTTGGTGAAATATATAAGTTTTAAAATGTAATATGTTTTGTGGCCTTACGAGTTTATTCATAGGAATTTATTCCAAGAAAATAATTGAATATGTGTGCAGAGATATACAATTAAGAATGTTCTTTGCAGCTTTCTTTGTAGTACATGAAAAACTGGGGAGTTTAATGTTCAGAGTGAGGTTGATTTAAATAATATATTACTCTTAACTATAATGGAATATTTCTAGTTAGTAAAAATGAGATCATAAAGAATACTTAAATTCATTTATCAGTTTACATGCCAGGTACTGATGTAAACAAACCACCTTTCTGCCTTAATACGTGATGTACAAAAATGTAGCGTACTAGAGAAAAGGCAATTGCAAATCTATATTCACGTGTATGTTTATATGTTCACAGATAGTAGACTATATACATGAAAATGTTAGTAGATGGAAGGTGTGCATTCTGCATTTATTTTCTTCTTTTGCTTCTATTTTTGAAAATTTAAATGCAGAAGATTTTTATGAATAAAGTGGGATGCCTGGGTAGGGAGAAAGTAAATGCCTGCCTTTTTATGAAAGGAAACCAAGAACTAAGAACAACTTTGTGCCACGTGTGTCTCCTCATTTATCTCTTGTTAAAATCCCTTGAGGTAGTTCCCGTTTTGATTATCCTGTTTTTGCCTCTGAGAAAACTGAGGCTCTGAGAAGATTTTACATGCCCAAAGTCCTACAGATGCTAAGTGATGGAGCAAGACTCCTCTCAGATCTGTCTGCCATCAAATCCCATTCTCATCTTGCCATCAGTCATGTGTGGAACCAGCATGTTTCTTGCTTTTTAAAAAAGTGTGATATACCTCTTCGCAGTTCCCTCCATCAATTTAAGTTGGTAAAAATATGTGAAAAAAACTTTTTCTGATTTATGAAAAAATTAATAGGTTTTGAATTCAAAAGGTAACATTTGCTACTTTAAATTTCATTACAGAATGTTTTGTCAGGTGGCAACTCTGTATTGGCATTATTTAACACTTTGATGAAAAAGTAGAATTCGATGAATTTTAGAGAATTACTGACTCTAAGACAGTGATTTTCCTTTTTGGCCCTAATTTGCGATAACTCTGGTACTAAGTGATTTGATAAATATTTAACTCCAGTCATCTAATTTTTATTCCTTTCTAAGAATTTTCATATCCGTTCACTTTGAAAAATGTGTCAGACCACGTATACTCATTTTTAATTAGGGGAATGTTATCACCAAATCATATCCTATCCCCTGGCTTTTCATAAAAATGAGATACAGAACATTTTTTACTTTTTATTTTTATTTTATTTTGCTTACTTTCTATAAATTCTCATACCTAAACAAAAGTATTTTAAGCATATAAATACCTAAAACCAAGATGGCTATTTTGATTAATTTGAGTCCTGAGAGATGGTAGATGATGTGATTTTCTTGTGAAATTAGACATTAGGACTAATAAGGAATAAAGAAAAGCCCATCCTGATTTTTATAAATTACGATCTCATTATATAATGACCTCACATTTTTATATCCTTAAGTGAAGCATTTTTCATACTGGTGAAATGAGGGTGTTTATAACTTTTAAACTTGGTTTTGGATCCACAGCTCACTGTTAATGAAGCGGCTGCTCAGCTCTGTGTGAAGGATAACGCCCTGCTGACGAGAAGAGATGAACTGTTTGCCCTGGCTAGGCAGATTTCTCGAGAAGTCACCTACAAATATACCTACAGAACCACCAAGTAAGTGTCTAACTAATTGGCAATATTTTTACATTGCTTTATGGGAGTAGGACATTTTTCCAGACATTGCTAAAGTGGTTTTTCTTGTTTTGTTGAAATCCTCTTTTGTCTTTCTTTTGAAAGACAGTTCCCTAGTATCACAACATTGTTCTGGTAGTGGTTTTAGATGTTCTTCGCACACAGATGCTTTGGTTTTGAGTGTGAGGATGGGATTTAGTCAGTCAGCATGTGTAGGCTTTTTTGTATACTCGCTTACCATATGAACTTGTTGAACTCTCTGAGGAAGCACAGGGGTTCCTTTTGCTGCAGGGTGTTTGCAAGCTAATGAGATTAGCAGAATAGATAAAAAAGACTCCATTGATGAGTATTTAAGGGAAAATTGAAAGATACCAGATGATGTGGAATATGGACATGTAAAATATGGAAGTGCAATATGGAATATTTGAAATAAACTTAATTGTTGAAAAGCAGTGTGGTTTTAAAATTTGATATAAATATCTTATTCCTCTTATCTCATCCTCACTTAAACCCTAAGCAAAATGGTGTAGTACCATTTTGATTGTATTCTTCGGTTCCACATGGACCCTAACTTCTCGTTCACCATCAGTTGTATGTGCGACTGCTTCTCTGAGGAGATGCTGATGACCACTGGCATTGGAGTAATTGAATGTGTATTCAGAAACCACATCCTGAGCACCCTCCCCGGCCCTAATAAATCACAGTTTCTGGATGGAACCTTGGAATCCACATTTTCACAAGTATCTCAGATTATTCTGGTGCCTGCTCCAGATTGAAAAACCACTGTTGTAGGCATTTGCTGTCATTGTCATGATTTCCCCCTAACTCCTAGCAGCCTCATTTGCTACCCTGCCTAAAGAAAGATCCCACATGTTTACAAACTGACACAAAGTAAAATTCTGCAGACTGAATGAACAAGCTAATCAAGAGCTGATTCAGTGATATATTTATTTTTTTCACTGTATTCTACAAAATTTCTGACTGCTTAATTTAATTTTTTTAATGTTTATTTATTTTTGAGAGAGAGACTGAGCACGAGTGGGGGGAGGAGCAGAGAGAGAGAGGGAGACACAGAATCCAAAGGAGGCTCCAGGCTCTGAGCTGTCAGCACAGAGCCCGACTGAACCCATGAACCTCAAGATCATGGCCTGAGCCGAAGTCGGATGCTTAACTGACTGAGCCACCCAGGCGCCTCTCTGACTGCTTTATTTAAATGATTTGCTTTAATCAGAGTAATACATATACAGGATTTAGGGAGTCATGCAGTACACAGGGCTTATGATGAAACTCAGCAGTTTCTCTGCTCCACGCCTTCCCCCTTCTGAGTACCACATCACATCCTAGAGGCAGCTGCTTTCAACAGTTTTTAGCTATTTCTTGTAGTATGTACATTATATTTTTTAAGTTAAATATATTTTTAAGTATATAAGACTCTTACATCATGTAAAAGTCAAAACTATGTGAATATGTAATATAAAAAAGTTGCACTCTGGTTCCTGTCTTTTTACCCTCTTCCTCTCCTCAGTGTGTAAACGGTTTTATTAGGTTTTTTTTCAGCTTTCTAGTGTATGTTTATGCACTTGCAAACAAATATAAATATATTTTCTCATTTTTACCTTTTTTCCAAAAAACAATAGGCAGCATATATTTACATTATTCTATATCTTGCTTTTAACGTATCTTGGAGATCTTGTCGTGTTAGTACGTACAGATCTAGCATTATTTTTTGCATCTGCATGGTATTGCATTGCGTGGATATACCATGATTTATTTAACCAGTCCCCTATTGATGGATACTGGAGTTATTTCTAGTCTTTTATCATTATAAATAGCACCATAATAGATAACATCATACGTATTTTGTTGGTTCTGAGATATACTTTTTTTTTTTACTTTTTAATGTCTTTATTTTGAGGGATAACTTAGAATTGATGGCTTATTGTAGTTTAAGTGGCCATAGTATTTCATATATTTGTAGGTACCTTTGGGAGATTTCCCAGAAGAGGGATCTGTAGGTCAAGGGAAAATGCCTCTGTAGTTTCAATAGATAGACAAAATGTATTTTAATCTTATGTAGCCTTAAGCATTCATCTTAAAGAGCCACTGGTCATTTTATCCTGAAGTGTTTCTACTGATTCATAAAAGGATATCATGCAGTGTAAACCTCCTTGATTTTTTTTTTTCCTTTTTCATTTTGTGATCATTACATATTTATTAAGTAATTTCTTTGTGGGTAGTTCTTAGGTAGTGGCCTTTTAAAGTGTATAAGTGTGTCTGCATATTTTTCTAATTTTATTTAGGAGTGATAAAAAGTCTCTTCTTTATTATGTCCATGTTCACTATGAATCTCTTATTTCCAGTGTAAAGGTTCCAGTGGTATATGTTTTGGTGGAAGTTTATAGATTGAGATGTCTTCAGGATAAAATTTTTTACCTTCTCAAGTTTTTCTCTTCAGGTCAAAATGTGGAGAAAGAGATGAATTATCTCCGAAGAGAATTAAAGTGGAGGTAAGATTATGCATTATATATTTTCATGCTAATAATGTTTATTTACTAATTCAAACCAAAAAAAAAGGATATTCCATGAACAAGTGAAAAATGTGAATTTTGGAATCTTTAAAACAATACAGAATTTTGTTGCTTTGAAGTATCTAATTTGAACTAGGAAACTGAAGAAATTCTTAGAAAACAATGATGAGATTGATGTCCAGTCATTTTATTACAGCTTGATATGTCGGTGGGTGTTGCTTATAGATTTAAAACTCTCCTGGTTACATGATTTCTTTCTTTTTTTTTTTTTTTTAACTTTATCTATCTATCTATCTATCTATCTATCTATCTATCTATTTTTTTGAGAGAAAGAGAGATCACAAGCAGGGGAGGGGCAGAGAGAAGGAGAGACAGAATCCAAACCAGTCTCTGCACCATCAGCACAGAGCTCATTGTGGGGCTCGAAGTCACAAACTGTGAGATCATGACCTGAGCCACAATCAAGAGTCGGACACTAAACCCACTGAACCACCCAGGGGCTCCAAATGATTTCTTTTATAATCTTATTTACATCATTTAGTCATCTTATCAAATACGTTTAGAGGAGCCAAGGTTTATTTATATTAACAATCTGAGAGAAATGACAATTTAGTAGCTGCAAGTAATGGAGACTTGCCTATAATTAAGCCTCTTAGAGGATTGTGGTTGAGGCTGTCCCTTCAGATTTTAGGCTTGCAAGAGGTAAGGTGGGAGTTGAGCAAGAAAAACGTGCTTTTGTTAGGGCTGTCAGAACTATAGAATGGTTTAAAAACCACTGTCCCTTAATTTGGAATAAATACTTTTTAAAGGCCAGTCTGAAGCAGAGTAGAAATTTGAAGTCAGAGAGCTCCTTCCTTTTTTTCTTGGGCAGGGGATTGACAAGGGGGGGGAGGGGGGGGTCATTAATTCTCTTAGCCATCCATTATTTAATTTCAAGTTCAAACAAATAAACTATGTTTGACTATCCTAAATTGTCTCATTATTTTAACTAAGCATCTGTTTGGACTATTCTTTCAGCCATACCAAAGCCACAGTTATCTTTTAAAAACATAAATCCTGGGGCACCTGGGTGGCTCGGTTGAGCATCCAACTTTGGCTAGGATCATGATCTCATGGTTAGTGAGTTCGACCCCCACATCAGGTTCACTGCTGACAGTGTAGAGACTGCTTCCGATCCTCTGTCCCCCTCTCCCCTGCTTGTGCTCTGTCAAAAATAAAAAAATAATAATAAAAAAAACAAACAATTACAAAAGAAAAAAAGGAAGAAAGAAAGAAACAAACATAAATCCCTTCCTTGCTTAAATCTTTCCAGGGCTTTTCTACCGTACCTAGAATAAAATCTACACTTTTTCCTGAGGCATCTAAGATCCTCTATGATCTGACTCTAACTTTGTATCTCTGGCCTCATCTGCTACCACACTTCCCCATTCTTACTGTGTCCCAGCTACACTGACCCACTTTCTGTTGCTGGAACATGCCAAACTCATTTGTGCCTCATCACTCACTGTTCCCCTACCTAGATCTTTAGCTCTTCACCTGGCTTTAGCTCATAGCTGAGAATTTGCTCTGACATAGCTGCTTCCCTTTCTAAAAGGGCACCTTTACCTCAAAATCACATTTAGGCTCATTTTCCTGGTTTGTTTGTTTTCATAGCACTTACTGGTACATGAAACTATTATGTATTTATTTTTATTGTCATTCTTCCCCATTAGATGAGAGTACAGCTCTTATCTGTCCACTACTTTATACTCAGATTTTATAATAGTGCCTTGCACTTAATAGGCACTTAATAAAATCTGTTAGATGAAATAATGAATGGCCATGGTTAAGCATCTTTGATTTCTTAAAAACTTTAGCCTAAAGCATTGGTTCTTAAAGAAGGGAAGAATTTAAAACGTTGTGCTTATATTTGTAATCAACCTCTTATTAGATCTTGAGTAATGTTTAAGATGGGTTAGCTTCAGATACTATGCAAAAAAAAACTGTTGAAATGATCCAAAAGGCCATTAGAAGATAATCTAACTAGTGAAATAGTTTTATCCTGTTGCATCCCAAGATAATGAGAGAGAATCCCTGTAGATTTGGTGACTCTGCCACTGAGAGGGAAGGCAGGTAAACACAGAGACTGCTAAGAAGGCACGTGCCATCAGAGAGAGGATTTAGAGGAAAAGGTATAAAACCTACCCAGTGACTGGGAAAGGTAGTCAGCTGCTAGGCTAGAAGTTCTGACCACCTTCCTCTCCCACTGTTGGCCCTGACTCAGGACCTGTTGTGATCCTGACTCAGGCTGTTCTCACATTTAAGCCCCAGTTTCCCTCATTGTCTGTCTGCAGAGATCACTGTTGAACATTGAAAGTTTGAGATCACGATGGGGCGCCTGGGTGGCTCAGTCGGTTGGGCGGCCGACTTCAGCTCAGGTCATGATCTCGTGGTCCGTGAGTTCGAGCCCCGCGTTGGGCTCTGTGCTGACAGCTCAGAGCCTGGAGCCTGTTTCGGATTCTGTGTCTCCCTCTCTCTGACCCTCCCCCATTCATGCTCTGTCTCTCTCTATCTCAAAAATAAATAAACGCTAAAAAAAATTAAAAAAAAAAAAAGAAAGTTTGAGATCACGAATCTCATGGACTGTTTGATCTGTAATTTTTTTCTTGTTAGGCTGTATTGATAAATCTTTCTGACCTTCTCAGTGGCTCTTATCTGAAATTTAAGCAAAATATTTTTTGTATCCAGTCACAATGTTTTGAGTTTCATTTTAGTAGTTCAGAGCATTAGGTTATAGCATTAGATGTGACCCTTCTATTCCTTTAAATATGTTGCACTATAGATAATTGAATGATAGTTCTGTATGGTTAGTTTATTGTTTTACTAGTGTTCATAAAGCCATTTGAAGGGTTCTGGATTTAGAATTAAGATAATCAGCATTTTATTTTTCTGTGAATAACAGTTCTAACCTCTCCCAAATAAGATACATGACTAGTCAACTGCAGGCTACTTTATTTTTTAATGTTTATTCTTGAGAGAGAGAGAGAGAGACAGACAGACAGACAGACAGAGCATAAGCGGGGGAGGGGCAGAGCGAGAGAGGGACACAGAATCTGAAGCAGGCTCCAGGCTCTGAGCTGTCAGCACAGAGCCTGACACGAGGCTCGAACCCATGAACCGTGAGATCATGACCTCAGCTGAGGTTGAATGTTAAATGCTCTTACAGACCACTCTTGATGTTTCCCAGAAAGAAATAGGGACTTTAACTTTGAATTTAGGGCAGTTTACTTTTTTTTGTTGGTTTGTTTTTAATTTTGTTTTGTTTTTGCTTAGTTTTTTAAAAGCACTCCTGTGTTGCAGGGTGACAGTATCTCTTCAGAGTGTGTGAGTGTGTGTGTTATGCATGTGTGTACCTACACCTGTATCCACTGTAATCCTTTGCAAGATATACAGTATTGGCATAAGTCCTTGTCCAAATTCTTTTGTGTACTGTAATTCAGATTTGAGATAGTGGAGCTATTCATTGGTTCTGGAAGCTGGTACTGAGCTAGTTAGTATTGTATAGGTTTGTTACTCCCTTAAGACTTTTCATCAAGTATTAGTGCTTTGTCTAGATCTACTTTCTATGTGGCTACTGCGAAGGGGAGAGTTTCTGGCATGAGGAGAAATTAAGGGAGGCTCTGTTGAGTAGATAACTGTTTGAGCTGGTTTATTTTATTTTTAAAAAAAATTTTTAATCTTTATTTATTTCTGAGAAAGAGAGAGAGTGTGAGCGGGGGAGGAACAGAGAGAGAGGGAGACACAGAATCCAAAGCAGGCTCCGGGCTCCGAGCTATCAGCACAGGGCCCGATGCGGGGTTTGAACCCATGAACCGCGAGTTCATGACCTGAAGTTGGACACTCAACCAACCAACTGAGCCACCCAGGGCTGGGTTTTAAAATAAGGGTAGGATTTCAGAAGGTAAAGATGTGGGGTGGAGGGTAGAAGGGCATCACAAAGGTAGTCTATCTAGCATGGGCAAAGACACAGAGGAGAAAATCCTGTGCATTTTTAGAGAACAGTGAGAACAGTTTGTTCAGAATATATGACTGACACCAAGGACTTCATAAGTACAACTAGAAAGATTTTAGAATTCTTTTAACATAGTGTTTCTTATTTCATTTGAATTACTAATTCTCTATTAAAAGAATATACTATAAAGATAACCTTAGCACATTGTAAATGACAGCAGATTACTAATTACTAGGTCCATATGAATGAGAATTTTGTCTTTAATTTTCATGTTTCTGAAATCCTTGACAGTAACTAATTGGCATACATGCCAAGTTGCTGACTTCTTTTCATTTTAAAAAGATAATTAAGAAAAAAAATTTTAAGTTTATTTATTTTTCTTGAGAGAGAGGGAGAAGAGTGCATGAGCAGGGGAGGGGCAGAGAGAGGAAGAGAGAATCCCAAGCAGGTTCTGCACTGTCAGCACAGAGCCTGCCTGCCCAACACAGGGCTTAAAGTAAGGATCCTTGAGACCATGACCTGAGCCAAAACCAAGAGTTGGACGTTTACCCAACTGAGCTACCCAGACACCCCTTAAAAAAGATAATTTTTATAATGAACAAAAAGAAATGTAATGTCAGTAGATAAAATAGAAATGACATCACAAATAGACACGTAAGGGAAAGAAAAAATTTCTTGCGTGCCATTATCAGTGCATTAGGATAAACTAACGAAACTAAATGAAAGTGTTTTCTTGTTGCTGAATTATGTAATTTCCTGAACTGTTTGTGAAGGATTGGCTAGAAGTTTTAAAATCCTTGTCTGATATTTTTCCTCTTATTATGTAGTGAGTTGTTCCCTTTTAAAGATTTTTTTTAATATAAAATTTATTGTCAAATTGGTTTCCATACAACACCCAGTGCTCATCCCAACCGGTGCCCTCCTCAGTGCCCATCACCCACCCTCACCTCCCTCCCACCCGAAAGATATTTTGTAATGGTAGTTTTGAGAGTGTGAGCCAGTGCGAGTGGGGAAGGGTCAGAGAGAGAGAGAGAGAGAAAGGGAATCCCAAGCAGGCTTCTTGCTGGCCGGATGGAGCCCGGCTCTGGGTTCTATCTCAGGAACTGGGAGATCCTGACCCGAGCTGAAATCGAGTCAGACTTGCAACAGACTGAGCCACCCAAGCACCCCAGTTGTTCCCCTTGAAGGATAGTTAGCTATTTATTTGATTGTTTTTGTTTAATACAGGATACATATTATAGTAAAGTACTCAGCATAATCTGTTGTCCTTAAGTAGCACTCCTTTCTACAGGGAAAGTTTGACATTAAAAAACCTAGAGATTTTAGGGGCGCCTGAGTGGCTCAGTTAGTTGAGCCTCTGACTCTTGATTTCAGCTCAGGTCATGATCCCAGGGTCATGGCATGGAGCCCCGGGTCAGGCCACCCCACACTGAGTGTGGAGCCTGCTTAAGATTCTCTCTCTCCTTCTGTCCCTCTACCCCACTTGCATGTTCTCTCAAATAAAATTAAAAAAACAAAACAACATAAAGATGTTGAACTTTCTTTCTGTAATTCCTAGAATAATGAAGTGGACACAGAGGAAAAGCTTGCTAGCTTGGGGAGGCCTTAGGGTAACTCAGTGGAGCCTCTAGGGAAGGCACCTCTTCAACCCTGTAGGTTAGTAAGCAAGGCTTGGGAATATTTCTCCTGTCAAGGCTAGATGAATAACTTGTCCACCTGGAATACAACCCTTGGTGTAAATCCACTTTCAGCTAAAATAAAAATGAATTTTGTTTATTCTTTCCTTTTTTATCAGAAACCCCAAACCTAAGCTCTGGGACACTTGGAAAAATAACTGCTTTTTCCTGAATGTATTGTATGCCTGTCCCTGCTAGGCATTTGAAATTCATGATCACAAACCTTCCTGTCTCTCATTATATGGAGGCTTTATGATTTCTGTGTATAGCCAAGGAGACACCCGTGAAGTCTCAGGAGCTTGCTCAAGTTGCCACATTGCTATCTAGTGGCAGAGCCAGGGCTCCTAATCTAGGTCTGACTCCTAAACTGCAAAGCAGAACTACCTTCCTGGGTGCTCATGAACCTTGGCTATAAAAACACTGTTAGAATTATACCTTTTCTCCTGCTAGTCTAGTATGAAAAGCCAAGCGTGTATAGCAACTGAAGTCTTTGAAGAAAGGGGAAAGGGTGGCAGTTACCATTTTCTGTTTCAAGGAAGCTTATCCGAACAATTAAGTTTTGAGTAGAAAATTTAACAACATAAATTACAAAATGTATTTAAATATAAGACGTTACCATTTGTTAAACTAAATGCTTAGCATGAGGAAAAGCACTGTCTTTGGAAGGAGGTTAAACCGAGTAAATCAAGAAAAATTAGCTTGATTTACTTATACTGTACCTAGGACAGTGTGTTTAAGACAGCTTGACAACTAAAGGGGGTGAAAAACCAACAGCCAAAGTCCCTGGCACTCATATCTTTCCCTCATTTTTAAAAAATATTAATTAGGGGCGCCTGGGTGGCTCAGTCGGTTAGGTGTCCGACTTTGGCTCAGGTCATGATCTCACAGTTCATGGGTTCGAGCCCGCGTCGGGCTCTGGGCTGACAGCTCAGGGCCTGGAGCCTGCCTTGGATTCTGTGTCTCCCCGTCTCTCTACCCCTCCCCTGCTCACACTGTGTCTCTCTCTCAAAATAAAGATTAAAAAAAAAAAAATTTTTTTTTAATATTAATTAAAATAGATTTGAGTTGATAGCCTTTCTTTTTCATTAAGAACATAACATGTTCTCAGAACAAACCCTGTCATTACCTTCAGTGTCGTAAGTAGTGTCTTGGAAGAGAGGAAGGATATGGTGGTTACTGTTCCAATCTCATCTGTAAGTTTTCTTCGTTCACTGACATTGCTGGAAACTAGGGAGAGAGATGGGAGGTGACAGCATTCTTGATCCTGTGTGGGCTGGGAGTGCCAAGCAATCAGAGATAACTGCATGAAAGAAATGCAGTTTGTTAATAGAGTCCAGAAAGTCAGAGAATTGGGGTTTTGAAGAAGAAAGACTTAGAGGAAACATCTGCTAGCAGTTCCAGGGGGGTGGGGGTGGGAGAGGGAGGCAGGGGGAGGGAAGAGGGTCAGAACATCCACCTACGCTGTTACTAAGCTATTGAGAGAAAGCTGGTCTAATTTGATGTAGACTCTTCCCCTCTGGATCAGAAAAACAGAAGCATTACAATCTGCTATTCATATAGAAAGTGTGAGTAGAAAAAAAAAAGGAAAATGCACGTGTGAGGCTGAGAACATCTGTTGGAACAAGTCATTTTAAAGACAGCTAAGCAGTGGCTTTAAAGCTTGCCGGTATTTGGTGGGAAAGTTGAGGAGGAATGGGGGTGGAGACCAATGGGATGAGAGTAATTAGGTCACGAACAGCATCCCACCCTGTGTCTTTTATTTTCTCAGTGCTCAGAATCAGAGTCTCACCAGTAAGGGAACACTGTGATTAATGGCAGCAGCCAAGAATATGACATGAAGATAAATTGCTCATAGCGTGGTACAGCTGGTTCTTGGGAAAAAAGCTTGAGAGACATATAACAAAAGTCCTGCACCAAACATAATATGAAAGACACCAGTTTCTTGGGAATGTTCTCACTTTTATTTCTAAGCCACATATTTTGGGTACCTGAAACCTAGATCATGTAGTGATAGCTCCTCAGTCCTGTATTTTTCCGTTAAGAACTATCAAAGACTGTGGGAGAAAATCAGAATGACTAATGTCTTCATTACAGAGACAGACCACTCATTACTTGGATATTGTTTATTGCTTATTGCATGTTTTTACTTCTCTTTATTAATGAAGGAGCAGTGTCCATTTCCCAAAAACTTGCGCACGCATGTAGAGTTTGAAGTTACCCCTTCCAGCTTTTCCAAATTCTCATGGTTGAATAATCCTGACAGTGATGCCACTGTATGTTTGTATAGCAATGTGGGCTTTTCCAAGAGTCACTGTTTGCATTACTTCATGGAATCCCCACAAATCTCCACTGGCCAGATAAAGCAGATGGTTTAAATCTCCATTGAACAATAATGAAGTTAACTTTCCTACCTGGGATCACACATCTAGTTCTTAACATAAGAAGACTAGATAGATCACTCTTTCTTCTGTGAGTTCCTTTAAAAATACCGGAATATTGGAGATTCTGGCCTGGGCACCCCCCACCCAGGGCTTGTTGAGAAGCTGGAATTCTCTAGTGTAGTTATCCAACCTGACTCTTGCCCCAAGTTCACAACTCCGTGAACCTGCCTTGCAAACTTACCTACACAGAGGTCTCCAGAGGGTAAGATGTAGCCTGTCCCCTACTGAATTCATCAACCTTCTGCTCCCTCCCAAGCCTCCTTCTTGGTGCTGAATTCATTATTTTAGAGAATGTTACCACCAAACTCCTGGTTGCCAAAGCCGTATCTTAGGAATTCGTGTGTTTCTCTGTTGTAAGGCCACTATTCTCTGTCTTGGTCACAGCCTTCTAACCAGTCTCCCTACCACCATCCTTGCCCCCTCAGTACATTGCCCCCATCACATTCAGATTGGACTTTCAGAAACACAGATTGGGTTCATTTTCTCCCTGAGAGCTATGTTTCTCCCTGAGCTATGTTAAATAGTCTCCAGCCTCTCAAGTGTGCCCTCCTGTTCTTTTTGCCTCCAGGCTTTTATATAAGCTGCTCTCTTTCCCTAGAGCCTTCTCTTCTTTCAAGTCTCAGCCTAGATGTCATGCCTTCTGGGAAGCCTTCCCTGACGGCGTCTGTGCTCGGGATCTCTTCGTCCTTGCCTTCTCTAGACTGTTTGCTAGAAGGGCAGGAGGCATGGAGTCCAGGCATCGAGTACTGAGTCTAGAACCTATTATGCAAACAAGAGATTTTGTATGAATGAACAAACAAGTATTTCCAGATTTCCACTGTTCTTTCCACTAGAACAGTTCCCTACCAGTATGGTCAATATTGTCCTGCTGGTTTTAGTGTTAAAAACCCAAGATGTCTAGTATGTAAGTAATCTCTGAGCTGCTTATGCTATATCATAGAAATGCAGTAAGTCACTTAACAGCGTGTTCTCTATTTTACTGTGGTTAAATCCAGTAGCTTTTAAAGGGAACTTAATAAATATCAGTAGCAGACATTTGTTGGGTAATATCTGTGTGCCAAACATTGTGCTAAGTGTTCTTTATCAATTTTTGCTTCTTTAAAATGGTTCTAGGGGCACCTGGGTGGCTCAGTCGGTTAAGCGTCCGACTTCAGCTCAGGTCATGATCTCATGGTCCTTGAGTTCGAGCCCCGCGTCGGGCTCTGTGCTGACAGCTCAGAGCCTGGAGCCTGTTTCAGATTCTGTGTCTCCCTCTCTCTCTGCCCCTCCCCTGTTCATGCTCTGTCTCTCTGCGTCAAAAATAAATAAACGTTAAAAAAAAAAATGGTTCTAAAGTTAGCAGAGTAGACACAGAAAGATGAAATGGTCTGTCCAGTATCACAGCAAATAAGTAGTACAATTGGATTTGGAACTCAGTATAAATCAGAGGGTTAAACCCGTTCAGCTTATGAAAATCCAAGAGATGTGCCTCTGTTTATTGTTAGGAGTTTCATTAAGTATGTAAGTCTAGGACTTTATCGTTTGAGCACGGGCTTTGAAGCCAATGTCCGTAGCTGTAAAATGAGAGAAACCCAGGGTTGTTTGTGGTGGGGATTAAATGAGATAATATATGTAAAATGATAGTTGGGAATTGGTGGTACATGGTAGTCACCTGGAAAATGATAGCTTCTCTTTTCCAAGTCTTCTACTACCTTACCTTGTTGAACTTCAGAACTTAAAGGAGAGATTGCTAAACAGAAAGTTAGATTTTTAGGTCTAAATTAAGTTCTGAGAGAAACACTGAATGACTAAAAAAGTGTACTTTTGATTTAGACTTAGATTATATACACTTGCATAAAGTTCATTCTGGCTCCGTTAATGATTTTCCATACATTCTTCTGAGCCAAGGGTCTTTGGTCTTGTAGGGGCCTAGACAGGAAGCTTTTTTCAATACTAAAAAAATTCTAGGGTGCCTGGGTGGCTCGTCGGTTAAGCGTCCTACTCTTGATTTTGGCTCAAGTCATGGTCTCACAGCTGTGAGATCGAGCCCCACATTGGGCTCCATGCAGAGTGTGGAGCCTGCTTGGCATTCCCTCTCTGTCTCTGTCTGTCTGTCTGTCTGTCTCTCTCTCTCTCTCTACCTGGGCCCCTGCCCTGCTCACATTCTCTCTCTTTCTCTCAAAATAAATAAATATTAAAAAATAAAAATATTGATTATATGTTTACCCACCATAAAGCTACATGAGACCATCTCAAGATGTCAAATTTATTTGCTTCTGACTCCGTTTCATTTCATGTCTTTGAATTTTAAAATAGTAAATTACTACTTAAGAAAGGAAGTTTGGTAGATGAAATCTTTGAAAACATGAGTTTTGCAGTGGAAAAACAAGACCCTGTTGGGGAAAAACTTTTGAATCCGTATCTCTTATTTCAAATAAGATAAAATATTTTGTTATTATCACATCTCTTTCTGCTGCTATTATAAGAACTTTGGTTTTTAATGATTTACCCTTTGTTACACAAATATATAGTTCATGAAACAAGGGGAGAAATGTTTTGGAGGTCAATGACCATTTCTGTGAAGAATCCTTTAGTAGTTTTTAGTAAGGTTACTAAAACCATGCTGTCATGATATTTGTAGATAACAATTTCATGTGGAGCAATAAATTACCAAAAAACCCACAAAATAACTGAGAAAAGTAGTAGATTGACACTTTTATATATACATATAGTGTACAGTGGTAATAATGTAAGTTGGTATATTGTCCAGGAGTAGAGTGCCCGAGGTAGGCTCTGTTTTATGTAAGAATTAAGTATGCATTGATACACTTATTTAGCAGTGATTACATGCTGAAGGCAGTATCTCATTTGCTCCTCACAACAACCCTAACAGATAGTTGCTCTTATCTTTATTTTTCATATGAGGAAACTAACCTTCTGAAAGGTTAAATTACTCATCCAGTGTTAAGTGGTAGAATTGGAACTTGAGTGCAGGTGTTGAGAATTCAAATCCCCATTGCCTCTTACATGAAATGCTGAAGGAGAAATCACAAGTCAACATGGAAGAATTCTGAAATTCGGGTTGGGATTATTGGGTAGCACTTCGAAGGAAATTTACATTGGTTCTTTACGATATTACATATAACAAAATAAAATCCTGATGGACTAGAGAGTTCAATTTAAAAAACAAAGCAAACAAGATAAAGCTTTAGAAAAACTGGAGGGTAGAGTTGAGTATTTATCAAATCTGTAAAGCAGAGTGCATTTCTGAAGTTTATAGGGATAGAAGAATTTACAAAATAAATGTATACACAACTACAGTAAATAAAATGTAACAAAAATTTTTGAATATTGATACCAAAATGCAAACTGGCAAAAATTAAGAAGCCAACACCACCCAGTGCTGGCAAAGAAAACTTATGGTAAGATTAACCAGTGAAGGCCCTTGGGTAGAGGCTGTGAAAGAAAAATGTTCATAAAAATGTCCATCCCTTTGCTGTAATTGTACTTCTGCAATCTATTGTATCGGAAAATCTAAGCTATGGAAAATGCTATTTCCATGAAAATATTTTTGTGGTGGTTTTCAAACCAAAAATAAGAAAAAGAAAAGAATGTCCAGTATGAAGATAGTGAATATTACTAGTTGAACCACTAGATGAATGAAATGCTATGTGAAATGTATAAACGTATAAATCTTTTTCTCTTTTTCATTTGTATTTTTACTGATGTTACAGCTGTAGAAATAAAGTTCGTACCATAAAAGTCTGAAGTGAAGTATTATACATTAAAATTTTAATCATGATTACTTGAACTGTAGGATTAAAGCTGTTTACTTGGGCCTGTCTTCCCAGTTCTGATATTTTATTTACAAACTCCAACTAAAAAGGACTTATGCTTTGGCCCATAGGATGGATTTCCAGATTTCCAGGATTCTGTGCAGACACTCTTCCAGCAGGCTAAAGCTAAGAGTGAAGAACTTGCTGCTCTTAGTTCACAGGTAACGTAAACCACCAGTTAACATTTCCTAATAATGTCTGTCGATGAACAATAAATGGCTGCTTCGGTTAGCTTCGGTTTTAAGCATCCAGGGATTGGATTCCTTTCTGGTGGTTTTTTAAATGTCATCTGATCCACAGCTGTATCAACAAGATAGCAACAACAATGTAGTTTGATTTGGTTATGAGCAGAATCTGATAGAGTGATATTTATTCTTTGTAGTTTGTAGGAAGAAAGACAGATTCTCTACCTAAGAAAACTCAATTTGGTACCAGGAAAACAGCCATGTTGACTATGGCTGTGTGTAATACAACTCTGAGATAAACTAGAACTCGTTCTCAACACAACATCAATTGCCATGGTAGCTATTGTTAAATCATTTCAATTCGTGTATGGTAACAAAATCCTTAAATTAATGTGTAGCTTCAGGTGCTTTTGCTATTGAGTTATTGTTGTATGTGAAAATTAACATTTAATTTAAATCTAATTTAACATTTCTAAAAGGTGTTAATTTAATTTAACCTTTTAGAAAACACTGTAAGTTTTATTCCTGTTGATCTTCTGCCTAGTGACTGCTTCGGGTCAAATTCAGTAGTCCCAAGTCTTGTTTTTGTCTTGTTCAGAGGATGAAAACTCCATTTCCTCCTCAGAAATCTTGCTGAAGTTTTATCAATTAATAAGCTCGAGTGAATCGACATTACTGTTCTTTTGATCTGGTTTATGTGCATTCAGAAAAATAGCATAAGCTTTTATCCCAGTCTCTGAATTAATATTTTTCACCTGTTGATTTTTACTACTGTGAATCAGGATTTTTCGTAACTAATTTTATATAGGAGCTTCCTTGTGCTACTGTTTTATATGGAATGGTAGTGATTCCTATCTGCATTTTGATTATTACCTGCTTGGCAAAATACATAAATACAGTGCTTTCAGTGTCACATGTAAGTAACTTAAAGCAATACATAAAGAAGAAACTTACAAAACACACACAGAGATAAATTTGTATGTCAGCCAACTTAATTGTGATTTTTAAAGCATGTCTTTTTACGATTGGTTGGGAAATACCGCAGTCTCATTCCACAAGCAAGGTGAAGATTCTTGTTGGCACTCGTGTTTCCTGCATAATTTGCATTGTTTGATTTTGGTGGGAGGTGTATTTGTCTTGTTCTTCTAGACAGCCATTTTACACCTTTTCTCCCCCAAACATACTGTCATCATATCAGAGCATGTGTAGTGCCAGATCCTAAAATAAAAAATGCCAAGATGTCACCCTGTGTGTTAGAAGCAGATTATAGCAGATGTTGCTGTTGCTCTGAGGTTCCTTTTTAAAAAAAATATTTTAAAGGACTCAGTACTTTGGGAAACAAAGCTAAGGTTATTTTGCCTTTGAGCTGAAGTGGAATTCTCTTTCAAGGATGAGCAGGAAGGTTTTTTTCTTTTGCACAAAATCCAACATTTTATGTTTTACCACGATGATATAGACATCTAAGCATATTTATGGAATGTGTATACCACATGAAGTGTGAACTAATTTAATGAATACTAAATATATTTGCTGGAGTCTGAAATTGGCATCTTTAAACCATTAAAACCATGTAGAATGTTTTAGTTACTGATTTTATTTTTGCTTTACTTACTAGCAGCCTGAAAAGGTGATGGCAAAGCAGATCGAGTTCCTTTGCGCCCCAGCTGGCTGTGAGAGACTGCAGCATGCTGAGAGAAGACTGTCCGCGGGGCTGTACAGGCAGACGTCGGAAGAGCACAGCCCTAATGGCCTGGCTGCTGACAGCTCTGACGGACAAGGTACCTCTCGAGAGTGGCCTACGCTTCTAGCGCAGTTGCTAGGTGCACGTCAGAGAGAAACAAAAGTTTGCCTACTTTTAAATCTTAATATTTTAGAGAGATTATTTTATACATTCTGTGTAAAAATTAATTGGTAAATTGTCTCTTTTTTAAAAAGAAGGAATTCATCCTGCAAATGTAACTCGTAATTATTTGGGGTTTTTTTTTTTATTTGTATGTTTGGTTTTTACCTTATTATCCCTAAACAGTAGCCGACACATGCATTTGCCATGTATTTTGTAAAGGGTGAGTGGGAATGGGGAACGTAAACATTACAGATCATTTCCCCCCAAGAAACTGATTCCATGGGAGACGTTTGTCATTTTTTAAAAGACCACAACTTCATACTTTTTTAGACTTCAAAAACAGATTTATCTATGAAATTTATAACATTTGGTTTCTAAGGGAATATGGTTAACTGCTTCTAAAGTACTGTGACGAGAGTAGAGATTTGTAGAGATAGTATACAAATGGAGAGACTTGAAGAAATTTTGTATTCTCTCAGGCTTTAGATTGGCCTACAGTCCCTATGAAAATATTTTGTGTGGTATGTTGGAGATTGTTCTCTTAGACATTTAGGTTTAGAAAGCTATGATTCATGAGTATTTTTATCATTTTAAAAATTATTTTCATTTTTTTGTATTCACACATGAAGAAAATCTCAAGTCATTGTCATTTACTCATAGTATTTCCTGGGTGCCGCCAGGCATCCTTCTGGGCACTGAAGATGCATCAGTGAAGTTAAGTCCCTGCTGGCTTGGAGCTTATGCTGCAGTGGAGGAAGATAATAACTAGCTTCAAATAGTGATATGTGTCTGAAGAAAAACAATAATTTTTGTAGGACCGTCTTTTTTGTTTTGTTTACATATTATTACAGTTTTCTAGAGAGTGGTTACTACTGTCAAAATATTAGATTTCTTTCTAAGTAACAATACCATCTTTTTGTTGTTTTTTTTTTTTTGGAGAGAGAGAGAGAGAGGGCGCAAGTGAGCGAGGGGGCAGAAAGAGAATCCCAGGAAGGGCAGAGAAAGAAAGAGAAGTGGGCTTCACCCGAAGAGGGGCTTGAACTCAGAACTGTGAGATCATGACCAGAGCCAAAGTCAGATGCTTAACAACTGAGCCACCCAGGTGCCCCAGTAACAATACCATCTTAATAAGCATTCGCCAAATGTAGAGTAAAATATGTCAGCTGATTTCAGAGTACTGGAGGAGAAGAACATTCCTCCTTTTTAAAATATTATGGAAACTTTATAGTTGAGGTCTTGTTTAACTTCTCTAAGTCATCCTTGACAGTTAAGACTCAAAAGGGTTAAGAAGCAAAAGCAAAATTAATGAAAGATTTGGTGACTCTTAATTTGTGAAACCAGGACAGTGCACTGTGGGGTAGCAGTCAGCTCTGTGTGATGGATTTAGGATTGTGACCGAGAATAGGATTTGGTGCATTAAGCGTGATTACCACATCTGTGCTAATTCCGTCTTCATGGATTTACCATAGACTTTGTTGTTAACAGGAAGTTGCTTGAAGCCTTCTCTGTCTCTAGTGTTATTATATAGTTAATGACATGTCTTGGTAAATAAAATGGTTGCACTGCTAAGAAAATGCCTTACTCGGGGGATGTATTACATGCTAAAGCTGGAGTGCTTACTGGAAATCCCAGTCTTTTGTTTAGTTCATGTTTCAGTCTTAATGTCCCGACAGATTCATAAACCTTGGAACTAGCGTGAATTGCCATTTCCCTCTTAAGTTATCATTTAAGATATTTCTCTAACTCTTATTCAAATTGTTCAGTGCCTGTTGGCCTTCCTTACTTCTTTCCTAAGGAGTGTTCAGGCAATTTGTGAAAACTTATTTTTAAGAAAAACCACAAAGTGTTTTTAGTATTGTTCATGTTGCTTTTTTCCCCCTTTTCATTAGGAGAAAGACCTTTGAATCTCCGAATGCCTAATTTACAGAACAGACAACCCCATCATTTTGTGGTGGATGGAGAGCTGAGTAGACTTTATCCCAGTGAGGCAAAGTCCCAGTCAGGTAAGAATATGGGATATTATTAGAGTAACACTTGAATAAAATATCTTTAAATTCTGTTTTCCTGCCCTCCACTGTCATTCCCTACTCCCCTCCAACCCTGTGTCCACCCCCCACCCGCCAAAAAAAAAAAAAAAAAAGGTCATTTACTAACAATGTTACTAGTCAGTTTTTCTCCTTTGGGAAATAATAGATTGCTCGAATAATAGCAAGTCTTTTGTTTGTTTGTATAAAGTAGGCTTGAATTCATGACCCTGGGATGCTTGACTCGGGATGCTTGACCCCGAGTTAGGGTCTTAACTGGCTGAGCCACTCAGGTGCCCCATTAGCCAATCTTTTTTAGAAAATGGTATTCCAAAGAATTGACAGAAGCTTATGAAGGTTGATACTATTTTGATTAGCTATTACACGAATGGTTACTTTTATACAAGATTTAAAACCAAATAATACATGGCTGATTTATGTAATTACCTTTTTCCAGCCTTTCATAATGTGAAATTGAGGGGTTACATGTTTCTTTTCATACTAAGAAAACCCTGTACACCAAGTCTAAACTTTTCTTACAGATGCATTTTGGGGGTGATATTTATATTTCAGAAGTAAACTGAACTCCATAAAGGAAAAGTTATTCCTTATTACTGTTAGATGTTTACCTATTTTCACTCAAGAAAAAGTGAGTTAGACACAGTATTAGAGAACAACACCATTTGAAAATATGTAGTATCACTCAGCCTTTGAGTTAAAGTAACTTCACTTGAAGTCCATTGCTTCATCTGTAAAACAAGTATCATTTCTATCGCATGGAGTTAATGAGTGTTCTACAGGTAGCATATATATAGAATTGTCTGGCTGATAGCATATATATATATAGAATTGCCTGGCTGATAGGAATTCAGTAAATGGTAGCTACTGTTTTTATACTCTTGCTAAATTTAAAATCTACTTTTTCATAGAGAGAGTAAATTCATAAATTGAACTGCCTAATTTCGGATCAGCTATTCGTATTGGTTACATTTCTAGAATCCTTTTCAAAGTGTGTGCATATATATTTGTCTTTTAGTGCTAGTGCTTCCTATCAGTGCTCTATGCTGTCATTCTCTGGTGTTTTTGTGAGGTTGAAATAACTGCACACACCTGACTCCAGGAAATGGTTCCTTATGAAAGTAGTCTTCGTTCTTCTATCATGTGTCATGGCTGGAGATACTTTTAAAGATAGTTCTGTGTTGAAATGTGGAAGTTTTTTTTTTGTCTCTTTTTTTCATTGATAGTGATTAAATATTTTAGCCAGTAACTTTGTATACGTGTGACCCATTTTATTTCACATATATTTTTTTATCATGTTGAACCAAATGTTAAATAAAAATATGGTCTATTTGTTAAATGCTTTTTTGTGCCTTTCATCGTTTAACTCTCATGCCGCCCTATATAGATACTATCCCCATTTTACAGATGAAGAAAGATACTAAGGCTTAGAGAGGTGTGTACGTTGCCTGGAGATGTGCACAGCTAGTAATTGGCAGAGATGGAATTTAAATCCAGAATCGAAGCTCTTAATCACAAACTCTATAAACATAAAATGTTTTTATGGAATTGCAGAATTATGAATAGTTGATACTGTTTGCTGTGGATTTGGGGGATTTGTTTCATATGTTTGAATTTGTTTTTTGTGATCCATTGATTTTAAAGTATCAACACACCCTGTTTCCATTTTTATGCAGAGAGTCTTGGGATTTTAAAAGACTACCCTCACTCAGCTTTTACTTTAGAAAAGAAAGTCATCAAAACAGAGCCTGAAGATTCAAGATAGCTGTGATTCTCCCACTGTTCTCTGGAAATGGCATTCAGTTTAAGGATAATAATGCTCCATCATAGAAATAAGCCTTAATAACCAACGTTGCCTCATTCAGCTCAAACAGATTTCATAGCCAAAGCATAAGGATTGATACAGTAGTCTGTGGAAACCAGGAAGACAAAACAACAGCCACAAAAGAGAAAATTGAGAGAATGTTGCAATCTGTAACAGAAATATTGATCCATTCACATTCCTGTGTAAGTCATTTTACGTGGAAAAGCTTACAAATTAATATTGTAAGCATTCATTATTTAAGAATGTACAATGTATTTGTGTAATTTATAGAAGTAAAAGCTAGATGTGGAGACCTGTTTGGTCCAATAGATGTGGATACAGTTTATTTTACTTGAAATTTCACTGTCTACTTTTAAGTGTATTTAGCATAGATATTATTATTTGTTAGAGTTTAGATCTTTGCAGTCATAAAGAAAGTTTAAGTGATGTAGTTATTGGCAAGGTTGCAATGACTTTGGAAAAATGGAAAGCAAATGGCTTAATTTAAACCAAGAAAAATATTGTGTATTTAATATTTGATAAAACTGATTTTAATAGGAAATGTGTCTTTTTTAGTAGTAAAATGTCACTTTTGCTGGCTTAATCAGGCACATTTATGCAATTATAAATACTAAAGTAAGTTTAAAAATGGGCACTAGAGTAGCAAATCTCTTAGTCGACTCAGATTGCATTATATCATTGTATCGTAACAAAAATAGGAAGCTATTACTTGGACAGAGTATTTGAAACAAGTGAACTGATGTGTAAAAGCCTTGACTTAAACATTGTTATTTAAGAATGTGTTAAATAGATTAAGGCATAATAAGTTAACCCCAAATGTGATAAGGATGGTGACTAGTAAAAAGGCTATAATATATAATATTATAGAGTAAGAACCATTTTATATCCAGAAATTCTTTTTTATGTCCTAGATAAAGTCTGAGAAAGTAGGTGGCTCTCCCTGGGGAATGTCTCACCACCCAGACCGTAACAAGTGTGGACAATCACTACATCCACATTTGCAGGCATAATTCTGTGGACATTTAGTTGACACCTGTATTTGTTATTTATTTTACAATTTTGTGGACCTTTCATATTTGTGTCTGCAGTTTTTTTCTTAAAATTCATTTTAGCTTGAAAGTATGTTTTAATTTCTTCCCCCTAATTAGTGGGCTGTGTGCATATTTATGGGGGTGTGCTTAAATGTTAATAATGTACTTGCATACTTAGGAGAATTTCACATTGGAATCCATAGTTTAAAAGAACCAAATACTATTTCTACCAATTTACATTTTTTCTTTTGGTTTAAAAGAAGACATTTGACCGCTTTACCTACTTCCTCCAGATTCATCTAAACCCAGATATTGCTGACAACAGCATACTGAGTTGAATATGTGGGGTTTTTTTGTTTTTAATTCTGCTCTAGGTCATAATTGTGTACAAAATACTCAGTTGTACTCTGTTATACTAAAATTCATCAGCCAAATGTTGGATGAAATGTCAGGACTGTAGTCTCTGATCACTGTCACATATATAATTGCTTTTTCATTTTGATATGTAGAATAGCTTTACAGTAGAAACACCAGTAAACAACTTTTATACTATTGAAAGGCTCTTTCCCCTACCTAAATGTTTTAATTGTACCATAGTGTTTAGCCCACTGAAGAAGCTTTTTATGGACCTTGCAACTTCGTTGCTAGCGTGAGGTTGATTATTGTGGTGGTATTGTTCACTGTGTAGAAATAGTAGGAGTATGATTTAAATAGATTGTTCAGTTTTTAATATTAGCCATAGAACTGGTTAGTATCTCAGTAGTTTCATGAAACGTTTCCTGTATTCTAATCTATTTTGAGAAATTTTGTGGGTTTTTTTTAATTGTGTCTTACAGTTCAAGTTTGTAGATTTTAATAAGCAACAATTTTTAAAGATGCGGTAATCTTCCAACTAATATTTATCCATCTTTCATGGCCCCACAAACTGCATCTTTAAATCCATAAATAAGTTTCCGTAAGTATCATACTTTCCTGGTCTTTCAAGCTTAGTGATAAGGGGGAAGCACAAGAAAAATTTCAGTAGAATACAGTTTTTATTTTGTAAACACTAATGTATTAAATTTGCTATACATTGAAGCAAATAATATATATTTTTATTTGAATTGTATATATGAATTGGATGTTATAATTAGTTGATTTTTTTCATTGTGTTGGAGGTATTTTCACTGAACAAGGTCAATTGGTTACCTCAGTATTACAGCCAATATAGTCCAAGGGACCATTTCTCCCCAAGTCTGTGTTGTACTTTATTATGTGAAGTCTGCGTTTCTGTGACTCTTAAATCTGTTGGTGAGGTGGGACGAGTGCACTTGCTTCCTGTGGCAATAAAGATTTTCTGTGCCTCACACATTTATGTGTATAGAACTTTCTGCATAGCACTTTTCACAGTAGGTATTAGTAGTCTTCTCCGCCTCCCCTCTGTGATTTTTTGGGCTGGACTTGGGTGTTAGGAGCCAGGGCCAGGACTTCTCTCTTTAAGTCAAAACTAAATATCATTGTCTGCCTTCATTTCTAGAAAGTTACTTGGCAAACAGTTACTTAATTTCACTCTGTCGGGGATGGCGTTTGGTTTATATTGTTCTCACTTAAGAGAAGTTTACAAAGACATTGTAAAAACTATCCACCGTATCTAACCAACTAATAAATTAAAGGAGGAACATTAGGATTTAACATTTATGATACACTAATATTTATAAAGTGTTAATGTGATTTGGCCTCAGTGTTACAGCTAATTACATGATATTGAGCCAAACTGTGGTAGAGAATTAGCAAAAGCTTTGCAGTGAAGTTTTAATTGATGAGTTTGGTGGGTTAATAAAGAGCTTCATTGTGTCCCAACACTGTGCTAGATGGTAGGATGAGGGTGGAGGCCACAGAGGAAACCTAAGACATGATCCTTGCCCTTTGTGAATCCAATACCTAGTTGAATTGGAACTAATACCACTCAGATAAAAATACAGATTTTCATGTGTTACAGACTTGGGATGAATAAGGAGCTGACATTTATGTGTATTCTGTGTTTAGTAGGCATTATGGGAGTAGGCACTTCACAGGTGAAAGAAAGCATATTTAGTGATTGAGATGCAGAAGAGATCAGCCACGACTAGAATAGTTAACAGAAGGCCATGAGATGTGATAAAAAGCCATAGCAGTTGCGCATTTCTCTTTGAGGCCACTTAAAAAAAAAATTATTAGGTTGTTGTTTTTTGTTTTTTTTTTTTTTTAAGTTGAATACCAGTTACATCTGCTTGCCAGGATAGTAGTTCTTTTGACCTGCCCACTGAACCTGTCAAAAGGCAGGGGGAAATTGTGTTTTTTCTTGATTTTCCTTGATTAACAAAACCACTTGGGTAAAAGCTTTAGGACGTGGTGATTATGAGGCTACTAGCACCTAGTGTACCTTTATAATTATAGTTGGCGGTATTTAAGACTTAAAACCTAAATAAGCATGCAAGGAATTTTCTCACATACTTGGTTACTCAAATGTTAAAAAGTATTATTGACACGATACCTCTTTTACTTGTATGCGTGTAACTTCACTTATTGCACTGAGACTTCAAAAGAAGATCAACCAAGGTATTAACCTACTGAAATTGAGGAGGTCTGTCTCTTATAGGAAATGAATTCGGTTAAGTAAACAGCTAAAGTTAGAGTTGAGTAAATGTTTTGTGTTTGTAACAGCTTAAAGCATATAACCAAATATGGTAGCTGCTATTTAACTAAAAACCACCTTATGGTCCAGCTGTGTGCCTGGGTGTTGTTTCAGGGAATCCAGGCTTATTTATTTATTATATTATCCGTGGGTGTCCTCATAAATGAGATTCTCAAGTGGGCCTCCAAAATTAATAAAAGAATGAGCCAATGTTCAGAAATTTATTTTTATTGTAAACCCGTTTAATCTTAAAAAAACCCTACTGTTAACTATTTCCTTACTGACTCTGTAAGATGATGCTTATTTTACATAGAAGTGACCAAAAGCTAAATGCGAGGGCCAGAGTTTTTCTTACTTTTTGAGTATGCACTGGTTAAAGCTTTAAAACCTCTTCTCTGACTTCCATTTCTACCGACCTTTGAAAAAAAAATTTTAATTACCTTGAAGGTCTTTTTATTTTTTTGTATGTGTGCAGAAAAAGCTAATCGGAAATTTATTTTTTAAGTTCCAACTTGGCAAGTCTTTATCAGTGGAGAAAATTTTAACAATCACTTTTAAGGGAACAATGAATAATGACTGGTTCTGCTTACAGAATTGGTTAACTAAGCTTCTTTCTTTCTTTATTCTTTCATATCCTCCCTGTCTTTTAAAGGCCATGAAACTTCTAAGTATTAAAACAACATCTTACTGAATTCTGGGTCTCCTGGTTGTGTATGTTTGGTCACAGTTTCCAAGGTTATTCTTCTGACAGCTAAATACCTATTTTCAAAGTTTAGTTCATCTTCAGCTAAAGGAGATTTTTATGACATTTTCGTAGCGATTGGATAAAACTCTCCAACAAGAACCTCGAAAATGAATCACATGAAATACTAATCTTAGGTTTTTTTCAACATACATACGAAATGTGTATTTACAATCCTCTTTCTATTTTATTCTTATTGACCGATTCCAGACACTTTAGAGAGAAGTTTCCTCTTAACTTTTTTATTATACAACTGCTGTCTACTTAAGTTTTCCAGTGGAACTTCTCCAAAACAACTGACTTCTTCACAAACTCAGAGAAATAGAGTTAATTGAATATTGCCACCAAACATGTTGCAGATGCAGGTTACATAAACAGAACAGTTGTTCAAGGTAAGAGGGTAGTGCCACACAAATGTTAACACCAGCCCAAGAATTTTTCTCACCAACTCAGGAAGGGTGGCCAATTTTGTGAATGTCCTGGCAGTGCAAACAGTTTGGTAAACAGCCCAGTTTTGCTGTGGGTGAGCACCAGTGACAGGGTAAGTTAGATTGTGCTTCATATTTACACATTCTGAAACTTTATGAGTCATCTTTGCATTAGAAGTTTGCACCTCATAAATTTATGTTTAAAGTGCCATGTTCAACACCCACATACAATCCTAAGCAAGCAAGGCCATTCTCTTACGACTGTCACAGATACCCTCTGCTGACAGGTCACTTAGGCTCAAGTATGTGGGAAGATATTGAAGTAGTGCATACGTAGGTGGGATCTTACCGGTAACTGGCTCAGCAGAAGCATTTTCTAATTTTCTGAGACGACCTACCATCGTCAACTGTGAACTGTTAAACCAGACACTCGTGGTCTAGCCCCATACCCTATTTATTACCCTTCCCACAAGACAGTGATTTCTTTGGTAGCATCTTCTTCTACTGTAGGCCCTCCAGAAGTCACATCATTTTACTTAGTTGTTTTTTTTTTTTTTTTTTTAAAGCACACACTTTCCACCCTCAGGTTCCCAACAGCATAAGGTAAGGATGTTTTCCATCAGCAGTTAAAATGAACTGGGTCATCCTTTTCCTTTCTGAATTCAGCCAGTTAACTCTTTCATCAGAACACATCCATATACGGATTGAGTGAATTTCTTTTGCGTGCATTGGCTAAGTCTCAGATTGGACCACATCTTTCTGATTTTTACTGATGAGAAGACAAGACAGCTTGTACAATGAGAAGGATACCACAGAAACAGCCACCTACTTAACTCCAACGCTTAGGGTATTAAAAAAGCAATTTGCACTTATTTAAAAATTAACTTTTCAAAAATTAACAGTTCAAGGTAAGAAATTTGAGGTTACCTAATTTATTCAAAGAGAATAAAAAATGTATTTTTTAAAGTTTATATATTTATTAATTTGGAGACAGCGTGCAAGTTGGGGAGGGCCAGAAAGAGAAAATCCCAGCTCCGCACCATTAGTGCAGAATCCGATGTGGGGCTTGAACTCACAAACTGTACGATCATGACCTGAACCAAAGCCAGACGCTTAACCAACTGGGCCACCCAGGTGCCTCTGTTGTAATATTTAAAAGTAAGAAGAAATATCGAATTTCCCGACTTTGAACAGGAGAAATAAGTCACTTTCTATGTTCCCTTATTAAAAAGACAACTAGTTCTGCTTTGGAAAGCAAATGACCTAAAAACAGGTTTATACTCTTAATCCTGTGGTAATTGTGTTACTGCCATGTATCACATTTACCATTTCCTAGCACTGGGCCAATTGCTGTACATTTAATCCAACTCCAGGAAGTAACAACCCATTTTGCAGATGAGAAAACAGGTCTTAAGATTAGGTAATTAGTTATCACAGAGCTAGTAAGTAGTAACTTGGGCCATTCTGCTTATTCGATGGCAAGACCACATGCACCCCGTTCTGTTAAATTTCCTTTGAACCAAGTGATCAGCTGGTTAAGTTGTTAGTGGTGTCTAGATTCCAGCAGAAACTTCCTAAAGGAAGGAAATATCAAGCCATTCTGAAGGCAGGTATTTAAGCAGAGGAGTACAAGGACATTGCATTGCTTTGGGATAGGCCCACAATGGGGGAGCAGAAAAGTCACATTCAAGTACCGTTAGAAAATTTAACAGACTAGAGCAAAGACTTCAAACAAAAATTTTATTAGAGAGGAAACATCTAGAAAGGAGATCATGTCCATTCAGTGAAATCTTTTGAAACTCCCACAAAGTTCTGGTTTAATTTGGGAAGCAATTAGAAGCTTTTCGGGAGGGTAGTGAAACAGTCCAAAAATGTCTGGAACATAAGAGCAAAGTAATACAAATTGGATCCTTAAGGTGTTTCAAGGAGCCCCCAAAGAGTGTGATTCTGGCTCTGAGGTATGGAAGGAGTGGCTAGGATACTACAGTAGTGTCCAACGTTCAGGTGGCCAAAGTGAGCAGTGAGAATCAGGACCAGGGAGAACAAGAATGAAAGCTACCCAATCATGCAATCATTCATTAAGCCACCTGCTTAAAAATACCCAGGCACAATGTTAGGAACTAGGCACACAAAGATCTCCAGGCATGGTCCCTGCCCTTGAGGGACACTCACTATTTACTAGAGGAAGACAGCAATCAAGATCATTGATGATAAAGTGGCAGTACTTGACAACAGATTAAAATAAATGTCTGGCTCATGAGAAAGGAACATATTAACCAATCGGATGAAAACTACCATGCCTTTGACCCTGGGAAAAGGAATAGTAGTGCCACTTTCTAAAAAAGAACTTAGGAAAGAGTTTAGTGTTCAATATTTTGTTTCACATACATTCCATTTTGGTGTTGTTGATCTGTATGTCTAGGGCTGCCTTACAGGCAGCAAGAAATATCAAAACAAAGATCATGTAAAAGGTCCAGGATGGAGTTCCGGATTTTTGAGAATTTGAAGTCCTGTTCCCGGAGAGACTCCACCAAGAGCAAAGTTTGTATACACAAACTGATAAACCCACAAAGAAAAACGCCATGATGAAAGGCTAAGGTGTGTTTACAGTGTATTTAGATGGAAGAGAGGAAGGGTTCGGTGAAGGAAACAAATTAGCTAGATTAGGAACTGCTTCATTTAACTTCATTTACATCTCCAAATTTCACCTACAAATTATTAATTACAAAGAGAAAAAGCGAATTTTACTATTGTGAAATCCTGAACTGAGTGGAAAAATTCTAGAAATAGCGCCTTCACTTGAAGCTTGCAAGGCTATCTTTATCATTACAATTGTGACCTAATTAAATCCTTTTCACACCCTGCAAATTTGGCATTATTTTCCTTGTTCTCTGAAAGAAAAAACTGCACCAAGAGCTTTAGGAACCCATTGATACCTAGAGAAGGAATTAGTTTGCAGGTGATGGTTATTTCTGCTGTGGTTTCTGTCCTTAATGAAGAAAAATTAGACTGTACATTTAAAAAAAATACAGGTTGCCTCCAGCTCTTTTATGAGAGCCAATGTGAGGCACTAATGAGACAATTATGGAAGATTTGAGGAAGAAGCATGGGCACTGATGGCTTAAGATACTCAAAGTCAAATATAAATATATACTGTGTTTTTTAAATTGAGGGTCTTTTTTTAATGTTTATTATTTTTGAGAGAGAGCACAAGAAGGGGAGGGGCAGAGAGAGAGAGGAGGACAGAGGATCCGAAGTGGGCTCTGGGCTGGGGCTCGAGCTCATGAACCTCAAAATCATGACCTGAGCTGAAGTCAGACGCTTAACTGGCTGAGCCACCCAGACACCCCCATTGAGGATTTTTTTGTTTTGTTTTGTTTTTAAGATCGAGAAATGTTTTGTTAAAATACTTTTTTAAGAACTCAAAGGTTTCCCAAATACAACAAAAATTATCACCTGAACAAATGCAAAGAATAAGAACTACAAACTGTGTCCACCACCCAGACCCATGCTCTGCCTCCACTCAAGGGCATGAGTACCCAAAACGGTATCACTGAAGGCCATGGTGAGAGCTGACTTCCACAGTGAGTCCTGTTTGACATGTTGAGTTTGAGGTTCTCTGTCTTAGCGGAGGTACTTAGGATTTATTTACTTGGAAACAAAAATCTGGACATTGAAAAATATGGAGCTCAGGTCAAGACTGGCATCATAGATTTGGGAGGTACTGGTGTCTCACAGATGGTAGTTGAAGCCCTGAGAGTGAAGAGGACAAAAATAGAAGATAGTTAAAGATAGAATCCTGAGAAATATTAGCTCATATGGAGCAGGTGGGATGACAGGAGCCACCAAAGATACTCAGAGCAGTCTGAGAGAGAGAGGAGGACTAAGAGTAACATCAAGCAGCCACTGAGTAGAGGTCAGCAGTAAGGTCAAATTAGACAAGAATCAATTAGGTGAGAACAGGCTGGATTTGATTATTGCTAAGTAGGTCACTGTTAACCTTTAAGGTAGTGCTACCAAAGAGGGTAATTGGGAAGAGTAATTGATGCAATTGTTTAATGCCATTAAAGTAAAACAATATAGTGATAAAAGTAAACAAAGAGTATGAAAATTACCAACTGGCTTCATACAGGCCTCTTCTATTCAAATCTAAGGTTGTTTAAACCTTGATAAAACACCACATCCTTCCTTCATCACAGAAACATTTTTTTTTTAATGTTTATTTTTGAGAGAGAGCGCGCAGGCAGGGGAGGGGCAGACAGAGAGGAAGACGCAGAATCCGAAGCAGGCTCTGAGCTGTCGGCACAGAGCTCGACACAGGGCTCGAACTCATGAACCGAACCATGAGATCATGACCTGTGCCGAAGTCACCCAGGTGCCCCTTTCATCACAGAAACTTAAGATAGATTTACTTAAAACTATGGGACACATTTAAGCTTACTATGCAAGCCAGAAGGCAGGGCACTAGAATCCTTAAGCAACTCATCCCAGCTGCCATCACAGTCTGCATCTCAAAAGGCTGCAGTAGAATCCTGTAACAACTAATTGGAAACACCAGACCTTACAGCAGAACAGATTTGTATAAAAGAAAAAATTTGTTTTGTTTTCGGTTTTTCTATGTGTTTCAGTAAAATGACCTTTTAACAGTAAAATACTACTGATTCTCAACCCATGATGCCAGGCCACCATCACAAACATCTGGCTGTTTATTATAATCTTGTGTTTCTTTTTGAACACTACTTTTATTTCATCCCTGCTTATTTGCGGTTTTTATGGTTTCAGAAACAGGTAGCCATCGCTTCTCAGCCTTTTGGCTAAGATGAAGTAGCGAGACAGGTAGAAACAAGTAGTGAAAATCAAGAATGAAGAGAATGTTTAGAAGAAAACAGTAATAGGGCACCTGGGTGGCTCAGTCAGTTACGCATCCGACTCTTGGTTTCAGCTCAGGTCAGGATCTCACAATTATGTGAGTTCGAGCTCCATATCAGTGCTCGGCACCGAACTTGGAACCTGCTTGGGATTCTCTCTCCCTCTCTCTGCCCCTCCCCCACTCACACTGTCTGTGTCTCTCTCAAAATAAACAAACTTAAAAAAAACCCAAACAATCCATCAAGCAATATATTTTTTAAAGATTTGAAGTACGTTTTAACCTCTAGAATGTGCTTGTTTTCCTCATGCTAAAGGCAGCTTTGAGGTATGAATAGAACACTCTGATAGCTGTAGTTCAGCCTAAACATATTCTCCCTGATCTCACATGCCCTGAACTTCGCTGCCTTTAATTCCATGAAAGTGAACTTGACTCATCTGCTCTTTGCTTCTGCCACCAAAGGGAGGGGGTGTATGTTGACACAACAGACCCTAAAAAGAGGTATGTGCCCTGGCAGTTTGGAAAGATAGGCCTGCTCAAACTCAAAGAACATAAGAATCGAGACCACAGAGCTGTAAAAATTAAAATGTTAGTAGTCTACAAGGTAATTAACTTCTATAAAAACCTCTGAGTTAAGGAAATCAGCCTCATTCTTTGAAATTTGCTTTTTTCTTTTTTTCTTTCACTTAATAAAAGCATCTTTTAAATTTTTTTTTTTTTTCCAACGTTTATTTATTTTTGGGACAGAGAGAGACAGAGCATGAACGGGGGAGGGGCAGAGAGAGAGGGAGACACAGAATCTGAAACAGGCTCCAGGCTCTGAGCCATCAGCCCAGAGCCTGACGCGGGGCTCGAACTCACGGACCGTGAGATCGTGACCTGGCTGAAGTCGGACGCTTAACCGACTGCGCCACCCAGGCGCCCCTAAAAGCATCTTTTAAAATTCACTTGATTCTCAGGACACCTGGCTCAGTCAGTTAAGCGGCCAACTTTTCTCAGGTCATGATCTCACAGTTCGTGGGTTCAAACCCCACATCGAGCTCTTTGCTGACTACTCAGAGCCTAGGGCCTGCTTTGGATTCTGTGTCTCCCTCTCTCTCTACCACTACCCCCTACCCCACTTCTCTCTCTCTCTGTCTCAAAAATAAATAAAACATAAAAGAATGTTTTTAAAATCACTTGATTCTCTCAAAATCTCTCACAAGATGTCCATTCTATGTTTGCTTGAGTGCAGATGGGGACCTGAATTCTAACATGGTGAATGTTATGAGTGCGACACACACACATAGATGGAAGAATCTAAGGAAGCTTTTCTGCTGAAAGAGTCCAGAATGTTGAGATCACATGCCCAGTTCTCAGAATGAACTGAGGTGCACCTGTTCGGTGACTTGTTAAAGGTCCCACCTCCCCCAAGTGACAGAGCCAGGGCGAGACTGTCTCCCTGGTTTAGTGCTGTCTCTCCTGCACCGCTTTCCTTCTCCACTAGGGAAGGTTTGTGTTACTTCCCCAAACCAAGCAACCAACCAACCAACACCTGTTGACTATTAGTGGTTAGAGACAATTCAGGAAACATGAATGTGAGTCCTGCTGTGCACCTACCATTTATTTACTGCCACCAACAAGCCACCTTTTATCTTGTATCCAAAGCTGCATTTCCCTCATCCAGAGAAGTGCACTTTGCGGTTCAAAGCCAAGTGCTACAGATCAAAGGACTCAGGGTCAAAAACCCTCCTTTTCATAAGTGGCTCATCTTCAGGTGATGAGACTTTTAAGCAAGTCATGAAAGCTTTTTGACCTTCAGTTTCCCTTTTGTAAAGGTAAATCATAAGGGATGCTCTCCAAATTGCAGGACTGTGGTGATCATGGCATGTAAAAAACCATAAAGGTGCTCTAAAATGGTCCGTCTTTTATAAGGTGCATATACCTCAGCTGGTTCCATGAGTGCCCTGAGAACCCATGAAGCTACTCTTACAATGTTTAAGTTATTGCTACGAGTTACTGAGGAAAAAACATCTTGTAGTCTGCAACTTATCTTTTCCATTTGAAAACATGCTTTACTTATTTGTTACAGTCCTACTTAAAAAAAATCAAGGAGGTTTTAAAAAATAATAATAAAGGGGCTTTTTTATTTGAGCACTTAGGAGATACCGCCATGCAGCAAAAGAATACTGAATAAGGTTCAGGACCCCAGGATTCCAGCCGTTGGCTCTGCCACTGTCTTTATATGTCATTTATGGGGTCTTTGCCATGCTGTAATTTCCTCATCTGTAAAAAGAGGCTGGGCTTTCACTGGTTTCTGGTAACAGGTGCCCTTTGATAATCCAGTGAAGTCTACTGATCCCCTCCTCCTAATGTACACAGGCCTCAACTTTTGCATAAACTTCAGTGGACTCACTGCCTCATCTAATGCATAATGGACTCCAGGTAAGCAAGTCCTAACCTCACTGATCTCTTCGAGCTTTAATCATCTAAGAAATCTATAACTTTATCAATTTTGAACAAAGATGGCATTCCATTTCCAGTTAGCTATTTTATTCGTTAGAGTTCAACCTGAATCCTACACAGAGTAAGAGATTTCTGGCACTAGATCACTCCACAAATAGTTGAAATTTGTGAGGAAAAATATCTGATGGCCTCATTATTTTCTTTTAATTTTTTCATGTTTTTTTTAAATTTCTTCTTGAGAGAGAAAGAGAGAGAGGGGGAGAGGGGCAGAGAGAGAGGCGGGGGAGACAGAATCCGAAGCGGGCTCCAAGCTCTGAGCTGTCAGCACTGACCCTGATGTGGGGCTCGAACTCACAAATTGCAAGATCATGACCTGAGCCAAAGTCAGAGGCTTAACCGACTGAGCCACCCAGGTGCCCCAGCCTCAACATTATTTAGAATGAGAACTCCTGAATCTATTACCTCATATCTTAAGCATATGTGACTTCCGGCTCTCACATCTAGGCCTTCAACTAAAATAAAACGGCATTTGGTAAAACAAATTCTTAAATCTCTGTTCATATTGAAAAGCAAATTCAAGAAATTGAAATACCCCCACTCTGCTTGAAAAAATACTCGGGAAGGGGAAAAATAAACTTGGATTATGTTCTTTTTATTTGCTATTCACTGTATTGAGAATCAGGAGAACGGGTGTCAGGCTACATACTCTATCTTATATAATGACTGGCCCCTACAGTGAGTTCTTTATTGAATGCAGCAGAGCCCATTGGAATCAGGTTAAGTGCACAGGAAAGTTTTTTGGAAGAATACAAGGATATCTCAAGGAACCCAGGATAGGAAGTCAGGGTAACTTCAGGAAGAACTGGAGCCCAAGATTTGGGAATTTAGAAGCGGAAGTTGTTCTCTCTTGCTGTATCACAGAAGCTGAATGCTTCCCAGTTTCCCCTTCCCTCCGCACGTCTGTCAGACTAGCAGTCTGCTTCAGGATGCTTATGTCTGCCTGGCTCAGCCTGACAGTGACTTTCTGTCCAGATATCAACCAGGACTGATGAGAGTCTTGAAAGCCCAATTCCAAATTCCCTGCTGAGAGAATCTGATTGTTCCAACTCAAGGCACAAACACATTCCAGTGAGCTGTGAGAAGTTAGGTCACATCACTGCCTGCTTAGAAGGAGCCATGGGACCAAAATTCCCAAGAAGGGGGCTTGCCCAGATTCCCTAAAAAGAGTCAGACAGAGTGAAAACAATAGGGAAAGCAAACAACTTTCATCCCTAGGATATGGCAGACTTCAAAGCAAGGTAAGGTAAGGGCACCTGGGTGGCTCAGTCAGTTAAGCTACCGACTCTTGATTTTGGTTCAGGTCACGATCTCACAGTTCTTGAGTTTGAGCCCTGTGTTGGGCTTTGTGCTGACAGCATGGAGCCTGCTTGGATTTCTCTCTCCGCCCCCCTCTCTCTGCCCCTCCTCCACTCATTCTCTCTCTCTCTCTCCCTCTCTCAATCAATCAATCAATAAACATTAAAAAAAATTTTTTTTCCATGATCAAGCGGGATTCATTCCTGGACTGCAGGGCTGGTTCAATAAAACATTTGCAAATCAATCAATGTGATATATCATATTAATAAAAGAAAAGATAAGAACCATATGATCCTGTCAATCAATGCAGAAAAAGCACTTGAAAAAATTCAGCATCTTTCTTAATAAAAACCCTCGAGAAAGTTGGGATAGAAGGAACATACTTAAACATCATAAAAGCCATTTATGAAAAGCCCACAGCTAATATTATTCTCAATGGGGAAAATCTGAGAACTGCCCCCCTGAGATCAGGAACACGACAGGGATGTCCACTCTCACCGCTGTTGTTTAACATAGTGTTGGAAGTGCTAGCATCAGCAATCAGACAACAAAAGGAAATCAAAGGCATCAAAATTGGCAAAGATGAAGTTAAGCTTTCACTTTTTGCAGATGACATGATATTATACATGGAAAATCTGGTACACTCCACCAAAAGTTTGCTAGTACTGATACATGAATTCAGCAAAGTCACAGGATACAAAATCAATGTACAGAAATCAGTTGCATTCTTATACACTAATAATGAAGCAACAGAAAGACAAATAAAGAAACTGATCCCATTCACAATTGCACCAAGAAGCATAAAATACCTAGGAATAAACCTAACCAAAGATGTAAAAGATCTGTATGCTGAAAACTATAGAAAGATTATGAAGGAAATTGAAGAAGATATAAAGAAATGGAAAAAAATTCCATGCTCATGGATTGGAAGAATAAATATTGTTAAAATGTCAATACGACCCAAAGCTATCCACACATTCAATGCAATCCCAATCAAAATTGCACCAGCATTCTTCTCAAAGCTAGAACAAGCAATCCTAAAATTTGTATGGAACCACAAAAGACCCTGAATAGCCAAAATAATTTTGAAGAAGAAGACCAAAGCGGGAGGCATCACAATCCCAGACTTTAGCCTCTACTACAAAGCTGTAGTCATCAAGACAGCATGGTATTGGCACAAAAACAGACACATAGACCAGAGGAATAGAATAGAAACCCCAGAATGAGACCCACAAAAGTAGGGCCAACTAATCTTTGACAAAGCAGGAAAGAATATCCAATGGAAAAAAGACAGTCTCCTTAACAAATGGTGCTGGGAGAACTGGACAGCAACATGCAGAAGGATGAAACTAGACCACTTTCTTACACCATTCACAAAAATAAACTCAAAATGGATGAAGGACCTGAATGTGAGACAGGAAACCATCAAAACCCTAGAGGAGAAAGCAGGAAAAAACCTCTCTGATCTCAGCCGCAGCAATTTCTTACTTGACACATCCCCAAAGACAAGGGAATTAAAAGCAAAAATGAACTATTGGGACCTCATGAAGATAAAAAGCTTCTGTGCTGCAAAGGAAAGAATCAATAAAACTAAAAGGCAGCCAACAGAATGGGAAAAGATATTTGCAAATGACGTATCAGACAAAGGGCTAGTATCCAAAATCTATAAAGAGCTCACCAAACTCCACACCTGAAAAACAAATAACCCAGTGAAGAAATGGGCAGAAAACATGAATAGACACTTCTTTAAAGAAGACGTCCAGATGGCCAACCGACACATGAAAAGATGCTCAACATCACTCCTCATCAGGGAAATACAAATCAAAACCACACTCAGATACCACCTCACGCCAGTCAGAGTGGCTAAAATGAACAGATCAGGAGACTATAGATGCTGGCGAGGATGTGGAGAAACCGGAACCCTCTTGCACTTTTGGTGGGTATGAAAACTGGTACAGCCGCTCTGGAAAACAGTGTGGAGGTTCCTCAAAAAATTAAAAATAGACCTACCCTATGACCCAGCAGTAGCACTGCTAGGAATTTACCCAAGGAATACAGGAGTACTGATGCATAGGGGCACTTGTACCCCAATGTTTATAGCAGCACTCTCAACAATAGCCAAATTATGGAAAGAGCCTAAATGTCCATCAACTGATGAATGGATAAAGAAATTGTGGTTTATATACACAATGGAGTACTACATGGCAATGAGAAAGAATGAAATATGGCCTTTTGTAGCAACGTGGATGGAACTGGAGAGTATTATGCTAAGTGAAATAAGTCATACAGCGAAAGACAGATACCATATGTTTTCACTCTTATGTGGATCCTGAGAAACTTAACAGAAGACCATGAGGGAAGGGAAGAAAAAAAAAAAAGGTTAGAGAGGGAGGGAGCCAAAACCTAAGAGACCCTTAAAAACTGAGAACAAACTGAGGGTTGATGGGGGTGGGAGGGAGGAGAGTGTGGGTTATGGGTATTGAGGAGGGTACCTGTGGGATGAGCACTGGGTGTTGTGTAGAAACCAATTTGACAATAAATTTCATACTTAAATAAATAAATAAATAATAAATAAAACATTTATTTGATGAGAGCTAAAAGGATTAAACGAGACAATGCACACACAAAAATAAATAAATAAAAATAATAAAATAAAATAAAATAAAAGAAATATTTTAAAGCAAGGCAAGGTAATCAACAGTATCCAGAGCATCCTGTAGTAGCTGAGGACGGAACACTGATGCTTGTTCCCAAGGTCCAGTCTCTTCTTGCTACGACTCCTCAACACTCAGAAGAAGCCTTTGTCTAGAGAAGATATCTATAGCCCAGCAACTCCCAGTTAGCATGGGAAGCGAGTATATTATCTGCTCCATATCTCTTTCCAGATGTGTACCAACAGTTAGGATTGTATGTTGGCAACCACATTCTGAAATCCTTATCAAGAAAATTTTAACTACAGAGTTACAATAAATAATACAGATTTTCATAATATAAGTTTTGGACCATTTAACCACCTATTTATTAATCTCTATAGTGTCTTTTCAAGACAGTTGGGAAAGTGTAGATTAGCCTTGAAACTATGAAACTGTATTCCTTAGCACCATTTTGGTTAGCTAAATATATAAGTTCACCTGAGCTAGCTACAGAAAGATTAGAAATTGATTTTAAAAATACAGTGATATTTAAGGATATGAGGCTAAAAGGGTTCTAGCTGGGCAGAAACCAGGAAGCTAAAAAGTATTAGGAACCCCATCATCCTCCCCCCATGATTCCCCCACAGTTTTCTCTGGTTCTTTTTGAGAGTCTAATTCATTATTTTCCCTGACAACCGGCTTTTACCTGCTTCTAATTCATAAGGTGGAATATGACCGCTAACAACAGTGAGTTTATCCACTTACTGAGGTGATTTCTTGAAATATGAATTTGTGTGTATATTTTGTTTTGTACTTCCTTCTGCCTCCCACCCCCCTGAGCCATCTACATTGACTAAAAGAGAATTAGGAAGGTTCCAGACAGTATGTAAAGATAATGAAACAGTCAATGCTTAATGCTTTCTTTCTTTCTTTTTTTTTTTTTAATTTAAAAAAGGGGCTTTTTTTGTAAGAGTCTTTCAGAAACAATAGTTTTGGAAACCAAAGCTTTTCTTCTTTTTTTAAAGAGCAGCTTAAGGTTCACAGCAAAATTAAGGGGAACTTAACAGAGATTTCCCACACATGCATAGAAGCCAAAGCTTTTGATCTGAATGAGGTAGGTTTTTGTTGAAGGGAGAAAAGGATTGTGAGAATTGGAAGGAAAAGCCTCAAAGGAAGCAGGGCAGAGAATTTATGTGCTAATAATAATACATTGGAAAGAGGCTGCAAGAAACTCCTGACTGTAACCACCCCTTCCCCAGGGAGAAGGGAGGTGAGGTCAGCAGAGCCTGGGATAAGGGACCAGGATCTCTGAGGAACCATGTGGATGGAGGCAGAGTTGGTCTAGAGAGATGATGAGTACCTTACACCAGGGCTGGGAGCCACATGGGAGGGCCCAGCTGGCCTGCAGATCATGGGCCACTACTGGAGTGAGCCCACACTTACCCTGATCCTTTGTGCCAAGGAGCCACAACTAGCTGGGCGTTTTGCTTTGCTACCTGTAGAGGCCCTTCCACTGACAAAAGTGAGCACATCACATCACCTGGGCCCATCCAGCAGAAGGGGCCCTCCTGGACTCAGGAATTCGAGGACCTCCATCTGATCTCCCCACACTGATAATCAGCCTTTTCAACAGAGCAGGATATTCCTAAGCTTTCCAAAGGAGAAGGTGGGTGACCTCAAAGGGCAGTAGTGGTAGTGGGGAAAGGATGCCACTGCCCCTGTACTTGGCTATTTCTGAACAGTGGGGAACTTGACCTTGTCACAGAGTCACATAGATTGCTGCTCTCTATCTCCAAGTCCAGTTCTAAATTGTCAGGGAAGGGATTCTAAATGGCTTTGTCTGGGTCAAGTGTACACACCTGTTTAACCAACTGTGGAAAGAGAAGTAGAGATTCATCTACTTTAGGTGGTGGGGATATTTTATGGTGATGTCACAGACTGGGCATATATTCCAGGGTGCTTTCATATGAAACTCTTTCCACAGTTATACTTCATAGCATCAGATCATCACATATATGTTAGTTAGCTCTCAGACTTATAAAATTTAATGAACTATTATGTAATCTTGGATCCAATATTTCTGTGCCCCAGATTTTTCCACTTAAAACCACAAAGACATTAGCAAAAGTATCTCAAAATTTCTTGTCTTTACTTAAGATTCTATGATTCTCTTTATCTCACCATTATCTGTAGATGGCTACAGGCTGATCATTCAGAGAGCCAGTACTGAAAAATTAAATTCTGTGCTCAAATAACCAATACCTTCTATACATGCAAACACATTACCTACCTGCTGCACAGCACAGCACTACCCGGTCATACTGCCCACTCTCACCACCCACACACACATTCATATGTCAGAGGTTGCTTGTTTCCACTCTTCAGGATTAAAGTCCTTGTCTTGGAACTGTGAGAGGAGAGGGGACTTTTGTGGGACAGATGGGCTGAGGTGGAGAGAGAAGGCTGGAAAGGGCAGAGTGAAGTGTCTCCTCCAAATCCCTTGGTCTGATTTGGCATCCTCCGTGCCGTGAGGGCCTGGAGGCTGGAGCTGAGTGAGTTAGTCAAGAAGACTCCGTGAGATTTTGAGTACAAGCAGAGCAGCTCCAGAATCCCAGGTGACATGTGTGGTTGGAGTGTGGCTGAGACTTCCCTAAAGACTGGCAGCTGTGGGAGCAGACCCTATGCCCTGGACAAAGACTCTGGAGATGTCAGAGGCTGGTGAACTGTCTCCCTGCAGCCTTATAAGGAGTAGATGTCATGAAGCTGGAGCTGAAGTAAAAGAAGAAGAAAGCAAGCCCAAAGTACATGTCAAGCAGGGTGCTGGCATGGTTTGGGGAATCTGCTTACTTAGGACCCACTTTACCTGAGAACCAATGTGCTGCACTGACTCAAATAGACACGAAAGACCTTTAAGAGCCACAAAACTTTGTTTCCAGATGTTATGGGGTAAATTATGTCCCTAAAAATTCATAGTTGAAGCTTATTTACTTATTTATTTTGAGAGACAGAGAGAGGGCGCATGTGAGCAAGGGGCAGAGAGAGAGAGAATCCCACAAGGGGCAGAGACAGAGAGGGAGAGAGAAGTGGGGCTTACCCAAAGCGGGGCTTGAACTCATGAACCATGAGATCATAATCTGAGCTGAAGTTGGATGCTTCACCACTGAGTCACCCAGATGCTCTCACATGTTGAAGTTTTAACTCCCCAGTACTTCAGAATGAGGCCATATTTGAAGCCAGGATCTTTAAAGAGGTAATTAAATTAAAATGAAGTCTTCTGGTGGACCCTCCTCTAATATGATTGGTCTCCTTATAGAATGAGGAAATTTAGGCACAGACGCATACAGAGAGGGAAGATGATGTGAAGAGACAGGGCGAGGATGGTCATCTACAAGAGGAGGACAGAGGCTGGAACAGATCCTTCCCTCATCACCCTCAGAGGGAACCAACTCTGCCAACACCTTGATCTTGGACTTTTAGCCTCTCGAATTGTAAGAAAATAAACTTCTGTTGTTTAAGCCACTGGGTTTGTGGTACTTTGTTACAGCAGCCCTAGAAAACTAATACTAGGTCATTGTTTTCTGAAGGAAATTTCTTGATTTCTGCCCTTTATAAACTTCCTAATAAAACAGACTAAAGATTTATTGAATTATAACTGTGTGTGTGTGTGTGTGTGTGTGTGTGTGTGTGTGTTTTAAGAACAGGGAGAAGACATTAGTATTATCCACGTAAAGCTAAACATGTCACAACAGAACAGAAAAAAGAGCTACACCTTTAGCCTAGCTAGTGACTGATGGCATCACAAATAGTAAAATGGCCAGTTTCAAGTGATTTCATAATGTTCTCTGAAAGAAACCAACTAGCTGTTTAATTATTGAGTCCTACAGGATTTCCCACAAAAGGATTATTTTAAACTCAGAGCAGCCTTGAAAGGTGCTCGTTGACCATCCCGGGACTCCAGTCTATAGGAATTCACATGGACACACCAGAACAAACTGAGAATATGGTGATGGTTAATGGCATTAATAGGCTAATTGTAAGTTGTTCTGCTCCTTTGGTGTTCTCGAGCAGAAATATCAAACAATCTCTGGTGAGTATCTTGCAAAATACAAATGCCTATTGCATACTGCAATTTCAAGTTGTATACCAAACATGAGATCAGCTGACAGTTTCCTGAAGTCTCACCAAATATGGCAAAGCATGACGCTATTTACTGGAAACAAGCGATTTGTTTTATTGCCTACATTTTGAACACTTAATATAGAGATACCCAGGCAGTTTCCTATTTCAAAAAAACTTCAAAATAAAACCAGAAAGAAAGACAAACAGACAGTGGGACAGAGAGAGAACTACAGAAAAGTGGGATCTTCTGGCCAAATTGTTTTACTCTTGACTTTGGGCTACAGGAAAAAAAAAATCCCTAAATGAAGGTGCCTTTCTTTTGTTTCTCTAAAGGTTTCTTGTACAGAATACATTTCATTTTCCAATTGTGACATGAAAAAATTAAATAGAACAATGTTGGATGTCTGCTGGGTCAGAAAATTACTTTAATATTCTATAACTACTAATTGAAACCGGAATAGTATTCTTTTCCAAATGAAGCAAATTACAGTGGGCCTGGCAAAATAAATTTGATTGATATTATGACAGTAGCAACTGAAAACTGAAAATGTTATGCTACATTCAGGTCATGTAATAAATCAATTCTTTTGAATACAAAGAAGCTTTTGCTAGTAAAATATCCATTTATCTCCAACCCTATTAAAAATATATGCGTAACAATACTTAAATTACACTGGCTTGAATTTATATCTTTGTTAAGTTCTGCCTATATTATCTTCCCTATGTACCTTAGAAGAACTTTGTGATTAGGGAAAAAACTGATTCTTTCTCTGCTCTAATCACCTGATTCAAATATTTTTGGCTCATCAACTTCCATAAAATGAGCTTTTCCCCCAAAATATGCTCAGGAAAAATTTGAAGGGGAAACCAAAGAAAGGGTGACTTACGCTTACTCCTGGTAGGTGCCAAGATTTTTCTCTTCACTTAAATTTGAAACCTGAGTCATTTTTGAAACTTATCTTTCTTTATCCTTTATATTCAGTCAAATACCAAGTCCTGTTAATTCTTCATTTGTATTTTCTCACACAAATATGCATTTTTTTCCTAGTCTTATTGTCACCTTTTCGTTCAGTCCCTTTTCATCTCATGCAATTTCAACCTCTATTTCTTCTATCCTCCAACCCATTCTTTATATTGTTCCCAGAATAATTCCCCGTCAACACTACTTTTCTCATTCATTGCCTTGCTAAATTTAGAAAACACATCACAACAAACAATTCAATGAATCTCCAATGCTAATAGAACAAAATCAAAATTCCTTAGATAAGCATTTTGTTAGGCTAATTCAGTACCATTAAAAGTTTACTCTGCGGGCGCCTGGGTGGCGCAGTCGGTTAAGCGTCCGACTTCAGCCAGGTCACGATCTTGCGGTCCGTGAGTTCGAGCCCCGCGTCAGGCTCTGGGCTGATGGCTCGGAGGCTGGAGCCTGTTTCCGATTCTGTGTCTCCCTCTCTCTCTGCCCCTCCCCCGTTCATGCTCTGTCTCTCTCTGTCCCAAAAATAAATAAAAAACGTTGAAAAAAAAAAAATTTAAAAGTTTACTCTGTAGTTAAATGCCAGTGACCCTGGCTCACTGAAAAAAGCAAAGTTAAGGGCTTTGGGTCAGATGACCCTCCTACCTGGCACTTCAAACCTTTGTCCTGTGTCTCATCACCAGATTTCTCATTGCCCGGTCCCTTCAGACGTATAGTGAGCTGGGATTCCTGCTTGGCTTTGGATTGAGCTTCTTCCCAATAGGGGCTTCTGAGATGCAGCTCTATATGGTGCAGCCAATGATAGCCTCTGACAAATTTGACTCAGCTGGGGAGCAACACTCTAGCATTCACCAGCTGGAAATGGGAGATCAGATAGCCTTTAACGCTCTCTTCAATATGGCCTCTACATATATTTTTTGCCTTTCCTCCCTATCTAAATGATTTATTTCAGCAAAGAGTCCCCTTATGGTACCCTAAATCTCTACTCACCTATCTTAAGCCCCCAACTATGACAGCCCAAAGGAAAATTTTGTATCAGAATCCCTATTATTCATCACCAGAGAATGATGAGGTCCCTCCTATTTGTTTTTTAGGATGGTTTCTACTAACATATGGATACAATCTGGGAATCCAGTATGACCATCTCTCTGCTTCATCATGTTGTTTCTGTAGACAATAGGTCTCCTCATCTTTGCCATTAACCACGTATGACCAGGTCTAGTAATCCACTTGAGGGCAGAGTCCCCTCCAGCTCTGTCTCTGTCTGACCTCTTGGTTTGCCATTCTCTACCTGATGAAATAAATAGAGAGCCTCAGTGAAATGTTTTGTTGTTGCTGTTATTGTTGCTTTCCCCCATGAGGGTGTCAGATCCCAGGTTAGCAGGGCAGTGTGAGAAAAACAGTGGTTATGTTTCTATCCAAGGTATCCCTTTGTCCCATCTTAAGAAAGGCCCTTTCCAGGGTACCTGGGTAACTCAGTCGGTTGAGTGTCTGACTTTAGGTCAGGTCATGATTTTGTGGTTCGTGAGTTCGAGTTCCGCATCAGGCTCTGTGCTGACAGCTTGGAGCCAGGAGCCTGCTTCAGATTCTGTGTCTCCCTCTCTCTGCCCCTCCCCTGCTTGCATTCTGTCTGTCTGTCTGTCTGTCTCTCTCTCTCTCAAAAGACAAATAAGCATTAAAAAAAAATTAAAACAAAAAAGGCCCTTCCCAATTTGGTCTTTAAAGGAGAGATGTCTTCCATAGACCCATCTTCCTGTCCTTTCCTCCCTCCATCTTTCCCTACTCTTCATTAAGGGGTTTATCCTCTCTCTGAGGAAATTCCTTCCATAGAAGGAAGAGGAGGCACTGTCCAGAGAAAGCATTTTGGTTCTTGAAAAGTTGAGGTCCTCAGGCTTTGATAAAGTGTTTTTTGGGGCACTGAGGCTGGTTCGGTCAGCTCTGGAGGGGAGGGACAGACACCAAGCCCCCGAATGAGGGTGAAAGTGGATGTTCTAACCCCAGTCTCATTTCCCCACTATGAGAACTGCAATCAGTTTCCCTTGCTGGTAGCCTAGCTAGTAATCACACCTCACCAAAGCAAGCATTACTTTTGGTTAAGATAACACAATGTAAACTCACCTTGAAGAAAGGATATTTCTCCTATTTAAAAAAAAAATTATTGTTTATTTATTTTTGAGAGACAGAGAGATAGAGCATGAGCAGGTGAGGAGCAGAGAGAGAGAGGGAGACACATAATATGAAGCAGGCTCCAGGCTCTGAGCTGTCAGCACAGAGCCTGACGTGGGGCTCGAACTCACAGACTGCGAGATCATGACCCGAGCTGAAGTCAGATGCTTAACCCACTGAGCCACCCAGGCGCCCCAAGATATTTCTCCTATTAGCATGGCTTTTTTTCTTACTCTTTTCAGAAAAAATGGAACCCACTGTTTTTGTTGGCAAGAGACACTTGTTTCTTTACTGGACCCAACTTAAAGACTTGAGTCACCACATCAACTGTCTAAGAGAGGTGGCTCAGGCTTAGCTCAAATTCTTCGGACTCCAAGTTTCCCCTTGATAGAATTGAGACAATAAGGGGGATATTCTAGTTTATCCCATCTCTCACTATTATGGTGCTCATATAGCAATTATATAACTTCTCCTTTACAGCTCATGTGTAGGAGATACATGTGGACTTTGTGGGATATACATAGATAGATGGGACAATCTGAATTCTAGGAGTGTAGAAGCTAACAAATGATGTAAGTTATGTCAGCAACTAGTCATGACATAAAAAATGAAATAACTGTGGGACCCAAGGAATTTTACAAAAATCCCCTACCCCTGGACAAGCAGAGCAAGACTAACTCCATTTTGTGCTACACCCACCGTCTCATGTATAACCCCCACATGACCTACTTATTGCTTAAGATACTCCCCCACCCTAGTCAAGACACTGAGCACACCCTTACTGGAAACTGGCTCACTTAGGAATGCAGAACCCCTAACCACCAAAGAATGTAAACCCCACCTTTTGCTCGCCAAACTCGCGTGCCAATTCTGACCAGAGTGATAGGCTAGTTCAAACAGTTACTATAGGGTAAATTGTAATTCAATTGGCCACCTGCGTGTGGACTGACAGGACTATGCAACTTTCTGTGTGTGCTACAACCTCATTGGCCACTGACCCCCATAAAACTGCTACGCCTCTTAACCTAGGGGTCCAAGTCCCTGCTCCGCTGTGTCGGGTATACTTGGTCCCAAGATCGAACTTGTAAATAAACCCTCATGCGTTTGCATCGGTATCAGCTCCTTGGTGGTCTCTCGGATTCGAAATTGGGGGCATTACATAACTAACAGGTTGCAAATGAGGATGGAGGGATGTTGATTTTAACTGGGGAGGGTTGATTTTGATCAGAAAAGATTTCTTGGAAGTGGTGTCATTTAATGTCCTTCATATGAGTAGGGTTTTAATAGGTGAACAATGGCGTTAAGGTAGATGAAATAACATACACAGACCTAGAGTAATGGAGAATATGGCACTGTTGGGGGAACAGTACAGGTAAAGCAACAAAAATGCATTTTCAGTCTTGAGAAAAGACTGTTCTCATCTAATTTTTTGTTGAGAAATAGAACTCTATGTTAATGAGAAGACTGGGTTGGAAAGACACATATCAAATACTTGATAGGGCTGGTGAACTTTGCTTAGACATAGCATGCTTCCTTAAGGTCATCTGTAACTAGCAGAAATCCAGTCCTGCCACTTCTTATGCCTTGGAGGATCTTCTCTGTTGTTTCAGGCCTTGTATCTCCCTATCAGTGCCATTAACCAATTTTGAATTCTAGTAATTCATAGAAAGGGTCAAAGTCTCTCTTTGTATTATATCACACTTGAAATACCTCTGAAAGTACATAATAGAAACATAGGTGACTTTATCATTAGAAAAGAAAAACCATTAAAGCAAATAATGTGCTAATATCACTTTAATATTTACCTTCTTATTCATGATGGTTACTATGTATTTTTGAAGATCCATAAAATTGATTTTCTACCCACTGGGGAATAAATGGGCTATTTAAAACCAGAGGCTCACAAACAAATCCCCTGAGGTGCATGAGAGCACATTTCCCTCCTGATAATCACCCACAATTAGGACAGATTCTTGCAGATACATAAATTAAAGCAATAAAATGAGATAACTATAAATAGCACTGTTTATTCACACTGAAGGAATCGAGCTGAAAACTACAAATCCTTCCTCAAAATAACTTTGTTCTGTAGTTGCAAGCATTGACAAGAATAGGTTATGGAATCTCCAGATGGAAGAAATCCTAGTCTTTTCTTCTGAACTAGACTGGATCAAACCTTTCAAAGGGACAAGAATCTGTCTTGCCCTGATCAGCCCTATCAGTAAGCATCCACAGATGAGGGCAAAAATGACCTGAGAGTGCTAATGCGTGTTTCTTACTGGTGACACCTATACAGCATTCCTCTCATAAGACGTGAGACCTGGACAAAGGCCAGAAGATCTCACATGCTATGGCAGTGCTCAGGGACAGAGTATCTCTTCTTATCCATGGTTGGGTTGGTTGAGAACTGTGTCCTGAAGAGGCTTCTGAGATACTAAATCTGAAATCAGGATACCAATTTGGAGGTCTGTGGGGAGATTGAGAGCCAAGGTATGGAAGCAAAATAGAACAAAGAGCCAAAATCAGGGATTCTGAAGGGCTTGGGGTGGACTGGGTCCCTTTAAAAGATTTGTTATGAGGTGGACCACACTTCCATTCATGGCTTTTTTTTTTTTTAAACGTTTATTCACTTTTGAGCTGTCAGTACAGACCCCAATGTGGGGCTTGAACTCATGGACCACGAGATCATGACCTGAGCTGAAGTCGAATGCTTAACCAACTGAGCCACCCAGGTACCCCCATTCCTAGGTATTGAGTACAGATACTATTTCTCCAGAGCAAGTTTTCTTAATGTGAACTGCAAGACAGACAATCGACTAATTAAAGAACATGTTTTGCATAACAGAAATTTCTTACAATTATAATCAAGAACTAGCACCAAAATAAGAAAAATGAAATACTATGGTTCACACGGGCTAGGAATACATTGCTGCTTTGTGTGCCTGGCTGCTCATTTAACTCTGCTTTCTTTTGTAATCTCATACTAATTTTGTGTTTTGTTTGTAATAATAATGGAAGTGATAAGAATTGTGTATAAGAGAGTCTCTAGATCCTAACTCCATCTCCCATGGAGATAATTATGTTTACAACAAATTTTTTGATAATGTGCACTTTCCATAGGAGTACAATTTATGCACAAAGGTAGAATATATACTTTTGTTTACATTTCTTTGCTATAAATTTAATATTATTTATTTCAAAAATACAGAAAATGGCAAGAAGTATATCTGGAAAAATGCACCCTCAAGGACTTTATAATCCAGTTTAGGTAAGACCTGCCCATTTCTCCAGCTATTCAATCAGTTACAAAAAAAAAAAAAAGTTAATTATGTTTTAGAATCATCAAGTCTTAGAGATGAAAACAAAGTCAGAAATCATCTGGTTCCAACTATCCTCTATTGTATGAAATATGAGAAATCATGAGTAAAGGAAATTCTGAGGCCACGGAAAGGTTGGGCAGGTATTGCCAATACTGGGTAAGATTTGTGCCAGGAGATACCTCAGGGCATTTCAGAGGGGAGTCAGAATGCGGAGGAGCCTCCTTGCTTACCGAATAGAGTCTTTACTATACTGAAGACTTACATGTACTGAAGTTAGAATTCTCAGAAAAAAATATTTTCACCGACTTCATGAGTAAATGCCATTCCTTTCAATGATGTGTTTTGCAGTGTAAGTTATTGTATGTTCCTTTGAGAAGTGTCACTACAATTGTGATGGATTAAATCTTTGATGAGGAAGTACAGTGTTCAATTCTGCATGGTACATGCTTTATAAAAGGGGGAATATTGGTAAAGTGTGCTAGAGGATTAAAAGAACATTAGATTTCTATCTCGGAAATGTTAAATATTAAAAAAAAAATTTTTTAAGTTGTATTTATTTTGAGAGAGAGAGAGAGTATGAGCAAGGGAGGGGCAGAGAGAGGGAGAGAGAGAGAATCCCAGGCAGGCTCCGAGCTGTCATCGAGGAGCCCAATGTGAGGCAAACTCACGAACTGCGTTGATCTCAGTATCCTAACTGTAATGAACTATATGCAAGTGGTTTTTTTTGTACGAGGCAGTTGGTGCTTTTATATATTTTGTTTCAACAAATGCAATAGGCTTGCAAGATAGAGGTCACTTAGAGATGAAGACAGGGAAGTCCAGAGTGGGTATGCCCTGTAAAATATAACAGATAGTGGCCAAGCAAGGGTTTCAACTGGATCTGACCTACTGCAAAGTTAAGAAAAGATTCTGGGAGAAATAGTTGTTTCTTCAACCTTTAGACTCATTCTAAGAGAAAATCTTTTAATTTTTTTTTAAGCTCTCATCAGAGTCTTCAGGATCCTCAAAATTAAACCCTGGTGAACTAACCTAGTCGTTTCTTATAAATTGGAACTCGATATTCCCGTTGTCTCAATATCACCCAGGGAGTATTTTATATAAAACCCTACAAAGATAGAACATATACAGAAAAGAAATTTAACCTGTCTTCTTTTAAAAGATAGCATTAATTTTATTAGTTTAATTTTCTGACATTTCAAAGCATGAATCAATTTTATTATAAATATACTCACATATTTTAAAAATACAGAAACTAGAAATGAAAGAAATCAATTCTAACTCCATCAGACTTAAAAAGGCAATTGCTTGCATGTTGTTGTGACTTTTAAATTTCATAGTTTTTTTTCTTTTGCATATTTTTAAAAACCTAATATATATTATGAATACAGAATATCCCTTTTTCACCTCTAAACTTTGATATATAAGAATTGGTCATTTAATCTTGACTCTTCTGTTAAGGCAAATTAGACCAGAAAGAGTGGGTAGAAAGAAAAAGGACAAAAAGGATGGAAAAAATTTCCTTCAGCCCTTAATATGTTAAATTCTAATTAAAAAAATTTTTTTGGTAACATTTATTTTTGCGGGACAGAGTAGGAGCGGGGGAGGGGCAGAGAGAGAAGGAGACACAGAATCTGATGCAGGCTCCGGGCTTTGAGCTGTCAGCACTGAAACCAATGTGGCACTCAAACCCATGAACATGAGACCATGACCTGAGTCGAAGTTGGATACTTAACTGACTAAGCCACCCAGGTGCCCCTCCCAGTCCTTAAATATGTTTGTAAAATACTACTCAGGGTCTGGATGAATGAGAGAATCAGGTGAAGGAGATGGAGATGCTTAGCTTGGAGAAAAGAAGCCACAGGGACCATGACAATTGTGTGTAAATGTTTGAATGAAAAGTCTTAACTGCTTGATCTTCTGATAAAGCCAGCCATGTTCCAAATTCTAGAGCAAGAAATATCCAAAACTCTTGGCATGTCGAGGGGGTTAGACTTCCTTAGTGTGGCTCTAGAAGCAGAATTAGAATTGAGGGATTTAAAGTCCCAAGGATGCCCTCCAAGAATTCAGCTCAACCACAAGAAGAACTTTCTGTATGAGGGACATTTTATCAGGGTAAAAGGGCTTTAATCTTATGCACTGAGTCTAAGTCCTGGATCTACCACTAATAGCTGTATGATCTTGAGAAATGTACTTAAACTCCATGAGTTACTCAAAGAATAACTCATCAGTAAAATATTTCCTCACCAAAAAAATATAGGTAATAATACAATTTTGAGGCTCATCTGTGATCATTTATATAAAGGCCCAAATATAATGTCTAGCATTGAGCAAGTAAAACAGAATGTTAATGGGAAGTTTTTTTGTTGCTCTGGAATTAACAGTTGGAATCCAAAGATGAGGGCAAAGATGTCAAGGACCCAACAATAATAAAGGAACAAAGATCAGATATCCTTTCAGGACTTATCAAGAAGTGGCTAAACCAGTCCTGCTTCTCTATCCTTCATCTCTGCCACCTGCTCCCAGTCCCTAGAAGCAGGCAGGAGCCAGGAGGAGGGAATTCTGGAGAGTCATTGTATCCTTGGGGGGTACATTCTGATCAGATGTTTTTCCTGCTTTCTTCACATTTACCAATGGGGCATCTGCTTGTACCATCAGTGGGCTGGTCTACCTCTGTCTATTTGTTAAGTGGAAAAGAGAATTGGAAGGAGGGCAGAGCAGAGAGAAGGGTAGAGGCCAGAAGCTTCCATGACCCACATTTAGCATTTGGGGATAGATGTATGATTTTACCATGGATCAGAGGGATGCTGTGGCAGGCAGCCAGGCTTGAGGTTGTCTCACTAACATCCAAGAGAACTGGCTGCCAGGAAAGTAGACCCTGGCCACAGGAAACAGTGGGGTGAATCACCAAGAATGGGGCAGATGGTCCAGAAGGTGAAGTGAGGGGCCTCCTATAGGGCCTCTGGAAAATTCACATAAGCAACAGTGAGGGAAACAGATTTGGACATCTGCCACAGAGAGGGAGCCAACAGCCAGCACCGCCAGAGAGGCCTTCGACACCCCAGGTGGGTAAGAAACACTTGTCTACCGTTCCGTCCCTCTTCCCCGTCTCCACACAGAGAGGAGGAGAGTAGGCAGCAGAGGGGGGCAGGGAAGCCCCTCCGTGGTTGGGGAGCTGGCCAGGGCTGGGAGAGGGAACATGGTCATTGTATTAAAGCCAGATTTTTAACTGGACTAAACTGGACAGGGCATTTTATCCCTGAAAGTGACAAGAACTCTACAGGTCTACCAGAGATCTTGTCAGGGGACACAACAGGGAGATTGCAGACTTTGCAGAGTTGAAGACGGGGATCGTAGAAAAACAAAATCTTTCCAGGTTTCACCCTCCTATGAACTAGGAGTGTTTGATAAACCAGATGCGGTAGCTAATATTTTCATTAACAACAAAGTGGCAACAGGCACGACTGAATGATACAGCTTGGGGAAAATGCGCTGGTGATGAGTCACTGTGTGATTATGCGGGTGGGTTTCCCCTGAAGGGACTGGAACTTCTCGCAGCCAGCTGTCCTCAGAAGAGGTCAGTGGTAGGGCAGGAAATCAGAACTCTCGCATCTACAGTCAGACTGGCTGGATTTCCCAGGAAAGGCACCTTCTGAGGCACTGATGAGCTCCTGGGCACTTGGGCTGCTAGCCACGACGTGCTTCCTCCTGGAGCATTGACTCATTCTCTGTGTTCCCTTTCCCATTCATTGTCCCTGACTGTCATTAAGATTTGATCAACTTCTTACATATTTTGACTTCTGATGTCCTGAGAATTAAAGGGAAAGGTACTTAACCAGTACAGAGGAGGGTTGTGACTCCTGACTTGAGGCCACAGTGGTGGCAGGTGCAGCCGGCCTTGGGTACTAGCTGAGAAGAGCTTTGCCCAGAAGTGATAATCTCACAGCAGCCAATTACACCAGAGGTAGTGGCAAAAATAGGGGTACCCGAGGGACAGGTTGCTGATGCACATGACAGGGTACGCTGAGAGATTCTCAAGATTCTTAAGCACAGCAGGGGACGCTGAGGGTGGGGGACTGCTTTATGTCAATAAAACTAGTGTGAGTCAAGCCAAAAGTTTTTATTTATTTATTTATTTATTTATTTATTTATTTATTTATGTTTTCATTTTACTTTTGAAAGAGAGACACAGTGAGAGTGGGGAAGGGGCAGAGAAAGACGGAGACAGAATCTGAAGCAGGCTCCCGACGTGGGGCTCGAACTCACAGACTGTGAGACCATGACCTGAGCCGAAGTCGGATGCCCAACCGACTGAGCCACGCAGGAGCCCCAAGCCAAAACTTTTGAGCTGTGCTATAATTGGAGTTATCCAACCATGGAATGAGCTCCTTGCTGCTACAAGTATTTGAAAGATAAATATTTTCCTATTAGGGAATCTTCTAAGGGTGTTCCTGTGACATTCATTTATTCAAATGTATTTATTTTGCATTTACTGTGTATCAAGCATTATGCTAAGTTTACTCACAGTCCCTATTAGTAACCAGTTTTATAGATGAGGAAACCAAGGCTTAAAAGTTACATACGTTGTAGGGGCGTGTGGGTGGTTCAGTCGGCTGAGCATCTGACTTCGGCTCAGGTCATGATATCAGGTTTCCTGAGTTTGAGCCCCATGTTGAGCTTTGAGCTGACAGTGTGGAGCCTGTTTCCGATTCTCTGTCTCCCTCTCTCTCTGCCCCTCCCCCGATAATGCACTCTCTCTCTTTCTCAAAAATAAACATTAAAAAAAGTTACATAAGTTGTCTAAGATCGTAACAGCTAATAAGCAGTAGAGATAGGGTGTGACAACAGGTTGTTGAACTCTAACCACTACCCTGTACTCACTCCAAAGGTGAGTATGCTAGAGCCCACTAGTCTAGTGGGGGAGGATGAAACAACTATAGACTGATCCACTGTGTAGATATGCACAAATTGTTATGGGCACATAACATAAGGGAAGGAGAAGAGGGAATGGAGTGGATGGTCAGGAGAGGCTTCTTAGAGGATGTGTCTCCAAGACTGTGTCTTAAATGGTGTGTGGGAGTTAGAAGAAGGAGGGAGCATCATGGGGGTTGGTGAAAGGAGGCTGACATTCCAGACAGAGGGGCCAGGGAAATGATTCTTCCACAAGGGCAGTTCAATAAATATTCGTTGAAGTAGCTGAATGACAGCATGGACAGGTCAAGACTCAACATAGCTTTTCAAAGACAGGAGTGGGGACACTCCAAACTCATCAGCAAGAAATGCAAAGGGCGAGTCAGGGAGTGCCGGTGAGGCTGTAGTTATCCTGGAAGACCATGAGCCAGATGGTTAAAGAAAAGCAGCTGTGGGGACAGCGGAAATGTTTGGAGGTTGCTTTCCGAGAGCAGAGTTTGGAGCGTAAGATCTCTGAGGTGGAGCACTTTCAGATGATGAGAAGATGCATTGGGTCACTGTGGCAGTGTTGTCAGAAATAAACAGGTGGTAAAGGTCACTGGAGTTTGAAGAACATCCCAACATTCTGAGGCTAGGGAGATTCCTTACGACATTAAGAATCTGTAATTCTATTAATTACCTGGCTTTTCTTGAAATGAATGTGTTTGTAACATGCCTATTATCATTATACAAAAGCTGGTTGCCTAATTAAAAGTTGCTGTTTTACTCAGCTTTCTCAAATATACTGCCAGGGTGTTACGATCAAAGCCTGTGATTTTTGTAATAATACCCAATTAAGCATTTCAGTTTCGTGATGTGAGGACACAGTGTCGATTTGTGACTCTAACACCCCATAACCTGGTGCAGTGAAAATATATAGGTCCGGTTCATTGGTTTGCATGCAACCCATCAAGTTCACATATATATTACCTTAAACAAATTTTCAATGTAGGCTTAAGGAAACAAGCAGCTTAGCTAGAGGGCTGTAAAAGTCTTAGCCACTAGAGGCATCTTTGGTGTTTATAGAAATCCTGAGGTTCGGGCACCTAGGTGGCTCAGTCGGTTAGGCACCTGACTTCTGTTCAGATCATGATTTCACAGCTTGTGGGTTCGAGCTCTACATCAGGGTCTGTGTTGACAGCTCAGAGCCTCGAGCCTGCTTTGGATTCTGTGTCTCCCTCTCTCTCTCTGCCCCTCCCCACTCATGCTCTGTCTCTCAAAAATAAATAAACATTTAAAAAAAAGTTTAGAAATCCTGAGAAGCTTCCACCAGTCCCATAATCCTCTCCTTAGACACCTGTCCAGTGTGTGAGGCACAGGTGATAACTATCAAAATAAAAAGTCACATCTGGACATGACTGCAGGAACAGAGCACACCTGAGCATGTTAGCTTGTTTTTACTTCTGAACAAGCGACCACTGGAGGTCACGATTTCTTGTCACCTGAACCCCTATAATACCCTGCTATTCTTTTGTTCTAAAAAGCAACAAAGATCTCAACAATGTCTAACAAACTTGTTTAGAGAGGGGCACCTGGGTGGCTCAGTCGGTTAAGTGTCTGACTTTGGCTCAGGTCATGATCTCACGGTTTGTGGGTTTGAGCCCCATGTCAGGCTCTGTGCTGACAGCTCAGAGCCTGGAGCCTGCTTTCATTCTGTGTCTGTACCTCGCCTGTTCACACCCTGTCTCTCTCAAAAATAAATAAATATAAAAAAATTTAGAAAAGAAACTTGTTTAGAGGGGTTCACTGCCAACTGTAATCATTAAAACTTGACTCTTCACTTCTCCCCAATAAGAAGATAGCATAGAAATACAAACAGATGATTTGAGTCAAACTGAGAAGACTAATCTTGATCATCAGGAGAGGCAATGTGGCAGAACTGGGAAATCATCTTTGACAACTAAATTAAAGACTGACTTTGTTAACTGCTACCTGCCTCTTCATAGCTGCAAGGCTTCTGGGGAGAAGATCGTTCTGGGCTCTACAGAGTTCTCATAATTTTCTGTATCTTCTGGGTGAAACTCAAAAAGATGGTCCCTATAGGACAAAATCGCTACCTACTCAGTCTCCATCTTGGAGACAGGACCCTGTACGCCTCATAGCCACACTCCTTCTCTGTTGCTCACTGGGAAAGATCACATTGATCTCAACTCTATCGTTTGAGAAAAACATTCCCAACTGAAAAAAAAATGGTCTCAAATTTCAACCTGTGGTGAATTGTTATGGTTGACTTATAAAGTGCTAAAGACGGAGGGGGAGCACAAGAGGTCTGTTAGAATGGAAATGTTGACCACATTCTGACTTTACTGATGCTGACAAGCAGCTACTCCACTGAAATTTCACAGATGCAAACACGAATCTTGCACTTTTGAGTTTCTTGTGGGGTTACTGATGAGAGAGACACCACACGTACTGACTTCACTGGAAATTCCCTGGTAAAAAGACCCTTACTAATATTCTGAAAAGTGGGTCTCCAGGCTCTGATATTGTCACTGGCCATCAAAGCCATGCATCCCTGACCAATGTAACTTGTGAGAACAAAGAGAAACAAATCTTCTCCTTTACCCACATGACCACTTGGGAGGAAGAAGCCCCTGCTAGTAGGTACCCAGTGTATAAAAGGAAAGATCCAGTCCTGCCCAGGACACAACAAAGACCTCTACACATGGCCTGGTGCTCCCAAGTGTCTTCTGCCTTTAGACAACATTTCTTGGAAACTTGGATTGAAAAGCTTCCATTATTTCGCTCTTTCAGGAAATGATTCATGATATTTCCAAAACCAACAGAATTTCTCTCATACAGCAGAATATTTGAATTCCCAAGGCAGGAATTGCTCTTTGTAGACCTCCACAATCTCCTCATTCATGAAGTGTTTTGCCTGTTGCTCTCTTCTGTGCTAGTGATTCTGGCACTTCAGCCCCAAATAAAACAAAGAATATATCTTTCAAATGTTAATTTTTTTCATTAAAAAAAAAAAATCTCCAGTCTCCCTGATGCACATCCAGGACTCTGGTTCTGTTTTCTAGGAGAGGGATTTGATGATGCAGAAGAGACATGTGTGGGGTAGCGGAAAGAAGACCGGAGATCAGACTCATCAGATCTCAGGACTGCATCTGTTACTTACTGGCAGTGGAACTCTAGGCTCATCCTGTAACCCCTAAGCCTCAATTTCCTCAATTATAAGAATTGTCACGCTGCCTGCTGAAGCTTACATGAGATCAGAAGACTTCATATTTGCAAAAGAGATGTGAACACCAAGATATCAGGCAAAATAATGTCTCAATATTATTGTGAGTGTGATTACTTGGAAACTGGACACTTTCTCACTTAAGGGATAGGGTGCTACCTCTGTCTACCCAAGAAGCAGATTCCATGCTCCTGGGCAAAGCATTCCAATGTAGAATTCCTTTAAGGAGTTGGTGGTGTTGGTAATAGGATTTAGGCAGATGTCAATGTCTGGTCAGTGAAGTTTCCCATATGGTTTTCTGGAGAAAAGTCAGGGCTGTACTGAGGGCCCTTAGGTGCTGAGATGCTTTAAAAATATTCTGTCCTAGGTGTCCTATATACTCTTATAGCTTGTCTTATATACCTATACATCCTTATGGTTTGAATTTATATACCCTGGAACTTGAGTTTTTGCCATTAGAATTCCAATGTCTTCAAAGTGGTTGGATCAAATTAGCAAAGAAGCAATAGTGCCGTTTATACAACCAACTCAATTCATCATGCCCTCTGAGGTGGATGCTGGGGTATGCTGACCATAGGACCAAAACACTCATTGAACCAGCCTTCTGGGGGGTTGCCTTCAGAGGGCTCAATTCCTTTCTTCCTTGCCTAGGAATTTCTCTCAGCTGAAGGGAGCTGACAATGCCTGGTCAATGTGGGGGTAGGAAGGTCTGACCCCTGGGCTCCATTTAGGACATCTTTAAAGGACCATTCAGCTCCAGAGCTCTCTGTGGGATTGGGTGAGGCCTCTGCCGCAACCACTTCATGGTTCAACTTTTGCCTCTGCCCAGTCCTACTTCCTTTCCTTTCATATAGGTGATATTCCACTTATGCAGAAAAGAGTTAACTTAGCAGCCTGAGACTGTTATCCTTTGAAACACCTGCTTATACGTTTGGCCCTTGGCTGGCCTGGGAACTTGAGTTTTGTTTATACCATTCCCAGAACTGATAAGAGCAGTTCACTGTGCCTAAACTATTTACAAAAACAATGTGATGTATGCTAAACACCTCCTTTCCCTCTGGGAGTCTGGATTTTGGTATGTGCTAGACCAGGGATACGTATGTGACCAGCCTGCGATAAAATATGTAGGCACTGAATCTCTAATGAGCTTCCCCAGTAGACACAATTTCACATGTGTTGCCCCACAAGTCCTGTGTAACTCTGTGGGGAGAGGACTCTTGGAAGCTTGTGCTTGGTTTCCTCAGGACTTTGTCCCATGCACCTTTTTCCCCTTGCTGATTTTTCTTGACATCCTTTCATTGTAATAACATATATCTGTGACTACAGCTATGTGCCAAGTCCTGTTAGTCTTTCTAGTGAATCACTGAAATCCCCCTAAAACTTTCTGCATGCAAATCTCCAGTATCTTAGAGCAACTGACTTAAGTGGCCCCCTTCCTCACTGCTACCCAAGACCTATTTTTCCCTGCAGCTCTATTTCAGTTAATTGTACCACCATTCTTCCAGTCCACTAATATTATAATCTCAGAATCAAAACCCTCCCATCCAACTGCCTGATAGCCCATCCAGATATGTCTCTATTATCCAAAGGTATCTCTATCTTCAGCATCTCCTAAATGTGTCCTCTACATTTTCACCACCATTACTGATGTAATTTAGACCATGATACTTTCCATGTAGATCGTATTAGTTCCCTAAATGTTCTCTTCCCAATCGTACTGACATACGTGGCTACCAAGTTAATCTTTCTAATGTATATCTTGGAATAAGTGAGGTTTTAACTTTAGAGCCAACCCAAACCAAAACAACTTCAGTTTTTTCCTCATTGATTTGAGAATAATGTTAAACTTCTCAGCCAGGCAGTCAAGGCCCTGATAAACTGGCCTCAGCCCCTATGCCAGTCTTATTTTCTCCCACTCATTAGGCTACATTTGTAGCCTTGTTTAGGTTGCTTAATAAACAAACTTTGTGGTTTCGCTTCCTTTTCCTTTGTTTATGCTATTAATTCCCTTTCGAAATGTCCCTTACCCATCTTATCAAGATTCTACCACCGTTTTAAATGCCTAACGTCTTTTTAGAAGCCTCCTCCATAAAACTTTCCCACTCTGCCTCCTTAAGGCAGAATTAAAGTCTCATCCTTGGCTCTCTACAGCAAAAATAGATTACTGTGTCTCCTACCCCCTTTGATGTATGTCTCTGAACATAATAACAAGGCTTCCTCTCCTTTCTTCTTTGAGCTGAATCAATACATTCAATAGAATTTATAGATTGTATAGCTGAATCAATAGATGGTTTCTTGGCTAAACAGGAGCAAGAGAAAATTCTTGAGCAAGAGTTTTTATTCCTTATGGGATAGAGAACTATTCATAGTTTATAAACTGTATACTCTGGGCCAGTGGTCTTCAAATGTTCTCGTTTATGTACCCCCAAATAAATTTGAACATGAATCTTCAACTTTATGTGTCATTATGTATATGTTACATGCATGTACATTATACTGACATTTTCTGCATATCACAGAACAGACATAAATAGTGATATTCAAAAGAAGAGATAAAAAGTAGTTGTAGAAAGTTCTAATATTTCCATGCCATTCCCCAGTGACTCCCCCTACATGGAGGTGTGTTCATTCCTTTCTGAAGAGCCCTGTTCCCCACTCCCGGGACTGTGTGCTTAGTTTCCCCTTTGTGACTCCCTGTCTCGAATCAGAAGACTTTTTTCAGTTGTAAGCAAAGTTAGGAAATATAATTTCTCTGTGGCTGGCGTGCAAATGGTTTATCTTTCTCAACGGAAAGGTGAATTTCACCAGCAGTGAAGGTCGTGGTGATTTAGCTGTCCCTTTGTAGCTAGAGATTATCCAGAAGCCATCTGAGTCTTATTTTTATTAAAGAAGGGAGCATATTCAGACAGTCCCTGAAGACTTTTATTGTTGTTGTTGTTGGGTGGTTGTGTGTTCAAACCACAACCTGATATGCTCTATGATTAGAAAGACTTTTCAAAGTCTGGGCTGGGCTGCAGGCAGGTTGAGGCAAAATGTTTTTCCCTTAGTACTGACAGACACAGCTTGATAATGCACAACTTTAAGTGGCAGTGACCTTAAAAAATGTGAAGCTCTCAGCTCACTTTGCTGTCACCACAGACTTTTGAGTAATCCAAGCAGAAACAAAACAAACAAACAAAAAAGCCACTGCAACTCCAAGAAATATGTAAAGGGTATGTGTGTGGCATAAAAATAACTATAGAAAGGTTTTTGGAAAAATGGTCAAATGCATATTGGCATCAAGCATAAACTTGAGAATATGATACAGTGAGGTTCAGAAAAAAAGCATATTACAAAAGAACATTTACACAACTTTAGATTAAATGAGATCTTTGAATTATCAAGGAAAGAGATCCAGAAAGGCAGAAAATTGCTGTTGTATGATAAATCTTTGGTCTGGTATTCTGGAACACTTTCTCCATATAACTCTAAGGTGATTGCGTTAATATTGACATAATTTGAGAATTCTGTACTTACAAATGGACTCTCTTTCTACTTCTACAAACAAGGTTTATTGGAAACCACTACACTGAAAGTCATTAAAACATACAGATACCACAATGACTCCAAAAGTCAAGCTGAGCATCATTACCATTTCACACACATCCCACGCCCCACACACAACAGAGGTAAAGATGGCCTGCAGTTCACATTCTAGCTCTGAGTATAATGTTTCAAATCCAATCACCAGGCCACTACTAGGAATGGACAGTTTGGGGTTTAAAGCAAAATGCACCTTTCCCTGGGTAAATTTCATTTCACTGGAGGTCAGAATAAATGAGGCAGAAAGGGAATATAATTAATTGCTTTCTTCTCTTCAGCTGTGCTGGTATACTCCATGTCTACCTGGGATCCCTGGGCATTAGACTTTGCCTCATACACCACGCCATTCTCACATAGCTCCAGGGAAGGCAGAAGCAGGGGCATAGCTCCAGAGGAAGACAGGAGAAAAGCCTTTCATCCTCTCTAACAATCACTCCAACACGTGATGAAGTAGAGGCAAACCATGAGGACGCAGTTAGAGGCTGCTAGGTCATGGTGTTCTTCCACAGCAAAGCTTGGGTACCAGAAACAAATGTGTACCAAGTTGCACAGGTAATTAATATGGATGTATTTGCCTTTTCTGCAAGCATTTGAGGAATTTAAGAATGAAATAGAATTCATACGGTATTTTATACAATAGTTGACATTTCTGGAAATGCTACAGATATCTTGGAATGTAACTAGTCAGTTCATACAGAAAAAGTCTAAGAAAGAAATGATTTTTAGGTCTCTCTAGAGTGGAGTTATAGGGTGTACTTTAAGATCTTTTGTTCTGTTGATCTTAGATCAAATAAGGAATGAAGAAAGCATCTCACTTATTCAGTAGCTGGTGAACCAAGAGAAGGGATACACCAAGACTTTTAAGTTTTCCTCTAATTCTAGGAAAATACTAATATTTGATATTTGTAATCCAAGCTGAATGTGAATGGTTTAACATTCAGTTTTCTAATAGGATGCAAAGCCGCTAATAATACCAAGGAAGGAGGGTGCCTGGGTGGCTCAGTCGGTTGAGCATCCGACTTCAGCTTAGGTCATGATCTCGTGGTTTGTGAGTTCGAGCCCCGCGTCGGGCTCTATGCTGACAGCTCAGAGCCTGGAGCTTGTTTCAGATTCTGTGTCTCCTTCTTTCTACCTCTCCCCAACTTGCACTCTGTCTCTCTTTCTCAAAAATAAATAAACATTAAACAAAATACCAAGGAAGGAAACACCAAACAGAAGTATAGATAAGTAACTAAGAGGTGAGATTGAAACTAAGAGAGATCAACAATATGGGAGGATTTTTTTTCTGACACCAACATAAATTTTGAAGCAGGAGTCCTCATCCAGCCAGTCAGAATTTGCCAGTGGCTTTAAGGTCCACTCAGTGGAACTGTGAGCCATGTGTCATTACTGTGCTTCTTTCTCTTTTTTCTTCTTTCTCACTGCCCATCCTCAATGCCCTCTCTCCATGCTTTAGGAAAGAGAAGACACCTTAGACGATTTGAAGAGTGACTCTTCAAATACTCTTCATGGACCTAGACTGACCGAACTCCACATCTCCTTTCCCATGGGCTCTTAGAGCCTTTAAGAAAAGAATAGTAATTCCTCCTTACACAAAACTCAATTTACTATTCTGGATTCAGTCAGGAAAACAGAAACCATGGTCAGTATTTCAAACATGAGGGATTTAATACAGGGAATTGTTTACAAAGTGTTGGAGGGGCTGAAGGAGCAAAAGGAAGAAAGGGAGATTTGCAGAGATCTGAAAGCTCTTGATGTTTCTAAGCTGGTGCCCATGAGCCGGTTCCTGCCCCTGGGCAGCTATGGATTCTGCCACATCAGGGACTGGAATTGTCAAAAATTTCCTTCCATGGCTAGGGTTATAAATTACAAAGAGATTCTGCTGCTGCCTGGGCAGCGGGAGCCTGCAACCACACTACCGCCTCAGCTGCTGTTGAATTCAGAGGTACAACACTTTTCCTTTCCTCCAACCTCCAATCTTTCCCAATGCCTGTGTTGGCAGATGCTAACAGGAAACCACTGGCAGGGAGTCTGAGAAATGTAATTTGCAGACCCCAGGCCCTAAGGAATACAGAACAGATTATAAAAGGTTAAATATGAAGGCGAAAAGCAATAGGTAAATAATCAACATAGTCATGCAATATCCTCTTAATCTTAAAGCTTCCTAAACTTTCTTATAGTTCATAGCATATATAGGTATTGCGATAAACTGGAGGACATTTGGCGCTCTACATAGGGCTTGGTAAAACCATCTATTACATTTTGCTTATATTATAATTATGATGAATAAGTACAATGCAAAGTATAAAGGAAGATATTAGATATTGAATTTGTCTGATATTTCCAAATAAAATATATTTAAGTTCAATGATAAACTTGAATTTGCCTCCTTAAACATGACATTTTATGTGTGATTTATACTCAAAGTGGCCACATGAATTCTTATCAATGCTGTTCAATAAAGAGCTCTTCAAATTGTTTATGGTCAATATTAATAAGAAATTGTTCACAAATGGGTGACAGAAAAAATGAAAACAATTTTAAATAACAATTCAAAAATTCTCTACTGTTGAAAACAAAAACTAACTCTTCTTCATTGACAAACATAATGTTGACATTTCTTGTGATAACATGGTTTTTGAATTCTATAAAAATTTTCAAATTCATTTAATGTGTTTCTACCACACACACCATGGTCAGTATATTTACTCTACAGCTAGCTTGAATATCCCTAAAGTGACACATTGGTTGCAAAGACACAGGAGCATTGAATAAAGATGAAAAATAGAGATTTAGGGCAAATGCCAAGTTGGGAGCTACACTGGTTGGAAGCCCCTGCCCAAGCTGCCCAACTCCACTTTCTCTGCTCCTTGGGCACGCACAGCACAAACTCTCCCAGCAGGACCACAGCCTTCTGTGAAGTCTATGTTAGTGTGCTCTAAGTAGTCCACTGAAGGAGGGGCTAGGTGGTCAAGTACCCCCTTGACTGCAATCCCTGCATCTTGGCAGAGTGGGGGTAAAAGATGTTGCTCTGCTTGCCATCTGCAGGAGTCTTGGGGCACACTCACACCCCACTCTGCTAAGGAATCAGAATACAATAGCATCCACTTGCTGTGCACAAATTGGGCAGCTCTAGCTTCAAGACCAAGAAGAATGACATGTTTTTGCCTATTGAGGGTTTCAAAAATTTGAGTCTAGTTCTGCTTGGAACTCCTTTCACTGATTTCTAAAAGTCTACAATTATTCTCAATATACAGAGACATACGTTAACAAAGATTCTGAACAGATTTCTGTGTCTTTGTGGCAGAGTGTTGCATTGCAGTTTTGAAATAATAATTCTGGAAAACTATCCTTTGGTTAGTGTGGTTAGCAGCTCTACCATGGCTCCCAATGCTCCTTCCTCCCGGTATTCATGCCTGTGAGTGTGGGTTGGACCTAGTGGTTTGCTTCTAATAAGTGGAACAAATGGTGATAGGATATCCCCACCAGGACAGGCAACAACAGGATACTTGCTTGTGTCTTATTTGCTTTCTCTTGGTCTCTTACTTGCTCATTTTGAAGCCAGTTGCCATGCTATGAACTGCCCTGGGGGAGGCCCTTGTGGCAAGAAACCAAACGAGATCGTTGGTCAACAGCCAGAGAAGAACTGAGACCCTTAGTCCAAGAGGCTGGAGGAACTGAATCCTGCCAACAATACTATGAGTGAATTTGGAAGCAGATCTTTCCCCATTTGAACCTTGAAACGACAGCAGGCCCAGGTGATGATTTGATTGAAAGCAAAGCCATACCAGATTCCCAGCCATAGAAATTGTGAGATAATGTTTGTTGCTTTTTTTCTTTTCTTTTCAAGCTTTGATTTACATTCTAGTTAGTTGACATATTTGGTAAAATTGGTAATGTTTGTTGCTTTACATTGCTAAGTTTGGAGCTAATTTTTCTTCAGAAGAATAGTTGGGAGGGACATCTAAAAGAGTACCCTTTTAGGGGGTGGCTGGGTAGCTCAGTCAATTGAGCATCCAACTTAGGCTCAGGTCATGATCTTGCTGCTCGCAGGTTCGAGCCCCATGTTGGGCTCTGTGCTGACAGCTCAGAGCCTGGAGCCTGCTTTGGATTCTGTGTTGCACACACCCCCGCCCCCCACTTACGCTCTCTCTCTCAAAAATAAATAAACATTAAAAAAAATTTTTTTAGGTACCTTTTGGGGGGAAGGGCATAATCAGTTTGTGAGTGTGTTTTCTCTTTGCCTTTTCTTTTGCTCGTGGGTGAAAAGTATGCAGACCTGATGGCTGGCAACCTTCTTAGAGCATGCAGATGGTGTCTCATTGTAAGAATGGCATGAAAGTGATTTCTCATACCATAATCATACCCGTGCTTAAACATTTGGAGTCTAACAGAGAGCAGAATCATTCTCACTGTGTAAACTTTCCTTTCTCTGCCTCTTGCCCTCTATCATGGATAGCTAAATTTGCATAAGGTAAACACCCCTCTGTATTTATATGTCTTCATCTATCCAACACCACTTTAGAAAGCCACCAACTTCTGTTGTATACCTACATGACCAGAGACTTCTTTAAAAGGGTTAAAAATTCCCAAAAGCCAATGGTAATTTTCATGGTAGTCTATAAATTTAAGGGTATTTTTTTGTAAAATATGTAAAATCTTAGGATTTACATCACCCAATTCATTGAATTGAAAAATATCAATGAGAGAGCGGTCTTGCTTTTTAGCCACTAAAATGTGACTATATAGGCATATATATGAAGCAGCTCACTAAAGGCAGCTTTATAATTTTTCATTTTAAAATTATACTTCAAGCTGTACTGCAAAGGTAGGTAATGATTCCTGGATTGGGACTGATTATCACTGATCACTGTCATTTTACAAGTGGGAAAACTGAGGATGAGAAAGGTACAGAGATTTGCCCAAAGTCCCAGGGCTGATGATAGTTCTAGGCCTGCAACCAAATCTCTGGACTCCCAACTGAAGGCTTCCTGCACCATTTTAGGAAATTCAGGGCAGGGACAGTGTAGAGTGGTTTGGGACTTGACTATTATTTGCATATAAAATGTTTTGTAATGGACAATTGTTTTTTACTTAATTGTTATAGCAACTACTATAATTCCATTTTAAAAATGATGTTAAAATTGATAAGGTGGCTTGGGGTTTGCTAGGTTTTGATATAGCCTTCATTCCAGTGGTGATGGGCGTATAAGTTCTGTTCCTGAGGAAGGAAGAAGAGTGGATATTGAAGATAACTGTTTTTGCCACACAACACACTTGGTTGGCTCTGCCTGGAGTGTTTTTATTTCCTTCTCTGCTTGCAAACTCTAGTTCATCCCTATAGGCTTAGCTCAATTATCATCCTTCCTGCAAAGCCTTCGCTCTGTTTTCTCACTGGGTTTTATAAAACCTTCCGTCTTCACACTTTCTTGTTTATTCATTTAGCAAGTTTGAAGTCCCTCCATATGTTAGGTATTATTCTGGGAACTGGGGATTTAGCAGTGACCAAAACAAAGTCATTTCCTTTGCAAAGCTTATTGCGTAATTATATAGTATCCTTTGTACTCTAAGGCTGTCTCAAATTGAGATAAGAAGGGCAGGCAAGATTTAAACTTCAAGCATTTTTATTCCCTGCTAAATATGTAAATCTATTATCCGGGATTAAGATTAAATAATTGGATAAGGCTTCAAAACTACTTCATATTCTTTCCTGTTAATCACAAACATAATATTGGTGATTTATAAATAATGTCTCTTTTAGAGAGACATGGACCTTGAAAGGACCTTGGGAATTATTTAATTAACCACTTCAGTTAGATGAGAAGTCTGAGTACTGAGTCACAGGATTTTATTTGTTCAGCGTCATGTGCAACATTAACGTCAGGGCTAGAAGTAGAATCCAAGAATATTGATTCTTGTACAGGTGCTTTTGATGAGTTACATTTTGTGAAAAAGTATCACACTGAAAAATATACTTTAGCTGTGTTTATAAAATCAGCCTGTCAGAAAATTATAGCATTAAAATTCAGGTAAAAAAAATGTTATAAGAATAGGAGTATGTTGGTGTGTGTGTGTGATAGTGTTAATGACATTTTCTAGTTTCAATATGTGAGAAAAAAGATATATAAATAATTTGAATTGAAACATATTGGAGGATGGTAATATAGAGTTGTAAAATGTCAAGTTACATTATAAGTGTGACAGATGACGTATCACATCAAGGTCTATATAGCCCTTTCCTAAAATTTTATGGATTCTTTTAGAGATCTTCTCTTGTTAACTTGAGATCTGTGATAGTGTGCACACACACACTCAAAAACCTGAAAATTAGAGTTTTAATGGAAATATGATATAAAAAATAAAGCCATTATGCAGAGTTTTCAGTAGCCACTGAATTCTAACACACATCCTTGTTCTTTAAACCTTTGCTCCCACACACCAACAGATGCAGTCTAAAACACACGCCCCCACATTCACACCTACACATTCAGCCCCTCACCTGCCTCTCACACACAGTTCTGACACATTTGTTCCATGTCCTTCATCTATGGGAGATAGTGTGAAGGAGAAATGAAACCCAGGAGCACAGCTGCACGATGTATAAATGTGTGTATTACACAAAGCCTGTGGAAAAAAGCTTTCAATGAAATAGTAATAGTTTATTTCAGAAAAATTAACATTAGTAAAATCAGTGAAAATAGAGTCAGCTCCTCCAGCTTAAATTCATGAGACTAGAAAGGAAGATCGTGATTCAGAGCTTAATCCAATCCATTTTTGATAATATATCTCAACAAATACAATAAATTGATAATTTCTGAGGAAAAGGGCTTAAAACAGTACTACTAAATTAGTTCTAATAATTCTAAAAAGAAGAAAATATTTTTCTTTTGGTTTTGCTCATATCATCTTTTATTTATTTTTTTCATCATAAGTGTACTCTTTAATCCCCAACCCCTATTTCCACATATATATAGCGGAAATAGGGGTTGGGGATTATATATATATACATATATATATATATATATATGTATATATATATGGGGATTATATATATACATATATATATGCATATGTGCATATATATATGTAGTACATATATATATGTACTATATGCATATATGCATACATGCATAACATATATGCATATATATGTAGCGGAAATAGGGGTTGGGGATTATATATATACATATATATGGGGATTATATATTTACATATATATATGCATGCATGCCATATCTTCTTTACTCATTCATCTATTGATGGACACTTGGGGTGCTTCCATAATATGGCTATTGTAAATAATGCAATAATGCTGCTATAAACATAGGGGTTCATGTATCCCTTTGAATTAATGTTTTTGTATTCTGAGGGTAAATACTTAATAGTGTGATTACTGGATCATAAGGTAGTTCTATTTTTAACTTTTTGAGGACACTCCATAGTGGTTCCTATAGTGGCTGCACCAGTCTGCATTGCCACCAATAGTGCACAAAAGTTCCTCTTCTTCCATATCCTTGCCAACACATGCTGCTTCTTAAGTTTTTGATTTCAGCCATTTCTGACAGATGTGAAGTGATAACTCATTGTATTTTTGATTTGTATTTTCCTGATGATGAGTGATGTTGGGCATCTTTTCATGTGTCTGTTAGTCATCTATATGGCTTCTTCCTCTTTGAAAAAATGTCTGTTCATGTTTTCTGCTCATTTTTAAGTTGGATTATTTGTTTTTGGGTATTGAGTTGTATCAGTTCTTTATATTTTTTGGATACAAACCCTTTATTGGATATTTCATTAAATATCATCTCCCATTCCATAGGCTGCTTTTTAGTTTTGTTGATTGTTTCTTTCACTGTGCAGAAACTTTTTATTTTGATATAGTCCCAATGGCATATTTTTGCTTTTATTTCCCTTGCCTCAGGAGACATATCTAGAAAAATGTTGCTATGGCCATGCTAGAGATTGCTGCCTGTGCTCTCCAAGGATTTTTATGATTTCAGGTCTCACATTTAGGTATTTAATCTGTTTTGAGTTTATTTTTGTGTGTGGTGAAAGAAAATGGTCCAGTTTCATTCTTTGGCATTTGGCTGTTCAGTTTTCCCAACATCACTTGTTGAAGAGACTATCTTTTTTCCTACTTTATATTCATTCCTCCTTTATCGAAGATAATTGACCATAGGGTCGTGGATTTTTTTTGGGGGGGTTGGGTTTTATTCTGTTGATCTATGTGTCTATTTTTATGCCAGTACCATACTGTTTTAATTACTACCACTCTATAGTCTAACTTGAAATCTGGAATTGTGATACTTCCAGGAGTTTTGTTTTTCTTTCTCAAGATTGCTTTGGCTATTAGAGGTCTTTTGTGGTTCCATACAAATTTTAGGATTGTTTGTTCTAGTTCATTTTGATATAGATTGCATTAAATCTGAAGATTGCTTTGGATAGTATAGACATTTTGACAGTATTTTTTCTTCCAACCCATGAGCATGACTGTCTTTCCATTTCTTTGCATTGTCTTGATTTTTTTTTGTAAGTGTTTTATAGTTTTCAGAGTACAGGTCTTTCAGCTTTTTAAGTTTATTTCTAGATATTTTATTGTTTTGGTGCAATTGTAAATGGGATTGTTTTCTTAATTTCACTTTCTGCCACTTCATTATTAGGAATGCAACAGATTTCTGCACATTAATTTTGTATCCTGTGACTTTACTGAATTCATTTATCAGTTTTAGCAGTTCTTTTGGTGGAGTCTTTAGGGTTTTCTATATAGTATGTGATCTGCAAAAGTGAGAGTTTTATGTCTTCCTTACCAGTTTGGATGCCTTTTATTTCTTTATGTTGTCTAATTGCTGTGGCTAGGACTTCTACTCCTGTGTTGAATGAAAGTGGTGAGAATGGACATCCTTGTCTTTTTCCTGACCTTAGGGGAAAAGCTCTCCATTTTTCACCATTGCATATGATGTTGGCTATGGGTTTTTCATATAAGGCTTTTAAATGTTGAGGTGAATCTAATTTGCTGAGGGTTTTTATCATGAATAGATGGTGTACTTTCTCAAATGCTTTTTCTGCATCTATTGAAATGATCATATGGTTTTTATCCTTTTTCTTACTGATGTGATGTATCACACTGATTATTTTGTGAATATTGAACCACACTTGCATTCCAAAAATAAATCCCACTTGATGTTGGTGTGCGAATTCTTTTAAATGTATTGTTGGATTCAGTTTGCTAAATTTTGTTGAGGACTTCTGTACCTATATTCATGAGGGATATTGGCATATATTTCTGGGGTTTTTTGTGATGACTTTATCTGGTTTTGGTATCAGGGTGATACTGGTCTCATACAATGAATTTGGAGGTTTTTCTGACTCTAGTATTTTTTGGAATAGTTTGAGAAGAATAGGTATTAACTCTTCTTTAAATGTTTGGAAGAATCCCCCAAGAAGCCATCTGTTCCTGGACTTTTGTTTGTTGGGAGTTTCTTGATTACTGATTCAACTTTATTGTTGGTAATTAGTTTGTTCAATTTTTTCTTCTTCTTGCTTTTGTTTTGGTAGGTTATATGTTTCTAGGAATTTATTCATTTCTTCTAAGTTGTCTGATATGTTGATATATTGGTTTTCATAATATTCCTCTATAATTGTTTGTATTTCTGTGGTGTTGGTTGTTATTTCTCCTCTTTCATTTGTGATTTTGTTTATTTAGGTTCTGTCTCTCTCTCTCTCTCTTTCTCTCTCTCTCCTTGACGGATCTAGCTGGAGATTTATCAATTTTGTGATCTTTTCAAAGAACAAGCTCCTGGTATCATTGAACAGTTCTATTGTTTTTCTGGTTTCTAGATAATTTATTTCTTTTTAAAAATATGTTTGTTTGTTTGTTTGTTTAGAGTGCATGAGCAGGGGTAGGACAGAGGGAGAGGGAGAGAGAGAGAATCCCAAGCAGGACCCATGCTGTCAGCATAGAGCCTGATGTGGTGCTTGATCTCATGAACTATGAAATCATGACCTGAGACAAAACCAAGAGTTGGTCATTTAATTGACTGAGCCAACCAGGTGCCCCCTATATCATTTATTTCTGCTCTAATCTTTATTATTTCCTTCCTTCTGTTGGTTTTGGGTTTTGTTTGTTGATCTTTTCTTAGCCAGCTCCTTTAGGTATAAGGTTAGGTTGTTTATTTGAGATTTTTCTTGCTTCTTGAAGTAGGCCTATATTGCTATAAACTTCCCTCTTAGAACCATTTTTCCTGCATCCCAAAGATTTTGGACCATTGTGTTTTCATTTTAATTTTTTCCATGTAATTTTTTATTTTGTCTTTGATTTCTTGGTTGACCCATTCATTGTTTAGTAACATGTTATTTAATCTTCATGTATTTGCGGTCTTTTCAGATTTTTTCTTGTGGTTGATTCCTAGTTTCATATCATTGTGGTCAGAATAAATACATAGTATGACTTTGATTTTTAAACATTTGTTGGGGCGCCTGGGTGGCTTAGTTGGTTAAGCATCTGACTCTTGGTTTTGGATCATGTCATGACCTCATGGTTTGTGAGATTGAGCCCTGTGTTGGGCTCTGTGCTGACAGTGCAGAGCCTGCTTGGGATTCTCTCTCTCCCTCTCTCTCTTCCCCTCCCCTGATCACACTTGCGCTCTCTCTCTCTCTCTCTCTCTCTCAAAATAGATAACTGAAAAAATTTTTTGTTGAAACTTGTTTTGTGGCCTAATATGTGATCTATTCTGGAGAGTGTTCCATCTACACTTGAAAAGAATGTGTATTCTGCTGTTTTAGGATGGAATGTTCCAAATATGTCTGGTTCAGTGTGTCATTCAAAGCCACCATTTCCTTGTTAATTTTCTGTTTGGTTGATCTGTCCATCAATTTGAGGAGAGTGTTAAGGTCCCCTAACTGTTTTATGTATTTGGGTGCTTTCATATTGGGTGCATAATTATTTACAATTCTTATCTCCTCTTTTTGGATTATCCCCTTTATTATTTTATAGTGTCGTTCTTTGTCTCTTGTTACAGTCTTTGTTTTAAAGGCTACTGCTACCCTGGCTCTCTTTTGACATCCATTTGCATGATAAATGTTTCTCCATTCCCTCACTTTCAACCTTCAGGTGTCTTTAGGTCTGAAATGTGTCTCCTGTAGACAGCACATAGATGGCTCTTGTTTTTTATCCACTCTGTCACCCTATGTCTTTTGATTGGAGCATTTAGTCCATTTATATTCAAAGTAATTATTGATAAGTATGCACTTGCTGCCATTTTGTTATTTGATTTGTGGATGCATTGTAGTTTTTCTCTTTCCCTTTCTTCTCTTGCTCTCTTCTCTCTCAGTTAGTTGGCTTTTTGTAGTGATATACTTGGATTCCTTTCTCTTTATTTTTTGCATATCTATGACTGGTTTTTAATTTGTGGCTACCATTAGGTTTGTATATAACATCTTCTGCATATAGCAATCTATATTAAGTTGATGGTTGCTTAGTTGATGGGTTTAAACCCATTCTTTACTCCTTTCCCCATCTCCATATTTTAGGAATATGGTGTCATATTTTAAATCCTTTCTTTTATGAATCTCATGACTGATTTTTATAAAGATACTTATTTTTACTGCTTTTGTGTTTTTTTCTTTTCATGCTTTTATTTATAGTCTTTCCTTTCCACTCAAAGGGTCCCCTTTAATATGTCTTGTAGAGTTAGTTTAGTAGCCATAAACTCCGTTAGTTTTTGTTTGAGAAACTTTCTCTCTCCTTCTATTCTGAATGATAGGCTTGCTAGATAGAGTATTCTTGCATGCAGATTTTTCCCTTTCAGCACTTTGGATACATCATGCCACCCCCTCTGGCCTGCAAAGTTTCTGCTGAAAAATCTTCTGATAGCCTTATACAGTTTCCTGTAACTGTCTTTTCTATTGCTTCTTAAAAAGATTTTTTTATCACTACTTTTTGCCATTTTGGTTACTATGTGTCTTGGTGTGGACCTCCTTAGGTTGTTTTTGAGGGGATCTCTGTGCCTCCTGGATCTGGACATCTATTTTCTTCCCCAGATTAGGGAGGTTTTCAGCTATCATTTCTTCAAGTAAATTTTTTGTCCCCTTCTCTCTTTCTTCTTCTGACCTCCCTATAATGTGAATGTTATTATGCTTGATGGAGTCACTGAGTTCCCTAAGACTATTCTTAATTTGCCTAATTTTCTTTCATTTGTTCATTTGTTTCATTTCTTTCATTACTTTCCCTTAGTCTGTCTTCCAGGTCGTTGATTCATTCTTCTGCTTCATCTAGACTGCTATTTATTCCATCAAGTTTATTTTAAATTTCATTTATTGTGTTCTTGATCTCTGATTGGCTGTTTTTAATCTCTGTGTTAAGGGTTTCACTAATGTTTTCCACTCTTTTCTCAAGTCCAATGAGTATCTTTATGCTCATTACTTTAAATTCTCTATCAGGCATGTTACTTGTATTCATTTTGCTTCGGTTTCTTGCTGTGGTTTGTTTCTGTTCTTTCATTTCGTAGATATTTCTCTGTCTCTTCATTTTGTCTGACTTTCTGCATGTGTGTCTCTGTGTTAGGAAAGTAAACTACTTCTCTTGCTCTTAATGATAATAGCCTTATGAAGAGAGGTCCTGATGGTGCAGAAAAACTCTAAATTTTACTCCCTAGTGATTTTTTCCTGGAGCCTGAAATCTTTCTGATTGTGCATTACATTTAGATTTAGGATACAATTAGATCAAATATTAGATTTTTAAAGCACACAAACATGGAAAACCATTGACATCAAAAATACATAATCCAGAAACCATGGCAAATCCAAAATTACCGAGTAAAATAGATGTTTTAAAGTCTCTCTAAAAGCGGTGGCCATTGACTCTATATTACTGTTGCTGACAAAGCATTTGTATTTTACATCATAAATTTTGTTTATTGAGAATCTTGCAGTTCTAACAAGCAATACAATTATGAACAACAGGATAGAAAGATGCATACTTTCTTAATGAGTAGAAATAGCTCACCTTCAGCACAGGCTAAGACTTTAAAGAATGAGTGGGATTCTTTTGGTCACTAGTGGCAGAAAACCTGACCCAACCTGGCCTAAAAGGATATCTATTGTCTTGTATAACTAAAAATCCCAAGTGGTAGGTCCTAAAGCTTCCAGTCTAGGTGGTTTCAGGCAAACCGATTCATTAGTGCTCCATCCTTTAATTTTATCTTCTGAATAGCTTCAGTATCAGATTCCACACAGTAGTGCTCCAGTCCTTCCAACCTCTTAGGTTCAAGACCAAAAAAAAAGAGCAAGTTGGCTTCCCCAAGAACTCAGTTACTGACTTGAATCTCCCTTTCATCCCTGAGCCAACTACTGTGGCTAAAGGAACATGATACACTGACTAGCTTAGGCCTAAGGAGTATGTTTCACCTCTGAGTAAGGACAGAGGTTTAGTCTTGCTCAAGCACATGGACTATAGTGAGGAAGACTGAAGAAAGAGTAAAAAAAAAAAAAACAAAAAAATTAATGTTCATTCATTTTTGAAAGACAGAGAGAAACAGAGTGCAAGCAGGGGTGGGACAGAGAGAGAGAGGGACACAGATTCCGAAGGAGGCTCCAGGCTCTGAGCTCTCAGCACAGAGCTGGACATGGGGGCTCATACCCACAAGCCGTGAGATCATGACATGAGCCAAAGTCAGATGCTTAACCGACTGAGTCACCCAGGTGCCCCGAAAGAGTAAAAATTAATATGAAAATTGGGAGCTCTTACTGGAAGATGGAAATGTATGGGATTCTAATATCAAACGACATATGCCTATTATATGAGGAATCTCAATTGTGGCCATGGAGATATAGTTTTACCTGCTCTGTCAATACCAATTAACAAGTGGTCTTAGATCAAAGGTGATGATAAAAATGAAGAGTGAATACCCCATTTATAAGACAGATGTGCCACTGGATCATCAGTTTCCTTGGCTGTACAATTATACCACTTACAACTTTTTTTTTTTTGGGTGAGGATTAATAAACCAATGCATGTGAAAGCATAGGTGGTTAATAAAGGTCAATTATCATCTCATTTTCCTTTGAGTCAAATTTTCCTTTCTTAGGTTTAAAGTTAGTCAAAATAGGAAGTACATGTGATTATTTTTGTTTAATCTCTAGAACCTAAGACAGTAGCTAGTACATAGTAAAAATAATGTGTGCTGAAAAACTAAATAGGTGTACTAGTTAGGTTATAGGATCAGCTGCTGTAACAAAGATACCACAATATAAAATGGATCAAACAAGACAAATGTTTATTTCTCTCTCACAAAGCAGTCTGGAGCTGTTGGGCAATTTTTGGTAGGAAGGCAGCTCTGTTCCTATAGATCATGAAGCCTTCTTCTATCTTATTCCACCTTTCCCTTATTTTCTTTATGGGCATGGTTGAAGCTTGCTGACCACCATCATAACTATGTTCCAGCCCATGGGAAGTAGAAACAAGATATAATAGGCACATAGCATCCTTTTAAGAATGTAATACAGATATTGTGCACATCTCTTCTACTCACATCCCCTTAGACATTAGTTATGTGGCTACAATAAGCTACAAAGAATGTTGAAGAAGATAGCTTCTCGCAAGGCAGTCAGAAGCCAGCTCAGGGGGATCTGTTACAGAAACAGATGAGGAGATAGGATAGATCAATGAGTGGCCTCTGTCACATGCAGCCATGTGAAGGTCTGAGACACTGGAGCAATGGGTACCAGTTTTCTCACAATGTTGCTGACAATGAAAAAGCAAAGGAAAAGCTACTTGGAAACAACTGTGGATCATAGTTTCAGAGAGTCATATGTAAATGTGTTAATACGTTAATGTTAATATATGTAAATAAGTTAAGGCTAAAGATGGAGATTAGACTAATGGAATTTTATGATTAGCAAATTGACTAAATATAATCGTAAATGCATTCCATAAAGCACTTATTTCTTTTAACTCAGCTCATCTAATTTTATTAGGTTGGAACTATGAACTTGGATTTTATTTACTGGATTTTATTGTTAAAGGGTTACTTTTCTAGGAATGATTCACCCCCATCTGATCATTTCTCCATATGAAAGTTCTAAGGAATGTAGGAAGCATTATTTGAGCTAAGAATTATATTTTCAACTAAAGATATATAAAAGAATCTTAATTGATGAATTGCAGTCTGTTCCACATTGAAGAGAGCTGTCCTAAATCAAAGATGACATATTTAGGCAACTGGATGTCCCAGAAAATCTGGGACAGTCTAATTTTAGATATCTGATATTGTCACCAATCCTACAAAACATTTTTGAACATGTACCACCAATATGTGTATATTTATTTATATATCTATGTGTGTGTGTGTGTGTGTGTGTGTGTGTGTGTGTATATATATATATATATATATATCCTGGCATGTTGTGTACATTATGAAACATACACCAAAAAAGAAATGTTTAAAGGATGAGCTAAACAAATTGCAAATAGAAGTTTTAATATTCACTTCTTACATCCTCCTAGGGCTCATGCACACACAACATGAAAATCATTGTCTAGTCAATAATAGAGTCTAGACCAGAACTCAGATCTCCTGACTTATATAGTTCAGTAGTCTTTCCTCTTAACTGCATTGTCTTTCATCTTTCTAATACCCAATATAACTAAAGCATAAGGCAGGCATTTGTTCCAGACAAAATGGAGTAAGTGCATCCCATTTTACACCTCCTTCTAACAACAGTAACAATACCAAAAAACACTAAACAGAATAAGTCATTTACCAGAAGATCTGAAAAGTGGAAAAAAGGCAAATTAGTTAGACATCTTGAGACTTGAGGAATGACCTTGTAGTGAGTTTCCTGGGTTTTTTTCTTGCCCTCTATATATCCGTGTCTGTATGATACAAATATTTGCAACCTGGAAACAACAGTGGGCAGAGACAAAACAAAAGAAAACTGCAACAAAAAAAAGAAAATCTTGTTTCTCTAGCCAAAGGACTGGGAAAGGGGAAGCCCAATAGAACAGAAACTTCTGAATTGTGTGTGGTAGGCAGAATTCTAAGAAGTACTGACCCAAGCTTCCTGTCATTGAATACATGCCTGCCCTGGAACTATGAATTTGATGGACATGACCTCTATGGTTAGGCTATGTTATACAGCATGGTGGACCTTAAGAAAAGATAAGGAGATTATCCGGGTGGTCCTGGCCTAATCACATGAGCCCTTTAAAAGTCAAGAGTTTTCTCTGCTTGGTAGTAGAAGGCGAAATCAGAGAGAGTCAAAGCATGAGAAGCATTTGGCATGAGGGAGGTTTTCTATTGGTAAGATGGAGGAATCCACATGGCAAGGATCTGAGAATGGCCTCTAGGAGCTGAGTTTGGCCCCCAGCTGACGGGTAGCAAAACTCCAGGATCTTAGTCACACAACTGCAAGGAAATGAATTCTGCCAGCAATGTGAAAGAGGTAGAAGTGGGTCCTTCCCTAGCTGAAGCTCCAGGTGGGGATGTAGCTGGCCCACATCTTGATTTTAGCCTTATCAGACCTTGAGCTATGGGATTCTTAACCAAGGAAACCATGAAATAACAAATTTTTGTTGTTTTAAACCACTAAGTTATTGGTAATGTCCTTGTTCTTGTGACAAACCCTATGAAAAAGCCATGTATGTCCCCATCCCTATGGCGCTGCAATAGTAGGGCTGGTTGGCAGAACTTCTACTGTGTACTAATTTCTTGTTGCTGCTGTAAAAAAATCACCAAAAGTTAGTGGCTTAAAAGAACACAAATTTATTATCTTACAGTTCTGGAAATCAGAAGGCCAATATGGGTCTTACTGGGCTAAAATCAAAGTGTCCATAGAGCCACTTTCTTTCTGGAAACCTTTCTGGAGTCTTTGGAGAGAATCCATTTCCTTGCCTTTTCCAGCTTTTAGAGGCTGCCTGCATGCCTTGGCTCATGGTTCCTTCCTTTATCTTTAAAGCACATCACTCTGACCTCTACTTCTGTGATCATATTGCCCCTCTTTTTCTTGGACTTTTTTGCCTTCTTCTTATAAAGACACTTGTGATTACATTGGGCCCATCTGGATAATCCAGGGTATCTTCCCATATCAAGATTCTTAACTTAATCACATTTGTGAAGTCTCTTTTACTATGTAAAGTAATATATTCATAGGTTGTAAGGATTAGGATAGAGACAGTTTAGGTGGGGTGGGGGGAATTATTCTGTCTACTGCAACTCCCTACTATAACACTATAGAGGCTTTATAAACCAAATTGACATTTGAATCACAGCCCTCAAAAGTGGGCTAGGACATACATTCTGAACATTAATAAGTTAACTACATGGTCAATTAGGGTATCTAAATAGGAATCAGAGTCTTATGATATCCAGCTGCCCAGAATATAGTACAAAATTACTCATCATATTAGGCAAATTTCAACTCAAATAAGAAAAGATATGGGGAGCCTGGGTGGCTCAGTCGGTTAAGCGTCTGACTTCTGCTCAGGTCAGGTCATAATCTTGAGGTTTGTGAGTTTGAACCCTGCATTCGGCTCTATGCTGATAGCTCGGAGCCTGAAGCCTGCTTTGGATTCTGTCTCCCTCTCTCTCTGCCCCTCCCCCATTCGTGCTCTGTCTCTCTCTCTCTCTCTCTCTCTCTCTCTCAAAAATAAATAAACATTAATTTAAAAAAAAAGAAAAGAAAAGATAATCAACAGATGCCAACACCAAGATGATGAAGATGTTGGAGTTATCAAAGATTTTAAAGCAGCTATTATAAAAATGTTCAGCAACAGGCACATGAAAAGATGCTCAACGTCGCTCCTCATCAGAGAAATACAAATCAAAACCACACTCAGATATCACCTCACGCCAGTAAGAGAGGCCAAAATGAACAAATCAGGAGACTATAGATGCTGGCGAGGATGTGGAGAAACCGGAACCCTCTTGCACTGTTGGTGGGAATGCAAACTGGTGCAGCCACTCTGGAAAACAGTATGGAGGTTCCTTAAAAAAATTAAAAAAAGACCTACCCTATGACCCAGAAGTAGCACTGCTAGGAATTTACCCAAGGGATACAGGAGTACTGATGCATAGGGGCACTTGTACCCCAATGTTTATAGCAGCACACTGAACAATAGCCAAATTGTGGAAAGAGCCTAAATGTCCATCAAATGACGAATGGATAAAGAAGTTGTGGTTTATATAAACAATGGAATACTATGTGGCAATGAGAAAGAATGAAATATGGCCTTTTGTAGCAACGTGGATGGAACTGGAGAGTGTTATGTTAAGTGAAATAAGTCATACAGAGAAAGACAGATACCATATGTTTTCACTCTCATGTGGATCCTGAGAAACTTAACAGAAACCCATGGGGGAGGGGAAGGAAAAAAAAAAAAGAGGTTAGACAGGGAGAGAGCCAAAGCATAAGAGACCCTTAAAAACTGAGAACAAACTGAGAGTTAATGGGGGGTGTGAGGGAGGGGGGGTGGGTGATGGGTATTGAGGAGGGCACCTTTTGGGATGAGCACTGGGTGTTGTATGGAAACCAATTTGACAATAAATTTCATATTAAAACATAAATAAATAAATAAATAAATAAATAAATAAATAAATAAATGTGTAAAAAGTAAAAAAAAATGTTCAGTAAACAATTACAAATACTCTTGAATCAAATAGAAAAGAAACAGAAAATCTTAGCAAAGATTTATAGAAGATATAAAGACAAACCAAATGGAGATTTTAGAATTTAAAAATATAGTAACTGAAATAAAAAATTCATTAGATAGGTGTTCTAACTGAACCTAGGACTTAATTTTTAGAGGTTACTGAATGATAACACTGACAAGTCAATGCTGTTGAAAGAGTTTAGGGGCACCTGGGTGGCTCAGTCAGTTAAGCCTCCAACTTTGGCTCAGGTCATGATCTTGTGGTTTGTGGGTTCAAGCCCCATGTCAGTCTCTGTGCTGACAGCTCAGAGCCTGAAGCTTGCTTCGGATTCTGTATCTCCCTCTCTCTCTGCCACTCCCCTGCCCACGTGCTCTTGCTCTCTCTCAAAAATAAATAAACCTTAATTTTTTTTTTAAAAAAAGAAGAGTTTATTAAGAAGCATGCCCAGCCATGTAGGGCTACATGAGGAAGTACTAGGGTCAGTGAGGAGGCAGGAGGGGCAAGAGGGAAGCATAGGTACGAGTCTTTATTGTGGTTTCTGAAAGAAGGAATGGGTGATGCAGGGTAGTCAAGTAGAAGCAGGTTTAGGATCAAATAGTTGGAATAATTTTAGCAGACTCTGAGCTATCATGGTGATCTCTAGTTGTTCAGTACCTGGACCCAGGGTGATTTAGAGCAGGGGAAACATTGGCTTAGTGTATGAATGTTAAAGGAAGTGGTTGAGGTACAGATCTGGATTGGTTGGTTTGCATATAAAAAGAATGTGGTAGACGGAGTCACTACCTCCAGGAATTAGTTAGCTCTGGGAGGGCAGTCTTTTCCTATCCAGCAAGACTCCTAAGATGTGAAAGTATCATAAATATAGAAAATTAAAACATAATTAAAATAATGAGTTCAATAGCAAAATTGGCAAGCCAGAAGAGTCAGTGAACTTGAAGATAGAGCAATAGAAATGATCAATATGAACAACAGATGGAAAAGAGATATTTTAAAAATGAATGGATCCCCAGGGACCTGTGGGATAGTAACAGAAGATTTAACATTCGTGTTATCAAAGTTTCAGGAGAAGAAAAAGAACACTGAGCTGAAAAATATTTGAAGAAATAATGGCTCAAACTTCTCAAACTTGGCGAAGGACATAAACCTACAGATTCAAGAAACTGAATGTACCCCAAGCAGAATAAACTTTTAAAGATTCACACACAGACATGTCATAATCAAATCTCTGAAAAGGAAAAACAAAGAAAAACTTTTGAAAGCAGCCAGAGCCAGAGAGAAACAACGCATTCCCAACTGGGGAACAATGAATCAAATGATAGCAGATTTCCCCTCCTTGAAGAACAGAAGGAAGAGGCAAACAATTTCCAAGTTCTGAAAGAAAGACATTGTCAACCCAGAATTTTTTATCCCGTAAAAAATATCCTTCAAGAAAGAAGGTGAAGAAACACTGAGAGGCTTTATCACCAGCAGACTTGCTTTAAAAGAATGGCTGAAAAACTATTCAGATAGAAAGGAAATGGCAATGAAAGGATTCTTGGAACATCATGAATGAAAAAAAGATCAGTGGAATTATACAGATTGCATGCTATAGAACATTCTTGAAGTGACAAAATTATAGTGATGGAGACTAGATCAGTGGTTGCAAGGGTTAGGGTCAGGAGAAGGTGTGATTATTATTGAAAAAAATATTTTTTAATGTTTATTTATTTTTGAGAAAGAGAAAGAGGGAGAGAGAGACACACAGCACAACCGGGCGAGGGGCAGAGAGAGAGGGAGACACAGAATCCGAAGCAGGCTCCAGGTTCTGAGCTGTCAGCACAAAGCCAGACACGGGGCTCAAACTCACGGAGTGTGAGATCATGACCTGAGCCGAAGTTGGATGCTTAACCAACTGAGCCACCCAGATGTCCCAGGAGAAGTGTATTAAAGTGTAACACAAAGAAGTTTCTTTCTGGTGATTGGGTGATAGAATAGTTTTGGATCCTGTTTGTGGTAATGGTTACGGAATCTATGCATGCAGTAAGATTTCAAATTTCACCATTCAAAACGAGTGTATGTAAAGAAAGACTGGTGAAATCCAAATAAAATCTGAATTTGATTGAACAGCATTGTACCAATGTGAATTTCCTGATTTTGGCATTTTATTATGGTTAGAGAAAATATTATCATTGGGGCAAGATTGGGTACACAGAAACTCTCTTGTAATATTTTTACAATTTTTTATCCTAAACAATTTCAAAATAAAATGTTATTAGGACCTATATCAATGGTTTTTAAAAATCTGATAATTGATAAAGGTAGGATAAGAACAGGTGAATGCAGGATTTGGAGAAAATCAGCTGAACTGGTATACGATAGATTTTGGTTGGTTCAGTGAGATCATTATTTGCCACACTCCCACTAATCTATACACACAAATGTACATGTGCATACTCGCAAACACACACAAACACAGTTATATTCACCTAGATTTCAGCATTTCCTTATTATCCTTCTAGCATTCTTTTTCTAGCCATTTACCTTATTTTTCTGTGCTTAGCATTAGGAAAGATCTGTCAGGAGATCTGACCCATTTAATTCCTCTCTGTACCTACTTCTGCTTCAACTCCTAACCCTTTCTGAAACCCTTATAGTGCTTGTTAGCATAAAATTCTAACCTCTATTTCTAACAATTATTTGCCAGCAGCCTACTTAACATTGCAATATTTACTGAGCCTTATTAGGTATGATGGGTATGATGAGAGGACACAGGCCTGACACAGAGGCCTGACTCAGCACTAAGTGGTGTGAAACAAAGGAGACACCCTAAAGCTGCCACATCTCACTGTCACATTTCTGGGACCCATATGTCCTCTGGATGGCAGGGGCTGGAGAAGAACTTCTCCATAAAAGTCTGCGGAAACCATTGCAGGTGAGTAGGAAGTTGGAGGAGAGGAAAAGAGTGGTGAGAAGGTAGCTTATTTAGGAGAACGTTATCCAGCTCAAATCCTTTGGTGATCAGGCTAGGACTGAAAAAGGATAAGAGAAGTCAAAATAATAGAAGGAACCGAAAATTTCTTATAGCTAAAGGCTCTATTCCCATCTTGTTCTGAGGCTAAAGGGAAAAGAGGGTCAAGGATGGTAGACCCAGTTCTGAGGCCACTGGGAGAGGGAACAGAGAGAGCTCAGTTGCTGTGGATAACTTTGTGGATCCAGTCTGTATAGCGGGACACCTTGGTGTAGTAGCCAATATCACCTTTCAAAATACACCCTGCTGACCAAGATAGGATCCCATGGAGCTGATTTTGGCACAGGATTGGGACAGCATCTAATTCCTGTTAGAAAAAGGACAGATGGGTCAGACAGGATAGCCAAAACAAAGATGACCTAGTGCCAAGTCCCTGAGGGGCCCAGAATAGAAAGACTTAGGGGATAAGGACAGGGAGAAATGTCTGGTGGACATCTTGGGCCCCCCCAACTACTTCTAGGCCACATCAGAGTTAGCCATAAAGAGATAAGACCACTCTGAGATGTTTCCCCCCTAGCATCTAAGTTCATTCATTATTGGAAGGACACAGTCTTTCCCGGATCCCATATACATTGATCTCTTCTTGAATGTAGGGACAGGAGATTGGAATGGTTGAGGGAGATACGTGGACCCCAAAACAGCCCCAAACTCAAATGGGCAGAGAGAAAAGAGTTACCTTACATGAGTGTGTGTTCTCCAGAGATGATCCTGCACAGAACATGTTTTCTGTGATTTTGATAGGAATTTGTCTTACAAGGGACTCTTGGCAGTCATCATTAGAAAACCAAAAGACAGTCTGGTTTATCTGGATATCAGGTTCTGGGTCTGAGCACATGAGTGTGCACACATGCGCACACACAAACACAGAGGGAGAGAGACAGAAGAGGCTTTGTTTCTCTTTGATCCTTCACATATTCATCTTTCTTTCTTCTCCCCTTCCCTCCCTCTTTTCTGTTATTAATCGCTCCATCATTCAGTGAATCATCATTCAGAAAAAGCCAACATGAAAAGGAACCAGAGAGGAAGAAAAAATAATGAAATGAATAAACCAAGTCTGGTCCCAGTGTTGTAAAACTGCATGCCTTGGGCTTGTGTGTACATGCTTTTATTTGTGAATGCTTGTCTGTAAGTTACTAATGAATGAGCCACACTCAGCATCACCAGTAGGATTACCTGCCAATCCCTTCCTCACCCAGACACCCTTTCACCCTCACCTGGGTGATGAATGAGGCAAGAACACTGGATTCCTTTAACAGCTACATTACCAATTTGGGCCTCAATTTCCAAATGAATAAAACTAGAGGTTGAGATATTATAAGTTCTCAGGGCTCTTCCAGATCTCATAATCTATAATAATAATTATATGATAATACTCTTTGTGTGGGTACGCAAGGAGCACTAAGGGTCTGTCTTGGGAGGGTTACTCACTGAAATTCCTCCATTCCCAGCCCCAGCCAGAGACAGTGCACTTTTCCCCTCTTCTGTCATTCGTGGTATTGGGTAGAACCACCAGCTTGACCTGATCCTTGAGCTCTAGGGGATGATTCAGCTTGATGAGCATAAGGTCATGCTCAGCAGAATCCCGGGTAAAATCTGGGTGTTGGACAATAAATGTGGGTCTTAAGTTCCCCATCTTGTTTTGAAAATTCTCTTTTGAAGCCGCAACGTTTATCTCAAGAAATCTGGAAAAGGCCATGAAGGATTAGTAGAAGAAGGAGATATTTTCCTATTGTTCAACTTGTATCTTTTCTACCCCAACTTGCTTTGTGACTTTGCATGAGTTCCTTCCATAACTTGGCAAGACCTCCATCTCCTTGTCTGGCAAATGAGCAATTGCTACTGCAGTTCTATAATTCTTTGATCTGTACCACATTGTATATAGGCTTTTTATCCCAATGGATTCATCCCCTAGTCCTCGGCTTCCCCAATTCCCTCAGTCTACATCATCCCACCCAAAAATCGAACTCATAACCACCTACATCTACTTCCTGCCTCCTTCCAATAACTTCTCAGGCTTGAGAGCCCCTGGGCAAGTCTCTTCACGGCTGAGCCTCAGTACCCCTTTAACAATCTCAGTGACTAAGGGGGACCACTTTTCCTTCTAGGACTCCATTACTCACGGTAAGAAGCAGTGGGCTGCAGTGAGAACCCACTGTTTGTGGATCAGGGTCCCCAAACAAGGCTCATATTCTGAGTTCAGGAAAACCAGAAAGGTTGGTGCAGTTTCTATGCTCATCTGGTTGAATTGCTGGGCTAATTTTACTTGTGTTGGTGTTGGTGTTACAATTATTGTTACCACTGTCAGATAAGGGAAAGGAGAGCAGAATTTTAGAGACAGGTGCAGACATTCCAGAGTATAGAAGTTTGGAATATTTTATGTGGAAGTGCTTTGAAATGGTCAATGTGTTACTGATATAGGAGGTGTTGTTGGACCACTCAGGGTCCTTCTGCTAATTTTCCCTTAGGCTTTCCTCTGAATTTATATACTCCTTATTCACTCCTCTTCTCCTTCCTTCCTTCTTCTTGATACCTCTCTATTTTCTTCAAGCTTTCTTCCTAGCTATATAGCAAAATCACATTCTTTTGCCAAGACCCACCATCCTTTGTGTCAAGTCTTATTATCTCAGTCTGAATCTTCTCTTGCACCCATGGAGCCAGAGGAAAATCAGTGGGCTCTAGATATCTCTGAGTATTCTAGGAAACTTCTAATCACTGGGGTCCTAAATTCTTATCTAAGTAATGTACTCTCTACCCACCTTATCTAGACCCATTTCCTACACTTTCCTCCAATATGACCTTTTCAAAATTTAAGCCAAAATAGAAACCTGCACTCACCAGTCACTGTCAGAATGCTGAAGACTAGAAAGAGGCGGTTCATATCTGTGATCTCCATGCTCTCTTGCAGTAAGAAGATCTGGGAAGGGAGTGAACTACAACAAACCTGGTCTCCTGGAAGCTTTGCAAAGGGAGAAATATCAAGGAGGTGTAGGGACATTCAAGGGAGCAAAGTTCTCTCAACCAAGGTAGTATGCCACCAAAGGGAGGAAAGATAGCCAGGCCAGATCCTATCTCTCTAGAGTGTCTGTCCTCCCATTGTAGCATGTGAAATTTCTCCAAGGTGAAATGCCTGACCACTGAGGGATGGCCTATAAGCCAAGAGCTTTGCTATACTTTATTAGCAAAGAGAAATCTCAACTGGCCATTTGTGTCTGCCTTGTTCCACTGTCTCCCATAATACTTCAGCTCCCTGGTTCCCTTACATTTACTTACCTGTCCTCACTTAGTGTGGCTGATCTTCACCTCTCTGTGTGACATTAATAGCCCTCAACTTTCAAATAAACTCCCTCCTCTCTGAGCTACAGATCCCCCTCACCTAACAAGCTGAGTCTTCCCCCATGTCACATTGACTCTTGCTCTAATGTCACACTGGCTCCACCCCATGGCATCCTCTCATGTCACATTGTCCCCATACTATGTCATCCTCCCTCTAACCCCTAGATACCACTGGCCTCTCCCTGAAACTTTGCAGAGCCAAGTAGAGACAGGCAGGGCTCAATATGGAGTTCCCTTGGAATAGAGTCAAAGGGATACCAAAAAAGAATGTATCAGTTGGTTTTTGCTGCATAGAAATTTTCTTAAAACTTAGTGGCTTAAAATGGTAGTCAATTATTTGTTCACAATTCTGTGGGTTGCCAATTTGGGATGGGCTTAGCTGGGAAGTTCTTCTCTCAGCAGGACTCATTGATGCATCTGTGATCAGCTGGCAGTCAGTGGTCCTACAAACATGTCTAGTGGTGGCTGGTTGTCGGCTTTAGAGTGATGAGAGTAACAAGGCCATGTGTCTATCATCCAACAAGCTAGTCCAAGATCATCTATATGATAGCAGTTGCAAGGTTCCATAGATTAGAAAAATGGTAAACCCCAATGCCCAAATGTTCAAGCCTGTGCATTATCACATTTGCTAATGTCCCACAGGCCAAATCAAGTTGCGTGGCCAACTCAGATTCACAGGGTAGAAAAGAGTCCACTGTTTGACGGGAAAATCTGTAAAATCGTATTACAAGGGCACAGATAGAAGAAGGGGGATAGTTTTTGGCCATTTTTTCTTGCCATTTTATTGTGTAAATTTTCAAACGTACAAAAAATTTAAAAGCACTGTACCATGAAGACTGCATGCCCACCACCTATTTTCTTCAGCTAACACTTTACTATATTTGTGTTATTACATAGCTATCCATCTATAGTTATGGCTTTTGTTACCATCTACCACATACAGTCAACCAGCTCATCACCTGCAATCTGGCTTCACCTCCCACCTCTCTGACAGCATCTCCTTTTCTCACAGCTGCTTCCCTCACCATATAAGTCCTGAGTTGCCGTAATAGCTTTCAAACTGGACTTCCTTAACAAGCTCTCTCTTTCTCTATCCAGTTTGCCAGATTGATTTTTTTTTTCATTTGTTGTACTCTTGCTTAAAAGCTTGCTGTGGTCCCTAGTGCCCATTATTTCATGTCTAAACTCCTTTGCTTTGCTGCCAAGGCCCTCAGTAATCTGGTATTAATCCATGACTGTAGGAATATGACATAATGGGCAGAGTCAGAGTTCCTTGGCAATCTCAAAAGTAGCCTGTGTCTTTGAGAGATCTGTTGGTAAATTTCTCATCTCTCTCTGACCAACTTTAAAATTGGCTGTAATCAATGGCTTTTAGGCCTTTTAGCTTGGCCCCACCTGAACATCTCCCATCAGCACCCCATAAGAATCAGTTTCTGCTCTGACCTGGATATCTTCTCCTTGGCTCTTGGTCAAAATCCCTGGACTTTCATTCTTCTATGGTCTCTGTGTCCCTACTGGTGAGCAAGGACTGGCTCCTCCCCCTGGCATTTTATCAAACAGTGGTCTTATTTTGAATATATTCTTCTGATTGGCTATTAGCCCTTCTATCCTTACTGGGTTCATACAAGAAAGGATTCCCATCCATCCTCTGATATGACTATACCCCTCACTACACTGAAGAGTAGACTTTACTCCCTATCTGTGCTAATTCCTGTCTGGTACCCACTGAGCTCCACTTATTCAGACTAGGTTTTAAGAGGCCCTCAGATTCCAGTTTGCGTCCACTGTCCCTCTCACCAAAGTGTTCCCTGGTACATTATTTTTCTCTCTTATGTACTAGACTTTTCACTCTGGGCCAGCTAGTTTCTTCAGTGTTATTTTTAATTTTTTTTTTTAAATTTAATGTTTATTTACTTTTGAGAAAGAGAGAGAGATGGGGGGGGTGGGCAGAGAGAGAGGGAAACACAGAATCCGAAGCAGGCTCCAGGCTCTGAGCTGTCAGCACAGAGCCTGACATGGGGCTCGAACTCACAAGGCGCAAGATCGTGACCTGAGCCAGTCAGACACTCAACCAACTGAGCCACCCAGGTGCCCCTCTTTGGTATTATTCACATTGATCATTTTCCTACATGCTTCCTTTCATTCTTTGGCTCACTGTACAGACACATTTGGGGGCATCTACCCAACCCCACCTCTTGTTAGGGAGTCTGCTCCTGCCCACAACCCTTGCTAAGTGACTCAAGCTTGGATACCAAAGGGTCAGAATCTGGAGACACCTCAGAGACACCTCCTGGATCAATGTAGCTCTACTTCAGTGCCCAAACCCAGTTCTGCCTAACCTGGGTCTGACCCTTCCACATTCATAGCTCATCCTATCCTCACATGCTTCTGGATGGTCTCAGACTTAAGAAGTTCCATTTACCTGGACATACACTTTCTTGGGATGAATGAGTGAATACCACCTATCTCCTGACTTACAGCTCCCAATAGGCTTCCACACTGACCTGACCTAAAGATAATCTAAGCTCCCTGGCTTGACTCGGGTCACTTCCTTGAGTGTTAATGGGAAAAGCATTTCCAGATTATGGTCTTTGATCCCAAGGATCAGGTACTTGACACCATTGGCATGAGATTAAATCTTTTTTCTTTTAAAAGTTTAATATAATGACACACAATAAATTGCACATATTTAAAATGTACAATTTGGTCATTCCTGAAAGATTTCTTAAGCCCTTCTGTGATTCCTCCTCTTTCCCTCCAACCCACCACACTATCACCAGGCAACCACTTTCTGTTACTATAGATTAATTTATATTTTCTAGAATATTGGATACATAGAATCATTACAGCATAGTCTTTTTTGATCTGGCTACTTTCACTCAGTGTAATTAGTTTGGATTCATACATGTTGTTGTGTGACTCTAGAGTTCATTTATTTTCACTTCTGAGTAGTATTCCATTGTATTGATATACCAAAATTTGTTTACCTGTTGATGGATATTTGGGTTGTTTGCAGTTTTGCATTATACAATTAAAGCATCTGTGAACACATAATATATGTGGGTCTTTATGTAAGCATATATGTGCATATGTGTCTTTATGTAAACAAATGCTTCCTCTTCTCTTGGGTAAATAAATAGAGGCAAAATAGATGGATCATATATAGTAAGTGTACATTTAACTTTTAAAGAAACCGCCAAATTGTTTTTCAATATTTTACATTCTCACCAGAGGTGAAAGAGTTCCAGTTACTCTGTATCTTCACCAGTACTTGGGATGTTCAGTCTTTTTTTGAAAAAAATTTAACTGAGATATAATTGATATATAACATTGTATTAATTTTAAGTGTACAGTGTGTTCAGTCTTTTTAATTTCAGCTATTCTCCTGTGAAATAGTGTTTCATTTCCTTATGACTAATGATTTTGAACATATTTTCATGTGCTTATTTGTCATCCATATATCCTCTTTGATAAAGTGTCTGTTCAAATCTTTTGCCCATTTTAAAATGGATTGTTTCATTCCTTATAATTGAGATGTGAAAGGTTTTTAATATATTCTGGATGGGAGTCCTTCAATACTTCCAACAGCTGGAAGAATGAACTCCTGTAGATCTATCCACATGCTTCTTCTCTAGACCTGCTTGTTCCCAATTTTTGAATCTTTCTTCCAAACCCCTGACTAAGCAGCTACACTATTCATCACATGAGTCTTATATTTTAGGCTACTTTTCTTTCCATATAATATAGATGACCAGGTGTACCACCAAAGCTCTTCCAATTACTGCTACCTTCTAGGGCCATCTTTGAATGAGGATTCTAATATAGTGGCTCATTTCTTGCTTCACCATATACCAAGCTGATCTATCTGTATATCAAAACAGGTTTTTTTCTTTTCCATGAAGTGATCATAGGGACTTGCCTGTCCTCCTTTCTACCATTCCCCACCTCCCCAAAAAACCACATGAGTGTAACCTGAGAGAGAGGCAATGGTGCCATAGAGGTGAATGAACCAGAAGTCTAAGCCACCTACATATGCAGCTAACTTGACCTCTGGCCCTGCTCATGACTAACCCTAAATGTACCATTTCCATCTCACTATGGACTTCTACTGGGCTCACATGACCTTATGGCTTAGTGGATCTGACAGAACACACCTTGTAATGAACAGTTCTGGCTGCATAGCCACTGTATGTCCCAAGATCAGGTGTTCTGTCTATACCAGGGCCTAGTAGCACATCAGGAACCGTACTTTTAATGATGTCTACTGTAGATGGTATAACATTGTTCCAGAACTCTAAAGTATACATAGTGATTCTCTTACTAGGGCTTGCTGTAAATTATATAAAATGTCTTTTCCCATCACAGATACCTCTTACAGCATAGATCTGCCAGGAAGTATAGCTTAAGGTCTCTCTTGAAGTTATAGGCAAGATGCTGTCCGGGGCTGCAGTCATCTGAAGGCTTGACTGGGGCTGGAGGAACTGCTTCTGACATGGCTCATTCACATGGCTTTTGACAGAAAGCCTAGCTCCTTTCCACATGAATCTCTCTGAAAGGGATGCTTCAGTGTCCTTATCGTATGGTACCTGACCTCCTTCACAGTAAGTGATCCAAGAGAGAACAAGGAATAAAGCTGTAATGTCTTAGAAGACACATACTATCACATCTGCAATATTTTATTTGTTAGAACTAAGTCACTAATGCCAGCCCACACTCAAGGGAACAGGCATTAAGCTCTTTCTCTTGAAGGAAGAAATATCAAAGAATTTGTGGGCATATTTAAAACCATCACACATGGTACCTTCAGTATAGTGGATCATAGTGATATGCAGAATGCCCAGGCAGTCCAGGTTCCTTGGGTTATATTATGACAGAGGGTGAAAGATTTAACCCTTGTCAGGAGTGTAAATGTCTCTGTCATTCATATATTTCTGTTCCCATTCCTCGATAGCAATAGAAATGAATGTATTTGCTAATCAATGCAAGGTACCAGAGGCTGGAACCTCTGTTCCAGCAGAGATTACATCTGGCATGGCAACTGCAATCAGGGCAATTATATGGCTGACTTTATTATTCCTTAGGATCAGACATTTTTTAAGAGCCAGTGGACTAGTGAATTAAATGGGGATAAATGAGGGCCAGTATTCTTTAGGTCTTAAACGGTAGCATAAAACTCTGCCATTCCCTCAGGACATGATATTGTTTTTAGTTACTATCATGTGAAGGTGCAAATCAGTTTCAGATATTTCACTTTGTCTTCCCCACTAATACAACTTTTATCCCACAGTGCAAGAAATCATGGGGTGTCTGGCTGGCTCAGTCAGTTAAATGTCTGACTTTGGCTCAGGTCATTATCTCATGGTTCATGAGTTCAAGCCCCACATTGGACTCTGTGCTGACAGCTCAAATCCTGGAGGTTGCTTCCGATTCTGTCTCCCTCTCTCTCTGCCCCTCCCCTGCTCATGCTTTGTCCCTCAAAAATAAACATTAAAAAAATTAAAAAAAAAAAAAGAATAAACATTAAAAAAAGGAAAGGAAATCAATGTGGAGGTTCTGCCAGTTACCAAGTATTCTATTCCAATTATACACTGGAGAACCAGAGAAATTATTCTTTCTTACTTTAGTTTTCTCCATAGCATTTATCACCATCCACTAATAGTACTTTATTAAGTATAACTTAATATACTTAATTCATTATACTTAATATACTTATTCATCTTATTTATTATCTGTCTCCCCAATGAATCTAATTTCCATAAGGACAGGCATTTTTTTCTTTGTTAAAAAACTGTTTTATTTCCAATGCCTACAAAGTGCCTAACACATCACAAAAACATAGTTCTAGCATATAGCAGGTATTCAGTAGATATTTGTTAAATGAAAGATTATATAGTGCCTCTCAACATAAGTTCATTACTGTTATTGTTATAATTGCCCTAAGATTGATTTTTCCATCTCTCCCAGCAAGTACGAATTCAAGTGTGGAATGTTCACTCTGGAGCAAATTAGGGGAAAGTTTCTATAAGTGGATCAGAGATGACTGATGGCACTAAATGTCCCACAGAACAATGTATGCTCTGGTGGTGGACTGAGAGGTGGAAGGCAGCCCGTGAGGGACACCACTCCAGGGTTCTCAGCACTTTCGCTCTCTCTCTCCTCTCCTAATGTGAACTGAAGTACATATATTTAATCTCTCACATTTTCCAGTGGTAATTGTTGGTGTTTTTGGCCTCTTAAAATGGCATTTCTTGTTTTTAAAGCATTGAATCATAAAATATTTAAATATTTTCAGGCTTTCTCTTGAAAATTTGGAAGATATGGCTATTGACATATTTACTGGTGCTTAGCAGTGTACCCTCATATTAAATGGGCATGTGCTTTCCTATTTCATCACAGTCTTCACCACTCTTCATTGCCTTTTTCACTTGAAGGCTAAGTGAAAGTTATCATTCACCAATGTATGAAAGAAGTGAAGAAAAAGTGATGGAGCTTTTATATCCAAGTCCATATAAAAATTTGGAAAAATAAAATGTAGACAGAGAAATACACATTTCAAGAACAATGGGGAGAGAGTTTTTAGGAGGTAAGAGAGAACAGAGACTATTCCTAAGCATTTAATATGTAACATGCAGGGGTGCCTGGGTGGCTCAGTCGGTTAGACGTCTGATTCTTGATTTTGGCTCAGGGTATGATCCCATGGTTTGTGAGATTGAGCCCTACATCGGGCTCTACGAATGGCAGCTCAGAGCTTGCTTGGGATTCTCTCTCTCTCTTTCTCTCTCTTTCTCTGCTCCTCCTCCACTCATGCCCTCTCTCTCTCTCAGAATAAATAAACATTTAAAAAATATATAATATGCAAACAAAGTAAGACTAGGTACATGAGTGCAATTCAAGATAAAAGGACCATGAATTTGCAACCCTTATTCTAATCCAATAAAGAGGAATAAATAATATATTCTACCTACTGTATAATTTGCAAGGTACTGATTTCTTTTCTTAAAAATCTGTAATTCACATTATTATGCCTGGAAATTTTAGTATTTTTATCATATTGACATTTTACCCCCAAGATACATACTGTGCCATTTCAACCCCCAAAATTTTCCCTTTAGGAATGAAAATACAGAAAGATTATTGCTAATTCATATGCTTCATCACTGTTGCTTTCTTGTTTGCTTAAAGGTTTTGTAATTCTAGCTGAAGAAATATTTATTTAAATTCTTAACTAAGGACCCTCATTCTTTTCAATTTCAATTTGGGGAAAAGTAATTTACTCTTACTGTTGCTTTCAGTTGATGGTTTTCAGATCCAATAACAGTAAAAGTAAAATTGCATATTGTAATTCTGAATTCTGGGGTGTCCTTAGCTAGCAAATATACATGATGACTAAAAAAAGTAACAACATCATCTGGATGTTTTTTAAAAGGTCAAAAACAAATCCATCACAATCCCAGCATTAAGCTCAGCTTAAATGGTAGTTAGGGTATTGGCACATAGTTGTCAAACTCTCTCAAGAAAACAAGAGTGTTCTTATATTTATCTCAGTAGGTCTTTCTCGGTCCACCACCTTTCTGATCTTCATTGAAGAAAGTTATAAAAATAAGGCAGTTATTGAGCCCAATATTCACTGATAGCCAAGCAGGAAGCTTCTGGATGTGAACCAGACTGGGGGTGACTCATTGGAAGCCAAATGTTTGTATGGAAAGCTTTTCCTGAAATCGCACAAAAGCAAATATTTATAAACATGCTAAAAAAGCATTTTGGAACTCTTGGGAGAAAGGGTTAAAATATTGCCACCCATTCCTAATGACACCATTTTGATAAAACGTTACTTTGCTATCATCGTGCTGACCCAGGCACTAAGTCTTTCAGAAACAAGTTTGCTATAATTGGTAGGACTGTCCTGACTCACAGTATTTCTTATTTTGAAATATGATTCTATTTTGATAACCTCACCAATCTGTATTTTGAATGCATCAAAAATTCATGTGTTACTTATGAAAGTTTTAAGTTTCCTATAGATATGCCTCAATTGCAATCTACATAGAATTCATAAGAAAAGAGTGGTTACAAATGGAAATTTGTTTCTTGCTGAGCAAACTTTGACCTCAAATGGTATAAGCATATATTGAAATTCTGTACCTTAACGTTGCCTGTTGTTTTAAAAAAACAAGCAAATAAGAAATCTTTGTTTTTATTCTGACAGAAATTTTTGGCACACATCAGGTTCCTGCTTAGATTTATCAGGCCTTCACTTGCGACCCTAGAGCCCATGACTGAGACTGATTTGGGGCCTATGGGAAGTCAGCTCCTGTTAGAGGCTACCTCTGAAGGTGATATGATGGTAGCAGTGGAAGTTTGGTGCTTTTTCCATCTGGTGCAGACAGGAAGTGGTCAGGCCAAGAGGCTAGCCCCTCCTGCTAAACCATGTGCAGGGGCCATGCTAATCTCTATAGTGTTCCAATTTTAGTATATGTGCTGCTGAAGTGAGCACTTGTTGGCATAATTTAAAAAGGACGTTGAGCCACACAGGCAATCAATGATTGAACTCATCTTTGAAATAAACAGTGGTACTCTTGAAGAATTTTGTCTTATATCCAAAAAACCAATGAGAAGTGGTTATAAAGAGATGTGAATACAGAAGCTAGTATCAAGGAGAGATAATACTATCTTTGATCTCCATATTTAGGGCTGGTATTATCTTTTTCTGTAAGAAAACATCCTAACCAGATTAGTGTATGGGGACTGTGGTTATAGATATAGCCCTGCTACCTTTAGCCAAGATCATGAGAAAATGGGTTCTCTAGATAAATGAATTTCCTAGATTTCTGGGGTTTCCCCCATTAAGTACCAAAATGTAAAAAAAAAAAAAATTAACTATAGAAAATGTAAGGACATCTGTGAAGTATGATTGAAGGGGTAGGGGCAGTTAAATGAAAAGTTTTTACTTCTCTCTTTATGCTCTTCTATAAAGAATGAAGTTTTAAATAAAATGAATACATACTACTTTGTTATTTTTAAAAATTTACTTGAGGGGCACCTGGGTGGGGTGGCTCATTTGGTTAAGCATCCGACATTGGCTCAGGTCATGATCTCACTGTTTGTGGGTTCAAGCACCACATTGGGTTCTGCACTGACAGCTCAGAGCCTGGAGCCTGCTTTGGATTCTGTGTCTCCCTCTCTCTCTACCCCTCCCCCACTTGTGCTCTCTCTGTCTCAAAAATAAATAAATAAACTTAAAAAAATCAATTAAATAATAATAAAAATTTACTTGAAACTTTTTCTTTATTTTTTTCTTTCCTTCCTTCCTTCCTTCCTTTTTTTTTTTTTTTAGAGAGAGAGAGAAGAGAAGGAAGAAGAGGGGCAGAGGGAGAAAGAGAATCCCAAGCAGGCTAGCGTGGAGCCCTACGTGGGGCTTAATCTCAAGACTGTGAGATCATGACCTGAGCAGAAATCAAGTCAACCAAATGACTTGCCACTCAGGCACCCCTGAAACTATTTCTACATAAATAAATGGGTTACATATTTTAACCTCTCAAACAGAGCCAAACTGAGTTTTCTACTGAAGATTCATTATCAGAATTATAAAACTCAATTCTCTATACTATAAAGCAATGATACCCTCAGGTAGTCCTGGAATGTACTGAATGGTTCATTCCTACACTGAATGTCCTCAGACTTTTAATTTATTTCTCACAAATTTCTTGCTGTCTGCTTTGAGATTGTCAGCTGTCATTTCAGACTGACAGAATTCCACCTATCTTTAGCAGCCTCTCTTTCAAATTTGTTGTTTTAATTTGATGCTCCTAATTGGCTGACTGGTTGGTAAGTCACATAAACAAACTTGTTAATAATCTATGTAAAATTAAATTAAATGGGCATAGAGTATATGTCCACGGGTCACTCCTATGAGCAATGTACCAAAAAAAAAAAAAAAAAAAAAAAAAAGCTTTAGTGCATTTACTTGGAGATTTCAGTCTTATCCTTTCTATCTGGATCCCAGCTGTGATTCAGATACTAGATGACACTGGATAAAAGATATATATGAGTGAAATGATGCTCTGCTCTCATTTAATGAAATGAAGTACATCCTTTCTTCCTTCCCTCATGAAAGTGCTCAATAGTCCAGGTAGATGCATGTGATATTAAACTGGAGCTCTTCTCATTCTTCAGGCTAACTGGAATGATAGCCATGGACTTGTTGCCAGTTCTAGAATAATATTTTAAATTAGAAATAATTGCCAGCATTTGGATAAGAATTAATTTATAGTAAATGTTCCCAAATGTGATAAATGTATATTTGGTCTTTGTGGTTCTTGACATAGAGCTTCTACCCTTAGAATTTCCTGAAACAGGTGCCAGGAGCACCCCTCTTAAGAACACCCTTTCAACCACACCTGAGTTGTATATGCTAATGAGATGACTCTGGTGGACCCCTATGTGGCTTTAGCATGTGGGCTTGCCAGAGGAGCCAACCTTGTTAGTGAGCTAGAACTTTCAGCCCCACCCCGCTGACCTCCAGGGAGGAGAGAGAAGCTGGAGATAGACTTAGTCACAACCATGCCTATGTAGGGCAATCTCCATCAAAACCACTAAATGATGAGATTCAGAGACCTTCGTGGCAGATAAACATATCAAGGTATTGGGAGGGTGATATGCCCAGAGATGGCATGGAAGCTCTTTGCCCTCCCAATCCCATCTTGTATCTTGCCCAACATATCTCTTCCTTTTGGCTGTTCCTGAATTGTATCCTTTGTAATAAACCAGTAATAGCAAGTAAACTGCTTCTGACATTTGTGGGCCATTCTAACAAAATTAATGGAATCTTAGAAAGGGGTCATGGGAACATCTAATTTATAGCCTATTCCTCAGAAATATGGTTGGCCTGGGATGTGTGATTGGTGTCTAAAGTAGGGCAGTCTTGTGGGAATGAGCTCTTAACCTGTTGGGTCTGTGCTAACTCTGGTAGTTAGTGTCAGAATTGCATTGTAGGACACACCGTTGGTGTTTGGAGAGTTGGAAAATTGGTTGGTGTTAGGAAAAAACCCACAGATTTGATGTCAAAACTGTTGGGAGTAAAAAACTGCTCACCAGGCTTTTATGATCTCAAATGCTTGAATATGTATCAGGTTTGCCAAATCCATATTAAAAAAAAACATACATGTAGGCTCTCATCTACTGGGTAGATCAGACAAGACTTAACTGACTCACAGATACAGGGAAATAGATCAAACAAGTAGCCTGTGTTTGAAAGGAACATTTTAGTTAGACAGGGAGTGGGGATTTTTTGACAATTGTTCTGAATGTGAGTCAGAGTGTAGGTTTGCGTGGGTGAGTGTGTGGGTGGATACATCTGTGGGTGTCAGAAAGAGACAACCAGAGATAGATGGCTGTAGTTCTGTAGCTAGTAAAATGACTATAATAGTAAAGTAAATTTAAAGATATAGCACTGCATGGAGCCCTTTAAAATAGTTTTAGACAGTCAACAGAAGGCTTATTTAAAATACCAATTGCTTCCCACAAAGAGTTTAAATTACCCCTCCTTACACAATACCAGGCAATTTTCATTTACCACTTACTTGAAATTTGGTAATTTATCACAAATGAAATCTTATGCTCCTGGTAGCCAAAACTTTTTAAAAATGGGAAAATTGAAATAAATTGGCTGAGTTTCTTATTTAGAAAATGACCTTCAGCTGTTCATAGACTAAGGCATGGCAGCAAATAACTTGCAAAGGAAAAAGGAGCTAAAATGGGTAACAGGATAACAAGAATTTTATCTATAGCTATAACAAGATGATTTCTGATGTACTTACCTACATGTAGTAATTGGGCAATACAAAAGTATAAAAAGGTAGGGAACTGGTGTTATAATTGGTTTCCTGTTTTTTTCTGGGAGAGTAATGATGCCAGTGAAGCGGAGTCTGCGCACAGAGACTCCATTTAACAAGAAATTCAGATGCTGTTTTTGGCAATTCTATTATTGCATCGCTGGACCCTGTTAAGTGTGAACTTACGGGCCAGTCCAGAGCCCATAAAGCTCTTTGGAATATCACTTGAAACAGAAGCAAATAATCCCAGAAATGAAAGAGATGATAGGTAAATATGCACCATGTAGGTACATTCAATAGGCAACTCACATATTTGAGCCTCCATGAGGTGCCCCCTCACTGTGTTTGCTTCTCAAATTCCAATCCTGCATCTGCCCTCAAGGAATTCAGGCTTTGAATTAAACAGTTAAAGAAGCTGATAAGCATTGTTTGTGTTAGGTGCTCTTGAATACAGGTCAGTGGAGGAAACAATTACTCATTCTTCATTCACTAACAGTGATTATTTTTCTTTTCAAAATAGAAATACATTTTTCTAATTATAAAAATAATGCAAATTCATTATAAAAAATTCAGGTACAATAGAGAAGTATCATTCATTGATTTGAGGAAAATTCATTTAAAGCTATTAGATACTAAAGGAGCAAAGCGTCTGTGCTTCATTTTATATCTCTTTGTAAACTAATTTCTCCACTCCTTGCCATACATCACTTTTCATTATTAACAGGTGGAAAATAGGTGATACATGTACTTGCCTAGCAGGGCAAGAAATCCCACTCATTCTTTGTCATTACTGTCTTTATGTCTCTACACCATCATCGGTTCTCACATAGAGTAAGTGTAATTTAAATTTATTTCATAAGTTACTTGGGGCTCAAAAAATCCAAAACAACTACATAACTAAAAACAACTACATAAAAACAACTACATAAAAAAAACACTGGGATTTCAGATTAATTGGATAACTGCAACATAAACCTATCTTGTCCTAAATACAAGGCTCATACAATTCTCTGTATCTTGCACCCTCCACAGCAGCAGAAACAGAGACAAGAGGATCTCAGGTACTTTTTTCACTACTTCCAACCAGAAGGAATATCTGGGGCTTCTGCTCACACTTCATTGGCCACATGATCTTCCTAACTTCATAGGAGCTAGGAATTTGGGGAACAAATGGAATGATTCGTTAAAAGTGTCTCCCTCGGGGCACCTGGGTGGCTCAGTCGGTTGTGTCCGGACGACTTTGGGTCAGGTCATGATCTTGCAGTTTGTGAGTTCGAGCCCCGCGACAGGCTCTGTGATGCCAGCTCAGAACCTGGAGCCTGCTTCAGATTCTGTGTCTCCTCCTCTCTCTGCCCCTCCCATGCTCATGCTCTGTCTCTCTCTGTCTCTCAATAATAAATAAACGTTAAGAAAAAAAAATTAAAAAAAAAAAAACAACTGTCTCCCTCAAACCTAAGTGTACATTTCTGACCACAGGCTGACAACATCCAAAATCAAGTAAGTGATATTAAGTTATTTACTTATGTCAATGTTCTACTCCTTTGGCATGAATATATGAATGTGAGATGTATGTACGGAAAAATACACCTTCCACATAAACACAGTTTTCTCTATATAATTACTGTATACATAATAGCTTATTATTTTCCACAATAGGTATTCAAAACAGAGGATGATGTTGTGAAAGAGAAAATAATACCAAGCCCTCTTTTTTTTTTTTTTTTTTTAATGTTTATTTACTTTTGAGAGAGAGAGACAGAGTGTCAGTTGGGGAGGTGCAGAGAGAGAAGGAGACACAGAATCTGAAGCAGGCTCCAGGCTCTGAGCTGTCAGCACAGAGCCCAACGCGGGGCTCCAACTCACAGACCGCAAGATCATGACCTAAGCCAAAGTTGGACGCTTAACCAACTGAACCACCCAGGGGTTCCTAAGCCCTCATTTTTTTTTTTTTAACACTAATTCCAATGTGGGTTGACTAAAAGCAGCAACATGCCTGGATTTGTCAGAGTAGACTAATTTCTGTAACAATTAGTTAACCTCTGGTATTCAGAATTCTGGGTAATTTTTTCTTTCGTTTATCTGAATTTTACAGTTTTTCTATAATCTCGGTGGTTAAGAAAACATATTAACTGCATGTTACAATTTAGTATGGGGATTTGACAATGGCCTTCCATAAAGTGATTTAAGGACCTGGGCTCCTTCTTTCTGGGATATTGCCATCTTCCAAAGTTTCAGAGGCCTCTACATCAAGCAGACAAAAAAAGAGAACTGAGGAGAGGATCAGGGGCCAGGCTTCACAACATATGAGCATTCCCATCCACATTCTGCTAGACAGAAGTCATGATCATGCCTAGCCTCAAGGGAGCCTGGGAAATGTAGTCTGGCTGTGTGCATAGGAAGAAAAGAAATCAGTTTGGTGAGTGTCTACTACAATGTCCCTAACATGACCTAAATAAATAAATAAGAGGAAGAAAAACTAAGGAATCTGATTAGAGTTAGAGGTGTCTGGGAAAAAGAACATTATTTCTCCTGCCTTGTCCTTATTTCCTTCATTTATAGTTATACGTTTCTTCTCCACAAGTCTTCATTTTATTTTCTTCTGAAAACAGTTTTTTAAGAATTTTAATATTCTGTTTTGTTGACAGTGTATAGAAATGAACATGATGACACTCAGCTGGTTGGAATGTAGACGGATAATAATCTTACTGTAGGGAAATTTATCTAAATGAATCAAAAACCTTAAAAAGAGTATAGTTAACAACTCTTCTAGAATTTTATCCTGAGGAAGTAAACAGTTCATATAAACAGATGAACGTACAAGTATGTTTTAGCATAGTACTGCAAATAATGGTGAAACACTTTTACGACATGTGTCCAGCAATTGAAGGTAAATTAATAATGCTACTTCTAATAAAATATCATGTGCCCATGAATGAGGTTATAAATGTCTATATAGTGATATCGAAGAATGTTCCTTATATATTCTGTAAAAAATTATCAGTTTACAAATTTCTATGTCTAGAATATTACCATTTTTATTTTTTAAAAAATGATTATATATACACACAATATATATCTAATCAAATCAAAATGGAAATATTCTAGACATAGGTTTATAAACTGATATTTTTTATACATATATAATTTTTTTGCTTATTTATGTTTCTCTGTTGTTAAATGTTTTTAATGTTTATTTAATTATTTTGAGAGAGAGAAAGCGAGCAAGCCAGGGAGGGTCAGAGAGAGAGGGAGAGAGAATCCCAAGCAGGCTCCATGCTGTCAGCACAGAGCTGGATGTGGGGCTCGATCTCACAAACCATGAGATCATGACCTGAGCCAAAATCAAGAGTCGGACGCTTAACTGACTGAGCCACCCAGGCACCCCTGCTTATCTATGTTTTCTAATTTTTCTATGCTTTTCTATGTTTTCTAAACAAGTGTTATTTTCCTAAAAAAGACATTTTGTTTTTACTTCAAAGCAAAAAATGAAAACTCCTAACATTTAAAACAGAAACACAGACTTTTAATCCATACACATCTTAAAGAAAAACACAAAACAAAATACCACCTGGTTATCCACACTGGCTCTATGTTTCAGGCCTCCTGGCCGGAGCACCTGGAGTAGTCCCTGTCATCAGGGTAGGGGGAGCTGGGCGGGATGGGGGTTGGGGAACGAAGTTGGTAGGCCCTTGTCTCAGTGCGGGCTTAGGCGAACCGTGGAGTCCATGCCTAGCTGCTGGTCTTCATTCCTCACCTCCCTCACTCTGACAATGGTCTGCTTTCTTTCCTCTGAATAGGAAACCTACAGAGGCAGCTGGCTTGTGATATTTTGTGTAGGCATGTGAGTTATATGCAAATCACATGGAAAGACAGTCAGAATCTTTTCTCAGATGGTTCAAGTCAAGAATATTTGTCTTGAGTTTGTATTATATCTAAAAGAGGGGACATACTTCTGATGTTTCTCTTCCTTAATTTCTTCCAGAATTAAGTTAAGCTGCTGTCAGAAGAGTTTTCAGCTTTTTAAGTTCACTATTCATTTTGGAGTTATCCATGCATGCATGCTTACAAAAGTTAAATTATTTTCAAAGATAGAATAATTTTTCTACTACAATTGAATTCAAAGTAAGTGAAGAGCCAGAACATGATAATTTTATCTAAGAATCAACATCCTTTATGTTCAAATAACTTGTACTATGGACTTATAACAGCCAAATGACAAAAACATTTTTTAACTGCTCTCGGTATTGAGAATAGTGATTTCATGAACCATAGACTTCACCCAGCAAAATCATATATCTCTGGCACTTACATACACACAAACACCCATCCCAAATGTTATTAATATCTGTTAAAATTATAACAGTTATACTCGTTTAAAAATTCACTGAAAGTAGTGTAGTTTGGGGGTGCTTGGGTGGCTTAGTCAGTTAAACTTTCAACTTCAGCTCAGGTCAGGTCATGATCTCACATTTCATAGTTCGTGAGTTCTGCCCCACGTTGGATTCTGTGCTGACAGCTCAGAGTCTAGAGCCCCCTTGGATTCTCTGTCTCCCTCTCTCTCTGTCCCTCCCCCCCTGCTCACGCTCTCTCTCTCTCAAAAATAAATAAACATTTTTTAAAAAGTACTGTACTTTTTTAAAAAAGATAATACTTATAGTCAAAAATCAAAGCCAATCTTGGCTTTCTATTAAAGACCAACTTCTATTCAATCCGTATGCTCTCTTCAGAAAATTACTGTATTATGAAACTCAGGAAAAAACAGAACAGACCAAGATGTCACTTTGTTTGCTAAATTGTAACACCCTATACTAGCCTAGGCTGTTTTTCAGCTTTTCAAAACAGGCTGAAAAAGAGGAAGTACTGATAATTGTATGTAACTCATTCTGCTTTTATTGGTTAGTGGTGAGGATTCTCTTTCCAAACAGAGAAGGATAAGACGTTAATTCTCATGGTCATTCAAGATTTTAATAGGAGGTAGAAGGGAATTAGTTTCTGAAGAGAGAAAAATAAAGTGCCAGTGCTGAGGTGAAAAGGCCCAGGAAAGAGACTAGAGGCAGAGCCCTTGTGCCTCCTTCGTGATTTCCTGGCAGGCTCTAGCTAAGTACTGCCATAAGCAACTCTCTGCTGAGGTACAGCTTGTTTTCTGTTGTTCTTTTTTAAAGGTTTTATTTTTGAGAGAGAGAGAGAGAGAGAGAGAGAGAGAGAGAGAGAGAAACAGAGAAAGAGAGGGGAAGAGGATCTGAAGCAGGCTCTGCACTGACAGCACAGAGCCCAATGTGGGGATCCAACTGACAAAATGTGAGATTGTGGCCTGAGCCGAAGTCAGACGCTTATCCAACTGAGTCACCCAGGTGCCCCAGGTACAGCTTTTGCCTCCACAAAGGACACCAGGACCAACACAATAGGTATGTCCTGGGGGATGTCTTGCACTCAGGCCTCACTCCTGCTCATCTTGAAGATCTTGTTTCTCTTCTCATTGGCTACTCCCTTTGAATGTCAGCTCTAAATGCTGATCACTGGCTCCTGACTCACCATTTCCAGATCACTTCCTCAGCTCAACCATCAGTAAAAAGATCTTGGTCAGTCTGGGACTTCCCTCCTCACCCACCATCCCCAGCTGGAGGCCAGTGGGCATGGGGCCTTCCCACTGCTGAATTCAGACAATGTATGAGGAGGATTCATTGTATCTGGGCAGAAAGAAGACAGCAGGAAGCTCATTGAACTCACCCGAGAACTCCTCTATAATTGTGTGGGGACCAGCTGGAAGGGCTAGTGTAATTATAAAGGTAATTGAATATATAGCTTGTTCTCTGATAACCAGAGATCATATAGTAACAGGTGAGAGAAAGAGTAAAACTTGGCAACTCAAGCTTATTCTGATTTGAATCTCTTTGACAAAGAAGCCGTATGATGTTTTCTTATGACAGCCACTCATCTTCCCACTCACCCATTTGACCCATCCTCCAATTCCCTCCCTTCCATACAACTCTTAGCTTCCAATATTTATCTTTTTGCTCACTACCCAGATTCTCCTACCTATCAATCAGTGAATCCATTACATGCCCTTGAACTCTTTTGCTGTTACATCATCCATCATGGTTTCTGTGGGATGTCTTTCTGTGTGTGTAGGCATGTAGAACATGTGTTTCTGTAGGTTAACAGGTTCTTTGGCAACCTTTGTAGCTATGTTACATAATGTAGTGTGTAGGTGTGTGCACCTTTGTGTGGATGGTTGAATTCTGATGGAGGTTTAAAATCAACCATCTTTATATTTCAAGTGCAAATTGTAGGTATGTAACTCTTGTGTTCATCTGGCTATCAGTGTTTAGGTACCTAGTTGTGTTTGTGCATGTATAAGTCTGCGTCTGTATACATCTGCATGCATGTCTCAAGGCATAGCCAATAGCTTCCTATAACGTGAGAGCATCTGTCTCCAAATCTTCTTACCTAGCTGTGTTACCTTCTCATTTTTATTTTTTGGAAAAATGTTTATTGTGGTTAGAATATATGTAACATAAAATTTACCATTTTAACCAATTTTAAGTGTATGATTCAGTGGAATTACATTCACAACACTGGATGAATAATCACCATTTCCTATTGTCCCAATTTTTCAAAACCCAAACAGAAACTCTGTGACCATGAATCAACAGTTTCCTTCTCCCAACCTCTAATCTACTTTCTGCCTCTATGAATTTGCCTATTCTAGATATTTCATAGAAGATATTTCATATTCTAATATTTCATATAAAGTGGACAATTATATTAATTGTCCTTTTTGTGTCTGGCTTACTTTAAATTTTTTTTTTTTAACGTTTATTTATTTTTGAGACAGAGAGAGACAGAGCATGAACAGCGGACGGGCAGAGAGAGAGGGAGACACAGAATCTGAAACAGGCTCCAGGCTCTGAGCGGTCAGCACAGAGCCCGACGCGGGGCTCGAACTCACGGACCGTGAGATCATGACCTGAGCCGAAGTCGGACGCTTAACCGACCAAGCCACCCAGGCGCCCCGTGTCTGGCTTACTGTAATTCACATGTTTTCAAGTTTCATCCATATTGGAACATATAGCAGAATTTCATTCCTTTTTATGGCTGAATAATACTCCATTATGTGCATAGGTTGATGCAATCATTTGTTGATGGACACTTAAGTCACTTCCACTTTTTAGCTATTGTGATAATGCTGCAATGAACATTGGTATACAAATATTTATTAATATTCCTTTTTTGGGAGAGCCTGGTGGCTCAGGTGGTTGAGCATCTGACTGTGGCTCAGGTCATGATCTCATAGTTCATGAGTTTGAGCCCCTCATCAGGCTCTGTGCTAACAGCTCAGTGCCTGGAGCCTGCTTCGGATTCTGTGTCTCCTTCTCTCTCTGTCCCACCCCCTACTTGCACTTTCTCTCTTTGTCTTTCAAAAATGAATAAACGTTAAAAAAAAATTAAAGTCCCTGTTTTTAATTCTTTTGGCTATATACCTACAAATGGAATTGCTGACTCATATAGTAATTTTATGTTTTGTGTTTTGAGGAACGACCAGTCTGTTTCCATAGTAGCTATACCATTTTACATTACCACCAGCAGTGGAAGTTTCCAACTTCCAATGTTTGCCAACATTTTTTATTTTCCCTTTTTTTTTCTGGGGGTGTGCAGAGGGAGAGGGAAATGGAGAGAGAGAGAATCTCAAGCAGGCTCCATGCCCAACACAGGGCTTGATCTCATGACCAAGAGATCATGACCTGACTAGAAATCAAGAATCCAATGCTTAAGCAACTGAGCTGCCCAGGCACTCCTCCTTTTTTTTTTTTTTTTTTTTTTTTTTAATAATAGGCATGTTAATGGATGCGAAGAGTGGTATCTCATTGTGGTTTTTCATGATGATTTTAATGATCAGTGATGTTGAGCATATTGGCCATCTGTATTTCTTCTTTGGAGAATTTTCTATTCAAGTTCTTTGCCCATTTTTTAATTGGGTTGTTTGGTTTTTTTTAGTGTCAAGTTGTAGGAATTCTTTTTTATATTTTACATATTAATTCCTCATCAGATATATGATTTGCAAATACATTCTCCCATTCTGTCAGTTGGTTTTTCACTTTCTTGATAGTGTCCTTTGATGTACAGAAGTTTTTTATTTTGATGAAATCTAATTGATCTATTTTTCTTTCATTGCTCATGCATTTGGTGTCATATTTAAGAATCCATTGCCAAATCCAAGGTCATGAAGACCTACCCCTGTTTCCTTCTAAGTTTTATGGTTTCGGTGCTTATATTTAGTTTACTAAACCGTTTTGACTTAATTTTTATATATTATGTGAGGTAGATGTCCAACTTCATTCTTTTTACATGTGGAAATCCAGCTGTCTCAGAACTTTTTGTTGAAAAGACTGCTCTTTTCCAATTAAATGGACTTGGTACCCTTGTCAAAAATCAATTGGTCATAGATGCATGGGCTTATTTCTGACCTCTCAATTCTATTCTATTGGTTCACATGTCTATCTTTATGCAAGTACAACACCATTTTGATTATTGTAGCTTTATAGTAAATTTTGAAATCAGGAAATGTGAGTCCTCTTACTGTTCTCTTTTTAAAAAAATTTTTTTTAATGTTTATTTATTTTTGACAGACAGATAGAGACAGGGCATAAGCAGGGAGGGGCAGAGAGACACACACACAGACACCGAAGCAGGCTCCAGGCTCTGAGCTGTCGGCACAGAGCCCATCACAGGGCTTGAACTCATGGACCATGAGACCACGACCTGAGGTGAAGTTGGGCGCTTAACTGACTGAGCCACCCAGGCGCCCCATTACTGTTCTCTTCTTAAGACTGTTTTTGGCTAATCAAGGCCCCTTGCAATTCCATATGAATTTGAAGAAAGGGCAGTTGGATTTTTGATAGAGATTGTACTGAATCTGTAGATTGCTTTGAGTACTGTCGCCATCTTAAAAACAGTAAGTCTTGCTACCCATGAATATGAGATGTCTTTCCATTCATTTAGCCCTTTAGTTTCTTTCAGCAATGTTTTGTAGTTTTCAGTGTATAGGTCTTTCACCTTTTGTTTAAATTTATTCCTAGGTATTTAATTTACTTTCTCCTTTTAATTGACTTGAAATCCCCCCTCATTATAATTACTAGACTATAATGTGTTCATAGTACACATAATAGTGCCTAATACATAGCAGACATTGAACAAATACTAATTGAATATAAGAATATCTAAAATTATAGGATCTTGAAACTTAGAGGAAACACTAATACCGACATCATTCTTCTAAAAATGGGGAATGATGTTCAGAGAGGCTAAGTAAATTGCTCTAAATAGCACAGTTAGCTAGTGGTAGAACAAGAAGTTCATATCTCCTGAGAATTTTCTGTGGATCAAAATGCAATCATTATATGCCAAGATTCTGTCTGCTGGAGTAAATAAATGGGTGTATTCATAAACTTGGATGTTTGTCTTTATGTCTGGGAATTTTTCAGTATCTAGTTCCCTATTCTCTGAAATGAATCTTAAATAATTGGGTACCTACAAAAGTAGCTTGCATTTAAGACAAAAGAATAATGAATAATGTACATATTTCAGCAAATGAGGTTACTCAAATGGACAAGTAGCTGAATTAATGGTTATTTGGATATATGTATCTATGCGGGCATCATTCATGAAAGTCTCTATGAATGTGTTTGTGTGTGTGTGTGTGTGTGTGTGTGTGTGTGTGTGTGTTAGATGAGATGACTGAGGGCCATTTTGGAAATGAATTTAGCGCATTAGATCTTTCCATGCTGAGAACAGATGATCTTCTGCTAGATTTTATCTCCTCAAGAAGTTGTTCCATTATAGGATTACTTCCATTTGGAGAAAGAGTGGAGAAAAGAGCAAAGATATGATAATAACTATGTCCTTGTTTATAAACTAAGGCATTTCTTAATGTGCTTTTTGTTTTTCTTAAAAAAGAACTATTTATTTGCTTTTTGGCCCTCTTCTGAGATAAGGGTCAATCAGCCTGGGACAATTTTCAGTCTTGCTTTATTCTTGCTCTCTTCTATAGTTGGTTAGTCCCTCTGTCGTTCTCTTACCTCTCTTGATATAGGCTTTCCTAGAGCCTCCCAAAGATGGCCAATAGTCATGGGTCTGGGAATTGTTTCTGAGTCAATGGTGCAAGACCAGCAACTCTTGACTCTGGAATTTGGGAGCTGTAGAGGAGAATTGTTAGTTGCCTACTCAGTATCCTTTTCCTTATTAATAGCTCCCCAATTTTGTTATGGGCAATAAGGTACTTAGGAAAACAAACAAAAACCCTAAAATGAACAAAAACTACATTTCCCACTTTTGTTTGCAGCGAGAGATTATCATTAACTCAGCCCTGGACAATTAGGCATAAGCAAAAGTTTTTGGATGGGGTTTTTAGTAAAGATCCTTAAAATGGAGCTGACAGTCCACAAACGCCTTTTGCCCTTTGCATTTTGTTCTTCTTCCTGTCTGGATTCTGGATGTAATGCTAGAGGTGGAGCAGCCTTATTACAACTATGGCAACAACAAGGAAAAGGTTAAGATGTCACAGAGATATCAACACTGACATTGCTATGCTGCTGAGCTAATGCCCACTACCCCCTACTTCCTGTTACACAAGAAAGACCCCTAATTTGTTTAAACCATTGGTTTTGGGGTCCCCTCAACCAGAAGCCCAATTGAATTCTTAACAGATACAGAAGCTTAAACAGAAAGATAAGATAATTTGAGTCAATGGATTCCTATATATCTTGTTGGTAAATTATATTTAGAGTAAACATTATGGAAGAATTTGAAGTAGCCAACACAATGGTGATGGCATAAATCTGAATCTACCAACATACTCCCTGACTCAAAAAAAAGAAAGAAAGAAAGAAAGAATGAGAAGATCAAATAACACTAGATAATGCCCATGTCTTCAACATAACTAGAAAACAGAGAATGTTCAAATTTCAAATTAACTTTACATAGAAAAATAAACACTGAAATCCAGCAAGCTGCCCCCACACTCTTGATGCAAGCCTGTCAGGAAAACAAATCAATTTGAGAAAAACTGTACAGAGTGTAGAAATGGGGAACTAGTGGTGGACTTAAGATTGATCTAAAACCACCACCCAAAAGAGAAAGCCCACCCTAAGTTTGAAAACACTGAAAAAACATGCTGGTAGATCAGAGCACTTACTACAAGGAAGGCACTTAACTGTGTGTGGAGGGTGCAAGAAAGCAGTTTTGGAAAGATAAAGTTTTGGGCAGAGGGATCAAACAAAAGCAGAGGTGAGTTTCAGAAATCTTGTAGGATAAGGGGAAAAAACTTGAGGGGGAAATTTAGGAACCTATCAGACCTTCTCTCCCTCTAAGATGGAAGGAAGCACAATAATTCCTCTTCTCTTATCATTCCTCTTCCATAAAATAATGATCAATCAATTAAAAAAAGAAAAAGAAAACAAAACAGTATACTTTGCTACACTAACAGAAGAGGGCACTCTTGATCTGGAAATCTTTCATCCACCCCACCATTCAGCCCTGTCCATGGAAATGCAGATCAGTCTTCATCTAAGCAAAATCATAATAGAAATAAAAAGAATCCAAACAATAGAACTCTGTATCTATTTCTATATCAACTGATAAAAACTCATCCCCCAAATAATGGCAAAGTGAAAGAAAACTCTCCTACTGTAACACAATTCTCCAAACTGAATTATTTATCCTTAACCCAGCATTTGGGACTATGAGAAACATTTTGGATCATAAATTCAAAAACTAAGTACAAAAACAGACAAAAAGTCAGTAAGAAATAAGACAATTGCTGAGTGAACTCAGGAAAGAAATAGAATAACATTACACTGAATTACCTGTAAGATTTTAGATATGTATACTAAGACATTTTATATACACACATACATAAAATGCCATCCTTCAAGGTACATTCAAATGATTTTTCCATCATGTAGCTTTTCAGAATTCATCCTAATTGGGTATGACCTTTGAGACATGCAATAAATTGTAGCCATTTATTGTGCCAAGTATTACCATTATTGGTAAATGATTTTGCCAATTATTACCATTATTGGCAAATGATTGTTTGAAGACAGCAGAGGAGTGAAGGGAATCTTAAGAAATATATCTAGAGCAAAAAAAATAAAGAGTTTATCATACTCTAGTGACCACCTAGGCATAGGCTTGACTTTATGGATGAGGAGACTTTATGGATGAGGATTCAGGGAGGCTTTACATAGTGGCCCAAAGCCAGTTAGTGACAGGGCAATGGAAAAAAACCTTCCTTTCCTTCTCTCTCCTCGTCTCTTCCTCTTGCTTCAGAAGACAAGGAGTGCTTCCTCCTCTCTGGATTCACCTTCCATCACCCCCCAGATGCTAGACTGCCCCCCTTAACAGGATTTCTCTTTTATATTCACTCCCCCCTTTTCCTCTGTTCCACCCCCCCCCCCCAAACAGAAGTTAGATGCCTGTCACTCTCATTCTCAAAAGCAAATAAACCAAATCACCTTCCATTGATTCTGTCATCTCTGATTTTCCTCCATCATTAAAACTTCTGACAGTGAATTATACTAGCTGTCAGTATAGTATACTTCCATTCTCACTTCTTCCCCTTCCCTACTCACTCCTAAACCTCTTGCGGCTCTTCAGAGAGAACCGCATTCTCTCTGAAAGCAGTCTTGTTCAGAAACTGCTGGTTATTATCTTTTAGACACTCTTTTTCCTTGTCTTCTTGGACCCACAGTCTTTTTTCTCTAGGCAATTCTATAAGTATTCATTCTCCTTTTCTGGCTTATCTACCTCCCTCTTAAATACAGGTATTCCCTATAGTTCTCCACTACCTTCTTTTTCTGCCCTGACAGCTAGATCTCCAGGCCCACCCGTTTCTTGGGTGCCTCTCCCAAGTGACCTACTAGACATTATCCCATCCCTCGGTTCCAGGAGACACCGGGGGCTCAACATGTCTGAAACTGAACTCCATACCCCCTTGAATTCTGCACCTCCTCCTATTCTCCAATCCAGCCTCAAGTGGTTCTTGATACCATCCTTTCCTTTACCTTCTGTCCCAAATCATTCACAAATTAAACTAAAAACACCGAATACTTAGTACGTGCAGGCATTGGTCATGGGGCTGGGAATAGGAGATGAATAAACCCACTTCCTACATTTGTGCTTACAGACTCAGTGAAAACATGTCCAATCAGCATACACAACTTTCATTCCATCCTCCCTGCCATCCTTTTCACCCTCACTGTCACCCTCCAAGTTCAAGTCACCATTACCTCTTTCCTAGACTAACAAATCAGCCCCTCTGAAGCCAGCCTGGTTGAGCTGAGTTGATCTCTGTCCTCCTTGTACATTTTTCTAGTTTAACACATCTATTCCTGTTTTGATGTCTCCCCCTAGATGGAATGCCCTCCTTGATCTCCCCATGCTACACCTTATCTGCCCTTTAAGGCCCATCTCAAATTCTAGGTCCTCTTTGATGCTTTCCCTGACTTCTTGAGTCAGGAGTGTATCTTCATTTTCTGAACTCAGGCAGACTTGCCCTCTGCACCTATGATTTACCAGCCATCCCTTTTGCCCAAGCTGCTTCCTTCACAAATTGTGATTAGAAGGTAGAAACCTCTTTCGTGTGATAGGAAGATGGATCAGTGATCAACTTCAAGAGAGATTATTCTATCATAGGCTTAGTTGTATAATATCTTTTTTTCCCTAGAGATTTGATCAACTAAACTGCTAGAGAAGGTGAATATGCTTTTGTCCAGTGCTTCAAAAAAAGTAATGTGTGACTTCAAGAAAGTCACATGAGTTCTCTCGGCGTGCCTGGGTGGCTCAGTCGGTTAAGCGTCCTACTTGATTTTGGCTCAGGTCATGATCTCAAGGTTGTGAGATCAAGCCCCACTTCAGGCTCTGTATGGGGGTGTGGAGCCTGTTTAAGACTGACTCTCCCCCCCACCCCCGCCCCGCCTCTCTCTCTCTCTCTCTCTCTCCCTCTGCCCCTCCCCCACTCATGCTCACTCTGTGTCTCAAAAAAAAAAAAAAAAAAAAAAAGAAAGAAAGTTACATGAGTTTTCTGGACCTTAGTTTCATTATCTAGAAAACTGAAAAGTACTAAATGATTTTCAGTACTCTTCCAGATCTAACATTCTATAATTAAGTTTCGAGGAGATTTGACAGGTGGCATGGTCTGTTGATACACTAATCCAACATCCATTTCTAGCCCATCTCCTTTTCTTGCCTTCTTTATAGAAGGTAGAAAAGCTAGATATCCTCTTCACCAGCTGTCCTTGTAATTAGCAGTGGCCATGCAATATAGTTCTGGCCAATGAGAGACAAGCAGAACTGTATTAAGAGGAACTCTAAGAAGCCATTTGCTTTTCAAATGGAAGAGAGAGGCACAGATGACATCACTTCTGCAGTGGGCAGAATTCTCAGATGACATGCCCTGTAGGATCCTCTCCCTTTGATTCCCTCCCCATGGGGGATATCACCACCATGATTATGTTACCAATTGGTGACTTTGAGCCAGTCAAAAGGAAGATTATTCAAGGTGGGCCTGACATAATCAGGCAAGCTTTTCAAAAGAGATCATTTCCCGCTGGCATCTTAAAAGAAAGCAAACATAGGGGCACCTGGGTGGCTCAGTCGGTTAAGTGTCAGACTTTGGCTCTGGTCATGATCTCATAGTTTGTGAATTCAAGCCCAGCATCGGGCTCTGTACTGACAGTGTGGAGCCTGCCTGGGGTTCTTTCTCTCCCTCTCTCAGCCACACCCCCACTTGCACACACTCACACTCTCTCTCCCTCTCTTTCTCTCAAAATAAATAAATAAACTTTTAAAAAAGACACTCCCTTCTAAAAAAAAAATAAAGCAAGCAGACAAATGGTCATGTTGTGAACTGCTTGGGAGCAGCCTCTAGCTGATGAGAGCCTCAGCCCTAGGAACTGAATTTGACCAAATATCAGTGAGCTTCTAAGAGGATCCTGAGCCTCAGATGGCATGCAGCCCCTGCTGGCACTGTGCTCTCAATCTGGTGATTCTTTGAGCAAGAACTCAATTAACCACTGACCAGACTCCTGACCCACAGAAACTGGAGATAATAAAATTTGTGTTGTTTAAGTTTCTATGTTTGTGGCAATTTGTAACACAGCAATAGAAAACTGATACAACTCCCTTCCACTTAATTTCAAAAGTTGGGCACTTAAAAAACCATCTTGTGGTCATAAAGGAAGGGCCAAGTAAATCACAGAATCTCTGGCCTTGACCTCTTTCATGTCTAAAACATGGTCAGCAGCTGCTTTTTTCCAAACCTTTTTTTTTTTAACGCCAGAAAAAGAAACATCTATTTGCATAAGCTAATACAAGTTAGCAGGTTTTTCTTTTTCTTGCAGTTGAAATCATTTGCAATCGAGAAAGCAAATTTCTGAAAGTAGCATGAGCAAATTTTTATTGGTTTATTGGTAAACATTTATAAGGAATCTATAATGTTCCAGATACAATGCACGCACACACACACACACACACACCTCTAAGGGCACCTGGGTGGCTCAGTCGGTTAAGCATCTGACTTTAGCTCAGGTCACAATCTCACAGTTTGTGAGTTCGAGCCCTGTGTCAGGCTTTGTGCTGACAGTTCAGAGCCTGGAGCCTGCTTCAGACTCTGTGTCTCACTCTCTCCCTGTTCTCCTCCCCCCACCTCTCTCTCCCTCTTAAAAATAAATAAAGATTAAAAAAAAAACCTTTGCCTTCAATAAGCCCATAGGGTACTGTTGGAGGGGGGGTGGTGAGCAATAGTGGGCAGGGGTGGAGGGCACAGAAATCAGGATACAATTAAACTACAGAGTGATTTAGGCTATAATAGGTATAAGAAGAAGGTCTTAGGAAAGTTCAAAGAAGGGATACCTAGAACAGATTTTAGGACTGGCTAGGAGGGAAAGGCTGGCTCTGGAGGTTCAGGATGTACAGCAGAATCATAAGGGATGAGTACAAGTCCCTCAGTAGGAAGTCTTGGCATAGATAGGAGTAGAGGTCAGTCAAATAATTGACAACTACCAAGCACCCAGTGTGAGGCTGGGGAATGTGCCAGATGCTATAGGCAAATAGAGACATAGAGTACATGGTGCTGGCCCCAGGTTCTTATAATCATCCCTCATTCCCTGATGGAACAGCATGAGTGTTCTCCCTTGTCAACTAGAGAAATGTAAATGGCACCTGACACCCCACCCTGCTGCCCGCTCCCCAGATCAGCGCCCTCAGCAGCTGCCCCAGATGTAACCACATCCAGAGAGTGGCTTACCCACAGGAGAATCAAGGACAAGGTTCTTCAGGAATGTATTGTGCGCAGGGAATTCAAGATAATAGAAATGGAGTTGACAGGGAAGACAAGCCCTCCAGCTTTTGAAGTAGAATGTTAGAGGCGTTCAGGCTTAGTCAAACCACGTCATCTCCCCTCTCAACTTAGGGTTCTTACAGCCTAGGATTTTTCTTGGAAATTAGAAAGCTCCTATAAATCTCCTTTAAATAAATAAAGGAAGAAATATGTCAAAATAATAAAATGTGAATTCTGAAACGGCCTAGAGTAAAACACCGGAGGTAAAAAGACTTAAGGCAGATACTGTCGCAGGAAGTTGAGAGCAACAACAAAACAAACCTTATTTCATCCATTGACCTGTTTCCATCATATCAGAAGAGCAAAGATGATTTGGAATGCTAAAAATAATAGGCAACTCAGGGGCAGAGGGAACTATGTGTTCTTACCTCAGAATGTCCAGCCCAGCCTCCCCTGGTTTTCCCAGGATGCTAGGGAAACTTCCTGTGTGGCGGCAAGCAAGGAGCTTGCCTGAGACCTAGAGGTTGTTTTTATTTTTCAACTTTTTGAACCATCAGATTTACTGAGGTTTAATAGATATATATACATATGTATATACATATATAAATTATATATAAATATATATTTATTATGAATATATTATATATTATATAAATATAAATATAATATAAATATTATAAATATATTATATATTATAAATATATATATAATATATAAAATATATGTATACAGTAAAATTCACCCTTTTTCCATATAGTTTGATGATATTTGACAAATGTGGACAGTAGTGTAACATACTATGAAGACAGAGGGCATTTCCATCACCCCCCACAGATTCCCTCCTGCCCCTTTGTAGTACCCCCCACCCTAACCCCCAACCTTACAACTACGGACTTAATTTCTATCCATATACTTTGTTTTTTTCCAGAATGTCATATAAATGGAATCAGAGTATATAGCCTTATATGTCTGGCTTCTTGCAGTTAGCATAATGCAAGACCAATTTTTAAAAGCTTTAATGTTGTCTGCCAAGGTCATCTTTCCTTGTGATCTCAGACTAAGTGGATGAGCATCAATGTGCATGCTTGCTTTAACAAATTCACTGGAGTATGACTGTAGACCCTAAAACAAACCTGCTGAATACTAAGCAGTTTCTCTTTGTCCTCTATTCATATGTGTGTCAAGCTACCCTTGTACAGTGAAAACATTAAAGGAGTAGTGAATTTATACATGAATGTTGTTCTATTTATTAGCACTTCGAAATGCATAATTGCATTTCAATTAATCCGGAGCTTTTATAGGTCTATACTATTGGCCTCAAGGAACTTGCAAAGACAATTAAAAAGACAGCATATAATTAGCTCATAGAATTTTATTGCTCAAAGGAGTTTTAGGAACCATCTAGTCATGGCATCACAGAATTTCACAGTTGGCAGTGTCCTCCAAGACTTCCCAGACCTACCCACCATCTTAGATTTGAATTTCCTCCACGGCAGCAAATTCTAAGAGAAGACAAGTAATGCAAATGTGTGAAACTAGCAGCAGAGAGTGATAGGACTTGAGGCAAACTGAAGCGGGCATGGTAGTATCTATGGTCATTCAAATTCAATTTAAAAAACAAACACTGAAAAACCGATAAATACACCTCTCTGGGCTTGCTCCCTCCTTGGGTTATCAAATTACAATCTATTTTCTACATTAGCCTTCTCAAGTTTTTAGCTAATTTATCAGATACTACTGAGACCCTGCCTCACACTCTTTCCTTCTTAACAGTTCACTGTGGGCCAAATTGGCTTTCAATTGCCAGCATAGCACCAGGCAGGCAGAAAGTGGCAGAGGACTAATGGTTTCCTGGGGTAATTTTCAACCTCTACTGATGGAAATTTGTGTGTAAATATCTTAGCCCTCTCAGTTTGTTGGCAGGATAACAGGTGACTATTTTACACTGGCCTCCAGAATTTCCAAGTGGGATTAGAGTTCCTGTTTCCGTATGGGACTCTCATGTGAACAATATATCCTTTCCTTGTCCTACTTCTATATTTCCTACCACTCTTTTCTGGGATCACCTGCCAGATAAACTACCCTGGATCCTCATCTCAGGGTCTACTTCTGTGAGAAAAATCTCAAGTTAATGTAGCCACTGAATACTCAAACATCTCCAGAGATAAGGGACTTGCTGCATCTCAAGATGCTTGAGGCTGTTTTGGTAAATCTCTGACCTACAGAAATAACTCCCCCTTAACTGAAGTGAAACTGTCCTTCTATGACTGGCATCTAATGGCTCACTCTAGGGGACTATATACTGTTGTCTGGAAATAGCTCTCTTTAGAAAGAATCATTCAAGCCAATTCTTAAATTGTTTAATTATTCTTCAATATGTTCAACATTTCTTTCACTTATCTATGAAAGAAAAATTGTTAACTAGTACATAAAACCAGTAGTGAGAATCTGGAATGAAAAACGCCCAGGAGAGGGAAGGCTGGAAGAGGATAATGGACTTTCCTCATTACATGAGATGGAAACTAGATCCATAGCTAAATGTTAAAGGAAGGATCAATCCAGAAGACTATAGAATAAGAGATCATTTTGTTTACATATATAATGCATGTATTATGTGTATAATTTAGGGTCGCAGTTTCTCTCTTAGGAATGGATAATGAAAAAATGTGCTATGTCATCATTTTTAGCCTGACAGTTTTCTGCTACCTATGTTTCCCAGTCAAATGTTTAATGTTTGTTCTCACATATACTACCTAACAAGGCATCAGGCACTTTGTAAAGGTGCTGGTATGGTATTAAATTCTCACTTTCTTTCCAAGAGGCATCTTTGGGCCTCTTAAAAAGCAAGAAATCTTCTCAATTGCCTAAGCAATGTCCTGATAACATCTCTACCTATTCCTTCCCACCTTACAAGAGAAAGAGAGCTTTGAGAGAACAAAGAGCTGGGCGAAATGGAGTGCAAAACAGTATGACAAGTAGATTTCACGATGAACATCCCTTCTGACATTCTGTTTGAAAAAAGGTTCTTATCGAAGAGTTCAATGTACTAGTTTCTAAATTTTGAGAGTGTTTTGAGGACATACATGGCCATTTCCCCACAACCTGTTTCTGGGACACACTGAAAGGACTGATTACTTGTTAATATTTTTTTTCTTATACAAAAGTACTCTGTGAATATGCATTCCTGAGTATTTATGAATAGTTTTTCTTTTAAATTTTTTGAAAGAGAGATAAACAAGTAATTATTGAATTCAGGGCTACACCTATTCCTCCCACTTCTCCATCTGATATAATTACAATAAGTCTGGGTTGTACATATCTGAACATTTTCTGGTTTTGATTGTCAAGCAATCAAATAGCATTTCTCGCCCCCATTCAGACCCATAATTTAGAAGCTTCTCTACAGTGACACTTGGTACAGTTTAATTATAATGCTCTTCAATCCAGAAAGCTATTTAAAGGACGATGGAAGCTATGCATTTTCCATCCTTTCTCTTAAAAAAAGATTCAGAAATGTATGTGTAGCTGATCCCACATTGAAACTTGATACTTGTGTTGTGCATGACTTTGAACAGCAATACATTTTCCTTTATGGAATGGCTGATATTTTAAAATATATGTTTCTTTCCACGAAAGAGTACCCAGCACAATTATATCATTTTGAAACATTTTCACCACGACACTAGAAGAATGCACGTACAATTTCACAATCATCTGTATTGTTTTCAGCAAATACTTTTTCATTTCAAAATGAGATTCTCAAAGCCCCCCATGGGTAGGTGTTTTAATTCAGCATTGAAATAAAGAACTGCTTTTTCTGGACATATTCTCTTCCCTTCCGTGGCAGCTACTGGTACCAACTTGCTCTTAATTATCTCCCATTCAATGCTAGTCATAACCACCCGCCCATTTCACACTCAGGCAGGCCAGCCCACAGGACTCACCCAGCCCCCTCTGGCTGAATCATCTCCTTCCACCCACGTCCTTCTACTGCCGTTTCCTTCCTCACTTCAGTGCTCTTTTCAGAGGGACAATCTTGCTTTTCCAAAGCTTTTTTCTTTATTCTATGTTATGCCCCCTTTATGTTCTAGAAAACCACAACTCTAAGGGAACTTTCTTCCCGTTACTGAAGACAAATCATGCTTAACACATCACAGAATCTGTGCTTATTATTAGCTCCCCATTAATTCTTGTGTACTTTAGGGAAAAGGAGGATTTGAGAAACTGGACGTTCATTACCTTCACTCTAACATGCAAAAGGTAAAACTGAATCATTTTTTGGAAATTTCTACCTTAGCATAGACAAAGGAAATCCCAGGCCTGGGCAATTTAAACAGTCAACCTACAGTTTGACATCCCTGTTTCAACACCCAACTCTCACTGACTTTTTTTTTAAATCTACAGGTTAAATCCTTTCAAATCATTAACTCTCAAGTCTCCATATTTTTTTTTTAAGGCATAAATACTGACTAAATGGCTCCAAGTGTGGGAGCCTGACTAGGATCTGATACCTGAAGGTATCCAAGCTCTGATGAACAGAAACTTTGCGCTAATCCTAGTCTAGACCATGAAAACACAATTAAACGTTTCATCTGTATGCACTATTTGCTTAGTTAAGTTCAACATTTTCAGGAAGTATCCATGCATGAAGATAAATCCTGGGCATGTACAGGACAAGTCATTTGTCATTATCTCACAAAGGTTGCTTTTTTTTCCCCAAGGTTTTCACAAAGGTCTATGTCATTATTTGTAGGCAGTGCATTTAACAGTCAAATACATTTAAATAATTTACAAGTGACTGCATGACTGCAGCATTGGTTACTAGATAGATAACCAATCCAATAAGAAACCAGCTAACAAATAACTGTCTAAATATTTAAAATATAGCTCTTATTTAGATCATCCTTTGTTTTGATCACCTTCTTGGAGGGAAGAAGTCTGCTTCCCTCTGTTAATGGTCACACTGGAAATATATTAAGGCCAAATCTTTTCTTTTTTTTTTTTAATGTTTATTTATTTTGAGAGAGAGGGCACAACGGGGGGAGAAGCAGCTACCCCGGCTGGAGGGCGAAGTGAAGGAGACACCGTTCTGCCTGCTGCAACCCTCTATCCCATAAAGATTCCTAACACAGGGCTTGCAGTGACCCCAATAAGCAAAGGGAGAAAAAAGGGAGCCAAGGTCAAATAGTCAGTGATGGCCCCATTGAGGGGGTCCCTAGAAGTTTACAGTTAAAAGAGAAACTACTTGGCCCAACTCTCCATTTTATATGAAAAAAAATGAGCTTCAAAGGCCTAACTGATACAAAGTCATTAGGGAATCAGTTAAAAAAAAAAATTAGGGATGCCTGAGTGGCTTAGTCAGTTGAGTTCTGATTGCTGATTCCAGTTCAGGTCATGATCTCACCGTCGTGAGACCAAGCCCTACATCGGGCTCTGCGCTGAGAGTGGAGCCTGCTTGGGATCTCTCTCTCTCCCTCTCTCTCTGCCCTTCCCCCACTTGCTCTCTCTCTCAAAATAAATAAATAAATTTAAAAAATTAGAAATAGAACCCAAGTATTTCCACCCATAAAAGGAAATATCTCTGTGAGTACCCAGTAGTATGTCCTTCCCTTTTATCATTTCACCAAATCCTCACAACAACCCCATGGAAAGGGCATCATTATCCCCATTTGGTGGATAAAGAAACTGAGGGTCATAAAGGTAAGTAATTATCCCAAGTTCATAAGCAGATGGGGCAAGTGGTACTGCTACATGGAACTTCTTGCCGATGTTCACAGCTAACGTTTTACAGCTTTGTGCACACTCACACAGGAAGTGCCAGGCAGCAAACTGAGCTCTTTACAATATCATCTGACTAAAGTCTCACAACAACCCCTGCGTTGTTATTTATGTGTTGATAATGTTATTGCCTTTATCTCCATAATGAAAGCATGGGATTTTAGGTTTCTTTTGTGCCTTTTCCACTGTTTTGTTGTTGTTATTTTTTGTTTTGCTTGTCTCTTTAGACACAAAGACCATTCCAATATATATATACATATAGCAAGCGGGCTCTTTCACATGTTATTGGCTGGAGTCCAAACTGCCAGTATGTTTTAGGAAACAAGAAAATAATCATACTCTTACAACCCTTAGCACTGAATGGGAAGTATTTCTGAGGGAAGATGGATGAGGGGTGAAAGATGGCAGCCATGTCTATCTTTGGAAGTTTGCCAGGGGGGAAATGAACTGAAAGGAGGTGCGTAAGATCTTTGCTCTAGGTCTGACTGAGTGAGAATACGGAGATAAAGGGATGTGCTTTTATTATTTTAATTTATATGCAATTACCAGGATATACACACAGCACAATCCCAACTGCTTAAGTTTTGACTTGTGTCACTAACAACCGATACATCAATAACTAAGTAGGGAAAATTAGGAGATACTGGTAATAAAAGTAATAAAATTTAATGTGTAGTTTCTTTGAAGATTTGTGAACAGACCTTCCAAATCACAATAATGCATTTTAAATGTGCACACATTAACTTGGTACTCACTTTATTCAGTCATCCCCCTCTGTCTCCAAACCTTTTCGATGCCCCACCCAATGTCTGGAACACATTCCCCTTCTCAGCTCTATGAGCTCATGCCTTTCAATTGTTCAATCATCCCTAAAATTATTACCTTTCAGGATGTTTTTTTGTACCAACTAGAAGCGTGGTGGTGATTTCCTTTGAACATCTGTCTAAACCAACCTTTTATTCACTTATAAAATGAAAGTCTAGATTACATCATCAGTAAAGTGTCATCCAGGTCTTAAATTTTATGTGTTTCTAGTGTAATGTATTAAATCCACAAACATGTATTGAGCACCTACTAAATGTCAGGCACTATACCAGAAACTAGGGGAACCAAGATGCAGTCCCTCCCCTCAACCACTTTATTCTATGGCAGGGGAGAGGGGATCAGAGATGACTATCACTCAAAATTAAAAATGATAAAATCAAGGAGTGCCTGGGTGGCTCAGTTGGTTAAGTCTCTGACTTTGGCTCAGGTCATGATCTCATGGTTTGTGAGTTCAAGCCCCACGTCATGCTGTGTGCTGACACGTCAGAGCCTGGAACTTGCTTTGGATTCTGTCTCTCTCTCTCTCTCTCTCTCTCCTCTTCTCCCACTTTCTCTCTCTCTCAAAAATAAATAAACATTTTAAAAATGATAAAATCGAGGTAGGTGCACAAGGATCAAGTGGCTAATTCTGTCTGGATGGTTGATTAAGTAAAAACACAGAGAAGATGGCATCTGAGCTGAGCCTTGAGAAATGAGTTAATGGGCCCAGATAAGAAGGAAAGAACTTCTCTTTTTTCTTTAAATTTTTAATGTTTACTTATTTTGAAAGAGAGAGAGAGAGAGAGAGAGCAAGTGAGGGAGGTGCAGAGAGAGAGGGAGACACAGAATCTAAAGCAGGTTCCAGGTTCTAAGTTGTCAGCACAGAGCCCAACACGGGGCTTGAACTCATGAACTGTGAGATCATGACCTGAGCCGAAGATGGATGCTTAACTGACTGAGCCACCCAGGCGCCCTAGAAAGAACTTTTTACATAGAAGGAACAGCATGAGTGATGGCATAGAAACATGTGAATACCTAGGTATAGCAAAGAGAGCATAGATGAGTGTAGAGATGGGGCAGTAGGACTAAGACCATATCCTCTGAGAAGTCAGTTATCCAGTGTATTAATAATCTGGGGCTGCCATATAAAATACCACAAACTGAGTGGCTTATACAACAAAAATTTATTGTCTTACAGTTCTAGAGCCTGGAAGTCCAAGATCAAGGTCTTGTCAGGTTTGGTTTCTCCCCAGGCCTTTCTCCCTAGCTTGTAGACAGCCACCTCATAGCCTTTCCTCTGTGTGGACACACCTATTATCTCTTCCTTTTCTTATAAGAACACCAGTCCAATTGGATTAGAGCTCCACCCTATGACCTCATTTAACCTTAATTAGCTCTTTTCAAAACAATTTTTTTAAAGTTTATTTACTTATTTTGAGAGAGAGAGGAGAGCAAGAGAGCGAGCACAAGTGAGGGAGGGGCAGAGAGAGGAGAGACAGAATCCCAACTAGGCTCCCTGCTGTGAATGCAGAGCCTGATGTGGGGCTCAAACTCACAAACTGTGAGGTCAAGATCAAGAGTTGGACACTTAACCCACTGAGCCACCCAGGTATCCCCTAACCTTAATTAGCTCCTTAAAGGCCCTATCTCCAAATACGTTCACACTGGGGGTTAGGGCTTCAATGTATGAATTTGGGGCAGGGCACAATTCAGTTCATAACATCCAGCCACCTGCACTACAGACATTTATCTTTTTTGTTTTTTGTTTTGAAAGGGAGGGGAGGGGCAGAGGAAGAGGGAGAGAGAGAATCCAAAGCAGGTTCCATGCCCAGTGCGGAGCCTGACTTGAGGCTCTATCTCAGGATTGTGAGATCATGACCTGAGCTGAAATCAAGAGTTGGATGCTCAACCAACTGAGCTATCCAGGTGCCCCTAGGCATATATCATTTTATTGCATGTTGCTTTATTGTGCTTTGCAGATAACTGCATTTTTTTTAACAAATTGAAGGTTTTGTGTCAACCCTGCATTGAACAAATTTTTGGCACCATTTTCCTAGCAGCACTTGCTTATGTCATTCGTGCTTCTTGCAATATTTCAAATATTTTCATTATTAGTATATGTATTTGTTATCGTGATCTGTGATCAGTGATTATGACTTGCTGAAAGTTCAGATGATGGTTACTATTTTTTAGTAATAAAGCTCTTTTAAATTAAGGTATGTACATTATTGTTTTCGACATAATGCTATTGGACACTTAATAGACTAAAGTATTGTTTAAACAAAAGTTTTATAAACCCTGGGAAACCAAAAAATTCATTTGACTTGCTTTTTTGCAGTGATCTGGAACTGAACCCACAATATCTCTGAGGTGGCAGCAGATCTCTGGTGTCAGCAGGTTTGTTTTCTCCTCAGGCCTTTCTCCCTGGCTTACAGGCAGTCACCTTCTTGCTGCAACCTTTCATAGTCCCATGGCAGCCAGACTAGCTACCATCAGGTCAGTGTATTAAAACTCAGTCACCCCATTCATGAGAAAATGCTTTGACCTCACCCAAATGATTGCATATTCTGATTTTACATTTAATTCTTAAAAGATAGCTTATTTGTTTTGCTATTTTAGAACTGAAACTCTACACTAAGTATGAGGAAAGCCTAGACGGAAAAGACATTGTTAATAGCAATAAAAATGGCTGCTGACAGACTGTATTTTCCAAAGATGGCTGCAACAATCTCTCCCATCCCTCATGCTCTCTCCCAGTGTAATCTTGCCACTCACTGCCCCATCAAGAAGGGTAGTCTAAATCTTGTCCCCTTGAATCTGGGGCTGACCTCACACCTCACTTGTTACTAATACAATGGCACGGTATGATTTCTGAGGCCATGAGAAAAGACCATGAAACTTCCACCTGTTTCCCTTGGAATAGTCATCCTCAAGAAGCCCGTCTTTGGGGCCTTCCCTCTCAGAACCCAATCACAAGCTGTGAACATCTCAAGCCACTCCTACTCATTTGAATGTTTCTAGATGAGGGGCCAGACATCACAGAGCAAAGAAGAGCTCTCTCCACTTGCCCATTCTGAATTCTGAGAATCAGAATCTGAGAGCATAATAAAATGATTTTTTTTCATGCCACTAAGTTTGGGGTGACTTATTACATAGCAATAGTAACTGGCCCAGAGAGTTAAACCACTAAGGCAACAAGATTTTTTAAAAGATTTTTTTAAAATGTTTATTCTTGGGGCGCCTGGGTGGCGCAGTCGGTTAAGCGTCCGACTTCAGCCAGGTCACGATCTCGCGGTCCGTGAGTTCGAGCCCCGCGTCAGGCTCTGGGCTGATGGCTCGGAGCCTGGAGCCTGTTTCCAATTCTGTGTCTCCCTCTCTCTCTGCCCCTCCCCCGTTCATGCTCTGTCTCTCTCTGTCCCAAAAATAAATAAAAAATGTTGAAAAAAAAAAAATTAAAAAAAAAAAAATGTTTATTCTTTTAGTAATCTCTATACCTAACGTCAGGCTTGAGTCCAAGACCCTGAGGTCAAGAGTTGCACGCTTCACTGACTGAGCCAGCCAGGCACCCCAGGAAACAAAATTTTTTAAAAAATACTTATAATAGATGTATGGAATTGTGGAATCACTATATTGTATAGCTGAAATGAATATAACACTGTATGTTAACTATATTGGAGTTAATAAAAATTTTTAAATAAATATTTTTAAAAAATTTTAAATTCTTATAATAAATAAACAGATAAGCCAAAAATATAATATGAGTCCATTTAGTCTACAAAAAAATAGCCCTGCACACCTCACCTCAATATTCTTCCTGAAAAGCTCCCTATTTATAATACAGCATACTATTTGATGTTCACAATAATATCCCAGTTTCATTAAGAAAATGTTAAATTTGGTTCAGGATACACACTTTTAGAAGGCAGAAGAAATAGGTGATACATTTTAGAAAGATATACCTCAAACTAATTAATATTTAAAATGCTTTGGTGCTTTAAAAAATGTGTTTCCAATATCAGGAAAATTAAAACACATATATATTCTTTGATAATACTGGATAAATTAGGCTTTACTATAATTTTTAACTGAATCAATTTCATATTTATTGGTGTTTGTGTTTCTTGTCAAGAGTAAATCTTGGGAACTAGCATATTATTATTTATGTATGTACATTCTCTTTTTCAAAAAAAGATTTGAGCAGGCTTTGAGATTTGCTTACCCAGTTTTATACCCCATTAGGCATAACACATATGATAGAATCATTAAGAAATACACTTTGACAATGATAATGATGTTATGTTATGACCTCTTTAGAGATGAGGGCCATGCCCTATTATTCATTTGTGTATTCCCAATACTGCCTAGTTCCGTCCTTTGTATGTAATAGAAGCTCAAAAGAGAGTTAATGAGTTGAATTAAATTGACATAATTGTGATTAGATCTTTAAAATAAATGATGCCTAAATTTTTCTTCCATACGCTATAGAGAAATCAGCAAAAAATTCTGAAATAATTATCCCCAAGTAATACAAAAAAGCCATGTAAAATACCACCCACTTCTAAAATGGATATATTTATGCATTACAATAAACACACTACATGATAGACTTTTCTAATTTTATTTCCATGGAGTTTCACACCATTAAGGTAGTATTATAAAGAGCCCAATTGCAGTTCAGGTCAGGACTAACATTGAATGAGGACTGTGCATATGGTTACATATGGCTGTATATATATGTATGTGTGTGTGCCCGTGTGTGTATGTTTAGAAGGGAAGCAGATTTTTTAGCAGAGGTAGAACTTCAGGTCTCATATGCCCATCACAAATATTCTTTGCAGAGAGCAGACAGAGACTGGGGCAAAGCAGGGTCTGATGGATGGCTCTAAGGAGACACAGGGCACAAGTAACCATGCTAACATTAAGAGTCACAGCTTTCCTCCTGGAGACCAGCAACGCCAAAGTACTCTTCCCACCCCTCGAAGGCTCTCACCCTGAAGCTCCATATAGGACCCCCACTTAGCATTCATCCTAGTAGGACTGGGCCCCTGACTAGAGACACGTCAGGTAGAGATTCTCTCTCAATTGTTCTATTGTACAAATCAAGATTGCAAGGATGGGGTGCCTGGGTGGCTCAGTCGGTCAAGCGGTTAGGCATTGGACTCTTAATTTCAGCTTAGGTCATGATCTCACGGTTCCTGAATTTGAGCCCCACGAAGAGCCCTGCATTGGCGTTCGGCACTGACAGTGCAGGAGCCTGCTTAGGATTCTCTCCCTTTCCTTCTCTCTCTGCCCCTCCCCAGCTTGCTTGCTCTCTCTCTCTCTCTCTCAAAATAAATAATAAATTTAAAAAAGAAAAGATTGCAGGGATAAACTGTTGACTGAAATTTTATCTTGACTGATAATTTAACTATGTGCAGACAGTATAATTGCAGCCGGAGATGCAATTAAAATTCAGTTAAAGCATTGTCCATATCCTCCACAGTTTATAATCCAGTGAAAAAGATAGGCTCAGTCATTTGTAGCTAGCTAGTCATTTCTGACCATAGAAGTCAGATGCTAGTCTATATATATGAGTAAAGTGCTGCATGGGGAATCTGAGGAGGGAGGCCATTACCTCTGATACTATGGAGGAAGATATACATTTCATTTGAATCTCACCTTTGGCAAATGGTTCTGTTTATAACAACTAGCACTATGAATATATAAAATGCTTTTTAAAAAATTTTTAAGTGTTTATTTATTTTTGAGAGAGAGAGAGAGAGAGGGAGAGAGAGACAGAACACAGGTGGGGAAGGGGCAGAGAGGGAGACACAGAATCCAAAGCAGGCTCCAGGCTCAGAGCTGTCAGCACAGAGCCTGACGCGGGGCTCAAACCCACGAGCCGTGGGATTATGACCCAGGCCAAAGTTGGATGTTTAACTGACTGAGATACCCAGGTGCCACTAAAATGCTTTTTTAAAAAAAATGCTTTTAATAAAACAATAATAAAATTGTTTAATTTATTTAATTTATACAAAGTCCAAGATACCAGCACTATGCTATACACTCTACTGCATTCCTCATCTTACCCTTAAAGAGCCCTAGAAGTTATTACCCTTGTTTTACAAATAAAGAAACTGAAGTTTAAAGAATCAACTTACTTATGGTCATATGGTTAGAAAATGGTGGAGCCAGGATATCAGCCCACAACTGACTCCAGAGATCAAGATTTAACTAGTATGAAATTCATGTGTATGTGAATGTGTATGTGTGTATGTATGTGTGTGTAGAGTGTATGCGTATCTGTGTATGTGAACTCTATTTTATAGATGAAGAAACTGAGATTTGCAAAAGTCTAATGACTTCCCTATTTCCCCATCACTGGAATTTTTGACAAAGAAAGCCAGAAGACATTAAACAAACATAGAACACTATCTTCATAGAGTATATCCACAGACATCAGGGTATTTCGAACCAAAGTTTGCATTGCTCAATGTCAAGAAAATCTCTGTGTTCCTTGCCTCCACAATACATGATTGATGTTTAAAAATATTAGTGTGTTCTTATTTCCCCTTACCCTCAAGAAAGAAAAGAAATTTAACACAAGACTTAATTTGTAACTCAAGATTAATCTGCCTTTATCTACCTAAGAATATTAGTTTTCTGGAAGCTTTTCTAGTTAATTCCTAATTAATTATATACTTCAAATTGCATGTAATATGTCTCTTTAAAGAGTAGAGAGACAGCTTTATTGGTAGGTTACAATTATAAGATTATACAGCTCCCACAACTGATTTAAAAGTAATTAATGAAGTCTAGAGTTTTCAAAATGGCAAGAATATTATTTCAAAAATGTTAATTTCTAGCTCATTGGGAGCAGCAAGAAGTCTTCCAATATTTATTTTCAAAAGTGTCATAAAATTTCTTATATCAAAATACACAGACCACAATTTTTGAACAAGATTTTTATGACATTCTAGTGGCACAATGAGTTATATACCATACCATATCAACCATCCCACCCACCTGGAATAGGAGCAAGGAACTTTCTGTAGCTTGTATTATTTCCTTTGAACCACAGCAGACCATGATTTCTCTCCACTTGAGAGTAGAATTATAGCCTTGAACCAGAAAGTTAGTCAACTGATTCCTGGTTTCCAAATTAATCAACAAGAATACAAGTAGGGTACAATGCTAAAGAAAATGTACAAATGGACATCTGGTATCCCAGGCCAGATTAAGCAAAGAGCAAATTTAAATATGTGCTTAGGGTACCACAAAATGCCAAAACAGATTATAAGTAGTCATTAGGGGGTGAAAGAAGACTTTAATGAGCTAAATTACACTGACTTTATGAATCATATTAAAAAATTTTTAAATACATATATGAGAGGTTGGGGGGGTAGGGAGGGCATCATAACCTTTTTGGTGGTTGAGGCTGCTAAAGGCCATCAACCTTTGTTTATATCTCAAAACAGAACTTGACATAACATACAATTCGTCAGCCAGAATGCACAAACAAGTCTTTATTCGTGACAAATATTGGAAACTTTTAATTCAGTTCATAAAATGGTTCTAGGCAACAACAGGGCCTATTTCTAAGTTATTGTCCTCATGTGACTCAGTGTTTAAACAAGGGGTTGTTTAAACGGAGGTTTCAATAGAGATTGCAGACATACTTCAGTGGATGTTTGTTGAATGCATAAATGACAGAATGAACTAGGAGCAATAGACCTGGATTCAAAACACACTTTTTTTCCCCTTAAGCTGTGACCTTGGATCACTTACCTTGAGCTTAGGTTTTTATAGCCATAAAATGAAAATCAAATGCCATATATACTTCACGGAATTATTACAATGATTAAATGAGATAATGTAAGTAAGATGATCTCATTAAGGTAGTTAAATCTCTGATTTGGGTGTGGGAGGATTAAGAATGAGACACCTCATTGAGGAATTGTATTAAAATCCTTCATAAATTTCCCATAATCATTTATTCATCAAATAGACATAGAATTCCACAGGCATGGTATTAGGTAGAGAAGCTTTTGTGATAAAGCCTCAGGAAATAAGATGTTTTATGTCCATTTTGACATAGTCTACAAACTATGTTGTCTTTGATACAGTCTACAACAATTCATTGTTCTTTCAACCTAACCATCTCTCCCTGGTGCCCCCTCCATCTCTAGAATAAGAGAGGAGGTGAGAGGGTCTGTTTTACAAATTGCCTAGTGATTTTCATAATCAAAGTTTAATGGTTTGAAGTTTTTTTAGAGTCATAAATAAGTGTGAATGTCACTATTGTTCAACCAAAATGTCACCCCTTCCATGACCTTGCAACCAACATATCATCTCCTCTTGAAGGCACCATCCTTCTCTCTGGTGTCTAAGATTTCACAAAAGCTGTCCCATGTCTGGATCACTCTCTCCTGACCTCCCTGCTCCAGCTCACTTGGCTCCTAACCCAGCCTTCAGCACTCTCTGCAGTCATTCCCTATCCTGCACAGCTTCTCCATCCTCACGCCCTCCTGCCCCTAGTCTGGATAGGGGCCTTCCTCATCTCTATTAAATGAAATCAAGTTTTTTTTTTTAATTAACTGAAAGACATCATCTCAAATGTATTAATGGAAACATTAATTCACCTTTGGAGCAGATTCTTTTACTTTAGGAAAAACACCAGAATACTTTTATAAACATAATAACCACCTATTGTTCTTAGACAAAAATGTTAAGTCCCCATTAATCTGAAAGCTAATACTTCAGATAAACATGTTAGATGTGCCATTGGTCAAGGTACATTTTGCTTTGTTTAGCATAAATACACCTTTGCAGAGACAGAGGCAGATAATATTTTTTTTCCTAAATATGGATTTAGCCTTGTGCCTGAAAATTGCCTCCTTCCCTTGGGATATATGAATGTCTTTTATACAAGGATTTGCTCACAGATTGGTTTAGAATAGTCTATATCAGAAGCCAGGTCTTACCTTCTCTTAACATCATGCTTCAGTGAAGACCTAGAACAGCCTTGGAACAGCTGTACCTTGCCTTAACTGTTGGCAACCCACCCATGGGTTTTTTAAATTGAATAACCCAGACTTTGAGGTATGTCATTTAAATTGTTACTATCACCTTGCCTAAGGCTAAAGAGTACCTGGTGGATGAGGTTGAAGGAATTGGATGTTTCTATAGTCAATCATTCTAGGGTAGAAGATGAGGCAGGTCTGGGAATGGACTGGAAGAGGCCAGACTTCTCCCTAGTTATAGACAAAGGAGAGGTTTAAGTGTACGAACTCCACAATGGGAAGATGTCTGGGGGAACTGCCACATGGAACAGTCTCCAACTCACAGTGTCAATTAATTTACATATAATATTACTGGAAGATCCTAAGAGTTGTAAGTCGCTTTTAGGGGCAGCTAAGTTGCAAGTTATTTTCTGTATGGTGCTTGAGTTATCCTTAAACCTTCAGTTAAGTCTTAAATGTTATGATGGGTTTGGCTGTGCTCCAGGAATTAAGGGAGAACTTTGTGTACGCATCTAGTGTGAAACAAAAAAGAGCAGCAGCAGCATGGAAAGGCATTTACAGGATATCAAAAAATAAGTTGTGGGATCTGGAGCTATAATATCTACATTAGGATGGCTGGTCAATTGATCAGTGACCACCTGGATAGACTGTGGAACATGAAGTAATCCTTGGGGATTTATAGAAATTATTCAGGAAGAGAGTCCAGTAAAAGAACAGATTTCTCACAATTCTTGCTGAGGACCATTGCTATTGTTTGGGGGAGTATTGATGGAATAGCATGTACCTTAAAAAAAATTTTTTTTTGAGAGACAGAGAGAGAGCACAAGTGAGGGAGAAGGGCAGATGGGAGAGAAAGAGAGTATCTTAAGCAGGCTCCACACCCAGCACAGAGCCTGACATGGGGCTTGATCTCACAACTGTAAGATCATGACCTGAGCCAAATCAAGAGTTGGACACTCACCCAAACGACCCACATGTCTCTTTTAAAGGTTAAAAGAATTTGGATTCCATTCTTCAAATTCACTTTGTCTTTTCTACAAAGCCATCAATTTGTTGTAAATAAGGACTGTGTCTTCTTTATCTTTGCATCATCACAGTTTCTAGAACAGTGTCTACAACACAATAGTTGCTTAAAAAAATGTTTGCTGAATTATAACATTGTCTTCAACTTGATGACGTGACTTAAGAGCCTTATTTAAAACTGGTTACTAGAAATACACAGAAACAGCATTAGTAAGATGCCTTGATCCTCTTTATTATGAGGTTATTGCTGTAACTTATGAGTTAGAAAATATGTTTTAAGCACAGATTTTTGCAAAAATCTGTACAATCATATCATCAATCAGGAAACTAGAAGTGGCCTGAAGGCCATATACTTCCTTCATTTAACACATGAGGAAATCAAAGCCCCAATGATAAAATATGTCACACAACTTACAAATTGTGGAGTCAGGGTGAGAACGTACCTGTTCTGATTCATTGCTCTCCTTAGTACTACATCATATGCTTCTACTAAATCCCACCAGTCACAGGTCCACGTCACTCTGAAACAATAGTTGGTGTAGAGATATTTTTACCATCACACTTTAATTTTATGAGCATTGCAGATGTTTAAAAGTCTTAAATACTGGTTCTCAAACCTAACTGCAAAAAGACCTATGCCAGGGTCTCATCCCAAGCTAGCAGGACTCAAGCATTGGTATTTAAAAAAAAAATCCCAAATGATTCTAATTGCAGCTGGGATTAAAAATCATTGCCCTAAAATAGTTTTATTAAATGTCCTATCCATTTTCCAGTCCTTCTGTCCCACCCTCCCAATTTCTCCCTCATGCCCCATTCTATGATTGACTAGGATACACGAAGAATGCACGTCCTCATTTTGGGTTTTACTAATGACCAGTGGGAACTTCCTAAATTAGTGAAGTTCAATGCTAAAAATATTTAATTTGCATTAACCACAAAAGACATCACTAGTTGCGTGGGACAACACAGTATTGCACTATTTTGGAGAATAGATTTCCATAGAATCATGACCAGCAAGAAGCATATAATTTATATTTGAGCCACCAAGGAAATCTTTGCCTACAGATGTATGTCCTCTTTGTTAAAATTCTTCAAGGAGAAGTATTCCATATTTTCCTTCATCATTCTTTTTTTTTCTTTCAATGTTTATTTATCTTCAGAGAAAGAGAGAGAGCATGAGGGGAGCCAGTGAGGGGGAGGTTGCAGAGAGAGAGGCTCTCGAGAGAGAATCCCAAGCAGGCTCCGCAGTGTGGGGCTCGAACTCACTGACCATGAGATCGTGACCTGAGCCCAAATTGAGTCAGGTGCTGAACCAATTGTGCCACCAGGCGCCCCTTCCTTCATCATTCCTAGCCACATTGCTAAGAATGTTCTTTATTTAACCAATTTAAGTTGCTGTCTTCAGTGGCAATGAAGAACAATGAATACATTGCCTGTTTACTTATCTTTTGTTTAGTTGTGGACTAATGAAGTCACAGCTTAGACTTTTTTCCTTCAGGGTAATAATAAATAACTTAACCTGTCATTATGGTCTATATTTTACAACCATTCAAATTTTTTCATTCTTCTTCTCTGAACATAATCAGACCACTGTATGATAAAGTATTTACCTTTGCTTTAACAACTCATCTGAAGACGGAAAATGTAATGAGGTCATTACTTTTAAGTATTATTACATCCATATTCCAGTACTTTCCATTTTTTCACCTTACTTTTCAGTTTTAAGACATAAAATATAGTCACTGGGTCATAAATTATAATTACCTTGTCTTGTATCTGAAAGCAGAATGCAAACATACTGTGCTTTCTTCTTTTGGTAATTTCTATAATTTACACATAGCATTAATAAGGCTCTGGGTATAACTCAAATACACAGATTGCACCCACAATATCATAAACATAAGCTTTTCTCAGAGCAAATTTTCAGTGAAGCACCAACTCAGATAACAGAATTAGTCATTAACTCTTCATGCAGCCTTTACATTTCTTTATGTAGTATTTTCTATACCCGTCGTAATATTGTGCCATTTTTACCAACTAGTTAAGATTTCATTGTATAAACAGTAGCTGAATATATTCATGTCAAAGATAATCATTCCTTTAAAAGGTTTCTTTGTCAGGTATTCATTAAAGTAGGTTTCACTTCAAAATGATAGTCACTAATATAGGGCAAACATCTTACCCATTTGGCAGGTTTTCAAAAAATAATTTAATTTTATTAGCACTGTATCAAATCCTCAGCTTATATTATGCCTCCTATATTAATAGCACAAAGATCTGTTTTATGAATGCACACCATTGGCTGGAATACAAAATGAAATAATCTGTGTATCATATAAAAACCGCAAAACAGGAAACCACAAAAGAGATGATGTTCATGGGTACATCAGAAATTAATTATTGGACGTATCTATCTGCACCAATGCTATACTGTGTAAAGAGTGCTTCCACTTTCTTATATTGGTCTTCAGAAATTCATTTAGCAATAAATTCCCCACATAAAAGCTTCTCCCCAGCTGATGTTTACCACTCCAGGCTGCATGGAGGAAGTACTGGCATTTTGCTTCAAGACAGGAGGTAATAGGAATAAATACGGTGCCAGCTACATTTCCTCCAGATCAGATATGTGACTGTTATGAGCATTGTAATGGGTAGCGTGGGTGACACAGGATTTCACAAAAGCTCCTACACAGAATGCAGCTCTTCTTCAGAAGGCACAGCAGACACCATTTTGTCTCATTCCAGAGCAGTTCGCAATCCTCTCCGGTTTTTCAGTTGAAGCTTTCAGATACATTTTTAAAAAAAATCTAAACCTGATATCATGTGATGAATTTTTAGGAGGGCAATTTGACTTCTAGACAGTGGGAGAGGGAATAGAAAGGTACAAGAATTGAGGTCACAGCTGTAAATATACCTGAATTCTCTGAAAGAGTAAATAAAAGTGAGAATAGCCTTTATGTATAGTCACGTAGACACTGATAATCATTCAATTAACACCAGTATAAAAATAAACCTCCATTCTTAGATTACTTCATAGGAGAAACCCTATTTGCCCTGGGGGCTTAGTGACAGGGGCGGGGAAGGGAGTTATGGGAGGAGTAAATTATGAATCCCTCCATGTCTTTCTGTGGAGATAAGTGAGAAACCAGCTGTGACTGCTCCGTAGGAAGCCCCACCCCCTGAGCTGACCTACTGGGACTCTGGCCTGTAAGTACAGTTAGCTGTTTATCACAAGATTATACGTTACTATTGGCTTTGTGTGCTTTTGCTTTGGGGGCGGGGGTTGATGTTGTTTTGTTGTCTTTTTGGCAAGACAAAGCATATATACAAGTCAAAGTTGGCTTTCAACACTGAAACCTGACATTTTCCCAAATTTAGTGTCACCCCTTAAAACACATTGGGGTGTATCTCTTAGAATTCCCTTCAACCCCAGTGGCACATTCTTTTCTATATCCTGAATACTATCCATCTTCATCCTTTGAGGGGAGATTTTATTTTATTCTATTTAATTTTATGTATGATTTGTTATTGTGGTAAAATACACATAACATAAAGTTTACCATTTTAAAGTATACAATTCAGTGGCATGCTATACTTTCACAATGTTGTACAACCATCACCACCATCTAGTTCAAGAACATTTTCATCATTCTAAAAGGAAACCCCCTACTCATTAAACAGTCACTCCACATTACCCCTTCTCCTGGCTTCTGACAGCCAGTAATCTGCTTTCTATCTCTATCTGCTTCCTATGGATTTGCCTATTCTGGATATTTCACATAAATGGAACCGTACAATATGTGTCCTTTTGTGTCTGGCTTCTTTCACTTATACTGTTTTCCAGGATCATCCATGCTATATCTGTATCTATTTTGAAGCAACAGGAAGTCATATGGAGCCTGGTCTAGTTAATAGCTAGATGCGTATTATTTGAAAACAAGTTTAAGTTCTATTACAAGGTAATGATATTAATTTTCTTATGTGTCTCATGTTTTGTTTTTATGCCTTTGAGTATATAGGTTCTATCTACACTAAAAATACACAAAACTAAGTAAATATGACAGTACATTTTTACCTATATTCAGAGTATTAAGTATTGCTCGGTTATCGTTGAGTAGACTTCTATAAGGTTGTCTTTGCAGGATACAGGAGTTGGTTAAAGGATATTATACTGAAGATGTTATACTGAAACTATGACATCTCCTTAATGAATAATGTGAGGTGTCCATATCTCATATCTCAGAAGCGAAGCGTTCAAATTAGGCTTTTGTAGTCTCTCTTCAAACATCACTCCTGTTTAATTGTCCCCTTTCCTAGTTCTTCTACAAAGGTGAAGTACCTAGTTAATACAAAAAACTCAGTCTAAAATATTTATGGCTTAATGAACTTGGAATCTAAAGGAGACATCCTTGCTTTATTCTATAAAATTAATTGATTTTTGATCAAGCAGTAGATAAAATATTAAGAGCAAGATCCTTCCTAGTCCCCTCAAATAATACCACATGGATCAGTGTGGTCCTCAAACTTATATGTGTCTAAGAGTCACTGGGATATTTGTAAAAAAATATCACAACATTTTGTGTAAAAAAATACCATACTTTGTGAAGCACTGTCTTTGATGATTCTAAAATAACTGTGCCTGGAGACATGCTGATAAACTCATCACACTTCTGTAAATCAGGGTAAGCTGTGTGGTAGCCCGTGATAAAATAGCATGGCTTTCACAATGATGGAATAAAATAAAATTCTGTCCCTAGCTGGGAAGCATCAATAAATTTCACAAACAATTTTAATAGGGTGCTATTTTAATATATATATATAAAAAAAAAGCAGTTAAGGACCTAAAACCAATGCATACAAAATAATATTTTCTTTTCACTTTCAGGTGCATTTAGAAATTTATAAATTATTATTGTAGATTCCATTTAAAGTAATACATCAAAAAAACCACCTGAAGCTCTAAGAAACATCAGTTTAATGGCTCTGGGTTTCAATTAGAAAACTGATTCAGGAGTACAGCCTACTGGATATTTCTGATATTGCAAAGGAAAAAAATTGTCATGAAAGTTTTAGCATTTTTTTTTTTTTTTTTAATTTATTTTTTGAGACAGAGAGAGACAGAGCATGAACGGGGGAGGGGCAGAGAGAGAGGGAGACACAGAATCGGAAACAGGCTCCAGGCTCCGAGCCATCAGCCCAGAGCCTGACGCGGGGCTCAAACTCACGGTCCGTGAGATCGTGACCTGGCTGAAGTCGGACGCTTAACCGACTGCGCCACCCAGGCGCCCCAGAAAGTTTTAGCATTTAATATCTTTCTTTTATGCATTAATTTCTTTCCATGTTTCTTTATAAGCATGGAATGATGGAAATGTCATGGATTTTGGAGGGTTCAAGCTCTTTATTTGCTATGTTATGTCACCTTGGGCAAGTTACTTAAGCTTTAGGTTCCTACACTGTATAATGGTGGAACACAATAATTTCCATCAGCAGGACTGTTGTGAAAATTAGGGAATAAAAGTTAAACTCCCAGTACAATGCTGGACTTGTTTTAGAACCTATGACTTTTACACAGATACATGTACAGTGCATATATACATATCACCAAACAAACAAATATTTTAAAAAATCAATTTTGATTTTTCTATGAGTTCCCCAAATTTAATTCTGCTTCAAAGCAACAACATTTACCCGAACATATGGGGACTCCATGTTAGTGCTCCTCTGCATTTTGATTTCTGATAGTTCTATGCATTAATGAATTAGGGAAGACTAGTCCCAGGTGTCAGGTGAAGTCACATGATTTTTACTGGTATTAAAACTCAGTAATGAAATGATGCATTCCAGATAAATAATTTCTGGTAAGTAAGTTATATAAGCAGAATCCATACTTGGTGCCTTCAGTCAATTAATTCTTTGCTGTTTTCCCTAGAGAAGGACACTTGTAAGCTGGTCCTTACTTAAGATAAGCAACAGGAAATGACATCACATTAATGTCAAGGCCCAAACTGTAATGTCTCTGGACCATAGTTGTGCTTAGGAACTCGTCACATCTCCAGGCCCCCACACCACCCTTTTGATTCATAGAGTGTCCATGGTGGTCTCTTATGTGCTTGGGAACTGGTCCATTCATGTTTTTTGCTCTAGCCTCCTGGTCAAACAATCGAGATGTGATTCAGTGATCTATAGTAGGGCTCCAGAATGTTCATTAAAACAAGTGATTCAGGAGATTCTGATGAGAGGCATTGAAGGGTTATACAGTATAGAAAAAAAATCCTGCATTGGGAGCATTGCCCCAATGGTTTTCTGTTCCTGCTTGTTGTACTTATTGAAATAGAATTGAGCAGTACTTCTACATTCAGTGAGAACTCTCATTAGCTAGGTGGAATATCAGTTATGGTTACCAGGGGGCACTGTGGTTCAAGTTAAGTGTCCTTTTGATTCTAATGCTGCAAACAACCATGATTTATGAGACCCTTGTTGCAGTAAAAGACCATTATTGAAAGTGATACTATTCCTGCCTCCTTACCTGCTGCCCCAATATTAGAGTCAGATTGTTTAAGCTAGCTCAGGGCCCAGCACAGAGTGTGGCCCAGAGAAATCATTCAATAAATACCTGTTGATGGAATCCTTGTGGTGCCATAGTACCGGTTACATCAAAGATCTGCGTTTATTTGGAAGACATATTTACTTGGCTCTGTATTCATGATCAAGCAGTCTTTCCAAGCATTGGTGCCTACCCAATGAAGCTCTACTCCAGGTAACTCAGAACTAGGGATTTGGGGAAGTTTGAGTCCTGGTGTACCCAGAAAAGACTAGCTGAATTTTTATAATATAGCTCTGGCTCCCCATCATTTACTTATGGCTGCTTATCAAAATTCACATTCTGTCAACATTCTTACAATAGAGTTAGACTAGGGCTGTGTGAGGTTCACATGAAGAAGAAATTCATTGGGATTCAATGTTTTGAATAATTATATGGGGATTAAACAGGTTCTGTAATTAAAGGTCAAGTGATAGAGAAGTAAGTAGGATTTCTTTTTACCTTGAGTAATACTTGTTAGTGTTCTTAAAGTAATGTGGACTTACTTACACAGGTCATGTGATATTTCCCTCTTACTCCTAATCAGTAAATATGGATTGCTTCACTTTTGATTGCTCTATAAAATCTGTAAGTGGTAGATGACAGTCTACTAGGGTCACAATAATACAGAGTTATTAGCTTTTATTTTCTTCCCCAAGTCAGGAAACTCTGAGAGTGATATCACTAAGACAAACCCTGACTTTGGCTCTCCAAGAACCCATATGGAAAAATGCTAGCCTGGAAAAATTAAAAATGAATAAAAAAACAGCTTGATGAAAAAAGAATGGTTTTAATCTATTTTAAAAAGAGTTTAATAAACTTTCATCATAGTCTCCTATTTACTATGAATTTTAAACCACATATATTTATTACTGCTTAGAAATAAATTATTAAAGAAGAAACATAATTACAAAGATATTACTTATAGAGAATTTGCTTTTAATAGAAAATACTCAGAATCATTCAACCATAGAAACAGAAACTTCTTTTTATTGACTCTAGCATGAGAATTAGGTATTGTTATTCTAGGTTCTTCCTATGCCATCTAGTGGGAGATTCAAATGGTTTAATCTGAGTGTGTAGATTATCTACCATCAATTCATTCAACTTTTCATTTGTAGCAAATCAACCACATTACACCTACTAAATGGTGCACATTAAATTCTAGGTTGAACTCTGGAAAACAGTGTGGAGTTTCCTCGAAAAATTAAAAATAGACCTACCCTATGACCCAGCAGTAGCACTGCTAGGAATTTACCCAAGGGATACAGGAGGGCTGATGCATAGGGGCACTTGTACCCCAATGTTTATAGCAGCACTCTCAACAATAGCCAAATTGTGGAAAAAGCCTAAGTGTCCATCAACTGATGAATGGATAAAGAAATTGTGGTTTATATACACAATGGAGTACTATGTGGCAATGAGAAAGAATGAAATATGGCCCTTTGTAGCAATGTGGATGGAACTGGAGAGTGTTATGCTAAGTGAAATAAACCATACAAAGACAGATACCATATGTTTTCACTCTTATGTGGATCCTGAGAAACTTAACAGAAACCCATGGGGGAGGGGAAGGAAAAAAAAATGAGGTTAGAGTGGGAGAGAGCCAAAGCATAAGAGACTCTTGAAAACTGAGAACAAACTGAGGGTTGATGGGGGGGTGGAAGGGAGGGAAGGGTAGGTGATGGGCATTGAAGAGGGCACCTTTTGGGATGAGCACTGGGTGTTGTATGGAAACCAATTTGACAATAAATTTCGTATATTAAAAAAAAAAGAGTCAAATTCACTCTTGGGGCACCTGGGTGGCTTGGTCGGTTGAGCTTCTGACTTTGGCTCAGGTCATGAGCTCGCAGTTCACGAGTTCAAGCCCCACATCAGGCTCTGTGTTGACAGCTCAAAGCCTGGAGCCTGCTTCGGATTCTGTGTCTCCCTCCCTCTCTCCCTCCCTCTCTCTCTCTCTCTTTCTCTCTCTCTCTCTCTCTCTCTCTCTCTCTCTCTCTCTGCCTCTCCCCTGCTCATGCTCTGTCTTTCTCTCTCAAAAATAAATAAAAACATTTAAATTGTAGGTTGAAAATGAAACTAAAGCAGATAAAACAGTGTAAACACTCCCTTATGTTACAAATAACTTTATGATAGAATACGCTCAGGTTTCCAGCTCACATCACTAATGACACCAATGAGAGAGTCCATGGTTAAAATATAGGCCATTGCTGCTATTGGTAAATCATTATATTATGGTATGATGACACATACTGATTTATTCAGCCAAGAATATCCTCAGGACATAATTCCTAGATATCAATAGAATATAATGTCTTTTCACATTCTGTTTCCTGTCTTTCCTCTCCTCAGCCCGTTCCCTTCTCTGAATGATGAAATCTTACCCATCTTTCGAGATTCCTCTGATAGCATGTTCTCTGTAAAGCCTGCCTTTTGTCACAGTTTACCTGCATACACACAGACATAAACACACAGACCTGCATGACTAACTGGTCCTCTTTGTCGCATCTAGAGTACTTTGTTCTCACACTTCTGTTACCACAGTAACTTATATTATTATTTTCACAAATAGAGCTCCTTGAGGACAAGGGCTATGTCTTTTTCATCTTTGGATTAGACACCATGAATGAATGAATGAATGAATGAATGAACAGAAGTATAGAGTCATCACTACTGCTCATTTCTCTTGGTTGCAGAAGTCACTCATATTCAATTCCCAGTGACTGGCTGGAAACAGATGGAGAATTATAGAGTGTGTGTGAAGGCATGGGTGGAAGAGTAGGAAGTGACAGATCAGAAGGAATAGTTTTCCAAGGGATATATAATGAGTTTCCCCTTTCTGCACCTTCTCCCTTCACCCTCTGTCCCTTTCTCCCCTAAGACTGAAGAGACATCTCACAGTTGGGGACTTGGCTTAGTTCCACTTGGGCATGCTTATGGATGGCAGTGACAGTCACAGAAAACTCAAATGCTAACAGTGACAGTTCAGTTGGAAGTGAAGGAAAAAAACTAGAGTACTTCCCCTGAACCATAATGCATATTCATAAGCAAAGCCTATTTCTTGAGTCCAACTCCAGCTACCTAATCTTTCTGGGGGTTCTCTTTTACTCGCCCCAAGTAGACATTACGACTATTACCATGACCATGTTCAAAAGGAAGTAGCCACCTCTCCTGAGAGCCCAGGGGAGAGCCATCATTGGCTGACCCCTCTAGCCTGACAGAGCTGGTTCATCTCCAACCCCTAGGGCATTTACAGAACCCTAACCTGGAGACACTGTGACCCTGAGTGCACCCACATTCAGAGGACACAGAGAGGAAAGGATCAATAAACATAAATCTCATCAGAGCTATGTGGTTATAAAGTATGTTGTAACCATACTCCAAATCAAGGTTAGCCCAGAACTACAGACATTTGTGATTAACATCATCACCTTTACTTCTTAATTGCAGACATAAAATACACAGTTCTTCTCTATCTTTCCTCTAGCTTGGTAAGAATGAAAAAAACAACTTAAATCCATATGAGGTTAAAACTGCCACTTTCATGTTTTTGAGTTTCACTTTATCAGATGTTCAGGCTGAGAGAGTGTAGGCCAAGTTTTTTCCTGAGCATTAATGTGTGAAGTACACGTAAGATCTGTAGCATGTGGATCAGGCCACAGGTGATGAATAATGTGGTCTAAGGGCCACAGCTAAGAGATCATTCAGGACAAATGGAGCTAACTGGGAGAATTGCAATCAAGGGAGGATTTTGAGAGTTCTGGTCTCCATCTCAGAAAATGGCATCTCTGTTTTTTTCAGTGAGTTCAAGCCAAACCCCTTGCAGTCCTTGGTTCCTTTCTTTTCACACCCTTTCTTGTTCCTTTCTTTTGTCATACCCAACATCCAATGCACTCATACACCTTGCTAGTTTCACACACACACAAAATTTCTTCCAGGATCGCCCAGGTGGCTCAGTCAGTTAAGCATCTGATTTTGGCTCAGGTCATGATCTCATGGATCATGAGTTCAAGCCCTCCACTGGGCTCTCTGCTGTCAGCACAGAGCCCACTTCAGATTCTCTGTCCCCCCTCTCTCTCTGCTGTTCCCCACTCATGCTCTGTCAAAAATAAATAAATATCTAAAAAAAAATTCTTCCAGAGTATATCTAGTATCTTCACTTCATATCACTCCAGTGCCACCAACCTAATCTAAGTCACCATCAGTCCCACTAGAACCACCTAACTGGTCTCCCTGCTCCCACCCTTGCTGCCATCTCCTCCCACCCCCAGACTATCATCCACCCAGTAGCCAACATAATCTCAGCAAAGCATAAGTCATATGATTTGTATCATTTGAGGGAGCAGTAACTACTATAACAAAGAAACCCCCATATTTGAGTAATGTGATTCTACTTCTCATTTGCCTAATAGTCCCATATAGGGTTTTTTTTGTCAGGGCCACACTAGGATAGGGCAAAGCCTATTTATCTTCAATATATGAAGTTAACATCCATCTGGCTGGTAGAAGAGGAAGAAAAAGTGAAGCAGGTACATCTATTTCTCTGATACTTGTGCCCAAGAGTGACACATAAATCACTCCTGCCCACTTTCCAATTGCAATAATTCATCCATGGTCTCTCTTGATGAAAGGAAGATGCCCTGGCTGGGGAGCTGCTTCTGAAACAACTCCACCATCCTACAACTCTTTAGTGGGCAGCTGCCATCTGTTAAAATATAAGGCGGAGCTTATTCATCTGTTTACAACTGTCCTAGAGATTCCTGTCTAACTAAACGAATATCCAAAGCTTCCAGATCCTCAGGAGCTGACCCCTTCTACCTCTCTGGTCTCATTGTCCTCCAGCTTTACTAGCCTTTATTCTGATCCTTGCTTATTGCCCTTCTCAGCGTTTACTGTTCTCTCTGCCTAGAAGATTCCTTCATTAGATCTTTATATAACTGATTCCTTTTCATCATTTACATAGATAAGGGGTGGGACCTGGGAATCTGCACTTTAAATGACACTCCATGAGACCCTGATGCAGGTGGTCAATGACCCATATCCTGAGAACATTGGGACAGTGGTTGAGAGTATGAATAAAGACACCTAATTCAAACACCACTAAGACCCTTATTAAGTCTATAACTTTGGGCAACCTACTTAGGTCAAATTAAGTACATAGCATGGAGTCTGGCACATAGTAAGTAGCAGAAGGAGTCACTATATATGTATCATGTAGTTTTAGAAAAAATAGGGATAGAATTAGACAAAAGGAGATTTGAGCAAGTGAATCTTCTTTTTCTCTTTTTTTAGAGAGAGAGAGAGATTGGGAATATGTGCAAGGGAGGGGCCAAGGGTGAGGGAGAAAGAGAGTCTTAAGCAGGCCCCATGGTGTGGAGCCAGATATCACAACCACAAGATCATGACCTAAGCCAAAATCTAGAGTTGTATGCTTAACCAACTGAACCACCCAGGTGTCCCATAAGCAACTGAATCTTAAATAAGGAAGTGATGTGACTCCTGGAAAACAGTTTGGATATGCTTTGAGGGATTATTGAAGGCCACTACAGAGTCTTAGGGAGTGGAGTGATGTTAGATGAGTGGTTTGAGATGTCCACTGTTACTCTGAGAAGTGGTTATAGAAGATTAGATCTGGAGGGGAGAGCCTACCCAAGAGCTTATACCAGTACTCAGGATAAAAGAAGATCCCATTGTACGGACTTAACAAATAAATGGAATGGAAAGAGGCAAAAAAAGAAAGAAGCAGCCAAAGAGGTTGGCATGAAAACTGAGGAGAAATGATTGAAGAGAAATATGTGTGATCTCAGTACGGGCAGAGCCTAATTGAATAGGAGGGCAGTGATTCCTAGCCTAGATTACACCCAGGAGAAAAAAGACTAAGGAACTCCAATAGATACAGAAAATGGTAAAATAGAATCCTCAAAGCAAATGATCCCACAGAAGCCAGAGTTCAGTGGCCAAGCTTTTAAAGAAGTCATGTTAGTCACGACTGAAGGGAGAACTGGTGCACTGGTGAGGCAACAAGTCAGAAATTGAAATGACAATATTGGAAATTGTCCTTTGACTTTTCCATAAAGTTGCTGTTAATATCCGAGTTGAGGGGCAGCTCCTAGGGATGAGAGGGATACAGAAGGAAGGGAAACAAAGTTGATTAAAGAGAGTCAAAGCCATAGATGTAGTTGAGAGTTGGACACATAATTTTTTATTCTCAATTTTTTTAAAGTAAACTCTATAACCAACATGGGGCTTGAACTCACAACCCTGAGATTAAGAGTAACATGTTCCATTGACTGAGCCAGCCAAGACTGAGGTGGATACACCTTGTATAAAGCGTGTGTTCAAGGAACACTTACGTGGAGGAGAGAAATGGAGCAGCAGCCAAAAGGTGGCTAAGAATAGTAAACTTTGATTCCTTGATGCCTGTTTGCTAGTAGATAGGAGCCATTCTTTTATTCACAGATAAAACCTACATACGTGCTCACTCTCTCTCTCATGCATAAACTTTCCATTGTAAACATACAAAATCCCTGTGACTCTCCATACCAAAGCCATCCACTCTCCTGCATTATAAACAGACTGCTGACCTAGTTTTGAGTATAATGAAAATTCCACATAGTTAGGGTGGATCCAGGTTTTGTGAGGGTTAAAGCTTATATTACTTGGTTGATTCTTCTTAAGAAAAAAGAATATAAAATACAAAATACAAATACAAAGTTGGGTACAAAAAATGAATATTTATTAAGGATAAGAAAAGGATTCATGGCAAATTACCTTGGAACTTTGGAACTTTGGAAGGCCAGATCTCTTCCTTGTGACACTTCTCTGGGCAATTTACAGAAATGTTTACATAGAAGTGCAATCTGACTTCCCTCCCCCACTTAGAACATTCTACCAACCCCAGAAACTCCCAACATTCACAGAGGTCCAAGAAAGGGACCCCAAAGCTTAAGCTTCAATTACTTCAGAGTGAAACTGCCTTTCTGTCTAGATGTTTCTCCTTTGCTCTAAAGTGGGGAAACTCTAGCACCTGACTAAAAGGAAGGACTTCTACATGTCTTTTTTTAAATAAAATTACCATGTGTCCTTTCCTTGAAGGTGGAGGGGACTAAACACTGACCATCAGGAAAAACCTTGCAGAAAACTGTAATTCTGACAGGCAAGACCTCAGGGTGGCTAGCAGAGGGTGGAGGCCTTAATTAAGTTCTTCCAAGATACGTTGCCGCATTCCTAACAGTACAGAAACTGCTTAAGCACCAGCTGTACCTTAGGGAGGAATTTGCTTTCTGTGGTTTCTTCCATTAGCCTCTCCAGACTCCTTCTCTCCTCAGTTCTGTCCTGCTCTGTGCCCCAGGAGGCTGACCCATACAGATGTCAGCTGGCTCCCTTCATGCCCAGCTCATGGTCAGGTTTGGCAGTGAGAGGCACCAGCAGAAGAAAAGTGAGGCTGGGTTATTTCTTTCCCTGGCTCTCTTGCTGTGTGTTGGCTGCAAACTCTCCTTTCAGGCCGTCCTCTCCATACAACCACCCTCTCCAGGGTGTGGAAATAGCTCCATATTCTCCATCTTCAGGACTGCAGTAGTAATGCCTCTCCCTATCACAAGTCCTGGGGACGGTGCCATCCCTTGTTGGTTTCTGTAAATAGTGTCCACACCTTTGTGAACAGTTTCTTTATTGAATTCTCCTCAAATTACTCTGTTTGAATGCTCATCTGTTTTCTGCTTGGACTCTGACTGATACCATGTTATAATTAACAAGGAGGGGAAAGGCCTTCAAAAACTTTTGCTCAGGGGCCCAGAATTAATAATAAAGAGAAGTAAAAAAAAGCAGTAGCTGACACTCAATGTACCAGCAACAGATTGTGCCAAAAGGATGGTCATAGCAAGTACCTCTGGCTTCCTCTCCTCCTGGCAGGTGGGGGTGTTGGGAAAGCAGCAACTCTTGTAAAAGAGCAAAGTGCAGCATCAGGGCTATGAGGCCTTGGGTTCACTGTCTGCAAATCACATGATCCTCCAGACAAAAAGGACCTTATAAGGTAAAATAAACCATTTGATTAGTTAGTCAGGTTATTGCATATTTTCTGCTTGAATACTCGCAAAGATGGAAAGTGTTACTGTACAAATACAGCCCATTCTGTTATAGGGGCATGTCTAATTGTTAGAGCATTATATTAAGCAAAATCTGCCTTCCTCTAACTTTCCTTAGGTCTATTTCTTTCTTTTGAACGATATAAAGTCAAATGTGATCTTTCTTCCTTATGGCAGACCTACAGATATCTGAGGAGAGCTGCCATTTCTCACCACCCTGGTGTCTTGAATGACCTCTGGTTCATCAATGTGCCAGTAAAAGTACGGTGCACCCAAATGGTCATAATACTCTACGTAGAATCTTGCTTGAAATAGCCATATAACACTCAACTAGGCTTTTTCCATCATTCTTTCCCCACCCCTTAAAAAATATTTCTCTTACTTCTGGGACACATTTAAAATTAATCCTCTCTTTTAGCACCCATAGCTGCTACTTCCTTTAACTGTACTAAAATTATCTTCTCCTCTCACATCATTTCCTATTTCAAATGCCTCTTTTATAGCTACCCATGGTTTTTTCCATCATATTCAAGTTTCTTGATTTTACTGTTACTGCCTGACCCCAATCATTATTTTTACTGCCTGCTGATTTTCCTTTTCTCCTTTTTCCTCCACATCTTTGTTCCCTGTCACCCCTACTGAATATACTACTGATTTCACACTGAACTTTGTTTGAAATGTTCAGCCCATTTTCATCATCCTTTTCTATTTTAGAAGTCCCTTTTATGTAACTACCTCATAAAACTTAGAGAAAAATACACACATAGACACTAAATCCAAATGATCTTTTCTCCTTCAGAGTTCATGAGCATCCTCATGATCCTTGATCCTCATCAAGATCCTCTTGATCTTATTCTCTGAATTAAATACCAGTGTCAAGAATAAACTGTTAGAATCAAAATCATATCTTACAATGTTTCATAATAATGTTAGGCCCTTTACAATTATGTAAAACCTATAGAACTTGAAGTAACAGGGGAATAACACTCAAAATAATATTGATAATCATTTCATTGAAAGATGCATGATATCAATAATTCAAGTTATGTATAAATTTCTCATTAAAATACTTGTCACGCAGGACTCACGTATACTTAGTTTTACTTCTCATTGTGAGGGAGGCCTACTGTTAAGGTCCCTGATGAAAATCTACAATTGCCCTTATTATTTTTTTTAATGCTATTTCTTTATTTTGAGAGAGAGAGAGAGAGAGAGAGAGAGAGAGAGAGAGAGAGGGTGAGAGGGAGACAGAGAGCACGGCATGCACATGCATGTGTGCATGCACAAGTGAGCAGGGGAGGGGCAAGGGCAGGGAGAGAATCCAAAGCGGCTTCATGCTGTCAGGACAGAGCTAGGAGCTGGATCTCACACACTGAAATTGTTACCTGAGCCGAAATCAAGAGTTGGACGTTTAACCCACCAAGCCACCCAGGTGCCTCTCCTGGCCCTTATTTTAAAGGAAGGGATTGAGTTAAAAACCCAATACTGGGCATATTCTGTCTATACCATGCCTACTTCTGGACCCAAGCCAATTTAAAAAAAGAATCTGAAAACAGACACAAAAGACTGATATACAGTATTGCCATGTTTGTCTACCAGAATTCCTTTGGTTTATATGTATACAAGATTTTTACTGATGGAGCTCAAAGTCCTCCAGAGATATTACCTCTAGAATCCTCATAACATTCTCTTTAAGCAAGCAGAAACCAGAGATGATTGCATTCTTTTTTTTCTTTTTTGTATCCATTGTTTTTTTTGTTTTGTTTTGTTTTGTTTTGTTTTGAAGAACAGTCTTTAAGTAGAGGCAGCAGGGCCTTATCCCTGGGGTCATTCCTCTTGACAGGTTAATGGCTAGCCTTAGGTCAAGGTCACACACTAAGGTACTGGTGTTCCAAGAAAAGAATTCCAGTTTAATGATCCACCCAGGAGATCTGGCTGACTTCCATATGTACAAAGTCAGTCCTAAGACACTGCAGAGTAAGATATTCACTAGGGCTCTGTCTACAAAACTCACTAAGTTTTCTATTTAAATGTTTCTGGAAGAAGAATCAAACTTACAAGTAATATATAAGTACTAATCACATAGTCATGACTGCCACAGGCCCCATCCTTCCATGATGTCAAGCTCTCATGGATTAGTTATCTTCTGTGTTCTAGACTTCTGTATATGTACCCCCATCTTACCATCCCATTAACCTTGGATTTAGCTTTTCCCTGAACTATCAATGTTTGCCCAGAATGAGTCTGAATTTGCTACTCTCTTATCAGGACTTGCTCATGGAAAGCTAACCTTCTCCATGAATACTGTAGCCACCATTCCCATTTGGCTCAAGTTCATGTTAATTTCTTACTAACCCCTCTCTCTCCTGACTTACTTCCTCTTCCTCCTTGCTCCCCAAATGCCCTGCCACAAATGTCATAAAAGGGTATTATACTCCTTGTGGGTAGGCCAGACAGAGCCACCCCCACAGTATGTATATTGGGCTATTCATGCACTGCAAGTGGTTCTTCCCTAACCAGAAGTATATAAAAGAACCATGGCTGGGCCAGAACTTCTGTCTCGGAATGAGGTTCACAATTCAGCATTCTCATTGTTGACATGTTGCCCTAAATTACTCAGCTGCCTGGATTTGGGACACTTTATCGCCCCTGAATGCAAGTATTTCCTACTTAAGAACTGCTTCTTCACTGGGAAAAAAAGATTTGCAAAATATGTATCTGATAAAGGACTTCTATCCAGGATATTTAAAGAACTCACAGGTTAATAAAGGCAAACAACCCAATTAAGAAATGGACAAAAAAAATAAGCAGATTTCACAAAAGAAGATATTCGAGTAAGTTCATAAAAAAGATGCTCAACTTCATTAATCATTAGGGAAATGTAAATTAAAACCATAATTAGGCACCACTACACATGCATCAGAATGCCTAAGTTGAAAAGACAAATAATACCAAGTCCTGTCAATAATTAGAGTCTTTGGAACTCTCATACATTGCTGTGGAAATGCAAAATGCTACTTTGGAAAGCAGTTTGACAATTTCATACAAGATTAAACATGCACTTAACACATGACCTAGAAATCTTACTCTTAGGTATCTACTCAAGATAAAAGAAAAAATATGCTCCATACAAAGATCTGTACTTTAATGTTCATAGTAGCTTTGTTTACAATAGCCCCAGACTAGAAACAATCCAAATATTCATTAACTGGTGAATGGATAGATAAGTTGTGGCATATACATACAATGATATACTACATAGCCATAAAGAGAAGTGAACTGTTGATATAAGCAACAAAATCAATTAATCTCAAAAGTGTAATTATGCCCATTGAAAAGAGACGGACAGAAAAGATCACATACGGTTTATATGAAATTCTAGAAAAGGCAAAACTATAGTGATGGAAAGTTGATCAGCGGTTTCTAGGGGCAGATGAGGAGAATGGATTGGCTGTAAAGGGAAATGAGGACATTTTTTTTTAGGTTACATAAGTGTTCTATATTGTGATTGTGGTGGTAGTTTTTAATAGGGTTTTTGTTTTTTGTTTTTTTTTAGAAAACTAAATTGCATGCTCAAAATTGGCAAATTTTGTTAAAGGTAAATTATATTTCAATAAAGATGATTTTTTGTTGTTTATTTTTGAGAGAGACAGTGGGAGCAAGGGGGGGGGGGGACAGAGGAATTCAAGCAGGCTCCACGCTGAGAGCTCAGACCAGATGCAGGGAGAGGCTCAAATTCACTAACCGAACTGCGAGATCATGAGCTGAGCCAAAGTCAGACACTTAACCAATTGAGCCAGCCAGGTACCCCTAAAATTTAGGGTTTTTTAAAATTATTCAGGTATAGTGAGGTCAATAGATCAAGAAAATGGCTGACACTAAAAAGATTGTTCCTCACAGTTCCCAAGAGGGAGGGACATCCAGGGCACAGAGGGCACATGGAGAAGTGTCAGGGTTGGTTAGGAGGCAGAGAGCCAGGGGGAAATGTGGGCAAGGGCTTTTATTGTGGCTCCCAGGGCAGGCAAGGCAAGGCAGGACAAACAGGTTTAGGATTGGCTAGTTTGAGTAATTTCAGCAGGCTCTGAGGTGTAGAGCTCTCTCTCTCTCTCTCTCTCTCTCTCTCTCTCTCTTTCTCTCTCTCTCTCATTGCCTGATACCTGGCCCTGGGGTGATTACAACAGAGAAATAGTGGCCCTGAGAGTGAAAGCCCCATGGAGGAGGTAGTCGGGGTGTGGGCTCTGGATTAATTGATTAGTTAGCAAATGAAAGGCAAGTCACTTTACTATCTCTAGGAATTGGCTAGTGCTGGGAGGGGCAGGCTCTCCAGATCAGCAAGGCAAGACCCCACATATCAAAACATCAGGAATACATAAAATAAAAAAGGCATGAATAGAAAGATATGTGATAAAATAAATATACCAAAATGTTAATCATAGTATTGAGGTGTTAGGTATATGGGTGTTCCCTGTTTAATTCTTTCAACTTTTCAGTATGCCTGAACAATAAAAGTTGAGGAAAAAATGCTTCTTTAGATATCTGAGCTCTTACCTAGTCATGGCTTCTAAAAGCCAGTTTCTCCACCTTTGTCTTACCTGCCCAGATTCCTGACTTCCTGCTTGCTTTGAACATTACTGTTGCCTGACTCTTTTAGTTATAAAATTTAGCTGATTCTGATCAGCCAACTTTTTTGATTCTAGGAGTTACACCTGAACTAGCCATGACTTCTTAGTGCACAAAGTCACTAAATAGGCAGGGCCATCCCAGGGCATAATGTGAATTAGGTAAGTTCTATTTTCAAGTGCCTTATATACTTTCTCCCTCAGACTCTAGCCCAACACGCACACACACACACACACACACACACACACACACACTCTCTCTCTCTCTCTCTCTCACACACACACACACACACACACACACACACCTCTGTTATAGATTGAATTGTGTGTCCTCCCCCAGAGTCTTATGATGGAGTATTAACCCCAATACCTCAAAATGTGACGTAATTTATGAAGACAGGAGTTTTATAGAACTAATCAAGTAAAATGAAGCCATTAGGTTGGGCCCTAATCCAATAAGACTGGTGTCCTTATAAAAATTGGAAATTTGGACACAGAGATACAAAGGGAAGATAATATGAAGAGACACAGGGAGAAGATAGCCACCTGTAATCCAAGGAACACCTGAGAATACCAGAAGCTAGAAGACAGGCCTAAAATAGATGCTCCCCCAGCACCTTCTGAAGACCAAATGGTCTTGTCAATGCCTTGATTTTAAATTCTGCCCTCTGCACTGTGACACTAATATCTTTTTGCTCTAAGCCATCCAGTTTGTGGATATTTTCTTATGGCAGGCCTAGAAAACTACTACAACTGCTATAGGCTCTCTTCCTCTTTTCCTAGTCACCCAGTGCCCTTGTATCTTCTAAGGTACCCCACCCAGACTTGCAGTAAAGGACAGTGTCTCAAGTACCCATTCATGAAAACTCTAATTTCCAAAATGCCAGCACCTTGGCAAGTTACCAGGGAAGAACTAAGGTCTAATAAGCTAAAGTCAATGTGGGACCCAAGGAATTTAACAAAAATCCCCTACTCCTGGACAAGCAGAGCAAGACTAACTCCATTTTGTGCTACACCCACCATCTCATGTATAACCTCCACATGACCTACTTATTGCTTAAGACACTCCCCCACCCTAGTCAAGCCGTTGAGCACACCCTTACTGGAAACCGGCTCATATAGGAATGCGGAACCCCTAACCACCAAAGAATGTAAACCCTGCCTTTTGCCCGCCAAACTTGCGCGCCAATTCTTAAACCCCGCCTTTTGCCCGCCAAACTTGTGTGCCAATTCTGACCAGAGTGATAGGCTAGTTCAAACAGTTACTGTAGGGTAAATTGTAATTCAATTGGCCACCTGCGTGTGGACTGACATGACTATGCAACTTTCTGTGTGTGTTACAATCTCATTGGCCACTGGCCCCTATAAAACTGCTACGCCTCTTAAACTAGGGGTCCAAGTCCCTGCTCCACTGTGTCGGGTATACTTGGGCCCAAGCTCGAGCTTGCAAATAAACCCTCATGCGTTTGCATCAGTATCGGCTCCTTGGTGGTCTCTCGGATTCGAAATCGGGGGTATTACATCAAGCCAAAGAGTACTGGCACCATTACAATGTGCCATAACTTTTATGGGGACTGGTCCAGATGCTTGTTAATTCATAGGAATAAGTCTATAAAGATGCAATCTCAGACAGTGTAAGAGGTGGGCAAGGAAAATAAGGGCTGTAGGAAACATCTCATAGTTTCTCAAATCACACCAGTTAAATGGCCATGCATTTTTATTCGTAAGTATTCATGCTGGCAAAGCGACAACTTCTCACCCAGAAAAAGGTGCAGGTTAATGCACAGGTCAACAATTAAATGCCTGATTGCCTCCAGGGTGCTGCTCAGTGTATAAAGGTATTCTAATCTGTGGTAAACCATCCAAAAAATCCATATTGTCATTAGCCAACCTCTTATTCCCTTTGCTGCCATGCTAACATGAAACGCTGAGACCAGAATGGCATGTGTAAAAATGCTTTGCTGGTTCTATTTTGCCAAGGGAAGGGGAAAGTTAAAAGACTTTATCTCGTCTCAGCTTGCAGAGAGTTGTAAAATGTCTGTACAGAGGATTGGGGACACATTTGTCACATATAGCCAAAAGAAAGCATTTGGCAGAAACAAGCAGCAAAAGTGAGAAAATATAGAAATGACTGTTTTCTGTAGATTAAAAAAAATTAGTGAAGACTGACATTGAATTTCAGAGAAAGTACTCACCACTTCCAATAAATTTTTTTTTTTAAAAAGCAATGTCTTAAAGAAAAAAGATGAGGTTCTAATTCACTACAGTGCTTTCAATCTAGAGATTTTGTCCTTTTGGCTATGTGGGGGGAAGAATAAGAGGCAATTCTTGGTCTTTTGGGTGGCCATATTAGATTTGGATGTTGGATTTTTTGGATTCCGAGGACAGATCTGTGAACACGACATGTTATGGTCTCCTAAGAAGAGCAAAAGGGAGACATTTTGAAAGAACATGGCTATATTTAATTAAAGATAATATAAGTATACTTCTGTTTCCATCAGTGATGTCATTACTTTTTCAACACCTCATCCTTTGAACATTACTCAACACTTTAATGTTTTCAAAATAATAGTAGTTTTGTCATTTCAACAATCTTATTGTTTAATTTTACACCTACATGTATTTGATCCTATTCTCCTAATTGAGGATGTAGTGTCAATTCACAGTGGAAAGATAATTTGTTGATCATTTGCATGCATTCTTTGGTCACTCATTAGATGTGACCATATTCCATCCTGAATGAAGTACAGAACTTGAGAGCTTGTAATCCAGTGAGGTCACCAGAGTGATCAGAGGTCAGTTGTCACTTATATCTTCTTTCCCTGGAGATCAGAATGACTGGCTTCTCCCTTCCTTCCATCCTTTCTCCCTCTCTCATTCCAGTTTGTGCCTGGCATGAGGATATGTGATCATTTAAGACACAAAGTCCCTGCTCTATAACCACTTACTTTTAGAACTTCCAATCCACTCCCAAGATTCAGTTAAAAGAATTCAGTCTTTCTCCCAAACTCCATGTGTCCCAATCCTACCCTAACTTCAGTGTCCTTTCAAGTCCTTTTGAACTAAAAGCTAAAAGCTTTTCTTTCCCACCTAATTCTCCTTGGAACAACCATGGTCACTAGTTATTTTACTTTGTACCATCATCTACTCTTGCGTCTTGTTTTGCAGTTTTTAATCTTGTCTCCCATACTTGACAGTGAACTCCTGGGGGACAAGATTCATCTTCATATCCTCCCAATGGCTATTATATTGTTTTCTGCATAGTAGGTGCTTAAAGAATACCTGCTGAATGATTGGGTACATCCAAAAATTAAATATTAAAAAGCAACATATACTTTTTTTTGATAGACTACATCTTTAGTCTGACAATTTGCTCATTCCTAGAAGTCCTTGAATGAAAAGCACCAGGTGAAAAAGGTCTCTTACAATTAGTGTGTAGTAATTTCAATGCCAACAAAATTCTAGCACATTGGCTTCACTTTCTGGAATTGGGTCAATTAAGGCTCTTGAGCTCCTGAGCAGGGATGGAGGGGTGTAGAATTCAAACTTGGCGTGTTCAGGTTAGTGAAAATGTATTCATCTAAAAATCAATACTTAACTAAAGGTAGTTTCCTGATGCATAATGATGAGGATAATGTTTGATTATTAGCAGTTCTTCAAAGTCACTCACTCCTAACAGAATTTTAGTTATCCCATTATTTTTCAGAGAACAATGTTTCGGTTAATAGATCAAACTTAGCATTTTGCTTCACCAGTTAAACCTTAAGCTCTTTTCCTTAAAGACAAATTTGCACAATATTATCCTGCTGCTAAAGACCACTAATCCAGGAATGGGAAGCACATTGTATTTTGTTGCATAGTTAACTCTGGTGAATAAGGCTGAGTATTTACACCTCAGAGACTCTAGAGCCTTGTTGCCTGGATTCGTATCCTGCTCTCTAGTCTCCCAGTTTTAAAATCTTTGTAATTTAGTTAGCCTTTTTGTCTCAATCTCTTCATGTTTAAAATAAATATAACTGTTGACCTGTGCCGAATATTAAATGAGTTTATGTAGCTAAAGCTTTTGGAACAGTGCTCAGAGCATAGTAAACACCATGTGAGTTATTGTTTAGGGTCTAATGGTAGACAGGAATATGAATCCCTTCTCCTTGAATTGGAGGGATAATTCAGATGAAGCTGAATCTCAGTTTAAGGTAGGTAAGTGGTTCTTGGTAAAGGTTTTATCCTTTTTCTGACATCTGGACAAAGCTACCCCTAAGGCCTGAAAGCTATTTCAGCCAATGGAAGTCTTATCACTGGTATGTCTCCCTACTTCTTTTTAACGCTCTCTATGACATCTCTGTTCAAAGTGCTGTGCTCCCCCAGGGAGCATAAAGTTCTGTACAGAGGAAGCAGAACTGCAGTGTCACATAACAGACTATAAACCTATGTTACATATCACCTCCCTGATCTCCTGTGGCTCCCATTCACAGGTGAAAAATAAAATTGTAGCTATTTCTTGAGTAGCAATATTCACAGGGCTTAAGCAGAATTAGCAGGATCTTTTAATACCCCAACCATCCACTCCATATTTTTCATATATAAAAAGAAGCAAATTAATGCCAATATTACCTAATTTAAAAATATTAAATAAAGAGTTTTAGAGATAGAAGTAACCGATGGCAACTGAGGTACCTCATAGCTCACAGGCACAGGAGAGAAAAAGGCCCCTGATTTCTTGTGGGTGATTAGTTTCCAGAGCTTGCCAGTGTTTCTCAATTGTTTGGCTTCCTTCTATAAAATGTTGATTTCCAGGGCTCACCCATGCAAATAGGATTTCTGGTGGTAGGACCCAGCATCTCCACTTTTTTTCTTTCATAAAGACTTAAGTTTATTTATTTACTTTGAGGTGGGGGGTAAAGACAGAGAGAAAATCCCAAGCAGGCTCCACAAGTTCAGCGCAAAGCCCAGGGTGGGGCTTGAATTCACGGACTGTGAGATCATGACCTGAGCTGAAATCAAGAGTTGGATGCTTAACCAACTGAGCCACGCAGGTGCCCTCCCAGTGTCTCCATTTATAACATGTTCTCCTTAGGGGATTCTAGTGCCCCCAGCTCTACTGCTGCTGCCTCATTTCTCAGAGTGATGAATTAAACACCAAAAATTTGGGAAGAGGGGAGGTCTTAGAGGTTATCTGGGGTGCCCCCCTTCATACACAGGACTAGAAGGTAGTTAAAGCACTGGCCCAGAGTCAGATTGAATACTGTTAGCGCTTCTGAAGGGTTCCAAGAAGTAAAGAATTGTGCACTCACAAAACCTGCCTGAAGTGCAAATTATGTGTTTTGCCAACACACATAGCATTTCCCCAAATATCAAGACAGTGTTGTTTTAAAAGACTACCACTGGCCAATGCATATATCTACATAATTCAAACCTCCCATAAGTAGTATGTCTTGGGAGTTTTCTAATGAGCTTTCTTTTCTTTTTAAAAAAATCAACATAACCTTATACTCTTTTTTGGTTTCTGTAGGTCAGGATTGCAGGGAGGGGCTCAGGTAGATAATTCAGGATCAGGGTCTTTTTAAAAATATCTTTATTGAAATATAATTCACATATAAAATTCAGCCATTTAAAGTAGAATTCAATGGGGGCACCTGGGTGTCTCAGTTAGTTAAGTGTCAGACTCATGATCTCATGGTTTGTGAGATCAAGCCCTGCATTGGGCTCTGTGCCAACAGCATGTGGAGGCTGCTTGGGTTCTCTCTCTGCCTCTCTCTGCCCCTCTCCAACTCATGCATGCACTCTTTCAAAATAAATAAAAAACATTTAAAAAATCCTTAAAAACTAAGTATAATTCAATGGTTTTTAATGTATCCACAAAATTGTTCAATAATCACCACAATGTAAGTTTACAACATTTTCAACATCTCAAAAGGGAACTCTTAAGTCCCACCCCATTCCTCTGCAACCTCTCCCATGCCCCCAACCCTACCACCAACTACTATCTACTTTCTGTTTCTATAGATTTGCCAATTCTGGGCCTGTCATATAAATAGAATCATAATATACATGGCCTTTTGTAACTGGCTTCTTTCACTTAGCATGACATTTTCAAGGTTTATCCATGTTGTAACATACATCAATACTTCATTTCTGTGGCTGAATAACATCTCATTGTATGGATATACCACATTTTGTTTACTCCTCCATCATTTGACAGGCACTTGGGTTGTTTCCATCTTTTGGCTATTTTGAATAATGCTGCTATGAACACTCAAGTACAAGTATTTATTTAAACACCTGTTTTCAGTTCTCTTGGGTATATACCTAACAGAGGAATTGCCAAATCAGATGGTAACTGTATGTTTAACATTTTGAGGGACTGCCAAATTATTTCTCTAAAGGACTGCACTTTGCATTCCCATCGCCAATGTATGGGTTCCAATAGTTCCACGTTGTCACCAACATTTATTATTGTTGATGTTTTTATTATACCCAGATGGAATGTTTTGCTAGGGTTGCTATAACAGACTACCACAAACTGAGTGGCTAAAACAACAGAAAGTGTCTTATAGTTCTGGAGGCTAAAATTTTTAGATCAAGGTGTCCGCAGAACAGTGCTCCCTTCAAAGATGCTAGGGAATTATCTGTTCTAGACCTTTCTTCTAGTTTTTGGTAGTTCCTTGGTTAGTGATAGTATATATCTAATCTTCACACAGTGTTTTATCTGTGTGCATGTCTGTGTCTAAATTCCCTCCCCTACCCCACTTTAAGTAGGCTTCACGCCCAGCATGGAACCCAACTCAGGGCTTGAACTCATGACCTTAAGATCAAGACCTGAGCCAAGACCAAGAGTCAGCTGTTTAACTGAGCTACCTAGGTACCCCATAAATTTCCCCTTTTTATAAGGACATTGGCCATATTGGATTTGGGGGCCACCCTGTTCCAGTATGATCTCATCCAAACTAACTACATCTGGGTTGCCTGAGTGGTTCAGTCAATTGAATGTCTGACTCTTGATTTCAGCTCAGGTCATGATCCCAGGGTCATGGGATCAAGCCCTACATTGGGCTCCATGCTGAGTGTGGAGCTGGCTTAAGATTCTCTCTCTCTCTCTCTCTCTCTGCCCCTCTCTCCTCCTTGTGTGCACTCTCTCTCTCTAAAAATAATAATAGAAAAATAAACTACATCTACATTGACCCTACTTCCAAATAAGGTCATATTCCAGGGTTAGGACTTCTACATAGAATTTTAGGGGGATGCAGTTAAACCTATAGCACCATATTCATAAAGATAATTAAAGGATTTTAGTTGTGGTTTTGATTTGCATTTTCCAATGGCTAATGATGTTGAACATCTTTCTATGTGCTTATTTGCCACTTGTGTATCTTCCTTGGAGAAATGTCTGCTGAAATCTTTTGTTCATTTAAAAAATTGGATTATTTATCTTCTTATTGTTGCATTTTAGGAGTTCTTCATAGATTCTGGATACAAGATCTTTATCAGGTATATGATTTGCAAAGCTTTTTCTCCCATTCTGTAGGTCTTTTTACTTTCTCTCTTTCTTTCTTTTTCCTAACCTTTATTCATTTTCGAGAGAGAGAGAGAGCAAGTATGAATCAAGGAGAAGCAGAGAGAGGGAGACACAGAATCCGAAGCAGGGTCTAGGCTCTGAGCTGTCAGCACAGAGCCTGACCTGGGTCTCGAACTCACAGACTGCAAGATCATGACCTGAGCTGAAGTCGAACACTCAACCGACTGAGCCACCCAGGTGCCCCTCTTTTTATTTTCCTAATAGTATCCTTCCATGTACAAAAGATCTTAATTTTGATGAAATCCAGTTTTTTTGTTTCTTGTGCTTTTGGAGTCATTTATAAGAAATCATTATCAAATCCAAGGGTCCTAAGATTTCTGCTGTGTTTTCTTCTAAGAGTTTTATAGTTTAAGAATTTAATTTTAATTTTAATTTTGAGTTAATTTTTATATATGGTATGAAGTAAGAGTCCATTTCTTTCTTTTATTTGTGGATATCTAGTTGTGCCAGCACAGTTGATGAAAAGGCTATTCTTTTCCCATTGAATTATTTTGAAATTCTCATCAAAAATGAATTAACCATAATATAAAGATTAATTTCTGGACTCTCATTTCTGTTCCAATAATCTGTATTTTTAACTTTATGCCACATTGTCTTGATTACTATAGCTTTTCTTGAATTTCCATATGAACTTTAGGATGACCCTGTCAATTTCTGCACAAATTCTACTTGGGCTTTTGACAGAGATTGCATTGAATCTGTGGATAATTTGAAGAGTACTGCCACTTTAACAGTAAGTTTTATGACCCAGGAAAATAAAATGTGTATATTTATTTTAGGTTTTTCTTAATTTCTTTCAACAAAATTTTACAATTTTCAGTATATAAGCCTTGCATTTAATTTTGTTGAATTTATACCTATTTTATTGTTATTGATGCTATTATAAATGGAATTGTTTTCTTTATTTCATTTTTAGATTATTTATTGTTACTATATAGAAATCAAATTTTTTTTAAATTTTTTTTTTAATGTTTGTTTATCTTTGAGAGCGAGAGAGACAGAACATGAGCAGGGGCAGAGAGAGAGAGAGAGTGGGAGACACAGAATCTGAAGCAGGCTCCAGGCTCCGAGCCGTCGGCACAGAGCCAGATGCGGGGCTCGAACCCACGAGCTGTGAGATCATGACCTGAGCTGAAGTCAGTTGCTTACCTGACTGAGCCATCCAGGTGCCCCTCAAATTTATTTTTTAATATTAATCTTGTATCCTGCAACTCTACTAAACTTGTTTAATTCTAATGTCTTTTAATGGGTTACTTATGTGGATATAATAAAAATATATGTATTTGGTCTTTGCCCCTGGTTCTTGGCACAGAACTCAAAAACTCTTGGAATTTCCTGAGTGATAGGAGTGTCTTTTGTTATTCATAATCATATCTGAGTTTATGATAACAAGGTGACTCACGGTGGGCCCTCAGATAGTTTCAAGGAAGAAGCTCGCCACACACATAATTAGAAGGTTGGAACTTTCAGCCCCACCCCCCAATCTCTGGAGATAGGAGAGGCACTGGCAATTGAGTTCAATCATGTGGCCAATGATTTAATCAGTCATGCCTACATAATGAAACCTCAATAAAAATTCTTGAATAATGATATCTAGAGAAGGCTCTGAATTCATAAAAACATTGATGTGCTGGGCAGGTGGTGCTCCTGGAGAGAGAATGGAAGCTCTCTGTCCCCATTTCCATACTTTGTCCAATGCATCTTTTCCATTTGTCTGTTCCTGAGTTATATACTTTATAATAAAAGTGTAATTATTAGTGCTTTCCTGAGTTCTGTGAGTTGTTCTGGCAAATTATCAAACCTGAGTGGGGATCATGGTAACCCTCAAATTTCAGTCTGCCTGAGGCCCCCACTTGGGTTTGGTATCTAAAGTGGCGGCAGTCTTGTGGCAGCGAGCTGTTAACTTGTGGGGTTTGCATTACCCCTGGGTAGTTAGTGTCAGTATTGTATTAAATTGTTGGACACTAAGTTCATGTCAGGGAATTATTGTTGGAGGAATGTAACAATGCAACCTATTAAATTTACTAATTCTTATAGTCTTTTAATGGATTCCATAGGATTGTCTACACTTAAGATCATGTGATCTGCAAATAGAGATAGTTTTACTTCTTTCTTTCCAACCTGGATGTGTTTTATTTCTTTTTCTTGCTTAATTGCTTTGTGTAGAATCTCTAGAGAGGTTAAAAGATGCTAGTTTTATAAAATGCTTTTTCTGCATCTATTGAGATTATTGATTTTTGCCCTTCATTCTATTGTTATCTTGTATTACACTAATTTATATCCAGATGTTAAACCAACCATTCCTAAAATAAATCTCATTTGGCCAGGGGGTGTAATTATTTTTATATGTCACTGGATTTGGTTTGCTGGTGTTTTGTTGAGGACTTTAGTGTTTATATTCATAAGGCATATTGATAAGCAGTTTTCTTTTTAGGTAGTATTTTCATCTATGTTTGGTATTAGGCTAAAACTGGCTTCAGTAGAATTATTTGGGCCATATTCCCTCATCTTCCTTTTCTGGAAGTGTATATAAGGGACTGGCATTAATTCTTCTATAAATGTTTGGTGGAACTCACCAGCAAAGCTGTCTGGTTCTGAACTTTTCCTTGTGGAAAGTTTTTGATAACTAATGTAGTCTCTTGTTATAGATCTACTCAGATTCTCAATTTCTATTTGAGATAGTTTCAGTACTTTGTGTCTTTGTAGGAATTTGTCCATTTCATCTAAGTGATGATGTTGGCATATGCTTGTTCATAGTTTCATTTTTGTTGTTGTCAAAGTATTTTCTAACTACACTTGTGATTTCTTTCTTGACCCATTTATTATCTAGGACTTTGTTGTTTAGTTTCCACATATTTATGAATCTCCCGTATTTCTTTGTTATTGATTCTTAATTTCATTCCATTTTGGTTGGAGAACATACTTCGTATTATTTCAATCCTTTTAAATTTATTGAGCCTAAAATAAGGTATACCATATAGTTTATCCTAGAAAATGTTCCATGTGCACTTAAGGAAAAAAAATTCTGTTGTTGGGTAGAATGTTCTATAGACTCATTCATATTCATGATCTATATGAATATATTTTATGTTAGATATGTTTAAATTCATATCTACCATTTTGTTTTTTTCCCCTAAATTTCATGTCACATTTCTCTTCCTCCTTACAGATTTCTTTTGTATTAAGTGGATATTTTTATAATGTAACATTTTAATTCCTTTAATGATTTTTTAAATTCTATTTTTGAGCTATTTTCTTAATGGTTATTCTATAGATTGTAATATACTTCTTAAAATCTACTTCATATTTTTAGTAAACAAATTCTAGTTAAATATGGAAAGGTGTGCTGCCATTACTACTATATAACTTCATGCCCCACCCCATTTTTGTGCATCATTTATAGTTATTGCATTTGCTTATTAATACCAATGTCATGGAGCTAACAGCACCCTCTCAATTGTTCTCCAACCAAAATTTTTTTGTTTTGGACAATACCTTTAAGCATGAAGTTTCCACATTATGTTCCAAATAAACTCAGTCCCCTGAGGCAGAGGTGTGGGGCCCTTTGTCCTTATGGCTTGCCTCTTCCCCTGAACAGAATCTCAGAACCATTGCACAGGAGATGGGAGCAGGGACAGTAACTTGATTCTCCCGGAATGACACCCAGCAATATGTGCAGGTGCTGGAAGTGGGGATGGTAGCCCTTGGTCTTCTCAGCTTGCCCTTGCCAATGTGGAACATCTGTAGGAGTAGTTCAGGTAGCTCGGGCAGGAGTAAACAAGGCCCCAGTAATTTGTGCTTGCTAAACCTAGGTTAAAGGTTCTGCTCTTAGGAAAATTTCAAGAGATATTAAGTGATTTTTTATAATATTTTCACTAGTTATATAGTTGTTTTGCTGGGAAGAGGGTTTGCAGAGCCCCTCATTCTGGAAGTTCCAATCGCCAATTTACTTTTAACAATTTTTTAAAAAATGCTATTTTAGAGAGAAAATGAGAGAGAGAGAGTAAGCACAAGTGGGGGAGAAGGGCAGAGGGAGAAAGAGACAGAATCTTAGGCAGGCTCGATGCTCAGCATGGAGCTTAACGCAGGGCTTGCTCCCACAGCCCTGGGATCACGAGCTGAGTCAGAATCAAGAGTTGGACACTCAACCAACTGAGCTGCCCAGGCACTCCAATCCTTAATTAGCTTTTAAAAAGGTACCTTTCACAACCTCCACTGGCCTGGGAAGTGTCTCCTATATTCCTCTGACAATATTAACTACAAATCTTATAAAATGACATCATTAAGCAGAGAAAAATAATCTGCACATTAGGAGGAGAGAGATTGCTGACTAAAGTCTGGACTGGGCCATGTACCTAAGGATGAGTCACAACATCATGGGGAAGAATGCAGCTGCAAACAAATGAATAAGTACATTGGTAGAACATGGTGTACAGAGTATAGTGAAAAGCAAGAGGAGGTAACCCAAAGGAGGGTTTAGTATCAGAGTAGTCCCAGAAGGTACATGTGTGAAACAATCTAATAAGTAATTTGTGAAAATCCAGAAAAGACCATACTATTATGTAGTAGTAATACCCATAAACACAAGGAGGCAGGATTCTGCAAGACAGACAGACAGATGGACAGACAGACAGAAAGAAAAAAAGAAAGGGAGAGGAAAGGAAAGGAAAGAAAGGAAGAAAATAAAAAAGAAAGAAAAAAAAGAACAAAATGGAGGATTTTGTGTTGTGAAAAAAGGCAGAAGTCCAGTTTTTGGAATTGAAGGAAGAGGTAAGAACCAGCAAAGTCAGTGTGCTCTGGACCAGAAGTCATTTTAGTTCTCCAGTCTAAGCTTAAATTACTCCCGAAGCCAGGAACAGTGCTTAGTCCCTGCCTGCACATTAGAATCATCTGGGGAGCTTTAAAAAAAATCCCAGTGACAAATCAATTACTTTAGAACTTCTGGAGTAGGGCTCAGGAATGAGTAGTTTTTAATGTTCCCCAGATCATTTCAAGGTACAGCCGGTTTAAGAACCATTATGATATGTGGGTGGGTAGGGAGTTCAGCTGCAATCAAAGGAGTGTTAGAATGGGAGAGAACAGGCAGATTGTCTGTGGTTTTTTTCTTTTTGAAAATCTCACCCAAGGATTCTTTACACTTCCTGCCTTAGATTAATAAATTTCTATATATGTATGCCAGCCTTCTAAATTGATTGTGTTGTTACCTTACATCTCATACTCTGCTTATTTTGAATGTTTACTTTTCCATTAGATATATAATTTATGGATTATGTAATTTCTAACATCGTAATTTTCATTTCAAACAAATGTGACTTTATTATGTACATGTTTTATTGACATACCCTACTATACAGCTATCCAGCAGGAATTTCAGAAGAAATTTAGGCACATATGGAAATGGCTATTAACTTGGTAAGGATGGCCTATGCCAACAAATTGGACAACCCAGAAGAAATGGATAAATTTCTAGAAACATACAATCTCTCAAAGCTGAATCAGAAAGAAATAGAAAATCTGAACAGACCAATTACTAATTAAAAATTGAATTAGTAATTCAAAAAATGCCAACAAACAAAAGTCCAGAACTAGATGGACTGAGGAAGGAAATCTTCTAAACACATTATATAAGGCCAGTATTACCCTGATACAAAAACCAGACAAAGACACACACACACACACACACACACACACACACAAATCTACAAATCAATACCCCTGATAAACATAGATGTGAAAATCCTCAACAAAATATTAGCAACCACATTCAACAATACATTAAAAGGATCATTCAGCACAATCAAATAGGATGTATTCCAGGGATGCAAGGATGATTCAATATTCACAAATCAAACACATGACACACCATGTTAACAAAACAAAGGATAAAAATTATATGACCATCTTTCTAGATGAAGAAAAAGCATTTGACAAAATTCAACATCAATTCATGATTAAAAACTCTCAACATATTTTAACATGATAAAGTCCATATTTGAAAAACCCACAGCTTCATACTCAATGGTGAAAAACTGAGAGCTTTTCTCTAAGATCAGGAACAAGACAAGGATGTCCACTCTCATCACTTGTATTCATCTTAGTACTAGAAGTCTTAGCTACAGCTCAGACTAGAAAAAAAAAGGCATCCATATTAATAAGAAATTAAACTGTCAGTATTTGCAGATGACATGGTACTATACATAGAAAATCCTAAAGACTCCACATAAAAACTATTAGAAGTAGTAAGTAACTTTTATAAAGTTTCAGGATACAAAATTAATATGCAGAAATTGGTTGCATTTCTGTATACTAATAACAAAGTAGCAGAAAGAGAAATTAAGAAAACAATTCCATTTACAGTTGTACGAAAAATAATGAAATACCTAGGATTAAACTTAGCCAAAAAGATAAAGGGCTTGTACTCTGAAAACTATAAAACATTGATGAAAGAAATCAAAGGGGAGCCTGAGTGGCTCAGTCAGTTGAACATCTATTTGATTCTTGATTTTGACTCAGGTCATGATCCTGGGGTCATGGGATTGAGCCCCATGTTGGGCTCCATGCTGAGCATGGAGACTGCTTAAGATTCTCTCTCCCTCCCTCTGGCTTGTGCTTTCTCTCTCTCTCTCTCTCTCTGAGAGTAAAAATAAATAGGTAAATAAATAAAATTTTAAAAAAGAAGTTGAAGACAACATACACAAGTGTAAAGATATGCTCGTGGATTAGAAGAATTAATATTGTTAGAATGTCCATATCCAAAGCAATCGACAGATTCAATGCAATCCCTATCGAAATACCAACAGCATATTTCACAGAACCAGAACAAATACTAAAATTTGTATGGAACCACATAAGACCTTAAATAGCAAAGCAATTTTAAGAAAGAAGAACAAAGCTGGATGTATCACAATTCCAGATTCAAGATATACTATAAAGCTGTGGTGACCAAAACAACATGATACTGGCACAAAAATAGATACATAGATCAACAGAACAGAATAGAGACCCTAGAAATAAAACCGTGATTGTATGGTCATTTAATATACAATCAATCAGGCAAGAATGAAAAAATACAGTCTCTTCAATAAACGCTGCTGAGAAAACTAAACAGCTATATGCAAGAGAATGAAACTGGAGCACTTTCTTACCCCCCACACAGAAATCAATTCAAAATGGATTAAAGATCTACACATGAGACTTGAAACCATATACCTCCTAGAAGAAAACTCAGGCAGTAGTTTCTTTGATATTGGCCATAACAATATCTTTCTGTTGTGTCTGCTTAGGCAAGGGAAACAAAAGCCAAATAAACTATCAGGACTACACCAAGATAAAAAGCTTTTGCACAGTGAAGGAAACCATCAGCAAAACAATAGGACAACCCACCAAATGGGAGAAGATATTTGAAAATAATTATATCCAATAAAGGGTTAATAGCCAAATTATATAAAGGACTTACTTTTACAACTCAACACACACACACACACACACACACACACACACACATACATATTTAAGAAGAGCAGATGACCCGAATAGGCATTTTCCCAAAGAAGACATAAGATGGCAAACAGATACTTGAAAAGATACTCAGTATCACTATTCATGTGGGAAATGCAAATCAAAACCACAATGAGCTATCACCCTACACCTGTCAGAATGGCTACAATAAAAAAGACAAGAAATAACAAATGTTGGTAATGATGTGGAGAAAAAGGAACCCTCACGCACTGTTGGTGGAAATGCAAACTGGTATGGTCACTGTGGAAAACAGTATGGAGATTTCTCAAAAAGTTAAAAATAGAAATACTCTATGATCCAGTATTCCAGCACTGAGTATTTACCCCAAAAAAATGAAAACACTAATTATAAAAGATATATGCAATCTTATGCTTATTGCAGCATTATTTACAATAACCGAGACATGGAAGCAACCCAAGTGTCCATTGATTAAAAAAATGGATAAAGAAGATGTGGAATATATACAATGGAATATTACTTGACCATAAAAAAGAATGAAATATTACCATTTGTGACAACAGGGATGGACCTACAGGGCACTATGTTAAGTGCAGTAAGTCAGACAGAGAAAGAAAATGATTTTTCAAAACAAACAAAAATCAGAGATAGAACCATAAATACGAAGAATCAACTGAAGATTGTCAGAGGGGAGAGGAGTGGAGGGATGAGAAAAATGGGTGAAGGGGAGTGGGAGATACAGGCTTCCAGTTACAGAATAAATAAATCATGGGAATAAAAGATACAGCATAGGGAATATAGTCAATGATATATAAATAGTGTTGTATGGTGACAGGTTGTGGCTACACTTATGGTGAGCATTGCATAATGTATAAACTTGTCAAATTACTATGTTGTACACCTGAAACTAATGTAATATGGTGTGTCAACTATATGTCAATAAAAAGAAAAATTGGTTAGGATGGTCTAAATGAAGTCTGCTCAAGGAGAGTAAGAGCTTCCTGGAGACAGCCTACCATCAGCAAGGAAATTATGGGGGTAAATTTATATATTAAATATTGACACACATTTGTCGGTATTTGATATATAAATATACCTTGAAAATCAATTAAAAATTGAACACCCCCATCTAAATGGGCAAAATACATGAACAAGAAAACTACAGAATTAACAAATATGGAATGTCACTAAATTTTTTTTTAAAAATTCAAATTAAAGAAAGAATGAAGAATCATTTTTTAAGGTTTTATACTGGCAAAGATAAAAGAGTGGTAATATGGATATTATCTAGTGAAAATGAGCCTTATTTACTAGCCTTATTTACAAATAGCCTTATTTACATCTAACTAGCCTTATTTACATCTAACAGAGGGTCTCAGACCTTCCCAACCTGTCCTCCACACTGGTACAAACTCCAGATAATTCTCTCCTATATCCATTAAAATCATAATATTTATTTGCCATTGATTCACCAAATTTTCTAAGAATTTCTCCTAAGGAACTAATAGATGCATGTACAAGATGTTTGCAACAGAATTGCTTATATTAGGCAACTATAAACAAAATAGAAGACCATTAAAAAGGATCTTGCCATTTGCAACTACATGGGTGGAACCAGGAGGTATTATGCTAAGCAAAACTGGTCAGAGAAAGACAAATATCATATGACTTCTCTCATATGTGGAATTTAAGATACAAAACAAATGAACATAAGGGAAGGGAAGCAAAAATAATATAAAAACAAGGAGGGGGACAAAACATAAGAGACCCTTAAATACAAAGAACAAACAGAGGGTTGTTTGAGGAGTTGTGGGAGGGGGGATGGCTAAATGGGTAAGGGGCATTAAGGAAGACACTTGTTGGGATGAGCACTGGGTGTTATACATAGGAGATGAATTGCTGGAATCTACTCCTGAAATCATTATTGCACTATATGTTAACTAACTTGGATGTAAATTTGAAAATTAATTAATTAAATTAAATTTTAAGAAAAGGATCTCACTAAATAAGTTATGACACATCTGACAATAGAATACTACATGACCATTCAAAAAATAATATGTAGATCTTTAATCTGAAATAAGTTTATAGAATATGATGATTCCATTTATATACAAATTATAAATATATGTTTATATAGACAGTTAAGTGTGTGCCAAATTGTTAGTCCATTTTCACCATATTATTTTAAAAATTTCTTTCTATGTTCACATAGAAATCAGCAAAAAGGAGTAATGATGGAAGAGGTGGTTCTGAGCCATTTATCCCTGGTCCAGCCACTCATATTCCTGTCTGTTAAAGCTGAAAGAGTTTTTTTGCTAACCTATGTATTATTTTTTGCAGAGTTATGTAGTATTCTGTTGTTGAATGTACAGTATGACATTCAGACACAGGCAGCTCCTTCTCATAAAAGAGTGTAAGGTAAGATAGAGAAAGGTGTCCTCCCCTACTTTGCCCCAGATCATAGCACAAATCTGGCTCCTCATGGGAAGGAAACTGAATTAGTCAGTATTCTCCAGAGAAACAGAACGAATAGGATATATACAGATATATATAAGAGGAGATTTATTGTAGGAATTGACTCATGCAGTTATGGAGGCTGAGAAGTCCCACAGTCTGCCATCTGTAAGCTGCAGAACCAGGAAAGCCGATGGTATACGTTAGTCTGAGTCTGAAAGCCCAAAAACCAGGAATTCAGATGTCCAAGGGAAGTAGAGGATGAATGGCTTAGCTTAAGAAGACAGAGCACGAATTTGCCTTTCCTCTGCCTTTCTGTTCTATTGGAGCCCTCAGTGGATTGGATCATGCCCCACATTGGTGAGGGTGGATATTTTATTTTAGAGAGAGAGAGAGCAAGAGCAAGGGAGAGCGGCAGAGGGAGACAGAGAGACAGAGTAAGAGAAAGAGAGAGAGAGAGAGAGAGAGAGAGAATCTCAAGCAGGCTCCACACTCAGCATGGAGCCTGAGGTGGGGCTTGATCCCATGACCCTGGGGTCATGACCTGAGCTGAAATCAAGAGTCAGATGTTCAACCAACTGAGCCACCCAGGTGCCCCACTCTCACCACTTTCATTCAACATAGTACTGGAAATCCTTGCCACAGCAATTAGACAACAAAAAGAAATAAAAGGCATCTAAATTGGTAAAGAAGTGTAACTTTCACTATTTGAAGATGATATTCCATATAGAAAACCCTAAAGACTCCACCAAAAAACTACTGGAATTGATAAATAAATTCAGTAAAGTCACAGGATACAAAATTAATGTGCAGAAATCTGTTTCATTCCTATACACTAATAATGAAGCAGCAGAAAGAGAAATTAAGAAAACAATCCCATTTACAATTGTACCAAAAATTATAAAGTATCTATGAATAAACCTAACCAAAGAGATAAAAAACCTGTACTCTGAAAACTATAAAACACTGATGAAAGAAATTGAAGATGACACAGAGAAATGGAAAGACATTCCATGCTCATGAACTGGAAGAATAAATATTGTTAAAATTACTATACAAACCAAAGCAATCTACAGATTTAATCAAAATACCAACAGTATTTTTGGGGGCACCTGGGTGGCTCAGTCAGTTAAGCATCTTACTCTTGGTTTTGGCTCAGGTCATGATCTCACAGTTTTGTGAGTCTGAGCCCCACATCAGGCTCTGGGTTGGCAGCACAGGGCCTGCTTGTGAGTCTTTCTCTCCCCCTCTCTCTACTCCTCCCCCACTCATGCTGTTTCTGTCTCTCTCAAAATAAATAAATAAACTTTTAAAAAATTAAAAAAATACCAACAGTATTTTTTCCAGAGTTAGAATAAACAATCCTAAAATTTGTATGGAACCACAAAAGACCTTAAATTGCAAAGCTTGAAAAAGAAAAACAAAGCTAGAGATATCACAATTCCAGACATCAAGTTATGTTACAAAGCTGTAGTAATCAAAACACTATGGTACTGGCACAAAAACAGACACACAAATCAACAGAACAGAAAATAGAACAGAAAATCCCATTATGCAATGGGAAAAAGACAGTCTTTTCAACATGTGGTTTTGGGAAAACTGGACAGGTACATGCAAAAGAATAAAACTGGACTACTTTCTTATACCACACAAAGAAATTAAGTCAAAACAAATTAAGGGCCTAAATGTGAGACCTAATCCACAAAATTCCTAGAAAAAAGCACAGGCAGTAATGTCTCTGACTTTGGCCATAGCAACATTTTTCTAGGTATGTCTCCTGAAGCAAAGGAAATAAAAGCAAAAATAAACCATTAGGGCTATATTAAAATAAAAAGTTTCTGCACAGTGAAGGAAACTACCAACAAAACTAAAAGGCAATCCACTGAATGAGAGATTTGCAAATGAATAAGCAATAAAGGGTTAGTATCCAAAATATATAAAGAACTGATACAATTCAACACCCCAAATAACCAAATAATCTAATAAAAAATGGGCAGAAGGCATGAACAGACATTTCTCCAAAGAAGATATACAGATGGTCAACAAACATATGAAAAGATGCTCAATACCACTCATTATCAGAGAAATGCAAAGTAAAACTACAATGAGATATCACCTCACATCTGTCAGAATGGCTAAAATAAAAAACTCAAGAAACAACAAGTGTTGGCAAGGACATGGAGAAAAAGGAATCCTTGTGCACTATTAGTGGGAATGCAAACTGGTGCAGCCAGTATGGAAAACAATATGGAGGTTCCTCAAAAAGTTTAAAATAGAACTACCCTATGGTTCAGTATCACACTACTGAGTATTTATCCAAAAAATACAAAAACACTAATTCAAAGGGATATATGCACCCCAATGTTTATAGCAGCATTATTTATAATAGCCATATTATGGAAATAGCCAAGTGTCCATTGACAGATGAATGGATATATATATAGATATATATATAGATATATATATATATATAGTGAAATATTACTCAGCCATAAAAAAGAGTGAAATCTTGCCATTCGCAATTATATGGATGGAGCTAGAGCGTAATGCTAAATGAAATGTCAGTCAGAGAAAGACAAATACATCTGGTTTCACTCATATGTGGACTTAAAGAAACCAAATGAGCAAAGGGAAAAAAAAGAGAGAGAGAGAGAGAGGGAGACAAACCAAGAAACAGACTCTTAACTATAAATAACAAACTGGTAGTTACCAGAGGGGAGGTGGGTGGGAAGATGGGTGAAATAGGAGATGGAGATTAAGGGGTGCACTTGTCATGTTGAGCACTGGGTGATGTGTGGGATTGTTGAATCACTATATTGTACACCTGAACTACTATAACAGTGCATGTTGACTATACTGGAATCAACTAAAGTTAAAAAGAGAAAATAATCTGTTTGGTGTTAATCTGGTAATATAGGAATGGCTAGTCACCCATCAACTATTCTTCTAATGGTATTAGCAAATAATTTTACTACTCATCATCATGTAGTGATATGTTACCTCGTCTATAAAATGGGCTTGGATAAGATCATCTTAAATATCACTTTAAACTAAAATATTATTTTATTCTTTTAGTCTAAAATGTTGACTTTATTGAATCACGCCATAACTTTTATCTAGTTTTATTGAGAAATAATTAACATATACTGTTGTGTAAGTTTAAGTTGTACAGCATGATGGTTTGATTTACATATATTGTGAAATGATTACAATAGGTTTAATTAACATCCATCATCTCATATAGATACAAAAAAAAACTAAAAAAAAAAATTCCTTATGATGAGAACTCTTAGGATCTACTCTCCTGACTTTCCTCTATATCATACAGCAGTGTGAACTATGGTCATCATATTGTACATTACATCCCTAGTATGGATTTATCTTACAACTGGATACTTGTGCTTTTCAACCACCTTTCTCCAATCCCCCCCAACCACAAATTTGTCTCTTTTTTCTATGAGTTCTTTTGTTTTTGTTTGTTTTGATTCCACATATAAATGAGATCATACAGTATTTTTCTTTCTCTGCCTGACTTATTTTATTCAGCATACTATCCTCAAGGTCCATCCATGTTCCTGTAAATGGAAGGCTTTTTCTCATTTTTTATGGCCGAATAATATTCGATTGTATTTATATACTACAGCTTCTTATCCATTCGTGTATCAGTGGATACTTGGTTGTTTTCATGCCTTGGCTATTATAAATAATGCTGCCCATATATTAAACATGATATCTTTTCGAGTTAGTGTTTTCATTTTCTTTGAATCTATTCCCAGAAGTGGGATTTCTGGATCATTTGGCAGTTCTATTTTTATTTTTTTGAGGAAGTTCCATACTGTTTTCCATAGTGGCTGTACAAATTTATAATCCCCAAAAAGGTGCGCAAGGGTTCTCTTTTCTTCACATCCATACCACATTTGTTATCATTTATTTTTGGATGATGGAAATTCTAACAGTAAAGTCATATCTTCTTTTGCTCTGATGTAATAAAACAAGACTGCTACTTCAAATGACTATTTAGACCGCTTCAAATGACCACTCAGAGTTTCATATTGTAAGGTCATGGCACTAAACATTTGTGGCACCAAGTCCCACCTCTGGGAAAAAAGTGAAAAGCTGGCTTTTTTGAATGTCAGCATTATGACTGATAGAGATTTTGTCAGGATTTTCCTAGAGCTTTAGGAATGTTTTGAAGGAGGAAGAATGGAGAAGACCACAGAGAGATAAAATAGCTGTTCTAAGAATCTAGAGGCCCAGACCTAGACCTCAGGAAACAGACCTAGTCTTTGCAGAATTAGGAGCAATGAATGGAATTTTTTTTAATCTTTATTTATTTTTGAGAGAGAGAGACAGAGTGCAAGTCGGGGAGTAACAGAGACAGGGGGAAACACAGAATCCGAAGCAGGCTCCAGGCTCCAAGCTGTCAGCACAGAGCCTGAGGCGAGGCTCGAACTCATGAACCGTGAGATCATGACCAGGAGCTGAAGTCAGCCACTTAACGGACTGAGCCACCCAGGTGCCCCAAGAGCAACGGGTGGAATTTAAGGGCAGGCAGGTATGCAGGTCAATGTAAAGAAGCTCTCTCTAAAATCCAAGCTGTCCTGATTGAAGCAGTCTGTTGCTTTGTGAGTCAGACAGCTTCCATGCTTGGAAGGGTCCCAACAGAGGCTAGTGAGCCATCATTTGGAAATGCTATGAATGAGATTCCTGAATTTAGGTCAAAAGTAGGATGAAACAAATCTAAGACTCTTTACATACTTAGAAACCTTGGAATCATCTTCATCTTCTTTTTCCACATTATTAAGATGTACCCGTCATTTCACCTCCTCAACACATCTCATATTTCCATTTTTAGCTCTGCTGCCACAGAGGCTAAAATCGCCTACTAAATCTTTACATAAGCTCCATGCTCAAGGCAAATTTTACTAGAGTCAGTGCTCATGCCTCCCCCTTGGTTGTGAATTCCACTATTTCTCATCATTCAGCTCAAAATCTCTTCCCCAGGGAAGTCTTTTCTGCCCCAGACTGGCAAAGTCCTTGACTACCTCCATTTAACAAAACAGTAGTCTACACATACTTCCACTATGCACTTATTCTATATTACAATTTTATATTTACACATTAGGCTTCCCTACTCAATGATAACCTCCCCCAGGGCAGAGATCATGCCTTATCTTTGTATTATCAGCACTTGGAAGAGTATTTTTCAAGGAAGTTGCTCAATAAATATTTAGTGAGTAAATAAATCAATAAATTAGTCATTGGGATTCCATATTTCCATTAAGACTTCTTATACTCATATGACACCTTTAAGAATGAAAATGGAATGTCTGGTATTTTTATATCTAAAGTAGTACCTCTCGGCTTTAAAATTTTATGTTCCCCATATTTTGTAGGGGGAATTTGCTACAAATGCCTAAAGGTAAGTATTGACTACAATAGTAAGGAGAAAAGTGAAAAGTTATTGCCATGAGCTTTTGGCTCTGACATGTTCCACCTGAATGGTGAGGAAGAGGAGAAATCAGTAGATATAAAAGGAGAAAGGTAAGGGAAAGGAAGAAGAAAAGAAAGACAGTGAAGAACATACACAGACAGGAAAATATAAACATCGGAAGACAGAGTGAAATGAACCATAATTTTAGATTATGTATATGAGTATTATTTGTGACACTCTGATTAGAAAGTGATGCTTAGAAGATCCTGGAAGTTCTCAGTCTATGGTCAAGAATAGAACAGGAAGGGGTACAACACTGCTTCTGGGAAGGCTTTATGAAGGCAAATGAAGATGAGCCTGGAGACGTATGCTATGAAGGATGTTGAAACTCCTGATGTGAGGCCTTCCTCTCCTCTGGCATAAGTAGAATCCCTTTCTCCCTGTACCATAAGAGGTAATTTTTGGCTCTCTTGGCCAGGACCAGCCTGAGGGAAATTTTGGAAGTCAACAAAATTTAAAATTTATCCATTCTCTTTTTACAGCTCTTCCTTCCTTTAAAAAAATTTTTTTTAATGTTTATTTATTTTTGAGAGAGAGTGTGTGAGCCAGGGAGGGGAAGAGAAGGAGACACAGAATCTGGAACAGGCTTCAGGCTCTGAGCTGTCAGCACAGAGTCCGACACGGGGCTCAAACCCACGGAAATGTAAGATCATGACCTGAGCCGAAGTCGGACGCTTAACTGACTGAGCCACCCAGGCGCCCCTCCTCCTTCTTTTTTATACCCCTACCATTATCTCCAGTTTTCTCTAACTTCCCCATTGCCTCTTAATTTCATGAGCTTACCCAGTTCTCGCTCCCCTATCTGTGACACCCCATCAGAGGAGTCCAGTTACTCCATTCTCTGGGTTTATTCTCTCCTAACCCTCCATGATGGCCATGGCACCATGTCCATCTTTTCTGCCAAAGCTGCTTGGCCAATCTGAGCTGAATTGTCAATGACTTTGATTCCCAATGTGTTATTCTTCACACACATGCATTCTGCTAGAGATTTTTAGTGGCTTAATCAAAACATAGAATAAATATTAAACACTAAATAAAGGAAGCCATTTAGAATGCTAACCCACACTACGCCTTAAAATGAAGGTCTCATCCTTAAGGAGCTTGAGATCTTTAAGAAATAGATTTCATATTTCATATTTCATTGAAACAAACAGGACACAGTACTTCAGATTTTCATTTCATGCTAGTTATTTTTGATAGCAGCTGTTGTTAATAAGGGAGGAGTATATTTGTCAAAGCAGCTCATCATATATATATATATATATATATATATATATATATATATATATATATAGTGCAACAGGAATTTGGAAATCTGCCCAGTATGCATTTCGAGACATGGATGGCAATGGTTGACATCTCTTTTTTGTGCCTCTTCCTGATACTCCCTCAGAGGGACACATCCTGCCTATTCTCAGGATGAGTCTACAGACAGTGTTGTCTAATACTGTAATGGTACAGAAATGTGTTGTCTCCAAACCACACTGAAGGAGAATCAAATGAGGCAACCATAAATTAACAGCTGCTCTTATCAACCTGCTCTTCAAGAATATAATACTGGTTGCTTTTATTTGTGCCTAAAAATTCTTTCCTCTGTGTTAAGAGCAAATGAAAAAAAAAAAAAGAAAGAAAGAAAGGGAAAGTGAGAAAAAGAGGGAGGGACAAAATGAAGGAAGGAATACCCCACCTCTTTACTGATGAACAGTTCTATATCCCTGAGATGTCAACATTTTGAAATGAAAGCTTCTTAGAATATTTATTTTTCCCCCAAGATTTAGCCAACAAGGGCCTTGATTGGCAGTACTTGCTTACTTTATTTTCCATATATTTTTCAATAATAATGTACATATTTCCATGTTTCATTTTATCCTTTTGGGTGGCTCTGTGCTGGACATCTGTAATAACTATTTCAGGCATTTGCTTTTCCTTTCTAATGAAGGAGATCTCCAATTTTCTTATGTATTTATTTATTTTTAAATGTATTTATTTAAATTCAAGTTAGTTAACATACAGTGCAGTACTGGTTAAAAGCGTAGAAGCCAGAATTTCATCATTTACATTAACACCCAGTGCTTATCCCAACAAGTACCCTCCTTAATGCCCATTATCCATTTAGCACACTTCTCCACCCCTCAGTTTGTTCTCTGTATTTAACAGTCTCTATGGCTTGCCTCCCTCTTTGTTTTTATCTTATTTTTCCTTCCCTTCTCCTTTGTTTTTCTGTTGTGTTTCTTAAATTCCTCATATGAGTGAAATCATGATATTTGTCTTTCTCGGACTTATTTTGCTTAGCATAATAGATTCCAGTTCCATCCATGTTGTTGCAAATGGCAAGATTTCATTCTTTTTGACTGTTGAGTAGTATTCCAGTGTGTGTGTGTGTGTGTGTGTGTGTGTGTGTGTGTGTGTGTGTGTGTATGTGTGTGTGTGTATCACATCTTCTTTATCCATTCACCTGTCGACAGACATTTGGGGCTCTTTCCACAACTTGGCTATTGTTGAGAGTGCTGCTGTAAACATTGGGGTGCATGTGCCCCTTCAGATAAGCATTTTGTATCCTTTGTATAAATACCTAGTAGTGCGATTTCTGGGTCATAGGGTAGTTCTATTTTTAATTTTTTGAGGAAAAACCATACTGTTTTCCAGAGCAGTTGTACCAGTTTGCATTCCCACCAATAGGACAAAAGGTTTCCCCTTTCTTTGCATCCTTGCCAACATCTGTTGTTTCCTGAGTTGTTAGCCAATCTTAGTACATTATTATTGAAAATCTTGACCATTCTTAGCCATTCTGACAGGTGTGAGGTGGTACCTCATCATAATTCTGATTTCCAATTTTCTTTGGCCTTTGCCTATATTCTTTTGACATTAATCAAAAAACAGACCTAATAATGAAGTTTGAGGAGATGAACCTCAGAAATGGCCTAGGATTCAGAGGCCAGCATGCTATGGCCCACAGAGCAAATCTAGCTGGCTGCCTATCTTACAAATAGTTTCATTGGAATGCTGCCATGCCCATTCCTTTACATATTATCTGTGGTGGCTTCCTTGATAAAATGACAAAGTTGACAGAAACTATATGGCCCTAAAATGTTTATTATCTGGCTCTTTATATAATAATTCATTGACCTCTAAGCCTTAGTTCATTGCTACCAAAAGTATGGTTCACTGACTGGAACTGGAAATGTCATTATGCACATTATTGAATTCAGGTGGTGTCCTTTTTGCAGCAAGATTTTCTTAATGAAGGAAGCAGTGTAGAGATTTATATTCTGGTGCAAGCTCTTTATCTCTCTATAGATGAGCATTTTCAGTGGCAGTGGCTTAGGTGACTCTATAAAACTTTATCTTACTTTAAGGAAGTATTTACTTTGTAACATTTAAAAATTTTTTTTTAAATGTTTATTTATTTTTGAGAGACAGTGAGAGACAGAGCATGAGTGGGGTAGGGGCAGAAAGAATGGGAGACACAGAATCTGAAGCAGGCTCTAGGCTCTGAGCTGTCAGCACAGAGCCTGACGTGGGGCTCGAACTCATGAACCATGAGACAGTGACCTGAGCTCAAGTTGGACACTTAACTGACTGAGTCACCCAGGTGCCCCAACTTTGTAACATTTTATAACTGTGTGGTTCATGGAGATGCGAACTACACAACTACACGTTAGCTTTTGCTGTTTAATAAATTACCTCCCAAAACTTTGTGACTTAAATGGCAGTTTGGCAATTTGGATAGGACTCAGCTTAGTGGTTCTGGCCTTCACCAGTGCCCTGGGCTTGCTCATGTATCTGTGGTCAGCTGGGGTTGGTTGCTTAAGATGATTCAAACAGAAAAGCCTTCTGCTCCATACAGTTTCTCAGGATGCTCAGGCTATGCTGGGCAAGAGTCTCAAGAGCAGAAAAGAGAAAGCTGGCCTCCCAGCTTCTTGAGGCCAGGTTTGAAACTCACAAAATATCATTTCCATCACATTCTTCTCCAAAGTAAATTATAAGCGCTGCCCACTTGATCTTTGGGTAGGGATACAGACTCCATCTCTCAATGTAAAGTACTATAGCCATTTTGCTTTGTTTTGTTTTAAATGTTTATTTTTGAGACAGACAGAGGGAGAGAGAGGAAGTGCACCAGAGGGGGAGGGACGGGGGGGGGGGTGGACAGAAGATCCGAAGTGGGCTCTGCGCTGGGAGCAGTGAGCTATATGCGGGTCTCAAACTCAAGAACTGCCAGATCATGACCTGAGCTAAAGTTGGACACTCAACTGACTGAGCCACCCAGGTGCCCTATAGCCATTTTTTTAATCAACCACGAGGAGGGAGGGAGAAAGATTACTATTCCTCTTCACCCGTTCTTACATTTTTCCAAATTTTGATCACATTTCACTGTTCTCGTGACCATTATAATATTAGTTGGCCTGATCCAGTTTCAAAGTTATATGGGATCTTTTTGAAAGATTCTTATATCAAAACCATATATCTGATTTATAATAAGAGCAATAGAAACAAAGCTGAGGTCTGGAGTCCAGGCCTCTCTATTGTAGAACTTAAACTTCACAGTATTTAAAATCATAGGATTATAAACCTCATATGAAACATATCTTTATGTTGGATCACCTTTAGCAGATTGGCAGTGCTTATTATCTATACAGCCCCCAGTGTAGTCTCTCCTACATGCCACATTGTGGAAGCACCAAACTTAAATAATGTGAACAGAAAATGCTAGATAATTAATAATATATCTTAGGTAGTTCTTTGAACTTCCTACTCCTATCACCTGGGTAGTATACTTCACATAAGTGTATATGACTAAATGTTTGGCGTGTTTGTTTCTATGGTAATATATGTGAGGATGTGTCAGTATTTTCACAAATATCTGAGAGGGAAGAAAGAACAGATGAAGGTTGGACACTGTATAACTTAGCATTCCTCACTTTTTTCATACTTGGAAACTTCTCTTAAGGCCACTGTGTTTCTTCAGGGAAATTAGTTACATGGACTATTTCTGGGGAATATATTCAGTTCTGTATTACTTTTAAGATGATCTGAAATGTTAGGTCCTTTTAACACAAAATTTCAGAAGGAAGATAATAGAAATACTACATACATATCCAGTATTAATCAAAATAGGTATAGCAGGAAGTCTAATTTTTACCCAAGTCAAATTTCTGCTTCCCAAGTATTCCTGACTGCTGCTCTGTTCTTCTGCAAGTCAAAGTTCATTACTGTCAGCCACTGAAGCCTCCTCTTCACTACCACAGAGATCCCAGGCCCTTCTTTCCAATCTCTACAGTGATATCTAACACCAGGCTATAATCCTTGACAAGACTTGCCTGGTGGTTTAGTGAGTAATAGAAAGGAACTTCCCTGAGAGTTTAAACCTTTATGCCAGATGTAGTCATCCTCAGAGTCCACAGCTGAGGCCCCTCCACAGGAGTCCTCTGCTAGACATCTCTCACTTAGGTCCTTGGCTTGCCCACATGTCGTAGGGTTGGCTTACTCCCGCGACATTGAGATTTTTCTTGAGTACCTTAATCTTTTCCAGAGCTGAGGCCCTAAAGGTCAAGGCCAAGAGAATGCAAATTCTTTCTCCTTGTCCTATTTCTTTCTCCAAGATCCTCTTTTCCAGTGACAGGACATCCAGGAGACAGGACATAAGCTACAAAGGGCAGCGATTTTTTAGTCTGTTTCATTACTGATCTATTTGCAGGTCTTCAATAATAATTGGAAGATTAAATAAACAGCTTTCATTAAAATTAATCAAGACTCAATAATGGACATTTCCAGAGTTCAGTTATTTCAGAACAGCACCACAAAAGCCTGGTCTAACTTGGGAATTTGCAAGACCAGCCTCCCAATAATGGGAAATTTGCCTTCACAAAGATATCACAGAAGAATGGACATTAAACGTATCAACTAAAATTTAGACTTGTCAAAAAAGAACTCAAGAAGAACACTTAAATGCCTTGATGGACTCAAAGACCAAAATGAAGACATTCTTTAAAATGGCTAAACGACAGTTCAGTTAAAGTATAATGACCACAAATTTGATTAATGTTTCTTTTAGGGGGGATTAGAGGATTTTAAGCCCCAATTTTTTTTCCCCAACAACCAAGTTAGAGTGATTAGATCAAATTGTGTTAATGCTCCTTCTGCCTTGCTCTAGCCAAAAGGTGCCATCTCTTGCTTCTTTAAAAAAAAAACAAATTTTCCAGTGGCTCCCATCTTTATGCCCAACTCTGTCTTGCTCCAGCCAGTGGGCCTCTCCATGTTATCCCTCTGCAGTGCTCCAGGATGCCAGTATCTCCCAGAGGGAGCTCTTACATGTATCTGGTGCCCTGGTTTTCTCATCTGGTGTCCTAGTTTTTGTAGCTGCTACCCAAGGGATGGTCCTTGACCACCTGGCTCTGGTGGTCGGGTGGGCTGTGTTCTGGATTCCACATTACTGTAACAATAGGAGAGACAGTTCCTGGCAGGCTACCATCCCCAGGGCACTGCACAGAAAACAAACTGAAGCACATCTCCAATCTTTTGATGAAAGAGGCCTATTTGCACATGTGGAAGCTTTGGCCTGAGGGGCAGGCCTTAGGTTTGGTGCACATCTAGGGGTCTACCGAGTTGCTCTCAGGGAATATTGGCCTATGGATGATGGATGCCATCTTTGGGCTCTCCCTCTGCCTTGCTACAGTTGACTGGTATCTCCCAGGAAATAGCTTACACACTTGTCTGGAGTCCTGATTTTTGTGATTGCTACCCATAGGACACCTCCAGATCACGTAGCTCTGGTAGACAGGAGGGCTTACACTTGTGGTCCCACAGGACTTTATAAATTTGCATACTTTAAAAGCTGTTGCCGGGGCACCTGGGTGGCTAAGTTGGTTGAGTCGGACCTCAGTTGGTCCGACTTCAGCTCAGGTTATGGTCTCGTAGTTTGTGAGTTCGATCCCCGCGTTGGACTCTGTGCTGACAGCTCAGAGCCTGGAGCCTGCTCCAGATTCTGTGTCTCCCTCTCTCTCTGCCCCTCCCCAGCTCACAGTCTGTCTCTGTCTCTCTCAAAAATAAATAAACATTAAAAAAAAAAAAAAGCTGCTGCCTGAGGGTCTGGTTTCCAGCTAGCCTGAATGAATTTAAGTGCTGATGGAGATCCTCTCCTTTGGGACACTGACAGGTCTTGGCCATCCTCAACAACAGGGAGCTATTTAAAATATTAGAGGCTGCTTGGACCATAACAAGGTTTAAGAGACAGCCAAGAGCTAGGGCAGGGTCGAATGAGATATGGTTCATTTCCTATGCCAAGTCCAACCCTTTAAGATTCAAAAAGGTAGCTGTTTCATCTAATGGTGTAGAAACCAACACACAATTTCAGGCAAAATGAAGAAACAGAGGAATATATGAAAGAAAAAAGATAAAACTTCAGGAAAAAACCTTAATGAAATGGAGATAAACTAAAAAAGAGTTTAAAGTAAAAGTCATAAAGATGCTCATTGAACTTGGGAAAAGAATGAACACAGTGAGAACTTCAACCAAGAGATAGAAAGTATAAGAAAGTACCATTCCATCCAAAGACATTCAAAAAGGTCACTCCTGACTCCCCAAATAACCATAATTTCTGTTTTTATCCTTCCTGATGTCTTTACATCATTTGACTCTATTGATCTTCTTTCTATAAACTTTCTCCTCCACTGGCTTCTTTGAGACCACTGTCTCTCTGACTTCAATTTCTTAGCTTATTACTCTGGCTTTTATTGATTTAAAAAAGCCAGGGGGAGCAACACAGTCTCACCTCTATCTAAGCTTTAGAGATGAATTTGCCATAGAGTATAAGATCACTGAAAACTTGTATAAACTTGACATATTGATAGAAAATATATTTTATTTTATTGAGAGGAAATCATATCTAAGTAATGTATTAGGCTTCTTTTAGAGCAAAATTAAATATCTTAATGAAAGTACATCAGTAAATGTAATGTTTTTATCAGTCTTTGATAAGATTCCACACTAAAAACATTTCACAAACAAAAATTATCAGAGAAAAAAATTTTATGGATAAAGAGCTGTCTAAAAGCACTAAATGAAAGGTAAGGATAAATGGGCCCTTGCATGTATAATTAGTGCATTGAACAAGTACTAACTTATAGTCAGAAAAAATTTTTTTCTTTCATTGTCCACTTATGTTTATTCAATAGTTCTGGTCCTTCCCCTGCTTCTCTATAGAAACTTAGCTTTTCTTCTTACCCTTACATAAGAAGAGTTTACTTTGCTGATTTACTTTAAAATTAACTCTTGACTTGAGATTAAGGGGGTAGAGCTGACACTTCATAACTCTCTCTCTCTCTCTCTCTCTAAAAAGTAAAAAAATCACTTTTACAAAGGCCCATTAAAACCACCCTTTTATACCCCTGATGTGAGGGAAGCACTGTAAGAGTGCTGTAACTCTAAAAGTCATAAGTTTACAATTAACTTAGGTACCTGATACCTTAGGACATCAGCTGAAACATTCACTTAACATTCCATTCCCCCTGAATGAAGAGGTTTAAACAGTGGGGTACACCAGGGATAGGCTCTAAGGCATTCTTATGAAATAGTTTGGTAAATGATTCAGAGGTGAGCATATGTGTGAAATCTCCAAAGTAACACATGACATGAAACTTCCAGTTAGTAAAATGCCAAGTGCAGGACAGCCTACAGGAAGATGGCACCAGACTGGGCGAGTGGGCAGAGAAGTGGCAGATGAATGTTCAAGGATGAGATAGAAGGTACTTTCAGGGCAAGTAATTTCAACACCATTCTCAGGGTAATTATCTCCAGCATATCGGCCATGACCCTCTGGAAGGATAGCCTTCAGAAAGGTACAAACCTGCACAGAAAATGAGGTCCCTACTTATAGTTCTTAAGTTACTGGAATCTTTTGCATGTTTGAACTAAGGATTTTTATCTTCATTAAAGTCATTCTTCTTTAATGACTTCATTAAAGTCATTCAAGTACAAGGTACTCGAATTTTGAAACTGAATTTCAGACTGCATTTTCTTTATTTTTTTAAGATTTTTTTTGGGGGGGGGAGAGAGAGAGAGAGAGGAAGAAGGAGTGGGAAAGGGGCAGAGAGAGAGGGGGAGAAAGGATTCCAGACAGGCTCTGCACTGTCATCACAGAGCCTGACGCAGGGCTCCAGATCTGTGAGATCATGACAAGAGTGGAAACCATAAGTGGGATGCTTAAACTGACTGAGCTACCCAGGCACCCCTATTTTATTTTATTTATTTTAAAATATTTTAGAGGGAGAGAGAGCATGCAAGTGGGGAAGAGGGGTGGAGGGAGAGAGAGGAAGAATCCCAAGCTCCATGCTCAGCCTGGAGCCAGACGTGGGGCTCAATCCCACAACCCTGGGATCAAGAGCCATATGTTCAACTGACTGAGCCACCCTGGCACCCAGACTGCATTTTATAGTAGGAATTTACTTCAGTCTATATTTCCATATAAATTTGTAATTACTATAAGGTTTTGAAACCTAAATTTATTCTTCTTCACATAGAACTACTTAGAAGATCTTTATTATGAATGTGCTAAGAAATTATTTTTGTCTCTATGAAGATATGTTTGTATACCTTTCTCCATGTATTTTCTCTTTATTGTGCGCATGGGCTCACATTTGGTAATACAAGTATGTGATTACTTGAGGTATAATTAAAAGTCTTTAGGAGACTGTCTCAAGATCTTTTTTTTCTCCACTAAGAAGGTGAGACATTGGATAGCTGGTACAATTTCCACGATTAAAAATAAATGCCCTTCAGACAAGAATTAGATAAGCAGCTTGTTTCTGCAAAAGCTGAACAGCAGCCAGCTTCACACAAACTCATTTCATAAATATTTCTCTTCCAAAAAAAAAAAAATGAGAAGATGGATGGATTCAAAATTTTCCAGGAAGGTACTGAGGATTCTGCTCAGGATTATCTCAGGGGGAAGCTTCCATCTGTTTGCTCTAATAGCTTAACTTGTTCTCCTCTGCTTCATATTTCTTAAAGAGGACTTTGGAGTTTCTGCATAACATCAAATATTTTTCTCATTTTCCTGTTTTGTTAAAATACACATTTATTTGAAAAGTCATTACCCTGCTCTATTGCTTACATTATTATCTTAGGGCAGAGAAAATATTTTGTCACAAAGATTTCATGGTATCTCTATGGCTACAGAAATATTTATGTATCTTTTTAAATGCCTTGATTGATTGATTTTAGATCATCTCAGATTCCATCTGATTTCTCTGCCTCCCTAACAAACCTTCTTCAATCCCTGTATAACTTCCTATTTAATCCCATTCCCTGGCCCACAAAATATTGTCACCTTTATGTAATGGTCACACACAAACCTAACCATCCCCTAAATGATTTCAATATGAACCATGACCATAAACTAATGTGAGTAATTTTCAAAGTGAACAGGATTTGAAGACAGTTCAGTAAAAGCAACTCCACAAATCTTAGCATTGGAACAAGGGTGTAACTTTTTTCTGCTGAGTCCTTTGAATACATAAATGTTGTAATATTTATTTACAAAGTCATTCACACTGTTTATATTTTCATTTTGTACTTGGTATTAATATGCTGTATGTGTCTTCTCTTTAGAGTAAAACACTTTCTCATTTTAGTTTTATTTTATTTTATATAATTTATTGTTAAATTGGTTTCCATACAACACCCAGTGCTCATCTCAACAGGTGCCCTCCTCAATGCCCATCACCCACTTTTCCCTCTCCCCTACCCCCCATCAACCCTCAGTTTGTTCTCAGTATTTAAGAGTCTCTTATGGTTTGCCTCCTTCCCTCTCAGTAACTTTTTTTTTTTTTTTTTTATCCCCTTCCCTCCCCCCTGGTCTTTTAAGTTTCTCAGGATCCACATATGAGTGAAAACATATGGTATCTGTCTTTCTCTGCCTGACTTACTTCACTTAGCATAACACGCTCCAGTTCCATCCACGTTGCTACAAATGGCCAGATTTCATTCTTTCTCATTGCCAAGTAGTATTCCATTGCATATATAAACCACATCTTCTTTTTTAAATTTTTTTTTAACGTTTATTTATTTTTGAGACAGAGAGAGACAGAGCACAAACAGGAGAGGGGCAGAGAGAGAGGGAGACACAGAATCTGAAACAGGCTCCAGGCTCTGAGCTGTCAGCACAGAGCCCAACGCAGGGCTCGAACTCACGGACCGCGAGATCGTGACCTGAGCCGAAGTCAGCCGCCTAACCGACTGAGCCACCCAGGCGCCCCAAACCACATCTTCTTTATCCATTCATCACTTGATAGACATTTAGGTTCTTTCCATAATTTGGCTATTGTTGAAAGTGCTCTATAAACATTGGGGTACATACAAGTGCCCCTATGCATCAGCACTCCTGTATCCCTTGGGTAAATTCCTCGCAGTGCTATTGCTGGGTCATAAGGTAGATTTATTTTTAATTTTTTGAGGAACCTCCACACTGTTTTCCAGAGCAGCTGCAAACACTTTCTCATTTTAATATTCATGTTAACAACTCTCATAACAGAAGTGGGTAGATTTTAATTTTTAGAGGGTTTTTTTCTTTAATACATTCTCAATTTAAATATGAAAGTCATGAGAGTAAATGTCTAAAAGAATTTTTTTAATTTGGGGAATTTCTTGTATTATGTTTGTTTGCAAAGAAACTCTTGAGCACAGTAATCCATGGTTTTAAATTATTTGTTTGGAACTTTAGGGAATTTTCTACTGTTTTAGTCTCCCAATTAAAAAAAAAGAAAAAGTAAGCAAAGTCCATATGAAGGCACTCTCAACATCCCTGTGGAAAGTAATACTTAATAATAATACTTTTCTGATGGATTCCTGTAATTTTCCATCACAAATTAGTATTCAAGTTCTTTTCAGGCAGACACAACTTTAATGTTCTCTAATACATGCTTGACTTTGGGGTAGGAATGGAAACCAACCCAAATCACGTTGTACTCTCCCACTTTCTGCTCCAAACATTTTTATATGGGAACATCAGGTTAAAAGAAATCAACCTTAAAAGAGAATGAGGAAGCCCCAGAAAGTCACACCCAGTCTAGCCAGAGGGTATAAATGGAAGATAAGCCAGTCTTACCTGTCTGCCTTGCTGACCAAAGGTATGGCAGTATGTTGGACACTACATTCATATGTAAGAAATAGCCTCCCTGAAGTGTATTGAGAGCATCAAGTTTTTATAGCCCTATAAGGCAGGTAGTATTATATCTCCATATTTTACAGATGAGAAAACTATATTTCAGGTCATTTTTAGCACCAGTTGGGGAATTGGCCAACTGCCTGAGTGAGTCATGGTCCAGATGCTCTATCCTACAGCCATGAGGGCTGAAGATAATTACCCAGTGTTTCTGGCACTCCTTGCTTTAGCTGTGCCCAGCACACACCCTGAATATTTGGTAATAAATGATTTAAAAACACTTCCATATTGTATTGATTATCATTCAAATATCTGTGTTATTGATACTTATTTTCAGTATTTGAATCACCAACTCCCATTTCAGTACTGATTTTCACTTTGGCCATTTGTGCCAATATAAGGAAGCATTGGCATGGATATTGGAAGTAGGCAATTTGCCCACCCAGCAGGACCATGCTCCTCACACAAATGAGCCAAACTGAAATTCACTATCGCCTCATCCCTTAAACTGAAACTAGAATTGAGGAAAGCTACCACCAGGGGGCAATAAATATCATGTGGTCAGAAAAGGCAACCATGTTTTGTTAAAATGACATTGCACCATCAAGGAATACAATAATTGAACACCAATAGAGGGATCAACATATTTTTAAATGACAAAAATTGAGTTATAATTTGATATTTTAATTAATTATAATTTTATACTTTTTATAATTTGATATTTTAAACTAATATTTTTATTAATATTAATTTAAATTAGCTTATTCTAACTCTGTTCTTATCCACTGTCTGAAACAGAAATTTGGATATTCATCCTAAGTCCACATGCTGAAGGAATCAGGTTCTTCCTAGAGAGGCTATATATTTTGTTACTTCAAATGAGTTTGGCATCTGCTCATTCTTGTAATTGCAGGTAAAAGCAAGAATTGTTCAGTGGCCATGAGAAACTTGCTTAGATGGCATTTCCCAACTTCTTACTTATCTTCTTCTCTCTCTAGCAGGTGGAAGAAACTGCTGGAGGGAACAAGAAAGACTGCATCCTCTTCCTTTTTTGCCTTCTCACTCTTCTGTGAGGTCATTCATAATCAGAACAGGCAGAGGGAGCAAGTGATGGTCTCCAAGGTTAAGGATGCCTTGGCTGTGATGATATTTCTCATTCCAGACACCAGACTGTTCTCATTGTTCAAGGTCAAACTTTCAGGTATTATAGAGAGATAGTTTGGGGTGGCAGACAGAACCCTAGTTTTTAATAAGAAATTATTGATTTATTACTCTAGTGCTCACTGAATATCCATTACTATTTACTGTAGTTTGAGGCTCAATTTTCTTGACTATAAGAGGGTAATAATACTATTTGCTCTTACAACTTCCCCCATGTTATTGTAAAGAATCAAAACCATACATGTGATGAAAACAAAGTGTAGAACACTATATACTACAAGGAAAGTATTACAATTTTGAAAATGCCTGAGAGGCAAACTGACCAAAGATTGTTATTTTTATAATCTTGAGGGTTTAGTAATTAGGATGCAGATAAATGAGATCCTTACAGTAAAAAAGACATTTAGGTAAGAATTAGTCTTAAAGGGCGCCTGGGTGGTTCAGTCGGTTGGGCGTCCAACTTTGGCTTGGGTCATGACTTTGTGATCCATGAGTTCGAGCCCATGTCGGGCTCTGTGCTGATGGCTCAGAGTTTGGAGCCTGCTTTGGATTCTGTGACCCTGCCTCTCTCTGCCCCTTCCCCACTCATTCTCTGTCTCCCTCTGTCTCTCAAAAATAAATAAATGTTAAAAAAAAAAAAAAAAGAGGGGCGCCTGGGTGGCTCAGTCGGTTGAGCGTCCAACTTCGGCTCAGGTCATGATCTCGCGGTCTGTGAGTTCGAGCCCCGCATTGGGCTCTGTGCCGACAGCTCAGAGCCTGGAGCCTGCTTCAGATTCTGTGTCTCCCTCTCTCTCTGACCCTCCCCCATTCATGCTCTGTCTCTCTCTGTCTCAAAAATAAATAAATGTTAAAAAAAAAAAAAAGAATTAGTGAGTCATTGGGGAAGATGGTGCAGAAATCTGTCTCCCTACCTAGAAAACAACTGCACTTGCAGAATCCGTCTAATGTAACTATTTTGAAATTATAAAGTCTATTGAAGGCTTAAAGCTTCCAGGGGAAGGCTCACTTAGTAAATTGTGGTTAATATTGAACAAGATCAGCTCTTAGCACAGTAGCACTTCCCATCCCCCACTCCTCAGACCTGTGGCAGACAGCTGTATACATGTTCTAGAAGAGCATGCATGTAGCTTGCCAGAACCAGGGTGGGGGAAAAAAAAAAAGACATGTTCTCCAAATATCCGGGATCTGTTCTCTGATTGCTGTTTCTGACCTTAGAGGCACAGGCAAAGAGGCAGTGATCATTGTTGTTACACCTCTCCCATTTTTGCAAGACTCTCTCCCTTCAGCCAAAGGGGCTTCTGGGGACTTAAAGAACTGGAAAGCTTTCTTCCCCTTTATTTTTTTCCTTTTCCCTTTTGGAAGCCATACACTAAAGACTAGGATATTCAAAAGCAATCACATATACAGGAGAAACTGAAAAGTCACCACACACACCCATGCAAGGCACAGGCTCAGAAAAGACCTGAAAAGACCTTAAATCTACACTTTAAACTGATTCTCAGCATAGAGACAGCCTACAGCAAGCTAAAATAGCAAACCTTGGGGAATGAGGGGAGAATCTTACTTTTCAGAGTTACCAAATTATTAGATTCAAATGTCCATTTTTGAACACAAAAATCATAAGGTATACAAACATACAGGAAACTGTGGCCCATTCAAAGGAAAAATTAAACCAACAGAAACCATCCCAGAAAAAGAACAGATGATGGATCTACTAGACAAAGACTTTAAAACAACTGTCTTAAAGATGCTCAAAGAACTAAAGGAAGGTGTGGAAAATATTAAGAAAATTATATATGATAAAATGGAAATATCAATAAAGAGATAGAAAAGCTAAAGGAAGCAAAAAAGAAATACTGGAACTGAAAAGTACAATAACTGAAATGAAAAATTCACTAGAGAGATTCAAAGGCATTTTTGAGCAAGCAGAAGAATCTGTAAACTTGAAGATAGGACAATGGAAATTATTGAGCCTCAGGTACATAAAGAAAAAAGAGTGAATAAAAGTGGACAGACTGTAAGGGACCCATGAGATACCATCAAGCAGACCAACATACAGATAGTGGAAGTTCCAGAAGGAGTGGAGAGAGAGAAAAGGGCAGAGACAATACCTGAAGAGACAGTGCCCCAAAACTTCCCAAATTTGATGAAAGACATGAACATAAACATCCATGAAGCCCCAAGACCCAAGTAGGAAGAATTCAAAGAGATGCACACTGAGACACATTATAATCAAATTATCCAAAGCCAAAGACAGAGGGATTTTTAAGAGCAGCAAGAAAGAAACAACTTATCAGAAACTATGGAGACCAGAAGATAGTAGGCTGATATCTTCAAAGTGCTAAAGGCAAAAAAAAAAAAAAATCCCTGTCAACCAAGAATACTGCATCTGGCAAAATTCCTTCAAAAGTGAGGGAGACAGGAGCACCTGGGTGGCTAAGTTGGTTGAACGTCTAACTTCGGCTCAGGTCATCATCTCCCAGTTCATGAGTTTGAGTCCCACATTGGGTTTGCTGCTGTCAGAAAAGAGCCTGCTTTGGATCCTCTGTCCCCCTCTCTCTCCCCCTCTCCCACTTGTGCTCTCTCAAAAATAAATAAACATAAAAAAAAGTGAGGGAGACAAAATGGATGACAAACCTAAATGTAAGACAGGAAACCATCAAAATCCTAGAGGAGAATACAGGTAGCAACCTCTTTGACCATGGCCACAGCAACTCCTTACTAGACTTGTCTCTGGGAGCAAGGGAAATAAAAGCAAAAATGAACTCCTGGGACCTCATCAAGATAAAAACTTCTGCACAGTAAAGGAAATAATCAACAAAACTATAAGGCAATGGACCAAATGGGAGAAGATATTAGCAAATGACACATTGGATGAAGGGTTAGTATCCAAAATCTATAAAGAAATTATCAAACTCAACACCCAAAAACCAAATAATCCAATGTAGAAATGGGCAGAATAAATGAATAGACACTTTTCCAAATAAGACATCCACATGGCTAACAGGCACATGAAAAGATGCTCAACATCACTTATCATCAGGGCAATACAAATCAAAACCACAATAAGATACCACCTCACACCTGTCAGAATGGCTAAAATTAACAACTCAGGAAACAACAGATGTTGGCAAGGATGCAAAGAAAGGGGAACCCTTTTGCACTATTGGGCTTGCAAACTGGTACAGCCACTCTGGAAAACAGTATGGAGGTTCCTCAAAAAATTAAAAATAGAACTACCCTATGACCCAGCAATTGCACTACTAGGTATTTATCCAAAGGATAAAAAAATGCTGATTTGAAAGTATACACGCACCCCAATGTTTACAGAAGCATTATCAACAATAGCCAAATTATGGAAAGAGCCCAAATGTCCATTGACTGATGATGAACGGATAAAGAAGATGTGGTATATACACACACACGATGGAAACCTACTTGGCAAACAAAAAGAATGAAATCTTGCCATTTGCAACAACAAGGATGGAACTAGAGTGTATTATGCTAAGTGAATTAAGTCAGGCAGAGAAAGAGAAATACCATATGATTTCACTCATATGTGGAATTTGAGAAACACAACAGATGGACATGGGGAAGGGAAGAAAAATAACATAAAAACGGACAGGGAGGCAAACCATAAGAGACTCTTAAATACAGAGAACAAACTGAGGTTGTTGGACAGGTAGTGGGTGGGGGAATGGGCTAAATGGGTGATGGGCTTAATTAAGGAGGGCACTTGTTGGGATAAGCACTGGGTGTTATATGTAAGTGATGAAGCACTAAATTTTACTCCTGAAACCAATACTACACCATATGTTTACTAACTTGAACTTAAAGTTTAAAAAAAAAAGTGAGGGAAAAATTAAGACATTCCTAGATAAACAAAAGCTGAAGGGGTTCATGACCACTGCTTGTCCTGCAAGAAATGCTCTAGGGAATCCTTCAGGTTGAAATGAATGAACACTACATGGTAACTTAAAGCCATATGAAGAAATAAAGATCTCAATAAAGGCAAATACATGGGCAAATCTAAAATCTAGTGTTATTGTTGCAATGATTTGTAACTCCACTTTTTTCTACATTATTTAAGAGATCAACACACTTTTAAAAATTATTAGCTTATGTTTTAAAAACACAATGTATAAAGGTATGATTTTGTGACATTAACAACTGAAAGGAGTAGGGATGGAGATATAAAGAGTTACCGTGTGCTACTGAAGTTAAGCTGGCAAAAATCCATATTAGAATGTTATAACTTTAGACTATTAAAGGTAATCCCCATGGTAATGACAAATAAACTGATATAGAATATATACAAAAGGAAATGAGGAAGGAATTTAAACATTTCACTACAAAAAATCAACTGAACACAAAAGACAGTAATGCAGGAAATGAGGCACAAAAAAGCTATAAAGCATATGGAAAGCAAGGAGTAAAATGACACAGGTAAGCCCCTTATCAGTCAACCTTAAAGCATGGATGAAACTTGCAGACACTATGCTAAGTGAAATAAACCAGTCATAAAAGGACATTGTATAATTACTGTGTTCATTTCTTCATGTGCTTGCTGATGTTTCTACCTCCATACAGTGTGAGCTGTATAAGAGTGGCTTACGGTGTGAGCTCTATAAGACTGTGATCTTTCTGTTTTGTTGACAGCTGTTTCTGTACCACATAGAACATAGCGGCATATGATAGGGATTAAAAAATTATTTGTTGAATGAATAAATGAAAACAAAATTTGATTCTGTTTTCAAGAAGTAGTATCTTTTGACTTCATCCACAATTTAAAGACCTAATGACTGACCTGTCACCTTGTTCTGTTATTCTTGGTTTATGGTAAAAAAAAAAAAAAAAAAAAAAGTGTTTTATATTAAATCCCCTATTTTGGGCCCTCATTTACAGCCCCAGCCTCCATATAACATTTTTTAAGTTGGCTTCACACCTTGTGTGGAGCTCAGTGTGGGGTGTTAACTCAGGATCCTGGGATCAAGACCTCAGCTGAGATCAAGAGTCAGATGCTTAACTGACAAAGCCACCTAGGTGCCCCATAATATAATAACATTTCTAATCAATTACCTCCTCTTCCAACATATTATTTTCAAACCTATAAAATACTCAAAAGAAAAATACAAAAAGTATCCATATATTTTTCACATAGACTTAACACTTTTTAACATTTTGTCACATTTGCAATCTCTCCCTCTTTCTACACACACACACACACACACACACACTCCTCAATAAATTATTAAGTGATAACTATAAGTTGGTAATTTTCTTTTTTCTATCATTCCTTCCATATTTAATATCTGGCATTAGTCATAACCAACAGCTTCTTGACAATGGATCATATGGAAGAAGTAGACTCAGAAAAAACATATTTTGGTGGTCCTGATACACTTTTGAATCAACCCCATTAGTACAGTCCCCAAACAGAGAAAGTGTGTGGAGCTCAAAAGCTCTGAAAACTGTAATTTACCACTATCAGAAAAAATGAAATTCTGGAATATTCATTTTTCTTCTTTCACTATAACAGTGTAAAAGTGTCCCTGTATTATTCCATTGTTATTCTATTGGACCATCTAATCTGCAGACATTTTAAGTTATTTTGCTATTAACATTAAAATAAAAAGGAACTAAATTGATATATGTTTGAGGTATGAGAAACATTTTGAAATTGCAAGAAAGCTCATTTTGAATGTACATAACATTTTCAAATGGCCCCAGAGAACTGAAGAGGAAAATTCAGAGCCAACATTTCATTATTGACACTAATTCTGGGAGGCACTAATGCATTACTTCCAGAATGCGGTCTAGATAGTCCCAACATAATTTCTTGTGTTTAAATATATTAAGTGGAATTTTCCCCCCAGCAAGTTTGAGTAACTAGTTAATTTTTGCACAGGTTAGTATTAGAACTAGTTTGATGGAGAAAGCTGTCTGGAAGAGGAGTCAAGAAGAGTCAATCTGGAATTTGAATCCTCACATGTAATCTACTAGACTAATATAGAAATTGCTTATTTTCAGTGTTTTAATATTAAATTTACCACTAGTCAAATTATGTAAACTTGGCTTGCTTAATAGTGAGATAATATTTAGTTCTAAAATGTATTCATTCATTCATTCATTCATTCATTCATCAAACATTAGCATTTCCTTTACATGTCAGATATTGGGAATCCCTGGGTGAATACTCCAATTCCTGCCATCAAGTGTCATCAGTCTCTTTTGACTCTATGTAAGTATCTCTCTAAGGAAGCTAAGGAAGCAGGATGGGGTGGAGGTAAGTATAGGAAAGGATTAAAGGGGGGCAGACAAGAATACTAAGGGGTCAACAAAGAGTCAAGGTAAATATAAAGATTAACAGAAAATGAAGATGGACCTCAGAGGTGAGAAGTCTTGAACTATGAGATATAAGTATGGCTTGCCACAGATAGCACTTTAGTCTGGGCATTATGCAGATGCTTGATGGAGAAGCCAGGTGAACTGAAATCCAGACTCAGTTTCACTTGCCAAACCTCACACTCTGTGAGGCATTAGAATTGGGGGGAGGATTTGATCTGCTAAAAACAGGCAACTTTTTTCCAATTCACAAAAAGACACTACGTAGGCTATTCATGTACTTGGATCTAAAGTTGCGCCTTTAACACTAAGAATATTTTTTGAGGGAGGTTGGGAGAGGCAGAGAGAGAGAGGAAGAGAGAGAATCCCAAGAAGGCTCCACACCCAGCACAGAGCATGAGGAGGGGCTTGATTTTATGACTGTGAGATCAAGACCTGAGCCAAAATCAAGAGTTGGATGCTCAACCAATGGAGGCACCCAGGCGCCCCTAAAACTAAAAATATTAAAGAGAATGACAGTGGTGCTGATAATCTATACTCAGTCAAAGGTCTGCTTAGCAATTTTCTCACAAGTACAGGATTTAGGAGTATATTTTCAAGACTTGTAGGTGTATATCTTGGGCTTATAATGAGCTATAGCAATAGATTTTTTTAACATGGAGTGTAAGTTCTTCATCCACTTTAAGAGTATACTTTAAGAATATTTGAGGGGTGCCTGGGTGGCTCAGTTGGTTAAGCGTCCGACTTCAGCTCAGGTCATGATCTCACAGTCTGTGAGTTCGAGCCCCGCGTCAGGCTCTGTGCTGACAGCTCAGAGCCTGGAGCCTGCCTCGGATTCTGTGTCTCCCTCTCTCTTTGCCCCTTCCCTGCTCATGCTTTGTCTCTCTCTGCCTCAAAGATAAATAAAAACATTAAAAAAATTTAAAAAAAAAGAATATTTGAGATGTAATATGTTAAATAAAACAAAATACTCATGTCTTGGTTACCTTTGTAGTATGACATATTAAGAATCATCTTGTTGAGGCACCTGGGTGGCTCATTTGGTTAAGTGCCTGCCTCTTGATTTCAGCTCAGGTAATGATCCCAGGGGCATGGGATTGAGCCCAGCATCGAGCTCGGTGCTGAACGTAGAGCCTGCTTGGGATTCTCTCTTCCTCTCTCTCTCTCCCTCTCTTTCTCTCTCTCTCCCCTGCCCCTCTCCCCTACTTGTGCTCTCCCTCTCCCTCTCTCTCTCTCTCAAAAAAAGTCATTTTGTTATTATTACTACTATCTATGACTTGAGAAAAATACCAAGTTCCAGTGTAAACCATGGTCATTTATTATTTGAACAAGGTTATTTTCATTTACATGGTTTCATATTTTAAAATTTGTGGTTCTATATAAAATAAGAGAAAGTGGGCTAATATTTTTAATATTAATATTAATGTGGAGCTTAAGGTCCATTTTTATCCAATTTAAGTTTCCTCTGAAATACCTGGAAGCACTCCTCACACTTAAAGAAAACAGCTTGCACCTTCATGTTCACAAAAACTGTACTGTGAAACTAAAACACAAAACAAAGCGTTGTGTGGCCGTGTATTTTATTGAACCTAGAATCTAATAGCTGTTTGGCAAGTCAATCTAAGACATAATATTTTTGATTCCTTAAGTGTCAAAATGTATTAAGTGTTCATTGTACAAAGCATTGTGGAATTAAGCAGATAACAGAAAATATACTGTTTCTGCCTTCAAAGGGATAAGGTTATTTTGGCATTGAAATATTTCTTTTCAGAAAGCTGATAGCAGCGGCAATGTGGGTAGAATATGGGCAAGATCGGTAGGTGTCTTCTCCTGTTTGGATCTCTCTTTAAGGCACCTGTTAGCTCTCCTGGTCTCTTAGAGTCGCCTGTAGCTCACCTCTGGAAATTCTTCCCTTTCCAATTCCTTCTTTTATTATGCCCATATCAAAATTACTTGCTTATAATCTATTTTCTTAGGGATTAATTGCCACAGTGACCGCTAACTAATCTGATAAACTAATCCATGCTAAGGTATGTTCTAGTTTTATCCCTTTGAGTAACATATTTATGTTTTACTCTCTTTTTAGAGACATACCTTAATGCATTAAAGTGATTCTACTGATAGGGATTTCTACATGAGTGATGGATCTTTTAGTGTCCCTTAAATTAACCTTTTGAGGGGCTGCCAACATTGTTTCCCTGTCCTGAGGGTGGAGGAGGAAAAAAAAATGGGCTAAGTCTTTGCATTGCCTGGAAGAGTTCTTAATTACATGCTTACCAAAATCCATGAGGGGGCAGGTGGTTTCTTCTCCACCTTGTAGGATCCTCTGTTTCAATAAGCCCAGCCCAGTTTTCCACAATTTTTATTGGAAGAAAATGTATTTTTCAAAATAAGGGTGCAAGCAGCATTTTGGGCAGGACAGTTCTTTGTATTGCAGGATAGTATTGTACATGGCAGGAAATTTTAGCATCCCTGGTCCCAACCCACTAGACTCCAGTAGCATCTCCCCTGCTACCCCACCTGCCCAGTCACTATGACAACCAATATACCACCTCCACATTTCCAAATGTGTGGTGATGATTATTAGGCAACCCTTTTAGAGCCAGTTAGAACCTTCTCTGTAGGAAGCACAACATACCCCATGACCCATAGTGGTCAACCTCTAGTGACCATGTCTCTGTTCAGGAATACTGTGTACGACTGGGGAAAAGGCAGACATAAACTTTCCCCTCAACATTTTTCCAGTCAACTATTTTACCCTAAATCAGGTATTCAGACTAAAAGGATGGGAAATTCTTCTAAAAGTAAAGGCTTTCTTCAGATGGCAGCTTAATAAGGAATCATTTGGTGGTTTGACATTGATCTTTCTAATATTGTGACAGTATCCCTGAAAGAAACTATTCCTTTTGGGAGTAACATAACTTCAGAATTTCATATTACTATATTTGGAGTCACATTTGGTCTCATTCAAAAGATCATTAAAATTTTTTTTTTAATGTTCATATATTTTTGAGAGAGAGAGACAGAAAGACAGAGTGCAAGTGAGGGAGGGGCAGAGAGAGGGAAACACAGAATCTGAAGCAGGCCCCAGACTCTGAGCTGTCAGCACAGAGCCTGACACTAGACTTGAACTCATTGACCACGAGATCATGACTTGAGCCAAGGTCAGATGCTTAACTGACTGAGCCACTCAGGTGTCCCTCAAAGATCATTTTTTAAAGAATCAGTACATAAGTAAAAATGGGGACAGAAGTCCCATGTCTCAAATGCTGTGGTAACACACTAAAACACTGATTTTTTAAAAATTGTTCACTTGACACAATTTTCAGTAAGTCAATTTGTATTAATTTTATTAATTTTTCATAGTCTTATGATTAAATGGCTTAAAGATAAAGGTAAAAATAAGAACTATGTAACATCAAAGCAAAATGCATTTCTAGTTTATGGCGAGTAGATCAAAGTTTCAGGGACCATAAAGAGTTTCATTGGGGGAGTAAAGTCCTTTTGTTTTCTTTTAGATAAGATATATGCATAAAGGGCTCATGAATGATAATAGTGCTGTTGTATTAAATAATGCTCAAAGAACATGACTGACAAAATTATGTTAAAATAAATTTTAAAACAATTTATTTAAAATAAAATTATGTGGGGGTGTCTGGGTGGCTCAGTTGGTTAAGCATCCGACTCTTGGTTTTGGCTCAGGTCATGATCTTGCAGTTCATGAGTTTGAGGCCCACATTGAGCTCTGAGCAGGCAGTATTAAGCTTGCTTGGGATTCTCTCTCTCTCTCTCTCTCTCTCTCTCTTTCTCTCTCTCTCTCTCTCTCTCTGCCCCTACCCCGCTTGTGCTCTCTCTTCTATCTCTCTCAAAATAAATACATTTTTAAAAAAATAAATAAAAGAAAATTACGTGGGAAATAAATTTTGAAATAATTTGTTTAAAAGTCTGTGGTAACTTTAAGAGGATGGCAGGTAGGGAACATGACTTTTGAAAATATGAATGTGTTCTTGCAATGTTAATGGTTATCCCCAAAGTAAGGGTTAAGATGGGCTTCTGTTTTAAAAAAAAAAATTAGGGGCGCCTGGGTGGCTCAGTCGTTATGTGTCTGACATCGGCTCAGGTCATGATCTCACGGTTTGTGGGTTTCAAGCCCCGTGTCAAGCCCTGTGCTGACAGCTCAGAGCCTGGAGCCGGCTTTGGATTCTGTGTCTCCCTCTCTCTGCCCCTTCCCTGCTTGCTCTCTGTCTCTCTCTCTCTCTTGAAAATAAAGATACATTAAAAAAATTTTTTTTAAATAATAAAATTTTTTTTAGGTTTATTTATTTACTTTGAGAGACGCAGAGACAGCATGAGTGGGAGAGGGTCAGAGAGAAAGGGAGAGAGAGAGAATCCCAAGCAGGCTCCACACTGTCAGCACAGAGCCCAATGCAGGGCTCAAACCCATGAAACCATGAGATCACGACCTGAGCCAAAACCGAGTCAGACACCTTACCGACTGAGCCACCCAGGTGCCCAGAGATGGGTTTCTATTATAAATATTTGTACACTTGGTACAAAATGATGCTGATGTGGTGCTATATGGGTGGTTAAACTATTGGTTATGTTGATAAGAAAGCCAATTATATTTCTTCACTAATGGTCTATGTGTTGGTCAGATGCCAACTTAGGAAAATGGTCACTCTGCTCTGAGTTCCAGCAATGCAGGGGCCATGTTAATCCCACTCCATCTCTAGTGACTGGGCACAGTTCCTAGCACACAGAAGGCCCTCATAAGAGCAGAGGAGTTGAAAAACATTTACTCATTTTTTTTCTAGTGTAACAGGCACAGCCCTTGATGATTCTCTCCCTGAACCACTTTCAATACAACAACTTCTGACAGCTAATAACAACTCTCAACTCTATGCGTTTACTGTGTACCTGGCAATGATACCACTATTTCATTTAATTATTAAACCAATTTCATGGCACAGGCATTATTGCCAACATTTTCAGATAAAGAAGCTGAATCTTAGGTCAGTGATTTGCTTGGGATTACGTGGCACCAAAATGCAAATCCAGGTCTCCAAGGCCTGGGTCTATTTATTGAGTGCCTGTTGTGAGTGAGCCACTGTGGTAGAAGATAGATTTCATAAGATAAGCCTCTGCCCTCTGGTGAGGAAGAGGGTCATGTAAACAGGTCATTCCATTCACTATTAAAAGGGCTGAAATAGAGAAAGTTATAAGGCAGCAGCTAGTAAAATTTAAGGAGAGAGGAGTAATTACTTGAATTTAGAGATGTTGCTAATCACACAATGATAGAATAATAGGATTTATATGTTGGCTCTCCAATTCCCAGAGGCAAGCAAGTCATGGAAGATGAGCAAAACTATCACATCTGGATGTCGAACAATTCTGTCCCCAGGTCCAATTTGTCTTCAGGCAGCTCTGCACAGTGAGCCCACCATTGTATAATGAACAGTTTTGCTGTGCCTATACCACACTTACCTCAAACGCCCCAGTGCAGTTCTGACAGCTCACACCACCCCCAGCAACTTGGAAAGCTTCTCCCTGTTACTTCTGAGAGTCGCCGAAGGGGCGCCTCACATGTAGAGACAAATCAAGCCGTTCTTCTACTCGGGTTACCTCTTGCCAACGTCCACTGCAACTAAAGCTTCCTAAAGAAACCTGCTGCCGCCTCTGCTAAGGAGGCCGCCTCTGCTAAGGACTGTTAAGCAGTCCGGGACCCATGACCCACTCACCCCTAATTCTGCCTTTACCCAGCAAAGCCATGAGAGGTGGGGGGAAGCCCCCCTCTGCATTCCACTGGCCTCCAAGACCTCCTGTCTCTCACTGTAGAATTAGCACCTCTTGTCTGTCACAGAATTTCTTCCCATCTTTATCACCTTTAAGCAAAAACTTATCTCAACAGGAAGAAAAAGCAGCAGTTTTCTGTGTGTTTCCTATCCTGTTTATAGACTTCCAAGCAAAATGTTTTCTTTCCCTACTACTGACATACAAGCAAACACACATATACATACACGCACTCACACAGGGAGCCTGGAGATAGAAATCTACACAATTGGCCATTTCCCTTACCAAACCGGAATGCTTAATGCCTTATATTTGTGTCATTAAAAGAAACCACTCAGGGTTTTTTTCCCCCCCAAAAGGAAAAAACAGTTTACATTAAATATAAATGAATATTTACTTGTAGAGACCCAAAACACACAAAAAAGTTCACAAATTTTAAATTTCAGTCTCAGCCAAGACACCCTATTACATATAAGTGAATAATCGAGAGTCAGGAATATTAAGTTTGGTGGTTAAAATCATCCAGGTAATGGCAGAGCCAGGGTTAGGATTTAGGTTTTTCAATCCCCAGTCCAGTGCTCTTTCTCTTGGGTGGGGAGGGGGGGAGGGAGGAGGAGGTTAAAAGAGGTGTAGTTTGATACTTTTTCCTCTCTGGAAGAAAGAAGAATGGGTTTCTCTGTTCTCCCTCAGCTAGTTTTTGGTCAGTTTTTGGTCATCTGCTAGGTATGTGTCATTTCTGGCTCTTGCATTTTCAACACAGCCGACTCTTGTGTACTGAGCTCTGAGCCTCTGTGGTTTTATGGAATGTTCAACATAAGCCTCCTCCAAAGGGAGACTTGTGCAGAACTCCTCATTCTAAAAATATGCTGTTTGGGTTGAAATGGTTAAATTACTAAGGCTCCTTTTATTGGAGCTTGAATTGTGCCTACATTCCTTTTCACTGTTTTCCTTTTCAAGTTGAGTCTTATAATCTACCTTTCCACCTCTATGTTTTTATTCTTTTGAACAAACTGAGCATGATATGCTCCACACAGCCTAGAAGCAGTTACTTATGTGTCCTAATAAATCAGTTTCTCCGATTGTCATTAATATTCAAACATTTTCCCTTAGTGTGGTTGCCTAGACATGCTGCCACAGGGCCTGGAACATATTTCACCAGTAACTAGATGTAGTATTAATTTTCTGTTCTGCCTCCCTCTCCCTGGTCCAGGGAATGGCTAGCTCCTTTTCTTCATCTTCATCAGAAAGTAGAAAACTATGCGCATCTGCCACATTCATAATGCTTTTGGCTTCTTTAAGTGTGATGGGGGGGGAGTGTTGGGGGTAGATTTGTAGCAGCTGTTTTACCACATTCCTGTGAAAATGCCTGTAGGCATAGACTGTTCCACTCAAAGCCACAAAAAGACCTCTCTGGCCCTGGTAAATCTGCCTTGGCAGATCTGTCAGAATGCAGGGTCCCAGACTCTAGTCTGCATAAGAAATACCTAAGGGTGCAGATTGCTGGAATACACCGTCAGACCCTAGGACTCTGTCCATCTAGGGTAGAGCTGAGGACCCTTTAGCAACATCCTGGTGATTCTGATGCAGGCTGTCTACAGAGCATTCTCTGGGTTTTAGAATTGGGGTCATTTCTTTAAAAATTTTTTTCTTAAAATTGTGGCTGGATGGCCAGTTTTGAGGAATGTTATAGAGGGGATTAACAAACAGATGGGGGAGTGGGCCAGATTTCTCAAATCCCTCCCTTCCCATCTCCCTGATTCTATGATTCTGCATTTTTTGGATTATATATAATACATCTGAATCCATGGAATTTAAGCTCAGTTCGGAGAGATTTCTTGGCATCTTTTTCTCCCTACCGAAGCTCCTGCAAAATGAAGGGTTATGCTAAAATGTAGAAAATATGTGTGTAGACGCTTTGGGAACTTCCTGGACTTATTCTTTAGTAAATAAATAAAACCACAGTCCGCAGTCTATGGTCCCTCCCCGTTCATACCTTCTGGGCACAGTTTGCTTGGTTTTACAAGATTAGGACTGAAGTGGGGGGTAGTTTCTGTAAATAGGAGAAGAGGAATATGCCCTGAGAATTGAGGTAAACCTTACATCCTGAAGGGGATGGTCTGGAACATCAGGACACAGCAGGGCTCACTTATGGGTGGGGCAGACAGACCTTCTGTGATATGATTTAGAAGAGACAAGGGCACTTTTGTATGAAATTTCTTTAGAAGGGGTTTTGGTGCCGAGGAGGACTGCCAAAACCTCACACTCTGTAAAGATAAAACTTAAAGATATATACCTGGAAGATGATTTCTTAAATTCACTCTATTACATATAAAGGATTTCAGTGATTGTTTCCAGAAAGCTGTTTTTAATGTGCAGGGGGAAACTACCATAGAAAGTTGGAGTGAGGGGAGAAAATAATGGAAATGAGGAAGACACCGTAAAAATAGACAGTTGGCACCATGACTGTTCTTACTCTGTTGATTTTATTCAGTATGCAAGACACACCATAAAATCCTGGAGAAAAAGACCTGACCTTGTGGCAACCTCAGCTAATGAAAGAATAGAAATTCTATGTAAATTTGAAGACAGAGGGCCCTGACAAAGCAAATGCCACTGTGTTCTCATACATTAGAGGGAGGGCCTCCGGTTCTCACTCAGAGGCAGCCTCAGGTCTGGCTATTAAATGGTAATATACATTTAAACATCAACCTGGAATCTCTTTAAGAAATTCCCTATGAGCTGCCTTCCACATTAGGGGTTTCCAAACAGGGATAGTGTAAGGGATGATGTAAAACCAGGATAGAGAGAGGAATCTTGAAGAAAAATCAAAGCCAGATAGGAAGGAAGACTCAAAGCAGACAAGAAACTTCTAGATCAGACAATCTAGACAGACAATCTAGACAGACTACAAAAGCCAGATAACGCAGAAGGGATGATACCTAGCACAGTGCTTGGCACTTAGGGACATTTCATAAATTGTCATGGAAGGACGGGAAGGAGGACAGGGCTTCCTGGTAAAACTTTCTAAGTTATCAGAAGAGGCTGTGGGCTACAAAGTGTGTTGTTATGACTAAAAGGCAGCTGGGTCTAAATCTAGAATCCAAACAGCAAAGGGCATTAGTACTTCCTTTCAGAGACCTATGCAGAAGCACAACTCAGGAAAGCAAAGCAAGTGGCTTAGCCCATTGGTAAATGATCCAAAGGCAATGTGACACAGACTAGAAACAAGGTTCAACGACGTACCTGGTAGGGACATTCCTGCTGAGAGCTCAGGAGAAGTGCCTTGAGGCAGTACTTGTGGTTTATCTCTTCTTTCATAGTTAGTGGCCCCTGCGCTTCCTTTTTCTCAAATCCCTCTTTCTACATAAAGTTTAATTTTGCTCCAGAACATTTGTGAATGTTGAAATCAGTGAACAGGGTGAAAGAAAGGAAGTGAATTAAAGAGGAAGTAGGAAGAGGCCAGGTCCTTGATGGAGGCATTTTCTTTTTCTTGGTTCCTGCATGTGGCTCAAGGAAGACCCCCAAAATTTGACATCAGGTTGGCTAGAGTAATGTTATCCAGTTGTCCCTGGGTGGTAGTGGGGGTGGGGGTGGTTCTTTCAGTATATCTTCTGGTGGACTTTATTGGTTAGTAAATCTTGAACTCCAGCAGCAAGTATTTCCTGTATGCTTTCTCCATGCCAGACTCTGGCCATGAGAGAAATACCCACACTATTCTGCCCTTGGAAACCTATAGTCTGGTAGGGGAGAAATAGTCATACATTTTCATTTTCTTGAAAGAAAAGAACAGGGTGCCATGAGAGTTCTTAGCAAGAAAACATATGTGAGGAGGTGACATTTAAGCTGAGACCTGAAGAGTAAGATTTCATCAGTAATAAAGAGAAAAGGTGAGGGTTCCAGGCAGAGGGAACAGCATGTGCAGAAGCAGTGACAGTTTCCAAATCACAATATAGAAGGGCCTTAGAGGCAGCAATTCGAATGATGGGCTAGAAGCTATTTTCACATAGCATTTTACATAAGATTTATAAAATCTCAATTGTGGGTATCAAAGGAAAGATGGGCTTGATGTATATTATAAGAGATACAGCACCCCAAATCTCCTTTGTGCTACCAGTATGCAGGAGACGTGAGGTAGGTCAGGCCTGTTTGAAGACCCAAAAGAAGGCAATTGTGGCCAAAGCATAAACCTCAGTGAGAGACTGGCTGAAGATGAAGCCACAATTCAGGTAGAGCCGAGGAGCCTTACTGGGCAGGTTACAAATTGTTAATTTTATCTTAAGTGTAATGGGGAGCCATTAAGGGTTTTAAGCTGGAGAGTAACATGATCTGATTTTACAGTTTAAGATCACTTGAGCTTCTTGATAGAAATGAATTGCAAGGGACAGAAGCTAATTGCAATGGTCCTGTCCCTGAGCAATACATATGTATTCCTCGTTTAATTCTCACAACAGCCCCCCAAAATGGGGGAACTGATGCCCTCTGAGGTAATATAAACTGCCCAGCATAACACTAGGAGAAGAAAAAAAATGTATATAATTTGTTTTATTATTGTGCAGTTAATGCATGGGACATACCAATAAAATCTCAATGATTGTTTTGTCATAAAATTCTGTCAGAAGGTGATGGTCATATCCAGAATGCAGTGATCCCAAAAGGGTTTATATGTGTTTTTGCAGCAAGGAAGTTCCTGACCCCGGCTGCTCATCCAAGAGATAGTAGATACAGCCATGTATGATTAAAGCTATTATAGGATTTTGCTCTTAAAAACCTTTCTTATCATTGTTAAATGTGCAAAAGACCTCTTTTCACTGTTTGGACCTTTTTGTCAGGTTGTTTTCCAGGAAGTGGTTGCTAGGAGTGAAAGAGTTTTATTATTTAGAGCTAAGGGGAGCCTAGATATCCCATCATCTTAAAAAGTACAAAAAAAAAAAAAAAAAAAAACCCTACTCTGTAACACCATTTGTACCAGTCCACCTGCTTTTTATTTATTTGTGGTTATCTCTTTTTGCTAATGATTCTCTGAAAGCACACACTAAGGCTTGTACCTAAATACTGTCCTGGAGACTGCTGGCGGAGTCTGACTGCCAGGGCCCTTCAGAGCCAACAGCTGCTTCTAATAACAGTGAGTACATGCATGCTAAGTGACTACAGAGGCCCCTGCCATCAGTGTGAGTGCCAGCCGCCTGCACAATGCATGACTTACCCTTGAATATGGTTGCCTTTACATTCTGATGATGCTTACCACTGGGGGAAACCCCACCAAGACTGAAGTTGTACCAAGCACGTTACAGAGACACTGTTCCACATCTGGGACAACTTCTCACCCAGGTCCTGAAGTTCTTAGCTGGGTATCCCTTTGTGCCCTCTCATACTACCCCTTAACAGTATCTTTTCTTATTAACCTAAGAGTGTGTGTGCCCTTTTGCTCTTACAAAACTGCCATGTGCTAGGCTGTTTATAGCTTTTGTCTAGCCACTAAACTTAAAACATTGTTTAACCTTGTTTGATATTTATAATGTGTCACCTGCAATTATTACGGTACCTGTTGGAAACAAATAGACATAAGACCCATCAGTAAGTGTCTAATAATCTCTAGATAAAAGTCACAACTGCGTGTAACCAGAATCACATGCTCAGAATCAGAGTTCAGATCCACATGGCACCTTTGAGGTCACTTAGGCCAAGCTTCCATTTAATAGATGAAGGAACTGAGGCAGTGACAGGTCAAGGGATTTATCCAGGCCAATCAGCAGGGTAATGGGCAAGCTGGAGCTATTCCAGTCTCCTCAGTCTCAGTTCAGAAAGCCTTTAGAGATATACATATATTATTAAACTTTTTAATATATAAACATAAATTCAGTCCTCAGAATTGGACTTAACATTTATTTACTGGATCTCTTACTGTACAAGGACTGGATTTTCCTCCCAACATTTGGGCAGATACTAGCAAATATACACACTGAAGTCACTTCCCTTGGCCCATGTCATAAATTATTGAGAGCAAACTGCAATTATGATGGAGACTAAGTTTATCTCCAGAATGTCCACCTTTGTTCCCCATCCTCACTTCTCTCTTCTTTCTTTGGTATTCCTCCCAGCCTTGCTGATATCTTTTTTTTTTTTTTTTTTTTTTTTTTTGAGAGAGAGCGAGAGAGGGTGCAAGTGAGTGAGGGGCAGAGAGAGAGAGAGAGAGAGAGAGAGAAAGAAAGAGAGAGAGAAGTGAGGCTCATCCAAGGTGGGGCTTGTGCTCACCTGAAACAGGGCATGAGCCTACCTGAAGTGCGGCTTGAACTCACAAAGACCTGAACCAAAGTCAGATGCTTGACTGACTGAGACACCCAGGCACCCGCAGTCTTGCTGGTATCTTAAGATACGTATCCCAACCTATACATGGGCCCTTGGCCTTCCACACTTACAACATAAGATAATGCTTTATGTGTAGACCTTTTCCCATCTCATTTCCTCCTTTGCCTACATAAACTTACCTACATAGTATACACTTTCCTCTCAGTTTCTTCTCTCAGGTATGATGTTAGCAAAGCTCATGTGCTAATTACAACATAAATGTGTTCCTGTCTTTGCCTATCATGAGATGTTATCACTTTATCAGTCACTGTCTTGAATTACGATATTATTTCACTCTGTTGAGTTACAATATTATTTCTAGAAACCTCTATTAAAATGTAAGCAATGATGGAAAGAGCCCAAATGTCCATCAACTGATGAATGGATAAAGAAGAGGTGGTAGATATATACAATGGAATATTATTTGGCAATCAAAAAGAATGAAATCTTGCCATTTGCAACAACATGGATGGAACTAGAGTGTATTATACTAAGGGAAATAAGTCAGAGAAAAACAAATATCATATGAATTCACTCATGTGGAATTTGAGAAACAAAACAGGTGAACACAGGGGAAGGGAAGCAAAAATAAGGTAAAAACAAAGAGGGAGACAAACCACAAGAGATTCTCAAATACAGAGAACAAACTGAGTGTTGCTGAAGGGGTTTTGGGTGGGGGGTGGGCTTAATGGGTGATGGGCATTAAGGAGGGCACTTGTTCGGATGAGTACTGGGTGTTATATGTAAGTGATGAATCACTAAATTATATTCCTGAAATCATTATTACACTACCTGTTAACTAACTTGGACTTAAATTTAAAAAAATAAAATAAAATAATAAAAGCTACCTAAATAAAAGCTACCTAATAAAAGCTACCTATATATACACATACACACACACAACGTTAGCCAGGAGGTAAAATCCATGAAGGCAGTACTGTGTGAAAGCAATACACTCTGCTAGAATTAAACTGTAAGCCTGTCCCTCCCCAAGTTATAAGCATTTGTGTCACGCCTCTTTCAGTAGAAATATAATAGCATCTGGTGCTCAATACAAGTGTATCTAATATATACCAAGTCTGTAGATGATTCTGGATGTTTTCTTTTTCTCCAGCTGGAACGCATAGGTCAGTGACTACGTAACTGTAAGATTAAATAAGGGATGGATTATGAAGACATCCTTTTTTTTTTTTTTTTTGCCTTGATTCAAATTATATTTATTAACTTTGGAAGTTAATTGTGGAAATATGAACTGCCAGTCAGAAATGGCATTCAACTTTGAAAAAGCGTAAAATATGCTTATTTGAATTCACAGATTCAAATATTTTAGGCACACACTTTTGGGTAAATGGTCATTCTATAGGCTGACCTTTATGTGTGCAGCCAATTATGATTGGCTTCTCTATTATCTAATGTTCTTTCTCCCACCTTCCTTTCATACTAGATGGATCAATTACGACAATGTTTTCTTGTGGTAAAAATAGCCCTCAAATCACAGAAGCTTAAAATGACAAAGTTTCTTTCTCTGACCTCAGAGACCAAGGTAGACAGAGAAGCTACCAATTTTAAGCATGAACAGTTATAGTGGCATAGGGAAAGAGAGAGTAGAAAATAATGCATTGGCTTTTTAAGCTTATAGTATTTCCCCAGCCACAGCAAGTTGCATGGATACATCCAACCTTTAGGGAGCACTCCAACTTTAAGATGTGCGATCCAATACAGTTGAACACTGAAAATATTTGTAGAGAGTGCTAATATCACTTCAGATTACTTGTAATTCCCTAAACCTACCATTTAACTTAATTCTTTTTTGTTCTTGAAAGAATGCTTTTGTCAGCCTTATACACCTGGATTTCTACCTAGTAAATGCCACTTCTTTCTTCTTTTCTAGAATATTCCATAATCTCCCTGATAGAATTCATTTCTAGATCATCTTTATCCATTGAATATACACATATATGTGATGTTTATAGTATCTAGACACACACACACACACACACAGATATATATATATATATTTTTAATATTAATTAATTAATTTAGAGCATGCACATGTGAGAGCAATCCGGGGAGGGGCAGAGGGAGAGAAGTAAAGAATCCCAAGCAGGCTCCATGATGTCAGTGCAGAGCCTGACATGGAGCTTGATCTCATGAACCATGAGATCATGACCTGAGCTGAAATCAAGAGTTGGATGCTTAACAGACTGAGCCACCTAGGCACCCCTAGACTAATATATTTTAATAAGGAATTTATGTTTATCTGAGTTTCATCTACCTCCTCAAAAGACCATGTTTTCCTTACTCATCTACATAATCTTAGTTCCCATCACGGTGGTTGGTGCAAGTAGATAGTCACTTAAAAAAAGGTGTCCATAAAGTCCTTTTGCAGTTTTAATTTTTTTCAATATATGAAATTTATTATCAAATTGGTTTCCATGCAACACCCAGTGCTCATCCCAAAAGGTGCCCTCCTCAATACCCATCACCCACCCTCCTCTCCCTCCCACCCCCCATCAACCCTCAGTTTGTTCTCAGTTTTTAAGAGTCTCTTATGCTTTGGCTCTCTCCCACTCTAACCTCTTTTTTTTTTTTTTTCCTTCCCCTCCCCCATGGGTTTCTGTTAAGTTTCTCAGGATCCACATAAGAGTGAAAACATATGGTAACTGTCTTTCTCTGTACGGCTTATTTCACTTAGCATAACACTCTCCAGTTCCATCCACGTTGCTACAAAGGGCCATATTTCATTCTTTCTCATTGCCACGTAGTACTCCATTGTGTATATAAACCACAATTTCTTTATCCATTCATCAGTTGATGGACATTTAGGCTCTTTCCATAATTTGGCTATTGTTGAGAGTGCTGCTTTGCAGTTTTAATTTTTAATACTTCTTTGCGAAACAATAGAGAAGGAATTTACTCAAGATTCAAATAAAATTGTGAGATGTTCATTTTTCTAATATATTTCCTTTATTTTCTTGTTAATAAACTCCCATTACATTCATTAAGGCTCAAATGAATTACTGAAAATGATATTATTTAAAATGATGATGGAGATGTTGAAAGCTAAAAGATCTACATCCTCTTGTCTAGTCAGGAGATATCTGCACATAAATAATTAGAGTAATGCAATAAATGAAGATATTACCCAGTAAGTCCTGATCTGAAGAGAAAGAACCCTTTAACTCTGCCTAGGGAGGTCGGCGATGGCTTCCCAAAGGAGATGACATTTGAGCTAAGTTTTAGAAAAGACAAGAGATAGTCAGATGAGAATAGTAAGGGGGTAATGGTAGGGGTAAAAGCCACAGCATCAAGAAATGTGTGCTACTTTTACAGCAATTCACTGAAATGTTGAACAGATTAACATTTCTGTATCAATGTTCTCATTTGCAGACTAAGATTGTACCTACCTGCCAATCTCAAATGGATGTTATGAGGGTAACAACTGTTATGAGGGTAAATGTGTGGTTATATAAAAAATTGGAGAGCACCAATGTACATAAGATGGAGACCTTGTAGGGTCAGTGGAATTTTGATGGGTAGGGAAAGGGGTTTAAGACATACCATCTTACCATATAAGATGGTAAGAATCGGGTAAGCATGACTCCAAGGAGAAGAGTCGGTTAGGCGAGGGAAAATCGATCCTTTTGGCAAGTAAGGAGGATATCAAGTTAAAGTTCAAACACTAATCAATCAGGCACAACTACAGAAGTCTAGTTTAGCAGCAGAAAAAGCTGGTTGTCTTAATATGGCTCAATATTTTTTTGTTGGAAGAGAAAGAAAGCAAATCTAGAGTTATAAAAGTGATTCAGAGTCCAAACGGGGGTAAGCTTCTTAATGTTCATTGTATCTCCAATTCCATGCCTTTAAATCATGCAAGGCTATTTATCATATGTGGCCCTCAAACAATATGCAAATAGGTTAAACACAGATACATAATTTAGTAAGGTTAAAAAAATGAAAAAGGGAATGTGATAAATTGTAATTCAAGGAAAAGAGAAAGACACAAAGAATCTTCTATAGTGTGATATTGAATCAATCAGGATGTCTTAACGGAAACCTAGATTCAAACTGATTTAAATAATAAGGAAATGTATCATATATAACAAAGGAGGGCAGGCATCAGAACTGGTTGATCATGAATATAAGCAGTAGCTCAAGAATATCATGGGGATTCCAGAGTCCTTCTAGCTCTCCACTCTCTTGGCCTAGGTGTGTTGGGTTTGTCTTAAGGGTAGCTCCTCTCTTTCACAGCAAGATAGCTACAGCAGTTTCAAGGGGAATAGAATTTCCATGGCTGGCTAGGACTAATCATGTGGGGTAGAACATGTGCTGGGGAATAAAGCTTAAAGAAACTTACACTGCTATCATCATCTGATTGCTCAGGACAGAGTTGGAAACATGGCAACCACTAGGCCAAATTATCATTACAGATGTTTTGACTAGTGTGGTGTTTAAAAAAAAAAATGAATGAGCTGCTCACTTGTGTAAGTCAGAAGATTTTATTTATTTTTAAAAATCATACTTCTGTATTATCTTAAAGAATCCAAAAGTCTAGCTAATTGTGCCTGCAATCCACTTATCTAAAGCTGGCTGGAGTACATTAGTTACATCCCCTTTAGACAGAGCATTCCAATTCTAATTTACTGGAGCCTCATCATTCCCTAATATGTAATAAACTGGCCTGCTTTACTCAAGTTACCTACTGAGCCCTTCATTGGGGAAATTATTCCCAAAGATTTTTAAGAGCTTTGTGGCATTTTTGTAATCATGAACATGTCTCTTACAGGCATTTGTCCAATGGTTCAAAAGAATAGAAGGCAAGAGCCACATCTGGCTGGAGAGTGTGTCTTTGCCAATTCCATTGTACAAATTGAGTGACTTTATTAACTTATAATTTTCATAGCCATAAAACTTAGCATTTGACATCCGTCCCCAATAGAATTGTTACAAACATAAATAGCTTCTTTACCTTCAAAGGAAGTAAGGATGTATTTTTATTCATATTTTATCAATGAAAGAATTGCTTTCATATTTATGCTTGATAGCCAAGAAACAAATATTTTTTTCTGTAAGATTTTCAGTCAAATATTAGTCATTCTTACCTTTGTAAAGCTTCAGTTCAAGGATACTCTCTGTTTGTTACACTCTTGAAGTGTATTTACAAAGTAGCTCTATTACTTACTAGTTGTATCACCCATCATTGGTTAAACAAAATTAAATAAAGTTTAAAAGGAACCATTAAAAAGTGAAAATTGGGGGTGCCTCGATGGCTCAATAGGTTAAGTGTCTGACTCTGGATTTTGGCTCACGTCACGATCTCACGGTTTGTGAGTTCAGGCCCCGCGTCTGGTTCTGTGCTGGCAGAATGGAGCCTACTTGGATTTCTCTCTCTCTCTCCCTCTTTCTGCCCCTCCCCTACTGGTGCTCTCTCTCTCAAAATAAAATTTTATTAAAAAAGTGAAAATTGGATTTGTAGTATCTTCTACACTTATAATTGTTAGAGAAAAGAAACAGCTTTCAACATTATAATAAGGCTTTTCTTTAATTATGAAATATTTCAAACATAGAAAAGGAAAGAGAATATAACAAACACCTGTGCATTAACTAAGGTACCATATTTGCTTCAAATTTTAAAAAATTATTTTAAAAAAAATCAATCATTACAGATAGAGTTGAAGTTATCTGTATACATCTCTTCAATCCCATTTCTCATTATAAACACCCAGAAATAACAGCCACTACAATGAATTTGATGTTTATTAATCTTATGCACATTTGAAACTCTTAAACCATGTATCCATAAATCTATAAACAATGTATTGTTTTGCATGTCACACAATTTTATAATCACAGTATAATACACATATTCAGCTGAAACTTGCCTTTTCTCAATATTATTTTTGAGACTTACCCACTTTAATACATGATACTGTATTAATTTTAATGTACAGTACTCTGCTATATGCAAATATCACATTATTTTAATTCATTCTCCTACTGATAAACATTTAGGCTGTTTCTACAGAGACTTTTTTTAAAGTTTATTTATTTTGAAAGAGAGAGAGTGCGCATGAGTGGGAGAGGGGCAGAGAGAGAGGGAGAGAAAGAATCTGAAGCAGGCTCCACACTGTCAGTGCAGATACTGATGTGGGGCTCGATCTCACCATGAGATCATGACCTGAGCTGAAATCAAGAGTCGGATGCTTGAACGACTGAGCCACCCAGGTGCCCTACAGAGATTTTTTTTAAATACATCAGTTTGTTGTACTCTTGGGGGTGCATATGAATGAAGCTGTGCCTCAGAACATACCACATGGTATTGTTACTGTGAGAAGCAGCTCAATCATGAATCAAACTTTCTTTTCTGGAGTTGCTTCTTGTGACATAATTGGACAGAGGGAATCACATACTAACTACAAATGTCAGATACTTAAAAAGTATAGACAGATTTGAAGGAATTCATGCTATTCAGAGGATAAATACTAATTCCTCTTTGCCCCAGAACATCAAAATACATTACTGTGGACGATGACTGTTTTTAAAAATGTCTGAATTTTGGATTTAATTCCATAATTTCAGTGAAGTTCAGTAATTGGTTTCTGGATTAGTAATATGACTTTACCATTGGGTGAGCATAAATACACAAAATCCAGGCTCATTTTTCTTTTTCAGAGCTTAGAAAAATGTGACAAATTTCAGATGCTGAAGCAGTGTTAGGTTTCATAGCATAAAACCAATGTAGCATAATGGATATGAAGCTCACACTTTAAACCACTAATTTTCCCTAATTAAATCCAAATATAAATGACATATTAAAATATCACTCAAATATTTTCTACCTTTTTTTTTTTTTTAATATATGAAATTTACTGTCAAATTGGTTTCCATACAACACCCAGTGCTCATCCCAAAAGGTGCCCTCCTCGATACCCATCACCCACCCCCTACCCCCTCTCCCTCCCACCCCCCATCAACCCTCAGTTTGTTCTCAGTTTTTAACAGTCTCTAATGCTTTGGCTCTCTCCCACTCTAACCTCTTTTTTTTTTTTTTTCCTTCCCCTCCCCCATGGGTTTCTGTTATGTTTCTCAGGATCCACATAAGAGTGAAACCATATGGTATCTGTCTTTCTCTGTATGGCTTATTTCACTTAGCATCACACTCTCCAGTTCCATCCATGTTGCTACAAAAGGCCATATTTCATTTTTTCTCATTGCCACGTAGTATTCCATTGTGTATATAAACCACAATTTCTTTATCCATTCATCAGTTGATGGACATTTAGGCTCTTTCCATAATTTGGCTATTGTTGAGAGTGCCGCTATAAAAATATTTTCTACCTTAACTTTGGTTTTGATTGTCCCTGAAAGAGAATGACTATTCTGGCTGTCCCCTCAGTGATAGTCAGTTTCAACTGCTCTGGAAGTTAATGCCTATCTTTTAGAGGTCTCAAAGTCTCTCTGCAGTCCATATTAGTCTCATGGTGGCCTAGTCATCTTCATTGAAGTTAGATGATATACCAGTCAACCTAACTTAAATATTGTATAGTAATAATTCCTAAATTGAAATTACTTACAGGAAGGATTCTTTCTCTTCATATTATTTGTCAATCACAGTCATCTTCAAGCTTGTTCCATTATTCTGGGACCCAGGTGAAAGGGGCATCCCATCTTTGGGACATGCCATTCTTGTCATACAAGGAAAAGATAGATGTCAGAACTATGTGGCAAACATCACTTCCTTTAATATTTCATTGAACAAATCAAGGCAAAGGGCCAAGCCTGCTGTTAAAAGCAGGGAGGTAAAGTCCTCCCATTAGAAGGGACATAAATATTTGGGAACAGTAATTCAATTTACCTAGAGGTTGTTTTCATTCTCAAGAAGGTATCCTTTTGATTGACTTTTGCAATGTTTATAAAATCTTTTTTTTTTTTTTCAGGTTTTCCTAATTATACAAGCAAGACTTTCTTATCTCTGACATGGGGTTTAGTCCAATTTAATATTTTCTATCACACTACAAAAAATAAGAGTTAAAATTACTTTGAAAAATAAGTAAATATCTAGAGAACCCATGCATAAAATTGTGATCTAAGTGTAACCAATATTAACTTACAAGCTGATATAATTTTCCTCTGAATGAAGTAACTGATTATCACCCCACTCCAGTTCCAGCCATCAGGGGACCCACAAAAAGAATTTTATATGGTTGTTATTTAGGATGATACCATATAAGTAGTCTCTTCAGGTCTCATGAAAATTTCACCATTTTTGTGTGATGTCACAAGGAAGAGAGGTTTAACATACATAGGTGGCAAATAATAGATTTTTAGATTTAATTATATATGACATGTACATTCAGGCAATCTTTTCTTTTTAGTCTAGCAATTCTTCCTTCTGTATTACTTTTTAAAAATTATTTGTAAACAGCTGGTACCATGGGTACTGAATCCAGCTTTACTTAATCTTGCTGTCTTTGCAGCAGTCCAAAGATACTTTGGAAATTATTGGTTTATTTTCTAAAAATAAAGCAAATGATCTCATTTGGGGAGCCAGCTTCTTCTTGAATGATATTTTACAATTAGATGGCTTTTTTTTTTTTTTTTTTTTTTTTAAATTTTTTTTTTCAACGTTTTTTATTTATTTTTGGGACAGAGAGAGACAGAGCATGAACGGGGGAGGGGCAGAGAGAGAGGGAGACACAGAATCGGAAACAGGCTCCAGGCTCCGAGCCATCAGCCCAGAGCCTGACGCGGGGCTCGAACTCACGGACCGCGAGATCGTGACCTGGCTGAAGTCGGACGCTTAACCGACTGCGCCACCCAGGCGCCCCTACAATTAGATGGCTTAAAACAACTCTGTTTGGCTTTTTAATAACAAACGTGACAATCATGTGCAACAAAATTTATTCACTTATGGAATAATAATAATAATGATAATAATAATATTTATAGCTAACACTTATAGAATGCTACTGGCATTGTTCTAAGTGCCATATATATATATATATTCATTTAATCCTCACAACCCTATGAGATAAGATACTAATATTATCCCCATTTTATCCATGAGGGATCTATAATAACTTTAATACATATCTAAATTCAACTTTGGAATAGTAAGTCATGTTTGACAGGGTTTATCAGCAAGACTAGGAAGCTGGCCAGTTAAAGCAGGAAACAAACAGAAGAAAGGGAAGTAGTAGCAGAAGCTGTTTAGAGGTTTCCTGAATCTTACTCTATTCTCTTAACAGAATTCAAACAAACAAAATAGTGAGTCAATTCTTTTAAGCTGTTAGGCAAAGGAGAATTATTTTCTACTTAGCTTTAGGTCAACAAATAATAACCTTTTAGTTCTGGTGAATGGCAAAATCTGGAACTTATACATATGTTACATTATGATCTTGAAATATTAGCCTTTTTTAATCTTCAAAAGAACACAGGAACTCTAGTTAGATTGTTCTTCTAGTTAGAACAGAAACAAAATGCATAAATTCCATTTTTTCCTTTGGATGGTTCATATCTGCTTAATGGCTATGGGACTACAATCTCTTGTGGGATAGCTGCACTTATCTACTGGCAAAGAGGAGTCTAAGAGTAGCTCTGACAATCCAGCCACCCATTACTCTGGAGATTATCTATTTGTGGTTATTTTAGTGGACTGTTGTATGTGTATAAAATGTTTTTATAGGGACAGATTTTGTTTTACATGATGATATAATTTAACAAGTAAATAATCTAATGGAAACAGTAATTAACTCCAATTCATAGTAGCTCAGTTGTATTTGATTAAAGAAACATTAACTGAAGATTAAAAAATATTATATATGATGAAGAAAGGAATCAAATTAAAGTATGAATGACTCAAACTTTAATTCTATTTATAGTACTTTTAATTTGCTGTCTATAACTTTTTCATGGTTTTCACAAAGAAGGGGTTAAATTGCATCAGACTCTAAGTCCTTCTAAATGTTAGGACTAACGTGTCCATTTTTACTAGCTCATGCATGGAAGCAGAAACTCTAGAAAATAATATATTACTAGGTTTGCTTTCCATATTTGTTAAGTATACTATAAAGCATTTAAGCCTTTAAAAATGAAAGAAATTTACAAAGAATTTTCATAGGAAAATTAGAGAAGCTAAGAGAAAAGCTAGGAGGAAAATAACAACTGGATTTGTCAATAGCTTGGAAGTGGAGAGAAAGGAAACAGTCAAAACTGATAACCAGTTATATCTAAGAGGTCACACAATATTCAGGTTTATGTCATTGACAAGTCACTGGAAAGGTTAGGCAGGGCTGATATTCGTTACCTCTCCTCCAAAAGTTGATGTTCCTTTTCCTGAATACTGTATATTATTACTTTGACTCTTCAAATTTTAGTGACAGGTAATGTTAAGTAGTAATAAAAGCCCTCTAAATAATTTGCAATTGTCTGAACTTTTTTTTTTTTTTAAGGCGATACTTAACCGATTTACACATGATAGCCTTCTCCAGGTTCTTTCGGTTGAAGAGCAGATAGAAAAAACTTAAACATGAGCGAGACTCTGACATGCCAAAGGTCACAATAGCCTGTAGGGTACAGATTTCCTATTAATCTAGTGCAATATTTTAAGATTCATTAGATTACTAATGCACCTAGTTAATGCACCTGACGCACACCTTTCCTGGTTCATAAAAATCATCCCCATTAACTTTTGTGGATCTATGCATTTAAACCTAATTGTTTCAAGAAACAGTCTAAAAACCTTTTGTCGTGAAGTGCATAGGTAGGCTCAGAGAAAAACTCAAGAGTTTATCAGATCCTTGGCTCTTTTCCCACAGACCAAATAGGATAAACAATAGATACTAGGCTGAAACGATTTAGAGAACCAGAACTCAGATGCTTCTATTTTAAAATGATGAAGCAGCTTTTAGAATACAAAAGTATCTACAATTATGCTTTCCAGCAAACTAGTGTCAAGGGAATCCTTGCTGTTCAAAAATATTTTTGAGATACCAGTGTACATTAAAAAAATAATTTTTAAAAAGGAAAGCAGTCGTATTCTGGAATTTCTCTCGCTCTTCGCCCTCCCCCGATCTCCAACCTTCCAAATGGCTAAGTCGCATAGCTGAAAGGATTTTGCTCATTTTTTCCAAAACACTTCACATCTGGGGAGTGGCCAACCATGGAAAGTTTCAAGTAAATGTAACATTTGGGAGAGAGACGAGGTTCGTCTGGGGCTGCCTTTCCTGGACCGCGGCCCTCAGAGGTGTCTCCTCACGTCCTCACCGGATAGCCCGGGCCAGCTGCAAGCTTGGACCAGCCAAGCTCCGACGGCTCGGCCAGACGCCAGCTCCGGCCAATCCGACTGGCTCCCGGCCACTCGGCTGCAGGGGCTCTTGCCGGTCAGTCTCCCCGACAGTTCGAGGCCCCAGAGTCCAGGAGCCAATCTGCTTCGTAAGTGACGAGACCCCTGACTCCTCAGTTTCCAACTAGGGCAGCCTCGCGGTTGGCAAAGCGAGAGGGAAGCGGCTACGCTAGAGCCCCTCCTGGCTCCCACGCCTCACACGTCAGTTCGGTTCCTCTCCCCGCCCCCTGCCAATCTCCACCCCGGCTCTCCGCGCACCCTGCGCGGAGAGAAATTTGACTGCTACAGTCACCAATCAGGAGAGAGGTCGAGAATCTGAGCCAATCGTAGCAGGGGAAGGAGGGAGGACGCGGGCGTCCTCCCGCCCCCGAGAGGGTGAGCGCGGAATGTCTCTGGCCCTCCCCTGCGCTTCAGCCTCAGTGCGGAATCCTCGGCGGCGTGAGGTGAAGCGGCGGCGGGCAGCCTCCTGAGCAGCAGCGGAGGCTGCGGGAACCGGAGTCCAAACCACACCCACGTCGCTGCTCCTATCCACTTCTGCCCTCTCGGTGTCCCACCGGAGACTGCGTTTCCAGAGGAGAGCGGCCGCCCACGCCCCGAGCATCCTCCCTAGTCTAGCGGGCGCTGACAGACCCGGCGGCATGATGCGACTGCGAGGCTCGGCGATGCTGCGGGACCTGTTCCTGCGGCCTCCCGCCGCTTCCTGCGCAGCTCTGAGGCGGGCACAGCCCCTCGTCACACTGTGCCGGCGTCCCCGAGGCGGGGGACAGGGGGCCGCGGGCCCAGCGGCCGCCGCGCGGCTTTACCCGTGGTGGGGCGGGGGCGGCCGGCCGGCGGGGCCCCTCGCGCGGGGACTGTCTAGCTCCCCTTCGGAGATCCTGCAGGAGCTGGGCAAGGGGGGCACGCAGCAGCAGCAGTCTGGGGCGTCGCCGCCCGCGGCCCCATCGGCTCCCAGCCCCAAGGACGGCCCCGGGGAGACGGATGCGTTCGGCAACAGTGAGGGCAAGGAGCTGGTGGCCTCGGGCGAAAAGTGAGTGTCTCCGCTAGGCGGAAGAGGCCTCCCCCGCGTGGGGCCCGGAATCGGGCCCGGGAGGGGCCTGCGGTGGGGCGGGATGGGAGCGGAGGTTCGAGAAAGAGAAAGAAAGAGATGCCGGGCGGCCTGCGCAGTCTGCGCCATGTGATTAGGTCCGGCCCCGCCCGCGCCTTCCCCGTCGGCGCCCCTCCGCTCGGCCCCCACTTCCCTTCCCCGCCCCTGGCGCGGGCCGCCCGGGAGGAGCCGCGGAGGGGCCGGAGCGGCGGGCCTGGGCCATTCCGCCCCCGCCCCCCCCCCCCCCCCCGGCCCGGTCCTTTGGGGCTGCGGCTGCCTGGCCCGCGCCGCGTGCTCTGCTCCCCGGCTCTGGGCTGCAGCTCCTGGCCGCCTGCCCAGCTCTCCGTGGGTGATGCCACACGAACATCTCCACCGAGTGACATTTAGGAGTCGGGTGTTTAGCATACACTGCGCCTTCCTGACTCGTCATTTTTCAGGCTCAGGTTTCTTTCTCTCTAAGCCTGCCCTCCTTCGATCGCTCTGCCACTATCTCTTTAGAAGCCTAACGTGGCAGAATATTCTTAATATTTCTGGAGTGGCTTTCAGGCGTGGTGTCGAGCCATCTGGGGCACCGGAAATAATGTTTTCGAAAGGAGATTAAGGAGGAAGAGAGTCATGTGGCCGAGAAGGGGCACGCAGTACAAGACTACCTGTTTGCACTGGGGACCAGCTTTGGCCTGTCTAATGTCTTCCATGAGATGGGCGAATTTTTTAAAATAATCAAAATAGCCAAGATGAAACGTGACTGGTAAAACACTAGGAAAAATCCGAGTTACGTAGTTTTTGTGATTTAAATACTGATAGAATGTTAAGTCATCTATGCCACACAGCATTTTTGACTTAAAACTAAATTGGTTTTTCTTAACAAATGGGAAGCAATTTCTTGGTTATTTTGTCTTGTATAATATAAATGGACCCCAACTTTGTTTTCCCAGTATGGGTAAAAATATAACCTGTATGCTTTCTTTATATGCTACCATTTTGCTGACGTTGTACTGACATTATGTGACCCGTTTTGCCACCCTGTCACTCACATTACTGTCTTCAGCTTCAGATCACCTTAAGTCAAACTGAAAGTGTGGTGTGATTTTTATACTGAATCACAGGTCTGCTTAATGTTTCCTGTAATTGAAGTTGGCACCTTCCTAAAACATTCCAAGCTTAAGTTTTCCCAGACTGAAAAATGTTATTTTAATGATGGGCAAAATTTGTGGTATTCTGTGATAATGGCTTTGTGTCACAAAGTCTTAGGAGCATATAGGTAGGTCATTTAACATCTTTAGTTAGATGATTTAAATCCCTTCAAGGTCTGAAAAGCTAGACTTTTGTTAAATTTCTATCTCTCGTGTTTTTTAGGGTCTAGAATGTGTATGCTTAATCTCATCTGGTACTCACTTGTACCTTATCATCTGGTTTACCAGGCATGAAACTAGTTTAAATACCTGAGCCCAGGGTTACAGAATTACGAAGTGCAATTGCTAGCATTTAAAAGTTGTCCTTGAAGGCTATGGGATGGGAATTGTTTTCTATTGAAAATGTCTTCCAGTTTGTGTCTTTTCAGTGGCACTAGTGCCCTTTTTTTTCCTTCTTGTCAGATAGGAAATTTAAGCTCACAAGAACTTTCTAGCTTCATTTCCTTCCAAATAAGAAATCGTCTCTCAGCAGTAACTTTGGAAACACTATTTTGGTTAATACTTACTGACAACGATACATAAAAAAAGGTCCTGTACTGTACCCCAACCACCAAAGAAAATCAGTCTAGGGAGGGAATCCTTCAAGAACATTTGCTCAGCTGACCTGGGAATTTGAATGGCCAATAAGACAATCTTGTTTACCTTAGTTCAAAGGAGTTTCTTTTTCTGCCACTGAAGTTTGGAATAATAGCTAGACTGGCTCAGGAGCAATCCAAGTACTATATATGATAATCCTGAGAGCTTTGAATCAAGGATTTCAAGAGTGAACCCCAGCTGTCTTGAATTCATACATACGCTTGAAGAGCACTGGCCTCAAGATTGTTAAGACATTTTTAATCTTTTTAAAGATTCTATTTCCTGAATGATCTGGTTTCCAAATGTAGTTTTCCTCTTTTGACTCCTTCCATTTTGCCTTTGTGTAATAAACATTTCTCTCATTCTGGGAGGTAAGCTTCCAGTTGATCCTGTTATCCTTTCTAATGCTCAGCTTCCAAAATATAGTTCATCCCTCAGTCAGCAAGCCACCCGGAATGCCAGCACTCACGACTCTGCCAGGTTTTATGGAAGATTATTAAAAGAAATAACCATGTGAAATTAAATGAGTTAACATTTTGTAAAAGGCTTAGGACAACAATTTGGTATGTGTTAAAATAGTATATAAGTGTTTATTAAATAAGAATAAAATTGCTTCATCATCATGTTGTAAAACATGACAAGGACATTAGCCTTTGAATTTTAGGCTCATACATGAGAAATTTCTTTTTGTTTTTTTAGTTTCCAGAAAAAATTTCTCTTGAAAAATTATTGTACTTCTATTTGATTTGTACTGTTTGTCTTTTTGGCCTACTTACTAGTAAGCTTAGAGAATTTAATACTTAACCATAGCAATTTTATTAATTAACATAGCTAACATATTTGCTTTTCCTCCTTTCCTTGGTCTGACTATATTTTATTAACCTTACTATATTATATTTTGGAAAGAGGTGGAATATAAGCAAGTTACCTACTTACCTTTTTTCCATAGTCAGATTCTTTGAACCAGTGTCATCCTAGGCTATGCCATCTCCTTCAACCAACTTCAGTCTGGTTTAGATTCCTGGTTTAACTTAAGATTTTACTACTGTCTTAAATACCCTATAGAAAATATGATTTTTGCTTAGTTTTCCCTGTAGTGCACTTACTTAATTTTGTTGCTATCATTTTATCATTTTGAAAATCCACTTGGCTGTCTTCATTTTTTAAATTGTCCTCTTTGCTTTCCTGGCACTTTTTGGGTTTGCTCACTGAGTAAACCCTGAGGCTAAGGTCTTTGCTTCTTTCCCACTTGTCTGCCTTCTCCACAGCATGTGCCTTCTCTCAACTTTGCCTCTCATGATAATATTTCATCTCTCATCCAAACTCTTCTCACGTGTATGTCCATGTATTTGATGACCCAAATTAAAAGTCTGTACCCCCATATCCATTCTTTTGTCTCATTTCAGTCTTTTGAGATTGTTTATAGAGTTTTAATTTCAAACTACCATTCTCTTTCTAAAATACCAATACAGACTGGAATGAGCATTATATCAAAATCACAAATCATGCTGTAGCATTCAATATTCTTGATGAACCTTTATGCCGAATGTTTGCCCAGCATGGACATTTTACCTCACTGTTTCTTCTCCATCAAGCATGCCATGCTTCACTTCTATGAAGCTTGTGTGTATCCTATAGTGAAGAGTCCCTGAAAAGAATTGCCAGGTTGGGATGAGGGACATTTTTGTTACCTTTTGTTTAAGCATTTTATTATTTAGTTAGGAGGGAAAATGATACAACCGAGGACTAGGCTTGGAAATATCAGCACATGTATGCTCTTTAGTAAAAGGGTAATTCATATAGGGTACAATATTGACAATACAGGATACAGTATTCCATTAAAACAGTGAGATCATTTTTTCCCTATCAGATTGGCAGATGTTAAATTAAATCAAGTGATGCGGAGGGTGTGGGGAATAGGAACTCTTACATTGCTAGTGGAAGTATAAATTAGTTCAGCTATTTTGGAAGGTGGTTTGGTAGTATTTGTCAAAAACTGCATACCCATGATGAAGTAATTGAATGTTTGCTCATCTACGTGAAGTCATGGCATTTAAAAATATTTTTTGGATTAAATATGCATAATTAAAAATGTATTAAAAGTGAAAGGAAACATTTTTATACTGGCTTCAGATAGTATGACTTTTGGTAGGTCATTTTTTTTTAATATTTTAATTTTTAATTTTTTAGAGAGCGAGCAGGGGAGGGAGGCAGAGGAGGAGAGACAGAGAAAATCTTAAGCAGTCTCCACACTCAGCGCAGACCCCGACACAGGGCTCTATCCCATGACCCTGGGATCATGACCTGAGCTACCCAGGTGCCATTGTAGTTCATATTTATTAAATGGAAAGTGAGGGGCATAGAATCATTACATTTGTATGCTGTGAGAATTGAATCTCAAGATTAAATGCTTATGCATTGCAGCAAACATTGAATTGGTCTATAGAACAGTACTTGATAATGAAGTTGAGACAGTGTTTGGCAGGTATAATTTCAAAGTGAAAGAACGTCCGTGAAATAGGTGACAAATTTTGTCATTCTTTAATGCATTTCCTTTTAATGTGTAAAAGTGAATGTATTTACAGTTCACTTAAAATCAAGATTGAAAGTATATTTGAGGGATTCCTCAACACCTCTGATTTTATTTGTGATTTCTTCCATTAAAATTTTTTTCAGGTTACAGTTACCAGTGAGCTTTAGTTTAGTGGCCATTTGAAGCATACACCATAACATTTTTTGCTGCCTGATACTTCTATTAAACCACGGCTGTCTATTTAGTCATGGCTATATCTGTGGTGACCTGTAATTAACGAACTGCATGCTATTTAATAATTTTTAGATGAAGTTCACTGAAAGCATGAATTAGATCCTGAACTTTAGTTTCTGAGTTTTAGCTTCTTCTTTTCAGGCTTTACTGTTTACAAAGAAGTCTGCCTACTTCAAAATCAACTAACTCAGGAAATGACTACCACATTGAGTTCAATTTTTTTTATGAGGCGCTATGTAGGGAAAAGTAACAAGGGTTGGAAGGGCACTATTTTAGTCTGAAAAAAATAAATGTCACCTTGAAGAGAACTTTGTTGAAGATGTTTGTGGGTTTGAGTTTCAGAAAGTTACTTAAAATAAGTAAAAAGCTATACTTCTTCCTTGTGACTATGAAGTGAAGAAAAATTATGGCTGTAGAAACAAGGTCTAATTGTAGGATTTGCATTCTTTAAGGAGCACACTCTTTAATTCCTGTATAAGTCAAGGAGTTGCCTGTCTGCCTTTTCACCTTTTAAGTCATTTGCTAGGAAGAGTACTTAAGAAAGCTGAGTGAACAGATATATTTATAAAAATAATTGCTAATTATTGATATCTCTGAGGTAAATAGCTTTCAGGTAGAGATACTTAGGATTTTATCCTGGAATCTTTCTACTCAGGTATAAAATTGCTTTGCTTATGAAACATGGTGCATATAACTAATTACTGTACTTGTTACTTTTCTGGCCACTTACAACACAGTAGAAGCATGATAATGTGTTTTCTTGGCTTCCTTTGGGGAGTATTCTCTGGTTTGTATGTAACATTATTGCTTATTGCTTTCTAAATATACGTTTATAGTGAAAACACTAAAACGGAACTAACTTTAAAATGGAACTATTGGGGCGCCTGGGTGGCGCAGTCGGTTAAGCGTCCGACTTCAGCCAGGTCACGATCTCGCGGTCCGTGAGTTCGAGCCCCGCGTCAGGCTCTGGGCTGATGGCTCAGAGCCTGGAGCCTGTTTCCGATTCTGTGTCTCCCTCTCTCTCTGCCCCTCCCCCGTTCATGCTCTGTCTCTCTCTGTCCCAAAAATAAATAAAAAACGTTGGAAAAAAAAAATAAATAAATAAATAAAATGGAACTATTAATATTGCATAATGAACAATAAGTTGGTAGATTTCAAGATTTGAATATATGTATATGTGTGTGGGTGGGTTTTTTTGTTTTTTTTGCCTGTTAATTTCTACTACAGGCCTCTAAAGATTTTTAAATGGTCATCTTCATGAAGGTGTGAGTGACATAGGCACTTCCTTAAGATTCTTGGTGGGAGTTCTTAAGAGACAGAGAGAGAGAGAATCCAAGCAGGCTCTGCAGCTCATCACGGAGACTTGATGTGAGGCTCAGTCTCACAACCATGAGATCATGACCTGAGCTAAAATAAAGAGTTGGATGCCTAACTGACTGAGCCATCCAGGCACTCCAAGAGTACAGGCTTTTTAAGAACAGTTTTAAAACTGTGTGAAACTTTAAATATATTCATACATTTTTAGGAGTCTAGGCTAACAAACTTGAGTTGTAGGAAGATTTATTCATTAATACTTTTGGTACAGTACCCTACATATTAGAGAAGAATGGAAAAAAAACTTGTGTTCAACATTAGTGGAATGGTTGAGTAAATTATGATACATACATACATACATATGAGAGTCTCTTTTTCAGTCATTTAAAATGTATACAGACACTTTTGGGAGATGTAAGAAAATGTTAGGTCAAAAGTTAGAATATAAAATTTCTATGCAGTATGATCTCAAGTGATCCTTAAGCTTTTTTTTTTTTTTCCCTTAAGCTTTTAAAACATGCTTGGAAAAAGTATTTTGAGGAAAACAAATGATATCAGCAGTTGTGGTTTGTGAGAATGGACATTTTTTTCTCTGCCTCTTTAGAGTTTATTTTAAGATTTCTCATTATGAGTACAATTGACCCTTGAATAATGTGGATGTTAGGGGTGCCAGCCTCTTCTCACAGTCAAAAATTAGGTTACTTCCCCAAAACTTAACTACTGATAGCCCACTGTTGACTGGAAGCCTCACCAATAACAAACAGTCAATACATATTTTGTATGTTATATGTATTACAGACTATATTCTTACAATAAAGTGAGCAAGAGAAAATGTTATTAAAATCACAAGGAAAAGAAAATATATTATAGTACTATACTGTATTTATTGAGAAGAAGCCACATGTAAGTGTACCCACATGGTTCAAACGCTTGTTGTTCAAGGGACATCTGCATTTATAACTTCCATTATTAGAGGAACCACATCTGTTAATTTTAAAATTGTAAATATCTACTAGTCTGCTATTCTAATATACTGTTTCTGGTACATATAACAGGAAGTACCATTACATTAAAAAGTTAAAAAAAATGTACATGGATTTGTATAGCTCTTCTCAGCATTATCCAGTTATATTCACTATTTGCAAACATCAAACTTTTTCTGAACTATTCTTAGTGTAAATCTCCTTAGAAAATGTTGCATATTTTTTGCCACAGTAAAATATAATGAAGAGTTTAATGTTTCTTGTTCCATCTCGGATTTTACCATAAGGGAGCATTACTATAGTGATGTTCGCAGGCAAGTGTTGGCAAACTTTTTCTCTCTGAAGGGTCAAATAGTACATATTTTTGGCTTCACAGGCTATCTGGTCTGGGTTAATACTATTCAAATTAGCTGTTATTAGCAAAGCTGTCATGGATGGTTGGTAAATGCATAGGGACAGCTGTCTTGCAATAAAACTTTATTTACAAACACAGGTGGCACTGCTCTAGTTTGCTGTTAGTGGCCCCTGTACTAAACTGTATTTAGTTGTGTAATGTGTTCCCTCATATTATGATTAGTTCCACTTTGAATGAGTTTGTTCCTTTGTGGATTTTTGTATCTTGTATCTGTTGCTACATCTTGTTCTGTTCTTCCTGTCTCCACTTTGGCTATTTTCTCTTACTCTCCCCTTCTAGACCCAGTTCTCCTCAGCTTTTAAAAAAAATTGCAGTAAAAATACACATAACAAAATTTTTTATCTTAACTATCTTTAAGGGTATGGTTCAGTAGCATTAACTACTCTTTGAGTCTCTTTTTTTTTTTTTTTTTCTTTTTTAAAGAACTTAAGATAGTTAGACTTTAGGTATAAAATGTGTGTGTATAGGTCTTCTGTGTATATGTAGGTCCTGAGTGAATAAAGTTTATAGTCTTTAGTATGGGAATTTAGGAGGACCGTCTATTTTAGCAGCTCAAAAACTGAAAATTGGAGTTGAAAGTGACTTTAAAGACATCTAATTCCACTTCATTGTACGTAGTTTATAACTTGGCCACATATACTAACTGACCTAACTAAATGACTGAAGTTCATAAATATTAGGATTTATTTTGTCTTTTCATCTACCATTAGATTAATAAAATACTGTACTGAATTGATTACTTTCTAGGTACAATATTGGAAGAGACCTTAAAAACCCATCTCCCTAGTTGATTTTTTTTCTCTTCTGTTATACTCCTGCAAGTTGTTACTCATCTCTGAGTGAATACTTCCTTGACTAGAGTTCACTGCCTTGGAACATAGCACCTTCCATTTTCAGAGCTCTTTTGTTTTTGTGTAGCTGAAGTCTCCCTTTCATTAACCTACATATTTTACTTACTTCAAAGACATCATCTCTAGTATGGTATTAAAGTGGTTAACAGAAGTCACTGTATCTATTTTTACAACTAGATTGATGTATTAAAGGATACTTGACCGAAGGGATAGGTGGACTAACAGAGCTGGACATCAGGGACTTGGTCTGACCAGGTCCTCATCCTCCCCTCAAAGGCAAGCAGGCCGCCCCCTGGGCTGGACTTCTGAAGTTGTACATGTGGACAGTTTGCCATCAGCTGATAATGGATAGCTCAGCCACTAGCTTTTGTGCTTCTTACTTTGGTATGTTCTTGAATAAATTTCAGTAAAATCCAGTTAGAACAGCAACCCTAATTTAACATAATCTCATCCTCACTTTTTATAGGATTTAACAAAGTGGAACAACAGTTTAGTTCTCTAACATAAGTAATTTCCATATTAGCATTTTGGTTAGAAATTCTTCAAATATAAGGAGTCTTAACCTTTAATTATTCTGAACGAATTCTAGGTATTCCTCCTAAAATGGAGGGCTAATAATTGAGCACAATTGGTATGGTATACCAGGAAGTATATAGAAACTAAAGACCAGTTTTCCAGGGCTAATTCTGGCACAACCACTTAAGAATTGTGTGACATTAGACATGTTGCTTGACTTTGAGACTCCGTCCTTCCCTGTAAACCTTACTTTAGCACATAGGGTTTTAAGATAGCAGGAGATCCTTTCTTAACAGTAAAGCCTTAAACTATGTAATGTTTTATTTTTAAATTTCACCAATAATTAGACTTGGGGCAGAATGACTTGGAGAATAAGCAGAATTCATCACTTTGTCAGACTTATGATGTATATGGTCAGCCCCCATCAGTTGAACTTTCAACCCCATATGCTTACTTAATTAATTTTTATTGAGGTGTAATTAGCATACCATATTATATGGGTTCCATGTGTACAACATAGGGAGTCCACATTTATATGCATTGGGAACTGATTACATTAAGGCCAGTTACCACCTGTCACCATACGGTGTTGATAAATATTACTGACGGTGTTCCCTATGCTATATATTACATCCTAATAGCTTATTTTAGAACTAGAAGTTTGTATTTCTTAATCCTTTCCCCCTTTTTGGCCCCCACCTCCCAACCCCTCTCCCCTCTGATAAATACCACCTGTTCTCTGTGAGTCTCAACTTACTGTCAGCCAGCTCACTTTAAATTCAGAATGATAAACCAATATAAAAACACTTTTTTTTAAAGATCATTGTTTTAAAATGAAATAAGTAAAAACATCAAAGTGTTTTTTTGTATTGTTAGTGGAGCTTTTTTTTTTTAAACTTAGTTGGGGAAAAAAAGTTCCTGACTTTCTGATAGGTTTACCATGCTATACTAGGTGTTTGAGTTCCATGGGCTTGACCCCTGCAAAAAAATACTAAGGAAGGTAATATGCCAGCCTTGAAGGTTTATAGTTTGGAGAAGTCAGGTAATATGAAATATTATTTAACAAAATAAGACTAAATATAATTCGTTTCAATTTTTTTCCTTCTCATTTTGCAGTTCTTAAAGACTTGATGATTTTCCTTTTCCACCTTTCATTTGATACTAGAGTTTTTTAACTTTTAAGATTTTAAACTATGAGGGAGAGTTTGCAGTGTTGCTCCTAATTATGTTATACTTCCTTAATTTCTCCCACCTGTCAAGGCACAGTTGAATGCTTACTTTGTACTTCCTAATACTTTTATTTTTTATTTAAAAAAATTTTTTTTAAATGTTTATTTTTGAGACAGAGAGAGAGACAGAGGATGAGCGGGGGAGGGACAGAGAGAGAGAGAGACAGAATCTGAAGCAGGCTCCAGGCTCTGAACTGTCAGCACAGAGCCTGACGTGGGGCTTGAACCCATGAACAGTGAGATCATGACCTGAGCCAAAGTTGGATGCTTAACCCAGGCACCCCTTCCTAATACATTTTTTACCCTTATATCCTAGTACTTGCCATAGTCTTGGCTCTCCTAGACAGCATCCTTATTTTATTCATCTTTACATAGGCTGTATAAGAAAAGTACAAAACTTAGTGATACAGCCAGGGAGTGCTAAAAAGAGTATAGAAAATCTGGTTGGGGAAAGCCCTGTATAATGACTGAAATGATGATTGATACCTTAAAGGATTAGGAAAAGGAGGATTATAAACAGAAGACTTATATGGATTAAAAAATAAAGGTAAGATAGGATTTATTTACAGATTCATGAATCTAGTTAATTAAAAGTGATAAGAATAGATAGTACAAAGCCATATATAGAGAACTGAATACCAGACGGAGGAGCTTAAATTGTCCTTCGGTATTGGGTAACTGGTTGATCAGTAAACAAAGTACCTCGTTTTATGTTGCAGAAATTGGCCCTGAATTTAAACACCATATGTAAATTTTTAGGAGGTGGTCTCCTCATTTATTATTTAATTTATATAGATCTCTCTCAGCCGTGAAAATTAGGTATTTTAACAGCTCATAAATAGAAACAGCCACCCTAATTCATATATCTTATGCTCTCCCAGTTTACTGTTCCTTGTAAACACCCAGTGAATGCTTACCTTCATTGTCTTGGTCATTCTGTTTCCTTTGCTGGGAATCCCTTTCTGTTGCCATGTTTTCAACTCCTACCCATCTTTCAAGTATAGCTCAAATTCCATGTCTTCTAAAAAAGCTTTACCTTATTAGTCCATAGTGAAGTAATTTTTCAGAGTGTATCTCATTGTCCCTTTCTTGTAATTACTCATTATGTATGTCTTCTTTTTTCAATTTAGACTGTAAGCAACAACTAACATAATGCTGTACATGTCCTAGATGCCAGTTAAATATATGGCATTTTTTTTTTTGTTTTCTTAAAGAATGATTTCTGTGTTTTAGGCAGGTATTTTGTGAGGGTAAAATAGAGGAAGGAATGGGTAAATGAAGTCACAAAATGATGGTGAAAGGATCTTAAGGACAGTAATTAGAAAGGAAGTGAGGGAAAATGAAAGGGAAGGAATAAAAAAGTATGAAACAAGGATTTATCTGGATTTACTAATCTTCTATATGTGTTCTATTTTAGTTGCTGAGTGTCATGACCATTTTATATTTTTCCCCAGGGAATCTGGAGGGTTCACTTGGGTTTCTCAGTAGTTGTAATGATTTGAAAGCCTCCTACAATCTAGTGGGTTTTTTTGTCATTAAAATTTAAATACTCTTCAAGGATCTCCTGGTTACTATATGCTTAAAATATACTTTTTAGCTTTAAAATTTTCATAGCAAAATACATTACTGTGACGTGTTGCCACAAATCCATATTAAATTTGGGGAGAGAAAAGGGGGTAATATCAAGAAAGATCTTTGGAGTAATTTCTACCTGTTTGAAAGTTGGAGAGAATCTTTTCATTTATTTGTTCACCAGAGTGTTGAAGCTAACACCTTCTCAGATCAGAGTCTGAGATTTTAAATGCTGAGATAGGTAGTATTCTTTTTATCAATTTTGACCCATTTATTCTGTGAGCATATTTTTTAGAGATGACTTAAATCTCTCCTCAATGGATAAAAATTAGTCTCTTGTCCAAAAGCAAGTAAATATTTACTTTTTTTGCTAGCTCTGACAATAACATGGTCATTTAAATTTTTTTGTGCTCTGTACCATAAGGTAAAGAAGTGTATATTTTATGCTATTTACTTAGCTTTTAGGCAAAGCAAATACCATTTACTGGTGTGGTAAATACATAGAAAGCTTATTCTGCAGTTTTTTAAAGTGACAAACTACCACTATCTAAAGTTTATTTGACAAACCATTTTATGTAAATAATTGGTATGTTATTTTCCACTGATGTTTTGATGGCTGACTCACTTTTTCTTTAAATATTAGGTCATCAGTATTGTTGAATGCTGTTTAATGATTTTGGATCAGAGTAAGACCTAGAAAAATTGTACCTTATGAGAATAATAACTAGGTAGTAAGTTTGAGAGCCAGCATACTGCAGTGGTGAAAAATATGGACTCTGGATTCAGAGAAATGGGTTCTAAATCCATCTCTGCCACGGTGCAGTCTTGGGAAACTTCTTGAACTATTTGAACCCTGTTTCATTTTTTATATATATATATATATATATATATATATATATATATATATATATAAATTTATTTTTCCAGGATATGTCTTTAAATTGTGGTAATCTTATGTGTTAGTTTTTAAAGACTTTAGCATGAAATGGATACATTTTAAGGTTTACTTTAAAAACTAAAAGTTGGTGTAACAGCTTTGAAAGCAAGTATAAATGATATTAATACCAATACTAATGTTTCTTTTAGGAGAAATTAAAAAAAATTTTTTTTTTTCAACGTTTTTTATTTATTTTTGGGACAGAGAGAGGCAGAGCATGAACGGGGGAGGGTCAGAGAGAGAGGGAGACACAGAATCGGAAACAGGCTCCAGGCTCCGAGCCATCAGCCCAGAGCCTGACGCGGGGCGCGAACTCACGGACCGTGAGATCGTGACCTGGCTGAAGTCGGACGCTTAACCAACTGCGCCACCCAGGCGCCCCTAGGAGAAATTTTATACGTGCGAGTATAGCTGTTCATGTTCTGTGAACCAGCTCTATATTCTGTTGTCTTTTAAGATAGAAATATATGGACCCACTAGTAATTGGAAAGTAATTATATTAGGAAATAAATACATGTGGTTTTACTGACGTATAGGACTATTAAGTAATCTTTGGGTAATTCAGTAAATATTTAGATAGAATATCTAGAAAACTCTTTTTAACAGTATAAAAACACAATTTTATACAGACCTATGTTCTGTGAGTTTATTTTATAAAAATAATGTGTACAATTTTCCCATGAAACCTATGGCTAGTCCAAAATTGTTCTGAAATTAAGAAAACGAGTATTCCATCCTTTCTTTCTCTTTAATTTTTTCTCTTACTTTCTTGAAATATAAAGTCTTTTCCATAATATTTTACACACACACACACACACACACACACACACACACAAACACACACTGTATGTATTTCCCCTTCCTGTTTTAAAAAATACTGATAGATGGGGAGGGGATTTGTTTACCTTAGATCTGTAAGTCTTATAACATCACTGTAATACTTATGATAGTCATTGATGTTCAGAATATTGAAATGTGTTGTGGTTTCAGAGCTAAAAAAAAAGCATTAAATAAGTTCATTATAATTTGTTTAGTTGAAAGCTTTTCAGTGGATAGGAAAAAAATTCCTTTCTTGTTTAAATGTGTGGTTAATTACTGCACTTTATACTAGTTTATTAAGATTATAGTGTCCTTTTATGGTAAAAAGAAATTTTTATTCTAACAATCTTTGTGATTTTTGTGGCATTTGGTCTGTATATGTAAGCCAAGATCACTTTAGAAATATTAACTACAACTACCATCAGTTGAGTCCTTATTCTCTGCCAGTCAGCATTCTAAATGTATTGAATGTACCACGTCAGCTGATCCTCACAACAATCTGGTGAGGTAGATGCTATTATCTCCTCTCAGATGAGGAAACTAAACCATAGAAAGGTTCTTTAATTTATCCAAGGTGACTCAGCTAGTAAGTATTACAGCTAGGATTCAAAAACTGGTATACATACTGTCCAGTATGTAATTGCTGTCTCCCCCAGATTTTACAATCAGGGTAACTATTCTAGTAATACATAAATATAGTCATCATATTTAAAGAACACAGAATAAAGTGTTGACTCTTGCCTGAACATTGGCTGAGCTCTATAATTAGGATTGGGGTTGTATTAGGCTGTACAGGAAGGTATCACCGTAACAGATGTATAGGCATTAGTAGTACCAGAAATGGTAATCAGGATTTTAAAACCTGAGATTAAAAATGTTTATATTCATTAATAAATCATTTTTTACTTTTTCAGTGTGGTTTCAGTAATACTGGTTGGAGTTTTGGTAAATTAGCATTTCTCAGGACAGTCTTGATGAGATCAGCTCAGATGTAGTTTGATTCAATGATGATTTAATAACAATATACCTAAAATCCATTAGAATGTTCTCACAAGGATTAATTTTGTTTTCTTTTTTCCCCTTTAGTAAAATAAAACAGGGTCTGTTACCTAGCTTGGAAGATTTGCTGTTCTATACAATTGCAGAAGGACAAGAGAAAATACCTGTTCATAAATTTATTACAGTAAGTTTTTGTATTCTTCTATTTTAAACTTTTTGAAAATCAGTAATACTGAATCCATAATACAGGAATATTGAAATGTAGTCTTAAAGATCATCTGACCTGTAGATTCTGACTGACACTGTTTCTCTTATTATGTTTTCAAATTTTCATCATGCTCATTTCAAGGTAATCAGTGAAAGAAAATGAAAGAAACAATGAGAAACTTGTCCAGAAAGTGGGTAATAGTGACCCTAAAATGCCCATATACATATTCAGGTTCTGGGTAGGAGTTTTTATATACAGGAATAAAAACTTGTAGTTGGAATAAGCATATACATTATTTGCACTATGTATTTACAAACTCTTATTTTTTTAAAAACAGGCACTCAAATCTACAGGATTGCGAACGTCTGATCCCAGGTTGAAAGAGTGTATGGATATGTTAAGATTAACTCTTCAAACAACATCAGATGGTGTCATGCTAGACAAAGATCTTTTTAAAAAGTAAAAATTTCTGCCAAACCTTTAATGGTGATTTGCTATGCTATATGGTGATTTTTCTTTTAAAGCAAAATTGCATCTTTGAAGGCCAGTGCTTCCTGTGTAACTAAAAAAAATAAGGGGGGAGATTTATAAACATCAATTGTTTGAAGAACATGGTGCACATAGGTTCTATAATACACGGGCTAAGGGTAGACTTTCTTTGAAATTGCTCTATGGTGTAGGCATGGATGTTTCCAGTTTACAGTTATCTGGAGATTGCATTCAGTTTGAATAGAGCACACTCTGTCTTGTCACAGCTTAAATTGATCTCCAATTCATATGCATGTCTTGCAGGCGTTTTCAATATGGTCTCTGTTTCTTTCCTACAAGGTGATTTAGATGACATAAAATGAGAAGGCTTCAGACAGCATGTATTCCTTAGATTCACATATCCCCATTGTCTGTTTCTCTCCTCTCTTCAGACATATTAATACCTAGGCTTTGGACTATTTTCATTTCCTTCAAAATATTTAAAAACTAAAGAACACTTTGGAGATTAATGCCTTGATTTGGTTGAATGAGCATGTTTATTTTGATTTTCCTGGTTTTGCCTATTTGTTTACTATTTCTCTTCATTAATATGTTCCTCCAATTTGTCTGATTTCTTAAAGATTTAAAAGATAGCATGTTTATAATGGATCCCAAAGAGGTAAACGGTATTTTAAACTACTAAGAGTTAGGTAAAAACCAGTATAAAACTGTAAACACTACTGTAACACATTGGCTTTTTCCAGACCATAGGCTTAGGTTGAGGTAGAGCCAAAGAATTCCAGCGTCTACCTTGAAAGTTTATTTGTATGTATATATGTATTTTTATTTATTTTTCTTTTATTTTCTTTGGGGACTAGATGATTTGTCTTAGATATCTCCTGAAAATATCCGAGAGTGTTAAGTCATTTGAAGGTATAAGTATTTAAACTCCTTCAGAGTTTCCTGGCATGCTGTGAAGCACTGCCAACAGTTTAGGATTCTTGTCTTTTCACTACAAGATTCTTGATTCTGTTAACTCAGCTGACCTTATAGAGATTTTAGGTTCATGTTGGAATTGGTGTTAGGAATTTTTTTTGAATCATCAAAACATGTTTCTTTGTGCAGGGGAGGAAATAAATCATTTATTAGCTATGTCTTGGAGTAAGGATTATTTTATTTTTAGTGTTGTAAACTGTGCAAAGTACTCTTGATTATGTTGCCTTCTGAAGCATTGTTTTGGTATATCTGAGAATGAAGTTGTCAAAGAGATGGTAGGGAGATCTGTTGATAAAAGTATGAGGAATTATTTTGGAATTTGAAATGAAAGCAGTATTTTATACCTTTTTAGTACTGTTTAAAATTTTTGTGCTTTATAAACATGTTGCTGTGTTTATATGAAATTAAAAGTAACTTAAATCTACTGATTATGAAGCCAGGAAACATAATCATAAAATTTTCTGCCCATAATTATATAAAAGAGTAACAATTACCATTATTTTAATGCTAATCTTTAAAATGATTTTAATGCTAATCTTTTTTTTTTTTTAAGTTGATGATTGTAATATAGGCAGTTCCCAACTTGATAAATGCTTAGTGCTGTGTATGTGCAGGCAATGGAAAAAGTCTCAGTCTGAAGGCATAATGATTTCTCTTTTCATCCCTAGAATGAAGTGATTCAAAACCTCTATTAACCTTTTCAGGTCACCTAGAAAGGTGTCCAGAGAGGTTTTCTTTTTTTTTTTTTTTTCCAAAAGAAATTTCTTGCCTTAAATAAACTATCTCATCTCCATGTAGGTGGGAAGGAGATGTTACGGTGGAATTCATTTTCCCAGAGAAATTTATAAAGGTAGATAGGTTTGGTTGAAGTCAGTGTGTTGATTTTTCACCTAAAAAACATTGTTGATTAATATATTTAGCCTTTGAGGATAATCTGAGAAATAACTATTATGTACGGCTTTTTTTTAAATGGGAAAATGAGTTCTAAGCATGCTGTTTGGAGCATAACCTATTTGAAAGTTGGAGACTGCCTGTACCCAACTAGATAATCAATTGTTTTTAATGCTAATAATCCTTAAAACTAGAAGTGGAAAATTGTGTTGAAAACAAATGCATTATTTATTTATGCATTTTTAACCATATAAATATTAGAATTATTTTTATGTGTGGTCATAATTTTTTGGTCTTTTTTATTTTGGAGGAAAATGAATGGTAGTCTTTTGCATTTGTATATTTGATTTCCTTTAAAAAGTCACATCCATTATGTTATTTTACTAATGAAAAATTGTGAGATATTATCTAAAACATGTTAATTACAGTTGTTAATCATAAACACTTAAGAAGATGATTATTATTCCCAGTTTACAGATGAGCAGACTGAACAAAGCTTGAGAAAGATGTGACTTGCTGAAAAGCATGAGCCCTTCTCCTCAGAATTCATTTTATATAGGACTTCTAATTTTCTAGTTCCATTCATGACATCCATATTAAAATAACTCCAAAGAAAAACACTTGGTACCTGTTAATGTTCATCAGTTTGAAGTAGATACTCTTTTGAGTGGTAAGATTGCCAGTGTTGGCCACAATAATTCACCAGTGAAGTCAGTCACCACAACTTTACCAGTACCTTCTGATAGTTTCACTGGCTGTACAGTTTTGTTAATTATAAAGCTTCCTTTTAAAAGTGCTGATTGATTTTAAATAGTTGAATAGTTAGTAGTAGGTTAATAATTTAAGTTTGTTCAGCAGTCCTCATATTTCTTCATGTATAACTTCTTGAAAAATGAGGATTTAGGTTTGATACAGATACAGTGATTTAAGATCAGGAATTGTCTTAACTTTTTTCTGCTGAGAAATGTGTTCTTTAGTATATTTCTTATAAGTCTCATGTACAAATTGAATTGCTATTTAAAACATTAAATATTAAATCAGCACACTTAATTTTTAGATTAACATTGAAACTATAAGAAAATAATTTTATCAAAGTTTATTGAAGCAAATGTTATCTCTGGGATGTCAGTTATTTCTATGTCTATTGGTTAGTAATGGAAATTAGGACTATAATTGTTTCATGGTGTAATTGGGGCACATCTTTATCAGTGGAAAACCAATATTACTTTAAATCAGTGTTTTAATTTTATATTGACAAAGCTACTGTATTCTCTGAATTTTTATTAATAGTTAAAAAAGTGAAATCTAGCTTTTAATTTTAATTGATTCATTGAGAACAATTTTAATTAAAATATTGAGTCATAAAAATTTCTTTATTTAGAATTAATGCAAGTTATTTACTTGCAGGACAGTTTTCTTACCTCCTAAGTGAGGAAATCATCTTTCTTAAAGTGTTGATGTTTTCAGGGTTGAAGAGATGAATAATACTTGAGACTTTTTTTTTTTAATTGACAATTTGGGTGTTTTTTTTTGCCAAAGAAGCTGCTAATATAGTATCATATCATTTACCTGTGAGGAATTCAGTTATATAAATAACTTCCCATAGTCAGTGGTTCGACTTTGTCTTACTGAGTTACTTAGAGTCTCTTAAGAAGATTAGCTTACAGTATATGATTGACTGTAACCTATTTACAAAGCTCTTCTTTAAGGTTATAGTAATATATCAATTTTCTGGCTTAAGTCATGCTCTCCCATCTTTTTAAATAGTTTTTAACAATGAGACCTTTTATTCTACGTTGTACTATATATTTTATAGCGAATAGATTTATACAATTTAACTTTTTTCATAATTCATATAATAAAAGTTAATTACTATACTAGTTTATATATAATTTTATTTAAAATAATATTTATACAAGCATTTGAATAAGTATTTTATTCTAGTCTGACTAAACAAGATTGATTTTATCTCCACTTGTTAGCTTAGAAATACAGGTTTTTCAAACTAATTCAGGTAAAATATGTTAAAATACAGAAAGTTTAGGTTTTTTTGTGAAATACTACTAATAGTTATATAGGAACTAAAGGATGTATTTATGAAGTTACTTACTGGTTAAATAAACAGGGTCTCAACTATGACATATTAAAGTCCAAGTTTTGTTAATCAGATGTCATGCTGAATGCTTATCAACTCTGGTAGACTTAAGAAACTTGTCTTTTAGATGCTCTTGATATTTAACCTGGTGGAATGCTCTGCTATTTTAATCTTTGACACAGTTTTTAGGCAATCTAATTTATTTATTTAACTTGTTCAACAGCTTACAAGCAACTGCATGAAAGACTGCTTGAAGGAAAGGAAATAATATAGAAAGTATAATTTTTATGGATTTTAGTTTGTTGTAGGAAATGATGAATTTCTCTATTGTTTAAATATTTTCCTAATTAATATTGTTATCACCAAGTATACTAGTATTTGAAAGGCACCCAGTCAATTAATTTTTTTCTTACATTCCACAGATGTGTTCAAAGCAACATTGTTTTGTTGACACAAGCCTTTAGAAGAAAGTTTGTCATTCCTGACTTTATGTCTTTTACCTCTCACATTGATGAGTTATTTGAAAGTGCTAAAAAGCAGTCTGGAGGAAAGGTAACATTTTTGATGTGAATATTTTCCTAAACCAGTTATTCAGTAAATTCACTCAACTTGAGTTATAGAAATTAAAGTTGTAGAGTTTTCTTGTGTTTTGCTAATTAAGAAATTTAAGTTGAAGCTGCTGGATTAAATTCTTTTAAAATACTTTATTCAACTTTGTTTTTGGGCTACAAAGAAATCTTAAGAATTCTTTTTCATTTTCAGATGATTGAAATGGCTGTAAATCTTTAATTAATAAAAAAGTAACTTTATTAAGAATTTCTATACATGTGATATCCTCGAACATTAAATGTGTCTAGTTTTAAAAATTCTCTATTTTAATTTTTTTCTGTGTCATACTATGAAACCCTGCTATCATAACTTTGATTAAAGAAATTCTGTTTCTTTATCTTTAAAAAAAATCAAGTCTTAGTTTCTTTTTTAAACTGTGCTTTTCTAGAAAGAGAGAATGCATTGAAAAACATACAGGATGACGGAGACTGAGAGAAGTCAGTTAAATCTCACCTATAATCCTCAAGTCTCTTCTGCTTTTAGTTTTTATGAATATTGTTATAAAAGATAGACCACAAAGCCACTGAGTACTATAAAATAGCCTGGCTACAATTGAGATAAATTTTTTGGTAGAAGAAATACTATTTGCTTGTATTCTGTTATTTTGTTCTGATATTTTGTATAGGTTGCGGATTATATTCCTCAGCTAGCCAAGTTCAGTCCTGATTTGTGGGGTGTGTCTGTGTGTACCGTAGATGGACAGAGGTGAGTTTATTTCAAATTCATAAAAACCAACTTTAAGCCTTAAATTTTGCATAACAGTGAGCATGAGGGAGAAAGGAACATCTTCCTTCTATGATGGAAATTAGCCCTAACATGACAGAAATTCAATAATGTAAATAAGTTTAGATTTTAATTTAATTTCTAAAAGCTTAACTGAAATAGTCTTTAACTAAATTTTATGAGGCGTTTCATCTTTTTCACGGTTATAGCCTTCTTATTTGAGTCTGTATTGTTCAAATACCTGCAATTACAGTTTCCTTAGGAAAAGCAGACTTGTCAAAACATGAAATTCTTCACTAAGGAACTGACCACTAATAAAATTTGTTCCCATTTCTCAGCTTAACATTAGTTACCCAGTCTGTTATTGTCTTTGTTCTTCATGCTCCTGATGTGAGTGGCATGATAGTTAAGATCGTACGGAATGATAATAATTTATTTCCGTCTATCATTTGCCAGGTCAAGAGTCATTTGCAAGCTTGTAGAATCTTGTGAGTTCATGAAAGTGATCTTTGGGAAGTGTTCACACTGTAGGCACAGCCACTGACAAATGAGGATATAGAAGAATTATAAAAAGGATAATGAGGTGAAGGCACTTCAAAGAGACTGATTGGTTTTCAAATCAATGAATTATGTGAAGCCCTTGAAAAATTGATAAAGTTCTGGAATATTTTTTCAAGAATGACTCCTTTTATTATGCTGTGAGTCAGTCATAGGGATTTATGATTGTGTTATAATTTAGTTTTGTCAAGTCTGAAAAATTATGCCAAAAAAGAAAAATCAATTTTTTAAATTCATTTGAAGACTTAGCTCAGAGTTATAATCTTCGTGTTTTATTTTTGTTTTAGTTTTTACTAAGGTAGTATTTCTTTATAAAAATATTTTTTTAAGTTTATTTATTTTGAGAGAGGGAGAGAGAATTTCAGGCAGGCTCTGCTCTGTCACCATGGAGCCCAATGCAGGGCTTGAACCATGAACCTCAGATCATGACTTGAGCCAAAAGCAAGAGTCAGACACTTAAGTGACTGAGCCATTCAGGCGCCTGGTATTATTTTTTTTTTTTAATTAAATGTAATTTGCATAAAATAAGGTGTGCAACCCCTAAATATTTACAGTTTGATGAATTTACTTCAGAGATGTAATTTTGTCCTAAGTTCTGTTAAAACCACAAGTCATTTAGCCTTATAATGCCTCATCTTTTTTAAGATAATATCCCAGTTATAGCTTTTCCTCCAATTTATTAAGTTTTGATCTTTTAAGTACCTTCATTCTAAGTGATCTTTTTATTTTTTTACTAATTTTCTTTCTCAGGTATTTACAGTAAAAAGATATATGGCTTAGCCCATTCATTTTTAAGGTATCTGAGGCCCACAGTTTATCTAATATTGGCAGAGGTGAAACTAATACCTAAGTTTCTTAACTTCTAGTTTGTTGTTGCCTCCATTATGATAAGCTTTTATCCTAATCTGGACCTGTAAAATGTGTTAAACAGTCATTGTGTGTTGAATTAAATGTTGGGTGCTATGAAAGGACACAAATACACGAGAAGACATGGCTTTATTCTTATGGATCAAATTCTAGTTTGGAGTGATAGTCCTGTTTTTGTATTTGGAGGAAATGGTTATCGTGTAATAGGAATTTTTATGTTTGGAGGAAATGATTATAACACAAAGCTTGCACTTGCACATGATTTCTCTCTCTTTTTTTTAAGAGTGAGAGAGCGAACAGGCATGTGTTCATGCATGTGCATGAGCGTGGGAGGGGCAGTGGGGAGGGTGAGAGAATGTTAAGCAGGCTCCAGGCTCAGTGTGGAGCCTGATGAGGGGCTCGATCTCACAACTGTGAGATCATGGCCTCAGCTGAAATTGAGAGATGGACACTTAACTGACTGAGCTACTCAGGCGCCCCTGTTCTTTCTCTTCTTAAAGATTCTGTGTGTGTAAAGATGATTCTTTTAGTTTAGTTTTCTTATGTGGATAATTGTAAAAGTTGACTTCAGACTAGAACATATGTATTTTTATTTATTTAAAAAAAATTTTTTTTTTTAATTTATTTTTGAGAGAGCAAATGGGGAAGGGGCAGAGAGAGAGAGAGAGAGAGAGAGACAGAGTCCACAACAGGCTCCCGGCTCTGAGCTGTCAACACAGAGCCCGATCTGGGACTCGAACTCACGAGCTGTGAGATCATGACCTGAGGCGAAGTCAGACACTCAATTGACTGAGCTACCCAGGCACCACAGACATATGTATTTTAAATCCAAAGGTAATAAGACAGGCTCTTGTCAGGTTTTAGAATGATTGTCAAGTTGGACTTAGAGTCTGAATTAGAAATTATTCATAAACATAGGAAAAATATTATATACTTCTGCTGTCTATGCATGTGTAGTTATATTCCATAATATATTTAGAGGAGAGGTGGCCCTCTGATGTTTCTTTGCCCTCTGATGTCTCCTCTAATCCTTTTTTGCCCAGGAGTGGTTATTAATAGTACCCAGTTTCACTATGAATGAGTTTCACTCTGAATGAATGAGTGCCTGGTCTGTGTTGGGGCAAAGTTCAGGGCATCTGGGATACCAGTGAATAAAACAAAAGATCTCTGCCCTTGTGAAGTTTACATTATAACAGGGTCAGTCACAGGTTTTCTATTGTTTAACCTATTCTGTATTCATATGCATCCCAGTTTGGTAACATAAAGCTTTCTTTTTCTGTTGTTTAGAAGTGATAATGGTGGTAATGATGCCATTAATGCCAGCTCTAACACAGTTTGTAAAACTGGATGCTATTTCTTTTAACAGGGCTGGAATTGTGCATAGATATGGATGAGGCATTTACAGGCAAGGTTTCAGAGAATGGTGTTGAATCCAAACTGAACTTTGTTTAAAAACTAATAAGCATGGTGTAGTCATGATGAAAGCTATGAGTGAAGAGGTGGTGACTGATTTCTAAAAGGACTAGTTCATTTTGTATGATTTAATACAGGTAGGAGTAAGGAGGGCCATACCCTCTTGCCCTCACAGGAAAATTTTCACATTACTTAGTTATTATCTAATTCTGAACCATTCTATTACCCGAATAGTTTTAAGCTTTTGCTTATTTTGCAGCATTCTTCTTAAAATTTATATTTATTCTTTAATATCCAAGTTAACTTGTGGTTGAATTATGGGAAAACCTTTGTAAATTAGAATTAACGTAAAAATAACTCCAGTTATTTAGATATTTTTCCAGTTGATTTTAATTATTTTTTAAATCTGCTTTTAAATAGGCATTCTATTGGAGATACCAAAGTTCCATTTTGTCTTCAGTCCTGTGTAAAACCTTTGAAATATGCAATTGCTGTTAATGACCTTGGAACAGAATATGTGCATCGATATGTTGGGAAAGAGCCAAGTGGATTAAGATTCAACAAACTGTTTTTAAATGAAGATGGTAAGAATTACATAAAAGTTAGAAAAAGAAATACCTCATTTTCCTATTTGAATCTAAGAAGTTGTTTTTTTGCTTTTTTGAAGAAAATTAAAAGTATTAATATTTTTGTGTTCATTTCTCATGGAATTTCTGTAAAACCCATATTACTACTGTTAAAAATGTTATTTTAGGCTTCTCATACCACTGGAAGTGAGCTAGGGGAAGATGAGAGCAGGGAGTAAAGTTTTGACTTCACTTCATAAACACGTATAGGAGAATATCTTGTAGTAAAATCTCACAGTATCTGAGATTTGCTCTAAAATAATTCAGTGAGTATAGCTAGGAGTGCTGGGTGTGATTATAACTATATGTTGGTAATTCTTAAGGCTAACTGTAAGGTGTTTCTATTGTATTCTTTCTACATTTCTATATTATATGTATTTGAAAACTTCCAACATAACAAGTTTTTATGGTGGCCCCATAATGAATAATTGTGCTTTTTTTCTCTTTCATAACATTTAATATTTGAAAGAACCATCTTGCATTAAATAGTTGGATAACTAACAAGTCTTACTACTTAATGGGAATTCAAAAGGAAGTGGGAGGACAAAGGTAGTTATTTAGTACTTTTGATCTGGTAGAGGTTTTAAATCTAAACACCAGCCTGTGTATTGGTTGCTAAATCTTTCAGACATATGCTAAGTTTTTTTTTTTTTTTAAGTTTAGTCATTTATTTTGAGAGAGAGCGCGTGTGTGAGTGGGAGAGGGACAGAGAGAGGGAGAGAGAGAGAATCCCATGAAGATTCCATACTGTCAGGACAGAGCATAACTCAGGGCTTGAACTCATGAACTTTGAGATCATGACCTGAATCAGAATCAAGAGTCAGAAGCTTAACTGACTGAGTGAGCCACCTGCCCCAGCCCACCAGGTTCCTCACTTGTGTGTGATGAGTTAATACAGAATTGAAGAATTATGTGTTAGGAATTCAGTGTTGCAATAACGGTTGTGAGAAATACTCTTTTGTATTTTTTGTTTGTGCTGGGTACAAAATGAAATGTGCCTTATACTTATTATTGTTTTATTTTTTTAATGAAGTTAAAAGAATGATATTTCTTTGTGCTTTTCTATTTTTTTTTGGAGCTACTACATTTTCTTACCTACTTTACCATAATCTTTCTGTCTTGATGCTACATTTGATTTTATGGAGATTACCATAAACTAACAATTTCAGGAAGGACATCATATGCAGAAGTACCTTATTTATCTATTAAACTCACTGACATGCAGATTTAATATGGAAATAATTGATATTTTTTTCTATTAAGATTAAACATTTTATAAGAAAAATTAATATTTTCCTATGTAAGTCAGAATAGAATAATCTAATTTTTTTTTAATGTTTATTATTTATTTTTGAGACAGAGACAGAGCATGAACGGGGGAGGGTCAGAGAGAGAGGGAGACACAGAATCTGAAGCAGGCTCCAGCCTCTGAGCTGTCAGCACAGAGCCCGAAGTGGGGCTCGAACTCACAGACCGTGAGATCATGACCTGAGCCAAAGTCGGATGCTCAACCGACTGAGTCACTCAGGCGCCCCAGAATAGAATAATCTAGGTGGTTCTGGTGAATTGATTGATTTTGAGAGGTATTTAAAGAATAGAAATGAGCAAATATAAGAATTTGAATGTGAAGACATATTTGGGAAACAAAAATAAATAAAATGGGCATGGAGTAAGTGAACTTAACATTATAGTAATATATTTTTTTGCTCTGTACATTTATGATTTTAAAAATTATAGTTTACTGATAGTAATCTATAAGAAAAAAATCAAGAACTCAGGAATTTAGCACTGGTTTATAATAATTGAAATATGAAGTTTAAAAAGAGGTTTTACCTTGATATTCTTTGACTTTTTCCAAGCTAGTACCTCCCACCTGAGCCAATACCAGAGTCTTACAAGTAATGGGAAAGTGAAGACCTCACTATTCCCCTTCTTGCTGAGTTCTCCATAGGTTCTGTGCTCTAGAATTTTGGTTTTAAAACTAGCTTCAGCAAAAAAACAATTATAGGTCTTTTTCATATTTAAAACTTCAGTGGTAGGTTTATGGTGAAATTATATGCCTTATGTGTCTGTGTGTCTGTGCATTTAGCATTATTATAAAATTAAAAATAAAACAAATGTACTTATATTGTCCTAACTTTATAAGATTGTAGTAAGTTAAGAGTAATATGAATATAATGGATAAAGAAATTATAGTACTCTTTTTTATTTTAGCGAGAAAGAGAGAGTGCATGAGTAGGGGAGAGGGGCACAGGGAGAGTGTGAGAATCCCAGGCAGGCTCCATGCTTAGCGTGGAGCCCAACACAGGGCTCTGTCCCACAACCCTGGGATCGTGACCTGAGCCAAAATCAAGAGTTGGACCCCCAACTGACTGAGCCACACAGGCGCCCTATAGTACTCTTGTAATATTGGTAGTTTTACAACATAAAAATGTTTTAGTCCTCTGGTGGAAAGTTAGTTGATACTTTCTGTCATTATAGTTGAGGAAATAAGTTACTTGATGGAGATACCAATTTTGGAAACAACCATCTCCTAGTGAAGTCTTTATCTTATAGTAGAAATTAGATTAATCAACAAATACATATATAGTTTTCTTCCCCTGTATTAATAGCTGTGGAGGGTAAATGGACCTGGGTTCTTGAGTAACTTATCTAGCTAATACTAAAGGATATGGGTAACAATTACATACATCTAATGCATGGAGAAAAAAGACTTTTATAAGTGTGTAATTGACAGAAGACAAAATGTATATGTTAGTTTATATTGTAGAGGATTTGAGAAAGAAGAGGAGTTGAATTAATTTACGTGAGGAAGACAGGACTGAATTGTATATACAAAGAACAAAGTTTGGTTGCTTGGGTAAGTGGGTGGTGTGGGATTAAACCATATATAGAATATACTTTAATTTTTATATGGTTCTTAAAAATTCTAGTATAATACTTAAAGTATAAATATTCATATTGAACTGTGAAATTAATACTTTTTAGGTTCTTCAGTATATGCATTAGCAACCTTTGACTTAGCCTCGGTTATGAACCTCATCTTTGTAAGGTTCATATTTGATTAGCAGTTTGAAAAGCTTTTGCTAGTGTAATATAAAAGAACTTTCTGCATGTTTTTTTTCCTTTGGAAAGAATAAGTACTTACTAAAGCAGTTTTGTGCCTTCTAGTTAAAAGTGTCCATAAATTTCAGATGCGGCCTATGACCATTTTGTCATTATACCAAGCTAATATATGCCATTACTTCAGTTGATAGCTTTTATTAATTAGCTTAAGTTTTATTTCTGCTGTCATGAGTATTTTTAAATTAAGAATTCTAAATGGAACCTTTTACCTCTCCCCTCCTCCCTACAGTGGAGAAGGAAACAAGTAGGTTTCACAGTGATAGGTTTTAGACTGAAGTTTCAGACTGCAGTAATGCTAGTGTTATATTATAATATCTGGTGTATTTCCAAATACTGAGGTATCTGCCTTTTGAGCCAAAGGCAGAGAGAACAGTTGCTTACATCTGAAAATTGCACTGTCATCCCATGAAATGCTTTTAGTGTTCTTTGAAAGATCTTCTTGAATGCAGCTTATGTGGTATTTGCAGAATCTTTATGATTTAGAAAATACTAAGTGCACACATTTATGTGGTACCATTTGGAATATACACATTAACTGCCTTCTGAGGCCCTAGGGCCTATACATGATAATGTCAAAAAACCATGAATGGACAGACACATAAACATATACACAAATACAAGTATAAACTAATTTAGCACAGCCTGATTTCTATATTCTATTTTCTGTCTCTGTTTTTTTTTTTTTTTTTTCTTCAGGTGAACAATACTGAAAAATTTTTGTTCCTTGGCTTCCTCTTGCCATGTAGTACTTTGACACTAATTGCTCTCATTTTGTATGATCTCAGAGAAAGCAAACTTCTCTTAGCAAGATTTGGAATAGGTGAAATCTTGATTGTAAATACTCTGGTATTATACTAAATTTTAACATTTGGAACTAATTGTCATCATGGTTAACCCAAAATGTATAGTGTTTAAGGCATAGCTACTACATCACATTGTTGATCTTACGTTGAGGACAATTGGTAGACTGTATGTTACCTAACTTTTTGTCTTTCTTTTTTAAATGAACGAAAATTTTAACAACTATATTGGGAAGTACTTTATATGCCATATAATTCACCCATTAGAGTGTACAATTCAGTGGCTTTTAGCATATTCACAGAATTGTGCAACCATCACCAAAATTCATTTCAGTTTTTAATTTTTATTTATTTGGGAGAGAGTGAGCATGAGAGTGGGAGGGGCAGAGAGAAAGGGGGGAGAGAGAGAAACCTAAGCAGGCTCTGCGCTGTCAGTGGAGAGCCCAATGCAGGGCTCAAACTCATGAACCGTGAGATCATGACCTGAGCCAAAGTCAGACACTTAACAGACTGAACCACCCAGGCAATTTTGGGACACTTTTGTCACCCCAAAAAATACCCTGTACCCAGTGAGTACCCATTTTAATTAGTTGAGTACCCATTTGTCTTCTACCCCTGGCACTAGTTATCTACTCTCTGTCTCTATAGATTTGCCTATTCTGGACATTATATATAAATGAAATCCTATGATATTTGGTCTTTTATGACTGGCCTGTCTTACTTAGCATGTTACTTTTAGAATTTTTTTTTAATGTTTATTCATTTTGGAGAGAGAGAGAGTGAGCAGGGGAGGGGCAGAGAAGAGGGAGACACAGAACCTGAAGCAGGCTCTGTGCTGAATCTTTATGTGGAACTCGAACCCACAAACTATGAGATCATGACCTGAGCCAAAGTCAGACGCTTAACTGACTGAGCCACCCACATGCCCCAGCATGTTACTTTTAAAGTGCCTTTATGTTCTGGTATGTATCAGTACTTCATTTTTTAAAAATTGCTGAATAATGTTATCTTCTATTGGTAATAATACCACATCTTATTTATCTACTCATCAGTTGACAGGACGTTTGAGTTGTTTTTCACCTTTGACTATTATCAGTAATACTTCTGTGAACACTGCTGTACAAGTATTTGTGTGCATGTACATATTTATTTCTCTTGGCTGTATACCTGGGAATGGAATTGCTGGGTCATATGGCAACTCTTTGACAGTTGAAAACTGCTAGGCTGTTTTCTAGAGCTCAGAATTATTTAGTCATAGGTTCATCTTACAGAAGATAACTTGCTTAAAATTTAAGGAGGCTAATAATGTAGCAATAACTTAATAAATTCTGTTGGATTTGTCAAGTTAGATAAGAACTTGTTCCCCCCCACTCAAATGAAGCACTACCACAAACAGATAAATTAGTAATCGTACTTTTAAATAAATGTTTTCAGTGCCCTAAGAGGTTTGTGTTTGGCATTTGTGCAATGCCATGAATGGAATGTAATCAGTTGAGGTTTGAAATTCTGTTTGTTGTAAGAATTAGAAGAGGTGGGATTTGAGATGAATTTAAATTTTAAGTAATTTTTAAAATAAATACATCTTTATTGTCAGGAAATATAGAAAGAACAGAATACAAATCCCCTGTAATATTTTTATAATAGATATATCTCTTTATAGTGTTTCTGTTTTCTTTTTCTGCGTGTGTATGTGTATATACATAAAAACAAAAATAAAGCACTTTTAAAAAGCAAGATAGGCTTTTTTCAAGGTTATTTTTATAGTAACGTTGTATGAATGCCTAAGGATGTGCCATATACATTCAAGCATTTTGTGTGTGCTAATTCATTCAAGCATTATGTTCACTGAGATGTTGGTGCTATTTATTACTCCCAATTTACAGTGATAAAATTGAGGCACAATGATATTCAGTTACTTGCTCAAGATCAGATAGGTAGTAAATGGTAGAGTTAGGAAATTTGGATGTACTCTTACACTATTATTCACTATCTTTCTGTACATGAATCTTTGTTTTCCTATATAATTATTATGGAAGTGTATTACTGGTTTGATAAGTAAGTGACTAAATGTATCCCTTCACCCTTTCTTTCCCTCCCCCCAAAAGAACTGTAACATTATCTTACATAAAGAAAATATATTTTCACGAGAAGTACCTATATAATGGAACATGATATCAAATATTCAAAAAAATGCTGTTGTTTTTATATTTTACAGATAAGCCACACAATCCTATGGTAAATGCTGGAGCAATTGTTGTGACTTCATTAATAAAGGTAAAATGTTGACAATTCCTTTTAACCTAGTAAGTTTTTAAAAATAAGGCATAAAGATGAATATTGGGTTATTTATGTAGAATTGTGAAAAGTTTTGGTGTTACACTTAATCTTATGGTGAAACCTTAAGATTCATATTTACTTTGAAATAAATGTAATTTCAAGAACAAAATTTAAAACCGATGACTCATTGTAAGAATTGCTCAGTTACTCTTGACCTGAAGATCTGGCAAAAAATCAAAAAGAAGTCTCTGCTGAACAATAGGCACAGAGGTTTTTCTTCCTAAAGTTTTGATATTTTTTTTTATTCCTGTTCCTTTTGGCTCTTCGAGAATGAACAGATGTTAACACAATTAAAAGCATTTTACTGTTTACTGTTTGTCATCAGCATATGTAGGAACAAATGTTCTGGTACTTTGTGTTAAGACAAAGTACATTTACCCTTGAATATTCTGAAGTCCTTTCTACTCAAGAGCTACATTCCAATTTTCATTTGAACTTCTTTCATTTGTTTTGCTTATTATCATAACTAAAATAAGTAAGACTTATTCCAATTATTAAGTTATATTATTTTTCTTATGCTTTGTTTTACATTGTACGTTTTAGTTGTTTTAGTGTCTACTTTGCCTTAATAATTGGAAGCTCTGTTGTTGTTTGGAATAAGTATTTGAAAATGGTTTTGTTGTGTGATACTATTTAGATTTTTAATTTCTAATTATAAATTTCATTTATATTCAAATATATTTCATTTATGTTTGGAACATTTATATACTTCAGTAAATCTATGCATATCTTTTCCAAGCACGAAAAAAACATAACTACATGGCTTTGTAGATGCATTAGTAAGGATGTGATACCCTGGTTTACACAAAGAGTGTTTGGATATGAATTATGCCCTTGGCCCAGTTAATAAAAATAGGTCTAATTTGTATGCTAGAAATCGTCTCCTTCATGAATTTTAGATGTTCATGAGAAAAGGCTTTAAAATAGAAGACTACTATCATAAGAATTATGTATGTTTAGTTGTTATTTTAGGGCAGATACTTTGTAAGCTTTGGCCCTCTTAATCCTTGTAACTCTAGTTAAGTAGATATGATAGCCAAGTATTAATTTTTATTGTAACTAATTTTAATAGGCTATGGAAATTTTTATTTTGCCTATTGTAATATCTAACTATTCATGACTTTCACATTAGGTAAAAGTTGTCAGCTTGAGGTAACATAGTATTTGTTTATTGTAGAAAATTGTAATACAAACCTGTACTAGGCACAGCCCTTGTAGAAGGTAGACACAAGTAAATGGGCCCTTACAGTGAAATCCAGTGAACACTGCGATGAGAAAAAGTCTAATTAATAATTGTTTAGATTTGAACAAGTTAACTTAGAGGTAAGGAAAGTTGGGATAGTATAATGTACTTGTTAATGCTTGATGAGAAAACCACTAGGATGGTTCCAAACCTTTTTTGAGTGTTCCCAGAAAAATGTTTACATACTGTAATTTTCTGTAACCTTTGGGGGAGTTCACAGACCCTTTGATGCTGATCCACGAATCCCAGTTTAAGAACTCTTACATTGGAGAAAGATTAACATAGCACACCAAATAGTATTTTCAGGAAAGGGCATCTGTATATAATTTAAAAAAGCCTTCCTTAACTGCATGCAATTAAACATCTTCTGTTGATTCATGGGTTTCATATATACTACACTGAAACGCTGCATGTGAGAAATGCATGTCTAGTCATATCACACCATCACTTTATTAGTTTCACTTATCATGTTTAGTCATGAGCCATGAACGGTACATTGGGCCACATTAATGAACACTTAGAAACAGTTAAAAAAAAAATGCATACACATAAGTGTGGTTCAGTATCCAACAGTGCAAAAATTTAACTGAGTCATCTTGTATTTATAAATTTGATCAGTGATTTTAAAGATGCAAACAGTTTTAATTTACTGACAAATTTGAAAATAAGGCTTTTGGGGTATAGTTCATATTTAAGGTCACTTTCTTAGAATTTTTGTTTTGTTTTCAGAAGTGTTTCACAAGTTTCTTTCTTTCTTCCTTTTTTATTGAAGTTCATCTAAATCTTGGAGGGGTAAGCCTTATATATCTTTGTAAAACTGCCCCAGAATGTAATACCTTTTTTTTAGGCTGTTTTTTAAAAAGAATTCAGATCTCCTCTAAATATCTGTATGTGATCTATGCAAGTTGTTGTATGATCACATAATATTTATGAATTGGTAATCGAAATTGAGTTAGCAAAACCATAGCCAAACAAGGGTCTTCAAGTCCAGCCTTCTTTATATAGTTGCAATGAGGAAACTGAAACTAGATAAGGGCTAACAGCAGAAGAGTTGGGCTTGAGCTAAATCTCCTGGTTTGTTTACTCTTCATTAGAATTCACTCTGACATATTTAATGTAGGTGTTTGCTGTTTCTCTTGATAACATCTTTGTCTTTACCTAGCATTGTTATATTGTCCTAAAGGAAAAGTTTTATTTTCTTAATTTTAACTTGTACAAATAATAACTTACTGGCTTAAAAGTCACATCTAATTTTTAGTGGGGGTAATGTAGGTCTTCTTTGGACATTAGTCAGTGCCGACTATCTGTAAAGGAACTTAAGCCTTTTCTCAAGGAGCTTGCATTTGAGTATCCAAAGCATGCATATTTTACCATGGCTACTAGATGTGAATTTTGTTTTTTAGCTCTTAGTTGATGACCTTAAGGCTATTTTTTGCTTTCAAACTTAAACTCAGTTATGGTGCTATTAAAACATTCTCCTCATGTTAGTCTTCTCTCTCTCTCTCTCTCTCTCTCTCTCTCTCTCTCTCTCTCTCTCACACACACACACACACACACACACACACACACACACACACAAATTAAGTAGAGTCTTTAGTAAGACTCTTTATTTCTTAATTTTGTAGTATTGATATTTTTTCCTTGTAGGATTGGAGATGATCCTCAGGAAATGGGGGAAGAGGCAGAGCAAATGTTCAAAAGGATTAGCAGATTGTGGAAAAAAGGAGGATTTGGACAGAAGGAACCTGTTGCATAAATTCTTAACTACTAAACTTATAGGAAAACTCCAATATTTAAAATTTTAAACAAAGCTATCTAGGTAAATACCTTCAAAAAAAAAAACCAAATGTCATTTTGTACTTAAAATGCACAAAATTTTAAAAACTTTAAAAGTAATATTCTTTCTTTTTCTTTGTGGTAACTACTGAATTAAAGGAATACTTTTTGATGTAATTTGTTTTATCTGATAATGATAATATGGTTGCTTAATTTAAAGGGAAGAGTAAACAATTTGAAAGGAACACAGTTACTCTGGATGAAATAGCTGTATATTTATGTAATTTTTTTCTTTGCAGTGGTAAAAACTTCAACTAGTTTTAGTTTAAAAGTTTAAATCTTCTAATAACTTGAGGGTTAGGGTGGGAAAATGAGGAAAACCTACTAAAAGATAATTGCCATAGGTCTGCTATTTTATTTTATTTTACTTATTTTATATTTATTTATTTTTGCTTTTTCACTTTAAAGGGAAATAGTAAGTTACACTGTCTTCTGCGTTTATATCTCTTTATTCTAGTGGTACTTTCCAGTTTTTGTCATTTGAAGAAGCTTGATTTTTTTTAATCAGAAGTCTTTTTAAATTTAAAAATCAGATTTTTCTGTTATTAAAAGATAATTTAATCGTACTCCATGAAAATAAGATGAATTTAGTTAGTATGTACGTAGTGCTTCAGTTTAGTTATGTTAGCAATAACTTGTTGGACTTGTGAGCCATACTTTTAAGGCGGTTTGTGGCTCTGGGAAGTACTGGATGATGCCTTGGACTTGGTAATTTTATTGTGGTATTGTTTTTTCACTCCATGTTTATATCAGTCGGTTTGTTTGAATTTTGTTTTTTTTAATGAAAGGCAGATAGTTTATTGACATCAGAATTCACTTTTCTCTTTATATTTAGGGTTAATCTATATAATACTAAATTTAGAACATTTTTTACCTGTAATATCTATTTTAAATCTTCCAACTATTATTTAGCTTTAAAGCATTTTCTGTGGCAAGATTAAATTAAAAGTATTCTATAAATCATTTTCAGTTACCTCTTTTGCCTCTTTCCTCTGTGATCTCTAATTTTCTTTTTTTTTTTTTTAATTTTTTTTAATGTTTTTATTTATTTTTGAGACAGAGAGAGACAGAGCATGAGCAGGGGAGGGGCAGAGAGAGAGGGAGACACAGACTCCAAAGCAGGCTCCAGGCTCCGACCTGTCAGCACAGAGCCCGACGCGGGGCTAGAACTCACGGAGTGTGAGATCATGACCTGAGCTGAAGTCAGACGCTCAACCGACTGAGCCACCCAGGCGCCCCTGTGATCTCTAATTTTCAGTTGGCTTTTACACCTCCATACTTAATGACTGGAATCAAGTGATTTACTCACACATAACTCTGATTAATGCATTGACTTCAAATGAGTCATATTAGTATTAAACGTATTAGCAGATGTCCCTATTAACAGTAATGTTTTCACCTGTGTTTTAATGTATAATATACATAATTCGGGAGTATATTGTAAAAACCGGTTATAAAAACTCCAATATAATTATATTAATTCTTTTAATAGCCAGTGTTAAAAAGTCAGTGCCTATTTATCACATTTTCATTCATAAAGTTTTCTTCAATGAAATGAAAATTCTTTAAGTTAGAATAGGTATGTTTGCAGAAGAATTAACTCCTAGAATTTTCTAATCTCAGGATCTGATTACTTAACTACCCTTTTCAGACAAACCTTATAGTTTGCTTTTTAGAAGTCATTTGATCTCCACGATCCTGGAAGTCGTCTTTAACATATGAAAAATACTTTAGAAACTTCCTTATCTCTACTTCCCCAACTTAAAAGTAAATAATCAATCACTCCTCACAATCACAGTATAGTTCTTTCTGTCCATAGGTCCTGTCCCCTTGCTTTAATAAAAACACTTTTTCTCACTGAAAAAAAAAAATCATTTGGTGAATGGATTTGGTAAATCATTTGGTAAATATATTTTCTCCAATTTAGTTTTTAAGTTTTCCTACTGTACTTACCTATATAGCATTGTAGCTTTTTCTACAATTAAAATAACATATATAATATTGGTTGTATAGTGATTTAAAAGTGGGATAAACCTATTCCTGGTTATGGGAAGTTTTTTCCAAGAGATAAAGGGACATTGATAATTTTAAGACCAGTTTCCAAATTCCAGTTTTCATATATGTCTTTCTTAAAATTAGTCTGCCTTTGGTCCATATTTCCTCCCATTTTTCAAAAGAAGGCATACTTCTCATTTGTACCAATTTTTACTGTGGTACACTTTCAGGTTCTAAAAACCTCTTGGGCACCAGTGAAAGAGAACATTTTGAAATATTGGAGTGTTATTGAGGACATGAATCATTGTAATGAGTGGGAACAGCCCTCTTGTATATAGATTGTTTCCAGGTCTTTGGCTTCAACAAAATGGACAGAGGATCTAATCGAGTTGTTAGTTAATAAGAACATTAAGTGTAAATTTTAAGGATGGATTGCTGTGTGACTTTTACATGTAATATAGATATGTAAAAGAATTGAGTGATATTGCTGTAACAAAACCTTTCCTACTTCTATCTACTCATCTGTTGTCAGCAAGATTTCTCAACTCCTACCTCTGTAAAAATTTTAAATAGGAAGAGAATCTCTTTATTCTAGCAATAGAAAATATCCACTTATACATGAACTAATTAAAAATCAATTACTATTTCAAAGAGAAAAGAATATTCTAAAATAACAGTTTTGTAAATTAACATGAGACATTATTAATAAACATTTTTTCTTTAACTTTTTATGAAAAATTTCAAACATACTCAAAATAAACATAGTGTAACTAGCCCCTTTGTACCCATTCCTGGCTTCTAATTTTCATAGTATCTTGTCCTCCACTTCTCTGTACCCCACTACTAGATGATGATGGATTTTATTTTTACAGTTTGTATATTTGCTTTTAGGGGTTTACTCTATTTTGTATGTGTATGTGTATTTTTTCTAACATTTTTACAAATAAACTTTCTTCTGTTATTTTTTTGAAATTAAAATAACTTGACATTTTATAATGATTATTAGATCCCATATATTCCTGGGGTACATGAAATCTTTCCAAGAGATACAGGGGCAAATATATTTTGTTGACTTAAGTAAAATACTATTTTCACTGTAGATAGTAAGAACAAACATTAAACAAGTGCTTTTACCTTTAAATGGGGAAATTTTGGGGAAAGACTTTCTTGGGTCAACAAAATCAGTTAGTTTATTTTGTGTGTTTTTATATAATCCGCCTAGAACATTTCAAGTAGTTTATCCAAAAGGTTATATGATTGACAATGGTAAATATCAGTTTTTTGAAAAATAGCTTAGAAGCAAAACAATTTTAATTATGCTTTAATTTAGTAAGCTACAAAATAGGTCAAGCTTGTGACCATAGTCTAGAGTTGAAGCAGGTTTTTTTTCTTTTTATTAAACATGACAGCTTAATAAAGAAAATTTGTATTTGTTCTGTAGGGCACAGTTTAGGTCAGAGAATGGAAGTTCAGTATAACTTGTTTATTTTACATTGATTAATTGTATAATGGTAATTATCCATGTAACATCCCAATGCAAATGCTGACATCCTTTTCCAAAAGAGTTGTTTTTTTTTTTTTTTTTTTTGTGCGTTTTCTAAGGTTAAAAAGGTTTTTGTGGTTTAAATGTTGTTACATATTTTACAGCATTAGGATCTATGGAATATTTTGACAACTGCAACAGTTCAATGAAGTTGGTAATTTCTTCTTTTAATTATTTTTCATTGAACAGCTTTGGAGTTACATTTCTACATTTTGAATTCTGGTGTATTATAAGGAAAGAAAAATTAAAATATGTCAAAGGGCACTTTAGAGAAAATACATAGATAGTGATTACGATATGGCTGTAGCTAAATTATCCATCATTATCTTGTTTAAGCTTTGTTAATGCCTAATTTTGATGAAATAGTGTGGTGTTCTTTTCAGCTACTGATTGTATATGTGATTGACATTCTTTGGTAAATAAGTTGATTTGTAAGGTTTCACAGATTATCAGCCAGATCTTAATCCACTTGTAAAGTGGAGAATGAACCTGGCTTTATTCAGTTAAATAATTCTCTGGTACAGGTTTTCCCCATCATAATCAAATTTTAAAGTGTAATGTTTTGAAATTTTTAGGGTAAAGTTTAAAATTTTTGTTTTAAAATTTTAGTTGTCAAATTATTTTAAACCTGTTTTAAAAATTAGAGATGTATTGTTTCTATTGGGTGCATATCACCAATTAATACGTTTGATTTCAGATCTACATCTTACTGCTTTGTAAACTTCGCCGAGGTAAAAATGAAACCATTTGGCTACTTGAACTGATCTACATTACATAGGTTTTTCCTATTGACATTTGCAGTAGCTAACATGTCAGAAATAGAAGTGATGAAACAATACATCTTCCATGCTCTGAATTGGCATAATGCTAAATTCAAATGTAGCTAATTGTTTAGAGGCTATGAAATATATATTTTTTAGTTCACATATTGTTAAAACAAATGAGATACAAAAGGTAGAGCTTTTTTTATACTAGCAAAATGTATGCAGGATGTTTGCATATATAGAATTATAAAAGATTAGTTTAGTTTTGCAACATAACTCATCTTCCTAACTCTAATACTGGTTTGAGGTTATTTTAAAAATATGAGTAGATTGTTCTTACTTGAAAACCATAATTTATACTCAACTCTTTTCTAAGGGTGAAACTTTATTTTAAGTTTTTTTAAAATATGAAATTAAATAACGTATGCTCTAGCAGATTATGTGTTGTCATGAAATATAAGGGAATTTGGGGTAACTAAAATTCTGTAACTTTGGGTTGGGTAAAGCTTATACTTAAAATAAAGCATTCCCTTTGTAATTCAGACCCATTGTCAACATATTGGTATTAATAAAAGAACATGTAAAAAGTTTATGTAAATATTGAATTATTTTAGAAGTATTTCCTAGATTTAAAAGTACTAATGTACAGTATATTAATTATGATAGCAGTTTGAAATTTTGATAATTATACTCAGTTAAAACTTAAACTGTAGTGATGCCTGTATTAACATATTTATCTCATTTCTTTGCAGCAAGGAGTGAATAATGCTGAAAAATTTGACTATGTAAGTGCAATATAGAATTCAGTTTTCATGCTATATTTATATTCCTTAAATACTTGTTTTTTAATTACTGATACTTTCTAATTCTGGTTTATAGGTGATGCAGTTTTTGAATAAGATGGCTGGCAATGAATACGTTGGATTCAGTAATGCAACGTGAGTGTAATTTTTGACTTAGGTTTTTATAATGGGCCAGTCCTCTTTAAATTAACAAAAATATCTAGAGTATAGAATTCTATTAAACATTTTTCTAAATGTTTATTGATTTTTGAGGGACAGAGCATGAGCAAGGGAGAGGCAGAGAGAGAGAGAGAGAGAGAGAGAGAGAGAGAGAGGGAGGCAGAATCTGAAGCAGGCTCCAGGCTCTGAGCTGTCAGCACAGAGCCCGACATGGAGCTCGAACTCATGAACCGCGAGATCATGACCTGAGCTGAAATCGGACACTTAACCAACTGAGCCACCCAGGGACCCCTATAGAATTCTATTTTAAATGCTGTTTTGTCCCCGCCCCCCCCCCCAACCTCTCCCCTTTCTCTACATATATAATACATAGTGTATTTAGAATTAATCTGGTTTGGTCCTAGGGCTTACTTCAGCGAATAAATAATTACTTAAAATTTCGTCATTAAAGGGAAATGAATTATTTCTGAATTACCTGAGAGAACACTTAAATGCTTTATATAGGTTGGATAAACTTCTTGTGGCTATAAAGTTAGAAGGGACCCAACTTTCCCTTAAATTACTGAGAGTTACTCAATTTTCTTTTTGCCTGTAATACCTGTCTTACCTCTCTAAATCTCTCTGCCTGGCTAACTTAATTTTAACCCCAGTTTTTTATTTTGAAATTTGCCAGTCTGTAGAAAATTTGAAGGAATAAGCAATGGATATCTGGATATCTTTCACTTATATTTTCTGATTAATATTTTGTCTCATTGGCTTTTCCTCAACCTCTTTCTTTAGATAACTGTTTAAAACGTGTATTTCTGCACACACACACACACACACACACACGCACACGCGCACACACACACACACACATATGTAAATATACATTTTTTTTCTCTGAACTGATAGAAATAAAGTTGTAGACATCTCAACACTTCACCCATAAATAACTCAACATGTATATTCTGAGATAAGGACATTCTCCTACATAACCACAGTACCATCAACACATTAACATTAACATTAAGATCACTAACATTAATCGTAAGATGTCATTAATACATAAATGTACCAACTGTCCACCCCCTAAAAGCCTTTTATGACCTTTGCTTCCTAGGAATTAATCAAGGTTTGCACATTACATTTATGTCTCTTCTGCTTTTTTAAAATAGAAGAGTTTTCCTGCCCTACACCTTTGCTTTATAAAATTTTATTAAGTGGCTTTCTTTGAAGAGTGCCAACCACTTGTTTTACGAAGCAGGAATTAACTAACTTTCTCTGTGAAGGACCAGATAGTAAATTTTTCAGACTTGTGGGCCATATGGACTCTGGTTGCAACTACTCATTTCTACTGTTTCAGTAGGAATGCAGCCATGGACAATATGAGGTTGTGTTTCAAGAAACTTTATTTATAAAAACAGGCAGTAGGCTACATCTGGCCCATGGGCTATCGTGGATATTCCACATTTTGAATAGGTCTGGTTGTTTCCTTGTGGTTACATAAAGCTGAAACGGTTTTGGCATGAATACTAAATAGGTGATACTTTGTACTTCATGTTTCAGGAAACAAAAATTTTCAGGTTGTCTGCTCTACCAACTTTTATTCATCAACTTAAGCATCTTTCTAAGAAGTTTTTCATGAATCTCATCTCACCTCTCTTCTGTGCTATTATATTACCATATTTAATTGAGCTTACTCTATGTCTCACTGCCTCATCACCACCATAAGACTCTGACTTCCTTTAGACCTGGGTAGAAATGTCTTCCAATTCATTTTTGTATTCCTGTTATCCAGCAGATAATAGCCACTTGATAGTGTTTGGTGAACAGAACTATATGCTAGGCACTGTGATCATTGCTAAGCAGTTAGTTCTTTATGTACACCATGTTGAGTTTTTTTTTTTTTTTTTTAAGGTATGGCAAGTTGACAAGTTTATTTTCAAGAGCTTTTTCATATCCACATATCCAACATTGTTTTTCTAACCATAGAAACATTAAAATGTATAGTTAGGAGAGACTCTCCCCGCCCCCCACACACCTTGTGATTGATAATACAAAGTGTCTGTCACCCACAGTTCCTCTTTTGTCAGCAGCCTTATGGATGCTTGCACACAAGTTAAATCTGTCTAAATTAAAACTCATTCTCTTTCTTCTCAAACTACTCTTTGCTTCATGGATCCCCACGTCAGTTGATATCACTGTCCTTTCAGTCGACTGGAATAAAAATCTAGACTTTTGTATCAGACTTCATTCACCATTCCCCCTTTTCCCCATTAGGTTGAAAGACTTGCCGAAGTGCTCTCATGTTTGATCATAGCTCTCCTTCCATTCCTGTCACCACTACCTAAGTTCAGGCTTTCTATGGCTTTTATTACTTCAGTTTACTAATAACATAAGTCATCCTTTCTTTTTCCCCTTTCCCAGACTGATGTCAGAGTTATCCTTCTAAAATGTAGGTCTCAACAAGGTAATTTGATAGAAAGCCTTCAAGCTTTCATTTGGTATGCCATCAGGAGCCATTTTTAGATTTATCAGTCTTGATAATAATGTGGTCCCAGTCTCCTTTGTTAGTTTGATGGTTCTACACTCTTCTCCATGAACCCTATTTCTCAGATACATCAGAACATACGCCATTCTTCAGTGCAGTCCTGTCTTCTATACTTTTATAACTTTGTTCATGCTACATGGGATTTGCCACTGCCTAGGCTTCCCCCCGAAATCTGTTAATCCAACAAATGCTGAAAGGCCCATTTCATGTGTCCTTCCTTTAGTGAAATTTCCATGGATTCCTGCAGTTGGAATTGATTATTGTACTTTTGGAGGACCCAGAAGATTCTGCAGTTTCTTAGTGTATTTTTTAATGGTGGAATACTTGGTAATTTTAAACTTAGCTTCTTTATTCACAAAATATGAAGATTAGAAAGGGCCTAACCCATTTCAGTCCTTTCACAGCTGAGAAAATTAAGACTGAAAGAATTGTCAATTAAATGACTTCCCCAAAAACCACATAGCTAGCCTATTGACAGAACTGAGACTGAAACCCAGCAGTCCCGACTCTTAGGTCAGTGTTCTTTATACTATACTTTGCTATACAGTTACACTACAGGACAATCATACTTTTATAGAAAATAAGTAAATAGAGCAATTTTTTTCCTTCTAGGTTTCAGTCTGAAAGAGAAAGTGGAGATCGAAATTTTGCAATAGGATATTACCTAAAAGAAAAAAAGGTTCTTGAATTTTTTTGTTTCTATTTCAAATTATTGTTTTATTTAATAAAATATGTAAACATGTATGCTAAAAACTCAACGATAGGTTTTAAGCAACTGTCTATTACTATTTAATGTTTAGAAGTTTTTGCAAAATGCTCTTGAGTTAGTCGTTTCAAAATGTTAATATTAAATCAATTTAATATCTGGCAGTATTCAGATATTTTACTAATTACATTGATGCAAGTTTTTCTTAAGGATTAGCCCATTTTTCTGAAAGTGTGATGCCAGACTATTATTGATTACATTTGGTTTTTAAATTTTAAGTGGGTGGTCCAGTAACTTGCTTTATGAATTATGAATCAGTTTATCATTGTTAAACTAGTATCTAGAAATCTGTATGTAATGTAGTTTTGCTTTATTGTTCTTTATTATTTCATGTAAAAAGGGTTGTAAGCCTTTTTATAGGTTATATACTATTTTGTTATCAGTTAATACGAGACATTTGTATACATTTTAAATTTAGTCTTTATGTGTCTTACTTATGTGCATATATTCTTGTTTTTAATTGCCTTTCTATTTTTTCAGTGTTTTCCAGAAGGCACAGACATGGTTGGTATATTAGACTTCTATTTCCAGGTAATTTACTTCAACTCTATGAGTTGTGTATATAAATGGATGTGTCACATTGTGCAGAGTATAGATGTCTCTGAAATCATGGCTCTAGATTAAGATAAAATATATTTACCACTCCCCTTCTAAAAAGAGTCCTCATGAAAGGCATTCTCATGTTTTTTTCCTCCTAAAAATCATGCCTTAGAATGTAATAAGGAATGTTTTTTACTTTGTTTGAGAAGTATCAAAAATGGTATATAATTCCAGAAATTGGTTTGTCCTTATTAAAAACTAAGCTGATTTCTTAGCTTTTAAGTTTTGTTTTGAGGATTTGTTTGTTTCTTCATTGGAGGGTTCATATTCAGCATTTTATTTTATTTTATTTTTTTTATTTAAAAAAAAATTTTTTTTTTTAACGTTTATTTATTTTTGACACAGAGAGAGACAGAGCATGAACGGGGGAGGGTCAGAGAGAGGGAGACACAGAATCCGAAACAGGCCAGGCTCTGAGCTGTCAGCACAGAGCCCGGCACGGGGCTCGAACTCACAGACCGTGAGATCATGACCCGAGCCGAAGTCGGCCGCTCAACCGACTGAGCCACCCAGGCGCCCCTATATTCAGCATTTTAAAGTAGCAGTTTCTCAGTTGGTTTAATTCATTTCTGCAAAGTCATATGATGCTTTTTTGGTTTGTTTTTTAATGTTTATTTTCGAGAGCATGAGGAGAGGAGGAGCAGAGAGAGGGAAACACACAGAATCTGAAGCAGGCTCCAGGCTCTGAACTGTCAGCACAGAGCCTGACGTGGGGCTCAAACTCACGAACTGTGAGGTCATGACCTGAGCCGAAGTCTGCCACCCAACCGATTGAGCCACCCAGGCACCCCTGTGGTGTTTTTTTTTCTAACTTAGTATAGTTTCTCCACATTCCTGAGTGGGCCACTCACATAATCTGCTGTGATTATAGAACTCAGTTTTAGAGAGCCTTCCTCGATAACTCTCTTTTCTCCCTGTATTTTCAGTTCAGTTCATTCCTACAGATTTAATACCATCGGTGCTAATATCAATGGGCTGTAATATCAAGCTAAATAGTAAATTAATTATTATTGATTTCTAGTTAATCTTACTTTTGCCTGTCTTTACTTTTTAAGGTGCTTTAATTTCACTTTTGTAGTAATGTTAAAAAATATGTAAGGGGGGTTGATAATGTAGATTTTGATGACAGTTTGTCACCTGCCAACGTGAAGAACTGTGAATTGAGAATCCAGACTATCAGTATAAAATCAAGGTCTAATCTGGCCATTTTTTAGCCATGTGACATAACTTCAGTAACTTAGACCTAATTTCATTATGTGTAGCATATGCTTAACCTAACTGTCTGCATTATCTTGAAGATAACATGAAATGATATGTGTCAAATTCCTTTGAAGCTGTAAGGTGTTCTATGAAATAATAGTGTCATTTACTTCTATTTCTTCCATACGTTAATGTTTGTTTTCCTTCGATATATACACTTTAGCTGTTATAGCCTAGGTGCTACTAACCTACTATGAAATTTCTGCACTTCAGGGTAAAAATCAAAAGAAAGCCGTAGAATAGAAGCCTTACTTTTTTGGAGAAGGGCTGCATGTAATTGAACATCTGATCAGGGTATCAGAAAAGTACTGTTAAATTGGGATTTGTCAAATTTGGTATATATATCATCTTATGACAGACAAAATTCCAGTTAATACTAAGTATAAGTTAGGAAATGATCATTGGAGTTTAAATTTTAACTTCTTTTAGAAAGCATTTCATGATTACATCTACATAAGTCTTTGCTATCTGGGTCAGTATAGTGACTAGGTTCTGTAGTTTTGGAGAAATAAGGAAGAGGTTTTAATATAAACAAGCAAAAGTGAAAGTCAGTGAAAAAGTGGCTCCCAGCCAGTTTCCTAATGCACTGTAGCTAATAAGTTTTCCTTCTTGCTCTTTCCAAACCCCTTTGTCTCTTGTGGAATCTTGAAAAATTAGTAAGGAAAGATTCCAAGTTGGTAACTCATCCTTTTCTTCCTGCTCCCCCTTCCCATCTTCTTTCTCATCTACTTCCTCCCCCACCTCCCCATACACACCCTGCCCCCTAGTTTGGATTGCTGTTAATGAAAAGTCAAATGGAGCTTATTTATTATTTCTGTTTTATGGATAAATTTGGGTTTGCTGTGGTAAACTTATTTCCATTATTTTGATTATTTTTAAATACTGTACTATACTCTGCCTAGACTTTGCTTTTGTTTATTCAGTATATTCTGTCCAGTACCCTTAGTCAATATCAAATAAATATTTAAATATTAATAAGTGGTTTAAAAGGTAGTATTTTGACTTAGGCACTCAGAGTATCCAGGCTAGTGCTATCTTGGTTTCCATTCCTTAATTTTTTGCATGTTACTACATAGGAATGCTGAGATTTGTTATAGTGAAAATGTCAGTCATTTTAGCATCTTTTTTTCCTAAAGTAGCAATTTCTAATGTAAATGCTATCTATCAATACTAATGTATGTTGCTTTGTGTTAAAAATATATCATGGCTCCTTTTCCTTTCAATTTAAAAATAATTATGTTTGTGTATCCTACAGAAAGCATTAATATTTAAGCAACTTTGAATATCACTTGGGACCATTATAGATCTTAATGCTTGGGGGCTGGCTCTTCCTATCCTGGTTTTGCCATTATAAAAGACTTGATAACGGGGCAAATCAGGATAAACCTTAAAGGGGCTTGAAATTTGTTCAAATTTAAATCTTTGGAATGTTATCAAGTTATATTAAAATAATCCCCTTGAAGGAAAGATTTCAGATCTGTATGAACTACCAGATGAAATATATTTTCTTAGAAGTCAGTTGTAGTACAGAAAATAATGTCAACCTAAATTTTCAGAATTCAGTTTTTTCTTCCTTCTAGCTATGCTCCATTGAAGTAACATGTGAATCAGCCAGTGTGATGGCTGCAACACTGGCTAATGGTGGTTTCTGTCCAATTACTGGTGAGAGAGTACTGAGCCCTGAAGCAGTTCGAAATACACTGAGTTTGATGCATTCCTGTGGCATGTATGATTTCTCCGGGCAGTTTGCTTTCCATGTAAGTAATTGTTTAATCTTAATTTTCTACTGCAAGAAACTAGTCTGGACTAGTTCTTTTAAAAATACAGTTTGAACTTTGGTTCTAAACCTGCACATTAATTTTTGAGAGAGAGACTTGTTTTTAAGGTTAATTTGTTACAGACTTGTTAAGGAATAGAGTTAAGCAGGCTACCCGATATTCTTAAGAACTTGGAGTTTAATTTATAAAACCTCATCACTTCTACTTGTAAGGCATTCCAGTGTGCAAGGTTAGTACAGACTTTCTCTATTTCTTATTAATATAACTAAGCCTTATGGTGATTACATACTTCAAAAGCTCCTTAAGTTCAGAAGGAGCGCATAATTGGGATGTTTAACACCTTTGGTTATAATCATAGATATTTTAAAGCACTTAAAGTATATTAAGTTAACAAAAATATACTCTTGAAGCTCTCTTGTGCATTTTTGGACATTTGTGTACACCTGTGAAATATGGACTTTCTTACCTCATTCTGCTTATGTCAAGATATAATGCCCTACAGATTTTTTTATTTGAAAATTTTAGAACAGAAAACTAGATGCATTTAATGTTACCCACTACTCAACTTCAATAGTTATTAGTACCTGACCAGTTTATCTTTATTTCCAATTCTTGTCATGTAGTTGAGTGTGTAATTCTAAATGATAAGGACTTTTTAGAAAACAAACGAACAAACATAGCACCATTATTATATTTGAAAAAAATTTTTTCATTTTTAATATCAAAATATTTAGTGTTCAGATTATCTGGATTGTCTTGTAAATTACTATTTTGTGGTTTATTTAACCTGGGATGCAAATAAGGGTCATGTGTTAATGATCGGTTATATCTTCCTTTATTATTACTTTTTAAATGTATGTTCTCTTCCTTGACCTCTCTTTCTTTCTTGTTATTTTTAGTTGAAAGAACTGGGTAATTTATCCTGTACAGTTTTTCAGTCTAGATTTTCTTTATTACATCCATACCATTGTCCCTTGTATCTTGTATTGCTGGGAAATTGGTTTATCCCATTCAGGTTAATTTTTTTTTTCCTTAGTATTGTGCAAGATTACTTCTAGCAATAGGTATTCAGTATATGAATGTTAGTAAGCCATTAGTGAATACTGCCCTGATGATACGAATTTTGTCTTTTTATCACAGTTACTGTCAAGTGTTACATAATGTGAACTTAAGTGTTTTGAAGAGGATTAATTTGAATTACTTGTGATCTTATCTCCTCAGAGAATTCTCAGACAGTATACCACAGAAAATCTTCTAAGAAGATACAATTTCTCATGTTGTTTTAGTCATAAAATATTTTTTGAAAATAACTTTTCATACTTTAATACATGTTTATTATAGAATTAGCAAATCTAGTCCAGTAGTGCCTGGGTGGCTCAGTCAGTTAAGTATCCAACTCTTGATTTTGGTTCAGGTCATGATCTTGTGGTTCATGGGTTTGAGCTCTGCATCAGCATGCTTGGGATTCTCTTTCCCTCTCTGTCTCTCTCTCTGTTTGTCTTTCTCTCTGTCCGTCTCTCTCTCTGCCCCTCCTACATGCTTGTGTGCACTCTGTAATAAACTTCAAAAAAAAAAAAATATATATATATATATATACACAATCCAATATATTGTATTCAATATATACTAATATACACACACACACACACACACACACACACACACACACAATCCAAAAGAATAAAATAAAAACATTCATAGCTCCACAATTTAGATGTAATCTACCTTAATCCTTAAGAGTGTATCTTTTCAAATGTTTTTTCTGTATTTAAATACATCTCAACTGTTTTATAAGTGTTTTCTCATTTACTGTATTATAAACATATTAATAGTTATCTACAACACTTGTAATGTTAGAATTCTGTGTATACGTATACCATAATTTCTAAACCAATTCCCTTATTGTTGGACATAATTGTCCTTATTTTAAAATGTTAATAAGAATATCCTTTTTTTTTTCAAATTATTTTCAGGTTGGTCTTCCTGCAAAATCTGGAGTTGCTGGGGGCATTCTTTTAGTTGTCCCTAATGTCATGGGCATGATGTGCTGGTCTCCTCCTCTGGACAAGATGGGCAACAGTGTTAAGGGAATTCACTTCTGTCATGTAAGCATATTTTCTTAATGAAAATAATGATCATATAAGTGGAACCATCCAATGATTTGATTTTTAAAATTTTAATTCTAGTATAGTTAGTATACAATGATGTGTTAGTTTCAGGTGTACAATATAGTCTTTCAGTTCTTCTATACATTACTCAGTGTTCATCATGATAAATGATTCTTAATCCTTTTCACTTATTTCACCCATCACCCCACCCACCTCTCCTCTTTGGTACCACCAGTTTGTTCTCTGTTGTTAAGAGTCTACTTTTTGGTTTATCTCTCTGCTCCCCTTTGTTTTGTTTCTTAAATTCCACATGAGTGAAATCACATGGTATTTGTCTTTCTCTGATTGGCTTACTTCGCTTAGCATTATACTCCAGATCCACCCATGTTGTGGCAAATGGCAAGATTTCATTCTTTTTTATGGCTGAGTAGTATTCCATTGTATTTACCTACACCACTTCTTTATCTGTTGATGGACGCTTGGGCTGTTTCCATAGTTTGGTTATTGTAAATAATGCTTCAATAAACATAGGGTAGGGGTCCATATATCCCTTCAAATTAGTGTTTTCGTATTCTTTGCATAAATAGCTGGTAGTATGTTTTCTGAATCATAGGGTAGTTCTATTTCTAAATTTTTTTTTTTAACTTTTTAAGGAAACTCCATACTGTTTTCCATAGTGGCTGCACCAGTTTGCATTCCTACCAACAGTGCATGAAGGTTCCTTTTTCTCCATATCCTCACCAACACTTGTTTCTTGAGTTTTTGATTTCAGACATTCTGATGAGTGTGAAGTGATACCTCATTGTGATTTTTGATTTGCATTACCCTGATGATGAGTGATGTTGAACATCTTTTCATGTGTCTGTTGATCATCTGCATGTCTTCTTTAGAGAAGTGTCTTTTCATGTCTTCTGCCCATTTTTCAATCTGATTATTTGCTGTTTAGGTGTTGAGTTGTATCAGTTCTTTATATATTTTGGATACTAATTCTTTATCAGATATGTCATTTGCAAATATCTTCCCCCATTCAGCAGTTTGTTTTTTTTTAGTTTGGTTGATTGTTTCCTTTGCTGTGCAGAAGCTCTTTATTTTGATGTAGTCCCAATACTTTTTTCTTTTCTTTTCTTTTCTTTTTTTTTTTTTTTTTTTTTGCTTTGTTTCCTTTGCCTCAGGAGACATATCTAGAAAAATGTTGCTACAGCCAATGTCAGATATTACTGCCTGTGATCCCTTCTAGGATTTTTATGGTTTCAGGTCTCATATTTAGGCCCATAATCCATTTTGAGTTGATATTTGTGTATGGTGTAAGAAAGTAGTCTAGTTTCATTCTTTTGCATGTGGCTGTCCAGTTCTCCCAGCACCATTTGTCCAGTTTTACCAGCACTATGTTTTTAAACCATTGCATATTCTTGCCTCCTTTGTCGAAGATTAATTGACCATATAATTGTGGGTTTGTTTCTGGGTTTTCTATTCTGGTCCATTGATTTATGTGTCTGTTTTTGTGCTAGTACTGTAATGTTTTGATAACTACAGCTTTGTAATATAACTTGAAGTCTAGAATTGTGATAACCTCTGGTTTTGTCTTTTTTGAGATCGCTTTAGCTATTCTGAGTCATTGTGACTTTATAAAAATTTTAGGATTGTTCTAGTTCTGTGAAAAATGCTTTTAGTATTTTGATAGAGATTGCATTAAATCTGTAGATTGCTTTGGATAGTATAGACATTTTGATAATATTTGTTCTTATAATCCATGAGCATGGAATATCTTTCCATTTCTTTGTGTTACCTTCAATTTCTTTCGTCAGTGTTTCAGAGTACATATCTTTCACCTCTTTAGTTAAGTTTATTCTTAGGTATTTTATTATTTTTGGTGCAATTGTAAAGGATTTTTTTCTTAATTTCTGTCTGGGGTTTCATTATTAGTTTCATTAAATGCAGTGGATTTCTGTGTATTGATTTTTTATTTGTGACTTTACTGAATTCATTTATCAGTTCAAGTAGTTTTTTGGTGTCATCTTTAGGGTTTTCCTGTATAGAGTAACATGTGATCTGCAGATAGTGAAAGTGTTACTTCTTTCTTACCAATTTGAAAGGCTTTTATTTCTTTTGTTGTTTGATTGCTGTAGCTAGGACTTCAGTACTATTTTGAATTATAAGTGGTGAGAGTGGACATCTTGTTCCTGACCTTAGGGGAAAAGCTCTGAAGTTTTTCCCCATTGAGTATGATGTTAGCTGTGGATTTTTCATATTGTGGCTTTTATTATGTTGAGGTATGTTCCCTCTAAACCTGCTTTGTTGAGGGTTTTTATCATGAGTGGATGTTGTATGATAATCATGTAAGTGGAACCATCCAGTGATTCTGATTTTTGAATCATTTCAGTAGTTTATTGATTGTTGGCATTCTGCCTACCTGTCTGCAAGTTACTAGGTTAGCCATGGCAGTACTTATAAAGGATCTTTAAATTGCTTCTATCAGCTCCCATAATACTCATGCCCATAGGAAATTACATTTGTTTGATGCTGATACTTTAATTGTCGTGGTTGTATATAGTTTTCAGTTTCCAAAAAACCTCAACAAAAGTTATTAAACTTGGAAAGGTTTAAATTTAAATCCCAACATAAATTAAGATTATTATTGTTTATTATATCATCATTAATCTGTATGTTTGAATATCTTTATCCATAAACTATCTTGAAAAGTCTTTTTTTTTTTTTTGAGGACATAAGCACTACAAAATAAAATTGTTTCTAGATTAGTTCAGTATTTTATATAGTTACCCAAGTCTTGCTAATATTTCAGCTTCCAGTTTTATGTGCAATTTACTACTTTGTAGACTCTGTATTAAGTACTATAATTTTTCTGCAAACTTTCTCAGTTAAAATTATTTATTTTTCAGTTTTTTACATTTTGCAAAAGCTATAGAATGACATTGGATGCTTATGGATTATAATAGATTGTGACCAGAATGTTTGTTTATATTTTTGTGGTGCTTTATGGTTATTTGCTAGAATAGTTCTTTCATATGACCTGTTACTAAAGGCCCATTTTATAGGAAATGAAAGAAACAATTTGAGTGGTTTAGCCCTAGCTAGTAAGCCCTAGCTAGTAAGCATTGTTCTCAATGCTTACTCCATGTTCTCATTCTGATTTTGGTTCTCTTCGTGATACATGCTGCCTTTTGCAGTGGTATTTTCCATGAGATAGTAAGTTAAGTTGGACAATATTAGTGTGATTTGTTGCAATATGAAAAAAATAGCCAGTGAATAGCCAGTTTCTTATTCCTGTCCTGTTTATTTACAGGATCTTGTTTCTCTCTGTAATTTCCATAACTATGATAATTTGAGACACTTTGCAAAAAAACTTGATCCTCGAAGAGAAGGTGGTGATCAAAGGGTAAGCAAAATTCATATTTAGATTATTATGTAATATTTTTCTAAAAGAAAGAAAATGATATTCACCTGTTTGAATAGAACTTAGTTTGTTAGTGTCCTCATATATTTGCTAATCACGAATTGAGTATACATAAGTTACTGACATTTTCATCCTGGACTCAGGAGTATATAAATAATAATTATTGCTGTTTTATTTAAATTTAAACTGGTTAACCTGGCAGCAGGGTTCTCCACCTACCCACCCATTTTTCTGCTATTTTAAGCAATATTTTAAAGAATTGATTCTGTTAAAAAAAAAAAAAGAATTGATTCTGTTCAAAAAAACACTTTGGAAAGTGCTACATGCTGTAAAAGAAAGCCTTGTTTTACTCTTAATCATTTGTCAGTAGTAGTCTTGAAGTTTATTTTGGCATGGATGGATATGTAAATAGGAAAGGGATTATAGTATTAGTGAAAGACCTTACAAAGCCTCATAATTTTTATTGGCCACTATAGATGAATAATTTTTTTATAAAAAGTGTTTAATGCAGAGTTCTTGATACTCTTAAAGTAATACTTGTTTATTATCATTGTTTGGCTTCATATTATTGCACATACATACTTCTCTTAGTGCTAATATTTAAGAGTCAGGACTTAAATTTCAGGAACAAGATTTTTTGTCTTCATAGTTGTTCACTGGACCAAGGACTTGTTTTGAATTTTAATTAAATTCCTCTGCATCCCATCTAGAAAATGTTTATAGTAAATACCTAATTAGACTCGAAGCTGATATGAAGCACTTATAAGTAGAAAATATTTTTAATGCATACTAAGTAAATTTTCCTATTGTTAGTTCCAATCAAATAACTTATAATATGTGAGAATTATGCAAAGCTAACAGAATAGAAACTGCCATGGGTGTCAACATGAGTAACATGGAACAAAACATCAAATGGTGGTGGGTGAAAATGTTAACAGATCTTAATAACATTCATTGAAAAATACCGTTTTATAGCTTGGACCTTTCTTCACTCAAGTGCACTAATAAATTATGTATGTTGCTTGAACAACTAGCATTCCTTTGGACCATTGGACTATGAAAGTCTCCAACAAGAACTTGCTTTAAAAGAGACAGTATGGAAAAAAGTGTCACCTGAGTCAAATGAGGACATCTCTACAACTGTAGTATATAGAATGGAAAGTCTGGGAGAGAAAAGCTAAAGAAATGGGTTCTAGTTTCAGAATGTTCTTCATTTACTCTTTCAACCATCTTTAGCTTTTTTGCATACTATAAATATTTATTTGAGTTTTTTGTGTTTTCAACCTTGGGTGCTGGAGCCATAAAGCTTTTTTTTCCTTTTAATCTTTGTATAAAGATAATAGATTAAAAAGTGGATTTGTTGGTCTTTAAAAAAGTATTTATACATAAGTAAAGCAAATTTGCTTTATTTTTAAAGACGCAAAAAGGAAAAAATTCCTTTAAATTTTTTCATGGTGTAATTAAAATTTTAACTTAATCTCCATTTTAAAATGGTAACAGAAATGTCATTTTTGGTTCTAAAACCCACACATTGAACTCATAAGTTTCATTGCATTTTGTTTTTTCTTTCCCAGTTTTAAAACTGACATGATGTCTGTAGGGGCAATAGAAAGTCATCTCTATGCTAAATACAATGAAAAGGCAAAATTAATGAATCCCAAATTACTTAATACAGTGATAGATTATAAAATCAGCTTAAGTTTATATTTTATGCCATTTTTAGTGATAAATTTGCTTTAAATTTTAAAAATTCATTTTAAATTTTATCAAACACTTTAAAATATAAATCATGTCTTTGCTTTTTTACTTTGCAACTTCTCTGTGTTCTGTCAAAATTGTCATGTACAGGAGTGTCTTATGTTACTAAAACATTCCAGCCAAAGAATTTCAGAAGTAGGATAATGACATGTTTCACTGTTAAAAAGCTATAATGGTTACTCAGAAGGAGCAACAGTGAGTGTCTTCAAGTGAAATGTTTACCTGAACAATTTTATTTTCGTATTATTCACGTTACTTTTTCTATGTTATATTTAAGTGTGAATGGTGAATCTTGGGTTTTAGTTTTTAATATTTTTATTATCGTAATAATTCCACAAATGCTAATGAATCTTTTATGATAAATTATAATAACATCTCATAGAGTTTGTTTTATTTGAACTCTAATTTTAGAGTACTTAGGAAATGAATTCAGTCTGATAGTAGTAAGTATGCTACTAAAATGTGTTAGATCTGAATCCTTTTGTTTGGTTATAAAAATGCAATATTGAGAATCAAAACTTGTTTTTAAAAGAAGGACTATTTTGGATAATTTACAATGTTTAAAGTCTGTCTTGGCAAAGTGATTGTAAAATTCTGTAGGACCTATTCACACTTCTTCCTTCTTCCAAATAACTCTTCAGTTTTCCCCACAATTCCCCATAGCCACAAGGTGTTTTTTGTTTTGTTTCGTTTTATTCATTTTTAAAGTTGTAGATTTTGGAGGGGCAGAGGTGGGGTCTGGGGTCTAGAAGGAGACTTGGTAGTTTTTTAGTGTCATGGCATATGTGGTAGGTCACATCTGTAAAAGTAACTCTAGTAAAAAAGATTTCACTGAGTAATTTCGATAATAGCGCAATTATAGATACAGAAAACCTGATCAAATGATGTCTCAAGCTTGGGAACTGTGATATTAGAAAAAGAAGTTCCCTTCCAAAGGTGTTGGTCAAAAGCTTTTTGGGCTAACTTATATATTTAAATAATTATGTGTTAGGTTTTGGAAGATTTACCAAGGAGTTTATTGTTACTTAAATATTTCTCTAATGTACAAATGCAAATCTAAGTGGATACTTCTACTTTGGCCATTTTCCGGGGGCGGATGGTAGGGGGGAGTGGTTTTTTTGAAAGCCTCACCTCTGCAACAACTTTAAACAGTATCATTTGTATTATTAGTTCCACCAAAGCCATTTGCAGTTTGGGGAACTGAATGTCTTAATTGATAGATTGGAAAAAAGGCTTTATTTTTTTCCCTGTGCTCTAAATTGTTATGTTTTACTATTTCATTTGGAGATTGGTTTTACTTTATAAAATGAAAATTCAATTTTTCCTATTGTGTCCTATGTATAGATTTCAAAATTATGTTGTTAATTTGTAGCTGACTGTATTGTAGCTAATCTTATTAAGGATGAGCATCCAGAAATTTTTGTAGGAAGGTATATAAATGGAAGAAGAGGGAAGATACTGTGAATAGGCCCCTAAACTTTACTTTAAAAAAAAAAAAAAGGAAAATCTTTGCCAGATTTAAGAACATTCTTTAAATTGATTCCTTCAGTATTTTTAATACCTTTTCAAATAAAGTTCTTGAAAAGTACCCAGTATTGTGGATTTAATGTTTCATGCCATTACTGATTCTTGATATTCAAGCATTTAGAAGTTAGCACATTTGTTTTCCTTTTTTTTTCATTATTAACATTTCGTTTGAAATGCATATCCTTCCTGAAATACTTTATTTTTAGCATAAATGTTGTGCATTTTATCTTAGTGTTTGGATTAAAACATTTGTGTTATTTAGCTTTCTTTTATTTGCTTTGTATATTTAATAATGTACCTTTTATTTTCCAGTATGCCTACTTTTTGTATTGTACAATAAATTTATTTTAAGCTGATTTTATTGTTTTTTTTTTTTTTTTTTTTGATGAAAGGAACTCTAGCATTTTAAGTACAACAAATAGTTGGAATTTTAACTTCAAAATAGTAAATCTTTATGAAGATACTATTAAAATGCTTTAGATTTTTACTTCTGAGGCTATTGTGAAGACATACTAGAAATACTCTCCAAAGGGCTTCATTTGATTTTTTTTTTTTAACAAAGTATAGAGTCGGTGGGCTTTTTGAGGGAGAGTACATTTAACAACTTAAAAAAGAAAAAAATCTACCCTATTTGCTGGTTTCCTGGTTCAGCTTTCTGAGGAAGAGTATCGCTGGTGTTACTCACTGTGTCACTGTTTTATACGTTGTGTAGGGTAGGAAAACATTGCTGAATCAGATGAAGAGTATCGTAATATTACTTTAGAATTGTGAATCACAGTAGAATTTATATTAAATGGAATAACTATACTACAGAAATTCACCTTATTTACTTTTTAAGGAATTTAGTCTTCAGAAGGAACTTTATATTTCCACAGCATAGTCCAAAGTCTAATGAGGCTCCATGCATTGTCAGACATAAACAGTACAGTTGACTCCTAACACAGGTTTGAACTGCATGGCTCCACTTATGTAACTTAGTAAATTATAGTACAGTACTATAATTTATTTTATCTTCCTTATGATTTTCTTAATAACATTTTCTTTTCTCCAGCTTACTATGTAACATACAAAATGTTTTACTGAACTGTTTATGTTCTTGGTAAGGCTTCTTGTCAGCATCAGCTATTAGTAGTTAAATTTGTGGGGGGGAGTCAAAAGTTCTATGCAGATTTTCAACCACATGGGGGCCAGTATTCCTAAGCCCTCCCACATTGTTTAAGGTCAGCTTTACTTTAAGTTTAAATTTTACTGTTTGATCAGATACATCATTTGTATCCAGAGAAGTCGTCCCAAATATATTGTAGACTTTTAAAACTATTTGAAGGGGAAATACCATTGTTTATAGGATTTTGTATTTATCTAAATGGGATTTTTTTTTTTTATAAAGTTCTTTTGGGACTAGGAAATAAGTTCATGTGTCATGATATATTCAGTATGTAATTGATTTATGATTGCTTACTTTTAAAGACACACTTGGATTTTTTTTTGCTTTTAATCCATTTGAAGCAAAGGGAGAGGTGGCTCAGCTTGGTCGTCTTGGCCTGACAGTGTCAAGTTTTGTAGGCATGTATGTATGTGAGAAGAAACACTGATGTATACTGATATGTCAGTCTATACCCTGATAATTTATATACATGTGTGTGTTATATACATATGTGTTTGTGAGTATATCTGTCTATCCAGATAGACATTTTTGCTGTCCCAGAATTTATAAAATATAACATGTTTTACTTACTCAGTTTGACTCTGAAGATTTGTGGTTTCTTTTGTTGTGCCCATTCACTACCTGCACTGTCAGGGTAAGAGAGTAACAATATTGGAGAACTTCATAAAAGGGAAAGCAAGAATATCAAATTTCATATGGAAATTGACTTTAAAGCAGTCTCCAAAATTTATTAAATGGGAAGATTATATTCAACTTAAATAATGTACTTCTCATTTTGAACAGTTTATGGAATAGTTTTATTCCAAAAATTGTACATAATTATTAAGAATGTGTTTTACTATTCATTTTGTGGAAATTTTGGTTTTTAACCAATCTTGAAAATGCTAGAATGTAATTTAAAGAAAAAAGTAACATAATTTCTGCTCAATTCCTTTACTGCTTTATATTAAATGCAGTATTTACATTGTATGATAACACCAAAACCAAACATTAGAGATATAGCCACCGCCTGGGTGGCTCAGTTGGTTAAGTGTCTGACTTTGGCACAGGTCATGATCTCACAGCCCATGGGTTCAAGCCCCACGTCCGGCTCTGTGCTAACAGCTCAGATCCTGGAGCCTGCTTCAGATTCTGTGTCTCCCTCTCTCTCTGCGCCTCCCCCGTTCATGCTCTGTCTCACTTTCTCTCAAAAATAAACATTTTAAAAAAGGCGAAAATAAACAGGAAGATATATTCAAGTGTATCAAGTTCAACTACTTTTTTCTTTTATCTCAAATTATAACATACTTAAAACATTTGTTTCTTACACTACATAGAAATGGAAGGAATTTAGTTGGACTAGGAGACGTTCTCTTATCCTTCTTCTCCCTTCTCCTGCCAAAGTAGTTTATTGAAGTGAATACCACACAGACTTGAAAAAATTTAGAGTTATAGTCTGTTTTAGTTTAGTTTTTAAAACTAAATTATAAGCATCTAGAACAAAAGTTCTCCAACATAAAACATTTGGCAAACTTGATGTTTTTTAGACTCCTTAACTTCTTAAATAGTAATAGAAAAGGTACTTATTTTTTAGATGTTTAGACTGATCATAAATCGTTATTTTTAATGAAATGATTCTCTTGTACTGTGGTTTTAAAATGTTCTTTATTTTATATTTTGATATATGAAAGGTTATTAATTTTAAGGTTGACTTTTAGTTTACCGTATGTTTTGTAGATTATAGATCCACTCTAGTGATTTTTATACGTTGCACCTGTAGAGACTTTTAAGATGTGCAAAATGTGTAAAGCCTATGTTGATTAAATTTTTATTATGGCTTTCCAGTCAATTACATTCACCTTTAACTGAAATGAATAAGATGTAAATTAGCATTTGAGTGCATTACTTTTTTTTGGTGGTGTCTGTGGTAGTTTTTGGTAAATTCCAAATCTTTTTTATTGAGAACTGTTATGTATTAAGTAAACTTAAAAAAATTATGATTCTTGGTGCCAAATGCTGTGATGAGCCTCAGGATACAGACTCCTAGGAAAGAGGAATGAGATGACACATTTGGGCAGTTGATCTCATAACACCATTGTTAGACCTTGAACTCTAAATCTCAGTTACTATCAGAAATACTTTAGTTAAATCTCGATGAAGAACAACTTGGCTTGCTTATTTATTTATTTAATTAATTTATTTATATGTATTTTCAGAGAGAGCGTGAGCAGAGGAGGGTCAGAGAGAGAGAATCCGAGCCAGACAAAGGGCTTGATCTCACAAACCGTGAGATTATGTATGTATGACCTGAGCTGAAATCAGGAGTGGGACACTTAACCCCCTGAGCCACCCAGGCACCCCATGGTATATTTATTCTTAAGCCAAATTTTAATACCTGAGGACATGAGTCTTCTGGACATAGTATTATTAAAACTAATGATTTTTTTCATTAAGTATTTACCTTGCTGAAATACCTCAGATGATTGAAATTATCTATCTGGAAGGCCTAGGTTTTATTTTTTTTAATGTTTATTTTTGAGAGAAGCACACGTGTGCACGTGAGCAGGGGAGGGGCAGAGAGAGAGGGAGATCTAGGATCTGAAGTGGGCTCTGTGCTCAGAGCAGAGAGCCCAATGAGGTGCTCAAACTCCCGGAACTCACAAACCTCGAGATCATGACCTGAGCCGAAGTTGGATGCTTAACCCACCGAGCCACCCAAGCAGGCGCCCCAGAAGGCTTAGCTTTTAAAAGGAAGTGTTCTTACCTGAAATAGATTTGTTTCCATATTACACGTCTGGCAATTTTTGTTTATATAATGAAAATCTCTCTGGTCAGTTCCACTTGGAACCCTCACTTACGATTTTAGTTCATATTCTGTAAACAGCTAAAGAATTTGTTTTATTTTTAAAACATAGCTCAACCTTTCTAGGTCTTTGTTCTTTCATTTACCATAATCTTATAATTTATTAGAATCCCATAATTGAGATTGAAAGCTATCTTAGAGTTTATGTGGTGCAAACTCCCGCTTCAGCCAACCTCCTTTCCAGGTTTCTTACCACCTTGCTTCCTCAGTTAACACATGTACAATATTTTTTTCTCTTTTTTGATGGAATTGTTCTATTGTGTGTTTTGTTACATCTTTTGTTTGTTGGTTATTTGTGATGAAAAGCATAATTGTCAGTAGTTAATACAACTCAAGTTATTTGGCAAACATTGTTACATCAATGTTTAGTAAAAACTATTGTATTTCTCTAGTAAAGAGTCTTACGCCACAACTTATAAAGACTGGAAAAATTAAGAAGTGAATGCTACAATTATACAGTAGTTCTAAAAATAAGAAATTATCCTGGAACCTTTGAAAGAAAGTATAGGAAAAATGTGACTGGAAAAATAAATGTTGCGCCATTTGCTTTTAAAATAAATTCCTTTGGAGTTAGGTTAAATATTGAAAGTAAAAAGGTTAAAAAAACAAAAGGCTATTGGAGTTCTAAAATGTTTTCTAAAAGAAAAAAAATTTTTTTCAAGTCAGCTTTTCCCAGCACATACTATGCAAAATATCTACCTTCCTTTGTTTTTATTTTGCATATTTGGATCTCTAGGTGGCTTCAGAACAAGAGTTTATCACTCTATCATGTATGTTGTCCTTAGTACCAATCTCCATTTCATAGTTCTGGGATTTATTTTTTATTTATGAAGGAAATTTATATTGCTGTTCTTGAGAAATGTTACTTTTTAAACACCTTTGTTGACTTAGAAATGTTACAACTTAAATATTGTTATTCCAAAAAACAGTACGGGTTTCTTCTCAAAATTTAAACTTGCCTATTATATAGCTCTTTTCCCCCTAAGTTTATATAGATGAGAAGCTGAACTTTAGGATACTGGCTCTTACTCAGTATAAACTCTGTTTTCACATTGTACTTACTAAAATTAGAATGATGCTGAAATATTAGCATCAATTATGCTAGTATAACTATTCACATTTGGATCATTCCATTGTAAAATTCAAATTGAAATCTTCAGCCTTTTGTTCATCTTTTCTTTATAATTACTAGTTTTCATTATTTTGTATGTGCCTTTCACAAATCATCACTAAGGAACAATTACAGATTATCCTTTGAGGGGATAACATAATACTTGTCTTGACTTTGTTTCATTAGATGAGATTAATTGTGTTGTGTAAAACCATGGTATAAATTATTGACTCCATCCATACTTTGTTGTTTTGTTCTTTCTCACAGTCACTCATGATTAAAGATCCTAATTGAAAAATTCAGACTATGTTAATTTCAAGTATTCTTTCTTTTTCCAACTTTTCCAATAATAACTCATTTTTGGCTGAAAATGAGGTAACTTAAAAAATATATGAAAGTTACTCATAAAGTGTGTTTTCATTTTCAAGCGTTTGTAATGCTGATATGTTCATTTCCAAGTCTTAATATTGTTGACATTTACCATTCTAGAGTTATTTTCTTTAAAAAGTTAAAAAAACATGAGTGTTAATTCAGACTTTTTTCATTATAATAAAAGTTTATTGTTAATCATTATTTTACCTTCAGCTTTCAATACATGTGTCTGTGGGTCTAGGTCTGCACAAGAGTTATAATATAAATAAAGGAATGAACTAAATAATATTGTTTCTACTTTGAATTAAAATGAATGCTACATTTTTTACACAATGAAACTTTATTAACATCTCTTGATGAAATTACAGAACAAGTGATTTTGTTAAAATTCTCTGGTGACTAATAGTATTAACCCTTTTTAATCATACCAATAAAATATTCCTGCCTTAATGTCTCTTCTTTTTACCTGAAAGAGAAGTTTTAGAGAATGGTTTTAAGGAGGTGGGAAGTAGAATTTAACTTTCTATTTACCCATTTGTGAAGTGTTTCAGCTAAAACATGCTATTACAACAAAACTTAGAGTATGTATGTTTTTTTTTTTCACCTGAAGGAGAAACAGAGAAAGAAAACTAGTTTGCTGTGTTTTTTAGCCAAGTAATAAAAACTTGAGAAGCTTTAATTTTTATTTTGTCTCTGTTGTGCCAATTTTATTTTACATCCACCATATATGTCTGCCACAGAATCAGCACTGCTGTTGATTTGGTATCCCTTACATGTTGGGCTTTGTTATGTAATGGTCTCATGTATTAGTGCATTTACCTTATATTTAGGGGCTCTGGAGAGAGGGCTGTTGCTATGTTTGCATAGTGTGTTTTGTAGTTTTTGTTTTGCAAAAATTCCCATTCGCTGCCATTGTGAATTTTAGATTTTGGTTTTAGTTAAGAATTTGGGATCTTCTGCAAAAGTTCTTAATAGAGTGAAACTGTGGTTTACTTAGTGCTTTTGGGACTTAAATAGGATCAGTGAATGCTGGGCAGTTGGGTATAGGATCTGGATAGGTAACGTGGTATACCATAAGGCATGAACTTCTGAGGCTTGTTTTCTACCTTAAAAATTCATATAAATTTTGTTCTGTTTCACCTGTTTTAATTTTTTTTTTTTAACGTAGTATTTATAAGGTCTGTGACTAACCTTTATCTTCTCCAGAATTGGAGTAAAATTGATTTCAGGAAGATGTGCCACTCTTACTCATTCTGACATAGGATAGTAATGGTTAATCTGTAAACATTCTTAATCATAGGTTTGAAGTGACCATTTTTACCTAAAATTGGCAGTAATTTTAAAAAGAATGTCTTTCATCTATGCCTGCTGCCTGTGCCCAAAGACCTTGGAAGTCTAGAGTTTCTTTCTCAATCCCTTATCACAAGAGACTTTGCAGTGTGTAGGCTAATCGCTAAATATACAGTGATCAGTCCTCAAAGGTGTAGGCCAAAATTGAGGTAATCTCAGTTTGCTAAGGCCGTCCAGTTTCCTAACCTAGAGGATCCTGTGTTTTTCTGTAGTTTGCTTTCAATGTCCATAATTTCAGTCAACTCTAGCAGCAGTGCATGTCCAATACACCATCAGCAGAAACCTGATAACATCAGAATTTGAATAGCATGACTTTTAGCACTCACTGTGACTTACTATGGGTTAACCATCCATGAATGTTTTGAGAATTTTTTAATCCCCCTGAAGTCTATGAAGTAGGTATTACTACCTCTGTAGATTTATATAGGTCTTGTAAATTCACTAAGGTCACAGAATTAGATCCTATATAGAACCAGGATTTACACCCAGGCAGTTTTGGTTCCAGAGCTCATTGTCTTGACCATAGACTATATTATTTCCCATTGCAAAATGTAAGCAGAGCAACTTATGTCTCCTTGTTAATAAAATCAAGATACTCCATGGAAATTTAAGGACAATACAATTTCAGAGTGTCTTGATAGACCAAAAAGGGAAATTTCATATTAAATAAGGTTATCCTGTGATACTTTGAATTTCCTATACCTTATATAAGGCAATGTCTCTATCACATACCACCAGTGTCCTACAATTTTCATATGTGCATGTAATTATTTCGCTCAGAGAAAAGTTCCTCTCCCCAGAGATCCTTTTACTAAGAATTAGATATGTTGGGAAACTATTAGGGGTTTTTTGGCAGACAGCACATTTATGTCTAAAATGTCTTGGGGCACTTGGGTGGCTCAGTCAAGCATCTGACTCTGGTCTCGGCTCAGGTCATGATCTTATCGTTTTGTGAGTTCGAACCCTCCATCAGGCTCTGCGCTGGCAGCATGGAGCCTGGTTTGGATTCTCTCTCTCCCTCTCTCTTTCTGTCCCTCCCCTACCTGTGCTGTCTCTGTCTCTCCCAAAATGAATAAATAAACTTTTTTTAAAAAGTCTTAAAAAAAAGTGTTGATATAAATGGGAAAATTAACTCCAATATTACTTGACTATAGAAGATAACAAGTCAGCCCTAAATATCAGTGAAGTCATTTTTAGCTTAGCTCTTATAAGTCTTTTGCACTACTTAAAAGGTTTCCTTATTGTATATTCCTAGCATTAAATATAAATCAGTACACTAGCACTAAAAGCCGATGTTTATTCTAACTTAATTTTAAAGGTGCACTTTTAAATCCTTTTGTGTATTTCCTCTAAGTGCCTATCAGCTAACCTCAACTTATCAAAACCTTTAAAAACCCTGATTCCATAAAGCCTTCCACAGGGTTCAATTGTAGGGGTTTTCACTAACCTTATTTATATATAAGAATTCTATGATCTGCAACTTTATTATCCAAAAATTAATGTATCTTTCTTCACATCTGCACTTGTTTTTAGGGTAAAAAAATTTTTTTGGAAACCAACCAGAATGATTCAATGATGAAAAACAAATTTTGTATTCTCATCCACAGTCATTTATACTTGTTCTTGTATATATGATTTTAATGATAATGTTAGATATAAGCAGATTCCCCCAAAATATGTGTACTGGACTATGAAACACAATTCTGCTGTTAAAGTATATCTAAAAAATAACTTCCACCTATCCTAATACCCTTTACTCAGGAGAGCTGGTAGTAAGTGTTCCCATTTTTCAATTAAATTGTTCTTCCATTATTGTTTTTATAATGTAGTAGGGTACAAGATGAACAAATAGTTCATTCTTTCAGTGAAGTTGTTTTTCCACTAAAGTTGCTGTAAGAAAGTGACCAGGACTCTTCTGAGTCTTGATTTCTAGGTTTCCAAATACTGTTATGAAACAATTTTTCATCCATTCTAAATACAAGAATTTTGTTTTTCTCTTGTGTGTGTTTTCTGCTCTTCATTCCTGGTATTGCATATAAATCCCCTACCAGTGTGTAAGATTAGATCCCAATATATAAATGCAAATGTATAACTGTTCAGATTATTTTTTTCTACCAAGAACCAGTTATCCCTCAATATTTCACTAGTTTTTGTTTACACATACACACAGTTTAAGTTATTTAGCCAATTTAATTTGACAGAGTAGTTCTGGTTTTATATAAATTAGCTTTAGCATTATCCTGTTTATTGTTCATTCGCTAATTACTTCTTCATTTAACCAATATGTATTTGTTCCTTGCCTGTTCCATGCCAGAAACTGCAAAGTACTTAGGATATGCGGGTACTGAATGAGTCTGATCAAGCCCTTGATGTTTGCAATCTAGTGGGGATGTAGATACTGAATAGTTAATAAAATAGCAAAAATGGTGATAAGTGATTTGTTCATACAGATGCATGTAGATCTAGTTCATTTTAACTTATAAAGGAGGTGAAATGGCATATACCAAGTATTTATACACCTGTAACAGACTTTGTGAGATAAACATACAGTGTAGTTAAAGTATAAGAACATGCACACCAGTCTTCAGTAAAACTTCCCTCTGAGAAAGAGGGGGATGAGTGCTGGGGGAATAGTTAGCTATAACATTTTATATCTTGAAGAAATACACAAATACAATAAATGGTAGACATGTACAAAGTTCCAGCAGAGTATAACAAGATTTCATTTTTTGATAAAATAGGTATGGCTGATTTTCCCTGAAAGGTGATAAATTTTGAATGAGTTAGAGGAAGGGTGAGGATTAATAAAATACTCTGGCTTGAAGGCCCGGGGACAGGAAGGAGCACTTTGGAGATGGTGAAAGAAAGCAAAAATGATGGGAGAAGAGTGAGGCAAGGTGTGAATTGAGATTGGCCCTGGATGAGTCTAAGACATAAGACCACATAATGTAGGATAGCCCTTCTTGTCTCTCAATGTACACTACAGCTGTTAGTGTGTCTTAATTTTATTAACTTTTTAAAATTATTTTTCAAGTAGACTCCACGCTGGGTGTGGAGCCCAACATGGGGCTTGAACTCATGATCCTGAAATCAAGACCTGAGTTGAGATCAGGTCTCAAACGCTTAACCCACTGAATCACCCAGGTGCCCCCAGTGTGTCCTAAGGCACAATCTTGGAGATTGGCTTAAACACCTGCATTTTTAATAAGCACCTTGGGTGTTTCTGCTGTAGATGGTCCTCTGAACACAGTTTGGGAAATATTTATGTAGGATCTTACATGCCACATTAAGAGTTTTGTACTATTCAAAGTGTATTTGGCTTGTATAAGAAGGGGAGTGACATGATTTGGTTTTAAAACTGCTCTGTGGGGAATGGATTAGAGGAAGACAAAAGTTGAAGTTTTAGGGCTGAGGTGAAATGTGATGGTAGCTTAGAGTAGGGAAATAGATGTGAGAAAGGTAGGTATGAGATGTGTTTAGGAGATGAAATTGGCAGCACTTGGTGATAGTATTTGGTGGGTGAAAAGAATGACCTGTTAAGTGGACAATCAGGTTTTAGTATTAGCAATAGGACAGATGGTGCTACATTATTAAGATGGAGAACCCTGGAGAAGCAAATCTTGGGAGTACAGGGAAAGATTAATTTTGGTTGTACCAATTAAGGGGTCTTTTGACTATAGCTATCAAGAGGATGATTAATAGGGGTCTCAATGAATAGGGCTATCTTTGTATTATAATAAGTCTGGGTGTAGGCAATCCAGGATGTGTGCCATCAGTAAGATACACTTCTGCTCCAACCAGCCTTCGTGTGTTGGGGTTAGACATCATGCCTATCACCATGTAGTTGCAAAGTGTTCCACCTTTAGCCTCACGTGTATGGTCAAAGTGGTAGAAGAAAAGAGTGATACCTAAATCAGGTAAGAGAAGTTTCCTAGAAACTCATCTGACACTCGCTGGCCAGACTAGCTACAAGGGAATCTAGGAAAGAATTTTCAGTTGGCACATTGCTACCTCCAACAAGTAGAGATTCTGTTAGCCTAGATGGAATAGGAAATAGATCTTAGGTAAGCAGTTGGCAGTTGTGAGAAAGCTAACTTCTGTTTGACATATTTATATTTCTGAGATATCCAAGTAGTGACAAGTGTCAGATACAGGCCGAAAACTTAGGAGAGTGGTTTGAATTGGAGATACAATTTTGTGAGTTGTTAGCATGTTGAGAGTAGGTTTGAAGCTGTAAGTTGTGTGAGATTGCTCCAGTAGACCATGCAGAATGAGAAGGAACCTTAAGGAACTCCCACTTTCAAAGTAGGATAGGGGTGCCTGGGTGGCTCAGTCAGTTGAGCATCCAGCTTTGGGTCAGGTCATTATCTCACGGCGTCATGAGTTATGGCCCAACGTTGGGCTTGTTGCTGTCAGCACAGCCTGCTTCGGATCGTCTGTCTCCCTCTTTCTCTGTCCCTTCCCCACTTGTGTTCTCTCTCTCGAAAATAAACATTTTTTTAAAAACGAAGTAACAGATACTCAAAATTTAACATTAAAAATAAAAAGTAGGATAGAACAGTAGTTTCCCACTGGGGAAAAATGTCCCATTAGGAGAAAATCCAGCATACCATAATAGAAGTCCAGGAGAGAAAGTATTGCAAGAAATTTGGAAGAGTCAACCGTACAAAACAGATAAGCATTAAATAAGATGAAGGTGTCCAGTTACATAATGTCCTTCCTACTTTTGGTGCTAAAATGTCTTTTTATTTAGTAAATGATGTTAGTAGATAGTAGTCTTCTTTATTGTTTGTGCTCAGAAAATAAGAAATGGGTGGCCCATATTGGTAATCTCCTCTCCACTATTAAGAAAATTTTCTTGGCTTTGAGATTTGAAGGCCGGGGAACTACTGGAGTAGAGCAGGGTTGGCTGCTGATAGAAAAGACCCAGTAAAGAAGGAGAGCTTAAAATAGATACAAGAAAGAGGAAATGGACAACAAAGTGATGTCTCTGGAAAGAGATGGAGCTCTCGGCATCAGCGGAGGATTTAGGTATGGTAGGAGGAAGAGTATCTCCTTCAATAAAATAGGACATTGAGAGGCAGGCAGGTAGGTAGGTATGCAGTAGGTAGGTATGGTAGGGAGAAGTTGAGGAAGTTTCTGCCCATTGGCTTCCATTTTCCTGAAGTGGATGAAAGGCTTTATGCTGAGAATAAGTTGTGGAGTTGGAGGGAGGCTGTGCGGTTTCAGGGCACAGAGAAGATAGGAAATGTTTATTCTTGGAAGGTGGGGCAGAGCTGAAGGAAATAAAGCAGTAGTTGTCACAATACTATTGAGGTTGGTACCATGGGTTTGCAGGGATGCTAATCTGCTCTGTTGCCACCCCACCCCCCCCACCCCCCCCGCCCCGCCATTATCCTGTGGCTGCATTCCAAATTTAGGTTCAGGAGCTGCAGAAGATCAGGCAAGGGATTTTAGAGCATTTACCGGATAGTGATTTTAAAAGTAGGCTTTGGAATCTACTTTATACGCTCCCTACATAGAAGACATGAATGTAGGCTTTTCTCCTTTTAGAATTTGGTTCTACTTAAAGAATTTTCAACTAATGTAACTTACACTAACAGGTGAGTGCTGTATATAATTTTGCCACGTCCATTCTCCTTCCTTCATATAAAATATTACCGATAATAATTATGAATGTTAAAATACAGATACATGCTAAGCAGTCTCATGATAAGGCCCTGAGAATGGTGATGGAGTGATTTTTTTTGGCCTAATTATATATATTTTTTTCATACAGTCTTACACTGCATTATTTTTGAGGATCTTAAAAATATCCTGTTCTCCAGAGGCTCCTTGTATTATGTGCTAGAGGAGCCTGTTATCATCATTTGATATTACAATGCCTATGAAAGTCCTTTGAAAATTGAAAACACTAGAGAAACATATTGTTATTGTGCTTGTTCTGTGTGTTATCCATAAAGCTCGCATGTCACACTTCCCGCAATAGAACTGTAAAATAGACATTGAAGAATGGAGAAAATTAAGTATGGCTCTCTGGAGACCAACAAAAACGAGAAATTTCTAAAATCAAAGCAGTCAGTAAGAATGTATTGTGGTTGGAATGAATATTCATGTCCCTGTGCCTTGCTTTGTTGTAGTAGCAATATTTAGGACGTACAAAGGAGAGCTGGATCCTTTAAATTGAAAACATAATTCTGGGTTTATTGCTGCCAAATTTTTGTTTTGTTTTTTGGCAAAAAGAGAGCCCCATCTCTTTTCAGGGACCTTGTGTATATTTATTTTTAAATTTATACCAGACAGTGTGAGAATCTTTTGATTGTTGTTGCCCTGATCCTTTTTTTTTTTTTTTAAAGTATTATGTACAAAGATTTGGTGACCAGTTTCTTTTCTTCCTGTCTTATTCTTTGCTTTTAGTTTCTTTGACTTTCTGGGGTTTTACATACTTGTTTTTTTAGTTCATAATTATAAATGAACGTGACACTTCATCATCCCAGAAGTGTGGCACTTTGTCCTGTATTTGAACATACTAATGTAATGTTAACTAATCTTCATGGAGTTTTACAAATATTTGTATAAGAGAGAAAGAGAACCAGGAAGAAAGTGAATATGAAACTTTGATACTTGTCTGTGCAGTACAAATACTCTTAGGTTTGCCACATGAAAAATGCACTTCTGTTCAGAGAAAGCTGCCTTTGTCCCTGCTCGTTTTGATTTTTATCCTCTTTTGTTGCTGACTTGTTAATTAGGATTGCTCTTTGTCATGCCATGCAAAGATAGGCTGTTAGCTGCTTTTATGCTTGGATATAAAAGGAGGGTTGCTTATTGGCTCATTGGTATCTTTTTAGGCCATTCATTGGCATTTACCAGACTCTCATGAGCCACTGAGATAAGAAGTTATTTGCTGCAAATTCTGTAGCAATCATATATTTGCTGTATTCACATTAACCCAAAACTCATACTTCACTTTTAGATACTTCAAAGCAAAGAATGAAGATATCTTTAACTTTTTTTCTGTTTGTGGCATTGATATGCCAAATTGAATATTTGTTTGATCCTCTATTTTCTTTTCAATTAACAACAAAATGCCTTTTGGTTAGTTTGGTTAGCACCTCAACAGAAAATTAGTATCTCTGATTTCCCCATGAATTTTCCCTTAGTTGCCCTTTTCTGATTTTAGTCTTGGTATTGTATTGGTGAGGAAATCTCATCTCATGTTTTGTCAGGAAATCTCTTGGCCCAGGAGGTCCCTTGTAGTGGTAGACGGCACGAATCCCAGCATCAGGCTGGTCGTGAGCTCTCACTCTGCCACTTGCCAGCATTATTACTTTGCTCAAGTTAATTTAAATGCATTAGCCTTCAGTTTCCTAATCCTTTGAGTAATAATAGCATAATAATACGTAGAACATTTAGCTCAGTCCAGAGAGAGTAGGTGCTTCATATTAGCTATTTTTTCCCTAACTAGTGTATAATCTGAATTTTTATCTTCACGGGTTGTCAGATTTCTTTGATAGAATCGTGACTTCTTAGTTTAAGAGTAAATAAAAATATTTCAGATTAATCTGTTCATTGAGAAGTTTTGAAAATAGTATGCTTAGGACAGTTTGTTTATTCATTAGTCAAGAGCAGAATGCAGTATTTGGAGCTGCCATTTTGAGGTTGTATTTTGTAAGTGAAATTTCTGTACTCTTCTTTAGAGTAAAATTTACTGTTCAATTTACTCCTCTCTATTAAAATTACTGTATGAGAACCTAACCTCCTGCATTTGTGTAAAAATTTGGAAATGTCATGAGATTGCTGAACTGTTATTCCGTTAAAGGATTTTCTCTAATCCTCTGATCGTGTCAGTTTGGATTAATTTTGTCTGTATATAGTAGATTAATATTTGTGTCTGAATAAGTCAGTGGAAAAGCTTAGGAACATGTAGCCTCATACTCATCCTCGACTTTCTAATCATAAAAGTAGTATAATTTTGTTTTACATGTCCATATGATATTAAATAAGCTCATGTTAAATATTTATATGAATATTAAATAAGGGAAAGAGGAAATGTTTTCACATACACCTTGTGCAGGTTTATATCTCTACCCTTGTTGGCAAGCGATTAGTTTACATTTGCTGACAACTGAAAATTTTTCTTTAGCTATACTATAATAGGTTTGTATTTCTTAATAACCTGCCCTTAAGAAAAATATTTATGAAAGAAGGCCTCAAACTTCTTTTCATTTAAAGGCTCTTAAAGGCCAAGTTGGCGTGAAGCTTTTAAAACAAAACTGGATCTGGAATGATGATGGTTTATTTAGCAGACGAAGAAGAGTATCTGTTCCACAGCAACAGATACTTCAGTGAGCTGGAAATGAGAGAGCAGCTTACGTCAAACTGGAAGTGGTGGGAACACAAGGATGGCTTTTCAGTTACCTGCTCTTTTTCATTAAAGCCTTTCCTAACCAAACGGCTGAATTAGTCTTTGTATTTAAGCAGAAACTAATGATGAAAAACAAGGGAGACTGCAGTGTTGCAGTTGGTAGCAGAGTTGGAAATAAAATACCTGGAGTAAAGTGTAAAGCTAATGAGTCAATCCTCTCTCCCTGTCTCTTTGTCTCTCTTCTCTGCTTCTTCCCTTCCACCCTCCCCTCTTTCCTTCTAATATTTAGCAAAGGACCTTTATGGATTAGAGCTAAATTGCTCTTTAATCCTTCGGTTTCCTTCTGTCCTTTGGATAACAGTCTGAGGTCTATTAAGGACTCACATCACCGTGGTCTAGTTGTACAGAATTGAGAATGTAGCCCAGCTACATTACTAATTCAAATGCTATATGAGCTTGAGCCAACGCCCTTAACCTCAACGGTAGTAATAAGTAAAAAAATCTATAATTATATTTTACAGCCAGCCTGTCAGGAATGTTAAAAACAATTACGGCTTTTCAAAATGTTGACTTTTTCAAGGTCACACAGTATGTAAGTGCAAAGTGATATGATCATGTAATTCTAATTGCTACTGGTACAGAATTAAGGCATTTGAGATGAGACAAAAGTCACATAATTCCACTCTTAAACAGGCTTAAAATGAATAGAATGATAGGATTGGAGGTTTGGGAATGTCTTGTTTTAGACTTGTAAAATTGACAGAATCTCTAAGTGCTTCTAGCTGTTTTGGAAAAAAAAAAAAAAAAGAAATGCTATTTGGCTATGCCAAGCATGCTAGTGTTAAATGACCTCATGTGAACTGTAACATTTTTGTCCTACTGTTGTCATGACTTTGTATAAATAAACTAAGATAAGGTTGTCTGGTTCTGGGAGGTTCTGACACAGAGATTTGATAAGGAAAATGTAGTAGAACTGGAAAATGTGCAGTATGAAGGGAAAACTGGTTGACATTTAATCTGTCAAGGTTTATGCCCAGGTGAAACTTCATGCCCAGGTGAAGTTTCTCTTTACTATGGGGAGGCATACATTAAACTCTGGAGCCCTTCCTTTCTGTAGGCCCCTGTTGAACTATGTATGCTCTGCTTCTTTGTACTGAGGAATAATGCATCAAACCAATGACTCTGTCTCAGCAGTTACTGTTAAGTCATTGCTTTCTAGACTGGCCTTCTAGCTATCAAGGTATTTTAAAAGTAACATAACTCAAGTATCCATTGGGGAATTAGGAGAACGAGACTTGATCAATGGTTAGCACACCCACATCCATTGAAAGAGCTGGCTTGGGTTGCATGAGTCATCATCTAATAGGGTGTCCTCCTCCTTCAGTTTGGTTTACAATGCTAGTCATCCCAGAGGGTGTGACAAGATAGCTGGGAATATTTGTGGCACTCTCTTAACAAGACCAGGAAGTGGACTGGACTGTCCGTAAATGAAATAACACTCCCATCTGCTCTCTGAAAACTGTTAAACTTCCATTTTCTTTCTTGGCATTCTACCCATAGCTCATTTCGTGATTTATGCAAACCTTAAAAATATATGTGACTATTTGCTGGAGTAAATGTGGCTTTAATTTTAAATGGTGCCTGTGCCTGTGTTTTTCTGTCTTGGAGTGAATGGCACTCATTTTGTGATCAAGCTCATTCCTGTCTTGATCAGGGACTTGTACTAAATCAGCCCTGCAACTAGCCTTTGTTTTCATGGGAAGAATACTAAACTCCATGTTATTCTTTAATAATTGTTTTAACGCAAGCTAGTATTCCCTCTCCCCCTGCCCCCAGCCGATAAGTCACAAAGCCTCTGTACATTACAGTGTTCTGATTTATTCTCATTTTATGTTTCTCTCTCTGAGCTGAAACATGCTTATGAACAAAGTATTCTTATACTCTCAATGAACTGATTATATTCTAAAATTAGCCTTTCTTGGGACTTATTAGGAGTTGTAGAACTTCGGAAATATTGAATAATTAAGTGATACATACAGTATATAATAAAATCCCTTCAAACTAGCTTGGTCTAAATTCAGAATTTTAAACAGGATTTAGTGCATGCATGCAGTCACTGGAATAAACATCAGGGATTTATTGCTCAGAAGGACTAATATACCTTAAAGAATAAGAACTATGGGTGGTTAATATATCAGTGGTGTGCACGTCAAAATTCTAGATTTCTCTTGAGTAGTAAAGAGGCGATAACATACACAAGTAAATATATAATGTGTGATAGTGCTGCAATGAGGCAAATGTAGGAGAAAGAGATGATTTCTGACCGGAGATTGTGAGGTAGGGCTCAGGAAGAGGAGCTAAGAATGAACACTGTAATGAAAAATGGGTGAAGAAAAGATGATTTCAGGCAATAAAAAGTATGTACTGTGGCTTAGTAGGAGCGAAAGGTACATTAAGGGTTGTAGAGGAAGATACGGTATCTGATGACTCCTTGGCATATGCCGTCACAAACACTATGTAGGCAACTGGCAACAAGTCACATGGAATGCTGGATGAGATGCCTGGGGAAGTATGGTAGCAAAGAAGGGGCTTTCAAAGGCTTTCAAGCTGGCCCTTGAGGGAAGGGAAGGATTTGATTAGGAATCTTAGGTGTTCCCAAAAGGAGAAAAAGGAGCATAGACAGATAAAAACAAGAGTAGTACTAAGACCAGTTTTGTTGTGTTGAGGTGGAAAGAGAAAAATGAGTTAGCCAGAGTGAAGATTCTTGAATGCAAGGCTAAAGAATTTAAACTTTATCAAGATTGATTTGGGAACTTTTTGACACTCTCTTGCTGAGAAACCTTTAACTGATCAGAGCAGTATTTTGAGATGGGTAGAAATATGTGGGAAAGTTCTGGCAGGTGGAAGAACTAGAAGCAGAGGCAGCAGTTAGGAGGACTGAATAAATTTAGTAATGATATTTGAGGTAAAAGTTAAGGGAGGCAGGAGAATTAATAATGATTATAATTTAATCCCCCAAGTGATGGTGACAAATTGAATATGTTTGCTGTTTTGGGAGAGAATATTGATTTAGCCAGTAAATGGATTCTTTTCATTGCAGTATAATTGATGTATAATGTTGTGGAAGTCTAAGGTGTACAGTGTGTTGATTTGAGTCAACACATATTTAATGAGCACCAATTATGTGTTGTAGGCACTGGGGTATAGTGGGGTAAAGATTAGGTCTCTGCCCCCATGGAGCTTACATGTAACGGGCGAAAGAGACAACAAACAAGTTTAAATATATGTGTGTGTGTGTGTGTGTGTGTGTGTGTGTATACACATATATATAGAGTCCGATATATAATGTCAAATATATAATTACATATATTTGATTATATGTATAGATATAGATAGATAATGTCAATGATAAGTGCTCTGAAGAGAAAAAGCAAGGGTTAGGGATAAGGGATGATGAAAAAGAGGGCAGTGTTTTAGAATCTGTGAGGTAACATTTGAGTAGAGACCTAAATGAAATGAAGGCGGGAGCCTCCTCACTCTCTGGGGAAGGGGCATCCCCAGCAGCACAGCAAGGGTAGTCCCCAGACCAGCAAGGAGACCGCCTGGCCGGTGGAGAACTGCACAGGGCAGAGTGATCGGGAATGAGAAGAACAATGTAACTGGGGAGTAGGGCATTTGGTGTCCTGAAAGCCATGGGAAGAGTTTGAATTTTTTTAGGTATGATGGGAAGTCACTGGGAGTGCTATTATGATCTGTTTTCAAAAGATCCCTGTAGCAGCAGAGTCGGACAAGGGGAATGAATAGTTAGGAGGCTATGGTAGGCTTCCAGGTGATAGATAAGGTGGTGGTTCAGAGCCAAGGGCGATATAAGGGAGGTGGTGAGAAGTGATGGGATTCCATATATATTTTGTTTCATTCCACGTATATTTTGGAGGTAGAGCAAATGTGTTGATGAACTAGATGTGGGTTGTGAGAAATAGACTCAAGGAATATCGCCAGGGTCTATATGGTGGGTTTGTGTGAATTAGTTCTGCCTTTGCTTAAGCAGACCCTCTCAGCACATTTGTATGAAGAAGGCTCCCTTCCTCCCATCAGATGTACTTGGGTGCTGGACACCACAGCTGGGTGAGAGGAGCTCAGGCTGGGCGCCTTGGTCAGGCATCCTTGAGGAGGGGTCAACCTGTGCGGTCAAATGCAGCATGCTAACTCAGGTTTTGGCCTGAGCAACTGGGTGGCTGGTAGTGTCATCCCCAAATGAGGGAGACCATAAGAGGAGCTAACTGGGACTGGGGGTGGAAATCAAGTTCTATTTTCTGTGTAAGTCTCAGATGCCTGTTAAACATCCTAGAGGCAATGTCAAGTGGGCAGATGGAGATGGACTCTTGGTGGGGAGCCATCAGAGCTGTAGGGAGGTTTGCTATTTCTGAGTTTGAAATGGCTGTATGACAAGCAAGTGGAACTGTTGAGTTAAGGCTTAGGAACAAAGATTTAGATTAAAGACGTAGATTGGGAAATCATTCTGGCAAAAGGAATGTATGAGATCTTTGAGGAAAATTAGACTTAAAAAAAAAATGGAGACTGCCTTTGGCGTATTATTCGGTAGTGGAAAGTGGGAGATAACTGTATAAAAGCAAACCAGAGGAAGATCTGGGTAATCAACACTGTGTAAAGACAAGGAGTAAGAGGACAAGGGCTTGTTGGGAAGGTCATCAAGAAGCAGGGCTTCAGAAGGCCGCTGGAGCTTTTGAGAGTACAGGTAATAGTGGGTGTGGAGACAATTGGCAGGGAACTAATAATACAAACTACTTTCAGAAAATATGCACTGAAAGGAGGTAACAGTAGGGTTATATGTTGGTTTTTCAAAACAGGCTGAAGTTGTGTCTGTATTAAGGCAAAAATAAGGGTACCAGTGAAGGAGGGAAAGGTTGAAGGTACTAGAAACAAAAAGGATAAATGAGGGAGCAAGGTTAGGGAATCTGGAGGATATATGTTTAAAGGAATAGGTAAAGAAGTTAGTCGCAGAAATGAGAAAGGATAGATCTGTTTTGCTTTGAGGTTTGGAGAGAAGGAAGGGAAAATGGGTATCAGAAACAGATGTTTTGCATAATAGAGGAAGGAAAAGTGAGGACAGTTGGTTCTCTTAGTAAATCTGTGGTCAGGGTCATCTGTTTTAGGGGGCACCACTGGTATTAAAGGCCTGAAGAAAGTGGGGATGGGAATCAATAAGAAAAAAAAATTGTCAAGCAATGATGAGAGACCAGCTGGAAACATGAGGAATAATTTCTAATAGCTCATCAGTATTTTTTCTGTGGGCACAAGAGCATAGGGGAATTGAGAATTTCAGAGAAAGAAAGAAAGAGAGATGTTGTATGGAAACTAATTTGACAATAAATTTCATATTTTAAAAAAGAGAAAGGAAAGAGAAAGGAAAAAAAAGGAAGAAAGAAAGCAAGAAAGAAAAGAAAGAGAAAAGTAAAGAGAAGAGAAAAGAAAAGAAAAAAAATTAAGGGCACTTAGAACCATGGTTCGTAACCCAGAAGAGTGCCTATCAAAACTACCTGGGGACATTTTTCAAAAAGCTGTTTTTCCTGAAATGTATCAAATTGAGGTGTGGGAATAGGACAATTACATGGGAGGGGAGATGCTTATATGTATTTTTAGAACATTCTGTGTGATTCTGTTAAGCTTTTCCCTCCACCTCCAGTGAGAAGTGTTGTGGATTTAGGATTAGCAGGAGATTAACTACAGAGTGCAGGCTGGGCGGGAGTAGTAAAGAGTGGCTGCAAGGGAAGCAAATGGACTGAAGGAATTAGAGTAAGGTTTTCTGGAGTAATGTCAACAACAATAGTAAAATTTGGGGAGTGTGCTTAGTTAGGTTCCTGTACTGCAGAACTTTACAGACAATTCATATGCCCATGAATCTCTACGAAGGGGATTTTAATCTTTTAAGAAAATACCTGACTACAGGACCCTCCCCCCGCCCTTGTTTTAATGGAGCATTGTGGACAATTTCTACAGAGCGCATTGTGAACATGCTGACCTAGAGAGGTCCAGCGATGGCTAGTTCCAGATTGATTTAAAAGGAAAGCCCTGGGGAAAGGGAAGCCGTTGTGGAAAGGGGGAATGTCCAGGTTAAGCTATTGAAAGCACAGCTCCCAGGCCTATGGCTTTGTTGGTGAATAGCTGGGTTACTATCTATCCTTCCATTTAAACTCCTGTTTTCTACCGCTGAGTCCAGTGTCCGTTGGAAGTTGCAAAAGACAAAAGTCAGAATTCATGAAGTATTTACATGCGTTATTCAATAGTTTCTCAAAAACAGGTTTGGATAAAGTAAACCAAACTATGGACATGGTTTGCTATGAAAGCAAACCAAAATCTAAGGACCTTTTAGGATATCTAGCCTTTTCCTTAGCTTTAAGGACAAACAAGTGGATAGCTGTCAAAAGATACACTTTGAAGTCTTGGAGCACTCACTAGCAATGACTTAAAATCGGGGGAGTTTACCCACTTTTTGAGGAGAGGCAGTGTCCTAGGCTCTGAGAATGCCCCCAGTTTATACTACCTGGGCATTGTACGGACGACTGTTTTTCCAGTGTAGTATAGTCCGTGAATTTAAGGTGATTAATACTGAATGTTGTCACATAAGATTTCCAAAGAAGACAGTGATTGGTGATTGGTGAGGACAGTGATTGCTGGCAGGGATTGGGTGTTTATATTGTGTGATTTAGTTTCTAACGAAGATGTGATGTGAATCTTACGAGTATACAAGTCCACTCAAAATACTGAGACAAACCAAATTAGAAAGGTTCTGAATAGTTTTCATTTGCCCTGTGTGTGTTTCACAGGTCCCAAGTTCCCACGTCTGTGCCAGTGTCATTCCATTCCTTCCTTCACATAGCTTATCTTTATTGATGAGTTTTCTCTCCTAATCCTCTATTTCAATAAAAAAAAAAAAAACACACATGGGTATTCTGTTTGGCTATAGATGTGTACTTATGATAACTGCGTGTGACCCAGCTGAAGTGTTCAGAGCACATGGAAGTCACTTACTGGTGACAGGAATACATTCTATATGTTTATTTTCCCCTGTGGATGCCTGAACTTTCTTTTCTTCACAGGTGAAGTCAGTGATAAACCTTTTGTTCGCTGCGTATACTGGAGATGTATCTGCACTTCGAAGGTATGTTAACATGGTGGCATATGGCTTAGCATCCGGTTTACAGAGGTTTATAAAGTTGCTTCTGGGCAAATGGCCATTTTAAGGCCAAAGTCTCATTTCCATTTCTCTCTAATGAAAATGATCCGAACAAATTTGTTAAATCCCCATCTCCAGTGACTTAGACTTCCTGTGTAGTCTTGTCCTTTTCTACCTCCTGAAAAGCCCAGACCTCTTTTCTCCCAAGTGGAGACTGTTCAACAAATCTGGCTAATTAATGTAATGTTTCATTGGAGTTGAATAATGCTATCTCAGTCCCCATTTACCTTCCCTTTCCCATCTTTGGAGGTTAAGGGGGAGTGAAGATAGGGGCATTTAGTGCTCTGCGGATCACCGGGGTTAGAAAGGTTGCATAGGACTGTGTAATTTACATAAGATCTCTTGTATAGAGTTGCAACTGAATTTTAACATGGAAAAATATCTGTGCTTAATTTCTACCTTTGTCTAAAAGTCAGATTATACGTCTATCAACAGTACTTTATTACAAACTTCAGAGTTGCTAAGAGAATAGATCTCAAGTGTTCTCACCACAAAAAAAAAAAAAAAATTATGTGATGTTGTAGGGAGGGTTAGCTAACACTACTGTGGTAATCATATTGCAGTATATAAATGTATCAAACCCAACACGTCGTACCTCAAACTTACATAATGTTCTATGTCAATTGTTTCTAAAAGTGTACTTTAAAAATTAATTCGAAGTCTGATTAGTACTTGTAAACTATAGTGTAAAATGTTTAAATAGTGAAAGCATTTAACTTCAGTAATAGGTGTTCGTTTCTTGCCCTTCTGAGGCACAAACTTTAGTATGCCACTGTTCTTTGAACAATAATGTAATAAAGCTGAATTCTGTGAGAAATGAACATTTCCCTGTATCCAAAAAGAGAGGAAGTGGCATTTGCCCCAGAGGCCCTCACATCCCCATCAGTGGTGAGCCTGATAGAGGACAGCAAGACCTTAGATGGAACACAAGACCTTAGATGGAACTGATGGGGTAGATGTTACAGGTGTGAATTAAATTTTATATGTAACGAATAGCCGTTCTTACACATTTTCAGATTTGCTCTATCAGCCATGGACATGGAACAGCGAGACTATGACTCTAGAACAGCACTCCATGTAGCTGCTGCAGAGGGTAATCTATGAACCGTTCATCTTTTTTTCCAGATGTAGTTTCTACTCAATACTAAAATCTACTTGTTTTGTTTTGTAGGTCATGTTGAAGTTGTTAAATTTTTGCTGGAGGCATGCAAAGTAAATCCTTTCCCCAAGGACAGGTGAGAACTTATGTCGTCCCCTTCTAACTTACAAATGGCAAGTCAGTGTTTTATTACAATCCAGGGTTATAACATATGAGTGAAGGTGTTCTTATTAAATCCACCATGTATATATTGGAGACATTCTTGAACTCGCAGTGGTGCCTTACAAAGGCAACAAACAAAACCTTGTTTCTGCTAGGGTGATCATTCTCCCTCCGTATCCTATTTCTCATATAAGGATAGTCTCTTATTTAGAATTTTTCAGATTAGTCTGTCAGTCAGTACACTGTATGAAGAAAACAATACTTTATGTTTGGAAAGAGAAAATAGGAATTTTGTCCTTGTGGGGCTTCTAACTACACAGGGTAGACAAGATGAACATTTACAGGAACATATTAAAAATGTGCAAGAAAACTACTGTCACAGAATGCTAAAATGAATATATTGGGGTTTCTTGAAATTCCTAGATTTGTTTGGTGTCAGTTTTAAAAGGCTATGTGGAGTTGAATTTTAATCGGTGCTTTGGGGAAGAGATGCAATTTGAAGGCACGGAAAGAAGAGAAGGGCACGCTGTCTTCAGTGGGAGAGATCTGCCTGGAATACATTTTGCTGCTCTCCTCTCTCTCCTGATCCACATGGCAAACTTCCATTCATCTTGAAGTAAATGCTGTCCACAACACGGACAGTGATGGAGGCTTGAGAGTGCAGCTTATATATGTATATATATATACATACGTGTATACATATATACATACATATATATACACGTGTATATATACGCGCGTATATATACACGTATGTGTGTATACATATATACTTCAGCTCTGTGCTCATATACTTGCGTGTTATGTAGCTGGATGAGCCAGTAATGAGAATATAGGTTTAGAAGAATTGAAGGAAAAAATACTTGATAGAGAGGTTTGTTAGGTATGATTAGGAGTTTTGATTGGATATCTGAGGATTGTATTAGTAAGTCTGGAGCAAGCCGATTATACTCTAGCTGTTAGATCTCTACTGTTTTTTAAATTAGAAGTTTGGGTTTTATTCAAGCTGGTTGCAAGAAATGCAGAAGAGTTAGGATGTGTCTGAAAATTGTTAGCAGTTTTCTAAGTATAGTAACACTTGGGTTATCTAATCATGACCTTTGTTGGCAATGTTCTAAAACCTCATGTCGGGGGGGCAATCCTCCCTTTTATCCCCAAATGTAATACCAGCTCTTTCTAGAGCAAGAAATTGAAGAGTGTGTTTCCCTTACCCAAACTTGTGCCCTGTGTTTATAATCCCAACTAAAACACTCTTTTAACACAGGCTGGAAACATTTACTGTGCTTTATAAAGATTAAGATGTTTTGCTTTTTGGGTTTGTTTTTGTTTGTTTTTTTTGTTTTTTGGGTTTTTTTTTTTTTTGCCTTAAATTGGCCTCTAGGAATGTGCTTTGTATGAAACGTTTTGGTTTTTGCTTTAAATTGGCCTCTAGGAATGTGGAAGTAGAAGTACCCATCTGATGGGAGAAGTTAGCTAAATAACTAACTTGGTAACTGGGTATTCAGCTATTCTAGAATATAAGCCAAACCAAGACAGCTCCTTTCTCTATTTTGTAGAATCTGTGTCACCTCAAATTGTAAAATAGGCTTGAGTGAATTTAGTGATGTTCTTTAAGTTGACAATTTGTATTATTTCATGGAAGAAGAGTTGTCAAAAAGGTAACTTGCAGTTAACGTTCCATTTTCTCAGGAAGACAGGTAATTATATGTTGTAGATGACTGGAAAGTCCCCCCACCTCCCAGTGTAAGGCCACGGACTCCCTAAATTAATGAAGGCCAATATGGAAAAGGAGCTGTTTTTTGAGAAACATACAGATACATGTAAAATATGACTTACCTGATTTAAAAAATGAAGATTACCCAATTTTATCCAAGAATATTTTTTGAGACTGTTTAAAAAACCTTTCAGTTCCATATTGTGACCCCATAAAAATGGGGGTAAAAGGTTAAAGGCAGAGACAGAAAGGAAAGGAGAAACGGAAAGAAGAAAAACCAGAAGCTGATGAGAATAGACCATGAAAAAATGGAGTCAGAGCGTCTGGTAGCCATGGACAAGTGACCTAAGTGGAGGGAGAGGCTTCATAGTTTGTGAAGTATTAGGGGACGGATTCTCGCACTCTCATTTACTTGGGTTGTGAGTTTCATAGTATCATCTCCTCTCTCAAAAGGCTGATCAGCTGATTGATTGCTGCTGGCAACCCTTCTCTTCTCTTCAGTCTTCATCTCTATCACTCTGAAGAGCACACGCCAGAGACACACTTATAGTGGAAAGGGTAGTTATTTTTCTGGTTGCGTAGTGGTCCATTTGAGCCCCTCAGATGCCCATCCTTACCAGAGATGAAAATGTCAGTTCCTCTGGGGCCGATCTTGCTCCTCCAGTGTATGTTTGGGGCCTAATGAGGTCAGAGTTCTTTCCAGACTTCTGAGATTTGTCGTGATTTTTGAATTGTCAGGAACACAAATTTTCTATCAAAGGATAGGGTGATGGATGTTATATACCTGAATTTTCCTTGAAGGTTTTATTTAAAGGGAGAGCCTGTGGGCTTTTTATGAAATTGAAAACCAGGAATCCCAGAGGAGTCTATTGTATCTGTCAACACGAGAACTTCCCCTCCCACAGCACTTAGATATGTAAACAAGATCCATCTGTAGAAGACCGTTTTCTCTTCCTCCCCATTTCTCAAGTTGCCTGTAGGACCACTTTTTGAATGATGAGCCCCTTTCTGTTTTTCTTCAATTAATTTTTACTTGTAACGTTGCTAAAATGGCTAAAGTTGAACGGCTCTTAGATCTGCACTTAGTATGTAAGGATGCTGAATTATCACCTTTGTCCAGGAATTATCTAATGACCCAGTGCACGTTCTGCTACTTATTTAGGTGGAATAACACTCCCATGGATGAAGCGTTGCACTTCGGACACCACGATGTATTTAAGATCCTCCAGGAATACCAAGTGCAGTACACGCCTCAAGGAGATTCCGACAACGGAAAAGAAAATCAAACGGTCCATAAGAATTTGGATGGATTGTTATAAAGGTCTTAAGCCCAAAATATAAATCACTTACCTATTTAATTGTGGAAAATGATTATGAAGAACATGTGTATTTCTATCTGGTAGTGATGTCTATTTTACAACATTTGTCATTTCAGTGTTACTGGAGTTTTCTTCACTGTACACACAGGACAAATCTGATCTCTTTGGGAAAAAATAGAAATAAAACAATCTCCCTCCATAATGTGAGCAATATTTACCTCGTGCATTGTATAATTTGATGTAAAAGAAATAGTTACCAATGCTAGCTTAACTGTGTGGTGGTCTTCATGATATATTTATGTGTGTTTTGTGAATTTTTCAATTTGTATGATGAACTTAGGCATTTATAAATTAAGTTTTGTTGTACAGTCTGTCCAAATAGGTCAAGGCTGCCTTTAGAAGCAAAAGAGTGTGATTTTCAGGACTTCAAATGTAGAGTTAGAGTGTCTGAACAACTATCTGCACGTAGGGTTATGTGTTTTAAATGTCTCCCATCACCCAGCTTCATGACGTGACTCTTTAAAAATTAAAATAGTTAACAACTTGTAGTGGCATAGACCAATTCTGATTAGACTTCATCAGGGAATCTGTTCAAGATATGTTTGGTGACCAAAATATCTATGTGAATGTAGTTATATAATACTTTTGAAAAAAGTTCCTTTTTCTATATCCCCTTTAGTCCAGCCTCTCTTCCCAGACATCTAGCTATTTGCCTCTTCGCTTGAGCTGGGAACGTGGGTGCTGGCACACTATGCAGTTTTCATGTTTTCCACCGTAAGTCAGAAAATGCCTCAGACATCTGGCATCCGAGCTAGAACTATGCCATTTGTCAATAGGCGATGAACCAGACACGGATGACTAAGCTAAGTACAAATTAGCCAAATTTGGAAAAGGAAAGCATGTGCTACCACGGCTCTTTAAGGTCTGTTTCAGCTTTCAGGATAAAGATACATTCAGATAAGCGCTCTAAGCTACCAAAGTTAGTAGGATGGTATGGGAACTGTAACAGTTAACATTTATTTTTTAAACCTGTCATTAAAGGCCTGCACCTATTTGGGGGACCACTAGATCACTCCAGTTTTCTCCTGCTTCTCTATTGTATAGTTTTTGGTGGACTGATAATAAGAAAAGGCCATTTAATTTTAAATTGAGACCCGTTGTTTGTCCTAGGGAGGAACCGCACATATGCTTTAGCCTATTGTACTTCAGAGGTAAAGGGGTTTGCTAATGAGGATTTTTGATATTAAGCACACACACAGGCACATACACACACGAATGGACTTCTCTGAGGCCGTGTTTTGTGAAATGAGCAAAATCCTCAGCTACGTGAATGCTCCTAGTTGTTGCAATGTGGCAAATTCAGCAAGTTCCTTTTTTTTCCTTTTGTATCCGCCCACACTGCTGCTTCCAACCTTTATCATGCCTAATGGCCCCTTTTCCGCTCCAGCGGCCTCCAAATGTTTTGGGTTTTGCTTCCAGTCTCAGTTGGTGGCTTCAGCCATTGCCCTCCTAATACCTACACAGCACCTCCTTTGGTGGAAGCGTGGCCAGTGTTCCCTAACAGCTGCATCAGGCATGAAGCCATTCCCACGGGTGTGCTGTGGGGGATTTGGTGGACGGGCATCGGCCCTGCTGCTGGGTTCCCGCCCCACGGGTCTACCAAGCCGTGCAGACAGGCAGTATTTGCAAAATGCTGTAGAGGAACGGCATTATCCCCAGAGATACTATGGGATAGACATTCTTTAACTGAAATCAACTGAAATAACTTTGCTCAAACAGCAGCTTGCTTTGTGTGATTAAAATGAAACATTAAGATGATTCAATTGTGTGGCTTAAAGGTTACCAGCAATTTGGAGGCTTTAATAAAAAGAGGTTCTAACCATTAATTTGGAACAAAGAGAGTTTTCATCTTTTTTTCAGATCAAAACGATTTTGCAAAATCTGCGTGGTTTAGTCATATGTGCCCTTATTTACCCATAAGGTTATTTATTTATGACTGTAATGCCGGGTCCTGCTCTGGCTGTTTGCTGTTGGCTGGTAATAACAAGTACACTTGGTTTAAATGCTTTTGACTGTGCTCTTAACTGCTGCCATCAGTATACTCCAAAGATCTCTTTGTTTTGGCTTTGGGATCATACGTGCTTTTTCTGTATCATGAGAGCTCTCTATATGGTCATGTTTATTTAAAGCTGCTTATACACTGTTGTTTTGGTAGTCTCAATTCTAATGACCTCATTTTTGGGCGTAATGTGCTGTATCCCGCTACTGCCCCACACTGCCCTTTAGCTGCACAGCTGGATTAGCTATCAGCCGTTTGATGCTGTTATCTGTCTGGCAGGGGCTGAATGACCTGAGGTTGGATATAGATTCTTCCTGGGGACTGTACAGCTATGAATGTATTTGCTTCCAGAACCTCCCAAAGTGAATCTAATCTTGAAACTATAAATTGTAAGTATTCTGAAATTGGGAAATATTTATTTTAAATGAAATCAGGTAGTGTTGCTTTTTACAGCATAATAAATACATGTATCAAAAAAAAACCCTGTAAAAAATGAATTTTTTTTAAAACAACCAAGGTTCTCTTACATCACTGGGTTGGGAACTCTGCTGAGCATATGGACTGTCCCCGGCTGGTTCAAATCCATTTCTAATGCCTACTCTGAGCCAGGTACTAGGCAAGGTGTCACCTGGGGTTATCACAATAAGAAGAGAATCTGGTAAGGAGTTCATCCTTGAAGGTGGGAGGGTGGAGAGGAATATTTCCAGCGCTCTAGAAGCTAACACTGTCATTGTGCAGTTAGGACATGCTCAGTAAGTATCTGTAGAACTCAATCGTTAAACATGTCCTTCACCAGGAGGGGTTCTAACCTCCTTTCATGAGAAGAGAGGTTGTTTCCACAAAGCCTTGGCATCTGTTTAGGAGGCTGAATCTAGTCCTGTCACACTAGGGTCTGCTTGGGCTGAGTTGTAAAACTGCAGCTCCTTGCCGGTTCATGGGGATATGGAATGGCATTCACGTCCAATGCCAGAAACCCCTGGTCTATGGGCTTAGGGTTAGCATATGGTTTTCCAACCGTAGAGATGGCACATGAATACCATGGCTGCCATTTTCAACTGTGAAAGTTGTTTGTCACAAAATAATTTGCTTTGCTACAGTAGTCAGACAGTGTTAATCGTCTGCATGACTGACATTTTAGGACTGGAAGAGACATCAGCCATCTGTAATTGAATCCCACTCTTTCATAGATGAAGCTGAGACCCAAGAGTGAGCGTGATTCAGAACTCTTAGTCTCATGTTCTCTAACATCCTAACACACTGTGCCCACTATGGACAGAAAACTCGGCTACTTGCATATTAGCTAAAACCTCTCTGTGGAATTTTAAAGTGAAGTATAAATGCTATAATGTTAAGCCCTGCAACATGTGGTTAAATTGAGCTATGCATATATACATCTGCAGATAGAAGCAGGACATCAGTGCAGGGGAAACAAACAGATGAACAATACCAAATATAAGAAATTAAATTATTCTTGATACGACATGAGTATCTTACTTTGGTGGAATTTTTTTAACGGCTGGGTAATCTTCCTAATTTCACTTGCTAACCCTCATAGTGAAATGAGTAAATTCATGAGTCATACACCAGATAAGCACAGGGAAGCAGCCCATGAATGTGTTAGGTGGTACTTAAAAAATGTGTTAGGTTAGGAGAAGGGGTATTTTGTAGTTATATAAAGGATGTGATTTACTAGAAGATTAGGGAAGGTATGTGTGTTTTGGGACGGGAAGGATGAGAAAATTAAGTCCGTTTTTACAAAGGGGCAAAGATTGGGCATTTTATTTCTATTCTGGAGCCTGAACCTGATTCCAGGCCTCTACGCCTTCCCCCAGCTGCCTCTCCACATGTCTTTTAAAGAGTCTACTGGAATTGAGTCCGACAAGCAGTCGTGGTAACAAAAGATTGCTTCATGTACACAAAACAGGGAAAGGCTGCAGACACACCAACACTAGGGTGTTCAAGTGGTGTGATGGCATTAAAAAATATAGAATGTGCATAGTTTGATAATACAAATTTGACAGCTTCTTGTCAAAGGTACCATTTAGGTACTTTTACATTTGTATGCCCGATACAAATTTAAGAAGTCTAAAACTGCTTAAGTGTGTTCTTTTTTTTCCAATTGGTCAATCTTGTAAGATGTTTAATTTCTCAGTATAACATACACATAACCTGAGGCTAGTTCACCAAAATTTGGAAGCTTCAGTGTGATCGATTGTATCTTTTTATATAGGGGCGCCTGGGTGGCTCAGCCGGCTAAATGTCCAACTTCGGCTCAGGTCATGATCTCACAGTTTGTGAGTTTGAGCCCCGTGTCAGGCTGTGTGCTGACAGCTCGGAGTCTGGAGACTGCTTGGGATTCTGTGTCTCCCTCTCTCTCTGTCTCTGCCCTTACCCCACTTGTACTCGGTCTCTCTCTCTCTTTCTCAAAAAAAATAAACATTAAAAAAATTTTTCATAAGAGCTATATAAATTCATCTTAGAAGGTTCTAAAAACCATTATTATCTTTAGCCTTCCTGTAAGTGCTTTAAATGCCATTTCTATGAAATTGTGCATATTTTTATATAACATTTAAGTTATCTTCAGCTTTTGGCCATGTCTGCTTCACAAAATCTTAAGTTTTCATAAGACGCTTGTACTAGAACATATCCAGTATCTCAAAACATCTTAAGTCCCAAAAAAGCGGGGTCTTAGTCTGGTTTTGTTTACCAATGTTTCTCAAAATCTAGAATAGTGCTTGGCTCATGGCAGGTGTTCACTATGTATCTGATGAACTAATAAGTGAATGAATCTTAACTAACCAAAAGAAGCCACTCAAGTATATATCCCTTACCTTGGGAATAGCATCCTAGTTCAAATAGTTGGTACCACAGTTTTCAAAGCAAATTCTAGTTTTTCCTGTTTTCCCTGGATTAGTCATATGTGAAAGGAGTACTCTGTTCATTAAGACTTAATATTCCATTCTAGGTCATGGGCAATAAATAGATTTCAGTCATTTAATGCTAAATAAATAGCTCAATCTATTTATTGCCATCTCTGAAATCTCCTCCCTTAATATATTAGGAGAAATTTTTCCCACGTGGTACATAAAAGCTCTATGCTTAGCAAACCCTCTACAAATACATAACTATATAAGAAGTACTCTTAAAACACACAAATATCCCTAAGCCAGGATCTACATGGTGGTGACTCGTTATAACGCTCATTTATATAAGAATACAAACTTCTGTTGGCTAGGCAGGGCCTTATCTACTGTAGAAATACAGTTCTCTAGGTTTATTACGAAGAAACTTTATATTTCCTAGATGTAAATACTGCAGATGCAGAGATGAGAACGGTCCTATCTGTTATGATGCCAGAATTCAGTAGTCTCCACCACTCTTCCCTGACGACTCTTCAGATAATAGTTAAGTTTAACCTGCCACATTTATGTCTAAGTGGCGATTATGTCTTTCATTACACTATTTTTTTTCCGGCACACGGTGCCTTTTACTTTGAGAAGGTCATGGCTTTCTAGTTTCCAAAATCTTTGGAGAAAAATGGCCCCTTTTGGCGTGGGCGCAGTGACTCCTCAGGAAGAGCTAGCTCCTCCAATCCTGGGATGTGGGGCTGAGATGCAGCTTTGGAGACAAGCCAGAGTCCCACTTTACATGTATTTTTAAGTTAAAAACTTGTATCGGCAGTAGCAAAATTCGTTTCAAAATAACTGCCAAATGATTCGTGCATTTGGAGGCAGCTGTGGTCAGCAAGACTGGAGCACTTTTTTTTGTTTGCTTTTTATGGTGCACACTGCAGCTTATTCCAATAAAGCCTCCTGCCTGCTGTCTTCCCCTGTCCCTTCCGCCACCGCGGTTCTGACTGTGAGCAGGCTGGGCAGGGGCAGCGCTCAGGAACGCGCTGTTATTAACCTTGCTTAAAAATAAGAACTCACACATTTTTACGTTTAATCGTAAGTAGGAAAAAATGAGAAAAACATCAAACCTGTACTTAATGCCAGTAACTTTTAAAATCTTCACGCCGAATGCCGTTAATAAGAGACTAACAATCGAATTTCAATACTTGTTAAGAGTAAACAAAACCTCTGGGCTGGCGCAGTAAAATGAAACCGTGCCAGGTTGTTCTCCAAGGGCAAAAATATACCAAACAGTTAAATGCCAACAATTAGAAAAATACCTTTGTTAATGTGCTCTTCTGTGTTCCTTCCTCATTTCAATTTAAAAAGTCCATGCAAAGCCAGCCAGACTCATGTGGGTCTTATGTAAAAACCGAGAGTAGGAAAGCCCCATGTGCATATCGTATTAAACGCAATACGTGAACTTTGGTTTTAATTTTAAAAATAGACTTCAAGAAACTTCGTCCCCCCCAGAACAATATGGCATTTTCACACAACAGTGTAACTGTGGTGGTGACAGCGGGGGAAATGAGGGCCCGGCTACAAAGCCAGCAGTGTGTGAGAGTTATCTGGAGGAGCCTGTCAGACCCGCCCTGCTCAACCACTGACCCGTGTCAGTGCAGGTGAAGGAAGACGGTAAATGACAAAACACACTTCACAAAACATCAGAAAGCAGTCTAGAAAAAGCACAGGAGAGATAATGGAACCATTTGCAAATGTATTTGTCAGAGACACACATTTATCAGTGAAAAACATGCAATTCTCAATGCAGTTATACAGGACGAGGTTTCAAATGATTTGATTCTCATATTATCTCTGGTTAATTATTTGTCAATTACTATTTTTTCTTCCAGATTTGAAAAGTTTATGCCTAAGACTAAATACCAACTAATAACAATAAAGACAAATTAACCCATTTAAGAAACATGAATTAAATTTCTGAGTTGGTCTTAACTTCAACTTTTTGCATAAAAACAGGATTTTGCCTTGAGAGAGCTGTTGTTAACAGCCTGGCTCCCTTGAATAGAAGTGGGAAGACAATTTCATTTACTAGGGACCATGATAAAGGCAGGAGATAGGCAGCTTTGGATATTAAGGTTTAAACAGAAAAAAACTACTTATAATTTGGAAAATATATTTCCTTCTACTGATACTAGCCAGTAACATCATGCCATAACAAACAGAAAAGCAAATTCTCCCAAGAGAGAGAATTTGCTTTTAGCTTTAAATGGCTAGTGTGGAAGAACACAGCTTGTATCCCTGCCTCTAGATACAGGATGGCTACCTTTGGTAAACAGTTTATGTACTTCTATTCAACTTAGCTTTGAACTATTCCATAGGAAAACCAATGGAAAACGTCCAGCCATATTTAAAGCAGAGGGAACAAATAAGAGTTCTCCAGAACAGGAGTGTGCCAATCCTACATCAAGAAGTTCCCTATATGACCATGTGATCTATCCAACAACCTGTAACAGCTGGGCGTGGACTTTGTGCACAGCATTTACTAAATGCTACTAAGCCACCCCACCCCGCCTTTTCCCAAAGGATTCTCATTCTAGTCCTCATGTTTTCAGTGTTATCTGGATATTTTTCATTTCTAAAACCCACTCTATGGGGAGGGCCTTTCAATTTTACCTTTCATAAGATGCATGAAGCCCTTCAGAGTAACAGACGTTTGTGAATTAGGGAAAAATCCACTTGCTATCAACAGGTTGCAGCAAATTTGTTCACCTTTGTTTCATTTCCCTAGAAACACAGGATGTGAAGGAACAGAGTAGCAGGAGGGAATCACAGATGGGAAGGAAAAATGTCGCCAGAGAAGATGAGAAAAATTCATGGTCTATACTGCATTCATCTGTGAAAAGATAAAATGTGGTTAAGTTTATTACACTGCTCTCATGAAATGCAGATTCATTTATTTAACACCCCTTGTCTGTTCTACAGTGGGGTAGCAAGCAGGAAAACACTTTGAACAGCAAATAACCACCATGGAATTAGAGGGCCTTCAGCATGTGCTATCCACCCTTTTTCCTGGACTAATCGAGACCTTTTTTATCTAAGCTGATGGATTATTCCTCTGCAGCCTGCCGGCTTAATTCTGTCAGTTCGTCCAGGCCACATAAAGCTTTCTGCTGTTGTGCAAGTCTGGGGGCAGAGCAACGTGGCAAATCTGCTCGTGTAAAAACGGGTGAGGCAATGCTGCGCGCTATGCCAGAGGGAGGACGGGATGTGGGGGAGGTGGTGAATCTCCTTAAAGGCCACGCAGTAGGAATGATAAATGAATGTCTTTCAGGCACACACTAGAGAAGCAGAATTATTAGGAGTCCCTTCGCCTCTTCCGCCAGTGCCGCCTGGCCAGCTGCACTGAATGGGGCCCCTGTAGTCAGTATGCTGCTCGCCCAAAGAACACCAGCCTGCCACTGACTTCCATCTCAGCTCCATGCTGGGCTCTCCCCTTAGACCAGGCACTCTCCGCTGGGGATGACTCTGTCTTCTGGCAATGTCTGAAGACATTCATGATGGTCACGACTGGGTGTGTCATGACCCACAACTAGTGGGTAGAGGCCAGGGATGCTGCTGAACGTTCTACAACAGCCACGCCACCCAACACCAGGAAATCATGTGGGGCCCAGAATACCAACAGAAACACAGGACTAGGGGCGCCTGGGTGGCTCAGCCGGTTAAGCATCTGACCTCGGCTCAGGTCATGATCTCATGGTTCAAGCCCCATGTGGGGCTCTGTGCTGACAGCTCAGAGCCCGGAGCCTGCTTTGGATTCTGTGTCCCTCTCTCTCTGCCCCTCCCCTACTCTCTCTCTTTCTCTCTCCCTCTATTCTCTCAAAAATAAATAAACGTTAAAAAAACCCCACAAGACTAAACTGTTAAGCATAAAGGTATGCTGGGAGGAATAAATCAGGTAACATGTGCAATACCTAGTGTGGTAGATGGGAAATAGCAGATGATTAACCAATGTTCCTGTTGTACTTGTCAGCTTTGACCAGAGGCCTCTAGGAGAGTAGACTGTTTCTCATGTAGTCCCAGAGGAAAAAGTTTATTGTACAGGAAATCCAGACTAAACAAATAAGTCATCCTGCAGAAAACACTGGTGCTCTGTCTCTCTTGGACAATTTCCTCCGGAGCCTGCACCGCTCCTGTTCCTGATCATAGTCCAGAGCTGCCGCCTCCAGACGTGGCGGAAAGAGCCAGCTCTCAGAGAGGGAGCTCCATTTCGGAGCATCTGCCCTCACGCCAGGAGACGCTGAATGGAAATCGTGGCCACGGTTGAGGACAGATGATGTGAGACAAAATTTGGAGAGTAATCCAATTCTTATTTTGTCTAGCCAGTGCCATGGCCATATTATAGCCTCTTCTAGTTCTTTTGGTCTTCTAAGGATTTAGGCTGGAGGTGTGTGTGTGTGTGTGTGTGTGTGTGTGTGTGTGTGTGTGTGTGCGCGCGCGCGCGCATGCACGCGCATAAAATAGGTTTATTTCCCCCTACAAATGGAATGAAGGAAATCATCTGGAATGGCATGGAATGGCCATGGGGGGTCATCCAGAAACCATAAAACCATTTCCTGGCATTTATTGAGAGTATTTAAATTGCTCTGACAGTATCATTCCAAGAGCAGAGAGAAAGCAGTCACACTGCTTGAACAGAGTGGGGCAACTAATCCATCTTATTTTCTCAAGGTCAAGGGGAATAATGGTGATGACAGAGTCGGAGCTCTGACTTCCAAATCCCACACACAGGCCTCTCACCCAAAACCTACTCAGTCCTGTGCAAACAGCTTCTCTATGGCGGATGTTTTGAATGAAACAAAGCTCTGCTTTTTCTGGGAGGCATTCCAGGAGAGTGGACAAGAGCATGCACACTAGAGACACATTGGGTGGATTCAAATATTCATGCCATCATTCACTAGCTGTTTGATCTTAGTCAAGTTATACAGTTTTGGGGAGTGGGGTGGCTCTTTACCACACTGCAAAAGTGAGAATAACAATAACACCTAACTCGGAAGGTGGCTGTGAAGTCTGAATAAGTTCCTACCTGTGGAGTGCCCGGTACACAGTAAGTGCTTAGTAAGTGTCACCTATTAATGATGGTCACGATGATAATGTAACTTGCATAGGAACAACAAAGAAGGTGCAAAAGAAGATCTGCCATTTTGTGGTGCCACCAACAGATGGTACATCCTTAGAACAGGGCTTTATACATATTGTTCCATTTCTGTGTCAGGCTCATAAGGCACTTTTTAGCAGAGTCAGGGGATACCTTCCAACAGAGGGTGCATCCTCGCACATACAAAAGGTTCATTTTACACATGCCAACAGGAACAGAAGTGACTTTCTGTCATTCTCAACAATCAGGAAGGTGTAAGAAATTACAGTCCCTGAAGATTTTATCCCGTGCTTCTTCAGGTGAGAAAAAAGGACCAAGAAAAAAGTTACATTCCAGAAACTTGACTCCAAACAGGTGCTACGGTCACACACACGCATTCCCTGAACGCGTGGCTGAATGACCCTGGGCATCTGAACAGCGGCCCCTCTGCCCCGCTCTCCTTTGCCTTCCCTGACCCCCTCCCTCGTTACTGAGCACAGGTCTATGCAGGCCCCAGGTACGCAGTGATGAAGAAATGATAGCAATAACTCAGAGAGGAGTTTTTTAAAGGATTAAACACATGTTTAAAAACACACTGGAATCGCTTCATGTGGGAAAGAGCTTAAAATTAAACACCATCAGCAAAATTCCAGCCAACTGAAAAAAGGCTTTAGGAGGAAGGATTTCAGTCTGACAGGCAAACAATACTATTTGATTTACTGAAACACTCTCCCAGAGGGAGATCCTCTCTGTTGTGGACAGCCCTGTTCCTATTGTGGTCACGGCACTCATAACTCTGTCACTCCTGGAACCGTCTACTCCTGGCAGGGGCGAGCCATACAGATTAGCTCTCAAGTGTGAAGCAGTGAAGCCGTTTCATCGCTGCTGGCGAGGCGTCTGTCATTATCGTAGCCACCAAGGGCCAGTCCTCTCCCTTAAGAAAAACGGCACTTCTTTACCCAGACACGGCGCTGAAGTAACAGGCCGGAGGAAAACGGTTTCTTACCAGAGAAGTCTTAGCTCCTTAATATATGAAGAACTTTACAAGGACAACTTGGAAGGGCAGAAGGGGAACTTTTAAATATCTGAGATGCCATTTGGTTCTCGGAAGGGCAGAGAGCACCAGGAACAAGGCTCCCGGGGACCACGTGGCCCGTGTAAGCACACCAGGCTCCGACGCGTCACGCGGATCTAGAAAGCGCCCTGGCTGGCAGAGGCTCCTTCCAGCATGCTGCGGACAAGCCGGGGGTCTGCGGGCACCCTCCCCGCCTCACAGAGCACGCGGTCCGCGAGCGCGGAGAACACCCTCGCGGGTACTCACCATAGTGTCGAATTCTACAGGACCCACTATCCGAGACACCTCGTCAAACTCCTCAGGAGACATGGGGAGAAGATTGTCTGTGGTCTGAAGTCGAGAAGGATGACTAAAACGGGGAGAAAGGAGAAGGAGATGTTAACGTCTAGAGGCACACTGGGACACCTTGTCCTCGGCCTGCGACGGAATCATCACTGGACACTTTCAGTTCAGCTGAGTGCATACACTCGGACGGTACGTCGGGAAAAGCACGGATCGCGGGAGGTTTGCGTCCCCAGCCCAGCCCCTTGGGAAACGTACGGGACTCTAGAGATGTGAGTGGGAAATAGCCAGACTGGACCCTGTGCCGCTTCTGCCTGGTTGGACCTGTGTGGGAGCGTGTGCGGGGTGTCACCCTGAGAGGATGATGCCTCGGGGCGGCCCGTGGCCCCAGAGGCACCAGAGAAATGTCTGGGGAGTCCCTCATCCCTACCTTGAGGTTTGTATGCAGATAAAGCTGCTCCAGAGTGTTTTTACATGAAGGCTACATCCATTCACCCCAAGACAGTGCTGCAGGCCAAATAACTGACAATGACTTTTCCAAATTTTTTTCTACCTTTTACAAAATGAAACAACAAAATAAAAGCAAGCGGAAAAAGTGTATCTCAATCATCACTTTGGCCTTTCCTCAATTGAAAAAAACTACTTTCCCACTCTGATCAATTTTTGTTCATTTTATTTATACTTTTTCAAAGTATCAGTTTGGAGGGAACTTATAAACCTTAAAAACAACCTTGGGTGGTTTTTTCTTTTCTTTTCTTTTCTTTTTTTGTTTGTTTATAAAGGCAGTTTAATTCTGATAGGCAGTGACACCGGGATCTCTATTTAGGATCTTTCCAACAAGTCCGACCGTGGCGGCAGCAGCAGCAATTACAACGAAAAAGCAAAGTACAAGCATCTTCACCAGGCCCCAGCCAGGAGCAGGGCTGGATTGAGGTGTTTAAACATGGCACTCTTCTGTGTTCACTTACACTTCAGACACAGAAATCAATTCAGTCTTGATGTATCCAGTTCCTTTAGGGCCATCAAGTTCCATTGGTTCTGGAGCTGGAAGCAAACACATCGGGTACAGCTTCCCGTTAGCAGACCTCACACAACAACAGATGGTCAACACTCTTTCATGAAAGTTTTACCATTTTTCTTGACGGTCAGGTTAGAGTGCCATAACTTTAAGGGGTTGTGACTTCCCTGCCCGGGTCACCTGAAATCCTGGGGGGAACGTAGGAGCAAGTCAAAGGGAAGGGAGGGGAGCTCGGTACAGAAGTCAAGCTGAGAGGTTTCTCCTTCCCAGGCTTGACATCCTGCAGGAGTTGGAGCCCCAGACGTGTGAAGTTCTGTCTGATGTTCTGGTCCTGGCCTGGCTGGTGTGATACACACAGCTGTCAAGGTGAAGCTGGGGGCGTCTTCTTCCCAAAGCAATTGCGCTAATATTGAGATGCCGGCTTCTAAAATGTAATAAAATTTGTTGGCGTGTTCCAAACCAGATCAGTCTAACTTGAACGTTCTGAAATGCAACTCAGTGAAGATGGAGAAGCAGGCGACCTGTGTTCTAAGCCTAGGTGTGCTCTTAACAATAATCACTAGAAATAATACGATCTAATAGATTAACTGGATTACCTTGAATGAACTGGTTTCCTTCTCCTGGGCCTTAGTGCCCTAATTTTACAGGAACAGGCTGGTAATAAACGAGTTGGCCATGGTGTTCCTGTCATTCACCTCTTTCCATGTAGAAAAGGTAACAGTGTAACAAATACACAAGACCAAATGGACTTTTTCGACACCCCTTAAAATAAGACGTTATTTGTTCATTTCTTACTGTCCGTATCAGGCCGAATAACATGTTTCAACTATGCTGGGTTTATACCATCTTTGGAAAGCCTGCTTGCAGCGATTCAAAAGAAAGTTCTGGGTTAATGACAGGGCGTGGGTGAAGTCTATGCAGGCACCGTGTACTTACAGGAAGGTAAGAGCAGTGTGTGTTATTAAACCCTGTCTCTAGCAAACCTTTGGATTAACAATAAAATGAGAACATAAGCACCAGGAATGACTGAACTGTGCTATTGCTCATCAGGGCAATGACTACACGCTTTCCCCACATACCTTCCTTTGGCCTGGAGTAGTATTTCCCAAAGGCATGGTCCTTATCAATATTTGGATACAGATACTTCAGGGGATTCTCTGGAATATTTTCAGCAGCCATGACTTTGTAATTGCGAATAATATCAGGGAAAGTAACAGCAGAAAGTTCTTTCTTCGTGTAGGGTTCCACTGCGTGGAAGTAAGGTTCTGAAAAGAAGAGCTCAGTGAGTCCCACGGACTATCCCAAAACACTAGAGGACAGAAACAACACATTGCAGAGTTTGTGGATTTGAGTGAACCTGGTTAGAACTAAGCACAGTAGAGGATTTACAATACAGTACGCCCCTCTACTTCTAAATTATAATCCTTTCTTAGAAACAGGAAAAATAAAGGCAGCCATTTACTTGCTAGTAATGCAACAACACTGCATTTGTCATCATTTGGTGAGATTTGTAAACCTGGCAAGGAGAGGATTATTAAACATCTTTAGCAGCCTGAATCTTTCATGATGCATCCAACCACAGGCAGAAAAATAAATACTAATTTGGCCACCTTGGCTCAAGTCACAGAGTAGGTTAATAAAAAACAATCTCACTTTCTGGTTGTTTTTCTTTTCAGACCGGAAAATGAAATTTTTTATTGAAATAAATGATGCCAATACGTGGAAAACAATTTTTTAAACAAACAAATAAAAAAAAGACCCTATTTACTACTTTTTCTTCTAATCCTTACTGTAATAAACCAGTTTAATTCACTCGTGGACTTATTCGCAGACTTCATTTGAATCCTGCTTCCTAACTGATCCAGAAGCTCGCTTCTGGGTGTACACATTCCAGGGGCTGCTGGTCAGGTGCTATGGGGACTCTGTTCTACAACTTCAGACTACGCGGGCACCCTAAAGCTCGCTAGCTGGTGCTGGCCTGCTTAGGCTTTCTGGTTGCCAAGGATGTCCTCCTCCATGCCTGCTTTGCTAGTTCCATCCCTCAGTCAGCTGAGGAAAGGCACTACCTGCAGACAAGGTGAAAAAGCAGCTTCTAATGTCTACTGCCTACACTGTGCCCTAACCCCAGCTTTCCTGTATTTTTATTTGGAGAAAAAAAAAAAAAAACAAAACAGAACAAGAAAAGTATCCCATCTTGTTGCATCCTTCCACCGGATAGCAGAAGAGTCATTGGAACAAATCAGTTTTTCCTCCAGTCCCTCAAATACAGCAAACTATAAGCAACTGAGAAAAGGAACCATTTTATCTCTGTCATTCTCCATCTCTGCTGTTCAGCCTCTTCCCCAGAAACCCGTTCCATAACGCGAAGGTGTTCGGGGCCTTTTAGCCACAGAAACCCAAGGCAGAGCAAAGACGAACTTGCACTTGCTCTGTTTGAAGGCAGAGTGGAGGGCTGTACCAGTCTCCAGGACCCCTCACAGAGCCTGCCTGCAGGTGTGCTCCCACATGGGATCCCCCACAGCGAGTCTGGAAGCATGTGCCTGTACAAAGTGGGTTTCCTCCCAAAACTGGTTGCCAGCAATGCTGACTCACATCCTTCATCTACAGATAACAACCCTGACGAAAAGAGAAGAACCTGGCCCGGTCTTTTATTTATTACTTAAAAAAAAAAATGTTTATTCATTTTTGACAGAGAGAGAGCAAGCAGGGGAGGGGCAGAGAGAGAGGGAGACACAGAATCCAAAGCAGGCTCCAGGCTGTGAGCTGTTAGCACAGAGCCCAATGCAGGACTCGAACTCACTAGCTACGAGATCATGACCTGAGCCGAAGTCGGACACTTAATCGACTGAGCCACCCAGGCACTCCTGGCATTGTCTTTTAAAAGCCATCATTTCCACAGTATGTCCCAGGCAGTGAATCACAAATATTCATGGCAATGTATTAAATCCTATCCGGGAGGCTCAGTTGGGGGTAAATGTAGGATCTGTAATTTTATGTCAAAAGCTCATTATTTGTACAAGTTGATTTGCAGCGATGAGGAAGGACTTTGATGCGCATGGTGCTAATGGAGGTATAGGCCCTCACTTACCCCCTCCGTTCTGGGACCGCTCCACCCACGTGAACGTGATGGCCCCTTCCCGGCAGCTCTCACTGAACCGCAGCAGGAACGTCCCTGGCTGCTGATCCTTCAGCAGGGCACGCTCTCGCTCCTTGCTGATAAAGCCCACGATACACCTGGGTGTGCAAACAGATTGAGGAAGTACTCTGAAATTCGGCCAGGTTTTGAATTTTCATGCCAACTTACAAGTGAACTAGATTACTGAAACTTGACAAAAGAACATAGGATAAAAATGTGTATTTTAGATGTTTTAAAACCTATTTAATTGACACTTGGGGATGTATTTCACTTAGATACTTGTATGCTTAAGTCTAAAAAAATCATTAACACAGTGCCAATAGGATGCTACAGATGATCAATAAATATTTGCCGGATTAATGAGCCTTTTATGTTTATCTGATGACCTTTTTTTCACTTGATGATTTTTACAGGCCATGAAAATGTCTGAATTTCTGCATCTTATATACTGGAGAGAAAAATTCAAACAATATATTTCTATGTTCTAGCACTTCTGACCAAGTTAAAGCCTTTGTTGAAGCATCAACTGATCCTGGAATAAGTTAGATAAAAACAACTCACCAAGTTAAAAAAGTTTTTCTTCTTTCCTAAGGGCAATATACTACATAAGTACTTAAGAAATTTTGTTAAATGAGTGAACGCATGAATGGCACTAAAACGTTTTTAATTAAATGTTAAAAGTACATATGCATAATACTATGCATATGCATAAGTTTAATCTGATGAGGTTCCACTATCATGAAGCCCTGAAGGGACGGCCTGGAAGCATTCATTTCTGTGAGATGCACTCCAGTCTTGTCAAATAATGAGGTCTGTCCAGGTCAGGCCTGTCTCAGCCTTACAGTAAGGAAGTGTGTGCTAAAAATAGGTTTCAAAAATAAATCTATCCGTGGCCCTTACCCATCATTCCAGAGAGAGAGCAGGTGTTTTTTAATGAGTTCAAGGATGCTTTCAATCCAAAGCCAGAAAGGAAAATTTTTGTCATTTATATTTTCCTGCAAGTGTACAAACGCACACATTAGGAACAAGGAAATTCAAAATAGTGACTTACCAGGCCTCTTCCCACCATCAGATTGGATTTTAATTTGCAAAGCCTGCCCAGCTGCCAAAACTAACGCTGTCCCCTCCAGAGCCGCCCCTCCCCTTTTCAGCTTGCAGACACCAGGCTATTTCCTGGGCCAGGCTCTGCTTCCCTCTCTAAACTGCAGCGAACCAGCGAGGGAATGACCTCCAGGGTGAACGCAGAACAAAAGCTGCCCTCGTACTAGTAAAATGCAGTAGCCTGAGCTTGTCAGCACCGTCTGGTGACCCCAGTGGGGTCTGATTATTCCCTCCAACTGGTCCCTCTGCTTGAGCAGGGTTGGGGAAACTCATCTGGCCCATCAGGCTGTGCAAGCCGGCACAGAGCACACATTTCTCATGAACGGGGCTAAAATGCTGCCAGGCAAGGTATCCGTGTGAGTAAACACAAGACTCATTTCAGATATGAAAAAACGTTATCACACACACAGGCCCTTCCTGTCCGACTCACACTTGGAGACTGACCTTCTCCACTGAAGGAAAGTAAACAACTTGCTCAAGGGGTTCCATGGGCCAGAGACAAACATGCCAAAATAAGCACACAGTTAAATCACTACCACAGCAAAAACTACGAGAACCTCAACAGGGAGCGAGCACTCAGAGAGGGTACGACCCAAGGGCACCCACCTTACAGAACCTCGTCCACGGAATGAGACCATCGGGGCCAGCATTAGGACCTAGCCAAATAAAAATAAGCTGTTTCAGGAAACAAAACACTGATTCTGAAGCTTTGGTTACACTGATAGCTCTTGTATTTCCTTTCAGAGAAAAGAGCCAACACCCCAAAGAGGAAGACTGTATGTACGTGGTTGATATTCTCAGACACATTAATGCTAATCAACTATGATTTCTGGAGAAGCCTCAGTCGTCCCTCTCAGTGCAGTATCCTCTCCCACTGCCTCCTCCTTCCTCAGCAGGCTCCTCTCCCAGTGGTCCTCCAGAGCTCGCTCAAACTTCTAACTAAGACCAAGATCACCCCTAGGTGATCTATTTAACTGACACTTGGCTTTTCAAGCTTATCTTGGATATCATTTGGCACTTCTCTCAGCCCTCCTCCAGATGGGACATGGACTCGGGAGGCTGACGCAAATCAAAAGTCAAGGGAGAGAAGTGAGGGGGAAGGAAGCCTAGGGGTTGCCAGCTACATGAATTAAAGCAGCCAAGGCTGTACAAGGTGGTGAACCCATCACCTCTCTTTCCAGAGAACCACAAATAAGCCTTTATAGGCAGAAATGGTATGTCTTAATTCACACCAAATAAGGAAATGAAGCAATGTAATTTCTTACATCTTCTTAAATAGTGTAAGACCCCACTGTGACAGTTACATGGCCACGAGAAGGCCCTGCTGAGAGCTATGTAGTTAGGAAGTCTACTGGTATTTGCAATACACACAATTCTGCTGTACAGAAAGCAAATCTGGAAAAAAGCTGCCTATGGATTTTTAAAGAAATAGTTCAGATAGTCCCATTCATCCAAGATTTGACCTTGAGACTAGCAGGTCTCGGATCGCCTTATGTGGAAGACTAATAAATTCATGATATTAGCTCCTGAAAGGGAATTATCTATCATGGCTGGATCCTGCCAATCACGCAAAACTGCTGCTCAAGGATTTCATCCTGATGTGGACAGTGTCTCCATGTACCTGGGCCACCTGAGGCAAGAGTCTTGGGTGTATGCTATGCGGTGGGTGGCCCCAGGACCTTACTTATTATTCTTACCATGCTGGGTACTTGGCTTTTTTTCTCCCCAAGGTTAATAAGACTTCATCTTTCTTATCAAGGAACTTCTTTTAGCCACAACTAATGTATTTTACGTAATTCAAAAATATTTCCCTTAGGAAACCTGCTCAGAAATGTTAATATGAGATAATCAGGAAATGATTCATTTAAGTCTTTTATCAGATCTATACGTCCTTCCAAGGTGAGCTATAGTTCTCATTTAGCTATAATAAGCTGCAGCTGGAAAAGCCCACACATTTTTTTTTTTTTTTGACACTCTTCTATCTTGAACAAAATAGACAGCAAAGAGGGAAAAAGAACAAATTGAGATATTTTTATAAATTTCAATTTTTATATATATAAAAAGTTCATACCAAGTAGCTTCTCTCCCAGCATGTTCAGCTGGTCCACATTGAGACCTCTTTTGGTGACAGAAGAAAACTGCCAACTCAGCACCTCTGAAAGCTGAGACCATCGTGCACAGGGCGGGTTCAGGAAGAAGGACAGATTCTGGAGAGAAAACACCCAAAAGGTAAGGTCAGTGGTCATAAGCAAGGCACTAAAACATGGATCTGTCTCAAAGTTCAGTTCTGGTTTCTGTGACACACAGTTTCCACAGAAGAGAAACACAGTTGATTCTTGTTATTTGCAGATTCACATCTGTGAATTCAATCTACTCATTCAAAGTTACTTTAACCCCCGAATCATTACTCACGGCACTTCTGGGCTCATTTGTGAATGGGTGGACATATCAATGAGTAGAAAGATTTGAGTCCCCAACACGTATGTTTCCAGGAGAGGTCAGACAAAGCAACACTTATCAAACAGAGCAACTGCCTTCTTGTTTCAGCTCTTATACCATAAGCAAGTGTCCTTTTTGAGGTCTATTTAGTGCCATGTTTTTTGCCTTTTTGTGGGTTTTTTTGGTTTCTAAAAATTTCATTTTTAAAATGGTCCCAAGTATAGTGCTGAAGTGCTGTCTGCTGTTCTAACTGCAAGATGGCCACAATACACCTGTATGGAGAAAACACATGTGCTAGAGGAGCTTTGTTCAGGCATGAGTCAGAGTGCTGTTGGCCATGAGTTCAATATTAATAAGCCAACAAATATATCAGGAAGGTGTCTTTCAACAGGAAACACACAGCAACAAGGCCATGCGTTGAGCAGCTCAGTAGCAATTGCTCAGTATTTGCTAATTCAGTGTTCACGGTGACTTTAAAGAATGTAAGCGCATACCATAAGAGACTCTTAAATATAGAGAACAAACTGAGGGTTGATGGATCGGGGGAAGAGGGGAAAATGGGTGATGGGCATGGAAGAGGGCACTTCTGGGGAGGAGCACTGGGTGTTGTATGTAAGTGATGAATCTATGCCCGAAGGCAGAAGCACACTGTATACACTGTATGTTAGCTAACTTGACAATAAATTATATTAAAAAAAAAGAGAATGTAAGCGCAAGGAATAACAAGAATCAACCATAATTAATCAACAGTGACTATCCACTTTAGAATGGAGCATGCGTAAAAGAAAAAAAAATGAATGAAGCCTGCTTGTTTAGCAGATGTATACATTTTTAAAAAATAAAAGCAATAAACGAGCTCTTCCCCAGTAAAAGTTGTAAGAAATCTATTGCCTGAGCTTATTCACATAGAAGGAAAACCATAATTCTCATTTCTAATACATATACATGCTTCCCTAATCCAGAATTACTCAAGATCCCTAACGATGTCACTCCAGTTATGTCACTTTTCTCTCAACATCTGGTCTTCAGGGACTCTTTGAGATGCACAGAAGCTAGACCCTGGGGTTTTCGGTTAACATCTATACAAAAGCAGGCGTGTTTTCCATACCCTGGGTTCTGTCACCAGCATGTTGTACCACAGGATGGAGGCCCAGCCACTCGGGAGCTGGCTGACATTGGAGATCACCACGATGGGCAGAGAGGTCGTCTAAAAGATGACAAAGACCTTGAAATCATCAGAATCACAGAAATATCACCTTCAGACTGCTGTGTAAGCTCAAAACCAACCAAGGGATTACTTGTAAATTTGCACGTATTTTATATTTGAAAACTAAAAACGTAAAGCTAAGTTCTTTTGTTCATGGTTTATTTTTGTTAGATCTTTCAGTTAAGAAACAAGTCTCCGTGCTTTGTATAAAAAAATCAACACAGGACATCTCAAGGTGAATTCAGCTCTCCAGCTTCCTGAACCATTCAATTAATGTCAAGGTAGTATTAGCTGAAAAAGACCATCTTTTTTTAGCAATTAAGTAAATGTGTCTAAAACAAAAATTGAGAACAAACACTGCGTCTAACAGTTAAATGTAAAAATAAAGTTTTCCGTGTCTGAAGCACGGAAGTCTCACCTCGAGGTCAATGACCAAACCAGGCTGGCACAACTGGGTTTCAAAACTAAGGGAGTGAAGCTCTTCTGTAACGATGAGGGGGCCCTTAAAAGAGACAAGGAAGAAAAAAGGAATACAGTGATTCACACACACACACATCCTGCAGCTTGCAGGAGCCTAATACGCACTGCAACAGGTGGCAGGAAGCCTGAACCCAGCCGGCTGCAATTCAGAAAAAAATTCCCATGTTCAATAATGTATGCCCCAGTTCTAACGATCGTATATCAGTGTTCTCTCAAAGATAAGATTTCTGTAACCATGGCAAGGGTTATAGATTACCAGAAAGAAATGTGGATAGGGAAACAGCAACTTGTGATGGGTTTATTTGTGAGGTGAAGCTTCCTGGCTCTCAGCCCTGCTCTGCCCGCTGCCCCGCTGCAGCCTGAGGCAGACAGGGCTGGAAAGCGTGCATTCCAGGTGTGATTATTTACTGGAAGGACTGATTTGCAAAAGCCTGGCAGGTCATGAGTGCTTGGTTTAGGTAGAAATACGATAGAGTTCTTGAAGTGTTTTGCTACAAACGATCGCATGCAGGCATCATGACTTAGAACCAGAGGGGAGCAGCCGCTATCTGTGCTTGCAGGAGAAACTAGGCCCTCAGAAGGTCACAAAGAGAGCAGAGATCAAAACCAGGGCTAGATAGCACATCTCTGCGCTGCCCTGGCCGGGGCTTGTCCCACTCTGCCACACGAGCACCACTGGTCACGGCATGGAAGGGTGGCGTGCTACGTGGGCATAAAGGCTGAAAACATCCCAAACCTCTGTCCGTAGTTCATTTCTGAATATTACATTACAAATATAATTCCTCGAGGATCCGGCTCTAAAAGGGAAACTGACAGAAAGACCATTCCGCTGGGCAGGGAATGCAATGGAGAGAAAACCCTCTCGCCACACTTCATTTTCAGCATGGGAGTCCCCAGACGAGCCTCTAATTCCAGCTCAGACAGTAATTCCCGGGTACCCTTAGCAAAATCTTACAAAGTTCCCATGATTCACTTTCTTCGCCTGTGAAATGTGAGTAGCACAGAAACCCATTATACCTGTTCCACTGTGCTGTGAGGGTCCAGGAGTCGTGTGCAAAATCTTTTGACAACCATAAAGCACGAAAGCAGTGTTTTTACTGCTACCACAGATATACTGTGTCCTAAAGCTCATTCACTGCTCTTCCCTGCTGGGTCTGAATCCCTTTTTGAGGTGACCCCCGGCCACAAGGGGTACTGAGCCAACCTCCCCGGACAGACCTGCTGGTTAGAGACCATTCACAACAGAGAAAGACTCACCTCATTAGTTCTGGTGCCAGCATTTTTCTGTTCTTTCAGTTGCTATAGAACAAGAAACCATCTTAGTAAACAGCATGATAACAGTCACAGTTGCTGTTTTCATCTACAAACAAACCAAAGTCAGGACTTAGAAAGAATAAAGGATGTGAAGTTATTTTCAGGGTGCAGAACAAGATATGAAATGACCCTTGTGTGGGCCCAGGAGCCTAAGTGCCTTTTTCCAGCAGCCTGACATGACACTATGTGAACACCAGAGTTTGGAAGGATCCCGGGGAATCATATCCTGCTCCCCTCCCCCATGCAAACTTTTCCAAATGATGCCCCTTAACCTTCATCAGTTGTTTCATGGTCCTCAGGCTAAGGGCACAGCTAAGACTGCCCTCCCACGGACTTCAATCCCTGAGGTTTTAAGGAAGCATTTTGGAGCCCCGAGAGCAGCTCTGGGCATCCTCAGACTCCCGAGTCTGGAGTGAGGCTCTCCCATGAGGTCAAGCTTCACTCACCATGGGTTTGCTGGCTTACAAAATGGTTGCCAACGAAAAGGCTGCAGGTTCCAGCCCAGGGAGTGCACAGGGCGCAGTGCCAACACATCTTCACAACAACCGGCAGCCCCTGCTCCCCACGGAAGCAGGCAGACAGGCACCGCTTGCTTACAACCCCTGCTGGATCCCTACCCCCTGGAGGAATGCAATGGAGGTAGTGGTTGTGGGCAAGACTACCAGGAAGAAGGGTGCAAATCCTGAGCCGATGAGAGACTCCTGGGGTCGGTCTCACCAGGAGCCGCCAGGATGTGGGAGCAGTACTAAATCCCGAGGAAACTGCAGGAGTCTAGAGTGAGCAAGGTTGTAGAGGCACCGAGAACGGATAAGTTATGCGCACACTGATTTATGGCGTGTGTTACTGAGAGTGCCACATCCCGAAGAAGTATCTCTGGGGGACAGACTGGCAGAACACAGTAACAGAACAGTCCTGGGGCAAGGAGGAGGAACAAAGGTTCCCGCAAACTCTAGGAAGCCTCCCAGGGGGTGCCGTCCGCCTCGCACCATGAACCGAGTGCCACTGCACCGGAAATAAAGTCCTAGCAAGCCAGACGCCGCATAAAACACAGAAAACTGGTCTCCCTACCAGGTGTCGAAATTCGGCGGCCAGACTTCCGTTGGTGGATTCCTCCATGTTCATCACTTTTGTATGTGTGCCCAAAATGTTGAATTTTCTAAATCTACAACAGAATATACAGAGTAGAGATGCTTAAAAGGCTCAGAACTATTAAACAAAGGTAGTAAAATATAGTACAAAGTACTTGACATACCCTTTTACTGTATTTCTCTCGTTCACATCTCTGAAAAAAAAAAAAGAAAGTCATATATGTATATTTAAATTTTGAACTGAGCTTTAAGAAAAATATGAAAGTATACCTATAAGTAAAAGACCAACACAAAATCTACACCTGTGGGTTTTCTGCCATTTCATTCACTCGCTCCCTCCCTCAATCAACCACCACTAACTCTGCCCAGGGCGGCGGAGGGACGTGCAACAGATAAACTCTCCGGGCCTCACGTTTATCATCCGTACCATGAGGTGCCAACAGCACCGACCTTACAGGATTTGGCGAGGGGTAAAAGACAACGGGTGAAAGAGCACAGAGCACACCCTCCATAAACGTAAGTCAGCTACAGTCAGGGCTACGTCCTGAGCAATCACATACCCGGTGTGAGGCCCCATGCTAAGCACTGGGGCAGCAGAGAGCAATCTCTGCTCTTAGAAAACTAAGGGAACTTCCAATGTGACAGCACAAACCTTTTTATTCTCTACTATCTTTAATACTTTTATGAGAGTGCAAGAATAGTCAATTATTGGGGGAAACTGTCCAGTTTAAGTCTGAGGTTAAATCTTGAGCGACTTTGCCTCTTATATAAATTTAGTGATTACTCAGTCACGTTCCAGACTACCCATGTTATCTGTGAGGAGTAGGCACAGATTAGAAAACATCAGCACACTCACAGTTACATGGGTTAGCTTCCTTTCCTATCTCAACTAGAAATTCAACATTTCTGTGAATGACCATCACCATTAGCTATGTGAGCGACCAATTTTCTCCAGTTTTAGAAAAGAAAAAAAGAATCTGAAATGAAGGGAACGAACAGTGTGACACAAAGCTTCCTTGTCAGAGCTAAGAGGAAACTCAGAGCTGGAACAGAGAGAAAAGACAAAAGAGCTGTAACAAACCAAAAGAGAGACTGAGATAGAGCACAGTGTGGTAACACACGTAACAGCCATAAAATCTCTGCCACACTTCATTTCAAGACATTGAGAGTATTTCCCTTGAACTTTAGGCAACTCTGACTTGGTTTTGCCAATAGAATGGATGGGAGGGATGCTGTACAAGCTCCAAGTCTCGCCCCAACAGGCCTCTCATGCTGCTCTTCTTACCCACCTGGGATGCTGTCACTATGCCATAAAGCCCTGGCTCGCCCTTGAGAACCACATGGAGAAGGGCTCGGTTATCCCAGCCCTCACACATGTAACAAGTCCATGCTGGACCACTCAGCAACAAACAAGCCGGTCCAGCCCAGAAAGACCACCTACCACTCACAGAATAAGAGAAAGGATAACTTTTTTGGGTTTTAAGCCACTAGGTTCAGGGTGATTTGTTATGTAGCAAAAGCTGATACACAGAGAAACCAAAGATGATGGCAGGAAAGACAAGGGCACAGACTATAAGAAAGAATATTGTTACAGGGCGGAAAGCTAGAATACCAGAGGAAACCTGGATTATCATAAATGGTCTTGAAACTTGCTAAATCAGTACGTTACACACAAAAACATTAAATGTATCAAGGGTGGGGCAGAGAGGGGAGACAGTAGCTAGGTCAGTGCTAGTCCAGGTCTAAGGTCTAAGGGCAAAATGGGATGGGACTGCTCCACCTAGACCCCCTGTGAGAGACCCCATCCATTCCCAGGTCCCTACTGCCCAGAAGAGACAAGGGTGCATCCAGCAGGCTCCACACAGTCCCCGCAAAATGCTGTCATCGTCATTCCAGAAACGACCCCACAACTGGCCGCAGAATCACTGCAGCCTCGAGGATCCTCAGCCTGTGTGTGATCATAGGCCTCTCCTCCTCTGGGGCTGGCCTAGGAGGGAGGTGGGGTAGTATGCAAGACTTGATCACTACAAACTCATGTGAATAAAATACACTCATTCTTTTGTTCACTTATAGTCTCAAAAGGCACCAGCATGTTATCAGCTCTAAAGGAAGCTCCCAATGTCCAGAATGGGAGCTATCAATTTATATCTCCTAGGATCACTTAGGGGCGCCTTGGTGGCTCAGTTCGTTAAGTGTCTGCCTTTTGATTTCAGCTCAGTCATGATCTCATGGTTAGTGAGTTTGAGCCCTACATCAGGCTCTGTGCTGACAGCACGGAGCCTGTTTGGGATTCTCTCTCTCCCACCCTCTCTCTGCCCCCACCCTACTCGTGCACTCTCTCAAAATAAATATATGAACTTAAAATTTTTTTTAAATCTCCTGGGATCACTTATAAATAGCTCTAGTGCTTCCATCCATGTTTGGTTAACAAAACCAGAATTTCAATAGTGTATGTATATTAGATAATATTAAAGATAGCTTACTTATCAAATAAGACTTTGACTTTCAAATTATAATTCAGCTCCTGCAATTTCACCAACAGTCTGGAATGAAAAATAAAAGTCATTATTACTTTAAAAAATTATTAGAGTTTATTTATTATATCAATTCCCTATTGGAGAAGGTTTCACGAATCCTCACTCCCTCCAGTTATTACAAACAATAGAATCAACATTCATGTATGTCAACTTGGAATATTTTCTAATTGTATTTGCAAAATAAATTCCTAGCTATGGAATTGCTGGGGCAAAACTGTAACACTAAATTCTGATAGAAAGCATCACTGATTTTACATTCCCACCAAATGTGAGTGAGGGTACCTGCTTCCCTATACAGCCTTGCCAACACTGGGTTTTATCAAGATTTCTACTTTTGGACAATTATATGGGTGACAAATTGCAAATGTACTTTTTACTAAAACTTGTGACTAATGTTTGTTCTCTTGGGAAAAAAATAAGAACTCTTATCCATAATCAGAAAAAACAGGTTAACATCGGAAGGAAGGAACGTAGGGCTAAGATGTGCATGTGTCTTCTCTGATGAGCTACAGACCTCAGGAAGGAGCCCCTCACTGGTCTGCTGCACTTAGTGGGGCAGGCGGATGGGATTAGATTTTTAGTGTCCCTTCTGGCTGTGAGTTCTGGTCCCCCGAGGGTGCCTGAGTGTGGTGCTATAAGACCAGCAACCGGGAAGCAGCAACTGGGGACCTCGCTCAGCAGCACCCCAGGAAAGGGGACCGAGGCCAACTCTGAAGGCCAATGTAGCTCTTCAGAGTCCAGCTGCTCATCAGTAGAAGACTAGTTAAATAAATCTGCCACTCAAAAAAAGAAAGATAAGCCATGGTCTCACATGGAAACACTTCTATGATTTCTTACTGAAGAAAAAACAGGCTGAAAAACACGTATAGCAGAATCCTTATTTTTAAAAATAAAATACTGTATATTACGTACTTGCATATGTGTGTATCTATGTATAAAAACATATATATGTGTGTGTGTGTGTGTGTGTGTACACAGACACACACACATACACATATAAATGTATGTATGTATTTGTATGGACATGGACAGAAATCTGAGAGTACTGACACTAGGCTGTTTACCATGGTGGTCTACAGACAACTTAGATGACACACAACTTTGAAAAACTGATGAAAGCTATGAGCCCATTCACTAAAAAAACATGTGTCATGAGTCCATATTCACACACACCACATATGGTTGCAGGGGTATGTAAAGCCTAGGTTACAAGCTTATACTCAGGAGAGCATGAGGCTGCTGGGAACTTTTACTCTCTACTATTTCAATTCTGCAATGCTGAATTCCTTTCTATAGTGAACGTGCATTACATTTATCACGCGGGAAAATATCAGGTGTGTGTACATATGTATCTGTTATAGCTCTAATTTTAATAGGACAGACAGACTCTTAGATACTCTAAATAAGAATTCCCATTGAAATGCCTATTACAGGGGCAGCTGGCTGGCTCAGAGCGTAAGGCTCTTGATTACAAGGTCATGGGTGTGAGCCCCACATTAGGTGTGGAGATTACCTAAATAAATACAACTTAAAAAAAGAAAAGAAATGCCTACTGCAAAATTGCTTCCTCTAAAGCACTCTATATGACAGTGTTGTGAAGGAACTGAGGGATGCAAACTTCATGGCAGAAGGTCTAATGATTCCATCTTTTCTCAATTACCTCAACTTCACGGTGAACTGGACCCCAGTCTTCAAGACTAGTGGCCTCTGAGGATGAGTTGGCATGCAAGGCTGTCTTTCCACCACAAATGAGCTGTAAGTTCCAAGCAGAGTGCAGATTAGCATTTCCATTAATGCTGAGGGAGTATGAATTATTTTCCCTCAACAGGAGAGGGGGTTAGAGGGCACAAGCTCAAACTCAGTTTGGAAGATTCGAACGAGTTGATAAAGTGAGGTTTGCTAGTCAGCACAGAAATCCCCACACCAAATTTATACTCAAAAAGATCAGAGTAGTTGCAGTGAACTGTGATACCGTCAATAATGAAAACCTTGAGTTGGGTTATGTTCATTTATGAATTTGCATGAAGAACCAAATTTGCTAACCAGACTTACTGTGGTGATCACTTTGCAACATATGCAAATATCAAATCATGATGTTGTACACCGGAACCTAATGTAATGTTGTATGTTAACTGCATCCCAATTTTAAAATAAAAATAAACAAAAAAAATAAATAAAAAGAAATTTTACTACAGTTGAAAATGAACCATGTAACATATTGCCTTACTACCATAATTTGAAATGGGTATTTTGGTATCCTTTGAAAAACTGTTCTTCCAGTAAAATTGTTTAGTAATACTTATTATCTATCTACTAAACATTTCCAAGCCTTAATTTTCATTAAAAAAAGTATCGGATTTGCATTCCAAAACCCTAGTAAATAAATATCCTTGATTATTTTAAAACAATAGCACTGAGGCATTCCTGTTTGGACATTAGCCACATGTCAAGTTAACATGAAGACTAAATTGCAATATGAACTCTATGCTTCTTTCTACTCAGTGACATTTATTTATTTTTTATTTTTTATTTTTTTTAACGTTTATTTATTTTTGAGACAGAGAGAGACAGAGCATGAATGGGGGGAGGGTCAGAGAGAGGGAGACACAGAATCGGAAGCAGGCTCCAGGCTCCAAGCTGTCAGCACAGAGCCCGACGCGGGGCTCGAACTCGTGAACCACGAGATCATGACCTGAGCCGAAGTCGGATGCTTAACCGACTGAGCCACCCAGGCGCCCCTCAGTGCCATTTATTCATCTGCTAAGCATATGTGGAACACCTGCCGGTGGGCAAGGCACTGTACAAGGTCCTTATGGGGGACAAAAAGATGACAAATGCACATGTCTGTCTTCCAAGAACTTCCCAATTTATGTCACAGACAACAGAAATACATACACAATTACATAATAAATCCAGAATGGGACAAGAATGAAGACTGAACCAGGCAGATCTTGAAGGGAGGTAACATATTCGGGAACTCTGGAAGATTTCATGATTAGATATAAGCTGAGATTTACAATTTTGAGATGACGTTCAAGAGAGAGGTGGAGGAAATAGTTACGAGAGGCAAGGCAAAGCGACTATATGTGGTGGGCACGAGGTCTGCCAAAACGAGGCACGTGCAGAAGCTCACCGCGGAGTGGCCAGCTGGGACTGTGGACATAGGGTACAAGTGTGTAGTAGGGGGCTCCACCTGGATGAGGTGACAGAGAGACAGGCTGAAGTCTGCTCTGGAAAACACAGGGTCACAGGGACTAGGGAGGCAGGGGCTGAGAAGGGAAGCACTTGGGAGGTGACCATGTATGAGTCTAGCAGAGAGGATCTGAGAGCTGGAGACAGGATGAGGCCTTGGTGTGGCAAGGAGGGGACACCAGGATAGACTTGACAGGTCTTGGCACAGAGTGGCCCAAGGAGTAAAACTGACAAGTTATCAGTCTAGATAGCCACAAGAATGGAAAGCCAATGGCATAGACAGGAATTTGGAAAGAGGTGACTGCCCTAAAAATTTTTATATAACCTATTAAACACCTCTAAATGATCTGAATCACCATAACATTTTCCCGAGCAAAATAATTGCAGAAGATACAAACCAATCCCCCTCAAGTTACCTCTGAATGAGCTGTTGGAACAGGTTGAAGGTGCGGTCCCACAGCCCTTGTTTGTTTTTTGTGATAGGGTCGTGTTCATAGGTGTATTTCTGTTCCAATTCCTCAAGCTTTTTAAGCTGCTGACGAACCTGCTGCAGACTCTCGGCAACTATGGTGAACCTGGGGAGGGACAAGACACACGGGTCTCAATCGCAGGCTATCATAAAGCAGCCTGGATCACAGGGAATCACGGAGATCAACAAGAGGTTTTTACGGGCAACACACGATGTTATCTGCATGGCCACACACTGCAGGGAGAAATAGAGAACAAGGTTCATCTTGGTGTTCAAGGGCAGTTATTCAGGGAGAAGAAACCAATGGCACTGATTACAGCCCAGGTCAAAGACCTCCCTACACTTCGAGACGGACCTGAGGAGATGGGGCGGGGTGGGGTGCGGCCCGCTGGGGATCTGTGATTTCCCCTGACCTGTAAGATAATTGAGATTTAAAGGGAGAGGGTAAAGAGGAGGGCAGAGGCAAGGGACACAGCGAGGCAGACTTCATCAGAGGTGATGCGGGAGGCAGCAAGGAGCCCACATATAGGAATGGCAGGCCCTGGGGAAGGAGGAAAAGAGGGAACCAAGGTCATAGTTTCACTGAACTGAAAGGAGAAGGCAAAGCACTCAATCCAGACACTCAAAATATTAGCCAAGGAGGAAACCAGTGATTGCTTCAGTTTCCTCCTTGCCGACTGTAAAGTGCCTCTGAGCCAAGTCAGGTTGTGGGACTGTCACTTGACTAGCTGGAGTAATGACAAAAGAAAATCTTCTCCCAGCGAAATACATTTCCTTCACTTCACAGTTCCATTTCCCGAATGCTGTTCAAGGCACCCAGAGAGCAGCCCCTGACCATGAAAGAAGGTAGGCTAATGGTGGGTGGGCAAGTTCCAGGTGGATTCTAACCCAGGGCTTCCCCACATTTCAGGCCATGGCACACACAAGAAAATGACAGTCTATGGACAGAACAGTGGAGGACACTGGAGGGCATCTGCGGCTCTGGAAGAGGCTCCCCGTGGCCTAAATGACCACAAGGAGGCTCCAGACAGCCCAGGGCCTCCCAGAGCACTAGGAGGACAGGGGGGTCAGTGCCCCTCGAGGCCCACGGAGGCACACTGGGCTAGGAAGCTCTGTGCTAACCAAAAAGAAATTTGGAATATGAGCAGGCAATCTATAGAATAAAAATAAATGACTGAATATTAATTGCGAATTTTTTAAAAAGTAGCATCCAGAGAACCTCCCGAGATCTCTGGTCCTTGGGCCCCTGGAAATTGTTCCAGGCCACCATCCCTTCATCTCCTCTCTGATCCAGTCTCCCACCCATTCTGGTCTGTTGGCCCTCCCCCAAACGACACTAACATGTTCCCAGTCGCCCAGCTGGCTTTTCTGTCTCTAGCCTTTCCTCCTGACTGCTGCCAGAGCGACCTTTCGAAGTAAAAAATAAAATAGAGAAGTAAATCTCCACTTAAACAAAAAGCCTGCCTGGCTCACCAGCACCCACTGGACAAAGTCCCGTTCCTAGCACTGTGTGGGAGCCTCCACAACCAGGTTCCAGCATCTTGCCACCTCCACTTTCTTCCTGTCCTCCCCGGCACCCCACTCTCCCATCATCCAATATGGGGTACTGCAGACCCCCATTCATGCCCAGCCGCTCCTCTCCTCTGCCTCAGTCCATGCTGGTCTCCTCCCTGGTCTCCACGAAGTACTCGTCTTCACTCTCAAGAGTCTGTGCAAGACCACGTCCTTTCAGAAACCTGTCCTGCTGACTCCTTCCCTCATCTTCCACAGAACTCTCGACAGACCTTTGTTAGAGCACTGGTAACATTCTACTGCATGGAATGATTACATCTACCTCCCGCCTCCACACTGAGAGGACCAAAAACCATTCATCACGTGTCGCCAGATCCTAGCCCAGTGCCAGGCATATGGCGTTTAATAAGTGTTTACTCGATGATGAGCAAATGAATGGTCCACAACAAACTATGATCTCATGGAAGCCTAGAAAATGTCTCAGACTATTTTGTGTTTAAGAAAACATCAGGGCTCAAGTTGTTAAGTGTGTTTACGTGACAGCGACGTCACCAATGTTTTGGCACAAATGATGCATCCCACGGTACACGTAGAGTAGGGAGAGGAGTGCTCCAAACCAAGCAGAACTTGGCTGAACTCGGCCACATGCATGACAAACGTGTGCTTTGCAAGTGAGTGCTTCCAGGGCAAGAAGAAGCTGGACTACATCAAACTCTAAACCAAAGTTTTGACAGGGTCCTTTCACTAACAACAACTCAAATGTGCGCTTCAGGAGTTCGTGGGGTTAGCCAGCCAGCTTTGGAGAATCTTACCAGTTTTGCAGCTGATCAAGACAAGCGTTGGGGGGTCCCCCAATACAGGCACTCTGCTGTCTCTGCTTCCACTCCACCAGTTCATCATTAATCAGGGCTTTCTGGGTAAGTTCGGTGATGTTCAACAACTCTATTATTTTGTGAACTACTTCCTAAAGAGAGAGAAAGAAGTAAAGTGAAATAAGTTCATCTTTAATCACTGAATTTAAAAACATTAATTTTTAGGGGCATGTGGGTGGCTCAGTGAGTTAAGTGTCTGACTTCAGCTCAGGTCACAATCTCATGGTTTGTGAGTCTGAGCCTATAGCACAGAGCCTGCTTCAGAGCCTTTTTCCCCCCTCTCTCTGCCCCATCCCTGCTCACTCACGCACACACACTCTCCCTCTCTCTCTCAAAAATAAATAAACAATAAAAACATTTTTTAAAAGCAAAAGCAAATATCTCAACTGGGGCTCTAAGCCAAGTGGTTATACAAATAATTCTTCATCTATTATACACTTCATGTCCATTATTTCCAGCCTGTGACAGAAGCAACATGTTATTCTGGAAAGCGAATCACTACCTTTCTCTTACTGTCAAGCATTAAATACATCTTCTTGATTAACATCTGTTCTTGTTTCTGATCATTTTTTGCCACACCATTGGTTTCATGTTCTGTGAATTGGGAGAGAGAGCAGATAAATATAAATGTAAAAAAACCAAAACCCACTAAATCCAAGATTCACAAACACTTAGAAGAAATATAATCCAAATGCTATCTGGTGATAGATCAAAGTTTGGTCTTCAGTTTGTACTGAACAAAATAAGAAAAATGTCCTAAGAATAAAAACTGACAGGCTGAAACAAAGTACACTTGTTTTCAATGACCCATGGAAACTGGGAACAGTTACCGTCTGGTTCTTAAATCACTGCCAGATTACCTAAATGCACATAAGTGACAAAATTCAAAATCTCATATAAAAAATTTACACAAAGCATATCTGTAGCTTTGGAAGAGAAGTATTAGGAAGTAGTAGTTGAGGTTCCTTTCTCTCCTACTATTCCTCAAATTATACTAATCATCTCTCCACATTAACCTTGGTACCCTCCAAATGACAGCCAGGGTTACAGCAGTACCTAACATATTTTACACAATGCATGCTTTTGGGTTCTTTTCAGTCAATGGCCTGCCATCATGAAAAACAAGCAACAAAATAGAGCAAAACCGCTTTAAAACATGAAGAGCAATGCTAAACTTCTCTGCAGAGTATACATGTGGAGCTGCAATGCTTGAAGGAGCTTCTGGCATTCGCACAGGGAAACCCCGCACACCGGTCAGTCTATGTCCATCAGTGGGCCAGGTACAAGAAGTACAGTGAATAACACATAACCAGGGGTTATCAACTGGGGGTGGTACTCCCCCCGGCCCCCACCGCAGAACATTCGGCAAGGTATGGAGGCAGTTTTGGTGGTCACCACTGGGGATTAGGGAAATAGTTCTACTGCCATCTGGTGGGAAGAAGTCAGGGATGCTGCTAAACGTCTCCCGTGTAGGACAGCCCCTCACAACAACAAAAAAATTATCAGGTTCAAAATGTCAACAGTACAGAGGTTAAGACCCTGGCTTGAGTCATCAAGAAGCCAAGACTAGCAATTCAGAGTCATAAAGCGTTTGGCAAATGTGAAGACATACTTGTCTTCTTTATCTAGTGTAAACAGAAAAAAAAAAGACAGCCAATGGGCACTGTTTCGATGTTAACTCTTACCTCTGTTCTGCAAGGTCTTGCATTTAAAGTCATATTCATCTTGTAAGTCTTCTAGTGTCTTGATTTCATGCTCTATACACTACAAACAAAAACATAAACAGGTTTTCACCCATCTGCTTCCAAAGACTTTAGGAAATAGATTGTTTCCATAGGACCCAGAAAACCATGGTAACAATCCAGCTCCCTCAAAGATGGATTCAACTTGCAAAATTCTAATCACATACATAATAATTTCAACGTCCTTAATAAGTATGTAAGAACTTTTTTTTAGAAAGGAAAACATATGGCTATTTCCAGACTGGGCTTACTTGATTTCTAATGAAGTGTTTCCTTAGAAGGCTGCAGGATAAAGTTGCTTCAAAGAATCTGGAATTTGGAAAGGCACTGTCTGAAGCACAAAGTCAAATCCACACTGGGGTGACCAATATCCAGATGAGATCACACCTCTCAGCTGGAAGGCCTTTCCCACAGATACAGTCCTGGTGTAAAGCAAGACCCCTTGTCTCTTCTTCCGACTTAGCTCTCACCGTACAGGGGGGTGAACACAGGCCACCAAGGGCACCAAAGCAGCTCTCTGCTTTCATATGACCTTACAGGTTTTATCTTAAAATTGTTGTGGATATTTTATTCTAATCAGAAATGTATCAGGATTTCTTTCAAGTGAAATGTTTCTGTTCCCTTTTCAAGTTTTAGAGTAAAACAGGTGCTTGAAAAAGATGAGCTATGTTCATGCTGGAGCTCTGTGTAATCCCAGGAACACCCCAGATTTGAGAAGCATAGACATAAAAGGCTATTTAGAGCAGCAACATCTAGTTTATTGTGTGATGGGGCAAAGTCGACAGTTTCTGCACAATCTCGCAAGGAAGAAAGAGATAAGCTCAATGTTTGGAAGTTATAAAAGGGGCCATAAAAGTCTATCTGCTCATTGGTTTAACCAATTTGTTTACTTATGGTCTGGAACTTCAGCAAAACTTTTCTCTCAACTACTTGAAAAACAAATTAGTTACCACGTTCACATTCGAGTAATTGAAAGCTTTTTCCTTTACAAAAAGAGGCTAAATGTATATATTTACTCAATACTCACCATAACTTTATCCTTCACATTTCTGACTTTACTGTCAAGCTCCTTCTGTTTGTCTAACATCACAGTGCTCTGAATATTCCCCGACTGCGCCTGTAATGGGAGGTGCGTGGTTAACAAGTATCATTTCTTCTAGCATATTTACCCGCTGGTTACTCTCCAAAGTCAAGTCCATACCCTGTGCTCTTACCTACCTCCCAGACCTTCCAAAACCTCCAAGCTTCCCACATGGGTGTTGACAAGAAATAGCTCAGTTCTCAAGGACCTGGAAAATGCTGATAAACTATTAAAAAGGCTACGGAAAGACTAGGCTCAGTTCATGCCTAATATAAACAGAGTATTTCTGGAGTTTTCCATTAATTCACACAGTTGCATGGTACCACATAAGAAGTTTATTTCACGGTTTCTCAAATTCTGTAGACAAGATTTTTCTTATTAACCCTGTACTTGTTTCAAAGCTTTGTGATTCATGGTGTGGTCCCCAGACCTGCAGTACCTTACCACCTGGGAGCTTGCTGGAAATGCAGACTCTCGGGTCCTAATCTGATTACTGAATCAGAAGCTCCATTGTGACAAGATCCCAAGTGATTCAGAGGCCTATCAAAATTGAACAGCACTGCCATTGAAGGACTTCAATGAGTAGCGGCTACCCTAAAGCAATAATGACTGTCAACCCAGACACACTGATAGTATTTGGTCCCATCCTCGATAATCAGGACATGGACATAGCAGTGTCTACGTGTTCATTACATAAGGTGTTCCATGACTCACACAGTAGGACTTACAAGACACTAAGTCAAGGTCAGGCAACGTCCTAGGCCCAAGTGGCAGAGTGGTAAACACGAGACTGTTCTCATATAGATGAGATTCTAGAAAGATGCTATTTTTGTTTAGAGTTAAAGCCCCTCCCATGGCAAAAACTGTGCCCATCAAACTTTCTTACATAGAGTCCTACACAGCACAGATTTTATGTGGGTATTTTTATATATTCAAATCTATCAGTATTTTCTTCTTTCATATCTGGATTTTCCCTATTGGAAAGCCCTTCTGTACTGACAGATTATAAAGGAGTTCACCCATTTTTAACCTAGACCGTGCATAGTTTTTTTTCTTTTTTACTTTTAGATCTCTGATCCATTTGAAGTTTATTCCTGTGTTTACTGTGAAGTATGGCTCCAATTTTAACTTTTTCCCAATTGGTTATCCGTTCATCTTAAAAACACTTAGTGAGAAATTCGTATTTTCCCCAGAACTTTCAGTTGCCACTTTTATCACCCAAATTTTATGTACCTGGTTTCAACTCCTAGATTTTCTTTTCTTTCCCATGGGGCTTTTTCTTCATAAGCCTGAGCGCCTGAACAGTGTTTGATTACAGAGGGTTTGGAGTATATCTAATAGGGCTGGTCCCATCTCACTGCTGTACTTTTTTCATGCATTTCCTTGCTATTCTTGCATGTTTACTTTCCTGATGACTTTCATAGCTTCAGAAAGCAACTCGGTATTTCTATTCGGATCACATTAAAATTATGAATAACTTAGGGAGAGCCGATATCTTTATGATGTTGCTTTTGATTCTTATGCTTCTAATGGTTTTCTCTTGCCTAACTGCATTGGTGAATACCACCAATGTAACGTTATCTAAATATTAGGGGAAACGGTGAACATCCTTGCCATGGTTCTGACTTACTACTGTTTTCCAAACCAAGTAAGTTACTGTTTATAGAACTGAGAGATGTATATTTTAATAGGCTAAAGAGATATCCATCAATTCCTATTTTACTTAATGTCTCTTATCAGGGTGTTGGATTTTGCCAGCCCTTTTCAGCAACTGTAGAGATAAGCACATGCTTTTTCTTCTTTGTCTCTGTTTACATAATGAGTTGCATTAATGAATTTCCCAGTCACAATAAACTCTGTAATTATTATAATCTGGAATAAATCTTACTTGGTCATATTATTTTCTTACTGTATTATTTAACTTTGATCACTAATATATTTTATTTAGGACTTTACATTGATATTCATAAGTGAAACTGGCCTATAATATTCTTTTTCGTTCCACCTCTATTAGGTTTCAGTAATCAAAGTTATTCTTTGTTTACAGAAATCTTTGGAAGCCTTCCTTCATTTTATATACTCTGGAATTGCAGAAGTTCAAAACATCTGAATTGTATCTATATAAAGCGTGTATTAAAAATGCCCTAAAATGACTGGTATCCCCAGGTGCCACATGTCACCAAGGAATAAATGGAGCTGCTCTGGCCATTCAGAATGAGGTATCACCATGAGCAGCTCCATAAGCCTTCCCGTCTCTCGGAGGAATTTCTCCTGTTGTCTGCTAGAAGTATGGCATGGATGCCATTGTCCTGTGGGCTCTCGTAAGAGCCGGGCTTCTTCACCCAGACAGAGGGGCTGGGCCGTTGGAGGATGCTGACTTCCTGCTCCTTTTTCCTACACTGTCAAAGGTTAGTTTAGTAAATGGGGAAATGATGGTTATAAGAAGGCAGCTGCACTCACAGCTACCCCATTCTCTTCCTGCTGTCACACTAGGAAATGCTTGGCAGAAAAAAATCTGGTGACTGTGGCAAAGGCCCAAGAAACCTCCTGCTTCAAACTTCAGCAGTCCGTCCCAGTTACTAACACACTCTGGTATTCTCTTTCTTATTCCTTGTTCTCCTGCCCCACTTCATCCTTCTACCCTACTCCCAAATATTAGGTGGCTGTTAAGTATTTTACTATCAAGTACTTAAAAAATACCAGCACTATAACTACGACCACCCTACACTTTTGAGTCGGATATTACTTCCAGGGTGAGTCTTTAACTTTTTAAGTTTCTGACAAACCAGGAAAATCAGGAAACCACAGTAACACCAAACATTAAAATTGGGTATGCAAGCGTTGAATCACTGTATTTTATACCTGAAACTAGTACTGGAATTTAAATAAAAACTTTTGAAAAATGTTAAAGTTGGAAGAGACCTTCGCGGTCCTTTACTCCTATTTTCTCATTGCACACCTGCACCTTATAGACTTTGTTTGGAGGGTTTTAATTGGAACGGAGTTACTTGCACACCCCAGACCAAGGAAAAGTCTGCTTAGGCAGGCTTTCTCTTCAAATGAATGAGCAGATGTCCAAGTAAAAGGATCTGTGACAGGCACTCAATGGGTGTCAGAAGTCCCAGTCAGAATGCCATCCTATCCCACCTCACATATCCAACACCCGAAGACAGATCAAAAGACTTCTCTAATGAATAGGTTTTAGAGTCAGACAATCAATTCTAGGTTTAAATTCCAAACCTCATTAGCTCTGTGGCCATGAGCAAAGTGCCTGCCTTCTAAACCTTAGTTTTTTCATCTATAAAATGGGGATAAGAATACTTAATTTCAGTGACAGTTTTGAAAACATTTATTCAAATGAAATAATGTTTACATAAATAAGTAAGCATTCAGTATATGGTAACTCTATTATTACTGAAGATCACAAAGACAGAACAGCTACTTTATGTCTGTCCTTCCAACCTGAAAGAAAAGATCACTGCCCACTGTGGCAAACCCTATGGACCTTAATTTTGTCCATACATATACATACAACTTTTTCAACATTTTGCCATTCTATAATGGCAGCAAACAAAACATTTGTAGTTTACTAAGAAATATCTACATATGATATCATATTCTCTTAAATGTACTTTCTAAAAGCTCTTCTATTAAATAATGATGGGAACAATATTTTCCTATCTCAACATTTCTAACAGAATTTTGTGCTCTTTAAATGCGCTGAACAGACTGAATTTTGCATGTTTTAAACATGCTGAACTTCTTGAATCCCTGTGTACCTATAAGTTTCCACACCTATCAGTCAATTCATGGACATTCTTGTTTTATCTAGATTCTCTCCATACATCTGGTCCCAAATGGAGTTCCTTTGAATGAAATACAGACATCTTATCATCCCATACATACAGATGTCAGTATGAATAAAAGATATATTATCAAAATGTAGTTACTTCAGTAAGGGGAGAAATGGCATAGAACTGTTTCTCAGTTTCCCAGCCTGTAGTGGCTGGGTAACTTTGGTGACTTTTCCCTTTCCCTGATGGCCTCAGACACCCACATCCTTCCCTCAAACTCCCAAAAGTCTTGCTTCTCTTGTTCTTAGCTAGACAATCAACTAAACCCCCTTAAAGGTGTTCACGGATACCTCATGTGTCTTCTGAAAGGCTTAAAAAGAACCTCTCCCCAGATTACCTACATTTTTAAAGGGGAGACAAAAGTTTGCAAGCTTTTAAGACCTAAAGCATACCCAAGAGAGAAGGCTGATCTGGGAGAAGACAAGTCAGTCCCCTTCTCTGCCTCCCAATGCCAACTCTGGGCCTCGGGGCTGAATGTGAGGTGAGAAATGCTTGAGGGACAAAGTAGTGGAAACTGTTTTTCTGCCTGTCTCTGCTCTTGGCGGTCCTCTCAAGTTTATTTGAGACACGGGAGTGGCCAGCCCGTCGCACAGTGGTGTTAAGACGAAAGTCACACACAATCAAAATTTCTTGCTTAAAATCTCCCAGGTGCAGAATGCCATGTTGAAGATGGGCATAGCTCCTGCAGAGACCAGGCAGCCAGCGCTGATATGCACTTTTGTCACTAGGACCGGTACCAGAGGAACTAGCTTGAGTTGAGAACAAATAAATATCTTTAAATGCTTAGTGCAGCAAGGTGCTTTCAATGTGATGAGGAGGCAGGAACTAAATGCCCAGGAAAGCAGCAGATTCACAAGCACTGGGGTCAAATGCCCAGAAAGCGAATGCAGAATGGCATTCACCACCACTACTTAAATTCTAATACTCTCGCATTCTCCACCCACCCCCCACCCCCCACCCCCCACCCCCCACCGCCCCGCCCCTCCACCCCAGCCTCACACTGGAAGGGTCTTAACCAGAACAACCCATCCAGTGGTTTCACAACTGTCTGCCTTCTGGGTTGTTCTCACCACTCCATCACTCACTCAACAAAGGAATGAACAGATGCCATGGCAATTTAAAAAATCTGAACCCTGACTGATGGGAAGACTTGTATTAGTATTAGCAAAACCATGATGAAAAGTCTTGGAACTAAAACAACTCTGACTCGTTTCCTGTTTGGATGTCTTATGTATTTAAGAGGTAACTCAGTCCTATTTAAAACAAAGCTCTTGATTCTCCCATCAACCTGTTCTTCTCCAATACATACTATGTCCTATAAAAGTCCTACTCCAGTCCTTTCCTTCTTCCCTAACTCAATAAACAGTATCTCCAAGTGACTCAAGTCATAATCCATGAAGTCATCTTTTTTTCACTTTCCCTCACTCCCATATTTGATCCTTCACTGTAAGCCCCGTTGGTACCATGTCCAAAGCATAATCTGTCCTTTTCTTCCCACCTCTACTGACTGCACCTTTCCCGAGTACACTTCTGCCCTCTCTCCCTTGGACTGCTGCAAGAGCCCTCTGTCTGCCGGCTTCTGTCCCTGCCCCTTGTCTCAGAGAAGCTTCTGGACCCTGATTTAAAGAAACAACCCCATCCTCCAAATACTCCATTATTGTATCACAGTATCTTGCTTTGGTATCCGCATGGTAATTATTACTATCTGAAAGTATTTTGTTTACATATTACCTCTCTCCCTCACCAGAATGACTTCTATTAGATATGGTGCTTTCTTAAAGCCTGGATCTATAAAATCTCTATATCTGGTTTTTACCATTCTTTGGGGCCATAAAATCAGAGAACTATACAACATTGCCTTGAACAGGGTGTTGATAATATTTGTTGGATAAATGAATGCATTTTTACTTTACTATAATCTTTAGTGTTCAATTAGAAAAAAAAGTACCTGATTGAATCTCTGGGCATTTTCCAGGATCTTCCTTTCTTCCTTCAGACAGTTATAGATAATCATAGACATCTGTATTGGGTCTTCCTGAAAATTATCCTAGATATCCGTTGTTAGAATAAAAACAAACTAAATTTCAGAATGTTTAAGCCATTGTATGTTATAAATTGAATTCACTCCTATTCACTGAGAAGCCTCATCTTGTATTTATTAAATTCTATACAAGCTATTTTTGGTAAAGTGTAAATATTCTTTTTACAAATTATGACAAAAACTTCCAATCAGTGCAGATACGTAAATTATTTCTTGATTAAAAAATCAAGTATTTTCATACATGGTTCCTATAATATTTTTACTTTAATTTCTGTTGTTCTTGAGACCAATTATGTTCTGTTAGGATCTTGAGACCATGTAAATGGTACAGAAATTATCCATGGTATTTCTCAATTAATGTATCTACTGGTCTCTGCTTGAATTAGATTAAAGATACTCTTTTCAGTTTTTGTATTTCTTTGTCAAAGCCAGTTTACAAAATACTGGCAATCACAGCTCTTTGTAACAGGCATGTTCAAGCCAAGTCTATAGGAGATCAAATTTCTATAAACTTAATCTGACTTCCCCCTGTCATTGGTATTATAAAATCATAGATACATTCACACAAAAAAGAAAAAGCTCCTAATTACCTAAGTTGAAGAGTTTGGTGACATGGTATGAAACAAGAAAATGCTAGCTTTCACCTCCATTGAAACAGAAAAGTTTCATTAATATAGAAATAAATATGGTAGCCAGGCTTAGGGGATACTGGGAGTACTTTTGAAAAAATCCTAAAACTTTGTAGCCCATTCTCTCCTGCCTGGGACTCTCTTCGACTTTCTCTTCCCTGGGAAGGTAATTCCTCCAAAAGCAAGGAAAGGTGGACTCCTAGTTCTAATTCACCAACTCAGTATCAGGCCTCAGGGTTATCAAACCTTTCCGAACTTATTCTTCATCTGTATACCAAGGACTCAGACTGGACTCATCACTAAATCTCCTTGGAGCTTTGACATGTTTCTATAGCCCACTGCTTTTAAAATGTAACCCTTTTTCTTGGGCTTAAATTTCAACAATTTCTAGCAAAACAAGGTTATAGCATCACATTTCTCTCAGAATTTTATTGATGCCTAACAGGTGATACACTTAAATCTGAAAATTCCTTACATGTTTACTAAATGAATTTGTATTTTACTTTGCTTATGCTATAAAATTATTAGCCATATAAAGGTAGTTTATTTACAGTCTCTGTAACTTTTAAAAATACCAACGAGTGCACGCTCAATAAACTGTTATATGAGCCTGGGAACATTTTGACTAAAACACAAAATCCAGGTCATACCTGAAGATTACGCTTGCTTTTCCTTATGTTATGCTGCAACAAAAAATTATTTTCCAAAGAAAAGCGACTGTATTGATCATCCAGCTGTGATAGGAGGTCATGAAAACGGATGGTGGCAAATGAAACATCATTAGCAGCATGCTCCCTAGGAGATTTGAAATTTATACATTTCATTTTAGAAACTACTTTAAACGTACAAAATAAACACTACTTTCCTTATTAAAATTATTAAAAAAAACAAATTTTAAGTGTGTTCTCAGGTTTTGCTCCTTCTAAGACTGATGTTGCTTTCAGAACAGCAGTTTGTACAATTTTTCTTTTTTTTTAATTTTCTTAATGTTTATTTTGAGAGAGAGAGAGCACGTGCATGTGTGCACAAGTGAGGGGGTGCATAGAGAGAGGGAGACAGAAGATCTGAAGCGGGCTCTGCACTGAGCAGAGAGCTTCATGCAGGGCTTGAACTCATGAACTGTGAGATCATGACCTAAGCTGAAGTCAGATGCTTAACTGACTGAGCCACTCAGGCACCTCTAATTTTTCTTTTCTCTTTCTCTCTTTCTCTCTTTCTCTCTTTCTCTCTTTCTTTCTTTCTTTAGGGGGAGAGAGAAAGCATGAGCAGGGAGAGACAGAAAGCATGAGCAGGGAGAGGGGCAAAGGAAGAGAGACTCTCAACGATGCTCCAAGCCCAGTGTGGAGCCTGATGCAGGGCTCAATCTCACCACCAATCTCACACCACGAGAGCATGACCTGAGCAGAAGTCAAGAGTCAGACACTTAACCAAATGAGTCACCCAGGCACCCATATACAATATATTATGCACAATTAGCTTGAAAAATTCTAGAACTCTAAATTGTGCACAAAACTCTTAATGCTAATTTCTGGAGGAAAAAAGACAAAAGGGGCCTTCACTCCATATTGTGAATACTTTTAAAACATTTAAAATTTTTGCAATCAACAAATGGTAAAATTAAAAAAAAAAAACCCACGTATCAGTTTTTAGGGATATCCCCCTAATTTTATTACTTAGGAGTATGCATCATAATTAAATGGACAAAACAGCATACAGCATAAAAGTACTTAATGACTAATGAATTTAGCTTTGTAGAGACACATGCCATTTTTCAAACCAATACATTTTTCTGCAACAGTAGTCCCAAAGGTCACAGTGTGATTCATCTTTTAGTCAATGTTTTTCCAAGTCACTTAATCAACAAATTATTTTAAAAGCATAGAAAAACTTCGAGTGGGCTTTTCTTACCAGTCTTGCTTTTCTAGCCACTGTGCTAGGTACTGTCTGATTTCCATGGGAAAACTGTCATCATAGAGCTGGTGAACCTGTTCCAGGAATTTGGAGTCAAGCTGTTGAAGCTCATACCACTGAGACATCCTATAAGGGAACAGAACACAGGTCGTGAATGGAACACCATAGTTCCAAAGAAAGCACATCTAGCGTTATGCTTTCTTAAATATATATATTTTTTAAGTTTATTTATTTATTTTGAGAGAGACAGAGACAGTGTGAGTGGGGGAGGATCAGAAAGAGAGGGAGACAGAGACAATCCCAAGCAGGCTCTGCACCCCCGGTACAGAGCCCAACATGGTGCCCGAACTCATGAAGCCATGAGATCATGACCTGAGCCAAAACCAAGAGTCAGACGCTCAACCGACTGAGCCACCCAGGCACCTCTGCTTCTTTAAGTACCTTAACCCAAAACATAATTTGTCTCTGAGATATATTATTTAAATGGTGCTTATATTCTGAAACCTGTTTTTTACTGAGGTTTGGGAGTTCATATTTTTTTCTTCTCCAGAAAACACATCTTCAGGCCTTTGCTCAAATGTCAAAGGGAAACCCTTTCTGGGCACCTTTTTTAAACTGACATCACCTCTCACTTAGTCGAATACTATCCCTCTGCCCTGATGCATTTTTCTCCATAGCACTTACCACCATCTAACCTACCATATGCATACATATTTTTTTAATGTTTATTTGAGAGAGAAAGAGAGAGCATGCATATGTGTGAGCAAGCGGGAGAGGGGTAGAGAGAAATGGAAAGGAAAGGGAGAGAGAATCCCAAGCAGGCTCTGCACTCTCAGTGCAGAGCGTAACCCCAGGGCTCAGTCTCACAAACCGTGAGATCATGACCTGAGCTCAAATCAAGAGTCAGATGCTTAACCAACAGAGCCACCCAAGTGCCCCTATTGTCTTTTTTATTTTGATTACTGTCTGTTTTCCCCACACAAAGGGAAGAAATTGGAAGGTGGGTGGATTGTTCACCACTATATCTCCAGAATAGTGCTGGGTATATAATATGCCTTCAAAATGAATCTGCACTTTTATCAAATAAAACATGGAAAACATTATTTAATTACATTTGCTTTAGGACAAATCATAAGAACTTTCCACAAGCTGTCCTCTTAAAAATACAGTACATTTATAATTTAACTCAAAGAGTTTTAAACTGGTATTTTATATTTTGTGATTCATATGGTAAAATGAATTATTTTTGTCTTCTACCTTTTAAAAAAGATGTATTTTCTTTTTGGCCTACTACAAACAATAAAACTGGCACAACTCTTAATCTCAGTAATAATTTTTATTTTTATTTATTTTTTATTGTTTTTAATCAAAGGGCTTTATCCCTATGCTTTTTTTTAAATTAATTTTTAAAAATATTTATTTATATTGAGAGAGAGACACAGATTGTAAGCGTGGGACGGGCAGAGACAGAGGGAGACGCAGAATCTGAAGCAGGCCTCAGGCTCCGAGCTGTCAGCACAGAGCCTGACACGGGGCTCAAAGTCACAAACTGCGAGATCATGACCTGAGCCAAAGTCAGACCCTTAACCACTGAGCCACCCAGGCGCCGCTCAGTAATAATTTTTAAAGACTGAAACAACATTGTGAAATATAATTTCAAACGATAAAGTAATACTACCTATTTGGATAACTGTGAGTCAGTTTTTGCACAGCAGTTCTAAGGAAATGAAAACAAAAACCTGATTTAAGGAAGTCCTCACATCTATGAGGAAAACAAAGAGCCTCTCATTACCACAGCGTAATTTAGGATTAGTGCACAGCTGGCAATATGCAGAGTGGGTATATATGAATCTTGTCTTCCCAGGCCTCTGAGGAAGGGTCTGGATTTTTAAGCAGGGTATGGAAGAGTCACGAGTCCTGGCTGGCCAGCACACATGGGCAGGCATGAAGTCATGTCTACTCCACGAATTTCCTTCCAAAGAAAAGTAAGGATATGGTGGGACTATAAAGATAGTTGCCTTCACAAATCCCAGTAGAAATGGACACAAACCCACCCTTTTGGCACACCTGCTGTAGGAATTTGATTTTTCACTTCAAATTAATTTTACCTGAGTGGGAGATTCCAAATCTGTGGCTCTCTCCCATCCTGCAAGGTGTTTAATAAGTATATGCCTAAAGTAAATAGGCTGGCCAGAGCGTCAGCCAGAGGGGGTACAGCACCTCTTATTACATGCATGACCTCAGGAAACTCACTTCCCTATCAACGGTGTGGTTGTTAAGACTGGATGAACTCATACAGACACAGCACCTGGCATGGAACAGGCAATTAACAAATTCACGTTAACAAATCTAGAAGCCATATCATCTTCTCACAAAACCTGTAACCAACGCAAGGAGTGACATGATCATCCCCCAGGTACCTGGCTCAAATTCCAATGTTAGGCTGACTCCCCCTCTATAGTCTCAAGACCTTGGGTTGATTTCTGTGGCCTACAAAGGGTTGTTTGGCTAGGGTCAGCCCACAGTGATCCCTGCAGTCTCCAAAGGCCTGCAACCCACACAATGGCTAAAATATGGTATATTATGTGAACTATTCACTTTGGGTTGGGCTGGGCCCTGTTAGGCCATCCAACCTGGCTAATCACTGTGGGGGGGCGGGATGTGGTGGTGGGGGGGGGGGGGGGGGAATGAGGCAGGAGGCAGATACCTGGGTTTGCAGAGGGATAAGTTTAGCCCAGTCCCCAAACACCCCTACCCCAAGCTGTCAAGCTGTGCGGTGGGCAGGAGCTAGGCTACCAGGGTGTGGGACATAGCCCATGCCTCTTCTGGGGTGTTGTTCCCTTCCCGTGTTCTGTGAGGAACCTCCTGTCTAGGAGCTTGTTCTTTGAAGGTTGCTGGACCCAAAGTGGCCACAGTCAAGTGCTCCCAGCCCATTGGCCTGATTATAGGGTCCTCACTTGGACAAAGGGGAACCACGCCCCACCTCCTTTCCCATCCCTTTGGATTTGTCACCATTTTGCACTCTCAATTTTTTTTAATGTTTATTTTTGAGAGCGCAAGCAGGAGAGGGGCAGAGAGGGAAACACGGCATCTGAAGCAGGCTCCAGGCTCTGAGTTGTCAGCACACAGCCCGACGCGGGTCTCGAACTCACAAACTGTGAGATCATGACCTGAGCTGAAGTTGGATGCTTAACTGACTGAGCCACCCAGATGCCCCACCATTTTGCACTCTTAACATCTGCCAATAAAGATTGTCTATGCTAAAACAAAACAAAACAAAACAAAACACTCCAACACTATCTTTCAATCCAGCCTCCTGCTGTACACATAGACCACATCCCTGTCTTGCTCAAAACTTCTAGTTTGCCCATTCCTAGGCTGATTTGCACCCTTACCCTATTTTCATCCATTAACAGAGCAAATCATTCACCAAATTCTCGATAGTGTTTTGGCTATGCCCACCATTTTTACTTTGCTCCAGCTGTCACTCACCCTTGAAAACAGCCTCCCCACAAAGTTCTGCCTCTCTAAATCCTACCGGCATTCAAAGGTAGATACGGTGCCCCCTCTTCCTAAAGCTAAGACCCATCCAGAGACAGCTTTCTTTGACTTGTGCCTCACTGCATTCTGTACCCTCTATTACACCATCAGTTCCTTATTAACCTCTATGATTTCTCCCCTGCATAATGTAAGTTTCAGAGTTGCTGGGACCATGTCTTCTTACGCTCTTTTTGTTTAAGCATTCTCTGTACATTGGACGGTGTCCTGCAGACAGTATGTACTAAGTTTGAATTAAAATCTGGTATATTTCATAGTGAATTAGAAAGTAAAGGGCCAACCATATTATACGTCAGTCACCAAGTTTGAGTTCTGCATCCTCATTAAGCAGCGGTAGCATACTGGATTGTGCTGGAGGCTCATCTTATTTCTGTCCCATAAAAACAACCTCTCCAACTTACACAAACAATATCCAATGCAGTCAACCGTATATATATATATATATATATATATATATATATATATACACACACACACACACACATATATATATGCACATATATATATACACACACACACATACACACAAACTCTTCAGTATTAGACACAATTTTTTCAAAGACTAATATGGGGGTTTGCAGGAACTTTTATATTCCTGAAAGACATTAAGTTCCTTCCCAACACAGGGCCCGAACTCACAAACCAGGAGACTGTGACCTAAGCTGAAGTCCAAAACTTAACTAACGCTTAACCGATTAAGCCTCCGGCGTCCCTACATTCCTTCATCTTCAAACACAGATGCAGGGGTGCCTGGGTGCCTCAGTCCCTTGGGCGACTGACTTGGGCTCAGGTCTGATCTCACCATTAGTGAGTTGGAGCCTGCGTGGGGTTCTGTGCTGACAGCTCAGAGCTTGGAGCCTGCTTCAGATTCTGTGTTTCCCTCTCCCTCTGATCCTCTCCCACTCGCACTCTGTGTGTGTTAGTCTCTCTCCCAAAAATAAACATTAAAAAAAATTAAACATAGAATCAGAATTAAATTTCCAAAATTATGCGCTCATTCATTTGCTTCCATGAACAATTACTGACCTGTCACCTTGTGTCCCAGCAAGGGGCTAAGGATCCAACCCAAACAGCAGCTATTCACGTCAGGTGCCAAGACTGTTGGGTTTGCATGCACAGGATGTGAGCGTCTAACCTAGACAGCTCTCCAAAGATGGCACGCGGCAAATGAAAACTTTTCTGTGAAAAGAAGAAAAGATGACTGTGGTGGAAAGGGGCGGGAAGGAGGAAAAGGTGGAGGTAAACGGGGAAATGTAGTGTTTTATGTGGGAAAATTCTATTTCAGAAGACATCTTTACTGCCAGAGCACGACTGCCAGGAACAATCGAGTTGTCACCAAGAACACCTGTGATAGTGGGTACGCATTCTTTCCGGGATGACGGATTTACCTGCAAAGCCCGTCCTCTCCGTCCGGCTACCAGGCCCCGACAGGGCGGTCCTGGCATATCACACCCCGGCACCCGGAACCTCATGCCTACTCACTCTGAGCGCTGGGTCGGGCAGCAGTGGGCGGAGGAGCAGCAGTGCTGCCTTTCCCGGGCTCCCGGGTCACCTCTACTGGGTCTGGGGTCTAACGGGCGTCGTCCCGGGTCCGGCGGAGCCACTCCGCAGACTCCGTGCAGGAAAACGAAAGTACCAGCTGGGAGAAAAGACTGCACCCGGCGCCCCGCCTTCTTCCGCTTCCGCCAATCACCGAGAGGCTGCTGCAATCCGCCAATCGGACGTGGCTGTTCCGCGGGCGGGCTCTCTCCCCTCCGGAGCCGCCGCTCTGCCAGCCCGCGAGGTCCTTCCCTAGTCTTTGAGACGAGCCCCGCGGTGGGGGTTGGTTGACGTGAAGCTTCCCCTGTGTGTTGCAACTCGGCGGACTGCCGGTTACCTCTAAACATTTTAGAGAACAAGTAAAAGGAAGTCTGTATTTGCAGAGGCCCAAACTTGAACCCAAGACAAAGGACACAGGTGGGGACGTTGTCTTTCTAGAAGCAAAGTTTAGCAGCTGACCTGCGTGTTGTTGAGCCCGGGGCGGGGGGCGCTTTTTCTGTCCTCACCTTACTGGACCACTCAGAAACAGTTGGCGTCTCCATTTCTCAACATTTTCTCCATGGCCATGCAACGACATCCTGCTTGTTTCTTCCCACCTCTCAGGCACACTTCTTCATCTGTGCTTCACTCCACTGCCAAACCGGTCAATGTTAAATGTTGTCAGGGTCCAGATGTTGGTTAGCTTTACCTACATTTCTCACACTGTCAGTGATGATCTCACCCACAACTTCAGTTTCCCTCTAGATGTGAAGGGCTTCTACATGTGGATTCTGTCCACACCTCTCCTGTAAGTTTCACACACGTGTATAGTCTTCACTGGACTTAACACATGGATGTCTAGTAAACTCTGCAAACTAGTTCTATTCAGAACCAACTCATCATCTTTCTCTTCAAAACTGCCACCTCCCTTTTTTTTTTTTTTTTTTTTTTTACCTAGAGTTAGCATGTGTCAGAGAGCTAGGAGTCATCTTTGACATTGCCTTCTCCCTCACCCCCCACACCTGGTCCTCCAGCCTTGCTGATTCTTCCTGTTAAACATTCCTCAAGTCTCATCAACTTCTTTGCAACTCTTATACCATCTGCACTTTTTTCTCATTTGGATTATTGCGGTAGATTCCCAAATGGCTGCTTCACTTAAGCTCTTAATTCCACCCTTTTTTAAAAGTTCATTTTTGGGGCGCCTGGGTGGCTCAGTCGGTTGAGTGTCCGACTTCAGCTCAGGTCACGATCTCATGGTCCGTGAGTTCGAGCCCCGCGTCAGGCTCTGGGCTGATGGCCCAGAGCCTGGAGCCTGCTTCCGATTCTGTGTCTCCCTCTCTCTCTGCCCCTCCCCCGTTCATGCTCTGTCTCTCTCTGTCTCAAAAATAAATAAACGTTAAAAAAAAAAAAAGTTCATTTTTTTTTTAGTAATCTCTATACCCAACCTGGGGCTTGAACACACGACACTGAGATCAAGAGTCACATGCCCTACCACCTGAGCCAGCCAGGCACCCTGCTCTTAATTCCCTTTTAACCCATTCTTCTAGAACAGTTTGAGTGATTTTCTTTTGGATTTCAAAGCAGAGCATGTTTGCCAACTTGAAAAATCCCATGATGACTTCTTTTTAACGTCTATTTATTTTGAGAAGGAGAAAGTGCATACGTGCATGTGTGCCTGCACCTATGAGGTGGAGGGAGGAGCAGAGAGAGAGGGAGAGGGAGAAAGAATCTTAAGCAGGTTCCACACCCAGCGCAGAGCCCAATGCAGGGCTCAATCTCATGAACCATGAGACTATGACCTGAGCCAAAATCAAGAGTCAGACGCTGAACCCACTGAGCGACCCAGGTGCCCCTTACAAATTCAAAATTCTTAATAGAGCATACAAAGCCCTGGTTCCACTATCACTTTCTCTAACCCCATCTTGTGCCACTCTTTCCTTTCCATACTTCAGCATTTTTGTTTTTCAAATATGCCAAGCTCTTTCCCCAAACTCAGGACCTTCTCACCAGCAGTTCTCCATTTGGAAAGTTACTTGGGGCAACATCCCCTTCCCCCATCCTCTTTTCTGGCTAACTCATCTTTTATGTCCTAGCTAAAAACTCAGCTTAAATGGCACTCCCCCAGGTAGGCATCCCTGAGTCCAGCCTAGATTAGATCTTGGAAGGTATGCCCATATGATAAATTGACTCCTTGAAGCAGATGGAACTGGAATAATAAGGCAACTTCAGGTAGGAAAAGGATCTAAATAATTTTCCAGGGATGTGTTTATACATGTGTCTATTATTTTTCTCTTCCCACATCTATATACTTCTTCTTGTCACATATTCACTGACCTGTGATAACAATGACCCTTGTTACCAAAGTAGCAGCCTTCTGTAAAAAGAGGTGCCAGTCCACTGTAAAAAGGCTTTCCCCTCCTACTCACCTGCAGAAGGGCCCAGACCATGTTTGAGTAAATGTGACTCTAGGAAGTCAGCACTTATTATCAAGTTCTGTGGGTGTCTCCTTCCCTGTGCCTTTATCCTCCTTTGTTTTACCATCATTGACCATACTCTGTAGCTCTCATCACTTCAGCACTGGAATGTTACCATAGGTACCAGGTACACCACCTTCTTCCCATCCCTTTCTTCTCCACTATATTTGCCAAATTAAGTTCTCTAAAACTTTAACCACACTGATACACTTAATCCATGCTCAAAGGCCTTGACGGCTCTTACTGCATTTATGATAAACACAAACTTTGTCTACTAGTCTGGATCTTCCACAGAATGTCCTCACTTTTCTTTCCAGTCTTGTCCCCCACTGTCCCATTTACCCAACTAAACTCTATTCCCTGTCCCCCCCCCCATCCAAGGTTTTAATTTTCCTGTTTCTGTCCCTTTGCCCATACCATTGACGAGTACTGCACAAAGTAAATGGAATGTCCTGCCCCTTAGTCACTTTACTTATGAAATCTTTACCCAACTTTTAAAACTAAGCCGAAATCCTGTATTCTCCTTCTGGAACCACCTCAGACTGTGCTGATTAATCTTGTCTCTGAAATAACCTGATATATAAGTGTCTCTATTTATGTTGACAGTCACCACACACTCCCTATATAATGGTTTTGGAAGTGTCCAAGTCTTATTCCCTCTAAGATTCTAAGTTCCTGGAGGGCAAACTATATGTATTTTGTAAGTGTGATTATTTAATATGCCGACTGATGAAAAAGCAGCCAAATAAACCAAACCAACCAAATAAACAAACAAAAACTAGAGAGTCAGAAATACAAGACCCAAATGTGTGATGACTCCCTTAGAACAGTCAGTTTAGGAAACTCTATCTCTATATCAACAGTGTCAACTTTGCAAAAGACACAAATCTGGAAAAAAAATAAAAAAGCTAATACCATGTTCAGTAAATTGCCTTATTTTCATTTTTTTTCTTTCCCTTCCCACTCCTTGCCTCAGTTCACTTTGGCCTTGACATGCTGAGTAGCGGAATATAAGCAGATGTGAGGCACAGTCCAACCAACCTGAGACTTTGAATGGTCCATGTGATTGACTTGTCCTTATATGCTCCTTCTCTGCTCTAGGAGATGTCAGGCTCAAGCAGCCACTGCTCCTCCGGGTTGAGTCCTAGAAGAAACGCTGCGTGGAGCCCCCTCACCCACCCCCGAATGTACCAGAACTGGTCTAGCCTAACCACATACCCATGAGTAAGACGTGTTTATTTGTTGTCATTGTTGTAAGCCCCTGAGATTCCCTCTCCCCCCACTGAAATAACTGACTAATTCACAGATGACAGAATCAAAAGTCTAAATTATCTTGGGGTAGAATGTTGCTGTGCTGAAACCAACTGGATAAAACTTGAAACAGTAAATGCAAAGACGTGTATTTGAGTTTAAAAAAAAAAAAGGCAACAAATGACAGGGTACTCTTTGCTGCCAGTGCCCAGCTTCTGAATACCTTTCCATGTTGTATCTGGTAAGTCACAGCAATCAATCAGAAATGGCAGGTAAGATAAAACTTATTATTTGCCATCCCTCAACTGGCATTTATTTAAAGGACAAAGATGGTGAGGAGTCCAGATGCCAGATTTTATTATTATTTTTTTATTTTTAAATGTTTATTTATTTTTGAGATTGAGAGAAAGAGACAAAGCGTGAAGAGGGGACGGGCAGAGAGAGAGGAAGACACAGAATCTGAAGTAGGCTCCAGGCTCTGAGCTGTCAGCACAGAGCCCAACACAGGTCTCGAACCCCCAAACCGAGATCATGACCTGAGCCAAAGTGCAACGCTTAACCAACTGAGCCACCCAGGAGCCCCTAGATGCCACATTTTATGATGAGTTATTGAAAGCACTGTAGTAACTCATAAATTCCCATGATGATACAGTGGAAAGATTCTTAGAAACCATCCCAAACCTCCTATTTGAAGCAAATTTATTTTTGCTTGGGGAAGTCATCAAGACAGTATCATTCCTCTTCTTTTTTTTCTAATTTTTTAAAAAGCTTATTTATTTATTTTGAGAGAGAGAGAGAGAGAAGAGAGAGAGAGAGAGAGAGAGAGAGAGAGAGAGAGAATGAATGAGCAGGGGAGGGGCTGAGAGAGAGGGAGAGAAAAAATCCCAAGCAGATTCTGCACAGAGCTCAATGCAAGCCTCGAAGTCACAGACTGTGAGTCCATGACCTGAGCCAAAACCAAGAGTCAGACATGTGACCAACTGAGTCACCCAGCTGCCCCATCATTCCTATTCTTCATTCATCCCTTATATTTCCAGTCGCTCAGTTCTATTTATTTAATTATATCTACAATAACTAGTAATATAAAGAATACAGTGCAGCCTACAAACCAAGGCAAAAAGATATTATCAGTTATATAATTCTCATTAGAATTAATTAGGAAGGATGTTTTGGTAGATTGTTTTCAATAATGGCCACATGATCCTCTTCCTCTTATGCACTCATTTGCAATGTGACTCTGTAGCTGCTTCCAGCAAGAGGCAGGGATGATTCTTCCACCCCTCATATCTGGGCTGACTTGTGACTTGCTTTGACCAATATTGCACAGCAGATGTGACATTGTGCCATTCTGAGCCTGGGCCTCTGGGGCCTCACAATACTCCATTCCACAAACCCTGCCCTGCCTCCAAGGCAAGTCAGCCTAGCCTGCTGCAGCACAAAAGCCCACGCAGAACACCACTGAGTCTGCAGCTGTCAGGGCTTAGGCCTCAGGCAAGTAAGACAGCAAGATCAGAGATCTGACCCAGATAAGCAGAACTGCCCAGTCTACCAGAGACTCACAGGCAATGATAAATGGTTGTTGTTTTATTCCCCTCTGAGTTTTGGGGATAGTTTGGTTTGTTACGTAGCAATAGATCATGGATACAGATCTTATGGGGGAAAGCAAAGCATCCTACTACCGAATTAGAAAGTGGATTTCTCAGGTGGTGCAGGACCATTGTCCTGCAATGAAAAACTTACTCCCTCTGTGTTTTGTCTTTATGGTCTTGGCCTGTCTCAAAATGGCAACTATAAATCTGATGAAAAAAATCTATAGTACCATATTGCATTTTAGGCATATTTTTCCAATGTTGTAGTAATGTTGGTAACTGAGATATCTAATTGTAGGAATTACACTTCATCAGTAGGAATTACACTTCATTGGTATAAACCATATTTGTTGATCTGTTAATATAACAGGATTAAAATAAAGGATTTCTAAACTTTTTTTTAAAGTTTATTTTCAAGACGGGGGGGGGAGGGGCAGAGAGAAGGAGACAGAGGATCAGAGGTGGGCTCCACACTGTCAGCTCAGAGACAGATGCAGGGCTCTGTGGGGCTAGAATTCATGAACCATGGATCATGACCTGAGCTGAAATCAGATACTTAATGGGGTGAACCACCCGGGTGCCCTCAAAATAAAAGATTTCTAAAATTCCCAGTAATTCTCTGGATTTTTGATACTCATATGCTAGAATATGAAAGTTATGCTTTCAAAGATTATTTAGTTACATTGGAAAATACCCACGTATAAAATTAAATTAAAATGCAGTATAGAGGGACGCCTGGGTGGCTAGTCGGTTGGGTGTCCGACCTAGGCTCGGGTCATGATCTCACCGTTTAGAGTTAGAGCCCTCCATTGGCTCTGTGCTGACAGCTCAGAGCCTGGATCGAGCCTTTTTCGGATTCTGTGTCTCCCTCTCGGTCTCTGCTCCGCCCCCACTCGTGCTCTATCTCCCTCTCAAAAATAAATAAACATAAAAAAAAATTTTTTTTAATGCAGGATAGAAAACATAGAAGGTATTATCCTATTGCTATAAGAACATGTAGAAATGTAAACACATGGAAATAGAAAGGGAAAAAAGGAGAGAAGGAAGGAGGGAAAATATTTGAAAGTGTTTAAGTTTCTGGGTGGTGGGTTACTATATAATTTTTTCTTTTTTTCCCCCTACAAATGTCTATAGTGAGCATTCATCATGCAAACACCGTCGTGAACAGCTTTTGAAGTCCTGTGCTTTCTGGAGAGCAGCCCATGCCTGCCCAGGATGCGGTATACTGGGAGGTGCAGGTAGTCCGGCTCTTTGAAATGTTTCCAAAACAGCCGGCCCGGCGCGCGGCGGGAGGGACTCGGCTGCTCAGAAGAGCCGCCCCACGTGCTTTCGGGGAAACGGCCCGGGAGCGAGAAGGAGCAGAATTGGGAGGAAACCGAAAAGCGAAAGTCTAGAGACTCAGGGAGTAGTGCGCAGGCGCGGCCCGGGGTTTTCCCGCAGTCTGGTCGCCTGGTCAGCGGTTCCTTCCCACAGCCTCCGGGCGGAAGGAGGCGGGATCCGCACGCTAGTGCCAGCACCAGCCCTGCCACTTGCCCTACGCCATTCCGGTCGGCAAAGTCCTTACAGTAGTGGTCCTGGACTAGATGAAAGGCCGAGCCGGGGGGGGGTGCCCGCGGTGCCCGTTAACTTGGGAAGGAGGAAGGAGGGAGGGGAATGTTTTCTAACTCCTGAAGGTGCTGGAAACCTTACTCTTCCCACTTGCATCTTTTCATTCTTCCCTTGGCCTGGAGACGACCCGTTTTCCTCCCTGTCTTCTTTCTACACAGTCTGCACGCGTGCTAACTCAGACCCTGTTTTCCAAGCTCTGACCTTCACCCAGCTGGTGTGAAGGTGAAGTTGAAGGGCTGGCTGGCTCTTTAGGTGTCCCTTTGCAGTTATCTGCAAAAGGGGCTTTTCTTTTTCTCCTGGGATTTTCTTGCACCCCCACCCCCCCACCCGCCCTTTCCCTTATGGTGATTATACCAGAAGGAGTGGGGGAGAAGTATAATGGAAGAGCTCCAGCACCAGCACCAGCAAAGAGCCATAACTACGTAGGGTGATACAGGGACCAACCCAGGACCTCCAGTGTGTGAGGGTATCCATCCTACTGTACCATAGACTCCAGTCTCATGGGAGAGTGAGCACCGGTCCCCATGGGGACCAGTAAGTGTTCCTTACATAATTCCCACAACACGAATGAACGTTTATCTTCCCGTTAGAAGGACAGGACAGGCTGGGGAGCCTGGGTGGCTCAGTGGGTTAGTGACCGACTTCAGCTCAGGCCATGATCTCCCCATTCTTGAGTTCAAGCCCCACATTGGGCTCTGTGCTGACAGCTCAGAGCCTGGAGCCTGCTTCAGATTCTGTGTCTCCCTCTCTCTCTACCCCTACCCTGCTGGCAGTCTGTATTTTTCTCTCTCTTAAAAATAAACATTAACAAAAAATTAAAAAAAAAAAAAAAAAGGACAGGGCAGGCTGTACAATTTGCAGGACCCAACAGTAGGGCATTAAATCAAGCATGGAGCCCTTGTGAGTGCTGGCTCTGTGCAACTGCTCAGGTTGCACCACCACGAAGCTCCTAGTCCAGGAATTGAAGCTGAATTTTTCTGTAGAAACCTTGTTATATATTTACTTGAAACAAATGAAAACTTCAGTATAATGAAGAAACAAAAATAATACCACCACTCTTTCCTATAGCACTTGTAATAAAATCCACAGCCTTCGGCTTTCCCTGCAGACTCCTACATGATCTGGTCTTAACCCTCTCTCCTACCCATGTTGCCCCGGTCACTCCATGTCTCCCCATGCTCCACTCCTTGTGGCCTCCCTCTTTTCCTCAAGCACTCAAGATTTTATCAGCAGGGGTCTTATTTAGGTACTGTTCTTTTAGGATGCTGTGTTCCTGACTGCGTCTATGAACTTGCTCCTTCTCATTCTTTAGGTCTCAGATCAAATATCTCCCCAGAGAGACCTTCATTGACCACTTCTTCCAGTTACTCTAGTCTTCATAGCACTTATTAAATCTCTCGTTTATTATTTGTCTGTTTTCATCTCTCCTCACAACAGGAGGGACTTTGTACTGTGACAGTCTGCCTGCTCCCAGGTTCCGTGGAAGAATTAAGCCTAATGCTCTGAGGCATCTGTGTATGAACTACTGTCTCTCCTATATACCTCAAAGGGCACTGCATACCATCCTTGGGTCAACTGAGAAAATAGTCAAGCTAATTACTTACTGTGTCTTATGGTTCAGATGGGAAACTCTAGTTGAGAAAGGCAGTCCCTGATACACAATCTCAGTATTTTTATAATATACATTTTTTAACGAGTGCATAATACCATCAACCAACACCGGAATCAGGAATCACAGGTTAATTCAACCATTCAGATCTCAACACTGGCTCTAGACTTCTTGAGCTAGAATTGAGGGGAGGAGAATAAAGGACATGTGTACTCTGAAAAACTCCCCAAAGGATTTTAATGAGAGCACCACTGTTCGACATCCTTATCAACCTCTCCCTCATCTCCACCCTGTCTAGACAGCCTCTAGGGTTCTTCCCATTGACAGCAGTCTGTGAGGCATCTAACTGGATGACTGTCAAGCCTAATATAAGAGTGTTGTGTAGGGCTTTCCCCAGGAGTAGTAAAGGCAATGAGTTTAATGAAGGCAGAGTTAAGGGGAACTTTCAAGAGCACTTGGTTCATCTATGGATGAACAGAAGTCTGGGATGTTAGGCACGTACGTATAAGGTTTCTAAATTAAAGAGAAGTTAGAATAAGCAGATAATCAGACAATCTTATCCAGAGCATTTCTACAGAGTTTGGAAGTTACGAGTGAGGTGAAGTAGAGGGAAGCAATGGCAAGCATGTTTTGGTTACTAAATTTGAAGTATAATATTAGTGACTGTCCCATAATTTTAGAATTTGGAAGGTTGTATGGAGAATTCTAGCTTAGTCTTGCAGGCAGGTCAAGGAGCAATATAAAGAAAGGAACTAATTACTGTCTTCTATGTGTTCAAATATTAAATCATTAACAAATATTTATTAAGAGGCAGAGACTACATTAGATTTTAGGGATATAACTGTTAACAAAACCTTCTTGGTCCCTGTCCATAGAGAGTTTGCTTAGAGTCTAATGAAGAGGACAGCTAATATGCCTTTACAATAAGGTTGATAGGAACGGTGCTGGGGGATCTGGAAGCATGATGTGACCTGGGGTCATTCACATGTGCACATGGGGAGTGTGGGGGCAGAAGGCTTTCTAGAATCCTCAGGATGTATGAACATTATCCAGGTAGCAAGGTGGATAAGGTGGGGTTGGAGACTTGAGAAGATGCAGTGGAGGGAGGCAGGAGAGCACCTGGGTCATCAAAGAAATGGAGAGTAGCACAGTCTTGTGGGTGTATGTTTTGGAGAGTGAGAAGCCATTGTTGGGGGAGGTGATGAGAGAGGAGTTGAAGACTAAGAAGAGACTAAATGATATATGACTTTGGAAAGATCCCTTGAGAACTATGGTCATCATCCCAGAGTTGGGATTCTTAAATTTTTGTGCCACAGGCCCCTTCAGCAGTCTGATGAAGCCTATGAACTCCTGCAAAGAATAATATTTTTAGTTGAATAAAAGAAAATACATGAGATTAAATGGAAAAGCAACCACAGTGAGATGCAGATATCAAAATATTAAAACCAACTTTGTGATATAGTGATACAAGTGCCTCTTTGTTAATGGCATTAAATAGGCTCTAGCAGTGGGTCTGATGACAATTTCGAAATTGTGCTTAGCATAAGAAATATTTCGAGATAATTGTAACAACTCTAATGTGAGAAAAAGGTGCAGGTTATGGTTTGTTGCCTTTATTCATAATTGAAGGAAATTCTAAGTTTCAGTTAGAAGTCTGTGAAAACTCTTTTGCCATCCAAACTCATGAATACCCCAGGTAAGAACTGCTAATCCAGAGCACCAGAAACCATTTGAAGGTTATAAACAGAGGGTAAAATGATCTGATTTATTTTTTTTGAGTAGGCTTCACACACCCAGCGTGGAGCCCAATGTGGGGCTTGAACTCACGACCCTGAGATCAAGACCTGAGCTGAGATCAAGAGTGGGACTGAGCCACCTAGGCACCCCCCTGATTTATTTTATTTATTTATTTTTATTTTTATTAACATTTTTTTAATGTTTATTATTCTTGAGAGAGGGAGAGACAGGGCTGGAGTGGGGGAGAGAGAGGAGACACAGAATCTGAAGCAGGCTTCAGGCTCTGAGCTATCAGCACAGAACCTAACATGAGGCTTGAACTCACGAGCCATGAGATCATGATCTGAGCCCAAGTAGGACACTTAACCGACTGAGCCACCCGGGTGCCCCTCCCTGCCCCCAACCCCCAATTTATTTTAAACAGAGCTGTCTGCCTACATAGGAAGCTGCATGGAGTTGTTTGTTGTATTTAAGGATGTTGCAGAGAATGTCCTTACTCATGTTTTTCTAGCGTCCTCTTTGTGAGGACTCTGGTGGAAATGTTTTTACAGTGGTAGCTACACAGCTGTATGGGCTTGTCAGAAAAGGGTGAGTTTTACTATATTATACTTCAATAAGCCAGACTAAAAAATGCAGTCAAATCAATGAATGCTCATGGTCAATTTGAAAAAAAAAAAAAGTATCTGTGAAAAATTGGAGTGTGCACAGAGGCAGTTTGCTAAGTCCAGACTACACTTATCTGCTGTTGGAATATAGCTCTGATTGGTTTGACCTCTACTCTGTTCCTTCTTCTGCAGGGAGTTCTTGGGTCTCCTGAACATGTAAAGAAAAATCCCTTGGGTTTGCCAGAAGCATACTCATTCTTTATGGGTCTCTGGGGGGTCTTCCTTGCCACCTGAAGACTTTGAGGAAATCCACTGACAGCTGCTTTCTTTCAACATTATAGACAAAGGCATTGATATTTGGGACAATTGGTCAAAATGAGTCTACATGAAAAAGAATTTGCAAAGGGTTTAGCAAAATGGACGTCTGTGATTGGTCTGGGATGGGTGAAGGGAGAAGTGAAAATGTGATTCAATATTTAAAAAATAAATCTACACTTTGTTTCATTAAATGCTACTTATTTGCTGCCGCCAGTTGTGAAAAAAAATTTTTTTGAGGGAGGATTTGTTGGAAGTGTGGTCTAAATTCCCTTCCCATTCATTGCACTTCACCTCATGTGGCACACACCTTGCCCTGAACTAAACAGGGATATCCAGGAATACCTTGCCAAAATCCTGTTACTCTCACAAACATGATTTCTGGAATGTAAGACTCACACTCTTGGGAACTAATTCTATACTGGGATCATGAGCTTGGTTTTGATTTTCTGAACCGAAAACAGGCACTTGTTGAACTCTTATTCTTACCACATTGCCTCTGTTTCTATTATAGGGAGCAAACTACAGATGTCCTTGGCATTATCTACCCTCAAATAACAATGATGGTTGAGATCATACATGAGACCTTGGCATTCTGCTACCAGGCTCTATATTGGGCAGTTTCTAAAAATTTTGCTGAATGAGAGTGCATAATACTTTTAATACATTCCAGGGAATGAAAAGCTTCTGAAACCTTTTTTAGCTTCTAAATCCAATTGTTTAAGAGTATTTCCAGGTAGATTTCCTGGAGATTACTTCTTTAAGGTTTACGATGGTTTACTCTAATGTTGCTGCCAATTGATATATTTGAATTTCAGAAAATGGGGCTTATGGAAGAGAGACTGGGAGAATGCACCTCAAGTTAGCCTGATGGTCTTCCACCCAATAGACACCTTGACCGTAAGAGTACTATTCAGGAGCTTGCATAGGAATAAGGGAACTGGCCTTGGGGCAGGTGCAGAGCTTGCCTCTCAAAGAACAATATAAGATCCAGTCGGGCGCATGTGAGTGGGTATAAAGGATGAAATTGGTAAGATGGACTCTCTTTAAGAGAGAATACAGGTTATATTAAAACCTTTTTTTTTTCTTCTTTGTAACCTTTTCCATTACACATTAGCCTCTCTCTGTGTGGCTTGCCTCAGGAATAAAAGGTGGGCAGAAGAAGTTACAGAGAGATCCTCCAGAGGGAATGGTCATCTCTGATTCTGCAGTCAGACCTCACCTTGAACACCAGCAACAAGATTTTTTGTAGTTGGTCATGGCAGATGTCTTGGTATTGTGACTTCCTCACCTGGTTCAACAACTTCCCTAGGGCTTATAGACATAGAGACCTCTCCAGGTCTTGGGTATTGGGGGATCCTGCATTAGTAACTAAGGGCAGTATCTGGGCAATGTCACCACTAAAGCAAGGCAAGGATCAGAAAAGATCTGCAGCTTATATACTTGTATTAGCTCCAGTAAAACCCCTCTCCTCCCTCATCACCGGAGAAAACTGAAGGGATGGAACTTCTCTTCATCCTAAACTGCTTTCCCAGACTCAAGTTGGATTCATGGGACTGGAGACTCAGAGCTGGAAAGGATCATAGGACTCACCTAGTCCAAGCCCTTCTAGAGCCCTTGTTTCATGAGATTTTTACCTCTGTACCTACTTTCAGTGCAATTTACCTGAGAATACCACCAGAGAATGATACTGAATTCCTTCCCCTAAGGAGAGGTCGTCCCCGGCAGTGGTACCAACAGCTGTAAACCCCAAAGTTGGGACAGTATTGACATGGCAATCACGAGTCTTCATAATTCATTCCAGGACACCCTGTGAATTGCTGTTGTTCGTGTCCCACCGTTCCTTCCATCTGGTATCTATTGTGACGACTCTTACCTGCCAGAACTCAGGACATTAGCTTATTTGGCTTTTCTCTTAGGCCTTCTTGCTGGTTTTTGACTGATGTAGGTGTGACTCTATCATTCTTGACCTATTCTGAAATCTTTTTTTCTTTTTTTTTTTTTTAAAGATTTTATTTTTAAGTAATTCTACATCCAATGTGGGGCTCAAACTCACAATCCCAAGATCAAGAGTCACATGCTCTTCTGACTGAGACAGCAAGGTGCCTCTATTCTGAAATCTACTTAATCCTTCTGGAGCCAAAATCATAAGTAACATGTGAGAAAAAAATCAGAAATGAAACAAATATATACAAACGAGTCTTTTGTTAATGTTATACTAACAGTGGTTTCTTCAAGTGTCTTATCTTGCAAGTTTATCTGAAGCGTTGGTTTTTAGCATTCCAATCAAAACATTCCCAATTGGTGGTGTCATGCCAGTGAAAGGAGAGCTTCAGACTTCAACCATTTCCTGGAAATTGGTCTATACAAAGCTGAAGAAATAAGATATGATTGTTGGCAAAGATCAGTCTTTAAGCTTTTTCATTTGCTTCCTTCTTTTGAGTGTCAAGGGTTTATCCTGTCATTCAGCAGAATATGGAGACTTCATCTAAAATTGGAAAATGAAAATGATTTTTGAGGAAACTATTAGTTTTGCAAATAAGCCATAATTTCTTAGGTAAACAGTCTCTTATCTACTATATACATCATAATATTTCTACTAATTAACTACTAAGTATTCACAAATTTCATCCCACAAAAATGTAATGAGAAAATGCTTGTAAAGTGTAGCAAAAGTTCTCTTATAGCTAAATGATTTAAGACAACTAACACTGAAATAAGCTGTCAGAGGGGACTATGGATTTTCCATCCCTGGAAATCTTCAAGAGAAGGACTAAAACTCACTTGATTTATAACCTGTGTAGAGGAGTAATATTTTCTACCCCAAAATGTGTCTTTTTAGCATGTGGATTATTTTAGGATGATGATGATTATTATTTTTTTAATGTTTATTTATTTTTGAGAGAGACAGAGACAGAATGCTAGTGGGTTAGGGGCAGAGAGAGAGGGAGACACAGAATCCGAAGCAGGCTCCAGGCTCCGAGCCGTCAGCACAGAGCCCGATGTGGGGCTCGAACTCACAGAGCTATGAGATCATGACCTGAGCTGAAGTCAGACGCTCAGCCGACTGAGTCACCCAGGTGCCCCTAGGATGATTATTTTTAAGAAACAAAAGGCTCAGGAAGAAACTTTGACTTTCCGCCTGTCTAAAAGCATTTAGATAGAGGAACTGCTCCAGGAAGGGAGCTATCACCATAGATAACTACAGTATAATATGAACTAGGTATGGTAGACAGGGAGGAATGAACACTTTGTTTGTTAAAATTCTTCTCTGTGTCCCATCGTTTCCGTATGGTCCAGCAAACATTTACTTATGAAATGTTTACTCTTTTTCATCTTCCTGTGAATTGTCTTCATTCCTTTGGAGTCCCATACTCCTAGCCCCTTTTCCTTGGCTCAGAATGGCATATAAGCCTCAAGTGTCTGACTGTGAGCCTCAAATTCTAATGGCCTCTCTCTTAGTACTTCATTTAGTTAGTAATTATTTGGCTTTCTCCTATTCATCCGTTTCATGTCAATTTAATTCTTAGATTAGCCAAATGAATCTTGATGGGTAAAGTAAAAATTTTTCTCCCAACACCAGATAGAAATCTCGTGGGGCTCAGGGTCTCTCCAAGATTCTATTATTCTAGTATGTTCATCCGTATGTAAATTGGGGGTTTGAATCACCTGATGGTATTGAGGAGCAATAATAGATAAAATGCATCCTAAATCACATTTCGCATTTAAGATTGTGACTCACTTCTCAGGAGGGTATTATTATGCTGCTATTGATTGTAATTCATATACTACTTGAAGACTAATGTAAGTGACAATTAATCAAGAAGAATTGGAATTTGTGATGCGTGAACTAAAATAAATATTGACCAGTGACCAATGGTGAAAGTAGAGACAAAGAGAACAAGAGTGAGGCACAGGAATACTTCACCCTTTAGTGGCTTTTGATGGAAAGAACATAAAGCAGTTCAAATGAGGGAAGGTGTCTGCTTTCAATGCCCATAATGTCAGTGACCCACAGCAACATACAGACACACCCAGTGTTATGCACATGGAATTGTTCCAACAGATGTGTTTTCTCACTTCTCAGGCAGAACTTGAGCCCTTTTGAGTAACAGGTACCACATTTGCTTCATTAGGAGTGCCCCTGACCAGCAATGGAAAAGAAAGGGAACATACTGCAGTTTCAATTGTTGTGGGACTCAGGTTTTCTCTCAGCACTGCATATACACTTGGAGACATGGGAAGAAGATCTGTTGGAGAATGTGGCTCAGTTGAATCACTTCGGCTTAAAGAGATAACAAAGTACATATTGAAAAGGATTAAATGGCACTCATTTCTAGGGCTTCATCTATTTGTGACATGGAGATGCCTAATTCATTGTTTGAAATGAGAGCACTCAGCCTATTATGGAATATACAGCATATAGAAGGGCAACTTTATAATTCCAGTTATGGTAGACTATGGAGCATTCTGAAGAGTCGCTTTATGTATTAAAGAAAATGGGACATTGAGCATTGAAATGCTTTATTGTCAGGTATATGTACTCTGCTCTATCCTTCAATTTCCTGTAGAAAACCTTAGTTTTTAAAAAATAAATTCAATAATAGATATTTTACATGTGGCTAAGGTTACTTACATTGTTGAAATGGGGATAAATACAGATGGAACATAACCTTTGTCCCCCCTTTCTGTTGGTCTTGAGACTAGAAAAGAAAGGCAGGATAAAATGTTACCAATATTATTGATAAAATTATTAAAGAGTCTAGAAAAATATAAGTAATGTTAAAAACAAGAGAGATAATATGATTGTTTAGCGATTCACAAAAATTTTTAGCTGAATAGATGAAACAGTATTTTAGAGAACCTGAAATGTGCCAGAAGAGAAAAACAAATCTCTTGATAGGCCTAATCTGACTTTGCATATTACTGTCTCCAAAATGCATGGGAAAAATTGAGAGTGAGCTATATTACCTATCTTCTATCTTCTATGTTATGTTTAAGTTTGATTGTAAAGACTGATTTATTTGTGTGCTGGAGGGATTTAAGGTAACTCTAGGGCAGCAGCAAGTCACCATCTAGGAGTTAACAACTGCAGGATATTTCACAAGATGGTGCTCGTAGATTTAGTGGCTATCCATGAACATTGTAATGGATCATATACGCTTTTATTAGAGACACAGAATGGTGAACTTACATTACAGTTACACAGCTAATTTTATTTATGTCCTGTCATGTATTTAACAAATATTTACCAATTGCTTATTTTGATCAGGTGTTATTTAAGCCCCTTTGCAACCAGGAAAGGCAGGCATGTCAAGACTTGTTATTGGTAGGCCAGCAGTAGTGGGGAATGAAGCACAGATCCCTTTGTCCCCTCCCTGCCAAATAACCATACAATCTGAGTTGTGCGATGATAGTAGGTAAAAAATATAAAGCTTGTAAACCCCAGGCTTCTTTTGCAGAAAACAAACTCGCCTAACTTGTGACAGCTTTCTAATCATTACTTCCTCATTATTTTTCTTCTCCCAAAGTCATAGAGGTGAAGTCAGCACCACTTCTATTTTAGGAAGGAGAAAACTCAAACTCTACAAGTGGCTGTAAGAGGCCACCATGCCATGGTTAAGTCCTGTCACAACTATTGATTACTAACTACTCTGCTGGAGTTGGATAGCCCCAGCCATCCCTCCTCAGAAACTGACACACTACTTCATTTCTAAGGCTTTGACCTCCATGTACCCCCTAGGTCTTATGATGATCAAAGTAAACATAAAAAGAAGAACTTTGTTTACTCCAGTATGAGGTCATTTTCCAAAATCTGGACAAAACAAGCAAACTGAAAGAAACTAACCTTCGCACGGCTGGGAGCTGTAGTGTTTACTGAAGGCTTTGTCTTTGGGAATGTCAGGATAAAGGAACTTCAGAGGGTTTTCAGGAATGTTTTCAGCCATAATAACCTTGTAGTCTCGAAGGATATCAGCAAATGGCAGAGCAGACAACCGGCCTTTATTGTAGGGTTCTACAGAGTGGAATCTCACTTCTCCTGGAAAAACAGAAAGGGTGAAGGACCTCTGGGTGGCTCAGTTGGTTAAGCATCCAGCTCTTGGTTTGGGCCCAGGTCATGATCTCATGGTTCGTGAGATCAAGTCCCACGTCATGCTCTATGCTGACAGTGTGAAACCTGCTTGGGATTCTCACATGCTGCTTCTCTTTCGCCCCTCCCCCATTCTCCCTCTCTCTCTTTCAAAATAAATAAACTTAAAAAAAAAGGGTGGGTGAGGGGAGGAATATTCAGGCTTCTGCAGGGCATTCTTTGCGGACATTCTTCCTACCCACGTTATCTTTATGTCACTGGCTATAAAACAATGCTAGCCCTTTTCTGCAGTGTGGATGGTACATATGGCCATATGATAGAGGACACCCACATAGGCTGTGAAAAATTCACGGTTCTCTCTTCTGGGACAACTGTAACAACTAATATTCAAGCTCACCGAACACATGAAAAACAGAACACACACTACACACTTCTGAAAACTGAAACACCAATAGTCAAAGTGAATACTAACTTCACATGAATAAACAAGAGTAAGCATGTACCATTTTCAGAATGGTCTACCCAGGTGAAAGTTATTCCTCCAAGGTGGCTTTCACTGAATCTTAACAAAAAGGTTCCAGGCATTTTATCCTTTAGCAAGAGTCGTTCCTTCTCTTTGCTAACAAAGCCCATGACATACCTAAAAATAGAACAATGCATAGTTTTATCTGATCAAACACTATGATTTATTACACTTGCATTTATTTCATCCACAAAGAACAGATTTGTACTGAGTGTAATAAAAGTCAATGAAATAGTCTTCTAAGATTAGATATCAGTACTCTGTGAAGAATGTAGGAAACCGAACCATTCCCACCACCCCCCCGACACTAAACATGTTTAAAAAGAAAAGAAAAAGAAGGGAAAAAAAAAACCAGCATAAAAATAAGAACCTAATGAACTCTTATGGAAAATAGAACCTGTAACTCACCCATCGATCCAAAGAGGAAGAATGTGTTTCTTAATTAGATCTAATATTGCTTCAAGCCATGTCCAGAAGGTAAATGATTTACCAGGTAAGTGTTCCTAGTGGAATAAAAAAACATGTTAGGACAATGATTATTTCAATGGTAATAATCGAATATTATTTCAAATACTATTTCAATAGTAATTGATATAATAATTCAAGTTTCATTTTTCAATGAAATATTTCCTCTAAGTCAGACAATAGAGTTAAAAAAATAACTGCATCCAGGAAACCCTTAAAACCCCAATTATACTATGGAGGCTTAAAAAGAAGCACTACTAAAAAATGATCTAAATGATATTCTTGTTCCCCTGTTTGTACCTTGCAGAACTTGGCCCAGGTGAGATGACCATCATTGTAGCTAGACTGGACTAAAATGAAAGAAAAGAATGAGATTTTTATTAAACAATTAAACTCTTCAGTATGGTGCTCAATTTAGATTTTGCCCAGCCCCTTTCAAGAATTTCTTAAGCACCTGCTATGGGTTTACAGTGTGCTTAATACTAGGAACAGTAGAGATGTAAGATACGAAATTTATCATCTAAGAAAAATTCTTTTTAGTGGAGGAGCTAAGATAGTTTTAGGAAGAGGGTGAGTTTTTAGGACCAGGTCCCCAGTGAATGAATAGGATATAAGTTATCACAGGAGGATGAATAAACCACTCCAGTAGTAAGAATAATGCAGGATGAGGCATAGTGGACATGAACATGGCTTAGGTAGGAGACAGTAAGAGCTGCCTAATGTTGGTTAATAAACATAAATTTATGTAAGTTAGATACAGCCAGATTACCAGGAGTCCTGATTATTGCCATGAAAAGAATGAACTAGAGATCCATTAGGCAATAAGGAGCCTTTGACTACTCTGATCCAGGGAAATGAAAGGATACACAAGTTTCTATCTACATTTTTAAGGAAATTATAACCCACAAGGATAATTTAATAATAATCTGAAAGGGTATGGCCACTATCTGTACTATATATTTAAAAACTTTATTCAGTCAACAAATATTTACTGAATGCCTACTATTGAATTTATAAACTAAAGTTCAAAAAGCATATTTACATTAACTAAATTTTTCAATATTCCCCAAAGGTCTGATTTATTTATTTATTTATTTATTTTTTCAATAGTTCTGATTTATTTAAATACCTATTGATCACATAGTAGGTACAAGTGGCAACCCAGCATCACTTGCCAAATTACACACGATTTCACTGCTGTTGCTCAAATCCATCTTTGGCCCTACTTTAACTAGAAATGCATACAAATCCAATGCTAAATGTGTTCACCCAGACTTGTCAAAATGTAGATATCTTTTGAAATTCTTTTAGAAAAATCTTACACTATAGTCACTATATGAAGTATCAATGACTATTTTGCAAGTTTAAAAAATACTAGTCAAAACTGAAACTTTCTTGATACGGAGGATTAAGTATTGCATGGGTGGCTTTGAATTTCTAGTAAATTCCCTGGTCCTGGAATCAGCTATTGTCCAGTTGTTAATGACCATTGTGATATTAACATGAAGGATCAAGGCACCATCAAGGCTTCACATCACACTCAGTGGAAATGGCACAGAAACACCCTGGAGACTGGAGAGTGGAATGGAAAGGAAGGGGCTTTGGACCTGGACAGACCTGGCCCGTGTCTTGGCTCTGCTGTGTACTAGCCACGCAGCCATGGCAAGTCACTTAACGTCTGAAACTAAGTACCCTCATCTATAAAATGTAGAAAACAATGAGATACCCTTTCTGAAGAAAGAAAACATAACATTTAGCTCTGTGCCTCACAATATGGTAGACAGTCAATAAATTATGACTATCATTATTATTATTATCGGTAGTAGTAATATCACCTTGTTCTCTAAAATACTTGAGTACCCAAAACAGAGGCCAAGTCTTCTACATCTACCAGCTCTCACCTGTAAGCTTCTCTGCCAACATATTGAGTTGATCTGAGTTAAGGCCACGACCTACGTATGATGAAAACTGCCAGCTCATCACTTCCAGGAGTTGACTCAAAGTGGCAGATGGAGGATTATTAAAAAAAACCAAGTTCTGAAATAGAGTTTTTAATGATGATTATATTCATTAATTACATTGAGCACACTATAATTCAATATATAAAGTTCCTGTTTTAAACTCTTCATGCCAATCTAAGTTAATACAGAATATTGTCTCATCTCTCTTGTGCCTTTCATTTTTACTTCTTTAGTTGTTTAAAGTTGGGGTATCTTTTGAACTGCTTTTTTAAAAAGGATTTATTTTATTTTTAGAGAGAGAGAGCATTAATGGGGGAGAGGGGCAGAGAGAGAGAGAAAGAGAGAGAGAATCCTAAGCAAGCTCCATGCTCAGCACAGAGCCAGATGCAGGACTCAATCCCACGACCCTGGGATCAGGAATTGAACTGACATCAAGAGTCAGGGGCTTAACCGACAGAGCCACCCAGGTGCACTTCTGTTGTGCTTTTTAATTGAACCGATTTTGTCTTTTCCTAAAGAGTTCCTTAATCTTTGAGTCCAATAACATATATGGCTCCATCTATCCTTGAAAGAATAATTGGGCATCTTTTAAATTTCCATAGACTATGGGCTATCAATTAACTCATATAAGTACTTAACATTGTCCAACAAGTCATCGGACAAATACTCTTTTCTGAACTAATAATCTTAAACAAAACCTATATCAAGTTATTAGTTTATCACGGGTTGGTACAAGTTACACCTTGAACAAACAAAGCATCCCACAGCACAAAAATGGTTAAGTCTCAGGCTAAAGAAGGTGACCCTACACTATGAATTCATAATTCACCTGAGTCCTGTTTTATGGATAATAAAGTAGTCTTTTCTTTTGATCTGGACAGCAGCATCTTCTGTGTGATTAACTGCAAACAAGATTGCTTGTACCAGGAACTGGGTCAACATTAATGAAAGAGAAGACTTTATCTCAGATTACTGGGAAGCAGAAGGTGTGAAAGCCAAAAAAGATGTCCTAAGGAGAGTAGCAGGGCAAGAATTAACTAACCTAGTGCAGTGCAGGGAGAAGGCCTTTGGTGAGCGGGAACTAAGCTGGGCAGCAAGAAAAAGAATCAATCCAAGAGATTTCAGAAAATGGGACTGAAAGAAGACACAGCACCCAACACCAACAAAGAGTGGGAGATAGGAAGGGGAGGAATGGCGAGAGAGAGTTTCTGGAAAGGCAGTTTCCCCTGAACCAGAAAATTGTGTCTGGATAAATGACCAAAAAGCATAGAATATAATCAAGGTATAGGAGCTTGGGTTTTGAAGCAGAATAGAATAAAGAAGAGAACCAGAGTTCATTGTTATGCTGAACTCTAAGTAGGCTGTGCATCCAAGTTTTAGGAGCTATATATGATCTGCATCTCCAGATTCCTCACCCAGGAGCAGAGTAGAATCTGGGATGGTCAGGATGACAACTTTGGTGGCTTTCTTACAGAAGAAGGATGCTGAGGAAATCTTAGTGCAACAGTACCGTGCCAAGGACAAAGAAGTGACCCATCTTCCCTCCTACATCCTGGAGTTGAATGAAAAGCTCTGAATATGTGTAGCTCGCAACAGGAAATGGCATTTATTTCCAGGGGTGTAGGCTCTTCTTGGCTTTAAAGACCAGGTGGCTTCTCTAACGAGTCCTGTTCTCACTATTATCCTGAGAGGAAGCGAGGTACCATGTACCCCGTGCAGCCTTCCTCTCTACAGTTTATCTGTTTCCTCTCTACAGTTAATCTGTTTCAGATGCCAGGGCACCGGAGGATGAGAAAGAATAAGGCTGAGTCATTTTCCATGTTGTTTCCTTATTAGGCCCACTTTTAAAAAAGAGAAAGAACACTTAGAGCCAACTCATTATGTCTGTTCTTGTTGCTAGAACCCAAGGTAAAAAAAATTCTTCCCTTAAGAGTGAATATTTGCTTTGAATTAGGAAGAAATGTTATTTACATTTGACCTATTTTCTCTAGACCTTGGTGGTTTCCAGGACAACAACACTGAGGTTTTGTAAGATGGAGCAAAGGGAAGGGCTGACTCATCTTTTTTGCCACTCCCTTCGCTGGTTGTCTTTATAAGAAGAGCATCTGTTTTGGGCTTGCTTTGTAACTTAGGGCCACTTTTTGATCTATTTTTCAAATAACCACCAGATGGCATTAAAACCCAACTTGAGCCTAGAATGGATTAAATCTATAATCAACCTGAAAATATTTATAATTGGAGGGTAGGTTAGGCAAGATTGGTTAATGTTCTAGTCACTTATTTGGAAGCCAATTTTCTACGTTTGTAGAAAAGTCTCTTTGGAGGTGTGGCCGAAAGTAAGGAGGTAAACACAGCAGTCAGATACTAAATTCTAGACCAAGAAGTCTCCCCAAGCCCAATTAACAGAGCCACAGGATGGGCTTAGAAGTCTCTGTGATGCACATAGTTGGAAGGTGACCAGACCCTCAGAAGAACAAATACCTGTCTGTCAGTTTTGCTAGTTGGAACCTTCCCAGCGTCCAAGCCCATCAGAATATATTGCTTTAAATATAACATGAGAGAGGATTCATACAACTAAGTATATTGGAGTTCTGGAATAAAATAACCCAAAAAGTCATGCCAAATTTCATATATATAGATATATGGATACATATTCAAAATTCATGTCTATATATCTGTCTATATATATATATATCTTTTGATGCATATGGGTTTTATCGACAATAAAACAAATCAAATATAATTAAAGGAGGAGAAATAGGAATAGAGACTCTACCTGGGAATCATTGGTTGACACATTGTACCAAATGATGGATGCCCAAGCATTAGGTAACTGACTGACATTGGAAATCATCACCACAGGTAATGAGCTGGTCTGGTTTAAAAAAAAAAAAAAGCACTGTTATTACAGGTAGTTGCACCTTGCACTGATTTTATACTTGACTCTGTCCCCTGAAGGGCTATCTCAAGGCAGCTCCACTCCTTTAATCCTGGTGTCTACACTGCCTTGGATACTAAAATGACTTGTGAAGGTACGGGCACTTTCTGAGCATGTATGAGTCAAAGTACAGGGATGAATGGAGCCATAGAAACAGGAATTCTTTCAGACTGCTTGGTCAGTTAGGTTCTCCAATATCTTCCCTTGACATCATACAAATATTTATATTTTCTCATATATATAGACTAAAATGCAGCTAATTAGAGGTTGTATTGATTTTGCAACTGTCCTCTTAATAAGTTACTTTAAAGAATTTAATTTTAAATTTATCTCTGAAATGGTCAATATATTCAAGTTATGATCTGATGGTCTAATTAATGTCAGTACTAAATATGGGGCGTTTTAACTGCAGAAGATGGAGAGGTGAGCAATTCTGGAGAAACATAGCTGCCTGGTCTGCTGTGGAACTCACCCTAGTAGCACTGGTACGGAGTTTTCATTTTTTTTTTTTTTTTTTTTTTTTTAATATATGAAATTTACTGTCAAATTGGTTTCCATACAACACCCAGTGCTCATCCCAAAAGGTGCCCTCCTCAATACCCATCACCCACCCTGCCCTCCCTCCCGGTACGGAGTTTTCAACCTTATGGAATAAACAGGCTTTCACAGATAGTGTGTGGAACCAATCAGCCTACATTAGTCCCTTCTCCATAACAGGTTAGATCTTTGTAGACAGTAAAATACCCAGCTTAAGAGGTCACAGAAATAGAAGTTTAGGGAAAAGAGATGAGGAAGGCATTTATGGAAACATTTTACAAATTTACATTCATCAAGACAACAAAAGAAAGGCAGGACTTTAAAACAATACATCCGACAAATAAGATCGTATCTGGGGTGTGTAAAACCGTGTTTGTTCATTCATGCACTGGTTCATTCATTTATTCGACAGATGTCGAACAGCTACTATGTGCTAGACATTGAGTGAGTCACTGGTAAGGAGTGACAAAGTCATGATGTCCTGCCTTCAAGTAGCTCAGAGTCAGTCATGTTCAATTTAATCCTCAGAATTTCTTTATTCCTTTTTTGAGCACAACGGTGACTGTTACAAGAGAATCAAATCAATGCACTGTTAAAGTTCCTATCATTTGTCTTTACTCATTACGCTAGAAAAACCTTCCTTCTGAGGGATTTTATGTAAAGGTTAAAATTTTGAAAATACATCACTATGTGACATAGTTTAAGGCTTTCCACTGAGTATTCATGACTCAGAAGAGTCCAGAAAACGAACCAGCAAACATGCAATATGGGTAAGAAATTCAATCTGTATCGAATTGATAATGCCCATGAGATTTTATCATTTATATTTAACTAGAATAGTATACATTCTAACAGTAGAATGTTGACTAATTAGTAACTGACATAATGATTTTCCAAAGTAAAACAACAACAACAACAAAATAGAGAATGTACTAAAACCTATAAAAGACTCAGCTTTCATCTACAAATGACAACAAATTACTGAAAATATTATTAACAAAGAGTTAATTGATACCTACCTCTAAATCTATGGTCAGGCCATAGAGGCAGATCTGTGTTTCAAAGGTTATAGAATGAAGCTCTTCAGTCACCATGTGACAGCCCTAAGGAAGAAAGAAGTAAGTTGTTATCTTCCAAATGCATTCCTGCTATCTATTAGTAGGCCTGCTTCTATACAAATTAATACATTCTTGAATGCCCTAAACATTCCCTATTATGGAACATTCCCTTTTATTATTTGAAGAAGTTATTTAGAGTATTATACAGAGTGAGAAATCTTCATTTCCACAAACAGAATGATTTTAAGTCTCCATAACAATTTAACTTCTGACTCAAAATTCCAGCATATTTTTATCAGTTTAAGTGCAGACAAATAATTATTTATTTTTAATTTTTAAAAATTAGTCCTTTCAACTTACAAACTATTAATAAAAGTGAGGCATATGTGTGTAGATATAACAGAAACAAGTGAGTATCATGATTAATTTATTTAAAAAGAAAGCAAGATTTCCTTCTGGTTAAACATGGCAGGTGGAAAACATGTATTTTCCTCTGCTCCCTCCAGAAACTGCAATAAGTTTTGTTAACTTTTTAGTAAAGTAAAACTATAATCTAGATGCCCAATGAGAGGTGGGGGAGTATGGAGTGAGGGTGGCAATGAGGGGCAGTGTCTCTCAGAACAAGGGGTTGGAAGCATTGAGGCCCTGAGGCCAGAGAGTGAAGAGGGCTGAACAGGGGAGTAATTTTGAACCCATGTAATGAGGTCCCCACCCCTCCCTGTCCCTGGAGTGGGACAGAAGTTTTACTGTCTAGAGTGGATGAATCAGAGGAACTAGAGAGGCTATCTGCATTTCAGATCCAAGGCCAAACTGAGGGAAGGGATAAGATACAATGCAGAAAAGAGGAAGATCCTGTAAAAGTCTATGAAGAAGTCTGTGCCCCTTTCTTTGACATCTCCAGGAAAGACATCTGGGAAGTGGACACGATCAAGGAGACAACTTACAGACATTGCCTTTGGGGGCCCCCAATAAGACATTCAGGTCCTAATAATCACCCTTAAGTCTACAATTCCCAACATGCACATAGAGCTTCCAGACTTTTAGTGCCTTTCTCCTAAATAGCAAACATTTGACAATCACCAAACATGACAAAACCTGTTACATGAATATTGATACAAAAATCAACAAGAAAGAACTCAGAGAAAAGAGATACTGCAAAAAAGCAAATGAAGAGTTTACAAAAAATGTATCAGGGTCAGTTTTATACATTAGCTTAACAAATAAATGGCATAAGAATGGGGCAAATCAACCAATCATAATGGGTGGACATCAGTTGGATACTGATTTGCACAAACCAACTGTAAAAAGATCTTTTTGAGAAAATGGAGAAATTTGAATAATGGAGTTTTATTAAGGAAAGATTTTAAGAAATTGCCATTTTTTTTTGTTTTTTTTGTGTGTTAAGTGTACTGTGGTTAAGGTTTTTAAAAACCTCTTATCCAGAAGTTTTGCCTACCAAAATATCAATGAGTAAGATGTTATTTTATCTGGAATTTAAGTACTCCAGAAAAAAAAGTGTGCGTATAGGGGGAAAACAAATGAAATAAGACAGACAAATGTTAATCATTGTTGAAGTTGAGTGATGTATAAATGGAAGGTTCATTGTATTTCTCTCTCTCCTTTTGTGTGTGTGTGTGTATTCACTAAAAAGCTCTTTAAGATGTTTAAAGCTCTTTATTAATATCCTTAAAGATGTAACAAATGTATTACATCAGTGAAACAAGACTAAGATTCTATCAAAAGGAACATTCAGAAAATAATAATTAATAATTAAAAATATAATAAGAGAAATAGACAAGTCAGCAGAAGGACTGGAAACAAGGTGAAAGAAATGTCCCAGAAAGTAAAACAAAAAAAATGAAGAAATTAAAAAAAATAGGATAGAAAAGATAGTAAAGAATTAATACACAAACTCCAATAACAAGCTAGCAGAAATTCCAGAAAACTAATAGAGAAAATGGAATAGAAAAAAGATCAAAAGTATAACCCAATGATAACACTCATACACTGCTGATGGGAGTTGGTAACATCACTTTACAGAATAATTTCTCAATATCTAGTAAAGTAGAAAATGCACTTCCTAGGATGATGGTGAAAGGAATTAAAAAAACCCAAAAAATAAAAAAATAATTGTGCACAGAATCATAGGGCAATCAGCCCAAATTAGAGCAAGTGATAGAGGATTCTCAGAGGGATGTTGCCAAGAAAAAAGAAAAAAACAAAAACTCAGATTGAGTTGTTTGGCCATATTGCAAAAAGTTTTCAAGTTTTGAAGAAGGGTTTTGGGCTATATTAGTGACAGGTACATAAAATAAAGTGATGAAATAAAAAAAATTGAGGCAACTAATAAATCCAGGGAAAATTAAAAGTAATACAAGAATGGAAATACAATTATACTATGATATATGGTCAGCTGTTAATAATTTTTATATACTCATAGTAATGTAAACATTGAATATATTGACTAAGCCAAAATATATTATATAATGATACTGTGAAGGTGGGGGGAAATTTACATGTATGGAGATCTGGTATAAAAGAGCCATAGTTTAACCTTTTATAGAAAGAATTCAGGAGTCAGATATATAATTTAAAAAAAAAGTCAAGAAATGGTAGGGGTGTCTGGGTAGTTCAGTCAGTTAAGAGTCCAACTCTTGATTTTCCTCAGGTCATGATCTCACTGTCGTGAGATTGAGCCCCGCATTGGGTTCGGTGCCAGGCATGGAGCCTGCTTGAGATTCTCTCTCTCTCTTTCTCTTTCTCTCAAAAAATGCTAGTATGATGTTAGTATAATACTTCAACTCAAAAAATGATCACCTCTGAAAAGTGGGTTTAGAGTGGGAAAGAGTGGGACAGAGATTGCTGTTTTCCTTGATGAAATCTTACAGCACCTTGCTATGTTCCCAAGACCAGCAGCACTGTCATATAAAAGCTTGTTAGAAAAACAGGATCTTTGGCCTTATCCTAAGCCTACTGAATCAGATTCTGCATTTTAACAAGAACCTCGGGTGGAATTTGTGAGGCAATGAGTCTCATTGTGCTGTATCCACATTATGTTTAGTCTCAAAAGAGTTGTGGAAAATTTGGAGATGGTATAAAAGCCTTCAACAATTAAAAAAAAAAAAAAGCCTGTGGGAACCTGTAAACAGAAGTGGAATTATTGAGACTAGAAACTCAGGGTAGGGTTGGAGGCAGCAGAATCAGCTTTAGGAGAAATGATCTAATATTGAATATGTACTAATAACAAGTTGGAATCTTCTTGTATTAAGTTTCAAATAATAAAAATAGTTCTAATATGATGATATGAAAGACAATTACATGAAGAAGACTTTATTGACAATGAGGAATGTTAAACTTAGGATTTGTTCCTGAAAAGGAAGCAGAAAGTTAAAGACTCCTCTCTCCCTTGGGTTAGACCCGTGTGATATCTTACATTGCCTTCAGGTAGCTGGATTCATGGGATTGCTTCTTACTGGGTTACTAGAAATTATGTTAATGGAAATTTTGCTTACAAATCCCTTAGACCATCCCTAAAATTACTCCCAGGACATCCAACGCATGAAATAGCTAGTTTCCCCCCAAACCTCTCCTGTCTTGAAATAAAGAAATTGCTGTTTCTTCGGTTGAGCATGAGATGAAGGAGTCAGGTTGTGTTTAGGCACCAAGTTGAACAAAACCCACATTTTTTAAACAACAGAGAATCTCACTGCCCTATATAGGGTATTTACACTATGCAAACCCTGGGACAAACGAAGAATCCACAATTTCATGTTCACTAATGGGTGCCTTTCACATTCTCACTAAGTTCAATGGCAGACAGGATGATATAAGCCTGCGTAGAACATTTAAGAGGCTTGAGGCAAGCACAGATGGAGACCCACATACCATATGTCTAAACATTTAACCATTATAAATCAAATTAACAAACTGATATATGATATAGCCTCCTGCCTTGACATCTAACCTTTCATATTACCTAACTGGCCAGGTTTCAACTCCTCAAAGTTCCACTGGAACATGGTGGCCTGGAGAGAGGTGGGCCAATCTGGACCATTGCCCATTCCCTCCACCCCCACTTCCACCTCTGTGAGAAACCTCACTGACTAGCGTGGCCCATTGGCCTCTGCTTGTGCCTAGAAATATTTGCATTGGTGGTGCCATCTGTGCTTGGGACTCTGGGAAAGCACCCTGCCTTGATCCCACAGACATCTTTCTCAGTAGGCGGGGGGGCACAGCTGGCAGACAGCTAAAGGGAGCCTTTTTGAGTATGAGGTCCTATCCATCCCCTATACTAATAGCCTCTATAGTCTAATTTATACAATTAAATGTAAATATGATATAATTATTCATGATTATAGATGATTTCCTCAGATCTCTGTGTTATGGCACCTGTGTATTCACAATCCGAAGTGTGAGAAACCAGGACTCCACAGACAGAGCAATGACGCTTAGAGTTGTCCATTAACATTGGGAAAAGGCTTCGTGCTTTGGTTATTACTTTACTGAACTGGAATGTAGATGGTGAGAGGTTTCTTCAGTGATTCAAACTAATATCTAATGATTAATTAAAACCTCTGATGCCGTTGTGAGGCATACTGAGAATGAAATCCAGCAAGGAAGCTGACACACAATACACACGACTGGAGAAAAGTGCTCTGACAAAAGGAAGCGTCATTAAATTTCAAAGCTTGCATGGCCATCGGTCAAAGTCTTTATTACTTTATCAGTGTAGTCCAAGCCAGGGACGCTATTCAATTTCACATTCTCAGGGTCTATTCTTTATAGACTGGGGAAAACATTGTGGAGAACGTGCACCATTAATGGCTGTGTTAAAAGCCATCCTAATCAGCTGAGATGATTATGGATTTAAAACATCCATATTTATGATATTTATATTATATGGCACTGAAAATATAAATGGATTGACTTTATTGTACGTGTAAAGTCACTGTCCAGTGTACACACTGGATAATCTGCTAAGAAACTGGAAAAGTGGCAGAACAGCTTGACCAGGCTCCATCTGGAAAAAAAACACACAACCTCAGGAAAGGTAGGTATAGATGTCACCATATTCTTCTTTTCTCTGCTCAGTGCCAAATAATACACCCTGGAAACCTAGACTATGTTAACAAATAGCTATGGCTTTTGACTTGACAGGAAACCTCCGTTAAGAAAATATGACTGGGATAAAGCTAATTTTCACCTAAATTCCTTGCTTATCTCTTAACAAGCCACAGTCTATGATAATGTTTCATGGGGAAGACTACGTGGAATAGAAAACAATCATCCATTCACCTAGAGTGTATTTGTTGACTACCTATCATGTGCTAGACACTGGCTTAGATGCTGGGAAACAATGATAAAAGGGGAAATGATGGTACAATCACAGGAGATACAGACCCCAATCACAGAATCATAAGAAATAGATGGAAAATCTCAGCCTCACACAGTAAAATAAGGGGACTGTGTGAGGGAGCCACATAAAAAGTTAACGTTTTTAGTGTTATCCTTGTACTGACGTCTCTTCTAAAAAGTGTTGCCACTTCTTAAATTGTTCAGAAGGAAATCAACTTCCTGTGACAATGCATGGGCTAGTTGGCGTGTGAGTAGTGGATCTGTGTCTGAGAACCCTGAACCTTGAAAGAACATCTGTTTGGCTATTCTGTTCAATGAAACTCAAGTCACCCAGGCTTTGCTAATAGCTTCTTTGTGCTTCATGACTTTCCACCACATGAACAAAATTACCCAACACCTCAGTCTAAGACTAAAACTGTCATCTATCAGTTAAAGCCTACCAACAAAGAGCAAACTCAAGAGACTGCACTTCCAGCTTTCCTGTTCGAACAGTTTCCACATTTCAACAATCACTCTCTAGTCAGCATTTTGCCAGATAAGGACCTCTGGGCAAGTCTCCTTCCTGGGAATGTTTATCGTATAGGGATGAACTGATTCCTTCCAAGTTTGGCCACTTGGGAGGTGATGAAATTGTTTCTTCACAGTGGTTCTTCCAAGGAAAAGAACAAAGGTAGGAGAAAGAAGGAGTAATTGTTAACCTTGATTCTGTGACAGCGTGTCTACAAATTTCCCAAGGGATGTTGTAAAGTTCCAAAGCAAATTATTGAAATTAAATTCATTTTTTTTCAAAAAAGTAAAGCTCCTACGCCATGTTGCGCTCTTGCAGATTATAGAACCTTAGTCAAAAAAGCTTCAGAAATTGTCTAACTCCAATGGTTTTCAAATGTTTTTTTAACCTTGAAACACATTCTTGAAAAGAAATTTTCCATCTGGGTTCCAGCCTGTAAAATATATAAAACAGAGCTATCTTGACTAAAACAGGGGTGGGGGACCCAGAGCTCCACCGTTCACCCCCCCACCCCCCAAAATCCGGAGGTGACTTCTAAGGTACCTCTCTGGTCCTTTTGGGACGGTATGGGTCTAATGCAACTTCCTCCCTTCACCCAGTCCTATAGCCAGGATCCCTGTACAACCAGACCGATCACCTCTTTTTGGATAATGTGAGTCAAAGAGGCATGGGGGTGCTAGGGAAGCCTGGAGTGGTGCCCCTGGGGAAACTATCATTCATGACATCTTGGTCTGTTCTCAATCATTCAGTAATCATTCAGTCCAAGTTCTGACAACCACAAAAGCAGAACTGAGGGGCCCCATGTGTGCCCCGTGTGTGTGTGTGTGTGTGTGTGTGTGTGTGTCTGTGTATGCACGCGTGCCTATCAGACAGGGGGTGGGGACATGTGGGGTGGGAGTAGGAACCCGAGATATGTGATCCTATAAGAAGGGCACACACACGTGGTGCTTTGAGGTTTCAGGGACCTGGGGCCAGAGAAGGATGTGCTCACGGGCCCTAGAAAAGGAACATCTGCAGCCGAGCACTTTGGCAGTGGGCAGAGAAGGATAAGGATCAGCAGTTTGTCCTGTCAGGTACCATCTTTACAGTCATTTCTCCACTCGTGTAAATACCCGTTCTTTACAAAGGGGCAGCCTGGAGGGCTGATCAGGAAGAGCCATAGCAGACATCTATCGCACAGCACAGCACGTCACAGTTGATTCTCACACATACCATGTCATTTGGTCCTCTTAACAACCCTCTAAGTGCAGATCAACATGATGCCCATTTTACAGATTAGGAATTGGGAGTTAGTGAGGGTAAGTGGCTTGAGCCAGGTCAGTTGCCTACAGGGGGCAGACCCCAACATGGTGCTATTTTCATCCCCCCACTGATGCACGTTAAACATAAGGGAGAGGTCAAAAACAACATTTTCTGAGAAAGAATTCTTTTAAATTTCTTCTAAACTTTATAAGGATTCTGGCTGAGGTAGCTACGTGATTTCTGCGTGGGTGGGTACAGTGAGAACAGTAACAGCAGCGGCTGGAGTAGAGAAAGGATGAGATGCTCCTCACACACCTGCAAAGACCTCCCTTCTTGGAATCCCAGCAAATGGAGGGAACATGATGAGGTAAGGGGCAGGAGGAGGACAAAGATCAGTGCCAAGCGATAATGCTTCTCCCAGGGCAGATCTTCCGATCCCAGAGGCAGCATCGCCTAGTGGCCAAGAGCATGGATATGGGAGCCATGCTTTGAATCTTGGCCTGACCGTTCTGTGCCTCAGTTTCCCTAACTAAAATAAGTACACTAATAGCATCTGCTTCATAGCACTGTTGCAAGAATTACATAAATCAATGTCAGTGAAGCTCTTAGTGCCCAGTATATAGTAAATGCCACAGGAGGATTTGTTAAATAAGTTCTTATCGGGCTGTGAACTCCTGCTGCAGGTGCTCACAGATAAGGAACAACTACTATTTGAAATTTGAAAATGAGGTATCATATCCTACCTTCCTGTTTTCCTGACATTTTGATTACTACAATCTTTGGCCCTATGACTTTATGAACTCCATTTTATCACTAGATCTTCCCCAGGCTCTTTCCTGACTTCCTTTGATCACTCCTACTGCCTGGCCAACCCCTTGGGTTTTTTTTTGTTTTCTTTTTGGCCCATCTTTCTGAGCCCACTTGGTATATTTTGTGACTTCTCAGTTATTCCCGTAGTACATAAAACAACTTTCAGGTCTATGGTTTATTTTAAATGTACCTAGGAGTCATATTACAATTCCATCAACAGGGGGAGCTCAAGGAATAGCTTAAATCAAATTTTCTTGCTCTAGCAAACTTAGGGGGAAAAAAGGAAGAATACAATCATTCTGACACAACAGTACGATTTTGTTATTAATCCAAAAATAAGAGGAAATTCATTCGACGTAATATAAGTAGACAGTGTTAATAAGACATTGCTTGGTTATCATACGGTAGTAGATGATATACTTAGATTTCTTCTCTAAGGAAACCGGGGTAAAGATTTTGATTTTACATTTATAAAGATGACAACGTATTGGAGAGTTGACTATTTAGATTTATTTCCATTTGATCTGTTTTACTTAAGAAAAGTTAAGAAGCATTGTGTTTCGTCTATTCACACTTAGCAAGTACTATTCAAGGATGTTATGCTGCTTGAAGTGTTTGCAGCTCGGTCCAGAATTCCAGTGACATGTGTGAAATAGCTTTTTATTTATAATGTGCTAATGTGGTCAGAACAATAACTCTACTTTCCGGTTTACTAGAATATCCTTAAACTCAAAAGCTCTGCTCCTGTGGTATCTGGGTGGTAGAGACCCGTTTGCAGCTCTGGCTTAAGACAAGGCTTACCCTGGGAGGAAGGCTTAGTTCATCTTTGGTGTGGCTGTAATATTTGGCAAATGCTCTCTAAGCCATTAAGAGAATGAAGAATTTTTGGAAGAGAAAACGTAGTGTATTAAACCTGTTGTGGTCAATCATTGCGGTTTTGCGGGGAGAGCTAGATTGATTGCAGTTGAAAGCTGGATTTTATAAGGTGCTTTCTCCTTTCGAATAATTCAAAGAGATTTCTCATAGAGGCTGTGACTGACTGTAAAGCCAGGAGATTGAATCCATATCAACCACACCAGAGATAAGCCTCACTATTTTACAACTGCATTGTGTAGATGATCTTGCATATGCAGCATCTCTGAACAGAGAGCGTTGGGCATTATACCCTGATCTGTAAGAGGAAAAAATTTTCTCTATCAGATCATTTGCCAAAGGTCACATTTTCAGTCACGGTCAGAATACTCTCAAACCCAGGCTTTCTAATTCCAAATACGTTTCAGTTTTAGTATATTTAGTCCTAGCATCTAGTCCAACAAAACAGATGATCCCCAAGGCCACTTCCAACCCAGGATTTGCCCACTCTGTCATTTACTGACTCAAATGTAAATACTGGAATGGCATCAGTTTGTTCTGTTAATCAGTTTCATCCAGTGGAACACAAGCCTGAAGTAAAAAGGCAAGGTAACTGATACCATAAAGTAACAGGGCTGTTTTTCACGTCTGATTTTCATATAATATGTCATGAAGTTTGAGACTTAACTCTTATCTGTGGAAAATGAGTGATTTAAAGATGTTTTATAATAAGGGAGAACTGACTAAAGACATTACAGCACACCTGTGAAATGCAATTCAGCGCAGGCACTTTAAGTGATGTTCTCTAGGAGTATTTAAGGTTATGGAAAGCTGTTCACCTTACATTGTTATGTGGGGAAAAAGCAGGTTATGAAACAATGTGTACATATATTGTAAAGTAATATATACATAGATAAAGATCTAGAATGATGTGAACCAAAATGTTAAGTTTTTCTTTTAAAAGGGTATCATTATATGCAATTTCTATTTTCTCCTCTTTAAGACAAAACTTCTTAGACTGTTTGCACTTATCCAGCTTTACGTTTGTAACCAGAGAAACATGAATTTGACTTTACATAAAACTATAAAGGGCAGTTTAAAAGCTTTGTAAAAATAAGATATTATAGAGTTATTTCCTAAAAATAATTATCTTGTAGAAATCATTTTGTACCTCATTTCCTTTGCTTCCAGCACTGGACTTCATTTCCTTTGGTTGCTTTGCAAAAAAAGGAATAACAGCATTATCAATTAAATATCGAGTCGGTCATACCTATTGGAGTGATTTTCTGGGCCACAATTCTGCTTTCTAGAACAGTAACCCAGATGTCTTCTAATTACGGAAACCTGACACAGGTGCCCAGATTCAACAGAAAGAAGCTGACGGTTTCATCTCATGGGATGTCACTTTAGAAACTTTCACTAAGGGACGTGGGGAAGTTGGCATACTGTTAAGACTATGATTTTCAGCCCACGTTTTGGAAAGAGGAAATCATGCTGGTTTTTTAAAATCTACTCAGCACTCCTTTGTACCTGGAAAGCATCACCTGAGCTAAGCTGCAATGGTTCTCAATCCCTGTGAAACCAACACAGAGGATTGGGAAAACAAACAATGGGAGGTACTATGCCACAGGACACAGCAAGCTACTACATGGCGTTAGAGACTCAGGGACACATAAATATTCATGATATAGATGACTTCATTTTTAAAAAGGCAGACAACAGTTTACATAGTGTCTACAGTCTGATCTCACTTAAAAAGTACATACACAAAAGTTAGAAAAGAATGAAAATGAAAGTAAAGATGTAACAGTGCTATAAGGTAGTGAGATTACAGATGATTTTTAATTTTTTCATTTTTGCCTCTCTGGTTTTCTACATTTAGTTTTGTATTAAAAAGCAACTAGAAGTTATTATGCGGGGCGCCTGGGTGGCTCGGTTGGGTGAATGTCCGACTTCGGCTTAGGTCATGATCTCACAGTGAGTGAATTCGAGTTCCGCATTGGGCTCGCTGCTGTGGACGCAGAACCCTTTTCGGATCCTCTGTTCCCCTCACTCTGCCCCTCCCCAGCCTCAAAAATAAAGTTTTTTTTTAAGTTATTATGCAAAAGATAATATATATATAAATGCTTTGTAACTAGAAGAGCACCTTAAAAAGTAAGATTTTATTTTATGTGTTATCTCTCCTGGAGTAAAGACCTAACCACTTTTTTGGTATGTTCCTTGTCCTTTCCACATGACCTGTTTTGAGAGATAGACATCTCTAAGTTAAGGTCTCTTACAGCTTTATTTATTAGCAAACATTGTCCATTATTGAAAATTTCTTAAGAATAGGAAATGAACCTATGTGAAAAGAGTATTAGTTATAAGGATGTATAATACATAACTCCTCCTTACATTTTATTTATTTATCAGTCTCACACTGGAGGGATTCAGTGAAAAAGAAATGTACCCTTCAATAGTACAGACCAAACAAAAACAAAATTAAAAATAAAAGCCAGCATACATTTGTATATGCAGATATCTATTAACCTAAATTTTATCTTTTAGAAATTAGACCCTTTGAAGCTCACTTAGTGGTACCCCAACATTCGGGTGAGGTCCTTTCTAAGTGCTAATCATGAGTATCATGCATCTGGCAAGAAAAGCAGTAGAGTCTTTGGGAATCTAAGAACTATACAAAGAATTAGAAAGAAAGCAGGAAGAGAATTCTAGGTTAAGAGGAAGTGGTATGAACAAGAAGCAGCAGGTTGAGGCTGGGTCAGAAGCTTTCTAGACATGCCAAGGCAAACTCTGTGCAACCGCCAGACCCAGGAACATCCTACCTGCCCACAAGCTACTCTAAAAATGAAAGCACCTTCGGCCAGACATGTTGTTGCTGGATATCATTTCTTGGGGACATTTAAAAAATGAAACCAGGAATTCCTATCCATTACAAGACCATTTACGTCTGTTATTATATCCAAAATATATTGACCAATTGCTGTATATACTCAGGTACTATCTCACCATTTTTGAGAACTTGGACTTCTGAGTTAAGTTACTGTGGTCTTTCTAACATTTTTAATTCTTCAATAATGGCCTATTTTATTTCTCAATGTGGCCGTTAATCTCACATAAGAAATGCCAGAAACCAAAATATATTTAATTATAAGGCCTATTCTTTTTTTTTTTAGATATTTTTTTAAAGTTTTTATTTATTTTTGAGACAGAAAGAGACAGAGCATGAGCAGGGGAGGGGCAGAGAGAGAGGGAGACACAGAATCCGAGGCAGGCTCCAGGCTCTGAGCTGTCAGCACAGAGCCTGATGCGGGGCTTGAACTCACAGACTGTGAGATCATGACCTGAGCTGAAGTCGGATGCTTAACCGACTAAGCCACCCAGGCGCCCCATATAAGGCCTATTCTTAAGGATGTGTCTGATTTGGGAGGGGGAGTAGCTTGTGTAATTTTACGGTTGAACTCACCAAATGTCGAAATTCTACTGAGAGACTCCCGTTAGAAGATTCTTCAATGGACATGGCTTTGACATGAGTTCCACAAAGAACAAATCTTCGATTGCTAGACAGAAAACCTTAGCTATTTACATGGTCTCAGGTAAAATACATTTATGGGACCATCAAAAAATATATAAAATAAATGTCTTACCTTAGAGTTGAAACGTTCCTGTAAAACCAAGAAGATTCCTTAAAATGAGCTATTTTATGGATCTAGTAAAAACTTTCTTTGATACTTTAGAGAGTAGTATAATATAGTCATAAATTTTCATTTCAAGACTTTATAGTAAAATTTTTTAAAGAAATCTTCATTGGAGTTCTGTTAAATGTTTGAACTTCAAAGTCAAATATTTGAAGTACATTGATATGTAATGTTAGAGAAATATATTTAAAAGTTTGAAATAATTCTATAGAATGAGGGAAGTTCTTTTTACAAAGTCTCATTTTCATGTTTCAAAATGAAATTAGAAACTTACTTGTCAATAGATGCTTTCACCTTTACCTGATAGTTCAGTTCTGGCAATTTTATTAGTAGTCTGGAAAGACACATAAATAAGAATCAGAGCCAAAAATTAAAAGTGCTAAGAGCCTTTTTATATTTAAATATATAAATATATTGAATTTAGGTTATCTTCAGTTATATGTTAGTGTGATTCGTGGTTGAATCACTATATTGTACATCTGAAACTAATATAACACTGTAGGTTAACTATACTGGAATTAAAATAAAATAAAAATAAATAAAAATAAAAATGTACAATTCCTCTTTAGTTTGTCATGTTACTAATATTGACACCAGCCATTTCGTATCGTATTGACAAACATTTGTGAAGTACTTCCATATTGCTTTAGTTGATATATGTTGGATAATACATTGGCTAGGTCAGAAAAATAGCTATATATTTTGGCTAAAGCTCAAATTTGGGTTAAGTGTATAAATATAAGAAAAACATTCAAGTGTATCAATATGGCTCCATTTTATTCTCATATCATAAAAAAATTGTAAGCTTGGTAAAACTAAAATGTTTTGATGATAACTGTTTTATGGCAAAAAGTCTGAGAAAGACCACGCCTCCGGGATCTGAAAAATTCCAATTCAAATGTATTTGCAATCTTTAAGTACACTATGTAAGTCCCAGCTAAAATGTTCATAACTTAAAAAGATTTAATTCCAAACAAGTGATTAAAGATCAGAGTAAGAATTCCTTTAATTTCTTCTTCTGGTGTCAGATCCTTTATTCTTTTGCTTTTCCCAATCGTTTGAGTCATAACTTCTAATATACCCTCTCTGTGGGTTCAGTCGATTTCAGAGATATTAATCCAATCACTCACTCACTCATCCCAATCATGCACTCATCCCAAAACTCATTCATTCACTCAGCATGTATTGAGCTCCTCATGTATGGCCAGGACAGCCCTAGAAGTGTGGACGTAGCTACACATAAAGGGAAGAGGTCTAGCTAAATATAATAGATGGAATATGGAAAATGGAAATAAGCAACTGATTGGCATTAGAGAAATATAATCATAGATGATAGACAGCTCAAACAAAAGTGTGGGTAGAATGTGACAAAGGCTCCTTAAAAATCCTGCATGAAGCACAGGTTTGGTGTTAGGGTTTGGAATATGATAAGTATGTAGTTGTTAGTAGTGAAGGGTGAGGAGGTCATATGAAATAGGGCAGCAAGTTTTCCCTCTCTGCCTTCCTATCATACTTCAGGAAGGATCTGATCCACTGTGAGATGCTGATGACTAAAGGGAATCCCATGTCACTGCTCCTTTTGAAATAGGAGGCTGGAATTCTTTGGGAGGGAGGGGTTTTAGGGAAAAAGTTTGAATATTAGTAAAAGATCATCTATCAAGACAGTGAAGAACAGGGTACAGAGAAGGATAGGGAACCAACAGTCAGGTGGAAGAGGAAAGCAGGAACGTTGCTTTCAAATCAGGGACTAGGGGCGCCTGGGTGGCGCAGTCGGTTAGGCCTCCGACTTCAGCCAGGTCACGATCTCGCGGTCTGTGAGTTCGAGCCCCGCATCAGGCTCTGGGCTGATGGCTCGGAGCCTGGAGCCTGTTTCCGATTCTTTGTCTCCCTCTCTCTCTGCCCCTCCCCTGTTCATGCTCTGTCTCTCTCTGTCCCAAAAATAAATAAAAAACGTTGAAAATCAGGGACTAATGGTCTAGGCTCCTGGCAATCAGTTCAAACAACATGTAAGGTGATGCCCATTCAGGGAGCTTCTTCCACTCTGAACTCTTGGCTGAGAACATTCCCTAATCATCTCCCTTTTTGTCCCAGAGAGCATCTTAGACTTACCATTTCATCTCTGGGGGTATCTCAAGGAAAAGTAGGATGTCCACCACCCCTCTATCCTATTTCCCTTTAGTGTTACTGTCTTCTGGGTTATAGAAATGTAGGGATGAGGAATGAATGAACAACTTTTGAAAATCATGAAATTTTGAAAGGGAACCTGGCCTCTGCCTTTTGTTCTTGGTTCTTAAGTCTTCCTACAAAATTCACACAAAGGAAATGATTAAGAATTTCAAGTCAGGTATTTAAAATGCAAACTGAAGAAAAATGCCTTCCCTTTAAAAATGGAGTTCTGAGGTGATGGATGTTAACTAAACTTATTGTAGTAATCATTTTGCAACTTATGTAAGACAAGTCGTTACACTGTACATCTTAAACTTCTATAGTGTATGTCAGTTACATCTCAATAGATTTGAAATGAATAAAATAAAATAAAATAAAATAAAATAAAATAAAATAAAATAAAATAAAAATAAAGTTCCAATAGTGATGTGTGATCAGGGACCCTATTGTGGGGCCTTAAATCACTATCTACCATGGCATCATTACCTCTCGTATGGTAGTCAGAGGTGACTTAGTGATTAGGAATTTAAAGCTTGGCGGCCTTGCAGATTGATGCATGATGAAAATCTTTGAAAGTTTGAGTTCAAATTCCTTATTTTAAGTGTCACTAGGGAAAATGATACGTCTTGGTTTCTCATGCTAATGGAAAGGATCAAATGCACAGACAAAGCAGCAATAACACAAAAGTCATATGTCTTTAAATCAGGTACATGGTAAGGATATATTGAAAATTAGAGCATTATGAGTTTTTGTGGAAAATCCTGTAAGCTAGCTGCTGGGCAATCACAGGGGAAGAACATACCATCATATTTCATGGGTAAGATATTCAAAGCCTTTCATATTCTGTCCCCAATCTACTCAAGTCTACCTCTCCCTATTTCACATGCTTACAAAACAGACCCAGAAAGTCATTATTTCTGTCGTCTTGCTCTCCTACAATCCCACTGTCCTTCCTGTCTCTGCTCTTCCTGCAAGGTCCTTCCTCATAGGGACCACAAGGCTTTGCTAGCCTCTACCAAGTCAGCCTTTTCAGCCATTAATCCCATGATGCCTGACGTTGGGATTCCACACTGTCATGATAATACCCTTCAGGCCTTCATCATTATTGTCATATTCTTTACAAGCAGGGCCCTCATATTAACATTTCTGAGGGTATCTACCAAAGCTCAGTGCTGGGCATGCAGGAAGTGCTTAATAAAGAAGAGTTGAATGAAAGGCACTATGAGAGAAATGAGTTGTAATTAACGCAGTGGCCGAGGCTCCACAAACAAAGGAAACGATAGAGCACATTCTGCCTACCTTAGCTTTACAGTGAACTGAATGAGAGTTTTAAGTACCATCGGTCTCTGAGGGTGGGTTGGCATGCATGGCTGTCGTTCAACCACAAATGAGCTAGATTAAAAGGAAATAAAGCATGTCTTGAAAACATTGAAAATATTGACAGGCTGAAAACCACAGAGAAACAGGATGCTGTCCTCTTAAAAGATCCAAATTTTCTACACTTAGAAGACATTCAAATGTCCATTAAGTTCAAATCTTTCCAAAGATTTCTCATAAATAGTTACCAGGAGATGGAAAAAATGCCTAAAGATTGTCCCTAAATAACAATGGTAAATAATTCTTAATTGTTATACTTGAGTCAAGAATAAAAGTCTATTTTTATCATACTAAACATAAAGGAAAAGTTAATTTCATGCCATCTTTGAACTGGATATTAGAATTTCCGGATATTAGAATTTTTTTTTAGATGAGCTAATACACATAAACATGGTCTCCACCCTTCATTTCTTGGATATATACTTAAGAAGAAATCATTGAAATCTTGTTTTCTAAAATATGAAAAATGAACTTCAGCTGGATGATGTGCTTGGCTCATGGAAAATTGAGTCAGCTCTTGGGAGAAGTGTTGAATAAATAGTGAGGAGCAGAAAGGCTTCTGGAACTCTCTGTAGCTTTATTCCCTTTACCCTGAGGCTCACTGTTTAACACTTGCCTACCCCCCCCCCCCCCCCCCCATCACCTTAACACTAAAACCCCAGCCAGGGTGTCCTTACAACCCCACAAGACTGAGGCTTCCATGAGGCATTTAAATGAATAATACTTTACTTACTTCTTAAAAAGGTTGTAGATCAAGAAGGTGACTCTTTCTAGCAGATGGGCTCTTTGCATGGGGATGGGATCCCCTTCATATGTCATTTTAGTCGACTGCTCCTCTAATTTCTCCAATTGCCTTCTGAGTTGGAACAGACTTTCTGCCAACAGTGTAAAGCTATTGAACAACAAATGAAAATCAGCAGATAGTTTTCCCATTTAACAAGCTACCGTTTTAACTATTAAACACACTAGCAAATAATAAATTATTAAATAATTATTCAATTAATACAATCATTTACTTAATTCCATTACAAGTTAGTGACAGTTCTGTATGTTTATTTCCCGAATTAGTTTTTCCTGTAAGATGTATGATGCATGGGAAACGTTTTCAACGTTTTCTCATTTTTACCTATAGTTATAGACATCATTTACAAAATTTTGTCAACATCTGAAACCAAATCCCTTTTAATTTTTTTGTTTACAAGTCTGTTAAACATATATATGTTAAGGATATGGTACTCACTAACGGGTAGAGAAAGAGCAAATTTAAAACTTTAAAAATATATGATATGAAGAGTGTTATGCATAAGAATACTAAAGAAAAAAAGACAGTATGAAAAGAACTGCCTTCCCCACTCCAGTATGTATTTTTCAAATCCTAAGTATTAGCCAAAAATTATCAGTGTATCTGTCTGGAGAAGGTACATGCTTAGAGTTTTACTCACTATGTGGCGATCTCACCTCAGAAATGGAGGTGGGCTCTTGGGCCTGAAGTTTAAGAAAGAGAGAGGCTGAAATGGATACTGAAGGGACTGTCCACTCCCAAGGAGGCAGGATATCTGGACAGACTTGCTAAGTCTTTCTGGCCCTGACAGCAGCTCTTTCTACTTAGAAGTTTATTCCCCACTTAGTGCTATGAAAAGATCTGTCAACCCCCCACAGAATTTGGTGTAAGCACGCTTATCTGCTAAGTTCTTGATGGCTTCCTTTGTTGTTTATCTTGTTTTCAAAACAAGGGATTACAGTGAGGTTAGGGAATTAAAGCATCTCCCCAAGGAAAATCAGTATGTTTTAAAAAGAGCCCAATTCCTTACTCTTCTTGACAAGTGGGACTAGCAGGGTGCAAGTGGCCCCAGTTATGCCATATCTCCCTTGTATTGCTCTGTACCCTTTGAAAGCAATTTTAGATTTCAACTGAACATTTTCCTTCTTTTTCATTATTTTTTCTAAGTGCTCATTTGATCAGATAATTTTATTTGGCACTGATGAAGAAGAAAGCCCTATCCACATTTTTTTTTCGAATACAAAGGATATCTGTACATGATAGCCTATGTGTATACGGTAGGGGATGCCCTGTTGTATTAGCCGTTTGAGATATTTCATTTAAATACAAAAATAAATCACTTTGTTGAACACACAAAACTAACGTTGAACCCTGACTTCTTTTTTTTTTTTTTTTTTTAACATTTTTTATTTATTTTTGGGACAGAGAGAGACAGAGCATGAACAGGGGAGGGGCAGAGAGAGAGGGAGACACAGAATCGGAAACAGGCTCCAGGCTCCGAGCCATCAGCCCAGAGCCTGACGCGGGGCTCGAACTCACGGACCGCGAGATCGTGACCTGGCTGAAGTCGGACGCTTAACCGACTGCGCCACCCAGGCGCCCCGAACCCTGACTTCTTAAGATATACATTTAAAAACTAAGATATCTTTTTTTAAGCTTTTGAAGTTAGTGCTTCTTATGTCCTTATAGAAAGCTATATTTATTGCAGGTTTCAAAAATTCACTTGAGTCTTTTAAGATTAATATATTAGATGAGAAAAAGTAAGCATTTCTGATGCATTCTATAGACTTCTATAGATGCTTTGTTTTTGCCCCAAAGGAATAAAATTAAAAACACATAGGGGCGCCTGGGTGGCTCAGTCAGTTAAGCATCCAACTTTGGCTCAGGTCATGATCTTGAGGTCTGTCAGTTCAAGCCCCGCGTGGGGCTCTGTGCTGACAGCTCCGAGCCTGGAGCCTGCTTCAGATTCTGTGTCTCCCTCTCTCTCTGCCTCTCCCCTGCTTGCATTCTGTCTGTCTCTCTCTCAAAAATAAATAAACATTAAAAAAAAAACACATATACATCTCTGGCTGAGCTACACTGAAGCTTTGTACTTCCTGTGGTTTTCACTAGAAACTAAAGTCAATTCGTTTTACCAGTTTTGAAGCTGGTCGAGCCCATTGTGGAGCGGTCCTCCAATGCAGGCGATCTGCTGGCGCCTCTTCCAGTCCTGCAGCTCTTCCATCAGCATGCTGTTCATTAACAAGTCTGTTTCATTGACTATTTTTGTCATTTTACTGAGGGCTTCCTAAAAACAAAGGTGACTACTGAAAAGATTTTCAGGAGACACAACCAAAGTCACTTATAATTCAACCTGTAAAACAATTTGTCTGACCTGGAAGATATAGGCTTGGTTACAATTCTCACTACATACTTTATGGAATACTACCTTATAGTTATCATAGCACTGCCTTTTCAAACTATTAAATTATCACAAATAACATCACAAAGAAAGAAGCATGACCACAGTTAGCCATCTCATAATGTAATATCATTTAGTGTAAATATATTGAGTTTGTACCTCCTGTGACAATATTGAATCTTCTAGTCATACAGCCATTTCTCCATTATTTAAAAAGACACAGATTAAATTTATATTCTTATAAATATGTTTATTCATTTATTTTTAAATGCAATGACTAAAATTGGAGTCTTTCTGTATTAGTTTTTATTAGGACTTTATCTGAATTTAGGAAGAAGTATAGCTTTCAAAGGCTTAAGGATTAGAAGTTGTGAATTCCTATCCTGGTTCTGTGACAAGCTATGTGAATTTGGATAAACCACTTAATTTGCTGGAACTTTATATTTTGATCTATACAATCAGGTGAATGGACAGAATTATTTCCAAGGTTCCTTCTGTCCTTAAAATCTTATTTCTGAAGTAGAATAAGATAGCATGCATAAAACATATAGTATAGATTCATTATGCATAAAAGCATTAAGCTTATCTTGGATTAAATACTTGCATGCTTAAAATCTGATATCTAACTGTTAAAGTTTATAATTTAGGGTGAAAATAAATTTTACATTTATCTGTGCTCACACAAATTCCTGCACAAAAAACGAAGCCAAACTTTTAGAAATAAACTCTTGACTTATCAGTAACAGCTCAGATTTCAATGCATTTATTTTCAAGGAGAGATAGAAAGTTGAAATAGAAATGTTTCCCTTTTTAAAAAAATATTTCATTTTGTCAGAAAGGAGTTCTTCCTCTCCGTGAAAGGAGGTTAGATTGAATACGCTCAGTTGTCAATGAACTATCCTGAAATCTAAGAAATTACTTAGCATGAGGTCATTTTTCAGAGTAGAAACTGGAACACTGATTTTTCTATTAAAATTTTAGTAGTCATCAAATAATATTTTAATTATACATGTGTAGGAGAACCCACATCAGCATATTAAGTACAGAAACTAAGATAGTCATGTCTGAAATAGTGGCAAATAAAAATTGGGTACAACATTCACCTTGAAATTAATGGTAGCTACAGTAAATGTATAGCATAAGCAAGATAAATAAACTCGCAAGAGGTCCAACTTTGTGAACTTAGCAAGAGAAGCATGGCAAACAGCATGGCACTTTTTCTAGAAACACTGCCATCTATTCATTCAGCTTAAATAGAACTGAAGGAATCCAAGAGCTTGATTCTTTTCAGTAGAATCAAATACAGGAAAAGGAGAAAAACGGGCAAAAGGCCAAATTAAAGTTCTTCACTAACCTTTCTCTTGAAGTCGAGACTGTTAAGCATTTCTTGCAGAGTCAAAACTTCCTGATTCATTAGGGCATTGTTCTTGTCCCCCTGATCTGTGAAGGAAAAGAGATGAGATGTGGAGTCCACTCCAAGGCAAAGGTCTCTGTCCTGAAAGCTACATCTGCTGCAATTCCCATCCTTAAGTCTTAAGATACAGAAGCCTAATGCGACTGTTAGAGATGAGCATGAAAGTAAGTCCCTATCTGCTCATTTGCCAGGAAGGATCACCACCAAGTAAGCCAGTGAGCTCTCTATCATACAGACCTTGACGGAAGACCATTCTTCACACCATGTTCCTTTTTGGGGCAGAGAGAGAGGTAAAAAAGTTTTTGAAATGTATTCCTTTTTAAGATACCTCTACATTGATAGTAACCCTAGCTGGTTGGCATAAGTAGGAAAGGGGCCTGTCTTTGTGCCCGTTAATCATATTTGACTCCTCCTGATGCCTTTACCCATCTGCCTCACTCTACTTGATACCCAGGAATTATGGAAAACTGCCTGAAGAGTTGCAGTTTTACCTACTTAGTCTCATGAACTAATAACGATGAAGTCCTTTGCTTTCCTTTTTGTCCTTTGCAGAATGGGCTTGCCTCACAGTAAAACTAGAAGCAGGAAAGAGTTACAAATTAAGAAAAATCTCTGGCTGAAAAAAACCTGAGATGGTTTATCCTCTTAAATGGGAGATGTGCAATAAACGTTGTATTATTTAACTTGAACATTAAACTTTATTGGTATAGAGCAAGTGGTTATTTATAGTAACTGCTCTTGTCGGTGAAAAGTGAAGGGTGGAAATGCCAATCTGACCTGTGTGATTGTGAAAAAGAGGCCCCAAAACAACGTGGGGCCCAATTTCTCTACAAAATAGCACTGACCTCCAGGAAATCATTCTTGGTTGTATTCACAAATTCGCTAACTCCTAGATCCCACATGTAGCAAAATCTTGCTTCTACAGCATTTTATTAACTCAAAATTCATTAGCTAATACTTTTCAGTCTTCACCAGCAAGATATAACTTGTGTTCATGTGTCTTTCATTTCACTTAAAACATTTCATTTCACCAGGTTCATGGGTGGCTCAGTTCAGCTAAGTGTCTGACTTTCCAGCTCAGGTCATGATCTTGTGCTTCATGAGTTTGAACCCTGCATTGGGCTCTGCGCTGACAGCTTGGAGACTGGAGCCTGCTTCGAATTTTGTGTCTCCCTCCCTCTCTGCCCTTCCCCTGCCCGCGCTTTCTCTCTCTCTCTTTCTCTCAAAAATAAATAAACATTAAAAAAAACCATTTCATTTCACTTATAATCAACAAAATGAATACTTGTTGATTTAAGTGATAGAATGATCAATTTGATTCTTCGTAATGCTCGTGAAGCACTGATAATATAACTCTAATTGTAATATGCTAAGATCAAAGCAATTCTATCGTTTAATGTATTTTGTTACATTCTACTTCTTTTTTAACAACTTTTTTTTAATTAAGTGGGCTTCATGCCCAACCTGGGGCTTGAACTCATGACTCTGACATCAACAGTCACATGCTCTACCTATTAAGCCACCCAGATGCCTCTACATTCTACTGCTTAAATTGGTGACTCACATATGAGATTTGGGATGAGACTCCATTCAATGGGCTGGAATGCTTGATTAAATTTGTATTTCTAAACCTTTTTAGGATCATGGACCCCTTTGATAATCTGATGAAATGCATGTTTGTGCCATTTTTTTCTGAAGGGAAAAATTATACATATAAGCAACTATGACTATTTTAAACATGACCTCATAGGAGCCAACACATCCTGAAGATGCCAGGAGAACACGTCACTTGTCACTTATGCCAAACAAGATTCCTATCCGAATATCTTTGCTTTTAAATCTTAGATGACAGTTAAGCATTTGGTCACAGTCATCCATAGTTCCTTCCAGAAGTTTTAAGCTAACATCTCAGTAGTTAAAAATGCTTCAGTAAATAAAAGATTTCTATCCGATTTGTTTTGAAAAATTATTTGAAAATAATTTCAGAATTACAAAAGAGTTGCGACAATAGTACAATTTCCATCTGTTCTTTATCCAGCTCCCTCTAATATCTTACATAAGTGTAGTACAATTACCAAAGCCTGCAAATTGTTTGGTACATCCGATTAGCTAATCTAGACCTAATTGGAATTTCCTCAGTTGTCCCACTAATGGCAGCATGCTTCGAATGATCAATCCGTTGTTACTTGTAAATTTTAGACCTTATAAATATTCTCATTCTTTCATTGCTTTTTTCCCTTTCCATTTTTTAAAAAACATCTAATTGTAAACAAACTCGGTGTATAATCACAGAGATAATCAAATAATTGCAGTGTTCTTACGTTCTGACTTTCATACAATTATTGAAATTATGTCTTTGAAGATTTTTTATGATACAGGGAAATATTTAAATTAAAACTTCAGTTTAAAATGCAATACACAAAACTGTGTATTATTATTATTTTTGCAAATAAATAGATATGTATGTATTTGAATATATAGGGAAAAGGCTGGAAGGAAATATACTAACATTTTGACAGTGTTTATCTATAGATGGTGGAATTTTGTATGATCTTTAATTTTTTAACGCTTTTGTCTACTTCCCAAATTTCCTACAGTGAATCACATTTCTACTTACAATTAAAAACAAATTTTTTTTAAAGGAGGCTCTACGCCCTAGGTGGAGTTTGAACTCATGACCCTGAGATCAAGAGCCTCATGCTCTATTCACTCAGCCAGGCAGGCACCCTATATTTCTACTTACAACTTAAGAAATTATATTTAAAACATTCATTTAGGGATGATATTAGTAATTTCCTGATAATGCTAGGAACTATTATTACTTTTCTTAGTTGTGATAATGATATTTTGATTCTGATTTCTCTTGAGCTGTATAATTTACTTTGAATTGGTTGGTATACACACACACACACACACACACACACACACAGACACTCACACACAGAGAAAGAGAAAAAGGGAAAGGAGGAAGCAAAATACTCTCCTGCACTCTCTCTTCAAAACAAAAACAAAAGCACTTCACTCAGGGAAGTAGATCAATTTATCAATTTTGTCAGTAAAGAAGAAGTCCTAGTCATGTTGTCTTTATGTCCCTAGGTCGAACTATAGACAAAATAAAAACTTACCCATTGTCTGAATTGTTTTATACCTGTAGTCAAATTCATCTTGCAGGTCTTCTAAATATTTGGTGTCTTGTTCTGTCATCTTTTTACAAAAGAAAACATAGTCTGTTGTTACATGTAAGCACATCAGGGAAGTATCATCATCAGTATTTCAAAATACACTATTTGGGGCTTCAGTCATGTCCTAGACGAAGTGTGTACAATCTACATTTCTAAAGAGCTAATTCCCATGAAGTTTGAATAGCACTGGAAGAACCAGACAAAATGTTCTCTTCATTTTTTCTTCCTGATTGTTTGAAAATCTTTCAGCATCTTGCCTTTTATCTCTCAGTTCCAAATGATGCTACTAATAACTTTTTTTTTTATTATTGGAGAATATGGATACCTTTTCCCTTTTAGTTCCCTACAACTCTGCGCTAATGTATCAGTTATCTTTTCACTGAAAGGCTCTATTCTAATCTGCTGTACTTTATGACAATTCAGCCTACAGTCCCTCTCTGCTTCTTAGAAAAATATCTATGCTTCCTCTATGTCTCCTGTTTGTTTATGTTTCAAAATTTCACTTTGCTTTTCTCCAAACGTGGTGATATCTTTCTGCTCAGACATAATAGGTATTAAGTGCCAAGGTCTGGGCTAATGGCTTTCCTTACATCATCTCATTTGTCCTCACAACAAGCCCGTGGTGGTGGTTATCCTCACTTTTGCAGATGAAGATGCAGACATTACAGATGTGAAGGTTAGAGGCTTAGAATTTGGGGGGCGGGGAGCTCCAGTCTCCAGTAAATTGAAGTTGAAAAGTTTCCCCCAAAGAAATCTTTTCTAATATGAACATAGTGTGTGAGAGATAGTTATCTTATTGACAAGTTACCCTATGATTTCTGTATGTACTAGCTTTGGGCACATAAGAAAAAGAGGCACAGTTAGGGCCACCTTGCTAATTTTTCATGAAACACTCACCTGCACACTATTTTTAATGGCAGTCACTTTGTGCTCCACATTCCTCTGCCTTTCTGAAACTGAAGAACTTTGTAAGGATTTCTCCAAAGGTCCCTAGAAAAAAGATGTCTTGAACTTTCAGTGATGTGGATAAAACAAGTTTATAACAAATAACAAATGTAGCATATGTAGCATACATTGAACTGAGGCTTGGATCAGTATGATACGGAACATTCTACAGCTATTAAAAAGCATGCTTTAGAAAAATATTTAATGACATTTAAAGTAGCACTAAGTTGTTAAGAAAAAGAGCAAATTATAAAAACACCATGTGTTTGTGATCTCTAGTTCTTATATATGTATATGTATGTAGAAATATATGGATATATGCATAGACATGTGAACTTAAGTACACACACTAAAATGTTATCAGTATATAAGTGAAGTTACAAATGATTTTATGGCTTAAACTTTTTTTCCTAACATTCTACAACAGACCTATTGTTACTTTCGAAATTCTATAAAATGAATACATGTAATTTAAAAATGAGTATAGTGGCTACGTTAAGTTGGACTTAAATTCAGAATTAGGGATGTTGAATCTGCTGGGATGAGATTTACTTTTACACCGGAACAAAAGGGAGCTCACTAAAGAATATCTGAAACTGTTAGCCTAGTTCAACAGAAAGGTGCTAACCAACTTTTCCAAGCACCATTTCTTGGCCATTCAAATAATCTAACATTGAGTGTTCCTCAGATATAAAGAAACTGAGTGCGTTCCTTTGGTATCAAAGTATACAGACACCCAGAGATGAGAGAACATCAGCAACCCGTTTACCTTATAGCTGGGCCAGGAGCTACGGTTAGAAAGGCTGATGACCTGACCAAGCAAATCGGGTGGAACCTCAAGTAGAGCCGATGCGGTTGGCTGGCAGTCAAGTGTTCTTTCAACTACACCACATTGTTCAGATTGGAAAATATTTATAAAGTTCCTTCTCTCTCATTTTGTCTTCAGTTATTTTTCTCTGTCTCGCACTCTCTCTCTATCTATAGATCCATCCAGATATTTGTATATTGGTTTGAAGGTTTGAAATTTACAACAGTGCTTCTTTTATGGTAGCATGTGGTACCATGCTGTGGCATGCATCTGGGAGATTATTTGTAGCTTCTAATTTGACTGATATCTGACATTTGAAGAGAACAACACACACACACACACACACACACACACACACACACACACTACAATGACTAGAGATAAGAGGGATATAGAAAAGCAGAGTTGAGGATATATAAGAATATCATATAATAGTAGTCATAGAACCTTAATTTTTACCCAATTATGAATCAAGCTATATTTACTTTAGCAGCACTATACTTTAGATTTTAAATTAAATAAAAATGATACTGCCCTTCTTCATCTAAGAAAGAAGAAATTGTTAAAATTTCATCCTTCTCCCAAAACAACCATAACCTGACAATAGTTAAATCTAAAAATTCTTAATAGTTCCAAAAAAAGATACTTTTCTTGGGCTTTTAAAAATAAATATAGTGGTGTGATTTACTAAATTATGGAGGATGTCATTTGGAAAACTGATTACTTACATATTCTTTCCTTTTTATAAGGATTAACTGAAAAAGTATTCCCAAGGGCTTCATTCTTTCCTCTATGAGTCTTGGTTGGGGGCTCTGAATTCATTCAGGACAGGGTGATAAAATAGAATCTCAAAAATGGCAGGTGCAAAGTACATTGAAACAATCCACAAGCAAGTATTTGTGGAGTTTCTAAAAGATAAAGTTTTTGCTTGTGGAGTAGTTTTGGACTTTTGGGGTAGGAAATTGGGAGATATAGAAGGTTTTGAGCAACATTAATCCCTAAGGATAAACACGCTGAGGGAAGCAAAATCCAAATGGTAGTTAGGAATTCAACCAGGAGATAGTTAACTATATTCCCCAACTGGTGTTTTAAGATCATGAATCAGAGGGTGACCAATGGAAACAGAGAAGAATGTATAGATAAGATTCCAGAAACAAACTCTAGACAGACGAGGTAATTATCTCAGTATGAAGGCAGGGACAAAGAACTACTCAAAAATGATCCTATGACCTTGATTCCAAGTGATTGGAAGGATGGTTGGCACCATTAGCATAGGTAGAAGGAGCTGGATGGGAAGAAGATAAGAATTTATCTGTTTCAGAAAAATTGAGTTCAAGGTGATAACAAGATCACAAGCTCAGAAAATATTACCTGAACGGGCATGTTGGCTGCAGCCAATATCCTCCTCTCTTCCCTTAAGCAGTTTGAAATGACCACAGCTACATGCATTGGATTTCCATGAAATTTTCCCTGAAAAAAGTGAGCAAAAACAACATAAAAGCTTAAATGTATACATCGTAAAGAAACATCACTACTTGCAAATCAAAAATAACCTTTCATTAAATATAGGAAATGACTTGGGATTTATTTCAACAATTTGCCCTAAAGCCACAGCAACTTATATTGTGAATGAAACTCCTATGTAGCATATTGCTGTGTCCTCAAAAATCATTTTTAATAATTAAAGAGTTCTTGAACACTTCTGTAGGAAAGGCTCTGAACGCACACTCAGGAGGTTCCGTTTATTTTATGCGTAAGATAAGTTTTAGGTAAAAGAGTTACTTCTTCGCAAATTATTATGAACCAGGTGGTCCCAGCTGTTCACTTGTTAACTCTGTACTTTATGGTATGCTTCAAGCATTCTTCGGTCCAAGCCTTTCATGTTGACTGGCTTATAACCGTGAGTTTACTAGAGTGGAACTATCACACATTTCAGCAATAATATGTTTTTTAAATATTTATTTATTTTGAGAAAGATAGATTTATTTTGAGAAAATATTTATTTATTTATTTTGAGAGTGAGAGCAAGGGAGGGGCAGAAAGAGACACAGAGAGGGAGAGCACTCTTGTACCGTCCATACCGAGCCCAACAGGGCGCTCTGTCTCACGAGCTGCAACATCATGACCTGAGCTGAAACCAAGAGCTGGATGCTTAACCAACCGAGCCACCCAGGCGCCCCTTAGCAGTAATACTTTTTTTTTTTTTTTTTTTTTTTTAAAAATTTTTTTTAACGTTTATTTATTTTTGAGACAGAGAGAGACAGAGCATGAGCAGGGGAGGGGCAGAGAGAGAGGGAGACACAGAATCTGAAACAGGCTCCAGGCTCTGAGCTGTCAGCACAGAGCCTGACGCGGGGCTCGAACTCACGGACCGTGAGATCATGACCTGAGCTGAAGTCGGACGCTTAACCGATCAAGCCACCCAGGCGCCCCAGCAGTAATACTTTTATCACACCTAAGCATATACTTTTTTATTACCTATGCAGACATTGGCAGCTGGCAGTCTGTGGGTTTAATTCAGCCACTAGGTATGTTGTGTAAGTTCAAATATTGTAATCCCTCCAGGGGAAATGTGTGCCAGATTGTCCACCACTGAGAAATCCAGGCACTGATTTACCTCACTTGCCAGGGCCCTGCAGGGGTCTGAGATGTCTTGATTTATAGAACTATCTGCAACAACACCATTATTTTAGGAGTGTTAAACTTCTTTGTTACGAGGACTTTTCCAAGCCAGGGTTAACAGGATGCTTAATAAATGTAGAAAAGTATTTAGTTTCCCTCCACCCTCCTCTCTGAAGGAGGTGATAATTATCTACGAAACGGTCAAAAGGTCAATAACAGAAAAAAAAAAAAAAAACAGAATAACGACCCATAAAGTGGAAAATTGGCGATTAATCAAAAGTAAGATTATGCAGATTGATAAACCAAAGGATCTTTCAAGGAAAGAAATGAGGTTGTAAACATTTTTATGACCTTCACTGCTGCCATAATTTTATTAGGTGATGCACATCAGTTGGGACTTTTATTTGTAAACCTAGGGTAAACACCAAGTTTCTGAGTTCCTGCTCTTCCATATTCTACAACCTGCAAAAACCTTTCTTCCCTCTTAAATCAGAAAGCTCCTAAAGAAAAAAAAAAAAACAACAAAAATAAACTGACAACAGCCCATAAGGTAAAGAAATGAAAATGATTCTATTTCTTTAGCAAACATACCAAATTTCCCATTTCTGCATGCTGACAATTTCAGACAATCTCTAGTTAGAAATTTGCTCCTGTTGTTAATTTTCCTATTGATTTTTTTTCCAAATAACTCCTGTTCAACTTGCCAAGAAAGATAATGCTTTCTCATTGTGCCTTTAATTTTTAAATATTCTGGTTTTAAAAATAGAGGGCTTCTTCTTCTAGGGCTCATTTGGAGGCTCTGTTATTTATGTAAACTTGAAAACTCTTCCCAAGATCTGGAGTTCTGCTAAGACCCTGAGAATCACCATTATTTGTCTTTGTTTTTCTCACCCTTATGGGAGCTTTCCCGTGATCATTCAGATACTATCTTTCAACATTTCTCAGCTCTGTTGTGTACATTTTCATTTTCCTTTCCTGCTTGAACTATTTTACCTTCCCTTTCAGATTCAACTTCCCCTCACGTCTTACAAGGTTAAACTGTTTATTTTTCTCCCTTAGTTAAAAAGAGCACAGCATCACCATTGTTTTCATCTAGCCTATCTTTTCACTTTTCCTTCTGCATTTTTCTAACTTAGTCCTTCACTTAACTGTATGAGACAAAAACATCTCATGGAAAATTGATCACTACAGATTCAAAACCAAATTAGTGCTTTTTATTTTGGTAAATATCAATGATGTACTCCTGTTCATCTTTCAGTTACCACGTGTATGAACCTTAAAAAAAAAAGAAAAAAGAAAAGCAATCAAAACCGAAACCAAACGCAACCCAAACAAAACAAAATAAAAAACATCCCTGTGTTGGTGGGAGGAAGGAAGGAAGATAACGCCAGAGAGAGAAAACTGCCCATTTGCTGTTGGGTGTGTGTCTGTCTTATATATGGGTAGCACATTATCTTCTGCCCTGTGGCTGTGCTTTCATAAGTGCCAATGAATAGAAGTATTTATTTTGGTGAAATCAAACTTATTAGTTCTTCCCTTTATGATTAATGCTTTTTATGACTTAGGAAGTTTTTCCCTAACCTGAAGTCATGGAGGTTTTTTCCCTGTTACCTTTTTATCGTATTGTTTTTCACTGTAATTCTCTTGGAGCTTGTTAGTAATGAGAGGTCCTTTTCACATTTTTCTATGTGGGTACCCAGTTCTGACAATATTTACTGACTTCTTTCCTCCACTGTGCTCTGCTGGGTTGAGTCTCATACATCAAGTGTCCACATGCGGGTGGGTTTGCTTCTGGACTCCATTCCATCTAGGATTCTACCTATCTCTGTTTTATCAACCAGCTATCTTAATTACTAGAGCTTTATAATAAGTTTCGACGTCAAGCAAAATAGGTTTCTTTGCATTTCCATATAAATTTTAGAACCAGCTTGTCTGCCTGCAGTCACGCACATGATCATGTTGAGAATTTAAATGTTGCTAAATCTTTAGATACATTTGGGAAGCTTAGCATCTTTATAATTGTGTTCTAATCCATTTATTTAGGTCTTCTTTAATGTCTCTCCATTAAGCATTATAATTATCTATGGAGATCTTACACATTGTTTTGTTAGGTTTATTTCTATATAACTGGTATTTTTGATAATAGAATAAATTATATCTTTCTTTCCTAATTATTTTTGCTGGTATGTAGAAATATATTTGACTTTCATATATTGATTTTGAATCTAGCAACTTAGCAAAAACCTTATTGACTCTAATAATGTGTGTTATTTTTAACTTTTAATGTTTATTTATTTTTGAGAGAGAGACAGAGTGCGAGCAGGAGAGGGGCAGAGAGACAGGGAGACACAGAATCGGAAGTAGGTTCCAAGCTCTGAGCTGTCAGCACAGAACCAGACGCGGGGCTCAAACTCACAAACCGTGAGATCATGACCTGAGCCTAAGTCTAACACTTAACTGACTTGGTCACCCAGGCACCCCTCTAATAATGTATTTTTAATATCTCTTAACAATTTCTAGCAATTGATCTGTAAACTCTCTCAGATTTTCTACATACACAAATCATATCTTATGTGAATGTTGATAACATTTTTCTCCCTTTTCTATCATTTAACTTCCATCAGGATTTTACCTTCATCCTACGTCTTGTTTAGAAATAAATGTTTTGGTTAATTTCCAAACATAGGGGTTTTCTACTTCTCTGGGTTTTTTTTTTTCCCGCTCATTTTTTATAGATTAAAAAATTCTAATCAGAGTAGATGTTCTGAGTGACTTTAACCACTTAAAATTTGCTGAGACTTGCTTTGTGGCCCAGCAGATGTACCTCCTGTAAGTGTCCCGTATGAGCTTGTGGGGAATGTGAAGTCTGCATGCAGTGCAAATGTCTTACACAGGCTCATTAGCCCAATGTGTGTCAGTTGTTTTGTTCAGATTTCTGCATCTCTGTTGATTTTTTTTTCTGATTAATTTAACCAGTTATTGAAAGAGGCATGTTAAAATCTATCTTGTGGATTGTTCTCCCTAGGGTTCTCTCACACACATTCAGACGTATTATATACTAGTGAGTCAATCCTGCCATTTCTGTGAACTGAACTTTAATGATGCGTTTAGCTTTGAGGCAAAAATATAAACTATGACATAATGCTTTTTATCACTTGGAAATTTTATTTTATCCTTATTGAAAGAACTCTGGATTTATTTCTATAGAGATATAAATATTTAAAATGACATATCAGCACTGTGCATATATAAAAAGGGTATTACATGTGAAGTAAATTGGTTAATGTATTCCTAAAACTTCTTCACATACTTAGAATTCAAATTTTCTGAATCTCTTTTCAACTTAGTCCCATTGGCATTCATATTATTCCATAAAATAATGTCCTCTGGGACATCAGGAATGTTGGTGATGCAGCATTTCTTTAAAGTGTGCACAGCTACTGTCTCCATTCTGTAAGTTTTGATGCTAGCACTTTCTTGATCTTACCAGAAGGTCTGAATAGAAAACCTTCAAACAAGAACCAGGACTCACATTCCTTCTGCAAATGGTCCTTAAATGGTTTGTTGACTGAAACATTGAGGGGTTGTAGCGGCCTGGTCATGCCATCTTTATTAACAACCATATCACTATGCTTTTAGGTGGAATTATTCTTTATTCAGAAACATGTCCATAAAATCATTGAGGACAAGAATATATAGTAGGTTCCTGGATGTCTATTCCAGAAGCCTACTAAGCAGTCCTCTATCAGCTGGACTTTCATCTATATTTTTTTGGTCCACTCAATAATATCTTTTTGTTCCTTCTTTCAAGATTTTATTTAAATTCAAGTTAGTTAAATATAGAGTATAGTGGTTTCAGGAGTAGAATTTAGGGGTTCATCACTGACCTATAACACCCAGGGCTCATCACAACAAGTACCCTCCTTAATGCCCATCCCAATAATGTCTTTGAAGAAGTTCTTATTCTTAGACATTGTTTAAATTAAATTAAATACGGCAGTAACTTCAGCAATTGGCAGGTATAAGATTACAGTGACACACTGCTTGTCATAATCCAAACTCATACTCTTGATCCCTTTTGCACTGACAGTGTAATTTTAAGTCTCATCAAAGAAAACAAATTCCCCATCCCAGGCATTACCTATTTGATTAAACACGTATTGAACTTTTTCCCCAATGGCATCATGCTGGAAGTTAAGTGCATTGTGTTCCAAATCAGCAGGAAGTTTCTGATAAATAGATACTATGCATCTTAAAGATTGTTCCATGCAATGCATGATTTGTTTACTCTAGTTTGCTATTGCACTGGTATTTCATTCCTCTATTGTGAGGAATTTGGCAATTTCTCTTCCCACTGTTGCTTTGTGTATGATAGGCAGTCCTTTTGCACGAATCTCAAAAACAAAATGTAACACAACTTCTTTTACCTGTGTGCATCTTCCTTTGGTTCATCCTGTAAAGCACTTTACTGTTACTTTCCATGGAAATATGGAATTTAGGATCATCCATCCAGTGACAAATAATTTGCTTAACAAATATCACATTTATACCCTGCTGACTTGTTCCCAACCCATTTTGCATAAATGATAGCTATTTGTTTCAATCCTAAATCAGTATTATACTGATGACGCTTTAAGCGGCAATTAAACTCAACATATGCTATGCCAACAGTGCACATAATTCAACTGAAGTGACAACAACGCGAATAGCTATGACCGAGTTTCATATCACAGGCAATGACAATGACGTTGTGTTTGCCACCTGACAACCGTAATTAAGAGATGCTACTGATTATAAGATGCATTTTCATTTCAGAGATTAAAATGCTGAAAAAAGGTATTTTAGGATTAATGAATATGCTGTTTTATTCTTTTTGCTACTTTATGCCAAATTCTTTGGCTTTCCTTCAAATTCCTCTTCTCCAGCCCTTCCATTTAATTTCTAATTTTGACTTGTCACTTAAAAATGACTAGTTAATCTGCTTGTTTTCTCCCAAATGGTCCAAGGAGTACCACAATCAGAGGTAAAGGATATGAGAAGTCTTGCTCAAAATAATCTCCTCCATTCAGGTGGCACAGAATCTGAGATTTCACAACTAGACATTCATTCACTCCTTTGAGTTCTTTCTCCAAGGATCCCCTTTAAAATGCAAACACATGAGGAAGAGTTAACACTACATTTAATTAATTGCCTCTGCATTGTGAAAGAAGAATCGGATATTGTTTTCTGGCTGCAGTCAATGACTTGGCAACTACAGGATGAAAATAATGAGTCTCAGGTCAAATAAAGGGGGAAATTTCATGGGAGCCTGGAAAGAGGGAGGCAGTAGGAACGAAAGGGGATGTAGGATTCTGAAGAAACATGTAATCAACAACTGTCTGAGCCTGGGTTCCTCCAAAAGCTAACCCTGCAATAAGAATTTGAGTGCAAAATGTATAATTGAGAGTTGATCCCCAAAAACAGTTATGGGAGGGGGATAAGTGAGACAAAGAAAAGGTATCCAGTAAACCAGGTGTTATCAAGCCATTGGCTAAGATGGGTTAGGAACCAGTGGAGAGAGCAGGTGACAGAGCTATCTACCCAAGGGCTTTGGGAACTGGAGCATTTTTACACCAACTCTTATCTTCATTAGCCCTGAAGCAAAAAGAAAAAAAATATATATGTGTATATATACAGATGCTAGCACTTATCACTCCACTAGATTGAACTGAAATGATGGGGCCCAAGGGGATATGGGTAGGGCACCCCTTGGTTCTGCTATACCAGCTCTTCTTCTAATCTCAATTAGAGAAATTTTGACTTCTCATTGTTTTTAACTACCTATAACCATACTGCACTCAAATGTTGATATTTCCTCTTTTATGGTATCTCTGGGATATGAAGCAGTTGTCTCCAATTATGGAGTCAAATGTTTTCATTCACACTTTTATTGGCAATCTGCAATCTACTGCACACTTCTGGTTGCCAATGAGCTCTTTCCCCTTTTATCATCCCAAATAGTGCTCTTAAATCATTTTTATCCTTGCCTCTTACCAGTGCCAAACACAGTGGCCTGTTTCTACTTGACAACATGTTCTCAGCTTCAGCCTTTTCCTATTTCCTTCTCTTTGTACTGGGCACATGATTTTTCTTAATAGCTTCTACCTAGTATTTTCTCACTAGAATCATAAGAACATGTCTATGGCAGAAAAATCCCAATCAATTTGAAGAGCTGACTTAGTTGTCTTAAGGCTGATTAAGATGTAGAAGGATCACTCTAATAGATTTAAAAAGCAGTTATCTTCCAGGATAATTAAAACAACCATGAGATACCACTACACAGCTATTGGAAAGGTTAAATCCAAAACACAGACCACACCAAATACTGAAGAGGATGTGGCACAACAGGAACTTTCAAATGGTACAGCTACTTTGGAAGATAGTTTGGCAGCTTCTTACAAAGTTAAACATACTCCCACCATATGATCCAGCAATCATACTCCTATTTACCCAAATGAATTAAAAACTTAGGCTCACACAATGTGGAGGATAAGATTAGGAATTGCCTGGGCTTACACCAATGGGTTAACAACGCATAAAGAAATACAAAGCCATAAAATGTTCACACCCGAGTTTGGGTAAACCAGATTGGCACCCAAGAATATGGGGGTGCAAAGGCACCCCAAGAATAGGGAGGCACAAAGACACCCCGAAATAGAGAGGGGGTGAAGAGCCCCAGAATAGACAGGGAGAGGCAAAGGCCTAAAGTAGGAATGGTGCAAAGGTACCAAATACATAGGTATATGAAATAAACAAGATTAGATATTCAGGGTGGAAGCACCCCCAATTTAGTACTGTAGCAGAAAGCTACTTTCACAGGAGAATAGGGCCAGGTTAGGTAAATTGGTGAATTGGACTATGGACAGCTGTGCTGCAGGCAAGCAGCCCAGAGCGAAGATGGTTAAAAAAAGAAAAGGTGCCTTATTAACCCTGAGGTTACTCTCCCTATCTGTCTCATCCCCTAGGCTAGCTAAGATAAACAGAGGTGCTGCCTCATGTCCTCTGTAAACAACATTACTCCCCAACTGCCTGGTGCCCAGATTTTGTTTTGTATTGACCCAAACCCCAAACACTGTATGTCTTCAAAACCCTCCTCTTCCTTCATGCCACCAAGTTAATGTTCACAGTTTCTTTGTCTCTTTGTGCATGCCCATCACATTTGTAAGCCTTCTGATCTGAATAAATATGGGGCAAGGACCCTTATTCAGGGCTCTTGTCTTTTCCCAGACATTAGTCATCTCTCGCTTTCAATCCTGCATCCCGCTCTCTTGCTAGACAAGAGAGAACTTTAGACCCAGAGTCTACGACAACACAAAAGCCATGATACGATGGGGTGTCTGGGTGGCTCAGTCAGTTAAACCTCCCACTTCGGCTCAGGTCATGATCTCATGGCTCATGGGTTCGAGCGCTGAGTCAGGCTCTGTGCAGACAGCTCAGAGCCTGGAGCCTGCTTCAGGTTTATGTTTCCCTCTCTCTCTCTGCCTCTCCCCTATTCGGACTCTGTCTGTCTCTCTCTCAAAAATAAATAAACATTGAGAAAATAATTTTTAAAAAATTTTTAAAAAGCCAGGATATGAATGTTTATAGCAACTTTATTCAAATTATCAAAACTTGGAAGCAACTGAGACGTCTTTCAGTAGGTGAATGGATAAACATAATGTGGTACATCTATACGATAGAATATTATTCAGTGATAAAATGAAATGAGGTATCAAGTTATGCAAAGAGAAAACTTAAAGCCATTGCTAAATGAAATAAGCCAATATAAAAAGGCTAGGTACTGTAAGGCAAAACTATGGAGACAGTAAAAGAATCAGTGTTTGCTAGGTGTTGCGGGGGTAGGAAGGGAGGGAGGGAGGAATGAAGAACAGATGGAACACAGGATTTTTAGGGTGGTGAAACTTTTCTGTATGAGACTGTAATGGTGGCTACATGATATTATGTGTTTATCAAAATTCACAGAACTATGGAACACAAAGAATGAATCCTAAAATAAACTATAGACTTTCTTTAATAGTAATGTATTACTGATTCATCAGTTGTAATGAATGTGCCACACTGAATGCAAGCTGCTAACGACAGGGGAAATGCACTGACACGGGGGAGGGGAGGCTAAGGGAGTAGATGGGAAATCTCTGTACTTTCCACTCAGTTTTTCTGTAAACTTAAGACTGTTCTAAAAAAAATCAAGTCTATTTTTTAAATTGTCGTATTGAAGTCACAGGTCTCACACATCCTTATGCTATTTCTTTTGCCGGGAATGAACAAAAGCAAATGAATAGAGTGGCTTGCCTCTCCTGTTCAGTTAGCTTTATTTTTTAATTTTTTAAAGCTTATTTATTTATTTTGAGAGAGGGGGAAGGGCAGAGAGAGAATCCCAAGCAGGCTCGGTGCTGTCCGCGCAGAGCCTGACTCGGGGCTTGATCCCACGAATCCAACTGTGAGATCATGACCTGAGCCGAAATCAAGAGTCTGATGCTTAACCAACTGAGTCACCCAGGCACTCCCTTGTTTAGTTAGCTTTAAATCCTCTAATCACCACAAAGAGTTTCTTGATGAAAGAGAGGTGAGGTACAGATTCTCCATGGATGGAAATGATTAATGCCTTATTTCTATTTATGCTGATAATAATGCATCCATCTTAAAATCCAGTAGCTAAAAATTAGCTGCAGGTATATATAGCTTGTCTTAGCTTACTCTTTTAAATGAAAAGAAAACACTTCTTAAAGGAATCAAGTATGTCTTCTATAAACTCTGAGTATATTTCCTAAACTATGTTCTATGTCTGTGAAGGCTCGACTCATCCTGGACAACTGACTCTGAAGCTGCCTGAGAACTCTCTAAGAAACTGAGGGGAACTGGGTTTGTGACGGTGGCTGTGTGGCCTTAGGCAAGTCGCCTTTTAACCTTTATTACTTTAATTGTCCTATTAGTTGGGGAAATAATGCTTGCCACTCATCACAGAGTCACAGTGAGGAGCATGGCAGACATTTGAGAAAGAGCTTTGTAATCTGTAAAGCACTCTGTAAACATAAGGAGTTTTCTTTGTTACCTCCTGGGGGTGTTAGGAGAGCTGAAAGCTCATAATGGCAAGTCACAGAAGATAAAAATCTTCCTATTAATAGGTTTCACAGAAAGGAACAAAAAAACTATTATAAAGGCAATGAAGACTGAGCTATGTTCTAGGAAGTATATTTACATGAATATAAAGCCCGAGAAAAAGGAAGACTATGTATTTGGGGCTTTCAACACATCAGACAGGAAGGACTTCCTTGTCTTTTCTTTAGGACTAACTTGTGCATGCACACAAACACACTAAAAGCTGCTTTGAATTAAAAAAAAATTAACCCACAAGCTCATAATTAGAAATAATAATAATATAGTGCTTTCACCTCAGCATAATTCATATAATCTTTGGAAGAAAATAACTAATATTACACTTTCTATGCATAGAAATAAAACCTGGAATGAACACATCACACTCTCATTAATGGTTCTCCTTGGGGAAATGGGATTGGGAGGAATGGAAATTTTACTTTTCCCCAATTCTTTGGTATTAGAAGTTTTAAAATAATTAAGCATGTGGAACTTTTATGATTAAAACAAAACAAGAAGTGACAGATTACACGTATATACTTCATATCAAATCTTTCTCTTTGCTTTGTTTCAGCAAAAGTTTTTGTAGAAGATGAATGTTGGCTTTGAAACTTTGTCATTCAGTGAAAAGAGGAAGAAAGAGTTGGAGGCTAGTTAAATCATTAGGATGACTAAAATTCAATGCTCTTTGGTAATTCACAGCCCTGTAATTAAGAGATAAATGAACTGCTTAATTCAGAATGACAGGAAGAACACAAGGTAAATGTTAACAAACTCCACTTACTATTTACATGTTTGAACATAACAATAATGGAGCATGCGCGTTACTGAATACCGATTACATGCAGGGTGCTTTATACAATTTGTTTTTAATGCTGACAATAGCCTGCAACGCACATATTAGGAAGCCCAGGGCTTAAATTATTTGTGAAAAGTCATGGAACTGGGAAGTTAGAGAGAAGAAACTCTTCAAATTGGGTGTATTTTATTCAATAAACGATGACCTTTCTAAATCATTGCTGCCTTTAAAAAAAATGCATTCCTTCTTTATTTAGCCAAACCCCTTGAGCCACAGCTGCATTTTGTTTTATTTTCCCTGGAAATTAGAATAGTTTCTTTGATAAATCTGTTCAAGGACTAACCATTCTTCATGAAACCTCAAGACAGCTGCCATGGTGAAAACAAACCAACCAACAGAAAATGAGCCTGTGTTTGGTTACAAGATTATTAAATGACTTCCTGAGACAACTGGGGCCTTAATACCTGAGGCAGTTATACTTGCTTTTGGTAGAGGTAATCTGCCGTGGACCCTGGGTGTCCCTGCATGATCTGGCTGGATATGGCAACAGTGCAAGGCCCTGACAATTCTTTTACTCATCTCATTTTTCAGAGTCGTATTTGTAGCAGGCAACCTTAATGAGGTAAAGGCTCCCTCAGCTAAAGAGCAGGCTTGATTCTCTACCTATAAAAACAGTAAATTCTTCAAGTTCACTGTTCTTCCCCTGTAACGCCCGATGGGATCCTCACCCAGGATGAGCACTATCATTGGTAGTGAGGCTGCCTTGGGGAGGCTTGAACCATGAAAGCTGTCCCCTGAGTGGGTTCATACCCACGCTGACTCTCCAGCTTTCTGTGTAGTAGGACACATCTTTTATTGATGGTAAAGGAGTCAGGGTCCTGTGCTTATGTCTGGTGGGATCCTTTGGTCACCCTTTTAGCACTACTCTTGTGATAACAAGGAGACATCATTATCATAATTAAAGAGTATTTAGACAAGAGTATAAAGACAGGAAAATGGAGTATTAAATGTAAATCTTGGTAAAGAAGGTATACACACATCTCTCCTACTGATGATATAACTGTATGTACAGTAAAAAAAAACCCCAAGAGACTCTAATAAAAAATGCTAGAAGGAATAAACAAGATGACATTTTTTTTCTACAATGGCAATAACCATTTAGAACTAGACATGGGGAAAATGTTACAATCAGAATAATAAGAAAAATAATTTTTAAAACAGGAATACATTTAACAAGAAAGGTGCAAGTCATATGAAAGGCATTGAACCAGAGTCATATTGAAGACTTTGAACAAGATCTAAGAGGGCATAAACCAAAAACATAACACAGAACAAACAGAGTTCCAGGATGTGACACATAGTATCATAAAAATTTTAATTGGCCCAAAATGAATACATATATTTAATGCAGTTGAAGTTAAGACTCCCAAGAGTTGCTTCCAGAGGGTTTGGGTTGAAGGGAAGAGTCAATGATGTCCACAAGAAAGAAATCCTGTACAACAGTTAAGAAATGACAAAGGCTAATTTTTCAGTGCTTAGCATATGCCAGGGAATTTTCCAAGTGTTCTATGTTTTGCTCCAGTTAATCTTCATAACAACTGTTTGTGACAAATATTATCATCCCAATTTATCAGATAGGTAAACTAAGATATAGAGATGTTAACTGACTTGAAATCAGGATTCAATTTGACACCAGAGTGTGTGTTTGCAATCAATTAACCACCAGATCATTGTCTCCAAGTTGGGGGAAGGAAGGCTTGTCATACTAGGTTTCGACATACACTATGACTTGTAGTATATGTCTAACTCATAAGTATACTTTATAATCAATAATATTGACATATAGCTAATCAGCGGAGCATAACAGAGAGTGGTGGAGAATTATCATATGAGAAAATTAACATAGAAAGCTGGTATTTCAGTTCAGTAGGATTATTAAAAAAAATCTTGCTGGTATACTTGTCTATCAATCCACAAGAATTGGATTTCTCTAAGAATTCTATCTAGATGAAAGACTGAATTTTTAAAAAATGTTCGAATAAAATTTAGGAAAACTTGTATAATTTAAGAGTTGGGAGACTTTTAGCCAATGGCAAGATCCCCAGAAACTATATGAAAAAGATGGATTTTTCACTACCTTTAAATATTTTTTGTATGGAAAAAGATGTCATAAATCCAAAAGGCATATTAGACTAAGGAAAATATCAACTCATGTGATAGTTATGTACTGTGAAAGATATTTTTAAAAATATTTAAACATTTTTTATTGATGTGTAATAACCAGTGTTATATTAGTTTCAGGTGTGTAGTATAGTGATTCATCAATTCTATACATTATTCAGTGTTCATCATGATAGGTGCACTCTACTCCCCTTTATTTCATACCACCACCACCCCCCCCCACCTCTCCTTTGGCAACCACCAGTTTATTCTTTGTATTTAACAGTCTTTTTTTGGGAGGGGGTTGGTCTTTCTTTTTTTCTTTGTTCACTTGTTTTGTTTCTTAAATTCACATATGAGTGAAATCATATGGTATTTGTCCTTCTTTGTCTGACTAACTTCACTTAACGTTATACCCTCTAGGCCCATCCATGTTCTTGCAAATGGCAAGAGCTCATTCGTTTTTATGGCTGGGCAATATTCCATTGTACGTATATACACCACATCGTCTTTATCCATTCATCTATGGATGGACACTTGGGTTGTTTCCATATCTTGGCTATTGTAAAGAATGCTATAATAAACATAGAGGTGCCTACATCTTTTTGAATTTAGTATTTTCATTTTCTTTGGGTAAATACTCAGTAGTTCAATTACTGGGTTATATTGTACTTCTAATTTTAATTTTTTGAGGAACCTCCTCACTGTTTTCCATTGTGGCTGCACCAAATTACATTCCCAGTAACAGTGCATGAGGGTTCCTTTTTCTCCACATCCTCACCAACTCTAGTGAGGTGATATCTCATTGCAGTTTTGATTTGTATTTCCCTGGTAATTAGTTATGTTGAGCATCTTTTCATGTGTCTGTTGGCCATTTGCATATTTTCTTTAGAAAAATGTCTACTCAGGTCCTCTGCCATTTTTAAATTGGATTATTTTTTTGTTTGGTGTGGAGTTCTGTAAGTTCTTCATCTATTTTGGATATTAATCCTTTATCAGATTTATGATTTGCAAGTATCTTCTTCCATTCAGTAGGTTGCTTTGTTGATGGTTTCCTTTGCTGTGCAAAAGCTTCTTATTTTGATGTAATCCTAATAGTTCAGTTTCTCTTTGTTTTCCTTGCCTTGGGAAACCTATCTAAAAAAAGGTTTCTACAGCTGATGCCAAAGAAATTACTGCCTATGTTCTCTTCTTGGAATTATATGGTTTCAGGTCTCACATTTAGGCCTTTATTTTTATTTTTGTGTGTGGTGTAAGAAAGTGGTCCAGTTTCATTCTTTTGCGTGTAGCTGTCCAGTTTTCCCAGCACCATTTATTGAAGAGATTATCTTTTCTCCACTCTATATTTTTGCCTCCTTTGTTACAGATTAATTGACCATAGAAGCATGGGTTTATTTCTAATATATAAAGAATCCTTTGGTATTGATGAGAAATCCCAATAGAAGAAAGTAAATAGGAGATTGACAAAAGAGCACATTCTAACAACCAATAAATGTGAAAAAGGATCCCCAGCCTCAGTCAGAGAAAAGCGAATTTAAGATAGAAAGAGAGATATTATTTCTCAACAATCAGGTAAGCCAGAATGAAAAGGAATGAAAATACCTACTGCTAATGGAGACATGAGGGAGAGGCTCCTCAGACACTTTACTGATGAAAATGTACATTCTACAACCTATTTGGAAAGCAACCTGACACTATCTCCTAAAATTTAAAGTACTTATAGCTTTGACTACTAAGCCCATTTCTAGGAATCTATCCCATAAAAGTAAGAGCACTAGCCCATAAGGATGCGTGTACAAGGTTGTTTGTTACAACACTGTTTATGATAGAGAAAAATTGGTGGTGAAGTGCTTGCTCACCCAGCAGGAATGGTTTAATAAACTGTGGCACGTCCACTCCACAGACCATTTGCTACCATAAAATCTAGAGATTTCTGTGATGTGAAATTTGGAAAGCAGAGAAATGAGAGCTAAAACTTCATGTTTGTAAATGACAAAATCTTGACTTCTCCATTTACAAAATTCCACAAATACACATAATATATCTGGGGATAAATTGAACATTTTCCCATGTTATTTAAGTAATCAGGTATAGGTCGGAAGAGCACACGTTGGTTAACAATGATATCTTGGGGGGTGATGGCATGGATAGAGATAAGGGGAAAAAGAGAAAAAGTTTACGATAAAAAGCAGCATGTATCATACCTAATTTATGGTAAATTATATGAGTGTGTATGCAGTAAAAGCATGAAAAGGCAGTGACAAAAATGTTCACAGTGGCTTTCTGATTTTGGTGGAATTTCAGGGGATTTTTAGTTTCTTCTTAGACTTTTCATTATTTGATTTTTACAAAGTTTTGTGTTATTAAGCAATTGGAAAAACATTTTAAAGCCATTTTCATAACAAAGATTCCACTCATAAAAACTTTTTTATTAATTTACATATTGTGCAAAAAATCAGAAAAGTAGAACTCCTAAAGCGAGAAATGGAAAAATCATTCCAATCTGAAGAAATAAAATCATTCTCTGAAGATTGTTGACATTTACAAAGCAACCATCAAAGTGTCCCTATACATTTTCCATTGAACAAAAGTCTGAAATCTATTTTGAAGTGCAACAGAAGTATTAATACAAACTATCCAGCAACTGAGAGAAATGGAAACTGAAAAACTGCTAATAGTTCATAAATAGTGGAAAGTGAGTCCCAAATTGCCCATCACTCAACCATGAGCATGAAGCCAGGTCGCAGATCCAGTGATCTGAATGAATCCTAATGTTGGTTTGCAGATACCCAGGGTGACATTCAAAGTGATCTTTAGTCTGGCCTAAAATGCAAATCACAGAAACATGTTTATACTTAAAGTATCTTTCTTCTCCCAGGGTACCTCTAGAAAAGATGCTAACTAGGTAAAATTTGTCCCTCGGGTGATAGAACCTTTGAAGCTGACCAGCTCTGGCTTCCCATGACTATTTCCACTTTCAGCTTCCATCAAAATGTATTATCTTATTCCCTTAGCTCCTTGCTCATTTAGAGCTAATTAAATATTGTCACCTCTTTCTCCTACTATCTTGGATGCAACATCTTATCAGGCTGTATGGGTTTATTACCTCAGGGTCATGATCACTTGACATGCTGAACCAGCAGCATTTGAACATGGCCTTTGTGGAGGCATGGTTTACCCAGAAGAATATCCTGGAAAGTCCTCAGGATTTGGGGTCAGAAGTCAGAGTTTTACCCCAGCCCTGCTATTAACTATAACATTAATTAAAAAAAAAAAGCAATGTTACCTCTCTGAGCCTTGATTTCCTCCCATATAAAATCTGTACCTTTTCTCTTCTATATTGTGAGAATCAAGTGGGATGTTTGTAAGATCACAGTCAATCATTAAACAAAGGTCAGTTATGTTTTTCTCTGATTGAAGAGGCAAAAATACCCTTTGAAGAAAATTTTCAAATGGAAAAATCACTAAGAAAATAATACCACCCATAATCACAAGATCTGGAGATGACTGATGTTAATGTTTTGGGGTACCCATTTAGTTTCTTTTCTTTGTATATATATTCACATATGTTTTACACACACTTTCAAAAATAAAATTCAGAGCACATCCTATATATCATTATGTATCTGTTCTTCCATTTAATGTATAATTATAATGTTTTTAAAACATTTACAACATCATTTTAGAGATGTTAAATGGTTACTCTAGTCCTAGCCTGATTTATTTAATAAATTCTCCACTGTTGGCATTTAGATTATTTACAATTTTCGCCATTAAAATGATGTGATATATTGTTAAACAAACTTCATTAAATTATAGCATTTAGATCTTATTCATTTGTTTTTGCCTACTTGATAGGTCAGAAACTAAGAAAGGTGTATTAAAGTGTCTCACCGCTACTTGATTTGTCTCATCCCTTCTAGTGTTTATTATATTTTTTGCCTCACATGTTGATTCGAAATGATCTGTTGCACACTGATCTGTGAACGGTATTTGTTCACTTGAAATTGCCTCTTACGGTCGTATCATATTTATCCTGGTTATTGCTTTTGGGCTGGAGTTTGGCACTAACAACCTCATAACCATCATGAGGATTAAATGAGATGTTATATGTCCTTAGTACTAAACAAATGTCAGCTATTATATCTCATTTCTATTTTATGATGTTATTATAACATCATATATAGTGACCGCGCCTTCTTTTTGTCTGCATTTGCCTGATATATCTTTGCCTTGCTTTTTACTTTTAACTTTTCCAGCACCTCGTTTTATGGGTTGCTTGTTAACAGCATGTTACTGAATTTTCTGTTTTGATTCTAAGTGAGAATCTTTTTATTTTTGTATTTTTTAATGTTTATTTATCCAGTGAGTTTATTTATCCTTTCCTGTGTTCAACACAAATTTAATTCTACCCCAGTTTCTCTTTTGACCTCCTGAGAAATCCTCCCTATCTTAGGTACCATCTCCTTCTTTTCATATAATGCTTTTGAATTTTTAATTTCAATCTACTTGCCTCTGTCAGTCTTTGAGATCCATAGTCTTAAACCTTGGTTGCTCTCCATAGAGACAGAGCAACTGTTTCTTAGTATAGGAGCAGATGTTTGAAAAGGAAAGGTAAAAGCAGATCTGGTACTATTTTCAGGAAAAAGGCCTGCTATACCCAGTGGTCTTTGTTTTTGTTTTTGTTTTGTTTTGCTTTTTTGTTTAGGCTCCTCACAAGTTACATTGAGAAAATAAAGATAAAAGACATATTTAAATCCCCATGTAATAAATAAATTGATAAAATTTATATAAAAGACATATTTAAATCCCATATAATAAGTAGGGAGTTTTTGGGGGTTCATCACAAGTTCCACAGGTAAAATATACATAAGACATATTCAAATCCCTATATAATAAATACATTTTAAAATGGTTCTTAAAATCTAACATCATGATGTATAACCAGCTAAAATCCAATTCTTCTCACTACCTGTTCTACCATTACCATCCTTGTTTAGTTTGGCTAAACACCACAGCCAGAGTGACCTTGTTAAAATCAAACCACTCCTCCACCAAAGCCATCCAGTGGTTCTCATTTCAAACTAAAAGCCAAAGTCTTTATACCTTCTGACCCAAGCCAAAGTCATGAGTAGATGGCACACGCTTCATACATCATATTCATGCTGACATGCTCTTTAAAAGAAAAAAAGATAGTTCACATAGCTATGACTCCCTTCTTCCAGTTGATCATAAATACACTGGATTATTGGAAATAACATTCTTTGTCTTCCAGATTATAAATCTAATCCCTATCCACAGAATAAAATATGTAAAAGTATATGTAGGAAAAGTATACATGGAAATACAAAAAATCATCCCTAATTTTACCTACCACAGAGAAGCATCAATAATATTTTCATGCCTTTCCTTCCAAGTTTTTAAAATTATTTTTTAAATATATACAGTATGATATAAAATTGATATGTAAATTTGTATTCCACAGTTTTCACTTAATAAATAACACACCAGGATTATTTTTCCATGTCCTTAAACAGTCTTCAAAAACATGGTGTTAAATAAACGTACACGACTCAGTTATCTGCCTAGGCACAATCTGTGGAAACATTTCCCTCTTATGGACATTTGGGTTGTTCCTGATTTTTAAATATAGTATTTAATGATCCTTGCTAGTAGACATGAACTGACAATAAGTAACCCCTAACTTCTGGAGTGGGATTTTGTTGGCATCAGCAGCGTGGGCTTGTAAGGGTCTGAGATTGGAGGTGGTATCACTGAACTTTCTGTGAAAACTGCAGAAGAAAGAGCAGGATAAACACCCTCAATCAGCTTTCTGTTCCTAAGGAGTTTTGGTCAGGTCATTACAGCCTCAATTGACTCATCAGTAACATTAGGAGTTGGAGTAAAAGGTGTTAGAATTCTAGCTCTCTTAATTTTTGTTTTGCTATCAATCTGTCTCAAGCCAAAAATAATTAGCCATCCATCAGAACACAGATATTACAAAAGAACTTGTAACCCTTAAGGGTCTCATTTGTGCTTTTGCGGTTTTGTTGGCAAATAAATCACTTGCTGGGAACTTTTCCAACTTGGCAGAGCAAAAGACAAATCAAAACACATGCCTAATTCTGTTTAAGTTTCACGGTTTAGTGGCTGCTTAGAAAAAAAAAATTAAAACATGTCCAATTCAAGGAGCTTTCTGGAAAAAAAAAATGTGTATGAGTCAACAAATCATTTTAGGCAAAGCAAACATACATCCTTCAGGGCCAGAGCCAGATTGCCTCCCTGTGACACCTGTGCCTGTGGCCTGCATTCGAATTAGGCCAGATCCCGTTAAGAATAGCAGGGTATGTGGAAAAATCTCATTTTTATGGGGGAGCCTTCCTGGAATCCTCCAGGTGAGAAAGACAGGGAAGCCTACACAAGGATGCTGCTGCCTGAAAAAGCGACATGTTCAGTGCTTGGTGATACACCTAGAGCATCAGTCAAGTGATACTGAAGTTGACATTCAGAATTAAATTTACAGAATTCAAATACTTCTAAACATTTAACCTCATCAGTAGAAACCTATGATTGGACAAAATAAATATAGGTTTTTATTTTATTTATTTATTTATTTATTTATTTATTTATTTATTGTCCAGGGAGGTCAGTAAGATGAATACTGTTTAAAAGCTTCAGAGATTCACGTTCTTGTTCTTTGAGCCCTTTGGTGTGATAGTCCTCCTTTTATCCCCAGGGTTAAACTTCGTGAGTTGACCTCAGTATGTGCGGGAAACATGTCTATGGGCCGAAACCCACCAAATCATCTTCTTTCTTCTTTATGATTGTCCTGCCTGTACTAATCTTTTTTTTTTTTTTTTTAAATATTTATTTTTTAGAGAGGGACAGAGACAGACTGTGAGCGTGGAAAGGGGAGAGAGAGGAGACACAGAATCCGAAGCAGGCTCCAGTATCCGAGCTGTCGGCACCAAGCCCAATGCGGGGCTAGAACCCACGAACCATGAGATCGTGACCTGAGCCCAAGTCGACAGGTAACCGACTGAGCCACCCGGGTGCCCCTGCCTGTTACTAATCTTAAAGAAACATGTCCTTTATACTCAGTTCTAGATAACCATACTATTTATTAAATAATATTTACTGAGGGCTTCCTGAGTGCCAGGCACCACGCTTTTACGAATTTTGTCATCTAGCTCTCTAACAGCACAGTGATAAATACTGCGCAGTACTCTCGCTCTCTCCATTTGATGTGAAGATAAGGAAAGCAGGGAGCAGAGGGAAGAAGTCACTTGCCAGAAGTCACTTAGGCAGTAAATCAGAGCCAGGATGCAAACTAGATAGTCTGATTCATGAACACATGTGCATGTAAACATTAGGTTATTACTATCTTTTTTCCAGAGAGAGAGAGAGAGCGGGGTCGGGGGTGGGGTGGTGAGGGGCAGAGGGAGACAGACAGAATCATGCAGGCTCAACACTCAGTGCGCTGCCTGACACAGAACTTGATCCCATGACCCTGGGATCATGACCTGAGCTGAAATTAAGAGTTGGATGCTCAACCAACTAAGCCACCCCAGAGCTCCTTATGCTATTATTTTTAAATTTCCATTTCTACGATTTGGTTTTGATGTGATATTTTTCCTTAAGTTCATTGTGTGTGGCTTCAGTTTACCCAGACTAAGTGGAAGTATTCAAGGCATGATTTCTTTCTTTCTTTTTCTTTTTTTGTTTTTATGGTTGTAATACAGATTATTACCATCCCTTCCTGCTGTTCTAATGTATGGTCACAGGAAGAGAATCACAATGACATCTCTGGTTTTTCAGCAAGTATTTATTATGTGGGGAAGTCCCCCAAATTTCTGCAGGCTGAAGAGCCCCAATTTCTATAGAATGTTTCTTTGTTAATGACCATATTTTACAAAAAGAGGTAATTTCCATGTTCTCTGAAAACAGTGATTATGATTTATGAAGCACGCCAAGGATGAAATAAAGAGATTACTCACTGTTTAACTTACATAGACATAAAAAATCAGGGAACTTATTTAGAAAGAAGTAGAACACATGACTATAAAAGTAATAATAGTTACGGTATTGTTCTAGATAAATATCCTTTTGGAAACATGTTTTTTCACCTACACACAGTGATACTTTGAGAAACACGTTCAGAAATGATTTTGGAGTGTTAGGACAGGTAAATCAAATATGAAATGAAGAGGACGGGGGCGGTGTGGGAGGAAGAGGGACAGGTGAAATATTGCTTATTTCACTTCAACTCATGCATGCACGTTATATAAAGCTAAACAGATGAATTTTTTTCTTACTTAAAAAAGGAAATCTTCTGGTCAGCATCAGCAAAATAGGGGTGGTGAATAGGTTAGAGGGAGAGAAAACAAGCCTGTGCCCTGGAGCCATGATTCTGTGGTCAGACCTGACAGGTTTAAACCAGCCGAAAGGTCACAGCCAAAACAAGCCCCGTTCACTGATGGAAACTCCCCTAAAATTCTAAAACACTGGGTAGTTGCCCTTAAAAAATTTGATAGAGATTCACTAACAAAATCATTTTTCTTAATTGAATTTTCCATGTATACTAAACCATGTGGAAAAATAAAACTGCATGCGTGACAAATCTCTTTCCACTTGGCAAAAACAGAAACCTCTTGGTTTCAAATGGAAAATTACCAAATATTAGCTTTGTTTACTTTCCTATTTATCAAAACCACTCTGCTTATCTGAATAATTCACACACTGACAAGCCTTAGCAAGTACCTGGTGTGCACCAAGTACTTTCGCTGATTTTCTGTGGTTCTCACGGAGTCCCTGGGAGGCAGGTGCAATTGTCCCCATTTTACAAATAAAGAACTGAGGCTGAAAGGAAATTCTAGTCGTTTTGATGAAAATTCTTCGAGCTTTTCATAGGCACATAAAATATGATCAAATATTGTTTAAAGAGAAGGAGGGGAGCCAGAATGCTTCCATTTGGATAACTAAGAGGAAGAGGCCTCCTTCAGTCTTCTACACAACAAAGATCTACTGAACACCTTCTATGTGAGAAGTTCTGTGTGTGGTTTGTCTCTCCACACTCCGGTCCCATTTAGTTCTCTTCCAGATAGTTCGGTTAGACAGGTACTATGAATTACTAGCTCGCAGATGGGAGAACTGTGCATTCTTGAAGCGAGGTGGCCTCCCTGGGCCATTTACCTTGTTAGAGGCCAACCTGGAACTCAAGCCAGGTTTGACCACCCCGCCAGAAGTCTTCTGTAATAGTGGAAGGAACAGTTTAGACACATTAGCTGTTTTTTAATTTTTAAATCGCATTGGATTTCTCTTATTCCAGTGCTTCTTAAAATGTTTTCATCCCCTTATTTCCCATGCCGCACTCCATCTTTCGAAAGCAACCCCACTGTTGGCTTTTGGAGTCACTTAGAGTTCTGACTCTGGCTTTTGTTTTTGGCCTCCCACGTCTGTGAGGGGAAGGCAGCAAGACAAGGCACAGATGACGGAGGCCTAGGACACACAGCGCATGTACACTTCTCACCAAACAAACCATCGCTGGGCAGTGGCCTGACTGCAGACCCGGAAACTGTGCTGGAGCGAACCTGCTGATTTTGGAAACGATGTTGCCATTTTCTCTTTCTCACTCAACATGGTCAAGTTTCTATGTTTTTAAAGACTCACAAGGGTCTCTTGATGGACTACCTGGAAACTTACTCGGGCTTCTCACAATAGCAAGGTATCTGGTTTACTAATGGAGGGTGTACCAACCCTCTAGCTACACTAACTGGTCCTTAATAAGATGTTACATTTCCCAGTGGGTTCCATTCACAGAGAAAGGCCACAAAAATCAAACCCTTGGTTCCCAACCTGCTCTGTCACCTCCCACAAAGGCTCTAACCACCGCACCATCTAACAAAGCCCTGTGCAACACCAGTCACACCACTGCCTCAAGCCCCAGGAAAAACTCCTTCGTGATTCTCATGGGAACAAGGTCAGGAAAAAATTCCTTCCAGTCCTCGGTCTGCACAGCCATGGATTTGTTTTGATGCCAATGCTAGGAAGAAAAAGTCTCCTTTGGGCATTTATTCAACAAATATCCCAGTGACAGGTTCATGCCTGGCTCTGTCATAGATGCTAGTAAAAAAAGTGTTTGCAAAGTGCTGAAAAGGAATGGGTAAAAGCCCTTATACTTCCTGGGAGCCTGAAGAAGTCTTAAGGAAAAAGGCCTTGGGAGGGGCAGGAGGAGGAAAATACCATTTATCAATATCTTCTATGTACCATGTACTCTCAAATACCTTCTTACTTAAAGCCCAACACAGCCTTCCTCCTTGTTCTCAGGGCGACTGGGGCTCAGGGGAGCCAGATTCCAGCCCATTTCACTGACATCCACGGGCTTTCCGCCACACAATCTGGAGCTAGGTGTCATATGGGTTGCAATCTGCAAGTCCGAAGAAAGAGTCACCTGTCTTTCTTTAAAGTATTCTTTCATGGTATAAATGTACCTAACATGGAAGAAATCACTGACCACTTACAACTGTTTGGCCAAAGAAAAGATGTATGAATTTCAGTGGCTGTATCACGGAGAGAGTTTTTATGGTTTATAGCACCACGTTGGATTACTTTGATTTGAAATAGTATTTCAATTTTAGAACTTTACATATAGAATGCAAAAATATAGATTTGATATGCATGCATTCAAGGAGAAAATTTCAAAACTAACTTATGGCTTTAAAAAATTGGAGTGGTATTACACCCGGGATACAATTCTTATCCATTCTCTCCTCTCCCCTATCTCAACTCCCTATGTCATTCCTTTTCAATTTAGATACCTACTTCATATTTCAAGAAAACGTGTACAATAAAGTATTAAAATAAATATAAATTAAGTAACGGAATACTACCAAATTTATGAATGTGATTGGTGTTTTTACTTCTTCCACATTCTAGAGTATAGAGAATTGATAAAAATTATCATAAATAAACAAGTTTCAGTACATCCATACAATGGAATACTACTCAGGAACAAAAAGCAATGAACTGTTGATGCATGCAGAAATATGGATATATCTCAAAATAATTATGCCGAGTGAAGAACCCAGTTAAAAAGGAGTGCAAAATGTAGAATTCTATTTATGTTGAAATTCTAGAAAATGCAAACTAATTTTTAATGAGCAAAAGCAGATCAGTGGTTGCTTGGGGGTGGACCCAGGACAGGGAGGGGTGGGAGGAACAGATTACAAAGTGGCCCAAAGAAACTTTTAAGGGTGACGGATATGTTCATTATCTTGATTGTGGTAATGGTTTCATGGGTGGATACTTATGCCAAAACTTGCCAAGTTGTACACTTTAAATAGGTGTTTATTGTATATCATCCTACTTCGATACAGTTGTTAAAATGATCATAAACTGTATTTTTTTTTCAGAGAAATATAAAGATAAAATTTGGAGAAATTATCTACATGTGTATATTTGGGATGCAGGCTCTAGATTCAGAAAAAGTGAGATTGTGTCTTAGTTCTGTCACCTCTTAGCTATGTAACCTTGGTAAACCTCAGTTTTCTCATCTGTAAAATGGAGGAAACAGCAGTAATGACCTCACAGAGTTGTTTTGAGGATTAAATGACCTAATGAAAGCAGTTAGCACACCACACCCAGCATCCACTGAGTGCTCACCATTATTCTAAGATGTACACATGCATATGTATGGATATATGCATATGTATATATTTTTTACATAAACAGATAACGTGGCATAATCTATGTGCAGTGGAGGATGATGAGCTCCAAAGGAACAATCAATCAATCTGTGAAAAATGAAGCTTTTGTTATCACTGTGACCTCTTTTCCATTTTATTTTTAACAACTAGGTGAGGAAGTCTTATTATTACCACCATTCTCCAGCTAAGAAAATTGAAGCAGAGGGAGAGTAAGGTCAACCAGCTAATAAGCGGTAGAACCGGAAGTGGAATACAAGACACTGGGCTTCAGGGCTGTTCACACAAACCATGGGAAGAAAAGTTAAGGTCATTTCTCAAGGGTAGTTAATAATTATTCTGTGACTCAGCTTAGACACACACTTTCTAGTCTCATAGTAGAGCAAATAGTAAGAAAAAGAATCTTTCTGCCCTACACCCCTATGCCAGTTCCCTGGGCTCCCTCCCATGAAGGCCGTTGCCATGGTTCTCGGGTGCTCTGGCCATCTTCCCACAACTCAAGTGTGTGGGCAAAGGATGCCCACAGATTCCCCAGCCCAGGCTTTTATGTCTCCGCAGACTGCTTTCCTATCACTGTGCCTTTGCATACACAGTTTTGCCCACCTGTAACACCTGCCCACACCTCTGTTTCTGAAGGTCCTACCCACACACTTACAGCCAGTGACATTACTGATGCCACCCACTCATTTGTTTGTTTAGTCCATAAATTTGTACTGAACAATTATCTCCAGACACTGATCTGCGTGCTGAGAAACAAACAAACATCATTTCCTCCATCTTTCCCTTTTTTTGAATCTGAGCCTCTCTTTTAGTATCTACATTGTAGTTGTTCCTTTACCCCTGAGGGTTATGGTAGGGGCACAGAGCAGAGCCTGAGGCATGGGAGACAAAACTTATTCAAGATGCATTGAATTTAAGAGAAGGGAAATGCTGAATTCATACAACAAAAATTTTTTTTGATATAAATAATACTCAGACACTTAAACAAGGTAACCAAATCTGAGTAAGGCTGACCTGGTTTAAGAAAATCTAGGAAATTTTTGGCCTCACAGGGAGATGCAGGAAGGCAACAGGTGCCACCAGAGCCAACTTTTGCCTTTTGTTGTCATTTGGAGGATGACAATGGTAATTTGTCCATTGGTAAACAGAGGAAGTTTACCCAAGGACAGCAGAGAATGTTATAGTTTTTTAAAATAGAAAAAGCGATTTATATAGAGAAAATGTTTCCAGACATATCATTTTGACAGGCTTCTCCCTTCTGCTCAAAACTACCATAGACAGGAGGAGGTTTCCCTTGAATTTCTAGCTATCAAATCTGATGTTTAAATACATCATTTCTTAAGAAAGCTGTGGTCTGAGCAAAGGTGTGACATACAGGAAGCTGCTGTTATAATTTAGTCCGGGACACAATTGTTTTATAACTTAGGCACCTCTTCAGACTTAGTTTACTTAATTGAATTACGTTAGAGATGGGGGGATAATTATCAATGAAAGTAATGAAAACCTCCAACCTTAACTGTTGTTGAACTCAATGTTAAGCTGCTAATATAATTTTTAAAGCTGAAGAAAACATAAAACTTAGAAAAATGTATAGCCTGCAGTCTTACCAAAGTCATGGTAAATGGGACCATATGCCAAGAGAACATTCGTTTCCCTAAAAAACACATTCTGCTGGTTATTTGTTGCATATGTATGCATTATGTCTAAGGTCTTTTCCATGACTAAAATGTTATTTCTCTAAGATACATAAACATAGTGTAATAAACAAATCATGTAGTAGACTCTGTAGACAGTATAGAGAGTGGAGAAACCAAAAGAAGAAACAATTCATCAAAAAGAAGCATTTAAGAATAGTTTCTCTCTTACTGTTCTATTCTCACCTCCTCCATAATGTTGAACAGGAAATCACAACTCTCAGTTGCAGAATTCGTGTTTTCCATTCTCTGTGTATTTTTCAGCTGAACATTTATTAGAAATATGAAGTCAGTTCTAGTGAGAATGCCATCGCAACATACGTCATCACATGTGACATCACTTCCATTTGCAATCAAAGCCTGGGGCTCTCCTGCCACAGTATTTCACCTGCCATAGGGTCATTGCAGGTGATCATGCCCCTTAAGGGGTACAGAGATTAGGAGATGCCTTAGGAGTTAGGAGACAGTAAATATGAAAATTGAAGAGGATGACATTTTGCTTCCAATTCAGTTTGGTAGCCATGTAGTGTTTTGTGGGGCCGGTGGAAAGGTTGATTCCCACCCTCATTGGCAAAATTTCATGTGTCTGCATATCTGTGTTGTCATCATTGCGACTGTTATTTTTTTGTTCCCAGAACTGATGTGCTGATGTGCACTAGTCTGTGTGCTTGAAAACGTAAATTTATTGATTTCCCCCTCTATATTCCATACTTTGATTTTATGTTTTGACAGCAAGCATGGAAATGCATTATTTTTATAAACAGAGAAAATGTTTATCTGGTTTTCAATTCCACCAACACTTATGGAGAACCCCGCTGTATGCCAGAGATTATGCTAGGTATTAGAGGTCCAAATTGAATGAAATCTAATTCCACCTGCAGGTGAATTCATCAAAAATCAGCTCACCAGGAGCCCATTTGTCAAAGTGATTCCTGGCTGTTTTGCTCTCAGAAACTCACAATCTAATACAAAACGTAGATGTGTAAGCAGCCATGAGATGGCTGCTTTCTTAGCAGTGTGAACACAGCTATTGTTCAAAGCTCAGAGAAGAAAATTATTCCTCTTTGGGGTTAGGAACTGATCCAATGCAAAAGTGTGACTTGATCTGGGCTCTGAAGGAGGAGTTGGATTTAATCTGTGTTTTGTCCTTTAGGTTTTTTGTTTTTTGTTTTTTTGCTTTTGTTTTTGTTTTTTTGTTTTTTCCCATGACCTCAAGCAGGGAGACAGAAAGGATATTTTTTTTAAAGGCCAGTTTGAATTCTAGATTTCCTTCCAGACTAAGCACAAAGGTCTTCCTTTCACTTATGTGCTTTCACCTAGTGCTTATAAGAATTCCTAAAAGTATTTGAACACAGCCACCTCCTCCACACAGGACTCACTGAAGCAAAAAAGCACATCTCCATTCTTCCAGCTCCTGGTCTGTTGGTCAAGCCATTTCCAAGATATGTATATACGGGCCTGAAGGTGGGTGGGCTTACAAGTTCTGACCTCAGCAACGCACTCCAACTGCCTCTGTTATTTGTACCCTTCTTCTAAGCAGTGCCCTACTAGCTGGTGGCCATATTGTCCCTCATGATGTCAGTCAGGTTTATAAACAATACTGACCCAAATGGTCAAGAAACTGGATGTATCTCAGCTGAGGAAAGTTAGGGCTCACAGGCAGATAAGAAATTAAGGAAAACCAAGGCAGCTATTAGAGCATATGATGACTGAATGTGACCTACCAGAAAGCAACCTGGGCAGTCTAGCAACAGGACACACAGCTTTCTAAGGGCAGTCTCCCACGTGTCCCTCTGCTTGGTGCATTCCTGCAGGCTACACCCTGTCAGTTATGCTTGAACACTTTGAAAGTTCTACTGCTTTGGAAACTTCCGCTTTGGTTTTGTGCTTGATGCTGCTTTATCAGGCTCCCCCAAAGGCCTCTTCTACTGTGTCTCATTTGGTCCTTTTTCATCTGTGCACAGAATGCAAACTTTCAGTAGCTTACAGCTCCATGTTACCCGTAAGGATCTTAGGCTGCATTTAGTATTTTGGACTCTGGGCTAGCACATGACCTCAGGCCTCAGAATTATCAACTTCCTACCAATGCCCAGATAATGAAGAAACTCTTACTAAGTTAGGGATCTCCTTATATATGTGACACCAGAAGTATAGTAATCAACATACACCAGCTCTTGGAGGTCTGAAAGCGTGCTCTGGTTTTACATGCTAGGTTTTTTTTGTTGCCTAGCCAAGCAGGGCTACATGAAAAGGTCAGATAAGGTTGTGTCTATTATACAGGGCTGCTCAATACTTGCAGGAGTAAGGGATTAGTCCACTGGGACTGATGAACCTGAGTTCAGGAAACCCATGGTTCAAATGAACTTTATGGTCACGGAAAAGACTTTGAATGCTTCTGGATCGTCAGTAAAACTTCATTTGCTTGGATGTACTCTGCTCATAACATGAAACCCTTTGGTACAACCATCACCGACAGAACGGAAATCTTTATGGTTCCCTTTTATTGTTTCCATTCTCAAGGTGAAGCAAAGGTCACATGTGCCCTTCGTCCACTGGTGCTGACAACAGGGAAACCGTTTGATGACGCAATGCCTTTAGAACTATGATCCGGTACCACCCTTCTCTACAGGATCATAGAGCATCCATTACATTCCAAGCTGGGCTCACATGCCCTCATGAGCTGGCCTTGTCGCTCTACAATTACTCTGCAATCTAAAGTTTACATAAAGAAGAATCACCTCAGCCGTAATAAAAAATAGCCTAATGAAAGTTGAGAAATGTTACTTCAGGTTAGAAAGAAATAACCCTGAGTAGCCTACAAAATTATCTTCTAATAACATAATTGTAGATTCACATTCCATTAGAAGGAATAACCTCATAGAAAAGGTTTTTTTTAAGCACATTGTATTCAATTTGGACAAACGTGGCATGTTTTGAAAATGGTCCGTGCTGGTTAACTTTCATAGTTAAAACAGGACACCACTGGAGACTACTCACAAACTCAGCTTCAGTGCAATTATTTATTTAACTTCCACCTTGTACGTCACCCACATCACGAGGGCAGTGTCCCCAACATGAACAGTGCTCCTGACAGAGAAACTCCTCAATGCATACTTGCTGAGGATTGAATGACTGAATAAATGAAAATAAAGTTACTCAAACATCTCACAAATGACACGAGATTTGAGGGAGATAGTAAATAAATCTCTGGGAATCCATTACTTCCTCTAGAAACTCAAATATCCCCTCCTCTTAAAATAGCAAAGAATAATGAAATACATGTGAGATCTACACAAGGTGGTTTTTTTTGTTTTTTTTTGTTTTTTGCATGACTTCAGACAATGAGTCTCAGTCTTAGCTATACATTAGAATCATCCAAGAAGCTTTAAAAAAAATCCCAATTGAAACAGAATCCCTGGGGTGGGGCTGAGCATGGCTCATTTTTAAATGTGTGTCTGATGATTCTAATAAGCAGACAATGTTGAGAACATCGGTGGAGAGGTACTCTTTTCCAAACTTGTCTGATCATAAGAACCACTTGGGTTGCTCAGTCCACAGCCATCCCTGAGTGGTAGCAAGGATTTTTAATCTTTGCCATTTTGGAAGATAAAAAGAGACCTCTGTTTTGACAGAGCAACACTCGTTTCTAATTCTTTAAGGCTGTGTGACTTCAAATTTCACCTTCTATAGAGTTGCCATTGTTTCTAATTTAGTGTCAACACAAAAGTAATTTATTGCAGGATTATTTTCCAGGCTATCCTGGGGCATTTCTTTTTGTCCTGAAATAATACTTCTCCAGCTTTCATTAGACTATATCTTTATTACTGTAAGTCGATTCTCATCTATCTAAAGTAATTGCAGCGTGTGATTAAGTGTCAGGATGAGCTGTTTGGACATCGAGGGCCGTAGGAGTGCAGAGGGAAAGAAATCGATGTGAATTTTCATGACAAGTAGAAAGGACTAGGGCTGGAGCTTGGTGGATGCTAGGAGGCCAGAAGAGCTGTCCTGGGAAGAGGGTACAGCAAGTCAGAAGCAAAGGGTCTATTCTAGGGATATGAAATACCCATATTCTAAATCCACCGTTGTTCCCTTTTCTTCTGATGCTCCTGCCTGGGATGCACCTGTCCTTTGTAAAGTCTCTGACCCTATCTCTCCTGTCCATATTCCCAAACCCTATCCTGGACCTGATCAATTAGAATTGGAAGTGTGGGGCGGGGGGGGAGGTGCTCAAAATCTACATTTTTAACGAGTTCCCAAAGTGATTTTTATAATGAAACATTAACTTAGGGGGATGAATCTACCCAGTTCAAGAGAAAGACAGATGGGACAGAATGTCCCCTAAAGAGAACCAAATGCAACAAACCAGCGCTTATGTCCAAATAAATCAGATATACCATTTTTCATTTATCAAACTGGCAAAGATTAAAACACTTTGCACCACTCAGTGCTGATGATGGAATGAGCTTTTACACACTGCTGGTGGGAATGTGAATTGGTACATTATGAAAGGACAATTTGGCAATTCTTATCAAAGCCTTAACATTTTTCATACTCTTTGACATAGTAATTCCACTTTTAGAAATTTATCCTAAGGCTGTAGTCTCAACCTTGGCAATTTATCAAAATCACTTGTGAAGCTCTTATGAACTACAAATTTCTGGGTCCCATCCCTTGGAGATTCTGATTCCATAGATTTGGGGTGAGGTCTGGGAATCTGGGTTTTCAAAATGCTGATGTAATTTGGGCTTATTTTTCAAATTTCAAGTAATAAAAAAGTTTAAAAAATTGGTGAGAGGGGCACTTGGATGGCTCAGTTGGTTGAGCGTCCGACTTTGGCTCAGGTCATGATCTTGCAGTTTGTGAGTTCAAGCCCCACATCTGGCTCTCTGCTGTCAGCGAGGAGCCTGCTTCGGATCCTCTGTCCCCTCCCTCTCTACACTTCCCCTCTGGCTCTCTCTCAAAAATAAACAAAATATTTTAAAAAAAATTGGTGAGATCCCCTATCATCTTCCACTTTCTCCCCTCACTCCCTGTGTGTAATCAGACTGGGCATATTTTTCTATGTTTTTCCATTCGATAACATACATTATGGTCATTCTTACATTTCAAGATATACAGATCTAATATCATAATAGTTATCACATACACTGAAATAATTCAATGTATTTAGCCATTTGTTGTTATAAATAACAGAAACAATGAACATTCTTGTATGGATATCCTTCTCTTTACCTGTGTGAGAATTTCTGTAGGAAAAATATTCAGAAATGGAACTACTGAGTCACATTAAACTTTGTGGATACTGACAAATTACTTTGCAAGCTGGTTTTGCCAAAGTAGCAGCCATACCTAACTGTCCACTAAAACTCCTTCTTCCTCTCTGGTAGGAGGCAGTAAGTCCTTGGCAGGGCAAGTGGCAGCCCATTCATAGATTACATTTCTTAGCATTCCTTGCATGGTTCAGGAGGCACACAACTAGTTCTTCCTAATGGAAAGCAGAGACAGTGTGTCATTTCTAGGCTGAGGGATCCCAGATATGGCTGTGACTTCATGCTCTTTCTCTTTATCTCCTAGCTATGAAGACATCCAGTCCCCTTTGGAACAGCTGAGCCACTCTATGGAAGGAACTTGGGCCCTTGAATCACAATGAAAAGGAAAAGAATAAGGTCTTCTTATCCACGGGATAGCCAAACATTAGACTGTTATGTGCAAGATAAATAAAATCCTATTATCTGTTTAATAGAGTAACTAGTGTTATCCTCATTAACATGCCAGTTTACATTCATGTCAACAGTTGTTATCTGTATTAAAAACAACTCTACAAGTGATTTTGATGCATGGAGTTAAGACCCACTGTCCTAACAGAATAATCATAAATATGAATGAGCTTTTAACAATAGATATGTGCACTTCATTTGTTTATATTGGTGAAGAGCAGGAAAAATTAATAAATGCCCAATTAATAGGTGAATACAAATGATGCTGAAAAAGAATATTAATGGCATAGAATGCCATCCCATGGTTGGTTGATCATTTAAGTAAATGCATTAAGCTTAGGGAAGAGGTAAGTAAAACAATAATAATTTTTAAAATAGTTAAAATATAGATGTAAGTAGGGGCATGTGGGTGGCTTTGTTGGTTAAGGGTCCAACTCTTGTTTTTTTTAAGTTTATTTATTTATTTGAGAGAGACAGAGACAGTGCGAATAGGGGAAGGGCAGAGAGAGAGGGAAAGAGAAAGAATTCCAAGCATCCTCTCCACTGCCAGCACAGAGCCCAATGCGGAGCCCAACACAGGGCTCTAACTCAAGAAACCGTAAGATCATGACCTGAGCCAAAACCAAGAGTCCATGCTTGACTGACTGAGCCACCCAGGTGCCCTAAGGATCCAACTCAGTTCAGGTCATGATCCCAGGGGCATAGAATCAAGCCCTGTGATGGGCTCTGTGCTGACAGTGTGGAGCCTGCTCGGGATTCTCCCTCTCTCTCTCTCTTTCTTCCTCTCCCATGCTTGTGCTCTCCCTCAAAATAAATAAAAACAGTAAAAAAAAAAAAAAAAAAAAAAAAAATATATATATATATATATATATATATATATATATATATATATATAAAGCATATATATATGTAGAAATATCAGCAGGAAATATACAAAAATGTTAACAGTGGGATGGGATTGCAAATGAATTTTTAAAGATGGGATTACAGATGAAAGTTTTCCTTTTTATTTATTTTTGATTTTCTGAACTTCCTTTATTGGATACATATCATCTTTGTAATAAGAAATAAAGTTATTTAAAGATCCATTGGTATGATATTAAACTGCATTAGCAAAAAGATATAACCTAAGGAACTCAGATAAGCCATCTAAATGGATTTGTGTGGTTTGAGGCTCAATAACATATGAAAGTTGGCTACCTCTGGGAGGAGACCTAAAACCAATGTGGTTCACATGCTTATTAAAAGGACTTATGTAGAGCAGTTTACCAACAAGCACATGCTTGTTAATTCATTGGCAAGATTGGAAATCAGGACCTATATGTGGAGCTAAAAAGAGTTATAGACAGCTACAGACATGGGAAATTGATAGTCCCCCAAATACAGTTTCTGTTTTCTAATGCACAAAGAACTAGTTTTTAGAAATGAGAAGCAGATGTTCTTCCATTCACTGATAAATTCTTTCAATTGCTGATAAGTGAACAATGGGAAAATGGGTATAATTAACAGCACAGTGACAAAAGAGACTTTTTCTGATGACCATGTTGGTAAGGCTTTGGAAAGGCTCTGAAGTCTGTTCATGCAATACCTTTCCCTAGAGATTTTAAATAACAGGAAACAGATTGAGGTGGTTCAGCTGTGGTTTTAAAACCCAAAAGATCGGACACCGAGGCGGGGGGCAGGGGAGGGGCTTCTTTGCTCTTTGACTTCTTGCTTGTAGATGAGAATGCAGGAGGGGAGAATGAGTGGTGTTAAATACCAATTATAGCACTTAAACATGACAAACAAAAGTTAGATGTGAGGTTTTAAATTTCGTTGTGCTTACAAAGATGAAATAGAGCAAGAGCGAGAAACTAAAGGCCCATTTCTGCAGGACTGATTAAATTACAGTACATCCATAAGATGTGAAAGACCTATATAAGAACACTGGAAAACCTTGCTGAGAGAAAGTAAAGACCTAAATAAATGAGTGTTTCATGTGGTTACCAGAGACAGGCAGGGGTAATGTGGAACGGGAGACTTGGGTCAAAGGGTACAAAGTTGCAGTTATGTAGGATGATTAAGCTTAGAGATTGAATGGGCAGTATGATGACTATAATTAATAATACTGTACTGAATATTGGAAATATGCTGAGAGAGCAGATCTCAGGTGCTCTTATCACACAAAACTGGCAATATATAAGGAAATGATATGTTAATTACCTTGACTGTAGTATCTCATTTCATTACGTGCAAGTATATCAAATCACTGTGCTGTACACCTTAAATATACACAATTTTAAAAATATATATATAATATACAAAATTAGAAAACTAGACTGTGTGTTTGTATCCCATCTGGGAACTCGGCTTCGGAGCACAAGAGAAGAGGTAACAGTTCCAACTCATTTTATAAAGTTGGTATAACCTTGAAATCAGAATGAGACAAGGACCGTAAAAGAAAAGGATATATTTGCAAGTAGATGAGAATCTTATATAGAATATTAGCAAATCATTCGGCAGAATGAAAAAACCAAAAAGTTTATCTCAGGAACATAACAATGGTTCAAGATAAGAAAAATCTGTGTCACACACCTAAGTGTGGATTAAAGGAGATAAGTATAGAATTATCTTAGTAGGTGCAGAAAATTCATTGGATAAAATGTGGTAGTCATCAAAATTTCTAAAAACCTCTGTAAACCAGGATTATAAGGGAATTTCCTTAACATCATAAACCTACAGCAAGCATTATCATAATAAAACATTTCATCTGTTATGACTGCTTCACTTTGACATAGGAATGAAATTCTTAACTGATAAGAGAAGAAAAAGAAATAAGCATAAAACTTGGAAGAGAACTAAGTCTTTCCTTATTTGCAGATATGATCCTCTGGAGAAAATAAAAGAGAATCTGCACTAAGTTGGAATCAATAAGACAGTTCAGAAAGATTTGTATTCAAACATCAGTAGTATTCCCACAGACTGCCAGTAATCACATAAAAGAATGTAATAGAAAAAAATACCACTCAAAATATCAATAATGTGTAACAAAAATCTAGGGTTTTTTTTACGTTACCATGACTTGTTTATTTTATAATAATTCATATTTATTAATTTATTCTATAGGAAGTTTCTACCTTTTGACCCAAATTACCAAGTTTTTTTTTTTTTAATTACAGTGTAGTTAACATACAGTGTTAGATTAGTTTCAGGTGTACAATATAGGAATACAACAGTTCCGTGCATTGCTTGGTGCTCATGAAGACAAGTGCACTCCTAATCGCCTTCACCTATTTTACCCATCCCCCCTCACCTCCTCTCTGGTAACCGTCTATTTGTTCTCTATAGTTAAGAGTCTGTTTTTTGGTTTCTCTCTCTCTTTTTTTCCCCTTTGTTTATTTTGCTTCTTAAATTCCACCTAAGAGTGAAATCATATGGTATTTGTCTTTCTCTGACTGGTTTATTTTGCTTAGCATCATACTCTCTAGCTCCATCTATGCTGTTGCAAATGGCAAGACTTCATTCTTTTTTTATGGCTGAATAATATTCCATTGTGTGTATATAGTATGGCATATATATATGCATATATATACATTATATATATATATATATATATATATATATGCACAAATACCACATCTTTATCCATACATTTATCGATGCACATTTGGGTTGCTTCTATAGTTTGGCTATTTGTAAATAATTCTGCAATAAACATAGGGGTTTATATATCTCTAGGGATAAATTTAAGGAAAGATATACTATAATTTTATGGGGAGGATTTAAAAACAGCATTGAAGAACACGGAAGACCTGAATAAATGTATAGTTGACCTTTGAACACATGGGTTTGAACTGCTTGGGACCACTTATATGCAGGGGTTTTTTTCAATAAATATAATGGAAAACTTTTTGGAGATTTGCAACAATTTGACAAAGCTTGCAGATGAGCCATGTAGTCTAAAAGTATCTAAAAATCCATATAGCCTAAAAGTATCTAAAAAATTAAGAAAAGTATTTTTAGGAAGTTCTGATTTCAACAAGAAAAATCTCATCATCTGAATTTCACTGATGTGCTCTAAATTACAATAATGACATGGCATTTGTTCCATTTAGTTAGGGATACTCATTGAAAAAAAGGCATTGATCACATTTGTAATGTCAGCTTAACTCTTCATTTATTAAACAAGACACTGAGCCCTAGTATGTGCTGGGCTCTGTGTTAAGCACTGGAGATGCAAAGACGAATGTGCTCAAGGAGCTCTTAGTCTTGTGGAAGAGGCAGTTAAGTATGTAGACGTAATAGTTCCAGTTACCTCCCATTAACTTCCTACTGCATTCCACTTAGAACTGATCAAACTCATCTTGCTAGCCCACTTCCTTCCCCAAACCTAATCTTCATTGTGTATCAACATCCACATAGTAACCCAAACAAAAACCCTCAGTCATCTCTTATTTCTCGCTCTCGCACATTTCATATCTATTCACTCATCACATGCCCAAACTTTTACCAAATTACCTCACAATTGCAGTACATTATCCCCCGTTCTCATTGTCACTGCCCAGCATCCAATTTCCTTTCCCTTTAACTATTGCAATTATGTCCAAATAGGTCTCCATGCCCCTGTTTTCACCTAAGCCACACTATCCTCCACATTGTTCCTGTCAAGTCTCTGTCTCTATCTCTATCTTTTTCTCTAGGAAGGCTTGTTATTGTTCAGGAAAAGAAATACAAGAATCTAAGAAGATGTGATGAGCTGATGATGTGCTGAGCTACAGAAAACCAATGAGATATTAAGTTTTTCCAAAATAAATCCTGACAGATATGAGGTGAGTTATGAGAACCTGGTAAGTATGAAAGGCAGCTAGCCACTTCTGTTTCTCACCTCTGTATCTTTCTACTGAGACAGAGATCACAGATTAGATGATAGAAAAGAGGAACCTTCTTGAAAACAGATAGATAAAAGGGTCGTCTCATTTTTTAGTCACCAACATACTTGTTGGCTACTTGTACCACATTAGCACCTCATTGTACACGTAGGAACTCACTCAGCAGTGGCAGTGAGATCTGTGTTCCCCGCGAAAGTAGCCAATCAGAGAATTGTGGTAATAGAGCATTGAAGATCAACTGTGTGCCAAGTACTGGTCTCCAGATCCTCATTTTTTGGGAGAAGTAGAGGGGAGAGAGAGGTTTCAACTGGGCAAATCTTTTGTCCTTTGGTCATCTCTGGAGAAAGTAAGTAAGACAAGTTTGGTGGGTGCCTGGTGGCTTGGTGAGAAAGGCAACTTCTTTCCCAATCCTGAACATCTCATTGATAAGTTAAAATGGATGCCCTTAATGTGATTTGGATCAGTTAAAGGCAGTCACTCAATGCCTATGTACTGAAATGAGTTATCTACTGAGTTCAGATATCTACTTGATCATGATTCAGTCAAACCACAATTTTAAATATAAACAGAAATTAGTTTCTAGATGACAACTGGTTTCTAACTTGTTGACAGGTGGATTTGGTTTTGCTCCCATTTTTATGTTTTTGTTTATTAAACCAGCTTCCACAAAATGTACATAAAAGCGTTTTGAAAGCAAATGTTTAAGGTAACAAGTCTTATGAACTGTCTTGGTTTTGGTTAAGTATCTTTTTGGAAAGCTTCCAGATCACAACGGATTCGGATCAGTACTGACAGCTTTCCTATAGGCCTTCTTCTTCATATGATAGGGACAACTAAAATAGAAAACATTTAAAAAGGAAAAACTACTGGCAGAATGACACAATTCTCCTACTTTTAAGGTGAATATCTGCTCAATTTTTTCTTTGCAACCACCATGACCCTCCTAGCAAATGAAACCAATGGATACTAAAGTCAACATGGACTCTAAACATCTTCATATCCTCCTTTTCAACTAACATCTGTGTCTCTACTCACTTTCCCAATGGCGTGGGTGTCTCAATGGTGTCGCTCTGGGGTTGACAGCCCCTCTGTAAGCTTCTGTTATAGTCTGTCAGGCCAACAGGTTCAGAGGCCACATCAGGATGTGTGGAGTTTCCATGTTGGTTCCTGGGCAGATTATGCGGGCTTCCTGTTTCCCAAACCAAGAGTTGGACCTGACTTTCCATCATATGAATAGTTGAGGGTTTTTTTTTTCCTTCAGTGCCCTACAGCTAGTTTTGTGTTAAGAAAATTAAAATGTATTCAATTTCTGGCTCAGTTCTCTAAATTCAAATAATTTAAGGAGAGGGAATATAGTGGGTGGAATGAGGAAAGAAAAAAATTTCAACCTTAGGAGACTTTTCTAATATTCCTTTGCCTATAGCAAATAAGGGGCAGGTTGTCCTACAGAGAAAACTAGCTCTGGATAGGTTTTCAATAAAAACACATATTCACGCCACACTTTGGCTTAAAAACTATCGATTGCTCCCCATTGCCAAAGTCCAAACTGCCTAGCATGGCATTCAAGATCCTCATATAACCCCATTTTAATGCTTTAGGTGTCTAGATTGTTTGCAAGATAGGCATTCTCTTACTATGTTCCCACTCTTGCTTTTCTTCTCTGTACATGACTCCCTTACTTCCCTTCTCTTCACAGTCCCAAATCATCCTTCCAAAATCAGCTCAAATGCTTCCAGTTCTGACAATTATGATTGTATATACTTCTACCATGGTGCTTACGCCACCACATCATAAACATTTGCTCTTTTGTCTCCATTTTAAATTGCAAACTTTTTGAACATCAGGGTTTTATCTATGTCCTTTTCACCTTGTATGCTCAATAGAGCCTGATGTTAAAATCCATATGATGAAACCCATATTCGGTCAACAAATATCTATGGAGTAGATACCCAGTATAGCCCAAAGCAAATTATATGAGCCCTACTTTAAGAAATCCAAATCGTCATTTGTTGTTTTTTTTTTAATTTTTTAATGTTTATTTATTTATTTATTTCAATATATGAAATTTATTGTCAAATTGGTTTCCATACAACACCCAGTGCTCATCCCAAAAGGTGCCCTCCTCAATACCTGTCACCCACCCTCCCCTCCCTCCCACCCTCCATCAACCCTCAGTTTGTTCTCAGTTTTTAAGAGTCTCTTATGCTTTGGCTCTCTCCCACTCTAACCTCTTTTTTTTTTCCTTCCCTTCCCCCATGGGTTTCTGTTAAGTTTCTCAGGATCCACATAAGAGTGAAAACATATGGTATCTGTCTTTCTCTGTATGGCTTATTTCACTTAACATCACACTCTCCAGTTCCATCCACGTTGCTACAAAGGGCCAGATTTCATTCTTTCTCACTGCCATGTAGTACTCCATTGTGTATATAAGCCACAATTTCTTTATCCATTCATCAGTTGATGGACATTTAGGCTCTTTCCATCATTTGGCTATTGTTGAGAGTGCTGCTATAAACATTGGGGTACAAGTGCCCCTATCCAAATCGTCATTTGGACACAAAATAATTATTGCATAAAGAAGCTCTGGACTCTGGTATAAACTTCAAAGAGAATCAGAATTCAGAGAAAGGACAAATCACAATGGACTCATGCGATAAACTGTTAGAAAAGACAGTAAGAAAGGAGAACAATCCAAGCAACCTTGGATAAGATAAGAGAAAGGTTTGGAGGAATATAGACAAGACTGAAACTTCAGGTGGGTGGGATCTTGAGTTGATCACACTGGATTCCAGGTTAGTGTTGATGTGCACAGGGCAAGGAATGGCAAAGCACACCTTCTGGTGACTATCCCAAATTATGCAGCAAACAAAATCTTGACAAGTAATTCATGTGCCATCTTAAATAGCACAATAGGTAGGGGTGCCTGGGTGGCTCTGTCAGCTAAGTGTCCAACTTCGGCTCAGGTCATGATCTTACAGCTTGTGAGTTCAAGCCCCACGTTGGAGTCTCTGCTCTCACTGCAGAGTCCACTTCCGATCCTCTGTCCCCCTCCCTGCCCCTCTCCTGTTAACATTCTCTCTCAAAAATAAAATAAACATTAAAAAAATATTTTAAACAGCATAATAGGCAGGTCTCTGAGCCTATGAAATAGAAGCATTGTGATACCAGCATCCGGCCATTATCTCAGATGAAAGCAGATTTAGGGTGTGTGTGTTGTGTGTGGGGGTGGTACTTGGGGAAATAACTGTGGAGTGAATGACAAACAGGCTGCAGCTCATGAGCTGCAAGGTGATGTGAAGGACTGAACCCTCCACTCAGCTCTTTCAGAGTTAACACAGTGGCGATACAGGGTTGTTTTCAGGTCATAGGTTGAGGTCACCCCTTCCCTTCCCTTCTCTTTATATGTGGTCTACAGACGGGAAGGAAGAGGAGTGAACTAAGAAAGCAGCATGCGTTAAAGGGGAAGATCTGGCAAATTCAGAGTGGACCCGTAGTTAAAGTGGCTTTTTTTCCCTCCCTTTATATTGCAAAAATGTTTTGAATCCTCCATCTTGTCATGTTAAAAACCTCACTGCACCTGATCCTCAGGCCCACAATAGGACTTCTGCAGACTAGGCAAGAAGGAACCCACCATCTACTCAACTTTCGAGGAGCTTTTAGCTCCAGCGCATATTTTTGTTGGGGCAAACCCGTATGAGAAACCCTCTGAGAAAGAGGCCACCATGATGCAAAGAATAGAACTTGTGAGGTGTGGGTTACACTTGTAAGCACCCCCTCACCCACAGGGTTTAAAACTCTCACTAACAGAATCGTTCTCCCGGTGGGTGAAAAATGCTCTGTGGGTGGTGGGACTACTAACCACAGAGTTAACGCCAAAACCCTGAACACATTTTTTCTATCATCAGACAAGATTGCTGCTGCCTTCTTTCCCTTACCTCGCTAACACTCATTTTTGAGGAAGGCCCATGGAAGTTCCTGTAAGTTAAAAAACAAAACATAGGAGGTGTGAATTGTTTAGACTATAAGCTTCATGACTTCCTCCAATACTATCCCTAGTGCTTGAAATGGGATTGGTAACACAGTAAGAACTCATTCAATATGCATTGACCAAATAATAAGATTATCATAGAATATTTATAAAAGGCATACCCCAGTACAAAGTGAGGTAGGAAGTATGAAAAGGAAGAGATGAATTCATTTACTGGTTACCAAATGGCAACAAAAAGAAAACCACACCATAAAATTTCAAGATGAAAAATGGTAAGTGGATCAAAGAAAGGTATTTTAAATTGTTTTTTTAAAGTTTAGTCCACCAATATTGCCTTATATCTAGGCTCCTCACAGCATATTAACAAATACATAAAGCGAAAGCTTCTGAAGTTTAGAAGTGGTGATAAATCCACCATAATAGAAAAAGATTTCAATATGTTGATTTAAAAAAAAAAAATCAATGAATTTTCTAATAGGTCTCTCCAACTTCCTCTTGACTCAGAACAGCTCATTTAGCAGCCAGAGTGAGCTTTTTAAAACAGAGATTAATTCATGTTACACCCCCGTTCAAACTTGCCAATGGATTCCCATTTCATTCAGAATAAGACTAAGACTCTTGGTCAAGATCCCCAAACTTCTCTACAAAACAGCCCCAGCACACCTATTTGAGCTCATCATCTTTTGTTATTTCATATTTTTAGAAGAATCCTGTAAAATTCACAATTTCTCTAATAATTGATGAGTTTTGTACACTTAACAGACATTATTTGGATTTTTTTCTGATATTTCATTTTGTGCTTTCAATTTTTTTTTTTTTACAGATTCTAAATATTTATTTTTTTATTCCTTCAATTTCTTCTGCACTCTATTTTCATTTGTTGTCGTGGTACTTTTGAAATTTTACCATGCATGCTTAACATCTGTGTTTAATTTCCGTTAGTAGTATCTGCATGGTGAACTTTTAAATTTGTATAATAACTTAGCTGGGTATAGAATTTTAAGTTGGTGGGTATTGTACTTCAGCTCTGTGAAGAAATTATTCTACTCTTCTTTCATTTCTGTTTTAAATTGGGCTTTGAGGTTATCTCTCATTTCTGTGTAGGTAATATATTTGTTCTCTCTTGCTACTTTTGGGAACTTCTCTTTCTGATGTCCTGCATGCTTGGGAATCTGAATTTTAAGAATCCAAGAATGTATTATAGTACCCAGTGTAGTTCCTATTTACAGCGATGTTTTATAGTTAAAATGTTTTTTTTGATTCTAGAATTTCTTTTAATGTGATAAGCTTGCCTATGCAATTAAAAGCCTGTTATATTTGGGGCAACTAGGTGGCTCAGTAAGTTAAGCATCCAACTTCAGCTCAGGTCATGAACTCACAGTTTGTGTGTTCAAGCCCCACATCGGGCTCTGTGCTGATAGCTCAGAGCCTGGAGCCTGCTTCAGATTCTGTGTCTCCCTCTCTCTCTGTCCCCACCCCAATCATGCTCTATCTCTGTCTCTCAAAAATTAATAAATGTTAAAAAGCTTTTTTAAAAAGTCTGTTATATTTTATCTAGTATTTCTATATATTTTTAGTGGGATGGTTTTTTAAGTTCATTTAGAAATTATAAGTCCATACTGAAATTATGAACTATTTCAATATGAACAGTAAAAGCACTATATATGAAAGTACATAAAAAGTACCTCTCAAAAAGGTATAGAGTTAAATTCATTTATAAGAAAAAAAAAAAGAAAGTTTCAACATAAATAAAGCACTTGAATAAAAAGTTAGAAAAGAACAAAAAAATAAGCTGAAGAAATAAGACGGATACACCACCAGATTGATATGTGGTATATAACCACTAAAAGTATGTACAACGATATGGAGCCAGAACTCTTACTCTGTTGGGAGAGTGTAAACCAGTATCACCATTTTGGAAAACAATTCTGGCATTATAGTTCAATTAAAGATGTGTATACTCTGTGATTCAGCCATGCCACTACTAGTTATCTATCCTAGAGAGTTTCATGCACATTTCAAGCACCAAAGAGCACACACAAGAATATTCAGACCAACATTGTTTGAAATAGTAAAGAGTGAATAGTGAATAGAAAAAACCCAAATGCTCATCAATAGTAAAATGGATAAACTGTGATATATTCACACAATGGAATACTGCATAGCAATGAAAACAAATAAACTACTGTGACACACATCAACATGGATGGATCTTAGGAACCATGTTAAGTGAAGAAGGAAAATTATGAAGAATAAATACACTTGATCACATTTATGTAAGGTTCAGTAACTTGGAAACATATATTATGTTGTTTAGGGACGCTGACCTATGTGGTAAAACCATAACAAAAAGGAAGAGACTGACAAGTGCAAAATTTAGATTTAGTGGTTACTCTGGATGGAGAGAGAGCAAAGTGGAGTTACAGAGGGGGCACAGGAGACTTCCAAGATTCTGGTAACCACCAGGCCTTTTATCCACATATGTATGTATAGACATCTGGAATGACACTCATCAAATATTAATATAGTTAAATGTAGGCAGTGGATTTTGAATTATTTCCTATTTTTTTTTGCATTTTTTCCTGTACTACTTCAATTTTTTATAACAAATATGCACCATTTAAATTTTTTAAAATGTCATTCTGAAGGAGACAGAGAGGAAGGTTGTTATAGCTATGTGTCAGGCACTGTTGTAAGCACCTTGCATTTTTTTTTCATGTTTATTTATTTTTGAGAGGGAGAGAGAGACAGAGTGTGAGCAGGGGAGGGGCAGAAAGAGAGGGAGACACAGAATCCGAAGCAGGCTCCAGGCTCTGAGCTGGTAGTACAGAGCTCCATGCGGGGCTCAAACTCACAAACTGTGAGATCATGACCTGAGCTGAGGTTGGATGCTCAACTGACTGGGTCACCCAGGTGCCTCAGAAGGTTGTTGTAGATTATTTGTGTCTTCCCAAATTCGTATGTTGAATTCCTAACCCCTAATGTGAGGCTGTTAGGAGGTGGAGCCTTTGGGAGGTGATTAGTTCATAAGGGCAGAGCCCTCATGATAGAATTAGCACCTTTATAAAAGAAAACCTAGGCGTGCTTGGGTGGTTCCGTTGGTTAAGCATCAGCCTCAGCGCTGACAGCAAGGAACCTGCTTGGGGTTCTCTGTCTCCCTCTTTGTGCTTCTCCCCCTACTTGCTCTCTCTCTCTCTCTCTCTTAAAATAAATGAATAAACATTACAAAAAGCCAGAGAGTTCCCTCCTCACTTGCACCATGTGAGGCCCAGGGAAAAGACAGCAGCCTCTGAACCAGGAAGCTGAATCAGACACCGAATCTGCTGGCCCCTTAAACTTCCTTGCCTCCAGAACTGTGAGAAATAAATGTCCCAGAAAAAGACACAGTGAGGGAGATGAATAAGGAAAAGAGCCCTGCGGGAGACAGCCCAAGAACAAAGATCCAGCAATCAAGCTTCTAGGTCTTTACCCAAATGTGTTGAGAAGTCATGCCCACACAAAAATTTGCACATGAATGTTAATATCAGTTTTATTTGTAATCGCCAAAATTGGATCAACAAACTATAGTATATCCATACAAGGGAATATCATTCAGCAATAAAAAGAAATGAGCTATCAAACTACAGAGAGACATGGAGGAAACTTAAAAGCACATTACTAAGTGAAAGAAGCCCATCTGAAGAGTCTATATACTGTATGATTCCAACTATATGACAGTCTGGAAAATGCATAACTAGAGAAAAATTTAAAAGATCGGTGGTTGAGGCGCCTGGGTGGCTCAGTTGGTTAAGTGTCTGACTCTCAGTTTTGGCTCAGGTCATGATCTCACGATTTCGTGAGTTTGAGCCCTGTGTCGGGCTCTGTACTGACAGTGCAGAGCCTGCTTGGGATTCTCTCTCTCTCCCTCTCTCTCTGCCCCTCCCAGGCTCATGCTGTCTCCGTTTCTCTCAAAATAAATAAATAAATAAATAAATAAATAACTCTAAAAAAAAGATCAGTGGTTTCCAGGGGTTTGGGATAAGGGAGGGAAGGATGAATTAATAGAGCAGAGATTTTAGGACAGTAAAACTGAAATGGTGGATACATGACATTATGCATTTGTCAAAACCCATAGAACTGGACAACATAAAAAGCAAACCCTCACGTAATCTCGGACCGTAAGTTAATAGTAACATATCACAATAGGTTCATCAAATGTACTAAGTGTACTACACCAATCCAAGATGTTATAATAGGGGAAATGGGGAGAGGCAGGTAGAGAGGGAGTATGTACTTTCTGCTCAACTTTTCTGTAAACCCAAAACTGCTCTAAAAAAAGTCTAAAAAAAAAAAGGCCCAAGAACATGGTGAAGCATTCTTGAAATATGTAAGGCAGGTATTTGTTTTTAGCAAATCCTGACCTTACCACATTCTTTACAATTTTTTTAATGCTTCTAACACCCCTGGGGTCCGTACCAGTGTGATTCTGCTCACACTACTGAGGAAACTGAGGCCAGAGAGTGTAAACTTCTTGCCCTGGGCCATGCAGCAAGTAAGTCACAGAGTCAAGATGCAACCTGGGACAGTCCTTGCTCCTGGCCTTGACCTGAAACTGCTTTCCCGCTAAAGGGGCTAAGGTGAGCTGGACATCAGTGTTCAACTGCTTCCCATCTCAGAGGAAATTAAAATATGGAAACTGGAGACCTCAGCTGCTCTGTAAAGAAATAAAATAAATCTGCCTTATACTTGTTTAATTCTCCTGGAACTGTATCATCTGTGCTTTTTTGCTATAATTGTTTAAACGGATTGTATTTGAAATATCAGAGGATGAAAATGTTCAAACCAGATAAGCACAGTGTCAACAGTGTTTTGATAGGAGGTTTTTTTCTCTTTTAATTCTTGGGGAAGCAGGGGATATTGTTCTCTCAAAAAGACTTGTCAAAAACAAAAACAAAAAAGAAACCATAGTGGGAATGTGATACATTAGAAAGAAACATTAAATGCAGGTTTAAGTCTACAACCATAGTTGACAATGTTCTTTATTGTTATTTTTTACTGTATTCTGAATTAATGCAAATACCCAATAAGTATCACTTGTAAAAGGAAGGAAAGAGCAAGTGTTTTGTCAATTCAAAATATCTTAACCAACCCAACTGTTTTTTGAGTTCCTAGTTTGTAGTAGAACCACAGTGGGTACCAGAGGGAGAAGAGAGGCCAAAAAAGGAGGTCAGGCTTTTACTTCAAAGAGCTTGTGACCTGCTTAGACACATCCAGCACAGAAGAGATGCTGGTTATCTTGCCACCTGTGCTCCATGAAGGATGAGAATAAGGGCTAAGGTGGTGAAGATTTCCTTGGTGCACTGGGACATCCATAGGTCCTCCAGGAACCACTGGAAACTGGGCTGCAGTAAGAGGGATGGTTTTGCATTCCTGGCCATGGTATAGTCATGAGCGAAGGCTCCGAGTCTTTCGAGAGTGAGTTTGGTGTGTTTAGGAACAAGGAGAAGATTTATTCTTCTGAGACAGGAATGTTGAGGAGCTTGGAGCAGTTTGTTGGGAAGGGTCTACAGAGAGAAGATGCTGGAAGGCCAGTGACATACGCAGAAGAGTTTGTGCTTGAGTCGAAATGTGAACGGGAGTTATTGCAGGTTCTTGAATTCCCTCGAAATCTTATCTCCACCCTCCAAAAAAGATGGCCTTTAAATTTACTCTTCATTTATGCTAAGAAAATCCTGTTCTTTTTCTACCAACAACAAAAACCTTTTATTGGAAGCCTATTTATTTTGCCAGAATAAAAACTCCCATATTCTTTACAATCCCAAAAAGTAAATAAAGATCATACTCATTTACATGAAAAGATGTGAGAATTCAGAAAGATTAAGTGATTGCCCAAGGTCACATTTTGAGAATTTCAAATTTCAGAATTTCCAAAGACCATGCCTCAACCATTTTATCCATCTATGTCCCTCTAGCAAAGTGACCTGTAGGACCTTTGCTTCTAGACCAGATAAATGTTATTGATACACACACACACACACACACACACACACACACACACACACTACACATACACATTTTGATTTTAGGCTTTAGGGGTCACTCTGTCACAACTGCTCAACAGTGCCACTGCAGTGCAAAAGCAGCCATAGTCGATATGTAAATAAATGAGCATGGCTATTTCCACTAAAATATAAAAATTTGAATTTCACAGAATTTCCATGTCACAAACTTATTAATATTTTTAATTCTTTGTCAACCACTTAAACATGTAACAACCATTCTTAGTCATGGGCTCTCCAAAGAAGCAGTGACCACATTTGACTTGTGGGTAATGGTATGCCCACCTCTGTTTTAGGCTTATTGATTACAGCACTAAGCTAATGAAGCCAAGGTTAACTGTCTTATCTCTGTAAGAGATTGTTTGCTTTATGCTGTGGCAAATCCTGTTTTGTTGGCAACAAGCTATTTTCCTACCTAGGCCGAGTGTCTCGCAAATTTGTAGGGCATTACAAGGGCAAAATTGGCTCAGTGCAATCCAAACAATAGGAAAAACAATGTATATGCCCTTCCTACAAGCGTTAATAACTTCCAGCACATTTTTCTTATAGCCTAGATGAAATTTTCTAAAAACGTATTCATCGGAACTTTGGGATTTTAAGAATTCCTCACTGAAAAACGGCACATGCATTTTTCATGTTGTTTAATACATTGTATAGACACTCAGGAAATATTACAGCAGTTCACATTAAGAGTTTGTTATGTGTGTTAGCACCTCTGGGTTTAACTCACTATTAGCCTGCCTTTAATTCTTTAGATCCCTGTTTCACTCCCTTCATTCATTCATACCTTTAATCAACAAATAGTACACACCTGCTATATATCCAGTCTTGTGATGGGCACTGGGAATTCAAAGGTGAATACTAAACTCCACAGTTTTGGGGAGAAGACAAACACATATTTGCCTGGGTGAGCCTTTGGAGAGCTAGAGGCTAGAAAGCCAGAGATAGGGGTTAGAGAGTACCAAGGAATGCTTTTGGAGGAGGTGAGATTTGAACCAAATCTGAAAAGATACATACAACCACGATACCTCTATCTATAAATGAGAACAATACTAACTAAATTGTTACATAAGAGAGAAAGGCAAGGGAGGACTGGGGGAGAGCCATGAACCTATTGTCTTTCAAATCCTTGTTCCGGGGAGTGTCAAATTTGAACATAACTAGTAAATAGTCACATGCGAATCACACACACCCTCCCACTTATAGTGTATTTCAGATTCAGAATTTCATGAAAAACACACATTAGTTAAAATGTAAAATGGTAAGAGAATTCAAATTTTCCCTCTTAAATCTGAATTGAAAATAATATTATAAGGGTACATATATTTTTTTTTAGCTGAATTTAAGACACAGAAATCCAAATATTTTTGAAAAAGTAGAATGCATTCTCACCTGGAGGACTTTCCTAATTCTTTTTAGATTGTGTATCAAGAGCAGATTTTTCTCTTTGGAAACGCGACCTAACTGTTCATCCAGTTGTATTAACAAGTTTTGAAGAAGAATTGTTGCCATGGTTTCATTGTTGGAAGCCGCCTCCCTAAAAAACAAAAGTGTTATTAGTCAGCAGGAAACAACGTCCAGTAAAATGTCTACTTCTTTACCATACTAGTTTTAAAGAGAGATAAATGTATTCCACAGTGATAAGCATTTAAAAGCTTTTAAAACTTAAATTTTACACATCCAAGTATACTCAACGTCACTAATCATTGGGAGATGCAAATCAAAATGTGAGCTACCATTTCATACCTATTAAATGGATGGCTATTATTGAAAACCCAAAATAACAAGTGTTGGTGGGGATGTGGAGAAACTGGGGCCCTTGCACATTGCTGGTGGAAATGGAAAACAGGATGGAGATTTTTCAAAACATAAGCATAAATTACATACAGCAATTCCGCTTCTGGGTAGATACCCAAAAGAATTGAAAGCAGGAATTTGAACGGATATTTGTACATCAGTGTTTGCATCAGCTTTAGCCACAATAGCCAAAAGGTAGAAACGACTCAAATGTTGGTTGACAGATGAATAACCCAACAAAATGTGGCTTATATATACAATAGAATGTTATTCAGCCTTAAAAAGAGAAGGAAATTCTGATATATGCTACATGAATGAACCTTGAAAAAACATGTGACATGACATACATCAGCCACGAAAGGACAAATATTGTGCAATTACACTTACATAAAGTACCTAGAGTAGTATATTCAGAGAGACAGAAAATAGAATGGTGGTTGATAAGTCTGGGCTACAGAGAATGAAGAGTAGTTGTTTAATGAGGACAGAGTTTCAGTTAGGGAAGATGAAAAAGTTCTGGAGATGGATGGTGGTGATTGTTGTACAGCCACATAAGTACACCGAATGCCACAAAATTGTATACCTACAAATGGTTAAAATGGTAAATGTCATGTATATTTTCTCACAATAAAAAAGAGAACTATTCAAAGCAAAAAAAAAAATAACTGTACAAGGTAAACAGAGCTTTAAAGAATGATTGTAAAACATAATAAAAAACAATTATTTACATGGAGTCTGTGTTGAAAATTGATGTAAACAATAGTTTTATTCCTTGGCCGTTTAATAGTTAGGAATTACTGGGATTGGGCTTACCAAAAAACCCAATGCACTAGAAGCATTAAATTTTCATCTACAACAGATGAAACCAGAAAAGATGATGATTTTCTTCCTCAGAGGAAGCTTTCCAAATCCTTGATGAAAAATATGCATCTACTCAGTCAAAAAAAGATCATAGAGTAAATCCACATGGATAGAGCATAAGGCATTTGTATATCAACCTCTAGGGAAAATACAATAATGTTTGGTCCTACCAGTCTTGATTTTCAATCCACTGAGCCAACAGATGTCGAATTTCCATAGGAAAGTTGTCATCGTAGAATTGATCTACTTGCTCCAAAAATTTGATTTCTAATTGTTGGACTTGATTCCACTGAGACATGCTATAAATGAAGGGTAAAATTAAAGTTTACAAATGTTAGTAACTGTGGTACATGTGTTTTTTTCCCCTTAGATTTCAGACAAAGACGATGTTGTCCATTAGTTAAGTAACCGGTGAAAAAATTTTCTTTCATAGTCACCTTATTTAAGAAAACAGTAAAGAGAAAATGCTTTCAATCCAAAGATAAAAGCAATTCTCAGCTTTTTCCCAAGTCATCCCTAATGCACGGAACATGATTCTTTCTCTTTTCCCAAACCATGTCCTGCTTTGCTCTAACAGGAACTCCAGAACTTTCTCCAGAAAGATTTCATTCCCTGTCAACACTCCTCACCTTACCCCCATTCTGTCCTGCAAATCTGTGTTCTCAGCAAGCTCACTTGATCCCTCTGCACTCTTGACTTTGAGCAGCCTGAGGCAAATAACATACTTAACTGCACCTTCAAAGACCTTCTTAGGGCTTTCTACATGAGGAGTACCCAATAAAAGCTTCCTGCGTGTCGAGCTGCCCAGTCCTTTTTCTTTTATTTCAGATTTGTCTGGCTTCCAGAGTCAGCTTCCTATTCCCAGACTTCTGATCAAATTTGGTCTTAGCTTTTATGAAGAGCTTCATGTATGCATTTTCATGGGCTCTAATTCTTCCAGTTCAAAATATCTGTGAACCAATGCATATTTATATTTCTCTGTTTGATGATACACTATGAATGGGCAGAGCTTTTAAGGTCTACTTTTAATTCACCTCTGATGTACCACTGACAGTGGTTAAACCCTCAGGTTGTTTAAGGAGGAAGAAACCACACTTGAGATGTATGTGGCAGCCCGTCACAAAACAAAAGTATGTTTCCCTTTGTTATCCTACGCTGGCCAGTTTAGAAGCTTTAGACATTTCCTAACTCAGGGAGATTAATATGACGCCTTGAAGTTATAGTACTTTACTTGCTCCAAAGTCAAAAGTTCTGATTGTTTTATCGGCAATTTTAGATCAAGGAACAAAACTTTTACATGATTAACCACCATAATATTTCGGCCTATCTTGTAGGTAAGTTTTCCTTTTGCTCACCGAAGGTCACAATAATAAATTTCATGTATTTCATACACATATTCCTCAGGTTTCAAATGGAACAATTCAAATTCAGATTCCCTGATCTAAATGTATAGAAGAATGTTTTTCTAAAAGAAACTGGCAAAAGAAATAATGTTTTATTTTCATATCACTTTGTGTCTTGAAGACCTTTACATGCACAATTGTAGGCACGTTGTGGGGACTCAGTAAGTGCCTGTTAAATGCAGAGTGAGTGGCAATCCTGATTTTGTCATGAATAGGGAAGGTGGATAGTAAGTTTGACCCCAACTTTAAAAATGACAAACATCTGAGGAACAAGTAGGCAAAATGACCCCTGCCTAAGATGCACAGCTCCTAAGGACGGATCTGAGGTTGTCTTTGCAGATGCTGGGCATATATACACACACCACACAAAACTGGGATGTTTGGTCCCATGCCACAGTGCCATTGTCCTGCTACATCCCTGTTTTATTCTAGTTAATGGTGAGAGCACAGGAGCTGAAAATGCCATTACAATCTGTTTTCTAACTAAGAATTAACTGGACTGAACTGACCCCAAAGTCAGAAAAATTACTCCTAGGACCCGGGTCCACCTTCCTGAGAGCTGAACTTAAGGGTTCAGCTGAACCTGAAGGGCTGAAGAAGGGAAGGATAAGGTGTGTGGTCCGAGGACCCTCTTCTCTGTTGCAGCCTCTAGAAATGCCTTTACTCATTCTCCCCTCCTTTGCTTTCACTCTCTAAGCGCTAAGTCTCCCATCACAAGAAAACTATAGAACATTTCTTTTGAAAACTGAGCGCCTCTCGATTCTCTTGAATGTCTGGCCCTAGATAAAGGGGCATTTTGTCGCGCTGTCTGGGGGCTAATAGTGCCACGCTGGCTCCGTGACACATAGCTTGCAAAGGAGATGACATGTCCGAAAATACCCCCTCTCATCAAAGCCACAGCCACTGGCCAGCCTAGCTCCAGACTTTTCTCTGAAACCCGTGTACTCAGTCTAATGTCAGACATTATAGCTCAGAGAAGCTGGTTAAGAAAGAGAAGGGGGGCTCACTTTCAGCACTCCGCGAGGACACACCTCCGCATCAGCCACCACGGTCCCTCCCGCCGTGCAGATGTGCGGGCTGAGCTCCCGAGTCTCGCGCACAGACCTGCGCGGGAGCGCATCTTTGCCTCGTGGAGTCGGACGCTGTTCAGAAGAACCCATCCTCACACCAGTTAAAGTGAAGTGAACTGTCACACCACCAAGTGCACAGCCCCGGCGGCATTCTGCATAAGCATTTCCTGACCCGCGCTCCTCCGGAGAAGCAACTCCAAGGTGCGATCTGCCTACTTACCTGGCTCTCTCAGCCCAGGCCCCAGGCGGTGCCAAAGTCCAAAGTCAGAATCGCCCCTCACAGTCCCCAGGACAAAGCCGCTGACGCCATTGTCAGTAGGGGATTTGCATTTCTCCTCCCACTTGAGGCTTTCCTGTGCGTCAGTGGTAGAGTCTCTGGGACTTTACTTGAGTCGGTTCCCACCCACTCTCTATTCTAGAAATGCTAAAGAACAGAAACAATCAAGCTGGAGCCCCTCTGTAGGGCGCCTTCTCTTTATCTCCCCCCCCCCCCCACCCCTCCCCTGCCCGCCATCATTCCTGCGACTGCAGGTGGTCTGAGGGTGTCGGGAGGTGAGTGAGTAGGTGGAGTTACGCGCAATCATTTTCCTCAGGGGGGTCCCATACATCTGAGACCCCTGCAGACTTCTCTGGAGCTAAATTCCTGGCTTCCTGGCTTCCTCCTTTGAGGCTCCACACTCACCCTGGTGAGCCAGCCCCTGGGATGGAAGGGGTGCCAGGACCGAAATATCAAACTCCTAGACTTCACTGTGCTCCAATTCCAGCAGGGTCTGCTCACTAGGAAGAATTCAACCTCACCCAAAGGTTTGGGCCAGCTCCTGTGTGGGCCACTCATGCCCGCCGTCACTAGTCCAGGATTCTCCTTCCCACTTGCCAGGTAGCCCTGTTCCTGGTCACCGTGGTATGCTTTTCTCCCTTTGTGACATGGGCCTATTCTAGAATCACAGAGCTGGAGGGAGCTTTGGTCTCATCTGATTCTAACACCTCTTTCGTATCTGGAGAGACTGAGGCCCAGAGAGGTGACAGGAGTTATTCAATGAGTTAGCTTCTGAGCCTGGATAAGAGGCCAGGGGTTCCATTCCCTCCTTGGTGGTCTTTTTATTTCATCTTCTCCAGGCTAGATGGTAACCCTCAGCACACATGAGTTCTATGAACGTTCAGGCAAATAAAGACAGAAATAAAGGAAGATAGACCGAACAAGGCAGAAAGAATGACTCGGTTTGCTTACGCCTGAGCCTACAGCAATACACCAAAGTAAAAGGCCTGCTTCCTCACTCCTGGACCAGCCATCACACATGTGCACTGCCCCAGATGCTCCTCTCCCAGGTGACATTATCAGGTGCTTTAAATTCACTGCCCCTCTCCCTCCCTCATACACAAAAAGTCAGTCAACTCCAAAGTCATACTCTCTACATCACTCTACTCTGATCAGGTAGGCCTGGTCTTGGCTGCTTGCTTCCTGGGCAGTTTCTGGGAGCTTCTACTACTCTGTCTGCACCCGAAGAAAGTGCCTAATTGAGGGTATTCCAATAAGCTAAGGAGCAAAGTCTGGTTTGCTCTGGGGAAGCAGTCACTGCCTTTAGGAAAAAGTCCAAATTCTTGGTACTCGAAGTGCTGTACAGTTTGGTCCCAACCTATCCGGAAACTCCCCTCCCCCTCCTCCTCCCCCTACTCCCTACCCAGAAGCCTGAGATCTGAGGCAGACTAGTCTGTTCTGCTCCCTAGATTAACCTCTCCTATTTCTGTATTGATTCAGCGTTGATTCTCCTTTCAATGGCAGCTTCCTCCCCCAATTTGTGTAAATTTTTAAACATTTAATTTTAATTCCAGTGTAATTAACATACAGTGTTATATTACTTTCAGGTGTTCCATAAAGCAATTCGATGAGTCCATATATTACTCAGTGCTCATCAAGGTAAGTGTGCTTCCAACCCCTTTACCTATTCACACATCCCCGCACCCACCTCCCCTCTGGGAACCATCAACTTATTGTCTATAGTTGAGAGTCTGTTTTTTGGTTTGTCCTTTTTTTTTTTTTTTTCTTCTTTTTTTTTAAGATCCTGTCCCTGGTAAAGATTTCACTGTTGACTCCATCTCACAGCCATTTTCCCTTGCTCTGAATTCTCATCACACTTCTCATACAAACTAGCACTTTCCAAGAAAAAAATGAAATGCAAGCCACGTGTTTAAATTTTCTAGTAGCCACATTGAAAAAGGTAAAAGGAACAGGCAAAATTAATTTCAAGCATGTAAATAATCCAATAATACAGAATATCAACATTTTTCAATATAAAAATATTAATGAGATACTTTGCATTCCTTATTTCATACTAAATCTCCAAAGTCTGGTGTGCAATTGACATTTTCAGGAAATCTCCATTTGGACAAGGCACACTTCAAGTGCTAGTCTCCATTTGGATAGCCTCATGTGGCTAGCGGCTATCCTATTGGACAGCGCAGATCTAGACCACTCATTTAACACTTTTCACTTCCTGCCTTTTACTGTTAGTCATACTGGTTTTGTGTGTCTTTATTCAACTGTTGAGTGCCTGCTATACAAAACAGACTTTGTTCTCTTCTTCCTTTTAAGGACCTCACTCCAGGACTCCCTCAGCAGCTTTCAAACTGATCTTATGACACACTTATCCTCTTAAAATTGTTGACAACTCCAAAGAATTTCGGTGTTATTATTATGTATTAAATTCCTATTTACTGTATTAAAATTTAACCTGAGAACAAAATTAAAATGTTTATTCGTGGGAAATAAACCTATTATGTGTTAAACTTTTTTAAATATTTATTTATTTATTTATTTATTTATTTATTTATTTATTTATTCAGATTGGGGGAAGGGCAGAGAAAGAGGGAGAGAGAGAATCCCAAACAGGCTCTATGCAGTCAGCGCAGAGCCAGATGTGTGTCTCCATCCCATGAACCATGAGACCATGACCTGAGCTGAAAACAAGAGTCAGACTCTTAACTGACTGAGCCACCCAGGCCCCTGTGTTAAACGTTTTTAAAATTAAAAACAAGTATATTTCCAATATAAAAAAAAATTAGTGAGGGGGCACCTGGCTGGCTCGGTCAGTGGAGCATGCAATTTGTTGATCTCGGGGTTGTGTGTTTGAGCCCCATGTTCGGTGTAGAGATTACTTAAAATTAAATCTTTAAGGGATCCCTGGGTGGTTCAGTCATTGAGCATCTGACTTCAACTCAGGTCATGATTTCACAGTTCATGAGTTCGAGCCCTACATCTGGCTCACTGCTGTCAGCTCGGAGCCTGCTTCGGATCCTCTGTCCCCCCCGTCAGCCTTTCCCCTGCTTGTTCTGTCTCTCTCTCTCTCAAAATAAAATAAGCATTTAAAAATATTTAAAAAAAATAAAATCTTTCAAAAATTAGTGAGAATGAGTGGCATTGATTTACATTTTGAAAATCTGTAATGTATGGCTTGAGAAAAGACGGCTGGATTCTTATATCTGCTTTTGCATTTTATCTTTTGCAAGATATTGTTTTGGTTGATGTATTTGAAGAAAAACTGGACTCGCACAGTTATGTAATTGGAAAAGGAACAGCATTTTAATAGCCTTTTCAGATAAGGTGGATATCCTTCTTTGATGCCACAAAACTCAACAAGTGGTAATTTTTTAAGGATTGGTTGCACTGTGGGATGTGAAACTCTATCAACCAACTTTACATATACTGTTACGTGAAAATCTGTTAATATATCTTCTGGTTCAAATAGAACTTTACTCACACATGATTTTGTAATATCACACATTAGTTATTTGGAAAACATGAGTCCACTAAATTACACATCCTGTAAATGCTGACACACTTCATCATACAAATCAAAATCATATTAGCTAATACCACCACTGATCTCATTAGAAAAGTATTTATTTTTGAGGGAGAGAGAGAAAGCACGCGCCTGTGCATGCACAAGTAGGGGAAGGGCAGAGAGAGAGAGAGAGGGAACACAGAATCCAAAGCAGGTTACAGGCTCCGAACCCGTAAACTGTGGGATCGTGACCTGAGCTGAAGTCGGATGCTCAACCGACTGAGCCACCCAGGTGCCCCTGGAAAGGTATTTTTAAGTATTGGGAAGTTGTAAGGTTCATAGCAAGGATACAAGTTTTCCAAATTCTAGTTTTTGCTTGAGAACTCTAATTTTATTATTGGAAACAGACATTGCCAATTGTTTTCCCTGAAATGATGGTCACACTTTGTTCATTTTCAGGATAATGTGTTCCAAATACCCTAGTTTGAACAACCACTTGTCAAGTCATTCTTCCAAGTAGAAATGATGTTCTATGACAATCACACAAGTGCTTTGCCTTGAGATGATCATCATGCCTTAACATGTGTACTTCTCATTCTATGACAGAATATTAAGGAGACATTAATTTAAAATTTAATAAAATTAATTTTCCCACTTTACTGAGAACATTATTAAGTCAAACTGGTATTTAAACATTTTTAAGTGTTTGGTGCTAAAGAGTACAATGACTTCTAGAATAATACGGCATCACTGCCTTGGTTCATGCTAAGGCACTGGCATTACCCACCATTGCTTTGGTACCATCAGTGCCAATGTCAACAGAGTGAAAAAGTAAAACATTATTGTTATAAAAAGTTTTATTTTCAGATTTCCTTAAAAAAAAAAAAAGTCTTAGGACCTACGCCCGGGAGTCCACAAGACAACATTTTTGAAACCTCTCCTCTGCCCACCATATCCTATCTACCATAGTCAGTTTACCCAGTAGTATATTATGAGGGAATCTGCCCAAATGAATGCTTTATTTCTTGGTTAAAGCATCTGCCTTAAACCTCTGTTTGCCTTCCTGTTTCATGAACTGAGCCAGGCTTCTGAGAACAGATTCTTGATGTCTACTTCTTTCTTAGAATCAAGTCTAAATAGCCACGTCACAGTATTTTGGCCCTACATCTACCCTGGCTTCATCATTCCCAGAGAGCCGGGGAAGAGAAAGAAAACCAAACAAAAGCACCCTAAAGTGAAATCCCTAGTTTACCAAACTCAAAGGCCACCACAGATTCCACTCCCCCATATAATTGATGCCTCAATTGTCCTACTTAGAAGCCCCACTTCTAATTTTTTTCTTGCCCCATCTTAACAGGGAGATATAAGATTATACACTTGCAGAAAAATAGATTCTAGTTCTGATTGTGCCACTTCCGAGCTGTACAAAGTCAGATCAGCTACCTAATGTCTCTGAGCCCGAAACTCTCTGTAAAAATGGGGATATTATATCCCACATGGAATTGCTGGGAAGATTCAAAGATCTAATAGAAGGAATGAGATGAGAGAAAACACTCAACAATAGCTACTATTAATAGAATAATAATAACCAAGTTGTGAGGAACTTCGAAAGTTATTAGGTTAAGCCTCCTCCTTCCCTTCTCTCCTACTGTATAGATGGGGTTTCAAATGGAGATGAAGAGAGATCAGGTGAGGTGGGCAGGTTCACATGCGTGTATCAGAGTCAGAGAGAATTCAGCCAGTTCTTCTTGACTGCTTTTTCTACCATGTCTAAGTAGAGCTGCTTGTTTAGGAGTTAGCAAGAGAAGAGAAGGGGTTATCACTGTCCCTGCTGCAAGTTATAACCCAGATCCACCTTCTCCCAATTTTTGTACAAAGAATAAAACATTTGTTGGTTTTCATTTTTGTGGAAGCACCTTCCCTGTCCTGCCCAAGCTTCTCTAACGTGTCCTAGGAAAACCAGTGTGAGTTAGAGTTTGATGTTGGAGAGAGGGCACATGGGCATACAGAAGGACATACTGAGTCTTCAAATGAGTGGTACAGCAAAGATAACTGGGACAAGGCAGTCTGGTGTGTATCTTACCAGCTCATCTGTATGCAGTTTCCTCAAGCTCCATCAGAATAGGGACAATGTCTCTCATACAAAAGACTTTAAATACCTACCTTCTTAGTTTGCTCAAGTCCAGTTTCCAATGACTGTGCTCCCTCTACTGCCATCTCAGGAGCATTACAATTTATAAAGGACAACATTCTTTCCAATAATAATAGGACTTTTTCAGCTATAACTGCATGCAAGACAAAGTGCTGAGATTTACATGCATAATTTACCCAATTGTCAAATGCCCCATAGTATTAAGTATCATTCTTATTTCCAATTGACAAAGAAATTAGGCTTAATGAGGCTCAAGGACCTACCTGGTCAACGGTAATCAGATGGTAAGGTGCGGGTTCTGGAGTCAAACTTAGGACTCTCTGGCTCCAGAAACATTTGTGACCATTTGTCTTTGCTAAAAATCTTATCTGCTCGTACAAGAAAAGTAATAAATTTCTCAGAAACCTATTGAGGAAGTTAGTTGAAGGATCTAAACACAAGTTCCAAAATAGAGAGGCTCATTGTAAAGGCTATTAATTAAAGGTGAGGCATATTCTCTGATTTTCCAGCTTTCCCTGGGAACATATGGACAGTTAGCCATGCATTTAAAAGTCCTGGGTGTGTCAGGATGGTGGCCACATTGCCAACAGAGTTCCAAATCGTTTAGCAAATTATGTGGCTCTATAACATCTTGTTTCTATTGTACATAAGGTGACTGTTTCTGCTGAGTCACAAATTAGAAAATGAGGTCCAACAGAAGGCTAGGATATTTGAAGTATAGACTTGTCCAAAAAAATTCCATGCTTCTGGTCAGTTAAATAACCCTTAACTGCCCTATTCCATTTAATGTATTTTTCATGTGTTGGTCTTTCTCAGAATTGAATATTTAGAGCATCAGACCTAAATGTAATTTTTCTTTGTATTACAGTGCCTGGCATAGAGCAGCTATTTAAGAAATATTTACTGAACTGACAGAGGGCTGAAGGAGTGCCCCTTTACCTTCGTCGGTCCTGAGGAGGGCTTTTTCAGAAGACTCGCCTTGTCCAGGCACTTCATTCTCACTAAGGTTGTCACTACCCTTGATAGTTATAATATCTCACATTTATAGGTTTATAAATGGTTATATAAAGTTTATATGATGATTTGATGTACATCAATTCTGTCTAAACACCAAGTTGAAGAGGGTAGAGGAGGTTATCTTTCCATCTCTCTCTCAAATATTTTAGGGAGAGGACTATCTTTGCTTAGGAAAAGAATTTGGTTAAGCTGCTTGGGATAGTAAGAAAAAGTGAAAAAGACAGCTAAATATGCTCTATTTAAAGACAAATAGAAACTGGGAATGTGGAGCCGATAGCAGAGAAAAGAAGAAAGGAAGGAAAAGAAAAAGATACAAAGGGAGCTAAAGAGGAGGAGAGAGTGGGAGAGAGAAGAAAACATGGCACAAAACTTGCAAAGAATGAAGGGGCTCAGTATAAAATCTCTGCTGGTGCAATCTAATGACATGGCTAATGATTTATATCAAATTACGTTCTGTCTTTGTTGCATACCTCCTCCTCCCTCCTCAGTCTTCAAGAATGACTGGTATGGTTTTTACTGTGGTCATATTGAAGGAAATGAAAGAAAGAAAGGAGTATTAAAAAGTGTGGTATATCTTTCCATTTACATAAGTCTTATTTGGTTTTTTTCATTAATGTTTTGTATAAAAATCCTAAACAGTTTTTGTTAGATTTATATCAAATTACTTTTTATGGCTTTTAAAATTTCAAATTCCAGTTGTTCATTGCAACTAATTTTTGTATACTGACAGTGTATCCTGTGACCTTGCTAAACTCCTCTATTAGTTACAGAATGTTTTTGTAGATTCTTTGGAATTGTCAGCATACACAATCACATTATCTGTGAATAAAGACTGTTTTTTTCCCCTTTGTAATCCGTATGTCCTTTATTTCTTTTTCTTGTCTTATTACCTTATCTAGTTCTTCCAGTGCATTGTCAAATAGGAGTGATGAGAGAAGACACCTTTGACTTGTTCTTGATCTTTGGAGGAAGGCATTCAGTCTCTTACCATTAAGTACATTAACTGTAAGTTTTTCAAATATACCCTTTAATATATTAAGGGTATAAGGTTAAGGAGTTCACTTCTATTCCTTGGTTTTTTTTTGTTTTTGTTTTTTTCTTTTGATAATTTTTATCATGAATGAATGTGGAAATAGAGGGGTTTTTTTTTTGCATCTGTTGATATGGCCATATTTTTTTTTCTTGTTTAGTCTGGTAATCTGACGAATTACATTGATTTTCAAATGTTAAACTAGTCTCAGATTCTTGGAATGAACTCCATTTTGTTGTGAGGTATATTCCTTTGTATATATTGCCAGATTTAATTTGCTATTATTTTACAAGGATTTTCAGCTCTATTTTTATGAGATATTGGTCCATAACTTTCTTTTCTTATAATGTCTGTGTTTTATTTCGTTATTAAAGTAATACTGGTCTCAGAATAGGTTAAGAAGTGTTTCCTCCTCTTCAATTTTCTAGAAGAGGTTATGTAGAGTTTGTATTATTTCTTCCTTAAATTTGAACCATAGATCATGACCTGAGCTGAAGTTGGATGTTTAACCAACTGAGCCACGCAGGTGTCCCCTATTTCTTACTAAAATTTGAAAGAATTCACCAATAAAACTATGTCTCCCTGGAATTTTCTTAGTGGAAAATTTTTACTCCACAAGTTCAATTTCTTTTTTTCTTATTGAGGTATAGCTGGCATATAGCATTATATTAGTTTCAGGTGTACAACATAATGATTTGATATTTGTATATATTGCTAAATGATCATCACAATAAGTTTGGTTAACATTCATCCCCATGAATAGTTACAATTTTTTTTTCTTGCAATGAGGACTTTTAGGATCTACTCTCTCAATTTCTGTATTAGACATAAAACTGTTCTGGATACCTAGTTTGTATCATTCAAAGAGTTTGTTCATCTGTTATATTTGTAGGCATAAAGTTGTTAAAAATATTCTCTTCTTATTATTTTAATTATGATCTATAGTAATGTCACCTCTCTCAATCCTGATATTGGTAATTTGTATCTTTTCTTTTTTCCAGGACAATCTGACTAGAAGTTTATCAATTTTATTGATCTGAAAAAGCAAGCTTCAGGTTTCATTGATTCTCTATATTGCTTTTCTGCTTTCTGCTTCATTGATTTCTGCTCTTGCCTTTATTATTTCCTTCTGCTAACTTTGGTTTCAATTTGCTTTTCTTTTTCGTGTGTCTTAAGGTAGAAGCTTAGGTCATTGATTTTTCTAAGATAAACATAGATGTTTCCCCTTTCCCATTGCTTTAGCTGTATCCCACAAATTTTGATATATTATAGTTTAATTCTCAGTCATTTTGTTCAAAATACTTTCTCATTTCCCTGTGATTTCTTCTATGATGTATGCATTTGTTTTGTTTTGCTTTAGATCTGTGTCACTTAGTTTCCAAATATTTGGAGACTTTTCTAGATATCTTTTTATTATTTATTTTAACTTAATTCCATTGTGGTTAGAGAATTTTTTTAATTTGAGTTATTTTAAATTTATTGATTCTTTTCTTAGTGACATAATATGGCCTATCTTGGTCAATGTTTAGGGTTCACTTAAAAGAATGTGTTCTCTGTAGCTGTTGGGAGGAGTGTTCTGTCAATATCAATTAGGTAAAGTTGGTTGATAGTGGTATTCAACTCTTGTATTTCACTCCAGATTTTCAGCGTATTTCTTCAGCTATTATTATCAGAGAAGTGTCAAAATCTTCAGCCATAATTCTACATTTTCCTCCAGTTCTGTCACATTTTGTTTCATGTATTCTGAGGCTTTATGTTTAGGTGCATAAACATTTAGGATTCTCTTGCCCAATTGATGATTTTTCCCTTCATGATTATGAAATGACCCTTTTTATCTGGGATAAATATTTTTTGCTCTGAAGTCGACTTCATTTGATATTTATATATCCACTTCAGCTTTCTTTGATTCATGTCAGAATGGTATATTCGTTTCCAGATATTTTAACGTATTTATTTTATATTCGAAGTGGGCTTCCCATTGGTAGCAAATAATTCGTCTTGCTTTTTTACTCAATTTGACAATTTCCCCGCTCTGCCTGTTGACAGCATGTACTAAGCGCTGCGTGAGCTAAGTTGTTCCCCCCACTCCTCTCGAGTGGTTTTATTCCCCTAACTGTGGGTAGTTCTCTCACACACATGCACTGATCAGTAACTGAAGAATCAAGGGGAGTGTTCAGCAGTCTCCTATCTGGTGCTCTGCCCTGTGAATTTTGGCCATCTTGGTCTCCCCAAATTCTCAACTCTGTCTTCTCATCTTGGGAGACTGCCAGGGTCTGTTTGAGTTCCCGTTTTCTGTGTTGTGTCCTGGAAACGTTCCCCAGAAAATAAGATGGAGCAGAAAGATGTCTCATTTCTTCACTTCTTCCAGGGATCATTCTCTTGCACTGCTTCTGTTTGCCAATGCCTGAAAACCCATTGTTTCGTATGTGTATTTTTTCTTTTTCTGTTAAGGGAGGAGGATAAACCGACCCCTGGAAGGGCTACCAGATTTAATAAAACAAGACTCTCAGTTAAATCTGAATGTCAAATCAACAGCAAGTACTTGTTTAGTATATGTATGACCCATAGTTATAGTATAAGTATGCCTGAAATTCAAATTTAATGGGTCTTCTTGGATTTTATCTGGCAACCCTAATCCCTGTTCAATCCATCATGTTCAAAGCAGAAGTCCCCAGATGCTCTTTTAAGTGCCAGAGCTATATACTTGTTTGGAAATCCATTCAATTCAGTATGAAATATTTACTGAACTGCTACGGCGTGCTTATCACAATGAGAATGATTCTAGGTCAGAATCTTCTTGAAGATACATCACATTGGCAGAGAAGACAAAATAAGCATACGAAACTATAAGTGCTCAGTTGACCTACAATACTAAGCACAAATGTCACAGGAATTCAGAAAAGTTAAAGGCTAAAATGAACCGAAGAAGTCCGAAAATACGGAGATGTGGTTAACAGAAAGAGTGAAAAATTAAAGAATTGTATTCGGTCAGGGGAAAGGGCAAGGATGTTCTACCTGCCTAAAGAAGGTAAGACTGGCAGCCTTCCAGAGAGTGAGGAAAACAACCTGAACAAAAGATGCTTTGGGCAAGTCATGATAAACAAGGTTAATTGGTACCAGGACATTTAGGAACAGTTGTTCTGTTTGTTCATTGCACAAGGGAGCCCGGTTGGGAGGATGAGTGAGGACTGAAGTCTGAACTGCTCCAGTTCCCAGGACATGAGCCTCTATGCAGGGCCTCATCCAATGAGAGAAAGGGACGCTTTTTTCTAATGCTAAGCTGCTTTGTGGGACATTTAAGGTCCTAGGTGGGAACTTCGGTATCTCCCTTCTGAGTAGTCACAGTACGTCTATACCTGTGACCCAGATTCTCCCATGTTGGAATCACTGTGAGGAAAAGTGGGTGGAGATGTTACAAGGCGCAGCATCTCTGAGCTACAAACATTGTTCTACTGGGCTACTGTGGAATAAAAAGAGTGGGAAGGGACAAAATAAAATTTAATTTCATAGTTTGAAGGAGCAAAGTAGGTAAGCAAGATTGGAGCTGATAGGGTTTTGGATAGAACCCCTCTGAAGTTCAACATCAGCGCTGTGTAGTCTGTCTATTAGCAGAAGGTTATCCAATGAAGAATGGCCCTAAATCCAGTGCTGTAAATTCAAAGGCCTCCTGGAACGGGTAGTTAATGGACTTGTGGAGAACCTTTCTAACAGGCACCTGAAAATCTTTTTTCTCTGGAAAACCTTTCAGGAGGAGCTGCAAATCAAGACTTTTAGGGAAAATGGAATCTCAATTTTGGCATAATTTTTAAAATGTAGACCCCTCTATGTATATCTCACAAAGCACAGTGTAGACTTACACTGTTCCGAACAGATAATGCAGATCTGTAGACGTGAATGCTACTGGTGCGCTTTCTCTGTTCTAAAGCAGTATTTCCGGGGAGCCTGGGTGGCTCAGTCCATTGAGCGTCCAACTCTCGATTTCGGCTCAGGTCATGACCCCAGGGTCATGAGATCAAGCCCTGCGTCTGGCTCCACACTGAGCTTAGAGCCTAAGAGTCTCTCTCTTTCTCTCTCCATCTCTCCCCCCTTCTCTCTTTCAAATAAAATAAATAAATAAATAAATAAATAAATAAATAAATAATAAAATAAAAATAAAGCTTTGTTTCCTAACTCTAACCATGGTACACACTAGCTCCATGACCTCCCCCAAAAAAGAAGAGAAAGAGAAGGGGGAAACAGAGGAGAACCAAGGCAGACATTACTCTATATATCAAGACAGGATGAATGCAAATATTTTGGAAGCCGTAAACCACAACAACTACTTCCTTTTCTCTCCTCATTTCATCAGTTTGATCTTCTTAAAAGGATGAGGCAAGCCAATGCAGACTTAACTGGTTGGAACAATAGGCTCATGTTCAGTTTTATCACCCACATTTCATACTAGTATCCCTGTCTGGAAACTCTGAGGGTTTTTATTACTCATCTCTACGGAAAAAGCCTCTATAAGATCTTCACCAGCTTGGAAATCCTTGATACAAGAAAAAAAAAAAATCCCCAAAGCAAATAACCACCTGTAACAAATAAATGATTTGTGAAAAAAATGTCATTGGAAGGGTGAATCATTCTTTCTTACATATATAGAAATTATCAAGGACTGTGCAGTCAAAAATGAAGAATTGTTGGGGCTCCGGGGTTGCTTAGTCAGTTAAGTGCCTGACCGGCTCAGGTCATGATGTCACGGTTCGTGGGTTTGAGCCCCGAGTCGGGCTGTGTGCTGACAGCTTAGAGCCTGGAGCCTGCTTCAGATTCTGTGTCTCCCTCTCTCTGCCCCTCCCCGACTCACGCTGTCTTTCTCTGTCTCAAAAAAAATAAACATTTGAAAAAATTTTGTAAAAAGTGAAGAATTGCTATCTTCTTTCTCTGAAGAATTGTTCGACTTCTCAAATCGTTGCTGATGAGGGGGCAATAAATGCATGTCTTACCTTTTCGGCTACTGCCTGGGTCGATCCTTCTGTGTGGACTACCAAGTTCCTGCTTAGTTTTATACTCTATTAGAGCAAAGGGGGAAAGTCTAACACAAAACTAACAACACAGTTTTTAATGGAAAAGTGCTATTTTAAGGACAGCCAGTCCTATCACATAAAGCTGTCTATATTGGTCAAGTTGTAAAGGTTTTCTTTTCCTTAGTTTGAAGGCTAGAACCTTAACTGAGCACCAGAGGGTACTCTTCTCACAGGGAAGCCAACTGGCAGGGAGATGAAAAATGAAGGCTTCTGAGTTTCCTTCACATGTAAAACAGATGAATGGTATTCTCTAGGCTTTTCTCATTCGGGATTGTGTAATGGCCTTGACCCTGACATATCATGGTGTTTACAGAATTAATAAACTAGGCCCCATGAACTTGCTCTGTGGCTCTGGCAAGGGTATGGGATAGTGCTTTACACCAGGATGGATGTAGGGGGAAGGAGAGGGGAATGTGAACAATAATACTTAGGTCAAACGATTACAGAGATTTATTCCTGGTTTTGCTTAACTCGAATACCTGAATGGTGACATTGTTAGATTCATATCTAGGTGAGATCTGAGCCAGGAATTTGGTCAATTGAGATAAAACCTTTCTCTGCACTGTATTTATTTAGGGTTGTCAAGTTTACACAGAGTGGTAATGCCAAGGTATCAAGGATCTCTTGCCTTTCCATAACACTTTCCATAGCACTCCCCAAGATATATCATCAGAGTAAAGGTGGTGTACTTGTTACACAAATGCACCTTCGAGACAAGTCCTCTCGTTGTCCCCTCCAGATAAGTGACCACTTTTAAATCCTCTTTTTGGAAATTCTAGAGCCACTACTGCTTATTGGCTGGTTGACTGGCTGCTTTTTTCAGAGAATGTTCTCTAATAACCCAATTCACTTTTTATATAAAGGCAAGGTCTCTGCATTCACTACCTTATTTGCTACAGGGAGTAGAAAAATTTGCAAGGAAATCACAAGAGAAGTATTAATCTTTAACAAATGTTGTTATGATATAAATGATTAATAATCATTCATTACACAAAATAACATCCATTCTCAAATCCTGACATCCGTGGTAATGTACTGAAAAGCTATCCTTTCAAACTCCCTTTTCAGCCACATTCAATCTGCAGATTCTCTCGGGGTGGAAAAGCTGGTCATGTGTGGTCGTATCAGATGTAACGTGAAACTTGACGTGATTGCATAGTGGTAACTTGGACCAGAAGCGCATTGTCGTCTTGCCCACACTCTGCAATACTACCTCATTGTAAACAAGATGTCTGGCTTACTTGGGACATCCTTTCAAAATGTTTAAACTAAAATAAAAGCTGACATCATAGGGGAAGTCTGTATTCCCCGTGTATTTCTAACTTTGTATGCCATTCCCAGAGAAAGCCACTGGATGTTGCTTAACGATGATAACAATGGATCACATACAGTGGTTGGCAAAGGGAAAAAAAAAACAATTAGTCATCCAGTCAACTCATCTTCCCGGCAAAGGGCAGAATACTTAGATAGGGAACCTAACACTCTATTTAAGGCAAATGGCCAAGTATTAAGAACTACACTGACATCGTTGTCTCCTCTAGCAAAACTGACCGAGCACCGAATCTGTGTTAGTTGGCTGCACCCATGCCCTACTTGATTCCTTAAATGGAAGGTTCCAGTACAGTGCTGCTCTTTTCTTTGGAGATAGCCAATAGAGTAAATGTTGTCTGGTGGAAGGTACTTAACTCTTATAAATGATGCCTGTGCAAAACTCAAGGTCAGGTTACTACAGAGAATACCTTGACAAGCCAAGGCCAACACAGAGGAAAAGTCCTGGAGAGTCCTCCTCTCTGGAGAGTTTATCACCTTTGCTGTGAACTGTATTGTGTAAACTCTGGCTCAGAAAGGGCTATTGTTTCAGCCTTGCTTATTCACCTGATTGAGTTTATTCAAAAGCACAGCTGAAATGCGTGGTTTCTCACCCTGAGACTTTGGTTTTTATACTAATTGGAGAGTCTACCTTGTTCCTAGGTATATTTCGTTTTAAGCTCAACTGTATATGTAATTCAGACTCTCAAAGTAGATTTTTTGTAATATTTGAGGGTGGGAGACTAGAACTATCCAGAATGGCTGCCAGATTCCGATTTCACTTTGGGCTTTGTTGTGAAGAACATAGAAGTCTCCATCCAGCAATGTTTTATTCCTCATTGTGACCCAGGCTCTTGGGCCCATGGTGGGACCCCAGTCAGGGCACTCAATCTCTCTGGCTCTCTCTTTGGAATGCTGAGTGGTAAGGACCATGTAAGCCACTTTCAGTGGCCTCTTCTATCTATGGAAGATGTTACTGAATAAAGACAACATGTGTCCCCGCTTCTAGTTGTATCCATAACCCTGGACCCCTGGACCTCCCAGTTAGCCTCGGACACCTAGTTCCTTTTTTTTTTCCTTAAGCAACTTGGGAGTTGAACTTCTATCAGAAGCAGCCAGTTTTTGCCTGATTGGTAGAGTATCAATATAGTACCACACTATGGACTAGAAATAAGGACAGAGAACCCAGAAAGAGAACGGGAAACAGACAGTAGATTGTTTTTAAAGAAGCTGTATTCAAAGTTACAAGGAGTGTGACTTACTTCACAGTGAACTCGCTGAATTGGTTGACGTTTTGCAGGGTTACATCTGTTACTCTTTAACATTTCATGGAGGACTGAGGAAGTGCCAGCACACTGGGAAAAGAGCCAACATGAAATGGTTGTATAATAAAAGGGAAAAAGGTTGAGTTCTGAAAGTTAAAGACCGGTAAGCTCAAGTTCTATAGCAAGGGGAAGAAATGCCACAGTGAATGATGTGAGTAGAACGAGGTATTGACTTTACATGAACTACGTTTTCCCCCCACGCCAATCTAATATTTTAATCTATTGACAAACGAGGGGCAAATTATAGCTGGGTGTCAGACCTGGAGCTGGTGGTGCAAATCCCACAGCCCAGCCAGAGAGGCCACGAGAAGACTGAGAATTCCAGGTCAGAGGAATGCAGATAGAGACCAGAACTGGGGACATATTTGTGCCAGGGGTCTAGAACCAAGATTAAGACAATCTAAGATGCCATGCCGTTTTCTGTCCCTTAAAAAATTGCATTTTCAAGCATGGGCCTATGAAGATTGCTCCTTTGAGAATAAAGAGCCGTCACCAGGTGACTGCTTTGCACGTTGTTAATTATTCATGTGTCACTCATTCACTCGCTCATTCACCAAACACTTATTAAATGCCTTGTTTTTGAAAGGTACCTTAATAGGTGTAAGAAAATAAAAATGATGAACAGTTGGTGAGGTTTCTCCCCAGTGACAACAGCTGCATCAGGGAGCATTTGGATTATGATCTCATCAGTACAAACTGTTCTATTTTAAAAATTACCAAACTAAGTCAATTACTTTTTCCTCTACTTTGAAAATTTGATACAAGATAGGACAAAAATTCAAAAAAAAATAATGTTTCAAACAGCTCTTTTCATCACAACTTGGCTCCTTTTTAACTTAAAAAAATTTTTTTTTTAATTTATTCATTTTTGAGAGATAGAGTGCAAGTGGAAGGAGGGGTGGAGAGAGAGGGAGACACAGAATCCCAAGCAGGCTCCAGGCTCCGAGCTGTCAGCACAGAGCCTGACGTGAGATCGAACCCATGAACCACGACATCACGACCTGAGCCGAAGTCAGACGCCTAACTGACTGAACCATCCAGGTGCACCTCCTTTTTAACTTTTTTTAAACTTACAGTTTAAAGTATGGTTCCACCCTTGTCTGTAGGTCCCAGATTTCTAATTTTTTTTTAACTTACTGCTTTATACAGTTTCAATATGTTGCTAACTAGTACCCTGTTCCTACCAACTAAAAGTGCCATCTTTCATCTGCAACTTTGTTTTTTTCACAGTCAGAAGCAAAACAAACATGAAACAAAACATATGGGGAAAAGATTATTTCAGACTTTTCACTGTTCACTTCTATTTTTACTTTTCTCATAAATCAGTAAACTGTTATTCTTCCAAGCATGTTTCTACATCACTCATTTTCTGGGGCTTTTCATTCCTCTATATGTTCTTTTGCATAATAACTCATTAAATAAATCTCATTTACAGATCTCTGACAAGCTTGTATATCTTGAACTCTCATGTTTCATTATGAACTTGATGTAAAACATCCAGTTTGAATACATTTTAAGCTGTTACTAAATAATTTCCTTATACCTGAATACAGGTGTCTGTAAGATAAGTCAGCGGGTGGTTTATTTATTCATCTATTAATTCAGTAAATTACTGAGAACCAGCAGAAACAATGAGCTGCATTAAGTTAAAACCAGGTGGAAAGTCAACTTGGTCAAGACATGTCCCTGCCATCAAATTTGATCCCAATTGCTGGAAGAGACAAATGTTAACATTGAACAAAAATACCTCAAAACAGGTAATTTGCGACTTGTATCGGGTAATTTGAACAAACCAAGGAAGGCTGGGTGGAGATAAACCCTAAATGGTGGTTGGGATTTTTTTTTTTTTAAGTAAGCATCACACCCAGCATGGAGCCCAATGTGGAGCTTGAACTCACAACCCTGAGATCAAGACCTGAACTGAGATCAAGAGTCAGACGCTTAACCAACTGAGCCACCCAGCTGCCCTGAGATTTTTGAGAAGGGCTTGGAAAAGACATCATAAGTGAAGAGAAATGTGTCAGTATAAAGTGAATAGACAAGAAAACACTGTGTTCGGGCAAGGTAAAGCAAGGCACATCAGCAGAAGCTAAAGCTCCATATTAGCAAGTAGAAGATAAAGCCAGCGAGCAGTGAGCGTTGTGGTGTTTTGAATGTCAAACTCATGAATTTGGAGGATTTCTATGGCCCAGTTGTCCTCCCCTAACTTCGTTCTCAGCCACTCCAACCCGTCCTTAAAACTTTTGCCAAAGTGAATCTCCTAAAAGATAAAGTTAACATATAGCCCCTCTGTTGAAGACTTTTCAGTGGGTTTCTTAAGCCCGCTCAAGAATGGGTATCTATGAGACTGTTCACAGCTGAGCAACAAAATGAAGGCTCCCTCTGGCTGAACTTGGCCCGTTAGGGTCCCCTGTGACCCTGTCTGGGATTGTACGTAGCTGGGTAAATGAGACCACTCTTTAGCCCAAGCAATCGTCTCAGACAAAGATGGACAAGGGCCCTACAACCCATCATGTCATGGCAAACAGGCCAAGAGAGCTCTCCAGGAGCTGAGCTCCTGGGACACTTATGCCACGGAACTGGATATCGTTAGCCTCACTGAACCCAAACGGACCTTTGCATAACTATGTCAAATTCACATTGTCAATGCATTTAATTTCAGTGAAACATCCATTCTATTGAATTTATGTTGTTTATTTGAATTTTAGAGATTATATTTTCATTATAATTTGACTTTAAAAATTTGTGTTGTACGTGTTGGAAAGTAGAGGTGGGTGTATGTCTTAACGAATTTTTGTCTAGTTTTATATGTGCACACTTAAGTAACATTATGATAAAAATAATTTAAGTAAACAGTGAATTTTACATAATCATTTTACTTTAAAGGAGTTGTGTATGTTATCCAAATAGGGAACATAGCATTATCTCATTTGGTCTTAAAATAATCCCTGCAAGATAGTTATCACTATCTGCATATTATAGATGAGGAGACAGAGAGTGAGAGGGTCCAAGTAACTTAGGCAAAGTGGTGATTTTAACCCATCTCTGTTTGATGTCATTTCCTCGGCGCACACAGATTCAAAAGTCACCTTCAGGGGGGCGCCTGGATGGCGCAGTCGGTTAAGCGTCCGACTTCAGCCAGGTCACGATCTCGCGGTCCGTGAGTTCGAGCCCCGCGTCAGGCTCTGGGCTGATGGCTCAGAGCCTGGAGCCTGTTTCCGATTCTGTGTCTCCCTCTCTCTCTGCCCCTCCCCCGTTCATGCTCTGTCTCTCTCTGTCCCAAAAATAAATAAAAAACGTTGAAAAAAAAAAATTAAAAAAAAAAAAAGTCACCTTCAGGGACATGAGAGTAAAATTTGGGAATGAGGGTTTCTAAGACATAGAAGCAGAAAAGTACAAGAACTTAGACTCATCCACAAAACCGATTTCTAGGCTGCATCGCTTCAAGAGAAAACTATGGATTATAGTCTCATTAAGCAAGGAATTCTGTTGGATGACTTCATTTCTTCTCTTACCCACTGAATTCTGATTGCTTAACAGATTTCGACTCCCCAAACATTTCAGTTTCGAGAGCTAAGTTGAAACAGTGAAGAATTCTTTGACATTTGGAAGGAAATGCCTTTTATAGCGATAGGTGCCTATTTCCCCAAACACCAAAAGCAGACTTCAAACACCATCCCCGTGGCTGCTCTTTTCTGTCCACGTCTCTTTCAAAAACAAGTAACAGCAGCAACCAAAACCCAACAAAATTGGCTCTAGCCTGCTTGGAGTTGAAGCCAGATCTGTTCTTGGTTTCCCAAGCCAAAGTGGGAGATGTAGTTAGTTGAGTTCTAAGCCCTTCACAGTGCTAAAGAACAATGGAGTGAGAGTTTCAAAATTAAAACCATGCGTTCAGTAGTAAACAGCTCCAACTGGTGCTTGATTACTAACTAGATGTTCTATTTCTGACATGATTTGAGCAAACACAGGAAACCTCATAGGCGTGGATGGAGAGATGTTTTCCCTTTCAGGACAAAAAAGAGCAACATCGGATGGAGTTATGATCATCGTGATTCTTTTTTAAAATTAAAAAAAAATATTTATTTATTTTTGAGAGAGAGAGAGGCAAAGAGAGAGGGAAACAGAATCCGAAGCAGGCTTCAGGCTCTGAGCTGTCAGCACAGAGCCAGACACGGGGCTTGAACCCACAAACCGGGAGATCATGACCTGAGCTAAAGTCAGATGCTCAACCAACTGAGCCACCCAGGTGCCCCTGATCTTTGTGATTCTGGACACCATCAAAAGCCAATGGCTTTGAAGGGGTTCTCATTTTTATGGCCTCAGAGGGAGCCCTTTTCTTTCCCAGGAGTCCTCTCCAGAGGGAGAGGCTGTGTAGAGTTTTCCTGAAGGTAATGAATGTCAGCACATTGCCAGCTAGGCCACGTGTTCCTTTCTTATCAAATGAAACTGACCTTTCTGACCCAGCATGCTCTCCTTATTCATCACTGTGATTAATTTCAAGTTCATGGTGATGCAGGTTTCTAGATGAATTGCATGGTTCACTCCAGATGGTAAATATGTACCTCTGGCATCTCCTCACCCTTCTGGAGAGGTCATGTGCTAGCATACAAGAACGAAGGCTTTTAAAATAGTTGGCTTACACTCAGATCTGCACCCTACAAAACACTCTGCCCAGACTAGTCTCTGTCCTTTCAGCTGGCAGAGATCTTCCCCTTCCTACTCATTTTCCATTAAATGCCAAGCGACTCAAGGGAGTTATGAGCAAAATGAAAATGTTTAGCACATAATTCAAGATTTTAAGGTTGTTTTTTTTTCAGCCAGTGGAAGAACTAGGACTCATGAGAATTCTCGAATTGACATTCACTAGGCCCCAAAATCATGCTTATCCTCTAGAAATTTCCAAGTTAATTTTCCTGATGCATGCTACTGCATTTCCTCTAGCGAGCGAAAATCTTGTTCCGTTGGTCATCACTGTCAACAGGGACAAAATATGCAAAACAGATTTTACATATTTATACAAAATTTGCTGGTCAGAAATTGCTCTATGTATATTCATTTCTGCATCAGGAGGATAGTTTCAACACCGATTGTACTCAGAGTTTCCCCCCGCAAGCTTTGTTGGAGGCTATAAGTGGTTCAGGTCATGGAGAATAAGTTAATTCACATTTCTGTCTTCTCCCTTTTCAAAATTAAGTTTTCATATCTAGGCATTTTCTTAGGATTCCAAATAAAAAGGAAGGAGATTGTTCTTATGTGCATCTGGGCAGTTCAAATACCTACATGGACGAGTGGCTGCTTCAGCCCATCTGTCGTCTTTGCAGCCCACAACCATCACCTCCAGAAGCCTCTGCTGAGGTTTCCATGGAGCTTTGGGAAAAACCTGATTGGAGCCTGTAGAGGATCTGTGGATATAAACGTGGCCGAAGACAAGACACTGACAATCTGGGAGCAGAGTGTGGGGATGCAGAGACCTACCCAGGGCTGGCCCACCCGCCCGGGACGCCCCGGTTCTGTAGCTGTTGCTCACCTATTACACGCCACTCCTCAAATTCACTGACAACACACCTACTGAGTGCCTCTGAGATCAGTGGGAAAGAGTCCTTGTCTTCAAAGAGCTTGCGGTCTAATGGGGAAAGTAGGAGCTTTGTAATAAGCTAACCATGTCTGAAGGAGGCGAAAAGACACCAGGGAGGTGATTTTTGAGCTAGGTTTTGAAGGCCGAGTGTGAGATTGCTACAAACAAAAGAGGGAACCGCATGTACAAAGACGAGGGGCTGATCTGCTCGGAAGGGGTATGAGATCTTCGGGGGCGGGGTGGTCCTCGTAGAGGTGGCAAGTCAGGTTGGCCAGATCAGGAAGGCCTGTGGTTTCATACAGAGAGGAAGAGGTGGGGTGAATAGCCATAGTGTTGAGAATAGACCCAGGCGGGTGGGTTTTAGAGGGAGAGAGGCCAGGTTGAGGGTTTTGCCGTAGTCTCAGCAGGTGTTCATGATGGCTGGGAATAAGGCAGTGGCAACAGGATGAGAAGGGAAAAAGCCACTTCAGAGATTGTTTTTGAGGCAGAGATTGGATGTCAATGAGTGAGAAATCCACAGAGGTTTCTAGTTTGGGGGAGTAAGCTGATGGCAGCCATTCTGAAAGGGGCTTCTCTCTCACTCACACACGCTCTCTCTGTCCGTTTGTCTCTCCCAGTCCTCTCTCTTTCTCCACCTCTGTTCCATCTCTTTGTCTACTCCTGTTGTTCCCTGTGATATTCCTTCTCTTTGTCTTTCATTCTCTTGTGGTGCCGGCTTCTCTCTGCATATCAGCTCTGCTCTCCTCTGTAACGACCAACTTCTTCACTATCCACATGTGCTCTGCTCCTTGGTAACTTCAGATGACAAGTCCCTTTGACATTGCATAACCCTGCTCAGTCCAATTAAATTCTGTCACTTTCCATTGCACTGCTCATTATAAAGTTCATTCCATTTTTCTTCATTCAAATTTGCAATAGAATCTAATTAGACCAGCTCTTCTTTCTATGCTAGCCCAGAGAGTCTTTGGTCCTGGACGCTTCTCAGAACAACCTAAAGGGCTTAAAAAACAGTACAGTGCATGGGTCCACCCTAGGCCCACTGAATCAGAATCTTTAGAGATGTAATGCATAGCATGCGCATTTGCTTTAAAGTTCTGCTGGTGATGCTGATGTACAAATAGGACTGAATCCACTGCCTTACGTGACAAGTCATGAATCATAATTCATAGCACAGACCTTGGCTCAGGGGCTCGTAACGATTCCAGTTTCAACTGGAGGGGGTCGGTGGAGTGGCCTGGAGGGTCACACTATGCAAACATGGCCATCCAGGGGTTGTGAGTAGGGAGAGCCTCTTAGAATAGCCTGTGGTCATACAGACGCCATGAAATGTGTTTGCTAAATTGGTCTTGTGAGGGGTAAAATGTGAAAGCATGCATTTGCAGTGACTTCCCATGGGTTCTGTGGTAGGATGCAGAGGAGGGGCCCCTAGTCTCGATGGGAGGAGTATGGGATAAGGAGGTGACTCCTAAGTTGAAGCTTGGGGGAACACTAGCAATTCATCTGCTGAACAAGATGAGAAATGGGACCACAGGCAGATGAGAATAGTGTATTCAAAGCAAAGAGATTTTTGTGCAGAATGGCATTATAAATTCGTACTTCGAGCGTCCGTGGCCACCCTTCCTAGACACATGGTAAAAAGCTCAGAAAACTCCTTAATTTCTTTGTCCTGGAGGTCTGTTACGTTCCTGGCAGAACTTGTAGAGATAGTCAATCCAGAATGGGGTGCACTATAAGGGGGGCGTGAGAAACTAGACTGGAGAGGTACGCAAGGGCTCCATTGTGAAGCTTCATGGTCACTTTAGTAGAACACTAGCTACCATTTATCAAGCAACTACATGCCAGGCACTTTATGTACATTACTTCCTTTCATCCTCCCAGAACTCAAAACGTCAGGATTTTTACACTCATGTTATACGCCTGGAAACAGAGGCTCAAGTAGCTCAAATCTACTTGTCACAGTCACAAAGCTAGAAAACAGCAGAGCTGGAATCTGACCAAGTCCTCAGCCTTAAAGTGTAAAAAAGGGAGGGGAGGAATGCTGTATTTAGAAATGAAAGAAAAAGAAATATTTATATGTATAAGATATTGCATAATGGGGTCATTTCAGCCCTCAAATGGTTTAAAATATTCATAATCATATCTGTATGGGTAAATGTTATAAATACTCTGAATCTCATATTTTTGGTCTTTTCAAACACCCTAGCAAGATAGAGAATATTTTCATTAAGCAAAACCTGGTGTGTACACCCAGAATGCAAAGTAAGTAAATAAAAGGGAAGTTGTGCAGGGTACTTGGAAGAGGGAGATCAATGAGGAGCCAGCATCCTTCCATCTCCCCTGTCAACTACTTTCCCTAAATTCACGAACTCCATGGCTCTAGCCTATAGCCCACAATAATTTCTAGAATCTTGAACATTTTTCTACATACCGTTCAAGCCTGTGGATCCAGGAAGCAATCAAATATCGTGTGCGGGTGACAGAGTGTACCTTTGCCAAGGTGGAATGGTGTGGCTGTGCGGGAAGGCTCTGGCCACCTGGTAGACCCACTCCTGTGTTGTCACGGGTGCTCCTGTGACCTAGACGAGGGCAGAACCAATCATGGACCTGATTTAGTGCCCACTACTAGGACAGCCATCTTTTCTCAGAGCCGCAGAAACAAACAGTGAGCTTAAATCTTGTTTTGGATGAGAACTCACCAAGACTGTCCTTGGTGAAGTCCCCAGTTAGCCACAGCACATGATAAAGTCACCCAGGGCAATGTCCCATTGCTGGTCCTCTTTGCTTGTTTTAAGATTCTTCTCAAGGAGGAAGCATGCTAAAGTAATTCACACATGTTTAAATGTAAATTATTTTATGTGGCCAGCACAAGCCACCCCTAAACCCTTGTTCCTTTTGGGAAGTAAAGAAGTTTTAAGCACAGCACCCTATGGTGACTGGTGTCCTGAGGAGTCTCTGAGGGAGTGGAGTTTTAGCACCCAAACTGAGAGAGTCCTAGGAAAACAAGACAAATTGGCCACCTTCTAAACCCACCATACCACAAAACTTTAAGTGTTAACTGACCACACTTAGGGCCAGATACTGCTTTGGAGTTCACAGACAACAAATTACTTTTATGTATATTAAATGTGCTCTTTAACAACCAAGTCAAAACATTTGTCTTGCGAACTCAACAAATACATTCATTGTCTCAATGTAAAGAAATAACTATAATCCAATTAAATATGCTTGAATATTCACTTATTATTGGTGATGGTTAATTTCATGTGTCCACTTGTCTAGGTCACAGAATCCATATATTTGGTCAAACATTGTTGTAGATGTTTTCACGAAGGTATTTTGGATGAGATTAACATTTAAATTAATAGGCTTTGAGTAAAGCATACTACTCTCCCTAATGGGGGTGGGCCTCGTCCAATCAGTTGAAGGCCTTACAAATAAAAAGGACATATACCCTCTGATAAAAAAGAAATTTTGCCAACAGACTGCCTTTGGACTCAAACTGCAATTCTCCCATGGGTCTCTACCCTGCCAGCCTGCCCCGCAGATTTTGAACTTGTATCTCCACAGTTGTGTGAGCCAATTCCTTAAAAGAATTATCTCCTCTCTCTCTCTCTCTATCTCTGTCTCTCTCTCACACACACACATGCACACACACACACACACACACACACACACACATATCCTTTTGGTTTTGTTTCTCTGGAGACCCCTAACAATGTACTGTTAATGCAGCATTTAAGTCATCTTTTCCAAATAATTAGTTTTACAATTACTAGAAACTAATAACCTGATAATGTTGTTTATTTGAACCTTTATAAATTCAGAGGTATTTTCTAGCATTGCCCTAAAATCTTGTAGCAACTGCTCTTCATTCCATAAGTATTTATTGAGTCCTCCCATAGCTCATCACACATCTTTGTATTTTGAATACACAACTAGCCTACTACCTAAGCAAAAACTGTGGGGGTGCTGTGTAGGGAGATCCTTTACAGACACCCAGCTGAGGTCACTGAATCTTGACTTGTCACATAGACTGAATTAATCTGGACTCTGGGTTTATTGTCTTTACTGAGTCCCAAGAACAGTCCTTTCCATGGCTATCTGAATCTCAATCCAGTGGTTTATCAGTGGAGACATTCCAATCCTGAACAAAGCTCTAGTCTGTCCTCTTCTTCAATTCAGATTTCAAGCACTCATTGATGTCTGTGTGGGGGGGTGCGGCTCTGTGTATATGCATATCCACACAAAACATTTGAGTTCTTATTTAACACAAACTGTGCAACGGTCTTCTCATTTTCTTTATTCTGCCTCCTGGTTCTAAGGCAGCTGATCTTGTTAACAAGAGGTCTGTTCTTCCCTCAGTGACTGCATTTCTTGGAGAAAACTTGGTGAGCAAGCATCTGCCCCACTGCACATCAAGGACGTTCCAGACTTTGAGCCAGTTTATACCCTCAGGGCAGCACGTGCAGGCTCTTCTTGCTTTTCTTAGAACCAACGTTGGAATCAAGAACTGGTTCTTGAATTACTCCCAGCTTCCCGTATTCACCCTCCCCTGATCTGTGCTTCCCTAGTTATGCTTTACCATGAAATACTGTTTGGACTGGTTTCATAGAAACACCTTGATTCTTCCCTCGATGACGGTAAGCATTGTGACAGAGTCTGAGGGTATGAGTGATGATGGCAACAGGGTAGCTGTCATTTCACACGCAGCCCAAAGAAGAGGGAAGGAGAGGCTGTCATGATCCTTTTCTTGGGCTGCTCAGATCTGATATCCTGACTTTATTAACCATATGATAATAAGTTCTTACTTTTCCCATAAGGAAAAAAATACAAGTTCAGGTCTTTAAGGTAATGGCCCATTGCAATCCCTTAAAAGGCTTAACGAAGGTTAGCAAATCAAGCTATAGCCTTTGCGGCTGCAGCTGATCCCAGGGCAGCACAGATACTGGTGAGTCACGGTGTCCTTAACACCCATTCTAGATTTTCCTTATCTTTGACAAACATTTTGATCTGGCTCAGTTGCGTGCCCCATGTGGTGACAGAGACCTTCACCCCTGAGGGGTTTCAGCCCTGAGTTGTTAGTCTTATTTAATCATTCTTGATGCAACTTCCGTTAATAGAGATTATTAGACTCAGTAATAAGAGAAGACCAAGAGAAGCCCCAGGGAATCCCCTGGGTTCTAGATAGACACACCTGCGTGTAGCAGCAGCCCTCATTCTTCAAGGGAATCATCATCGATCATGCCTTCCAGCACAGGAACTCCTTTTGTTGCCTGTAGGTTCACTGACATAGGGAGCCCAAAGTGGCCAGATGGCAGTTGTAGCCCCCAGTTCAGTGAAACTTATGGCAGAAGAGTTCCTGCCCTGAGATCTAAGACCTCTAAACTAGCAGAGACTAAGTTTGTGGAGATGAGAGTCTCAAATTCTGCAATTGTATCTGTGAGTCACTTGGATTTGTGGTGAAACAGAGTTAATCCTATTTCATATGGGTTGACAATCTATCTATCTATCTATCTATCTATCATCTATGTATCTATCTGATCAATTACACCAGGAAGGACTATACCCCAAGCCCACAAGCTGTTGTCCCTTTGCTGGCACTTTAGCTGAGACTTCTACAGGCCATTCCACTATTCTATCAAGGTGGATGCTTCTGAGCGATGAAATACACGCTAAAACTAGTGAACTACACAGTCATGAGCCTGGTATTACACTTCCTTTGCTGTAAAATAAGTCCTTTACTCTGAGCAAATGTCATTTATCTGTGAGTAGGTCAGACATTTTGTAGGTCCTTAGATGGTAGTGTTTGCAGAGTTACTGTGGGCAGGAAGGCAAACCTGTCTCCAGAGTATCATTTCAGGTAAGTATGAATCACTGATTTTACTAAGGGATCTGATGTAACTGACCTGCTACTAGCTGACTGGCAGGTCTTTCCAAGACTGAGGCCATGTCAAATACTCAACGTCATTCTCTGATCCTGGAAGTAGAGAATTCAGTAGCAGCAGGAGCTAGATCTGCCTTAGTGAGAGGGAGCCCATGGGTTTTGATCCATGCTTAGTTTCCATCCGTGGCACCATGGCTTCATGGCCCCATGGCAAACAAAGGCACTAGATGACTCAATAAGCAGCTGACCAATTCATTGTCTACTTGGTTGTTGAAAGCTTTGTACAAGATAGTTGATCTCTAGTAGGTTTTAATATGTGATAAAAGATCTGCATGTACTGTGTTCACTCCCATTAGCCTATGTACATACATTTCTGCTGGCCATTCTTGTCTCATGTCTCTGTGCCTTGTTCCTCGTAAGTACTGATCATCTTATCAAATCATTTCCCACTGATCAGGAGTCAGGATATATCCTTTCCTCAGGCTACTTCTCCTTCAATATGAAATGGATAATCACGTGTATTGCTCTTAAATCTGCCCAGTGGGAAGATTTCTTTTAACCACTTGCCTTCTGGGGCAGTCTCGAGGAGGGCTTTTGTACGGTAGTGGCTCAGTCCTGGCTAGGACCAACATATTACACCTACATATTTGTGAACCATATCCAAGTCCTTCCTACCTCTGTCAGTTGGCCACAGGGAATCCCCAGTGATGCCATAGATGTAGAGTAAAGGAAAGGTAATGGTACAACAGAGTTAGGGGAAACGAACCTGGGCCGCTTGTCTATATAATTTACTCAGGAGTTCTGGACTGACTTCAGTCTAATCCTGAATGTACCCCTTCCATTTTGGAATGGACTACTGTCATACCCATGTGGCCTTAGACTTGGTGGATCTGATAACACTCAGCTCACGACGGGCAGCTCTATTTCATAGTCATTTGGTATTCCATGATGAGGACTAAATTTTTATTTGTGAAAACTGTCATGCTATCTAAGTAGGGACTTGTTCTCTCCCACAAAAGATATGGCCTTTACTCCCAAATCTTTAAGTATCTGTTTTATGATTCTTCTAATGAGACTTTTAAGAAGTTATATACAATATTCTTACCCACAGACACCTTTAGAACTTTCAAACCAGATGAGTCATATGGCTTGCGTGGCAGGACAGCTTTCACTGCAGCCTGAACTTGCTACAGGTCCCTTCTTCCTCTGGGCAACATGGAAATTGGCCCTTCCTCTGTACGTAAATATAGTTAGATAAAATGAGAGAGAGAATCCGACATTCTAGCGGGTTGCCTATCCATCTCACTGCTGGGAACGTCCTGATCTTCCATCACCGGCGGTCCGTGTGGATCAAGGCATTCCCCTGGCCAACGGGGCAGATCTTGAGGAGCACAAGTGTCCTCATATAAGACTTCAGATGAGATCACTGAAATGTCTCAGGACAAGTAGAAGTCCTTCTCTTCTGGGGAAGGAGAAAGGGCTGTTTCTGCTAGCCGGGAGGGGCCTGGACTCTTGGACCTTCACAATGATCAGGCTTGTCTACTCATATGCGCTCATTCCAGGTCTCAGTCTCCTGCTCCTTCCCTATTAGGGCTCTCACTTTGACATGGGAGCGTTTGGAGGCTGTGCATTTTGTCTCCTTTGTAGGTTTGCCATCCAGAACATGTGATCCTGGACATGATTTTCTTCCTTGTGTTTCTTGCATCTGCAGGAGACAAGCTGCGTAGAAGCCCTTTGGCTTTCACAGCATGCTTTAAGTGGGCAATTAGCTTCTCTGAGCCTGTTAATTCCTTTTTTGCAAATCTTCCAGTGCCATCAAAAGCAGCCATCCCACAAGACAATCCTTATAATTATCATTTCTCCTTTACTGATGAAGGACAGCAGCCACGTGACGTACCAATATCTTGCCAATTAAACCCAGGTGAACATTTTAGCAACTGTGACATCAGTGCATTCCAGGGATGAGTGATGCCCAGTTTACCACCATATATGGGGTCCCAGAATTCTATCCTGAAGGTCTGCTTTCTAAGGGCACTCCTTGTACCACTGTCTTGGCCTGGATTCCTTAGAAAACAGGACCTGAGGCAAAATGTTGTTATGTTAACACTCGGCCGAAATCCCAGGGGAAAAAGAGAAATAATGCAGGGAAGGAGGAAGAGTCATCACAGGGAAGTTCATGACCAAGCTAGGCAGAGCTTCACTGCAAACACATTAGTTGCTCAGTCTTGAGCAGACATCTCCAGAGGTACTATACAAAAGTAATTGCATTTGGAACAGTCTGGGGGGGTGGGGAGCAGGAGGAGGGCAAACAACTTAAGCACAGATGGTCTCTCGTTTCTTGTCTCCCATTGGTCAGAATTCATCCATTGTGTCAATTTCCCCCCAAGTCAAGTGGCATCAATACCGCCTCCAGGAAGCCACTGGAGCTTCCGAAGGCCCAATCCAGGCAGTGTGTGGTCACAGTGTCTGTCTTCCTCAGTTAGCTGTGTCTGTTAAAGCTTCTCAGCTTGTGGTGATGACTCCAGCATCAGCTACCAGGCCTTAAGTCTGCAAGAATGGGCAGGAGGCTGCTAGGCCTTCCTGGTTGGCCTTCCAAAGCCAGGCTCTGGAAAATAGGTGAGAAGGAGTGGATCTGGGTGGCACATAAACCGGGCCTAGTATATTCATTTTCCCTTCGAGGAAATAAAGCTTGATTTTAAAGTTAAAACCCCCTTTGTTTTTAAAGTGTATTTATTTATTTTAAGAGAGAGGGAGAGCATGTGCATGCAGGGGAGGGGGAGAGAGAGAGGGAGAGAGAGGGTCTCAAGCAGGCTCCATGCTGTCAGTGCAGAGCCTGACGCAGGGCTGGAACTCATTAACTGTGAGATCATGACCTGAGCCAAAATCGAGTCAGATGCTTAACTGACTGAGCCACCCAGGCACCCCAAGTTAAACCCACTCCTTAATGGTATAGCAAGTCAGTGTTCAACTTCTCTTAATGAGAACCTTTCCTCTTTTCAAAATTTTACAGACTCACAGGACTGGAAAGTTCTGGGATAATCATTTGGCTCAGCCGCCATATTTTTCAGATGAGAAGCATGAGCTTTAGAACGCTTAGGTGACACTTTCAAGTCACGTGGAAAATGGAAAAAAGAGACTGCCCACCTCCATCTCAGGCTTCAGTCCACAATGTCATGAGGCAGGTGAAGGGGGAGAGTTGTTGGTACCCCCACTTTTGCCTTTATCAACGATTTTTGATGGTGTTGGTTTCATGAGGTAATGTCTAGAAGCTATTTTAAGAACATTCAAGAAAAGATGTCATGTAATTTTGAAGCAATATTGTTGGTTTTGGAACACAAAATTTGAAAACAATACTAGCCAGAATTGTTGTTGAATCAAAGTGAACTTTATGAGAATCTACATTTCCGGAAGCAAGCCCTGGTCTTTGGAAATGAAAAAGAATATGATACAGAGGGGAAGTGCAATAAACAGAGGTGAGTGTGTCAGATAGAGTTATCGCCTTTCTTTAATTCTACAGATTTCCTCGACTCACAATGGGTTTACATCTCAATAAACCTGTCATAAGTTGAAAATATCGTTAAGTCGAAAATGCATTTAATATACCTAACGAACCCAATGTCATAACTTAGCCTAGCTCACCTTAAATGTGTTCAGAGCACTTACATTAGCCTATAGTTGGGCAAAATCACTTAACACAAAGCCTATTTTATAATAAAGTGTGGAATATCCCACGTAATGCGTTGAATACTGTACTGAAAGTGAACAACAGAATGGTTGTCTGGGTACAGAAAGGTCTTAAGCATATGGGTTGTTACCCCCATGATCGCAGGGCTGACCAAGAGCTATGGCTCACGGTGCTGCCCAAAGTCAAGAGTATCGTACCACATATCACTAGCCTGGGACAAGATCAAATTCGAAATTCGAAGTACGGTTTTCTACTGAATGTGTTTTACTTTTGCACCAGAAAAATCTAAGTCAAACCATTGTAAGTCAGGGACTGTCTGTAAAGTGTTTGTGTTAAACAACTCTGAAGGATTGGTGCAGAGGTCTTCTTCCTGTGATCTTGTGTTCACACCCAAATGGAAACACAGCATGCTGCCCTTTCTGCCCTCTTTAGCACAGCGATGGAGGCAGCATTCATAGCTGTCACGAAGGAAAAATATGCTCCTTGAGCAGAAACCCCTTGTTCCTTGAAAATAGCCCTATTCTTAGCAAATCTGCTTGCTTTCCCGTTGGTGGATACATTGACTTTGGTGCCCTCCTGACATGAGCACTGACAGTATAAAGACCTGAACTCTTTCTTCTGACAGCCTCTATTTCTAGAGTAACTGAAGCTACCCTAGATGTACTGGTCTCCTCTCATTGTGCTCCCAATAACATCCTAACTTTTTGTTTTTATTTCTCGTCTAAGAAAATTAAAAAAAAAAAATAATTCTGGCTTGCTCAAATCTGTTTCCTATCATGTCTGAAATTAGCCTGGCACCAATCTGTTTGAATATCTGCCCCGGTTCTGTGGGAGGAAACTGATGAGCTGGCCTTGAATTTCCACCAGTGGATGCCAACCACGGTGTATCCTGGCGAGAGTTTTGGCTCCTTTTTGCCAAGGGCAGAGTTTCACTTCTGATTTCATAGAGAATCAAACCCTGAATGAGAAGACAGCTACAGACAGGAAAGAAAACAGCATCTCTTCAATCTGTCAGCTCTCTTCTCCTTCCATCCCTCTCCACCACAGAAGGATCCATTGATATGCAGCAGGAAAAATACAGATGAAGTGCAATTCAGTGAAGTGTGGGGGAAAAAAAAAAAACCTAGGTAGTTTCCAGACAAGGCTGTCACATTAGCAGTGCAAGTAAAGCATTTCAACTAGAAAGGATTTTCCACCGAAAGGATTCTCGCTTCCAGGGCCTGCCAGGTGCTACGCTAGATGCTAAAAACCTCTCCTTCAATGGAAGGAATAGCACACTTGCTTTTGTGCATGCAGAGTTTCCTATTTTACCTCTTTTAGTCTGAGAAAGACTATTGCCCTTCTGTGGCACCATCATGCTGAAGACTGAGAAATATATAATCATGCACTCTTTTTGTTGTCGCTTGAGTTATGCAGGGTGTTCTTTCCAGTGAATTCTTCTTTGGAGGCTTTCTGAAATGTCAGGTCTATGACCTCCTGCCCAGGAAAATCCATTACGGACTTGCACAAACGGAGCCAAAAAAATAAGACTTTCCCCACTAATGGAGACTGAGCAGGGGCTGCAGAATTGAACCCTCTGCAAGTGCTTTTTTGGCTTTCTCTCCCCTTCCTTTTATAGTAAGGAAGTTTGTTGAATGCACATGTTTCTCAGAGCTGAGAGGTGTGGGAAAGCCCACAGAAGTCCAGGAGGGACAATCTCCAAGTCTTAAATAGATATTGAAGGATTCTCTGCCTCTCCTTGAATATACACCCTTAGTGGAGCGATCTGAGTAACAGCACTAGAGATATTCCTGGGTGCCTCTGGGATTAGAACAGATATTGGGGGGCCCGACCTCCTACATGACCACGGATGCAGAGTGATAACCAAAACGAGGAGCAGGAATGCTCGTGAGCGCTATGCACGAGGATAGATGAACCATCTTGTATGTGTATGTACAAATACAAAGCTGTAGCATGATATAACTGGGGTACTGGCCTTGATACAGTCTCCTGATCATATTTATATGTATAGTAATGGTGTTACTCATAAAATATAAATTCCTTTAAAAAGGATATATGATAAGAAATGAAGGATATTTACAAAAGTATATGCATGGAAGAATTAATTATGATACAAACATGGCAAAAACCAAGAGTAAATTGTATTATGGCATAGCTCTTAAAGGCATACTATTCAAGTTATTGTCAGTGGTGAGAATGGAAGTGATTTTATTTTATTTTCCTTACTTTCATTTCTATATTTTTTCATGTTTTCTACAATTAAATAGTACCCTTATGATAAAAATATAAACCATTTAAAAAAAGAAAAGAACATTTTCCTTTGGGTATGATAGGAACACAGCCTCAGAGTGAACATACAAATATCTTGAATGGTCAGAATTACCTTTTTTTTTTCTTTCTTTCTTTCTTTCTTTCTTTCTTTCTTTCTTTCTTTCTCTCCTTCTTCTTCTTCTTCTTCTTCTTCTTCTTCTTCTTCTTCTTCTTAGAGAGAGAGAGCAAGAGCAGGGTAAGGCAGAGAGAGAGAGAGGGAGAGAGAGAATCTTAAGCACATTTAGCATGGAGCCAGACACAGGGCTCAATCTCACTACCCTGAGATCATGACTTGAGCCAAAATCAAGAGTTGGACACTTAGCCAATTGAGCCACCCAGGTGCCCCTCAGAATTACCTTTAAAATGGCCTGGTTTAGGAGGCTGGCATGTATTGTTAGTTTGGTTGTTACTACCTCAATCATGTACATATATATATATATATATATATATATATATATGAACTGAGGTAATTATAAGTTCACATGCCATTATAAGAAACAAGGCAGAAAGATCCCTTGTACACTTTACCCGGTTTCCCCCAATGGTAACCTTTTGCTAAACTATAAACTATATTATAAAATAATATAATATCACAATCAGAATATTAACATTGACACAAAATACCAATCTTATTCAGATTTTCCCAGTTTTACTTCTGCTCGTGTGTGTGTGTGTGTGTGTGTGTGTGTGTGTGCGTGTGTTAAGTTCTATACGATCTGATCACCTGTGTAGGTCTGTGGCTACCACAGTTAAGAGACTGAACAATTTCAACACCAAAAGTATCCTTTCTGTTATTGCTCTCTTATCACCACACTCACCTCCCTTGTCTCCCCAGGCTCTCATCTAGGGCAACCACTGATCTGGTCCCATTTCTAAAGTTTTGTCATTTCAAAGATTGTTCTATAAATGTCCACTATGTAACTTTATGGGATCTGCTGTTTTCACTCAGCATAAATCCCTAGAGAGCCCAACCCCTGTTGGTACCGCCATCACAGTAGTCTGCTTCTTTTTATTCCTGAGCAGTGTTCCATGTTGTGTATGGAACACAGTTTATTTATTTTTTTTTAACATTTATTTATTTTTGAGACAGAGAGAGACAGAGCATGAACGGGGGAGGGGCAGAGAGAGAAGGAGACACAGAATCGGAAGCAGGCTCCAGGCTCTGAGCCATCAGCCCAGAGCCCGACGGGGGGCTCGAACTCACAGACCGTGAGATCGTGACCTGAGCTGAAGTCGGAGGCTCAACCGACTGAGCCACCCAGGCGCCCCTGGAACACAGTTCAAGCATTCACCTATTGAGGGACATCTGGGTTGATTCATAGTTTGGGCTGTTACAAGTAAAGCTATGAATATTTTCTATACAGGTTTTTGTGTGACCATGTTTTTCATTTTTCTGAAATAAATACTTCAGTAGCACAATTGCTGGATCAAAAGACAGTTGCATATTTTGTTTCATAAGAAACCTCCAAACTGTGTTCCAAAGTGGCTGTATCATTTTTTATTCCCAACAGCAGTGTATGAGTTACCCAGTTTCCCAACATTCTCCCCAGCATTTGGTATTATCAGTTTTTAAAACACTTTTTAAATGTTTATTTATTTTTGAGAGAGAGAGAGAGAGAGAGGGAGAGAGAATGAGTGTGGGAGGGGCAGACAGAATCTGAAGCAGGCTCCAGGCTCTGAGCTGTCAGCACAGAGTTCGATGCAGGGCTCAAACTCACACACTGTAAGATCATGACCTGAGCTGAAGTCAGACGCTTAACCAAGATGCCCCTGGTATGATCACTTTTTTATGTTAGTCATTCTGGTAGGGGTGTGATATCTCACTTGTGGTTCCAATGTGCACTTCCCGAATGTCCAATGATGTTGAACATCTTCATGAACTTATTTGCCTTCTATATATCTTCTTTGGTGAAATGTCTATTAGTGTCTTTTTGACCCTTTTCCAATTGGATTTTTTTAACTCTTGAGTTTTGAGAACTCTTGACCCATGATAGGTATTAGTCCTTTGCTATGTATGTGATTTGCAAATGTTTTCTTTCAGTCTGTATCTTTTCTTTCTTTCATTTCTATCCTTTTCACATGGGCTCTCATAGAGCAAGAATTTTAAATTTTATCATGCCTGATTTATTGATATTTCCTTTTATGGATTGTGTTTTGGTGCAGAATCTAAGAACTCTTTACCTAGTCTTAGGCCTCAAACACTCTCTACTATGTTTTTTTCTAAATGTTTTATAGTTTTACATGTCACATTTAAGTCTGTAATCCATTTTGAGTTAATTTTTACAGAGTGTAAGGTTTAGATCAAGGCTTCTTTCTTTTCTTCTTCTTCTTCTTCTTTTTCTTCTTCTTCTTCTTCTTCTTCTTCTTCTTCTTCTTCTTCTTCGGCCTTTTATTGAATTGCTTTTGCACCTTTGTCAAAAATCAGTTGGGTATATTTGTGTGGGTCTATTCCTGGGTGTCAAGAGCATTTTTAAACAGCATCCAACTTCACCTGGAGAGATGGAGAATGAGAAGTCACCGCTTCACTGTGCATGAAAAGGGAGGGCTCTCTGTGGGGTTATTAGTGTAATAGAGCCAAATGGAGAATCAGTGAGTGAGCACACAACCTAGCCTACAGAGGGAACATCTGCTTGGAAATTGTTGAAACATCAGGTCTGAGCTTTAAAAAAAATCCTTCTTGCTTAAGGCATACAGTGGAAGATTATAGTGAGTTTTCTGCCTTCCCATTGTTTCTCACTGTTTTATCACTTAAAGGAAATGAGGCTGTTTTGATTCCTCACTATTTTCTCTTATAGATGATCAAAGACTAATTTTTAGGAGATCTCTTTGAGCTTTCAGTGTCCACCAGAGGCTACAATGATCACCTTCAAAGTGGTGGTTTCCCTGCTCAGTCCCCTGCTGCTCACGTATTTGCAAATGTCCAGACTTGTGGCTGAGTGGGGTGCCTCTCAGATTTTCCTCTAAGAGGTCCCTATGAATCTGGGGGACCCCATGAATCATTTTCAAAAATCCTAGTTATGACCCACTTACCCCAGGCAGCTGTCTCACTATATTTTTTTGAATCAGTATGATTAACATGACTTTGTCTTAAACTTATTCACATTCTTTGACATTGGAGAGGTCTTTGAGGGAAAAAGGATCTGTAACCTTGAATTTGCCCCGACCATAATTACTGTCACCTTTGCTCTTTTATTTTTTTTTTTATTTTTAAAAAAAAATTTTTTTTTTTAACGTTTAGTTATTTTTGAGACAGAGAGAGACAGAGCATGAACAGGGGAGGATCAGAGAGAGAGGGAGACACAGAATCTGAAACAGGCTCCAGGCTCTGAGCGGTCAGCACAGAGCCCGACGCGGGGCTCGAACTCACGGACCGTGAGATCATGACCTGAGCCGAAGTCGGACACTTAACCGACTGAGCCACCCAGGCGCCCCATCACCTTTGCTCTTTTAACCTTTCTTTCAGGCATTTAACTCCTTATACTCAGAATAACCTACAACGTGGATGTATGCACACAACAAATACTTAGAAGTTTTCTTTTTTTTTTAAATTTTTTTTAAATTTTTTTTCACGTTTATTTTTGAGACAGAGAGAGACCGAGCATGAACAGGGGAGGGGCAGAGAGAGAGGGAGAAACAGAATCCGAAACAGGCTCCAGGCTCTGAGCTGTCAGCACAGAGCCCGACGCGGGGCTCGAACTCACGGACTGCGAGATCATGACCTGAGCCGAAGTCGGACGCTTAACCGACCGAGCCACCCAGGCACCCCAGAAGTTTTCTTAATTAATATAAAGGGAATAAATCACCTTTCTCTCCTCCTTCTCCATAAGATATTTATACCACCCTGTCCTTTGACATTTTCCCATGAAAGCCTCTCGCTTCCTTGTTCATGTGTCTCATAACACAAATGAGAAAAAAATCTCATCCTCTTGTGTGTGTGTTTCTCTCTCTTTCTCCCTTTGTGTCTTCCTCTTCCTCATTACATTTTCTTCATATTTCTTCGTGTCTTCCTTTCAGCAAGGGTAATGAATTACAACTTCTGTGGTGCGAAATATTTATGAGGACCGAAGAAGGTATTTCCTTCATAGATCCTTAAAATTCTGGCTTCTTCGACTACATGCAAATAGTTTGCACATGCAGGTCAAATTATTTCTCAAACTTCCAGCAGTGGTAAATGGCACTTGTTATTCAATCAGTCCATTAACAACTGTTTACTATCAACCTACTGTGTGGAAGGTATAGTGTGAGCCCTGGAAGTTATCAAACAATGCGATCTTCTGGGCATCTTTGGTTCATCCCAATCCAGGCCAGTCTCACTGTCCTGAGAAGCCCATGCGGAGGTCAGTGAAGACACACAAAGACTCACTCGTGGGACACTTCATGTGAAATGTATGGCAAAAGCTTCTCATAGGAAAACACCCCTGTAATCCTGGACCTTTTCTGCTTAGACCACAAGGCATTTGGCTTTGCTAAATCATGCCCTATGGTGATCCCTGCAGTTTCTTTGACCTCTTAAACGAATCCACCAAATAGTCAAATGAACAGTTATTTCTCAAGAGATAATTTCCAGTCCTTAAGAATTAACATGCTAAGGGCTTTGATACATAATCTAATTTAATCTTCACCTTGAAGTCAGTAATTTTATTATCCCCATTTTATAAATATATATTTTTAATTTTTTAAATGTTTATTCATTTTTGAGAGAGAGAGAGACAGACAAAGCACAAGTGGGGGAGGGGAAAAGAGAGAGGGAGACCCAGAATCCAAAGAAGGCTCCAGGCTCTGAGCTGCGAGCACAGAGCCCAATGTGGGGCTCAAACTCAGGGACCACGAGATCATGACTTGAACCAAAGTTGGATGCTTCCCGACTGAACCTCCCAGGCGCCCGTATTATCCCCACTTTATAGGTGAAGACACTCTAGCATAGAGAGTGTGGAAACAAATGAAGGTGACCCAAATGAGGACAAGCACAGGCTATTCATTCAGAACTTGCTGTAGCAAAGGAGTCAGCCTGCATCACTTGCGTGTGGCAGAGACTCAAAGGCAAGTAGAAGGGTGGGAAAACTTTTCCGTGGAGAAAAGGGATGGTTTCAGGTCTGCCTTGCTTCAAGGCTGTTGGCATAGGGAAGCTGTGGACAAGCTAACTAGAAGCAATCCTCCTATGTGATTGATTATGGGAGCGTATTTGGCTTTCTCTGGTTTTTCTTTCTAAGTTGGAAGTGGGGGCAATAATTATGGAAGTTGTCAGATATCAACCAAGTCCTGGCCATTTGAAGTCAATTGCTACAGAGGTATTATTTGGTTTTGTGAGCTGCTTGCTAGAGATAATGGTCTGACTTCCTGGACTGGTTACTATAGGCAATAGGTTGGCTTTCTGGGCTGTTTGCTGCGGACTGTTGGTCAGACTTCTATTTTTATATATGGTCTGGTCATTGTTCATCTATATAATGATGAGCCTTTCAAGAGTTTAAGCAGCTTCTCCATCAACATATAGTAAGATTAAGGTTCAAACTCATGATGCAATGAGAGCATGAATTTTACCACCTCAATATAGTCTGTGGAAGGATCCCCAGGGAAAGGGTGGCAGAGACAGTCAAGTTGGCAAATATGGTTGCACTTCAGCTGACACCTGCTAGTGGATGCTGTTGGTTGTTTACCCCTCCAACCCCAATCCTCCTTCCTAAACAAACCCTAATTTGATTTAGGTATTAAGTACTTTTGCCATGAAGCCAGATTGCCTCAGGAGAATTGACTGCTTCTCTCACTCCAAGAACCCTAATTTTTCTAAACCGAACAGTGGGTGGCATTGCCCTGGTCACTTTTCGCCTCTACCCCCATGTGGAGCTAATTTGGCCCAGAAAGAATGAAGAGGGTGGGTGGATTTGTTTCTATCTGGGTGGCAACAAAGGGGCACATACGTACCTTTTGCTACTGGTTGCCATCCCTGACTATAACAGCAACTAATCTGATGTGAAGTCAACCCTGTGGGGAACAGAATCAGAAGGCAAGAGACATCAATGAACTAGTGGCTTGACCAATTCTGCAGCTGCCCCTCCTCTTGATTTCTATTACATGAAGTAATAAATTTCTTCTTTGTTTAAGCCAGTTCAAGTTGGGCATTCTGATACAGAGAGCCAAAAGTACCCTAGTGAACACAGCAGCCTAGCAACGAATCTTTGCCTTCATACTCTGTCTCAAGTCCAGTGGCAAAGCCTTTGGACATGCCGCAAGATGGCTAAGAGTCATTGCACTGGGCACAGAACATCTGCATTGCAATTCAGCTTCACCTCTTGCTAATAGCTGACTTCAGGCAAGCTACTTAATTTCCCTGTACTTCACCATTTTGTCAGTAAACTAAAGATAATGATAACATCCAACTTACAGGATTGTGCTAATTATAAGAGCTGAAATGTGTCAGGTGCTCAGAACAGTGCCTGGATCATTGTAAGAGCTAGAATGGTGTTCAATGTTGGTATTATGAGAGACTCAGCAAATATTCCCTTACCTTTGTTTCTTCGAGAATTAAAAAAAAAAAAGAAACTTTCTTTTTATCGTTCAAAACCTTAAAATCATTTTCATCACTGAAGCCAATGAGTCCAGTTCAATGTTTTCACCTCTGCTTCAAATGTATAGCCAGGCTCCAGCATCCCAGGAGCCAGCACATCAAAGGGGGCCACTCTGCCTCTTTCTTTACGTGCCTCAGGTTCTGACAGCTCATGACTCACCTTTGCTTTCACTCTGCCTCTTCTAATAACTTCTAATAACATCTTAATAACTACTATGTCAACGTCTTTCCTTTAAAAATTGTTGAAAAGCCACCACTTTTAGGCAGTGTGTTCTGAGGGAGCTGACATGTAGTCCATTTGTGATTACATCAATGTTCTGTCTCCTTTTTCAGTGGGGAATGTTCAATAAAGAAATGAGAACCTACTACTCAAGTGCTCACACTGTGCCAGGTACTTTGCTTAGACAATACATTTCTATTAATGACATACACACGAATTGAGTGGTTTTCTCTTTTGAGGGTTTTGTGTCAGTCAGAATAACCTGGGTTATATATGAGTAACAAATAAGCCCCCAATTCTTGTTATTTTAAAATAACAGAGGCCTGTCTCTCCCTTCAACCTACATGTCCTCCTCGAATAAATGTGGGTGGAGGTTCAGTGTTCTGTATCAAGAGTCGGCATAGTTTTGTTTAGAGGGCCATTTGGTAAGCATTCTAGGCTTTCAGGCTATATAGTCTCTGTCCCAACAACTCAATTCTGCCATTGTCACTGGAAAGCATACATAGACAAATAGGTATGGCTGTATTCCAATAAAACTTTATTTATGAAAGCAGGCAGCCAACCTGGGGGCTATAGTTTGCTGATCTGTACTCTACATAACCTCATTCTGGCACCCAGGCTGGTGGAGACTCTGTCACTTGGAGTGCCACCCAGCAAGCTGGTGCAAGGAGAGAAGACCATGGAGAATCATGCACCAGCTCTTACATGCCTTACCCAGGAGTGACCTGTATCCCTTGCATGCACATTTTGTTGATTATAGAAGATCACATGGCCACATGTAAGTTCAGCACAGGGAGATGGCAAGGCAGTCCTCTGTGGGTCTAGAAGAGGAGGACCACGGACACTGACCAGCGGCAGTGATGTCTATTGCATATTACATCATTCTTCCATTCATCTCTTTCTGTGGCTCCATTTTTGCTGCGCTGTTATAAATGAGTTATAAGCAGTGGTTTTGTCTATGTTCTTACAGGTGTATTAGTCAATTTCTAGATAAACTGGGCCTCTTCCTCTTTTTCTTGCTTTTCTTGCTCAGCTTCTAGGCTTGTTATTACTCAGCAACCAGAGCACTAAAGAGCCAGATGGAAAATGATGAATAAAATGCAAATTCATCCACCTCAAAGGTGGTTGGCTTTGTGCTACCACCTAGGAAAGTTTCTTCTGGGGCTCACTGTCAGGTTCAGGATGGGACATGCAGAAATTTGCATATTATTGATAATATGCAAATAAATTAGATAATTCTAATTTATATAATCTATTCAAAGGAACCATTCTTTGTGGCAATATCTGCCTTGTGTTGGACAGCTGTGTGTATTAGAAGTGTGTGTGTGGGTGTAGGATAAATATTAAAGAACCAATTTGGTCAACTTTTTCCATAGTTTAATTTACATCTCGTTATCATGGTATTTTCCTCTATTTCCTCTTTACATTTTCTCTCTCTTTTCTCTTAATGAGCCCATAATTTTTTGTAGAGTCAAAGTTAGGTTGGAGGGAGTGGGAGTTAAGGATAACTTTTTAGTTAAATTCCCTTTGCCTGTGTGCCTGATCATACCTTTCTCCAAATTTCTTTCTCTCATCCATTCATCTACCCATCCAACATCTGAATGAGTACCTACTATTTGCCAGGCCCTGTGCTAGGCATGTAATGGGGCTATAACTGCGACTAAGAGACACAGTCCTTGCCCTCGTGCAGCTGAAAACTTGAGTGAAAAAAAGATTGTGATAATTGATGAAAGAACCAAGGAATCCTGGAAGTTGGGGATGGTAACAGAGCATGTGGTGGGGACGTCAATCTCCTGGAAGATGAGGCATCGGAGGGGAGAGTTCTGATTACTTTGCATGAGTGGAGGCACTATTAAGGGATTTTATTCGAATATTTTTGTTCTTTAACCTTTTGCTTCCATTGTTTATACCACTGCTGTCTTTTGCTCTGTTTGGAGAACGGCATATAGCCAGCAAGTTCTCAGAAGATTTCCCGTTTGTAATAGGTTTCTCATTTATCTAAGTCTGGCTTAAAGATCAAATTGCCTGTAGGCTTGCTCCTGCTCCTTGCCAGAAGGAGCTGGCTCTTTTCCCACCCATCTGCGTACAGCACTGCTCAGGTGAGAATTCACACAATTTGAATAGGAGCCCTAAAACTTTCCAGGAAATAAAGGGAGCAAGAAAGGTGTAGCTTCTTTATTTTGTTACCTCCAAGGCTCCAGATTGAGATTTTATGTTCTCTATCATCTTGTAGCTTTCTTTGGTTTTAATTTTTTTATTTTGTGGAGGAAAATGTATAACTAGTTGGAATGCTGACCAAATAAAATGAATACAACACATAAATGTAAGGGAATTTTAAGAAAATAATTCTTTTTTTTAAGTTTATTTTTATTTTTGATTGAGAGAGAGAGAGAGACAGAGTGTGAGGAGGGGAGGGGCAGAGAGAGAGGGAGACAGAGAATCTGAAATAGGCTCCAGGCTTGAGCTGTCCGCACAGAGCCTGACGCAGGGTTTGACCCCGAGATCATGACCTGAGCCAAAGTCAGACACTTGACTGACCAAGCCACCCACGTGCCCCAAGAAAATAATTCTTAATAAAATCAGCACAATGTTCAAACTGACAGAACCCTACGCAGTGACAACTCATTTATTTTGCAACCTGGAAAAATCCGCTATTCCACATTGCAGAATTTTCAGAAAACTTACTACTTTTCCTTCCTCTTTTGTGAACAAAATTAAAAAAAAAACACTAAACTATTTAGAATTAAAATATTTCTATGGCATTTCATATTTCTTTTTTCTTTTTTCTTTTTTTAGTGTTTATTTGTTTATTTTGAGAGACAGAGAGAGAGAGTGCAAGCAGAGGAGAGGCAGAGAGAGAGAGAAAGAGAGAGAGAGAGAGAGAGATGCGGGGCTCAAACGCACAAACCATGAGACCAGGACCTGAGTGGAAATCAAGAATTGGAAGCTTAAACAACTGAGCCAGGTGGCCCAAGGTATTTCCTATTTCTTATACCAAATATATTTTATTCTTTTCTTGATGACTCCAGGTATTATTAATTCAGATGATTCTAATTTCCTATAGCATATTGACACCCTTGGAGCCTAGCTAAGAGGTCTAGGACAATTTATTTCAATAGGTATGGCTAGAATGCTATGCTTTAAAACTATTTACATGAAAACCCATTATAGAGTTTATTGATTTTTTGTTTGTTTTCTGGTTTGTTTTGTTTTGTTTTTTGGTGTCTCCTTCACTTTTAGGAGACACCAAATTTTCAGATGTTCCTTCTCCCAGGTAAAATGTGTCTGTCTTTAGCAACCACAAAACTAAAAATTTATTATTTTTTATTTATTCTGAGCATAGTTATTAGGATAAACTTGGATGCGTTTAACATTTAGAACAAAACTAACAGTGGCTAAAACAAGATAGGTTCTCACGCATAAGAATTCCAGAGATGGGCCATCCAAGATGAGCATAGCACATCTTGAATTTCTTAGGGATTCAGTCTCCTTCTAGCTCTCCACTGCAACATCCTCAGGGCATAGCTCTCACTGTCACAGCTCCAGATGGCCCCTACAGCCATCATATCAGGGTTCCAGCCAGCAGACTGCAGGCAGGAAGTCAGAGAGCTGGGTCTCACCTTTATGGGATACTTCCTGGATGTCTTACAAAACATTTCCGCTTGTATTTCATTGGTCAAAGACTTGGCACACTTATAGTTGTAAGAAGACTGGGCAATATCGTCTTTATCTGGGTGCATGGCTTCCCTGAACAAACCTGAGGTTCAACTAAGTTGAAATGGAAGAAAGGATGTTGGGGCCAACCACTGGCAATCTTTGCCATGTTCCAATACCAAATATCCACACCTATTAGAAAATTGTGTAGAGACTTTGAGTAATGTGGGTTTCTCCTAGGAAGTAAAATGAATGGCATTTAATACATGGACCTATCTTAATCATTACAGGCCTTTGATCATTTTCCAGATTCTCAGCTGGGTTCTGAATACTGCATGTGCTACATAAATGGCATTTGCACAACTGAGGAGCCATTGTGGCTGAAGTGATACTTACATATAAAATCCAATTGTAGAATTCAAAAAGTTCTAGTTTGCCCTACCATATAGATGCATTCTAAATATAGGAGTTTCTTCTCAAAGTATGTGCTTCAAGTACATGGGAGAATTGTATGCTGCCTGAACAATTTGGATTGGAACCTTTTACATTCTGTTACATCTACTTCCCTTATCACTGTTTCTCAACTTACACAATTTATGCCAGGATTTACTAGAAATAATTTTTTCACATTACATAATTTCTAAAGTATAAACAAAGTCTTATATTTGGCTTATTCCTGCATTTTATCTCTCTAAATATGTTCCTTGTGATATTTGAAACGTTGGGTGAAGTACATGTGCAAATAGGATGCCAGTTGGTTTGTATAATATATTCGTGTTTGGCACAATACCTGTGGATATTATTTCTTTGGTTTCCTAACATTTGGTTTAAAGCAAAAACAACACTTGGGGCACCTGGATGGCTCAGTCAGTTAAGCGTCTGACTTCAGCTCAGGTCATGATCTCATGGTTCATGGGTTCAAGCCCTGCATCGGGCCCTGTGCTGACAGCTCAGATCCTGGATTCTGCTTCGGATTCCCTCTCTCTCTGCCCCTCCCCCACCTCTCTCAAAAAGAAATAAAAACATTAAAAAACTAAAGAATAAAATAAAAGCAACACTTGCATGAACTGGACACGTATCTGATTCAGACCTGGCTTCGCATCCCCAAGCCCCTGAGTGACTAAGTTCTCTGAGTAGCTCTTACGGCAGCACACATACTCTTCTGATGAATTGTACAGGCTGCTGTGATTTAGCTGTGACCACAAATGTGACTTTTGCCTGTGAAGCAAGTGTGGACAGTGGAATCAGCAGTTAGCTCACTCCAGGGCTGATGAGTAACGGCTCTGCTCTAATACAGTGGCTCTGGTTGTCTACAACTGATCTACCTGGTGTTAGATATTTTGAGTATCTCCCCTATTAAGGGTTAGATAGATCTTCCCAGTCCTATACCAAGGACTCACCAATGCAAGATTTCTAGCCGACCTAGGAGGAAGTTTACCCCCCACACCATCTTCTGTATCTCAGGCTGTCCATCGGGCAGGAGTCTGGCAAGTGCCAGCCAAGCCTGAGGAGACAGGTGCCTGAGCTGGGGCAATGATGCAGAATTCTTGTCTTCCACATTTGACATGGCCATTGTTCACTGTGTTTTCACTCCGGCAGCTCAGCCATCCCTGGCCTCAACACGTTCACATGAAGTTTTAGCAGTGGGAGTAAATGCCTTCTTGATCTACCATTAAAAGTAAAAGGTAAAATAACAAGATGGCATAGGCATTTGCCTTCTGCACCCTCTGCAGGCATCTGCCTCCACTGTGTGTTCTGCCTGGCCCTTCACACATTACTGCAGGAGAAGAATCTGCTAAATGCTAAACGCAGACAGCTGCCTTCTTGCTTCTCTTCACATGGCATTTGCTCGGTCTGTGCACCGGGGGGAACAGCCTGGCAAGCTGTCTGGTGTCTCTTACAGGAATACGAATCCTATCAGACCCTAATGAATTGATTTAACCTTCATTACGTTCTTACGCCAAATACAATCACACTTGGGGTTAGGGCTTCAACATAGAAATTTGGGGGAAGACACATTCAGTCTATAACACCCGGAGTTCATCAACCCGGAGGGGCAATGGTTCTGTCTCCCCAATTTCATTCTTGTTGTCTGGAAGATTTACTTGAAAACCAATGACTTCTTCCCTTGAATTGTTCCCATTTGCATGACCCCCTACCTCCTAGTTTAGACCCTTAGCCTTAGAAGCTACTTCCATTTGGGTGGATGATGGTAGAAGTCCCAGAAGAGACCCAACTAAATGCCTGAGTGGAGTGGAAGTGGTGATATCTTGATGATCCTCTGGGTGGAAGTTAAGAATGACCACATTTCTAGCACTAAAAGCAGGGCAGAGGTCCAGATTCATACAAAAATATTTAAAGTTGGAATTTCTCCAGATAATACAGAGTTTATGGTTGCTCTTGGGTGGGTGCAGGAGACAGCGGAGGAAATACAAGACTATGTAAAGGTAAAGAAGTGAAAGAGAAAGGAACTTAGCTGAGGAGCAAGGTCTAGCTTTTATCCATAGCTCTAAAAAGGACCTGAGGTTTACGTGTACATTCTTAGTCCCCGTATGTTCAAGATCTATATCTCACCCAGGATACTTCTTTCTGTGCCTTCCTGGCTTTTAAGACTGCTCTCAGGGTTCCCTCAACTAGATTTCCCATGTCTCAGTCTATGTATGTGAACAAATACTGTGGGAATTTTTTGTTCTTCTCCTCATCCTTTCCCTAGTTTGTTACTAGAAAGCAGGTGTGGTCAGGGAAAACCAGTGGACTGAACTTGGATCTCTGGGATGTGCATTGCAAAGCTTTCTAGGTCCCCGTTCCTGGGGATATTGCTCAGGTTTCTGTAACTCTAGAAAAGGTATAGACCTCTTCTAGTTTTGTGGTGTAGCACAACCCCAGAGGGTACAATTTGCACCAAAGTCTACATGAAAGGTGGCCTAGGGTTGTGCCGTGCCTAGGCTGCAAGTTCATCTGAAGTGACCCTGCCTCTACACAGTGATTCCCTAGTCCCGAAGAAATCAGTTTTTGTACCATCATCTCTGACAATAGCAGGAATGCAAACAGGACCAATAATGACCAGGCCAAAGTTTATTTGTGTGCTTGTGCAAAAAGTTTGATTTTCCCTACCATTTTTTCCCTAGTACATACCTTGCTGTTGGAAGTGACCTGTACTTTCCTGGATCTCCACTCATCAGATCTCTTCTAGCTTTGCAAGGGGCAATTTGCCTAAGAAACCTATTTATTTATTCTGGCTAAATGCTGCTTTCATTCCCTCATATATCTAAATCTCCTGTGGGGAAAAATAGGTTAATAGTTGTATTTACAAGCCTGACTTTGTGGTGGACCTAACGTATGCAAAATTATTTAAATTAGGACAGGAAAGTGCACGGTGTTTCTGAAGCTTTCAAAGCAGCCAAAAAGAGTTTTCCTTAATTATTTAAAATCTAGCAGTGATGCATGCTAATATCCAAGAAACTCTAAACCAGTGGTTCTCAAAACGTGGTCCCTGGAACAGCATCACGAGGGAACTTGTTAGACATGCAAAGTATCAGGTCTTACTCCAGACCTACTTAATCAGAAAAACTCAGTGTGTGGGGGGAGGAGCAGGCAGTAATCCGTGTTTTAACAAGCCCTCCACGTGAGTGTGATGCATGCTCATCTTTGAGACGCCGTGCTCCAGGTCTAGGAACATGGTCCTCAGTCTTGGGTAGATATCAGAATTCCCTGGGGAGCTCTTAAAAAATCTGATGGCCAGGCCCCACCCCAGATGAATCAGACTCTCCAGAGGGGGAACGGAGGCTTACGTTTTCCAGGCGATTACAATGTCTCTTTGAGGTTAAGAACCACCGCTCTAGGAGCAGCCCTTCTCAAACCTCAGCATGTATAAAAAACGACCTGGGGGACTCATTAAATACGCAGATTCACCCCCAGCGATTTTGAATTAGTGGACCAATGGTGAGGCCCAGGAAGTTATCATTTTAGCCAATAGCCCAGGTGACGTGGTTGCAGAAGGTCCATCAACCACTCCTTAAGGAACGCTACCTTAGGGCCGGGATTGCTTACAGAATCGTGAGGAAGGGCTGCGCTTGTGGGCGGGAGTGAAGAAGCCAGAGCTCTGAACACTTAAAGTGCAGGCTAAAAGAATTCAACAGATGACTGCATGGAGGAGATGGGAAATGAAACTGCAGAAAGGTGGTGAGGCTGCTTCATTACGATGTCCCGGTCAACCACTGCTTTTGCTGACCTGGGGCGCTAATGAGCTCTCATTGTGAGCAAAATAATGATACTGGGAGACTGACCCAAATAACCCATTAAGCCGCACAGACCTGTGCCTGGGTGGCTGCTGCATCCTAACAGAGTGAACACCCAAACCAGGAGCTGGGCAGCAGCATGGAAACAACAGGCTGCAGACCTGGATTTGAACGTGGAGGTCACCACTTGCTAGCTCTGTGACCTTGGCAAGTTCCTCATCTCTCTGACTCTGTGTTCTGACCTGTCGAATGAGGATGTGGCTATCTCCTTCACAGGGTCATTATGAAGATTAATACGAAAAGCACTTGGCACCCACCAGCCTCACAACAAAGGGTAGCTATTGTTACTCCGCTGACCGTTTATCTACCAGAGTCTGTTTTCTAATGTATTTGTACCAGATGCCGTCCAGTGGCTTTGACATCTCGAGAAGTTCCTCCAGGACCTCTGCGTAGACTCGTAGAATCCACAACGAGCAGAGACACGAAAAACTGCCATGGTCTTTAAAACCAAATAAAAGCAAGCAAGACTAGATAGTCTGGGGAATATTTTTTTCCAAGACTTGCACTTGCTCAAGTCCTCCAGACGATTCGCCTCCAGTCTGTTGAGCAAAGTATACCTTTAGCAATTTAACCGGTAAAAAAAACAAACTTGGGGAAAGAATCTTAAATACTTTCCCAGCTGTGTCCTAATTGTACGTTTAGGAAGAGTATATACAGTACATGCGTTTTTTGTTTTTTTTTTTAACTGTGGTAACATCAAGGCTAGCTGCTGCTACAGAGAATTTTACAGTGATTCATTCAGACTGTGTTTCCTTATTCAAGAAAGCTCTTTCGAACTTTCTTCTCATAAGCCCAAAGGAAATGAAAGAGAATATGGTAGAGAAAAGCAAGAAGAATTAAAGTTGGGATAGAATTCAAGGAGTCACCCAGCTTATTTCTTTGTTTCACACAGAAAAGTGTAGCCTGGCCCGCAGCAGACAGAGGCTTCTGTCAGCCTGAAGTAAAAAGTCAAAAGCTCCCTGTTGCTGGGCCGCATTCTTGCTGCCAGTGTAAACGAGGCGGGTGGGGAGGGTAGGGTGCGGTGGCTTTGGGAGGGAGAGCAGCTGGGTATGGTTCCCATCGTAATTACCGCTCAGATCCTTGAAGATGACAATTGAGTCATCCCCTTGTCCTTTCTTTTTCCAGGGAAAAAATCCAGTTCCTTAAAATTTGCCTCATAGGCTCTGTCTTCCAACCCTTTAATCACGCTGGCCTCTGCGAGCCCTGGCCACGCTCCCCGCTTGTCTTCTCCGCCTTGGCTGTCCCAACTGGCCCTGGTCCATGGACCAGCCGCGCTGGCAGGAACAGGAAAGCCCCTCTGTTTCCACAGGCGCTTGGAAGCCAAAAAAGATGCTACCAGGGGTCGCCCGGCACCTCCCAGGCGTTGCTCTGGGTGTAGAAAACTGTCGTCCACGCGGCCGAGCAGAGACGTAATGGGACGGGAGACGACGGTGCCAGGTGCGAGCGGGCGCATTCTGCCAGCCCACGGCGAGCAGCCCAGATGGCTCCGTAGCCTCTGGCCTTGAGGCCCGTTGTTGCCAGGTCTCCCTCTTATTAAAGATGTACCGCATTGTCACTCTTTTCCATTTGAGCTGTAATCGACGTAGAACATCATAGGAGCTTCAGGTGTAGAACATAAATGATTCATTATTTGGTTTTTTTTTAAACATTTATTTATTTTTGAGACAGAGAGGGACAGAACATGAGCAGGGGAGGGGCAGAGAGAGAGAGGGAGACACAGAATGTGAAACAGGTTCCAGGCTCTGAGCTGTCAGCACAGAGCCCAACGTGGGGCTTGAACTCACGGACCGCAAGATCATGACCTGAACCAAAGTCAGACGCCCAACCGACTGAGCCACCCAGGTGCCCCTAAATGATTCATTATTTGTATACCCCGCAAAATGATCGCGATAAGCCTACCGAACATCCCTCACCGTGGGGTTCCTTTTTTTTTCTTGTAATGAGAACTTTTATGATTTACTTTCTTAGCGACTTTCGAATATACACTACAGTAGTATTAAGTATAGTCATCAAGCTGAACAGTACATCCCTGTGACTTATTTCTTTTATAAGTGGAAGTTTGTACCTTTTGACCCCTTCACCCACTGCCACCCCCTGCCTCTGGCAACCACCAATCTGTTCTCTGCATCTATGAGCTTGGTTTTGTTTTTGTTTTTCATTCCACACAGGAGTGAAATCGAATGGTGTTTGTCTTTCTCTGTCTGACTTATTTCACTTAGCATAATGCCCTCAAGGTCCATCCACGCTGTTGCAAATGGCAAGATTTCATTCTTTTTATGGCTGAATAATATTCCGTGATATATTTTATGTATTTGTGTTTGTATGTGTGTGGGTTCTCCCCACTACTATCTTTTTCCATGAATGGTAGTATTTTATATTGCTGTTTATTCCTTGTTTTTCTTTTTAACTTAGGAATGTAATTTGTTCTTTTATAAATTTTTTAAATGTCTTTTAAGTTTATTTTTGAGAGACAGAGAGATAGAGCATGAGTAGGGGAGGGGCAGAGAGATAGGGAGTCCCAGAGTCCACAGCAGGCTCTAGGCTCTGAGCTGTCAGCACAGAGCCCAATGTGGGGCTCAAACTCGGGAACAGCGAGATCATGATCTAGGCCGAAGTTGGACGCATAACCGACTGAGACACCCAGGAGCCCCTTAAGAATGTATTTTGAATAACTGTAACATTCTTTTTAACCAGATCCCTACTGATGAATACATAGGTTGTTTCCAGTCTTTTATAAGTAACACTTCAGTGAAAACCCCGTGCATCATTTCACACATGCAGAAGGAAATCTATTGAATAAATATAAGTGGAATTGCTAAATCCAAGGGTGCGCACGTTTTTAATTTTTAAAGCTTGCCCAATTGCCCCCTGATAACACCCAATTTATACCCTCACAAACAATGTACAGAATGCTGTCATCCTATTTTGTAAAAATCTACTTTCTAGTTTATTCAACTACCTGCATGGTCACACTCCAGACAATCCAAAACCATTTCATTTCTGAAAGGCAACATTCGAACATGCATCACATCTCCGTTACCCCATAATGGCCATGTTTTAGAGTACAAAAAGTAACAATAGATTTCAGAGTACAAAAAAGTGCCTCAGAAATTCCATTACAAAACATTTATCATTATTAAAATCAGAGATGTACACAAAGATGTATTTACATATATATATATATATATATATATATATGTCCAACAATCTGTTGTTCTTAATGGCAAAACATTGAAAATAACCTACAACAGCAGGGTGGATCAGTTAAATAAATTATAGTATAGTAATATACTACAATACTATGCAGCCAATAAAATTTATGTTTTTGAAAATATTTAACAATTTGGAAAAATATCTACACTAGACCATTAAGTGAAGAAGCATGTGACAAAAGTTACACGTAAGCATGCTCCCTGTTTTAAAAATATGTATGCACAAAAAGGGGCGCCTGGGTGGCTCAGTCGGTTAAGTGGCCGACTTCGGCTCATGTCATGATCTCGAGGTCCGTGAGTTCAAGCTCCACATCGGGCTCTGTGCTGACAGCTCAGAGCCTGGAGCCTGTTTCAAATTCTGTGTCTCCCTCTCTCTCTGACCCTCCCCTGTTCATGCTGTCTCTCCCTGTCTCAAAAATAAATAAACGTTAAAAAAATTGTTTAAAAATATGTATGTACAAAGAAAAAGACTAAAAAGCACCCACTAATATTTTAATAGTTGTTATCTGGTTAGATCGTGTGTGATTTTCTTTTTTTAATGTTTTAATAAATTCTCAACAACAAATATGCACTTTAACAAGCTGTTAAAATGAATACTTAGAAAAAAGAAAAGAGAGTGGAAGGGAAGCAGGAAGAAACAGGAGAGAGAAGAGAGGAGAAAGAGAGTAAGAACAGGGCTTCGGGGTCAGGACAGCTGAGTTTGGATTCCAGCTCTATTAAGAGGCCGACCGTTTTAGGCCAACTCATTTCATCTTTGTGTCTCAGCTTCTCTCTCATCAAATGGGAATAACAGGACTTACCTTGCATCATAGAATTGTAAATATAAAGCAGTAGCGAAGGCGCTTGGGGAAGGTACCTGTATTTTGTAACAGAAGGTGGCATTATTGTTATTCATATGGAATATTGTTTAATCACAACTACCTTTTCTGTAACTTGCGTTTTTGGACAGATTTTTTTTTTTTATCTAAAATGGTTAAATCGAATGTACTATTTCCTGTGGGGCTTTCCAGGCATTTGAGAGACAGACTAAAAGGTTCAGTTGGTCAATAAAGGTATCTGTTTTATTGAAACAAAACATAAAAATTTGTTCCACTTTCCAAACTATCTGAAATCCCCATCTTCTTCATACCTTTGGGATGACGTACTAAAAGCTGCATGCCAAAGTCAAAAGTTATTTGAAAAGGAGAATATTCTGCGGAAAAAAACACGTGGTCAGTGGCTTGTGAAGAGAACAGGGAAGATGCGTCAAAGAGCTGAATCACGGATAACCGCTCTGGGGAAAGGTATTCCTCACTCCATCGAGAGGGTCTGAGTAGCCAGCAGATCCCCTACAGCCTCAGATACCTGCAATTAAACTACTTAGACTAGCATTTAATACTCTCCATGGGTTAGTTTCTAAGTGCCTTTGTAAGATTATTTGTAGTCCACACTCTACCCTTCAGCCAAACTAGGATATATTGGAGTCTTATTGTTTGAAATTTTAACCTTTTTTTTTTGGTATTTTTGCCAATCAAATAAGTATAAAATGGTATGTGATTTAGGTCTTTATCTGTACTTCTCTAATCACTAATAATATTGAACATTTCTTCCTATGTTTATTGGATTTCTGTGTTTCTGCTGTACTAATTTCTTTTGTTCTTTTTTCTAATTTTAGGTATTTTTCTTTTGTCTTTTTTTTTTAACGTTTATTTATTTTTGAGACAGAGAGAGAGACAGAGCATGAACGGGGGAGGAGCAGAGAGAGAGGGAGACACAGAATCGGAAGCAGGCTCCAGGCTCTGAGCCGTCAGCCCAGAGCCCGACGCGGGGCTCGAACTCACGGACCGCGAGATCGCGAGATCGCTACCTGAGCTGAAGTCGGACACTTAACCAACTGAGCCACCCAGGCGCCCCATTTTAGGTATTTTTCTTACCTGATGCAGGGCTCAAACTTGCAAACTGTGAGATCATGACCTGAGCCAAAATCAAGTCAGATGCTTAACTGACTGAGCCACCCAGGTGCCCCAAAATCTTAAGATTCTTAAGAAATCTCATGAAATTGCAAGGTCTTTTTTTCTTTTTTAGTGAGGTATTATTAACATGTAGTGTTGTATTTATTAGTTTCTGGTGTTCAATATAGTGATTCAATAATTCTATATGTCACTCACTCAGTGCTCATCAAGTCCTTATTACTTCATAATGGCCATGCCCTTCATTTTACAAAGATATTTTTGCTAGGTATAGAATTCCATGTTGGGGCTCTCTGTGGGGAGAAGGAGAGGATGGTCTCTCAGATCTGAGGATTCTATATTGGCAGCATTTTTGTTTTCAGCATGCTAAAGCATATTCTGCTTTACAGTGTGCTAGAAATGTTACTACCTGCTAGCTCATGTTAATTTTGACAAGAAATTGACTATTATTTTGTTCCCAATTACTTACTTTTCTCCTGGTTAAAAGTCACATTTCCCTGCCTCTTCTGTTTTTAGTATTGTATTATCTGTTATTATCTATATTATCCAAAATAATATTATCTGACTTTTTAATATTTTTTATTAGATGCTGGACATTACCCTTTTAACATTGTTGGGTGTCTAGATTTTGTCATTCTTCTGATTTCTGTCTCCCCACCTCAGTGAGTCCTCTGAACTCTGCTTGGGTTCCCCTGCTTGCTGCACAGTCTATAAAGTGCCTCCATGAGGAAAGCCAAAGTGGTCATAGATCAACTTTATTTGAGCCAATTTCCTCAGGGATCACTTCCCTGAACAACTCGTTTTCCAATATCTGAAATCTTAGTCTTTTCCTACACTTCATCCACTTTTCTAGTTGTTTACAGAGAAAGCATAAGTCCAGTACCAGTTACCCTGTCATTTTTTTTCCAAAAGCAGAAATTTTGTTACATTGTAAAAATAACTATCCAACTAATAAGCAAATAAAGGTATCCATGCATTAACCAAGGAAGAGTGTTATCATGAACCATGAACTATGACTAGTTCAGTCCCACGACCTTGAGGCCCTTTGCAAAATAAACTGAAAACACCAACTCCACATCTGTATTGTCTGTTAATTGCCTTCAATCCTGAAAACCCACTTCTTTTTGCAATATACAACTCTTGCTACAATGCATTACTGTGGTGCTGGCATAGGACTTTTATTTTTCTCTGTTGTAAGCCTAACTCTCCTAAGTATCATAAAGAAGTATGAAATGCTATAGGAGTATTTATTATTTGGGATAGACTCATAGGTTTCTGGATGAATTCTTCCAGAATAAAAAGCATGTACTATGCCCTAGATTTTCTGAATTCACTCCATGCTCACGTTATTCCTTCTCTCTTGCATATCTCATTGCATATGTCTGTAGCTATTAAATTCTGCACCTTCCTCAATACTCAGATGATATATTACCCCCTTTATTTATTCTTTCCTTGTCAATAGATTTAAAAGACTTTTTTTTATGTTTATTTATTTTTGATAGACAGAGAGACAGAGCACAAGTGGGGGAGGGGTGGAGAGAGAAGGAGACACAGAATCTGAAGCAGGCTCCAGGCTCCGAGCTGTCAGCACAGAACCCGACGTGGGGCTTGAACTCACAGACCGTGAGACCATGACCTGAGCCGAAGTCGGACTCTTAACCGATTGAGCCACCCAGGCGCCCCCCCCTTTTTTTTAAAGATTTTTTTTCCTTGTAATATATTTAAATTGAGACTTTGTTTTCTCCCCTCTATGTTTCCACTTCTTTTGATTTATACTTCACGAAGGATAATTATCAATTCTAACCTGTATCATCTTCGTACAGCTGTCACATTTGCCCACCCACGCCAGTTCATTAAAGGAAGGACCCGGGTGTAATAACCTTTGTGATTTCCTAGCACCTTGGCCCAGGCCTGTCAAATAGTAGTGCCCAGTAAATCATTGTTGAATGCACGATGTGAGTAAATGGAAGGGCCTCTAAGATGAGCTGCCCTTGATCCACTTTTTTTTTTTACCAGAATCCAGCTCTGTTCATTGTAGTCTCTGAATGCAGGCACCACTGATCTCTGGACGTGTGCTTCAAAGGTCAATGATCCTGTTGTGGTTATAGCTCATGCCAACTTCTCCTTACCCTGGGTTGCCATGGAGATAGCATGTTCAATGGAACTGGTGGTAAGACTTCATGTTTCTTCTCCTTTTCATCTGTTGTATTCCTCTGCCGATCCCCTGCCCCATTGTCAGTCTCCCTCAATCACTGAAGCTCTGGAAGCTTCTGTGAGCTAAGGATAACAGCGGTTTCTGTATGCGTACTTCCTCATGGAGAGGAGGTAGAGATGTGCTTAAATGATAGTTTCTCAGTCCCTCTCTGATGCAGTTTCCAACACTAAGGACACTCTTTGCTCAGGGCCCTTTTGCCTCTGTAACTTCTCCTCTCTTTAGTGTGTTGGCTTATTTGTCCCTGCCCACCGTGTGATTGCAGAATCAGTCTTCAAATTGCTGTATTCTTTGGGAGTCTAAGTGAGCTGGAGGTCACAGTGCTACTCAAACAGAGGAAGGTTTATTCATGTACTTTTGGATATTTGTTGTGAGCAGTCCGTCAGAGATTTCTTCATGCCATGCAATGCCCTCGGTACTGGAGGTGCAAAATTGAGTAAGTTTTGGTCTCACTAAATTTATCACTCAGATAGAAACGTTGACAAACAAAAAGTAACCATGCAATGCATGACTGCACTGGCAGAGGATGGGTAACAGGGTGTTCTGGAAACGTAAAGAGGAAATAACTCTGCCTAAGGAAAGTAGCATGGTATCTCAGTGTCCTTGGGAAGGGAACATCGAAGCTGGGTTTTCCAGAATGAATAAGAGTTCATTAAGTGGAGACAGTAGGGGACATATTTCAACAGGAGGAAATGACATGTGCAAGGGCACAGAAACATAAAAGATTATGATGTATAGTATGTTTGGGAGGGAGGCAGTGAGAGGAAATTGGTGGGAAAGTAAACACGACTAAGACTGTACTTCATGTTTCCTATATATTAGCCATTTTTTTACCACCTTCACATTATCACCATGTATACTGTAAAAAACCTGTACCAATGTTTACTTTTTTTTTTTTTAACAGGAAAATTGCTTTATTGATGACTATGGCTTACTATACCTGCTGAGATACAAGCAAAAAGTTCTAACTTTAATTTGGGTTGTAATCAATAATTCTCCTAATGTTTACTTAATACTTTCCTTTGAAGCAAACTTCACTCACCTTATTTAAAATCGTGTGTTCTGTAGCATTTGATTACCTTAAAAAGAATATCTATTGCATACATAAATTCTGAATCAGAATAGTAGAATGGATACTGGTGAACTCATTACTCAGTATAAGAAGTAAATATTGCTATCCAACTTAAGAACTAAAACATTTCCGGTTCCACTGCTCTAATTATATGCCTCTTCCCTGTGTCATCTCCTTGCCTCCCCTAAGAGATTACCACTCTTCTGTATTTTGTGTTCACTTTCTCTTGCTTTTTGAAGAATCTTATCTCCCACGAATAGATTCATAAACAGTATATTGTGGATGGAGCCGGAGAGTAGTATGCCAAGTGAAATAGAGAACGACAAATACCATATGATTTCACTCATACGTGGAACTTAAGAAACAAAACAGATGAACATATGGGAAGTGGGGGGGAAGGAGAAGAGAGGGAAGAGACTTTTAACAATAGAGAACAAACTGTGTGGGTTGTCAGAGGGAGGTAGGTGGGAGATGGGCTAGATGGTTGATGGATACTCAGGAGGGCACTTGTTGCGATGAGCACTGGGTATCGCATGTAAGTGATGAATCACTGAATTTTACTCCTGAAACTAATATTTCACTGTATGTTAACTAAAATTTAAATTAAAACAATTAAAAAGAGGGGCGCCTGGGTGACTCGGTCGGTTGGGCGTCCGACTTCGGCTCAGGTCATGATCTCACGGTCTGTGAGTTCGAGCCCCGTGGCGGGCTCTGTGCTGACAGCTCAGAGCCTGGAGCCCGTTTCGGATTCTGTGTCTCCCTCTCTCTCTGACCTTCCCCCATTCATGCTCTGTCTCTCTCTATCTCAAAAATGAATAAATGTTAAAAAAAATTTAAAAAAAATTAAAAAGAAAATAAACCTAAAGACTTAGTATGGAAAAAAGAATGTAAAATATCTCACCAATATATATTTTTTATTTATAAAAAAAAAACCCAACCAGGATGTTGTTTCTCTTTGTTTGGTTTTGAGCTTTAAGTTTTTGCCCTGTGACAGCCTTGTGGAAGAAAGATCAGCACAGGAGCAAGCTTGGAGGTGGATAGCCCATTTAGAAGTGATTGTCGTCATCTGGAAAAGAGGGGGAAAGGAGGGGAAAGGGTCAATATGAACCATGTCAAAGACAAGATTGCTGAAACCAAGGAATCATATAAAAAATATCTAGTATTGGCTTCTTTTTTAAAAGTTTATTTATTTATTTTTTGAGAGAGGGAGAGAGAGAATCCCAGGCAGGCTCCACACTGTCAGCACAGAGCCTGATGTGGGGCTCAAACTCACGAACCGGGATATCATGACCTGGGCAGAAATCAAGAGTTGGACGCTTAACCGACTGAGCCACCCTGGTGCCCCCTACAGTATTAGCTCTGTTAGATATCTGCCCTTTGTAATATTTCTGATACTAAAAATACAAAATTCTTTGTTTAACTTATTGATAAAAAGAATTTGTATTTAGACCCTTGATGTGCTAGTGGAACAGGCAAAAGCAAACCCATATGCCTCCTTCCTAGAAGGTCTGCTGTGTGACCTTTAAAGACAATTAAAGAAAAGCCATGTCCCTTTGAGTGGTGTTTAAGGTGTGGTACCTTACGATACTATAAGGTAGCTGAACCCCTACTCAGATTATTTTTTAACTCCACAGCAAGTCCTTCTCTCTAGGTCATAATTTCTTCAATTTGCTTCGTAATTCACCACACCCAGACTTTCCCATATCTGTTTCTAAACAAAAATCTCACCATCTTTTTGTAATTTGTCGATACAGCATTGCTATTGTTTTCAGAGTAACTTTGGAAAGACCCAACAGTTTGGGCAATAATTGCAAACTGTGGTAAATTTAAGGCTGTCTACACCACGGGAGATTTTTAACTTTAAAATGATAAGTTGAATTAGCCAGTCTTATTGAGACTAGAGCAATTAACTTGTAATTTGTGGTTGGCTCGAAACGACCACACACTGGAAGGGGAGTCTAGGTACTCCCCCAAGTCCTCACCGTGACCTGAATTGGGCGATTTGAGCAAAGCAGAGTGGCCTGGAAGAAGCTCTCTCTGGCCAGGAGGACATTCATGCTATACCAATTAGACTTGGAAACTGGTTCAACTCACTGGAACAACCACACAGCAGGAGTGTAAAAAATACAAAGTGATTACTTGTGAAAATACAGGCAGAATACAGTAATTGTCAGGTTAATTTAAGTCATCTTTGCAGAGTCAGTATCCCCTCCCATATCCACCATCATTTGATCAAGCAGTTTTCTTAGTTTGTGCCAGAATGGTTTTCAGCAAACTATTTGACGGACTAGGAAAGCCAGTTAATGGGAGAAAAACATCTTGGATAAATTAGCCATGTTCATCAGTGGTGGAATTCGGACAGTCTCTAGTGGTTCCTCATGCCTCCACATGGCTATGCCCTCTTAGACAACTCAATTCAATTACTCTAACATTTATTTAATGCCTATTATGTAGAAGTTCTGGTGCCCTGCTAATGCCATATTACTTTCCTAACGAACTGGGCAACTTGGGAAGATCTCCAACAGGTTATATAATAGGATCCTCTTTCTCATTCTGAGGAAGTGATATTATTTGTCTCAAAAAACAAAATAATTGGGCAGATTAGGGAAAGGAGGGAGGGTGTGGGCCACTGCGAATGGAGAAGTTGAGGAGAGCAGGTCTGTTGTTTCATCCTGCCCAGTGGAAATTCTGGCAACTTGAAGCATGAAGCCTAGTGCAGAAAGGAATTTGGTGGTTCGGGGCCTTAGGAGGTATGATCTACTGATGCTAGATAAAAAACCTGGGACTTAATTCTACCAGAATATGATACATTCAAGATTTTGTGGCCACCTTGATGGGTTGGCACACATCCCTTTTGAATCCCTGTTCACTCAGCCATTAATTTTATTTAATTATATACCTCTATTCTGGACTTTTCCTCTCTGAATGAGAGTTTAGCTTTGTTTTTATTTTTTATATCCTGGTGATTGATGGTGGGGAGGGGAAAGATGAGACAGGAAGCAGATAGATACGCTGACAAAAAATGACAAAATATGATTTTAATGTTTAAGTCAGAAGAACAAAAAGCTCTTTATGTGTTGTGATATTATTTGGTACTAAAGAGGAACACAAATATAATTAAGTCTTTCAACTCAATGTTTTATCCAGAGAGATCTTTTCAGAGAGTCAGGTAGTATTTATGTCATAAAAGCAGGCCTGTTTTATGGAGCTCATTTATGTGACAGCTGTTATAACCAGCATGTCTGGGCCTAGGAGCCAGAAATATGGTCCCAAATTGAACCTCTCAATATCCATGGCATAAGGGAGTAAGTTATACATACACAGGGGGAACAATATCTCACATCTGCACAGTGCTTTTTGCTTCTTTCAAAGCGCTTTCACATCCATTAGAACATGAAATTATGTTGTTTGCTAAAGTTCATTGTTAATTGTTTTTTTCTGATGGTCATTTGGCCACCATTTTCTAGACTGTGTGGTTTAACTGAGTTTAAGTAAGAATCATAAGGTTGGAAAAGACGTTTGGTGACATTTTGGTCTGGGTCTTGGACTGTGAGTAAATCTTCTATAGTTCTTCCCTGAGGAGCGTCTGGGTGGCTCAGGTTGAGCATCTGACTTTGGCTCAGGTCATGATCTCGCGGGCTTGGGAGTTTGAGCCCCACATTGGGCTCTCTGCTGTCAGTGCAGAGCCCGCTTCGGATTCTCTTTCCCCCTCTCTTTGCCCCTCCCCTGCTTGCACTCTCCCCAAAATAAGTAAATATAAAAAATTTTTTTCAAGTTCTTCCTTGGAATGCAAATGCCCCTTGGAAGGCTATGTGACTAGGCAACAGCTGAAGATGTGATTGTTCACATCTTAGCTTGGATTACTTGACAATGACCTGAAAAAGAAGAGAGAGAGAGGGAGTTGCAAGGTGGTAAAGAAAGTTGGCTAGAGGAAGAGGATACCTCTGGGAGGGGACGGAACACTCAGCAGGACTACCAGAGACAAAGTCTGTCTCTCCAGGGGCAAACTGCGGCAGGTGCTTCTCTGAACAGAGCGACGTCACACTCGAGTAGGTCGGCCTACTCATTCTGTCCCAAGACTCTAAGTTCTTTGCAGGCAGGGACGCTTGTCCCTCATCATTGCTTTTCTTCTCTCCTCAGCATATGGTGGAAACTCAGGAAATATCTACAGCATGAATGAAAACTTTAGCCCATAACTGCATGCCTAGTTGTAATAGTTAAGCTTCTCTCTTATGCCATCCTTGTTTTCAAAAGGAATGACTCCCAGGGTGCCCAGGTGGTCTTGAGCATCTGGATCTTGATTTTGGCTCAGGTCATGATCTGGGGGTCGTGAGATCTAGCCCTACGTCAGACTGTGCACTGAGCGTGGAGCCTGCTTGGGATTCTCTCTGTCCCTTTGCCCCTCCTCCCCGCTCATGTGCTCTCTCTAAATTGGAAAAAAAAAAAAGACTCTGGAGCATGCCAGACTTTGAAATGTTTCTTTGTCGTAATCCTCTGGAAAAAAAAGTATCCAATTTCCCTGTGGGATGATACAAGTAATGGACAGACGACATTTACTGAATGTTGATCAAGAGTCTGGCAAGACCCTCTCACTTCATACAGATTAATTTATTTCATTCTCGCCACAGCCCTGGGAGGTAAGTGCTACTATGATCACCATTAAAAAAAAAAAAAAAAAAAAAAAAGACACAAAATTTAAATCTAATTGCAAACAAATGTTGCCTTTCTTATGAAAAAAGAAAAAAGTGCTGAATGATAATGACAAAGGACTTTCTTCTGTTTGTTTTGTCAAACTTTAGTGGAGACTCAACAAAAATTAAATGTGATAAAAAAAAAAAAGACAAAAAGAGGTATTCATCCCTGAAGAGCCTAGCATAATGCCCAAGTATATCATTGCATAACAATCTATTAACAAGTTCCTAAAATCCACCTGAATGTGGAATTGCATTGGAGATAACAGTTAAGAAGTGGAGGAGCCTGGGGCAGCTGGGTAGCACAGTGGGTTAAACATCTGACTCTTGATTTTCGTTCAGGTCATGACTTTGTGGTTCGTGAGTTCGAGCCCCACGTCCGGCTCTGTGCTGACCATGTGGAGCCTGTTTGGGATTCTCTCTCTCTCTCTCTCTCTCTCTCTCTTTCTTTCTCTCCCCCCCCTGCCCTCCCCTCCCTCAAAATAAATAAATAAACAAACTTCAACAAAAAAAGTGGAGGATCCAAGCAAGATAGCACAACTATATCCACCAGGTGGCGCTAATGTCTCTATATGTGGGGCTTGTGAGAGCACACTTCCGTTGTTCTGTCAACGCCCTGGGCAAAAAGATTCAGGTTTCCCAGACCCTTGGCTTTGTATCCAGGGCTAATCTAGGAGATGCCAGACATCAGCGCACTCTGCCTACTGTGCTGTCAGAGGAGGAAAGTTCTCAGGTGCATAATCACCGTGGTGTAGTGGATAAAGGCAGGTCTGTTTCAAATGCAAATTCAAATGCAGGCTTTTTTCAAATCCAAGCCCTGCTAGTTGCTATTGTATGACCTTGGGCAAGTTACTTAACCTTTCTGTGACCCAAGATCCTCATCTGTGAAATGAGGACAATCGTGGTACCACCCTCATCCCACATCACCTGTTATAGGAGTGCTCTGCTCACAGAAGACCCAAATGCGTGTTCTATGAAATGGAATTGATAATATGACCTTTAGTAGCTGGACACTTAAATGTAATCAACATTCACTGGGCTCAGAATATACCATCAAGAAGAGGAGTTTTAGTCTGAAGTGCTAATGTAAAGCTGTGGCTATTTACCGGATGTAAGATGGTCACTAGAAGCAGAAATAGGGATTTAGCATTTGCAACGAGCTGGCCATTTCTCTGTGTCCTGCTGCAAAGATAAGCAAGGCAGGTATTACCCTCCCCCTCATGAAGCTTCCAACCTAGTACGGAAGATGCGTGTTAAACAAATACCGACACAAAAGCAAACAATTACAAATGTGCAAAGTACCAGGTCTTACAGGAACGTAAGACAGATGAACCTAACCTGGTCTTCAGCTCAGGAAAAGTGTCCAAGAGGAAATGATAGTACAAGGCGCTCAGGATAATTAGCCAAAAGGAGGGATATGCATTCCAGGCGAAAGAAATGATATTTGCTTAGGCCCGTAAGCAGGAAGTAGCGTGCTCAAGGCAAACAACTGAGAAGGTTCCAGGATATATAGCTCAAGGGGAGAAAAAGTGGGACAGAGAGGCCAGAAGTTGAAGAGGTTGCCTGCTGGGCAGTCAGTATTAAAGCATTTTAAATAGAAAAAAGACACGATCGTGCGCATTGTTTTTAAAGGATGTTATGACTGAAATGGGGAGGCTGGGTTGAATAGGTAAGACGGGTTGGGAAGGAACCAGTGCAAAAGCTTTTGTTTTACTTTAGCCAAATATTGATGATGGCAGCCTGAACCAGCATGGCAGGGTGAGAAGAAGGGAGGTGATTCATTCTCAGAAATCCCAAATAAAAGCTGTGCTAACTAACAATAGGTTTACAACCTATTGTTATGTACAAAATATGTACGAGCCCATCCCCCCCAGTGGAGTCCCAAACCCTTAGACACTTCACTTCCTGATTCTTCTTTCCCTCTCCGTTTCACGGGCTTCTTTTCACAGGCTTTGCATTGAGTATGAACCTCAGAACAAAGGGAGGAGAGACTGAAAATCTCCGTGTCACCTCAGGGAATGTACATTTGTTCCAGTTAGACTACTCTTTACCTTGTATGGGCATGGGCGACCTCCCAGTAAGGCTGTAGCTTCTGTAGTACTCAGCCAATGAGAAACTGGCGTGGGGGGCGGTGGGGGGGACTTGCATGCTAGGAGATAAATTGTCTGCTGTGACTGTCCAGGGTGTGCCTGTCTTTTGGACACCTGCTCTTGCAAGAACATTGATTAAAGCCTCACTTCACTGTGCTCTGGGTCGCCACGTCTCTCCTTTGATCGGGTTGATGGGCTTATTTCTAACAGCAGGAAGCGAGGGGCTCTGAGAGACACTGACAGCGTGGATTCATTGATGGGATGTGTAAGAGGGAGGAGTCAAGGTTTCCGGCTTGAACAAGAAGATTGATGACATTACCATTGCCAAGGTAGAAAATATTGGAGAGGTAGCAATTTTGGAGGAAAATTCTTGTGTTTATTTCAGGATATTTTGAGTCTGGGGCACTTAACACTCAAGAGGAGTTGTTAAGAAAGCACATATATATGTGTCCAGCTCAAAAGAAAGATTGTAACTGTTCATCCAGATTTAAGTCTTATCAATATACAGATATAATGGAAACTCTAAGGAGACCTTCTAAGGAGCAAGTCAAGTGGGACAAGGGAAGTTGTCCTGGGACAGTTCTTGAGGGAACGTCACCATTTTCCAAATTGGTAGCGATTATGAATCAATAATCAGTAATGAAAACAGAGGCTGAGCTCAGAGGTATAGAAGGAAAACTGGGAGGTCCAGTTCCCCTCCCACCGAAAAATGATTATCAAAGAGGAAAAAGTCAATGGTATTGACAGCTATGGAGAAGTCAGGGGAGCTAAGAACTAAAATGTGTTCTTCGGATTTGGGGACAAGGAGGTCACCGGTGAGCTCGGTGGGATCAGTTTCTATGGCACATTGAAGGCTGGGGCCAGAGTGCAGTGAGCTGAGAAGTTAAACGTGAGGTAAAGAAATGGTGATAATACATGCTAAAAACATTTTCTAGAACTTTGGCTAGGAAGGTGACGTAGAGGAGGGAGTATTTTTTTTCCCATGAGAGAAACACGAGCAATTTTAATGCTGATACAGCAAAGCTAGTAGTTTGAGAGAGAAAGAGAGAGAGAGAGAGAGAGAGAGACATTGAAAATGCAGGCAAGAGAAAGATTCATCAGAAGGCAGCAGGGGATTGGACCCAGGACCCAGGAAGAAGGACAACTTCCTCCTGAGAAGCACGAGAATGAGGTAAGCTCAAGAACGCCTAGAGCATCGGTAGCCGGAAGTTGGTGTGGTTGTCTATGTGGTCCTGGCGACTGGCTCTTAAACACAAAGGGTGTCATCAGCTGACAGTCAGCGAGGGTGGGGTGGGAGCAGAGGGAAGATCTGAAGCAGTCGACGTGCTAACTAAGCAAGATGAGCACCCAGGTGAAATTGCAGACCCCTGACGTGCAGCCACACGGATAGAAGGTGAGCGACGTCTGTGGCCCAGAGGTTACCCAGAGATGGTGAACTGTTGGGCGTGTTCACTCTCACATGTGCATCTGCTCCGCGCCAGCCCCTCTGCCGTGTGCCAGGTGCTGCCGGGCAGATGTCAACAGCACAGACGATGGCAAGGTAATGCTGGGTGTTAACAAAAGAGTGACTTCAGTCGGGAACCACAGAATCTGAGCCGTGTGGGGGAAGAAAGACTTTTCCTTTGGCCTCGAAGGTTCTGAGCCTGGGCCTGGGAATTAAAGTGACAAAAGACGAGCATTCGGGTCTTACTTGGTGTGCCTGCTTTCCCGTGGCACAGGAGCCTTCAGAGAAAAGACAGCCAGACCCGAAGGAGCTGAGAGTTCAGAGAGCTCACAAACCACTTCAACAATGAACCATATGTTGCAGAGATGTGACAAGACCAAGAAAAAAGGGTTTGGGGCAAGGGGCAGTACATTGTAAGACAGTGACAAGTACATATATGGGGGAGACTAATGAAAGATAAGGGTTTTTTTTTAGTGGTCTATTTATACAGATTCATCTCGTTTCCAGTGATAAGAATGTTCTCCTTTTCCTAGTACAGACGGCATCTCTCTCATGGGATATTTATGTCCTGCTTTTAGGTAGAAAGGGGGAGGGCAGAGAGCCCTTTCGGCACATGCTGTTTCTTCTGCTCAAAATAATCAGTATGCCAAAGTGGCGTATTTGGGGGTGGCAGGTTCTGATCCCCTTCTGCTAAACATGGGGAAAGTGAAGGAAAGAGAGAACCAATGAAAATGTAGACAGCAGAGTGAGAAGGCCACTGGAGGTCTCCATGAAATGAAAGAGAGGGTATCCTGGGGTATTTGTTATCACCACAGAAGAACAGCATTTTGTGGCCAGTGACTGAGGTTTCTGAGTGACTGACGTGAACTGTTAATATGGCTGTAGGAACTGGTGGCTGAGGTGAAGGAGGGATGACGTCCCAGCAAACAGAGTGATCATTAAAAAAAAATTTTTTTTAACATTTATGCATTTTTTGAGAGATAGAGAGAGAGCACAAGCAGGGGAGGGGCAGAGAGAGAGGGAGACACAGAACCGGAAGAAGCAGGCTCCAGGCTCTGAGCTGTCAGCACAGAGCCTGACGCGGGGCCCAAACTCACAAAACGCGAGATCGTGACCTGAGCCGAAGTCGGACGCTTAACCGACTGCGCCACCCAGGCGCCCCAGAGTGATCATTTTAACATACAAATGTGAACATGTCACACATAAAACTCTGGGTTGTTCTTAGGAAAACCAAACGGCAAACAAACAAAATTCTTAACACTTTCTGTAAAGTTATGCTTTCTGCTTCCAGCTTCACCTCGTGACACCTCTTCCCAACCATTCTGGTCTCTAACCTTTGAAAAATGCTGTTTCTTTGACGTGGGCTCCCACTCTCTCCTACCCCTCAAGTCCTGTCAAGTTAACCCCTACTCAACCTTCAATATTTAGGTAACCGCGTAATGTCCCAAAAAGAGCCTCCTTTGCCTTCAGGCTAGTTCCACGAACTTTTCCCTCATAGCAATGATGTATGTTATCACGTATTTGTGGGATCCTTAAAAAGTTATTTTTGAGGGGCGCCTGGGTGGCTCGGTAGGTTAAGTGTCAGATTCTTGATATCGGCTCAGGTCATGATCTCATAGTCATGAGACTGAGCCCCGTATCGAGCCCCATATCGGGCTCCATGTGCACTGTGGAGCCTGCTTGGGATTCTCTCTCCCTCTCTCTCTCCCTTTTTTTTAAAAGATTATTTTTGTGTCTCCCCCACCAAATCACAAGCCCCGTGAGAACAGCAAATATACATGCTTTACTTCTAATTGTATCCCAGTCATGAGTCCTGTGCCTAGTACATACTATGACCTCAATAACTATTTGTTATTTAGTAAGATTTAATTGGATAAAAGGTGAAGTTACCCAAAGCCATTGATTGGACTTGCTAAGAATAACAACATTAATGTTTATAAAATGTGCTCATTAAATTTTATACCCTTGTGACGTTTGCATGTATGTCACAACGGATGAATGACACCAACAGGCATGACCGATGGCAAAGAATACGAAAACTAAAGCAAACAAAAAGAATACAAAAACTCAGAGATAGTGATGTAACACGAGAGGTAACACAGCATGGAGGTTTGACACCCAGGAATCTTCCCCAGGATTTTGCCTGTAGAATGAGGGTTGCAACAGAGCAAAATGACCCCTTTTCCATAATCACAGGAGGCTGTATTCTATTCTGATCTTTCTTCCTGCCTGACCGTTGTGGAAATTCTAGCCACCAAATGCCTACCCACCAGGAGCAAGTAGCATGTGTGAGACAGCCAGTGCACATCCTTGAGACTCGACTGCCAGGCTGAGTGAGGAGGTCAGGTTCTCAGGGGTATCCCCCAGCAGGCTCCAGGCCTGTCTGAGGTCTAAACCTGCCCCCCTCCTCCCTTATTGTCTTAAGCATTCATTTAAACAATTGATAGCACGATAACTTTGACCCATTACTCAAGAATTGTGTTCATGTGTTTTCTTGCAACCCTATGGCACTTCTCCCATTTTGCAGCTAGAGCACAGGCCATCCACTGACTCAGAGAAAAAAAGAAATATTTTCCTGACTTGAGTTCAAATGTATAAACCCTACAGAGAACAAGGTGTTCTCAGGTGACGTTAATGGATTTGAGAGCATACACAATGATGCAGGAACAAGATTTTGTGCCCCAAAGGATTGTTTAATGAGTTAAGAGTGAGAAGTTTCCCTGAATATTGGAGGGGAAACAAAGAACATGAGCTACCAGCTTATTCCTAGAAAAAAGGCATCTCCCCCACCCTCGGTGTTGGGTGAGAGATAACAGAAATCCCAAGTAAATACAGGTAACTGCTGCTAGCTACAGACAGGGTTTGAAGAAGCTTCGAGATGTCAGAATAGAAATGGCTATGCAGTTTGTCAATGAAATGTGTCTCAATTCATCGGCCTGACACTGTCTCACAGAGGGCCTCCCAGCCCAGACTTGATGTGGCTTTGGGGAATGATTCCAGTTTGCTCATAAAGAGCACAGAACTTCTGGAGGACCTTGGACAGTCTTTCAGGCCACACCACCTGACATTCAGGCTTCAGGAAGGGCTCTGATAGCAAGGACAGTCCCCAACCACGAGGGGCCCTTTGGATAGGAGCGAGGTCCAGCCAAGCAGCCATCTGGCTGGCCAATCCCCAATGACCAGATGAGACAACAGACCTCAGTGGATGCCAGCTTGGGCACCTACCTATGCCCCCCTTCTTCCCCCATCATGTCAGCTTCCTCCAACTTACAGGGGTACCATGGACAAGGAAAAAGAAGGTCTTTGCATTGTCTAGGATTACATTTCTGCTCTTGGAAGAATCTGAACCTGATATCAACTGAAGAAATGTACCTTTTTTCTATTATTAAGGAATAAAACTTCTGTTTCTTGCACAAGTGAGTTTGTGAAAAGAGATGGCTTTTCTACACACATATTGCCGGTTATCTTTTCTTGCATTGATGTCTAGTCTCTACAGCTGGACTGCAAGACATCCAAGGCTGGAAAGTAGCCCTTTCCTGCCTTCTTTTTTTTCCTATTCAGCACCCTGTGCATGACAGGCCCTGTTTTTGAGAGAACCCCTACGCAATAGGATGTGCATAGCTGTTTCATTTACGCATTATTGGCCAGACCATCAGTTTAAGAGTCTCTTGGCTCTGACTTCATTTATAAGTTACCGCAGATATTCATTTGTCACATTAAGAGATAGCAAATATTTGTCAAGCCCTTACAACATACATACAAGGCCTTACTTCTACCTCTTCCTGGGGTGCAGTCCTTGTTGCTAAGTAGCTCATTATTGGAGGTGCAGACAAGATGTAGTTGCATAAATTGAACATGCATTGACTTTAGGAAAACACCTAGGAGGTTCGTTGCTCATTATTTTAAATCCATGTATAATTTGATTACAAAACTAACAAATGTTTATCTGAGAAAATTTGCAAAATTGAGAAGTAAACAAATTGCACCCAACGGCGCAGAACCTATAAAATTAGAAGTAGTCAATGTTAACATTTTGGTGTATATCACTAGGTATACATTGTAAAAATGTATCATTATCTATTGGAGTGTGTTTAAGAAATCCCCGATACACTAGGGTGTGTGTGTGTGTGCATGTGCGTGTGCGTGCGTGTGTGTGTGTGTGTGTGTGTGTGAGTGATTTTTGCTTCCTCCTCTTAAGAGAATGGTATTTAGGGGATGATGGTATTTGAGAGTTTCAGTGACTAAATGTATTCAGTGACCAAATACAGTAAATCAACAAAAGAAATTTGAAAATGTATTGCTGATTAGAAAAAGTTAAGGGGCACCTGGGTGGCTCAGTCGGTTAAGCATTTGACTCTTGATTTCAGCTCAGGTCATGATTTCATGGTTTGTGAGATCAAGCCCCACATTGGGTTCCTCACTGACAGTGAGGAGTCTGCTTGGGATTGTCTCACTCCCCCTCTCTCTGTCCCTCCCCTGATCGCTCTCTCTCTCCCTCTCTCTCTCTCTCTCTCTCTCAAAATAGATAAATAAACTTTAAAAAATCTTTACAACAAAAAAAGAAAAAGTTAAAAATTAGATTTCTGGTGACTGGGTGGTGGAAAACCAGATAAGGCATATATTTGAGTCTAATCTGTGATGTATCCATAAAAATAGCTCTGTGGGTTAACTGAAATGTCACCCCCTCCCTGAGGCTCTCCCATTTTTCCTCTAGCTGGGTTAGCCAACTGACCCCTCTATGCTCCCAAACATTTTCACTCTCTATGTTTTACCATATATTCATTATTTTAACACAAATAATAGATACTGCTATTTCTGTATTATATTTTAGGGAGGATGCATAGTGTTGTGATTAAGAACATAGATTTTGGATTTAAACAGCCCAAGTTCAAAGTCTAGCCTTATCATTTGTTAGCTATTTGGCCTTGAACAAGCTACTTAGCCTCTCTGAACCTGTGTCCCCATCTGTAAAATGGGAATAATAGCACTTACTTCATAGAACTGTTGTGAGAGACAACTAGGACAATATTTGCAACATGCTGACCCGCCCCCAAACACAGCCAATAAATAATAGGTATAATTATTTTTATTACAGAACTTGCCATGTTGCATTGCAATAACTGGCTTAGGAATGCTTTTGTCCCTTGACTGTGAGCATCCAGAGACCAGGCCCTGCATCCTGACCTCTCTCCTTCCCTGCAGAGTAGCTCATAAACAGCAAGCAAAAAGTAAGTAAATCTATATGTGTTTGCTGGAAGATAAGATAGTCATGGAAAGTGCCAGACCAAATGCTTTATCCTCCAGGGTACTGTACCCATACTGAGATTTTTAGAACAAGTTCTAACTACAAACCCTTGACTCTTAAAATCAATATTATACAGGGCCATTTCCACACTTAACATAAGCTAACACTTAATGAGTGCTTCCTGTGTGGCAGTTTTTATCCCAATGGTTTACACTGTATTTAAGCCATTCTGTGAGGTAGATATTGTTTCTTCTTTAACAAATGAGGAAATTGAGGCCGAGAAAGGGTGATGTGAGCTCTGCAATTTCTGAGATTTTGTTAGGGTCCTCAGGAAAGTCCTGGCTCTCTATCTTTCCACTTGAGCTCCTAGGAAGGCAGTGAGGAAAAGAAGCGCCCAGATGTTTTTCTTTCTCTTTAGTAAAACATTTTATTTATTTTGCATTCCCTTGTCTCTTCTGGAAAAACAAACAAAAGAAATTCTTGCTTCATTCATGATTTTACCCCTGCTGAGGTCCAGGGCAGAATTTCTTCCCTGCAGAGCCCCATTAGGGCACTAATGAAGGTGACAATACTCCGCTGAGTACCCCAAGCAGTAATTATTTTTTTAAGACCGGTTTGAAATAGACTTTCAATACATTAAAATAATAATAACAATAATTCATATCCCACCTATGTGTATAAAAACAAATCACCTGTGAAATCGTAAAACTACCAATAAGCTAAATGAAATTGAGGGTGGAGGGTATTAAGAATTTTTCAGAAAGCAACTTACTCTCACAGAGAATTTTTTTCCCCGCGTGGTGGTGCGGTTCCATTAATGAAATTTATCAGTCACTTGTTCGTGTTGCCTACACGAGTGAAAGATGTTTTAGAAATAAGAAAAACCTTGAATTTATTTTACTTCAAGGAAGCTGATTGGAACCTGTCCAGATTCCACATTTGTTCCTATTGACCAGAAGTCTTCTGACTTGGGAAAATATTTTTACTCCTCTCCCCCTTTTCCAAATGTCCGACAAAGACCTGCATTAGGATGGGAAACATTTTCTGAGTCCCTAAGGAGTCTTCCATTGCCTGAAAGAGACAGTGGAGCTGCGTGCTGTGAGGGGGCCCCTCAAGGACGAAGATGTCTCAGAATAACCTTTTCAAACATTCTATGCATATTTTCTTCATTCATACTAACATCTGCCGTACGACAGACAAAACGTGATTCTGGACAGCATTTACGGTTTCCTTCCACATACATATTAAAAGATGCCCCCCCCCCCCCCCACCGTTGTCACTTTTAAGACAATTGCATGGGGCCTGGCATATTTATTACTTAAAAAGTTGGTTTCAAGTTTACTTCTGGAATCAGAGAAATAGCAGAGGCCACTACATTAGAGAGAGCTCAACTTTTGTTCCTCTCTCAGGAAATAAATAAATTAAGAGGAATGAGGGAAAAGACCAACCAGTTCCCTGAAGTGGGAATTTTGCCTTAGTTTTACTAACATTCCCATAATAGTAATAAGCTAGAACACATTAAGTAGGAAACTGAATTCCATGTACTGAAACCATCTTTTGATGTACTAACAAGAATTCACACGTGAAATATGTAGTGAATTTTTAAATCAGTTGAATCATAACGGTAGCTGGTGTCATAAAGGTAGCAGTGTTTTCTGTAGTGAAACAGGTAGCCCTTCTTTGGAAAAATACTTCGAGAAATACTATCACTGTAGAATTTTGTCCTGAATTTGAGGATGGGGTTGCTTCTGGCTTTAACTCTTGGAGGGAGATGATGTTCTGAATGGATGAAATAAGAAGCGTTGTGTACTGAGTGGCAGATAATGTCTTCACTGAAGGTACTCATTAAATGTTTGGTAAATGAATGATGGAGAACGCTATTGGTTGTTTGGAGCATAAGGGTTGCCATTTGGGATACTCCAGAAGCAATGTGTCTCATTTACTTCCTTTAGGAATGGGTTTATTCTTCCTTTTTTCCTTCATTCATCTGTTGATGCCTGCTGTATGTCAGGATCTGTCCTTGGAACTGAAAATACAACTATCACTCTTAGAGACATTGCTCTTAGAAAGCTGACATCCTAAAAGGTGGAGAGCAAAACAAACAAACAAAACTTTAGTCAATAACCTCAGGTCGAACAAGCGTTCACGGCTCTGATCCTGTCTGTGTCAAAGTTAGGACGTGCCTGGTATGAGAAGCAGCAAAGATGGCCGGCCTCTCTTGGGAGCTCCTGTCTCTGGACCTTTCCTAGGGGGCTGATTGGCTCAAGCTTTATCATCTGAAGCTTGCAATTAAAACAATGGAATCAGAAGAGGGCACTGCACTGAGAAAAACCCAAAATTGTCAGGATAATAAATGAATCTCTTATGCCTCCTTTTTTGAAAAATGCTCATTTAGGAGTGTTAGGCTTTAGTTTACTTGGTTGTATCCACCATCAGAAAAATCAGTCATTTTAAAGTGAATGCATTTCCTTGAGGAGAATGGATATTTGACTGGGTCTATAGAACAGTGGTTATCATACAAGTTTCCTGTCTTCCCTGACTGCCCCTTCTCCCTACCCTTATCATCACCATCCTTCCTTGTTTTGCTTTATATACTATCATCAAGTAAAAAGGAGGGTTTGGAGTCTGCATTTACAATGAGGCTAGCCCACATCATCTTCTGAGACCAGACCATTTTCACTTCATTTGTGGCTCTGTAAAAAGGGTGCTATGTCCCTCTAGCTTTCCATGTTAAAGTAGTCATAATTTGCCTTTTTTAAAAAATAAATGTTTTATTTATTTTTGAGAGAGAGGAGAGAGAGTGGGTGTAAGCCAGGGAGGGGCAGAGAGAGAGGGGGACAGAAGATCCAAAGTGGGCTTTATGCTGACAGCAGCAAGCCTGATGTGGGGCTGGAACTCAGGAACCATAAGATCATGACCTGAGCCAAAGTCAGACACTTAACCAACTGAGCTACCCAGGTGCCCCACAATTTGCCTTTTATGACCAATATTTTTCTACTATGCAGAGAAGGAGGGAGTCAAAGTCTGGTTTCATTTGTTGCCAGTGGTTCTCGTTCAGGCAAGCCCTTCAAGTAGCTAGCTACAGATGGGGGAGGTCCCTAACCAAGAGATTGACTCTCAGTCTCAGATTTTAAATGTCTGGGCTGCTGAATTAGAATTCCTATGTATGACTCTAGTGCTTGGATGTTATTGCACAGCGAGTGTTTATTTTCCAAGTGGGTCCACGGTTGTCATGTGTGAGCCATTGTTACCTTTCCTATGAACCGGCGTGACTGGATCCTGAAGAACAAGGGCACGGAATGGAGCCAGTCCAGCAGCACCTGGGGACTGCTTATCCTCTTCTTAGTGCTCTGGGCAGGACCATACAGAGTCAGGGTTGCAGCAGGAAATCCAGGCTGCTGTAGGGGAGCAAGCGCTGGTGGCCCAATTTCAGGCCAAGCAGATGGAAGAAATGCCATCAGTCACCTGACGTACAATTCCGGGCCGTGTGGCATAGGTGTGGGAGGACTGGCAACACCAAGATCAGGACACTTCTTAATCAGAAGGGAGGTGGCCTTGGGGCAGTTGGGTGGCTTAGTCGGTTAAGTGTCCAACTTGGGCTCAGGTCATGATCTCGCAGTTTGTGGGTTCGAGCCCACGTCGGGCTGGGCTCTGTGCTGACAGCTCAGAGCCTGGAGCCTGCTTCAGATTCTGTGTCTCCCTCTCTCTCTTCCCCTCCCCCACCTCGTGCTCTATCTCTCTCTGTCCCTCAGAAATAAATAAACGTTAAAAAAATTTTTTTTAAAGAAAAAAATAAGTAAAATCAAGAGTTTGAATCCCAGCCCTCCAACTTAATAATTGTGTAACTCTTGGGAAAATTACTTAATATCTGTGAACTTGAACCTCCATTTTTTTAAAAATGGGCATGATTAATTTACATTCCACTTAGGGTTTCTGTGAGGAGCGGATGATGTAATTACAGTGCCTGGCTTGTAGGAGGTACTTGAAAACTTGTGGATATAATGATTACCTTTGTAAGGAGCTCTCCGGGGTGCAGAAGAGAAAAGAACCACTGACTGATAACTCAGGTTGGTCATTTAGCTGATCCTCATAAACTCGGAATAGTATCTCATGCTCTCTGCTCTATCAACATCTCTTATCCCTAGCATGGACCCATACGTTCATGAGTTTGAAAACTGTGTCCCGCAAATTACAACAGGAATGGCCAAGGTGATGTGTTTCAGAAATGGCATGTCTTTAACATTCGAAACGGTAGAACCAAAGCTACTATTTTAAGAAAACCCGTGGAAGAAGATCATTGGCCGTTTTAATGCTAGGAACTTATTAGTACCTTAGAAATGGTTGCCATGAACTACTTTCTATTAATAACTCGGTTGATTAGGCTGAATATTGAATGGGAACTTTCCCATAGCAATAGTCTCTTTGAGCGGCTCAAATCACAAAAAGCAAAAACTAACACTATTCCTGGATGAGGTCTCGATCCTGGCAAAATTATTTTATAAGACACTTTAGAGCTGCAGGCAGGCTTTCTGCTTCCTTTCTCATGCAGTTGAGCGTAGCCGGGTGAAGCGAACAGGGAGACGATGGAGTTTGTACAAACTCCACGCCCACAGTTCCGATGTGCCCTGCCTGACGCTCCTCCTACCCTGCTTTACAGGTTCTATTTCACACCAGCCAACTGGCCTCCTTCAAAAAACCTGTCACATGTTTCCACATGGCCATCTACTAGGCTCTTAACCAAAGTACATGGTTGGGCCCAGACGTCTTTGCGCATCTGACGGAACTCACATACATCATCCCACATAGTAGGGTCCATGGAGCCCAGGAATCCAGTACTGGGCTTTGAAGTCCTACTCAATGGTGCCCAAAGGAACAGACACAGGTTCCAGGGATGCCTTTCTTGCTTCTCCTAAAGATATAGTCTCATCAAAGGCCCGAGTAAGGAAAGACAAAGATAGCAGTTATTTATCTGCATGAGCAGATTAACAGGAGACGTTGAGAAAAATAATGCGGGCAGAATTCTTTGCACAGACACATTAGCATCACAAAATAAACAGGCCAGGTGTAAGTGTGAATAGACCTTTTTTCCCCACTTAAGCACGGGCAGTGCTGTGCTCTTAGCAAGAGTCTTCTCTTTCTCAAGGAACTTCTTTATTTATTCTCCATTCCAAAATTAGTTCCCTAATTTGAAACAGCAATAAACAAACATTACTGAAGAAATCCCTTGGGCTGCCTTCTCCCACACCCTCTCCCCCCACACACATTTTTTTTCTGCCGCTTTGTTTGTTCTCAGTTCTCTTTGCCTTTGTGCCCAACACAAGGGCCTGCAGTGGTTTGACTTTCCGAAATCTCTTTAGAAGAATCTCAAAAGATACTTAAATTCCATTTTGACGGGAGGGAATTAAATTCACATTAATTTCAATCAATTACGTATTAAATCCAAACAAATCTCGGTTCCATCAAAGTAAGGATTTTAGTACTCTACTGGTTTTTAGGGCTCTGTAATTCTTCTGTTGGTCCATTCTAGATACCGCTGTACAGGGATACAAATGGAGCCTCTGATCTAAGCAGTTGCTGGAGCAGACTTGGAGAGAGATCCTTCCCCTCCCTCCTATCTCTTCTCGACTTGCAATCTTTGCTCCCTCCTCTTTCTTTCCTACCTTTCTTCCTTTGACCTCCCCTCCTTCTATTCTCCCGACCAGCAAAGAATTCCATAGCCGTGTGGCTTTTCTCTTCAGGCTCGTCTGAGCACCGTCGTCATTAAAAGAACGCGCTGGTCACTTGCCTGGTTGCTCTGGCATTTCCCCTGCTCTGCTGTGTCACAGGGGACTACATTTTCTGGTTTCTTTGCCTTCTGTCTCCCACATAGGCTGAGCCAAAGGGAGGGATAGGTAGAAGATGGGGGGGTGGAAGGAGGGGAGAGCCAGGGAGTTTCTCCTCTTCTCTTTCTGTTTGGAGCCGTTTCTCTGGCAGTGGCTCCTTCTCCTCCATGCTTCCAACTGCTGTCGGACAGCCCCTCCCTTCGTGGTCTCAGCATCTGCCAGGAATCCTCCTCTGCGCTTCCGACTTCTCTCTGATGGTTCCATCTTCCAGTCTCTGATAGCACCACCTTCTCCCTCGGCTCCTCCAGCCCTAGGGGGTTAGCGCTTTCTGATTTTTGTTAAACTTTGGGTTACCCTCACCATCTCTGCTTAACTCTTTGGTTCTGGTTCTTCCATCACGTGTTTAACAAGTTCCCGTAATAAAATCCCTTTGCTTGAAACACCCACAGTAGTTTCCATCTTCTCACCTTGCTCCTGACTGAACAGAGGGCTAACGATGGTAACAGCAGCTAACGGCAGAACCTTCTAGATTGGTGCACACGTGGAAGTGCTTGGGAGAGGGGTGTGCTTGAAGAGAGTGTGAAGTTCTGCGCCCTTTTCCACATACTTGATCCTTTGTGTCTTTTCCACCTGGCTGTTCCTGAGTTATATCCTTTTATAATAAACCAGTAATTGGGGGGCACCTGGGTGGCTCAATCGGTTAAGCATCTGACTCTCGACTTCGGCTCAGGTCATGATCTCACAGTTCGTGGGGTCCAGCCCCGCATCAGGCTCTGTACTGGCAGTGTGGAGCCTGCTTGAGATCCTCTCTCTCCCTCTCTCTCTGCCTGTCCCCTCACCTCTCTAAATAAATAAATAAATAAATAAACGTGAAAAAAAATACAAACCAGTAATCTAAAATCAATTTAAGAGATTATGACCTTCTCTGAACCTCTCAGTTCTCAAGTCTTTTTTTTTTTAATTTTTTAACGTTTATTTATTTTTGAGACAGAGAGAGACAGAGCATGAACGGGGGAGGGGCAGAGAGAGAGGGAGACACAGAATCGGAAACAGGCTCCAGGCTCTGAGCCATCAGCCCAGAGCCTGACGCGGGGCTCGAACTCACGGACCGCGAGATCATGACCTGAGCCGAAGTCGGACGCTTAACCGACTGTGCCACCCAGGCGCCCCTCAGTTCTCAAGTCTTACAAAGTCTTCATGAACTGAATCCAGATGACAAGAAGTCAGAGAACGGCAGAGCCTTAAGATGGAATGAACCCTAAGTGACCACATGGAGGAGGGCAGCCTACCGAACTCACTCACCACCTCAAACTGGCCCGTGCACAAGAAAGAAGCTATTACTGCCTTTGTGCAGTTGTGTATTTGGATAGTTATTTGTTATAACTGCTTATTCAGCTCCACTAGAGGAGAAAGTGAGCTGTCTGTGGAGAAAAGATCATTCTGATAATTCTCAGACAACAGCTTAAATCTTGAGAGTATAATTTATAGGCGTGCCTGGGTGGCTCAGCGGGTTAAGCGTCTGACTTTGGCTCAAGTCATGATGTCGTGGTTGGTGAGTTCGAGCCCCATGTCAGGCTCTGTGCTGACAGCTCGGAGCCTGGACCCTACTTGGGATTCTGTGTCTCCCTCTCTCTGCCCCTCCCCTGCTCATGCTCTGTTTTTCTCTTTGTCTCTCAAAGATAAATAACATTTAAAAAGAGTAGTTTATATAAATAATCATAAAATACATATTCAACTGTTTACTGACTTTTGGACTAATGAGCTCATCAAATTTACATGTAGTAATGAAATTTTCCTTGTGTATAACTCAATCAGCTCGGCAAATGTGTTTGGACTAATGTGTTAGTAGGTCTGTCAATGTTGAAAAAGGAATACAAAATTCCCAGACACAAGGGGTTAATCATAATTTTGATGTAGTAAAACAACAAATGTGAAAAGAACAAATAGGGGTGCCTAGGTGGCTCAGTCGGTTGAGCATCCGACTTTGACTCAGGTCATGATCTCATGGTTCATGGGTTCAAGTCCCGCATCGAGCTCTGTGCTGACAGTTGAGAGCCTGGAGCCTGCTTTGGATTCTGTGCCTCCCTCTCTCTCTGCCCCTCTCCTGCTCACACTCTGTCTCTCTCTCTAAAAAACAAATGAACATCAAAAATAAAAATAAAAATGAATTAAAAAAAAAAAAAAGAATGGAACAACAGCAACAACAACAAAATAGCGACATCTCAGATCAATGGTTCTCCAGGATGGAATGCTGCTATGGAGGACCTTATTCCATGTCCCTTTGGGGGTTTTATACATGCAACAAACCTTATAAATTTTTTTTGATGTTTATCTATCTTTGAGAGAGAGAGGGAGAGAGAGCACGAGTGGTGGCGGGGCAGACAGCGAGGGATTCACAGAATCTGAAGCAGGCTCCAGGCTCTGAGCTGTCAGCACAGAGCCTGACGCACGGCTTGAACCCACAGACCCTGAGATCCTGACTTGAGCTGAAGTCAGACACTTAGCTGACTGAGCCACCCAGACGCCCCAGGCAGGAGACCTTATAAAACTAACAGCTGTCAAAGGTAGGTTGGGGTGCCTCTGAGGGGTGCCCTAGGGAAACAGGTGAAGCGTCTTTTCCTCTGTGTGCCTGGGGCACGTTGTTGCTTGCACTCTTCTAAACATGGAGAGGAAGATTTTCTGGCCTTACCTCGCTAATATTTGAGTTTCCAGCAAAATGTTATGTGGAGTTCGTGAGTGATTTTCTTTCTCATTCCCATCTGAGTGGGCAATCCCAGCTGCTCGGCACCACTGTCTCAAGACCCCAGTGATGTGGTTTTGTTCACCGCTGTGTTCCATAATCTTGAATCTCAGCTGACAGTAGCATATCTTTGTTTATGAACCTGGGAAATATTTGCCAAAGAACAGTGGTTGGTAACTCTTTGTGAGTCGAAAGTGTTTTGGGAGAATCTGAAGACTGGTCAGAATCCTCCCCCAGAGAAATATGCATATGTGCCATAATTATAAGCAAGCATGTGCACACACAGGGGCATGCACATGTGCACACATGCACACACACACACACACACACACACACACACACACACACTTTGACATAAATCCCAGTAGGCTATTGATTCCAGATTAAGAATCTCTCACTCCCCTACCCTGCCACATAGTCTTTGGTCATATATTGTTCTTCTATCTATAATCAAGATGCCCTGGGTATGGCCTATGTATGTAGCTGCAGTTTTATAAATTATTTTCTTCCCATTCATCCCCCTTTTTAAAAAAAAAATATAAAACCTGTTAGACACTATTTGGAGAGAGTCTTCCTTATTTTGGACTTATCCTAAGGCAGATAGTTCCATGTCTTACTTATGTTAAAAGATTTCTCTACAGCGATATTAAATGTTTCTGCACATGAAACAGTAATTTCTTCCTGCTGTTTTAAGATATCTGTCTTTCTTATTGGCACCACATGAGATAAAGTTCTGTAACTGGGACAGAGATTTATGGAGTGTTATTGTTGAATGTATGTTTATGTTGCTTTCCTGTGGTGAAAGACCCATAACACAAGACTTCCGTTTGGGGATTGATTTGGGGCCTAGTGTAACATGTAGGCTGTAATAAGTCACAGCAGATGCTGCTTATTCAGTCCCTGCTATCCCATGTGGTTTCCAGGGTGGATAATTTTGCTCATTCTTTTGGCCTTTGCTATGGCTTGTCAGGGACCGGACTCACGTTCATAACTCTGAGAAGTGCTCGGCTGTGAAATAAGTACTGAAAAGATGAAATGCAATTGATCCCGAGCCATTGTGATCTTTCAATCCCATGTAAGCAAGAAATAAGTATTTAAAGCGACCCAATGCATCTTTTTGAGTTTAAAAGTTCATAGATTAAAAATATTTATGAATTGACTTGGGCAAGAAGGCTGGGGAAAGCATACGTATTGGTCCTGCAAATAGATGGGAAGAAGGCAGTATGGAACATCGGTGATAAGCTGAATGAGGTCAGCCTACTGTATCTGTTTCTATCGAAATAAGACTGCTTTAGCATTAAAGTATTCTTTAATGTACATCAGAAGTATAGGAGATGGCAGTTCCAAGATGGATTAAAAATGAAAAATTGGCTTTACAAAAACATTTAGAGCTATTCGTTGTATTTGAGCTTATTAGAAGAGGATATGACACCAAACATCTTACTATAAGAGGAAAGTGGCAATCTTTCAAATTGAGCAATCAAAGCTGTGCAGGAGCCACAAAAGAAGATCCTGGAAAAACTTTGTATTCATTCGCTCATGTCACATCATCCTTTCTCAGAGGAGGTGATGTTTTCCAGAATGAGAAGGCGTTGGCCAGGAGAAGAGGGAGGGGGAGGCATCTCAGGCAGCAGAGACAGCATGTGCAAAAGGTAAGTGGTACTGAGAGGTCCGGAGCTGGGAGGACTTGGTGGGAGAAGCCTGGGCTGGGGGACTGGTGTAGCAGTCACAGGTATGCCAGTGGAATATCCTGAAGTCAAAGGCTTTAGGAGAAGAAGGCAGAGCAATGAGTATGGAGAAAAGAGCATGGATACTTGAGTCAACTGGGAGGTAGAAAAACAACAGAACTCCCAGAGAGGCAGAGTCAGACGGTAACTGAGAGAGCAATTTCGGATGACGTTTACTTCTGGCTTGGGTTACTGGATTGATGGAGGTGCCATTCACCATGACTGGGGATAAAGGACGAGGACTGGGGTTGGGATGGGTGGAGATGATGATTTCTCTTTTCATGTAGTTTCTCTTCTGAATATATTGAGCTTGAGGTAGGTGCTCAGTAGATACGCGAATATTTGGAACTTGAGCTGAAGAGATAACAGATTCAGGAGTCATCAGTAGTTGAAGCCTTGGGTGTGGGTGAAATTAGGGAGAAGGAGGGTTGACAATAGAATCTAAGATAACATCATATTCAAAGGAAAAAGGCAGGGAGAAAGGAAAGATAAATAATATTGAGAAAAAGCAGTGAGACATTAAGAGGACAAGAAAGGGAGGTAGCAAACAGAAGCCGATGAAAAGAGGGTCCAAGAAGGCGGTAGGGAGTCATGTGATACAAGGACCTAAAACTGCCTTTAAGATGTGACAACTGAAAGACTGCTGAGGACGTTGGTGAGATCAGTTTTACTGCAGTCATAGGAGCAAAGGATTGAGGAATGAAAGGGAGGTGAGTAAGCAGATGAAAACCTACTACACTTCTGTAAAACTTGACTGGTGGGAGAGAGAGCTTTTAAAACCCAGGCTCCTTTTTCAACAAACATAAGAATGCAACCTTATTACCTCAAAATTCTGATCAGGTAGAACTCCCTTCTTGCAGGGGATCATGGCTCAATCTTCTGGATATTTCAGTCAACGAAGCAGATTGTTTCTAACTTTACTTATAATAATTTATACTATAAAATAATATTTTTCCAATAAGATACTTACAGTATAGAACAAAATATCATCCACTCCCCAAGACTTTGATATGCCCTGCTACCCATCGAGGTTGCTAATGGAGACCTCACTTGGACAGCTCAGCACCGTGATAGGGGCTTGGGGGGTTGCTTACACTCTAAGTTTCAAGGTCAGTTACAAAAGCAAAGAGTCATGGATAAACTATTATTAAATGGAAACCACGTAGAACTACGGTGTCTTCAATCGCAACTAGCCTAGGAAACAGCTAATTGGGAATTTGAAGATTCCATATGTAAGTTCTCCCATGTCTGTAGTGAGCCAGCCACTTTTGAGGTTTCTAAGAGACACATGCCCTGATGCCCCATCTCTATCAGCTCTAGCTAAGATCTTGATTCCATTTTTTTTCCTTTGCATTAAGGCAAGGCCATCACACTGGCCCAGGGATTTTGGATGCATTGCCCTTGGCAGATGTGTCTCCACAGCCATCATTCTCCTTTGAGGTGACCATCATAGCCAACCACCAAGACCTTGATGGAGAGACTTCCCCGAGTGCTCCTTCTCACCTCTTATCCCTCCCACACGCTGCCCACTATCTGTGGGCACAAGACAGAGAGTGAAGCAGAAAGGACCTCTTCCACTGAAGAGTGTCCAATAAAGAAATCCAAGGACCTTGCATTTAGAGCAAATGCTGTGTGTCCTTAACACAAACCTTCACTCGGCAGGGGTTGGTTATCAGATTTGCCAGTTTCTGACATATCCTGATGGAAGAGATCACCAAGTACGGAAATACTGATGGGAAGGTATTTTTAGAAAGTGTGTGTGCAATATTTATTTGTTTGTTTACCTACTAAGGTCAATTCAGAAAACACCACCACCCCCCAAATTTATAGGCTACATATTTTGCCCAAGATAAAAATAGCTTTATTATATTTTTCTGATTATAAATTAATACATGCTTAATTACTACAAAAACTTGGACATCATTTGTATGAAGAAGTAAATGTAGTTTGAAATTCCAAAGCCCATAGGAAACCATAGTTTAAAAGACAATTCAAGTGATTTCTTAAATATTTTACTTTATGACTAGAAAAATGTCAATGAGTGCCTTTTAGCCCCTAAATTTTTGAATATTTGAAAATTTATATTTAAATGTATGAAATGGAGGAATGTAAAGGCAGCTTTCTAATCTTCCATTGAGAATGGAAATCCTGGACTGCACTGTAGCCATCGATCAGTTGCCTATCACTGATCAAAAAAATGCTTGGGGCAGCATATGAAGGGCTAGGTGGATGGTGAGGCCTGAGGATATGCAGGGGCAGTATCAGGACTCCCATTGCCTATAGGACTTGGAGGGCATTACAAAGGAAAAGGGAGTTATATCCATGGGATGAAGGTGCCAAAAACCTGGAAAGCTAGACCGTTCATTCCTGGAAGTTTCCAGACCCTGACCATCATGTTCACCATCCCATCCTAGTTATGGGCCAGCACAGGACTGAGCAGGCACTCAAATACTTCTTGATGTCGGTCAAGTTCCATCTTCTTCACTATTTGGCCCTGGGGTAATGATGGGAGTCCCCAATGATGGGGCAAGAATGGGAGTCCCCAAGGTTGAGCTTCTTCCATGGCTGATAATCTAGAGCAATTATGTAGCAATCAAAATCACTCAGTGGGACCAGACCATTTAGGCATGGAGAGCCCATGTGCCAAGAAGTAATGAGATTCTTTTTCCTATGCCCAAGCTAAATCTGGATGGTGACAACTGCTTTAGGCTGATAAAGACTCACAAAAAAAATTAAAAAGTTTTAAGCATGCTTTTGGATTCAGTGGAACTGTGGAAGCATGCTGGACCCTGCAGGACCCCTCCCGGAGTAGATGCTAGGGTTTTAATTTTTATTTTTAGCTTTTTAAAAAAAGTTTATTTATCTATTTTGAGAGACAGAGAGAGCACGCGTGCAGGGGAGGGGCAGAGAGAGAGAAAACTTCAAGCAGGCTCTGTACTGTCAGCACGGGTCATGGCCGGAACCCACAAACCACGAGATCACGACCTGAGCTGAATTCAAGAGTACTACGCTTGACCAACTGAGCCACCCAGGGGCCCCGATGCTAGTTTTGATACGAGTTGTAAGACGACTTCAGGAGGTTAGGAACTCTTGAAGCAATTTATAGGCCTAATGCACCAGAGAGGAAAAGGCATTTGAGACCCCTGAGCTGTGTCAGGGTCATTTTAGGTGCAGACTCAAGATTTGGGGAGAACTTGTCAAGCACCCACTTGCTGAAATGGGGGCTGGTGCAGGTGAGGCTGAGGCATGGCAAAAAGGCCCCAAGGGGGTGAAAGACATAGGCCTGTGCTCCCTTCCTTTAATCATATTGACACGTATGGATTTGGGGAGAAACAACCGCATTTTGGAATGTCTGATGGGAGAGGAGGGTATGCATCTTTTCAATAGAAGTTACACTTGTTTTAGAAGTTGAGTTACTTTCTAGTGTCCTGGCCCATGTGGTCTCCTTCTTCCTCTGTATAGGGTGGACTATGCCTTGGTGGTATTCTCTTTAAACTTTTTCCAGCTTTATTCAGAATTGAGGTAGATCATCACTGTGAAGCCATCATAGGACTTGTTTTGTTCTACCTTGCTGTGAAAGTCCTCGAAATTGCTCTGAGATCCATCTGGAAATAATTACTGAGATTATAGACCAGTTCAATTTACTTAAAATAAGAGTACACGAAATTCGTTTATCAGTTCAACAATATTTATTGAATATCTTGTATGTTCCCAGGCTCTGGGGCATACAACAGTGAACCAAAGAGACAAAAATTCTGCCTTCGTGGAGCCTCTCACACAGATGTCAAGATTGAGAACACTGCGGAAGCAATGAGTGAACGTGCTATGAAGCCTTGGTTTATATTTCCAAGTTACATTTCAGTTGATTAGTCAATAGTACTTCTGCCTGGATTATATCCCCTTGGTTGTTAATAAATTATTTTTTTTTTTGTTAAGCATTTTCATATGCTAACACTAGTGAGGAGTGTCTACACTGGACTCAAATAAATGGGCATCTAGTTTTGGGGACCTACAGCAGAAACAGAATATTTTTTCACGTTTGCTAAATTGCTCTTCATTTGGGATAGACAGCTAGTACTCTTTCCCTCTGCCCTAATATTTGCTTTTCCTTACGGTGCTCCTTGAGTCTCCTCAGCAACGAGATGACAGCTCCCTAGTTATCATCGGAAAAATGAAAGTACTTTTTCAAAAAGATTGGACAAAAGTCTGGCTGTTTTTCAGACAGATTTATTGTTTAACAGCAAGGTTTTGCCATAATGCTACAGCTTGAGAGGAATTTAAAAAGACAATTATTTTAGTAGTTAAAATGACAGAATGCCAAATTATAAAAATGCCAGGGGAAAAATGCAGGCAATTTAAATTTCCTGGCAATGGGTCTATAATTTATTTGTAGGATCAGAGTATTCTGAGCTATGGACAAATGCAGTTTGTGGAGAGAAAAATTACACCCAGAGTTTCACTGCCTGATTTTAGTGCTCAATTATACTGTTATATTTTTATAAAGAATAGTTGCTTTTAATCTTCACATAGGCTAATACCTATAAGGAACTCTATCTGTGAGACCTTTGAATTCTTCTTCTTCTTTTTTTTTTCATCTTCAAAAAGCTTTAGGGGCGCCTGGGTGTCTCAGTCGGTTAAGTGTCCGACTTCGGCTCAGGTCATGATCTTGCGTTTCATGAGTTCAAGTGCCGCATCGGGCTCTGTGCTGACAGCTCAGAGCCTGGAGCCTGCTTCAGATTCTGTGTCTCCTCCTCTCTCTACCCTTCCCCTGCTTGTGCTCTCTCGCTCTCTGTCTCTCAAAAAATGAATAAATGCTAAAAAAAAAAAAAAAAAAAAAAAATTAAAAAAAAAAAAAAGCTTTAGTGCATGTTCCTGCCCAGGAGAAATTCTATCAGTCATTTTACCCTCTAACATTCTTGTTGTCATTTATCTACAGTTTTTAATTTTTTAAATTAATCTTAGTTTTTATTGATGTATAATTGAAATTGGTATAACATTAAAGTAGTTTGAGGTATACAATGTAATAGTTTGATATTTGTATATATTGCAAAATGATCACCAGTTGACAGTCCAGTTACTGTTGTATTTTTTTCTTCTGATGAGAATTTTCAAGATCCACTCTCCTAGCCACTTTCTATATACAGCTTCTTAAATACTTAAAGTAAGAGCAGTGGTTTTTGTCCCGGAGGCTGAAAATGCCAACAGAAATATTTTTTACAATACCTAATGTGAATTTCAAATAATACTTTCAGTATTAAGCATTTATTTTCAAAGCACTCTTTAAATACATAGGAAAGATTTTCTTTCGCAGGAAACTACATAAGAAATACTAATTCAGTGTTTACTGTATTTAGAGCACTATTCTAAACTAAGAGATAAATACTAAAGAAATAAGACAGTACTTGTTTTTTGACATAAAAGAAACAAAGAGCTCACAGATTAAATGCTCACAAATGTGAGAGGAGGTATAGGGTCCTGAGGTGAAAGACTGTGCCCTGAAGCAAGACTGGCTAGATTGAAATCCTGGCTCTGATGTTACCATTGTGTAACCTCACACGAGTAACTTAATTTTCCTCTGCCTCAGTTTCATCATCTGTAAAATGGGATTAATAAAAATTAAAGTAATGATCGTATTTGCTGTAATTATTGTGTATAACAACAATTTATAATTAATAACCCACCTCCTTGGGCTGTCGTGAGGGTAAATAATGAATTAACATACATTCAGAGCACTGAGAACACTTTTGAAAACAGAGTAAGCTCTCTGAGATCATGCTTATTGTAATGGGCCTGGTGCTTTCAGACTGCATTGTTCTATTCATTCATTCATTCCTTCATTCATTCATTTTCATTTTACAAGAGGGAGAGAGTGCCTGAGGGAGGGACAGAGAGAGAGAGAATTCCAAGCAGGCTCTGTGCTGTTGGCCCAGACCCCGATGCAGGGCCTCGAACTCATGGACTGTGAGAGATTCTGACCTGAGCCGAAATCACGAGTCAGATGTTTAACTGACTAAGCCACCCAGGAGCCCCTGAATTATTTCTTTAATCTCGATATCCATCATCTCTAGTTGGAGAGGCCAAACATTCATAAGAGAAGAACTAGAAAGATGTTATAACCTGGAATAAAAGAATAGGTACCGAGAGTCTGTGGCATTAAGATGTTACCCTGGAAGAGAATGCAGGATGCATCTCAAGAAGATGGTGAGGGTAGAGGAGAACGGAGTTTGGTCCCAAAGGATAAGTAAAGCGGGTGAAAACGAAGTCTTTGGGTGGGCAGATGAAGAGAGAAAATATGGCAAAAACAAAGATGCTTAGGTTTTTTAGAACTGGAAATCCCTTAACACATTCAGGATGATGTAAAATAACGAAGGACAGAAAGCATGAAGTTTCTGGTTAAAATGCTAAAGCTGGCTGCAGAGAGGGCCAGTGAGAACATGTAAAATCATGACTTCCGGCCCAGTATTTCTTTTGCTACACCAAAGTGAGGTAGAAGCAGGTCATGTGGTTGTTTTGTTGTTCATTTCCCCACAATTGAATTAAAATAAATTTTTTTTAGAGGGCTCCAGTTAAAAACAACTAGGATAAAAGAAGAACAAGAAATCCTGCGCATTTCGTGGTAATTCTCTTCCTGGGACACACAAATGTGCTTTGTACATACATTTTCCCCACAAGGATGGCAGGATTTTCCCTTGTTTTAATTTAAATCACTGCATGTTTTCATTGAGGTGAAGTGCACCTCTTATAGTCACTTTACTCCTATAATTTGACAATTTATGTCTCTCACCCTAAAATCATAGTGAGTCCTTCTGCTTCTTCATACATTCTACTTCCTTTAAATAGACTGATGGGAAAGTAAAAAAAAATGCTTTTGTAGTTGGTGGATTTATTATCCATGCTTGACAGTTATTATACCTGTAGTCTGCTTCTTTTAAATTCGGAAGTTGTTGATTGATTGACTTTTGAGAAGAATGGCCAGGAAGGTGAAAGTATTTAAAAACCTCATGGTATGTCTTCAGCAGTTGGATTTTGAGATTTATGAAAACTACAGGTTAATGGTGTTTTTAAAAGACAGGCAGAACTTTGCTCTAGAAACCCTTTTGGCTTTCTAATAGCTTCTTGGTTCATTTTCTCAATGTTTATTGGGATGAGTTCAACAGTTGCTCATAATTTCTTGTCTCAGGTTGCTGAAAAAGAGGGAGAGAGCCTCAAGTGTCCCCACTATGATAGGTCCTTCCAGAGGCAGAAGTGTCCCAACGTAACCAAATTCCCAACCTTTACCTTGGGGCAGGAGCTCCGAAGTCTTCCTAAGAGCCCCTCTCTCAGTAGTCCTATTCAGCACATACTTGTCCCAAACCTACTTTTGAAGAAAACTTGGCCTTTTTCAAAGAAGAAAAGGTTATAGAGTTCCCCTACTCTTTCAAACCATTTGTTCACGTTTTGTGTTTGCAAACCTGCCACTTGAATTTCTGTTAATGTTTGAAAAGCTGGACTGGATAGAGAGGTCAGGGGCCTCCTCATTGCCAAACTGCTCTAAGCCGTCTGTTTGGAACCTGATATCAAATGAGCAAAATGGAAAAGTGAGTCTCAACGTGTCATCAGATGGCAGGCCCATACACTGTTGTGAACGCTGGTGTTCATCAGGCTGGGTTATCAAGGTCCGAGGCGGTAGGATTGTGGCGGAGACTGTGGAATCAGACTGCCTGGGTTCAAATCCCAGCTCCGCCACTATTTTCAGTTTCAGTTGCTAGGTAACGACCACTCCAAAGACAATCTCTTTTTATTGTCCTCTCTCCTGATTCTGAGCATGGACTAGATTTAGTTAGGTTTTCTAAGTCTCTCATGCAGTGTGGTCAATCAGTGAGTGAGGCTGGAGTCATCTCAAAGGCTCAGTAACTCACATACCTGACTGCAGGCTGGGTTCTCAGCTGGCACCATCAGCTGGAGCACCTGCACATGACCTTCCATGTACACCAGGCTTCCTCTTAGCATGGCAGCTGGGTTCCCAGGGTGAGTGTTCCAATAAAGGTCCAGGTGAAAACTGTAGCTCCTTTTATGATCTAAAATCAGATCACATAGCATCACTTCTGCTGTGTTCCTTTCATTAGAATCAAGTCACTAAGTACAGCCCACATTCAAGAGGAAGGCAATTAGACTCTTCAATGGGAAGGGTGCCCAAGAATCTGAGAACGTGTCTTCAAACCATCCTTGCCACTTATTAGTCGGAAGACCTCTCTGGTTTTGGCTTTCCCGGTCAGTAAAAGAACAATGAGAGTAACTTATCTCAGGATTTTGTGAAGATTAAACAAGAACAGAACAGTCCCCGGTATTCAATACGCCTTAACTTAGACCACTGTCATGCAGATCTGAATTGATGCGGATAGGGTCGTCAATGATGATATAGCTCCAAGCAGACAGAGTCTGGGCAATTGCCACCTTTCCAAAATCTACTGGTGACATTTGACAAATCCCAGTGCCTGTGTTCTTATGGCTCTGGGAACAGAGTTACTATATATGGTCTGAATTCTTTGGTTCACCTCATTTTAGTGACAGTTGCCAGATATAGGTCAGTCCATTTAAACCTGGCCCCATTTATGGCAATTTATTTCGTTATAGGATAAAGTAGTTAGAATCATGAGTAATAATTACTGTGCCTATATTGCTTTTCACACCTTAGCCAAGTAATCCTCACCTCACCCAGTGAGTAAGGTTGGAGGAGCACCCTTCCTTCCTCCAGGATGAGGAAACCAGGACCTCGGTTAAGTGGCTTGTTCTACATTCCACAAAGAGGCAAGAGGCAGGCTGGAGTGAGAAGCTGGAGGTCCTGACTCTCTGGCCCCTCCAACATGCCTAAATAATATGTAGACTAATACCCCATCTCTGATCATTACCCAATGGCAGTTAATATGCTATTTTCAGATATACGGGTATTTGAAATTCCTTTTAAACTATCTTTCATTTTTTTGTAGCAGAGAACTGGCCAGTGTCTACTTAGCATAATGTGAGATATTACAAATCCTGTAAGTAAAAGCATACTTGGCTACTCAATACACCTTTTTTTCCGTTTCGGTCAAATTAATCCTTTCTGATATTCTTGGGTATCCGAACTTTTTTATCTGGGGCAGAAGGAACTGTTGAGAACACTCCCAGTGTTTGCTGGTATGTGCCCCCAGGCTGGCTCCTAGTCGTCATCCCTCCTGCCCCAGTTATTACATTTCTAGTTTGATGTTAGTGAATTCAGGAGTAAAAAAAGGTACAAGGGCCGTGCTCTCCGTGGGCGCTGGGCGGGGACGCCTCCCTTTCCCTCTCCTCTCCTCCCCTCCCCTCCCGGCCCTATCTAGGCTTGCCCTCGGGTGCGGAGGCTGCCGCTCGCGCTCACCGGGGGGCGCTGTGCAGCCGGCACCGGGCGGCCGGAGGTGAGTCGGCTCGGAGGCGGCGGCTCCCGGTCCTGCAGGCGCGCGGAGGGGCGAATCCCAGGCGGCGAGGTCGCCGCCCCCGCCCCTCGGCCAGCCCCTCCGTCTGCCGGGGAGAGGGGAGTGGCCGCACGCCTCCCGCCGCAGCCCTGCTCTCCGCAGCCGCCGAGCTCTCTGCAGTCGGGCGCGCACCGGAGCCCAGCCTCGGCGCGTGGAGGCGGTGCGGGAGCGCGGGGCGCGCCAAGGGTCGGCAGCCGCGGGACAGCGTCCGCCCAGCAGCCTCCGCCGAGCAGCCGCCGCGGGAGCCCCGCAGCCTCGCAGTGGGCCCGCGCCCCGGAGCGCGAAGAGGACCAGGAGGCGGAGTGGCGCCCGGCGAGGTAGCGCGAGCGCTTTCCCCCTCTCCCTTGCCCTGCCCGCTCGCTCCAGCCGCGGCCCGCCAGGGGCGGTAGAGGGGGCGCCCCGCGCCTTTGTGCCCGAGGTCCCGGTGGCCCCGCCGCAGCCCGCGGGGCACGGGTCAGAGGGGGCTGCGGCGCTCTCGTCCCGGCGTGGCCGCGCTGCGGCGAGAACTCGCGCGTGCTGGAGGTCGCGCCCGGTGGTCGTGACTCCGCAGTCGTTTCGGGGGCGGGTGGGAGAGCAGGCTTGTGAACTAAGTTGCTCTTACTTTGCCCTATTCTCCTAGCACTGTGGGCAAAGTGGAATCCAGATCTTCCCCGTTCTCACCCACACCCCTCCATTTCCCTGGCCCACAGCTGTTTCCTGGCCCCCTGGTTCTTTGGAAGTGGCCTCCTCCGGGAAGGAAAACGGAGGGAGAACAATGGAGCGTCCTGGGGAGTGGGGTTCAGGTGCGGCGTGCCCCGGCGGCGGCGGCAGGGGAGAAGGGGGTCCAGGACCCGATGGGGCGTCCCGCGCGTGCAGCTGCGCCTCGCTCCTTTGTTCCGCCGCAGCGGAGGGGGCTGCCATGGGTCTCGTTTCCTGCCCGGGATGGGATTGATTCACGGTCGTTGAGAGGGAAGGGGAGGGAGCGGGGCCGGAATGAAAACCAGATTAGGTACGGGAGCCCTGGAGGGTGCTAGCGGGGGCCAGGAGGAGGGTTGGGGAGGCGTTGATGAGAGTGCACTGGAGAATGGATTGCAAACACACAACATTTTGTCTAGGGGCCGTGTGGGTTTCTGAAGCTTCTTTGTAATGCTTTGTTCAGGCTGTGGCCCGAGCGTTTATTGCCTCAACAAGTTGTGCACTTCCTTGAGTTCTAGGCGCTCCCGGTGTTAGTTTGCTGAAATCAAATCTTAGTTACGGTGGAGGAAGACTTTTTTTGTTATGGATCAGGGTGTTTGTGTGTATGTGTGTGCCTCTGGATCTGTGTGTGTGTAGCCAGTGGATATTGGCTTGAATGGGTATGAGGCAAACTTTATAGAATTGATTTTGACATAAAATAATTTTCTCTATTGTAATATAGTATATAACAATTTTCCAGGAATGTTTGAGGGGAAACCACTATAAAATTAGACATTGCTAAATAAATGAATCAGATTATGTAACACTTGAGTTGAAAAACCCTTTTGCAGGCTTTCCCAGAAAACACACCCCGCACACCAGTGTTTGGATTTTGAGTTGAAAAGCCACTGCTTCTGTGCTTTCACTCTCCCCATGTGGGCCACCTGGAATAAGAAAAAGAACTCTTACCATTATGGTGAATGGGAATTTTTTTTTTTTTTTTAAAGGGGAGGTAGAATTAAATGTAATATGTTGGCTATTTGTTGAGTGACCCTTTTCTAGATTGGAATCAAGAAACCCAGGAGGAAACAAGGTTGACCTGCTGAGGGAGCCAGGGGGCATTGAATGATGAGTGTTGTTTGAATGGGGTATTCCAAGCAAACCTGTTTTGGGAGGAGGCTGACATTTCCAGGCGTTCATGGGTTTGTGTCTATGGGACAGTAGTGGAAGGATCCCAAAGTGGGACTGAAGGTTAGAGTTACCGTGGTGATAATTTAGGAGACATTCAGGTATAGTAGTCTGGCTGCAGGCAGGGCCAGGAATGTAGTCTGGCTGCAGGCAGGGGCGGCAGATGACCCAGTGCTGTGTCTTTGACAGCTCTGAGGACCCACTGTGAAACCACCCCATTGGGCATTCATGTTAGGACAACCAAGTTTGAAAGCCTCTTAACCTTAGCATGGGAATTAGGAGCTTACTCCAGGGGGAAAATATGTTTCCTGCCCACTAAGTGGTAATGGAAAAGAGCTGTGCAAGCTGCTGCTGAGGGTTTGTCTTTTTCGTGGGGGGATGTGGTCACGTTTTCAGGCCAGGCTGAGAAGCAGTGGGACTTGTCCTCAGAAGCCATTATGATGTGAAGCTGAAGTGGGATGTAGTCCAACCATCAAGCTGTTTGTTGTTATAACTAACACATTGCCTGGCAAAACATTGTGCCACAGGCAGCAAACAGAGGGAACAGAGGGAGACTCCTTCCTTATTGTTGTGTTGCCATTTTGGACTCTTCATGTGTGCTGTGAATAACTCTGTAAAATGTAGCGCAGTTGGATTCCTCCCAAGTACTCCTTGGGATATACATTAACAACAAGCAAAGCATGAGACTGTGTTAACTGTTGCTGGGACACGGGGTGCGGGTAGGGGGTTTCTCTTCCATAGCTTGTCTCTGGCCAAGGGCTCTCCCCGTGGAGCTCCTGTTGTGCGTTGAGGCTGACTACTGGCTGCACCCCCTTCATGGGATGGGATGAATCATCACTTTGTCAAGCCTGGCGTTAAAGACTGACTCTCCGTGGTTGCCGCACAGTTATGCAAAGCAAGGAGGAGCTGTGGATGTCAGTGGGGAAGGAGTGGGGGTGGGAGTGGTTTGGCTAACAAGGGATCTTCAGAGTGTAAGATCCGTGTTTTTCACATTTGTCCTTCTTTTTGGTGAGACTCTCCTCTCCTCCCCTTCCCTTCTACTGTTTTCAGTAGCTGGATATTTGGATTTTAATTAAATAGCCTAAGAGTAATTGTCACTATCCTTCAGTAAGTGTTTACCATGTGTGACGGGTTTTGCATACGTAACTACGAATCCTTAGAGCTTGATGAAGTGGGTGTTATATCCATTTTATAGTTGAAATGAGGCCTAGGGAATTGAGTAGCTTGGCCTCTTACACCCTACTTGTGTAGGTAACTAGTAAGTGGTGGACGGGGAATTTGAACCCTGATCTCTGATTCCAAGGTCCCTAGTCTTTTGTGTAGACATTGTATGGTATGATATCTGTTAATAATAGGAATAACAACAGTTTGATCATTTGATTCGCCTTTTGCAAAGTTCGTATCACTTTCCCATATATTATCGTAACTGATCCTTTGAGGAACCTCTGTGAGATAGGTTTGGAAGGCACAGTTAGTGACATCACAACCCTTAAAACTGTGTTGTTAAAAAGCTTTATGCTGTGTGATGGCCTGTGTGACTAAGCTTTAAGTGAAGGAAACTTTATTTTTAAAAAGTTAGGCTGCCAACACTTAAAAAAAACTATTCTTTTTTGGAGACCTTTAAAAGTGGTGGAATAGAATAGATCTTACATAGTGTTTAAGCATTTTATATTTATTGAAATCCATTTTAGCTCCTTTTATCTTACAGCCTTTTCATAGAACAGCACACTTTGGAGACCCAGTGCCAGAGTGTCTTTTTAGAAGAGAAATAAGGAGGGAAGGAATGTGATTATGAAGAGGAAGTGGGGCATCAGAATTGGAAACATACGCAGCAGCAGGCCGTACATTTTCCCAGCACATGCTTTGGGTCCTGGCAGGCGCCTTTTACAGAAGACATCCCTCCTTAGGGAAGTGTCGAGGGCCCTTTTTTTACAATACCTCTGAGATCATCACATCTCTGTGCTCATGGGAACACATATTTCACGGGACTTCTGTGCTCATCCTTCCCCACAGGGGAAGCAAACGAGCTTAGTTGCCCGTGTGAGAAGGGAATGGGAGCTGTCTCCAGTCCTTGGGGTGGAATGGAGAGCGGTCGTGGGCAGGAGGCACCTGTCCTTGACCTGGCAGTAACCACCCAGTGTAGGAGCGGAATGGATTTTAACACTTGGCATCATCGTTTGTTTATGGCTTTCTCAGAATGCTCCTGGGCGAATGGGAAAGTCAATATTGGTTTTGTTTCTAAGACAAGACTGTGAAGACTGTAAGTTCTACTTACGTGTGTAATTGTTTCAAGCTAGGACCTCATTTGGGGTCTTCAGGGAGTATGGTGCAGGTGTGGTAACTTTTGTCTTCTCCTCTTCGCCAGCTATTTGGAGGGAGCCAGACACGAGGTCTGCTGAGCTCTATTGGGGAGCACCTTCCAACTTAGCAGCTGAGCAGGGTGAGGGATGCGTAGCAGCGTCTCGCCCCTGTCACCTTTCCTGGGTTTCTCTTCAGTTGTCAGTGCCTTCTTCATCCATTCGTATTTTATTAAGCATACGGGTGATGGGAGGCCATGCATTAAAAAGCAATAAAGGAAATCCATTGTGCCTCAAAGGACGCACAGCAGGGTGGGTCACTGTGCCCAGAGTGGATGTTGGTGACACGAAGAAAGTGACTGTGACAGCTGTGGTGACCAGGGCCACGCCAACACTTGCTGCCAAGACAAAAGCTGAAAACAAAAGCAAGAGAGTGAGGGGGACCCCGAGCACAGTGCCCGCTCCTTCTTTGTCAGAGGTTTCATTTCCTCCAGCCTTTGATGGTGCGCAAGGGCCCGGGGTCTCAACACCTGCCTCTGAAGGTTGGATTGGCTGCGATGTTAGGAAGCAGCATCCTGGAGGAGAGCGCGGGGGATCCTTTTGTGGATCCTGAGGATGTCTAAAGTGCCCTTCCATGGGGGAAGGTGCCGACCTGCGTGGTTGGCCCTGGCGTATGGTAGGACCTTGGTGCCTCCTGCTTTCTTTCCTTCACACCTGCCAGTGTCCTGTCCTCCTCCTGTGTTCAGCCTGGCTGGCGATTCAGTCCCGTTGAGGCTGTTCACAGACTTCGGCTGTATTTACCTTATGGACAAGAAATGCCAGGTCCCCAAAGAATGAAGCATTCATATTTTATATGACGGTCATTGCTCTTGTCAGTGAAGTGTTGGGTGCTTTCTTTGTGTCAGGCCTCATGCTGGGTGCTCTCTACAGCTGGTTTTGTTGAATCCTCCTTGCTCTCCTCCAGTAGGAGATATTTGTGGATGAGGGAACTGAGTAAGCCCAGGAACTGTGCTTTCCAGAACAACATGCTGCCTCCTGGTGCAGTGTTCTTTGAAGCTTTGGGCCACTTTTTTTTTTCTTTTAAGTTTATTTATTTACTTTGAGAGAGTGTGAGAGAGTGGGGGAGGGGAGAGAGAGAGAGAGAGAGAGAGAGAGAGAGAGAGAATCTCAAGCAGGCTCTACACCACCAGTGTGGAGCCGGATGCGGCCCTCAAACTCACGAACCAAGAGACTGTGACCTGAGCTGAGATGTCGTCTGACGCTTAACCTCCTGAGCCACCCAGGCGTCCTGCGTTGGGCCACTTGTAAGGAGTATATTTTAAGGAGTTGGAGGGAGGGCCTGCCCTTGACAGTCCCTCCCCGCTGCCTTCCTTGCTTCCTTTGTCAGCTGGAGTCAGGGTTCCCGTGGGTGTCCTTGGCCAGTCCAGAGCTGGGCGGTTTGGTTGAAATGCTTCTCAGTTTCTCCTTCTTTTCTGGGCCTCATGCTTGGCTCTCCCATCGTGCCTCAGTCTCCCCCAGATGAGGGCGACTTGGGGAACAGGATTTAGCCTGCTGGTGAAGACCCGTTCCTTGCCTGTGCTCTTTCTTACTCTCTCCTGGCACTTCTTTATCTGCAGGAATGAGACGGCCATCTGGGGCTTTGCAGGGGCCTTGTCTGGTCTCTGGTCTCTAGTCTGTCCGAAGGCAGACGGTGTGCTGCTGGTCATCCAGTTGGAGGTCAGGGCCCGACGTGGGTGAGTGGTATGGTGTGAGCACCGCTGTGGAGCTGGGGCTGAGGGACCAAGACGTCGGACAAGGCGGGGAAAAAGAGGGTTGGTGTAGAATTTATATTCTTCCAAGATAGGCAGTTTTAGAAGTTGAAGTCTGGAGAAAAGTGAAAATTGACATTCTTTCTTTTCTTATCAGATAAACAACACTGAGCTTCTAAAAATACCAGGTGCCTGGCTTTCCCTGATAGTTTGAGAGGCCAAGAGGAAACCAGGTCTGTGCCTTCCAGGGACTTTCCCACTGATCCTGGGTGGATCCAGGAAGCTTGGAAGTGCCCAGGTGTCTTCATTTTGCTGTGTTAAAAATGAAAATACAATTCAAAATTGTACCTTATGTATTTTTAAACTTGTTAAAGAGAAAAGAGAGGAATTCGACATCCTTAAAGAGGTTTTCAAAAATTGCATGGAAAAGACGATGGAACAGGTTGTTAACTACTGAGTTTTGTGAACGGGGTGTTCATGTCATTTCCCTGCTGATTTTCACGGGTTGCACGAAAGTAGTTTTTGTACGCTTCAGTCAAAACAAACAGCAACAACAACTCTTGGTTTTTTCAAAAACTTTTCAGCCTTGATGGAAAAATCCCTGCTAGCCTGCTGCATTTTCCATTGCACCTTCCTTCTTTCTTCTCCCTGAATGCTGCTTCCTTTTAAGTTCTTTGTTATTAGACCCTACAGGGCTACTTGCGGTTCTAAGCTGATCTTTTTTTTCCCCTTGAAAGTACTTCAGAAGGATCATCATGATTTTATTCATTTTAGAATCCCAGGCTAAATGCTTTTAGGAAAAGCTTCATTTAAAAAATTTTTTTTAAAGTCTATTTATTTTTGAGAGAGAGAGAGTGAGTGTGTGGCACCCAAGCAGAGGAGGGGCAGAGAGAGAGGGAGACAGAGAATCCAAAGGAGGCTCCATCCAGACTCTGAGCTGTCAGCACAGATCCCGATGTGAGGCTCGAACCCATGAACCGTGAGATCATGAACTGAGCCGAAGTTGCACGCTTAACCAACTGAGACACCCAGGCACCCCAGGAAAAGCTTAATTTTTATGAACCCTGGGCTTAGGTCAGTGTGCATGGCTAGTGTTTTGTAGGCACTCTGCTTAACAGTTGTAATAGGCTGACCACAGTTTTGATCTACCCCTGATGTGGTGAGCCATCTAGGAAGAAGTTCTCATTTGCCTGAAATCTTCAGGGTGTTGAGAGGTATTCATAAAAACATATGAATTGTCACATTGGGTGAGATTCAGACTTCTGCTTTGTGCAGCAGCAGAATATAAGTTAACACAGTATTCTGTGACATCGGGGCAGGGGGCTGGAGTTAGATTTCATAGCTTCGTAGGTTTCATGGATAACTTTAAATATCTCTAATTGCATGATCTCTTAAAAACTTCTCATTCATATATTTAAATTCATATATCCAGATTCTTGAATTGTTTATTTTTGTTCTATCTTCTATACATTTCACATCTTCAAAGGAACTTGATAGTATTGGTATTTTGACGATCTCAAGTGCCCAATTTTTGGAATAGTAGAGTATTAAAGTTGAAAGAGCCTAAAGGTCACTGCTGTAACCCCTTCATTGTATCTGAGACCTGCTTAGGTTCATGAAGTTGACCTGGGACAGATCTGGGAACTTGACCGTAGTCTTCTTTTCTTTTCTCACTGCCCCCCCGCCCCAAGAGTGAGCATGTGGGAGAGGGGCAGAGAGAGAGAGGGAGAATCGCAAGCAGGCTCTGCATTGTCAGTGCAGAGCCCTAGGTAGGGCTCGAACTCATGAACCGTGAGGTCATGATGTGAGCCGAAGTCAGATGCTTAATGACTGAGCCACCCAGGTGCTCCTTGACTGTAGTCTTTTAACTTCTTGCTCAGTTTTCCTTCTAGGGGAATATTTCACTGTCTCCCCAAGTCCATCTAAATTCAAGCTCAGTACCCAGTACCTAATAGTTGATCCTCTTTTGACTTGGCTGTTTGTGCTGATAGGATTCCCATCATCATCTGGACTTGGGATTCCAGAAGCATTCCCTCCTTCTCCACTTTCTGTGACCCATCCATTCAGTTGTTTTATTTGGTTGATTATTGCCTTTAATTTCCAAGTCCTTAAGCCTCTGCTCTGGCTCAGGCCTCTAAAATGCTGGGTTAGTAGAATGTAGCAATTACCAAAGTGGGTTGTTCCATAAAAAGTTAGGTTGAAAAAAAAAAAAATCCCATAAAGTGAGTAGATGTGTACTTCAAAAAGGGTTCCTTGGAGAAGTAGGTGTTGGTTCAATAACATTTTAAATAGGTTTCTTTGCAGAAAGACTTGTTATGGCCTTTCATTTGTGGTTGCGGACTATGACTATCCAAGAGAGAGATACAGTATGCACACGTCCCCATTGTGTGACCACTGAACCCCTTCTGGCAGGGGTCATTATTTGACAACACTGCTATAGTTACTTCATAGTACCATTTCTAGAGCCATTACCAGCTGACTTTGTAGGAGAATGTGTATTCGTTTGATGTGAGCCACCCACACTTGGTTCACTCTCAGATGTGTCTTAAGCTTTTTGACCTCATTATTCTCCTGGAGCTTTCCTTCACCCTGGAAGGCCCTCTCCACCCTGTTACACGTCTTTCACAACCAGGTTTGTTCTCATCTCAACCAGTTTCCCCCAGACTCTTGCTCTTCTGAACTTAGAGCATTTACTGTTTCACCGCTTAAAACAAAGAGAAAATATTTAAAACAGTCAAAATATTAGAAGGAATGTTGCACACCCCTAATAGTTAAATTACTGGAATTCACAAAAATGACACTTTCCCTATTTGTGTCTGTTGATGTGTCACACACACATTACACTCTTGCCTCTTTCTCCATACTGGGGAGCTTTTTCCCATTAGCTAGGCATGTGGCTTTTTTTTTTAAAAAAAATTGTGTTATTGTTATTACATTACATGTATATAGTATGCAGGGAGAATTGAGATCTTTAGGGCTTCATGGCTTACCATCTGTGACCTGATATACCTATTTATTTATGTCTTTTATGTCCTCTGATGAAATTTTACCATTTTGTGTCTGAAACGCTTACATCTTCTGTTAGATTTGTGCCAACGTGCCTCATGGTTTTTGTGGTCATTGTGAATGGATTTGTGTCTCATATCTCTGATTGGTGTTGCTGGTGTACAACAGTGGCATTGACTTTGTGTTTGTTTGTAGATTGGTCTTGACTGATCAAGTTTCCGCTTAAACTTGGGTTTGTGCTTGGAGCCTGAGGTTGGGTGGCTTACCTAATAGAGCACAAAATACACCCTGTGGTGGAAATGTCACCTTTCCCACTGGTAAGATTACTGCAGTACTTTTCGAAGTAAGGGGAGGTGACTTTTTAAAATTCTTCAGTGTATGCATTTATTCATTCATCAGATGTTTGGGTGCTTACTATGTGCCGGACCGTGGACTGGACCCTGTACTAGTCTTCAGTGGTGGTAGCACAGGCATGATTTCCACTCTCATGGCATATGAGGGGAGAGAGATGTTGCAGAAATGAACGCAAATATTTATGATTTATGAATTGTGATTGGTGCTGTGAAGGAAAAGGACAGGGGACTGTGAGCATAAGAAAGGCTAAGAGAGGTGATGTTAGATTGAGGCTCCAGGGAGGGCCTGAGGACGTGGACATTGGTGCAGTGGTCTTGAGAATGAGTCGGTGCTGGAGGAAGAGAAGCCCGAAGAGCTTTCCAGACCCTCAAAAACAAGCTCAGAAGCCCCAAGATGGGGCTCTGCTGTTAATGGTAGATTGCTGGAAATTTTAGTAATCAGTGACTGAAATCAAGTCACTGCCTCTTAGTAAATCATCATGATAGTGGTATTCAATAGTGTGTAAATTATGATGACATGGGAATATTTATTTTTGGTCAGTAATTTCCTCTTCCGCCCCTTCCTCCTCAAATGAAAATGCTCGAGGGGTGCCTGGGTGGCTCAGTCGGTTGAATGTCCGACTTCGGCTCAGGTCATGATCTCTCAGCTCATGAGTTCGAGCCCCATGTCGGGCTCTGGGATGACAGCTTGGAGCCTGGAGCCTGCTTCGGATTCTGTGTCTCCCTCTCTCTCTGCCCCTCCCCTGCTCATGCTCTGTTTCTTTCTGTCTCAAAAATAAATAAACATTAAAAACTTTTTTTTAAGAAGAAGAGAAAACGCTCGAGTTAAGAGAGTGCCTCCGTGGTGCGGCTTGAACTGGGCTGCTGCCCATCCTCCATCCCCAGTTCCCCATCTGAGTGCTGCCATTACCCCGTGTACTGGCACCTGCTGGGCACATCAGAATCCTGCTCAGACTGGGTCCTGCTCTGAGTCTGGACAAGCCCTCTTCCCTTCCCGGGAGGGTTTTGGAGCAGGGCCACCTTTGGCTCTTTCAGTGGCTAAGTCCTTACCCCCCACCCCCCACCCCCCTTTCTCCAAAGATACACTGAAGGCTTTGGGGTAGGTGGAGGGGTCCTGTGTGAGTTTCACTTAAGCCCACCTAGACTAACTGCTCTTTGGTCATTGAAGCTTTGCACCGGGGTAAGTGTGACTGAATCTGGTTCTTTCTTACATGCCTCAGTGGGAAGCAGTGTGGTGCAGTGGTGACAGGCTAGTTCTAGAGAAAGTATTGGTTTGGAGACTTGACTCTTCTGCTTAATAGTCCATGGCCTTGGGCAGGTAGCTTAATTTGTCTATGCCTCTGCTTTCTCATCTGCAAAATGCAGGTCACAATAGAGCCTTCTTTTGGGGCTTGTAGTAAGGATTCAACGTGTTAACACGTGTATGTGTCTAAAACAGCGTCAGGCACAGGCATCACTCTGTGTAAAGGTTAGTTACTACTCCTTGGTCTTTCCTGAAAATGGATTCCTGGGGTTCTCCCTCCTCCCTGCCAGACACCCAGACCTGTTTGAATCCGAGCAGTGCACATAATTTATGATTTGATACGGGACTCAAGTTACTCCTAAAAAATAATTAGGAATAAAGATGGCAAAGAAATAAACCAAAATGTTCATGGCGATTGTGTTGGTGTAATTGTGGTGACTTACTTTTACCCCTCTTATTTTACACGTTTCCCATAATCTGGTTATGTTACTTCTGTACAGATGATAATATAATAACATCTTATGGAAAAAGGCCAGGCTGGCACTTAACCCTAGTGGTTCTTTAAAGTGGGGCAGAAGAGGAGGGACGCCTGGGTCCTGCCTGCTCAGATTGCTTTGACACGTGGTGGAATACCTTCCGGTTTATGTCTCTCCGGGCAGAAGTACAACGGTATTTAAAAGTCTTTAGTAGAGATGGCCCCGAAAGTTAGAAGGTGGGGGATGTGGTTCCTAGTGAAAGGAAACTCTTCATTCTTTGTTTCTTCTTTTGTTTTTCCCTTTGTGTTCCTTCTTGCGCTCCCTGAGCAGGCCTCCAGCCATCTGTCACTCAGTCTCTTTTGGGCTCCCCATACTCCCCTCCCCCTCGAATATGTTCTTTTTCATCCCCCATCTTTCTCCTTTACTTGTTGTCGTGCAGTAAAGGAGATGCATACGTTCTACAATTTAAAGAGTATTTTTTTCTTTATTTTTAATCGTAAAACTAAATGTAACTTTTTGCCTTCAAAAATCTAAATTGAGTTGCCTTTTATTTACTCACACCTGTAATTAATTGATTGATTGACTTAGTTTCTAACTAAATCACTAAACTCTGGGGGCGGGGGGGAGGTGGGTCTGTGCCTCCTGATAGCTCCAGGAATCATGGGGGATTGGGAGCCTGGAAGAAGGGAAGATTGAGGGGATGAGGAAGTTAAATTTCTCCTCTTTCCCTGTTTTTCTTAGGATGATCTGTATTGTTACCATTTCATTATGTGTCAGAATTTTTAAACGTTTCCAAACTGGAAGAACAGAATTCTGGACAATTACCAAGGTGCATTTTTACAAAGAAAACCTTGCCAAATCTGACACATTTCCTCAAAAGTCCGTTGCTTTTAATTACTTTTTAAAAAGTTCGGCAAGCTTTTCAGCTCTCCTTTCATGCTCTCTTGTATAATTGTGAGTGGAGAAATGGTCTTTCCTGCTAAGTTTGTTTTATCTGCAGGAATTTATGCGTAAGCAGGGGTATTCTATGAGTATCTCAAAATAATACCGACACAGGTTTCAAGGAGGATATGACAGCCGTGGAGAGGAAGAGCTACTTCCTTGAGAAATATTGCTAATTTCAGTGAGATTTCACAGTTGAATGTGAAATCTAGTTGAGGGGATTTGAATGAGGTGATGCCTTCCCATCCCATATTTCACAATTTATAATGTTTTTCATCTCTCACCACAAATGCCCAATTTGAATGTGACATAAATATTTATGAGCATTCTTTCTGTGCTGTGAGGAAGTCTAGTACAATTACAGTAAAATCTAGACTTATAGAATGGGTATCACCAGGAGTTAGTATTTCTTTTTCAGAAGGATTCATGATTAGGAATCCTTTAAATTAGGAACAATACACATACGACTTTTGAGTAAGGCAGTGGTCGGAGAAGGTATGTATGTACATGTACCCGTGCGGCATGTACCCGTTTTCGCACGGACTCACCTAGGTATGCGCAGGACTTTGTACATGTTTGTGGCTGTTGCCTGTTTCATTTCATTTGCACCAAAACGTGGAGAAGGAGAAATTTGTTGGGTTTGTTGGTATGAAGTGTACCAGGAATAGGGCATGAGCATTGAAGAAATAATGGTAAAACTGTCAGCCCAGTCTTAAATCCTTGCCTTTTGTTGCTTATTTGGAAAACAAACAAAACGGTATGCGTAAAATGTTAAAGGAAACTTGTACCCGGTTACATCCTTGGAAGGGGCCAGTTTTCCGTCTCATGGATTCCAGGACGGAATAGTTGACAACTTGCGGGAGAAATGCCCCTCTTTACCTGGCACACAGGCTGGCGACATTGGCTAGGGAGGTGGCTTCACCTGTGATTTAGCTTCCAGCCCTACGCGTGCTCTCCTGGCCGCAGCTGTGCGTGATGATCTTTTCTTACTGGAACATTTAATTACCGTGGCAGATGTGGGGAGCTCAGTTCCGCAGCCGTACAGCTGTTTGTATGTTCAGTTGGATTTCTTGAGAGAATTAATCACTTTTTCGAGGATCTTATGCTGAGGTCTACAAGTATAATAGGATTTAAGGGGAAAGTTTATTGCATGGGAGTTTGCACTGGATGTTGTAACAGATGCAGCATGGAGGTGGAGTGACAGACAGCTGAGGGGGCTTCTGTAGTAAACTTCCCATTTACCCTGAGGCCAAGCCATTCACAAAGTCCAAGATTGCTAGAACTCTCACATGGACATTCTGTCCTAGAGAGTCATCTTAAGAACCTTACACAAAGTTTGGAAAATGGAGCTAAAAAAGACACCTCTTGAGCCGGCTACTCTAAAATATCAACTGTAGTCACTTCTGAATATTCCTTTCCAAGCTTTTGATGTCTGTGTTTAAGATCTATACTGTTGCCTAGTTTTTCAAATAGATTTTATAATTGTGTATTATTCCATTGAGTACCATAATGTCCCCAAACTTTTTTTTTTAAGTTTATATTTTGAGAGAGAGCTTGCAGGGGAGGGTCAGAGAGCGAGGGAGAGAGAGAGTCCCAAGCAGGCTCTGCACTGTCAGCGCAGAGCCCGAGGTAGGGCTCAAACTCATGAACCGTGAGATCACGACCTGAGCCAAAGTTGGACGCTTAACTGACTGAGCCACCCAGGCCCCCCACACCAAACATTTCTTACTGTTGGGCATTTGGGTTGCTTCCACATTTTGCCGTGGTAAATAATGCTGTGATAAACACTTTTGGACCTCTACCCTTTTCCATAGTTTGGATGCTTTTCTGACAGTAGACGCTGAGAACAAGATGATTGGATCAAACACTGTTGTGACCATTTCGATAGCTGGAGTGTGGGATGGCTCCCCGGATTCTGGCCTGTGAGACGTCGGGAATGGCTGGCACACACAGGCCCGAAGGGGGATGGGTTTGTTTGGGCTGCAGGGCCTCAGGGCGGTGTGTGTGGCTGAGCAGACCACTGAAGTCCAGGGCCTGGCACTCAGGGACAAGCCAGGGCCTGAGGTCCAGATGGAGGCATCACGGGTATCTGGTTGAAGATGTTAAGATTGCTGGAGGGTGGAATGAGAAGAGAAGAAGGCGGATGATAGAACTCTGGTGAACCTTATTTTGTGACAGGCAGAGGAAGGAGAGGCCATTAAGGAGAATAAGGAGTGAGGGGGGTGGGAAGTGGGCCGCCAGGGAGAAATGGCCAGTGGAAGCCAGGGCAGGAGTGAGTTTTGAGGAGAGAGTGAGGTGGGCAACAAACAGGTGGTGACATTTTTTCTGAGGCTGTTTCGGCGGCGTGTGCCAGGTAACGGGTAGCAAGTGTCAAAGGCAGGCCTCGTCAGAAACCTGAGGGGTGGAAGGAGAGACTGGAAGTAGGCAGTTGCCAGAAGGGATTGTAGGACGGTTTATTAGTCCGCTGGGGCTGCTGTAATAAAATACCACAGACTGGGTGGTATAAACAACAGAAATGTATTCTCTCACAGTTCTGGAGGCTGGAAGTCCAAGAACAGGGGGTCGGCGGGTCTGGTTTCTTCTGAGGCCTCTCCTGGGCTTGCCCCCTTCTCTGTGTCCTCATGTGGTTGCCCCTCCATCCGTGTCTTCTGTGTCTGAGTCTTCTCTTCTTATAAGGACACCTGTCATATTGGGTAAGGGCCCACACTAATGGCCTCATTAAAAAAATTTTTTTTAATGTTTATTTCTGAGAGAGAGAGAGAGAGACTGTGTGTGTGTGTGGGGGGGGGGGGCAGAGAGAGTGAGGGAGACTCAGAATCTGAAGCGGGCTCCAGGCCCCAAGCTGTCAGCACAGATACCGACACGGGGCTTGAACTCGTGAACTGCGAGATTGTGACCTGAGCCGAAGTTGGACGCCCAACCAACTGAGCCACCCAGGTGCCCCCAGTGGCCTCATTTTAACTTAATCGCTTCTTCAGAGACCCTGTTTCTAAATCTAGTCACATTCTGAGGTCCTGGGGGTTAGGGCTTCAATAGACGAATTTGGGAGACAGACACAATTCGGCCCCTAACACATGGGTTCAGGCCTGGTGATCCACAGGTCTCCCTCCGTGCTCCCCATCTTCCACACGGTTGATCATCTCCTTCTTGTCACACTCATCTCTTGGCTTTGGTGACCTGTGCTCCTCTGGTCTCACCCCTTAGCTCCTTCTGACCCTTTGCTGTCCAGGTCCCGCAGGGTTTGGGCCTTGGCCCTCTTCTCTTCCTGAAATGAAGTTCATCTGTCTGCAACTCCTTCTCAACTGCAGCTTTTCATCCTGTAGCAAAGTATTCATTCTTCCAGGTATCAGATTAACCCTTCTATTATTTTGATGATGTTTTATTTGATGAGAGACTAAATCATTTTGTGATCCTGTCCTTATGGTTGCTTATCTCACAGTTAAAAAAAAAAAATAGCTGGGGACGCCTGGGTGGTTCAGTCGGTCAAGTCAGACTCTTGATTTCGGCTCAGGTCATGATCTCCCAGTGATGAGGTTGAGCCCCGTGTTGGCCTCTGCACTAGGTGAGGAACCTGCTTAGGATTCTCTCTGTCCCTCTCTCTCTCTGCCCCTCTCTCCTTCTGAGGCAGAATTATTTTGGCAGCTATGGTATGACTGCCTTTTTTCTCCAGGTGTAGTATTTTTTTTTTTTTAATTAAAGCTGTAGAGGTTAAGATTATCATAGCTGATGCTGAGGAGGGAGCCTTCACATGCATATTGGTTAAGGGGCCGAGGTTGATTTGTGAGTAGGGTATTTAAACTATGTTTGGTTGTTTTGGGGTTTCTGGTATATGTGTGTTTACACAGTGTTTCTCTCAATAGCCTATTGAAATATATCAATAGGATTTCTACACAAAAGTTCATATTTTTATTGAAGAAGCCGAGTATCAGATTTCTAAAAGTATGTGAATTATGGAGAGATTTACTATTTGGCTACCTAAAATAGAAACACCCAGATTTTGCTGGGCAACCTTGAGAGGAACATTTATCTCTGTGGACAGTTTTAAAGAAGTATATAATTTTAAAGTATGAAACTCAAATTTAGTTTTTAATAGTAACTTACGTGTTTATTCTGTCTTTAAGAGCAAGGTTATGGAATGACATGTGACCTTGTACTCTTGACTCTATGTCTGGTTGTGGGTTTCAAGTGTTATTTTTGTGCTTTCTTACATGACTTAAGCACTTCTGACTACATTTGGGACAGAAAAAAATATGGCAGTTGGATATAGTTTTGAAACACCAGCCAAACTTTTAACCTGGTAATATGATAGTACCACTCATTCTTTTAATTTTCTAGGCTCACAGCTCTAGAAAACAGTATAAGGTCTTAGTGACCTCCTGACTTGCTGGATCAGTTGGTGTTCTTTTTCTCTGTAAAATATATCAACTGGTGGCCCATAACACGCTAAATGCTCAGAGTTAGAGGGCTGCCCTGTAGTATGTTCTTGAGTTTCTGTTCCTTGCAGTGGGGGTGTGTGCACATCCAGACTCAGCTGTGTTTTCTTTCCCCCAAACCTTATGCCAGTTGTACTTACTACTCTATAATACAATGGTTTGAAATTGATGTGCAAAAAGAATTGCTGTTTTTGTGAACGTTTATTTGAATTCATTTCAATGTTTTGGAGGCCACCCGATAAAAGTACGTTTCTGAAAAATGATTGCAGCTGATTTGAGAGTGGCTGCACTCTCAAAGGATTTGGGGAGACCTGAAAGAACAGTATTCCCGCTGGTATTGTCAGCCATTCAGGATAGGTGGGTTGAGTTGTGATCATGTAAACCCCGAGAATTTTGAGGTGCCTAGGTGGCTCTGTTGGTTAAGTGTCTGATTCTTGATCTCTTCTCAGGTCGTGATCTCACGGTTGGTGAGATCGAGCCCCCCGTTAGGATTCTCTCTTTCTGCCCTTTCTTGCTTGTGCTCTCCTTCTCTCTCTCTCAGGATAAATAAATAAACTTAAAAAAAAATAGGTAAAAAATAAAACCCGAAATCTTAGCGGCTCGGAGGAGTAATCCACACTCACAGGGTGCATCCACTGTAGGTGAGGTTGTGGCTGTGCTCCGTGTCACCCTCACTCGTCCTCTGTCCCCCAGGACAGAGTCTGACGGAGCAGCGCCCTCTGGAGCTTTGCTGATCCCTGGGCTGGAGGGAAAGACAGCTGTGAGGTACGCTTACATTCAGCGAGGTGGGGGTGTAAAATCTTCCCACAGGGAGGAGTGTCGAGCATTTGTCAAGAATAATGTGGTCTGCTCCCTGTTGTTTCTCTCGTGTCTTTACAGCCTCACCATTTCTTTACAGAGATTAGACCTGGAAGGTGGTGCCATGAGATGGCTTATCAAAGAAAGTACTGCTGTGTTACTATAGTCAGTGGACACAGACTCAAAGAAAAGGCCTCCGCTTTACAGCAGAAAGATGGGCAGATAAATGTATGATTATAGGGTTTGATTTAAAATAATATGTTTTGGTTTATCTTTTTTTTTTTTAATGTTTATTTATTTTTGAGACAGAGAGAGACAGAGCCTGAACGGGGGAGGAGCAGAGAGAGAGAGGGAGACACAGTATCCGAAGCAGGCTCCAGGCTCTGAGCTGTCAGCACAGAGCCTGACGCGGGGCTCGAACTCATGGACCGTGAGATCGTGACCTGAGCCGAAGTCGGACGCTTAACCGACTCAGCCACCCGGGCGCCCCAGGTTTATCTTTTTAAATGACTTCCAACTTTGACTGAATTTTTAAAATTTAAGCCCAGCAGCCAAACTGTCAATCCTTATGCATTTGGATGAGAGAGCCTACTTTAGTCTCAAACCCTCCTGTCCCCCTTGCCCCCTCCATCAGAATTCCACCTTTTGTGATAGATTCATCTGTTATTTCTCTTGCACTTATTCTCTTATTTCATTTCCATTAGTTCTACCCTAGTTCTTATTCCTGAACTGCTAGATTTGTGCCCCTCGCTGGTTTCCCTGCTGCTAGCTCGTAAAGCGCCTTTACACAGTTAGACAAAGGTACCCTTCAGGAGTGCTTGGGTGGCTCATTTGGTTAAGCATCTGACTCTTGATTTCGGCTCAGCAGGTCATGATGTCATGGTTCGAGAGTTTGAGCCCCGGGTCAGGCTCTGTGCTGACAATGTGGAGCCTGCATGGGATTCTCTCTCCCCCCTCTCTCTTCCCTTCCCCAACTCATGCTCTCCCTCTCCCTCTTTCTCTCTAAATAAATAAATAAACATTTAGAAAAAAAGAAAATAAAAAGGTACCCTTCAAAGCAAACACTATCCCACAGGAGCTTGACTTGATGTCAGTGTCCATTTCCCCCCTTGGCCCGGCCCACTTGTATGCAGTGCACAAACTGAACAACTGCACAGAGCAATCTTGCTTCCTGCTTCTAGCTCTCTCCCAACTAATTTCGACTATCCACTGATAAAACCTCCTTTAGATTTTTTGTTGTCTGTCGCTGCTCAAGGCATTTTTGATGGCTCTCTATCATCTATAATGGCTGTCTTTGATTTTATTTTCTATTGTACTATCACCAGTGACCCTCAGTCACACTTATTGCCCTCTGGATGTGCTGACTGCCACATGGACACCGTAGATACTCTTCCCTCTCCTCTCTCACCCCTTCCCACATTTCCAACTATAAGCTCCTTAGCTTGGACTCTCAGTCTTGTCTCAGTGTACCTTTCCTCGCAGTGTCATGGCCCGCCAGGGCCTCGCACCTGCTGTCTTCTGCCATTCCACCTAGTCACTATCTTCTGAATGTTTTGTACTTCGTGCTTCAAAGTTCTTTTCTGCTTGATCACATACTGCTCATCCTCAGAAAGCCAAGGTCAAGTTTCATGCCTTCAGCCATCCTCCTCTGATTCTCCTACACTGTAATAGCCCCACCTCTAAACATAAACCCTCGTCTCTATATTGCTCCTTTGGAGGCGAATCATCTGCCCTAGGTGAGCGCTTACTTTATTAGTTATATTGCTCTGAAGTATTTTGTTTTCTCAGATTTCCAGTGACTGGGAAGTAGTAGATGCATGTCTCATTCTTTTCTCCCAGAGTCTGTGTATACCAGCTACACGGGTCAGAGCAGTAGCCTGGAGAGAAGAGAGTCCAGTCTGGTTAATCATATAATATAGTCCTGGATGGAAGCTCAGGCTGCTTCTTCCTGGCCACAGGATATTGACCTACTTTTCCCTTCTTATCTCTGTGCAAAATATTTGTTGTACTCAGTGTGTTCTCCCTGTCACAACGAATGTTTGTCTCTTCCTTTCATATGAACCGAATGCTAAAGTGCTAGTTAAATCAGTGGAAAAAACAATGGAGAACAAGAGTTGGTAAGCAGTTTTAATTCCTAAACGAGGGGATCTTATAATTATGTCATTTAAAAAGAACTCTATAGTTTTCCTTTAATCTATCTGTCTGCCTGCCTATTGAGAGACATGATTAAGGGTGGATTGTGAATTTTAAGTTTTTATGCCTTTTGATTTGATGACTTACAATATAATAATGTGTTATTTTGAAAATCTTTTATTTTGATAAATTACTTGTAGAAGGAAATCAACTTTTCTTAATCAGGCATATACAGCGCAGTTCACTATTGAATATTTTATTTCTTACTAAAATTTCTTTTGCAAAAATTTATTGAAAAATTATTTTGTACATGGCCAAGCAGATTAACTTTAAAAACTGTATTTTGTGTAGCTTTACAGGTTAAGTGTGCCCTTCTGTTCAAGGGGAAAAAAAGTATGTGTATGGCAGCAAGGGGGGAGATTTGCATGTTTGTGTCTGTATATAAATATTTGAAATAATTGCTATATTGTACAGAACTTTTGGAAATTAGAACTATTCAAACTTTGTTAAAATTTATAAATTTAAATTTAGTAAACAAATTTTAGTAAAAAACATTTTAATTTGTGACTTAAAAAGAGTTACGAGTTATGGCATGCCTTATAGGTTGATTTGTTGTATGTTTGTTTTTCATAAATACTTTAGAATGTACTTGAGGCAATCTAACATATTATGTTATGATACATTTGATTTTAAATTTAGTAATGCTTCCAACATGAGAAAAATTAGAAAAACACTGGCCCAGAAAATACTTCCAAATTCTGATTGTTGATTTTAATCTAAACTTAGGTGAAGTAACCCACTGCAATTTAGCTATTTTCTTTAAAAATTCTTTTTTAATGACAAAGTAGTTTTGCCTTCTGAATTTACATCATCAGTGTCTTTTTTGGAAGCATCTTAGCTATTTTTGTTTGATCAATTCTCAACTAATAAACACTCATGAAATCCTAATGTAAATGTATAAACATCTCTTCCTTTGATGACATAGTTTATTTATTAGACTTTGTTTTAGCGGGTAACTGCTTGAGGAAGTTTCTGAGTTTTTATTCTAAAAACTTTTTTCTGTTTTTTTTTTTAATCTTTTATTCTTTTTTAATTTTAGAGAGAGAAAGAGCAGCAGCAAGGGAGGGGTAGAGGGAGAGAAAGAGAGAGAGAGAATCTTAAGCAGGCTCCGTGCTCAGCATGGAGCCCCATGTGGGGCTTGATCCCACGACCCTGGGATCTTGACCTGAGCCAAAATCAAGAGTCAAACGCTTAACCGACTGAGCCACTCAGGCGCCCCTACAATTTTTTTCTTAAGCACAAGTACAAAGATACTACCGAAGACATACTATTGAGTAATACATATTTTTTTCTCTCTTTTTTACTAGTATATAGGTTCCTTAGTTTGTAATCTTTAGACCCCTTTTTGCTTTCATGACTGGATTAACTTTTTAAAATAGTCTGTGCCATTCTGTAGCTTGCCATATAGGTGTAAACAGAGAATGCATTCACACCTGCCTTGATGCCTGCAGTTATGAAGATCCTGTTGACTCCATCCATTTCTTTCTGTGCTATGTATGATTAGACCCTTAATACATTTTTTTTTTTTTTTTTTTTTTTGCTGATGAGGTCAGAATAAAGAGCTAATTTCCTTAACCTCTGAGTAAATGTCATTGAGAAAGATTCTTGTGGACTGGCATTCTTGGTTTTCAACATTCTTTATAACCAGACACAGGATGCATGTTCACCCCAAAATTAAGAAACTCAGTCTTTCCAGATTTGAGCATTTTTTGCTGACTCAGTAATGACGGACTAGGACCGGGCTGGGAGATGATGTGTTCCCCCTTTGTGGGTAAACTGAGGCTCAGCGTTGGCAGTGTGCCCAAGGTCTCGCTCTCAGCTAGCTGCAGAGCTGAGTCTGCGACTTGGATATTCTGGGTGTTTTTTTCCTGGAGCAGCTTTGGTAGTCATGTTAACCTCTGTGGTCTGTTGCAGAATGCAACAGCTGCTGTTTCCCTGCGAGATAACTTGCTTCCTTCCCCCAAAGAACAAGTGCACTAAATTCAGTACATTTCCCTCCATTGTCACTTAAAAGAGCCTGAATGATAGGAAGGTACCTTTTAAAATAAGGTAGGTCTGCTCTGACATACCCTGGGCTGTTTTATTGTGAGTGGCTTTGTTCAGCCAGGTGTCTTCAAAATCTGATCCACGTACGGGATCCGACAGGGACGGGAAACCCTGTGTGAGTGCGTACCAGGTGCAACAAACACACTGTACTTCTAATTGTAAGGGAGTAACTTGATGGGATGATGTGATCAGGTATCAAGAGAAGAGAAAGGAAGAATCTACAAGCATCGTAAGCACATGAAGGGGGCAAGGGACAGGATGACTTGGTCGGGATATGAGCCTGTGGGATGAGATCTGGACTCTCAGATTAACAAGCCAATTAATTCATTTGGAAGGAAAGTTGGTTTTCCCCTGGGGGCTGTATTCAGTTTAATAACCACTGGTCGCACTTGGTGTCTGTGCACCGGCCAGGAACGAATCAGAGCTGTCTGGTGTGCCAATTAAATTTGAGCCGTTTTACATTTACCTAGGGGTCCTAGGGTCTCAGGTTTGCCAATCTAAACATAGTCAGCTTCTTGGAATTTTTTTTTTTTTATCTACCTTGAGGGAACACATCGAGAAGTCTGTGGCTTGTAATTAGCACATCCCATGTGCAGCTGAGTTTGTGTTTCTGGCCATAACAGAGGTTTATGGGTCTTGGCTACCTTGTTCCATAGGAACTCATAGGACTTTTCAGACGTTAGCTCATTAATTCTCCTAATACCCGGTGGGAGTAAGAGAGTGTGACCATCATTTCCCCCTAAAGCCACACGGTTTACTGTCCATTCTAGATCTTCTAGGGTTTTGGCTGGTGAGGGGTGCCAGGGTGGGTGCTGGCTGGAGAGGGAGGGTTTGGGAGGGGCTTTCAGACCCAGTTTTGGTGGGGTGGTGGATGGCATTCTCCGATGTTGCCTGCCCTTTGGCAGTTGTCCCTGCCATGACTGTGTAGAGTTTCCTCTGGGAAATGATGGTGGGACAGTGATGTTGGCTGCATTTCCTCCTCAGGGCACCGAACCCCATGGAATGCCTAGTGCAAATGAGGCAGCTCTCTAGGTTTTTTTTTTTTTTTTTTCACCTTGGAGACACCTGCCAGAAGGTAGCACAAGAAGAGTACGTGAGCTCCTCAGGGCCAGAAGAAGTGGGCATTGGGAAGGGAGGGGTCTAGCATCCAATGAGACCCTGCTCTCTTCGGGGCTTTGCTTCCTCAGCAGCCTGCGTAATCACCCTGTGGAATCGATGTTGTCATCCCTGAGGTTTTAGATCAGAAGTTCAAATTCCAGAGATGAATTCCCTTGGATTTGAGCCCGGGTCTGTGATCCAAAGCCTGTGTTGTTCCGTGTTGGGGCACATCAAAAGGGAATTCTCAGTCATGGCAAACTCTTGCCCCAAAACTTCTGTAGAAAATGACGATTCCCAGTGTGGAGGTGAAGCTTCTCTGTAAAAAACTGGGTGTGTTGTGAAGAGTTTGCTGATTCGGGAATCAGATTGATGAGTGTATGTAATATAAGATGGGTGAAAGACCACTCAGACCAGTCAGAAAAGCTTCCTCCTCACCTTGCCTCTTCCAGAAACCAGCTGTGCAACAGCTTCTGGGTCCATTTCTCTCTTCACAGAAGGGTTTGCCTGAGATCTAAAGACGTTTTGCTCAGACATCAGAAGAGATAGTTGGTAGCTTGTAATCCAAAACCTTCAATGTTGTCATAGCAGCCACTGTTATTTTTGACTCAAAAATCCTTCTAATTAGTCTAGGTAATATACTCACCATTTTCACAGTTGGAAAAAAACCTTTCTTTTAACCTGTCACGTTACGAATTGTAAAGTTCTGTGCCGTCGTTTAAATCCTTAATAAGCAGCCTGTTCCTGGGATGGAGGGTAGCTGAGCTCCTGGTTGAAGGTGTTTGTTTGTAGGCCAGCCTTTTTATACCCAGACTGAAACAAACCTTAGCATTAAGGCTGGGTGGTTCCTGGCCCCCATCTGCCTGTGGGGAGATACCCCATGGAGTGTTAACTCCTAGACCACCAGAATGTTGACTTAATTGCCCCTCCATTAGACAGAGCTTTTTAGGATTGGAGTCTGGCTTCCTAGCTTATAGGCTTCCGAATGCTTTTAGCTATTTGTTTTAAGTCCCTGTCCAAATCTATTCTACCTTATTATTGATAATTTAATGTTCTCTGTATTATCCAGTGTTTGAACACATGAGAACAACTTACTGTATAGAAGTTGCCCAGTAGCTGGGCCTATTTCTTCCCTAATCCAAGATTCTAACAAAAGCCAACCTGTAAGAATCCATTAAATATTAGTAACAAAAAGCTATAGAGAAGGGAGGACCTTCAATACGTAGTGGTTTTAATGATGGAATAAAGAATTGGGAAGTCACATAATTTTGTGAAGTAAATGCCGTGAATTGACATGCCTTATGTCAGTTTCCCTAAGGAAGTATGTTGATGGGAGTGAGAATCAGTCACCGAGCCCTTTCACAGATGCATGCCGGTGCCCACTTTCTCATGTGCTCTGAGGAGCCCTCCAGAGCACCCTGTGTGGTTCTGTGTGGCCCTCCAACTCTCTTCTCCTTTGAAAACCATGCTGCTGGGGTCAACTGTCCTACCGCTTTGCCTGCCCTTTTGGCTGGTAAATACTGCGAAACCGTCTTGCCCATTGGTTTCTGTCCCAAGTCTTTCCATTCTTGGGGGTTCTCTGATTGTCCTGTGCCTGTTGTGGCCTGTATGGGAGGGGTAGAGGTGATGGATACAGTCTTGGAAGGAAAAATGGCTTGTGTCTCTCTTACATGCATTCACTCATTTGCTCTCCACCCTGGAGCTGTGGGCGTCAGCTGCTGGGCCGGGCAGTGGGGCATCAGCACCTGGAGAACTCAAGCCTTCTCCAGGGAGGATGGGATCAGCGGCTGCACCGTTGTGCAGGAGGTCTACTGGCTTGCTTGGAACTTGCTGCCTGTGAGGAGTGGCTACTCACTCTAGCCCAGGTCAGGGGGTTTATGAAGCTTAGCTGAACCTCTTGAGAGCCTTCTACTAGAACTACTACTAGAAGTAGCTACTACAGGAGCTAAAGCATTGCACGAGGTTCCGTGCTGCTTCTCTCTGCAATGAAGCGCTCATTCCTCTCCTCAGATGTGCTTCCTCTGCAGGAGTCCGGCAGATGCTCCCCTGAACGACACATCCCATCCCCTGGATCTATGCTGCTTGCCCATAGCCTCCTGACTGTAGTCTCTGTCCTACGTGCCGATCCTTGGAAGCCGGCATTGTTCGGGCTGCTGTCTACCCATCAGCAATGGCCTGGGCCAAGGAACTGTTGAAGGCCTTGGCATCTTTGCGTGTTGTGCGTGTTGCCATGGGTGGTGGGCTCAACAGGGAGAGAAGAGCCTGAGGAGGAGGGCTGGGGTCAGGTTGTGAAGTCTCGATCCCTGAGGAGGAATTTTTTTTTTTTTTATTTAAAAAAAATTTTTTTTTAACGTTTATTTATTTTTGAGATAGAGAGAGAGAGACAGAGCATGAACGGGGGAGGAGCAGAGAGAGAGGGAGACACAGAATCGGAAGCAGGCTCCAGGCTCTGAGCTATCAGCCCAGAGCCCGACGCAGGGCTCGAACTCACGGACCGCGAGATCGCGAGATCGTGACCTGAGCTGAAGTCAGACGCTCAACCGACTGAGCCACCCAGGCGCCCCCCTGAGGAGGAATTTTTATGTGGGCGGTGAAAGAGATACAGCAAAAAACTTGCCACGTTCACCTTTTTAAGTGTACAGTTCAGTGGCATTAAGTGCACTCACGTTGTTTTGCAACCCTCACCGCCATCCGTCTCCAGAACTTTTTCTGAAACGCTGTGCTCATGAGACAACTTCCCATCCTGGCCAGTAACCGAAATTCCACTTTGTTTCTAGGAATTTGACTACTCTAGTTCTTCACGTAAGTGGAATCATGCAGTGTTTGCCCTTTTGGGACTGGCTTATTTCGCTTAGCGCAACGTCCTCAGGTTTGCTCCATTTTGTGGTATGTGTCAGAATTTCCTCAGGTTTTAAGACTGAATACTCTTCCATTGTAGGCACATACCACATTTTGTTTATCCATTCATCCGTTGGTGGGCCCTTGGGCTGCTTCCACCTTTTGACCATTGTGAATAGTATTGCTTCGAACGTGGGTGTGCACGTTTCTTTTTTGAGTCCCTGTTTTTATACCCCAAAGAGGAATTGCTGGGTCATATCGAGGTGATTCTGTGTTTCTTCCTTCCTTCCTTCCTTTCTTTCTTTCTTTCTTTCTTTCTTTCTTTCTTTCTTTCTCTTCTTTCTTTCTTTCTTTCTTTTCTTTTTTGATGGTCTGCTAAGGAATTTAAATACTGGCTTAAAGGGACTGGAGAGTTATTGAAGGCTTTAAAGCACGGCTTACCTGATCAGGCTGTTTTCGAAAGGCAACTTGGGAAATGTGACCCATGCATGGGGGAAGCAGAGGGATGGCAGAGGCTGTGGCAGCAAAACAAGGCAGAGAGAGAGAGACCAGTGAGAAGGCTGTTGTCTTCCAGGTGAGAAAGGATGAAGGCTGAGCTAGGGCAGTCACAGTGAGGAAGAACGCGGAAGGGATGAGAAGGGAGGGGGAGAGACAGGTTGGCTGGGGGGTGGGGGTCGGGGGAGAAGTAAGAGACAGGGAGTGGCCAAGGATGAGAAACTGGGTCTGTTGAGACTTTACGGGATTTGGGGGTGGGAATAGGAAGGTTCTGTTTTTGTTTGGGGGGTATTTTGGTATAGGATGGTAGGAGATAGAAGTTGTGGACATGTGTTGAGATGTTAGACTCAGCCAAGTGAGCTAGATGGTTGATGGGCCGGCTATTGACAATATGGGTTGCTAATTTGCAGGGAGGGGAAAAGGTGAAGAATAAAGGGGCAGATGGCCAGGCAATGTGGCTGAATTGGAAAGCGGTGGGGTCGTTATTGGCGGAGCTTAAGAGTTTCACAGCTCCTATAGATCTGCTTCACATTCCTACCTCGAGGCAAAAATATATCAAAATTTATAAATTTATCAAAATTTATGTCAAAATGTGTAAAACCAGAAATGATGGCCAATTCATTGGTTATAAAAATCGGGTTTCATAAGGGTTCTAATGAATTCAAAAGGATTCAGACTAAAATGTGAGACTGTTGACTTTGGCTTGTGTTTTGCTCATCTGTATTTTCTGATTTTTTTTCCTATAGTGAATATGTTTTGTGTTTAATCATTAAAAAGGTTATCTGCAATTTCAAAAGTGGTTTATTTTCTTTTCTTGCCTCATACTGGACCGTGAGCTTCTGGAGGGGATACCGTGGGGAGGAGGAAGTGCCAGATTATTCTCAGTGTGCCCTTCGCACTGAACACAGTGCCGGAGACCAAAGGGGCTCAATCCTGTAAATGGTGGTTGAGCTCAATTGCGTGGAAATTTAATCTAACCGCTCTCAGAGAGGAGATTCGTGCTGTTTTAAAAGATCTAGGAAGGAAATTCCAGTTTTTCTCAGTCACTTAGCTCATCGTATTAGGTACTGAACCACGTCCTATAGACTTGGCCCCTCTTTTGCCTTTGTTTTGCCATCAGGATTTGTTGAGATTTATTTTGTTCATGAAATCTTGCCACACTGGCCCAGTTTTGTTGCTTAAATATATTTCTCATGTTATTCTTAAAAGCTTTAGTAATCTCTTTGGGAGTGAAGTGGCTCAATTCTGTTTCCTGTCCTTTGTTGATGATATTATGTTTTCAGAGGAATGGATCAAAGTGGCTTGAAGCAACAGTCATTTTTTGCCTTCTGGTCAGACCAACCATGGCAGCTGCGAGAGACCGTGCATTACTAGACGATGCAGTTGTCAATCGTAAATTTGCATACTTGTTTTCCCTTTGTATTTGTCTGAATGCCTACCATGTGCAAAGGCAGTGCACTATGCCTTTGAGGAAATAAAGATGAATAAGCTGTGACTCCTGACACCAAAGAGCTGATTCTCCAGCAGAGGGGCTATCATGCGTACTTGACCACCCTGCAGGGAGGTCAAGAGTGGAACCAGAGTCAGATGGGAACAATTGTGTTCTTATGCTAAGAAGACTCCCCGAAGGTGTTCCCTCTGACTATACTGCTAATGACATTATAATAGATGTGTTTCAAATGTCCTCATTTACAGTTGCCAGTGCAATAGATGTCTGCTTTCATTAAGTTTTCCAGCAAGTGGTTTTTATGGCTTGGTATTAAAAGTTCCCTCAAATTTAGGGGCACCTGGATGGGTCATTCGGTGAAGCATCCCACTCTTGATTTTGGCTCAGAACATGCTCTCAGGAGCCCTGTGTCAGGGTCCACATTGAGCATGGAACCTACTTGGGATTCATTCTCTCTCTCTCTGTCTCTCTGCCTCCTCTCCCTTTGCCCCGCCCCCATGCACACATATTCTCTTTCTCTCTCAAAATAAATAAACATAAAAAATAAAAATTCCCCTCATATTTAAAATTATGCTAATGACTCAATCTTAATCTTTGTTAATTATGGCAACCTCAGCTCAGTTTTGTGAATGTCCTTTCAAATTTTACGATAAAACCAGTTCAACTTAAAAATATATGTTTGGGGGCGCCTGGATGGCGCAGTCGGTTAAGCATCCGACTTCAGCCAGGTCACGATCTCGCGGTCCGTGAGTTCGAGCCCCGCGTCAGGCTCTGGGCTGATGGCTCGGAGCCTGGAGCCTGTTTCCGATTCTGTGTCTCCCTCTCTCTCTGCCCCTCCCCCGTTCATGCTCTGTCTCTCTCTGTCCCAAAAATAAATAAAAAACGTTGAAAAAAAAAAAATATATATATATGTTTGTTCTCATCTGTGTTAACTCTGAGAACTCTGGATAACATGGGAGACCACCAGATGTTGTATTTTAGTTTATCCTTCATCTTTTCTTAGTTGTTGTTAAATTGTTAGCAAATTAATTATTAATTTGGAATAACTTTTCGCTGTTGCTGTTTTGCTATTGAATGGAATGACCATGCATTTCACGGGGGAAGTGCCCCCTGGTCTGGCTGTCTCTGTGGGGCTTTTGGCTTGGAGAATGCTGGTCTTGACTCCCAGGCACGGATGACATTAACGTGGTAGGTGGCTTGTAATTTAAGGGTGGTGACAAGGGTAGACTACTTATATTTAAATATTAGGCTACAAGTGGCCATTTTAAGATGCTATAGGATGTTTATGCTGTATTCTTTTGGATTTTGAGGAATTTTTGAAATGCTTTCAGTGTTTTAAATGGCATTTTTACACTGAGAAAGATGCCAGTAAATGAATTGGTATACATCGAAATATAGGTAGTAATTTTGGAAGTTTATGAGATTATAGTAGGTTGGGAAAATAATGGTTGCAATCATGTATTCTGCTCTTCTTGGATGAATAAACAGGTGGAAAGCTGGGGCACCCATGGAATCATCTGTCATCAGTAGATGGGCTGGTGCCTGGGCTAAATCAACACTTTTAGATAAAGAGACCCTGCCTCCAAGCTCCTCTGTCGTTCCTCCAAAGGCTACCCCAGTGATTGTATTTTGTAGATTGCTTTCACCAATGTAGGGAGAAAAAGGTTAGGTTTTACATAATAATGAAGCTGTAACAGTGGTATCGTACTGTATTTGGGTACTGTACATAGTGTTCCTGTCAGTTAGGGATCTTGGTTGCTTGCAATGCAGGAAAGATGTAGACACTCACAGAATTGCAGAGAGGTTGGAAGCCCAGGAAGGATACAGTCTTGGAAGATAGGCAGGAACCAAAGAAAGGCTAGAGGGCTGGGCAACAAGATCCATAGCAGAAGCCATGCTGCAGGAACCTTCTGGTCTTCATGCTGCTACTATTGCTGCTGAGTGAGGAGTATTACCTCCAGCTGTCACCCCCAGCTTTCATCATCACCTAGGACTCAAAGTCCCAGGAGGATGAGATCGACCTGTGCATAAGCCATTTTCCTTGGGGTGGAGAGCAGATCTATCTCCTTTGAAAGAATTCTGAAGTGGTGATTGGGCCCTGCTTCTCACTAGGTTACTTGTCAGCACAAGGTAACTGGGGACTTCCTGCAAGGGAGATTAGGAGCAAATAGGAACAGGACTGTGTACTGGATAGTGACCCTTTAAAAAGAAAGACAAAAGTCTACAATGGCTCTCCCCTTTAGCTGCCCAACAATCACATACACCTTTCTTACCATGCTTATGCAAGTAACATGCCCCAGCCAACATGATGCAACTCTCCCCTGTATGGCCGAAAGCTTAGCCACTTCCTCTTCAGAGGTGCTCCTCTTCAAGATCTTCTTTGTCCATGGCCTTCCATGGCCACATTTAAGATGAGCATTGAGGAAGATTGCTTTGGCAGGGACTGCAGTGCTTTAGCGTTTTATTGTTGTTGTTCCTGAGTTGGAGGTCTTGGGGTTGATTGTTTTAAGGATCAAGTAATTGTTTTTTTTTTTTTTTTATTTTATTTTATTTTTTTTTATTTTTTTTTGGGACAGAGAGAGACAGAGCATGAACGGGGGAGGGTCAGAGAGAGAGGGAGACACAGAATCGGAAACAGGCTCCAGGCTCCGAGCCATCAGCCCAGAGCCTGACGCGGGGCTCGAACTCACAGACCGCGAGATCGTGGCCTGGCTGAAGTCGTACGCTTAACCGACTGCGCCACCCAGGCGCCCCAAGGATCAAGTAATTGTTAAGCCCTGTCAGCCAGACTTCTTTGGCAGCATGGAACCTTGAACGTGTTTTAGCAGGGACGGCTGGGTGGCTCGCTCAGTTGAGTACCCGACTCTTGATTTTGATTCTGGTCGTGATCCCAAGGTTGTGGGTTTGAGCCCTGTGTTGGGCTCCACACTGAACGTAGAGGCTGCTTGGCATTCTCTCTCTCTCCCTCTGCCCTTCTCCCCCACTTGTGCTCTCTCTTTCTCTCTCTCTCTCTTAAACTTGAAAAAAAGAGTGTTTTTAAGATTTGTTGCCTTCCATGGATTAGTAACCAGAATCAGAGATCTGCCAATTGCCAGTGTTTTGAACCTAGGATGTGGTCTGAGAACTTGCCTCCTGGCAGTGGGACCTAGCCGTGGATGCTGTGCAGAGTGTCTTAGCTCTTGGTTAATAGAAACCACTTGGGAACAGTTAAGAAGCATAAGAAGCAACAGAACAGGTGATGCCTCTCTTGTGCTACATCTTCAAGGTGGGAGTACTGTCCCTTCCTCAGGCCATAGAGGCAAAACGGTGGGCAGGTCACATCCCCTCATCATCTCCCACCTCCAGCCAAAGTGACTCCTTTAGCAGCAGCATATATTCTCCGCTCTGGCTTTCCAACAGGCCACTTTCACAGCAAGCTTGTCTTTTTCTTGAAGATCCTTAAGAAGTAGCCAACACATACTCCAGCATCTGAATTTTCCTTGAATTCGCTAAAGTTGGAGGCACAAGGTCCAAGTCATAAGGTGTGATAAGCCACGGTTTAATCAGTTGTTTGCTATCACATATCAAAGACGATCATCTTTCCGGTCCAAGATGGTAGTTCCTCACGCCCCCCCCCCCCCCCCCCCTCGTAGTCTTGGCTCAGCCAGTCCATGCTCTTTGGCGTGTTACTTAGAACACTCTACTTCCTTGTACCAGCTTCTTCTATTAGGTAAGATGCTTACTGTTGCAAATAATAGGAAAATCCAACTCAGACAGCTTAAACAATAAGGAGAATTAATTGGCCTCCGTGTGTGTAAACTTAAGAGCTGTGGAGCAGGTTTCTATTGTAATTTGATCCAGAGGTCTGTGATGTTATCAGGGCTCCTGCATTAATTCTCAGCTATTTATTTAGTTATTTTTGCCTTGCTTCCCTCCACGTGATGCCATTCTCCTCGGACTACACACACTCCCAATGTGAAAGCAGGCGTGACATGGCCATGGCAGTTTCAAGTATCACATCTGTAAATTGTGCCATCCAGAGGTAGATAGAACCCTTGTCCTAATATACCAAGCCAAAGCTTGAGGCTCAGTTAAATGACGAGCCCCGAATCAATGACAGTCGCTGGGAGATGGGAATGTGTTGGTTGCCTTAGTCTAGATCATGTGCTACATTCCTGGCACAAGGGATAAAATTGGCTTCCTTAGAACAACACGGGTTTCTGCGGGGGGTCTTGGGAAGGGTGGGAGTGGGTATGTATGTGTCGAATAAGAAGTATCCTCGGTGCTCTATATATGTGCCCATTGAATTCTCCCATGTGACTTCTGATAGTTTATTGAAATCTTGAGTTTTAGCAGGTGATTCTGAAGCAAACCAAGGCTGGATATAGTAGTCACAGCAAGGGGACTCAGTCCATGTGTAGGAAACTAGGGAAGTGCCTCTATGCCATTTCCCCAGTGTCCATTTTTACCATGAGAATGAGGGAGAGGGTGTCACTGTTTCTTCTCCCAAAGTACTTAGATGCTAAAAAAGACAAAACAAAACAAAACAAAACAAACTGGAATGGAACAAAACTGTGCTTAAATAACTAAATGAATATTGGTATCTCCTTATCAGCTGGTTTATTGTTGTATTTTGGTTTGCAAAGGTTGTGTTTTCAGAATTTTTTTTTGTTTGCAACTCAGCGTTTGATGTGTCTTCTCCCCCACTTTGGATTTTGAAGTTGAGGTAGAAATGTAAAAATCGGAACCCCTGCAAACGTGCTTGAAACTTGTATTTGAAAAGATGGTAAAGCAGGCTTAATTACAGAGAAAGATTACTTAATTATTGTTACCTGCAGCGAAGTCCTTGTCTTTCTGCCTCTGTTTCCATAAATAGACTTTATATACAGCCTGGAGCAAAGAGTTCCCATTCAGCCTCTTTGCTTAATTTAAATTGCTGGTTTGAGGTGGTTATTTTTGAAACCATTCTCAGGTTGACTTCCCCCTTAATCCCTAAACCTTCTTCCCTCATCTGCCAAATTATATGTAATGCATCGCAGCTAGAGTGCTTTTGGCATTTCATGAGTCTGAGAACTGGAGATTTGATTTAAATGTTAATTTATTGCGACAAAGGTTGAGCACTCATGTTCCTGTTCCTGTGCAAGTCTTTCTATGGGCTTGGCATGAGACCAGCTGCTCTCCCTGGCTTCTGCTACATCTCCAGAGACTGGCAGGTGCCCCTCCCCCGCCTCCCACCCATATTGTTTTAAAACAGAATCTGGCCTAGTTCTAAGCACATGAAACCATTCTATTGTTGGGCTTTAGTGATACCTAGGGCCATTTATTCTAGCTGTAGTTGGCATGAAATTAAAAAAAAAAAATATATATATATATATATATATATATATATATATATATATGTAAATAAAAAAGTTTGATTTTTCCTCTTTTGATTATTAAATACTTCCTTGGTGGGTTGTTTTTGTTTATGAGAGACCTTTCCTCTCTGCTTCTTTTAGTCTCTATATCTTTGGCTTTTCAGTGCACACATAAAAGATTTTTTTTTCTTAAAAGGGTCAGAAATAAAGGATTTGTTTGTGGATTCATATAAAGCATTGGTAATTAATAATAAAGAATTATATAATTCTCACCCCTTCCCAGTTCTCTTGAAAATAGCCCAACTAAATATAGTTTCTGTTACCTCTAGGAGATCTGCTAGATGTTCTAGACTAGAGTGGGAAGACATTTGTTTAAATTGTTATCTCAAGGAAGCAGACCAACCTTTGTATAAGATGTAATGTGCCTGAGTGACACCTTAATGAGAAGAATTAAATGTACTTCCCCTCAGTGTTAGGGACATGAAGATATATGAATATTGTTAGTATTCATACTAACAATTGTTAGTATCTTGAGGTATTGTTTAGGATTCGTATACTGAAGGTATACAAAATTGACTTCTGCATTGGAAGCATTTAGAGGGAATGTCTCAGATGAATGCACTTGTATATCCTGGTAATATTAGAAAGAGTAACACAAAACACATGTACTCTACTTTCCCGTGTTCATATATTTGAAAGAATTTTAGTACTTTTGACGGCGATCAGATCTGAAGGCATGGGGATTTACCATTCTACTTTTGGGTGCATTCATTCATATTAGTGGTGAGGGTAGAATGCTACCTTTGTATTGTGCCTCTGTTTCTACTTGGTAGGGTTTCTTACTGAGCTAGATAGAAACTGTAATATTTCTGGTCTGTTCATTGCATGTTCATTTGATTTTGCTTTTGTAGTGGTGTGTCTGTTGGGATGAGAATTAAGAACATTGAGGTCACTCTTGGCAAATTATCTAAGCAACCTTTGATTTACAACAGGGTTGTGTTCCTTTCTTTATGATGCAGTGTTGATGCCTGGAATGAAATTTCCCCCCATAAGTGCAGTATTATAAGTGGTGATTGAGTTCTTCAACATGAAATGTAATACTCTCTTAAGTAATCATAAGCGAAATTTCTTACCTCTGTACTTCCTTATCTTAAAATGGGGATAATGCTAACAGTATCTACCTCATAGAGTTTTTGTGAGGATTAAATGAATTAATGCATGTTAAGTTCTTGGTATAGTGTCTGATAGGTAGCTCAATGGTGGTATCATTTTAAAAACATTATTTCCTACTCTTGAAATCATTGTTGCACTATATGATAACTAACTTGGATGTAAATTTAAAAAATAAATAAAAAAAAGCAAAAACAAAAAAACATTATTTCCTGGTGCCTGGGTGACTCAGTTGGTTGAGCATCCAACTCTTGGTTTCAGCTTGGATCATGATCTCACGGTTCATGGAATAGAGCCCTGCATCAGTCCTGTGCTGTCGGCAGGGAGCCTGCTTGGGACTCTCTCTCCCTCTCTCCCTCTCTTCTTCTTTCCCTCTGTCCCTCCCTCCCTCTCTCTCCCTTTCTCTCCACCCCTCCCCAACTTGCTCTCTCTCTCTCTCTCTCTCAAAATAAATAAATTAAAAAAACATTTCCTGGGGAAATGCATTCTGAATTTCATCATGGAATACTGAGGGATGCCATCTTGGGGGAAGCAGGTTCATATGGGTTCAAATCTGACATTGGTATGCAAGGGCTGGTGGAATGGTGTGGGTTGGGTTCTCTTTTAGAGTTTTGCAACCTCTGGCCAGGGAGAGAGGATGGTCTAAAGAGGTATAAACTTCTGCTTCTAAAAAGTCACAGAGATGAAAAATACAGCATAGGAAATAAAATCAATAATACTATTATAACTTTAAAATAATACTGTAATAACACTGTGGTGAGCATTTTGTAATATATATACCTGTTGAATCACTGTGTTGTACACCTGAAACTAATACAACATTGTATGTCAGCTATACTTCAATGAAAATAAAAAAGAAAATGGAGATTCCAGTTTCTTAGTAGCTCCTTCTGTAGATGGAGTGAGCTTGGAATGGTGGACTGGTAGGGAGGTTCAAGCAACTGGGGCTTCTGGCGGCTTGGCAGGGATTGCGGCTAGCTCAGAGGCTCCTGATTGTAGGTTGTAGGGAGGGGACGTTACGGCATTTGAGAGGCGGACGAGGGCCATTTGAAACTACTGATGTTTCATTTCTCCAGTGGTGCTAAGAACCCATCTGAAATAATTTTGCCCATTTAAATTTTCCCTTTTCCCTCTCTTTCCTACAGCAAGAGACAATGGCCAAAATGGAGGTGAAAACGTCACTTCTGGACAATATGATTGGGGTTGGAGATATGGTTCTTTTAGAGCCTCTCAATGAGGAGACCTTCATCAACAACCTCAAGAAGCGCTTTGATCATAATGAAATTTATGTGAGTATACACACCAAAGGTCATCTGTGGGGTTTGGACTTTGTATTTTGTGGCACAGAGCTGGCTTCTTTTCTCCAGACTCTTCTTTTTTCTGTTTGTTTATTAGAGTCCAGAGGTATGTGTTTAATCTCTCAGAAAGAGTTTTATGGGGGCGCCTGGGTGGCGCAGTCGGTTAAGCGACCGACTTCAGCCAGGTCACGATCTCACGATCTCGCGGTCTGTGAGTTCGAGCCCCGCGTCAGGCTCTGGGCTGATGGCTCGGAGCCTGGAGCCTGTTTCCGATTCTGTGTCTCCCTCTCTCTCTGCCCCTCCCCCGTTCATGCTCTGTCTCTCTCTGTCCCAAAAATAAATAAATAAATAAATTAAAAAAAAAAAAAAAAAAAAAAAAAAAAAAAAAAAAAGAAAGAGTTTTATGTTTGCTCATTTGGCACATGAGTAATATCGATTAGAGTCAAGGGAGTGTGTTTTCCATGTGGTATTTATAGAGTGCCAACCCTGTGCAGAGGATTGTACCGGGTGTTGGAGGCATCCTAAAGCAAGTAGAATGTTGAGTTCCTATCCTCTGAGGAACATATATTCAGGAGGAGTTTTAAAATCTATAGGTATCTTCTTGGGTGCCTTCATAAAATTAGCATTCTAACCTTTGAGAAGCCACCGATTAATATGCAAGGCAGTGAACTGTCAAAAAAGACATGAACCTTGTTGATATTTGTAGTTAATAGAGACAGGGACAGATTATCAGTTAAGAATATATGTTTGGTTCCTGGAGATTTGGGAATAGTCCTGTCCTGCTACAGAGAAGCGTATCGTCATGTAAAAAAAATGAAAACATATGAAGATACACGATAAAAGGAGAAAGTTTATGTTGTAAGAATTCTTTATAAAGGATTTTACAATGTTACTTTACCTATCTGTTCCTTAAATATATTTAAAACATGAGTAAGTGGTGCCTGGGTGGCTCAGTTGGTTAAGTGTTCGACTCTTGATTCTGTCTTGGGTCCTGATCTCATGGTTCGTTGGTTCGAGCCCTGCGTTGGGCTTTGTGCTGACAGTGCAGTGCCTGCTTGGGATTCTCTCTCTCCCTCTCTCTCTCTGCCCTTCCCTTGCTTTCACTCTTCTTCTCTCTCAAAAATAAATAAATAAAAATAGTAACAAAAAAATAAAACATGAGTAAAAAATACATTCATATACAGCTTTTCAGGAATTTGCATAAAGCACAAAAGTTTGTATCTCTTCAGGTACAGGTGCATTGTTAACTAATCCAAGAAAATGGGGCACCGATTCCTTGTCCCAGCAGTTGAGAAAGAAACAGCATGCTTTGGATGGAATTGGGTTTTTTTTTTTTTCCAATTTTTAATGTTTATTTTTGAGAGAGAGACAGAGTGTGAGTGGGGGAGGGGTAGAAAGAGAGGGAAACACAGAATTTGAAGCAGGCTCCAGGTTCTGAGCTGTCAGCCCAGAGCCCGATGTGGGGCTCGAACTCATAAACTGTGAGATCATGACCTGAGCTGAAGTAGGGCGCTCAACCGACTGAGCCACCCAGGTGCCCCGAGGTGGAAGTAATTTTGTTAGATTCTGCCTTGCTCCTGAGTTCTTTCCCACTCTTTTTATATCATAACTGTGTTTGCAGATGAATTGGATTATTGGGTTATGCTGCATATTTTCCTATCACTGTGGGAACAGTAGGAAGAAATATAAATAAATAAGTGGAGAGATCATATAAGTATGATCACTTATTACTTTTGTGGAATGAATATATGAAAAAAATTATCTGTAAAGCTATATAATTTTATGCCACATGTAGCTTTCCTTTCCAGTTAGCCAGTCATGTTTCAAGGATAACTTTGTATAATTAATTTCCTAAGGAAGTGGTGGTTATCTTCTGGGAACTGAACTTTCTTATCTTCCTTGATTGGCGTTGCTGCAAGTAGGGAGGTTGACAGTCACTTGAGATATGTGGATACTTCATTTGGAATATTAATTTGACTGCTATGTATGAAGTTCAGAGAGAGATGCAGTTATGTAAAATGTTGATTCAAATGGAAAAGGTATAAAACAGCGCTGCAGAGGAGGGAGGGAGGAGGTGTCTTTTGGTTTGGCTGTGAGGCCCAGGGTGTCACCTTCCCTCAGAGCGTAGTGGCTCAGCTTTCAGGTGGGAAAACCTTACGATTCTGCAGCTTTAACTGAAAGTATGGTCTGATATCGAATGAAAGACCGACTTTAAACATCGGTCTTTGAGATGGAGATAGGAGGAATCCATTCTATCGTTAAGTAACGTTGCTGATCATTTTTCTTTCTGGCTCTAAGAAACACAGTTCACTTTTCGAGGACTTGAAAATAGGAGGGAGACTGGAACATTGCATGCATTCAAATACCTGATTGTTTTTGTGCCCACTAAAATAAAGCAGTCCCCTTTTTAACAAAATGCCAAATGTTAATGTTCATGAGTCTTCAGCAGACGAAATGTCTGGGTTTCAGCCCTACGTAATTTTATTTTCTAACCATTTGAGGAATGCCCTTTCTGGTATAACAAAAACAAAAGCAGAAAATTGCTTTCTGCTTCTAGATGGTCATATCAATTAATGTTTTCCATGGTACGTTAGGACTATCGTTTCCATGAGATGTGTGCCTTCATTTTTTGTAACTAAACATGCGTCATATTGGAGGGTTGGGCATTCTCTATTTTAAGCCAAAAAAAAAAAAAAAAAGGGTGGAGGGGGGTTATAGAGCAATATGTAGAGTATGATCCTGTTTTTTTTAATGGGGGGTTTATGGATGTGCACATAGGTCTGTATACTTGTTTGCACATAGAGAAAGGCAGGCTAACTTTGGGCATCACAGTGGAGTGAGCTGAGATACGGGGACAGGGAAGGGTTACTGTTTTAGACCTCTGTATTATAGAACTCATTAAGTCAAGCATGTATTGTTTTTGTAATTAAAAAAAAAATACTCTACACTAAATTTGATGACCACAGCTTTGGAACCCCAAATGTCAGGTATACCACCCTTGAGAACTCTGTTTCTGGCTCTTATTCTAATAATATTCCTCCTCTGCTTTTGTTCATGGGTTGTTGCAGAATTGATTAGCCTGATGCCAAAGGCCGAGTTAATATGACATGTAGAATTTTACTATCTTGTACTTTGCTTGTTTTTAAATTCTTTCCCAGAAAGTGAAGGTGCAGTGTTTTTTGTTTTGTTTTGTTTTGTTTTTAGTCTGTTTTGTGGTCTCATAGTTTAATACTATAAAAGTGGGTGGAGGTCTATGATGATCCATCACGTGAGCAAATTGAGCAGTCATTTGTATGTTCAGAAGCCATGGTTGATAAAGGAGCCAATGAGTAGAAAGGCCTTGGCTCAGACTTTTGAACTCTGGCTGTACCCACAGACTTAGTAGCCTCTTTTGTGAACCAGCTCAAGGTCAGAGGACCCTCTTTTTCCATTCTGCCTATCTATCCACTTGCCCTTACACCCCCAATATCTATTTCTTAAAATAGTCTCTGCCTTCACACAGCTCTCACAAGGGACTGGTTTGTCTCTAGATATGAGTTATCAACTCTCAAGAGCATTTATAATACTTAGTGATTTTCAGGATGCCCAGCCAGCTGACTCTGGAAGTAGAGTTCCTTGTGATCCTGTCATAATAAACCAGAATCTCTGGGTAGACCACTTGATTCACACACCTACTGCTTGGACCACTGATTGTGGCCTGCTGACCAGAATGAACTGAGTGGCTTAAGAAAATGATGTCCTCTCCTAAGATTGGGTAGGGCCAACTTTTTCCAAAGGAGGTGGGATGTGTGTAAGTATGTGAATACCCAACCAAATATATTGATTAACATGTTAAGAAGAGGAAAGGGGGAATGAATGCTCATGAGGTCACTGCTGTAAACCCATCACATGTTGGGTTGGGAGTTTGTAATGAAGTAGCTTTGTGGGTGTTGATATGAAAAGGATATGCCCCGTGAGAAGGATTTGTCATTTGCGTTCCAGGCTTCAGGTATACCCAAAGGCATGCTTCTCAGACTTTCTATTGGAGAACTCCTAATGGCAAAGAAGAGTAAATAGTTGCCTCCAGGGACTCCGGGGCCATAGTTGAAGTCCATCCACTTCAGAGAAGTTTTGTCGAAATACTTGCTTCCAAACTAATTCAGTTGTATTCTATTCTGTAATGCATATGGGTTTGTTTTTATCTAATATGCTCCTTGCAACCCTTTGAGTAATAAGGTTTTTTTTGGTGCTGATAAGTACATTTAGTTTGTTTTCTGTCTGAATTGTCAGATCGGGGATCATGTAGATACAGAGGTGTGAATTCGTCCATTTTAGGATTTTAAGTTAAACTAATTGTAATTGCGAGTAACTGCTTTGACAATCTAGTAAAAATTGTCTTAATTTTTAGAAGTTAGTACTACAGTTGGGATCCCCGTAGAGATGGAATCAGATACTTTTCCGAAGGATACTTAACATGCACGCTCTAGGAACACCCATCATTTGCTTTGAGGTGGGTTCATGCACTGAAGCACTGGGTTGGTTCATCATCCGGTGTGTGGCCAGGCAGCGTCTCTAAATCTGGGACGGTTCTGGACGTTGATGTGAGCTTTGCAGTAAGAGCTGTTCAGCTGGACATAGTGGAGGATCAGGTGAGAAAAGAGAGAGGCGATGTTGGCCTGATGGGGTAACATGCAGGGTCAGAGACTCTGTTTGCTTTTATTCCTCACTCTTGGCTGAGTGCAGTTCCGGCTGGGACAAGCTGCAGGATGTGATGTGCCTTTTGGTCTCCCAGTCTGTGTGGGGCCAGTGTTGGGAAATGTCGGTCGTGACATAACTGAGCATTGCTCTTCTGTATTCTTTCTGCTGCCTTGGTCAGACCTTCTTCCGGCCTCCCCACCCCCACCCCCACCAGACAGAATGGTGGCAGGATTTCATGTGGACTTGTAATGTAGGAGACCCACCCAGACATGATTCTGTTTTTAGGGTGACTGGTCAGGACTGTGGTTCTGTTCAGGAACAGGAAGGCTGCAATTTAGGCAAGAACAAGGCCCAGGGCAAATTTGGAAACTAAAGAACCGAGGTGTCTGTTCTCCGACAAGAAGTATTTTTGGTGCTGACAAGTCGATGTAGTGTGTTTTCTATCTGAATTGTTAGTTTGGGGATCATCCAGGTATAGAGGGCTGAATTAGTATAGTTTTAGGATCTTAAGTTAAACTAATTGTGGATGTAAAAATGACTGCTTTGCAAGTCTAGTAAGAATTGTCTTAATTTTTAAAAGTTGGTGCTAGAATTAGGATCCCCATACGGATGGAATCAGATGCTTTTATCAAAGATACACAACTGTAAGTGCACAATCTGTTTGGTTTAAAAGAGTGCAAAGTAAATGGGGTTAACATTTATATGCTTATTTGAAGTTCCAAACACTTCTCATTTACACACATGAAAATTCCTACCTACTGGCTGTAGATCTAATTTGTAGATCAAATTATGGAATTTGGCATAATGATGTATTAGTTTTCTATTGCTGCATAACAGATTTCCCCCAAACTTTGCAACTTGTAATAACATACATTCCTTATCTCAGTATTTCTGGGGCCAGGAGTTTGGGCGTGGCTTACCTGGGTTCTCTGCTCTGGGTTTTACCAGCCTGTCATTGAGGTTTTGGCCAGGACTATAGTCTGATGGGAGGCTTGGTCCTTTTCTAAGCTCATGGGATGTTGGTGGAGAGCTAGAGTTTAGACATCCGTTTTAGTGTTATTCTTCCTTTACTCGGACATTCTCCAATCTTTTTTTCTCTTAAAATTTCCTTTAAAAATTCTTTTTTTTGGGGGGCGGGGAGTGGGGGTGTGTTTGGGTGGCTCAGTTGGTTAAGCATCCGACTTTGGCCCAGGTCATGATCTTGCAGTTTGTGGGTTCGAGACCCGCACAGGCCTCTGTGCTGACAGCTCAGAGCCTGGAGCCTGCTTTGGATTCTGTGTCTCCCTCTCTCTCTTCCTCTACCCCACTCGTACTCTGTCTGTCTCTCTCTCAAATAAAAACATTAAAAATTTTTTTCTATTTCTATTTTTTTCATTATAGAATTAACAACTACTTTTAGAAAAAAAAAATCAGATGGTAAAGGGATGCATAACATAAAAATGTAATTTTCTCACCTCAGTGTCCCAGTCTCATTTCTAGAAGTAATAGTAGTTAAGAGAGTAGTAGGGAATTTTCCAGATTATGTTATCAGCTTGATTAAAAATTAAAATTTTTTTGTTCTAGAATTGGAAGTAGGAAGAGGTTCTTTTTCACTGAGATGAATGGCTCTTTACCCAGAGAACCCAGACCCAAAAATATTTGAGTGAAAAAAGAACCATTTTTACTGCCCCCTCCCCTCCCATCTAGACCAAGCAGGGAAAGGAGGAGGGATTCCCTGACCTGGTGAAAGGAAGTGCCTTGATTTGATCATGTATGAACGGTTCACCATGACTAGACTCTGCCTGCGTGGCTCATTGAAAAGGTAGATCTTTCAAGAGACATGAAGAGCAAATTGTGTGTGTTTTCAAGGGTATAGCTTTGATGTTTGGAATGGAGACAGCGTTAGAAGGCTGGATAAAGCTGGTGAAAAATAGCAAATCACAAGGCTGAAGAGAAATGTTGTGTCTAATTTCTGAGCATAGTCTATCTCTTGGACAGTTTTATGTTTTTCCAGAAAATCATTTTTGGTGATAACTTGCCAGTTTCAACCTGTGTAAGCTCTCTTAGCCTTTGGTGATTGGAAAATTTCTTCCTTCTTAGAACTTGCAAAATGGACACATCTTTATCTGTTATTTACCAAGCTTAAGAGAGTTGTTTCATCATACAGGCCCTATACAGTACTTGAAATGTTTGTGTGATATTTATAATATATAATTTAAATGTTCTGCTCAAGGCCATATTTGAAGTTTATTTGGAGGAAATTAAGGCCCAACCTCGGGCCTGCAGAAGTGTCGTCTTTTGATGGCAATATGGTGGGTACTAGAAGCAAAGACCTGAGCCCCGGTCCTGGCATGACCACTTATTTGTTCATTTAATTTTCACTGGAGTCCTATGCATTGTAGGTTTTTTTTTTTTATGTTTTTATTTATTTTTGAGACAGAGAGAGACAGAGCATGAGTAGGGGAGGGGCAGAGAGAGGGAGACACAGAATCCGAAGCAGGCTCCAGGCTCTGAGCTGGCAGCACAGAGCCCGACACGGGGCTCAAACTCACGGACTGTGAGATCATGACCTGAGCTGAAGTCGAATGCTTAACCAACTGAGCCACCCAGGCACCCCCGTAGGTTTTTAAATTATCTTCATTTTACCATGAGGAAGCCGAGGCTCAGAAAGACTAAATAACTTGTCCAAGGTCACATAGCAAGTAGGTGATAAAGCTGGGATTCGCACCCAGGAAATCTGGCTCTAGAGTTCGTGCTTTTAATAGTCCTGTTGACCGTATATGGTTGCTATGAGCATTCAGTGATACCATTAATATGCAGGTATTCGCATTCTATAATGTGCTATTCAAAATAATTATGATATGTATAGATTACGTATATGAACATGTATATGTATATGAATGTATAGATTTGAAACAAGGCAGTCTCACCAATCCAGATGAAGAATTCAAATGATAATCAACATTCCTGCCACATGTTGAGTTAGCATTTAACAATGCAGTAACATGAACTGGCGTGACATGGAACGAGTGTGTTCAGTTCTAAAGTTGCAGGTGCCCACTAGTCAAGGAAAAGCGATAGCAACCGTTAGGATGATGTTTTTCCTTCTGGAGGGTGGGACAAGATCTTGAAAGGAAATTGATTTTCATCACGTTCACTGGATGGCAGGAGATTGACAGCTGCACGTGGCCCGTCACTTTCATGAGCAGGAAGTAGAGGAGGAGGAGCAAATCACAGGGGACATGTGGCTGATTCATGTGACCAAGTCAGCTCCCCCTGTGCATCTGTTTCTGCTGTTAGATCTGTAGCACAGATATATATTAATGGGAATTGTAATTTCTAAAGAGACACTGTTTTGTTTCTCATACTCTGTTTTGGAGGGTTGGAGGCTGAGATACGAGGTGGCATGTTGGAAAAGGCATATAGAGCTAAGGTTGAATCTCGGCCACTTGCAACCACCGTGAGCACTGTGAGTAATTTAGAGTCAGTTTTCTCATCCACACGTTAGGTATCATGATGTTTATGTTGTTGAGATGTGATGGAGATTAGGGAGCATCTTAGCGTGGTGCTTGGCACATAGTAGGTGTGGAGTACCTGGTAGGTGCCATGACCATCTGAAAAACTTGGAAACCAGAATGACTTTTCTCTAAGGGCTCAGACACTGCGATTTCCTTGTAATTACAGTCTTTCTCTTTCTCCCCTCCCCCGACTCTCTCTTTCCCTCCCTGTCTCCCACTCTCTTCCTCCCTCTTTTCCCTGCCCCCCCCTTTGGTATTCATTGAACAGATTTCATTTTTGTTGTATTACTATTTCAATTGTCCACAAATATTATTTTCAGATAGTAATAGACTTCTAACACAGGACTGCTCGGTACCTTAGTTAAGAGTTTTATTAGGTCTGGAGAATGGTACATTTTTGGAAAATACTTTTCTCATTACAGAGTTTATCTCAACAAAGATATTATAGTATTGTGTTACTTTGCTCTAAAATAAAGGCTGCCCGCGGTGATATTTTTAGCCAGTATTTCAGCGTGGCATAGAACTCATATATAGTTCTGTAATTCATAGTCTGAAATGACTGGCAGCCCAGGAAGAAAGGGTTGTAATATGATGGTAGTTAAGTCAAGCCTCGGACTGCTCTAACAGTGGCCATGGCTGACAAGCCTGCTTGCCTTCCTTGGCAGCCATGATTTGTACGACCCCCGGACTACGTGTGGGCTCCCGCTCTAAGACCGGTCGTTTGTGGGACAGCAGAGACAAGAAGGTGAACAGCGCTTGATTCTTTCCTCAAACTGTGAATTGAGAAATCCTGGAAAAATAAAACTATCAATGAAAGCAGATGCTGGCGGTCATGAGGTTGTAGGGCCATGGTGGGCCATGCTACAAGCAGGCACTATGAGTAAGCCTCTTTGAAGTAGACCGGCTATAGAGTAGAAAGTGAGAAAACCAGTTAGGAACAGGCCCAGAGAAAAGCAGAAACAGGAGCAGGGGATGAGCACACCGAGAGTGGAATTGGACGGGAAGTTACCACCAACTTGTGTTGCCTTAGTATGATGCCCTGCACTCATACTTATTCTTGGGTCACAGGCTGCTCAGGGGTTCCTGGGTGTGTTCCTTCGTTCAAGAACTTGGTACTTGAGGTACAGGAACTCAGGACTTGATGTAACATGACAGCATCACTGTGCTGAGTGGCTGAAACAGTCTGACCGAATCCCACTTCTCTGTTCTAATGTCACAGACTTTGGCGTAGAGCTTTGGCATAAAACCGTCTCTTCCACTCATGGGGAGACCTTGGGCGATTTTTTTTAAAACCTTCGAATGCCTCAGTTTCTTCTTCAGTAAAAATAGGCCGTTATTCATGAGTTCTCTCTATATATTTTGCATACGTATCACAAATATGTTCTTAGACCGGGTATGTGTGACGTACACACTGGATGACATTGTGTTGGATATAAGACCCAGAGAGAAGGCTACATCGGTATTGACCTTGCATTTGTAATTTTTTCACTCAGGCAGCTTTTCACAGTTTTGGACTGTGTCTAAAAAAACCCAAAGTGTTGGCTAGACCAAACTGTGTTTTTCAAAAACCAAATAAGACAAAAGTCCTCTTTGGGGGAATCTGGGAAATCTTACGGATGTCTAATGAAAAACACTGTGGCACGTAATGTCTTCATGTCTTGTGATCAGATTCCCAGGATCTGGGACTCAAGAAGAGGATAAATTCCTCCTCATGAAGTGAGTCGCGTGTTGTCATTTCTGAAGATCCCATCAGCTTATCCTGTATCATCATTTTCTCAGGATCCTAGGCGTTTAACATTAGCTTCATTAAGACATACCTCACGTGCTCATCTGATAACTCTTCAGTGCTCTGTATACAAAGACCATTTTGTAAGACTTTGGCATCATAGGATGCCTCGAATTTAGCTGAGTTACTAACGTATGTTATAGGCTTTCAAGTCCTGGCTCTCTACAGTGGCCAGCAGATTCCAATAGAGTGAAACTGTGAGGTTCTGTAATCACAACAGGTAATATTTATGGGACACTTGATGTATCTCAGGTGCTGTGTTTCATGCTTTAACACAGAATCTCATTTAATCCTCAGATGAGGGAGGAACCAATATTCTCCTCCTTGTTCAGATGAGGAAACTGGGGCTTGGAGAAGTTAAGTAGATTACCCAGGAAACCAGAAAACTGCCAGATAACTTGGAACCATAGTTAAACAATATTTCAAAGGCATTTGAAGCAAATTAAATTCTGTATGACATAGAATCTGAGCAAAGAGCTCAAAAACACTTAAGTCACTCTGATTCAGCATCTGACTCCCCCCCACCCCCAAACACACACACACACACACACACACACACACACACACACACACACACACTGACTGCTCTCAGACTGGATGGAGCTCAGGCCCCTCACTTTGATGTTTGAGGCTCTCTGCAATTTGATCCCAGTCTTATTGTCTAGGCGATTACTCACAGGAGGTCTTTGCTCTAGGCAAGCTGTCTCATTCCTGTCTTTGAAATATGGGTGGGTGGGCCTTTGTACCTCTGTCCATGTTTAATCCATGTTGGAGCATGCGTCAGAATTAACTTCCTTTTTAAGGCTGGATATCTTCCACTGTATCTGTATACTTCATGTTATTTATCCATTCCTCCACCAGCAGATGCTTGGGTTGCTTCACCTTTTGGCTGTGGGGAACATTGCCACAGTGAACCTGGATGTACAGATAACTGTTTTGAGTCTCTGGCAATTCACACTTAAAAAAATTTTTTTTTGAAGGATGCAACTATCTTAGTAAAATTTTAGAAAAAGAGAGAGGGGTTCAATCATTACCTAAAACCTGAATTCTCCTATGCCACTCTTTGGGGGAACATTACTTTATGTGAATCACGCCCATCCTTTTAGACCTGCTCAAATCTTCTGACTTCCTGGATCATTCTTGGACCTCTGCAGTTCACAGTGACCATTCCCTCAAGCAGACCCGACCCAAAGCACTCACCTAGGCAGTAAGAAGACTAATGACTCGGGGCGGCTGTTGGGTGGCTCAGTTGGTTAAGCATCTGACTCTTGGTTTCAGCTCAGGTCATGATCTCGTGGGATTCTCTCTTCCCCTCTCGCTTTGCCCCTCCCTTGCTCGCTCTCTATCCCTCTCTCTCTCTCAATATAAATAAATGAACATCAAAAAAAAAAAAGATGACTAATGACTCATTTAGCCAAGAATCACTTAGATCTTATCTTTTTTTGTGGCCAGACTAGTTAACTCTTAAATTTTATGTTTTATGATGTAAAAGTCTCACCTCCTGAGCTCTATTATAAGCTCCTTGGGAGCACAGACCATAGGAGCGTCTTTTATTTCCCACTCTGCCAAACACGATGTTGTGCGTAAAGAAGGCTCTTAGTAAATGTGTTGCTTGCTTGTTCAGTGGCTGTACCTAAATTCTGTCCAGGCAGTGCAGCCATGTGAAGGTTTATTTTTCCTTGGGTCCAACCCATCCTGGATTTGAACTGTTATCACTGTACAGGTGAAAGTGGCTTGGAGGAACATGGCTTGGAGATGGATTTGGAGGAATCCTACACATGCTTTTAATACTTCCTTGGTGCCATTTTAGGCCAAATCATTAGCATCAAGTAAGATACTTCATTAAATATTACCTGTGGCATTGCCACTCTCCTGGTTTATTTCTCTAAAGTTAAGGAATGATTATTATACATTGTTTTGCATTTCTTCACGATGGAGGCACAACTTTGTGTGCTGGGATAAACATTAAAAAAAGTTTTTATTGGGGCGCCTGGGTGGCTTCGTCAGTTAAGCCTCCAACTTCGGCTCAGGTCATGATCTCACGGCTTGTGGGTTTGAGCCTCACATCTGGCTCTGTGCTGGCAACTCAGAGCCCACCGCCTGCTTGGGAGTCTGTGTGTGTCTCTCTCTCTGCCCCTCCCCTTCTTGCTCTCTCTTTCTCTCTCAAAAGTAAATAAACACTAAAAAAAAAAAAAATCTTTTTTTTTTTTTTTTTAAGATGAAAAATTTTCTCTGTAACTAGGTCTTTTCCTCCCCCTCCTCTTTTTTTGTTTATCCCTGGTGGCATAAGGATTTCAGCATTCCTCAGGTGATCAAATAAGAAGCTTCTGCCCAACAGATGGTTCTCTGTTACACAAAGGTGAAGATGTTGCCGAAAGGCATTGCACGGCGCAAGTTTTTCTGATTAGGCATTGTTCTTGGCCACTTTCCTCGAAGCTTCGGAGGCCTAACTGATAGCATGGATCGAGTGCTCTGATGAGACGAAAGTGGACTCCTTGTCCTGACTGCACTTTTGTTAGATAGTGTGCTGATACCGCTTAACTTCTTTGTGCTCCATCGTTATGGACCTTAAGGTGCAGACTTCATATCCATCTCATGGGGACTGAAGAAGAGTTTAGAAAAAAGGTGTTTAGGGGCGCCTGGGTGGCTCAGTAGGTTGAGCGTCCGACTTCGGCTCAGGTCATGATCTCACAGTCTGTGAGTTCGAGCCCTGCATCGGGCTCTGTGCTGATGGCTCAGAGCCTGGAGCCTGCTTCACATTCTGTGTCTCCCTCTCTCTCTGCCCCTTCCCTGCTCATGCTCTGTCTCTCTCTGTCTTAAAAATAAATAAAAACATTAAGAAAAAAAATTAAAAAAAAAAAAGAAAAAAGGTGTTTAAGTGCGTATTTTATACCAGCACTTTAAGGTTTGGGGATGAGTTTTTAAGGAGCTGCAGAGATGGTAAACAACTAACTGAAAATCATCCTGAAGAAAATAAGGACACTGGTAGATAGGCAGATGGGATGCCTAGTTAGAGCCTCAGCAAAGCAGGGGCTTTAAAAATATATTTTGGAAAAAACTGGTATTGAAAAGAGGTGCCAAAGTAGTCATCATGGTGAAAACAAGTCATCGTGGGGTTTCCATTACACGTATTTTATGGTTTAGTTACAATTTTATTTTCAATTTCATGTGGGGAATTGAAATGTAAACTTCTAGGGGCGCCTCGGTGGCTCAGTTGGTTCAGCGTCCGACTTTGGCGCAGGTCATGATCTTGTGGTTCGTGAGTTCAAGCCTTGCGTTGGGCTCTGTGCTGACAGCTCAGAGCCTGGAGCCTGCTTCGGAGTCTGTGTCTCCCTCTCTTCTCTCTCTGTGCCCCTCCTGTCCCCTCCACTCTCTCTCTCAAAAATAAATATTAAAAAATTAAAAAAGAAATGTAAACTTTTAGAATTTTAGGTGTCTAAAGATCTTCATGTTGCCCCGGGAAGAGCTGTGGTACGAAGGACGTGAAACTGTTCTGACTTTCCTGTGTCTGTCTACTAATGTTTCGTTCACCTAGCATTGCAGGCTTCCACGCAATGGAGACTTGGAAAATATTCAAACTACGCTTCAATGTTTAACTTGAAAAAAGTTTTTTTTTTTAGTTGGATATGTTTCCAAAATGTGTATATCCTTGTCCTCAAAATCATAATACTCTGTCTCATTTCAGCCTTTCGTCATCCTTCTTTGTTCTGACAAGATGCACTCAGGGCCAGCGGATCTGAGATGCAGGCTCTTACTCTAAACAGCTCTTCATATTTATGCTCTTAAAATTATTTTGATCCCTTCTTACTCCTTTCCTTTCTTTCTTTCTTTCTTTCTTTCTTTCTTTCTTTCTTTCTTTGCTTCTCTTTCTCTGTCTCTTTTTCTTTTTTCCATTAGTGGCCATTGTGTCTTCCCTTAGGGTAGGAGTTCTTAACCTGGCATATCAACTGTATGCAAACTTTTTTTTTTTTTAATTGTTAAAGTTTATTTTATTTATTTATTTTGAGAGAGAGAGAGGAGAGAGGCAGCGTGCGTTAGCTGGGGAAGGGCGGAGAGAAGGAGAGAGAGAAACCCGAGCAGGATTCACGCTGTCAGCATAGAGCACCAACACAGGGCTCGAACTCAGGGACCATGAGATCACGACTTGAGCCGAGATCAAGATCCAGCACTTAACCACCTGCACCCTGCAGGCACCCAGCTGTATGCACATTTTTGTTTTTTTTCTGGGGAGAAGTGTCATAGCTTTCATTGACGTTTCAAAGGGACCTACAACTAAAAAAAGGTTAAGAAGTGCTCTGTAGCAGTATTTTTCCAACTGTAAGTTTCAACCTATTAATGGGTGATAAAAACCATTTAATGGGTTAGGGCCCACAGTTTTTTTAAAAAAAATTGTAATGAATAGAGTTGAACAAATAATATCAGTGCATGACATGGTAAGAGTATTTAGGGTTTTGTGAGAGTTTGGTTTCATATATGTGTGTACGTGTGTGTAAATATCTACTCAAATACACACACTTTGTCGTGATGAAAATTTATTTCTCACAATGAGTCGTAGTCAATCATTTGAAACACGCTGTGACAGAATGGCCCCAATTTAGAGATGTTGTTGCTGTTTCTCTGTAGTGTGCTGAGAGACCGTATGCCAAGTTCATTAGAAATGTGGCTAAAATAAAAGGACATGAAGCTAGAAGGACTTTCTTTCCTTTTTGAAATATTTACAGAATTAATTACATAGGAATAAGAGAGGAAAGTAAGATAGAAGATAGGTCAACAGTGACACTATCCCAGTGCTGCCACTGGGAGTAAAACACAGTCGTGTGGGTCCTGAAGGTAAACACCACAAGCAGTGGTTTTCACCTCTGGTTTTCACCTCTGGCCTTCTCTGGGGACACGTTAAAAGATGTGAGAGCCTGTCTGCTCCCAGACCATTGAAATTGAATCTCTGAGGATGGGGTTCTGGAAGAACTCTCTTCTAGAATAAAATGCATGGTCTTTGGGGGGGGTGTATATGTATCAGGGGTCTTTCTTCTGGGTTCTGAATTGCTGGATGCACATCCTCCAGAAAATACCTCAGTTTTCACTGTGATCACAATAGGAATACACAAGTATTATTTGGTTATTCACAAGGCATCTGTTCTGGAATGCTACAGATATCTGAAGTATGAAGACGGAGATTGTTTTGACCTGGGAATGTTTGAACATTCTTGATTTAATGTCTGCCCTTGAGAAGTGAAAGATAAAAGTTGCTAATTGTGCCCTTTGTAAGAAGGTAGAGCCTTTCCTCTTTCTCTTCCCTTTTCTTTCCAACTTACTCCTTCTCCTCCCCTCCCCTCCCCTCCCTTCCTCTCCTTCTCTTCCCTTTTCCCTCCTGGATGTCAGAGACTGGTCCCATAGGGCGGTGGGAATAAAGGGAACTTTCCAGTGTTGTGGTGATGGAGTGCACATGCTTGAGTTCTTGGAGGTGCCAAGGGGTGGGAACATGGAGGTGGTGAGCTAGGTAGTGGCTGAGATGGTTAGGTTGGTTATACTGAATAAACAAGTACATACATACGTACATATGAGGCTAATGAGAGCCAGGCTTGTCTCTGTTGGAGGAGGTCGATAGAACGTAATTGGTAGGTGATCTTGGCCATTATGTGAAAGGAATCCCTTTCAGTGTAATTAGCCTAATGGAAGAACATCCTCTGGATTCCAGTAGGAGTTTCTCTGTGCAAGTCCTTTGGGGCACAGGGACAAGGCTGAAGTGTGAGCCCAGCCATAGAAGTGGCCTGCTGGGAAATGAAGTAGGCTGTGAGACACCTTTCTGTGGGCTCCCTTGGTGCTGGCACCATCTGAGCTCTGTAGTAGTAGTTTGTTGATGGACACGGGATCTATGCACCTCTTATTTCCAGTCAAGTAAGTAAGTGGAGCTCTAGGGGGCAAGGGATGGATCCTTGTTGCTGCTCCCTTTTGTAAGATTTGTAAGTATTTCTGTGTTTCCTTTTTTTTCTCCTTGGCATATTCAGAATAAAAAGGACACACCCAGCCCTTTTATGTACTTGTCTTTTTTTTAAATTTTAAGATTAAAAATTTTTTTTTTAATTTATTTTTGAGAGACAGAGCATGAACTGGAGAGGGGCAGAGAGAGAGGGAGACAGAATTGAAGGCAGGCTCATGCTGTCAGCTCAGAGCCCGACATGGGGCTCGAACCCACGAACCCTAAGATCGTGACCTGGGCTGAAGTTGGACGCTCAACCCAGGTGCCCCTTTACGTACTTGACTTTAAGAAACTCTGTGTCTTATCTGCAACCTCTTGATGCCGGTGATTACTTAATGAGTTCGTTTGTAGTTCTTTCTAGACCATGGTGCAATAAGAAGATACTAACTTTAAATAGTATACAGTTGCTTGTTAAAAAAAAAAAAAAATGTCTGTCAATGGTAAGTCCAGGTGTTAATTGATGTAAACATGAACTATCTGGTCCCTGTTGTTCTGATCCCCAAAAGGGAGTTTTAATCTGGTATTGCAGTTACCTGAATGGAGAATGGAAAGCTGCCTAAAACCAGAGTAGATCTGTAAACTCCACCCAGCCAATCAGCTGCTGCTGGGGATTCTTTCCTGTCTCAGACAAAGGAGGACTGTGACTGAACATTTGAGTTATTCTCTTGGTACGTGTGGGAATATTTAAATCTTCGATTAATGCACAAAGACCCTTCAAGGAAAAAACCCTTATAAACAGTAAGGGCAGGTGTCATGGTAGAGGACAAACCTAGTAGGAATTCACGATTAGAGGATACATATCTGAAACATATACATAAAGTAGAATGGAGAGATAGCACAGTTACTTTTACTGTTTCCTTATTGAGATTGATAAAACTTGCCCTTCACTGATTTGTTGAGCTCTGTTGGTCTATCAGTAATTGTTGCTGGGTTAACAAACCAGCTCCCCAAATGAGTGGCCTAAAACAACAACCATTTATTTGTGCACAGTTCTCTGGGATCGCAGTTTGGGCTGATGTCAGCTTGGTGTATTTTCTCCTGGTCTCACCTGGAATCACACATCTGACCTTAGGCATCTGGTGGCCTAACTGGGACTGGATGGCTTAGAATGGCCTCAGTCATATGTCTGATGCTTAGTTGTCAGACTGTGCAATTCAGGGCACCTTGGCCATCTACGTGGCTCAAGTTCATTCACATCCTGGCTTCCAGCCATAGCCATAAAAAAGGGGTTCATCCTATACAGGTACTATTCAAGCCTCTGCTTGTGTCTCATCTTATTTTTAAAAAAATTTTTTTAACATTTATTCATTTTTTGATAGAGACACAGTGTGAGTGAGGGAGGGGCAGATAGAGGGAGACACAGAATCTGAAGCAGGCTCCAGGCTCTGAGCTGTAAGCACAGAGCCTGACGCGGGGCTCAAACTCACGAACCGTGAGATCATGACCTGAGCCGGAGTCGGACGCTTAACCGATTGAGCCACCCAGGTGCCCCTTGTGTCTCATCTTATAATGTCCCATTGGACATTTGACAGTCAAGTCACATAGACAAGTCCAAACTGAAAAGCTGGAGGAGTAAACTGTATCTCTTGATAGAAAGAGTGGCAAAGTCACATTTCAAGGGGGTCTGCCTGCAGGGGTGGAAGGAATTGTTCTCGCCATCTTTGCAAACAACATCCCACAGTAGGAGCCTGAGGGAAAAGGGTATACTTTAAAGATTTGCAACACGTGGCATAAAGGTTTAATAAAATATTAGGCACTGTATACGTACTTGCTATTATATTTCAACAAAAGAACAGTTACACATGAGTCACTTTCTTAGATGAACTGGCCCTGTCTGCATTGGTCATTCAGTTAACCAGTATTTATGGGACATCATTAAAAGGTCAGGCACTTTCTAGGTGGTAGGGAAAGAGCTGGGGAAAAAAAAGCACACGATTCAGTTACGTATAAAAGTCACAAGTAACAAAGAGAAATGTGTTAACTCAGTAGTGTGGCTTTTGATTTTGAGGTTGAGGTAGCAGAGTTTGCTCTTTCTGTAAGAATGCCATAGAGGCAGATTTTTATCAAGAGGTTAGCCACCGTGAAGTGTGGTTTTAGGGAGCACCTTGATCATTGGTTTCTCTGCCAACAGCAAATACGTATTTCAATTATTGTGTTCAAGAAATTACCTAAAAAAGGAGAGTCATGTACTTTTCTACTGAAGAAGGACGATCTTTTAATCAACAGATACTAAAAGAAGAACCAGTCATTATATTTTCATATCTACCAGTGTAGCTAGTGTTAGTTCGAAGCTAGTGAGACAGTATTTCCATCTCTAGCATCCGCTGGCCCAGGTAGGTTGGAGTGTGAAGAAACCTTCTTGAAAAAGTCCTGTCCAAATGGGGTAAGTGAGGAAACTTGGAGTCATCTCTTGTCAGGCCAGATTAATTGGTCCTTGTGATAGAATGTCAGAAATGAATGCCAGAAATAAATGGAGAAGCTTGCGTGGGAACAGAGTTTTCTTTCATAACTGTGGTCTTGTCTGTGCTTGATAGGATGAAAAAGTATGTGTAGAAATGACCTGTTCAGTTTTCCAGGTTGGGGGAGAAGTCTTTTGTAATTAAAATAATTGTGACCCATGTTACAAAGAAATCATAATGTTAAAGAATGTTAAAATGTTCGTACTGCTTTCTATTCTGTTCAATTTTCTGGAAAGATCTTGACAGTCTTGAATCCAGTAATGGAAATACTGGACAAATTTGTTGCTCTAAAAATGCCACCTTTTGTTGCATGCACTGGAAAGGTGGGAAAGTTAGAGCTGACTTTTTTTTCCCCTTCTTTTTTTTCTTTCACCTTTTTCTTAAAGCAGTTTTTATCACTTAACGTATTTTTGTTAGTGTCCCCTGTAATGTTGAAACTGAAAGGAAAAATGAAGCCACTAAAATGAGTTCCAGTTACGTGACTTTGGCTTGTGGCATTGTGCTAGTCTTTGTACAAAATGAACTGAACCAGACTACTCTTGCTTGCCAGGAATTCCAGATCAAAATGGAAGGGAAGATTAATAGTGTTCCAGTTTGTAGTGTGAGAGGGTTAATGTGTGCTAAAATAAAGTATTGGTCCCTCCAGAAGTACATTTAAATTCTACCTTAAATTTAAATTCGACATTAAATGTACCCTCCTTTACAAAGTGCATTTAAATTCTGATATTACAGTACATATAATATGAAATTATGTTGTTTGAAGGCCCAAGGGATAACTGTGGCTCTCAAATGGAGTTGGGCGCTGTCTCAGCCCTTTGGAGAGATTGACAGGCTGGGGTAAGAGCAGTGCCAAAGTAGAGGCCTGTTTGATAGGTGTGGATGTGGTTCAGGAGGAGGGAGGCCCTGGGTTCCAGTGGGCTCAAACAGGAGGCTAAAGATGAGAGAAGGAAACACCAGTTCTAATGAGTAAGAGAGAGCCTAGCTGTTGCTCAAAATTAGCTGTGGCTGGTGACGAAATTTTTGGCAAGCGTCACAGGATTTTGGAGAACTCTTATCCAAGATCATAAATTAATCTGGAGATTTATTTTGAAAGGTATTTTCAATGTGCAAATCTATGCCTTCCACTTATCAACAAAATGAATGAACGCTATTGGCCATCTGTCTTCAGAGATATTAAATGTTCTTGAAAAGTGTGAATGGTCAAGGAGTAGAGATAGTTTTGTGTTTCAAGAGGGTGAAACCATGAGATACTGACCTAAGTTGTTAAAATACATCCTGTGTAATCATGGGGGATATTTTCTTCTTGCTTTTGCAGACGTATATTGGAAGTGTGGTTATATCCGTTAACCCATACCGGTCCTTGCCCATTTATTCACCAGAGAAAGTGGAAGATTACAGGAATAGAAATTTTTATGAGCTGAGCCCTCACATGTAAGTACGGTATTAAAGCATTAAGTTTCTCTTTCACTCCAGAGATGTGTAGTTGACAGATGTGTCCAGCTGTTTCCTTTGAGTCTCAGGAAAATGTTTTCGTCATTTTTTAAAATTAGATAAAGGAATGTGGAAGTTAATTGTTATTGCCTTATTTTAAAGAAAAAAAGACAGAATACTTCATTGGGCGTCAGGCCCTTTAAGTTCTGAAATATTTGGGTTCAGTATGTAAAATATGTTCTGTTAAAAATTTTGTGTAAGTAGCAGCTGCTGCTAATTATTTCTGCAAATAAAACAAGAATGTGCGTTGTTTATTCTTTTAAAGAGCCCAAGCAGCATTTTCATAAAGTTGGATCCAGAAAGATCCCAAGTGTTGAGTTGTGTAATGGTTTTTGAGCAAGAGGAAGAAATAGTACCTTCAGTTTATAATCTTCACAGACATTTTTCACCAGATGTGTATATCAGACCAATGATTTCACCTTCCCTGAAGCTGGACACTTGTTTGATTTTTCTGAAGGTCACTTGTTAGTGTAAAGAATTTTTGTAAATAATAATCTACAATAATCACATAGTGCCAAGGTTGAAAAACCCTGCACTAAAGTGAAAGAGCCTGCAGAGTTTCAGTTGTGTTCTAGCAGAAAAGAATTTTCTCTCTGTGATTGAAGATGAGCTATGGGCTCTGTTGACTTTGATAGAAAGTAAAAGCTAATAATTAAAAGATATACATACCCCTGTCTTAGATGTTTCCCTTGTTGATAGAGCGCATAGTGACATTTTTGGACTGTTTGGAACTAAAGATTTAAATAATTCCTTAAAATGGTTGTTCAAAGCTAAATGTTATCTATTTTACCAGTCAAGTGGATTCTGATTATTCTGTTTTCTTCCAGAAGTAGATTTTGCAAGTACATCTTGTTTCATTTTGCTTTGAAATTTGTTTTTTAAAGTTATCCCTGAGGTTAAGTCCGTGTCGTGAAATATTTTATTTGATGCCTGAATATTTATTTTAAATCCTCGGCCTTGAAGCCATGCTTCCCAAAATAAGATGCTTGGATAAGCTGTGTGAGAATCCCCTAGAAGCTTATGAAATATCTAGCTTCCTAGGTCTTACCTCTAACAAACCAGGAATGTACATTTTTCACAAGCTTTCTAGGTGATTCTTAAGTACATGCACATTTGAGAACATGTTGTCCTAGATGTGTATTTACAGATGTTTTCCTTTCCTTAACTGCTTATTGCAAATCGTGATCTTTACTGCAAATATAGTCTTAATGATATAACAATGGCTTGTATTCATTGAGCACTTACCATGTGCAAGCACTGCTCTAAATACTTTACGTGTATGATAACTCATTTTATTCTCAAAATAATTCTGTAAGGCACATACTGTTACAAACGGGGAAGTTTTACCAAAGCCACACAGCTCATGGATGGGGAGCCAGGCTGTGAAAACAGTCATCTGCTGTGCCTCTCAGCCAGAAATGGATTCTGCCCTTTTCATGGTAGGGACTCTTGCTGTGCACTTCTGTCCACACACGAGGCCCTCCAGGGTAACCTTAGCTATGCCTCCGTTTATCTCCAGAGACCATCCTTCTTCCATTTGCAGCTTTAATTTCCAGTTTGGGGATATTTAGATATATAATAGATGTCTATTCTGAACGAAGAGGTTCATGCCCTGTTATATCCATGTTTATCCCTGCCCTTGAAAGATTTCTAAGAGTCTGTGTGGCACTGCTATCCCTGGTTTACCCCTTTTACTCCTCAAGGAAAACAACTACGATCAGCTATAAAATAAATATCCAATGTGCTTAGAATAAAAACAAAATCTTTTTTTTTTTTTTTAACTCAAGAAATGTTTATTAGATTGAGTTAGGTGACAAAAACTTTTTTCCATGGTCTATAAAACACTGCATGGGGTGACTGTGCAAGGTCCAAGTTTACCTATGAATCTGAATTTGCGAGATATCTATCACACCCCTTTCCCATCTCCCTTTGTTCTTTCACTCCTTCCTACCTGTGTCATCTTTGCATATTCTGTGCCTTGGCCTGGAATGCTTTTCCCTCCCTTTTCCCCCAGGCAACTCCTGTTCTTCCTTTAGATCTCAGATTGCATTAGACCTCCTCGGGGAAGAACCTGCCCTCACCCTCTCTGGCCAAGGTCAGATCTATTATTGCCCTTGTCACAGTTACAATTTAACAGTGCTTTATGAGATTATTTGATTCCTGTCAGCCTCACCTGCCATGCCAGCTCACCATAATATTCTCAGCATCCGAAAGTAAGTTCGGTGCTGAAAACATGCTGAACACTTCCTTCCTCCACTTACTTGCGAACTATGTAATCTTGAGCAAATGGAAAAAAAACTTCAACTCAGAAATTAAGCAGTTTGATCTGTTGAATGGGAAAATAATTATTAACTCCTAGGCTTTTTGTGAGGGATAACTGTCTGGTAGATATTTAGGTAATTATCTGGCATACGGAGAGTGCTTAGTATGGAATGGGTCACTGTAGTGAATTGTATGCAATGGGCCCTGTAGTGAATTGATAGTGGCTGCTATTCACAGTGATTACAATTGTGTGTGGGACCCATTTCAAACCTCTAACACGCTCTTTCTTCCCAGTTTCTCCTCCATGGTGGGACATTTTCCTCTCCTTTAAGGCATTTTCCTGCATTATTCTTTGTGAATGTCCATCTCTGACAGTGTCTGAAATAGGGTCAGTGATACCTAGATTACCTACTAAAACCTAATCTGACATTCTCAGGTAGTAGTTGTTACAGTAATAGGAGACAAAACGAGAGGCCTCTGGGTGGCTCAGTGGGTTAAGTGTCTGACTTCAGCTCAGGTCACGACCTCATGGTTTGTGGGTTCGAGCCCTGCACTGGGCTGACAGTGCAGAGCCTGCCTGGGAGTCTCTCTCTCCCTCTTTCTGTCCCCCCTCCCCCACTTGTGGGCATGCTTTCTCTCTCACTCTTTCAAAAGTAAATAGAAATACACTTTAAAAAAAAAAGATAAGATTAGTTTAGGCTTTTGATGCATTCTAGCCATAACTATTTCAAGAATTTGGTCCCAGTTTGAAGAAAAATCTTAAATAGCTGGTCAGACCACATATACTTTGAGAATTTTGCCAATTAATTTACCTCAGATTACATTTGGAAATTAACTTGACCTGTTGTTTGCCGTGAGCCATCAGAACCTCCAGATATTTCCCTTACAACTCACGTTTTTAAAGGTGTCCAGAAATTATCTTTCTTTATTTTTTTTAACAAAATTTTTTAATGTTTATTTATTTTTGAGAGAAGAATGTGTGTGTGGGCAGGAGAGGGGCAGAGAGAGAGGGGGTGGAGAGATAGAATCCTAAGCAGGCTCCACACTGTCAGCACAGAGCCCAAGCGAGGCTCGAACCCATGAACCAAGAGATCGTGACCTGAACCAAAACCAAGTGTTGGATGCTTAACTGACTGAGCCACCCAGGCGCCTCTTATCTTTCTTTAAATGCCAGACAACTGAACAATATTTACATTTCATGTAAGTATGGGACTTTGAGATAGCGGACATGTATAAATGAGTAAAATGAAACTAAATAGTGGCTTCTTACCTACACTCCTTTTCAAAGGTAGTTTTATGTTGTCATACCCCTTCTCCTCTCTTCTCTGAACTCCTATCCCCTTTATGTTTGGAGTCACCCCTTGAGCAGGCTATCCTTGGGGGGCATGCCCAGAGAAATGAGGGCTCCACGGGGCAGCATAGATGACACCGTGCCTTTCTCTTTGTGTAAGGAGTGTCTTTCCCACGTGATTTTCAAATTCTTTTCACATAAGGAATTTTTTTACCACGTCCCGGTGAGGACTTAGTACGTTTCAGGTAACTCACAAACTGCATTCATGGAGAACTGCCTCAGACCACAGAACCTCATAGATGGGAAAGAATGGCAGGAGCAATGAGACTAATCGACCTACTTAATCTCTTCCCATTCAGAGTAGCACCAGGACAATACACCTTCTGAGATTTTATTTACCAAATCCACTTCCTTTTGGTGGATGATTGCTTTGTGATCTTGCAGCCCTAGATACCACTTTATTACCATTCTGTGGATCCTCCTAAAATCAGCACACGCTACTTCCCTTCCCAGAAGCCTTCCTGGGCTCCCTAGTTGAGTGAACTCCCAAGTTCCGTGGCTTAGTATTCAAGCTCTGCACCGTCTAGCCTCAGTTAGCGCTCTTCTCCAGGCCCCCACACACCAGCAACCTCCTTCATGCAACCTCCTTCTGAGTCCCAGCCTTTTATGTCTCCTCCTTTCCTCTCCTCCTGCTGCATACCCATCTCTGTTGTTAAAACCTCGCCAGTCTCCTCGGGTCTGTCTGAAAGCCCAAACCACAAGTGACTTCTCCTGCCTCTGAGTTACCGGAACCACCTGTGATCCCACACCCCACTTTTCTTACTGCGGTTTGTTGTGTTTCTGTGTCATCCTCTTTAATGAGATGGAAGTTACTGTAGATGAGGAACCTTGTCCTGCATATCTCTGTGGCTCTCTCAGTGCTTTTTCTCTTAAGAGTTCAGTGACAATAGAGCAAAAGAGCTTTTATAATTTTTCATTACATTTTACTTGTGTTATCTCATCTCTGGCAATTCAATGAAATTAAACTATTGTTAGTAGGATATTTACAGTGTTCAAAATTTCGTGGAGTATAATGGGAACTTCTTCACATTCTTATAAAAGAAGTAAGCTAAAATAGTATTTTTATGGTGCCCTTCAACCCTGGGTGTTCAGACCCAATTTATTCATGATACAGAGCACTTTCCTGACGTGTCTAGCCAAGGGACATGGTGACATAGAAGGAAGAGAGTGTGTTGTAGCCCCAGCCAGCAACCCCTTCAGGTGGTCACAACCCAAGAGAAAGCTGAAATGTGTCTGTAGCTTAGGATATAATGTGGTAGCCATATTACTCGGGGCATTACAAGCACTGTTTGGAGCAAGCAGTCTTTCCCTTTTAGTAAATGAAAAAAAACCCTGCAACAAGTTTTAAAAACGGAGAAAACTGGCTTAAGGCTTTGAAAAATTTTGTTATTCTCACCTAAAAATGAGAAAGTAATGGAGGATTTGGACAGTGCTCATGTCAGTGGTCCAGACATGAGCCCTCTGTCACTAGGGAGCTTTTGACCCCTAATTCAGTGCCAGATTGATTTTATAGGACCACATGCCATCACCCGTAGAATGACATTGCTGGAAGGCTTGTGTATTTTGAGTCTTTGTTTCTTCTGTTATCCTTTTACTCAAGGTAAACCAGATAAATGTTATAAAGAACATTTCTGGCTATATTTCAAAATATACTAGTGCTGTGAGTGTCCAAAGCTTAGGATAAAGGTCCAGGACAGAAGATCCAGATGTCCCTTTTAGGATATCAGTATTTTTTCTCTGCAGCCGACTTGACATTCTGTGAATAAAATTGTATTTATTTTGAGAACTCTTATGACAGTTCGATCCTGAATTTTCATAGAGGTTGCTTGTGTATCAGAGTGTGAAAGTGCTTTCTTAAGGAGAGACAGAGAGAGAAAGTTAGTTGATGCGATACCATGTTGCTGAGGCTTTTGTATTATTTCTCTCATCTTACTTTTGGAGTAACTGAGCCTCTGATTGGTTCTGTACCTCTCCAAAAACCACTTGCAGAAACAGATGTGGGGCTTTCCCATTTAGCATTCTTTCCACTTACTGCTTTAGGAAAGTTACTCATTTACTGAGCAAATATTTATCGAGCGCTCCCCCTGTGCCAGGCTCTCTGTCCGGCCCTGGATGCAGTTGTGAGCAAAGCAGATAAAATTCCTGTCTCCTTGATGGGGAGACAGTCTTCTGACTTAAGTATATAGAAACCCAGATTGTTGCAGCCATCAGTTAGGAGGGAAACCGACAGAGCAAAGGCAAGGAAGCTTTTGTGGAAGACAAAGTGAATGTAGATAGTTTTCTTAGAAAGCACGGTTGGTTCCCGTTCTCTCAGGTGGTTTGCGTCAGGAGCGATAGGTTGTCGTCTGGAAGATTTTGCATCTGTGCGGACCTGTGACCAGCGTGAGTGGCTTGACAGAGTCCGCACTCCATCTTGAGTTCTGGTGTAGGCTCCTTAAGCTGACATTTCCGTGGAAGGACACCGTCATGAAAATAGTTGGAATTGCCTTGTACCTTTCTGCACGACTCTCATGGCTCACGATGAGCAGAAGGCAGTCACCGTGCTCGCTTTTAGTCTTGCCAGACATTTGTTTGATTCTGGACAGCCATGGATTAGAAAACTTGATTTGGAGAGACTGTGGAGTTTCATATTAGCCGTACAGCTGTGCCGTGGAGGTGAGTGAAGGACAGCCGTTCAGCTGAAGGCTTCCTGAGTTTGTGGTGAGAAGGACCATTTCTGGGCCTAGCCCAAACTCAGTTTTTACAAAGCTCCGTGTACTGACTTCCAACCTTTGATGCCCAAGCCTTTATTCTCAGTTTATCTTATTTTTAAGTTTATTTATTTGAGAGAGAGAGAGAACACGTCTACAAGTGAGAGGGAGAGGGGCAGAGAGAGAGGAGGGAGAGAATCCCCAACAGGCTCCATGCTGTCAGTGCAGAGCCCGACACAGGGTTCAAACTCACAGACTGTGAGATCGTGGCCCGAGCGGAAATCAGGAGTCCAGTCAGACACGTAACCGACTGAGCCACCCAGGTGCCCCTCAGTTTATTGTTTTATTGGGTATATATTCCTGGCAGAAAGACACCTCAACTAATTTCTCTTTCAGATTAAGAACGTTTCTAAACTAAAGTTGGAAGGTTGGATCTATGCCACCAGAATGAGTTTATCATGAAAATTATTGTTTCTGTATGTCTGAGAAGTCTCAGAGTCCTAATTTCTAGATCCCTAATGAGAATTTATATCACTTCTCACAAAGTGCACATCTGAGACTTGGAAGTTTATTTTGAGAAGTCTGTTGGCAATGCCTAGCACACATGCTACCCAGCATGCATGGTTATGTCACTGATACCCTCTTAAAGGGAAAAGTTTGGTTCTTTTTTTTTTTTTTTTTAATTAAAAAAAAATTTTTTTTTAATGTTTATTTTTGAGACAGAGGGAGACAGAGCATGAATGGGGGAGGGTCAGAGAGAGGGAGACACAGAATCTGAAACAGGCTCCAGGCTCTGAGCTGGCAGCACAGACCCCGACGCAGGGCTCGAACTCACGGAACGCGAGATCATGACCTGAGCCGAAGTCGGACACTTAACCGACTGAGCCACCCAGGCACCCCGGAAAAGCTTGGTTCTTAGCAAAATAGGTTTCTTCCTGCTGGAGTGTTACAGGTCTTTGACAGGCCCTGAGAAATTCTCCAACATTCTAGAAAAGATCTGTTTCATCCAAAGGAGTGGCACTGAGGCCTCAGCCCTGAAAATGATTAATCTAACATTTTACTCCCAAAAGAGAACTATAGTTAGAGCCCGTGTGGGGAGCCCTGTCTAGAGAGAGTGTGTTTAGGGTAGGTGGCCGGGGGCACCCCCTTTGTTGTCGAAATGAGAAGCATGGCCATATCTGTTGCTGGGGCTTATGTGGCAGCAGGACAGGGTAGGTAGGGCAAAGGGAGCTGTGTCGAGTTTGTCTAAACAGGGGTCAGCCAATACTAGTCCTGATCCAGTCTGGGGCAGTTAGCAAAGCCAGAGATAATGGAAACAGAGTTTAGTGAAGCGTGTCGGGTCCCACACTTTGGAGACTGGAGAGGCAGGGGTGCGTCCTGGGGCTGTCCTGGGATAGACAGCCCTAGTGTACCAGCCCCAGCAGGGGTCTTCTTGCCGCTGCACTGTCCAAAATGTGCTTCCTTCCCAGCCCCAGCCCGTCTCAGGGATCCCACGTCCCCACGTGGAAGTGGGGACACCAACCGGGTGTCTAACCATCCACTTCAATTCTGACACGACTCAGATTTGGGGCGGGTTTCCCAGGCCAGGGCCTCACATCCCTGCTTTGGATGCCTGCTGCGAGTGGAGTGCCCCGGGCCACCCACACTTCTGCTCAGCTGATCACAAATTTGGGGGTTTCCACAACCTTCCTTAGGTTCAGTAATTTGCTAGGGTGACGCCTAGAACTCGGAAAACACTTTACATCTGTTGGTTTATTACAAAGGAGAGAACTCAGGGACAACCAAAAGGAAGAGATGCATAGGACCAAGTATGGGGGAGGAGGGGTGCACCGTTTCCATGCCCTCTCTGGACATGCCAGCTTGCCAACACATCACTGCTTCCACCAGCCCGGAAGCTCCCTGAATCTCCTTCTTCGGAAGTCTTTATAACCCAATCTGCTGCTCCTCCTTCTCTTCCCCGAGGTGGGGAGATGGGACTGTAAGTTCCCACTGTTTCATCTTGCATTTGGTCTTTCTGGTTAGCAGCCTTCATCCTGGAGCCACCCGGGGGTCCACCTTGAGTCACCTCAGTAGCATAAACTCAGGTGTGGGTGAAAGGCACTTGTTGTGAATAACAAAGAACATTCCTATCGCTCAGGAAATTCCAAGGGTTTTAAGAGCTCTGTGCTAGGAGACCAAATACGTTTCTTACACCACAGATGTGGACATGTGCATGCATCATTCTTGAGGGTTAGCTTCCTGAAACCAAGTTGCTGCTGGAGTTTCTGTATGATGCCCTGGAAACCGGAATCAGTGCGCCTCCTTTTTCCAAGAAATATCTTAAGGGTAGTTCACCAGTTCAACTCAATAAACACTGAATGTCATAAAGACCCAACTGTCAGCTCCCCGCTTAGGCGCCCCCCTCCACATGGGGCCTGGATCCCATCCAGCCCTTCTTGTAGTCCTGAAGGACATCACTCGAGGATTTTCTCTCCACTGTATCCTCAACTCTTCCTTCTCCCTGTTCTCTTCCTACTGACCCACATGCTCTAATGGTTCTTATGATTCTACGACTCTTAGCTATAGCAGTTTCCTTCTGTCATAAAACTCTTTGAAGAAGTTGCACATACTTGTTGGGTTGGACTTTTATCTCCCCACTCACCTATGGCTATTCTTTTCAAGATCACTTGGGACCTCCGTGTTGCCAAATCCAGCTGTCAATTTTGAACCCTTATCTCCCTTTAAATATCAGTAACATTTGACAATATGACCAATTCCTTCCTGAAATCCTCTTTTAAAAATTTGGCTTTCTGGCCTCCACACTTTCCTGTTTTCCCCGAGCCCACTGGCTGCTCCATGTCCAGCCTCCCCTGGATGTGCCTCTTCCTCGTGCTCTGAAAGTGAGCACGTCTGAGGGCCTGATTTTGGACCTTTCCTTTTCTCTTCTGTAGGCATTGGTTACATGAGCCTCTGTGGGCTTTAAATGCCCTCTACGTGCTGATGCACCCAGAATTAGGCGTCTAGTTTGGACTTCTCCCCTGAGCTCCTGGCGATTCAACATATTCAACTCTTCAGTATCTCCTTGGGTGTCCAAGAGGCATCTCCTCAGACTGTTTTACTTTTCTTCATTAATCATTATCTGACATTTCACTAGTGTTCATTCATTGATGACTTTATTGTTTGGTGGGTTTTTTTAGTGCTTATTTATTTTTGAGAGCGAGAGACCTAGCATGAGTGGGGGAGGGGCAGAGAGAGAGGGAGACACAGAATCCGAAGCAGGCTCCAGGCTCTGAGCTGGCAGCACAGAGCCTGACACGGGGCTCAAACTCACGGACTGTGAGATCATGACCTGAGCTGAAGTCGGACGCTTAACCGACTGAGCCACCCAGGTGCCGTGATGTCTTTATTGTTTGTCTCCTGGGCTGGAATGCCCTCTCCACGAGAGCAGGGGCTTTGTTTACTTCTCACATCCACGTATCCACAGCAGTTGGAATAACACCTGACAAAGAGCGGGCACTCCATAAAATATTCGTTGGGTGAGCGGATGAATGAATGAATCTGGGGGTCTACTATTTGTTAGAAACTGTGTGTAAAAGGCACACGTGGTCGTTGTCTTCAAGAAATTTCCAGTCTAGTTGGAGGGAGTGGGGAATGGCTACGTAAATGGGTCATTTTATTATAATAGCATACTTGCAATGACAAGGAACAAGTGGGAAGTACAGAAAAATTAGTGGCTTCAGGGATTCTGAAGACATCATCTGTGTTGAGTCTTGCAGAAGGAATTCTAGAAATAGGTGGCCACTATAGTGTAGTAACTAGCTATGTAGAAGATAAAGCAATAGGCCAGTTTGGGCTACAGCACAGTGAACCAGGAATCTTAGGAAGGCAAAAGGTGTTTGAGTTGAGATGATAGCTACATATAGAACTTTTTTTTTTTTTAATAAAACATTCAGATACCAGTCTACTTGAATCCTTGGGAGTATTGAAGGGTTACGAAGGTCACTCCTAAGTAATAGGAGGAGAATTTGAGATGAGGGCAGTACTTAAAATTACAGGCTTATATGTCTGGAAAAATTGTCATCTTGCATTTTCAGTCACCAACTGGAAAAAATGTTCAGACTTGTTAAATATGCCTAAATATGTATTTGTACAAATGCAGTGTTTTAATGAATGAGTGGTGAGTGGCTGAATGTTGAAATGACTTATAAGTGGAAACAAATGTTAATTCATTATGTTTTATGACAGAACCTCTAGTTGCTATTGGTGATCAATCATATTATTCAGGAGGAGGAACATGTGATACAGACCATCAAAATCAATATACTGAATTTCAGCCATTATTGACTTCCATAAAGGGTGCACACTCCTTTGGCTATGAAGCCATTCCCTTGAGGTAGTGTTTGCTGTCTAGCTGCGTGGGTGTTCAGCTGGTGGTCTGAAAATCATATTCTCAGTTACATTAGGAACATTCTAAGCCTTATAGATGGCTTGGCCTAATGTAAAAAGATTAGCAATAGAGGAATAAATTAGAACGCATACACTTTCTATTAATCTTGTTCCTTCAGTCCACCTCAACAGCAAAAAATTAGAAAGCACCTGGAGGGAGGGAGGATTTGGCTGGTTTGCACCATGGATCTCTCTACCTTTGGGAAATGCATGCAGGCATATGTTTAGGTTGCCTCCTTTTTAAGACTTTAGATTGCCATTAGAGGGATTCATTCCCACTTTCATATTCTATAGTTTCATGAAGATCTCTAAGATCTCTAAGAGCTCTTGGATATTTCTTTAGAATTGCTAATTTTTAAGCTATTGCTTTGATTGCTTTCAAAAGATGTACTCTCCTCTTCATAGGCCCTACCTCACATTCAGTCCTTTAGTGTTGCTGTTGCTTCTGTGTTTATAACTGTCTTGTCCATTATTAAGAATGGAGGCTTATATATAACTTGCCCATGTGAATAACATTATGGATAAAAACAAGGACATTGAAAATGGCAGAATCCCATTGAGGTCACAGAAAAACTCATTAAAAATGTTACTGAAGTATAAAGATGTTAAGTCATAGATTTATCAAATGAACACATGTGGCTGTTTAAGATAACATGATATGGATGAGTCATTGCCATCTGATTACTCATTACCTGGAATGTGGGTATAAGAAAGGAGGAAGTGTCGACATGTGTATGGGTGTTTGTTGGGCGTTGTTCCTAAAACAAATAGAAATGGCATATAATGCTTTGCATATTTGCTTCCTTTTCATAATGTAACATAATTTTCACTATAATAATATTGTGTCTATGATTGGGAATCACTCTTTGTCTTGCAGGCACAGTTAAGGTAGCATAACTGTTGTCTTAAAACTTGAAAATCTGTCATTTTTTTATATTTAGGGACTTCAACTCTTCTTTGGTGTTCATATCTGGCATTGATTGTGACCAGAACTTTGACGATGAAAATCAGTCTTAAGTGAAGATTTTGGCTGTGGAACTAGAGAAGTTGAGTTTGCATGAAGTTGTGGCTGGTGATCAGTTGGTTGTGAGCCCTCCTTTACTTGGCCTCTTCCCACCTGCCCCACTGTTGCTTTCGTTTCTCCTCCTTTCCCGTCCCGTCCCCCTGGCCTTGTATTTTGTTACTCTCGCTCCACACTTCTCCATATCCTCACATGCTCCTCCTCTTTCAACATGTATCAGGAACACAGCTGCATTTTCTTAGGAGTACACCTGCATTTTGCAGCTTCTTTCTAAAAGGCCACTTCATGGCCCTAACACCTATTTTCCACAGCATGCGTCGATTATATGGCACATTATTGTGTGCTGTCTTATATATTTCATTAATTGTTTCCTATTTGTGTATTGGACTTGAGCAAGAGGAAGCATCTTTTGAGCAGGGACTATGCACTATGCTTATTTTGTTGCCTTAAGATCGTGGTCTTAAGATCCATTCAGTGTGGATATTTATATACGGTTGAGCACATAATTAACTATTCAAGTAAATACCATGGAAATGTACTGTGTGCATTATAAAACGTACACATGTATAGGGGGGAAAAGATGAATAAAGACATTAAAATAGAAGTTCTAATATTTTATATCCATACTCCTGTGTCTCATCTTGGTCAGGTCCTGGACCCAAACCTCACTTTGGAGGCCTAGTGTTAGGTACACGTTAGGGTCTCAGCACCTATTTATTTATTTATTTATTTATTTTTAACGTTTATTTATTTTTGAGATAGAGAGAGACAGAGCATGAATGGGGGAGGGTCACAGAGAGAGGGAGACACAGAATCTGAAACAGGCTCCAGGCTCTGAGCTGTCAGCACAGAGCCCGACGCGGGGCTCGAACCCACGGACTGTGAGATCATGACCTGAGCCGAAGTCGGACACTTAACTGACCGAGCCACCCAGGCACCCCCGCACCTATTTATTTTTAACCTTTAGCGATTCTGTGCTGGTTGCTAACAAAATTTTTGACTGTCCTAGTGAAAATCAGGGTTATAGGCTAAATAAGGCAGGTTACGCTTGGGTAACAAACCTTCACATCTCAAGATGGAACACGTGAAAGTTTGTGTCTCACTAATAGCCCCCGTCTGATGAGGGGATTTCCTCAGAGGCTCTCCTGCAAGTGGTCACACAAATCCAAGCTGCTTTTAGCTTAGAGTTGTTAATAGCCGCAACACATGACTCTTAACTTTGCTGTGGAAGATGAAGAGAGAGCACAGTCAGGCCTCGTTCTCTGGCCCAGGGCACTTGGTGTGAGGTCACATGGCTCAGCCTAACTGCAAAGGTAGCTGGGAGGTACTTTCTCCCACGTACCCAGGAAGGGGAATAAGTGATGGGATTTGGTAAATGTGTTGCAGGGCCCCCTGTTTGCTGGGATCATCTGTTCATTTCAGTAGGGTTATTACTATTTCATAATTGAACTCACAGGTATTGTGTAAAGCAAACTTCTGTGTGAATTTAAATAGGAGTTCAGTAATAGAATTTAGAAAGAAAACAGATCCTCTTTCATGTAATTTTTCCTTGTAAGGACTGTAATTAGGGTGCATTTTCACGTTTCCACTTTAATCTTATTTGGATGCAGTTTATCTTATTTTTAGGATTTTATCTTTTTTTTACAGTTGTTAGTTTTTATTTATTTTGTAAGTAATCTCTATACCCAACCTGGGGTGAATGCATTTAAACTACAGAAGTAAAACCGTTCACTCATTTTTCATGTTTCTGTTGTCATTCCTTTTCTTTCACATTGCTGTTCAGCATAGAGGCTAGTGGCATATTGGTTTATTATGAACAAGGGTTTTTAATAGTGTCACATTTCATTGTTCTTGTTTACAGGAGTAGTTAATATGCGAATATTTGAAGATGCGTTTACATGCTTTGATAGTTTATGGCAATATATCTGTCTTTGGTGCAACTCCCATATTTTTGATTTTCTTAGAACCAACATGTTTACCGGGAGTCTTAGAAAATTTGATGCTGACCTTGTCTGTATTAATTACATATTCATCTATTGGGAATTGTGGCAGAATAGTTCTAACAAGCTTTGAAATTTAAGCCAGTGCAGTGTTAATTTTTTTGGATTCAAGTCTTTTTCAGATGGGTGGTGAATAAATAAAACTCAGTTTCCCCTGTACTGGGGAGTTTAAGCTGTGCTTACAGGATAACTTTAGTTAAATTCTCTTTTGCAAATACGGATGTAGCCAAAGATGGAAGGTGAAGAAGTATTAACATTTTAGAAATGATTACAGAACTATAATTCTTATTTTTAACGCAATTATCTTGATTTTCATGGTAGGCAAACCAAAACCCATCTCTTCAACCCCCAATATAATGTCCCTTTGTATTTTCATATTATACAATGTAGATAATATGTTACTTCTGAATTTTACTTACAAATTTGTATGATTCTCTTGTTAATTTTGGTCATGATCCAAGTACTTGCAAAAATACTTGAAGTATATCCTTTATATACTTTTCTTGTATCCTCTTAATCTGGACAAGTATACTTTTTTTTTTTTTTTTACAGTTTTATTGAATATAAAAAGCAATTTCCAGTTTATGTATCTAAGCATTTATTAAAAAGCAAATCAATGTTCTTATGTCTATATATCTTGTTTTACCTACAACACAGTATCGCCTTTTGGGAACAGGGTAAACTTTCTGTTTTCTTTGAATGATTCAAGGGTACCAAATTCAGTATCTTGCTCATTGTCAATATTTGTAAGTCAGTGTATCCAAAGATATGGTTAAAATTCAATGTCAACCAACTCTTTGAAGGCATTAAATAGGGTATTAAAGCAGGATGGATAATTAGAATAAGATTCCAATTAACTGTTAACACACTTGGGTGTTGGGAGCTTTGTACTTGCTGTTCTTCCTGCTTACAATGCCCTAGCCCCTCAACCTGTGTGTGTGTCTGTGTATGTGTCTGCCTATCTGTCTATCATCTACCTACCTACATACCTATGTATGCCTGTGTGTCTCTGTATGCCTCTGTCTATCTATCCATCCATCATCCATCCATCCATCCGTCTTCTTCACATGTCCTTCTCCCTCATCTCCTTCAAGTCTTTGCTCAACTGCCACCTTAGTGGGTCCTTCCATTGTATCCTCTCTAACAGTCGCAGCCTGCTCCCCTTTTCTGCTCTGTCAACACTCAGTATTCCTCTTGCCTGCTTTATTTCTCTTCTCACCACCTTCCAGCAAACTGTACTTTGCTTCCTTTATTATTGCCTACCTTCCGTGTCCATCTCATCCCATAGAATGTGTAGTGTATCCCCAGTGCCCAGAACAGTGGCTGGTACAGGTTAGACAGTCTGTAATATCATTTCAGTAGATTCAATAAGCCTTAATCACATCATTCAAAAATGTCCCGTGTTCCAGGAATTCCAGGATACATTGTAAAGACTTTATCTTAGCTTGATATTTAGCAACTGCCACAAAAGGAAAGAAAGAAAGAAAGAAAGGGAAGGGAATTTCAAATGATATAATTTTCAGTTATATAGGAAACAACTCTAAATATTCATAATAGAGAACAGAAAATAATAAAGTTACTCAAGTATGAGTTTTGAATGAATCTTGAGGTTACAGCTAAATATTTACAGATTAACTTGCACCGTTCGTACAATCATTTGTGGTGTTTAAGAATTAATGATTTTTGAATGGGAAATATTCAACAAAGAATCTATGAATGGGAAATACTTAATTTTAAGGTTCCTTTCTAATGTAAAATTCTGTGGGTATATGATTTTCCTTTTTGAGAAATGTATGGCATATTTTAGGAAAAATCATTAGAAATTTTTTTTTATGTTAATGAGGAAAAGATTTGCATCAGTTCTCTAGAGTAGTTAATGGGGCATATGTGGGGCAGTTTCATTCTGTGGAGTTTCTAAACTAGAGGTCATGATCTAAAGTGGAGTAATCCAGGTGAGTTAACAAATCTAGATTTGAAGCTTGGTTTTGCCCTTTTTCAGCTTCATTGTCAACTGGACGTTGTGACAGAACCTCTTCTGTCAACTTGGAGATGTGACTGAGGGGTGTTATTTATATTAAAATGTAGGCAAATATTTTCCAATTCTCTTTTTAGAGATGCCTCTCAAGAAATACATGTTAATTGTTTTTGAGTTATTGGTGGCCAAGGGTTGGTTTATTTATATTGGGGATTTCAGTGAATGGAACAATACATTCTCATAAGCATATTTTTCCTTTGTAGTGTTTCCACAAAAGCATGTAAGGAAAGAATCCTCTAGGAATTAGCAAGAAAGAATAATAATGTTGGATTTTTGCAGAAGAATTGAGGAGGTTTGCGGTGGTTGGGTGATGGATTAGGGGATAAAGCACAGAATTAGGAATGCACAATTTGAATAGATACAGAATCCATGTGAACAGTCATGCATTTAGAATTCCTGTTTCCATAACATGTGGCAGGGAAATAGCCCTATGAAGTTTCTCTTGACTCAGTGTTGGTATCACTTATTCTGCTTGATACTGATGACTGGAGAACAGTTTTTGAATGTTATAGTTGTAAGTGAATAAAAGAAAAATTTCTGATCAATTGCCTTTCTTAGCCATGCTTATAAAGGAGCTCCTATATTTTGAAGCAGATTTATCTACTTACCTACCTGCCTACCTACCTAACCTGTCTGTATATCCATCAATGTATCATCTCCCCCACCAAACAAACAAACGAAACCCAAAGAAGAGTTGTTACTGTTTACATGGATTTTAGTCACATTAGTCGCATTATTGGCTTTTTATAGTTCAAAAGTGTGTGAGGAATGTGAATGAGAGCTAATTATTATATCTCCCCACATCGAAAATTGACTGGAGGCAGCTTACTATTTTACAGTCAATATTATAAAGTGACTAGCTTTTTAAAAGTCAGAGCAAAGGAAACAGAGAATGAATGAGGCCCAAACAAAAGTTAATGCCATGATGTCCTGCATGTTTATTGAACTGGGATTTTCGTTTGCTGGTGGTCAAAACAAAAAGGGAAATATGATCCGTTACAAAATAATTTTTGCACATAAGATCAAAGTACTTGAGTTGCTCAAGAGAGGTAGAGTTTTCCTTACCAGTTAGATTTAAAGAAATTTCTCTTATGGGACTTAGGATGTGAAGAATATCATCTTGAACAACACCTCAAAATTTCCCTGCAGAAAATAGAGTCGTGAATTTTATATAGCTACTTCTTTTTTTTTTTTTTTAAAGAAAGGCATTTTTTTTTTTGTTTTTAATGTTTATTCATTTTTGGGAGAGAGAAATAGAGCATGAGTTGGGGAGGGACAAAGAGAGAGAGAGAGAGACAGAATTTGAAGCAAGGCTCCAGGCTCCAGGCTCCACACTGTCAGCACAGAGCCCAACACAGGACCTGAACTCACAAACCGTGAGATCACGACCTGAGCCGAAGTCAGACTCTTAACCGACTGAGCCACCTAGGAGCCCCTATATAGCTACTTCTTAGGCCACTTCACTATGTGGAAGCTAACCGAAGCTATGCCACTAGAGAGGATGTAACACCCAAAGCACAGGTTAGGAAGAGGAAGTCCATAAGACACATAAGTCAGTGGTTGTCATCCTGGGCTGCTTAGAACCGTTGCAGAATTTGATCAGGATCTGTGGAATGTGGAGGAACCGAGGAGCAAGGCATCAGCACCTACAGTGATTCCAATGTGCATCCAAAGTTACGAACCACCAGTACAAATACCTAGCTTATTGATGGTTTGAGTTGATTCAGGAATGCAAGGAACAGAGAGATTGCATTTCCTCCTTCCAGCGATACGTCTGTGACAGTTTCGTATGTTCCCGTATTTGTTTTCTGTTTCCTCATAACTGGGTTTTGGATTAAAGGTCTTCTGCAGACATTTAGAAATTGTATTTTCTGGAAAAGTCCCAGAGTACACAGTCTCTGTTGTCCGTAAAAGAGCCTCAATTTTAAACCCACCAAGTAATAGGTTGGGCTGTCATCATTTTATGAAAATTGATGGCGCAAACTGAGACTTGTTTGAATAGGTGGCCCCCTCCTCTCTGTAGAGAGGTGGACCGTAACACATGATAAATAGAAAATTCCCTAGACTAGAACTAGTTTATGATGGTTATGAGGCAACTGTGTAAGATATAGACATGGTTCCAGTCTTCAGGCCTGGAGAGTGATTGCAGACATTGGTATTTTCTCAGTCAGTAGGTTTTTGAAGTACATATACGAGGGGAGAGCAGTTACATATGTGCGTGTGCATGTGGGTGTGCATGTGTGTGTTTTCTTTTTTTTAAACCTTAGCCGTAAGGTTAGGTACATTAAATATCTTTAGGAATCGGGATTCCCTATTTGAATGACTGTTTATACAAATTGTAGAGAAGTCATCCTCCACTATGTTTGCAGTTCTGAAACCTGAGGGGGTGTGCCTTTGTTCCACATATTGTAGATTTTCTTTTCTGTCCTAAGCCTGCTATAGGCATATAGAAAGCTCCAGCAAGGGTTATTTGCCATCATTCTAGGACCTGTCACTAAATTGGTTGGATTCAGGGTGCTTGGGTGGCTCAGTGGGTTAAGTGTTGGACTCTTGATTTTGGCTCAGATCATGACCTCAGGGTCGTTTAGAGCTCTGCACTGACCGGGTGGAGCCTGCTTTAGATTCTCTCTCTCTCTCTCTCTCTCTCTCTCTCTCTCTCTCCCTCCCCCACTCCCTTCCCCTTCCCCCTTCCCTCACTTGTGTGTGCATGCTCATGCTCCCTCTCAAATGAATGAATGAATGAATGAATGAATGAATGAGTTGGATTCACTATTATGCCAGATCTCAGTGGCGAGAAAGATACATGGAGAGGAGCAGAAGGATATTATCACAGGTTTTCCAGGCATTGTTTCTACTCGTTTGAGTTATGAAGATTTAATATGAGGAGTTTTTGAAGATTTGTTGGTTTATTAATCTAACAGAAATGTTGAGTGCCTCACCTCTGCAAGTCCCAGTGATTTTTTTCTTGGTGCAGAAAATCTGTCCTGAAGAACATAAATTTCAGGACGTTAACTGTGTGCCTTCTTCCAGGGAGGAGATGAACTTGTTTGGGGGCCAGAAGGGGTCTGTGATGCGTGCGACTCTCAAGAGGCCATGGTGGAGGGAGAGGCTTGAACTTGAGAGTCTGGAGAGCAGAGACAGCTCCATTTTCATTTTTATACCCTGTGATGCTGGGTCAGTTCCTGGCCGGTTGTAGGCACTAGGTAGCTAGTGGCTATCAAACTCGGGAAGGAAGTTAGGATAAACATGATAATTTGCTCAGCAGGGACCTAGAGAAGCGACTGTACATACTTTAGAGAAGAGAGGTCATATCAGGTGGGTCTCTAGGAAGGGTAGGAGCAAGATATTCTCACAGCTAGCCCTAGAGATGACTGATTTTGCCTGTTAGTTTAGGAACTGGCAAGATTCTGGAGTGCAAATATAATCACACTTTGCCTTTCTAAAGCAGAAGATTTTAGGTGATCGTTTTGCCTGTGCCTTCAAACAGAACCTGCACAAACAAGCATCAGAGAGAAGTGCCGAATACTAAAACATAACCTAAACGAAGAATTTCAGCTGGCAAGCATGAAGTTTCCCTTTAACTTTCTTTTTCTTCTTTGAGTATTTTAAATCCATAGAGTTCTTTCTTGTAAAGATATGAATGTGCACTTACATATGCATACTCGAGTAACAGTTCTCTTGATTTCTCCCTTATTAGGTTTTTTTTTTTTATAAATAGTTGGTAAGCAAACACAGACTCTGAAAATGCCATAAATTAATTTTTGTCCATTTTTTTTTTTTTTTTTTTTGCGTGACTAGGAGAAAGGACTGTTAGGATTCATTATGCAAATTTATTCTGAGCATATATGTCAGGCACTGAGATGGTGAGTCATAATTCCTGCTCTCAAGGGAGAGAAACTGTAATAAAAAAAAAGTCCAAAAATTAAAACACGCTGGGGGTATAATACATGTATAAATGGGATTTTGCAGGTATAGAGTCAGGGAGCTCCTGGAACAAGGGGAATCATCCAGGGTTTCCAGGGAAGAGGGTATTTGGTGGGGGCAGTTGGGCAGATGAGGAGCCAAGAAGGAAAGGAACCATTTGGAAAGAGAGCTAGACTAGCTCCTGGGAAGGATCTTGCTTGCTTTTTCATGCATCACACACCCATGAAAACCAAAGCTCCTAGAGACTAGATCCTGTGTGAGAAACTGCTTTACCTCTCTGGGTAACCAGAAACCAGTCGAGACACCCATGAAGGAAGTTTTTAAGTTCAAGATTTTGTGTTGAAGATAGAAGCTTGTCTTGAGCTTATATTCTGTAACAAAAACATCCAGCAGCACTATGCATAGCTCTCAAGGACCCAGTATTTGTATCCAGAATGCCTTAGGCACAGTCTGTTCTCATCTAGGGTCTCTCGCCCCTCCCTAGCTGATAGGGGATGGTTGCTGCTGGCTTTCAGGACTTTATTCTTAGTTTTTCCAAGGTTGGTCTCTAATGACAACGCCTTTATCAGATAGCTACCCCCCCTCCCCAGACACGTGGCAATAAATGCTGCCTGCTTGCAGATTGCAGTGTTTCTCAAATAAATATGTGATCTGTGTATGTGACATGTCATTTTCTTGCGGCCACTCTGCAGACAGTGTGACATGGCTTAAAGTACTTGAAAGCAGATGTTTGAGGGCTCTGTATTTGAGTTCACTTTGGAGCTGTGCTTTTGTGGGATGGAATAATACAGGAGTTGTATTCGATCCTTTTGGGAGTGTTAGGGCACTTCTTCTGGATCAACGTTAAATCTTCCCCCAGCAGAAGCTCAAAGCATTGCTGTTGCATCATTTCCTGCGAGAGTTCTGGACCCCTCTCTGCCAGAGTGGTGGAGAGCCAGGGGAGTGCATCCAGGAGGGAGTGACCCGTTAGCATTTTAGAAGGAGGAGGATTGCAGGGAAGCCAGCCTGCAGGCGGAGTGGCGTGTGGTATTTTTGATTTACCCATTCTTATGTGGCCACTTTGAAGCCATTTTAAAGTGACAAACGTTTCAGCGTTAAAAGAAAAATGCAACATGTAAGAAACAGTAACTGCTGTGTAGAACAGATCTTCTGGCATCTTGAGCCTTTCTTTCTTACCTTATCATGGAAGTCCCTTCCTCCTGGGTGAGGACCAAAACTGGGGTAAGGGAGGGAGAGGGGGAGTGAGAACCGTCTGGAAGACATACCCAATGAGCAGTAGTCATCCCTTGGTTCCCCACCCTGGGACCTTTTTTGGAGAGGGCCATCAGTCATCCCAGGGGTAAAGCCTGTGTGGGACTGTGGGGGTGGGGGGGTCGTGGAGTGGGGGAGTTCTTCATGGTCTGATTTGTGGTCCTCTGATTTCCCTCTTTCAATCACTCAGTTTCTTTTTTTTTTTTTTAATTTGAGACGTGGATTTGACTGTGTAATAATGGACTCATTTGTTTTCCATATGGAAGCCCGGAGGAAAGGTTCCTGCATTTTGTTTATGTGCTGAATTTGCAAAGATTGGAGTAGATTTTAAACCCCATATTAAAACATTGGGGGTGTGGGAGGGAAGGGAATCTCTGGGCCACAAGGATCACTTGAGTACAGATTCCTAGGAAATCCTCCAACATGTATCTAACACTTCTCTCTGATGCCTAAACAATGTAAGTGGGTGATACTTAAAATGGAGAATACTCCATAGAATCATAGTTTTAGAAGACAGCAATGATACAATTTTGCTTTACAGAAGCAAGCTTTAACAAACCTGGTTACAGAAACACCTAAAAGCAAGTAGTCAAACCTGGCTGCAGTGAGGACAGGATTAGGAATAAAGAAAGTCATGGTAATAAAAATGACATTATATTTTAACAGTATCGTATCAGGATGGCTTGTGAAAATATCTTGCCTGGTTATAGAAGGCCCCTTTAGGAGTTACTGATGCTCAGGCCAGAAGTGAGGAACTTGTCTGAGGCAATAAAAACTGGTGATGGGGAGGAAAGGAAGGGGTGGATTTGAAAGGTGTTGGATATCTGGATGAGTCAAGCAAAATTTTAGTTCAAAAAATGTTTTTCCTGGTACCAGTATCCCTCATGCTTTAGAGAAAGGTTTTGTTGCTGTTTTTAGGTAAGCCACAGACCAAATGACCTGTCCTCAAATGATTAGATTATTATTTAGTTAGATAGTAGATGATTTCTCTACCTGGAGTGTGCAAGGGTAGGGATGATGTCACATGTATTCCTCTGCCTGCACACAGAATGCTTATTGAATAAATGAATACTGAATTCTCTTAAAATTATTTCCAAAATGTTTCCTCCTTCATGGTATCATGAAGTGAATTTAGCTAATAACCGTAGTAATATAATAATAATTATTATTATCATTATTATTATTTTACGTATTTACTTCCTTTTCTCTGTAATAACGTGTGCAAACCCAGATGTTTCATTGCATATGCACAGTGGTCTGTGTGTGTGTGTGTGTGTGTGTGTGTATACATGTGTCTATTTATTATCAGGCATCTTGGTAATATTTGTTGATTTCATTGAATTTTGCATTCACTCTATGAAATGGTGGCAGATCTCGCTTTCCAAAATGTGAATTGATTTGTGACCTCGATTCTTTAAACATGCAAACTTGGCCCCAGCTGGCCCTCCAGTCCTTTCCTGAGTGCCTGCTCCATTTCAGACACTGTTCAGGGTGCTTTACAAACATCATCTGCGCAGCTCCGTGGGCTGGAAGCACAGACCAACGCTTGAAGAAATTGGTAACCTCCCACTACTGCTCACTCCCTCTCCTCTGTGCATTTTTAAAGAAATAAAGCAGTGTGTACTTGGGGTTCCCATTCAGATGCCATCTCCATCCAGTCCTTCTGTGGTGGCCACAGCCAGATTTCGCTACGCTTCTTCATTCAGTGCACGGCGCCACGAAAGGCCCCCAGCATAGTGTCTTCTACTGTAGACAAGTATCCCTATGTTTCCCGCTTCTCTTGGAGGAAAGCTGAGACTCTGCCTCATTGCATCCTGTGTCCGTAACAGGCACTGAGGGGCCATCCAAGTTAAACGATACAGGTTTATATTTGAATGTTGTAAACCTGAAAGGTTCACTTCACTGAATTGACTTAACTATTTGGGATGGTGTCGTGAGGTACCTTAGATCACAGTATCTGTTCCAAGTTAGACAAAGACACACAGAAGGTGCACATTTTTAGGCCTTAAATCAGTAAGGAACATCTATCTGGAAAATCAGTTAGCATCTTAAGAATGTGAAGTCATTCTGTTTACTTTAATGAGTAAAACATTGAGTCCTATGGGTGATTAGGAAGGTCTTTGGAGTAACTTCTCTTGGGATAACTTTTTGCAGGATTTAGTTGCCTGTAATAAAGTCATAAAAGCTGACTATGAGATTAGTTGAAATAATCCATTTTTCCAAAAGGCTTGGGAACAGTTGTGTTGGGAATTTGTTTAAATTGTGTTTACCTTGAGCAGGAAAGGCTGTTTTTATAGATTATAACTGTGTAATTATTTTTATGAGAATTGGGTGATTGTTAGTATTCTTTTGTTAAAACGGATACTAAAAATACTTGCAGGGCTTACTGAATTTGAATTAAGAGTCTAATTGTCTCTTTGTTCTTTCCTCTAAATCAGGTGTGTTTTGTTAATTTCTGGACAGGGGAAATAACATAATTTCCTCCTTGGTGTCTGTGTTCTCCCAGCCTCTGTCCTTGCATATTGCCTTGGGGTTCAGATATTGCAGCTTTCCGTGATATACCCTTCTCAGTAAAAGTCATTTCTCCCCTTTATGAATATCTTTAGGAGATTGCTGATGTGCTTATTACCTTCTCCCACCTCCATTTTGGGGGACTTTAGTGTCTTTCTTGTTAGATTTTAAGCCTCTAGAGGACAGATTTTCTTCACCATTGTCCTCAGAATTTGCCTGGTGAGTACAATGCCTCCTTTCTCATGGGTGCCCATGAACTCCCTGGGAACCCCTTCCTCCACACACTCTTCCATTTTACTTATTAGGGCATTGATCCATTCTTGAATAGTAGGAACCATTCGCCCTTCGCTAATTTGAGGGATAAGGCCCTGCAGCAGTGAACACTGATGAAGGGGAATCAGCCTCTTTGCTTCCGGATGCTTGCCAAACCCAAAGCAGGATGCTACCCCAGTGAGGGCTTTCCCCCTGTGGCATCTCATGCTCAGGGCATCATTTTCAGAAGGAAGTCCTGAGCAGCACAAGGGATTAGTACTAAATTCCAAACAGCAGCTTCCAGACCCTGAAAGCAGATGTTTCCTCCTCACTGCTTGCATATCTTAAGTCCAGTCCTTTTCCTTCCTGGCATAATTTAGTCTCTCTAAACCCCTTGTCTCTTCCTAATGCATGTCTCCAGTACCTGGGTTTTGCAATCCACCTTTGAAAAAGTATTAGCCCTTGGCCCAGTCCACCTTTGTATCAGTCTCCAGAAGAAGTGACTTATGGCTGGCTGACCCCAGATGGGGGAACACATGAGGATCTCCATGGTGATTTTGATAATGGTTAGGCACATAGGGTCAGAAGACTGTGTGTATACCTCAAAGCTTCTTCATCACAGGAGGATTATAAATAAAATTTCTAAAATCTTGAAAGCAATCTTTGCTGTTTGTTTTAGATTATATTCCATAATTGGCATGTTGAACCTTTGAAATAAAGAGCTGTGCTTGTAAATTCTAAGAAGAGTTTCTTCTCCAATTACGCAGGGATTTCTGCTGTTACTTAAAACATTATAATACAAGTGACTCATTTTATATATACAAGACATTCAGATACCGTGATTTTTGTCACCTTGGTGATTACCTTTGATTGTTAAAGATTAAAAAATATTTTTGACCCATTAAGAAATGGTGAGAGACCAGGTGTACATTGAGGTTGACTCAGCAATCTATGGAATTTCACAAAAATCCTGTGGGAGTCTATTTTTCAAGAACCAATGTAATTCTAAAGGAAGAAGAAACTTTTTTGTGCCTATTTGTCATATCCTATTTTAAAGCCTGACTTTTGAGCTTTATTTGATGCTTTACTTTTGTCACTTTAGAACAGATGTCATCTTAAAATGATTCATCCCTGATGAGATTATTTCTGTTTGGTAGCTAATAGAAACAGGCCCTTTCCAATTGTGTAGCGAAAGAAAGCTGTGTGGCTACTTAAGTTGAGGATATACAAATGTCTATGAATTTGGAAAATTAAGTATTGATTAAAAAAAAAGTGTTCTTACAAAAATGATTGTAGCTCATATTTTTAAGATAATTAAGTCTCACCTGCTCTCTGCCATATGCTGTGCCATTGCATAGCATCCCTCTTAGGTGACAACTAAGGACTTCTTTGAGTTTAAATATATGAAAAAAAGTACAATATTGTATTTTTAAGCAATTGCTTATTTTAAATCTTATTTCCTTTCAGCCTATCTATGTCTTCCTATTTTAAATGTGGCTCCTATGGGCAACATATAGGTGGATTTTGCTTTTGTATCTGTTCTAACATTCTCTGCCCTTTAATTGGAGTATTTTTGTCCATTAACATTTAATGTAGTTACTAATATGGTTGAATTTAGGTCTACCTTTTAATAATTTATTTTCTGTTTGTCTCCTCTGTGTTTATTCCTCTTTTCCTGCCTTTTTTTGGATTATTTGAATTTTTTTTTAGAATTCCATTTTAATTTTTTAGTTGCTTTGCAGCTCTTGTGTTATTACTTTAGTTGTTGTTCTAGGCATTATAATATACCTTTCAGGACTGTTATTGAATTAATACTGTATCACTTTATGTAAAATAAAGGAACTTTGCAGCCATTTGAGTCCATTTACCATCCATCTCCCCTGAACCTATTCTTTATGTTTGTTTTCATCTTCTGTCCTTTTTTACTTATAGTGTACATTTTGCCCATTGGTATTTATTTTGAAGAGAGACTCATTTTTGTTCTCTATCTTCTGTTGTTCTGAGGCTTGAGTTATGAGGAATGCTCACTGATGACATGGCTATGGAGGATAACTGTACTGTGAAAAATATGTTAAGTTACCATGTCTGGCATAGGACAAGAATGCAATAAAGCTTTCCAGGATAAAAAGTTATAGTAACTTGTAATAAATAACTACAAACACTTATTTTCCCTGAAATTCTTTCTTCAGATGTGATATGATGAATGTGTGGTGGTAGAGCATTACACTAACTTAACAAGGTGATATTTTTCAAGTGGGTGAACATTTTCTGAATTACAAACAGGAGGGGGGCGCCCAGGGGGGTTCAGTTGGTTGGGCGTCTGACGTCGGCTCAGGTCATGATCTCACGGCTTGTAAGTTCGAGCCCTGCATCAGGCTCTGTACTGAGAGCTCAGAGCCTGGAGCCTGATTTAGATTCTGTGTCTGCCTCTCTCTCTGCCTCTCCCCTGCTTGCTCTCTGTCTATCTCTCCTTCAAAAATAAATAAACATTAAAAAAAAAGAATAAGAGGCAATGATTGATGTCTGCAATAATGTTTTACATGGAAGGCCAACACTGAGGAGGGCACTTGGTTGGGATGAGCACTGGGTGTTGTATGTAAGCCAATTTGACAATAAATTATATTAAAAAAATAATAAGCCAACAAATCAACAAGCCTCAACGTTTCCATGTAATACACTCCACACATAATTCCCTTTCTCCTTTTCCTTTTCTCCCCTGTTCTTCTCATGGACTGTCTCAGCCCTTGAATGGAGTTCGGTATGAAGTTAGAAATTGGTGGAACACTTGAAGGTTAGGAATTTTTAAAAAAACACTTATTAATTTTTTTTTGTTATGTAATTTTAGAAGAACGTACGGCTGAGCCAGAGCTAGAAAGAGAAGAAATAGTTGAGATTTGTAGATCTAAATTGTAGATGAGAATTTTGAGACAGGTGATTTTAAGAGGGTTAAAATCAGAAGCAGAATTTCCCTAGTATGATTCTAAAATATTCTAGAATTCAGGATTAGGTGAAAGGGAATACCATCTTGAGAGCTTTTGAAGAAAATGACATGAAACAAATAGATAGTAACAGTTTTGTACATTCAGTAGAGTTTTCTTAGACAAATTTTGTTCTGCTGAACTTTGGCTAATGGAGATAACAAACTAACGAAATGGATCAGACTGTTTTGGGGAAAAGATCTCAAGCGGCTCATTATGAGGGAGCCAGAGACAGTGAAAAATAGAGATCTGCTTGGAAGAACATTGGCTTTAGGTAGTGGTGGTGATGTATTTTGTGTGACATCTTTCCTGCTTTGCATTGTAGATGAAATAAACTTAGAATGCAGGTGGCAGGGTGGAGAGCCTAGAGTTTTGGGGAAAAAAGCCCTGCTGTCCCATTTGATGACCATAAAAGCAGAACTGCTGTGGAGATGGACATTCTGAGCAGAAATAAGATGGAGGAGAAGCATACGTACCGGCTACTTAATTTTTCAACGTGCAACCCAACATTGCGCCCCGACAGAAAATAACAGATGACCCAAACCAAACATCTAAAACCGAAAAGCAAGAGATACATACAGCTCAGCTGTTTGGAAATGTGCCGTGAGCATGCGTGGTGGTGTTCGGGAAAGTTTGGCTCTCAGCTAACAGCTGTGCAGCTGACCTGGAAATGAAGGGGGGACTTGCTTTCAAGCGTCAGGCTGTCTCTATTCTTAGAGCTCAACTAGAAGACAGAAGAAGTGGGTGAAACCCACGCTCTTGATGTGGTGGCATCAAACCCATGCTTGCCCCTGACGTTATCGTCACTGCGTTATAATAAACCATTCATTTCTGCGTGTGGTAAATAACAATGCTGACATGCTCACAAAATAATGTGAAGCATATGGGTCACAAGTGTTTTGAAGGAAAAACTTTTCTAAAGATTTATTTAGGTTCCTTAATTACAGAGTGGTTTGGAAGACTGGCATGTGGTTTCAGTTTATAGTTATAAATGTTGGCCGTGGTGATGGGTACCTGCTAATGTTGCCGGAGAGGAAGAGAACAAGGCGGGGGGCAGGGCTTATGTCCTTCATGGCCTGCCCTTCGGTCATTTTTTTAAATAAGTGAAGTCAAGGTCTGAGTTCATACGAAGTACATATACGATCACATTTATAGTGTGCCTGGGCTGGGTGTGCCGACAGTCCCAGCCCATTGTTCCAGTGCTTGAGTACTTCAGTTGATAAATTTTCATGGCCGTCTAAAGTCTTGAAAGAATAACTCTCCCTTTTAGCCTTTATATTAAAATATACTCCATTGTAAATCAAACCCAGTTTTGGGGGACAGCAGTTAACTATTTCTGTCTGGACAGACAAGAAAAAAACTAAGCATTCAGCATAAGTGTTTTGATGTGACATAAACCCATGGCAGGGTCATTTGGTGATCTTCTAAAGCCTTGTGTATGTGTGTTTATGTGTGTTGTGTGCACACACACAGTCATATATTGTTATTCATGTTAGAAATAATTTTGAATCATTGATGGTGTAATATTTAAACCTAACTTGCAGTCTTAGGAGCATAGGAAAGGCTTGTGTTGAACAACCCATGAGGAAGTCAGTGAATATGTACAGTGAATATATATGTGTGTGTGTGTGTGTGTGTGTGTGTGTGTATGTATATGTATGTGTATGTATATATGTATATGTATATGTATATATATGTGTGTGTATATATATATATATATATATATACACACACCATATACGTATATATAGTAGGAAAAGTTCATTTGTATTTGCCATAATGTGTTTTCCTGCATTTCTTGCCAGTGATGATAATGATAGTGGCATCTCTGAACTGTTGTCTGGAGGTGAGAAGAATGGCAGGGAGAGTGAAGCTAGTAAGAAATCTAAGCTCTGCTTTTCTTTCCTGCATGAAGGTCATAAGAAGAAATGACTTTCCTGTTTACCATTCTGTGGGGCTCACTCCAATAGTGACTTACTTTGTTGATATTTGGAGAGAATTCACTCATCTATTCTTTCCTATTTGCGTATTTTTGGCGTCTTATGCTTGTAACTCTGCCGGACGGCACAAAGATTAACTAGAAAAAAGGCGGTGCCCTAGAGGAGCTTACCTCCTGGTAGGGGTTGGGAAGATGTGTACATAACTGATTGTAACACAGAAAGAATTCACACATTTATTTAGGGCTTTATAACACTTCCAGAGCTTTTATACACCTTTCTTTAACCTTCTAAGCTGAAGTATGTGGTATGTGGCTCTGTTCTCCAATTGGTACGTGAAGAGACTGCCATGCAGCCAGGGTGAGGGACTGGCCTCACGGTCATGTAGGTGGGGAATTGTGGATCCCGGGCCTAGAGAATCCTACCCAGGGTGTCTTCTGTTCCCACAGTCATTGTATTTTTCACTGTCCTTACTGTGCATTGGTGTGCGCAGGGACATGCTTGTTTTTACCTGAGGACATCAGAGAACACAAGAGAAGGAGGAGCCCCGCTGAGTGGTCTAAGGGGGTGAGCAAGGTGCTGGTTAGATAGGGAATAGCTGAGAGGGATTTGAGGAGAGGGTAAGACCTGCTGGGCAGAAGATCACCCCGTGCACTGGTCATATAAATGAGTTAAAGCCACCTGCTACTCAAAAAAGTCCCTTGTGCCAGATAGTTCCATTATTTTTTCCTTTCTCTTTTCATATTCATACGTTCATTCAACAAATGCTTTCAAGAATATACTTATTGTGGGCAAGGGATTGGATTCATTGAAATGATGGTGACAGAATAAGGCTCATGGTGGCTCTTTGAGGTCCCACAGTAGCTCTGCCAGAAGATGAGATCACAGATAGCCCTAAGAGGATGTGACAAGAAGGGAAGAATGTGGTACACAGTATTTCCAGGTTCAAGTTATGACTGTTCTGGGAAAGGGGTCACGGACACATTGTGTCGTTTCTCGGTCTGAGTTGGATCATTTATCCTCAAGGAGGCCAGCGTTTACTTCATAGAGCTGTTTTAAGGATCAAATCTGATTATGAATATGAGCACTTCATCCTGCTCAGTAAATTGTCAGTATTAATGATGCTCCTACTCACCGTTTCAAGAAAAGCCGGTCGTTGACTGAAAGGCTTTCTGTGGTCTGGTCAGTGAAATGTAAACTCTCCCCGTATCGCCAGCCCTTCACTGGTGTTCCTTACTCCAGATTGGTCTCCTATGCACTCTTGTGGCCCTGCTGACCATGAAGCGCCAGGCTGTCCCAGTGGTCAGGAGCAGGGATCAGTTCTGGCTCTACTGTATCCCATCGGCAGTGGAACCTTGGCAAATTAGGTCTTTATTTTGTGCCACAGTTTTATCATCGGGAAGTGGGATTAATAATAACTTGCCCTTAGTAGTTTGAGTTAAAATGATTAAATATGAAGGGCTTGGAGACAGTGCTGGTAAGGTTGCCATTTTTAGCTCTAATTACTACCTGAATCCTACCTGATCCTGCCACTCTCCTGCTTACAGTCCCGGAGTGTGGCAACCTTATCATCTCTGCTCCAATTTGGAGTCTGCCCATCTATCTCCCTGGCTCATTGCTCACCCCTTCTTTATGTTCTGCCTTCCAGCAAGAAGGCACATCCACACTCTCGATTATTTTGTTTTTTGCTTTTTTGCCTAAAAGCCCTTAGCCTTGTTAATGTACTCCTTAGGACTGGTTTTCCTACTTCTGAAGAATCTGCAGCTCCCTTCCCCATCCCCTTGGGCCCCTGTCTTGTTCTGCAATGTTGTGCACATATCTTTCTCATTGCTCTTAACTTGTTGGGTTGCTGTTTTCTATTTGTATCTCTCTCCCCTGCTTTTGACTGAGAATTCCTGGAAAAGGGCTGAGTCTAGCTTACCTTTATATTTCCAGCATGTTCTTTATACAAGGTAGACTCTTGATAAATACTTGTTGATAAATGATAAATGAATAGGGCTTTACCTTTTTTTTTTTTTTTTCAGTTTGAGAGAGAGAGACAGAGACAGAGAGAAAGGATCTTAAGCAGGCTACACACACAGTGAGGAGTCCCTGCTCAGGGCTCGATCACACAACCCTGGGATCAGGAGCTGAGCTGAAATCAAGAGTCAGAAGCTCAACCAACTGAGCCACCCAGGAGCCCCTGTTTTAAATACAGTATCATATTGTCAAAATTATTTCTCAGTTAAGGGCGGCTGGGTGGCTCAGTCAGATGAGCGTCTGACTCTTGGTATCAGCTCAGGTCATGGTCTCACTTGATCGTGAGATCAAGCCCCGCATCGGGCTCTGCACTGACAGTGTGAAGCCTGCTTGGGCTTCTCTCTGCCCCTCCCCTGCTCATGCTCTCTCTCAGAATAAAAAAGTAAACATTAAAAAAAAAAGAAACCCAAACAATTATTTTTCATTTAGCTGGAGGGGGCAAATTTTACCTTATTTATAAATTTTGAGGCAAGGAAGATCAACCTGGGGACTGGCCTGGTCTTGATAGGGGGCCCTGTTGTCAGCACAGGGCTCTGTGAGGAGCTTGAGGGCCTAGGACTGGAGCAGACCCCTGGCCGACCCATGGTCCTCCTTGCCTCTGGTGGGCATTATAGTTTGTTATCTGTTTGTGAAGGCAGTAGTTCTGTATTTAGCTCAATGATGGTAATATCAGCCATTTGGCATTTGATAGAACTTTTTCTAACATTCAAAAAAATTTTTTTGAAATTCCAGTGTATTGTCCTGAAAACCACTGCATCATCCAGTGTTGGGCATGTGATGCGACATTTTCTTCTTGGTTCTCTGAATTGCCAAGATTTTAATAAAATGAACCATAAGTATCACATGTGGGTTAAATAAAGCATATCTTTAGAGGACGGTAAGTCAGTACCACTTTGTTTACTAGAGGATGTGAAGGAAAAGGGACCATGGGCCACAAGGATGGATGGGTTTATTTATTTCCTTTAAGAATTTGAAGGAAATAAAATCTGACGTCTCGGCTTTCTATCTGCAGCATATCAGTGTCCTTTAAAGAGCCTCTAGTTACATCTCATAAACACATGAATAATGAGCTGAATTTTAAGGACTTCTCTCCCATTCTCCCCTACAGCTTTGCCCTGTCAGATGAAGCATACAGGTCCCTAAGAGATCAAGATAAAGACCAATGTATTCTCATTACCGGGGAAAGCGGAGCAGGAAAAACAGGTAAGGCCAGCCCCAGCCTACCTTCCTTTCTCCTCTGTAGAAGGTCAGTGCTGCACAGATGATGGTATAGCAAAGAGGGCGGGGGCCTCATTAGCATGAAGCTGCACCGCGCCACTGTGACCGCTCCTTTGTGGGAGGCTGCTGATTCGGATCATGGAATGTTCTCTGGGAAGGACTTACCCCATCTCTCACATGACGAAACAGGTACCTGTCAAAGGGATTTCAACCAATATGGGAGTCTGTTTCTGGATTCTGGATCTTCTGGTGCAGTCTGAGCGCTTCAGGGTCTCTTACCTTTCCCGTAAGACACCAGACCTGTGAAGTCTTACCACTTCTGAGGAATGACAAATTGTTTGGGCTTTGGGAGACCACAGGCATATCTTATCTCTGCTAAAGAGTGAGGAGGGAAGGCACCAGAAAGATGCTTAATTTCACTCTAGAATAAAGTCTTTGAAGCCTAACGAATTGAGTATTTCTATATATTTTTACATTTATTTCTTTATTTAAGTGTTTGTTTATTTTTGAGAGAGAGAGAGAGCATCAGCTGGGGAGGGGCAGAGAGAGGGAGACAGAGAATCCAAAGCAGGCTCTGCATTATCAGTACAAAGCCCAGTGTGGGGCTTGAACTCATGAACCGTGATATCATGCCCTGTGCCGAAGTCAGATGCTCAACCCTACTGAGCCCCAAGATTTTTCTATATATTGTTAGATGGATTGGCACCTTTCCATAAAACAAACCCTCGAGTGGAGAGATTGTGCTGTTTTTCATGTGCTTTTAATAAAAACAATTTGTATGATTGATGTTCTCGAGTGAAAAGTGATTTCACACATGATGCCCAGCCACCTGGAAAAGGTCCGAAAGAGCTGTGCTCTCTGAGTCCAGACTGGGACAGGTTGAAACTGCTGTTGTCAGTGAGCTTCTCTGATGGAAGTGCTAAGCCCTGAAGAAGGAGAATGGTGAGGGAGATGGTATTTTCACGATTTTATCTGTAAAATGTTCTTGTTTTATACACAAGATTCTGATGATTCTACTAGTTTGCCAGATTGGGATTTAAATGTTTGTACTTTGCTTGGCTATGAAGTGATTAGATTAGCATACTTTGAGTCTCTGATTATTAAGAAAGTTGCCCATGGATATTTCAGTCAACTGACTGAAATGAGCCCCTCCTAAGATGTGCGCCTTTAAAATCTCACTATCGGCTCTGAGAGGGCTTTCCCTTCTGCACCTGTTCCTTCCTCCGCTCTCTTTAGGAATATTCCCTCCCTGCCCCCAGTGTAGATAAGTGTATCCAACTACCTAGAGTACTTTAGAGAGATAGCAAGTACACACTTCCTTTGCGAGGTTCTAGGCCCTGGATGGGCAGAAATAGGAAAAGACTGGCATGTAAGAAGGTAAAGTAACAGAAGACCCAGTCTTGTATGGTTAGAAAGGATTGTAGGTGTAGACTACCTACTGTAGGGTCCTTCCCATAGAACTGCCAAGCTCCTTGTTTTATTTTCTTTTTTTGTTTTTTAAGTTTTTTAAATGTTTATTTAATTTTGAAGGGGAGGGAGAGAGAGAGCACATGCACACAAGCAAAGGAGGGGCAGAGAGAGAGAGAGAGAGAGAAACAGAGGATCTGAAGCAGGCTCTGCATTGGCAGCAGAAAGCCCCATGCAGGGCTTGAACTCATGAACCGTGAGATTATGACCTGAGCCCAAGTCAGATGCTTAACCAACTGAGCCACCCAGGTTCCCCCAAACTCCCTTGTTTTGTGGTGATGGAGGGATCACTGCTTTGTTTTGTTTTCAATTTTTTTAATTGTTTGTTTATTTTAGAGAGAGAGAGCATGAGCAGGGGATGGGCAGATAGAGAGGGAGACAGAGAATCTGAAGCAGGCTCCAGGCTGAGCTGTCCGCACAGAGCCCGATGCAGAGCTCGAACCCACTAACCATGAGATCATGACCTGAGCCGAAGTTGGATGCTTAACTGACTGAGCCACCTCGAGGACTCACTGCTTTGTAAAGCAACCTGCTAAATTTGTCATACAGATTCAGCTATCACAAGTTCTTTCTTACCTAGATTTGAATTCTGCCTCTACCTAGTGGCCTTAACTCTGCAGTCTGGAACCTTCCCAAATTAGTGTACTTTCTTTTCTATAGGACAGTCATTCGGTTATTTGAAGTCATCCATCATAGCTTGCTAGGTCTAAACATCCTTGGCCTTCAAAAATTTCCTGTGTGATGCACATTCATTTACTCATTCATCCAGGAAGTAATTTTTGAGTACCTTAAAGGAATACTAATAAGGTGAAAGTACTGTACTAAGTACTAGTGACACGTTGGTGAGCCAGACACCATCCTTGTCCTTACTGAATTTGTAATCTAGTGCAGGAGATAGACAATAGCACTCTGTTACATGTGCATGTACACAAGTATGGGTACTGTATATACACATATACCTATGTCGCATGTATACATGTAGTTTATATAGAAAAGGAAAAGTACGGGGTACTTATAAGAGCATATAATACGATCAGATCTCATTCTCAAAACCCTCACTATCATGGTCATATTATTCTGGAATGATCCCTGTTTGTCAGTATGCCTCATAAAATTACATCCCAAGGAGAGAAATAAACCGAATAAATACTTCAAGTTTGGTCTTGGTTATGGGGGAAACTGTTAGCTCTCTTAATATGGATACCAGGCTTCTGTTAATATAATATAGCGTATGTATTGAGTCTTACCAGTCTTCCCATCAGGCAAGATACTGTAGGTTTCTTGTATGTCAGCTTCTGGTAGGTCAGATGTGCTCAATCTAGTGTTGTCCAACAAAGTTATTTTAAGCTTACTGATGGAATCTTTATTTTTATAAATTTAGACCATTGTTAATAGCCTCTTGTGAAACTGACAAATTCTGATTCTGTTCCTTCCCGTAGAACCACTGCCATGCCACTGGGTAATAAGGGTGGCTGTCCTACATAAGTATTTCCATTGTGCTGGGCATTGTGCTTTAGTGTGTTACACATAGAAGTATTCTTCTTACCCCCATTTTTATCATGGGGAAATTGAGCCACACAAAGGTTAACCAAGTTGCCCAAACTTCCCAGTGAGTAAATGGCAGAGATGAGATTTTGAGCACAAGTAGTATATATAGCTCTAGAGTCCCCACTTTTCTTAGCCAGTTCAGCCTGCTTTAACAGCATACCATAGACAGGGCGGCCTAAACAACAGATATTTCATTTTCTTTCTTTCCTTCTTTTTTAATGTTTATTTAGTTTTGAGAGAGTGAGAGAGCAGGGAAGGGGCAGAGAGAGAGGGAGCTATAGAATCTGAAGCAGCTCCACGCGCCGAGTCGTCAGCAGAGTCTGATGCAGGGCTTGAACCCACGGACTGCCAGATCATGACCTGAGCCGAAGTCAAGACACTTAACCTACTGAGCCACCCAGGAGCCCCCAGACATTTATTTTTAAGTCGTGGAGGCTGGGATATCCAAGATCAAGGTTCCTGCTGATTTGGTTCCTGGTGAGAACCTTCTATCTGTTTCCTCACATGGGAGATGGAGATGGTGGGAGAGGGGGAGGGAGAAAGGGAGGGAAGGGGGGGGGAGGGAGGAAGGGAGGGAGGGAGGGTGAGAGAGAGAGAGAGAGAGAGAGAGAGAGAGAGAGGAACACTAATCCCAGAGCACCTGGATGACTCAGTTGGTTGAGCGTCTAACTCTTGGTTTCGGCTCAGGTCATGGTCTTGCAGTTTGTGGGATGGAGCCCTGCGTTGGGCTGTACTCTGGCAGCAAGGAGTCTGCTTGGGATTCTCTCTCTCTTTCTCCCTTTCTCTCTCTCTCTCTCTCTCTCTCTCTCTCTCTCCCTGTCTCTCTCTCCATCCCTCCCTTCCTTCCTCCCTCTCTCCCTCTCCTTCTCCCTCCCCTCTCTCTCTGACCCCTCTCCTGCTCTCCCACACACGTGTGCTGTCTCTCAAAATAAATAAATAAACTTACAAAAAAAAAAAAAAAAAAGAACACTAGTCCCATCATTGGGAGTTTTTGAGCTTTTGAGGAACCTCTGTACTGTTCTCCATAGTGGTTGTACCAATTTACATCCCCTCCAAGGGTGCAAGGGTTTCCTTTTCATCACATTTTCTCCAACGCTTGTTGTCTCTTGCTTTTCTTCATTTTGGCCATTCTAACAAGTGCGAGGTGATAATTTTGTAACTCTGAATTGGAATTTTGAATTACATTCTTGAATTGGAATTTTGAATTACATTGCCCTGATAATTAGTGATGTTGACTACATCCTCAGGTCCTTGGTAGCCATTTGAATATCTTATGTGGGAAAATATCTATTCAAGTCCTTTCCCTATTTTTAATCAGATCATGATTATTATTTATTGCTATTGAGTTGTAGGAGTTAGTTACATATTTTAGATACATGATCAGATACATGATTTGCCAAGTATTTCATGCATTTTGTAGATTGCCTTTTCTCATCGATTGTTTCTTTGGCTCTGTAGAAGCTTTTTTGTTTGACGTAGTCCCACTTGTGTGGTTTTGTTTTTGCTGTCTGTGCTTTGCATGTCATAGCCAAGACAATATCAAAGGGCTAAGACCAATATCAAAGGGCTTTTTCCGTATGTTTTCTTGTAGGATTTTTATGGCTTAAGATCTTACATTTAAGTTTAGTCCATTTTGAGTTACTTTTTGTGAGTGGTATAAGATAAGGGTTCAGTTTTATTCTTTTGCGTGTGAATATCCAATTTTGCTGGCACCATTTATTGAAAAGACTATCTTTTCCCCATTGAGTATTCTTGGCTCCCTTGTTAAATATTAGTTGACTGAACATACATGGCTTCGTTTCTGGGCTCTCTATTCTGTTTCTTTGGTTTATGTGTCTTCAAAAAAAATTTTTTTTAATGTTTATTTATTTTTGAGAGAGAGAGAGAGAGAGACAGAGTATGAGGGAGGGAGGGGCAGAGAGAGGGAGACACAGAATCTGAAGCAGGCTCCAGGCTCTGAGCTGTCAGCACAGGGCCTGACGCGGGGCTCAAACTCACAAACCATGAGATCATGACCTGAGTTGAAGTCAGACGTTCAACGAACTGAGCCACCCTGACGACTCTTTGTGTCTGTTTTTATGCAAGTACCATACTATTTTGATTACTATAGCTTTGTAGTGTGGTTTGAAATCAGGAATTGTAATGCCTCCAGGTTTGTTCTTCTTTCTGAAGATTGCTTTTGCTATTTGTGGTCTCTTGTGTAGTTCCATATGAATTTCAGGATTGCTTTTTCTTTTTCTGTGAAAAATGCTATTGGAATTTTGATAGGGATTATGTTGAATCTATAGATTACTTTGGGTAGTATGGGCATTTTAATACTATTAATTCTTCCAGTGCACGAACACAGGATATTTTTCCATTTATTGTGTCTTCTTTAATTTTCTTTTACCAATGTCTTATGTTTTCAGTGAAGAGATCATTCACCTCTTTGGTTAAATTTTTCCTAAGTATTCTGTTGTTTTTGATGCTCTTGGGAATGGGATTGTTTTATTTCTTTTTCAGATACTTTGTTGTTAGCATAAAGAAACACAACTGATTTTTGTATGTTTATCTTATATCCTACAACTTCACTGACTTAGTTTATTATAACCTTTTTTTTATGGCATCTTTAGAGTTTTCCATATATAAATCATGTCATCTACAAAGAGACAATTCTACCTCTTTCTTTCTGATTCTGGTGTCTTTGATTTCTTTTCCTTGCCTAATTCCCCTGGCTAGGACTTCTACTGCTATGTTGAATAGGAGTGGTGAGGGTGGGCAGCCTTGTCTTGGGCCTCATCTCAGAGGAAAAGCTTTCAACCTGTCACCATTGAGTAGGATATTAGCTGTGTGCATGTCATTTACGGCCTTTATTATGTTGAGGTACATTCCTTCTATACCCAGTTAGTTGAGAGTTTTTATCATGAAAGGATATTGAATTTCGTCAAATGCTTTTATGCGTCTCTTGAGATGATCGGATGATTTTTATCTTCTTATTCTATTAATGTGATGTATCACATTTATTGATTTGCATATGTTTGAACCATTCTTGCATCTCAGGGATGAATACCACTTGATGATGGTGTGTGATCCTTTTCACAAGCTGTTGAATTCAGTTTGGTAGTATTTTGCTGAGAATTTCGGCATCTGTATTCATCAGGGATATTGATCTGCAGTTTCCTTGTAGTATCTGGCTTTGGTATCAGGGTAATGCTGTCCTTGTCAAATGAGTTTGGAAGTTATCTCTTCTTGAGTGTGTTGGAAGACTGAGAGGGACTGGTGTTAATTCTCCCCTAAACGTTTAGTAGAATTCACTAGTGAAACCATCTGATTTGGGGTTTTTCTTTTGGGGGGGGGGTTTTGATTATTGATTCAATCTTATTTGATATTAATCTGTTTACATTTTCTATTTTTTATGATTCAGTCTTGGTAGTTTGCATGTTTCTAGGACTTATCCTTTTCTTCTAGGTTGTCCAGTTTGTTGGCATGTAACTGTTCAGAGTACTGTCTCTTCAGGTTCTTTGTATTTACATGATATTTGTTGAATGTCTCCTCTTTCATTTATAATTTTATTTATTTGAGTCCTCTCTCTTTTTTCTTGGTTAATGTAGCTAAAGGTTTGTCAGTTTGCTTTATCTTTTCAAAGAACCAGCTCTTAGTTTTATTAATCTTTTGTGATTTTCCAATTCTGTGTTTCATTTATTTCTGTTCTAGTCTGTATTATTTCCTTCCTTCTGCTAACTTTGAGCTTAGTTTGTTCTTTTTCTGCTTCCTTGAGGTATAATATTAGGTTTATTTGAGGTCTTTATTCTTGTATGCACTTGTGACTATAAACTTTCCTCTTAAAAGTTGCTTCTCAAAAGTTTTGGTATATTGTTTTTCTGTTTTCATTTGTCTCAAGGTATTTTTTATATAAAAATTTTTAATGGTTTCTGTTGCACTAAAATAAATGTCAAATCCAGTGTGCTTGTTAAGGTTCTGTGTGATCTTGTCCCTACCTACTTCTGCACCTTTCTCTCATGCTTTTCTCCTTTTTGGTAATTGCACCTTGTGCTACTTTTTGTTAAAAATTTTGCTCTGTATTATATATAGATAGTATTATGGGGCACCTGGGTGGCTCAGTCTGTTAAGCATCTGACTTCAGCTCAGGTCATGATCTTGCGGTTCGTGGGTTTGAGCCCCGCATTGGGCTCTGTGCTGGCAGCTCAGAGCCTGGGGCCTGCTTTAGATTCTGTGTCTCCCTCTCTCTCTGCCCCTCCCCTACTCATGCTCTGTCTCTCAAAAATGAATAAATGTTAAAAGAAGTTTTTTATATATACACAGTATTTCATTATTTAATGTCCCATCCGTTTTTGGATCATTCATCTGAATCTCTGGGTATGGGCTCTTAAACCTCTATTTGCTCAGAAGTTTGTGAGGTCTTTGTTCAGAACTCTTTCTTTACAGTAGGTACTTTAGGTAGTACAGTAGGTACTGGTGTCTTGGGAGAAAGTGTTTGCCTCTTTTCTATCACTAAGCAGTTCTTTCTTATGAAACAATTTAATTCTTAGAAGCAGTACAGCTTCTTGTTTGTTTCCAAGTTGACCAATGAAAATGGTAGCAAGGCAAGTTAAAAACTATGCCTCTTGACAGAAAGCATTTGTATCGGTGGTGTATCTCATGCCGCCTGCCCCTTCCCCCAGTCCTTTTGACTGTATCTACAAGCCTACTCACTTCACACCTTTCTTTTTATTTAAGTGTGAAGGAGGAAGAGATGAAAATATTCCTAAGCCTATTAATTTTTTTTAAGTTTTTACTCATTCTTCATCGTGACTAAAGATACATTTTTTGAGGGTCTGATTGTATCACTTTGTTCCTAAGTGAGTCATCAGAAGTGGGTTGTGGTCATTGGTTTGATTGGTGTTGGCCACATCTTCATCTCCGCTGGAACATACATTCCATGAAGACAGCGCATCTGCTAATTAGCCATGTCAGCGTATGACCTTCTCCTCCTCAGAGTGTCGTAAACTGCACTGCTCCCTCCTGGAGAAAGATTCTATCGCCTGGTGGGCTCTTGTGTCTTCCTTATTGAAAAACAAAGTGAAGGTTGCTGGTACTATTTGAGAGGATTGGTGTTCATCCTTTTCTGAGAAAAACAAAAATGCCTCATTCCTCTGGGGGAAATCTAGTGGCGTGGAGTTCATTCTTCTTTTCTGTAGTTTTCTCTTCTCTTGATATTTTTTTAAATTAATAACTTGTCCTTTTGGTTTCAATATCGCATTCGCCACTTGGAATCCTTTTCTCCCAACTGTCTTCCCTAGATTTAGTCCTTCCTTGGATCCCTTTGTTCTCTGTCATAAGAATAGACAGCTGCTTGTCAGGGCCTTTGCTTTTCCCCTCCAGTGGGGCCATTCTGTTTATAATAGAATAAAGCATTCTGGGTACTGCTTTGAGTGGGAATCTGGAGGAGGGTACCATACACATGCTAGGACAGCGCTTCTCAAACCCTCTACCGTGGAACACCAGTCTCTCTCCTTCCCAAATCTCTTCCTGACTGATGCCAGAAAAAGGAAATAAAGGTATGGAAGAACCAATCTCTAATTTTTTTTTTTTTTTTTAGCTTAAACAGGCAAAATGAATCACCAAATTGCTGTAAAAACTTATGAGAGCCTACTCTCATGTGCAGACTGGTAACAGTCCATGGAACAACCAACTTTCAGTAGCACGGGGTTTTGGATCATTCTTTGGGTAGTACTGCCTAGAGGTCGTTTGATGCATTTGTCTCCATTTTGATCCGCTGTGATTCCTGGACCCTGTGATGCTTTGGTTTTCCATTATCACTAAACCTCCTAGTGCCAGGAGGTAGACCCTACTCCTGAGAGTTGCTGTTTTTCTTTTCTTTTCTTTTCTTAAAGTTTGTTTATTTTGAGAAAGACGGAAACAGCATGAGTGGGGGAGGGGCAGAGAGAGAGGGACAGCGAGAGAACCCCAAGCAGGCTCCACACTGTCAGCATAGAGCCTGATGCCGGCTTGAACCCACGAAGCTGTGAGATTGTGACGGAGCTGAAACCAAGAGTTGGACGCCTAACCAACTGAGCCACCCAGGCATCCCAAGAGTTGCTGTTTTTAAATATCCACTCAACTATGCTCTTTGGTAGCTGCTAACAAGTTCTTCCTTTTCGTTTCTAGATCCCAGCAGCATCTCCTACCTCTGTCCCCAGGGACACATCGTGCTTTGCTTACTTATTCCATTTTTTCCTACTTTTCTTTCATTTTGAAAGCAGTGATACAAAAATTGCTTCAAATTTTATCTAGGTTTTAGTTGTCATTAGACTATACGTTCCAGTAAAGTATAGAATTTATGTATTAATTAATGTCTGTTTCATGGAGATTACTTCCGGGAAAATGAAATGATGGAAAATAATACAGAGATTGCAGCATGGTAATGTGAGGAATTTGGAGAGGGGGTTTAGTTATGTGGCGAAGAGGGATGCCAGGCTGTTTTTGAAATGTCACGTCATCTTATCCACTAAAATTGTTTCTGAGTACACAGTCACTAAAAATTTTGTTACTAATTAAATGAAAGAAGAAGAGAACTAATATTTATTGAGGGCCCAGAGTGTGCTATGTGCTTTATACGTAGTGTCTGTTTTCAGTAAGAATCTTTACTTGACAGCTTATACAGAAGTACCCTGCAGTATCAGAGGGCTTAGTTTATAAGAAGTAATTAATTTAACGAGGTTATAAACCCCCTTGGCAGATGATGATGTTATTGGGCTTAAGCATCGGGCACACTCTTATGCTGCATGATTATATAATGTGGGCACTCAGGGAGAGGCGTGAACTCTGAGTCCTTTGGGGCCCTATTTAATTCATTACTGCTGTGCTAAATAAAAAATTCATCATGCCTCATAAAAGTGCCCAAGTATTTCTAGGCAGTGAACTCAGAATTCACTACCGTGAATACAGATAGTTTATGGAGAATCATTCAAGCCCTGATGGGGGGGCAGGGGGGCAGAACATGAAGGAATCATCGTAACTACATTTTTCAAAGACATCAAAATGAATCTGTGGGCCTAAGAAGATGATCCTGACGTGAGAAAACATTATGAATTATTTGGTTTCTAATTTTACAGTTACATTGGTTTCTAGGAACTCTCTAGCCGTCTGCTAAAAGAGTTATGGAGCCTGCCTTGCTCATTAAGACCTTTGGTTCTGAACCCCAAATGACCTTGTACTACTTTGCATCTCTTTACAGAGATATCACATCGAAACAGAATAGCTAAGCAAACAGAAACCCCAAATACAGTGAGCTTTTGTTTTGTTTCTTCCCCATGTGAGAAAGGCCTCTCTCGATCCACGTTTTATATGAATTATCAGAGACCTTGTGGCCAACTCTCAGAAGCAAAGCCACTTGTATACATAGTTGTATTTCAATAAAACGTGGCCTGTCATGACTCCTCTTAGAGTAAAGGCTGCGTTTCTCATTGCAAGACCCATGCGTTGTGTCCCATGCTTGGAACAGTTTGCGGTTGCCTGTCCGGTTAGTTTGGATATGCTGCAGCTGGGTCATTTGACAGCATTGCAGACAGATGACTGCCAAGAAGGGTGTTCCTCTGTGTTGCAGCATCCTTGTTTCATTGTGCACAAGGGTGGCCTCGTTGACTTGGGGAGTCTTACTGTTGAAGTCCCTGGGCCAACAGACCTATGTAAGCTCAGTCCCTAGAAAAACTTGGGTATCCTAGCCAAGGAGATAGAGAGGTATAGGAGCAGATGAATCTGTCAGGTTTTTTTTGTGTGTGAATGTGTGGCTCTCTCTGTTTGCTGTATGTGTACGTGTTATATGATCTATATGTGACACCGATGGTGTTGCGTGTGCAATGAACAGATACACGGATACCTGTTAATTCCTGGATGAATTTAGGAGAAATTCTGGGAAGAAAACCCAGAATAAGCCTTGCTTATATTCATACCTTAGAAAAAATAGTTTTTAATGTTTATTTATTTTTGAGAGAGAGAGACAGAGCGTGAATGGGGGAGGGTAGAGAGAGAGGGGGACACAGAATCTGAAACAGGCTCCAGGCTCTGAGCTTTCGGCACAGAGCCTGACACGGGGGTCGAACTCACAAGCCGTGAGATCATGACCTGAGCCGAAGTCAGATGCTTAGCCAACTGAGCCACCCAGGTGCCCCATAATCTTTATTTATTTTTGAGAGAGAGAGAGAGAGAGAGAGAGAGAGAGAGAGAGAGAGACACGGAGTGCAAGTGGGGGAGGAACAGAGAGAGAGACACACACACAGAATCCAAAGCAGACTTCAGACTCTGAGCTGTCAGCACAGAGCGCAACGTGGGGCTTGAACTCACAAGCCGTGAGATCATGACCTGAGCTGAAGTCAGAGGCTTAACCGACTGAGCCAACCAGGTGCCCCCATACTTTTTTTTTTCATGATACAGTGACTAAGTCCACGGGAGCTTGCTGTGAACATGCCCCGGTTTTGATGTTTTGGTGCAAATGTCTTTCATTGAAATGTTTGTGTTTCCCTTCTCATTCACCTACTGCTACTTCACGATGCTTTTGTTCATAAAAATATTACTATATAATTATTATGTAATAATTGCCTAATAACATATAATATATATTGTTCACAACCTTTTGCAAGGTACCAGAGAATACCGAGGTAAATTAGTTATCATGTGTTTCTTATCAGGAATTTAAAATGCCCAGAATCATAAACTGTCTTCTGTAACCCCTTTACATTGTTTGTCGAAATGAATTTTGATCTGGATCAAAATGTTGTAGGCCATTTTCCCATTAGTGCAGAGTGTCTATTAAGCCCTAGATGTTCTACCATTTTCTGGTGAGAAGAAATTTTTACTTTGAAGACTCAGTATTTTGTTTGTCTGACTGTTGATGAATTTTAGGGTTCAAGTTACATTCAAACATATATATGTACATAAATTTATATATGAGTGAAAGAAAATGATGAGCTGAGAATTGATTCTAAGCAAATGCTGTTATGTTTTGCCAGTTTTAAATGCCAGTGTACTCAGGGCTAAAATAGCAGTGCTTTTAGAATTTTGAGTACACGTGAAGAATATACCTTTGTGTCTCAAATAGAATCATTTTATATTTTTACAGTATACATGAAAGGCATTGTTGTTAGTATGATTACTGGATTAAAGTATCCACAGTCTGTGTTTCTTTGGAAAATGCTTATAATTTTATGCTGTGATTGCCAAGGTCATGGTTAGTTGGTTTCCGTTAACAGTCAACGTAACTCAAAAACTAGACTTTGAAATGCAGAAGATGATAATTCTTGATTCTTAGAAATCTATTTCATTCATAGAGGCTATTGCAGCAAGTTTTGATTTGGATAAATATCTATGTGAATGAAGATATAAATTTATTTGAACTTCAGCACAGAGGGGCCAAAGGGAAATGAAGCAGAAAGCTTCATGAGATGACTCTTATTTCCTGTTTCCAGCATGGTGAAATATTATGAGAACAGTCTTCTAAATGATGTTGGAGCTTGCAACTTCTCCTTACTGTTCTACTTAATTCTCTAAAGTAGTGAGTAGCTCATGAACTACTTAAGTTAAAGAGCAAGTATTATGTCAGGAAAAGAAATTATAAGTGTTGTCTCTGTGAGATCATGATACTGTTTAAAGAAAACTACTCTTAATCCTGGCTTCCAGAAATGAATTATTAAAATAAGCCCAGTATTAGATTTCCTGAAGATAGTGAAGAATTGAATGTACAAACTTTTTTTTAACAATTTAGGAATAAGTATCCTTGAACAGTATTTAAAAATTGTATTTGAATTACTTACATAGAGTCAGTAAAGGTAATTCCTAATTTCAGTGAAGTTAACTCATCTTTGTATCTCAGTAGATATTGTGAGTTTATATGCAATTCAACAGCTAGGTAATGTAAGTCCAATTCAGATTCCGAAAGATCTACATCTTGTACCGTTTTTTAACAGATTTGACTCTGAGAAAACTTGATTCTGTTTCATACTAGCCGTTAAAAATTCTCTGAGAGGCCAAGTCAATTACAACAGCCACCAGACAGATTTGATTCTTGGTTGATTCCCACCCTCCCCTCCCCATCCAGCATTTTGTTCCTTAGAGTCCATCCTGGACCAGAACAGGATTTCTAGAGAATTTGGTGTGGTCATGTATCTGAAGTTTGAGGTTTGGCTGCAGTGAGGTCCATAATCATTGGAATAAGCAAAACAGCTTAGCCTGACTTCTGATATTTATTGTCAGTTTACCTAAAAGGAAACTTACCTTTTCACCTAAAATATGTTTATGTATGTGTGTGTGTCTAAGTGTAGTTGCCACTATCTGAGACAGGTTTTGTGCCTGTGAATGTTTTTAGTCTTCTAATAGTATACTAAGTTGAAAGGCCAGAAATTCTTGCCAAGAAAGAATATAGTAACCTATGTGAGGGTGTAGGTGAGTATGGGGAATGAAGGTAACACTGAGAAAGCAGAATGATGAGAAAGCAAGCCTGGAGGTGAGTTGCTTCAGAGGCCGGTACAGAGCTGGGACACGTGGGCAATTCAGGAGAGGTGGCCCCGAGTTGGAGACCTGTCGGCACCGGATGTCAGGAATATATTGGGAGGGCAGTGTCACTTGAACTTGAAAGCCAGAGAGTCTAGAAAGAAAATCCCCTGATGGGACCAGAAAAAGAGTTCTAGTTTGGACTGATGGGCGGAGGGAATTGTGGCACCAGAAGTCAGAGGACATGTGATAACATATAAACCCATTGTCCATGTATAATTCCCCAGCTTTTAGAGACTTAAACCCCGAGAACAGTGGGAAATGTGGTTTGGGAACTTTACACAGTGGACAGTGTGTGAAGGAAGGGACCCTGCCCTTTGGAGGAAGGTAATCGCAAAGATGAAAAGACTGGCGTTTCTTGGTTACAGTCCCTAAAAGGAGACAATAGAAATCAGTCATCACAGACTACTGGAGAATCTATTTGGACCTATTTTCTTTACCCAGCAAGCAAATTGGAGGAAGACTTAACTCCGACCATCGCAGAAGTCCGCAGCCTCCCATGTCATTTCTCAGGGCTCCACGAGATCCTTTAACTTTCCTACAACCCTACTTGCTCGTACTCCGTGAGCAGTCACCTTAGGCCTTGAGAGCTTCGTGTGATCTGCGTAGATTCTTCGTGCTCAGTGGCTCTGTTAGTCAGTGCTTTTGGGTTGCTCTGAAACCCTAAAGCAAGTGTTGGCAATGTGCCCAACGTGGCATTCCACTTGTTCATTTATTACCTCGTGGTGGGGAGTGGGACTGGAAGCCACCTGCCTGTCATAGTGTGAGAAATGACAGTGTTGACATTTGCCCCCTTACACACCTGAGGGCACAGGTATCGTCACTCACACCTGAGGAAGGCTTCCTGCTCTTGGACAGTGGCACCAGTGCACAGACTTCAGAGAAAGCAAGATTTGGGCGACTGGTCTTCTAACCTCAACTGCCCAAATGAGGGTGTGTGTTGAATTCTGCTGACAATTAATAGTTGAGCTGTTCCCAGACCTTGGTATGGAAAATCAGAATGAGGACAGCTCAGTGAGAAACAGATTCCATGGTAAACCAGTTTGGAAAACGTAGCATTCAAGATCCTTCTCCAGAATTCCACAATGCACATGATCCTCTGATAAACCCTTTAAAAAGAAACCCATTTCACTTCCTCTAATTCACTGTGACTCTAAATTCAGTTGACTTTGGACCTCATTTCCCCTGAATATCTATTAATGTTCCTTGGCACACAGTATTAAAAGATCAGGTTCTGGGAGGCAGATGCTGGGAGGGCCCACAGGCTGATAGGTAGACACCAAAGAATAAAATCACTGAAAACAAATCTTGTCCTCCTTTGAGCTAAGAAACCTTCATGTGCCTCAGGTAGCCAGCTTCTTTTAGCGGTTTACCTTTCAGAGTTACGAGTGAAATCTATGAATACAACTGTGCCCTGAAAAAGCTATCTTTCTTGTTATCAAATCCTTACATTAGCTGCTTAGGGTTTTTGTTTTTTAATGCTTATTTATTTATTTTTAAGGGAGAGAGGGAGCATGAATGGGAGAGGGGCAGAGAGAGAATCCTAAGTAGTCTCCACACTGTCAGTGCAGAGCCTGACACGGGGCTTGATCCCATGAACTGCGAGGTCCTGACCTGAGCTGAAACCAAGAGTCGGACTCTTAATGAACTGAGCCATCCAGGCGCCCCTAGCTGGTTAGTGTTTTAACCGAGTTGAAGAGTCATTAATTTAGTCTAGTTGTGAGCAGACCAGTCGGATTTGGAAATATTTTGGGGGAGAACAGTTCTTTTAAACTTTGAAAATACTTTTGTGGGTCGCCTGGGTGGCTCAGTTGGTTGAGCGTCCGACTTCAGCTCAGGTCGTGATCTCACAGCTCATGAATTTGAGCCCCACATCGGGCTTTGTGCTGACACCTCAGAGCCTGGAGCCTGCTTCTGATTCTGTGTCTCCCTCTCTCTCTGTCCCTCTCCCCCTCATGCTCTCTTTCTCTCAAAAATAAATAAACGTTAAAAAAAAATACTTTTGTAAAGCTACCAAGTTATTTTTGAGTTGAATTACTGTGTAAGATAGAGTCATCGTGTATAAATGATTGCTTTGAGAAGATAGTTCTGACATGTTGTTGGCTGTATTACTCAGCAAAATTTTCTTCTTCCTGGTGATAACCTTTAAGCACAGTTCCTATTATATCTGAATCAATGACATGTCATTGAATAGAAAGCACAAATGTTTTATTATTTTTTAGTTTTTACATTTTTTGTTTTTATTTAAAATCAGTGTTAACATACAGTGTAATGTTAGTTTCAGGAGTACAGTACAAGGATTCAGCATTTCCATACAACACCCTGTGCTCATCACAGCATGTGCCCTCCTTAATCCCCATCACCCATTTTACCCATCCCCCAGCCTCCCCTCTGGTAACCAACATTTTTTTATCTATAGTTAAAAGTCTGTTTCTTGGTTTTCCTCTCTCTTATTCCCCCCTATGATCATTTGCTTTGTTTCTTAAATTCCACATATGAGTGAAATCATGTGGTGTTTGTCATTCTCTGACTTATTTCACTTAGCATTATACTCTCTAGCTCCATCCATGTTGTTGCAGATGGCAAGATCTCATTCTTTTTTATAGCTGAATGTATATTCATTCATCAGTTAATGGACATTTGGGCTCTTTCCATAATTTGGCTCTTGTTGATATTTGCTATAAACGTCAGGGTTCCTGTATCCCTCTGAATCAATATTTTTATATCCTTTGCGTAAATTCCTAGTAGTGCAGTTGGATCATAGGATAGTTCTATTTTTATCTTTTTGAGGAACCTCCATACTGTTTTCCAGAGTGGCTGCACCAGTTTGCATTCCCACCGACAGTGTAAGAGGGTTCCTTTCTCCGCATCCTCGCCAGCACCTGTTGTTTCCTGTGTTATTAATTTTAGTCCTTCTGACCGGTGAAAAGCACCCATATTTTAAAATATTTCCAAAACATTATTTACTTCCAGGTATAAAGACATTCTGACACATTATTAGTGGGTCTTCTACCCCCAATTTCCTTCCTCCAAAAATTTTTTTTACAGATTTCTGCTTAATTTACAAATATGGTTTGTTTCATTCGCAGAGGCCAGCAAGCTTGTTATGTCCTACGTAGCAGCAGTTTGTGGAAAAGGAGCAGAAGTGAACCAAGTCAAAGAACAGCTTTTACAGTCCAATCCAGTCCTGGAAGGTAGGATTTCCTGTGTACACTGGGTCAGTGTGACTTGAACAGTAGATCCAGCCTGCAGGGCCCTTCAGGTACCTGGTGGGCTGGGAGGTGGGCTGCAGGGGAAGAGGAAGGAAGAGATTCAGGCCCTGACCTGCCAAGCAAGTGAGCTGTGTCCTAAGAACTCTTGCCTTCAGGTGCTTCCAGGAGGAAACCGTTCACTCATCCCAAAGGAGCTTTTCCACTTACAGTCACTTTTTTCCGTTTCAATTTTTATTTGACTCACTTTGACTTTGCCTAAAAATAATCAACTGATGTTTGCATTTGATTTGATGGCTAGGAAAAACTTGGTGAAAAAGAGCAGCGTGAGCACAGTGCTATTTTATCATTCAGGATAGCATACATGAATGCTTGTTTCTTTTGTTAGAAAGACTGTGCCAGAGAAACAGCTAAAGAATAGTTTTTTTTGAGGGTCACAGAAAGTCTAAACCTGACTTTAGAGTTCAGATTCTATGGTTGGCCATCTGTGTTAGTCAGGTTGGGCTGCCATAACAAAATACCAAAGGCTGGGTGGCTTAAATGACAGGAATTTATTTCTGGACTTCAGGAAGCTCAGAAGTCCAAGATCAAGGTGCTGGCAAAGTAGGCCGCTTGGCTTACAGGTGGCCACCATCTTGTTCTGTGCTCACATAACCTTTTCCTTGCGTGTGGCGGTTGGGGGCAGGGACCCTGGCTGGCTCTTGACCTCATCTAACCCTAAATACTTTCCAAAGGCCCCAGCTCCAAATACATTCACATTGAGGGTTAGGGCTTCAACATAAAAATATACATACATTTAGCTCATGCAACCATCAGAAAAAGCCAGAGGTGAGCCCCTAATGCCATGGAAGTTGGCATAAAACATAGGTATAAACCATTCTTTGCTTTGGAAACAATAAATCAGTCTTTCCCTATTGATGGCAAGCCCTTAATGTTGCTTTATATTGTAAGCATGTCTTTGTTATCACTTAATACAGTTTTTGGGATAGAATGGGTTGTTTCTCAACCTCATTTGGGACTGGATCAGTCTCTACTACGGAATGCTGTCCTGTGCATTCACTGGAAGACATTTAGCCGCATCCCTGGCCTCTACCCACTAGGTGCCAGGATCACCTCTGCCCCCAGTCATTGCCATTGAAAATGTCTCCAGACATTACCAAATGTCACCTGGCAGGGAAGGGTCAGAACCATGCCTGGTTAAAATCTTTGGTCTAGAAGAGTAGGTTGGCTCGACTCTTTGTTCAAAGTCATGGAGGGTCAAGGCTTAACAGGGATTAAAGCAGAGCTGCTTTGGGGTGAGTCGGATACCCCCTCCCCAGAGTGGAGGGACAGAACCTTGCCTGTTGTCTTTATTTCCTAGACCCAGCCTCTCCTTCCTGCTTTATTCCAAGGAGATACCAGGCATCTTTATCCCTGCAGAAAGTGAAATAAGACTACTGAAAATGCTTTAGCCTGTGAAAAGCAAAGGCTGAAATATCTATTCCATTGTCACTGACCTTTCTTCCTCGTCAGTACCTTAATGAATAAAGAAGCTATTATAGAAAGTGCTGTTATCTTCATTTTATTTGGCTTTCTGTTTACTTTGTCTTTTGCTTTTAAGTGAGAGTGATATACATGTATTTCTGTATTTGTTTACTTTAAGAATGCTGTGATATAAAGGAGAAGCACTGTGGAATGCTCTAGCTTGCATCTGTGATTAGAATCTGACTCTTTATTTGATGGTATTTGGAACTAGGCCCCAGCGCAGGAAATGGAAGAAATGTCTGCTGTGGGCATGTATTATCTTTTATGGGAATGCTTTACTTTTTAACTGGAACTGCTACTGTAAATGAACATTTCAAACAATGAACTTAAAAAAACAATTGAGGAATGTGTCTCAAGTGTTCTATAATGAAACACTTGTTTTTGATCCTGTGGCTCACAATAAAAGACCTTAGTGTTTAGCGCTGTGTGTGCAGCTCAGATTTGTTTGATGAAAAGATGGTTTTATGGTGTGCAAATGGCGCCCTGAATAAAGTTTTTTTGAAGCAATTCCTTCACTTGCCCTTGACCTTCAGACCACAATAAACTGTCCTTTATACATCAGCATCTCAAGTTGGACTTTGGGCTATGCAAGTTAGTTAAGTTGGCAGGCCTACATGTTCACACTCACCAGGAAGACCAGCCTGTGCAAACATGAACGATGTCATGGTCTTCATGACAACTAGAGCAGCGCTCTGCATTTTCAAGGTTGCATTTATGAATGCCTCTCAGCTGGTGGTAGACATGGATAATGATCCGATTCTCTTCAGTTAGCATCCTCTTTGGAGTATTTCCTGTGTGCAGGTTTCCCCGCTCAGTAGAGCATCTCAGCTTATTTTCTACTGAAGAGAGAACTTGGCATCTGGGACCTGCCAGGCGGTTCCCGCCCCAAGCAGAATCTCTGATACAAAGAACTTTCCCTGTGTTGACTTTGTACATTTTGTCTTAAGTGAGCAGGAACCAACTATTTTTAAAAAATCAAAAACCTGAAAAAGCCAGCTAACATGAAATAGAACTCATCAGGTTTGGTTACTGAATATCCCAAGTGAACTTCGACTTTATTATTTTTCTAAATGTTTATTTTTGAGAGAGAGAGAGAGAGAGAGAGAGCCAGAATGAGTGGGGGAGGGGCAGAGAGAGAGAGAGAGAGGGAGACAAAGAATCCGAAGCAGTCTCCGGGCTGTCAACATAGAGCTGATGCAGAGCTCGAACTTGTGAATCGTGAGATCATGATCCAAGCTGAAGTCGGACGCTTAACTGACTGAGCCACCCAGGCGCCCCCAAATGAACTTCAACCTTAAACACAGGTCTGCACCTAGATCATGTGACTGCTTTCAAAACTTGGATCAGCTTTTAACTCTTAGTAATCATTTGAGCTCTTGTTACTCTTTTCTTCCCTCCCTTTAATTTAATGCACTTATGGGGGCGTTTCCAGGGATTTGATGCCTGGCCTCTTAATCCAAAGATTTGTTTCGGGTTGCCATCTCACTGTGTGCTCTTCAGTCCTTGCTAGCTGCAGTGGGCCCATGGATCCTAGTAATAGCCTGGGGGTGGGGGTGGGAGCGGGGGTAGTAATGGTAGAAATGCAGAATTTCATGCCTACCTCCAGGCCCACTTAACAGGATCCGCAGGTGCCTGTTTGCACGTTGAGGTTTGAGGTATACTGCTGGGCTTCCAGAGCATCAAAGTGGGATCCCTCTGCTCTTACACCTTATATTTATCCCATGTCATCCTCAGATTAATTTGCCCCTCCCTTGTGCGAAAGCTTGGTGAAACACCCCTTTCTCCTTATGACACTATGAGCCAGAGGTATTGAACAGGATCATTCTGTGCCTGAGTGGCATCAGCCTGTGGTTCTTACACTTATGTGCCTTCATTTTCTTAAAAGGGACCCCTATGGGAGGTTGGGCTCCACACAGCAGCTAATGTTGGAACAGACTTGGATTCTGCGTTATGGGCCAGTTTGGTGTTTTTTCTTTTCTGGAAAGTTTTACTTAGGTCTGATGGATGTGGACTAATGAAACTATGTAGCATTTTTAGCCTATTGGAAATGATGTTAGTTTCCAAATCTCTTACTCTTTCTGTGTTTCACAGTTATATATGTAATCACATTGAAATAGATTTGTTTTAAAATTAATGAAAATTCAAGTTTATTGTGCTTTTTTTCCATCTGGGAACCTCATCAAGTTCCCCAGAACCTTTGATAATATTACGTAGATGTCTCTGAAATAACCTTATTCACCGATGAAAATAGTGGAAGAGAATATAAGCCATTTTTGCCAGCCACTCAATTGACTGCTCTCAAAGCGGTAAAGGTATTGAATTATACAGGATTACGGTTATAGTAATATTTGAAAAAATTCCATGAATCAGAGAAATGACTCTCTTTTTTCTGTGAACTTATGATAAGAGATGGTAGATATAACAACTTTTTTTTGAATCTTTTTTTTTTTTTTTTTTTTTTGACGCGTTAGCAACTTCTTAAGACTTCTGTTAAGTATGTTTCTATGGGAAGTTTGGACGGAAATGTCATGGCTACAAGTTGTATTTTCTAGGATTTATAGCTGTCAAATATTCCATTCGCTTTAAACTGCTGCTTGAAATTATTTTTCTGTCAATTTTACCCACGCATCTGTTTCTTTCTTACTAGCTTTTGGAAATGCCAAGACTGTAAGGAATGACAACTCCTCTAGATTTGTAAGTATTTGTATAAGCATAAGTGTTAACACTAATATTTAGGTCATGTATGTTTAAACAACCAGTAGATGTTTAGTGTTTCTTCTTATACACATTTGAAAAATGAGAACACCATTGCTATTGAGACATAGAAAGCTCTATAAGGCCTATTTTTGCCTTCTGGGGTTTTTCTTTTTAAATCTTCTTGGATGACAGCTATTTCTTTCATATTTTCTTTGTCTTCTATCATACAACCCCGTGGGCAATTTAAATGAGGCTATTTATTTATTTTAAGGAGGCTCTGTGCCAATGTGGGGCTCGAACTCACGACCCTAAGATCAAGAGTCGCACGGTCTACTGACTGAGCCAGCCAGGCGCCCCTAAATGAGGCTATTGAGAATAACTCTTTACTTACCTGAATTTTGGTATTTAGAAATCACCATTAAGAATCAGATTAAATGAAGTAGAAGGAAGGATAAACTGGGTGTCAAGCTTGTATACTCTACAGCTTTTGTCCTTTATTCAAGGGACTGAAGAGGATGGAAGGGCGTACTAGAACTTTATAGAAGGAAGGTCATTAGGTTTGACGACCAACGGCAGGGGATGGGGAGGGGGACTGGATGGTCAAAACTGCCGCTAATGGATGTTTTGGCTTTGGCTGAGGCGGGAAATGCTAATTCCAGGAATACAAGCCTTCCTGGCCTCACGCCCCAGCACTCTGCAGCACGTACTATGCACCGCGGCCCGCTGGGGTCTCTCCAGCTGTACACGTGCTGTCCTGTGTTTGGTCGTTATGGGGACACAGGCACTGCCTGGTGGCAGCTGGGAGATACATGTTGAGTGTGATGGTGACATTTTTAAATTGGCCCCCTTTTTCTATAGTTTAGCCAACCGTATCCATTTTATAATAAAAGGTCATCTACTTTATAAGCTCTCTTCTCATATACATGGGACCATTTGGGGTGGTTTTTGTGCCTCTCTGTCGGAGACTCTTCCTGCCCTTTCTCCCCCACTACTTTTAGCCTCCTTTTTGCTTTTTTCTGGTTCCCCAGTGCTTAAGGCAAGACAGTGACCTCAGGCAGAGGTAGTTTTGATAGTTCGGAAAGTGGAAGGCTGTGGTTCCCAATTCTAGTGCCGAGAATTTTTTCCGTTGGATTAGCCCCCTTACGTTGCTAAAACTGATTGGAGCTGGGCCTTCTCCTGTTGTGGTAACATGGCTAATCTCTTTATATAAATAGAATTAGAAGCAAAGTGTGGGCAGATAGAAGTAATTCCAATAAATCAAGCTCCCTTATGGAGGCTTTATTTTTGCTGTTTGCAAATTACACATATACATTTTTAAAAGATTTCTAAACATATTTAGTTTCAGACCATAAAAATGCAGAAAACTATATTGCTTAAAGTGTCATTACTACTTTGTGATGTTTGAAATCGAGCGAAAGGCTTGGCAGGTGATTTGGCTTAATAAGTAACTTCAGAAAAATCCTATTATAATATGGGTATTAGGATATGAGATTAATACTTGATTATAGGCTAAATCATTTCATGCCCAGTTTTTAGTAATTTCTCTGCTTTGTAGCCTGTGACTTGACCAGTAATATACTGAACTCCATGTTATGATTGGATAGTAGGACTCTGCTATATTTCAAGTCCCTACTCTATATAACTGTGGCTTATGTATTATACATTTATACTCCAAGGGAATTGCGTTTCCTTTGACCGTGTTTAATGGGTCAACCTAGAATGAACTTCTTGCTCTCTTCCCTGAGCAGTGTGATAGAAGCCGAGGTCGTGTACTTATGCATGCTTGTCGTAGCTGCCATAGTGGAGTGCTTCTCAGTGCGCCCCACCCAAGTGCCTCTAGTTGGATAGATTGAACTTCTACTAAGAAAGTGACCCAGCGTTTTTGAAAAGAGAATCACTCTTCCCAACCAAGGATTTCAGAGGAGGGAAGAGGAGTAATAGTTGAGTGTCTACTATCTGTAGAGAGCCAAGCTGGGCACTAAGAGGAGAGAATCCACAGGGTCAGGAAAATTCCATTACCAAACCTCTCATTCCGTAAGGATAGAAAAACCCATGCAACATATCCATTTGTTTGAAACCTCTGTTGTTTTTTTAAACACAGTTAAGCATAGGTCTCCCTGTATCTCCTCTTGGAGCCTTCAGACCTTTCCCTGTTGGCATCCAGAGTGACCTTTATAAACTTAAGCCTCATCACTTCCCTGCTGAAAGACCTCAGTGGCTTCCTCTTGGACCCGGAATGCAGTACAGGCTCCTCCAGGAGCTTCCCATGGCTGCCTACATCAGCCAGGGCTTGCTCCACCCTGCCCTTGCATGCCCAGCCTCGGTGGCACAGGCCCTTGTGACTGTCTGGAGTGCTGAGCGCCTTCTTGCTTAGATCTTTGCACTTGCTGGTCCGTCTGCATGATGTGCTTGTACCCAGATCATTACACAGCTGCCATCTTGTATCATTTCGATCTCACCTCAAGTGTCACTTCCATGATGCTTTTTATAGATTCTGACTTCATCCTGTTTTTGTTTTTTTCGGGCATTCATTAGTCTCTGGAATTATTTTTTTTTTAACGCTTATTTATTATTGAGAGACAGAGAGAGACAGAGCATGAGCAGGGGAGGGGCAGAGAGAGAGGGAGACACAGAATTTGAGCTGTCAGCACAGAGCCCGATGCGGGGCTTGAACTCACAAACCGCGAGATCATGACCTGAGCCAAAGTCAGATGCTTAACCGACTGAGCCACCCAGGCGCCCCGTCTCTGGAATTACTGTATTCACTTTCTCGGTTTCTCTCTGATCATGGACCTTAGAGAGTAGGGGCCATGGGAGCAAGTACTCCAGCCTTCGTATTCACGGTGGTGGCCCCACAGTGCCTGGCGCCATAGTAGACACTCAGAAATCATTGATGAATAAATACCTATTTTTAAGAAGCTTATAGACTTAGTCCGAAAGAATGAACATGTCTAAACGTGTTGTGTTTATAACACAACACATAAAATAGTAAGTTTCCCATGAAAGGTACAGGTTGCATTTTATGGAAGTTCAGAATTGAGAAGCTGGAGGAGTCTGGGGCAGGGGACAGTTCTTAGTGGGCCCGTAAGATTGAAATGTGCCAAAACTGAGTAGAAAGCAGGAAGAGCTGGCGGCACAGTATGGGGAAGCTGAGGGGAGAGACCAGAGAGGATCTGCACTTGTCCGAGTTAGTGGCTGGATGAGGGGATCGGTGAAGGGAGCTGGGGGCCAAAGGCCTGGAAGGATGGGTCGGGGCCTCAATTGGAGGGCTTGGAGTTTCAGGTTCAGGTCTTGGACTTTATTTTCTAGGCAGTGGGAAGTAATTGGTTTTCTCTGAGTAGACTCATGACATGCTCATGGGAAGAATGCCATTCCAAGATCATCTGAATTCTCTGTGCTGCCCATTAGTTTATTCCTGGTCAGCTTCCTTTTCCATGCTCTGCAGTGTTTAGTCTACTGTCTTCAAACCTCCTATCCTTTACTCTGATGGTGTTATGCTTACTTCATGGAAATCATTATCATCATCGTCTTCCTCTTCCTCCTCATCCAAGTCCTCAGCTTTGGTGCCTCATCTGGCCCTGTATCTACATAGATACCCTCCTGTCACACTGGGAGATTCTCAACTCCTGTCTTGCACTAATCCCTCCACCTGTGCTCTAGATCTGGTCACTTCCTGTGTCTAGGAACCACCCTCCATCAAAATCACCCCCTCTCATATGGTCAGCCTCTGACTCTCCTATGAAGTTATGGTTTCTCCCTTCCTTTGTGTCTGCTGCCATCATGGAGGGCATAACTGATCACTAAGTTGCCTGGGCCACATTCCTGGACTTTTTAATCATTGCCCCTGTCTTGTGTTAACCTCGTATGTCCAACCGGGATCCGTCATTGTGACTCTCAACTCTATTTAATCTTCCCTTTATCGCTACTGCTGCTGAAAGTCACCAACATTTCTCCCATGACTACTGTAACTTCCTATCAGCTCTGTCTGGTTTTGTTCCTTTCAGTCCATTCCACATTATCTAGGGTGATCTTGCAAATAGGCAGGTCTGATCATGACTTCCCTGTTTAGGAATGTTTATTGACAGGACTTTGCTGTCAGGTGAATGTTCTGATGCCATGATATGCTCCAGCGTCCCTCACCATCATCATGGATGCCGATTCTTTTTTTTTTTTTTTTTTTTAATGTTTATTTATTTTTGAGAGAGAGAGATAGAGCACGAGTGAGATGGGGTCAGAGAGAAGGGGAGACATAGAATCCATAGCAGACTCCAGGCTCAGAGCTGTCAGCACAGAGCCCGATGCAGGACTCAAACTCACTAGCTGTGAGATCATGACCTGAGCCGAAGTCAGATGCTTAACCAACTGAGCCACCCAGGTGTCCATGGATACTGATTCTTATGCCTGCTCCTTCCTGCTCTCTCGCCTCCTTGCTGCCTTACTTAACCCTGATACTTAGCATTTAAGCTAGGGTCGACTTCACCATTCATCCCCCTTTCTTTGTGTCCCTGACCCACCGTAGGATCTATCTCCAGACACAGAAATCTCCTCGTTACCTACCTCAATTCCCCTCAGGCTGTAAGTTCCTTGAGGGTGGGAACTGTGCTCACTTTTTTCCTTGTGTCTATGTTAGTATCTAGGAAATGCTTAATAGGCATTTGCTTAATGAATAAGAGAAGACTTAGGACAGGTGACCCTTGACAATGAAGAAAGAAAAGGGCGAGGGAGCATATATAAGCTAATAAAAAGTCACAGATTGCATTGTTGACTGAGTGCCATGTGATCATGTTTCTTCCCCCTTACTATGATTTTGAAAACAGAAGGAGTTAAAGTGGTAATTCTTTGGGAGAATTATTTACAAGCCATCTATGTGACTATTACTAAAGTAGAACATGAAACAAAAGGACCACTTATTAGATCAACAATCCCTTTTCCAAACAAAAAACAGCTGTCCGGGTTACTCTGTTATACTTGTTACTCTTTAACTAGATAGTTATAGACCAGTTCTTTAAAAATCATAGTATGAAACTCCATGTGTGTTTCTGTGTGTTTAAAATACCATCTATAAAATGTAATAGGAACCTGGGATATATATATTGCTGTATAATCTAGATCAAAAACCAAAGAGAGTAATAATGATCAGTCTTTGATTCTGGATTGGCCACACCATATAATCATGCATTTCATTTGAGTAGATATAAAAACAGTATTTTATGTGTTCCATTTTATCCACTATCCAGTATGCTTGGGAGTTTCTTAGCCATAGCTTAAAACCATTTTGCTTATAAAAGTGAAATAATTTATATTCCCGACTAGTGCATATACAAGGAGTACTGCCTTTCCCCAGTTTTTATTCTTGAATTGAATATACACACACACTTCAGAGATTTGAAACACGTATCTGAAATGGAAAAGTCACATGTTGCCTAAGAAGATCTATTCTTAAATTAGCAACATGATATGTTAGCTTTGAGCTAATGGGGTATTTAGTATGAATTATTTATGGAGGCATATTGTTAGCCTCATGGTTACATAAATTGTCTGTTAATTACATTTAAACAAATGTATAAAGGGCTTAGTATGCTATTTTCTGAGAAGATGTGCTGACTGAATATTTTGAGGTCAACTTGAAACTCACAAAGTCTTTCTTTGGCAGGGCAAATATATGGACATTGAATTTGATTTTAAAGGCGATCCACTGGGAGGAGTGATAAGTAACTGTGAGTATTTTACTTGAATCCTTTCAAAGAAGTTCAGAATAGCAAAACATATATTAGAATATTTTAGATACTTGAGTCTTTAAGAGATAGATATAAGAATACGATTTCTTTTTCTTAGACAATGTGTTTCAGACTATGTGTTATGTTAGACTGTGATTTCAGATTGTTTTAGCATGTCTAAATCTTTTTTAAAGACCACTTAAAGTCTTTGTCTTTGAAAATCTTTAAAAGTTTGCTAAAGAAATAAGAATTAGTCCAACCGTATTTTAGATTCTTTAGGTCTTTAAGTTAATTATTTAACAAAAAGGATCCTGCGATGGTTCATTTCTTTAACAAAATTATTTCATGATTAAAAATAGAATATAAATATGCGGCACCTGGGTGGCTCAGTCAGCTAAGCATCTGATTCTTGATTTCAGCTCAGGTCAAGATCTCACAGTTAGTGAGTTCAAGCCCCTTGTCAGGCTCTGTGCTGTGTGCCTGGAGCCTGCTTGGGATTCTCTCCCCCACCCCCACCCCCCGCCCCTCTCCCACTAGCATTCTCTCTCTTTCTCTGCTCTCAAAATAAATAAATAAACAGTTAAAAAAAATAAAATACAGTTTTTTTAATTTAATAACTTTTTAGTAACTTTTTGGGTAACATTTCTTCAATAAAATGAGTGGACCTGTACTTCAGATTTTATTGTGGGAAATTTTGTTTGTCTTGGTGTAATTAGATAATTAACATGTAATAAACCTGGTAGGAAAAACTACAGATTTATTAGCCTCCCTTAGTCATGATTAGTGATTATGGAAGTGAAATGTCCTTGTCAAAGGTGAAAAAATGAACAGCCCCAGGTCCAGAGTTTTCTAAAGTGGGCGTGATTGTTGTAAATATGGCCCCTTCTCCAGTGACTTTGAACCTGCAGTACGTACAGCACTGCCCTCATATTTCTGCTCGTATTGATTTAGTAGTTGCTTCATTTGGAAAATAGGAAATGACAACTTAGGGTTTGTGCACTTCCTCCCGGAACCACAGCCTGGTTATCCTCTTGAATCCTTCTATGTTTTTGAGGCCGCACCACTGAACCTCCCATCACCGCTGGCCTCCTCACCACCTATTGGGATTGAAAAAATCTAAGTTTGCACTAGAAAAAAAGGTAATAAATTGACTCAGGTGTCCAAAACAATGCCCTTTAGATTTGTTATAGCAGTGGCATTCTTCCTTCAAATGAGATTGTATGCCGAGCCCCAAATAGGAAATAGAGGAAACAAGATCTGATCTGGTAAAGAAGATGAGTAGCCAGAACCCCAGAACGCCTCTGGGGGCCCCTGAGATCTTTGCTGGTGAACTCGAACCAGAGGAATGCCATTTGAAAATTAACATTTTAAGTGATTTGAGGAAAATGTGTAGCTGATTTTTTGTTTTTAAGTTTTTAAATCACATTTCAGAGAGAAACCTAGGGGTAGGGTTTCCTTATCTTTGTGTGTGTGTGTGTGTGTGTGTGGTTTTTTTTTTTTTTTTTTTAATGTGGCAGAGGGATATGTTTTTTAAATGTTTATTTTTGAGAGACAGAGCACAAGCTGTGAAGGGGCAGAGAGAGGGAGGAGACACAGAATCCGAAGCAGGCTCCAGGCTCTGAGCTGTCAGCACAGAGCCCGATGTGGGGCTCAAACTCACGAACGGTGAGATCATGACCTGAGCTGAAGTCGGACGCTTAACTGACTGAGCCACCCAGCCTCCTCTAGAGCTTCCTCTCTTTGAAACAGTGGGATTGAAGTGGAGGAATTCTATGGTTCTTCCCGTTCCCACTGTTCTGTAGTTTTTACATAGTTTGATTTTCTATTTTAGTTTCCCCTTTGTGTGCCATACATTGGGATTAAGCCATATTTTTAAAAATATATACTTGTCAGAGAAACGTTTGAAGAGAATCTTTAATGTGAAATGAAACTGGCTGCTTAGGTTAAATGGCTTTATGTCAAATATGGAAACAAAAAGTATTCATGCAAACCATATATGATGTAACCAGAAGCACTGATGACCACCCTTGTAAGCTTTCCGCACAACGTCTGGTGGCTCATGATAGCTGTGAAGGAAAAAGGATTTGACCCGGTTTGAAGACCACCATTTCAAGGAATGCTTAATTTTTATTCTGAAAGATATTTATATATCTTTAGCACTTTTTACAAGACAGATGAACTCTAGTTATTAATTTAACAATACCCTATTTTTAAAATGAGGGTAATAATCTAAACATTGTGGAATGACTGAATCAAAATTGCTTTTGAGGACTCTAGGAAAATATTTAAGGATTATTGTGTTGTAAGTATTAGAAAGTAACTTAGGTTTTACATTTTGAAGAGTATGTTCCAAACAGAAATGTCTTCCTGCCCCTGATTCTTGCAGTATCCATGGAGAATAAATATTAAACACTCATTTCATCTCCAGTTAAGATTAATATATCCTCATGAATGGATTTTTTATGGTGTTCGTTACCATTTGTTCCCACAATGAAATTAGATGGAAATTTGTGGTAGTGGGAACACCCTGTATTTTAGAGTACCCTTTGCTTCAGAAAGGAAAGGACTACATGCGTGTTAAGAGCAGGAAATTTCACCCTATGTACATAGAGCACTGACTCATAGGTGGTCAGTGGGAGTTGCTGTCTCCTGGCTTCAGGGGTGTAAAGCAATGGGCAAACTCATTCTTGTTCTCTCTAAACTGCCAAAAGTTAGCTTCTTGTAGTCCAGAAGAGAGGAAAAAATTTGCCATTTTGTGGGAAGTCTGTTTTGCCTCACCTTCCAGCAGCCGTGTAGTAACGGTGTAGATCATCGTTGGTTGTACTTAATACCTGGAGGAAGACACGTGATCAGCCAAGCTAGTTGGGCTCCCTGTGAGTGGAAGAGAAAGCCCCATGACTTACTCTCTCTTTCTAGAAGAGGGATGCTTGAAAACCTGAGTCTTGAACTCGCCTGACAACTGTATCTCTAAGGTTACTATTGTTAGGCAAGGGGCATAATGGAAATAGAAAATGGCACCCATGCTTCAGTAGGGAAGATAAAATGTGGAAGCAGAGTTAGCACATCTTATTTTATGAGGTAGTATTTCTGCTACTTTGTTAATGCTTGTAGGTGTCATACGATTTATACATTTGTGTTTGAAGATTTTGGACCTAGTGTTATGAACTAGAAACTTCTGGCAACCTGTTGCTTTAATTAATAGTCTAGGTACTTTCTTATAGCTGTGGCACTTGATGGCAGTTTTCACTGTGAAGAAAATGTGAGAAAAGTCTGGAGGGATTTTATCTCCTAAAAGAAGAATAGCACTGATAGATATGCTGTAAAAAAGCCTTATGTTTCAGGTGTGCATATATACTTGTCCTTATAGTTTAAGGACAGGAGGTATGGCTTTCCTGTTCACAGGAGTGTATGAAGAGCTCGTGTAATATCTGACACACAGCAGGTGCTCAGTAAATCCAGAACTGAAGATGGAATTGGTTAAATATAGGCAGGTCCTACCTTTCCCTACTTCATTATTTGGGGCATATCTATGAGGCTACTTGAGCAACTCTTATCATGTGGTTTCTCATGTCTAAACAACGAGACAGTAAGTTACTTATTTCTCTGTGTCTCCCAGTTTTTCATCTTTGAAATGTGGTAGTAAGAGTCCCGATCTCATAGTGTTGTGAAAAGGTGTAAATTTTTTAACATCTGAACTCTTTTAACAATGCCTGGCACCTAGTAAACATTCAGTAAATGTTTACTTTTTCTCGTTATTACATACTTACTTTCTTGTTGTCTTTAGCCCCTAGCCAAATATATGTCCTATACGGACAGAGACTTAGTTTGTGTGGTTCATTGCTGAATGACACCAACCAAAATAGCGTCTGACACCTAACATATATTTCTTGAATTAATTAATAAACGCAAGCACACAGGAAATAACAGGTGATATCGCTGTGACATAGACAGATTTATCAAGAAATAAAGCTCCTGCTTTATTGGGTAATTTTATCTGGAATATTTAAGACAATTTTTTATTGAGATATAATTGACGTACAGCATTATGTGAGTTTCAGTGTACAACATAGTGATTTCAAATAAGTATTGCTAAATGATCACCACAATAAGTCTAGTTAGCATCTGGCCACCGTACATCGTTACAGATACTTTTCTTTCCTGGTGATGAGAACTCTTAAGGTCTGCTCTCCTAGCAACTTGCAAATATGCGGTACAGGATAATTAGCTATAATTGATATGCTGTGCAGTACATCCCTATGGCTGACTTATTTTATATATCTGAATATTCTATGCTATTCATTTTTAAAGGCTTTTTCTAAATCCCAGAAAGGCAACAAAATTATTGGTATTCAAACTTCATCTGTCACTGCCTTCTCTTTTTGGCTTGAGAGAAATACTATCCTGTGAATTATGAAGGAAGGCAAATACTGAAATTAGTTTGTTGCCCACTTATTAATCCACCCCAAACTTAGTAGGGTGTGAAACAATGGCCCTGTCATAGGCCGTTGGACTCTGGGGATCGAGAATTCAGGTAGGGCACAGTAGGGTTGGCCTGTCTCCCTGATACGTGGGACTTCAGCTGGGAAGACAACTGGTTGGGTGTGACTTGCATGAGTGGATGTGGAGTGGATGTTGGAGTCTTCTAGCAGCTTGATCATATGTCACATGTCAGGCTCCTGGGCTAGGATGATTCAAAGCATGTGCTGAACTGGGACTGTTGACTGGAGCCACCTACATGTGGCCTTGTGTGGTGTGGGCTCTCACAGGTGGCTAGGTTCTGAGAGAGAGTGTCCCAAGAAGAAACATCCTGCAGTAGTCTGAGAGATCATACAGTGTTACTTCCACTGTACTTTATTAGGTCAAAGTAGGCACAAGCTTGCCCAGAGTCAGAGGTGAGGCACGTAGGTCCCACTTCTCAATTGGAAGAATGTCAAATGATTTGTCACCGTTTTGTTTTAATAAGCTCCAATCTGATAGATTTTTTTCAGGAATGGTTACAATAATTTCTCACCTTGTGTCTACACCCTTGAGCAGTCCCCTGTCTCGGTGACTCAGGGTTTGGCCATGAGTGTTGTTTTGGTCAATGGAACAATAGTAGACGTGGCACAACCAGAGACTTGAAAGTTGGTTCCTTACTGGAGTGTGTCCTCCCATGCTCCTCTTGGGAACCCTCTCATTACCACCATGTGGGTGAACCTGGGCTAGTTTGCTGGATGGTGAGAGACCACGTGGAATGTACCACCAGACATATGAGTGAGGGCACCTTAGATCAACCAGCTGCCTGCAGACCACCAGCCTATGAGCAAGCCCAGGAGGGATCAGCCAAGCTGGCTCAGACCAGAACTGCGAAGGTGATGCTCAGACTCATGAACTGATAAATGGTATTATTAGTTCAAGCTGCTAAGTTTGGGGAAAATTTGTTATGTAGCAAAAACTAACTGATGTAGTGGTCTAATAGACAATCTACTTTCCCCCACCCAGTTTGGAATCCTGAGAAATAGGCACAGGAATCACTTTGGAGAGGATGCAGCTTTCTTACTGTTAGAGGCAAGGTTGAAGAAAGTGGCTTTTGGTTTCTCACCCAAGCAGGTGTGCTAGTAGTCCTCTGGCAGCCTGGCAAGACTTAGGCATCACAGCGTTAAGCAACCCCTGGCCTCTCCTTGTGTGCATTGCCCCATTTATCTTCGAGCGCTGGTAAGTAGAGCTTACTTACTTACCAGAGTAAGCTGAATGGGAACACAGTGGGGAGAACCAGAAGGCTGAAGTGTGTGTGCATGCTCACATCCCTCTCCACACCTCACTGCTCAGAGAAGTCCCTCCTCCTGCCTGGGTGAAGAGTGAGGAAGAGGCTGAGAGAGGCTAGGGAGTTAGTCTAAGGAGATCCTTCCACAAGGCATCCTTAGAGCAGGAAGGAACAAGGACCCCACTCACAGGGGAGAGGGGGGACGGAGCCAGTCTCTGAACTCCTGTTCTTTATATTTTTTTGAATTTATGATACAATTGGCTTACACTTTTATGTGCTGTCTACGTGTTTATATATATCCACATCCATGCCATTTGTAGGAAATGGAATATAGTTTTACTCTTTTAGATGGTTTGGGATTTATAACTTTCTTTTTCCTTTTGGATCATACCTTTGCTATTATTGATGACAAGGTGCTGACTAGGAGCAAAGCTGCCTGTTGGAATACTTCCTAAAGGAAACTCTGCTCTGCCTTGTTTTCTGAGAATATGTAAATATTGATGCGGAGGTGGAGATTACCTGTACATGAGTCTGTTCTCAACAGCGAGTGAATATTCATCAATAAACAGTGTCTTTTTAACCTGTCTTCTTTAGGATCGAAATTTGCCAGAAACTAAGACACACCTTGTCTGGTTTATAATACAAGGCTGGGCATTTTTTAGTGCTTCAATATTCAGAGCTTCCAAAGAAGACAGAAATAATCAATCATTGGTTGTGAAGTATCCGTAGCAATAAGACAAATTTCCAAGAGCAATTCTTTTACCCTGTAATGGATGGCTTTGTATAAAAATCCATGCTTTTCTTTTTCTCGGTTTTACTGTGGCGGTTTTTCTTTTACAAAAATATTTTTACCGGAGCATTTCGGTGGCTCAGTCGGTTGAGCACCCGACTCTTGATTTCAGCTCAGGTCATTCTCTCACGGTTCATGAGATTGAGCCCTGCGTTGGGCTCTGTGCTGACAGTGTAGAGCCTACCTGGGATTCTCTCTCTTTCTCTCTTTCTCTGCCCCTCCCCTATTCTCTCTCAAAGTAAATAAATGAAACCTTAAAAAAATTTAAAAAAATATGTTTACTCTGAAGAAAGACTGTATGTTTGCCATGAAACAAGATTATATACAAATATAGAAGAAGCCAGGTGTTTGTTCAAATATATCTAAATTAATTAGGATAGTATATCTAATAATAAGATATCATGGGCTGTATCTCATTAATTTTATTTCAGAGTTGGGTATGGAGTTTTAGATTCAGGTATATACCTATGTGAGTAAATTTTTAATCAATAGATAAACATTAAATTTATATTAGAAAAAATCAGTTGTGAAAATACACATGTGCTATATGTATGTAAACAGATGCTATAATAAAAAACAGTAGTTGATTAGAGAGATAATAAGCCAAGTTTGCCTGGTGTTTTAAAGCCCAGTTTGCACATGCAGACACAGAAACCCTTGCATAGCTTCTCATACACTGGGTCCAGCTACCTATAGTGTTGACTTAATAATTCCAGGACACTGATTTTTGAGAAAACTTTAAGCTGATTTCTTAAAAATTACAATGCCGCAGTGGACGTGGGGGTCAGGGTAAAATTGTCATGCTGTGGCGTGCCACGTGGTTCATGTGTGTCAAGACCTGTGGCCTGCGGGTGGATGGAGATTCCTGTGATCCCCAGGCTGAGAGAGAGCCCCATGGCGAGCGTTCTCATTTGCTCTCCCTATAACACGCATGCACGGTGCAATTTGTAAGAAGACCTTTGTCCCGTCTTTTTGACTTTAAAATTTGTTACTAGTGAAACTTCCTGATTGTCATCCTTGAAGGCTTTGTTGTCTATTTCCAGGAAAAGTACAAGGTTGACTTTAGAATGTACACCCTAATCCATGAGCACACTTAAGCTCGTAGAGTTTTCCGCTGAAACTACCATCAGTCATGCTCCGTAACTCACTGGTTACTTAGAGCGCAGGCCCATCGGTATTGCTAAATGCATCAGTGAAGGGGCATAAATGGATTCAAAAAACCTGAATGCCACTCAGACACTAGATCCATAATATTTATCTCTGAGCAATTGGAGAGGAGCACAGGATCTCTGGGGGTGGGTCGGTGTTGTGCATCATGGACTTTCATTGTCATTCTAGCCTTCCTAGCAAAAAAGCTGATGATTCCTTAAGCCTTGGACTTGGACCATTTCTTTTTTTTCAGGAAGGTAGACTATACATAAAATACATTTAATCTTGCCATCTCATCCTTCATCTGTTATGTTCTAAAGTAATGTGATGTTCTTTTCTTCCAAACCACTACTTATCCTGCTATTCCTTTGCCAATTAAAAGACTTCCTTCTCCAGCAGGTGCAAAAAACACGGACATTTTACTTCTTTCATGTCTTGTACTGAGGGGAGGCTGGCCTGTGCTGTGCACAGGCACATGTCCCTGCCGTAGACTAGCTGGTAATTAGTCAGGACTCGGAAAGCCCCTGAATGACAGGCTCATTCTGGTAATAGTCAGGTGGCAATACCATGCTGGGGTAGGTGGGGAAGTTCTGCTTCCAGAGCCTGTGTCCCTGTCTGTTGGTTTTCTCCTTTAGAATGGCTTGATAGATTTATTTATTCCCTTAAAGTGTAAGTTTGTATCAGATTTAATGGGAACTTAAGTTTGTATTTGGAGAAAGAAATGCATCTGCATTCGAATACATGGAGACTCCTACTGTCTTCTCCACTAGATATCTCCACTAGATATTGGCATATCCTGTACTGTTCTTTACTAAATCTTCTGAGCAGAGGCTCAATCAGTGGTGGCAGGAGCATGTGAGGCCAAAAGGAAGGCTTAGCCGGTGTTTGCTTTGACTTAATTCAGGGGAACATTCAGTAAATTAATTTGGTCGGGTAGCAAGTCTTTATAGCAAATTTAATTTATGTTCTGTGCTTTGAGTAATTATTTGATATGGCTTCATACTCTTAGATTATGTTGGTGCATGCGCCTTTAAAAAGGTAGAATAGGGGGGTGCCTGGGTGGCTCAGTCGGTTAAGCATCCGACTTCGGCTCAGGTCATGATCTCGCGGTCCGTGAGTTCGAGCCCCGCGTCGGGCTCTGTGCTGACAGCTCAGAGCCTGGAGCCTGTTTCGGATTCTGTGTCTCCCTCTCTCTCTGCCCCTCCCCCATTCATGCTCTTGTCTCTCTTCTGTCTCAAAAATAAATAAACATTAAAAAAAATTAAAAAAAAAAAGTAGAATAGGGAGTGGTTTTACGCATCAGCAAATTATTTGGGGCAAACCTTTTCCCTGATTACTTTTCTACCGAGAAGCTTGTAACTTAGGAGAAAAGTCATAAAGAAATAGGAAGCTCTGGAGTAATACACTAAGCATTTTAGGTGATAAAACCTTCAACTGCTTTGTAATAAAAGGTTTTTTATTTTGTGACTGAGTTGCTTAGGTGAAGTCATGTATTTTATGTAAAGTATGGCCTTTCCTAGTGTTTATGAATTTTGCATTCTTTTTGCTGGAAAATTACAAACAGCAGAAATGTGATATCTTAGTCACCTGAAGCTTTCAATTCTGGCTGTGTCACTTAGTAACAGTGTGATGTGAGCCTCATTTTCTTCTATATAAAATAAGGATTATAAAGCCAACTCAGGGGAGGTGTTTGGGGTTGAATAGGATTACGAATGAGAAGCACGAATGCAGAGCAGGTCAGTGAAAGTTCCCTTCCTATTCCCCTTTGTACCTTTCCTTTTAAACACACATTGTAGTATGTTTCATATTTGAAAATGATAGTAATCACTGATCGTATCAGCACGTGTGGTTCAAGAAGTACATAGACCAACATTCCTTTCCACGCTGTGCACATTGTTCTTGAACTTGGTGGCTATTCTCTGCTAAATCTTCTAGCTGTCGCCGTTTTATACTCTTCATTTCCTGTCAGCATTTGTGCAAAGAACGCCAAGCATTAGGCTGGCAATGCGTTGCCATTGTACAGTGTGGCCCTGTCTTGCTTTGAGGGTATTATTTCATGTCTTGAAGTACCACAATTTGCTTGTTAGAATGTGACCAGATAAATGACATCAAACAGCTGTCATCCTTAGTAAGGTGCGCCTATGAAATGAGAGGGAAGCAGGCTGCCAGTACTCTCAAGGTATATGGCAGTATTCTTAACGCTATGGGAAGAGCCTGGGGGTTGTGGGCTTTGACCCACATGGTCATTCTGCCTTCCCCACCCCCACCTCCTGCTCTTTCTTAAGGGCCTTGCCATCCCACCTTGGAAAGAGTTGCTGCTGTTGGCTTGGGTGCTGGGAGAAATCGGGAGCAGGTGTGGCTCTCGAACGTCTTCATATTTGCAGTCGGTGCTGGGTGCATTCCCAGTCCTGGCGCGTAGTGGGTGAGCAGTAAGTGAGCTGATTTGAAGGAAATGTGTGTGAACAGATGAAGTGAACCGTAGCATTTGTTTATATTTTTCATGCAGTTGAGTTACTTTCTTCGAGGCTCGAGGAGTTTCCTATGAGGATTAGCTTCTCCATGAAGAATCTGCTCATGCTCTGTAGATTCTTTCTTCTGAAACTGTGCCTGTATTCTTAGAACCCCATAGGAGCTTGGTCACATGATCGGTACAAGCAAACTGCATTTTTATCTTATCTGCTTGTTCTGGCTTCTGCTTTGTGCGTCAGTATTTACTCCTTAACTGAAACAGTCAGTCCTTAGAGATGATGAGTAGTACACAACCCCTTCTTTTCTAAATTTTGTCTCACTGATGCTTTTCAATTTTCAATTTTCTTTCGTTTTGCTTAATATAAAGTCTTCATTATCCTCCATGTATGATTTGAGGGAGGGTGTTGGCAGTCATCCAAGTCAAATGGGCGCTGGAGATGAAAATGAAAACTCCGGAGCATCCCGTTACTATAATTTTGAATTTACATATTTTTGTTCTTGTTTTAGTCAATTTAATTTTATGTGTCCTTGTAACCCATCTCTTCATTCTTTTTTTTTTTATTTATTTTTTATTTTTTATTTTATTATTTTTTTTTTTTATTTTTTTTTATTTTTTAATATATGAAATTTACTGTCAAATTGGTTTCCATACAACACCCAGTGCTCATCCCAAAAAGTGCCCTCCTCAATACCCATCACCCACCCTGCCCTCCCTCCCACCCTGCCCTCCCTCCCACCCCCCATCAACCCTCAGTTTGTTCTCAGTTTTTAACAGTCTCTAATGCTTTGGCTCTCTCCCACTCTAACCTCTTTTTTTTTTTTTTTTCCTTCCCCTCCCCCATGGGTTTCTGTTATGTTTCTCAGGATCCACATAAGAGTGAAACCATATGGTATCTGTTCTCTTCATTCTTATAAATGACCCTGTGTCTGGGAAACACCCTAGGACTTCTCATTTACCAGATCCACAATCTTTCATTCTACCTAGGCTCCTTTTTCCGTGCTCATATGGATTCCAGAGATACAAATTGAGAAGTTCAATGACCATGCCCAGAGAACTTGCGCGTTTTTTCTCTCTCACTCATTTGTTGATAATGTTTAGATTTCAGCCTGACTGGAAATCAAATGTGTGTGTTCTCTAAATTAATAATGGGATCACTGATTCAGAATTTTGAAACTCAATTTGGCTTGTGCCTACAGAATCCAGAGCCCCTGTTATATCACTGGTCGGTGGTACGCAAGACTTCAGACAGGAATCCCTTCTGCCATTGTACTTACTTTGCCACCTCTTGTGTACTGCCACAATGTCTTTTTTGTGGTTGGTTGGCTTTTTTTCCGTCTCTCCCTCCTTCCTCCCTCCTTCTTTCCTTCCTTCCTTCATTCCTTCCTTCCTTCCTTCCTTCCTTCCTTCCTTCATTTTTGCATGAAAGTTTGAAAACTTGGTAAGACATCTCATCACTGGATAAAAGTATCTGGAATCAAAGAAAGTATCACATATAACACCAAAAGAATATTAATATGGAAAATGTTTTGTCTTTAATCAGCTTGTTGAATGTATTGTTGAACTTATTTTGCATATTTACTATTGTTTGAAAAGAACCTGGTTTGTTTAATTTGGTAATTTTAGTTATAGTGAGGCTTCTTCCTGAAAGAACTGAAAATGTAGTTTCTGTTATTATTTCATTAAACACAGAAAATGAAAAAGAAAGTGGGGGGGGGGTGGGGAAGAAGAACCATGCTAGATTTGAAAGCAAATTAATAATATAGTATGATTTGACTCTTTTCTCTTTAGATCTTTTAGAGAAGTCTCGAGTTGTTAAGCAACCGAGAGGTGAAAGAAACTTCCACGTGTTCTATCAGCTGCTCTCTGGTGCCTCTGAAGAGCTCCTCAGTAAGTCCCTTTTTCTGTGTTTTAATTTAATTTTTAGTGTCAAAGCATTTTCCAAAGCATTCTTTTTAATTTTCTTCAAAATTTTCTATGACTGTGGTTGAAGTGAAGAACGTGGTATGTTTGCTTCTGTCATCCTACCCCAGAATTTGCTTGCTGTATGTCCCTATGTCTCACCAGATGCTGTGCATAGGTCTCAGATGGTTTACTCAAAGAGCTAACTGAATATTGGAGGAGGTGGATCATAATTTTGTTTTGATGTTTTATTTATTTTGGAGAGAGAGAGAGACAGCGCAAACAGGGGAGGGGCAGAGAGAGGGTGAGACACAGAATCTGAAGCAGGCTCCAGGCTCCAAGCTGTTAGCACAGAGCCTGATGCCAGGCTTGAACTCCTAAATCACAAGATCATGACCTGAGCAGAAGTTGGATGGTTCACTGACTGAGCCACACAGGCACCCCAATCATAAATTTAAACAATAAAATGGAAGAATATAATTGTTTCACTGAGGAAGAAGAAATTAGCAGGAGCCAGGAGAGGAGAACAATTATTTAAAAAAAAAAAAATTGCTCAGTGAAAACTTAAAAATAGTGGGAAAACATTTGTAATTGATAAAAGAGTTAAAAATCTGACCTCTGGCTATTTTAGAGAACTAATATAAGTCTATCAGAATAGTATCCAATAATGAATAGCTAAGTGATAAAAGTTTTGAGCAAACAGTTCAAATTGTAAGTATGGAAAGTAAATGACATTTGGGGAAGAATCATTCTCACTAATAATCAACAAGTGTAAGCTAAAACAGCACTGAAGTGTTCACTATTTACATGTATTAGCAAAAGTGATTAAAAAGGACAAAGCTGGCAGAATTGTCAGGCCCTGGTCGGCTTAGAGCTTGTGGGTGTCACTTCAAAGTGAGGACTTCTTCCTGGGGGCTAATTAGCAATCCAAAATAAGTCGTAAAATGATCAGAGCCAGGCGCACCATTTTTTAGAATATATCCCAATGAAGTAATTCAAAAGAATCCAAAGAACATTTTATATGAAGGCCTTTATCGCTGCCCTAATGTTCAATGGCACGGGAATCACTAGGCAGACATCATGTTACAATGAAATAGTATATTGAAGATGTTTTGTATTATAAAAATACGGAAGGGGGCTCACTACAAATAAATGTAAAAAAGTAGTTTGAAATATGTACAACAGTGGTAAAGGTAGATTTTAGAAAAATGCTGTTGGTATTTGGGTATCAATTTTTGTTCTGTTGATTCAGTATCTAATATATGAAAGTCACTTTCATCTGGAGGTTTTAAGGAATGAGATATTAAAGGCGGTTGGACTTACTGAGTAACTTACCAACACGTATGTGTGATTCAATAGATAAGCTTACACTCGAGCGAGATTTCAGCAGATATAACTACCTGAGTTTGGACTCTGCCAAAGTTAATGGAGTGGATGATGCAGCAAATTTCAGAACTGTTAGGGTAAGTAAGATACAGTCCTTTCATTACTGTTTAACAAGGTGCTGCCTTCACCTTATTCTGTGACTGAACATAATCAAGGTAAGCAGCATTCCTTTTCTTTTTTCTTTTTCTTTTTTTTTTTTTTAACATGTATTTATTTCTGAGAGACAGAGAGAGACAGAGTATGAGCAGGGGAGGGGCAGAGAGAGAGGGAGACACAGAATTCGAAGCAGGCTGCAGGCTCCGAGCTGTCAGCACAGAGCCTGACGTGAGGCTCAAACTCACAAACCATGAGATCATGACCTGAGCTGAAGTCGGAAGCTTAACCTACTGAGCCACCCAGGCGCCCTCCTTTCATTACTCTTTAAAATGGGTGACACTCTTTTGCTCATTTGGAACTGGTAACAATTCTGAGTTTTCTTAAAACCATAACTCATGCCCCCTAAGGTTTTAGAATTATACAACAATTTATTGTATTCTTACTAAAATCCTACAATATTGTAAAGGCCCATGCTTTACTGGAGCATGCGATTTTGCTATTTATCAAAAGGAGCTTTCTCATTATATTATCCTGACTCTTTTAATGCCGTCTTTAAATTCCAAATATTTTTGTAGCCATAGCTTAGTAGTTAATTTCCAACTGTAAGAACTGTCCCAGGAAAGCATTAAATCAATACTGCTTTTGAGAGAAAACTTCCAAAAATCACATGTAAGCCAGAATGAGTAGCATTTCACGTTCATTAGAAAATAAATTGTTTTATTTTTATTTTTTTAACGTTTATTCATCTGTTTTGAGAGAGAGTGCAAGTGGGGGAGGGGCAGAGAGAGAGGGTGAGAGAATGCCATGGAATCCAACGTGGGGCTCGATCCCACGAACCCTGCGCTCATGACCTGAGCTAAAATCAAGAGTCGGATGCTCAACCAAAAGAGCCACCCAGGCGCTCCTGAAAATAAATTATTTTAAACAATATCCTATCTCCTATGTTTATGTGCGCTTCAAAAATTACTCCTTTATGACATGATATGGTAACTGTACTTTAGCTGTGGTGGTGGGGAGGCAGGAAGTAGGTCAGATTAGCAGAAATAAGACTGGCATCAGTTGATCTTCAAGGCTGAGTGAAAATAACTTGGAGTTCTTTTCCTGCTCTCTCTACTGTTGTGTATGTTTGAAATTTTCCATGACAAAAAAATTATATTACTCCCATTGCTAGGCTGGGTAGTCTCATCACAAACAAACAAATAAAACAAAAAAGCTGTTGGCATTTATTCTCAAAAAGAGTATTTCTCTGAGTACGTCATTTGTTAAAAACTCTGTAAGCATCCTCATACAGCAAGCTTCTCGCTTCCTGGACATGAATTAAGAGTTGAGTTCAAGTCCAGTTCTATAACTGCCTTGCCTGGCAAATCATTGGCACTTAATAAAAGCTTATGACTGAAGGAATGTTCCCTGTTACCTGTAATGTCTTGGGTCGGGCACTTCACCTTTGCAGACCAGTTTTTCTCTTGTAAAATAAACGAGGAGGTTTTTATATAGGAGTCATAAAAGCTTTTTGTTCGGATTTATTTCTAGCAGCAGAACCCGGTATAAAAAAACAACACGTACTCAACGCATACACGCATTGTGCACACGTGCACACAGACACACACAGACACAGAGATATACACACCGAGCTGCTGCGGATGAAGCGGGGGTTGGAACCCAAGGCTTGGCTCTTAGCCTCCTCTTCTTCCAAATTCCTCTTTGCTCCCCTCCACCTCTTTGCCCCAGCATGCAGAATGCCCCAGGGACCCTTGAATCACAGCTTGAAACCATTAAACAAGCTACAGCCCCAACTGGTGCTGTCAGGTCTGTTCTTAGGTTTCCTCTTGGAGGGCTTATTCTGGGGCGCTTTGTCTTTTTTGTTGTTGTGTGTTTAGAAACAAATCTGTTGCATGATTCATTAAAAAAATAATATAAAGAGTGACAGAAAGAAAACAGCTGCTTTTCTCCCCCCACTCCCAGAATGCCATGCAGATTGTGGGTTTTATGGATCACGAAGCTGAGTCTGTCCTGGAGGTGGTGGCAGCCGTGTTGAAACTGGGGAACATCGAGTTCAAGCCCGAATCTCGAGTGAACGGTTTAGATGAAAGCAAAATCAAAGATAAAAATGGTAAGTCAGCGGAGAGTCAACCTTATATAGCAAACTTGCTTTTGAGCATCTGCCCACTTCTTAATCTAGAAAGAAAACTTCTGTTCACTGGAAAACTTCACTGGAAAATGCTTTCCAGCGAAACTGAACAGAAGCATAATTAGAGCTGAGTTTTAAGTCTTCTGAGTTCTACATTTTATACTATTTGATTTGAATGTGCTTTAGGAAGAACATCCTAAGCCCTGACAAGGATTTTTAGCAGCACATGTGTAGTCACTTTTTGTGTCCGTCCCCCAACAGAGTTAAAAGAAATTTGTGAGTTGACCGGCATTGATCAATCAGTTCTAGAACGAGCTTTCAGTTTCCGAACGGTTGAGGCCAAGCAGGAGAAGGTTTCAACTACACTGAACGTGGCTCAGGTGGGTGAAACATCGTGGCCAGAAAGTGAGTTTTTAAAAAGTCTGTGATAGTTTTTACATAAGTGGACACAAAAATTTCATTTTGCAGGTTGTTATCTTAACTGTCCATACTGTATTGCAGACATCATTCTAAGCACTGGGAGCACAGCAGTAAACTAAACAGATAAGGATCCCTGCCCTCGCAGAGGTTAAAATTTTGGTAGGAGGAGTGGCCATAGCTAGTAGGCCTCGTATATAAATGAATTTATACGGCAAGCTAGCAGCAGACAAGGAGAAAAACGAGAGCAGAGTAAGGGAGACCCACTGTGCTGGGGCAGGGAAGTTGCATCTGAGTGAGCTGGGAAATGATACCACTGGCATGATCTGCCTTGTATTTCAAAGGGTCATTCTGGCTGCAATGTGGAGAGCAGAGTGCAGGGGGAGAATGGGTAAAAGCAAGGTGTCTTAGTTGGGCTACTATAACAGACTACCATAGTCTAGGTGGCTTAAACAAACAAAAAGAACCATTTATTCCTCAAAGTTCTGGAGGCTGGGAGTCTGAGATCAGGGGACCAGCATGGTTGCATTCTTGGTGAGGGCCATCTTCCTGGTTGACAGATGGCCACTTTCTTGCTGTATCCTCTTCATAGGGCAAGGGGTGGGGGAGGGGACGGTGTGCTCTGGTGTCCTCGTCCCCCTATAAGGACCCCAGTTCCATCATGGGAGCTCTGCCCTCATGACCTCATCTAAATCTATCTCCTAAGGCTCCCACCTTCACATACCATCACATTGGGGATTAGGGCTTCAACATATGGATTTGGGGCTGGGAGGTGATACAGACGTTCCGTTCATGGCACCAGGAAGCTGCAAGGAATTGTGTGCTAACCTAGAATTGATGGTGTTTGAACCAGGTGGTAGCAGTAGAGTGAGAAGCGGTTACACCTGGGTACATTTTGATGCTGTTAGCTTAAGATGTGGCATGAGAGAAAGAGAAGAGTCAAGGATGGCTCCCAACATGTTTCACTCAAGCAACTGGAAAAGTAGGATTGCCATTCACTAATTTGGAGAACACAGTGGGAGAAGCCAGTTTGGAGAGGCCAGATTGGCTTTCCTGCCTTCCTTTTCGTATACTGTCCATCTGAAGACAATGAAATCTTTCTAAGACTCAAGTCTGATTTGCTTACTTCTTCTGTCCTTTGGTTCAAGTTCAGTGGATGGATGAATGGATGGATGCACGTGTGGATGTTACACCAAGGAAGCTTCTGAAGCCCCTTTCAATGTAAAGCCTTTGTTCTACAGCTTAGACATTTTCCCACCCGTCTGTGCTGATCTGCACTGGAATTCAATGACTGATTCGGCACTTTTGGCCTACTTTATTCTCAGCCTATAGTCCAACTGTATTCTCCTCCTCTTTGTAAGTGGCCTTAAGCATCTGTAAGGCAGTAGGTGGATTTAGTCTTTCTCTTTGCCTCTCTGAACTGGTCTTTGCTACTAACCCAAGGATGCCTATGTGTCTGTAGCTTTCAGTGTTGATTTCGTATTTCAGGTGAGGTGCTTTGACTATGAAAAATACTATAACTTCGGTTATATGTAAATTTGATTTGTAACGATCCTCTTCTGGTTAGAACTGTTGTGTGTCCTTCTTCCTAAATTACTGCTTCTGCTGTCATGTCTGTCCAGGTCAGTCTCACTCATGCAAAGTCAGGTGGTGAGTCACTGACTTAATCAAGAAAAATTCGTTGAGAGCCTGCTCAGCACAGGCCCCCATGTAGACCATTAGCAGGGACATAAGGGATGAAGGAAGACGCCATGGAGAAGATAATTTCTGAGCCAGCCTTGAAGGATTTAGATGAATAAAGAATGGGCAGTAGGAGGTTTCAAAAAGAAAACTGAGAAAAGCCAAGTTTGGAGTCCACATCAGGGGGAGGGGTGGTCTAGCTTGGCCGTAGCTTTAGACACGCGAAGGGGATTCAGAGCAACGTGGCTGGGAAGGTTCAGTGTGGAGGTGGTTCTCAAACTTTAAAACTTGAGTGTACCTCAGTGCCACCTGAAGGGTTTGTCCAACACGATTTGCAGGCTGTGCCCCTAGGCTGCTGTATTCAGTAGGCCTGAGGTAGGAGTGAAGAATTTGCATGTCTAACAAGTTCAGTGCTGCTGCTGCCGGTGGTCCAGGGACCACATTTTGAGAACCACTGTACTAAGGTCACGCTGAGTTTAGACGTTTTCAATAGGCAGAGTGGGGATCGTTAAGTAAAAAGTATTGCGATGAGAAAATGCCTCCTGTTTAAGAAGGTCCTTTAAGAATATCCACATGTACGTGGGTATATATGGAATATATATGTGGGTAAATGTTGGTCTGTTTTTACTGTGTGTTTTACTCTCGCTTTTTAATCATCCTCTCTGGAAACCGGGCCCAGGTGCGTCTTACTTTATAAGCTTGAGTCACCTTACATCACTGGGTTAAACTTTTCCACATTGTTTTAACCTTTAGCATAAAAGAATTTGGCTTGAGGTCCTCGATTTTTCAGTTCCTTATTCAAGTTCTTTTTTTTTTTTTTTTTTTTTTTTTTTAATGTAGGGTTTAGGTTTCTACCAGTCTTACTGCCTAAAAGGTTTTGATTCCAGCAAGAACTAATTTGTTTTATTAATGTTTCCTCATAGCTTCAGTTCTTGGACCCCATCATCATCCGTATTGCCCCATTCCTCATTTTGCCCAAGGCATTTAGATCTTTCCTCAGATACAGTGACTCATGATGAAATGATAGGAACTCAAGACAGAGTTGTAGTTCAGCTTTTGCCACATCCTCTCTCCTTGGCTTCCAAGCCCTCAGTAATCTGACCCTGCACCCTTTCTTTATCTCAGTTTATTCCCTGCTACTTCTATAAATGCCATGCTTATTTTTACCCAGTGCCTTCGCTCTTCCTTATCCCTTCCCCACATGGCGTGGCTAATTCTTCCTGCCTGTCTGAATGGTCCATCTAATTACCCCTCATCCAGGAAGATCACATAGTCCCCCTCTTCTCCCTTCTGGGAATTCGTTTTTCCCCTGCTGTTGGACACTCGTTCTCTGATTGTTTCACTCATGGATTTGGTCTCCACCACTCCACTGTAAGCTGCTACAGGGTAGGCCCCCCCATGGCCATGCATCTCTTGTGTTTCCACCTGGGCCACACCTAATACCAGTCATCGCTGAAGCACATTTCACTTGGGATTTTTTCAGTGCGCTTCAATGCCGCTGTAGAAGTGCAGTCTCTTCATGTTGTGCTTAGAATCTGAGATGGTGAATCCATGCTGTCAGTGTCGTCCTTCATTTCTGTACACCTTGTTAGTGATCCTTAAATGAGAATAAACATTCCTTCCCGTACTGTGGAGGATGTTATTATGGAGATTCGGTGGCATGAATCAGACTCTAGAAATCAGGGCTGGCAGATTGGCAGCCCCTGGTACCAGATATAGCTCAATAGGCATATTTTATTTGATGAAAGGGTAGTTTTGTTGTCTTGTTGTTCTGTTTTGTTTTGTGTGCTTGCTTTTTAAATTTTGAATTTGAGTGCCTTTAATGTGGAATGCGTCTACAGATCATACTATTTCCCATTCATTTCTGTCATGTAGTCCCTGGAAACATTTGAGTTTGAGACTTCTGGAATAAGTATTTGTTCGAAAGAAATAAAGAAGATGAACATGGGCTGTGAATACATTTTAAAAAATATAAAGGAGTTTGCCAGAATGAGTTGTCACTATTAGTTCGGTTGCATATTGAAATGGTGGTTTGTTGGAATCAGCACATAGCTAAAAAAAACTGGATGCCATTATGATGACATTTCTGTTTATAAATAGGTAATGTTTTGAGGTTATGCGGTGTTTTGAGATAACTAGAATTTACGAAAAGAAAGGGGAAAGGATTAAGAAAGAATTCTATAGGCTCACAGGTGGGATAGGAAAAGGATACTTCAGAAATCGTAATATAAATACATGTATAGGCTTACTCTGTGCCAGGTGCTGTTCTAGGCACTTATATGGCCTATGTGAAGAAAGTAAAAGCTAGAAGGAGGGTAGAGAAAAGGCATTCATCTAAACCCAGGCTTCTTTCCCCATTTCAGCATATATATGCATTTAATGCAGTGGAATCATTAACCACTGTTCCCCTCCAAGATGACATTGTGTGCTTGGGTTTTATTTTTTTTGTGCCAATTTATTGATGGATTTTCTAGGGAGAGGTTCAGGATTAGCATGGAAGTGTCAGATGAACTGGAAAGGTACTCTAAAGCTACGATTTGTTGCCAACGAAGGGCCTATGTTATTAAAGCTGTTACACTTCATTTAGAAAGAAATGTGGGAAAAGAATTTCTGTATAATCTAATAAGTTGTGTTCTTTATAACATAAAAATGTAAAGCTTTAATAGTAATGCTCAAATTTTTGCTTATAAGCAGTGAAATGCATGCATGTGGCCAGAGTGTTAAACACAGCAGCAAACTGGAGCGACTAGGTGGCTCACTCAGTTGAGCATTCAACTCTTTTTTTTTTATGTTTATTTATTTTTGAAAGAGGGAGAGAGAGCACAGGAGAGGGGCAGAGAGAGGGGGAGAGAGAGAATCCCAAGCAGGCTCTGCACTGTGAGTGCAGAGCCCAACTCAGGGCTTGATCTCATGAACTGTGAGATCGTGACCTGAGCCAGAATCAAGAGAAGCATCTGACTCTTGATTTCAGCTCAGGTCATGATATCAGGGTTGTGGGATCAAGCCCCAGTCGGGCTCCGTGCTGAGTGTGGAGCCTACTTAAGGTTCTCTCCCTTTGTCCCTTTCCTCCACTCATGCTCTTGCTTGCTCTCTCGCTCTCTTTGTAAAACAAAACAAAACAAAACAAAACAAAACAAAACAAAACAAAACAAAACCCAAAATCCCAGCAGCAGACCATCTTGCTTTCCTCCCCGGAAGCTGCTGGCGCTCGGGCCTCCCCAAGAGCACTGCATCACATTGTTGGTGTGCACTAGCTAAATGCTCGTGGCACCCGATATGTGCAGGGACTCTTAGGTGCTTCCTGGCAAGGCTGACTTTCTCCAGGGTGTGCCTTCTAAGTCAGGGGTGGAGAGACTATGTCCTCTGCCTCTTCTTTGGCAAGTAGCTCTGAAGAGCTTCAAATAAATGAATAAGCAAATAAAACCATTTATTTGTATTATATAGTATATTGCCCACAGTGTATCGTGACTCTAGCCTCTAGATGTTATGGAATATCTTTTTTAAAATGTTCGGAAGGGGTGCACCTGGGTGGGTCAGTAGGTTAAGCATCCGACTTTGGCTCAGGACATGATCTTGCGGTTCATGGGTTTGAGCCCCGCAGTAGGCTCTATGCTGACAGTGCAGAGTCTGCTTGGGATTTTCTTTCTCTCTTTCTGTCTCTGCCCTTCCCCTGTTCGTGTTCTATGTCTCTCTCTCTCTCTCTCTCTCTCTCTCTCTCTCTCTTTCTCTTTCTCTCTTTCTCTCTTTCTCTTTCTCAAAAATAAATAAACATTAAAATTTTTTTTTAATGTTGAGAAAGTTGAATGAAGGAAAACATTTCTGAATCACATCAGTCAAAACCATTTTAATGTTTTTCCGTTGAGTTTCCTTTCCTACGTGTAGGGGTTAAAAAGATATAGTCACTGTATTAAATAGACAGATTTTTATTTTCACAAAACCTAAGCATTTTCCATTTTATTACCTAATGTTCCTAATGATCATTCTGTGATAACTGTGTAACTTCCCTTTCAGTAGGCTTTCATTTATTTTTCTTACTATTCCCCCTGTTGTTGGACTTCTAAAGTGCCTCTGATTTTTCTCTGTTCTGTAATACAGAGATGAGTATCTTTATGGAGAAAGTGCTTGCAATATTTAGAATTAGTTTCCTGGGATGCAAAAAAGTATAATGATTGAGGATAAATAATTTGCTCAATTCTCTTAACGGTTTAATTGTTCATCCAGAGTATAGTAAAAACTGGCTCTGAAAATAACTTGAAATACAAGAACTTTAAATATTTAAAAAATACCTTTATTATTTTATTGAAATTAAGCATTGTGACAATCGTGGGTATTGAGTTTTTCTTGTCTTTTCTTTTCTTTTTCAATAGGCATATTATGCCCGTGATGCTCTGGCTAAAAACCTCTATAGCAGGTTATTTTCATGGTTGGTAAATCGAATCAATGAAAGCATTAAGGTACTGAATCTCTGCAACCAGATAAATCAGCTGTAATAGATGTGTTCAGATTATAAACGTTAAGTTAAAGATATTTTAATTTTATAATCAGATAAGACTGTTCCTTGAAAATAATTTGCCTTGCATAGAATTGAAGTTTGTCAGGACTCTGTTTTGTTTTGCATAGATGTTTTTGTGAGAAATCTCACCTGTCAGTGGCCTCATGGGTTTTGCAGAGTTAACTCTGAGAGTCTGCATCCCAGGTCCTGGTCACGGCTCATCTAACTAGTTGTACACACTTGGCTGAAAAGGTCACTTGACCTCTCAACCTACTGATATGTTTGTCAATAAAATGAGGGTATTGGAGTATTGGGAGTTTGAAAGGCCCGACCTATTGTAAGATTCAGTGATTGTTTATTATAATTAGGCATCACTAATGCCTTCTTTAAATAAGTCATCTATCATTAAAATTTCTGGAAAATTCTATATCAATATCCTATGTCATAGATTAAAAAACAACAACTAAATTATAGTTATTCTAGTTGTGAAACACAGTTAACTTGTAACATAGTGTTATATTTCAGGCCTAAATTCAACTCATTATTTTAAAACTTTTTTTAAGGCACAGACAAAAGTGAGAAAGAAGGTCATGGGTGTTTTGGACATTTATGGTTTTGAAATTTTTGAGGTAAGCTTTTTTCTGTTCTTTGTATTGTTTCTATTCATGCATAATAGTTGGAAATTAAATCATATATTCTATAGACAGCATTTAATATATAGTTAATATAACTTTGAATCTACAAAAAACCTCTGTGCTGATGTAACAAAACGTGTGTGTGTGTGTGTGTGTGTGTGTGTGTGTGTGTATTATATGTGTGTGTGTTTAAGTGCTGAGAGCCAGCATTTTGGAGACAATGCTGTTTAGGAAGAACTTCTTGTATCAGTATTTGACTTTTGTAATTGCAGATTCAAAATTCTTACTGGGCAATTTCCAACAAGGTTTATGGACGTTGTGCCTGTAGTCATTCAGTCATTTGTAGGAAAGTGAGACAGGATGATGCCATGAAAAAGCCAGGGACGGGAGAGCCAGATGCCAGTCTGGCCTGGCCAGTGCTGGCATTTCATCCTGATGGGCTCAGGCTCAGGGTCTGGATTGGGTGATTTGTTGGGTCTCATCCAACATCAATCTTACAGTGTGAGTTCTGTTGCAAAGATTGAAAGAATTTCTGGTAAACTTCATAATGAATTTTTTAAAAAGACTGCATGCTTATTACAAATTAAATATTTAAAAATTATATACTTATATTGGAATTTCCTATTTATCCTTTTGCTTTGACATTTAGAAGGTGTTTTAAGAATTTTTGTTTCGCTTTGCTTTATTTTTTTGTTTTTTTTGTTTTTTTGTTTTTTGCTCCTTTCCCCATTGTAAGGATCTTTTAAAACTCTTACTCTTATTTCTCGGGAGTGGTATTTTAGTTTGGTTCAGGAAAATAACAAGTAGATCAGGCTCCTCCTCTCTTCATTCTCCCCATAAGTAATGATTTGTGAATTCCTTTAAATAACCAGGCCCTGCCCAGAATGACCACCAAAAGTGTTTATGTGTTCCAAATTATCAGGTTCACAGAACAGAAAAAAAAAACATCAGCCCCCTCCCTGCAGCTAAGCCAGGACTTTCCAACAAATATCTTTTTCTTACATTTATTTTTGTAATAAATTTTTGTAAATCAAGATCCCTGCTTGATTTTGTAAATCAAGATCCCTGCTTGATCATGTTCTGTATTTAGTAGCCAGGGGTAAATCATTCTTGAGGGCTGACTGTATGCAAGCATTGCGGGAAGTGTTACATATATTGTCTGATTTAATTTTCACAAACACTTCATGAAATAGTTACTACTATTCCTGTTTTACAGGTGAGTAGGTGAGGCTCTGAAGGTCAAGTCACTATGCTGGAGTTACATGGCTACAAAATGGCAGACTCAGGACCTAAATCCTAGGCCCCCTTCATAAATAATAAAAAACCTCTGATAGGGCCTTTTTGTTACTTTTCTCCCCAAACTCACAGGGTCCCCAGTACCTGGAAATAAAGGAGAAAACCCAAACATGATAAGTTTCTCAATCCCTATTTCTGTACCATTGTTCTCATTCCAAACTGACCAGCATGGGGAACACCCCTGGAGTTCTTCTGCGTGCTGGGGGCCAAGCGTGGGACACCTGTGCTGTGTCCTGCCTGCTGCCCCCTGTCCTGCCGACCATTGAAAACTGTTCTTCAGCACAATGTCCACTTGTATTGATGCCTCTTTAGCAGACTACGCAAAAGAAAGTTTCTGGTCTCGTGGCAATAGGGAAGAATTTGAGGTTTGTGTGTGAGGAGAACTGCTTGAGTATACTCAGAACTCGTGGTGATGAAATTAGTTTCTTTCTAGCAAGTCCTCAGGTTACTGTTACCAAAGGGCAGCCTGTCAAAATCATTGTTTATAGTTGGCAGGGAAAATGATTTCTTACCTAGCACACTGCTGATCTATATTTAGATGGTTTCATGAACAGGACAAAAGTAGAGATCTTACTAGAAAGTTAGAAGGAAACACACACACACACACACACACACACACACACACACACACACACACATTTAATGATGTATCTAAAATCAAAGAAACTGGTTTTATTTTATTTTTATGTTGCCATAAGAAGATTTATTGATCTATTAGGCCAGGTGCCTAATGTCATGTCACAATACATGAAAACTTTTTTTAATAGGATAATGGGGTCATGAGGGGACATCAGCTTGTCTTCACATTCTGGTCTGTCCTAAGATCTAATCAGCCATGTGGTAAGTGACCACACAGCACTCAGGGAGCTGAGTTATACCCCATGAGCAGTTTAACCATGCCTAAGTGAGGAAGTCATTTGTCATTATTTATTTACTGCCTAATAGGAATCATATTCCTGCGGTAAACAAGACAGCTGTTCCTTCCCTGCATGGAGCCTACAGTGATATTAGCCAACCCTAAGATGGAGGGTCTGTTCCTGGCTGAGGGCACATCCTATCTGGTAGGAAGGTCTAATCAAGAAACTAGGTTACTTTTTAAAAATGCGTTTGCTACAGATCTAATCCAAACAGAAGTTAGAGGGGCGCCTGGGTGGTTCATTCAGTTCAGCTTCGGACTCTTGGTTTCGGCTCAGGTCATGATCTTGTGGTTCGTGAGTTTGAGCCCCGTGTTGGGTTCCATTCTGTCAGTGTAGAGCCTGCTTGATACTCTCTCTCTTCTTCTCTTTCTGCCCTTCCCCTTCCCTCCCTCCCTTCCCCCCACCAAATAAATAAACTTAAAAACAACAACAACAACGAAGTTAGGTGTTCTGAGTGGACACAACCTGTAACTTGGGATGGGGTAAAACATCCTGTAGCAATGTGGGAATATTTTTTACTTAATGGCCAATTCAGGTTTCTCTCCAAGCCCATCTTTATGCCTGTGCTTCACTTCTGCAAGTTATATCCTGATTTTTCTCAACACTGTTACAACTATGGACTTCAGTTATGAAAATGCCTGCATTATATTTGAAAATGCCCTTCTTTCTTCTTCAGAAGAATGTTCCAGCTCAGTAGTTCCTAAACTTAGCAGCATATTGGAATCACTTGGGGAGCTTTACCCAAAAGCAAACAGGTTATATTTTTATTCTTTTTAAACAGAACTTTCGGGAGAGCCTGGGTGGCTCAGTTGGTTAAGCGTCCTGCTCTTGGTTTTGGCTCAGGTCATAGTCTCAGGGTTTGAGAGTGCAAGCTTGGGATTCTCTGTCTCCTCTCTCTGCCCCTCCCCCACTCGTGTTCTCTGTCTCTCTCTAAATACATAAACTTAAAAAATAATAAATAGAACTTATGGCACGGCATAAGGAATATAGTCGCCAATATGGTAATGGCATCCTATGGTATATGTGCTGCCGAAGCGAGCACTAATGGCATCCTATGGTATATGTGCTGCCGAAGCGAGCACTAATGGCATCCTATGGTGACAGACGGTAGCTACCCTGGTGGTGAAAATAGCACAAAGTATAGACTTTTCGAGTCACTATGTTGCACACCTGAAACTAATGTAATGTGTGTCAACTGTACTCAAAAAAACCAGAAATTTCAGTCAAGGCCAAATTAACCAGTCATGTCTACAGCAGATCTTATGATGGCCCTAAAATCATGAGAAGTTATTTTTCCTTCTCCATGCAATAGATGCTTTGATTTTTTTTCCGTTTCCTTGAGAGAATTAAGACTTGTCTTTCATCATAACTAATTGTTCTCTGCATTTTCCTGTGTAAACTTTCTCAGGTTAATCTTCCAAACATCTTGATTCTTAGTAATCTGCTTCATTATTTATTTTACAATTAAATTTATTTGGGGGAGCACAGAAGAGAGATTTGGGTGTGTGCTTTTAGATACTTTTACCTGCTCTTTGATACAGAATTAGAAATGGTTTTTTTGCTTGTGATTTATTCACATGCGCACCCCAGATGCCATCCCATAGTTTTCCTGGATTCTCAGCAAAATTAGAAAACATGGAAACATCAGGAAGTTCATACTGTTGAACATAAGGAAGCCAGATAATTAAGGACTTAAAAGTACCACAAGCTGAAATATAAGGGCTCAAGGTCTGACTTAGGGAGAAGTATTCAGAATCCTCATCAGTGCATAAATGAAGATTTCTGTGATACTGTCTACCCCAGCGAAAATAAACTGATAGAATATAATGAAAATTCTGCCTTTACTTTCCTTGAAATTGACTGCAAGAATTAAGGGTTCTGCCTTGTAGAACACCCTGGGCATCACTTTAAAAATTGGACAGTAAAGGTCCAGAGAAGAAAAAAATTTTAATGTCTCTAATTCTGCCTCATGACCCCATTGACAGTTCCCATGAAAACACTTTTCAGCTGAGCTGGTGGAAACCTTTCATCCATTTTGGTCCGTCTCTAAACGGAAGAGGGAAACTGATGCATTAAACCATGGGATGATGACACATGGATTTGACTGCAAAGCATTCCAGGGCCAGCTGTGTGAATAGCCCTGCCTTGCTGGCCGCATGTGATCTGATGTCAGTTTGGAAAACAGATTAGTGGAACACTGATACCAAAAAGAAGGGGAAGTGAGTTAAAATCCACAGAGAGGAAAAATCTAGCCAGGAATCCTTATTTAACGTCAGTCCGACTTTGTAAGGGAAGAGAGTTACGTAATCCAGACACTCCAATTCCACACAATCAAGTTTGGATGTTCTTATAGCTGATCTCTGAGAGACGTTCGTAGCATCACCATAAAAGAACAACAGCTATTCTTTTTAAAAAATTAAATTCAAGACTAAGTTGAGCCATCTGAATCGATTTAGCTTCTTGCTAAGTGCTTATCTGGGAAGTACTACAATTGGCAGGTAGTTTACTGGGAAAATTAATAAATTATTAGTGTGCCATAGGCCAAAACAGAACAGCAGGCTGGATATTTCACTTTTCATACAATGGAGCTAGTTTCGTGCAGGCAAAGGGCTAGTTGTTTTGAAGGGCTAGCTCTTTATTCATGTTGCCCTTTTGAGCCTCATATACATATATGAACCTCATATACATATATTGTATATGAACCATATACAGTAAAGATATGATAGGCTAGATGCAATGATTGTTCCAAATCAAATGACCTGATAGTTGGGTAAGAGTCAGTATAGCTTGGTAAGTGTGCCTCGTGGTTATGAGATTTGTTTTCTAAATTGTTTTTAGAAGAAAATTGATCCTGGTTATAGGCAATCCCTTCTGTTCCAGCTTTTTTCCTCTGATTTCATTCTCCGTGTGAATGAGAGAATCAATGAAATCCAAGAGAACTTGAAGAGGAAGGAGAAGATTTAAAGTACCCCTTAGAGTGAAAATGGAGGGAAATAATATGGTTCATAATAGTATGGACGTCATTACTCTTGCTTTAACCTTTTAAATCAACGCTTAAAGTATTTAAGAAGAGCACTATCATGCTGTTTTTCTTAAAACTTACCATGTTTGTGTACTGGGAAGAAAAATGTTACGTATTTAAAGAATACAAGACTGAAATGTCTCCCTGTCTTATAGTGTGTGAGATATCATTAGCCTCCTCTGTTGCCAAGAAAACACAAAGAAATTAATAACAGGCCAGTATTTTTGATCCATCTTTCAGAATCCTTCCAAGCAGAAAGTTCATAGTTGATACTTAAGAGCATAAACTAGTTGTGAACTTCATTGAGGGGTATGGTTTGCTGTTTCTTTGATGTTGAAAAGGTGGACTCAAACTCAGGAATTCTTGACAGAAACCCTAGACTTTAAAGTTTTGGTATATTACATACTTCTAAACCTACCAAGTTCTTCCTATCCCGGTATACTCTTGGTGACTACAGTGTAAACCAGTATCAAACGTAGACACCTTGCTGTTTACCTGTTTTTCCTAGAGCAGTCCAATGGGGGTGGGATGGTTCTGGGCTCCATTCAGGGAGATGGTATAATGGAAAATTCTGGATGTGCGTATTTGAAGATGTTCCCCAAAGTTTTAGTTTTCTCCCTTAGCATTTAGGGATAAATGTGACTTAGACAGTGGAGACACATTCCATGCATGGGGCATGGGTAGAAAACTGGAGACGGGAGGGGAGATGAGTCATTCAAGTTCCTGCCCACTTCCTCCTTAGGAGACTTTGATTCATGAGACTGACATGTGGGAGACAGCGCCCAGCTCAGGGATCTCTGGCCACCCACGGTTCTCGACACACAAAAAGCATCCAAATATCAAATTGCTTCGGGGCCTTTGTATTCATGTGATGGTTCCTAGATCCAGTTTAGCTGTTTTCTAAAGGGAAGAAGGACCCGAGTGGAAAACCCAGCGGTGTTTAGTGCCTGTGTACACGAAGTCACGTTCAGAGCCTGTGCAAGGTGCAGCTATAGGAACTGCTACCAGGCTGCTCCTTAATTTTTTTTTTTTTTTTTTTTTTTTTGCAAATTATAAACTTTTGCATGTTATTTTTAATGATTCGTGAAGTCCCATTTCCCAAAACATTTGGACAATGTCAACAACTCAAACACAGATCATAAGAAATGCGATGGCCTTCATTTTTGGCAATAATGATTGCTCTGGTGATTTGCACGTTTTGCAGGCTGTGAGGTATGTTTGCAATAAATGCTCAGATATTTCTGTGGGGAAGTAAGCTGGTTTCTGCCTTGGTGATTGTGCTGTTCTATTTTGTTTTTGTTCTTTAAGCAACAGGATAAGGTAGGAGAGACCAGTTTTTTTCTTAGGCTGTCTCCAGAACGCTCTCTCCTTACCACATTGTTTATGTTTGAAGGAGAGACATAGCAGGGACAGCACGGGGGGGGGGGGGGGAGGGGGGGGTGAGGGGGAGTGCGGTGGTGAGAAAGAGGAGCTGCTTCTGGATCTTGCTGGATCTCTTCACTCTTGTGGTGACCTGCTAATTGCCTCTGTCTCTGACTCCCTGGGGCGATGGGTTATACATACACGTTTTTCCTGATAATTCAGAATTAGACGCATTAAATCCTGAAGACTTGGGACTTCAAGCAAGTCACATGAGGTATTGTCTGAGTCAGACTTTTTATCCTGCGTAGCTCACGCCTCGCAGAACCACAGTTCAGACACCACCTGTAGGTATTGTAGACCTGTGGTTTGAACTGGTTGGACGTGTGCCTTGATTTCGGAGTTTTATGCCAATCAGAAACATAGCCCAAATGGTAAAATCTGTCATTTGCACCAATGAATAACTGTCGATAAGTGTTTACTGTTAGAAGTTTATGGCAAATTAAGAACTGATTGCATTTTGTATAATCTGTCCCTTTTTGCACCAGAATGCAGTAAGTATGAACTGTTTGCAGTGACAGTCTGTTGCATGCTCCTGTGTTAATGGCTTCTCCAGCTGTGTGGATTTTGCAGTAAATGGCCATTGATTAACTGTGTGCAGATATGAAATAGAGAATTCATACAGGAATCTTTAAATGTTGAAGGGAAATCTAGTTGAGTTCTAACTTACTCCTTGAGTGGCGTTGTAATTGTGAAGCTTTGCCTCTGATTTCTAACCTGCTTGTGTGTATTTCATAGTCCTGTTGCAGAGCGTACTTCAAGCTGTTCATGGTCATGTGATGTGTCCAAGGACACTACTTATTCTCCACTTCCTTTTCCTCATTAATTACCATATGAAGTTCAGCATCATTTTGCTTAAATGGCTCCATGAGCATAGACTTATTAAATTAACAGGAAGGATTTACTCCATGAATTTCATGGAAACCCATTAAAACTTTAATTTTATTTGTAAGTTTAATTTGGGGTAGTGGTATTATATAAGGATATATTTTACCAAACTAAGAAACCTAGACTTCCTCATTGAGAAATGACCTTATCCTGACCATAATCATAATAAGGCGTCTATCCCAGATGGGCTTGTGCTTCTGACAAAAATTGTTAAGTTCCAAAGATTAGAACACATAGCTTTTAAAATTTTATGTGAAAATGAGTATTGGGGAAGGCCCTTTGTACCTAAGACTGTGTTAGTCTTGAAAATCAGCGTGTGCCCTTTAGCAAGAACCTGCAACATTAAAATCAAAAAACAAAATAGCTTTTATCCTTGACCAGATTTAGCATTAAAAGATTAGTCAGTGATAGTGTTTATGTGTCATTTAAGGTTTAGAGTTAGAAGTTTTCCCTGATTAATTAGTTCATCACTGGTGATAGGAAACCCTTAGCTGACTTCCGGCAAAGAATGTGGTCAGATACTGCGTGACTTTTTTGCTTTCGTCACTCACGGAGAGATTCGAAGGCCAGTTGCTCTGTGTTTTCACAGGAAGCGACGAGCTTCAGTTTCACGCCTGGACACTCCTAGCTCATTAGGCCAGGAATAGCCACCTCAGTGGGACAGGAGTCAGGTTTATCAGTGGTGAGGTCATACCATCCCTTGCTCCCATGGCTGCCATCTCCTGTCTGCAAAGACATATGATAGAGGTGAAGAGAACATGTTTTCTTACCAGATCTACCTCTTCCGGAATGGTGTGGTTCTTGGCGAATTGTATTCATTCCACAGGCATGCATTTTGTGCCCTCAGTATATATGTCAGTACATTAAACCCTGTGGATTGTTCAGAGATGATTTAGGTGTGGATCTTGCATCGGAGTTCATAGGAGGTAACTCTAACATGAAGAGAAACTGCTGAGGGGCCGAAGGGTGATAAATATGTGAGCCTTCTGAGAGAAGAGAGATTGTTTCTCGCTGGGGAGATGATTTTGATGTGCTGATTCCCTTGGGTCTCTTATTTTTTAGGCACTTCACTCATTCATTCACTCATCAAGTACGTGTGGAGAACTTGCTAGGTGCAAAGTCCTGTGCAAGGCATGGGCTTACTTTGGTCAGCAAGAGAGACACGTGGTCAGCCCTTGCCCTTAAGGAACATACAGTCTAATGAGACAGATGAGGCTGAAACTGATCAATACATGTGTACACATATGCACATGCACACACGTATATACACACAGCATGATTTTTTAAAAAGTGCTGGTATCTAAGAGTTTGAATGAGGGAGCTGACCTCAGAAGGGGGCAATAAGTGGTCAGGTCAGGAAGACTTTCTTGGGCTCTAGAGTTTCACCTGAGAATGGAAGATTGAGAACTTAGGTGACAGAGATTCTAAAGCTCACTGTTCCTTTTCTGATCCTTTAGGAGAAACTTTTTTTTTTTTTAACCACATGTAGAGTGCTTCTCTGTCAACTAAAAGTCTTCATCTTTCAAATACTGCATAACGTGTGTATACCTCATTCATTCACTTGACTCGTGAGCCATTTCTTGAGTGCCTGCGGTGTGCAAACCCTCTGTGTGCTGGGCCTCGGTGTCCCAGGAGCTGTGTGCTGGGCTGCAGTTAAATCTGCGAGATGGCGTGTGATGTCTCTTATGGATTGAGCTGTTGGAGCATCGCTGCTGTGGGACAGCTAGTGCATGGTTCATAAGGCCGTTTTCATTTTTCTCCATATAGGACAACAGCTTTGAGCAGTTCATTATTAATTATTGTAATGAAAAGCTACAACAGATCTTCATTGAACTTACTCTTAAAGAGGAGCAAGAAGAGTATATACGGGAGGTAATGTTGAAATATATGTTTTTTAAATGTTCCTTTTATACTCATAATACAAATTGTGGATTTCGAAGCCTATCTAAACATGATCCTAAAATCAGATTTATCTGAGTGTAGCCATGTTGTGTCTCTTAAAAACCCATTTGTTATGACATCTAAGCTACCTGGGATTATCTTTGCTGCTCTGCTGCTAGTGCCTCCAACGATGCCTGGCACATAGTAGATGCTCAGTAAACAGTTGACTGACTTGAGTCCTGGTGGATTCTAGTGCAATGATGTAAAATAATAGTGTGTTTAAAAAAAAAGAGTCTGAGATGAATGGACCAACAACTGTGACATCCATACAAGGAAACACTACTCAGCAATTAAAAAGGAACAAACACGGGACGCCTGGGTGGCTCAGTCGGTTGAGCGTCCAATCATGATCTTGCGTTCATGGGTTCGAGCCCCGTGTCGGGCTCTGTGCTGACAGCTCAGAGCCTGAAGCCTGCTTCGGATTCTGTGTCTCCCTCTCTCTCTGCCCCTCCCCCACTCGTGCTCTGTGTCTCTCTCAAAAATAAATAAACATTAAAAAAAATTTTTAAAAAAGGAAGAAACGCCATTTGCAACACCAGGGATGGACCTGGAGAGTATTATGCTGAGTGAAATAAGTGAGACTGAGAAACACAGACACCGTATGATTTCCCTCCTGTGGAATCTAAAAAACAAAACAAATGAATAAACAAAAAGCAGTCTGATAAACACAGAGAGCAAACTGATGCTTGCCAGAGGGAAGGCGGTGGGGGATGAGCAAAGTGGGTGAAAGGGAGTGGGACATACAGGTTTCCAGTTATGGAATGGATAAGTCACAGAAATAAAAGGCCCAGCGTGGGATAGTCCATGGTCTTGAAGTAGTGTTGCATGGTGACAGATGGCAGCCACACTTGTGTTGGGCATAGACTAAGGTATAGACAAGTTGGGGCATGAGGTTGTACACCTGAAACTAATGTAACAGTGTGTCACCTCTACTGAAAAAAAATTTTTTTAAGCCAACAAATACTTGATCATGTGCTCATCTGAAGAATTTTAATCATGGCTTTTCCAGAGTAAAACATACTAAACATGAAAGGAAAAAAATAATAAAATAAAAATGGCGTTCCATTGTCCAAAAAAAAAAAAAGGAAAGAAAAAGGAACAAACAATTGATAAACACCATAAAATGAAGGATTCTCAAATGCACTAATGCCAAATGAAGGAAGCCAGACTCAAAAGTCTGCATACTGTATGATTCCATGATATGTTGTTCCAGAAAAGGCAAAGTGACAGAGACAGAAGAGTTGGTCATTGCCAGAGGACGGGAGTCGTGAGAGTGTGACTACCAAGGGGAAAAACAAGGGAATTTTGGTGGTGGTTACATTACACCATGCATTTGCCAAAACTTATGAGAACTATATACCCAAAAAGTCAGTATCACTCTATAAATTTGAAAATATTTTGAGGCTTTGTTCAATCTTGAAAAGCACTGATTTCCTAAAATTTTATAATAAAAACAGGTAATATTTATTGAGCTCTTACTGTATTGCCAGGTGTTGTACAGGTGCTGTGTATTGATTATCTCAATGTAATTTGAAAGTAATCAGAAGTAGTGTTTACAAAGTCCTTGTATCCTTAATTGTAAAACCATACTTGGTTTTCATCCTTTCATTTCTTAAATAGTTAATGTTTTTGGAAGTATAAAATTATTTCAGACAAAAGGAGAAATCATCATATTCTGCATATGTTGTATTATATTTTTGTTTCCTTTTCATTTATTTGCTTTAATATGTGAATAATGATACTACCTATTTTTCTTCATTTTCTATAGCATAGTTGTAAATCATTAAAGACACTGAATCCTTTTTTTTTTTGCCTCAATATAGATTTTTCTAATGTGATTGTTATCCCCAGTGACTTAGTAAAATGACCCATCTACTTGAAAGCTACATCATAAATATTTCATCTTTCTTTCAGAATGATCATCATGCTTTAGAAACGTTTTATACTTTTCTGGCACTTTTTTAACGTAAACTTCCTAAAAGCCAGATTCGTTCCCTTCCTGTCTTCTCACCATAAAGAGATTGCCCCAACTTTGATGTGTAACTTAAAAGTTTGTACAGATTGTCTGAGACACGTCTAAGAATATATAGGAAGATCCCTAGCTTGCTGTATGAATTAAATTTCTTCCCCTTAGAGGAAAAATAAATGTTTACACTTATGGGCAGAGTATAAACAGATCCAGAACGATTACATTTAGCCTCACAGATTTGGCTTTGTAGCTAGCATTAGAACCAGTGGGTTGGTTTTTGTGTCTTTCCTTATGTTGAAAATATTTTGTCTTAGCACTGGGATATTTTTACATTTGAAATAGTCAACTGCCCTACAACATGGGATTGACTCTAAAATTAATTTTTTCCTTGTGATTACAAATCAAGAACAGAAAAATGTAGGCCCTAGATTCCTGGGATCAAGTTCTGACTTATTTCCTTATAAACATTGTAAATATACACAGAGTAATATTGACCCAAGGGCCTGTTGAGTCCGTGTTTGGCACAGAGCCAGGGGAGTGCATGGGAAATTGTCACAGATGGCAGAGTGGAATGAGGGGCAGTCTCAGAACAGGTCAAGGGTGTTCCTTCAGTCACATCGTGTCAATGGCGGACTGCTACAATTAGGGAAGTTTTGGGAACCGGAAGATGACATTTGCTGCATTATTGTGTAAAGGAAATATTCAGAGAGGAAGTGAAATATATTAAGATGGCAGAGTCTGTTTTATAGATGGTAGTGTTGTAGTATCATCATCGTATGGAATCTGATTTTGTTCTGCTTTCTTTCTCAGGGCATAGAATGGACACACATTGACTACTTCAATAATGCTATCATTTGTGACCTGATAGAAAATGTGAGTATTAGGTATAATTTTCTAAAAAATTCTCAGTAATAATTTACTGCTTACAGAAGACCTCACTGCCTTGATTTTGACACTTCTGAGAGCTGTGGAGTTCTAGAGACTTTATTGTAGCCATGAGAAATCATACACAGTTCTTGAACACACATATAGACAGCTGGACATTTTGATCCTTGGCTAGGATTTCCTGTGCTCATCTTGTGGCCGCATCACAGAGCCCTTTAGGGCATTAATATGCCTTAGATGCATCATTCTTTTCTGTATACTGGTAACCCAGGTCCGGTCCGCGGCTCCTGGGAATATGAGCACTGGTCAGAGGAGGCTCTGAAAAAAAGGTTTTCGCCAAATCAAATATCCATTTCATTTCTAAAACTCTAGTAGCTTCTTCATATCCCGTTCAATGGTTATTACCAAAAAGATAATTATTGGTGAGGATGTGAAGTAAAAGGAACCTCTGTGCACTCCCGGTGGGAATGTAAATTAGTGCAGCCATAACAGAAGATAGTATGAAGGTTCGTCAAAAAATTAAAAATAGAACTACCATATGATGGTAGCAATTCCACTTTGGGAATATATCCAAGGGAAACGGAATCAGGATCTTGGAGAGAGATATTTACTCCCATGTTAATTACAGGGTTGTTCACAATAGCCAAGATATGGAAACAGCCTAAGTGTCCGTCTATAGATGAATGGATAAAGAAGATGTGTGTATATACAATGGCATGTTATTCAGCCACGAGAAAGAAGGAAATCCTGTCATTTGTGACAACGCAGATGGACCTTGAGGGCATTACACTAAGTGAAATAAGTTAGTCGGAGAAAGACAAATGCATGACATCATTTATATGTAGAATCTAAAAAAGCCAAAGAAACAGAAGAGAATGGCCGTTGCTAGGGGCTGGGAGTAGGGGAAATGGGGAGATGTCAGTCAAAGGGTACAGACTTTCTAGTTGCAAGATGAATAAGTTCTAGAGATGTAATGTGTAGCATGGTGATTACAGTTAACAGTGCTATATTATGTATTTGAAAATAGTTAAGAGGGTAATTTTTAAATGTCCTCATCACGAAAAAGAAATGGTAATTATGTGATGTGATAGAGCTGTTAACTAAGGTTATGGTGGTAATCATTTTGCAATATTGAAAGGGTACCAAATTATCGCCTCGTATACCTCAAACTTACACAGTGTTACATGTCAATTATATCTCAGTACAGCTGGGAAAAAATTTTAAGTAAATAAAGAACAGGGGCGCCTGGGTGGCTTAGTCAGTTGAGCGTCCGAGTTCGGCTCAGGTCATGATCTCACGGTCTGTGAGTTCAAACCCCACGTTGGGCTCTGTGCTGACAGCTCAGAGCCTGGAGCCTGCTTTGGATTCTGTGTCTCCCTCTCTCTCCGCCCCTCCTCCATTCATGCTCTGTCTCTGTCTCTGTCTCTGTCTCTCTCTCTCTGTCAAAAATAAATAAACATTTAAAAAAAATTTAAAGTAAATAAAGAACAACAAAAAAACATGCCCTTCAAGTTAAGATAAAGGAAGATGAAGGGACAGTCATGGGAGCTGAGTTAAGTAGGACCCCAGGAGTGGCTCAAGTATTGACCTAGCCTTGGTTCAGAGAACCTATGCGGGGGATGTCTTGTGTGTGACTTTGCAGGTGGCCAAGAGCCATAGGATTTTTCAGGTGACCACATTTGTCTGTATATATGTGAAAAGGCTTTTGAAGTCTAAAAAATTACTAGATATGTCTTAGATTCCAAAAGGTTACTAAATATTTTATTTTTATATCATTGTCTGTAGTTTATTATAAATGAATTGACTGCAGGAAGATTGATTTGTATGTGAAAACCTGGAAAAACTTATTTTATGCTTAGGATTACTCTCACTCCTGGCTTTGATAACAAAGTTATTTGAAACAATGCATAACCTTTATTGTCCTACAGTGGTTTTAGTTGTCAGTGGTAGGTGAGTGCTGTGTTTTAGGAATAGAATCACAGGCACTACATGTCCCAACAAGTGCCTTTCACAAGACCTTTTGGAAATTATATAATTAGCCAGTTACCTCTTCTCTCAGTTTTCAAGATATTCCTGAAAGCTGCACCTTTAATTAAATTGAATATGCTGAAGCGTTACTGTTTTTCTATTAATAAGTAAACTTCGTTTTGAAAAATCTGAACAGTGTTGGAGTGTGAACACTAATGTTCCATGTAAGCAGTTCAGAACTCTAATATCTAGGAAATCAGTAGACTGACTGGAAAGTTTTCCTGGTAAATTTTGTGGAACCCAAATTGTGGGAACTTGACTTCCAGAAGTCATGACTAGCACATTTTCCTTCATAAATAATAACCTTGAACTTAATTATTTCCCTTCAAGAAGGAAAAAAAGAGAAAACAGTGTTCATACACTTAGTTTAATTAGATTATCTCAGCCCTAAGCACCCTTGCACATATGTTTGAAGAAACTCGTGTTCACATAGGAGCCTGGGCACATAAAGGAAATGTTTTCTTCCAGCGTTACCTAAAAGTAATGTTTACTCTGGGGTTGTTATGAACATACTTGATTCCTGAGAGTCCACACTTCCCCTGGGTTTTGTGTGGAATCAACAAATCCTGGTCAGAGGATGTCCCGGCCTTGTGAGGAGAAGGAGAGAGGAACCCGGGACTCTTGCCTGGTGGATGTGGGTGGGGCTGATGGTCAGTAGAGTGGATTATTCTCTTGGGAATGGAGACATATGAGCCTGTAGGGGCAATCCAAGGAACAACGGCCTTTATTTAGCAAAGTAGAAGATTCCTGATTTTTTACTCCTTTTAACTGGGCTGGCTGCTCTTGGGATAAATACAATCATAGGGTCTGAATACATAACAAATTCTCACTCATGTTCAACACCCGTTTTGAAATTTTATGTGGAATACGAATTTTATTCTAAACAGATACTCTTGAAATACAGCTTGATTGCATTGATCCCAAATCACATCTTTTTTTTTTTTTACTACACTACAAAATAAACCGTATTTTGAACACATGAACAATTTGAAAACATCTGAAACCAATTTCCTTCTCAAGCTATGAATCAAATAATGGCCTTAGAAAAGACTGTGCTTTGTGATTTATGACCACATGTTGTAGAGACAGCATTGTCACATTAGTTTCTGACGTTTAGATTTGTGTTTGAATGTGTTTTGAATATGAGGTCTGACTTGCCTTTTTCGAACAATGTGAGTTGCAGTCATCAGCCCGCTGAGGTGGCTGAGGTGACTCCATAGGTCCTGTTCTGAGGGCGGAAGGGAATGGGGAGGGCAACTGATACAGACCCCTCCTCCCCAACATCACACACACACCTGGGACACTGTGGAAGGGGACCGACTTCTGTGGCTTTTTGTTACTTGTTTTGATTGTCTGCTTTTCGTTGTAACTGAACGGAATTTTCTCGTGACTAAGTTTTTTAATTGTGTTTGACGGTGTAATTAGGAATCATTATGAAAACAATACAGTGAGGAAGGAAGGAAACCTTTTTACTTCCTTTCTCGCAGAACACAAATGGAATCCTGGCCATGCTGGATGAGGAGTGCCTGAGGCCTGGCACGGTTACCGACGAGACCTTCTTGGAGAAGCTCAACCAAGTGTGTGCCACCCACCAGCACTTCGAGAGCCGGATGAGCAAGAGCTCTCGGTTTCTCAATGACACATCCCTGCCTCATAGCTGTTTCAGAATTCAGCACTATGCCGGCAAGGTATGGGGGAGCCATGAGCGCTCAGCGGGCCTGCGGCTGTTCCCCCGAGGAAGCTGTGCCTCAGAGGTAGCGTTCTGACCAGTGCCAACTCGTGAGGAGAAGCTGAGTTGCTAGAAGAGTAGAATCAGTAAATGTTCAGTAGAAGTAGAATCTGGGTCATGTTGAGCAAAATCTTACTAATACTCAGAGCTGAGAGGAAAGCCAGTGGACTTCATGAGAGAGTTGGAATGTATTTTAAAAGTCGATTTTGTTGTTTCTCAGCTCTGAGATATCCTATAAAAATAGATCTGTCAACATGAATAAAAGGAGACGTGGTGGTAAAAATTAGGAGACACTAAAGACTTACAATAAGGTTTTACAAGCACACAAATATTATGAGTTATTAGATTGAGATTTTGAAACAACAGTGGGGAAATACTGACTTTTTAAAAACATTATTCATTTGCTTTTGTGAGGGAATTTTATACCATCTAAGATACATAAAAATGTTAAAAACAAATTTGACCGTAGCTTGATTTTCAGAGTCCTGAGAAAGTATTGATTGACATTAATACCTCCTTTCTTCTAAATAAGATTACAAACTTCAAAGAGGAAAACATTCTCAATTATGTAGCTAGTAAAAATTAAGTATATAGTATCTGAATTACTGTTAATTTCAAAAAGTTGGAACTTGGTACTTATTCCCACCCCCCCAGCTTATGTTACTAAAAGATACTTTTCTGTTCAATTTCTCTGCTCACCTAGGATGTCTGAAAATATCAGTGCTATCTCTATTTTCTCCTATCTACTTAAGACTAGAATTGGCATATGTGAACTTAAAAAAAAAAAAAAAAAGTAAAACCTCAAAAATGTGCTCAAACACCAAAAAAGCCTAAAATCCTTTGAAAATGTTATGAGAGCATTTTTGGAGTTTATTCTTGCAAATCCTGAAGGGTAATAGAATTTATTTTGAACTCTTCTGTGATTTAGACAGATGGAATTTAAACTTGGAGGCTAATTCGGTATTAGGAGTGTGACTAATGTGTCGGGGGTTTTTTGATGGAGAAAGAGGAGACGGCAATAGATAGTCCTGGAATATTTTTAACGGTTATATGACGTTCTGGAGTACAGTTTATCAGCTGCGGAGTCTCTTGTGCTACTCGTAGGTGCTGTACCAGGTGGAAGGATTTGTTGACAAAAACAATGACCTTCTGTATCGAGACCTGTCCCAAGCCATGTGGAAGGCCAGCCACACCCTCATCAAGTCTTTGTTCCCGGAAGGGAACCCAGCCAAGATCAACCTGAAAAGGCCTCCTACAGCAGGCTCTCAGTTCAAGGCATCCGTGGCCACGCTGATGAAAAACCTGCAGACCAAGAATCCAAACTACATTAGGTATTTTTGGCACATAAAATTCTCTGACAAGTTCATCATGAAGGCACTTTCAAGGAAGATCATTTTCCTGTTTGCCTTAATCTGAATTAGCCCCAGCAGAGGATAACTGAAGCTCTTACACGTCGAATAATGTGGTATCTTGGGTTTACTTAAAAAATACTCCAGTGCCCTTTACCTGCCTTCAAGTAAGGAATTTCAGAATGGGGGAAAAAAGTGTGGTGCGGGATGGGAATAGATATTTAATGAAATCGCATTGTTGGGTCCTAGGGTTCTTAACTTTCTGTATCTCTTTTTTGTTTAATGACAAATTCAGAAATGTATACTTTCTTTCTGGTAAGGGTTTTGCATAATACTCTTTATTGGATTCGTTTTGGATTCTTGTTACATTAACTTAGAATGCAGCATTAAAGCAAGTGGGGCTTTAGTTAGAACTTTGGTGTTAGAAAATATGTGCCTCTTTCTTTTCTAGGAGACTTGTAGATTTGAAGAAAGGAATGACTCCCCAATCTTACATTTTTCAAAGCAACAGAAAGAATTCCTTAAGAAGCATCTGGTCTCTTTTTTCTTTTTCTGGGCATCTTAGATCTCAAGATTCAGTAAAGACCAATTAGGATTAGAGTTTTACATGTGTGTATTTGGTGAACTAGATAATAGGAGATGTGTGTCTAACAGGTCAGATTTCATATAATGCATACATACCCACACATACCTTCCATAATTGCCTTTGCAAATACAGTTGCGAGGAAACTAGCGTGAAGAACATTTTTGTGTCTGGCTTGTTTACCAAATATTGATATTAGTAACAAATATAAAGAGTCAGAATCCCCTGGTTTGATTGCAGTCAGTCAGGTTGGAGCATATATTGGGTAAAGATCCTAGTTTCAAAAAAGAAAGAAAAAAAAGGAAATTTTCTGTGGTCAGTTGCTTTTGTTATTCTCAATTAAGTGGACTTTAAAAAAATCATTACTTAATAATAATTTACATGACATGGTATGCACAGATCCTAGGTGAACAGCTCAGTTATTTTTTTCACCAGTGTATATATACACTTTGGCAACCACCACCCTGGTCCAGATATGGAACACTCTGTTACCCCAGAATTGTTCCTTCATTCCCCTTCCCTTTTAGTGGTTTTAATGTATTTCTAAGAAGTCTTAATGAACTACAAGTTTGTGAATATTATCATATTTTTTCCTAGAGTCTTTGTAGTTTCAAATTTCATATTAAGGTCCATATTTTTCCATATAGATAACCTGTTGCTCTGGCATCATATATTGAAAAGAAAAAAAACTCTTATTTTTTATTCAGTTATCTTGATGTCTTTATTGAAATTCAGTTGAAAGCACATGTAAGAGTCTAAGTCTAAACACACTAGTCTGTTCCACTGATCTGGTTGTCTATTTTTTTTTTTTTTTTAATGTTTATTTACTTTTGAGTGGAAGACACAGAATCTGAAGTAGGCTCCAGGCTCTGGGCTGTCAGCACAGAGCCAGACATGGGCTTGAACCCACAAACCATGAGATCATGACCTGAGCTGAAGTCGGACGTTTAACAGACTGAGCCACTTAGGCACCCCCTGGTTGTCTATTTTTAAGCCAAAGAGTGGACATTATTTTTATAAATGTTAAAGGAGAAGCATAAAAACACTGAGGTCATAAGATTTAATTGTTCACCTATTACATATGTGTGTAGAATTTATTTAGCAGTTGTAGGTAGGCAAATGTAACCATAAATGTTTAGCAGCAGTGTTAATGAAGATACAGAGGTTGCTTCCATAAGATCCAAACATAACAATGGCTTAAACAAGATTGTCATTTATTTCTTATGTAACTTCTGAGTATAAGGACTCCAGGGCTAATACGACATCTTTGTTTTGTGGCTCTGTGATTCCCAGGGTGTTTCTCTCATCCATATTGTCAAAGATGGCTCTCCACCATGGCTACATTCCCAACGAGCAGTTAGCAGAAGAACAAAGGGAATGCAAGCCCCTTCCTTTTAAAGACACTTTCAGAAGTGCCATATATTAATTCTGCTATGATCCTAGTGGCCACAGTTTTAATCACATGGCCACACCTGCTTGCAAAGGAGGCTGGGAAATGTTGTCTTTCTTTGAGCAGCAAAATGCCCTGTTAAAAAGGAGGGAGAGGGGCACCTGGGTGGCTCAGTCAGTTAGGCATCTGACCTCAGCTCGGGTCATGATCTCACAGTTCGTGGTTTTGAGCCCCCATCAGGCTCTGTGCTGACAGCTAAGAGCCTGGAACCCGCTTCGGATTCTGTGTCTCCCTTTCTCTCTGCCCCTCCCCTGCTCACTCTCTGTCTCTCTCTCTCTCTTTCTCAAAAATAAATAAACATTAAAAAAAATTTTTTTTTGAAAAGGAGGGAGATATGGGGTTATAGGGAGACAACAGTGTTTTTAATAATGTCACTGAAGTATCTAATACACATACAATACAGTAAAGTGTATGACTCTTCATTGTACAGCTTGTTTAAGTTTTAACCCCATCTGGACCAAGATATAAAACATTTCCATCATCCCATAAGATTCCTTTATGCCCCTTCCCTGTTGATCTGTACCCCTAATTCTCCCCAGAGGTAACAGCAAACTGGTTTCTAGCCATAGATTTATTTTTCTCGAATTTCACATAAAAAGTGTACTCTTTTATGTCAAACTTATTTCAGTCAACGAAATGTCAGTGATACTCATCCATTTTACTGTATGGGTTGGCATTATATTCTTTTTTAACTCACATGTATGTCACGTATTTTCTGTAAAATGATTTGAAATAATTTCAAAAGAAATGACTAGGTTACCCAAGAATAATAAATAATTATCCCAAGCAGTAAATAACTATATACTATATTTTATAAAACACAGACAGATATATCCATAAGAGACAGAGTTTAAAACCTAAAATCTTTGTGATCTTTTAGGTGCATCAAACCAAATGATAAAAAAGCGGCACACATCTTCAACGAGGCTCTTGTGTGTCATCAGATCAGGTACCTGGGACTTTTGGAGAATGTCCGAGTCAGGAGGGCAGGCTATGCCTTCAGGCAGGCCTATGAACCTTGCCTAGAAAGATACAAAATGCTTTGTAAACAAACATGGCCTCATTGGAAAGGACCAGCAAGGTAAGAAATTCATTGGTTACATTTAATAATGAAGTTATAAAGGATACAAATAACATGCTGTTTTCTTCACGTGCTGTTAGTATACAGAATTTGATGGAAAGTTGGATGTAACCTCTGTATTGGACCATCTTCCATCAGGATACCATTTTGTATTAATTATTGATTGATTATAGAGGTCTCGATTGTAAAGTTTGGATGGGGCTTATCCAATCCACAAATTTTAAAAATACGCTGTGGCAAGTTAGTAGGAAGGGATCTGTAATTGCTAAGTATATTTGTGTAGAATCATAAAAGGGTGGAGTTAGAGGTATCTTGGATCAGTGCTCTCACCCTTTTGGTTTTTTTCTGTAGGGAATTAACCCCAGAGACAGACAGTAGGTGGGGGTGAGGGTCTTTCTCTTTGCACGAGGTCCGCACCCATGGAGAAATAGATATAGGAGCAGATTGGACTCAGAGAGTCAGTGTTATTGCTGATAAAGCGGGATTGAAGAATATGGCAGAATCTGGGCCATGCAGCTTTCAGTTTATCTTCCCTGAATTGTACTTAGCCCTCCAGTCCCAGACAGAGCACTGGACCACTACAGGCCCATCCCATGGAGCAGCCCCTGTGAGCTCTCCACATGCAGAGAGAATGTGTGTGATGGTTGGGGGGGGGGGGGGGTGCTGCTGCAGAAGAGAAAGTGGGCTTTGCCTGTCTGGTGGTCTTTCTTCTGCTCTCACCAGTCAGAGGAGTTGCCCCTTCTCTGTAGGTTGTAGAAGCTCTCCCAACTGCCACAAGAAGGCCAACATGCCTCTTTTACGGGCCCGTGCAGAGACTAGGGATTTGATTTCACTGTACTGGTATTGCGTCCACATTCTCGCTGGACTGGCCTTTAATAGGGACATCAATAGTATTAGACACTCACCCTTTACTACAAGGAGATGAACTCCAGACATATGATGGGGTCTCTGCTACAAAATTCAATACACAGATGATATAGAATGTGGGTACTGTTTGTTCCCACTGCTAATTTCCAGGTCAGAACATGTATTCACTCCCTGCCTGGCACCTAGGCCATAGGTTGATGGGATAAAGTTTAGTTAGAAATTGCTGTTGAAACCGGGGTCCAGGATGGAGAAGTGAGAGCCAAGTTCAGGCAGGCCTCGCTCCTACCCCATAAGGCCTATGCTTCATGACACCCCATTGGTCTGGCACTTAGCACTCTCTTCTTGGGTCCTGCCCACACTGTGAGACACGGAGGCGCAATATTCAAAATATTTTGGAGAATTAACCATGTGCATTCAAAATAGATGTGAATTTCTTACACACCCTCCGGGTTCTGGTTGGTGCTTTGTGATGGGTATATCTGATTCAAAGATTACCTCTGCTAATGAAATCAAGATACGGTTTTAATACCCTATTGTCTTAGACTACATAGTTCTGAACCCAAATTTACTTTTTTAGTGTTAACTGGATTTGGTTTAATTCGTGGAATTCAGTCTGAAGATTCTTTGATAGAAGGCTGCTTACTAAAAGACCAATTATACTTGGAAATAAAGCTATTATTTTATACCACTGAGAACCTGATACTGTGATTTCAGAGAAGATAACCTCTTTTTGTAACTCAGAAAACTATTTTTATTTATTTTTATAGGGCTGGCGTGGAGGTTCTCTTTAATGAGTTAGAGATTCCTGTGGAAGAGTACTCCTTTGGTAGATCAAAGATATTCATCCGGAACCCAAGAACAGTATGTAACCCAAGCCTTTACAGACTGAACTTATGTTATAATCATATAGGCAAGTTCTTAAAGGATATTTAACTTCATAACATTACCCAAGATGCTGCCGATAGTGCCTCATTCAGTTTTTTCTGCAAATGTCCGAGAGGATGGGCAAGTAGGGGGCATTAAAGGAACATGTGTATTTGTTTATGAAACATCAAAATCTTAGATTGCACAACACTTCATAAATCATAAAGGAACTGTTGTTACAACAATAAAACCTTCTTAACTCATAGGAATTGGAGGTAAATTCAGTCTGTATTTATAATACCTGAATTATGCAATAATTTTAGGAAAGACAGCCCTATTATTTTGAGGTACATGAAAGCACTCATGTTTAAAAAAATTTTAAGCTGAAAATTTTAAGCTTAAAATTCTACTTAGGAACATCCAAGGGAGCATTTTTTTATAAATGAATTAGCATGAAGTATAACTAGTACAACAGTGTTTTTGGTAATTTGGAAATTTGGAGAATCTGGAAGAATGTTTGAATTGTTAAACAGAGACCTTATCAGCACTTCCCTGCCATAACAGTTGCATTCTCCTGGGTAGAGTAAAGGTAAATCTAAGTGCCCAGTTCGGCCCTTCTCTGATTTGTCATAAATTCTATATCACCTAAGATAAATAGTGATCTTGTATGAATTCATGAAAAGAGTTTTCTCATGGGTTATTATCCATATCATCTATAATCAAGACAGTTATTCATTTTTTTCCTCAAATGGGGTTGACCTTAACATCATGACATTTTTCCACCTGGGGATGTCTTTCATGTATGTCATAAGGTTTTGGTAGAGTTTTGATAAATCCAGCTATCTTTTCTTATTAGTTATTCAAGCTAGAAGACCTGAGGAAGCAGCGTCTTGAGGACTTGGCCACTCTCATTCAGAAGATTTATCGGGGGTGGAAATGTCGTACCCACTTCCTACTAATGAGAAAAAGCCAAATCGTGATAGCTGCCTGGTACAGGAGATACGCGGTAAGAGCCTCCACCCTTTTACTCTGTAAGAATGATGCTCATTGGCTAGTATTTGTTATGTACTTTGCGTGTAAGTTTTACGTATTCAGTTCTCCCAGCAACCTCATAAATTGAGTGCTTTTGTGGTACCTTTGTTAAAGGTGGGAAAACTAAGGCATGAGCCGTTGAGTAACTTGCCCGTGGTCACGCAGCTGCTAAAAGTGGCAAAGATGAGGTTTGAATCCAGGACTATTTCATAGCTCAAGTTGAGTATATCACACTGCCTTCCAGTGATATAGGTCCACATAGAGGGAAATCTAAATCTTGAATTTGCTCATCGGATTGGAAGAGATGGTGTCATTTAACCCTTTTCATGGGGTAGGCTCAGTTTTCCAAAATAATTGGCTGTTTTCCATGTATTGTAGCAGCACTGAAAGTGGCTTAATTCCAGAAAACTGATGCTACATTTTAGTAGAATTCTGGATTTGGTGAAAGGATTGGATTTCCTTTAGTCCTCAGATTGCTGGCCCTATTATCTATGGGAAAAGACTTACAAATAAAGTATGTTTAGTTAATTGACATGGAATTTCTTTTGGGAATTTTGTTCCTTACTTGATTATAGATATTTCATTGGAGGCATAACAAGTTTGAGGGAAATCTGAAGGTTTGCCTTTAGGCTGGCTTAAACTTAGGCTGTGTTCTCACAAGTGAATTTTGTGATAAGAACACTACTTCTGAATGCTTTTTCATTCTGTGCTTTTTCTCTAAAGAATCGGAAGATGAATTGAATTTGCAATCACATCTCCTTTAGGATACTCTCTTTTTCTGCTCTGGAAGAGTTTTGCTATGAAGCAGTATATAATCAGGACACAGTTTTGCTGACCTATTCCCATGTAATACATTTTAGTGTAGTATGTCCACGTTTGAGAAATTAATGAGATATTTAAATGATGAAGCCAAAGGAAAAAAACTGCTTCAGCTTTAAGAGAGTATCCTTAAAATGGTTTGAAAGGGTACAGCCAATGGTACTACAGCTGTTCATGTATGAACCTATCCAGCCACGATGGGAGATTTATTCATACGTATTCTGCAGAGGCACAGAGGACTGTTGTCACTAACCTGTCTGTGATGGATGCTCTTCTGTGTACACAGTAATGGCACTTGGCTCTTCTGCAGATTCATAATGCTCTGTTTTATATTTGCCTGAGAAAGGAAGGACCAACACATAGCCAGTGGTCAGGGAACCCTTTTCGTCATTTTTTGTTTGCAGATCATTAAGAAAATCCAAGTTGGAAAGTGTAGTGAATTCATCTGTCTTGAATTCAACAAATGCTTTCGGAATACCTACTCTGCCAGGCTCTGGGGATAGCTACATGAACAAAACTGATGCCTGACCTCATAGAGTTCATACCTAGTGAGGGGCAATATGCATGCAAGCAAGTAAATAATCAGAACAATTATAGACTATAGTCAGCTGGGAAGGAAACAGATTACTGAGATAAAGAATAGTGAGGAGATAGGATATAAATTTGGATAGTATGGTCAAGGAATACCCTCTGGAAGGGGGCATTTCATTAGAGGGATGAGAATAAACAAAGCAATGAACGAAGAGAGCAGGTGCTATTTTACCTTCCCTCCCTATATAGAACTTTTATATCTCCAAGTGAAAAAAGGAGCCACCATATAATGTATCATTAGCTCATGATGGTGAGTTATAACTAGTATTAATTGGGAGAATAGAAACAAATAATAAGCCCAACTTTTAGAGAAGGTATTAATTTCGCTCTAGTGTTAGTTACATCTGTTTTAGAATTTGAACTAAATATCTCAACCAGTTAACTACATGTTATCCAAGCTAGTGATTAAACTCAACCTTTTTTCTCAATCGAATAACTCAAAGATTTTCTGAATGTCCATTTTCAGTTGCTGATTATTTTAAAATCCATATTCTTTTATATTTTATAGCTCTATGAGACGAATTTTTTTAAGGTTTGTTTTTGAGAGAGAGCACGAGCGAGCATGAGTGGGGGAAGGACGGGGAGATAGGGGGTAGAAGATCCAAAGCAGGCTCTGTGCTGACAGCCACAAGCCTGACGTGAGCCTTGATCTCACAAACCGTGAGACCATGACCTGAACCAAAGCTGGTCGCTCAGCTGACTGAGCCACCCGGGTGAGATGAATTTTAAAGTAAGATAGAGTTGTTTTCAAGCCATTTAGGAACTTCAGAAGAAAACATCAAGGTATCAGATGCATGTCAGAAGTGATGGTCAGATATCATAGATATAGTTTGTTCTATAGCCACGGAATATTACTCTGTGAGGAATCTTGCCGAGTTTCTAGCTCCTCATTTGACCGATGAGGAAACCGAAGTCCAGAGGAGGCAGTGATTTGTCCAAAGTCCTAGGGTTCTCTTTGTCTTTCTGTCTGGCATTCTCTTTTTGTTCTGCTGCTCATGTGTTGATAACATCACTCTGTGTCCTCTGAGCTTCCCAAATCTAGCCTAGAGGGCTGGAAGGCATGTGTCCCACCTCAGAAAAGGGAGCTGAGCAATCCAGCATTTCCAAAGTGAGAGAGGCACAGCATGACTTCATGGCTTGGTTAGAAAAGCTGTGAAATTTCATCACAGATGCCGACATGCCGGTGAATATTCCACATTAAATACAATACGAGCTCACTTTTCTAGGGATGGTATTCCAGTGGCCTCCACTCTTCCGAGTAGAAGTAAAAAGGGCCTTTGGGCATTGATCTTGCCGTGCCCACATGCATGGCCTGCCGCACTGGGTTTTCTTTAACCTTCCCCGCCTAGAAGTAACTTTGGCTGTATCTCAACCTACTTGGTGCTCGCTTGACCCTCCCAGGATGTGGTTTCTATTTTACATTGCTGATTGATACCCAGTGCAAGTCCTTGAGTGCAGGAATGGAGTTGGAGTCACTTGTATAACCTCATAGTTCAATTAAAGTGATACTCATTTAATTATATTTAGCACCCTTGAAACATACTCCGGATTAACTGTAATAATTTTGGATTGTTTGATATTTTGGTTTCTTTACATATTGGTTCCCAGGAGGAATATGGGAGATTAAGGGTTAATTGCACTAAGTGAGCAAGTACTCTGTCTGAATCCTTGCGGTACAGGTATTATAGATGTGTAAACAGAACTGGTAACAATCTCCCCCTTTTGTCCCACAGCAACAAAAGAGGTATCAACAGATAAAGAGTTCTGCCTTGGTAATTCAGTCTTATATCCGGGGTTGGAAGGTGAGTTTAAAAGAAGTGAGCCTTATTTATTGGGGGTTTTTAGGTTCTTCACAAAGGAGGATGATGTCTTTAAGGTCACCCTGCAGGGGGGAGCTCCTCATCTCCTGCCTACCCTGTAAACAGTCAGATGGAAAGAATAAATATTATGGGCTACACTGGGGCCCTTGTGACCATGTCTTGGCCGCATCCTTCTAACTGGCTCTCTTCTCAAGAGCTTTGTTCTCGAAGCAGGAAGTCTTGAAATAATACCGTACATGATTTCAATATCCTCTTGCCCCCCGTTTGCAAGGGAAGTGGTAGTCCAGAAGGCTGTCTGTCAACACTGTTGCCTCCGCACCTGTGCGTCCTGCCCAGCCCAACTCCTTCCATAACTTCCTGGTGACCATCTTGTGGGCTGCCCTGTCATGATCAAAACATCCTGAGCTCTGGCCATTCTAGTCGGGATCACAGTGTACCCATCACCTAGTTCCAGATCCTGGCTGCAAGTCTTGGTTCAGGGGTCAGCAGTCCATAGCCTATGCCTGTTTTTGTACAACCCCAGAAGGAAGAATGGCTTTTATGTTCTTAAAGCATTGTTTAAAATAACAGCGAGAACTTTTCATGACATGTAAAAATTATATGGAATACAACTTTCATATGAATATATATACAAATATAAAATGTATATAAATATGTGTACAAATAGAAGTACAAAGTTCATATAAATAAAGTTTTATTGGTACAGACCCTTGCTTATTTATTTACATCTTGTGTGTAAATACATCTTGTGCTTTAGCGCTCTGACAGCAGAGTTGAGTAACTGTGATAGAGACCTATAAACGGGAAAGCCAAAAATACCATCTGGCCTTCTGCAGAAAGTTTACTGTCCCTGCTCTAAGTCAAAGAACCTTCAGAGCCTATTCTGACCACTTTCCTACTGGGAGATTTCTGCAGAGTGGGCTAATCCAGAGGAGCTACTTCAAGACAATTCCCAGGCCCAGAACCCCTTCAGAGGGTACAACATTGGGCCGGGAGTGCAGTAGCATCGATCGACCTTTGTCTAGGCCATGGGTCAATTTGGCGGCTGTGCGATAGTAAATGCCAGAATATAAATGCAAGCACATAGAGTAAGTGAAATCACTGCCTGCAAGTCCTTCTTTGACCTTATCACTGAATCATGGGTCCGTGTCTCCAGTCTAGAGCCTTCAGACATTCCGAGCCCACCTCCCAACCAACATGTCCTCCGGGCCCCCATAAAATCAGTTTCTGGTAACTGCCCGGGAGAAGCCACTGGTTTTGGACTAATGAGATTTTCTTTAGCAAGTTTTTAAACATCTCTTTTGCATAAAAAGTACAGCTGAGGTGACGTCGTGTACAACAATGATGAAGGTGGTAAATGGGTTTTGGAGCACTGGAGATCCTCCAACCGCATCCCGAGAGCTATTCCTTCCATCTGACGTGCACCAGCTTCTATGGCTCGTGCTCACATTTCTCCATGTCCCACGTTAGGGCCCAGGAGGCCGCTGTCTCGGTCTGAATGGGGGCCACACTGTTTTGCTTAGTGACCTCTTTATTTGCTGCCTTCTCATAGTCCCTTTAGGCCGAATAAGCAATGTCCCCTTTTCCTTTCAACGATAGATCTTTCGCTTGAGAGTGGATGTTATGACTGTCTCTGCAAGTATGTTTTTCAACCAGTATGGCATCTCACTTTTTGTTAACTTCCTACTTTCTCTGGGTGATTCTTCACCTTAGGCCCGAAAAATCCTGCGGGAACTGAAGCACCAAAAGCGCTGTGAGGAGGCAGCCACCACCATCGCGGCCTATTGGCATGGTACCCAGGTAGGCCAGACACTGCCCCCTGGAAGGCAGCGGGGGCGGGTGTCAGAAATTGTTTCACTGGCTTAAGCTACTGAGCACGCATTTACCTGTCTCTCTCTCTCTGACGTTTTGGTGTGGGGTGGTGGCACACGCTTTCGCGTTTGCTGTGTGATGGTGACCGGTGTCTTTCTTCTCTCTCCTTTGGGAACCAGCAGTAACCTTTCCTGCCTTAAACTTTTCTGTAACTCCTTTTCAAATGCATCACAGGCGCGAAGGGAACTGAGCCGGCTGAAGGAGGAGGCTAGGAATAAACATGCTATTGCAGTTATTTGGGCTTACTGGCTCGGATCTAAGGTACTTGATTCGCACATCCCGTTACTCCGTCCCGGAATCGGCAATAACCAGTTTGTATCTTTAGCCTGTCAGGGGGTGAATGCCTACAGTTAACAGGGCCTCACCCCGGTGCATGTCCTAGCCGCCGGATCGAATAAACCTGGATGTGGTAGTGTAGTAGTGCACGTTAGTAGGGGCCCTAAGCATGTGTAGGCCAAAAAGACTAATTGCTTATTAATGAGGCACTGGTCCAGTTGCTCTTTAACAAAACAAAACAAAAACAAAAAAAAACCCCTCAAGTAACATGCATGTTTCGTTGTTTTTTTTTTTTTCTTCCCTTTTCTCTCCCTTCGCCCCCCAGCATATACCAGCAGTTTTCTAGAGATATTTTTGTTGGGTGGGGGGTTGGAGGGGCATGTTGGGAATGTTAAGATTTGGGCTTCAGTTGGTCTTCTGCAACATGGTGACAGGAAGAACACCTTTAACGCATGCCTTAAAAAATATTAATCCACGAATGAAATTGTTTTTTAGGCTCACTGTGGCCGCCATTGATTATTATAAGCAAAATATTGTATGCGAAAAGAATGATCATTTGTGATTGAACAGAAAGCTGTGTTCATGCAAAGCTAGCTATCATTGCCGCTGAAGAATCCCAAGAATTTCAGCTTCAGCTGTTTGTGTTCAGAAACAAAGGCCTCCTGAAATACTCTCACTAATCCCCAGGCAGAGTCGTGGGCTCTGTGAACATTTCACATACCCCAAGGGACGAGACTTTTAGATGTTTTTGTTACTTAGAAAATCAAAGGTCATCTCTGCTAAAAATGTGTATTCCAGTTAGAAACATAAATATCAATATAATCCTATGTTTTTAAGTTTACCTTGTCAGCATTATAAGTCCATCTTGTGAGAAAAATGAGAAAAGTCAACATTTGCCTGTATAAGGATCTTAATTTGCCAAAAAAACTTACCAGAGCTGTTCATTTGTGTCCCCCCCCCCTTGAAAAATCTGTGACGAACAGGCTAGTTCCTTTAGTAATCAGAGGGAAATGTCCTAGCTGAGGCAGAAGGACTCTTAGACAGTTATCCCTGGGGTTTCCCCACTGAAGTAGCCCATTTCCTAGTCTGAGTACCAAAAGTGGTGAAAGATCACTGCATGTTTCATCTTTCAAAGTAGCATGCTTCAGATTGACTGTTCCCTAAGATTAATTTTTAAACCATAAGTCGTTTCACTTTTTATCTTGCTTCAGTGTATTTCACTGTCCAGGGCCTTAGCTCACACTGAATTTTGATATGTGCTACTTCTAATTTGCTAATGGGAAAGAAACAACTTTATTCTTTCCATGTTCTAAATGGTTGTTCGCAAGAGTTGTCTTTTTGTACGTGCAAATGAATGAACACAGGAATTCCTAGACTCTCTAGTCCTGGGTACTGGCAGCAAAGGGAAGTCTGCTGAAGTCACTAGGTGCCACTCACAGCTCTAAGGCTTGGATAAGGGAGAGAGTGTGGAGAATAGAAGAAGGAGAGAGAATGAGGAGGGAGGAAAAAGGGAAAACTGGAAGTAGGGGGGCAGAGGCGTGGCTTACCTCCAGTACCACATAGATTGCCTTCCTCTGGAACAGAGGCTCAGTGCACTAAACATACAAAGGACTGCACCAGACTTATGCGGATTCTTTGGGTTTAAGTGATTATGCCCTATTCTTCTATCATTCTGAAATCCTTATTCATAAGTTGGCTCTTCTGTTTGGTGGGGTATCTTCTTCTGGTCATTTGTGCTGTCTGCATTGGGCCGTCTCTTTTATTTACTATCTAAAACGTTCTAGGCTCGAAGGGAATTGAAACGCTTGAAGGAGGAGGCTAGGCGTAAGCATGCAGTCGCTGTCATTTGGGCTTACTGGCTTGGACTGAAGGTACTTCCCCACCCCTTCTTTCTGTCCACGGTGAACTCAATGAAGCCTAGCACTTACTAACCCGGAGAAAATGATTGATGATGCTTGCTTATGGTCTGCACAGTCTTTTACAGTGTCACCTTGCCTAATTCCATTTCTTTTTGAGAACAAACCTGTACACTAATATTTTCTGATGTTGTTGTGTATTTCTTTAAATAATAGGTTTAAAGTATCTAAAGCATCTAATAAGACATTTTGTTATCCAAGTCCTATTTTGTATTATCTTTTTGAAGATGAAGTTTGTGTTTTGTTTTTTGTTTTTAATTCATGAGACAGAGTTACAGTAGTTGAGCTAAAAGCTGACCCATGGTCTACAGTGGCCAGCCAGGGGATATCTGGCTTTTGTTCCCCTTTGTCTGCCTATTCTGCTCCAACGATGGCTCCTGGAGCAGAGTGTTCTACAAAGTGACTGCCATTCTAATTGTTCAGCTTAGAAACCAAAGGGTTTTGCATTAAAAGTACAGATTTTGGCAATTAAGACCAGCAGTGGCTCATTCGGGTTAAAGAGAACTTTAGATTCAAATGCCTTTTAATGTAGGGCAGGGTTTATTTCAAAGTGGTGCTTACTGCTTCAGGCAAGATATGCGTAAGTAAACATGACTGAGCCCCAGAAACAACTTTTTGCCATTGAGAACAACTTTCGGGCAGTGTAAAGATTGTGTCTTCCTGTTATTCAATAACTCATCACCTTAGGGTACCATCCATATTGTCTTTTAGGAATAATTAGGCCCCTATTTGACACTATTCCTCTTTATTATTTTTGTTATAACCATTCATCTTCTTCTAAATATTTACCATCCAGGAAGCCACTGACTCTGAATCTAAACAGCATCAGCAGTATCTGTATGTTCTGCTTTTGAGTAATCTGCATTTTCCCCCGAAAATTTAGCCTGTAAACTTTTAGTGAATTAACCTTTTTGATTATACTGAATATTCATCAAGTAATTTTTGAAGTACTTAAGAAGTAATTTAAGTATGAATTTAAGATGTTCTATTTCAAGAATTCTAAACAAGTTCTAGAACTACTTTTTTAAAAGGATTTTATTTCCCATTTTACTCACTTGTTCTCATTTGCATCCTGATTTTCATAAAAGGAAGGAACCAAACATTGAGTCAGGATTTTTACCCTGTATAATATCTACCAGCAGAATCACATTTGTCTTCAGTTTCTGGGTTTAACTAACTGCATATGATTTCAGAAAATCTTTCCATCTTAGGGGTGTATGCTAGTAACCTATAAATCAAATTCAGTTTGTAGGTGAATGGTGTTGTAGCTGAAGTTAACTGGCCCTACTCTAGATGTAACTGCCCCCCCCCCCCAGTTTCCAATAAAACAGAAGTATTTTAATATGTCACCATTATCATTGTTCTGAAATAAGATTAAACTTCTCTGAAGTCCAAGAATGTAATAATTTTGTGCTTGTGTTTTTAAAGAATGATGTTGATAAGAGCAGTAGTTTTGCCCTTTTATGTGATTAGGTTCTTGTGGAATTGATTACAAAGTTCAGTGGATCATTTTTGGACTGCCAGGGCCCGTGAGGGGAGCCCATTTTATATGTCAACGTGTCACCAGCCTTTTCTATTTATAGCTGTATTTCTGGAGAATATTTCAGGGGAAATATTCCTGTGAATATCAAAAAGCATGTTGCAGTGAACTCACTTACAATGACATTCAACTACATATGGTAGGACTTCCAGTATATTTCTATGGATATGTTCACATGAAACCTTACTCTAACTTCTCTGCTTCCCTATGCTATTAAAATTCCAGGAGCCAATTAAAAGGTACCATTTTTCTTCCCTTTGTCCCTTCTAACTTTATTAGTTTGAGATTTGAATCTAGCAACTCCTTGGCTAAAGGAGAAAGGATAATCAGTACCATAGAATATGAACAAAAGGAGGAACTTCCTGTGTGGTATCTGGGGGAAAAAATTTTTTTTTTTAATTTATTTTTTTAATGTTTATTTATTTTTGAGACAGAGAGAGACAGAGCATGAATGGGGGAGGGGCAGAGAGAGAGGGAGACACAGAATTGGAAGCAGGCTCCAGGCTCCGAGCCATCAGCCCAGAGCCTGACACAGGGCTCGAACTCACGAACCGTGAGATCGTGACCTGAGCTGAAGTCGGACGCTCAACCGACTGAGCCACCCAGGCGCCCCGGAAAAATTTTTTTTTAAATCTATTTTTGAGAGAGGGAGGGGCAGAGACAGAGAGAGGGAGAGAGAGAAAGAGAGAGAGACAGAGAAACCAAACAGGCTCCACACTGTCAGCTCAGAGCCTGATGGCAGGACTCGAACTCATGAACTGTGAGACCATAACTGAGCCGAAACCAAGAATCGGATGCTTAATTAATGACTGAGCCACCCAGGTGCCCCTGGAAAAAATTTTAAACCTTAATAATCCGTAAGCGTAGAGAATGGGTCTGGCACTTACATGCCCCATGGGACCAGGGAGGTCACAAGGATGAGGGAAGTAGCAGATGGAAGGTGGATCAGGAAGGATGGGGCCCTGAGCAGTGTGGAGCATCCTGTCCCATAAAGGCAGCCACAGCTCCTGTGGTCTCGTCTTTGTCATGTGGGAATGGGGCTCACCGTTGCTAGATCTTAGAAAACTTGAAGAGAAACGTGTAGCCTGAATTTTCCCTGCGAAGTGCTTCATTTAAAAATAGGCGTATAAAACATTTTTCTACAAACTGAATTTGGCTAGCAGGTTGTGAGCTTGGATTTTGAACATGTGCAGTTAAACCCAGAAAAGTAAAGACAAAAGAAAAAGGCAAAGCATGTCTGAATTATTCAAATAGGCTGGTGTTTTGCTAAAATCTAACGTTCTCATTGACAGCCGAGTGACAATCGGTATTTTTAGTAGTGTTTAGTTTTCTTTTCTCAGTTTCAAAACTTAACTGTATCATTCATTCATTCGTTTGGTAAGTACCTCACCTAGTGAATTGATTTGTTGAACACTAGTGTGCAAAGTGCATAGGACAGTGTAGCAAGGAAGAAATAGGGAAACTAAAACTGTAACATGTCCTGAGTGTTGTGATAGTGTTAGTAGAAACTCGGACAGGAGTAGAGATGAGAGAAAAATTAATGCAGTTAAAATGGGAGATTTCTAATGGGAGACCACAAGCTTCTTTTTAAGTTCTTATTTTTAGGCACAATGAGCTCCCAGCGCACGGCACTGAAGTCCTGTCTTCGTATGCAGGGCTTTGGAAGCTGTGCTGGAGTTCGTCAGGCATTTTCTTTTTATCTTTTAAGAACAATTTGCAGTGAAAATTACCTATGTAATTTTTTTTCTGATATGTATTTTGATTTGTGATGAGTTTGTAGCCATGCCTGTAGAGTGTTTCTTGTCAAATCTTCAGGCACTTTAAAAACGAATTGAGAGGATTGAAAACATTAGAACATTCTGGTATTACCACTTTGCAGCTCTCGTTTCTTATTCTCTGATTTAAAATCCACTGTCTCAGTGTGCTTCAATCATTTTACTATATCCAGAAAGTCACTTATAAATTTGACTTGTTCCACCTTTTTTTCCTTTTTTGATAGAAGTGTATCATGTGGGCACCTGCCGGCCACACGTTAACCTCTGTGTTCTGCTGCTTCTATTTAAAGGTCCGTCGGGAGTACAGGAAATTCTTCAGAGCCAATGCTGGAAAGAAAATTTATGAATTTACGCTTCAGAGAATTGTAAGTCTATACTTTCTATGCGGCTAATTAGCATTATAGGACTAACTAGTGAATAGCACCACCTCAATCATAAATGGCTTGTTTGGTAACTATTAAACCCTAGCCGTGACACTGAGAGATTGTGACCTTCTATCATTTCCCCTCAAATTCAGGTAGAATTGTGTCAGGTTAGCGGCCCACATGTGATCAATGAAATGTTCTTTGACAGAGAGAACGTTCTCTGGGGAAGGGGAACCCAAGAAAGCCTGGTGTGTTGGTTCAGGCTACTATAATGAAAATACCATAGACTGTGTGGCTTAATAAACATTTATTTCTCATAGTCCTGGAGACTGGGCAGCCCAAGATCAGAGTGCCAGCATGGTCTGGTTCTGGTGAGGGCTTTTTCCTAGTTTCCTCACAGGAGAAGAGAAAGAGAAGCAAGCTCTTTCCCGTGTCTTCTTATAAGAGCAGTAATCCTGGGAGCACCACCCCTTGTGACCTTACTCACCTAATTGCCTCCCCAAGGCCCCGTTTCCTAACACTATCCCATTGGGGGTTAGGATTTCAACATAGGAATCTGAGGGGAACACCAAGATCTTGCCCTGCTGAACTGCCACAAGCTGCTGCAGGGCGAGGTTGGTCAACGAGGAGAGCAGGGCTGTGCCACGATTCCAGGATGGATTCTAACATTTCCCTCTGGCTTCCAGAGAAGTATATGTAGTGGTAACGTGCAAACTCTGGAGCCAGCTCACTCTGCCATGTACAGATTTACGGCTTGAGCAAATCACTTAACTTCTGTGAGCCTCATTCTTGTCGCCTGTAAAATGGAGTGATAATTGAAAGCTCTTACAGTTCCTGGCTCATATTCAGTACTCTAGAGCAGTGCTGTCCGATAGGACTTTCTGCAGCAGTGAAAATGTTCTAGATCTTTGTGGCATAGTAAAGTCTAGCCACATGTGGCTGTTGAGCACTTGAAATGTAACTAATGTGATTGATGAACTGGATTTTTAACTTTTTTTTTAATTACTAAAGATTTAAATAGAAATAGTCACAGGTGGCAAGTGGCTGCCTATTAAACAATGCAGCTTTCTAGTGTTAGCTGGTGTAAGTATTAATTTTAATTTTAAAATTAGTATTCTTCTTTTCTCTTAACCACTTAGTGGAGCTTAGATTTTCCCAACCAATACAGAGAGTTAAAAAGAGATTTTCCAGAGGAGTTGCAACATTTTATAAACTAAAACTTGCTAAATTCTACCAAGTAGTTTGCTTGATCCTGGTTTATGTAAAACAATGACTTTTCTGGTATATTTTACTTATCTAGCATTTTTTGTCAAACTCAACACAGGTGCAAAAATACTTCTTGGAAATGAAAAATAAGATGCCTTCCTTATCTCCAATAGACAAGAACTGGCCATCAAGACCTTACCTATTTTTGGATTCTACTCACAAAGAACTAAAAAGGATTTTCCACTTGTGGAGGGTAAAAAAATGCCTTGTTAGGTTTTTTTTTCAGAGACTTCCTAACATATATTTTGAGCGTTTGAAAAATGTTATGTAAAAGCAGATTTTTAACCATGCTCTTCCTGTAACCTCAAAGAGACGTATCTGAGGACCTTGGTATTTTTGAACCATGCACTGTACTTGGCTTTGTGTGAGAATTTCTAGAGCAGCCAGGTGTTCCCATGACTGTAACCTGTCATCCTTGTCTGGAAAGGAGAGTGTGCATGGCTCCAGTGTCTTTCCCTTCCAGATTCCAGTTGCTTTAAAGTAGTTCAGGTTTTTGTTTTGTTTTGATGTGTTTCTGTTATTCATCTTTACCTGAAGGAATACTGCCAGAGATAGAAATAATAAAATTTGAACATCTTCACAAGATATAGTTAAATCTTGAAGATTGTAGGAGTTTACTTTCTAAGATGTATTGAGTACGTGCATAAACGTACGCGAGAACACTACATGTTTTGATGGACTGGGGAAAAAAACGGCTTTAGAGTGCCTCACAAGACATCAAAGAGATTAAGTTTCCCTCAACCTGAATTAAATGGAAGCTAAAAATCTATTTGACATTGCCTTATATTTTTAGCTTCCTTAATTTTATGAGAGCATAACGTGTTATTTAGGTGTTGCCCAGAATTACGTGGGTTACTTATATAGATGTTGACTTTATTTTAGTAGTTCAGTTGATATATGGAATGATAAATATGTACAAGTGTCAGATACGATATAATCATTAATATGACAATCATATAATCCTACGATATAATCATTGAAAGGCTTATTATATTTGGTAAGTGAATGACTGATGAGTATCACTTCCAGGAAACTCTTTCCTGCTGGGCACTGTAGGCTTGTCCCTTTCCAGAATTACATATGTAGAGTGACATTATCACTGAATAGTGTAATATTGGTGACACAGCATGTGGAACTGGATTCTCCCTTCTGTTCCCTAACTTAGTGAGTCAGTTTGGTGAAATTCACCAGTGTCTCAGTGCTCATCTCCCTCTTTGAGTCTGACAGTGAGACTATTTTCAGAAATAACGATGGGGAGCTTCTAATGCCAAGAGTCTGCTCTGCCTCTGCTCTCCCCTGGCCCCTGGCCCTTACCTCCCTTGCATTTGGGGATAGAGAATGAGAGGGATGTGTTTATTCCTGAAAGGGTGGGCAGCAATGCTAACATTCCCTTATACAATTATATCAGTGGGTCTCAACTACATTTGTAACTGAATGTCTTAGAGTTCATCTGAAACACCTGGCCTAGGGGCACCTGGGTGGTCGGTCGGTTGAACGTCCGACTTTGACTCAGGTCATGATCTTGGAGTTTATGAGTTTGAGCCCAAGGTCGGGCTCCGTGCTGACAGCTGAGCCTGGAACCTGCTTTGGATTCTGTGTCTTCCCTTCTCTGCCCCTTCCTTGCTCACGCTCTGTCTCTCTCTCTCAAAAATAAATAAACATAATAAAAAATAAAAATAAAACAACCTGTCCCTGCCCCTCCAGCCACCCCCTGTGTCCCTTCAGTACCATCTCAGAATCCAGCCAAAGGAGAGATTTCTCAGGTCAGGTGTCCATACCGTAAAATGCAATAGGGGATTCAGAGTAGTATTTTTCAAACCAAGGGTTGTAGCATATTTGTGAGTTGTGAAATCAATTTAATAGATTACTGACCAGCGTTTTAAAATGAAGTACAGTAGGATAGAAGACGTCCACATGGCCAACCGACACATGAAAAAATGCTCAATATCACTCATCATCAGGGAAACACAAATCAAAACCACAATGAGATACCACCTTACACCTGTCAGAATGGCTAACATTAACAGCTCAGGCAACAACAGATGTTGGCGAGGATGCAGAGAAAGAGGATCTCTTTTGCATTGTTGGTGGGAATGCAAGCTGGTGCAGCCACTCTGGAAAACAGTATGGAGGTTCCTCAAAAAATTAAAAATAGAACTACCCTACGACCCAGCAATTGCACTACTAGGTATTTATCCAAGGGATATAGGTGTGCTGTTTTGAAGGGATACATGCACCCACATGTTTCTAGCAGCACTATCAACAATAGCCAAAGTATGGAAAGAGCCCAAATGTCCATCAATGGATGAATGGATAAAGAAAATGTGGTGTGTGTGTGTATATATCTATCTATGTATACACACACACACACACACACACACACACACACACACACACACACAATGGAGTATTACTCAGCAATCAAAAAGAATGAAATCTTGCCATTTGCGACTACGTGGATGGAACTGGAGGGTGTTATGCTAAGTGAAACTAGTCAGTCAGAGAAAGACAATCATATGACTTCACTCATATGAGGACTTTAAGAGACAAAACAGATGAACCTAAGGGAAGGGAAACAAAAATAATATAAAAACAGGGAGGGGGACAAAACAGAAGAGACTCATAAATATGGAGAACAAACTGAGGGTTGCTGGAGGGGTTGTGGGGGGGGGGGATGGGCTAAATGGGTAAGGGGCATTAAGGAATCTACTCCTGAAATCATTGCTTCACTATATGCTAACTAATTTGGATGTAAATTTAAAAGAATAAAAACTAAAGTTTAAAAAAAAATAATAGAGTACAGGGCATGTTGAAGGAATTGTTTTGTGAAGCTTTTGTGTCAGTTGTCTATGTGTGTGCATGTAAATCAATGTGTGCAATGAGTTGTGATGTACAATGTCATTCTTAGGCTAAGTCTTTGTGAGAAGAGTGTGACAGCCTGAGGCCTAAAGGATGTCAGGGGTGGGGGCGGGGGCTGATGTCATAGTGGGAGGGTCAGTACTCCCAGTAGGGCCCTTGCTAGCAAGGCCCTTGTGTGTTCTGAAGAAGCATCCCAAGTTCCACAATACAGACCGTAGTTTTTATGGCATTTTCTAAGACCAACCTTTTAAAACCCAAAAAGGAAAAATGCTCTTGGTTTTTTTAAATGGATATTTTGTACACATTTACTCTTACTCTTCATGTTACTAAATTGGCTTAGCATATTTAAGAATGAGTAATGACTTATGTAAGTGATATCTTTTTTTTTCTCCTTTTCATTTTTCACAGTGTAAAAAATACAGAGACCAATTCACAGACCAGCAAAAGCTGATTTACGAAGAAAAATTAGAAGCCAGTGAACTCTTCAAAGACAAGAAGGCTTTATACCCTTCTAGGTATTATGGCTTTGCTTTACCCATAAAAGTCAGTATTTTAAAAGCTCCTCAAATATATTTGTAGGTCGCTTCTAGTGGAGTTTGATTTCAGTGATACATGAGAGATTTTTAATTCTATGAATTATTTTATGATCAGCCTAACTCTTCCAGACAAAAGCAAATGGCATGTATGGGTTTGCTTAGGTCACTAGATTTCCAGTTGACATCAGTTAATCACTCTCAATTCATACTATGATGAAATATTTGTATTTTAAATAGAAGATAGGAGTTCCGTGTTAAGACTATTTGTACTCTGTACTTAAAGTCAAGTGGTTTTAATCCCTTATTTCCTTTCTTAAAATTAATTGTTAGTGAAAAATATTTTATAATGAAATTCATCTTGGAAAACTAGAAAGAGAAAAATGGCAAGGTAATTATTGTTCTGTTTTCCATAATTTAGAATTGAAGACCTAAAATGAGTATTTTGTAGTTTTATATTCCTTTTTAACCCATTCAGTGGAGAACGTCCAGCTTTTCTCCCAAGTTGTATGCTGATTCTAATATGTATTCGACATCAAAGATAAACATGGAAATAAAGTTCAGCTCTGTTGAAAAAAGTACACTTAAACACTTTTGAGCAATGGCTCTCATGGCATACTGTAACGAAATGAGATTACATTTGTTGGTTTTATTTCATTGGCATTAGCCTAAACACTTCTCTAAATAATTAGAAGTCATCGTTTAAAATACAAATTGCATAGGCTATTAAGGTAAATCTTCATTGTAAATTCTTGTTCATTTTCCATAGTTTTCAGAGGCCGGCCCAATTTCTGCTGGTAATATACTGTAATCCCCATGCCAGTCTTCTTCCTTGAACCAGCTGGGTCAGGCTCATTTGCATTGTAAAGAAGAGTGAGCTGGTCTGTCACTCTAAGAGTGTTGCGGGAGCACTGCTCTGTGATGGCATTTGGTCTGCTAACTCCTTGGGCATGACGTTAGTGGCCTGTGCAGTCAGATCGGTCCCTTTATTGTAGGCACCAAGCACTCAATAAAAGAAGCAATATCAGTTGTAAGTTTGCCAAGTGAAACCCTTGGTAAAGACCGCTTATCTGAATATTCTTCTATCTCCCAAGTTCATCATTTCTCCCCAGAATCCCTATCCCTTTCTCATCTGTTTTTAAATAAAAAAGTAGGTTGTACGATTTCAAGCGAAATCTTTAACAACTTTTAGCTTCTTCCAAAGGATGGCCCGGAAATAAAAAGTATTATCTGCTGAGTATATTCACATGTACTCCATGTGCTGTGCTTGTATTCTCTGTGTCTTTAGGGACACAGCCTCCTGGGTCAGCTGACCTGGTGACTTGAGATGGTACATACTCCCCATGAATCCCACGTAGCATCTTCATCCGAAGTTGTCCAAAGTGCCTGCTAAAGAAAGCACATTCGAACACGAAAATGGTCCCTGTGCTCTCTCCAGCAACTAATTGATTTAACTTTTTCTTTATATCTTTTTCACTTGTAATCATCTTAATTAACATTCCCTGTGGGTGACGCTTCAGAAACTGAAAGGAGAAAAATGCATTTTTGAAGAAACAAATTCAGAGACTCTTAGCACTTTTTAATTATTAAAAACACATTTGTTGATTCTTCCTTTAAAAACATTAAATGAATAAAGACACACTTGACTATGAACAGCAAGAAAAAAATATTAACATCAAGCCAGGTCCTCTTTGGGTAATGTTCTCTGTGCATGCTCCCCCCGCAGCAGTCAGAGGGGTGGGATAATTTAGCCTCCCACCACTGTGGGAAGCAGCGGCCCTTCTGGGTGCCAGCCTGTTATGTGCTGGGAGCTGTGAAACACTGACCACCTACGTGGATTTTTCTTCCCTATTCCTCCACCCACAACACAAGCATTTAAAGTTGTATTTGCAAATTGCCAGAACTTTACAGCTCAGAGTGAAACCACAGTTTGTTGTTGTTATTGTTGTTGTTGTTGTTGTGGGGTTTTTTTTTGGTGTCTTTGAAGAAGCTGTCCTGCAGGTGTCACCCCACAAACCTTTAAGGGAAATCGACATCCTAGCACATGATTGTGCGACTGGTAAGATACAGTTTGTTTGAAAGAAAACTGCTCTGCTTCTGAATGGTGACCTTGGCCCCTTCTGTCCGAGTAGGGGCATATCCTAGGAGGAAAGGCCTGTTTCTTCTTTCATACATTGCCTATTTAGAGCCAGAGTTATATGGTAATATTAAGTGCTCTGTAGCTTTCTTCTAAAGCGGTTGCTCTGGATCTGTTCTTCCCAGGCGGCCTATTGATTTTCTGATTCTCTGCAGGAAAATGAAGTTTTTCTTTGAAGCAGCTGATGGTAATGATCTGTGCTCTTTTTTCCCGTTGCCACATGTTGTTTAAAGGCATTAGAAGCCCTTTGTGGGTAGCTGTTAACTTTATATTAACAGATTAGAAGGATTTGCCTTTTCCTTGAGACCATGCACTTGGGCCTTGGCTGTCTTTCTTGTGACAGGTTTCTATCTTGATTGTTCCATGTGATAAGATTTTTATCAAAGTCCTACCTACAAAATGCCATGATGACATCAAAAATGTATTTGAAGTAGGTTTCAGGTTTCATTTCCAACTATTTAGGACATGTGTAAAATGCATAAAATTAACTCTGATGAAGTATCGCTCTTCAGAATCAGCTAACGTGTTACCTTTCTCCCATAATACTTCCATCTGGAACTGTTTCTAATGGGAGGGGAATTTTTTTTTCCCTCCAGTGTTGGGCAACCATTCCAAGGAGCTTACCTGGAAATCAACAAGAATCCCAAGTATAAGAAACTCAAAGATGCTATTGAAGAAAAGATTATCATTGCTGAAGTGGTGAACAAAATTAACCGTGCCAATGGGAAGGTAAAATGCTATCCCTGAAGACTTGTAAGAAGTGTTTATCAATTGGGACAGTCATCTTTAGTTTTCTGAATATTCAAATTTGCATTTCATTTTCTCAGCAGAATTCTTATAAAGGAAGATGTTCCCCCTTTAAGCTTAGGTGGAATTTTGCTTGTTCTCTGAAACTTTCATGATTTAAGATACGTTATTTGTGTTTTTAGTGTGTTCTCAGTTTACATAGGTATGCATGCTGAAAGATATAGAATAAATGGGCATTTCTGCAAATAACTAATACTTTAAACTCAAGGACCACTTGGGGTGTTTTTCATCATTGGTTTTACATCCTTATTTGTTTTGTTTTGTTTTGTTTTGTTTTAGAGCACATCCCGGATTTTCCTCTTAACAAATAATAATCTCCTTCTTGCCGATCAAAAGTCCGGGCAGATCAAGTCAGAGGTTCCTTTGGTGGATGTGACCAAAGTATCGATGAGCTCACAGAATGATGGCTTCTTTGCTATCCATCTCAAAGAGGTAAAGGTCCAACTATTGATTTGTTTGAAAGATTTCTGCATTTGTCCAATTTCCGAGGCACTGGTTTAAAATTTTCTACATCTGGGGCGCCTGGGTGGCTCAGTCAGTTAGGCATCAAACTTCGGCTAAGGTCATGATCTCATGGCTTGTGAGTTCAAGCCCCACGTCAGGCTGTGTGCTGACAACTCAGAGCCTGGAGCCTGCTTCAGATACTGTGTCTCCTTCTCTCTCTGCCCCTCCCACTGCTCGCACTCTGTCTCTGTCTCTCTCTCAAAAATAAAAAAAATAAAAAACAAAAACATTAAAATTTTCTACATGTTATTGATTTGCAGATTTGGGCTATATTCACTCCTATGTAAAATCTCAAGCTTGGCTTTTCAGTGATTGAAATTGACTAGTTGAAATTGAACTGATTAATCACATTTATTGTTCATTGAATTCTGATTTCCCTGAGCAGCTTTTGTTTGCACTCACAGTGATGTGCTTTATTTTGAGAATAATACATGGAAATACCAGGATGTTCATTGCTTCCTCCTGTGGTTTTTTCTGTATACCGCTTGATAAATGTTCATCCCCTTATTCATCTTTAATTTGTGGTTTTTTAATTAAAGAAGGCAACCACAATGAAACAACTGCCTCATAACTTTGACCTAAAGACTTTTTAACATTCAGTGCTTTTTTAGCTTAACTAGGACTTCCTGATTTTTTTTTTTAATTTTATTTATTTTTGAGAGAGAGAGCACAGGTGGGGGAGAGGGAGAGAAAATCCCAAGCAGGCTTCATGCTTAGCGTGAGCCCAGTGTGGGGCTTGATCTCACAACTGTGAGATCAGGACCTGAGCTGAAATGAAGAGTCAGATACTTAACTGACTGAGCCACCTAGGTGCCTTGAGGACTTCCTGATTTGAAAGAAGTAGTTAAGAATGTAGGCTCTGGAGTTGGTCTCACCAATTTTACAGTGACCTTGGCCGAGTCATTTAACTTCTGTGTGCCTACCTAATTTTTCTCCTCTTTATGTTTTATTGTATTTATTTTTTTAATGTTTATTTTGAGAGAGAGCACATGTGCACACATGTGTGTGCACACGCGTGAGTGGGGAAGGGACAGAGAGAGAGGGAGAGAGAGAATTCCAAGCAGGCTCCTCTCTGTCAGTGCAAAGCCAAATGCAGGGCTCGATCTCACAAGTCGTGAGATCATGACCTGAGTCGAAATCAAGAGTCCAACTGGGGCACCTGGGTGGCTCAGAGCCCAGAGCCTGCTTCGGATTCTGTGTCTCCTTCTCTCTCTGCCCCTCCCCAGCTCGTGCTGTCTCTCTCTCAAAAATAAACATTAAAAAGACTTTTTTTAGAGAGTCGGATACTTAACCAACGGAACCACCCAGGCACCCTTTTCTCTTTAAAATGGAGAAAATAATGGCACTAGTTCATAACGTTGTTATAAGGATTCAGTGAGACACTGTGTAAAGTGCTCAGCATAGTGCCTTTCATATAACAAATAGTCACTGAATAAGCAGATGTCGGCGAATATTAATCATATTTAGGGACCTGCATGTATCTGGTAGTGCATGTAGCTTGCTGTTTCTATACTTAGGAAAGTCCCGTATGCTTCATTCTGCCTCTTTTCCCCCCTGTGGATCCTAACTTAAAGGGAGCATGTCCAGTCCTAACACAGGGATTCTGAACCTTGATTACACATAATGCTGGTGCCCAGGCCATGCCCCCAGTCCCCTTAAACCAGAGTTTCTTGGAATGGGGCACAACCATCCTATTTTGTGTAGCTTAGCTGGAGAGCCACTGCCTTAGCATATTTGTTGGGAGTGTTGTTCTTCTGCTTATGTTTTTAACCAAACCACTGAAGAATTTTTTAAACAGCCCTTTCAGATTGAGTTGTAGGTTAGGTCAGTGCTTCTCAAGCCTGAATGTGCAAACAGATCACTCAGGGATCCTGGTCAGTGGGCCTGCGCTAGGGCCTGAGGTTCTCCTCGTCTAACAAGCTCCCAGGTGATGTGCAAGGTGCCTGTGGTCTACCTACCAACTTTGGGTAGCGTCAGGTTAGGTAACCTTACTAAAAGTGCCCCAAGCAAGTTGGAAGAAATACAGCTTTCATCGTTATTGTTTATTTGGAAGAATGGACTCCAGTAACTAATGTTTTTTTAAAGAGCCAGTAAATACGTTTTCAGCCAAGCCTGTAAACATTTACCTCCTAAGCTGTCTTTAATTATGATGGTCTGACTCTTGCTTTGTCCTTTTAGGGCTCTGAAGCAGCTAGTAAAGGAGACTTTCTCTTCAGCAGCGATCACCTTATTGAAATGGCCACAAAGCTGTATCGGACGACTCTCAGCCAAACCAAACAGAAGCTCAGCATCGAAATTTCTGATGAGTATGTTCATAACTGTTTGAATGTGGTGTTTCACTTTCTGCTTTCTTGCTTTAGCCGAGCACTCTAGTCTTACTCATTAATGCAACCACTACCTTTAAGTGGCGAGTGTGCGTCTGGTATTTATTCTAGATGGTGGACGGGCAGTGAATGGTACTGATCAAGTTCTTACCTTCATGTCCCTGACATCCCGGTGGAAGAGACAAATATGCATACATAATAAATAAGTGATATGACTTTGGTTAATGACAAATGCTTGTGGAGAGGGAAAAAAGGCAGGATAAGGCCCAGAGTGTGCTATTTTTGATAGGGAGGTCAGGGAGGCTTGTTTGATACAGTGACATTTGAGTCGAGGCTGAAATCAGTGGAGCAAGCCAGGCAACCATCTTGGGAGGTGCCTTCCAGGGCAGGGAGGCAGCAGGAGCAAAGGCCCTGAGATGGGAATGAACTTAATGGCAGAGTGAAATGGTAGGAAAAGACCCTGAAGAGATAGACAGAGACCCGGCCATGTGCAGCTTGGTAGCTAAGGTAAGAAGTTGAGATTTTACTGAGGTCGATGGAATGCTATTATAAGTTTCAAGCAAGGATGTGGCATGATCTGATTTGTGATTTTCAAAGATTCCTCTGGCTGCAGTGTGGAAAATAGATAGCTCTAGGGAGGCAAAAATGGAAGTGGAGAAAAATTGGGAGCTTCTCTGAGCTGTCTAGGATGATGTGGCTTAGGCTAGGGTGGGAGTGGGAGGTAGTGAGAAGTAGATTCCAAATGTAATTTGAGGGAAAACAAGAGGACTTATTAACAGATTGGACGGTAGGTCTGGGGCCCGAGCCCAAATGGTGGTACCATTTACTGCCACAGATGATGCTTAAGAAAGAAGGGTTTGGGGGTGGCTGGGCTGAAATCAAGAGTGCTGTTTTGGATGTATTATATTTGCTATGCCTTTTTCTGACATAGATAGAGAATAAGCATTCCATGTTGACAAGGTTGACTGGTGTGCTAAGACTGCTATATATAAATTTGAAATTTTGCTCTTTTTACTTCACAGTAGGGCTCTAAGGATAGAGACTGATTATTTATATGCAGGTTGGAGCATTCCCCCCACTTACGAAATCTATCGATATGAGCTCATTTGAATGAATTTGAGTTACTGTGCCGATTGATACCTGATTGGTTACTTTACTTTTCAATAGAGTGTTTACTACCTGTTTATATACTTCTTTGCATGTACAGTAAGAAGTCACGGAACCAGATTGCTCAAGAAATGGTTTTATTTCCTAATTAAGATTTTTGCCAGCCTATTCTATTTCAACTCTTTCTAAAAGTCTTTCTAAAATAAACTCATACCTATTCTTGGGGTGCCTGGGTGGCTCAGTCGGTTAAGTGTCTGACTTTTGATTTCATCTCAGGACATAATCTCACGGTTCGTGAGTTTGAGCCCCGTGTCGGGGCAGAGCCCCGATAGTACAGAGCTTGCTTGGGATTCTCTCTCTCTCTGCCCTTCCCCTGCTCCTGTTCTTTCTCTCTCTCTCTCTCTCTCTCTCTCTCTCTCTCTCTCTCTCAACATAAACTTAATAAAATAAAATAAAAAGCAAAATAAATTCATACCCATTCTTATCCCTCTGTAGGCCAAGCTAACTCTCCTTGATGTTTGAGGATGTACAGAACCTTGGGTTCATCATCTGTCCTCATTGTACACCAACAGTGGTATTTAGATTTGGTGGGAGATTGACCTTTATGTATACTCTACATAGGAAATTGCAGTTTGTAGTAAATAGCTTTTCTTGTCATTAGGTCCTTTCTCATTAAACAAAGAATACGTATCAGGAAAAAATATAATGGCTACTTGGGTTCTAGTCAATTAAGATTTTAACCTGTTAGGACCTATTCTAACTTTAAACTCCCTTTAGTTGAAATGTTTTATAACTTGGGATGCAGGGCTTCTGTTTCGGTGGAACTGGTAATTCCCACTCATCCCGGGAAGATTCTGTGTATTCCAGATGCAGGAGCTCCTTGGAATACGGATGAAGCAGCCTTATGGTTGACTCACTACATTAATGAGGTTGTCTTTACAGAGAAAGTCACATCAGCACCCAGGCCACAAAGGATTGCTACTCTTAAGCATTTCCCAAGCTTGTATTGTAGGAACACAGCCTCTGCTGTGAAGAAAGTAGTGGCTCGTGGAAATGTACAATCTTTCTTTACTACAGGTCTCCCCAGATGTGCTATGTTGTCACACATCATGAGTCTCCAGAGGGGCTGGGCAGGATAGCGTGTGCTGTTTCTCATACGTCATCAACCACAGAACCCTCCCGTGGTTCTCACATTGTGTGTGAGGCACACAGTTGTGCAACACTGATGGGGATGGTTTGCTTGTGGGTGGCAGGGACCCTGCCTTGTCAGAGAGAGGGGTATGATGTTCTGGATGCATAAGCTTTCAGTAAACCATGCTTGTGGGAGTGAAGGTTTACAGGGTGGCCATGTGAAGAAAACAAAACATTTAGTCGCATCGTAAACCAGTCCAAAACACCTTTCCTTTTCCAATCGCTAATCGTTGTTTGGTTTCATAAAAACAAAACAGCTGATGGCATCCCGCAGAGCACCCGTGGTCCCCTGCCCAGGCTTCAGGGAGCCACATGGCAGAGCAACGGTCAATGTGGCCTGTTTCACAACCTCTAGAGCTCTTAAGCAAGGATCATACACCTCCTTGGAGCGTATTTTAAATTTTAAAAAAATTTTACAAAGTCATGGGCAGGGGTGCCCATGATGTATTTTTTTTGCAGTCCTAAGTGGCTTTAATCCATTTCACTGCCAGCTCTACAGATTAGTAATTTTTTTTTTTAAGTTTATTTATTTTGAGAGAGAAAGAAAGCACACACACAAGTGCAGGAGAGGGAGAGAGAGAGAGAGAGTCCCAAACAGGCTCCGCACCATCATTACAGAGCCTGATGCGGGGCTTGAACTCATGAACCGTGAAATCATGACCTGAGCCACAATCAAGAGTTGGACGCTCAACCGATTGAGCCACCCAGGCGCCCCTCGGCAGATTAGTATTATATCCAGTGTGCAGTTCAATGACCGAAACCTTCCTCAGTGTGTCCTTTTCAGAAGCAGAAGTAATATTTTAATACACCCAGTCTCCCTAGGCATTATGGATAAACTGGCTGTCAGTTTACAAGAGGAGAGTCAGAGTCCTATTTACTCCTTAGAGCAGTTTTAACCTGCTTTGTAATTCCCAGTTCTTATTCCCAAATGGTTCAGTCCATAAATAGATTGCATTTTAAGGAGAACCTTAAATAAAATGTGTAATATTTCTAAACAGTTTCTAGAAACAAAGTCCTAAAAGTATTGAAAAAACCGAAGTGAATTTGTTCTATTAAACATTTTAAATATGTGTGTGTGTATGTACATGGGTACACACACATAATATATAAACATGTAAATCATTCAACATATGCAGTTGTTTGTCTGAATATTTTAAATCAGAACAAATCATGTAAATTCTTTTTGCTGTGATGTTCGAACTGGTATTGATGCTGTGAAAGAATGCATTCAACATTATTGTTTGCTGGAGGGTGATTCTCTGATTACCATGCCCTCACTGTGGGCCATGCTCCAGTTTTCTCTTTTATGAGGTGGAGAGGAATAACATTACTTGCCTATGGGGCACTTGGGTGGCTCAGTCGGTTAAGCGTCTGACTTCAGCTCAAGTCATGATCTCACAGTTCATGAGTTCAAGCCCCACGTCGGGCTCTGTGCTGACAGAGCCTGCTTCAGACTCTGTGTCTCCCTCTCTCTCTGCCCCTCCCCCAGTCGTGCATGTCTATCTCTCTCAAGAGTAAATAAGCATTAAAAAAAATTAATAATATTACTTGCCTCATAGGATTATTTTAAAGTTGAGTTAATATATGTAACTTACTAAGAAAAGTATGGCCCATGGTGAACATTCAATAAATCTTGCAATCATGCATTGTGAACATGAAGACAGCCAATGCTAAAGTTATTGGGGAAGAGAACTCCCTATACTTTCATTACACTATAAGTGGTCTTTGAAAATTAAAATGTCAAAATATTTGATTTTTTTAAATGTGTGTATTGGCATTAAATTCGAAAGGTGCTTTCTTTCTTTGAGGCACGTAGATACAAGTATATATGCTGGAGAGATGCGATTTTGGAGCCGTAATTCTTTTTGTCAGTACTTTCAAGGTAAAAAGAAATAGACCATTCCAAAGCAGGGAAGTACTATCCTGTTAAAACAATTGATAAATCAGGAGCGTATGTGTCACATTTCACTCCTGTAGGCAATGTTTGCAAAACACGGACGGGGCCTGTAGACCTTGACGCTGAGACTAATGTGCATGGAACAGAGCTGTTTTGATGTTTGCCGTTGTCGTGGATCCAGTGAGCATGCGATCTGTCACACGGTTGTTAGAGTGACTCAGCTATATGCCAGCAACTCAGAAAACTGTTCCCTGAGAAACATATTGCAAATATGGCCACATTGTACTGACTCTTACGCTGGAGTGACGAGCACTGGCTTTGAGATGGGAAAGCCCGGGTTCTGGTCCAGTCATGCCGCTCTCCTTCCTCCACAGGGATGCCATCCTTGAGGGCAGGGACCTCATTTTGTATGGCCAGGTGTCCCTTGCAGCCCTGAGCCCAGCAGGAATGCAGTACATTTGTGGTAGGAAGGTGTGACGAATCATCCTGTGGACGAGCACTTGACCCCTGACAGTCTATGAAAGGACAGATTGGAACTAGAATACGGTTTCACATGTTGTACCACATGTGCTACTACTGTAGGATAAGAAGTGGCTTTGGGTGTGCACTGACAGAGTGTGTAAGTGTTATGATTATATGTATATGCTATATATGTATATAGTATATATGTAGTTTGTATTAGTAATATATAGTGTATATATATATATATACACTATATATATATGCTATTATATACATACTATATGTACTATACTATATGTAGTATATAGTATATATATTTTAATGGACATTAAAAAATACAAAGGGAATATCAAACTTGCAATTTTATTATTATTCCATAGGTCACAGCTATTTTGAAATCTACTTATTTAGGGTTAGAAACAACTATTAGCATAGTCTGTGGATATGACAAAAATTGTTGAGGAAATAATGTCAGTAACCAGTGTTTGGAAATCATAGTCTGGAGTGTCTCTAGACCTCTTTAATGATATTTTTTCATTTAATTTTCTCAATCTGTTGGTAATTCAATAGGAACCTCGCCCACCCCCTGCCAGTTTATGGTCTTACTATGCAAAAATGGAGAAAAATGGGAAAAGAGCAGGTTGGTCTTCATTTGAAACATGGAAATAATTCTTCTTAGCCCTTCTTACCTTACTGGAGTGTGATGAGTTAATGAACTTCACTTTCCTTAGGGGCTAAGTGATGGCTGTTGCAAGTGCTGATGGAAAGAGGCAATACTTGTCAAGGTCAATATCCATTAGGAAACAAAAGCTAGTTGGGGGCACCTGCGTGGCTCAGCCGGTTAAGCATCTGACTTGATTTTGGCTCAGGTCATGAGCTCAAGGTTCGTGGGATCGAGCCCCATATCAAACTCTGCGCTGACAGCTTGTGTTCTGTCTCTGCCCCTCCCTACCCCTCTCTTTCTCTCTTTCAAAATACATACATAAACTTAAAAAAAAAAAAAAGAAACAAACAAAAGCTAGTGTTAGTGTCATCATCAGCTGTTGTGTGTGTACTTTTCTTTAATCTGCCCTATTCTTTTCTTCCAGGTTCCTGGTTCAGTTCAGACAGGATAAAGTATGTGTGAAGTTTATTCAGGGCAACCAGAAAAATGGGAGCGTCCCAACGTGCAAACGAAAAAACAACCGTCTCCTTGAAGTTGCTGTTCCTTAACTGGCTCCTCCTCTCTGCTTTCACGGACTTGTTTCCCTGTAATAGTGCAATTTTGTTTTGTTTCGTTTCGTTTTGTTTGGGGTTCATTGTATGTTTGGGAATTGCCAAAGGCTAATACTGTTAAGAGTCCCTTGGCAAAATAAAAATATTCGACTAATCAATTTTTAGTATGGGAATAGTTTTAACCCTTAAAATACACAGCGTGTCCTGGCCTGTAACATGTCACACGTGTTTTCTGTTTAGTCATTGTGTTAGATCTGTGTACCTTAAATCAGCATATTACTCATGAATCAGTAATTACGTATAGGAAATGGTCCCAGAAGATAGTGCATTCATTCATCAGATATTTATTGCGTGCCTGCTCTTTGCAAGGCACTGTGCTGGATGCAATGAAAACTTATTGGGAACCCTTTTTTGGTTTTCAGGCCATGACAGGCTGGCTGCTTTGTGCTAACTTTACTAGGGCTGAGAGAGGTTGAGATGTTGAAACCAAAACAGTAACTGTTGCTGACGAACAGCATTGTTCTGAATCCTGTAGTGTGATCTTTAACAAATATACTTCAAGAAGGGCTGGTCCTAGAAAGTAGAAATATATGACTGGGTAAAAAAATGCCTCTCCACGTGGTTTCTATTTGAAAAGAGAAAACTGACATTTGAACAGGACTTTAACGTGTCCGGATCTTGTCATTGCTTTTAACACTAAAAAACAGAGTCATTCTTATTTCAGAAAAAGTGCAGAAGCAGTCCAAATAAGTCTACAAATAAGATTGTATTTTCCTGTTTCTGGTAAACAGCATATATGATCCTATATAGGCTCATATTTGCAGAGTGTTTTCACCCAAGTTTGAGGAAATCCTTTAAACAGATTATACAGTAAAGAGCTGAAAAGCCTTTCAGATAGTGGCAAGCATTCTGTACAACGTGCAATAAACATCCAAGATCTTTTTTGAAAGTTTTATTTATAATATACCTTTTGTATGCGAGGTGATTGGTACAGGGTGCATATTTTAGTCAAGAGTCAAAATTGTGTTAATTTGCAGGACTTTTTTTTTTTTCAAATTTACAATAAGGATTCATTTTGGAAACTACATTTTAAACTTTGGAATCAAATTGTTTCTTATTTGGGAGGATAATGTATATACATTGGTATGTTAAATAATAAAACTGTTCTAATTTGGTGCCATTTCCTGAATCACAACTGTATTTTTGTATCTCGGGCTCTTTTTTCATGTTGTGTGTCAATGTAATATCACATAGAAAGGCTTTACAATTCAAACAGTGTATGTTTTCTGTGTAATTGAATTTCACTTAGCCTTTTATAAACCAGAAACATTCATTGAAAGTATTTGGGTGGGGGAGGACTTTCTTTTTAATTTTTGTACTTAAAATGATTGCTCCCATAAAGAAATTCTCAGAAGCCTTTATGTTTATTGGTGCAGGTAGAGGATATCATTATTTTCTCTTAGTCTTCTCCAGCATGTACCTAAAAGTGGTAGATTCTGAAATAGTTCCTGAAGTAAGTGAGTAGAAATTTGGAACTAGAGGGGTGCTTGGGTGGCTCAGTTGGTTAGGCGTCTGACTTCAGCTCAAGTCATGATCTTTCAGTTCATGGGTTCAAGCCCCACTTTAGGCTCTGTGCTGACAGCTCAGAGCCTGGAGCCTGCTTCAGATTCTGTGTCTCCCTTCCTCTCTGTCCCTCCCCAACTTGCGCTCTGTCTCTGTCTCTCTCAAAAATAAATAAACATTTAAAAAAATTTTTTTTAAATAAAAAAAAAATTGGAACTAGAGAGGGTTTTTTAAAAAATGTTTAAAAAATATGTAATACATTCATACTGTTCAACATACAAATAAATGTAAGCAGATATACAATGCAAATTCTCCATCCTGTCATTCAGCCATGTGTTCAGTTACCATCCCCCCCGCCAAGTTAACCATTGTTTTTACTTGCTTTTGCCCTGCTGTATGCATATGCTTCCAAAACAAAATAAAAATACAGATTTTTACCTCTTGCTTTAGTAGACAAAAGCTAATATGCTAGATAGACTTTGTTCTTTACTCTGCCTTTTTTGTTCAGTATTCTTTTTTACTGTGGTACCATTTTCCATTGTATGGATGCATTTCTCCAGTCCCCTCCAGATCACTGTTGGGTTGTTTTCCTGAATGGAAATTTAAGTCTGGGATGGAGAGGGCGAATATTCCATGGGTCTTACTTGTTAACTTTTCCCAAATACCTTATCTGCAGATTGTTCATTATGAAGATTAGCAATAATAGCAGTTAGCAATAATATATTTTCCAAAGTTCATTTCCAAAAGAGAAGCCATTTGATCTCAAACTTTGTTGTAGGTGTTCTGCAAGGATTTAAAAATATCTCTACAAGGTAGTTTTAAATGAGAGTGTTTTTGCATACACATCCATCAGTTCTAGTCTTGTCATCGCAATAATAAGTTTTGGTCATGAAATTCATTCTAGGTGGGTTGTGACTTGACTTGGAGAAGTTTTTCTGAACTTTAGCAAGAAAGCCTCCTGATGTACCAGGGTGAACTATGCATCCTTGGAGTTTCCTAAACTAAGCTTGCCAGCTGGGGAGAGCATCCTTGAAAGGTACAAATTGGAAGCAAGAGTTCTGAATGTTTTCAGTGTATGTAGTGGTGCCTCCTTCCCCCCCCCCCCCCCCGATAGGGAGCAAGTGCTAGTGATTATTTCCATAGGGAGATAATTGGTGAGAGCAATTATTTAGAGCTTTTCAGCTCAGCAATAGAGTCTTAAACCCTGGTTTTCAAACGTGAGGTTAGAGTTGGGTCAAAATCACGAGGAAAGCTTGTTTTTAAAACACAACCAAAACAACCATGCAGATTCCTGGGCCATACCCCTTCCCAACTGAATTGGGAATCTCCAGAACAGAGTTTGAAAATAGGCACTTAAAATCTCCAGGCGATTAAGCACATTCAAGTTTGAGAACCACCAAGAAAAACCCTCGAGTTTCTCTGTAGCCGCCCAGCCATCTGTCTTAACAAGTCCTCCGGGAGGTGGTTCCGACATGTGCCCACGTGTATCAGAACGTTACTGACAAACTGTGGCATTGTTCTAATGGGTGAGCAACCACTGTTTCTTTATCTTTGAATTTCTGTCGCTATCCTGCAATGGCGGATTAAAGTATTACTGGCACTCCGGATTTCCTCAGTGCTCTGGCCTGGCCACACAGCCCTAACTTGTTTCCAGCCACCACTTACTTGCCCAGCCCCTGGAGTGACTTGTAGGTCTAGACTAAAAGAGGTGCTTGCAAAAGGTAACCAGGTAGTGAGCACCAAAAATCAGACCATGGCAGTTGCCGAGTATTCTTGACCTTGACTTCCACGCACCACGGGGCAAGAAAGGAACATAGGTAGGAAAGTCACTCTCTAACCGATTGGTTACAGTTTTGTATTTCCCACTCTTGGAATAATAACTTGGACCCAGCACTCAGACGTAAAGCCTTCAGCTCAAGTTTGAATAGCTTTTCTCCTACCCCAGGGGTTCCGAGGTGTGTCTGTGATCCTAAGGCACCATGGTCGAGAGTTCTGAGAATCATAGGTGCCCCCTCAGGTTTGAGGCTTTGGCAGAAATCTAAGAGGATAAATGGTTTTATTAGGCCATTTCAATTAGTATGCAGAGTGAGAACTCTCAAATTCACGTAATTAAGTATAATTACGGTAATTAGGATATGGTTCAAAATTCTTAGTCTAGTAGACAACAGCATCTTTTTTGTGTGCTATTTTTCATGTAATAAGTGAGGTGTTTAGGTTCTAATGTATTCAGATAACGAGCACCCTTTAAAATGGTGTATGTTGCTGGAGAAGGATTTTGAAAACTCCTAATGTGTTTATTAAGTCTTATATAAGCCTTTGTTTTTAAGCTGGGCGTTCTCTGCTAACGACCTTAGCATTCAAATTCACTGTTAGGTGCAGGGGATAAAAAGGAAGAGAAGGTAGGACAGTAGTTTTGCACTTCTTTTCCTCCTGGTGGGAAAACACAGCTGTAAGTTTTCATTGTCCATTTGAAGATTTAATGTTGAGGATTAATGTTTCATCACTGGAGGGGCTCTTTCTTTGCATCTCCTTGTAACGAACACTCCACTCCATGCCCTTCACTCTCAGCTTCTGGTCAGCTAACCCTCAGAAAGCCACCGCCTGGACGAGCTGGCACTTTGCTTTCTGCTCTCACCGGCTTCTATTCCAATAGGCACTCAGTAGAAAATTAATTGTTTTTGAGTTGGTTTCCTGCAAATCTTGGAATTGTTTGCCTCATTCTCTTTGGTTTGAAGATCATTTTCAAAATCTGGAGTTAATCACAGCACAGCGTAAACCACAGCCTCTTTCTCATTAGCTTTTTTTGCCGCCATGGTGGCCAGATCTCCTCTGCTCCGTTCCGTAAAATTCAACAAAAATCTGACTTTGTAACCAAGGAAAATAGTGTCGGCTTCTCAGCATTTAAGGAGGAAACTGGGAACAGGATTTAATTCCGTATTCACCCAATGGCCTGGCGATACTGAGAGAAAGAAACAGATCAGCCAGCCACCTTATTTCACGTACCTAAAAACATTTTTGCGGGTCTAGTTTTGATATCTAATGGATATACTATATGTATTAATTTTAGACGGATAACAATGATTTGATATATGTGTATATTGTGAAATGATTACTACAATATTCCGTGAATGTCTGTCCCCTCATGTAGTTATTTTTTTCTTTTTCTGGTGATGAGAACTTTTAAGGTTATTCTCTTTATTTTTTTTAAATTTTTTTAATGTTTTTATTTATTTTTGAAACAGAGAGCATGAGCAGGGGAGGGGCAGAGAGAGAGGGAGACACAGAATCCGAAGCAGGCTCCAGGCTCTGAGCTGTCAGCACAGAGCCCAATGTGGGGCTCAAATTCACAAACCGTGAGATCATGACCTGAGCCGAAGTCGGACGCTTAACCGACTGAGCCACCCAGGAGCCCCAAGGTTATTCTCTTTAGATTATTTCACTTAGTTTATACTCCCTCCAACATTCCTTTTCTCATTTTCCCTTTCCTTTCATCCCTTCTCTCACTAATGAGTGGATCTCGCATATTCTCTGCAAATACATATATATACATTTAATGACCTATACATCAGAAATGTTCACATACTAGAAAAACTGAACACATCCATGTAGTAGCACCCAAAACAAGAAGCCCCTTTGTCCGCCCTAGTCACAGTCCCCCGCAGAAGTAACTTTCTCTTGTATTCTAGTATCATATATTAGTTTTGCCCTTTTTGTTTGTTTGGTTTGGGTTTGGTGGTTTTTTTTTTCTCCATATAGATGGAATCCTACAGTACATACTCTTCCTTCTGACCTCTTTCATTCAGTATTATAACTGGAATTCATTCACATTGTTGCTTGTAGCTAAAATTTGCTTGGCCTGTGTAATACCTCAGTGTGGGTAGGCTGCAATTTTGTAATCGATCTTACTGTTGATGGGCATTTGGCTATGACGGGTAGTGCTCCTGCAGACGTTCTTGTACACATCTTGGCGAGTATCCGCCCTCCTGTCTGCGGGGTGGATACCTAGGAATAGAGCTGTGGGGTCACGGGGTAAGCTTACGTTCACCTTGAGTAGATTGCATCAAACTGACTTTCAAAGGAACTGTAGCAGTTAAGGCTCCCACCAGCAGTGAGGGGACAGGGGGGCGTGCATTTTCTCTATATCCTTTCCCCACCTAATGTCGTCAGTCTTCTTAATTTTGGTCCCGCTGGTGGATCTTAACTTTAATTCACATTTTCCTAACGACTCATGAACTCAAATACCTTTTCAATATAGGCAATTTGCACGTCATCTTTTGTGAAATACCTATTCAAGTAGTTTGCCTTTTTTTTTTTTTTTTTTTTTTTCCTGTTGGGCTTGTCTTTTTGATTTGTAGCTATATTTTGGATAGGAGACCTCAGGTGTGGGGGTGGCAGGCATCTTTCACAGTCTGTGGTTACCTTTTTACTCTCCTACTAGTATCTTTGGATGAACAGACATTGCATTTTAGTGAAGGCTGGTTTACCAGTTCTTTCCTTTAGGGTCCATACTCTTTCCTGTTGAAGAGATATTTGTTTGCTCAAGGTTATGAGGATACTTGTGGTTTCTTTCAGAAGCTTTATTGTTCTGCCTTTCACATTTAGCTCTTTAGTCTACTGGAATTGATTTTTTTTTTTTTATGATGTAAAGTAGGGAGTGAGGATTCATTTTTTTTTCCCCCATATGGATAGCCTTAAAAAGACTGCACTGTTTCTAGATTCTCTCTTCCGTTAAGTTGATTATCTGTCTCTGTGTTAATCCCAAACCGTGTCAATCATTACAGCTTTGGAACAAGTTGGCATGGTCATTTGGAAGTAAAATTCATAACTCGGAGGTCCTACACTCTTGTGAAAGCAGGGAGTAAAGCATTGAAATAAATAAATACACATTCATGTATTTGGAGTAATGATCGTTCATCAGAGTCCTGGAAATGTGAACATAAAATCAGCCCTTTTCTCTAGCCACAGGGATTTGGGCATGGGAGTCCCTTAATGGGATCATATGGCGAGAATATTAAGTGTTTCCTTGAGGTCAGTTAATGTCTAATTTTACATGATATTTTGGTTTTCCATTGACGTAGCAGTTTCTATCCATATTACTAATTATCCCCACTTTAAGTTTTCCCTAAAATCTTCATAAAATTACTATCTTATATAAATGAACGTATTTCTTTTTGTTTTCAGGTAAAATTGTCTGTTTTCCTCAAATGTGCTTCCTTTGGTGGTGAGAGAACTCCGATGGTTTTTCTAATTCTTTAACTATCTTTTACAACTGTTTTTACAGTCTTTACAATGGATTATCTCGTCCAGTGATGACAGTTTATAGATGAAGCCAGATGGAACTAGAAGTCCCCTAGGACCCTCAAACTTTTATTTTTAATTTAAAAAATGTTTCTAAATAATTTCCTAGCAGTCACCTAAGCTCTTCTCTAGTGTGCTGTTTGGAGCTAAATTCAGAATGGCCTTTTCTAAAATGATTGCTACAAATTCAGTTTCCTGAAATGAACGTTCTAATTGACAGAGAGGAACACCACTGAAAAGGCATGTAGTAGCATTTTTTTTTCAGTAGCATTTAAGGTACATGCATCTTCTTAAAAAAATATATATTTACTTATCTATTTAGGAGCATGCATGCATGTAAGTTGGCGAGGGGCATAGAGCCAGGGAGAGAGGGAATCCCAAGAAGGCTCCACACTGTCAGCGCTGAGCTCGATGCAGGGCTCGAACCCACAAACAGTTTGATCGTGACCTGAGCCGAAACCAAAAGTTGGATGCTTAACCAACAGCCACCCAGGTGCCCCCCGTGTGTGTGTGTGTGTGTGTGTGTGTGTGTGTGTGTGTGTGTTTCCACGAGGGGCCAACTGTAGACAAAGGAAAACGTGTACTTTTCATGTTATATGCAACAATAATAATTGCCTCGAGAAGGTACAAGTGTGTATAAGTCAAATAGGAAATAATATATACTGAAGGGACATCACAGAGTTGTTGAGGCATTGTATAGTAGAAAATAAAAATGTTTCTTCATTTAAAAACCTGAAAGTAGTCCTTCAGCTATAAATTCAACCTTCCTTGTGTATCCAGTAATGTAACATGTGGTGAGACTGCCATTCTAGTGTCTTCTTTTTGTTTTTTTTACTTTCAGAAACTATTTCCAGCATGACTATTTATTAAAACTACATATACAGCATATTTATTTGTGATTGAATATGAATGTTATATTTTAAAGATAATGGTCTTTCCCAAGTATACGTTCTTTTTTTTTTTTTTTTTTTTAGTGTTTATTTAAACTCCAGTTAGTTAACATATAGTGTATTATTAGTTTTAGGTGAGCAATATAGTGAGATTCCACACTTCCATACAATGCCTGGTGTTCATCACATCAGGTGCCCTCCTTAAATCCTAACTTCTAATAAGGGGCAATGTCATCTTTAAGCAGAGTAATCAAAACTTACTCTCCTTGTTTTAGCCCCTAAAAATGACCTGAAGGTTGAAAACAGCTTTTAGAATAGAAGTTCATAGAATATAACTGTATCTGTTAGATTTGACTCAACACGGTTTTATTCAAATGAAGCTACCTAATACTTTCTGATGGAGGAAAATCAGTACATTTCTATTGAGATGACCAACCTGACCATTTTTTTAAATGTTTGTTCATTTTTGAGAGTGTGCAAGTGGGGGAAGGGCGGAGAGAGGGAGCAGAGGATCTGAAGTGGGCACTGTGCTGACAGCGGTGAGCCCAATGCAGGGCTCGAACTCACGGACTGCAAGAATGTAACCTGAGCCAAAGTCTGATACTCAACCGACTGAGCCACCCAGGTGACCCCCAACCTGACCATTTTTAAGAATCAAATTCAAAAAGGATTTTACAAGTTAATGTTGCCCAACATACCATGCACACAGGAGAGGAGAGAAGTTATTCGTATTTTGAGCATTATTTTGTAGAATTTGAGTGACTGTAAACAAAAATGTAGGGGCGCCTGGGTGGCTCACTTATGCGTCCGACTTTAGCTCAGGTCATGATCTCACTGTTCATGGGTTGGAGCCCCCCTCGGGCTCTGTGCTGACAGCTCGGAGCCTGGAGCCTGCTTCGGATTCTGTGTCTCCCTCTCTCCCCCTATCCCGCTCGTGCTCTGTCTCTGTCTCAAAAATAAATAAATGTTTAAAAAAAATTTTTTTTAATGTAAAGGAAGATATTCTTAGCTATTTTGGCATTTGTTTCTGTTGGAAAACACCCTCACTTTACTGTAGTTTTGAAAAGGAACGGGCAAAAAGTTCTTATGTCTGGGTATTGTTATGGACAGACTTGGCACGAGTTAAGGTAGAGATCCAGAAAACAGCAATAGTTGGAATTTAGTCTTTCTGATGATCATGGGTTGTTTGGTAACAGCTGTCTTTACTTCCTCGCACAATTTGGACTTGGATCTGAAAAAGAAATAGGATCTAGTAACATTAAATGAAAAGCATTTGGGAGCTGTAGCTGAAACATTATAAAATGGGAAGGAAATCCACCCACCAATTTGTTCTTTCCACTAGAAAAGAAACCCACAGATGAAGATGCCCTGGGTGGTGTCTTGAACTGCCCCCAAACCATACCAGACACACGGTTTATTCGAGTTTATTTCATGAGTGTGGTTTGATACATACAGATGTAGACACTCCATTCGTAAAAACAGAACAACAGCCATTTGTGATGAGTCCACGAGACTAATTAGGAAAATTGGTACAGATCTGCTCAGAAGTCATCTTTAGTCAAAAAAAAAAAAAAAAAAAATTCATCATCAGTCACATAGTTGCCACTTACCTCCCAAACAAACCTATCTTTGAATACTTCATCTTTGAGGCTCCCTCTGCATCATTTTTTAAAAAGTTTATTTGTTTATTTAGAGAGATCTCTTGGGGCACGTGGATGGCTCAGTCAGTTAAGCGTCTGACTTCAGCTCAGGTCATGATCTCATGGTTCGTGAGTTTGAGCCCCACATCGGGCTCTATGCTGACAGGAGCTGCTTCGGATTCTGTGTCTCCCTCTCTCTGTGCCCCTCCCTTGATATTACTCTGCCTCTCTCTCTCTCTCTCTCTCTCTCTCTCTCAAAATTAAATAAAACATGAAAACAAGGGAAAGCTCGAGTGGGGGTGGGGCAGAGAGAGAAAGGGAGCGGGAATCCCAAGCAGGCTCTGCACTATCAGCACCGAGCCCAACTCGAGGCTCAAACTCAGGCACTGAGTTTGGCACAGGTTGAGTCGGGACACAACCAACTGAGCCACCCAGGCACCCCTGCAGCATTTTTTAAAATATGTTCTGCTGAGACATGGTACATTTTAGTAATAGGAACTGCTTTATGTTGAGGGTGGAGATTTTAATTCTTCCAGTTTTGCGATCAAGTCCAATTTTGATGTGGTCAAGTCCCTTATTTTTCAATAACTGCATCACCATTTGTTCTTTTCAATATATTCGATATTCAATTATTGGGACACCTGGGTGGCTCAGTCGGTTGAGCATGACTTCGGCTCAGGTCATGACCTCACAGCTTGTGAGTTCGAGCCCCACGTCAGGCTCTGTGCTGACGGCTCAGAGCCTGGAGCCTGCTTTGGATTCTGTGTCTCCCTCTCTCTCTGCCCCTGACCCACTCGCATTCTGTCTCTGTCTCTCTAAAAAATAAATAAACATTACAAAAAAATTTTTTTAAATATTCAAGTATAAAACACTTTTTAAACCAAGATCAGATCCCCTAATGGGCCGTTTTGCTCTATCTCAGGCTTCACCTCAAGTTTTGCCAAATGTGTATCATCGGACAAAACTGCCAGTCGGCACAGTAGAAACTCTACGCTGACCTTCAAATGAAGGTACATAGGGGCGCCTGGGTGGCGCAGTCGGTTAAGCGTCCGACTTCAGCCAGGTCACGATCTCGCGGTCCGTGAGTTCGAGCCCCGCGTCAGGCTCTGGGCTGATGGCTCGGAGCCTGGAGCCTGTTTCCGATTCTGTGTCTCCCTCTCTCTCTGCCCCTCCCCCGTTCATGCTCTGTGTCTCTCTGTCCCAAAAATAAATAAAAAACGTTGAAAAAAAAAAAAATTCAAATGAAGGTACATATAAAGTGTCTGAAAGGCTGCCATCTTGATTTAGAACATGGATGCTGAGATTAAATGTGTCAGTGAAGGAAAAACACTTCCAACTCTTACCTAAAAAGAATTTTCCCTTTACACATGGAATTTCAAGAATATCCGTGAAATAATATTAAGAAATTATCTCTGTCATCTAGGGTGGTTCCCAACTTTTTCTAGTAAGAAGATCCTTCTTAATTTATTCATGAACACTTGCATGTGATGATCATGCTTTTGGCATCTTCTGATTCAATAAATAACATGATTTTTATAAATGCATTACTGAAGTAAATTCACATTTTCTTAATCATAGCACCTCTCACCACATTTGCAAAATGGGATTACATGTGTCTGCAAGTCTTATTAATACAGTCTACAGCCTTGGTTCATGTGGATTCATAAATCCCTTGCAAAACCTCCAAAGTTTGTGAATTGCCCGTCCATATCCTCTAATCCCTTTGCTTTACAAATAAGAAATATCAGGGCGCAGAGAGATTCAATGATTGGTCTAACTTTTTTTTTTAAGGTTATTTATTTTTGAGAGAGAGAGAAAGACCACACATGCAAGGGGGGAAGGGGCAGAGAGAGAGGGAGAGAGAATCCCAAGCCAACTCCATGCTGTCAGCACAGAGCCCCACACGGGGCTCAATCTCACAAACGGTGAGATCATGACCTGAGCTGAAATCAAGAGTCAGACACTTAACCCACGGAGCCACTCAGACGCCGCTGGTCTAACATTTTATGATCACTGGCAGCACTAGACTGTAATCCATGTCTTCTGGTTTTTCCACTCACCACCACAGGCTCCCTTAGGAGGATAAGGAAAAGATACCCAAACTCCTGTGTTTTCTTTTATGAATTTACAGTGGTGGATATTAATGGAAGATGCCACAATACAAAAAATATGCAGGAAAGGTGAGATCCCAATGTAGAAGCCAAAACTGGCAGTGTCTGGCACCTAGTAGTTGTTCAATAAATGGAGCAGATGGAAACCCGACTTCTTTTCCATAACTAGCACTCTGCCCTCCCTGAGTGTTCTGGTTCCCTCAGGCTTGAAGCTCTCATTGTCCTTGTTCATGCTAGTTATACAGTTGACGTTAAACTTGCTTTTTCCCAAAGATACTTATCAACAATAACTCAGATCCCACCCCCGTCCACTCTCCCCACCACCCATAATAACTGTTTAAGGGACTCACCTTCCATGCCTGTGGACCATCCCTCCGGCGGGATCAGGACGTAGACACAAGCAAATGGATTGTTCTCATTTCCCAGGCAAATGTTTCATGAAGAAACTTGATCTCTTGAGGGTCTAAGGAGAGCAACATTGAGATAAACAGTAAGTTTTCTCTTAGTCTTCATTCATTCTTTCCAACATAGGAGTTATCTCTAAGCTAATGAAGATGGTGAATAGTCCAAAATCAAATGACATCTTTCATACTGTAAGTAAAACTACCCTGCAGCAGGAACACCTACTCCGGAAGCACATTTGCATCTTCCTCACGTCCGTGATATTGTTATTTGAATCCCCGTGCACTTGTTTTTTGGTTTTTGGTTTTTGGGTTTTTTTCTTTTGTGCAAGAGCCAGTAGAGATGTCCAAGGAAGAGTGCTTTCTGTTAGGCAGAGCCAGGCATTAATTCAGACGGCCCTGTGCAGGACTCAGCGCTCCTCCAGACAGACTGAGCTCCTACTCCATTGATTCCTCCCAAAGGGAAGAGGAGAGAACAGACATCTTCCTCCTGAAAAGACGTGGGGAATTTAGACATTTTGTCTCTTAAAGAAAATCGTTATTTTAAGCTTATTTCGTATTGACCATGTGTGAAGTAACAGTATTTAAGTCTGTATGAGACTTGGCACTTTGTTTTTTTGGTTTTTTCTTTTTTTAAGAACAATTGTCAGGGCGCCTGGGTGGTTCAGTCTGTTAAGCGTCCGACTTCGGTTCAGGTCATGATCTCACAGTCCGTGAGTTCGAGCCCCACGTCGGGCTCTGCGCTGACCGCTCAGAGCCTGGAGCCTGTTTTGGATTCTGTGTCTCCTCTCTCTCTGACCCTCCCCCGTTCATGCTCTGTCTCTCTCTGTCTCAAAAATAAATTAACACGTTAAAAAAAAAAGAACAATTGTGGCTGCTAGCAACGTGCCATTTATTTCACAAGAAGGATCAGGGAAACTGACAGCATTTCAAGAGCCTGAAATAAACCAGTGCCTGCTACCTCTGATAAGCAAAGTAGTGATGGGTATTTGTACAGATTTGCCCTGCTTAGACTCGGAGGCTCTAACATTGTTTTATCTTTTAGGAAGAGCATCTTAGAGCTGTTTAGAAGCTCCTGCTACCGTCGGTCGGCTCCATTAGGTCTTCACCTTGGTTTATAAACACACACACAGCCCAGGGCTTCGGTAGCACACACTGACCCACGTTTGTTTTTTAAGGACAAACCTTCGCTAATGCTCACCGTGCTCTGTTAGTCCCCTCGCTTGTGTCAACCTCTCTAATCCCTCCATCTCGCACCTTCCTCAGGACGGGTGCAAAGCAGGAGCCCAAATTATCCCCACTGGAGTTTGCCCCTGAAGCAGTCCTGAGATACGTAAGGAGGATTGCTCACAATTTTCTCACAAGAAATTAGAAATTCAAAATTCATAATTTGGGGAAATTGAGAATAAATTGATGAAGATTCAAAGGGCACACAGTAACACGTGCTTCAGATGCAAGTTTGGCTGGAGAGCTACTGTGAAAACTGCCACCGTAAATTCCACCTGGGCTCTCGTCTAAAGCAACTCTGGGGAAGCCTGTCTTCAAACTGCAACAACATCGTGTTCTTGTTTTAGAAGTAGAGGTTTCATAGTCCCTCTTCCTTCACCCAAATATGGTATGAATCCTGGCCCTAGGGTCCCCTCATGCAAGGCAGTCAGCCGCCTTCTGAACACGCAGCCCCAGACCTACCCACAGTGCTCTTGAATGTGACAACCCAGGGTTCTGCAGCCCTGGAAGAGCTGACGTGTTTGAAGCCACTTCCAGTTAGAGAAAAATCACAAAAGCCATCAAAAAGAAATTTAAAAAGTACAATGATGAGAGGTGATTGGCTGGCTCAGTGAGTGGAGTTTGAGCCCCATGTTGGGCGTAGAGATTACTTAAAAATAAAATCTTAGGGGCACCCGGGTGGCTCAGTTGGTTAAGTGTCTGATTCTTGATTCCGGCTCATGTCATGATCTCACAGTGATGGGGTCGAGCCCCGTGTCAGGCTCTGCGTTGTCAGTGTGGAGCCTGCTTGGGATTCTCTCTCTCTCTCTCTCTCTCTCTCTCTGCCTGCCCTCTCTTCTGTCTCTCTCTCTCAAAAATAAATAAACATTTAAAAATAAATAAACTCTCAAAGAATAATATAATAAAATGAGAAATAAAATCGGCAAAAATGCTGAACTTTCCAGAACATGCCTAAGAAGGACATGTTTGTATTATCCTCCTGGGGATAGATTTTGTCATTGATGATTATATTCTGCATAGCACACGGGTTTTGTGTGTTTTTTTTAACAAAAAAGAAGTAAGGCATGATTCTCTTTGTCGGATCCCTTTCATTTTCGAGACCCCCACAATAAAATGACTCTGCAGCAGCAGAAAATTGGAATAGTATGATCAGATTTGTGTTCTATAAGCTAAAATAGCCACAGCTTTGAAAATATTTTTTTCAACTCCTCAAGCATGAAGTAGGACAACAGTGGTTGTAGCATCTTGAGCATGTCCTTCGGCACTTGGTGTGAACGACAGCTCACAGAGGACACAGAATGGCAAACTGTTGCCTGAGCACCAAATGGCCCTTGAACCCACCCAGCTGGTGCTTTGGACCATAAAGAGAAATAACTGCATCTGCAGAGCTTAATTTATGCTTCACTTAAGATTTGTAGGGAATAGCTTGCTACCACTGTTCCCCTTTAAAGCCTTGGGGCTCAGACGTTAAAGAAGCTAACTGCATAGACTCTTACTGCTTCTATTTCTGGCCCTTATTCAACAGGGAAGCCTTATTTGCATTTAAATTTTAAATATGGGGCCTTTCTTGACTTAGCAGCATTGTTCATAAGAGTTCCATGTGCTTGTGACTGACAGACGGATATTTAAAACAATCAAATGTAGATTATTCCTTGAAACCATACGACTCCGTCTCTCTTGTGGATAACTTGCTTTCCAAAATAGTAAGTATCTAGAATCCTCTGTTCTGAATGGGTGTGTGTGTACACCCTCGTGCATATGCACATGGGTTTACATTAAAACACACACATGCGTGCGCACCCACACACACACACACACACACACACACACACACAAAACCTTTGCTTCATGCTTGCTTCTTTGAACTTTAACCTCATCTTGCAAACAGGCAGATCTCATCTGTGATGCATCTAATCAGGAAGTACTGGAGATATTTTTGTAACTGTTTTGCAACATAAAGCTGCATCTTTCTGCTTCCCTTGAAAACAACACGTCCTGTTCCTCAAAGATCATAACACTTGGGTTAAAATTTTAAAAAGCAAAAGAACAAAATAGAATTCCATGATTCTGGCTTGGACTATATCCACTACCTTCGACCAAAGTCCCAGATGCCAGGCCCCTAGAGGTCACTGTTAATTCCTTCCCTGCTACTGGAAAAAATGCAGCTTCCTTTCATGCCATCAGAAAGATGTCCCATCATGGGGCACCTGGGTGGCTCAGACGATTAAACATCCGACTCTTGGTTTGACTCTTGGTTTCAGCTCAAGTCATGATCTTATGGTTCATGGGTTCGAACCCCGTATCAAACTTGGGATTCTCTCTCTCTCTCTCTCTCTCTCTCTCCCCCATTCTGCCCCTCCCCTTCTCACACTGTCTCTGTCTCTCTCAAAATAAATACATAAACTTAAAAAAAAGAGAGATAAAGGGGCGCCTGGGTGGCTCAGTCGGTTGAGCGTCCGACTTCAGCTCAGGTCATGATCTCGCGGTCTGTGAGTTCAAGCCCCGCGTCAGGATCTGTGCCGACAGCTCAGAGTCTGGAGCCTGTTTCAGATTCTGTGTCTCCCTCTCTCTCTGACCCTCCCCTGTTCATGCTCTGTCTCTGTCTCAAAAAAATAAATAAACGTTAAAAAAGAAAAAAGAAAACAGTGATGCTCCATCCAGTCTCCACAGGGTGGACCAGTGTGTTGGCCTGTGTGGCTCTAGGGCATTCTGACAAAGCAATGGAGGAAAGGGTAAGATAGATGGGAGAAGCAACGATGACATCATGGAGATAGCGACATGACGTGGTCAAGCTGTGTGAAGAGAGCGGCAGGCAAGGTAGGGCTACCTGGGATAAGACTGCCGGTTTGGACTGGTGACAAGCGGGAGGAAACCTTGCTGTGACGACAGAGGCGATTCGAGTTGGATGCCATGCTCTCTAATTAATATAGTGTCAGCTATGTCCTTATATTTCTCCTTCCAATTAGCCTTCCAGAATTCAATTATAGAAATAATTTTATTAAATCAGAAATAATTTGTCTGAATCATTAAATTAACTTTTCAGAAAGACAACGTGGGAACCTTTAAAAAAAATTTTTTTAATGTTTTATTTTATTTTTGAGAGACAGAGAGAGACGGAGCATGAGTGGGGGAGGAGCAGAGAGAGAGGGAGATACAGAATCCGAAGCAGGCTCCAGGCTCTGAGCTGTCAGCACAGAGCCTGACACGGGGCTGGAACCCACAAACCGTGAGATCATGACCTGAGCCAAAGTCAGATGCCTAGCCGACTGAGCCACCCTGGCGCCCCAATGTGGGAACCTTCTAAGGGACAAAACATCCTGTATAATGGAATAAAGTTGCATTCTGTCTCCGTCATCCCCCACCAGTGTGCTCCCACTGACCCATGCTGGGCAATGCTGCTTGGCACTGCGGAGGACGTACCCTCCTCTCACCTGCTTCTCTCACCTACTGCCCCCTAGTGGTGTCATTCCGCTGCGTGGGCCATTTCTCTTGCCTTTCCATTGCTCAGCTTCCATTGCTCAGTTCACTGCAACCCGGAGAAGTTTATTCTCTTCTGCTTACACACACTCTTATACTTTCCTTCCTTCTTGCCCCTTAGCGTCTCAGTTTTTCTTGGAAGAATTTTGTTGTTCCTTCATCTTTATGACATTTTTTTAAAAATTTCTTTTTAATGTTTATTTATTTTTGAGACAGAGACAGAGCATGAGCAGGGTAGGGGCAGAGAGAGAGGGAGACACAGAATCTGAAACAGGCTCCAGGCTCTGAGCTGTCAGCACAGAGCCCGACGCGGGGCTTGAACTCACAAACTGTGAGATCATGACCTGAGCCGAAGTCGGCCGCTTAACCGACTGAGCCACCCAGGCGCCCCCATCTTTATGACATTTATGAGCAAAAATGTGTGCTAATAATGGCAAAGTAACTCTTTCCTTTAAGAGTGCTTAGCTGTCTTTAAATGTTTATATTACATTCATTAGTGAGATTCTTTTGTGAGTTTCTCTCTCCCCTAGAAGAGACTGATTTTTCTCACTCCTTTTTAAAAAATACTCCCAGCTTCTATATAGTCGCCGGCGCATGGTGGCTACTCAATAACATTTGCTGAATCAGTGAATGGATGAATGTTTGTAATATTTACTGAGCACCTACTATATGTCAAATACTGACCTAGGTGCTGGGGATATGATGACCAATAAAATAGACAAATAAAAGCTCCTGAAGCTTATATTCTAAATGAAAAATGCATCAAATTATCTTCATTTAAGAGAAAGAAAAAGCAACTAAAAGTAGACATCATAAAAAACCAGTATGGTCAAGATCTAAAATCCTTGAAAAATAAACATTCTATCGCCTCATCTTTTTCCAGTTAAATCTCTCTTAAGTGCCAGTTTCAAGTGTAAATAGTTCCTTTTTTACTTCATTATTTTTCCTCTTAATGACTAATATTGCATACTATTATTTTCAACTCGGCATTATTACAAATGTGGTGGTGTCAGCCACATTATAATATGAATAAGCTTTGGCTATGAGCATAGGAACCCAACTATCATTTAGAACAACCTTTATAAGAAAATATATTCAGGTGTCTCATAATGAACTTAACTCCTGAAATATAGTCAATGCATGATTAGATGGGATTTCAGCATGGGCCAAACCCAATGAAATGTTGAAAGAAACATTGCAGAGTGTTAATAACCTGGCTTTTTTTTTAATGTTAATTTATTTTTGAGAGAGAAAGAGAGAGACAGAACATGAGTGGGGTGGGGGGCAGAGAACGAGGGAAACACAGAATCCAAAGCAGGCTCCAGGCTCTGAGCTGTCAGCACAGAGCCCAGCATGGGGCTCGAACCCACGAACAGTGAGAGCATGGCCTGAGCCAAAGTCACTCAACTGACTGAGCCCCCCAGGCGCCCCTAGTAACCTGGCTTTTTAAAAAATAGATGCAAGTATTTTATCTACTCATTGCCCCAATAATATTACTATTAAGAGGAAGAACTTGGCAGTGACTCTGCAACACAGGTGTTTGTTAGTCCTATGTCTCCTTCCCCGATTCCTGGCTATCCGTGACCCGGACTTGTACTCTTCCAAAGGCAAAAACCAACACAAACACCACTTCTGTCACCTCTGTTGATGTGGAATACCATTCATCAACTAGAAGAGGTGGCGAACCTTTCCAACAAATCACATGAATTCTTGTCAGGTATTAAAATTTAAAGGCATATTGTGAACAGTGTCTCCCAATGAAAATGCTGTATTGATTTTGCAGAATTTCTTGTTTCTTTATTTGCCTGCATTATTGCTTCCTTTTAGTTGATTCATTCATTTGTTTTTCAAAAACTCAGGAATATTATGAAGACTATGTAACAGCATAAAAGGTGGTATAATACTCCCCATAAAAGTCAGAAAATAAAAATTGTGCTCTGTGCACAAACTATATACATATGCTGCATATTCCATTGTCATTAAAGTTACAAGACTGAATTTAAAAGCTACGGTAGCAATGATCTTAAATTGAGCCTAACTCAGGTTGAAGCTTTCGCTATCTTCTGATTTATTGCATACAATTTTGAGTGTGGCAAAAGGCAACACGTATGTCTATATTTAAGATAATGAAGGAATGGCATATATTCATTCAAATGTATTTAATTCTATAGTACGTTTCTTATGCATAGGAATTCTGCGTAAGTATTTTCTCAAATTCTTTGATAAAGACCCTGTTGAAAACAAAATCTGTTTTCCTGCTCCGGCAAACACTTTTTGAGTCTTGCTAACATTGCTGAAAACACCTAAGTGTATATATGCTCACATGAATTATGGTGTAGTGAGTGGCATAGTGTGAATACGGGTAAGCCTATGTGTCAAAACATTTACTTGTAAGTATGTGCTATTCTGAACAATCTTCTCTTCTATGAACTGGAACCTTCTATATGCACACCTCACTTAAAGAAAAACTGGTATGGGGACGCCTGGGTGGTTCAGTCGGTTGAGCGACCGACTTCGGCTCAGGTCATGATCTCACGGTTTGTGAGTTCAAGCCCCTCGTCGGGCTCTGTGCTGACAGCTCAGAGCCTGGAGCCTGCTTCCGATTCTGTGTCTCCCTCTCTCTCTCTCTGCCCCTCCCCCACTCATGCTCTGTCTCTCTCTGTCTCAGAAATAATTAAACATTAAAAAAAAAATTAAAAAAAAAAAAAGAGAGAAAAACTGGTATGGATACCTGTACTTGGAAAATATAATTTAGGGATAGTTTTGCTTCCTTAAGGATTCCTTCCTATGGGACTTTTTTTAGATGGCCAACAACATCAGTGAATTTTTAATAGTGAGTTTCCAACTTTCAGAAAGACTGATACTGCTTAAAAGGGAGATAAGACTCCTACGTTCCCTTTCCATAATTCTTCCATCCACCTAGAACACCCTGTTTTGCTGTCTTTCATTGCTTTAGCGCCCCTGACTCAGTGAGCACATTTTCTTTCTTCCTTTTTCCTGTCATGAGCCTTTTCGTCATTCCTTGGAAGTATAGTCAACACAGCAGCCCTGTACCTCTTAAGAATTTTTACCTCCTGCCTCAAGCATTCTGCTCAGCGCAGGTATTATAATCCAGCTAGGAGGTGCTGTCTAAAGTTCTTCTAAAAAAAAAGCTTTCTCTCAGCCCGTTAGGGAAAAGGCCACATAGATTACTGCTTCGTGATATCGCTGGAACGCAGTGCGTGCCTCCCTCGGAAAGGGCCTGCGGTCATCAGTGAGGGGAAACACAAGCCTGGCACTCAGACTTGCTTCGGGCTGGCCCCTTGAAGATGGTTTCACCCTACCTCATTCCCAGTGTGGGAAGTGGGACAAAGGGTTTCAGGAGCCTAAGAATCAAAGTCAGACCGGCACTCGCCTGATATAGATGGGGACTTGAGCAGGCCAGATGTTCCAAGTCACATGTGGAGAAGTGTTTGTGGTTGGATTCTGTTTGAAACTGATTGTTGATACTCTCATGAGACAGCCTGTGACAAATTGTATAATAAAAATGTTAAAAATAGCATATTTATTCCCTGGAAAAGCCGAGTTCCCACAATTCAGTTAGCTGGGAAAATTGTTAAACTTTTTGGACAGAAAGTGCTGATTTTCTGTTATAAACCTTTCATTACACATAGGATTTTTCATTATAATTCTTATTCTTCTGAACTTTGAACAATGCTACAGCTACCCATTAAAAAAAATAAAACAAGTCAATTTATATTTTTAAATAAAATTTTAAATCCAAATAAAATGTACATACAATATTGATAAGTTAATAAGTGAATTTTCCAGAAAATCCTTTTATGTATATATGCCAGCCCTGGGGCACCTGGCTGGCTCAGTTGTTTAGGCGTCCAAGTTCAGCTCAGGTTATGATCTTGTGGTCTGTGAGTTCAAGCCCTGTTTCGGGCTCTATGTTGACAGCTCGGAGCCTGGAGCCTGCTTCAGATTCTTTGTTTCCATCTCTGCCCCTCCCCTGCTCACGCTCTGTCTCTGTCTCTCTCAAAAAGAAATAAATATTAAAAAAAAAAAAGAATTTATATATACCAGCCCTGCCCAATGGAAATATGATGTGAGCCACAAATGTAATTTGCATATGTAGTTTAAAATTTTTTAGTAGCCACATTAAATAGGTAAAAAGAATCAAGTGAAATTAATTTTAACAATGTATTTAATACATTTTATTTGACCCCCATATCCAAAATCTTACAATTCCAATATGAAATCAGTGTAAAAAATTAGATATATTTCACATTTTTTTCTTGAATTAAAGTTTCAAAATTCAATATGTATTTTACACTTATAGCATATCTCAGTTCAAACTACCTATATTTAATTTTTTTTAATCTTCATTTCTTTTGAGAGAGAGAGACAGAGTGTGAGCAGGGGAGGAACAGAGAGAGAGGGAGACACAGAATTTGAAGCAGGCTCCAGGCTCTGAGCTGTCAGCACAGAGCCTGACATAGGGCTTGAACTCATGAACTATGAGATCATGACCTGAGCCGAAGTCGGACACTTAGCTGACTGAGCCACCCAGGCGCCCCTAAACTACCCATATTTTAAATGCTCACTTCCTATAAATAGCTAGTGGTTACTGTATCAGAGGCCTATGCATTACCACAGTCTTAATATTTGAACAAAAGTGAGAAAAAAATTAATCCTCTGTCTAAAAATATGGAGATACTTACCAGTGTTTCTTAAGGCCTTTGATACACAGTGGAGTGGTAGGATTCTCAGAGGCACAGATCTTGGTCGAGACTGTAGGAGGTTGAAGAATAAGTAAAGACAGAGCAGGGAAATAATTTGTGTGGTTGGGACTGGGGTTAACTAGGATGAGAAATGTTTGAATACCTAAGTCATTTTAGAGATTTCAAATAGCACTATTATCAGGAATGCCACAAATAACACAAATTTGAATTATAGTGATTGTGTTGGTTAAATCATTTTATGTGTCAACTTGACCAGGTCATGCTATCCAGATATTTGGTCCAATATTATTCTGTATGTTCCTGTGGGGGTGTTTTTGGATGAGATCAACATTTAAATTGGTAGACTTTGAGTGAAGCAGATTGCCCTCCATAATGGAGTGGGCTTTATCCAATCAATTGAAGGACTTGACAGAGCAAAGATTGACCTCGTCCTCCGAGCAAGAGGGAATTCTACCAGCAGATGGCCTTGGGACTTGAGCCACAGCATCAGCATTGCCCTGGGTCTGGCCATCCTGCAGATTTTGGACTTGCCAGCCTCTATAATCGTGTGAACCAGTTTCTTCAAAATAAGCCTCTTTCTATATACATACACATCCTATTGGTTCTGTTTCTCTGTTTGGTAAAATAGATCAAGAAAGGTATATTTTCAAAAACAAAAACCAAAAACACACAAGGGTTTATTTTCTCACAGATGTCTGGAGACAGGTAGGTGCTGATTTGGGTTCACTGGTGATGTCACAGCAGTGTGTCTGGGATTTTCTGGGCCTTTCCCTCATGCTTACTGCCATGTGGTTGCAAAGTAGATGCTGTGTCTCCAGATATCATGCATGTATTCAAGACAGAAAGGAAAAAAAAATTGGGACGATATTAAGAAAACAAAGACTTCCAAAATCCTTCCTATAATCTTTTTTTTTTTTAACATAATTTATTGTCAAGTTGACTAACATACAGTGTATACAGTGTGCTCTTGGTTTGGGGGGTAGATTCCTGTGGTTCATCACATATACAATACCCAGTGCTCATCCCAACAAGTGCCCTTCTCAATGCCTATCACCCATTTCCCACCCCCCTCCCCCATCAACTCTCAGTTTGTTTTCTGTATTTAAGAGTCTCTTATGGTTTGCCTCCCTCTCTCTCTATTTGTAGCTATTTTTTCCCCTTCCCTTCCCCCATGGTCTTCTGTTAAGTTTCTCAACTTCCACATATGAGTGAAAACATACGATATCTGTCTTTCTCTGACTGACTTATTTCACTTAGCATAATACCCTCCAGTTCCATACACGTTCCTGCAAATGGCAGGATTTCATTCTTTCTCATTGCCAAATTCTTTTAAAAATTTTTTTTAACTTTTATTCATTTTTGAGAGATAGAGAGAGACGGCGCATGAGTGGGGAAGGGGCAGAGAGAGGGAGACAGAGAATCTGAAGCAGGCTCTGAGCTATCAGCACAGAGCCCGATGCGGGGCTTGAACTCACGAACTGCGAGATCATGACCTGAGCCAAAGTCGGACGCTCAACCAACTGAGCCACCCAGGTGCCCCGGGAGTATTCCATTCTATGTATAAACCACATCTTTATTTACATCACAAACTGTATCTCAAAGTCACTACTGTAGCACTAGAAAAATCAAATGCTTTGTTCTTCCAGCCTTTATAACAGAAAGTAGCAAGAGAGGAAGAGGTTGAAAATTACTGTTGGATCAACCAGTTTATGGCATCAAACACTAAGTGCAAGTTGGTATAATCCTTTGGGAAGGGAGTGTGTGTATATATATATATATATATATATACTTATACAATATGCCATACCAATTCCAAAAATTCTGTAAGCAATAAGCATTGAGCTATTGCTTTCATTGTTATCTACAATTTCAGTTTATGAACTTGTCATTTTAGCTGCCCAGCCTCCAAACACATTTCTATTTAGAGGGAAATACAAGAAAGTAGTAAGGCAGGACCCACCACCGAAGGTAAAAAGCAGCAGATATTTTTTTCCTCTCTGAAAGCTATATCGTGGTCAGAGGACCTTCACAGTGACCCGGACACTCATGGAATTTGGGGCCTTTGGGGGACCAGTGCAAGGTTCAAGGCCCATTAGAGATTATTTGAATCTCCTGCTGCAGGGAGTCTAAAACCCAGGGTGCCAGGGCAAACATCTGAGGTGGCTGTGCTTGGCGAGGCTGCTGATCATACTGAATTCACAGGTTTCTTGGAAGAACAGGTGAGATGCTGTTTAGCAGAGCACCTGGTGCACAGCGAGACCTCCACGTGCATTTCCTCTGGGTGTTATGTGATATCACAGACCTCTCTTCATTGCACCTAAGCAATGCAGCACCTCCCTTCTCTCAAAACAACCCCCTCTCTCTGTGCTCACTCCGCTTGCTAGAGTGTGGTTGCCTTCTCTCAGCGCCATGTTTTCTGGTCTGCAGACCAGATCAACTGGCTTTTGACATTAAAAAAAAAAAAAAAAAAAAGAAGACTCTCATCACCTTCACCGACTGAACAAAGTCCAAACCTCAGAGCCTGGCAGCAGGACAGCTGCAGAATGCCCACATGGAAGAGACTGGAGACAGCAATCAAGGGAGGGGATTGAGAAATCGCCTTTTCTTTTTCTTGGGTTACATTTTAGACATCAATAAACTTAGTTAAGTTTTTAAAAAAGTCAACTTCTGGGGCTCCCAGTGGCCATATTAGGGACAATTTGAGCAATAAAATGCGTGAGGATGGTAACAAATTACCAATAAGAATAAGCATAGATGAAGAAATAAATGGAGGAAAAGGGAAACACTTTCTTAAAGTGGCAGTATAAGTAGTAACTGTAGAAGGAAATGTTGGCAAAAACTATGGTAGTAATTGTTTCAGGCAAAAATCATCAATGGATGCCAAAATTAGTAGGTGAAAGTATCATGAGAAACACTATATATCTATGATCTTACATGACACATATTATTTTTATAAAGGGTAAAATATTAAATTTACAGTGGAGAATTCTGACAGAACCACCTTAATGAAGTGATCAAGAGTTAACATCACCAGTAATGGAACAAAGCGTGCCTCCTGATGCGATGTTATGAGAACACCTATCGCTTGTGTGGTATCCTTGCCCCAAATACGTAACTTATATTAGTGGCTCTCAGCTGAAATTGATTCCTTCTCACACTCAGGGGGCTTTTGAAAATGTCTGGAAATATTTTTTTTTAATATATGAAATTTATTGTCAAATTGGTTTCCATACAACACCCAGTGCTCATCCCAACAGGTGCCCTCCTCAATACCCGTCACCCACCCTCCCCTCCCTCCCACCCCACCCTCCCCTCCCTCCCACCTGTCTGGAAATATTTTTGATTGTCAAGACTGGAAGAGTGTTCCTGGCATCAAGCGGGTCAAGGTGAAGGGGGCCCTTAAACATACAACAGATACAACGCAGAGAACAGGCTCCTTTGATAAAGAATTTTATGGCCCCAAATGTCAATAGTGCCAAAACTGAGCTATCCTGAAGTAAATTTAACTGTGAGGAACCATCAGATAAGCCCAAACTGAGTACAGTCTAGAAAATAAGTGGCCCACATTCTTCAAAAATACTAAAGATAATGAAAGATGGAGGGATTGTTCAAAGGTAAAGGAGACTAAAGAGACAAACATCCAAATGCAATGTGTGATGCTGGACTGAATCTCAAGGAGGAGAAAGGATATTAGCAGAACAACTCATGAAATTTAAGCGAGGTCTGTAGATTAGATAACAGAGTTACATCACTGTTAATTTCCTGATTTTGAGACTTGTACTATTAATATGCAAGATGTTAACATTTAGGGAAACTAGGTGAACAGTAGTCAGACATTCTTTGCATAATTTTTACAACTTTTTCTTGTCAGTCTAAAATTGCTCTAAAGTAAAAAAAAATTGCATGAAAAATACTTTAAAATATTTTAAAGAATGTCTTTAATGTTTATTTATTTTTGAGATACAGTGGGGGAGGGGCCGAGACAGGGGGACAGAGAATCCAAAGCAGGCTCCGCACTGTCAGTGCAGAGCCCGGTGAGGGGCTCAGACTCACGAACCATGAGATCATGACCTGAGCCGAAGGCAGACCCTTAATCGAGCAAGCCACCCAGGCACACCTAAAACATTTTAAATTTTTAAAAATAGGAGATAAAAAGGAAATGAAAGACATAAAAGAATTTGAGGAAATACAATCAATATTGAAGATAGGCAAAGAAGATAGAACATATGGATAGTATGAGAATCTTCCTGAGATTAAAAAAAAAAAGACTTGAAACTGAATATTGAAAGCATACACCATCTACCCTGAGAATATTGACCCATATTGACCAACACCAAGATATATTCTAGTAAAATCACTCAACTTTAAAGAAAAGGAAGCTATCCCTTGAGTATCTTTAAAAAAAAAAAAAGAGTAGGTAATTTATAAGAAAGAGAAAAATTAGGGGCATCTGAGTGGCTCAGTTAGTTAAGCAGCTGACTCTTAATTTCAGCTTAGGTCATGATCCCACAGTTCCAGATCGAGCCCCACTTTGGGCTCTGTGTTGACAGTGTGGACCCTGCTTGGGATTCTCTCTCACTCTCTCTCTCTCTTCCCTTCCCCAACTTGCCGTCTCTCTTTCTGTCTCAAAATAAATAAACTTTATGAAAAAAGTGTAAAAAAGAAAATTAGATCATTACACTTTTTGACACAAATGTTCTATGTGAGAAAAATATGCACTAACAAATGTAAGATCTTCAAGGAAGTGTGAAATCAAAAAGACTTTCTAAATGTATTTTATTTATTTATTTATTTATTTATTTTAGAGAGAGAAAGTGTGCGAATGGGAGAGAGGGGCAAGGGAAAGGCGGGGAGAGAGAGAATCTTAAGCAGGCTCCGTGCTGAGAGTGGAGCCTCTCATTCCCAGGGCTCATTCCCACGACCCTGGAATCCTGACCTGGGCCAAGATCAAGAGCTGGATGAGCAAGACTGAACCACCCAGGCGCCCCCAAAGATTTTTTCTTTTCTTGATCAAGCATAACCTTCAAGTATAATGGGCACAGATAGAACTCAAAATACCGTTTTCATGGGCTCTTCCTGTGAAATCTTCTAGAAAATAAGCCTCAAACAACAAAATAACTAGACAGACGTAGACTGATATAAGAACTGTTGGTGAGCATTAGGTACAGAGATTCCTGGAACCAAGATGACTAACTGATCGCTGAGAGAGCACGTGCAGAGCTATATCTTCTGATAGCATAGATGTCCTACAAATGTTTCAAAATAGAGGGCAAGATATTTTTAGTCATCACATTGACTTTAGTCTTATAACTGCTATCCTGAGACTGTTATGTGTATGACATAGGCTAAAACAAAAGAGTACTTATGAGATCTTCAATCCTATCATCTCCTTTGTTCCTGAGAATAGTTCTATCATCTCATTTGTCCCTGGTTCCTTGAGAACCAGGATTCTTGATATGGATGAAAGAAGATGCTAAAGTAGTAGAGAAGATGTTAAGTAAAAACTCTGTGGTCTCAAAACTGAATTGGAACTATCAAGACAAACCCATGAAGTACTTGATCTTATTTTACTTCCCAATATGTCCACTGAAAAGACCTAGAAACAACAAGCTACACAATAGCCATGAGCATCTCCAGCATGCAGATCGTGGCCTTGCAACACCACTTTTCACTACAAGGGACCAGGTCTCTTTGGAGAAATGATGGATTCCAGGTCTAGGGCAGGAAATTAGCAAGATGACCCTGGGACATCTTGTCACACCAGATGGCACAGAAGCTATCAAAGACTACGAGGGTCATGTCTAAAGGACTCTGGAGTCAACTTTAAGAGGCTCCCACAGGCCAAAGATGGAAAATTTTGAGTTTATAATGATAATTGCAGTGGATTGAAATTCATCAAATATGTTTAAATCCACAATTTCATAAAACTATGGTAAGTAATTATTACTTTTTGGAGGATGATAGGAAGCCAAATTATTATCTTGAAATCTGGCAAACAGAGCTGCAGAACTAAGCATTTATCCTCCCTTCTCTATATGAACTGTGTTACCATGTAACCAAACATTGGAAGAGGGGAACTGTCTCTTTATGAAAGTATTCTAACTAATAAATGAAAGAAATAGATACCTCGAATATTATCATTTTTGCAGCTTATGGGGAAAGGAGGGGCATGTTGAAGGGCTTCTGGGGTGACTGATGAAATTCTGTTTCATGACCTTAGAAGTGTTGGCCTTCTAATGATTCACAAAGCCATACATTTGCTGTGTGTGGTTTTCTGTATTAGTGTCTTATTTTACAATAAAATTGAAAAGGAGGGGCGTCTGGGTGGCTCAGTCGGTTAAGCGGCCGACTTCGGCTCAGGTCATGATCTCGCGGTCAGTGAGTTCAAGCCCCGCGTCGGGCTCTGTGCTGACGGCTCAGAGCCTGGAGCCTGTTTCAGATTCTGTGTCTCCCTCTCTCTGACCCTCCCCCGTTCATGCTCTGTCTCTCTCTGTCTCAAAAATGAATAAACGTTAAAAAAAAAATTAAAAAAAAAATTGAAAAGGAGATGAAAAAGAAAGAAGCCAAAATAACCAAAAGACCGAGCGAATTTTTCCATAACTGTTAGTTTGGCAAGGCGATGCCTTACAGAGGTCAAGGGTTGATCTGACATAGAAAACTTGCTTCTAGGGGACTTTGGGTTAAGTTTCCTCCAATTTATTGTAACCTTTCATGAGCAATAGGTTTATTTTTAAAAACAAGTAAACAAAACAGTGATAAGCTTTGTCCCTTGCTCTCCCAGAAGCGGTGAGAAAATAGAGTTATGTGTTTTCTCTTGCAGATGCATTGCTTAATATTACCTAAAACATCTTTGTAATTTATCAGGGCAATAAATTTCTGTGAACCAATTAGGCCACCTGACAAGATACATGACTCTGGATTGTTTATTTATGTTCAGTGCCTACTAATTCATATTACCTAGGTGGACCCTTTTAAACACGTTGGTACTTGCACTAGAGGTATATGGAGACAGTGCCTTGCATACTGAAGAAACTCAACAAATGTTTTATAAAGTTTAAGTGAATAAATTAGACAAAAGAACATATTAAACTGCACCATGAGTATGCACATAGTTAAACACAGACTGTGGACTTATGTGCTGTTTGTAGCTTTAGGGCAGGAAGGTCTTCAGCCAGAGTTTCTCAGAAGTCAGTCTTCTATGTTAATCCCCTGCATCATCTCTTGGCTTTAATTAAACTGATGACTATCACATTTATATCTGCAGCCCAGACCTCTCCCCTGATGTCCACATAGAAATTCGAATAGCCTACTGAATAGCTCTACTTGGAGGCCTAATAGGCATCTCAAACTTATTACGTCCCAGACCAAAACCCCGATTTCCAACTCTACAAACTGTCTCCACCCACAGTTTTCCCATCTCAACATACAGCTGCTTCTTCCCTCCAACTGCCTTAATCCCAAATCTTGGGGTCATTCTTGACACCTCTCTGTCTCTCACACCCCATAGCCAATCTATCATCAAAATATCATCAAGTACTATTTTCAAAATATACTCAGAAATCTGGGGCACCTGGGTGGCTCCATTGGTGAAGTGTGTGATTCTTGATTTTGGCTCAGGTCATAATCTCATGGTTGTGGCACTGAGACCCGCACAGGTCTCTGTGCTGAGCATGGAGCCTGTTTAAGATTCTCTCTTTCCTTCTCCATCTCCCTCTGCCCCTCTTCTTCTCTCTCTCTCTCAAAAAAAAAAAAAAAAAAAAAAAAAAAATATATATATATATATATATATATATATATATATATATTCAGAAATCTGATGATTTCTTATGCATGCCTACCACTGTGGTTTAAGCTGCCATCATTTCCTTTTATTTCAATATAATTTCAAACATATAAAACAGTTGCCAAAACTGTATAAAGAACTCCCATATACCCATTGCCCAGAGTCATTAATGTTTTACATTTTTCAATGACTTTATCATTCACTTATCTTTCTTTTCTTCCCTCTCTCAAACACACAAACATCACACACACACACACACACACACACACACACACACACACACACAAATACATATACATAAATTTTATTCTGAACCTTGATTAAAGTGGTATCTACCTGTTTTTTCAGTGTTAAGTTACAATTAAGTTTATAATTAATAGGTAAATTTTCCCTTTATAATTAATAAATCATCTGGAGGGAGATGTTTAAGACAATATATGATGACGCTGTTCTCATCAAACTTTCACCACTCGTTTGGGCTTCTGTTGATGATTTTCAAAATGCGCCATCTCTACATTTATTAGTTGCCAACATTCTGTGCAGAAGAAATTCCCTATCTTCCCATTTGTTTTTGTATTATGTGTTTGTTTAAGTCAGTAGGAACTTGTGGACATATCCATTGTGTTCCATTTTGTTACTTTCATGATATATTTTGATGCTTAATTGGATTATCGCCTCGTTTTATATCTACATATGTTATAAATCCTATAATACAATAATGCAACATACTCTTTGCTTGAAAAAGTGAGCAGTCTTTAAAATAAATTGAGAAAAAAAAGATGGCCTTTTATTTTGAACCCACGTATTTACCATTTCAGTGCTTTTTATTTCTTCCTGCAAATCTGTTTTCATCTGCTGTCCTTTCTCTCCATTTTGGAAAAATAAAAATTTTTCTCTTCTCCTTCTGAAGCTCCAAGTACACAGATATTAGACCACTTGATACTGTCCCGCAGGTCATTTAAACTCTATTTTTTTAAAGCTTTATTCTTTCTGTTTCTTAGATTAGATAATTTCTATTAATTTCTTTCTGCTCTATGGATTGTTGTAATTTCTATCTGAAAGTCAGAGACTCTTCCTTCTGCTCTCTTGTCTACCGTTAAGCCCATTCAGTGAATTTTTCTTTTGAGATATTATACTTTTCAGTTCTGGAACCTCTTCCCTCCTTTAACAAGTTTCCATTTTTCTGTGGAGGTTCACCAATAATTATGACCACATTTTCCTTCAAGGGCTTGAGCACAGTGAGAATAGCTGTAATGAGTTTGTTTTTTGTTAATTCCAGTATCTGGTCAGAGCTGGTTTCCACTGATAGCTTTTTGTCTTGGCCACGAGTCACATTTTCATCTTTTTTTTTTTTTTTCACATCTACTAATTTGGATTTCCAGCTAGACGTTGTGGATGATATATCTCACACTCTTTGGTTCTGTTATCCAGTTATTCTAGTAAACAATTCGCTTGGCTGAACTTAAACTTTAAGCTTGCCTCCCCTTCTGTGAGCGGTAGTTAACATCTCTGGTTGGTTGTTACGGTCTTCTTCCTTTGTTTTCCCCTGGGCTTTTTCACCCCGTATGTTTACAGTTCAGGGGTCACTCGGGGAGTGGAGTGGAATTTATATATAGATTTCTGGGCTCCCCACTCTGTGGATTTTTCTGCGATTTTTCTGCTCAAGTTCCAGCTGCTCTTGCAGTCCCCAAGTTCTGTCCTCTGACTCTTCAAGCCAGTGAGACTGTGCTTTCTGAGGGGGTTCTAGCTGCCCCAATTATACAGACTGGAGCCTGTTGTGCAGTGAAAAGCCACAATCTCACTCATCATGATTCTTTTCTTTCAAGGGTTTTGTTCTCTCCAGTTTCTTCTGTCTGTTTCTGATCACTTGACAGTGTCTTAGATTTTTAAAAAATATTTTGTCTGGAGTTTTACACTTGTGATCTGTGACAACTTGAGTCTGATACATGTTACCCTGCCACTCCTGGAACCAGAAACTGCCATCGTTTCTTCCCTAGAGTAGAGCAACGGCCACCTAATTGGTCTCCTCACTCGTACTCTTGCCCCTTCAGTCTGTTTTCTACCTGGGAGCCCAATGTTGCCTTTTACTAGTTATGTTATATCGCTTCACTTTTCTGGTTAGAACCCTTTATTTATTTATGACTACATTTAGAATGAAAGCCAAATTCTTTATAACGACCTACAAGGTGCTCCACCATCTGGCTCCCTCCTTATCCTGCTAACTGTATCTCATGTTCTGCTCTAGGTACGCTTGCCTTCTTGCTGTGCTAACACACAAGAGATACACTCCTGTCTCAAGGCCTTAGTCCTGGCCATTCTCTCTTCCTTCAGATATCCACCCTGCATACTCCCTCATTTCCTTCAGGTCTGAATCAAACCTTCTCGGTGAGCCCCTCCCTGACCATTCGATTTGAAATGCACCCTCCTCTCCTCCCCACTATCTCCACTGGCATTCCTCACTTCCATTTTTTGTTGTAGTTTTCTTCATAATACTCACCACCATCTAAAATATCATTTTACTCTTTTGTTTATTATCTACCTCCATGGGGGAAAAACGAGCTTCATGAGGGCAAGAGTTTTTTCTCTTTTGTTCATTGTTCTTTCCCCAGTGCCAGAACAGTGCCTGGCAGTTAGAAGAAGTTCATTGGACATTTGTTCAAAAAAGACTAAATGTGGATTATTCCTTTGTCAAGCAAGTCTATACCTAAACTGTAGATGTAAGTTCAATGATGTGAGTTTGACTTCTGAGTAGGGATCAGGCAACAGGATAGGTATACTAAGCTTTTACTATAAGATAAACCCATACTTTTCTGTCCTGATATGGAGAACAGCAATAAATATTCTTCATTCTACCTAAAGACCTGTCCGACACTAAATTTATATGGTAGTTTAAATGCAGTATATAATACAAAGCTCACCGACTTTGGAGTTGGACAGAGTACTATGAACTTTATTAGCTAGATGGCATTGAGTTATTTAACACCTCTGAGACTCAATTTCCTAATCTGAAAGGATGATAAATGGCCATATCTAGGTTTTTTAGTTGAAATTGGGTAAAGAATTAGGAGTGACAGAAAAATCCCAAATAATAAAGCATCAAACAAGATAAAAGTTTATTTATCTTTCATGAATAAGTCTGGAGGTTGGTCTAGAGTGGGTATGGTATTCCATGCTGTTAGGGACCCAGGCTTGGGCTCCTTTCATCTTATGACTCTGTCTGTAGAAGGCTTCATTACCAAGTTCATCTAAAGTTCCGTCTAAAGTTCCTGCTCTAGCTACTATGTCTACTCTCCGGCCAACAGCAATGACGGAATAAGCAGAGAGAGAGAGAGAAGCAGTCTCAAAGTCTGACCCAAAATATTTATCCCAATCACTAGAACTCAGATAAATAGCCATCTACACCGTGACCGGAAAATGGGGTGTTAGCTTTGAAGAGCTATGAGCCCTGTTGAAAATTTTATTACCATGGAAGAAGGAAAGAATGAATCTTAGGAGCAAATAGTAGCCTTCCTCACTAGTTTATTGTAAAGATTAAATTACTAAGATTCATAATATCTAGAAAGCATTGAAACTATTAATTATCTTCCTCCTTTTCTATATTAAATCATCTCTTGGCTTTCTCTTTCAAGAAAATGGACATTCTTTAACCTTTTCCTTCTGGTTTTTATTTGTTACACATTTCTGCTGTACTTCTCTAAACCTTCTCAGTCTTCTACAAGTTTTATAGGTAGAGATGAAATCTACTCACACCAATCTAAATAGGGATGTTCTAGGTGATGCTAAACCATTAATGTCCATCCTTTTCAAAAGGTATTTCTCAGATTATTGGAATTCTTGGGATAAGAGGTAATAAAGCAGGTGTATAGCACTTTATTGGTGCTTGCTCTGGTACCTTTAGCTCTTGTCTCAGCCCTGCGTACAAAGTGAGGTTCTAAGATCTCATTCACAGTTTCTAAATGATCGATGCTTTCATTTTAAGTGGAGGAATTATTTCTTCAGATAAAATCTTGTGAGTGTACCTCAAACAGATCAAAGGCCAATTTTACTGATTGAAGCCAGGGTGAGGCTCTAGGCAGGTCTAAATCATCACTTTACTTGCTGAGAATCAGTTAATAGGGGATGAGAACTACAGATTATGAAAAGGGATTTGGCAAGGAAGTCAAGATTCTTATTCTCTTCAGTTAACTTCAGCTATAAACGGAGGCCTGGTTGCCTCGCAACTCAGTCCAATCCAGGACAAACTCTGCCAATACATCCCCCAGACTCTGCCACTAAAAGTTGCAGAGTTAATGATTAAAAGTCAAGAAACTGATCCACAGAGTTATAAATAAAACATAAATCAACAAACTGCCATCAGGCCTTCAACGTGTTGGGAGCCCGAGGGCAGAGGAGGCAGAATGGGTGAGGAGAATGAGATCAGCGTGCAACCCTCCAGGACAAATAGTGACCAGGTCTCATTTTCCACCTGCTCCCTTTGCCTGCACTCCTTCCCCCTTGCCGCCCCCCCAAACCACAGCATTGCCTTTTGCACTTCACCTTTCTCACTGTTGTCGTCTGTATTTCACCTTCTGGGTCCCAGTCTTCCCCTAAGCTCTCGGTTTAAAAACTGTCTCTCCTGAATTTTGTCCAAAATGCTCTTCTGACTTTTCGTACACATGGACATATCTCCTTCTAGTTTATATGTCTAATTTGACAGTTCTCAGATGGGGGCAGTTTCGTCTTCTAGGGACATTTGGGAGTGTTTGGAGATCTTTTTGGTTGTCACACTGGAACTGAAGAGTGGAGAACTCCAGGCATCTAGTGGGTAGAGCCAGGGATGCTCTGAACGTTCTACTCTGTGTGCGTCACCTGCACCGCCCCGCCCCCGCCTGCACCACCAAAGGATTATCTGGCCTCAGATATCAACAGTGGCAAGGCTGAGGAACTGGTCTAAAGCCTATATTCTCAACAAGGATAGTAACTTAAGTATTACAATGGCTCAACCTTACCCTACCTGACAAAAATCGTACTCCTCACTTCTTTGGTATTTAATTTCCTGGGGAGGAGAGTAGAAAAATAGGGGGGAAAAATGTCAAAAAAGGCTCCTTATGGGAGCAATAATGAAAAAAAAGGTCGAGGAGTACTGGTCTAACGTTAGGAAACTTTCAGGGTGAAGAATCAGTGTATTAAGCCCTTATACAAAGCACACAGTTGCAATTCAGCAAAAGCTGGCTCCCGGCATTGGCATAGAGCAACTTCTTAGAATTAAATATGAGTTTCAAATAGACTGGTCCTGATTTTCCCAGGAAGAAGGGCAGGCAGGCCAGCTCTCAGTGACCGAGTCCTTCTTTGAGGAAAGCATATATATTCCTTCAGGCCCCAAAGGCACCTTAAGATGTTTTGGGCCAGTGATTTACTTAATGACACCCAGTGACCTAGAAGAATTAATGTGCCTTTAAATGATGAGTTTTTATGGCTTCCCCAAAGGCCCTAATTTATTTGGTAGTTGGGCACTGTAATGTAGGAAACAGAGGCGAGAATTTTAGGAACATCACATTCTGCTCTCAACTTAGTGTGTTTCTTTTTGCTTAAGGGTATTTCTCCTATTGAAAAGGTTTGAAATCCCATTTCTTCTCTGAAGGTCAAAAGCAAACGTATCGTGCTGGGACATTTTATCCTGCCCAGGGTATTAGAGAGGTCAAACAATAAAATGACTAATATAGGTAACTTCAGACTCTGGGTCAATAACTTTTGTTTCTTCCAACTAGTGAACATTAAAAGAAGTTATTAATACAAGTTTTTATCAACACTGGTTGGAATTTCCTGAGATATCACATTTTTACTGAGAGAAAACAGAAGATAGTAAGAATGTGTAACATTGGGCAGACTCTCAGTTTGATGCTCTTTATTTGTTATTTATTTTTAATTAATTAATTTATTTTTAATGTTTATTAATTTTTGAGAGAGAGAGAGAGAGAGCGCGCGCGCGCGCAGGAAGGGGGGAGGGGCAGAGAGAGAGGGAGACACAGAATCCAAGGCAGGCTTCAGGCTCTGAGCTGTCAGCACTGAGCCGAGGCAGTTCCTGAACTCAGAAACTTCGAGATCATGACCTGAGCCAGTCATGGTCTGAGCGAGATCATGACCCGAGCCAAGGCGGACGCTTAACCCGCTGAGCCACCCAGGCACCCGGATAGACTTTCTTTAAAGCCTGGTTGGTCTTACCAAGCTCTTCCACCCAGTGCCTGGGAACAGTCCCAGGAGATAGTTTACTCAGGGAGAAGAGGCTCCAAGGCGCTTCTGGGGGTGGAGCCCACAGCAGTGGCTGGCCTGGAAGAGGTGAGGAGTCAAAACATTTTTTTTTAAATCGGAAAATACTCTTACAACTTTGAGGACAGACTTTGGGGCTTTGTTGGTCAGAGTAATTAAGTGGAGGTCGGTCCAGGAATGTGGCCTCCTCGAGCCACACAGCTGCAGAAGACTCTGGGAAGAAAGGCTCCTCACTTCCTGTGACTGTGGGTTGTTCCACTGGGACTTCCTGTCACGGGCTGTCCTGAGGGCTCCAACCATCCCCCCCACCCCCTTCCCCGGCTATTAGTCTTTCCTCCTACCAGTTTCCATCGTCTTTAAACAAAAGGAAAAGGGGAGAGTGAGCTCATTGAAAATGATGCCAAAAAGATATTTTACAGCAGAACTGCTTTCTAAATGAATTCACATGTCTCAAAACATTTTTTCTAAGTCATTTTAGTTATAGTTTAAAAAACAAAATGAGGCAGGAACAGGAAAGAAGGAAAGGCCTTTATGAGGCCAAAATAGAAGTTTTATTGGATTCCATTTCAAAAATAGAGTCCCCAGGTTCAGATCTTGCTGTGACAATATAGGGAAAAACCATGTAGCTTTATATGCATGCCGTATTTTCATTTTAAACGTGGTCTGGTGTTCCAACAGAGGAAATTATTTTGGCCTTGTGGAAGTTTGCTTTTCAGAGTCCTTTAAGAACAATTGCACTGCGATTCATGGTGCTTTACATTTTTAATTTTAGTGTTACCATCATCAATTTTATTTAATAGTGCATAGAACATAACATTGTCTCTGCTAAACAAATAAATGATCTAAGGATGTAGAATGACCATTCCACAAGCCAAATGCAATGGTATGAAGTACACATGCAGTTTTCTAGGCTTAGCCCTTCCTTCACACTTCCAAATAACACACAACCAAGAGAAATGAGATATTTTATACTGATCACGTGAATCATACACAAAAAGAAATGTTCTGGCCCGAAAGCTCAAAGCTGTTGATAATAATGCGCTAAGCTGGTGCGCATGTCATCAGTTTTCAAACACTTTCTCCATATGTATTTCCTCATTTGATATTCTCGGTGATCTATCAGGCAGGCCTGGCAAACATTATATAGTGGCTATGGATCTCATGTAGAGTTTAGGTATGGAAGACTAGAGCTTGTCTAAGATTCACATTAATTTTTGACTCTGGGTTGGTAGGAGTAAACTTTCAGGGCTCCGCTAACAATTTCCCAAAGCACCTCTTCTGGGTAGCTTAAGGGTAGAAAAATCACAAAAACCGTCTTTCTCTAGGTGCAGGGCTTGGGGTGCAGAGAACACATGGGATTCTCCCGGCCTGCACGTTCGCCCTTTGACCGGGCACTTTTGTTTGAGATGCAACAAATGCATGCAGGTGTGGTAGTCCTGACAACCTTCGTCTTTCTTGGGCTTCTCCCCAGTTCTGTTGGGTAAGTGCCATAGTTTGGATTCTGTGAATTTCCAAGACCTCAGGAGGGGGAGGTGGGAGAGTGGGGAAACACCTTCTGGTTGTCCATACATGTGGCCTTCTGATGTCCATCGTTCTTGTCTGTTTATTGTTGCAGGCCCAGTGGCCCTCTGCTGTTTCCATTACATGCTTAGGGGCTGAAGATGTTGGTTCAGAAGCCCGTGGTCCTTTGCCCACATGCCCCGTGCAGCCATTTCCCCTCAGAGCTTCTGCAAAGAGCAGCATAGTTGCCCTCTGCTTATGGATCTCACTCTCTCAGACTTCACCTCCGTCTGCATCTCTCATGCTCACTTGCTTTCTCTCTCACTTTCTCCCCACAAACAGGCCAAGAGATCCTTTTCTCATCCGGGGAGAGAGGGCAAGAGAGCTACGGAGCTCTTCCTTAGGATTCAGGCTTTTGTAAGACAAAGCCGGACCTTTCTCTAAGCTGCTTCTGTTCCAGCCCTGCTAAAAAACCTACCTAAAGCCATGAGAATGGAGCTATTTCCTTGAATAGAAGGGAGAGAGAAGGAAAGAATATAGGTGGAGAAAAGTATCTATTCACAAGCACTATTTTTTAGATGGAAAATAAAGTGATATAAATATTGGAACCAAGGTAGAACAGGTCAGAATCTGCTGGATGTTTACATCACAGCATGATAGAGCAAGCTTCGTACTCAATTACCAGGAAAAAATGGATAAGCCAACCCTGCCTATGTTTTGAATTGACTATTAGATCCATATGATAAAAAATAAGAACTAAGTGGCTCCATTTTTTTTTTCTCTCCACTCCATTGGATAAAAGATCTTCTCTTGGGCGTGATGGAATCCAGTATTTCACATGTTCTCTGGCAGGTTGTCAGGCCACGAGGCTCTCTGGGAAAGGCCAAAAGTAGACGGCTAACATGGATGTGGAAGCCTTGGGTCCTCGTAATTCCCATATGTTGAGCATATTGAAAGGCGTGGCATTCTCAAAGGAGCCCCTTTGATGTGTTGTTTTTCTAATGGAGAATAACATGTGCTTTGGAATACACAGGAAGGCTTCAAATCTGGATGGGGGTGGGGGTGGGGGTGATCAAGGGAGAAATGCCATCTACAGGGAGACGTAAAGATTGACTTTGAAGAGAAGAGTTTGAGGGAGAGAGAAGAAATAGGAGAAAGAGCATATACAAGGCCTACAGGTGAGCGGACACGGCTTGTTGGGGAAACGGAAAATTGTGTGCTACTGACAGGAGAAGTGCAAGGGCAGGTTAAGGGAATGGGATTGGGGGAGAATTGGAAATTTAATGTTGAAAAATTAAGGAAGAGAAGTTAGCAGAGGTGAAGTTAGTTGTATGCAGCAGAAAACTCAACAGTGGCTTAAACAGGGTAAACATTACTTTTTCTCATGTGATAAGTAGGAGATGGATAGGTATTTGCTGTTGTGGGTTGGGTGGTTCAAAATCATCAAGGCCAAGGTTGCAGTGAGCCTCTTGGCCCTTTTTTCATGGCTCCAGTCAGAGCTTCCACTTCCAGGAATTAAGGAAAAAGCAAAAAGGGCAAAAATGGTGTATGCTTATTGAATCTTACCTTTAAAGGAGTTTTTTTTGGGAGCCCCTTGTCAAAGCTTCAGTTTATTTTTCATTGTCCAGAACTATATCACAACAGAGACTTATTTGTCTTCTAGACATTACACAAAAATGCTGGGATTCACTTTGGTTTTTTAAAAAAATTTTAAATTATTTTTTAATGTTTATTTTTGAGACAGAAAGAGAGACAGAGACAGAGTGCAAGACAGGGAAGGGCAGAGAGAGAGAGAGAGATGGAGACAGAATCTGAAGCTGGCTTCAAGCTCTGAGCTGTCAGCACAGAGCCCTACATGGGGCTTGGACCCATGAACTACAAGCTCATGGCCTGAGCTAAAGTCTAACGCTTAAACAACTGAGCCAGCCAGGTGCTCCCACTTTTTTTTTGTTTAATGTTTGTTTGTTTGTTTGTTTGTTTGTTTGTTTGTTTTGAGAGAGAGAGAGAGAGACAGGGAGGGAGAGATAGTTCGCACATGCGCGCCAGTGGGAGAGGGGCGGAGAAAGAGAGGGAGAGAGAGAGAATTCCAAACAGGCTCCATGCCCAGCACAGAGCCTAACATGGGCCTTGATCTCACAAACCCTGAGATCATGACCTGAGCCAAAATCAAGTGTCAGAAGCTTAACTGACTGAGCCACCCAGGTGCCCCTGGATTCACTTTGAATGGATAAATTTGATACATATTTCCATTTTCCTCAACCAATGTCTATGACCGATGCACTGATTAAGCTACTCCAAGCTCTTGTTATATTATTCCTGAACTACACTTAACTAATTTCATCCTGCCAAGCCCTGGCTCAAGAGACTTCAGATGTTCTGTTACTGCAGGCCAGCACCCAGGACTCTCCTCCAATGCTTCAGCAGTTAAATTCAACAAAAATATATTAGACATCTACCACAGGCAGATGGGCTGGACTAGCCCATGCAGTCTAAGCAAGCATGGTCATTTCCGTGCCCACACCTTGTTCCCTCCTTCCCCTCATTCATCCTATATGCATAGGATCCATTCACCTACTTGATTCCAGTGTATCCTTCAAGACCCTGCTCAAGTCCCAGGGTGTTACCCTGCACATCGGCTTCTGAGATTCCTTCCTTCTTCTGATTCACAACACTCACTGACCAATACCACATGACTAGCAATTGAAAATGGACTACCTTGTTGCTACTTGGTTTTTATGTTATTGAGCACTGTTCTAAGCCTCCATATAAATATGTATCTTGTCTTTACATCTTGCATATATAACCTTTAGATATGTTTAATGTTGAAGGAAGAAAACCAATGAATGAATGAATGAATGAAAGGTTACAACTTAACTGCCCCCAAAACATTCAATTACAGTCTTAAGATCATTATGAAGCTTCCTTAGATTGAATTTGTCACTTGTCCTCTGAATTATGTTGCCAGATTTCCATTGAGAAGTGAATCCAAATACACTGGGCACTAGGAGGACTTAGTCTGTTACACCTCCAGATCCTTCTTTATTTATTATAGTCATTTTCTTCTGCAGATGAAAAACTTGACTTCACAGAGGCTTAGATAAATATTAGGGCACTAATCAAGTGTTAATAGCATAGGAAGTTCAGCATGTTAGTATCTGTCCAAGAAAATGGAACATACATGATTGCTAAATCGTTTGTTGAAACAGAAGAAACTTAGATCTCACAGTTACTATCTAATTTGATGCATAGCGAATGGATGTCTTCAGAAAAGTAATAATTTATTGCTAAATACAGTTATACCTGACTAGTGGCAAAATTGTCTAAGAAAGCCTAATAAAACTCTGGAGAGTTAATCTTGAAATAGTGAAAAATTCAACTTAGACTTATATGGTATTAGTCATCAACCTAGCTTTATGATATCTTCTCAAAACGTCAAGGGGCCTTTGGCTTTTTAGTAAAAGCGATCAGGACTTTAAAGCCTATAACCATTTTTGATTTATCTCTAGAGACAACAAGGAAGTACAAGGTGGGTACATGAGGTATGCTATCTTAATATGGCATCTGAAAAGGAATTCTTTCTTAGGCCTGCTGGCATTGAGTATATATGCACTTGTCTTTAAGAAGAGAAAAATGTCAGTCATGAATAATGCCTGGAATACTTTTTCCAAAATAGAAAACGTTTTGCTTTCCTACTTCAAATAATTCTGTTCAACAAGTCTACACATTAAAAATTAGTGCCCAAATCTTTCACAGTGTGAATTAATCTCAGTGTCTCCAGCTCTTCCTCAAATTGGTCAAGATTCACCTTGAGGTCTTTTAACATCCTTCTGACTCTGGATAGCAGCTTGAGGCCCATGGTTAGTAGGTTCCATTAACAGCATAAAATGGAGCAGACAGCAAAAAAGCCTCTCCCTTAGGGTCTGTGCTCCCCTCCATGCCTGGTCTTTGCTTCACGACTTGGGAATCCTGACTCTAGACCCATCAACCTGTCTCATCACCTCCTACCTCTACATATCGTTCTTGGAAACACTTGTCCTCCTGCTTTTGTTAAATTCTTGCAAACTGTTTTCTTTCCCAGTTAGATCTCTGGGAGCACCAATGAACACCCCTGACACAAATTTAAACTGGACTTCTGATCGGACTTTGACCTAAGCTTCCTTCTCCATTCAGTGCTTACTCTTGCATGTAATTTATTTAATGAAACCCTCCACTGTCTATATTTCACCTCCTAGTATATTTGGAAAGACAGAGCTTTCAAAAGTAGCTATCAAATTATGCTCATCCTATGGGATCAGGTCTGGGAGGTGGTAAGTAAATTTAAAAAGTTGATTACCATATAAAATCATAAAAAGGATATGTAGTTATTTTAAACATTCTATTTTAACCTAAAATATTTTAATATACATTTATTTACCAACTTCTCCATAAAGGGCCAAGTTCTCTCTGATTACAGTTCTGAGTTGTCTCTCTTGCGTAAAATATTCCACTGTGTATTATTTTTAGTGTTGGTTTCTTTATAATGGGAGGAGAACCTAAAGATGCTTTTAAACCTGAAGTTTATGATTCTTTCAATCTTTTATATTTTATATGTCCACACATAAATTTATAACAATATTTTGTATAGTGCTTTGCTTTTCTCAAGTCTTTCCTCAGCATTTACCTTTGTCTTCATGGGTATAAGTCTCTTTGAATATATCATTGATTTATACAGCATACACTGTGTTACATAATTAAAAAAATTTTTTCAATGTTTATTTTTTGAGAGAGAGAGACAGAACATGAGGTGGAGAGAGAAAGAGGAGACACAACATCCAAAGCAAACTCCAACCTCCGAGCTGTCAGCACAGAGCCCAATGCGGGGCTCGAACTCACAAACTGTGAGATCACGATCTGAGCCCAAGCGGGACGCTTAACTGACTGAGCCACCCAGGTGCCCCACCATGTTACATAATTAGAGGAAAGAACAGGTGTTATAAGCAGGTTTGGAAACAAATGCAATCACCTTTTGATAGAAATACAACTGGACCAATAGGAGGAGAAATGAGAAAATGAGACTGTATTCTAGAAGCCACAAGTGAGTAATGAAAGTGCTGTGGGTATTACTCAGTGCATTCGGAAGGGATGGACACCATCTGTTGGCGACACATCAGTGATCAGTTGAAAGCATCTACTAGACAAAGGTATAGAGCATGTCCCAGTTTAGCCAACCCAAAAGAAAGAAAATTCTTCTGCTCTCAATTTTATATAGCAATATAGGGGAAGAATATCATTGGGTCATGGTCTACCATGAGACTGACCACGGTTCCCAGGGTCACAGCGTTCTGTGATGGCCCAACTTAGGTCATAGTGAATCCGAATGACACTCCTGGAGTTCCCTGCACCATCGGTACAGCAGCCCTAGAGGAAGTGACTACTTCGGTAGACCAACCCCGATCTCCTTAAAAGCAGAGCCTTGTGCTAGGAAATGGTAATGGAAAATTCTTACAACGAGGCTATATTAGTTCAATATTAAATTCCTCTCCTCTCTTTTTAAGATGGCTTAAAATTTCTTAAGAGTAAAAGGTGTGATATAGTATTAACAACAGTAATAACAAAAACAACAAATGGCTACCAACGACAGCACCATTACGATGTGTCAGGCACTGTTCCAAGCTCTTCATATGATTGTTACCTAACTGATCATCTCATGAGCACTAATCTCCACTGGGCCACTTACTGCCACCCAGCCATCTACCCACATTTCCCTAGTTTATTCCTACCTCTCAGATAACTGTTTTACGCCTTCATGGCTTTCCTCAATCTCTCCATCCCTCCCATCTTTACTCAGTTGATGAGCTTGCTTGTTATTTTACTAAGAGAAAAAAAGGAGCTCCTACTGCAAGGAGCCCTACTTGCAGAATCTCCTGCATCCCCTCCTCCATACTGAGGCACTTACCTCTGTCAGTTATTTCTTCTCCCTAGGGCATCATCAAATTTTCCTTTTCCCCTTTCCATTTCTATTAGCATACAAGTCTGCTATAATTTCTCCCATCTTAAAAAAAAATCTCAAAAAAATCTCTTGTGACCTTATATCCCAGACTAATGACTACCCCACTTCTCTACTCTCCCGGATGGAGCAAAAATGCTGGTAGAGTTATCTACACTTGCTGTCTCCAATTACTTTCCTTCCTTTCTCTCTGGAACCCTCTGCAGTTAGTCTTTGGCTCCTACTGCTCCATCAATGATTAAATCTCTGTCCCCATCTTGTTTGGTTAACCAGCAGAACTGGACAAAGCTGATCATTCTCTTCTCCTTGAAAACACATTTTTCATCTTGTTTCTAAAATAATCTTCAGTTTTACTCCTACATCACAGCTGTTCTTTTTGAGTCTCCTTTGCTGGTTGCAAAAGAGCAACCTCTTCCCTTTAACCCTTGTATTTTGGAATATCTCAGTCTGATATTCCCAATATCTCAATATTCTCAATATTCTCTGATATATTCAATCTCTGTTTGATCTCATGGATTTAAATACATGTATAAACCAATGACTTTTTAATTTATTTTCCTTACTTATAAGTGTAGGCATCGATGGCCTTTTAATTTGTATATCTAACTTTGATCTCTTCCTTGAGTTTGAGACAAATATCTCCTTCAATATCTCTACTTGTATGACAATAGGAGTCTCAAAGTCAATACAATCAGTTCTGCTATAACACGTATTTTGAAATTGTGGGTTTGTTTCCACATGATTGATACACCAGGGAATAATTTCGGCATGACACTAATCTTGCTTTTGCTTATGTGCAACGTCGTCTGTGAGAAATATTAGGTAAATGCATAAAACCGCAACCAGCTGAGCCCATAGGAACACCCAAAGTGCACACATGCACACAACGTCCACCAGCTACCTTAGCTCACATTGTGTTTTACCTTACTTTCACTTGTGAACTTTTCTATCTTTGAAAACACTTATTCGACATCCCAAACACCTAAGTATCCTGGCTCAAAAATGTCAAGCAGCGCCTGCAAAGGAGCACTATTTAAGTATTCAAGAGAAGCTTTGAAATAATAAGTTAAAAAAATTTTTTTAATGTTGATTTATTTTGAGAGAGACAGAGAGAGAGCACGAATGGGAGAGGAGCAGAGAGAGAGAGAGAGAGAGAGAGAGAGAGAGAATCCCAAGCAGGCTCCATGCTTAACCTGGAGCCCAACACAGGGCTGGATCCCACAACCCTGAGATCAGGACCTGAGCTGGAATCAAGAGTCAGACACTTAACTACCTGAGACACCCAGGCGTTCCTAATGTGTTTTTTAAAAAATGAAAGAAGGGGGCGCCTGGGTGGCTCAGTCGGTTAAGCCTCCGACTTCAGCTCAGGTCACGATCTCGCAGTCCGTGAGTTCGAGCCCCGCGTCGGGCTCTGGGCTGATGGCTCAGAGCCTGGAGCCTGCTTCCGATTCTGTGTCTCCCTCTCTCTCTGCCCCTCCCCCATTCATGCTCTGTCTCTCTCTGTCTCAAAAATAAATAAAACCTTAAAAAAAAAAATGAAAGAAGACAGGTATTTTTTTGCTTTGCAGAGTATCATGTTAATTGATACTCATGCAGATAGGAAGAAACTGTCTGCTCCCTTGCATGATTCTGTAGTAATGACATATCTCAGCAAGGACACAATTCTGAAATGCACGAGTTTCTGTTAACACAGTGTCGTGTAAAACAAGGATTGTATGTGACATGTCTTGTGCAATAGGCAGAAAGGAATTCACATTACAGACTGTGATAGACAATGCCATAAAAGTAAAATCTTAAAAAGTCTATGGCCGGAACAACTTTGAGTACTGTGAAGTCAATCAGAACATGGCCTAAAGACATGGACGAAAGGGAAAGATGGTTGAACATATGGGTTAAAGATCAAACAGTGAAAAACATTTGCTCGAACTTATCAGTAAGGCTTTCTTTTACCAGAATTTCCTCTTACCTAGAATTTCACTCCTAATTCCTCAAGTCACAGTATTCTCTATCTGCCTTTTTTACTCTTTCCTTCTTAATAAAATGTATTGCCATTAGACATTATATGCAGTATTTTACATATTTTTTAGTTTGTTTCCTATCAACCTGTGGAAGTTTTAAAACATGGCTGCGAATTCTTTGGCACTTTTCTCATAGAGAAGTAGGGTCTATGCCCCACTCTTTGAATTTTGGCGGGCCTGGCGAGAATGACTTCCGAAGCAAGGTCACAAAAGGCCACTAGCTTCTGCCTTGCTCACTGGAACCTGCTCTTGGAGCCTGAGTGCCCTCAGATAGTCATGCTGTGAGGATGCCATGGTTAAACTGAGACATTGTATGGAATGCCAGGGGACGGTGTCAGCCAGGCCTGGTTTTTGAGACATGCTAGATCGGGCCCTCAGAGTCTAATGGAAAGATGAATGTACAAGTAATTATGATAAATAATTACAATTCAGTGTGAAAGATGCTACAGTGACTTACTTCCAGATGGGGGAAATGAGAGGAGAGAGTCATTAATTTTTACTGCAGAACTGTAAGTGAGGGCTCAGAGAAGAGATGATATTTGAGCTGCCTTTCAGGATAAGAAGGTGTTTGCCAGGCGGATGATGAAAGAATTGGACTCTTGGCTTCCTCTTCTTTCCAACACTCAAATGGCTTTGAGGGCAAGGAAGGTCCATCCTTTCTGACAACAGGAATCAACCAACAGTCGACTGGAAGCATAAACCGAGCTATATAATGAGTACTGGGATCAGTACCTTGGTACTACAGAAACAAAACTAGCAGGTTTAGGCAAGGCTGTAGATGGAGATCAGCAAAGCATTTCCCTTTTCTGGGCCTGATTTTGCATCTGTAAAAGACAGGGGTTAGACAAAAAAGTGCAAAATTGGTCATTCTCTCTTGTCAATTCTGTGATTCTAGCTCTTTCCTACCTCTGATCCTCTCGAGGGTAAACAGTCTCCATTCCCTCAAGTGTTCCTCACATTATATGTTTCCCAAGACCTTTAACCACACATGTGTCTCCCTTTGCATGGATTCTGCTTTGTAAGAGTCTGCTTTAAAATGCCCCCTTTTGGGGGCACCTGGGTGGCTCAGTCGGTTAAGCATCTGACTCTTGACCTCTACCCTTGATCTCTGCTAAGGTCATGATCTCACAGTTCGGAGCCCCACATCAGGCTCTGTGCGGGCAAGGAGCCTGCTTGGGATTCTCTCTCTCTCTCTCTCTCTCTCTCTCTCTCTCTCTCTCTCTTTTTCTCCCTCTCTCTCTCTCTGCCCCTTCCCGCTTTCGAGCACTTGAGTGCACTCTCTCTGTCTCTCTCAAAATAAATAAACTGTAAAAATAAAAAAAAGTCCGATTTTGTACTAGATATACTAGATACTGTGCTTCGATTGGAGAAGGCACGTCTTCATCAGCTGTTTTCCAGTCACAACAAAGATTCAAAGCTTATTTTACATCAACTTTTAATTAATTCACCCATGTACCATGTAACGTGAGCTTACGCAACTGACTGAACCTAAATGTAGGACTTGACATTCATTCGTGTTAAATTTATCTTTGTATTCCTAGAAGCATCTAGCGTAGTTGGTCAATAAATACTTGTTGAATTGATTTTTGTTTTGCATTTTGTTTTAGGCTGTCAACACAACAAAAGCTTTCTGAATTTTTATTATTTTTATGTTCTATAACCCTTAAGCTTTTCTACATTATTTAAAAAAATTTTTTTAAATGTTTATTTTTGAGAGACAGAGCATGACCAGGGGAGGGGCGGAGAGACAGGGAGACCTAGAATCTGAACCAGCCTCCAGGCTCTGAGCTGTCCGCACGGAGCCCAGTGCAGGACAACCAGGAACCACCAGCTCATGCTGAGGCGAAGTCAGAGGCTTAACCTACTGAGCCACCAAGGTGCCCCAAGGTTTTCTACTTTAAAAAGTAATTTGAGATGTGTTAGCAAGACAACAGGCCCCAAGTGGAGTCCCTTATACTAAGCCCTGAGTCATCAAACCGAGAAGTAACTCTCCCATTAATAAAATCTTCAACCAGTCAATCAGGAGTCGCCTGATCAGCAGGAGTTAGGTAATCTGCCCCATAGACCCCTGCCCTTCCCTAAAGGAAAGTGCATCAAGGAACCCACGTTTTGCCTAGTAGAACTTCCTTGTTTCTGCTCCCTTCTGGCTATAAAAGTCTTTCATTCTGTACAGCTTCTTGGAGCTCCTTTCTTTCTGCCAGATGGATGCTTCCTGATTCAAATCAATATTTGCTCAAATAGACTCTTAAAATTTTTTAATGTGCCTCAATTTATATTTTACCAAAGGAGAATCTTGATGCTGCATTTTTTGTGAGCTATGTGCTTTAAATCAAAGAAACCTTTTTGTATCCATACTGAATGGAAAAGATGTTTATCGGGTGTTTGCTACCAGCCTTCTCCATTAGCGAGTAAGATGTGTTCTGCTAACAACGATGCTAGCCATGTGAAGATCACAAAGCACGCCGAAAGCAAAAAATGACCAAGTTCTGAATGTGTAGATTTAAAAAACTTTATAAATAAGGGCACCTGAGTGGCTTAGTCAGTTAAGCATCCGACTCTTTGATTTCGGCTCAGATCATGATCTCATGGTCACATGATCTCGTGCGAGTTCGAGGCCCACACTGGACTCTGCGCTGACAGCTTGAGATTCTCTTTCCTTCTCCTTCTTTCCTTTTCTTTCTGTCCCTCTCCTGCTTCCTTGCATGTGCACACGCGCTATCTCTCTGTGTCTCTCAAAATACATAAACTTAAAAAAATTACAAATAATAATAGTCCTTTCGAGGAAGGATTCACAGGTGCAAATACTCCATGGAGTGAGAGATGTGAAATTTCTGAACTTCCCTGTCAGTTACTCTCTGGCCCAGGACTCCGTTGATATAAAATAGGCTTGAATCTGAAATTTCAAATCAGGCCCATTGCTTTTTGTAAAGAATTTTAGAAGTTGTCCTGAATCAAATTGTTCAAGACATTTTCTATGACCTTAGGGGGGGAAAGATCCTCAGATACAGCAGGAGCAGAATGGAAAATGTTAAGATCCAGAGGCCCATTCTTCCTCGTTGGTCCTGAGTGTTCTTTTTGCTCCAGAAGCCGTGCCCTTGCTCCCAAGGTCCCATCTCAAAGAAGTTACTGGATACCTTCCCCTCCTCCTTGACAGATAGGGGGTAAGAAGGGGAGGAACCAAGAGGGACAAAGGACTCTAATGCTTGTATTTTCCAGCAATTTTTTCTTTTAATTCTGTGCTTTTTAAAAACTGCAGGAGTGACTACATGTAAATAGACCCTTCTAATGGATGTCTGGTTACCATTGACTTTTTTCAGGTTTAATCCATTAAGTGCCTTCCATAGAAAAAGGACACAATGCCTCACAATGCACAGGGTCAACCATAAGAAATAAAACACAACCTAAATGGGGCAGTGCAAGAAGAGAAATCCAAACAGCCTCAGACGGTAAAGGGCTCTTTGTAATTTCTTTTTTTTTCTTTTTTTTTTTCAGAATGGAAGCTAAATCAGGAGCCTGATGCTTGTGCTAATCTTTTTTCTTTCCTTTTTCTCTTCTCCCTCAGGAAGGAAGCCATTCAGGCGACAAGCAGGCTCTTATCCCTGGCTTCTTATCATTTACCAGAGGAGCCTGTGCTGGAAATGAGATTCAGACCCACGACCAGGAAAGGCTGCTTCCTTAATTGAGTGCCTCCCTTTTGAAGTCCTGTCTCCCTGGCAAAGCCTGGAGCTGCCTGGGTCCCCCTGGCCAAGATCACTCGTGTGTAATCTCTCGCACACCAGAGGCAGATGCTCCATGACATGGAGCTTTTTTGAAAGGCCTTTAATAAGATTTCTCAGTCCTCCACGTGGCTGGCAGGCAGAGGGAGGAACAGTTTTCAGAAAAGCCTCTGATCAAAGGGTTCAAGATTTTCAGCATTCAGGGGCTTTCCTGCCAGATACACTGGTCCAGGATCTGCAATTCTGGGGGCATGCTCAGCACTCTGAGAGTGTTCACTCTCCTGCCCCTTCCCCTGCTTCCCTGCCCTGTCCCCATAGCCTTAAGGACCACTTCTCTCCAGGTTCCTTCAATTCATGGAAATTGAAATTTGTATTCTTTGAGATTTCTTTATTTATTTGGGGCTATTTGGAGACACATGCGGTCCTCAGGAGCTCTAGTAGAATGTTCAAAAGCTGAAGCAAACACCCCATTTGGAGTTGACTTGGGGCAAGGGGCTATTTTAAAAAATCAGCCAAGCTCACGTGAATTTGGAGTTAATTAAGCTCTGAGTCCAAATATCGTCTGTAAATGAGGGCAATACCAGACATAAGGACAAGATCATCATGGGAATTAGATAATGTAAAATGTGAGAAGCCGCTAGCGCGAATGTTCTGAAGGTCTAAGAAATGTTTATTATGATTTTATTACTATCCCTGTGGGAAGGAGAACCCTTAGCCAACCGACAGACTGTCTAAGCCTAATACAGAGTGACAACATTAAGGCAAAAGAGTCAAGGCTTTGTCAGCTGTTGTAACACAATCACACATGGTTGGAGAAAGTAGATTTTTTTCAGTCACATGAGCGCTGTCCTCAGTCTCGGTCACACCTTGCCCATGCCATATCGCTTCACCCGTTTTTCCCCTTTGATGTTGTCCCCACACTCAGCAAAACCCCGAACCAGACCAACCTCATTGTGTGGGGTTTTTCCCCTTCTGGCCCAGATGCTGAGTTTTACAGAGAAATCCTGCTGCTCAGATCATGGGTTCCGACAGCAGTAGGGGACGTCTCTCAATGTCCCCAATTCACAATGCAAAGAATTCACGCTGCCCAGGTCCTCTCCACCTTCCTCCCACCTTCTCAGCAGATGACTGGGTCTTACTGAGCAAATGGAGGCCACCAGGCAAATATCCCTCAGCCTGCGGCTCCTCTCGCTATACAGTTAGCTGCACTTACATTCATCTCTCTTCCTTTTCTGTCTACAGCGCTGGATACATCTTTTCCCCCTTGTTCTCAGGGTTCCATCTCCGGCATCCTACCCTTGATGAGGCTTCTTAAATTCACCGAACCGCATTCCTCTCTCTCTCTCTCTCTCTCTCCCACATACGCCCCTCCCTCTGGATCCCTTTCATTCCTGCTTCTGCCTTACTCTTTCTTCTTCCCTTGAGGTCAAGCATCCCTAATGTCAGCTCCATTCTCACTGCACAGTCACTCCTGCGGCCGGGCTCCATCCTCTGTCCCTCCCCTCTCCCGTGAATCCACCTTGCTGCTAAGTTGAATAGGCTCTTTCCAGGAGCTGTGTTATTGATTTGGCTGCAGCATTTTCTGTTAACTTCCCGGCAGCACTCCATGCTGGTTTCCATGACAGCACTCCATCCTGGTTGTCCTGCCTCCCCAGTCACACCTCAGCCTCCTTTGTGGGTGGCACGTCCCTGGTTTACCGGTCCCTTACACATGAACGGTTCCTTGCTGGGTTCTAGCCTCAGCCTTCTCTTCCCTCCACACATTCTCCCTGGTTATCTGATCCTTGTCCCTGGCTTTAATACCACCTCGCTCCAACCCAGGTCACCTCCTAAGGTCTAAAGGCACATAACTGCCTATCAGACATGTCTGCTTAGATGTCCCACAGGCACCTCAAAATCAAGATCTTGTCACCAATTCTCACATCCTCTTACCTAAACCCACTCTCATCTCCGGTATCAAATTACTCACCAAAGACGGTTGATTCCCCTTCTTAATTTTCTCTCAGATGTTTCTGCAGCTCTCCATCCCACAGATACTACTTAGTTCAGGAGCCTCTTCTCCAGCCTAGATCACGGCAACAGCCCCAAACCCATGTCTCTGTCTCCAGTCCTGTGCACCCCAATCCATCTCCCACATTGCTATCAGAGACAGTCTTCTCAAACCAGATTTAATTGACCCCTTTGGGGTCCTTGATGACCTTCTTCTCTAAAAACCCAAAGAGGTGGGTCCCTGCAACTAAGATATGATCCTAACCCTCCCTGGCTGCAGGTGACTGGATCAAGGGACACATGTGATCCAAGCTGATCCAATCAGATTCTCCTAAGAATTTACAGTGAGGTCCCGGAAGATTCTAAACCTTCAAGTCAGCACTTACATTAAATGTATGTTCTCTATGTGATTTAAATTTTCTTCTTATCCTTTTCTGTGTTTTCTAAACTAAAACAAAGAAAACACAAGAAAGAAATTTAAAAACTTTTTTGCTGGTTTTAAAATTAAAAGTCTCTGATTTGGTCTCCATATCCTCAAGTCAATTCTTACTTGATTGCTTACTTATGTTAACCATAAACAACATTATTTGTTTATGTTGTCTAGACAGTATCAGGTCATAGCAATTGAGGAATTCTTCCTGTTAAATCTCTTTCTTTCTTTCTTTCTTTCTTTCTTTCTTTCTTTCTTTCCTTCTCTCTTTCCCGTGGTTCTCTTGTTAAATCTTTGAGCTTCCAGGGGGTAGTGGTAGAGGCTGATTAAAAGTCTGTCTTTGGAGGAAAACAGATGGCCAAACTAGCTTTACTACCAACAGGGTGGTGACAAGCTACTTAACGTGTTTGTGTCTCAGTTTTGTCCTGTGTAAAATAGGATAGTAATGCCAATGTCACGGGGTTGTGGTCAAGTTTAAATGGCACTGTGTACATAGAGGGCTTGACACAGATTAAGTGTGCAGTAAGCAATATTACAATAAATGTATTCTGTCACCTTGCTGGGAGCCCCATCATTCTTTATCCCCTCCTTCTGTTCCTCAGTCAATCTTGGCTCTAACAGTTTTCAGAATGGGGACTCTGATGCCTGGGTATGGAAATTACCCGTCTTTCCCTGGCTGTCCTGGGCCTGGGCAGAGAATGAAGTTAGAACTTGAGTGTTCCAGGAAATGGCTTACAATCCTAGACTAACATCCCAAGGAGAACATCCCAAGAAGAGCCATCCCAAGTATGGCCCTACATGATAGACCTCTCCATTACCCCTCTACCCAACCTCCTACCCCCTTCCTACTGGTTTACTACCTTCCAATCACAGTGTCCTTATTCACTCTTCTCCATACCCACCATGAATGTCCCTGCCCCAAGGCCTTCACCCCTGTAGTTTCCTCTAACTGGCAAGTCCTTCTTCTATGGTCTTACCTGGCTGGCCCTGGTCTTCATTTAGTTTTCTGCCTAAATATTAGTCAGACCTTCCTTGGACACTATCTGGAAGAGCTCTCCTTCCCCAGGTCATCTCTGCCACCCAACTTTACATTCACACAGCACCTATTGCTATCTATACTACTATTATCCTACTTATTTGTATATAGGTTAATGAGAATAGAATCTTTGTTTTTTTTTTTTTTAATATATGAAATTTATTGTCAGATTGGTTTCCATACAACACCCAGTGCTCATCCCACAGGTACCCTCCTCAATACCCATAACCCACCCTCCCCTCCCTCCCACCCCCCATCAACCCTCAGTTTGTTCTCAGTTTTTAACAGTCTCTTATGCTTTGGCTCTCTCCCACTCTAACCTCTTTTTTTTTTTTTTTTTCCTTCCCCTCCCCCATGGGTTTCTGTTAAGTTTCTCAGGATCCACATAAGAGTGAAAACATATGGTATCTGTCTTTCTCTGTATGGCTTATTTCACTTAGCATCACACTCTCCAGTTCCATCCACGTTGCTACAAAAGGCCATATTTCATTCTTTCTCATTGCCACGTAGTATTCCATTGTGTATATAAACCACAATTTCTTTATCCATTCATCAGTTGATGGACATTTAGGCTCTTTCCATAATTTGGCTATTGTTGAGAGTGCTGCTATAAACATTGGGGTACGAGTGCCCCTATGCATCAGTACTCCTGTATCCCTTGGGTAAATTCCTAGCAGTGCTATTGCTGGGTCATAGGGTAGGTCTATTTTTAATTTTCTGAGGAACCTCCCCACACTGCTTTCCAGAGCGGCTGCACCAATTTGCATTCCCACCAACAGTGCAAGAGGGTTCCCGTTTCTCCACATCCTCGCCAGCATCTATAGTCTCCTGATTTGTTCATTTTGGCCACTCTGACTGGCGTGAGGTGATATCTGAGTGTGGTTTTGATTTGTATTTCCCTGATAAGGAGCGACGTTGAGCATCTTTTCATGTGCCTGTTGGCCATCCGGATGTCTTCTTTAGAGAAGTGTCTATTCATGTTTTCTGCCCATTTCTTCACTGGGTTATTTGTTTTTCAGGTGTGGAGTTTGGTGAGCGAGAATAGAATCTTTGAATTGTTCTTTGTTAGTGCCTGGCAGGATGCCTGAAATATAACAGACTTTTGATAAATACTTGTAGCATCTAAATAAAGTGATAGAGCAAATATAAGACAAACATGTAAGCAATATAAGTAATTAGATAAAAGTACATGAGCTTGGGGGCTTGGGAGAAATGATGGGTTTGTACTGATAAAAAGAAACCAGAAGGATCATCCAACAACAGGACATGTCAAGGGAAACGTTGTGTAGCCTAGAATGACTCAGATAAGTATAGGTGACAGTGAAGGAGACTGACTTGACTAGAGCAGAACTGCTCTCTCGAAGACTAAAAGGGGTGAAGAGATAGTGATGGTGGTGGTGGGTGTGGCCGTGAACTCAGACTGCCATGTAGGGCTGTGTGTGTTGTGCACCACACAAGATGTATCATTCACATTGGGAAGTTTTCAGACATTATTTCTTCTGCTGCTTTTTCTTTCCTCCCTTTCTGGTACTCCCATTATGCATATGTTGGTGCACTTAAGGGTGTGTCACATTTCTCTGAGGCTCTATCAATTTTTCTGCATTCTAGTTTTTCTCTTTTTGGATTGAATAATCTCTGTCCATTTAAGTTCAAGTTTGCTGATTCTTTATTCTCCCAGCTCAAATCAACCTGAGAATTTACACTTAGTTCTTTTTGAATAGTTTCTGTCTCTTTATTAATATTCTGTATTTGATGAGACATAGGCATCCTTCTTTAAATGTGGTTTCCTTTAACTCTTTGAATATCCATATAATAGTTGTTTTGAAATCTCTGTCTATTAGATTCAACATCTGGGTTCTATCAAAGGCAATTCTTGTTGTCTGCTTTTTCCCCCCCTATGTACGGGTTATACTTTCCTCTTTCTTTGCCTGTCTTATAATTTTCTGTTGAAGACTGGATATTTTAGGTTCTGTATTATAGCAACTTTGGATCCTGATTCCCTTCCCTCATCTCTGGGGATCATTTCTGTAATTTGCTTTTTTACTTATTTAGTGACTTGGCTGGACTATTTGAGTGAAGTCTGTTCCCTCTCTGTTTCACCCTCTGTTGGTGTTGCTCTTCAGAGAGTGAAGACAGGTGTGTACACGATCACCCTGGAATGACGGTGCTTTTGGTGAGGATCTCTGTCTCTTTCTCTGATCTCCTTCTGAAGATGCCTGCCTCATTTGGTATCATACTCAGCTGTAAAGGTCCACTGTCTACCGGTTGATTGATGTATTCTTTCCCAACAGTCCTCGGTGTGTAAATTATTCAGCATTCTGATCCAATAAAATTTGGGCCCTTTGGCACGGGTAGTTTTTGAGGTTTGTTCTAGTCCCGGGAACGCTCTTTTTAGCTGTCTCTTTCCTTGGTCCTGTGGCAAACTACGTGATCTATGGTTTAGCTTGTTGCTCTTAATTTAAAGGAGCTATTGTTTCCAAGAGCACACTTAAAGCTGGACTTTCCTATACTTCGTTCCTTTAGAAAGTCAACTTCTTTGGGAAGAACATTGCAGCTTCCTTTTCTTGAGGACTTTGTCCCTGGTCAAAATCTCAAAGCCACTATACTGGGTGCTGGGTGGGGTGACAGCCTCCAGTCTTCTCAGCTTGCCTCTTCTGGGGTAGAACCTCTGCTGTAGGAGCGAGTTGGGGTGTGGACGATCAGGTCCCAGGATTCCTGACCTTCCATGCGGCAGGTACAGCCCCTCCTGTGAGTGGCAGCTGGGTTGCAGAAGACAGCCCTCATCTTCTCAGCTGCCCTCACCAGGCATGTAGCCTCTTCCACTCAGAGCTGGAGGAGATAAGAAATGATAAGCTGGTGGTCTGCTTCTCCTGGTGAGATATGGTTAACCCCTAACCGAGAGCTGAGGGGAGAGGGAGCCCCATCTTGTTGGCCCTACCTGCCCAGAGTGTTGTTTCCATCCAGTTGAGCTACAGGGGAAGTGGGGATGGTAGTGGAGGTGAAGAAAGTGGGTTGCAGTTCAAATACTATAGGATCTTTCTGTTTTGAAATAGGATTTTAGTACATTTTCTTGAATAAAGGTTTCTTCAACTGCCGTATGCCCTGAGGACAACTTCCAGAGACTTGAAGTGCTATTGTTGTTGTTTCAATAGTTTTTACCCGTTTGTTTGTCTCTCTGGAGCAGGGGTTGGTGGGGCTCCTCCGGCTGCCATCCCAAAGTGATGGACCTCATTCCCACTGCAGATATAGTAGATTTGTGTGTTCACAATAATAAACATTGTCTAGCAGATGGCTGTAAGATATCTTATTCTAACAAACTCAGAATGTTCCAAAACCTTTCATCAGATAAAAGTCAAGTGTCTTGAAAAAGGCATACCTTTTTCTAATTGGCACTAAGACTTCCTTGAGTCAAGCACTGGCTTTGGTGGTGAAGGTTACTACGGTGGGAGTGCAATGTAGTTAGAGGTGGAGGTAATCCGGGCCACAGTGTGGCATTAGAGTTGCTGCGTTTGGCTGTGCAAGTTATTTATTGTGCAAAAGTAGGGACATCGTAGATTTAGATTTATACTCACAATCCTGTTGAGTGACTGCCATTTGCTTCTCCTGGTCCCCTTTCCCACCCTTCCTTGCTCTGAGTCCTAAGAAGTAGACCTGTGTGAATTGCCCCAACGGGCTGCCTTGTTTTCTGGTTTTTGGTTGTATTCACAGACAGGGGCAAAAGGAATGTGAAGCGGAATCATCTTTTTCTTGCTATGTCACTATGAGTTGACCCTCTGCTGAAGGGTCACAATTCATGTCAAATAGCCCTTTCCATACAGCCACCTTCCTCTAGGTTGTGGTAATCACACCCTGCCCTTGAGCCTTCAGCCTGCTTCAGATTCTGTGTCTCCCCCTCTCTCTGCCCCTCCCCTACTCATGCTCTGTCTCTGTCTCTGTCTCTCTCTCTGTCTCTAAAAATTAATAAATGTTAAAGAAATTTTTTAAAAAAAGAAATTTCTTTTTTTCCTGGCAGCTTTGTAAAAAACAGACGGGGACAAAGGAGAGCTTAAGAAAAAGAAGTCAACTGGAGAACTAAACGGGGAGAGACTAGACTTCAACTATCCTTGAAACGAAATCCTTGAAACTAAACGGTGAGAGACTAGACTGGAAAAGAAGCCCTGCGAAAGAAAGGGAGTGTTCCGATGCAGGGAAAAGCTAAGCTTCCTGGCAAGTTGTGTTGGCAATAGAAGGAAAGAAAGGCATAGAGCAAGGAAAATACAGTACTTTTGGGTAAACTGGAGAGTTGAGGCAAATGATAGAAATAATAATAATGACAATGATTAACTGTACCTTAGATTTATTAAATGCTTCCTGAATTATGACAGCAAGTTTCTAAGAGCTTAACGAATATTAATTTGCTTAATCCTTCACCAGCTTTATGAAATAAATCTTATATGAACATTATACAGATGAGGAAGGAAACAGAGGCACAGAGAGCTCCAGCTACTTCTGAAGATCTCATAGTAAGCAGGTTAGTGAGTGATAGATCTGAGATTCAAACTCCAAGGCCTAAGCCCTGATGCCTCTTGAGATACACAGAGATACACAGGGAGTACGGGGGGGGGGGGGGGGGTCAGGGAATAGCGCTCCTAAATCAACTATCTAAGTATCTTTACCCCAGGTGCCCACTCAGATGGCCATAATTCTTGCTTTTTTCATACTCACCTCTGAATGGAATGCCCTCACCGTCTTGCTATAACAGCAGCAACAACAAAAATACTACAGGTCTTCCTTGACTTACAATAGGATGACATCCCGATAAGGCCATTGTAAGTTGAAAATATCACAAGTCAAAAATGCATTCAATACTCCTAACCTCCTAATGAACATCACAGCTCCACCTGGCCTACCATAAATGTGCCCAGAACACTCACATTGGCCTATAGTTCGGCAAAATCATTAACACAAGGCTTGTTTTATAATAAAGTGTTAAATATCTCATGTAATTTATTGAATACTGTACTGAACGTGAAAAACAGTGGTCGTATGGGTATGGCTTTTTTACCCTCATAATCGTCTGGCTGAGTAGGAACGACTTCTTTCTGCTACCGCCCAGCATCATGACAGAGGACCACACCACATATCGCTAAGCCAAGAAAAAATCAAAATTCAAAATTTGAAGCACGATTTCCACTGAATGCATATCACTTTCTCGTCATCGTAAAGTTCAAAAATGTTAAGTTGAACCATTAGAAGTCAGGGGCTGTCAATGATAATAAAATAATAATAATAGCTAGCGTTGAGCATCTATTATATGGTGTCACTCTTTCATGCACTTGACATGTGTTTGCTCCTTAATCTTCAAGACAACCCCATGAGGTAGGTATTAGTATTATTCTCATCCACTAAAATGTACACGGCGGGGAGCACTTTCTGTCTCTTTTATTCATCGGGTTGCTACCTGGTACATTGCGGTACTCAGCAAAGGTTTGTTGAGTGAATGAACTTTCTAGATGTGGAAACTGAGGCACGGCTAGGTCAAAGATGAAACAATCAGTACACAGTGGGGACAGGCTGGAGCCCAGCAGTCTGGCTTCCTAGGCTGTGCGGAATCAGTAACTCACTCCAACGTAGTCTTTGAGGCCAACACGATGTCCCCCCCACCCCCGCCTTGGGAAGATGGAAGGGAAATTGATCTTCTGGGAAAACCTTCCCACCCCTCTCCCTTTCCTGTGGGACGTCTGAGAAGAAACTGCCTCCTAGGCTGTAAGCAAGAGCACTCACTAATCATGTAGCATCTTGCTTGATTTCAAATCCTGCCCTGCGTCTTTGTGCTCTTCCTCACCTCTCCATGGCCTCCTCCCTCATTCTTTTCTGTGTTTCTAACCTCTTATGTACTCATTCCGAATTCCCAGGATCACACTCCCACCCTCAGCCTTGCCCTTTATCTCCCTCAGCCAAATTCTGGCAGTGACACTGTCCATGCAGCCACTTCCCCCCCATTCCCTGGGGCCCATTGTGCTTGCTCTGCAGAAGACACCACTTGGGTTTCCATTTCGATCCAACCTTTGATCCTCTCCAAGCTCTTTTTATAGTCTGCAACTTGCATTTCCTGTTTCCTCTCAAACTTGGAAGTTAGGCAGTGTAGGCTGACCTGGGTGTGGTAAGCGAAAAGTGGGGCTGGCATCACCTCCTTCCTGACTTCTCATATAGTAGCAGCAGGGAGAGGACTCTCCATGAGTATTTATGAGACACCTAATAGGAGCCCAGCGAGGAGATAAGGTGAGCATACCTGTTGGGGAGGGAAGTCCGGCCTTAGGCGTATGCTGCTGTTGCAAAGCCTTGCCCGAACCCACGCCTTAACATTTAGCAAAGGGAAAACGCCAAAGGACAAGCGGCCTCAGACTTCCCAGATGGGAGCAGATTGTATCAATGATTGTATTCTGTTGAGCACTGCATTTGCTAAGACTTAATGTCCCACGAAGGAGCTGTGGATCCAGCAACTGATAATAATAACTGAAACCAAAATCTAAGTTTTTCCAGTTGGAGGATCAGAATTCATTTCTGGAGCCATGAGTTTAGGAGGAACTACTGTGTGATATTTCGTACACCGCAGATACTATTTTCTCTTTGGGGAAGAAATCCGTTCTTAGGAAGCCAGCTATGGAAGGCAAATTGCCTTTTGTGGTCTCCTTGCGACTCCTGGCTCTCAGAGCTTGTGACTCATAACCACAGACTTCAGCCTGAGCCCAGGCAACAGCTTGGAGCTGAGATGAAGGTTATTACTGGAGGCGACTAACCAGCGTCCAGCTGAGGTAGCGGAATCTGGTGCTGCTAATGAGAAAAGATGACTACTGCCTTTTCTTTTCCACAAGCTGGAGGTTTTCTTTGGCTGATTTTCCTCCTCTGCAAGAAGCAGCGGACTTGCCTCTCCAGACATAACATTTTCACAAATGTAGAATTATAGAATGTTAGAACTAGAAATTTCCTTAGGGATAATCTTCATCTTCTCAAATTATACAGAGAGAAACTAAGACAGGGAGACCAGGTAACTTGGTTTGTTAATAAAAAGACTAGACTGATGTCTGAGTCCAGGGCTTTTGCTGTGGAAGTTACATGGATGTCTCCATGGGCATCTGATAGTCTGGCACAGAGTAATTAGAGAGAAGAGAATGTATATATATATTTTTTAGTGAATGACACTCTGTTGACTCCCCTTCTGAGGTCTGGCAGTATTCTGATCATCAGTGACATTGAACAAAGACAATGCCTCCAGTGCCATCCTGCAACTGACAGGAACAGAAAGACCACGAACAGAGGAATTACAGATCTGTATGGAGTTTGAGCGTGACCTGGCCATGTTGGCCAGAGGGGCTTCATGCATATGGCATCCTTTCAGCCTGCCAAGTATACAGACTGTGTGGTGGGTTGTGCTCCGTCAATTTATCTCATCTTGGAACTTTGTTTCCCCAAATCCCCCTCCGTGCATGAGCCAGCTTAGAGTTGGCCAGAAGTGGAAGCCGCATGAGGTTTGAAAAGCAGAAGAGAGAGGTGGTGGCCATTACTTTCGGAAGGTCTTTTCAGAGCTATCTACGGTGACCGATGGGCAAAGCTTATCCTCACTCCGCTCTGCATCCCGTCCTTCCAGCCCACTGACCCTGCTGACCGACAGCAGCCCTAAGCCCGCCACCAGCTCCTCGGCTAAAGACTGAAGAAGCAGCAGACACAAGAGCTTCCCGTAGATGTCTTCACGGTCCCACCTCGAAGTCCCCCTTCAGCCTCTGGAACGCTGGAATGAGCTGATTCTTCTATTTGACTAGTTGATGACTCCTTCCCGCCTTTTCCAACTCACTGGCTCTTTCACATCACTTGCCCAGCCCCTCCCACCAATTCCTAGAAGAGCTCCTTTATCCTGTAGAAGAGTGATTGCATCTCTGGCTGAATCCTGAGTGCTTCATGCTGGGTCTCCAGGAGGAGCCTGGGGCAGGCCAATGCACTGGCCTCTCCCTGAATTTGGTAATCCACCAGGAAACCAGAGGGGCAGCAGGGGAACCAGGAAGTGCTTTCGCTGTGTGCAGGCAAATACATGTTGTGGGCACCTCCCTGTAAGACTCCTCGGGTGAAGAAGGAGTCCCTAACTCTGACAGCAAAGGATAGTCAAGGGGATAAGGGAAGCTGAGAGCCATACATCCTGGTGGGTCTGCCTGTGGGAACAAAGCTTCTAGCATCCGAAAGGCTTTCCCTGATCTTGCAATCACCCCAACACTCTCTTGCTGCTTACCTCTATGCAAAGAACTGAGCTGTACCCTAAGACTTGATATCCTTGTTGTCTAATTGATCTACAGAGCTGAAGACTGGCTTCCTTAATCTATCTTGACAGTTCCTATTTCCAGACCCTTCCGGGACTAGATACGTTGTGAAAATCAATCTTAAAAGGACTGTGATTAACTGAACTCTTCCAACCCCTATAAAATACATAATTTGTAGCTTCTCACATTATTATTTCTTTGCCCTGTCATTTAAAAAACATGAAATGACGGTGGTAAAAAGTCAGAATATCATTTTAATGAACTTCCTGGTGTCTAAGACAAAAGTCCTCAAATTTGAAAACTGCTCAACTCACCACATTTTAGCTGAACTCTAAGTGGCAGAGGAAGGGTGTGACTACGTCTGACAGTAGGACATCAAGTGATTTTTTAAAATAAAAATCTCCCTCTTTTCTTTTTTTAAATGTTTTTATTTATTTTTGAGAGAGAGAGAGAGAGAGAGAGAGAGAGCAGGAGAGGGAGAGCATTGGCAGAGAGAGACGGAGACACAGAATGTGAAGCAGGCTCCAGGCTCTGAGCTGTCAGCACAGAGCCCATGTGGAGCTTGAACTCACAAACGGTGACACGACCAACCGACCAACCGGAGCTGAAGTCGATTGCCCAACTGACTGAGCCACCCAGATGCCCCTCCCTCTTTTCTTCTTTATTGGGCAATGCAAATTGTGATTTTAAAACTGTGCATTGCTTTAATTTTTTTTAACGAGCTAAATCAGCGGTTCCTGAGAACACTGATAGGGCAGTTTGTTGAACAGATGTTTCAGAAGAAAGGATTCTCTGATCAAAGAAAGTGTGAGAAATACTGCTTCTTTCAAAAAAAGTGACAGAGGGCTTCCCTGTATCAGGAGCTGTGCTGCACCCAGAGAAAAATATACCTGGTCCCAGCACAGTTAAATAGGCTTCCTTTCTGGAAGATTCTTGAGGGCCTCTACAATACCAATATGCATTGTGAATACCACAGGGAAATTCTGTGCCACATTTTCTCAACTGATTTGACCACTCTCCTCCTCCTCTTCTTCCTCCTCCCCTACCTTCTTTTCTCTGTTTTTAAGCTTACAGAGTAGAAAGGTTATACTTAGGGTATTTGTGAAAAGCTGATCCAAATCAAATAAAATCCTGAGCCTATCTAATTTGTAAAAAAGAATATTTCTAAAAAGCAGCATTGAACTCTTGTCCAAGTTGAACCTGATATCATTTTAAAAACTAAAAATGAAAAGACGCTATTCATTTTTTAATAAAATGAGCCAAGAGCATTGCCATCATATTTGTTAGCCATGCAAAGGTGGATTTTGATGTTTTCATAACTTTAGTGCAACAAATGTTTAATGTCTCTGCTATAGTGGTGATAATTCACAAAGCAGAAAAACAACAAGCAAATTCTGGAATTAGGGCTGTCTTCATACTTCTGTTGTAAAACATTAATTCAACAAAACTCGATGATATGTAGTAGAGGAAAAATTTGAGTCTGGATTGTTCTTTGGGAATTATAATCCAAGTGTCTGCCAATATCCATTCAGGGATTATCTTCTCTGGTACTTTCGGAGGAAAGGGAGCTTGCTTCATTTTTGCTCCAGGGTCGGTCCAAACCAGCCCACTTATCTGATGTGCCATGCTGCACCATTCACTTGGGCCCCCACTTACCTGAATCCTGGTCCCTGAGGATTCTGGCATCCCCCCTTGATATCATGCTGCTGTCTCTGGCCTCAGCTGAGTGGGGCTCCAGGCAAGGCTGCCACATTTGACTTCATTATTCTGTTCCTGAATTTCCCACTGTGCTGTTGGTGTTGGGGGAAAAAGACTTGTTGTTTTTTACAAGCTGGATTAGCTGAGGATACAGATGAGATGTAGATATTACTCTCAAAATTCCTTCGCCATTTTACCATGGGAAATTCCTAACCTCGTCACAGCCTTGAATTACCTCTATCTTCTTTGCCCCTTTTCTTCCCCTCTTTTTTAAAAGTTGAGTATGTTCAGGTGCAACTTACATATGGTAAAATTCACTCTGTTTAGTGAGCAACAGTTTCATGACTTTTGACAAATGCTACACTCGTGTAACCGTCCCTGCAATCAAACAAAGAACATTTCCTTGACCCCCCCCCCCACCCAGATTCCATATAGTCCCTTCTAGACACCCACTCACCTCACCCCCAGCACTTGGCTACCACTGACTGATGTTTTCAGTCTCTCTATCTTTATCTTTTTGAGAATGTCATAAAAAAGGAGTTAAAAGGGAACCATACAGTATATGGCTTTATTTACTTAGCATCATCTATTTGAGATTCATTCATGGTTTTATGTGAATCAGTGGTTTGTTTGTTCCTATGCTGAGTAATACTCCATGGATGAGTGTACCGCAGTTTTTTCTTTAAACCCATTTGCCAGTTGAAAGACATTTGAATTGTTTCCCATTTGGGATATTTGTAAATAAAGTCACTATAAACATACACATACGGTTTACATGTGAATGTAAGTCTTCATCTCTCTTGGGCGAGTACTTAGGGATGAGATTACTGAATCATGGGATAAGTATGTGTTTAACTTTATAAGAAACTGACACGCAGGTTTCAGAAGTGGCTGTATTATACTGCATTCCCATCAGCAATGTATAAAATTTCCAGTTGCATTCTATCCTTATCAGCACTTGGAACTGTCAGGTGTTCTCCAAGCAATTCTAACAGTGGTGTCTTATTGTGCTTTTTAATTTGATTTTCCTCGTGACTAATACTTTTAAACATCTTTTCATGAGCTTATATGCCACCCATACGTCTTTTTGGGGGAAGCGTCCAAATTGCCCATTTAAGAAAATTGGATGGTTTGTTTTCTTAATATTGAGTTTTCAAGGTTCTTTGTAAATTCTTTGTAAAAATAAGTGCTTCATCAGATGTGTTTTGCAAATATTTCTCCCAATGTGTGGTTTGTCTATTAATTTCCTTACTGTGTCTCTCAACGGAAATTTTAAATGTTGATGAATTCTAATTTATCATTTTTTTTCCTTTATGGATCATACTTTTAGTGTGGTATGTAAGAATATTTTACCCAACTCAAGGTCACAAAGATTTCCCACTAGTTTTCTTCTAGCAACTTTATAGTATTGGGCTGACATTTAGGTTTAGATCCATTTTTGTAGCTGGCTCAAGATATGGGTTAAGCTTTATTATTATTGTTTTTTCATGTGGAGATCCAATCATTCTATCCCAATTTGTTGAAAATACTGTCCTTTCTCACTTAAATTACTGTATTAGTCAAGGTTTTCCAAAGACTCAGAACCAATAGGATATATATATATATATATATATATATATATATATGTGTGTGTGTGTGTGTGTATATAATTATTATATAAATATAATTATTTCTTATGCGGAATTGGCTAATTCAATTATGGAGGCTGAGAAGTACCACCATCTGCTGTCTGTAAGCTGGAGCTCTGGGGAATCTGGTAGTATAATTCTAGTCCAAGTCCAGAGGCCTGAGAACCAGGGACGCAGATGTTGTTAAGCCCCAGTCTGAGAGCAGATGTTTCAACTCAAGTGCTCAGGCAGAGGAGGAGGAAAATTCTCCCTTCATCTGCCTTTTTGTTCATTCTGGCCCTCAGTGGATTGGATGATGCTCACCCATTACTCAGTCTACCAATTCAAAAGCTGATCTCTTCCCAAATTGTCCTCACACACACCTAGAAATAACATTTAACATGATTTCTGGGCATCTCCTGGCCCAGTCAAGTTAACACATAAATTTAACTATCCCGATGACCTTGGAATTTTTGCCAATACTCAATTGACCATATACGTGTGGCTCCATTTCTGGACTCTATTTTGTCCCATTGAACAGAACTATGTCTTAATTGTGTCTCTTAGAGAGAAGCTTAAAATTTTGATTAATTCTAATTTATCAATTTTTCTCCTTTCACCATACGACATAGTCTTGATTAATGTTACTTTATAAATTAATTCTAAAAATCAGAGAGAAGTACAACTTTGTTCTTTTCAAAATTGTTTTAGCTTTTCTAGTTTCTTGGCTTTTACATACAAATTTTAGCATCAGTTTGTCTATTTTTATAGAATATCTTGCTGTGATTTTGATTTAGGTTGTCTCTTTAGCTAAATTTGGGGAGAATTAATTACTTAACAATATCGAGTGTTTGAATCCATGAGCACAGTAATTTCTCTATTTACTTAAGTCTTCTTTAATTTCTTTCATCAGTGCTTTATAGTTTCTAATATACAAATGCTCCACAATTTTTGTTAGATTTATACCTAAGTCTTTCATGTTTTTCAATACATTTATAAGTGGCACATGTAAAAAATTCAACTTCCAATTGGTCATTGTTAGTATATTCAAGAATGTTGTTTTTATGTGTTGACCTTGTATAAAGTGCAACCTTGCTAAACTCACTTATGTATAGGGCATATTTGGAGACTTTTGGGGGATTTTCTACGTAGACAATCATGTCTGCAGATAGAGTTAGCTTTATTTCTTCCTTTCCAATGTGTATGCCACTTTTCTTCTTGCCTTACTGTAGTGCCTAGAATCACCAGCAGGATACTGGTAGGAGTGGTGAGAGCAAATATCCTTGCCTTCTTCCTGATCTTAGAGGGAAAGCAATCCGTCTTTCGGTTAAATATATTAGCTGTAGGTTTCTAAATGATGCCCTTTATCAGATTAAAGAAGTTCTGCTCTATTCTTAGCTTGCTGAGAGTTTTGCGCATGAATAGTAATTTTGTCAAATGCTTTATCCGAATCTATTAAAATGATCATGTGTTTCTCTTACTTAGTCATTTAATATGGTGAATACCATGATTGGTTTTGAAATATTGAATTGTATTTCTGAGATAAACCCTACTTGGTATAATGTATTCTTCTTATTGCTAGATTCAGTTTGCCAATATTTTTTTTTTCGGTTATATTTTTGTGTGTCAGTTTGGGCAAATTCTGTCACTCTTTCTCCAAATTCATTTATTCTTTCCTTAGTTGCATTGTGTCTATGGAGATAGCCCACTGGTGTTACTCTACATTTCTGACACTGTGTTTTCTATTCCTTGTATTTCCATTTGTTTCAATAGTTTTCTCATCTCTGCCGAGTCTCCATCTATTTATTCATCTTTATCACTAGATGCTTTGACATATTGATCACAGTTATTTTAAATTCCCTGTCCAATATTCCATGTCATCTTTGAGTCTGGCTTTGATTACTTTGCCTTGAGATTGTTTTCCCTTGCTTCACCCCCCTTCCCCCCCCGCCACAACCTTGTAATTTTTTACTGAATTCTAGATATAATGTATAGAACAGGAAAGACGGAGGTAAATTGAATTCATGCCTGAAAATGAACGTGCCTTTTCTACTAAGGCCATTCATGTGGCGATTTGAGGCAATCTAGTCAGAGTTTGATGGGTTTGTGTTGTATCATTGCTGTGGTTACCTTTAGTATGGCACCAACCTTGAATTCCTTTAGCCTTACCTTGTGCTTAGGGTGGACATTTGGACGGCTAGTGGGTATTTCTTAGTGCTCTCTTTTTTTTTCACCCTTAGTTTGTATCATTGAGTATCTGTATCCTAGGTGGATCGATTCATGCCCTTACTCCTCCCTCACCAGTAAATGGCTGTTGCTTGTTATTAGGTGCCTACTAGCCCACCAAAGGTGGGAATCAGAGAGTGGTCCTCTAATGTCTTGATCCAACTTCACTCTTAGGTAAACCTTGCCTCACTGAATCTGGGGGGCCAATATTTTTCAGTGCTCCTGCCTCTTCTCCCACTGGCAGGCAGACTCTACTTTGTATTTTTGAAGGGGATTACAAGGGAGAGAATTCCCTGCCTCTCCCCCAGTGGTAGAAGGCCTGGGCCCACACTGTATCTAGGGGAGAGGTTTGTCTCTTCCGTTCCCCCACCCTCGTGGGTCTTCACCTATGCCCTGGGAGAGACAGATTTTCTTCTATTTCCCCAGAAGCTTATGGCTTTTGTTCTAGTGGGGAGATGGGTCCCAGCGGGGTTTGTGTTTTTCCCACTATGGTAGCTACTCTCTCCTCTAGACATCCACCAGCTTGCTCAGGTCTCCTGCCCTGCCCATCTTTCTTGATAGTACTTGGAGTCAGGTGGATGTTTGTGGAGACTGTGAGTAGGTGCAGACTTCTTTGGTGTCTCTGGAATTCCTGGAGTCACCCTTGGCATTTAGGAATTTATTAAACATTTATCTGTATTCTTCTTATTTGTGTATATGGCATCTAGTGTCTCTCCTTGCTCTGGCTTGAGCCAGTGCTTGCTGCTCGTCTCCTTGGAGGGGCCTGTCTTTTCTTAGATTTTAGGTTAATTGGTTAACTGTGAATTCAGCTATATGATGGGTTCAAGAGAAATTTGATTTTGCAGTTTATGCAGCTTTTTCTTGTTATTGTGGCAGTTGACGTGACGCTCTCCATAATCTTTATACAATCTACACAGAAGTACCATTTCCTTTCTCTTTATATAACCTCCATACATTTCTCACTTCTTTCCAATTCTCTTGCTTCCCCCTCACTTCAAGGTATCAACAGAAATGCCAGGTCCAATTTCATTAGGCAGAAAAATCTAGCTCTTTATCTGTCCCATTCTCACACATCCAGGCCATGGTTAGGGGCTCTTATTTTTCTTAGTAAAAAAATAAAACAAAACAAGAGTACATGAAGATCTTTTATATAACTGAAGAACTGTGGAGAGCTTAAAACTGTACATGTTCAACTGAAAGTACCAGAAAATACAGTAACTGTTAAACCACTATGACGTTAATTAGTACATTGCAAGAAATATGGAAGTGATTGGTCCCAGGGTTAATCTGATAGTTTAATGATGTTTTCAATGGTGCTAACCTCAGAGTCTAGCTTTCTTCCTCATACACATTACCTCGTGGTTGCAAGATGGCTGCTATATCACTGGACATAACATCTTTTTACAAAATAGTGTTCAAAGGAGGGAAAGTAGTAAGGAGACAAAATAAAGAAGAGAGCTTGTATTGGTCACATTTCTTAAAGCCAGACATCCAAATCCACTCTAATCAGAAAATGGTATATTAAGGAATAGTAAATAGTTCACAGAATTTTTTAGAAAGCCAGAAGAACAGACTTTCTAACCAAAAACAATGCAACTGAACAATGACCTATCAAACCTTAGGCTGTTATAGATGAAACGTGACTAAGATTGCCACCTTGCAGCACTGATGATACCAGAGCCCTACCATAGCTGATTGGTAAGAATCAGATGCTTTTATCAGGGTGCCCGGGTGACTCAATTGGTTAAGCGTCTGACTTCAGCTCAGGTCATGATTTCACAGTTTGTGAGTTTGAGTCTTGCATCAGGCTCTGGGCTGACAGCTCAGAACCTGGAGCCTGCTTCGGATTCTGTGTCTCCCTCTCTCTGCCCCTTCCCTGCTTGTGCTCTGTCTCTCTCTCTCTCAGAAATAAATAAACATTAAAAAAAAAAAAAAAAGAATCAGATGCTTTTATCTCCCTAGATGCCAGAATATGAGCCATGGTGCTATGTACACAATCTAATTCTAATACTGTTACATCCACTTAGTCAAACCAAGGTCATATGCCTCTATCCTAACTGCAAAAGCATCTTTGAAGTTAACTTTTCAGTTTCCAAAACTGGAGCCACATGCATATGTCAACACCAATTATTTGGCAAGAAGACTGTGATTCATTCTTTGGGGTGAGCATTTTCTTTTTACCCAAACTGAGAGTCTCTTAGGAACGTACGAGGGGAAAAGTTGTTGGGTAGGCAAACAATATTTATTTATTCAAATACTTGGGCACTAACTACACAGTTGGGCGTAACACTTTTCTAGTGGCTTGGGATATCTCGGTGAACCAAGCAAAAAGTATTCTTGCTTTTGAGGAGATTACATTCTAGTTGGGGTGGGGGCAGGCATCATTAATGGGTTTATAGTACTAATATGTGTCATGTAGAATGCAGTTAAGTGACACAGGAAAGAGAAAAATTAGAGCAGGGGATTAGGAATGTAGGAGTTTGAGGTGGAAGGAAGGTTTAGATGGACTTCTTGAAAAAGGGAAATTTCAGCAAAGGGGAGGAGAGCCAGTGCCCTGGGAACTGCAAGCCAGAGACCGGGAGCAGCTGGGGCAAAGGCGTTCAGGCAGGAGTGTTCTGTGTGGGCAAGGAGGTCGATGTGACTGGAGAAGAGCGAGGTGGAGTGGCAGAAGGTGAGTTCGGTGAAGGAATTCGTGGGGCCCATGGCCACTTTAAGGACTCTTGTGTCGAGACGGTGAAATGGAGAGCTTTTGTAGGCTTTTGAGCAGAGGGGGAACGTGACCGGAGTTATTTGAAGATCACTCTGACTGCTGTGTCGAGAATCGCCTGTTGGTGGCCAGAGAGGGAAATAGGGGTACCTGTTAGGCAGAGGCAAAGGCAATAGGGCCGGGGTGACACGGTGGAGGATGGTGAGCCGTGGTCCAGCCTGCCATGTATTGTTAAGGCAGAGCCAGGAACGGAAGGGCTGTGAATGGGGAATGAAAGAGCACAGCAAAGATGAGTCCAAAGTTTCTGCTTTGCAGCTGGAAGGATAGGGCTGTCACCACCGGCTGGGAAGGCTGTGGGTGGAATGGATTGGGAGGCAGGGGGCAAGGAGCAGAAGTTCAATTTCGGAGAGGCAAGTCTGAGATGCCTTTTAGATATCAAGAAGAAATAAATATCTCATGGGCAGTTGGGTGTATAAGCCTACAACCTGGGTGAAGTGTATGGGCAACAGATGTAAATGGTCTCCCAGTGGAAGCAGCAGCTGGCAGCGGCTTTGCTGGAAATAGGTTATTCCCCCTCCACCCACCCCCCCCCCCCCCCCCCCGCCGCTGCAGGGCCTCCAAATTAATAAAGTCCTTTGATGCTTTCTAAAAGCAAATGTCATTAAAACACATTAAACGCATTTTTCAGACATTAAAACACATTTTTTATGGAAGATTTAATCAAGATAAGGTAGCTAAGGTAAGACAAAGAGTTATTAACAGAATTAAGGCTCCTTTGTACGTTTGATCATTGTTCTTCTGTCTTCCCAGCTGAGTTTCGAAGGGAGGCGGGATGCTGAACTGTGAAGTGTGTGAACTCTGGCATGAGACAGACCAGGTTTGAGTCCAGCTTTCAGCATTTATTAGCTGTGGGGACTTGGCAAATTACTTACCGTCCCGAACTTCAAGGTCAGGAGTAATTATAGCACCTACTATTATTAACCTTGTTAAAATAATGCTTCTCCGTAGCACCTGTCAGAGGGCTCGGCCATTCATTTATTCATTCGTCCAGCAAATAGTCATGGCCACCTATAACTTGCTAGGTGAGGAGTGCGCACCGTGAATAATGCAGACTGTCCCTGTCCTCATGGACATTGCAGGGTAAGAAGCAAGCAGTTTATAAAAGAAGAATCCCACTGATGGGGGGATATCCAAATTAAACTCACAATGAGAAATCACTTCACTCCCGTCAGATTGGGTGGGGGGAGGGTAATAAGACCCAAGTTTGGTGAGGACAACGGGGAAGTCAATAGGTCTTTTTCCAGTGAAAGTGGGAATTTAATTTGTGCACCACTCTGGAGACCAGCCTGATGATATCCGGTGAAGTGGAACACGTGCGTTCCCTTGCATCCCAAAGTTCCGCTGGTACGAACGACCGTGTGCCAGAGAAACTGTCACATATGCTCTCTGGGCCGCGTGCACCGAATGTTCGCAGCAGCACCGGTCCTGACAGCAAGCGAGTAGAAGCGACATAAATGTCCACCAGTGGAGGGTTCAAATGACGGATTAGTATTCAGGATTTAAAAATAAACAGAATGGGGCCGGGTGGTTCACTTGGTTAAGCATCGACTTTGCTTTAGGTCATGATCTCACATTCTGTGGGTTCAGGTCCCATGACGGGCTCTGCGCTGACAGCTTGGAGCCTGGAGTTGGCTTCATATTCTATGTCTCCCTCTCTCTGCCCCTCTCCTGCTTGCACTCTTGTCTCTTTCTCTCAAAAATAATAAATAAACTTTCAAAAAAATAAAAAAAAAAACAGACTAGGTCAGTGTGGCAAATCTCCCCCCACAAAATGGGTAAAAATGCAAGTTGCAAAGACAGTTATCTTTTGTCTAATTTCAACACCACATAAAACAACATTATATGTTCTTATGTAATAAAATGTTGAAATATACACGGGAAGGATATACACAAGGGTGGTTACCTCTCCTGGAGGAGAAACAGTAAGGAAATGGATGGGGTGACAGGGGAAGTTTAGCCACACTTGTGATTATTTATTTCTTTTCAAAAAAATGAAACAAACATGGCAAAATGTAAGCATTTATTAAGTGCAGGAGCTTATTGGAAATGGCTTTTTTTGTGTACTTTTATGAAAATATTTCATAATTGAACATTTAAAAATGTCATGGTAAAATATACATAACAAAATTGCACCCTTACAACCATTTTTAAGTGTATGCTTTAGCGGCATTGAGTGTGTTCACATCATTGTGCGGCCATTACCATCATCCACCCGTCTTCGGAACTCTCGGCCACTTTTATTGAGATGTAATTGACATATACATTGTATTAGTTTTCGGTGTACAACGTCATGATTTAATATATGTGACTATTGCAGAATGATTACCTCAATAAGTCCAGCACATAGTTACAAGTTTTTTTCTTGTCGTGAGAACTTTTAAGATCTCTTAGCAACTTTCAAGTATACAATACAACAGAACGTTTTTCCTTGTCCCAATCTGAAATGCTGTACACAGTAAACACTAACTTCCAACTCCCCCCTTTCCCCAGGTCCTGGCAACTGCTGACTCTGTGTCTCTGAATCTGACTGCTCTAGATGCCTCATATTCATCCTCATGATACTTATTTCACTTAAAATAATGTCCGCAAGGTTCGTAGATTCATCTACATTGTAGCTGTATGTCAGAATTTCACACCCCCCACCCTTTATTTTAAGGCTGAATGCTATTCCATTGTGTGGGTATTCTATCTTGTGTTTATCCACTCATCCCTCGATAGACATTTGGATGGTTTCCACCGTTTGGGTCTTGTGATATAAGCATTTAAAATCTAAATAAAATAAAATAAAATAAAATAAATAAATAACAAGAGAGTTCTAGATGGGAAGAGATAAAATAAACCAAATTTTTACTCAGTAAGAATCCCTGGAGATAAGCTGTTACCACATGAAGTCTGTGCCCACGGACCTAGGTGCACATGTGGGAACATGTGGTGCATGTGAGCATCGTGTGTTGTGTGTCCACAGTTGAGGAGGAGACTCTCTGTCACTCGCAGGGCACAGTGGCGTAGAGAGTTGACACCAGCAGACCGTCTCGCCCGTCAGAGGCAGGGCTGGCTGCGGGTGGGAGGTGCCCTCTGCCACCCTGGCTTCTGTACTCGCCCCTCCTAAAGCTGCTTCCCCCTAGACATGTGATGTTCTGGCTCAAGCCTAATGGCTTCCTTCTTGAAGCTGACACGAGCCAAGGAAGAAAACAGTCCCAGGTCACTGACAAGTGGTAAGTCTTTGGACCGAGAAGTATTTTGCGCCCCGTGCCAACAAGCCGAGTGCACTTGACGCAGCCAATTCTTGCTCGCAGCCCCCATGTCTTTTGGGCATCACGCATCAGTACCGCTCATTTGAGTGGTTTCAGATGCCCTCTGGCAGGAGCTTCTCAGGCCATTTGAAAGCATTAGGCTGCTCCCCACTCCCCCATCAATGTTACTCAGAATCACATTAAAACGTAAGACAGATAAGAATGGTTCTGCTCTGTCCCATTAGGGATTGGGCAAGGTAGGTGTAACACTGGGGGATCCAAACCCCATTGTGGCTTTAGGGAAGCCCACTTTGAAAAAGGCTGCATAGGACTAGTGATTAGAAACTCCAGCCTGGGGCGCCTGGGTGGCTCAGTCGGTTGAGCGTCCGACTTCGGCTCAGGTCATGATCTCGGGGTTTGTGGGTTCCAGCCCCGCGTCGGGCTCTGTGCTGACAGCTCAGAGCCTGGAGCCTGCTTCGGATTCTGTGTCTCCCTCTCTCTCTCTCTGCTCCTGTTTGTGCGCGCTCTCTCTCTCTCTCTCAAAAATAAATAATCATTAAAAAAAAGAAGAAAAGAAAAAAACTCCAACCTGAAATCCTATTGGCATATAGGGACATATGAAGGAAGAGGAAGATTCTACTCCAAAGAGTCGAACTCTTGTATGTAAGACCAATCAGCTATGTAAGACCAATCAGATCACGGATCTGAAAATCCGTGACGTGTCTAACCTCCTTTATTTAACCTTTTCGATAGTCTGAAGACCACGTGTCACTGTCCCCACGTAACAAATGGGGAAGCCGAGGCCAGAGCCCCACAGCCCGGGAGCGGTAAAGCAAGAAAGGCTCCTTCTGCAGCCCTGAGCGTACTGACCTTCATCAGAGATGCACACACTGCCGCGGCTTGAAGGGTGGAGGTTTCTGGGAACTGTGGAGACTACCCCAAAATGAATCACCTTCCCCCCCATGGTGGGCATACCCACTCTGGCACACCCAAACAAAGCAAATTATAGCTGTTGGAGAAGCAGGCCACGCTCAGTGAGGCAGAGCCAGACTGGGGTTATTGCTCATATCCTGGGGAATACCGCTATGCTCGGGTCTCTCCTCCTCTACCTCCTGATCTCCTTCCATCAGGGAAGACACACAGGCTGCCAAAGGCCTAACAGAAAACAGACAGGCAAGTGGTGGTGGCCTCACTTCCTCCCCTGCTGCCCTCCAGGTCCCTGGCTGAGGTCCTGCCCCAGGGTGAAGGAGGAGGGCCCAGCTGGAGAACAGGGAACGAGTGCTTGTGGAAGCTCAGAGCAAGCAGGAGGTGGTTTGGTGGGGTGGGGATGCCCTATGCCAGGCTGGAGGAGCAAAGGCTGATGGGAAATGACCATGGCCTTTGCTAAAAAGTCTGCTTGGGGACCAGGTTTCAATTATGTCTCCTTCTAGACAGGACCCCTTTCCCCGATGGCCAATTGAAAGGTAAGATACCAGGGAAGGTGTACCCAAACTGACCCTTAGGGCAGGGGGCCAGAAGGAACAATGGGAACTATCTCAGACCCAGAGGGACGTGTCTCCATCCTTGGTGAGTAGAAACAGATGATGTCAGGTCAGCAGGAGAAACTTCAGTTCTGGAGGCAGGAGAGACCCTGCAAAGTGGCTAAGGGCAGATGGAGAGGAAGAAGGGATGGCATGTGAAGTCCCGTATCTCTAGGTGCTAAGCCTGGTCAATGGAGGCACTTACCTAGGTCCTTCCTGCCGGATGGGGCTGGGGGATGGGCCAGGCTGCAGGGTCTGTAGGCAGCAGAGCACGGTGGAGGCAACGCTAGCCTTGGGACTACGACTGGTTGGCCCTGCACACTGGGATTTGGTTAAAGTACTTTTACCTTTCACGCTGTCAGGGCAGAGCCCCTACTCGGGGCTCGAACTCAGGAGCCGTGAGATCATGACCCGAATTGAATCAAGAGTCAGTCGCTTAACTTACTGAGCCACCCAGGCACTCCCCTCACACTGTATTTTTAATTGAATCACCCAGCAGACTTTTGGGTGTGTAGACAACTATGTACGTATTCACAAATTTGCTAAATTGTTCTAAGATTATTTTACTTCATAGAGTAGAAAACTAATATTCTTAAAAAAAATAACTAAACCTAAAACATCTTAGAAATATCGAGAAGTTCTTGAACAGAATCATACTTTAATTCCCATTCTTTCTTCTTCCCTCCCTCCCTTCCTTCCTTCTTTCCTTCCTCCCACCCCTCCCTCCCTCCCTCTTTCTTCTTTCTTTCTTTCTCTCCTTTTTTCTCTTCTCTTCTCTTCTCTTCTCTTCTCTTCTCTTCTCTTCTCTTCTCTTTTCTATTTTCCTGAGGAAATTTAACATGTACCTATCTCCCCCTTGTGGATTTACTCTCATCTCTTGGCTGTACAGAATGTACAGAGTGAGACTATTGGGAACTTCCTGTTGCCTTTTCTCTCCATTGCCTTTCCTTACACAAGAAAAGGAAGCATTATTGTAATTATTAAAGCAAAAGCTTTAATTTTCTGAATTGAACAGGCATTATGAAATAAACTTTTAATCTAACACTTTGCCGTGCCAAAATTTTGCCTGTAAAATCAAATGCTTAAAGATTTAGCGTTGGTTTAAAATTATTTAATTCTTCAATGTTAGCCTGACGTTTTCCCTCCATTTTGTGGTCAAGAAAGGAAAAGAGGACCGTGATGAAACTAAAGTTATGTTTCCTAGACCAAAGTCCAAAGTTCTTTGCGGAATTGTCATCAACAATGACACAAGACAATAATACTTCCTATTAATTGATTGTTTGCTCCTTGCCCAGTCGCCGGCCAAGCAGTTCATCGAATTATATCACTTACTCTTGGCAATAAAATCATTAGTCTGATTTTAGTAGGAAACTGAGGCTAAAAGAGCTTTCCAGACTTGCTTAAGATCACACAACCAATTGCTGAAGTTTAAATTGGATTACTGTCAATGATCATAAGTGGAAACTGTGAAATAAAGAATAACAAAAGCACACATTGAATGCGTTCCCAAAGTTTGGGCTTTGGGAGATGAGCTGAGAAATATATAAATAACCCATAGGGTTTTTTTTTTTTCTTTCGAAATATTTTGAAGATATTGGAGTTGTAAATGACGTGGGTCGATCATATTTTATAATTATCTGCCAGGTTAAATTAAACTTTAAAATCTGGCATAGTTATGATTAATAATAGAGAGACGTCAGTCATGCCACAAAGGGGAGTTGGGACCCAGATGTCAGGAGGTGGGGATGACTGCCTCATGTCATTTTTGCTCCATTAGCACTTCCAGCCACACCCGCCCTATTGACTGTGTGAGACACACTACACGCCAGCACGGACATGACATAACAAAGCTGCTTTGCTGATCTGGAAACCCCTGGGGCTAGACAGCGAGAAACGGGGGTGACAGAGGCTCTTTTGAAACAAGTCAGTCTTTTAAAACTTCACGGTGCAGCCTTTGTCTATACCTCTATAAAATGTCACTCTACTATCGTGATCCGAATCTAGGTCTACACATAGAGGTGGGATGAAGAGACACTGTGAGACGCTTCATCAAATTCTAGAACCTCGATTACCTTGGTGATTCCTTTTCTCATCAATCTGTCTTTGAGTGGAGAGCAGCCATTCCTGTGACGTGACTAATCTCTGGCTCCTACGGCACCCTTCTTTCAAAGAGCATCTGGTGTAATGGAGAAGAAACCATGGGGTCCGATAGTCATTTTTCTGAGTGGGAACAGCTGGTATTAATTGCCAAGAAGGCAGCATAAACACAGAGCAATTCCAGAGTGGCTGGTGAACCAGAGCAGGCATCTTTAAGCGTGAAGATGAAAATGACAGCCTCTGATAGCAGCTCACACTGACTTAGTGTAAATACTGTGTTCAAATTAGTGTAAATATTATGTTTAGTTTTAGTCAATGGGTTTGAGCACAGCAGATCAGGATGCTCAACAGGCTAAATAAGGGGGCAATTTATTTTCTCTCAGAAAAAAATAAGTGCTGAGGCAGTTCCAAGGTTGGTTAATTCAGAGATAAAAGGATATCATCAAGGATTCAGGTTCTCTCCGTGTTTTCACTCAGCCATCTCATTCTGACAGTCTCATCTGCTAGCTTAATGTCCTCATAGCCACAAGATGGCTGCTGTGGCTCCAGGTATTACATGCAGACATGAAAACATCAAATAGAAGAAGAGACTATCTCTTCCTTAGGCTTTTTTCCTCCCCCACGATGAGTGAAGGAAACACTTCCCAACATTCCCCTAGTAGGTATTTGCTCATAGCTTATTGGCCAGGACTAGATTACATGTCCATGTTTAAAACAATCACTGTTGAGAGAAATCGTACCCTCCATGATTAAACCAATCAGGGTTCATCCTTGAGTCATATGGGAGAGGAATAACCTCTGGAATAAAATAGGGGTCCTGCCATTATTTAAAACAAGGGGAGGGGCTGGCTGTTGTGTTAGCAAGCAATGTTTGCTACATGTAATTATGTGTGGATATATTTTCTTTTTTGAAAATCATTTAAGGATCCTATTTACAGTCCAGACCCCCTCTCAACCATTTGGCATGCAACTTGGCAGAAATAACCATACTCAACACCTATAGGAACTTTGAATGAAACACCTCTTAGAAAGGAGAGAGGGAAAACCCTTATGAATTCAACTTTTCTTATCTTAGGGAATTACAAAGATTAAACAGTATTTAGTACCCTCACTTTATGTTTCGGTCTGACAGTGGGCATTCCCCAAGCACATTTGCCAGCAGTTTCCAGACCCACAGAGAGAAGAAAGCCTGTGAAGTTACTATTTCAAAATATATGTTTATATGTTTTAAATGATTCTGACTATAAAAGTAATTTTATATAATAAAAAACTTAACATTTTCCACATTACCTATGTGTACCTGAGTGTGTGTGTGTGTGTGTGTCTGAGAGAGAGAGAGAGAGGGAGGGAGAAGGAGAGAGAAGGTGGTAGAACGAAATTGTAGTTGTTGAGAAAAAGTGCTTAGCAAGTCTCTTGTACACAGAAAATGAAGCTCCGGAGCATGTTTGGAAGGAAACAGCAGACAGACAGTGAAATTGTCTTGCCTGTGAAGTGAACAGGACTGTAGTTATGGGAAGAGAAGAAGAGAGGAGGAAAGAAGGAAGATGGAAAGCGAGCAGGGTGGCAAGGCAGGAAGCTACGCCTGAGTTACAAATGAGAAATTCCTACAGCAAGGCAATCAAACGACTTTTATGAATGAGGAAAAAGGACATCTAAGACTTCAGTTTAAACTTATGAGATATATGATCCTCTTTGGTCACCTCAAATCTGTGTTGTCTTGCGTCACACCCCAATGCCTTGTGTGTGTGTTTTGGGGGACATGAAAATGGCTGAATTCTACAACTAGGTCGGTGTGGAGGAAGTGATAGAGAAATGCCACAGTGCCCGATGCTTGGGTGAGATCCAAAGTTCAGTAGAAGAAACCTGACACCACAAATAACTAAGAAAGTAAAACCCAGAATGCTCGGGAATTTTAGAGATGGCCCCAAACTCCCACTGAGATTTAGAAAGGAGGCAGCAACAATTTTACTTAAATCTGATAGACAGAATGGTAAGATTTAAATAAAACCGACACTTGGTTTCCACTGATATAATGAAAAATAATTGCCATGACAGTGGGCATAGTTTTATGCACTGTTTTTTTCCCCCTATACATCATAAGCATTTTCATGTTTTAAAAAATATAGTCTATCTAGATCTGAAATCTTAAACACTTTATAATGAATTATAGCCTATTTCAATTTAAAAATACCAAACAAAAGTTTACAGGACCGCTACTCTAGATGATAGTAAAAGATATTTGTATGGCCCTTATAAATTCATTTGAGTGCGGGTTTGGACACATATTTAATTTTTATTGTGTACCTATAAACAACTAAATGCTGAAATAGCTAATGACTTAACCCTTTGAATTTGAAATAGTTAAGCTGCATAAAATGTGCTAACACCTCAAAGTAGATTTACTGAGCTGAATTTAATTGGCGTGGACGATTAAAACAGATTGGTGTGGTTGTTTTGTTTTGTTCTGTTTTTGTTTTTTCTTCAAAATCTATTTTCCTCTTCCACATTATTCTTCAACTTTTGGAGGCAAGAGTTAAGACCAGTTACGAGCCTGCCTTAGGCCATGAGGCTAGCTTACTATATTTTAAGATGGATATAGATAAATTATCTTGGTAGATGCAAACTCTTTACCTTTTTTAATGCAAAACATTGATCTTAAATATTAGCTGTCACACAAACAGACACACGGACCCGTGTTAAAATATGTGAACGCATTAGTCGGAGCACTTGGCTCAAAACCTCCCTCCTCCCCTTTCCTTCCTTCAGATGACCTCTTCTCTGAGGTGCCCAGTTTGAAATTATGATCTTGAATCCTGAAGCTTAAGGATTTTTCTCAAACATTGCATAAAACAAATACAGACTGCTGAAAACAAATAATGCTTGCCTTTTATTATAAGGGGCCAAGAACACCGGGGTTCTAAAATCGGAGGTAACGCTAATGCTGCTTTTCCATGCCTCGTCCTGGAATATTCTTCCCAGATGCGTGCTGTAGCTAAATCTTTCTACCTGCGGGCTAGACGCCCCCAGTTAGCTTCGCAGTTTTATGTTTGGGAATGATGCGGGTACTGAATAGTTTTTCTACTTGTTTGCAGGTGTCACTACTTGTTAAATGGGCATAGGTACCATTGTGATTAATAAAATACAAATTCATTGATAAGTACTGCTATATTAATAGTAGCCTTTTGTTTCTAGAAAAGTCTTCAGTGAGATACTAGAAGTATGACTGTTGTCATGTGGATATCTGATCATTTCTTTTTATGTTGAAGAAAGGGTTTGCATAATAGCAAAAAAAAAAAAAAAAAAGAAAGAAAGAAAGAAAAAAGAAAGAAAGGAAACAAACTAAAAGCCTAACATTACAGCATTAGAGGCCTGGTTAAATAACAGATGCTAAGTTCTTATACTTAGAACATTAGGCAGTCATTGAAAAGCTGGTTGTGTAGTAAAATAATGAATGACAAGGAAAATATGTATATTCGCAGAATATTATTATATTGTAAAAAAGCAGGTTACAAACCATTATCACAGTATAATACTACCATTTAATAAGTTATAGATAGATAGATGGCTAGACAGAATATAGAATAAAAAGATATCATTAAAAGATTATTACCCTTTGTCTTTGGTGATGAAATTATAACTTTTTTTCCTTTCAGTGAAGTTTTTGATCTCATTTTCTAAGTGTTCTGTAACTTCAGTTATAAGAGAAACATCTAAACTTATTTTTAGGAGTCCTTTTATTAAAGAGTTTGCTATCGTCCCATTTATAAATCGTGTTGGTGACCCTGGTTTTTTTTAACCCACTAGAAACGCTAAAGCTGTTCAATATTTTTGGTGTGCGCCACCACGCTGATGAGCTTTTGCTGCAGCCCTCTCCCTCACCCCATTGTCCTTGGCCGTCCTGCTAGTGATGTGACTTGATGCCTGTCCCCATAACTTGGGGAGAGAGCACAGCTGGGCACGTCTTTCTCAGGGAACAGGAGAGGTCTTTTCTGACGGCCAAGAGAAAATGTGGAGTAACAGAAAAGATGTGTTGGGGTGATAAAAGATCTTCCCTTGTTTCTAAACAAAAGTGTATGTACGTGTGGGTGTGTGGAGCCTGTATGTATATAGTGTTTTTCAATACGGGAAAATTGTAATCAAAAGCAAGTGTTGCTCTGGGCTATCGTGGGCCATTAACTGCCCCTTTTGCCGAGCTGCAGATGGACAGAATTACGTTGCCTTAATAACGTGACTCTTAAGTGCCAGCTGTCATGCAGCATGGCAGTCCTCCGTGCTAACAAAGCCCTCATTAAATGGTTTGCTCGGAATAATTTGCCTGCTCTCCCTGCCTTTCTAGCAACTGACAACTCCTCCCCTTGCCCGCTCCCCACAGACCTCCAGTGGACACCATTCATCACTGAAAGAGAAGTCTGTGCCATGTGTGATGGGATGGTAATGTTTTTAATACTGTGTATCTCCCTGTTCTTTTTATGCCCTGTTTCAAAAGTTTTGAAGCGAGGTTGGTAGCTAGCAACGCGTGCTATCATTCATTCTGTGGCAAAATAATAATTGCTAATTTTCTTCTTCAGAGAACCAGAGCTTTATCAGGAATAACATTATGCAAATGACTATGCAAATGTCAACCAGAGGAGTATCTGGGAAAAAAAAAAAGTTCAGATAAAACCTTCAGAACACATCCAAAGTTGGCTGAAAAAAATAACTGAGCATTTTAAACTATAAGGTCACCATGGTAGCATAGAGAATTTATTAACTAATAATAATCTTGTGAGAAAGCTCTGCACTCAAAATAAAAGAGGTAGGGCATACATTAGTATTTATTCTAGCTTAATTTATTTATGATACGAAGATTGTCCTTGTCAGCTGTTAAGTCTCCTTGGAATGAGTCTCTTCATCTTTTGTATGTTGTCTGATGGTCCAAAATGCTTAATGTTCAACCTTCTATTAGCATTAAGCATTAATCCTTTATTTTTTCTGCTATGTATTTTCCTTATCATCAGTATTTTTAGCTTTTTTATGTTGAATATTATGGGGGGAAGGTGCATGGAAATATAGAGAAACAATTATTATGCTCAATTATTTCAAAACAAAACTTTTAGGGTATTGGTGAAGAAAGCCTGTCTTACAAAACTGCATTCTTCCTCAGTGTATACCCTTTGGGAGTATTGGGGAAAGAAGCCTGATTCAAAGGAAGGATGAACTCCAACACCGTTTCTTTCTTTCTTTTTTTTTTTTTTTAATTTTTTTTTCAACTTTTTTAATTTATTTTTGGGACAGAGAGAGACAGAGCATGAACGGGGGAGGGGGCAGAGAGAGAGGGAGACACAGAATCGGAAACAGGCTCCAGGCTCCGAGCCATCAGCCCAGAGCCTGACGCGGGGCTCGAACTCACGGACCGCGAGATCGTGACCTGGCTGAAGTTGGACGCTTAACCGACTGCGCCACCCAGGCGCCCCTAACACCGTTTATTTCACGTAAGTGAGGTATGTATTTATCTAACAATCAAAAAGGAAACATTGTGATTTGTAAGTTTATTATTATTTATTAAAAGAATTATTTGGTATGCAGTGGTAATGAATCTGCGAGGTTTTATTTTTGTTCTTTTTTAAAAATGTTTATTTCTTTCTTTTAAGAGAGAGAGCATGAGCAGGGGAAGGGCAGAGAGAGAGGGAGAGAGAATCTTAAGCAGGCTTTACACCTAGTGTGGAGCCCAAAATGGGACTTGATCCTATGACCCTGGGATCATGACCTCAGCCGAAAGAGGTGCTCAACTGACTGAGCTACCCAGGGGTCCCTATTTTTGTTCTTTTTGAATATCAATTCTTTGAATTTAGTGCAAGAGTACTTGAAAGACCCTTGCTTTAAGATCTACGTAAATAAGGAGCGCCTGGGTGGCTCAGTCAGTTAAGTGTCCAACTCTTGATTTTGGCTCGGGTCATGATTTCATGGTTGTGGGAATGAGCCTTGTGACTTGGAGACTGCTTAAGATTCTCTCTCTCTCTCTCTCTCTCTCTGCCCCTCTCACTCATGCATGCTCGAGCTCTCTCTCTAAAAATAAATGAAATAAATAGATAAATAAATAAAATCTACATAAATAAAATCAATAGGTAAGACTGACCTATATGATAGCAGAAGGAGAACACAAAGGCCATTCTGCTCTAAAATATCTCACCCACCCTACCCTGAAATTCCCACTGGAAAATCCCTCTCTACAATGCAAGCATGTGTCCAGAAAGTAGCGACATATTGAACTCGTGTAAATGAGACTGGGTTGCCGGCATCTGACTCATGGGACCCTTACTGAAAATGTGAATCCCTGAGCCCCGTTCAGTTCTACCTCATCAGAAGAACTATGTTTGGGGCCTGGGATTTGTGTTTTCAGTCAGGTTTGGGATTTCAGTTTTCACTCTAGAGTGCTACATTTGACCATGAAAAATTAGAAAGGAATAAACAAATTATTAGCTCCCTTCTGTAGCCCCTCCCAAGTAGACAAAGGAGAGAGTAGTTTTATGATGATGGGGGGTCTGGGGGTTGGTAGGGAGGGGGAAATGGGTGGTAGCAGGAGTTCAGAGGTGAAATGAGGGTAGAGAATGGAGAAGAGAGAAGGTGGCAGTTTTTGGAGAAAACGTCAGTGATTTAGCACTTTTGTCCAAGGCCAGACACTCACTGGGGTTTCTGGGGTCATTGAGTTTTGTTCCCAGGCACCAAGGCTTTGGAGTCCAGAGGACCTGGGGAGGGCCCCAGCCACTACCTGTATTAATGAACAGTGCTGGCCCTCAGTTTCTTCACCTGCCAACTAAGTATAACAGTAGAGTTGTTATAAGGGTGAAAGTGGCTGAACAGGGAAGACAAAATAACATGATGGTCAAGGGCATGGTGGTTGGAGCTTGTGGACATCACGCTTCCAGACGTCAGGTCCGCCAGCTCCAGAATTTACTACTCTCGTGTCTTAGGCAGGTTCTGCCTGCACCCCAGGTGCCTTACGTATCCACTGGTGCTAAAAAATCAGTGTCTGCTAATAGAGTGGCTGGAGGGGGGTTAAATGAGAAAATACATATAAAGAATCTATAACAGTGCCTAGCATCTAAACCCCTCAAGAAATGTTACCTCTTGTCATTATTTCATATAGAAAGCAGCTGGCACCTGGTGGAATTTAATAAATGATAGCTATTAGTAATAGTAATAATCACTCTTGGCTTCAAGACAAGATCTGTTGCCAAGACCCTCTTGTGCAATCCTGGCTGAGCCCCTATGTCTTGTTCCTAGTTTATCATAATAGTGCTATTGAGATGATCCGCGATAACATCTGGTTGGAAGACTGATCATTACATAGAGGTATATGCGCACATAATTGAGCAGAGAAATATCTGAATGGTTTATGAAGGTGTGTGGGTGGAGGGGCTGGTCGCCTGGGGCTGGCTGCAAGCTGCCTCTCATCCCTCATAAGGAGAGCCCACCAGCTGTGTCAACAGCAATGGTGACAGCTAGGTAAGAGCTGATCCCTCAGGAGTGAAATGGCATACTTAAAAAAAAAAAAAAAAAGATTTGAAAATTCAAGAATTGTACTCGCTGGTTTAAAGCCTCTCAAATTCCCTCAGGTTCTGTTGTTTGCCCCCTTGAGTTGAGCTACCCAACCATCCCCAGAGCAACAGTGCTTCTTTTTCAAGGCTGGAAACAGTGATTTTTTCCGTAGTGAACACGGTTTTTAAACCTCTTGTTCTCAAAACTCTCAAATTTGAAATTGGTGCCTAGTTCATTATCCTTTGTTGCCACATAAACCCAGCACACCTCGTAGAAAAATAAAGAATACAAGTGAGAAGTGCTTCCTGCTGGGCATTGATGTAATTGGCACTTAAATGGGAAATTAGAGTGGGGGCGGTTAAACTACTCATCGATGAGAGGGAGGGTGAAGGAGAAGAACACGGATTATTACAAGAATGCCAGATTGTGGTTTTACTTTGGGCGAATGTGACACTAGCAGTCCTTTGTGGAGGCTCTAAAAAGTACTCAGGTGAGAGAAATCTGATGTAAATTTTAACAAGTGTGGCCGCCATGGGTCTACTAACTTGGTTTTGCAAAAGTAGTGACTGGATGCTCGTTTGTGTCTTGAATCACACTCAAGGCTGTAAAAAGATGTCATGGATAACATTATTGGCTAGAGAACCTTAAGGAAACAGGTAAATTCTTCTCATGACTCAAGATAAATCCTGCACTGGGTAGAAATAGAATATCTATAGACTGAAGAGCAGGTCTCAATGTTCCTATTGCTTAACTATTGGTTTACTGGAAAGTGGCGCTGAAGATCCAGGTGAAAACCTCCCAGGCACGGTTCTCTTTTTATTAAAACAGACAGCCTGCTTGTTTTCATGGAATGCATGAAAATAGGAAGCAAATATGAAAATGCATGCATAAACCACAAAAAAATTTTTTCCATTATTAAGAGAAGTATTGGAAGAGAAAATAGGAAAGATCATCCTTTCTATATAAATAATCTAAAGCCAGTTATCTTTTGGATCAGGATGAAATTAATGTCACTACTAAAGTTACAGTCTTTATAATTCAGGTTAACAAATATTTATTGACCGTCAATTGTTTGCTTGGGTGTGTTTGTGACGAACAAAGAAAGAGGGGCTGCCTTCAAAGACCTTACGTTCCACAGGTCTCAAAAAACACAAAAACCAAACCAAACTAAACTAAACAACACACACACACACACACACACACGCCACAAAACCCAAACGCTCAAAAACCAAAACACAGAAAGACAACAACCCAAAAATCTCTGCAAAGCAGCATCTACAGTACAAGGGTACATGATGTGTGATAAGTGGTGCCTTGTGGGCCATCTACTCATAGCTACAGAGAATATAAGAGAGTTTTAGAGATTTGGTGGCTGGGGAGATAATCTTAAAGATGCCATTTCAGTTGTACCTTAAATGAAGTCTAATACTTTAACAAAAGTGTGGAGGGAGAGTCCTCAAATAAGGCACAGCACTGGGGTCACTGGGCTTAGCTGGCCTGCAGAGTCTGTGTATGAAAGATGCATTAGTTGGTATCACATTAGAAATCTGGATTTCATAGGCACGTAGTGAACCATCAACATGTTGGAGCAGGGGAGTGACGTGGTAATTGAGCAAGTGCAATCTGTTGGAGCTGGGCAGGAAGGATTGCATCAGAAAGGGTCTGGAGGCTGGAGGTTAAGCAGACGGGTGTTGTGTGAGAAGTGATCTGGTCCAGAGCTAGGGTTTAATCCAAGGACTCAAAAAAGAAAGAAATTACAGTCAAATTTTATGGCTTAATACTAGTATTCATGAATGAAAGACAAATTAAGATTAATGAAAAAAGTATTTGAGTACCAGATAAAGAGCATCTCAGTAGATTTGCTAGAATCTGAGGCGACAAACTAGTTGCTTCCACCAACTCTGTAAAAGTAACATACTGTAAGAATAACTGTAAGAACAATCACATACCCAGTATTTCTTTTGTTCAACTAGTTCCTTTGAGACAGCTTCTAGGGACAGTATAAACTAAAACCTAAAAATACACACATACTATTTAGTGGTACAAATGCATGTTTATGTATTTTTGTGTGCATGCTCATTCATTAATTTCCAGGTGAGAAGGAACTCTTTTAGTTTGAAAATGGCAGTCTGCACTTCACCAAGATTGGAGTTTTTTTTTTTTTAACGTTTATTTATTTTTGAGACAGAGAGAGACAGAGCATGAATGGGGGAGGGTCACAGAGAGAGGGAGACACAGAATCTGAAACAGGCTCCAGGCTCTGAGCTGTCAGCATAGAGCCCAACGTGGGGCTCGAACCCTCGGACTGTGAGATCATGACCTGAGCCGAAGTCGGACGCTTAACCGACCGAGCCACCCAGGCGCCCCCCAAGATTGGAGTTTAAAGAGGAATTATGAACTATTATTTGAAATAGTCTTCTTTTTTTTCCCCCTGGGGGAAAACTTCTTATTCCAGAGGAAAAAGATAAAAAATACTGATAATAAATTATGTGGCAGCTGAAGTTTAGCAAGTTGTTCTTTTGTAATTCCTGCCACATGAGAGTTCTGTTACCTGTTACCAGTATGACATCCCCTGCGGTAAGAGCTTTGCTTAAGTCTCCCAAAGAAAGGAGAAATCGGAAAAATGAGGTTGACATATTGGCTTTAATTTGTAATAATGGGCATTCGGAGTGGAAAAGCAAACTTGGAATTTTGAGAGGTCTAGGAGGGAGAGGTAAGACACATGATATAAGCTACTTCAATATATACATCATTCCTTATTCATTGATGCTGTGTTCCCCTCTTTCTTCTACAAAGAGTTATAAATAAGAGAAAAATAAAAGAATTGAAACAAGGGCTTAGCTCCTTGGTCATAACCCATTGTGGAAGCATATGCTCCATATAATATTTATGAGGGATAATCTTTGTAATTGGTAGGAAAGTGGTCTTGGATGCTACTGCAGATTAGAAAGCATGTGTAATTATGGATCTATTTCCCTAAGCAATTATCATTTGGTAGGTAAAGGTCCTGTCTGTAACCTAAGATCTTTAACCCTTTAAGATGACGCTGTTGAAGAAATCAGTCTTCAGAGACTTCAGCTGTCAAAGACACCGTCCCTTCATTTAAATACGGTTCTCCTGCTGCACTGTCCTTTCCAGAAGACCTCTTGTTTATATTATTTGCTTAATCTCTCTCTCCTCCCATTAGTTATTAAGTTTCATGAGTGTATAGCTAGCTGTCTAGCCCCAACCTCTTCTTTGAGCTTCAGAGTCCTGTATCCAATTGCTAACTCAATTTTTCTACTTGAATATTTATTAATCTCCTCAAATTTATCATGGCTGAAACAATGCTTCCTCCTCAACAAAACCTGCTTCTCACTCAGGCCTCTCCACTACCAGGTTTCTTGACTGAAAATCCAGGAGCCATCCTTAACTCTGCTCTCTCCCTTACACACTATGGCCAGTCCACCAGAAATCCCTGTCAGTTCTAACGCTCAAATATGTCCTAAATCTATCTGCTTCCCTCCTTTCCAATGTTACCATCCTAGTCCAACCAATCCTATCTTTTCAATGGCCTCTCCCCTTGCCTCCTTGACAGCATGATGCTTTGAAAAGATAAATCAGGTCGAATCATTTCCCTCCAGCGGCTTCCCACGGCAGTTAGAAAAACTTCCAAGTCCCTTACCTCGTCTGCCAAGACCCTATGGTACCTGACAGGTTCTGTCACTTTCTCCTTCATGTATTTCAGTCAGTTGGTCAGAATAGGTTCCTTCTAGACGCTCAGAAACACAGAGCCTTTACAAACCTCTGCCCAGAACTCTTCTGCTGGATCTAGTCGTATTTGCCCTGATATCTCCAGTACCAGAAAGGGTGACTAGAATGATGTGGACACTCGATAAATACTTGTTGGCTGAAGGAAAGGATATAGTTAGCATGACAGAAGTCACATATTATAGTCAAGTGTCATCAAGACCAGGACAAATCTGGATCACCCAGAAAACTCATCAAAATGGAGGAAGAAAATGTAGAAAACAAGGTCAGGTCTATTTACCCATAAGAAGGTTTTTATATATAAAATATCTTAACATACGATAGGAATATCTTATATACTAGAGCTCACACTATCCCCAAGGAACTATATAATACTTTTCACAACTCTTTTAAGACAACACTAAAATATTCCTAACGATAAGGAGTAACGTTTAAAAGTACATTCCAAGCACATTTGTGCCTTGATTTTTGCATGAATAACTCATAATAGCAAGTGTTTTGTGTATTTGATTATGGGAATTTGTGAATTCGAATGTGGGAAAATTGCAGGGGCATGGCGAATGAGAAAATCTAACTATCAAGCTAATTTTGTAACGTATATGGTGGCAAATGGTGAGCGCATACCAGACCACTTTCCAAGTCAAGCCCCAAATCAAATGCATTTTTTAAATGAAATGAAACATACAAAATGTGGGTTTCACTATGGGACAATAAATAATGTGATTGTTCCTCCACCTTAGGCCATCTCTTCATCAAGAACACAATTCTCTCCTCTTTCATAAGGGCTGACAACTGACTTTGTCTCTGGTTGGAGGCAAATTACCAAAGAGCAAGCCTGTTTGTTATATCATTCAACTCATCTTTATCTCTTGCCCATTTAAAGACACATGGAAAAAACTTTTCTAAAGAAACCTTTTAGCTTTACTTCCCTCAGGATTGCTATTAATAAGTACACCAAAGAAAAGAAGATTTGAGCTATTTTAAATATGCAACCCATAGTAATGAATTAATTACCATATAATACTTAAAGTTTTGATTATTCGTACATGAGAGCTTCTATTATTAATGATTGCTTATGAAATTAATCTTTCTAATTTCCATTATGATTCAAATTAACTTGATTAGTTGGTCTCATGATTCACATTTCTATCAACCTCTACTTTTAATTTCTGGAGCATGAAATGACATAAAATGTCTTTGGGGAAAAGAACTTAAAATTAAGATTTTTCTTTGATGTACTAAGTAAATGAATTGAATTAGATGAATAGTAATTGAACTTTGTTTTCATTCACACACTGTCCTCTGGTGTTTAAATCTCTACATTGCATGTTAAAATGAAAACCCAGAATCAAATGCAAAAAGTTAGTTGCTTTTTATTGCTTCGTACATGCAAAAGAATGAAACTGGACCAATTTCTTACACCATATACAAAAATCAATTCAAAATGGATTAAAGACCTAAATGTGAGACAGGACACCATCAAAATCCTAGATGAGAACACAGGCAGAACCTCTTTGGCATCGGCCACAGCAACTTCTTATTAGATAGGTCTGAGGCAAGGGAAACAAAAGCAAAAATAAACTATTGGGACTTCATCAAACTGAAAAGCTTCTGCCCAGCAAGGGAAACGATCAGCAAAACTAAGAGGCAACCGACGGAATGGGAGAAGATATTTGCAAATGACATATCTCATTGAGGGTTAGTATCTAAAATACATAAAGAACTTATCAAACTCAACACCCAAAAAACAATCCAGTTAAAGAATAGTTAGAAGACATGAATAGACATCTTTCTAAAGAAGACATACAGATAGCTAACAGACACATGAAAAATGCTTAACATCACTCATCATCAGGGGAATACATATTGGAACTGCAATGAGATCTCACTTTGCACCAGTCAAAATGGCTAACCCATAGTAATTAGGAAACAACAGAAAACCCATGCTAACTCAGGAAACAACAGATGTTGGCGAGGATGTGGAGAAAGGGGAACCCTGTCACACTGTTGGTGGGAATGCAGACTGGTGCAGCCACTCTGGAAAACAGTATGGAGTCTCTCAAAAAGTTAAGAATAGAGCTACTCTATGATCCAGCATTCACACTACTAGGTATTTACCCAAAGGATAAAAAAATGCTGATTTGAAGGGATACATGCATCCTGAGGTTTATGGCAGCATTATCAACAATAGCCAAATTATGGAAAGAACCCAAATGTTCACTGACTGATGAATGGATAAAGAAGATGGGGTCTATATATTCAAAGGACTATTATTCAGCCATAAAGAATGAAATCTTGCCATTTGCAATGACCTGGATGGAGCTAGAGAGTATGATGCTAAGCGAAATAAGTCAATCAGAGAAAGACAAATACCATACGATTTCACTCATATGTGGAATTTAAGAAACAAAACAAATGAACATGGGAGGAAAAAAAGAGAGGCAAACCAAGAAACAAACTCTTAACTATAGAGAACAAACTGAGGGTTGCTGGAGGGAGGTGGGAGGGGAAGGGGCTAAATGGGTGATGGGCACTAAGGGGGCATTTGTTTTGATGAACACTGAGTGTTGCATGTAAGTGACGAATCACTAAATTCTAAACCTGAAACTAATATTACACTGTATGTTAACTGGAATTTAAATAAAATTTTGGAAGAAAAAAATATTTATTCAGTGGAAAAAAACGTTGCTTCTTGACTTGCAGAAGTACATCTATCTTTATGTTTGGTCTAATAATTATCTGCCTTATTGAGATTGTGGCTAAATGGATAAAAAGTTCAAATGGCATGATGAAAATTAAGTGCTTTCAAATAACACAGACTAATGGCTTATAGAATGCATATTTGTGTTGGCAGGATATAGACTATTTTTTTTAAGAGTGCACTTGGAGATTTCTTTTAAAGTAAAATCACTCAGTACTAAATAATTCCTTCATTTCCCCTAGATTTTTTCCTTAAGACTCTAATGTTTTCACCTGAGGTTTTGACAAAGGAGAATTTAATGGTGATTTCGCGCAGGCATGAGGCACAATTAGGCCCTCAGCCAGGTCCTGTGCTTATTTAGGAATTATGTAATCTTAACAAATATCCTCCAATTGCTTTAACTGAACTTTTTTTTTCCTCCCAATCTTCTCTCCCTTGATTTGAACTGAAATCAGAGTTAAAACTTTTTAAATATTATCTCTTTGTTTCTGTTTAATTGTCTTTTGGATTGGCTGGGAACTGGATTTGGGATTGATTTAAAAAAATTTTTTTATGTTTCTTTTCTTGACCATTTTTCCCCTCATTTTCTTCTATATGATTACTGTAATCATGATGCCTTTTCAAACATTATGAATCTAATTCTACTTGTTTGGTAGAGTTGATTGAGGAAATTCAGTGAGGTCCATGACCATGATATGGAAAATGATAAATGTCAACCTAAGGAAATCTGTCATTTTATTATACTATGTTCACTAAGGGCAAGTAATTCTGAATAATTGGCATGATGCCATCAGGGAAAATCTACTTTGGGGAGTGATATGTTTTTGGAGGTAAATGTATTCCTTTGAAGCTGGAAGAACACTTCTCAGACATATTAATGGGAGCATTCCCTCTTCAGGAGTGAAGGTGACCTCGTAAGTGACTATTGACACTAAGAATGAGACCCTGAACATCCTTTTATAAATTTCCCACTGCAGGGCAGTGATGTACAACACCCAGCAAAACTCCACCTCCAGGTGATGTCCAAAATGTGGAAAGTTTCCTCTTAGAGGGATTTATACCCTTGAGAATTAGGACCAGCAGTCATAGGATGCTATTTCTTGAAGGAACATAAGGGATGTATACGTTGGGAAAGAAATGCATCTTACAGGTCACTTTCTTAGATGTGTTATAAGCCTGCTGGTATACCCAGGATGTTCTATTTCTGAGGGGTCATGAGGGCAGGGAGCATGCTTAGTTTTGCTCACTATTGAATCCTGTTGTATCTAGCAAAATGTCTGGTATGTAATCAGCATTCAGTAAGTATTTGTTGGAGAAATTAATGAGTGAAAGTTGGCATGATAAAAATCCAAAGCTTCCAAGTGATTAATATCTTAATGGTAAATAAATTTAGTGATAAGTATTTTCAACACTCTACCGTTGCTATCTATCACCTACTATCGTCTATCTATCCATCATATATCTTCCATCATATATCTAATCTCCCTATATCTTATGCTTAGAAAGTGATTACTTAGAAATCTTCTTCATGAACAACTCATGTTAGTGTCTTCATTTTTATACAGAAGACATTGAAGTCTTTATCTAGAGACTCTTCAAAGGTGTCTAAGAAAAAGCTGGCCAACTGATTGGCATGGCATGGTGAGGTCGCTATGGTTCTGGATCTGGACACCATCTTGACAGATTCAGAATATGGAAAATGTGGCTCAATCACTGATGTTACTACTAGCTCAAAAATTACCACCACCACCACTGGTACTAACATTTATTAGAGGCCTAATCACATGCCAGGTTCAATGTATTAAGTGCCTCATTTAAGCCTTGTAACAACTTCCTGAGGTCAAATACTATCGGTCCCATTTTTATAGAGGAAGAAACTGAAGTTCAGAGTGGATAAGTAATTGCTCTAAGTCACACAGCCATGCCAAAATAAAAACAAGAATAATTTTCTAAGAAAAGAGAATAAAGCTTCGACATTACAATAATGCCATTAAAAATGTTCCTGGCATGTTAGGAGAAAACTAAACGCCAAGTCAGAGTTACAAAAACTGTGACTTAAATACTCAGTCTTGACAGTGCTTCAGTTTAACTACAGACCTGTTGTCTACTGTGTGAACGTAAAGCCTCGGCGCAACAACTCCTTCCCCTTCCCCTGGGCCCCATGATAGACCTGCCGTCTCTGTCTGGGATGGGGAAGGCCGGCCAGGGCCTAGATTTTCCTCCTCTACTAGGCAGTCCCTGGCTGCTTCTCTGCCATGGGTACGACTTCACAGCCCTTCTTCCTAAGCAGAAGGACTCAGTGTCTGTCCTCTGGCAACACTGTGGAGAATAACACGATTCTGATAATGCAGCCTGGCAGATACTGTGTGCCAGCCTCAGCTTGGAGTCCCCAGGAAGAATGGGGAATGGCTATATCTGGGCCTGCCTTTGTTATGCTCTCTTTGTCCCCTACCACGCAGGAGTACTCTAGGCACGCTACCCCAGGAATATACATTAGGAACTCCCCAGAGTTGGGTTCAGTATCTTTAGAAGTCCCCCCAAGGGTGCAGATCAACTAGATTGGGAAAAGACCATTTAAAGCCCTTGAAATCCGGGCCTGGAAGAATTAGGTCAGGGGAGAAAGTGAGGATCTCCTTTGCACCACCCCAACTCCTCCCTTAACCATAGCCGGTGTCCTGACAGACACCTTCACTTTCAGTGATGACAGACAACAGGAGACTTCACTCCCTTCGGGGACACCAAGCATACCAAGGCTTAAAATCATACTCGTTGGGAACACCACCCTTAACACAAACATTTCTTCAGGAGGAAATCATAATGGTAATAATAATAGTAATAACAATGACTTAGCACTTATTATGTGCCTGGCACAGTCTAAGCGCTTGTAAGTACTATCTTAATGGAATATATATATATGAATATATATATGAATATATATTTGATATATACTATATATCTGATATGGTATAGATACTATATATATGTACCATATATATATAGTATATATACTATATATAGTATAGATATAGAATATATATCTTATATATACTATATCAGATATATACTAATACTATATATTAGATAATTAGATAATTAGATTAGATAATTAGATAATCAGATATATATCTGATATAGTATATATATTATATATATAGTATATAGTATATACTATATATATATAGTATATAGTATATAGTATAGTGTAGTATATAGTATATAGTATATATATATATACTATAGTATAGTATATACTAGTATATATATATATATATAGTATATATACTATATATAGTATATACTATATATATAGTATGTAGTATAGTATAGTATATAGTATAGCTATAGAATATATATCTGATATATACTATATCAGATATATACTAATACTATATATTAGATAATTACAGTGGGATATAAAGATATGAGGATTGTTCTGTGAGGTCAGGGCAGGAGTTTGGTGAGGGAGAGAGGTTGTGAGACAATAAACAATGAAGCAGAATACCGTTTATTTATTTGGTTTCTCCTTTATTTTAGCCTCCCTGCACCCCTCACCCCCCCAGACTTTGAGAGCCAGAGGGGAGAGGCCACTTCTGTCTTGTTCACTGGTCTGGGCCATGCGTGTATTTCAGTGCATGGCACGAAGGAGGCTCAAAGTAGTTGTCAAATGTGTGAATGAAAGGGGAGTAAAATGCTCACTTCCACTGATAACAAGTTTATTTTCTGTTAGAAAGCCCTAAATGGGCCGTCAAGTTATATTCAGAATCAGAGCAAAGAGAACATTTTGGAAGGTATCATTGGCTGGTGGCGCCACACTAAGATGGCATCCGTCACCTTAACCAAGAGGACTTATGACTGGAACACCCTCTTCCCTGAACAGAAGTGAGTTTTTGTTCTTGTTGTTTTTTTTTTTTAAATAAAAGTTTTATTGAAATATAATTAACATACCATAGAATTCACCTTTTTAAAGTATAAAATTCAGCAGTTTTTAGGATACTCACAAGGCTGTGCAGCCATCACTAGGAGAAACCCTGGATCCATTGGCATTCCCTTTTTATCCCCCTCTCACTCAGCTTCTGGCAAGTATTTATCTACTTTCTGTTGCTAGGGCTGTGCTTACTTGGGACGTTTCGTATAAATGGAATAATACAATATGTGAGGCTTTATTTTTTTTGTTTAAAAAAATTTTTTTTAAGTTTATTTATTTATTTTGAGAGAGAGAGAGAGTGCCGAAACCAAGAAGCCGGATGCTTCACTGACTGAGCCACCCAGGTGCCCCGAGATTTTATTTTATTTTATTTTATTTTATTTTATTTTATTTTATTTTATTTTATTGGTCTGGCTTCTTTCACTTAGCATAATGTGTTCAGAGTTTATCCATCTTGAAGCATAAATTAGTCCTTCCTTCCTTCTTATTGCTGTATAATATTCCATTGAAGGATCTACTCTACTGCATTTTGTTTATATATTCTTCAGTTGACAGACATTTTCATTGTTTCCACTTTTTCAACTATTATGAACAGTGCTGCTTTGAATATTTTATGTAAGAGTTTTGGTGTGGACATGTGTTTTCATTTCTCTGGAGTATATACCTAGGCGTGGAATTGCTGGATAATTACTTTTTGAGGAACTACCAGTTTTCCAAAATGACTGCGCCTTTTGACCATCTCATCAGCAAAGTATGAGGGTCCCAATTTCTCCATCTACTCTTCAACACTTGCTATTTTCTTTTTAATTTTAGCCATCCTGGTGGGTAGGAAGTAGTACTATCCCAGAGTGGCTTTAATCTACATTTCCCTAATGATTAATGATGTTAAGCATCTTTTCGTGGGCTTATTGGACATTGGTAGATTTTCTTTGGAGAAATATCTTTTATTTATTTATTTTTTTTTTCAACGTTTTTTATTTATTTTTGGGACAGAGAGAGACAGAGCATGAACGGGGGAGGGGCAGAGAGAGAGGGAGACACAGAATCGGAAACAGGCTCCAGGCTCCGAGCCATCAGCCCAGAGCCTGACGCGGGGCTCGAACTCACGGACCGCGAGATCGTGACCTGGCTGAAGTCGGACGCTTAACCGACTGCGCCACCCAGGCGCCCCTGGAGAAATATCTTTTAAATTCTTTATCCATTTTTCAGTAAGGTCAGTCGTTTTTTTTTTTTTAAATGTTTATATATTTTGAGAGAGGGAGAACGAGCAGGGGAGAGGCAGAGGGAGAGGGAGAGAGAATCTCAAGCAGGCTCCATGCTCAACCTGGAATCTGGTGTGCGGGGCTCTATCTTCCTACCGTGAGCTCATGACCTGAGCTGAAATCTAGAGTCAAATGCGTAACTGACTGAGCCTCCCAGGTGCCCCCTGTGTCTATTGGTTTTTTAATGTCGAGTTGTAAGAGTTTGTAACGTATTCTGAATACAGGTTCCTTATCAGATATATGATTTACAAATATTTTTTCTCATTTTGTGCATTATCTTTTCACTTTCTTGGTGGTATCCTTTGAAAAGTAAAAGTTCAAAATTTTGATGATGGTCAGCTTATCAAGTTTTTCTTCTGTTGCTTGTGCTTTTGGTGTCATATCTAAGAAATCACTGCCTAACCCAAGGTCATGACGCTTTATGCTTATGTTTTCTTCAAAGAATTTTATAGTTTTATCTCATACATGCAGGTGACTTTTTACATTTTAAGTGAACTTTTGTACATGGTGTGAAAAAAAAAATGTGGTTTCACTAATGGAACTTTCTTTTTGAACCTTTAAGAGGACCGTTCTTTTCAGTTTACATGATGTTTCTTCAGGTATTGAGTAGGGTGCAAATATTTTTTTACACCAAGCCCAAATTATTCAGTTTCTGGGACTTGTTTTTCTGGCACATGGACCAGGGAGGTAGCCTGGCTTTTAAGGTGACTTCTGTCGATTGATAATCATGTTCACCAAGTGTTGACTGTTTGAGAGAAAATGTGCTGCCAGACTATTTGGGGTGGGGGGGATAACAACGGTTACCTACACGTTGATTATATAGAACGTATTGTTTTGAACTTTTGGTCATGGGAAGAATATGTAATTTAGTGAAATATATAGCTTTGCCTGAATTAAATGGAAAGTCATGACCTAGAAAATAAATATCTTAGTAGCCCTTTACTTTTTAGGATCTTAGAAGGAAAATTTTTGTTACTGTCAACTCAAGTTTGTGGCTGTTAGTTAGGGGTTTAACAGGACAACATTTACACTGGCACTTATGGGAATGTGCCTGCTTTCTAACTGGGTTACAAATTTACTCCAGAGGATAACTCGCGGCCATATAATTAGCTGGCAAAGGCTTGCAGGTCTGGGCTTCCTAAGCCCCCTGGTGGTGAAGATGAGCCATGTGTTCCTGTTAATTGCTCCCTGGGTTAGGATGTAAAGAGCTAGAAGCTGACATTTCACTGTGGACAATTTTCATTTGGCAACTGAGTTTTCCCAAGTCAACAAAGCATAAGGTCATTAATTCTCAGAAGATGGGAAAAGAGACATTTTAAAAATAAGATCTTTGGTGTGGAGGGGCGGGGTAAACATCAGGGACCAAATTAGCATATTTTCTAATTACTGGGCTTGACTGATTTACATACACAGTGGGATGGGTAGTTTTTCCATAGGTCTCAGCATCAGTGAGAGGAATATCACTTTTTTTTTTAACTAGGACTAAAATAAGTTTCCTAAGTGTGTGACAAGACTCCCACCATTATTACTTTGTGTTCCAGTATCCATATTTCTGGTCTCGCTTAAAAAATCAAGTTGTCCTCTCTTACATAAGTAGGTACAAATGGATATTCAAAACAGAAGCAACATGATACATGGTTCAGAAAATAGGAACTCAAAAATACAGTTTTGATGGATTGTTGCTCAATCTGGTTATAGACAACCAATTAATAATTAACTGAACTAGGTATCAAAGTGGAATTATATCTAGAAAACTCTCAATCCTCCTTTCAATTATTCACCTGATTTAAAAAACCTAGCAACATTGGCTTATGTGTGGATTTGCCATAAAACCAATGAAGCTAAAGTTTGACAGTCTTTCATTTGCCAGAACCCTACTGAAGCCCTTTGCCAAATTTGCTTTGTAATTTTATGATCTTTTCCTTATTTTTAACAAAAGCTTATTTATTTTGAGGAAAAGAGCAAGTGGGGGAGCAGGGCAGAGAGAGAGAATCCCAAGCAGGCTCTGTGCTGTCAGTGTGGGGCTCGAACTCATAAACCGTGAGAACATGACCTGAGCCAAAGTCTGACACTTAACCGACTAAGCTATCTAGGCACCACAGTTCTTTTCCTTAAAAAGAGTCTCCAAAATAGTTAAGTTTCAAGTGTCACAAATCTGAATTCACCCTTGTCTGAGTTAGTTATGCTTCCTTTCTTTTTAGAGGCCATTTTTTAAATTGCAAAAACAAATGACTAAATGCAGATGATTCCTAAAATGCATTTTTTTTTTTCAAGTTTTATAAAGAGATGGCAAAGGAGGAAACCCTGGAGTCTTGTGTCTTAAAAAAACGACCTCCATTCATCCACTGATTTTTTTGCTTCGGACCCATGGTGTAGGCACTGAACGAGCAGCTGAGGTGTGATAGTGGCTGGGAACATTCGTTCTGTTCTTGACTTGGTAGGACTCACGGAGAAGCCAGTTCTATTTTGCTTGGTGACTCCACAGGCCATGTTGTACAGGATGCTGTATTAGGGAGATCTGGATTTGTCTTATTCGTGCTATGTCCGGTCTGGGTTGTAGTTTCTGTATGTGTACAACAAGGATAAATGGCTCTCCTGATTCAGAGTTTTCAGGTCAAGTTCAATGGCACAAATGCTATTAGGAAAACAAGATGATTTGAAAATTAAGGGGCTTCCGTGTAAGCTCTGTGAGGATTGGATTATATCTGTGTTCTTTATCTTCTAGCCCCCAGATTTAGTGCAGAGCTTGGTATGTAGCAATGGCTCAATAAATATTTGTGGCTGGAATAATTATAGTACTAGGCTTTGGTTATTTTGAAAAATTTTTTTTTAATGTTTATTTATTTTGGAGACAGAGAGAGACAGAGCATGAACGGGGGAGGGTCAGAGAGAGAGGGAGACACAGAATCCGAAACAGGCTCCGGGCTCTGAGCTGTCAGCACAGAGCCCGACGCGGGGCTCGAACTCACGGACCGTGAGATCATGACCTGAGCCGAAGTCAGCCGCTTAACCGACTGAGCCACCCAGGCGCCCCAAGGCTTTGGTTATTTTGATCGTTCTCATGCATTAGTTAAGACTAGCTACTAATCCCCACGTTCACAATGGCACCACACAAAATACTTTTATTTCTTGCTTACAGAGAGGCCAATGGTGGGAGAAAGGAGGATAAAGGGAGGAGTCATTGAGGGGCCCAGGGCATCAACACCCAGCCAACTGAGGCGGAAGGTGAGAATGCAGAAGGTGTAACGCACCACATCTGGAAGTAGAGTGCATCCCTCTTCTCATGGCCCATGGGGAAGAACTCAGCCACTTGGCTTCAACTTGCTGCAAGGGGGGCTGGGAATTGTAGTCTCTGGCCAGGTAGCTCCTTCCCAGGAACATCTCTACCCTTCGGAAGACAATGGGTGGCGGCCAGCCGCGTCGGCTGCACTGCACACAGGATCTAATGAGAGAGAGAGGGGGTGGGGACAGGTGATCCCGGGCAGAAATGATTCAGCATGTGACAAGAGAGGAATGAGGACAAAAAGAGTATCCAGAACATCAGGTAGAGAGGATGAATGGAAGCACAATAAGGATACAAAGTAAAAATAGAAGCAATTAATGTGGGTGATGTCCTTTGATCCCGTTGTATAAAAACGAAGCAACATGCTTTAACCACCCCCCCCCCCCCCCGCCCCGGCCCCCATGTCTCTTGCCTACATTTTTCTCCTTGGACTAAACCTTCCATTCATTTTCCATGCTTCATTCTGCCAGGGAGACTATGAAAGCCTTTCAAAAGCAGTTTTCAGTCTTGACTTTGAGTAAGAGTGCTGCACAGTACTAAATCTTCAACGTTCGACTTATTCCAGTTTCCCCTTCGTGATGTTACTCTGAAAAATTTTACGGCGTTGAAAAAAAAAATACCAGTACCACATCCTTTTTTTTTTTTTTAAACAGCTTGTCATCCATTAGCAATAGATTTTTTTTTTTTCAAGCGTTACTCCGCCAGTGACCTGGAAGTCTCTGAAATAAAATGAATTTCTAAAGAAGGCCGTCCTCACACCAGAGTGAAGGTGGCAGTCTGCCTCTGGAAATAAAATTGGGCTGAAGTAGTTGCAAGTGAGTCAACCTCAGTGAGAAACAAATTGTTTGAACAATAGACTTAATTAACTTGTGCTTGTGTCTTCCGTCACAGCAGGTGCGAAATCCCAGGGCATCTGCTGATACACCTGAGCTGGAAAGCAGAGTTGCTTCTGGAAGAGTGTGAAAAATGACTGAAGCGGTAAATAAGGCCATGATGGTCCGGGTAGCTCCCCCCTGCTGCCTTCCGGGAAGGCTCTGCAGAGAGGGGAAATATAGGGCTGAGTCTCCTGTATTTCTTTTCACTTTAAAAGAGCATTTAGCACTAATGGAAGTGCAGTCTGGGCTGACTTATGACAAGGACTCTCTCCATTAGAGGATGCATGGTACTTCTAGATGATAAAGGGGAGTGCCAGGAAGGTAGGTATGGAAACCCACATCAAACGGTTTGCCTCCTCATTTCTCATCTGGTTGAGAGAAATCCAAGTTTATATGATGCAGCACATTTGGGGAAATGTTTCAAGAGCTTTATTGTAGATTTAGGTCTCCAGTAAACGGAATTAAACACCTCTCTCTTTGGAAACCTTGTTCTGAGTTGGGCTTGCCTTCATTAGGTGTTCTTTGTCTTAGACTTTTTAAGTCCTTATTGTAATGTGTATTAAATATGGCAATAAAATGCCTAGGGACAGATACTACAGAGCAAAGACATAACTTCTTGTCTAGTTGTGTTTTCAAGCTTGGTTTCGTTCACTAATGATTGGGTTTTGAAATTCACTTGGGTTTCTCACACATTAAGAAAATCCAATCTACTTATTAATCTTACAGATGAAATCAACTGCATTCAGTGTCAATGATGCATTCACCTGGTAGGGAAATAGCTTCTCCCCAAATACTTATTTTCTGCCAGAAATCTCGCCACTAATTTATAATATAGTTTGGGAGAGGAATATGTAAGTGATAGGTAGAACTTTTTGAAGATTCAAGTGAATTCCAGGAGAAGAAAACCGTGGAACGCATTGTGGCTGTCTTTTATTCAAGACTTTGATTAAAATGCTGACATATGTTGTGTATATTTTTATACATGATTTATTCATTCATCAAATATACGATCAACAATTATTGAGTACTTTCTCTGTGACCAATAGCATGCTGGGGGCTGCTAACGCAAAGATGAATAAGACAGCCATAATGGGTTGACACTGAAAGGGGATCTGATCTGGTAAGTTTATCAGTTCTACGTTTTTGGAATATGCTCATTAAATGTGACCTCAGGGATAGATTTCATGAGGTTCCCTTACATTGTCCCAGGTAGTCAAGAGATATGTTGCAGGTTGGTCTCTCCCAGAAAGAGATGCGGGGATGGAGTTAGAGATGCAAAGATTTTACTGGGTAGTAACGTCTGTGAAAGGAAAAGGGAGGAAGACAGCTTGGACACCGGGGAAGCGTGCGGTCCCCAGAGTCGTTCTGACAAAGTATCTGCCCGCCCCTCCAGGAGTTCTGGAGCACCGACTGCCTTGGACAAGCCCTGCATTGGATAGCAGTAGTTACACCTGCAGCTCTGAACTGCGCACTCAGATTCTCCACTGCACGGCAGGGTATCTTAAAATTTCCTGGGAAACACGGTGACACATTTGGCAGACGTTCCACAAACTACGTCTGTCACCTTGTTTGGACCTAACTGTTTAATAAAAGGAACTGGAAGGTAATCTCTTTTGGCTTACGGAAGGCCATCAAAAAATTACTGAGACATTAAGGTTGCCACGAAGTGAGAAAGCTTGGGGACTTCTGGGCTAGGTCCTTGTGCCTTGGGACGCTCAGGGAGAATGTGACCGTGGCTATCACCACCTTATTCCGTCATTGACTAGGGCCATCGGAGAAAAGTGTGGCCTCAGTCTGAAGGCTGGGTGGCCCCTAGGAGAGCTGGTGGCTGGAGCCTGTACACAGTAGCCACAGCTACGCACATTTCTCACAGATGGAAAAGAAAGTCCTTAATGGAAGCACGACCTGAGGGGTACAGGGTGGGTCTGGCTTCAGGGGTGACGGCAGCCAGGACTCGCCTTTCTTGGCTTCGTTCTCTCTGACCGTGGATGACCTTTTCCCATCGTACAGAGAAGGGGAGTTTTGGCAGCCGCTCTGAAACTCAAAAGGCAAAGAGCCTCTCTTTGGCCTCACAGAAAACATTCCTGATTGGCCTGAGGTGCATCACATAGCCCATTCTGGACCAGTCGCCGTGACTGGGGAAATGTTTGGCTGGGGCTCGTCACAGGTCACGTGTTCTCTCCCAGGTAGTCCCACACCTGGTTCTTTCACACGATTCAGGTCTCTGCTCCATTGACACTTCTTTTGAGTCCGCTAGGCAGTCTCCATTTGCCACCCTGCTTTATATTCTTCCTGACACTCCTCACTGTAGAAATGATATTATTTATGGGGCGCCTGGGTGACTCAGTCGTTTAAGCCTCCGACTTCGGCTCAGGTCACGATCTCACGGTTCTGAGTTCGAGCCCCTCGTCGGGCTCTGTGCAGTCAGCGCAGAGCCTGCTTCAGACCCTCTGCCCCCTCTCTCTCTCTGCCCCACCCGCTCTCTCTTGCTCAAAAATAAATGAACGTTATTTTTAAACAGAGAAATGATATGGTTTACTCGTTGGTCTGGGGGCTCAGTGCCTGCCCGTTCCAGCAGAGTATGAGCTCCACGTAGGCAGAGAGCTTGGTGCCTCGCTCACCGCAGAAGCCCCAGTGCCAAGATGATGCATTCAGTGCATACTTGTTGGAGGAAGGAATGATGACCCATCTGTATGGTCAGGGGAACCATGGCCCCCTGCTACACGGAAGGAACCCACCAGAATTGCTCCCTACGTGGGCGCGGGTTGTGGAGAGCGGTTCCTTAAAGGAAATGGAGATTTTTAGACGGAAATAAGCAACGGTCAGCTGGGCGCTCCTGCCTGGAGGCAATCTGGTAAGGCTGGACCTCGCCATGGGATGCCACCCAGCACTCTTCCACCAGCCCAGCCATTCAGACTGGCCTCAGTTCCTCTGATGTCAGCAGACATGGCCGTCAGCGGAATTATCAGAGAGCTGCCACTGGTGATTGTTAGCAATTTTACGGAGACAGAGGAGCTGTTACACACTTCTAATATCTGTGATCCCCAGAGCCCTCTCGTTCTTTGACAGCTCATTTCCATCTCACAAATATGTTATATGGGTCTTAGCGTGACTATTAAGTCACTAGGCCCAGGCTTATGAATAAGCTTTTATGTGTCAAGGCTTGCATCTCACGTGTGAACTGCTTCTTATCTACATGATAAAAAGCAATTTCAGTAGCACTTAACTTAATTGGTTTGTGACCAGACAAGGACCCTGGGCCCCACTTACAGAGCTTGGGCAGCGCGCCTTGGCAATTCTAGAAAACACATGTCTTCTATGTTCTGAGCCTGAAGATGGGCAGATTTCTGCGTGTTAAGCAAGGCTTGTAGAACTTAATCTTGCAAAGAACTGGGAGAAATTATTAGACAACCAAAGAGTTGAGCGCTGTTTGAAAAATGTGCCAGATTTCTCATCTGGCCTGCCTAGCCTCATGTCCTCTCCCCCACTTACAGAGCCATGTGTCTTCATGCTCACATTTGCACCTTATTCCCCAAATATTTTTAAAAATATTACTCATTTTTTTTTGAGAGAGAGAGAAGCAGGGCTCACCTGATGTGGGGCTCAAACTCACAAACCTGGAGATCATGACCTGAGCCAAAGTCAGATGCTTAACCGACTGAACCACCCAGGGGCCCCTCAAAACATTACTCGTAAAAAAAAGAACAAAAAAACAATAGGCATGTTTACTTGATTGTCAGCCTGGCCAGAACAGACTTTATCCCCTCTTCTTTGGTGCACTGGGATGTGATTAAAAAAAAAAAAAAAAAAGTCCTATGCCTTGCAGCACATCAACTTTGCCATCAGCTCAGTGGGTGATCTTGGAAGTCTCATGCCCTCCTTTATCTCCTTTCCTCACCTGTAAAACAAGGAGGGGAAAGGTCCTTCAAGTCTCGGTGAGTCTATAAATTCCAGGGCTCTGCCCCTGGTGCACATCCTGCTCCTGGAGAGCGTCTTCCTGTCACTGCCTGGGCTGGGGGTCCTTTCCCCAGGCTGCTCGCTTCATGGAGCTCTGGTCTCCATCCCCAGCTCCGGGCTCAGATACAAGTCCCTCGGGAAGCTGCTGAGGCCACCACAGCCTCCTCTCCGAAGGGGCAGAAATGCGCTTCTCTGTCACCCGTGGGAATGTCTCGTCTTCCCTGAAGGAAGTGCCCGTGATAAATGCAAAACAGCACGAGGGCCTTCTGCTCAGCTGGTGACACCAGACTGTGTTTTCTGTTGACTCTAGCCAGTGATACTATGCTGCCTGTGGAAAAAAAGATCTATTTTTGTCTGAGATGATGGACAGTAAATCATATGCCTGGTTTACGGTAGCTCGGGGCCAAGAGGAGCCCCGCCACTTAATAGGAAACACTGACCGAAGGCACACAGGCCAATTTTCTGAGAGGGGAGAACGCATACAGCGGACCGGCAGGGCAGAGTGTGTGGCTTTGGTTAGCTTTCACTTGAACGAGAGGCTAATTAACATAAAAATTAATTTTATGTGGCTATCAGGCAGTTCAGAGTTTATATGCTATAAAAGAATTATAGTAATTAGTGCATCTAGCCAGCAGAACAATGCAAATACTCAGTGACATTTGTGATTTCCGGCAGTGCGTTTGCTACCTGGGCAATTCTCCTTCTGACTATGTTTCTCAAGAACGTGGTTTTTAATAGCTTTGACTTGACATTTATATCTTGAGCAAAACTGACATGGGCAGCTGAAGACTAATTATGCTAAATATTCCAACAAGCATAATTACCAGTGCTTTGGCAGGGGGCACCAAAAGCAAGGTCTCAGTGTGCCATTTCTTTTTTTTCCCCCTTTTCTTCTTTTAAAAAATGGTTTTTTAATTTTTTATCTCCCGGCTCTTTATTTTAGGCTTATTTAATGGAAGCTGATGGCATATCCTAATGATTTTTTTTTTTTTTGCATAATCTCCACTGCAGTAGCCTAGAAGCATTTTTATTTTAGCATCATTTTAAGTTTTGGTTTCTGCTCTGTTAGATTCTTGCTATTCAGAGAAGAGAGAGATCACAGAAAAATTAAAATCTTGGTCTGAGCTCTAGCCTTGGGAGTGCTCGAGCAGAACCTCCTGACTTGGTTTGAGGGCCACCATGCCTCGTGCCACACAGTGCTTTGTTTAGTGCCGGGGTCAGCTGCCCCGGGGGGGGGGGGGGGGGGCGGGGGGAGGGGGCGGGTACTGCGTGCATGAGTCCTTGCAGAATTGGTTTCTACCAAGTGCACAGCAAAATTGAGAAACGAGCTTTTCAGTAGCAAATGCTAATTACAATGAAAGATTCCCAACCATATACACAGGAGACAAACAGATATACTTCCTGCAGATCACAGTCGGCAGCATTTGACTGCACAAGTCAAGGACCTTATAGGCAAGATTATCTAGAAAATCCCTTGCTTCAGAAACCAAAATCCTTTAAGTCTTCAGTATTTAAATGCAGCTGTGTTGCTGATTAGATGTCAGAACTAGAGCACACTGAAGTGCCCTGGTTAGTGATTAACTCAATGGACCAATTTTGCTTTTAGACACTTGCACAGAAGAAAAAATTTGCATACAAATTTGGAAACCACTATCATCTTTCTGGGTTATGCAGGAACTGGGGGCTGCAGCACTTGCGAATGCCACAATAGCCCTCGCTCCGCAATTGTCTTCTAACTTCATCTCTTAGCGAATCATTTTTATCACCGCAAGTATGGCATAGGCCTAGGAATGCTTCCAGGACCAAATCTTCTCTCCTTTTTCAGTGCTTTATTGATTAGTGTACCCCCACTCTGTCTGCCGTGTAGGAATCAGCACTCAGGGCTTTCAACTCTGTACCATGGATTGCAATCTCTGGCTAGAGGAGGGGGTTCCCTACTGCAAATACGTGCCTGGACTTTTGTTTTGCTTTTGTGCCGGTAATTTACATAGTACGTCATAAATTTGGGGTATAATCTTAACATTCCCTACCGTAGACAGAAATTCCTGTAATTCTCAGCTTATATTCTCCACCCTAAGCACAGGTGGACAGGGCCCCCTCTGCCATCTCACAGCACTGTGTGTGTGGGGGGGGTGGGGGGGGAGGGGGGTGTTGAAGGCCTGAGATAGATGTGAAGCAATTTAACTTTAAAGCCCAGCCTGTCTCAGCCAACAGGGACATTTGATAGTCATACCCAGAACATGCTTCCATGACTCTAGAGACTCAGACTCAATTTGGAAGCTGCATTTCCCACTAAAAAGACTGAGTAGGAAATGAGAAGGACCGAGAAAGAGACTAAAATCTAAGCTCTACACCCCTGAAGATATAAAAAGCCATACTAAGTGATAACAGCAGATGTTTATTAGAGGAAAGCGAAAGCAGTTGGTAAAGACTATATACAAACTCTGAACTGTGAGCAGCTGCAGACACAGAGAATAGTCTGCAGTTAGTAAAGAGAGTTCTGAGATAAGGAAAGGATCATGAGGTACACACTGGTAAGGGGCCCGAACAGCGGACTTGCTCTTAACATTTGTAGGTCCAGGGCAAGAGTACAAGAGACCCATACGCTATATGTCTGCATATTTAAAAGTTATTAATCAGGTTTATGAATTCATAAGGAAAATATGTTGTAGCTCTCTACTTCTCCCTACCTTGACAAATGCAATTTCCTAAAGACTTGGAAGGTCAGGAGCAAATCTAGACTCTTCACGTTCTTCAGGCCTATCACCTACCCTCTTTTCTGATCGGCCAGGCTCTATCTCACACGGCAAGGGCCCTCCTGTACACACACGGCCGGCCTGTGCATCTAAGCTGCAGCCAGACCTCCTGCCGATAGTCACCCCTTGACCTTGACCACCCCGCTGGCATTAGGGCTGCACATACCATGAGCAATTTCCCACCTTTGAGAGGACAGCCCAGGGAAGACGTATGTGCATCTTAGAGTGGGCTCAGGGCTAACTGAACAGAGAATTCCAGGGAGCTGGGTACTCACAGAGTGACCTAGAAGGGGGCCTGGGCTCCAGATGTGTCCCATGGGGAAGGCAAGGTGGGCTTTTCTCAACTGCCAACTCCAAGGCAGGGCCCTCTGGCCAGGGTTTAAAGCAGCAGAGGCAGGTACACAGAAGAGGATCTGTGGACCCTGGTGATGAAAGAACAAGGAAGCCTGGGCCAGATCAGAGTAGGGACAGTTTCCTTAGTCATGCTATTTTTGGTGAAAGGAAAATGAAATTGGATGCAATAATAGTACTCTATGCTGTGCTGTTTGTAATAGGTGCATTTGGTTGTACATTAGCTATCTGAACATGCTGTGGGTTCAATAATTTGTATTTCATGGTACCTCCTCAAATCAAATGCTTACATCCAAGTGGACTCCTGTTGACAATGGTACTACCCATTCTGGCACCCAGGGTGGGAAGACCAGACAATTCTTTCAGGGACCTGGAGGATCTAATCCCATCTGGGTGTGCGACAAGCACTCATAATTCTGCCAGGGGGATGGGGGTGGGAGAGGTGGTGGAAGTAATGAGATAAACACAATATCCTATTAAACACATGCTACTTCGATGCCAGGTTCTACATATGCAACCTGCGTTTATGCTCTCAATAAACCTAAGAGATGAGCTATTCTTATATCCGCCTTATCACAAAGACCTGGAACAATGCCACACAGTCCATGTCTCCTGTTCTCTACTATGACACTTAAACGCTATGGCATTTTTTGTCATGATTTCCCTGCTATGGATTCCTTGTATGTAAGGTCCATGTTTCTACCTGGTACATTATAGATGCTCCATAAACATGATTAAACACACATTAGTTTCTCAGGTACTGAATATTAATTATGCCAGTACTTTGAAACCCCCAAAGGTAATGTGGCATAAAGACCAAAGGGAGAGTTAATAGAGACTAAAGCATCCCGTGAAGTAGACAAATACAAGACTCAGACCTGTCGACGATGTCAGCTCTAGTCTCTTGAGGAGCTTTGCAAGTTGGGCTTGAACCAACAGGTTCACCAGTGCTGTGTTCTTGATACACAATGAACCCTCCCGTGTGTGAAGGGCTGCTCAGCACAGATCTACGTGGGCCTGAAAAGCAGAACACATGATATCCACCTCGGGGCTGAATAACAAACGAAAAAGACGTGGCAGCAAGGAGCCCGGGCAGAAGCCGTGTTTTAAGTTGACCTCGTGAGACATGACCCCAGATAGAGGCTCTGAACTCAAGGGTGGCCTTCAGCACTGGGATGTCCTTTCTCTGTAAAGAGAGGTTCACCTCCTCGCCCATCCAGAGCGAGAGTAGTGACATCAAATTGCATCATTTTGCCTATAAAGGAAAAGGATGTGTTTGCATTGCCTAGATGCTGGGGTAGAGGACAACCTTGTTTAATTCAGGAGGGAGACTGTGATGAAAACTATCTGCCTTTTTTACCCATAATGCTGACCAGTAAACAAGTGTGAATCTGCTGTCCAATAGGCTTCCTAATATCACCTCACTTAAGTTATACTCCCTTCTCACTGACAGGCCGCTGGCTCACATGGCCACGTAGACATTAGAGGACGGGCTGCTCACGAAAGCCTGCAACGCCGTGCTGGAGTGCTCATTTCCTCCTCCCCAGCTCATGCATCCTGCACCATATCTGCCGCTTCTTGGGAGCCATAGGGGCCTGGCTTTCCTGGGGAATAGGAGTTCCCTCCCCTCTGGAATTCCTATGCGAATTCCAGCAGCGATCTCTAAATTACATATCTCACCGAATGAGAAGGTTTGAACGTGGTGAGTTAACTAATGGCTTTAAGAACCATAGGCGGCTGGGGGCCCCTGGATGACTCAGGCGGTTGAGTGTAGACTTCGGCTCAGGTCATGATCTCACGGTTTGTGAGTGTGAGCCCCGCATCGGATTCTGTGCTGATGGCTCAGAACTTGGAGTCTGCTTGGGATTCTGTGTCTCCCTCTCTCTCTCTGCCTCTTCCCCGCTCAAGCTTAGTCTCTCAAAAATAAATAAATGTTGAAAACAACCACAACAAAAAGAACCATGTACAGGTCAGTCTGCCTGCCTTTGTCCTGCAACATTAAACAGATTATTTTAAAAAAACACCAGTCTCTAATGGATTGTGCTCCTTCTTAATATGATTTCAGGTCCTCTGCTTTCTTTTTAAATGTTTATTTACTTACTTTGGGACAAAGAGTGAGCACAAGAGGGGGAGGGGCAGAGAGAGAGGGAGAGAGAGAGAATCCCAAGCAGGCTCTGTGCTGACCGTGCAGAGCCTAATGTGGGGCTGGAACTCATGAACCGTGAGATCATGACCTGAGTGGAAATCAAGAGTAGGGTGTTTAACCAGCTGAGCCACCCAGGCGTGCCTAGGGCCTCCTCTGTATGACCCTCTCCTTCTACCTGCTTCCCTCGTAGGCTGGATGCCATTTCTGCAGCAATTTGGAGCTTACCACTTGCTTCCAACTGTCATGGCATGTGATCCACTGATAGACTAAAGAGAAATTACTGAGAACAAAACTATATAGATTCATCACATGGATTCCAACCATGAAACTAAATATAGCAGACGGTACTGAAATAGAACAGAAAATATCAAATTTCCGTTTCCCCATTTGGATCTGATTACCTATCGCTTTTCATTGAACTCTAGCGGCCAGGAGTTTCTTCCTGGTTCTCTTGAGATCACATGATATCCCTGAAACTCAGCATGACAGATGAAACGTCTTTTCATGCTATTTATTTATTTTTTGACAAGTACCATGAGAATTAAAAGATCCCCTCCTAAATGCTTATAAGCCCTTAGTAGTTTGTTAGCTCAATCGATACTTAGCTCTTTTCAGTCATTCACCCCTTTGCCATTATTTGCCCTAAAACTAAGCGCCCTGAGATGCAACCAATAATTTAGAAGATAAGAATTCAAGATTAAGTGTTATCATTGAATTGTAAAAAAGCTGGAATTCATTTCTGCTTGATTTTTTTATTATCAGAAACAGCACGAGAGAAGTGAATTTTCCTTCCAGAATTGCCGTAGACATATGTTTCTGGTTTTGCTCATGATGATCAAGGGTCTAGAGAAGAAAAAATAAGCAAGTTCTCCCCATGGCAACCCTGGGTGACGGTGTAGAGGCTGCAGGCATTGTTTCTGTCTTCATCTTGGCTGAAGGCATTAGTGTGGCTTCTAGTTAAGTCGTAAGATTCCCAGCGTTTCCCTTCTTCAGATGTTTAGCAGTTTTACACCACATGCAAATATGTAACTAGGAGGGAAGTTGCTCTCCAGTAAATGTCTCTTTACAATATTGGATTTGGCTTTGGTTCCTGTGGAGCCGTTTTTACCAGCTTCACAAACAGATCAAAGCTCTCTAAGTCAGTGCTGGAGGCTTGTTTTCATGTTTGTGATGCCTGCCTCCCTCCCCAAGTAAGCCACACCTCTCAGCCCCTCAGTAACTTCCAGATGCTCCCTGGTCTTCCCTTCACGGTGTCACCAGCTGGTGACAGTCCAGCTGTCGGCACTGAGTACAGAAAACAGGCCTGAACTGAAGACACACTCTCGCTGGTTTAAGAGTATGAGATTCTGGCATTCTGCATTATTTACTTTACATTGTGAGGGATTTCTAACACAGAAGACCAAGATGAAAATAGGTCAGTTCATGGATATAAGATTTTCTCACACAATGATTCCAGAAGGAGCAGCTAGGTGTTCATGAATGTCGAAGCTTTCCTTTTGCGGTGGGCATCTGTTGTTTTTTTTCCCCCATTTCTCATTTCTTCTCCTTTCTTCTGGCTCATGCCCCCACACCTTCTGTCTCTTCGGTGGAACTTCCTCTCCCCAGGAGGAGAAGCAAGGAAGCACTGATTATCTCAATTCTTACTTGCTGTGGGACCTTGGGCAAGATGGTCAACCTGTCCAAGGGTCAGATATCTCATCTGTAATAGACGTGTAATCACGTAGCTCATGGGGCCATGATGAGGGTTCTACACTTAGCAAATATGTAATAAATGCTTGTTCTTATTATAATAAAAATGGTGTGAGAAGCCAGGGAGGTTTGAGTTTACTTACCTGCCGCTGAGCTGGTTTTTACCTGGCACAGGAGTCAGGAAAGGCCTTAGGAAACAGGCCGTGTGGCCTCAGGGGGTTGGCCTCATTGGCCGAGGGAGGCAAGCATAGCTCAGGCCATGAATCCTCTTTCCCTGCTGGTTTGTGTTGGAGAGCTGCCCTCAGCAGATTCCTGAACCGGAGCCTGTGGCTCTAGGGGCTTGCTGAGAAGGAAGGAGCATGTCAGCTGGCTGCTCCCCTCCCCACCCTCCTGACTCTTCAGTTCCACCCCTCCAGTCATGGTTCTTTCTCCTTCTACAGCAAGGCAACATCGTCCATTGTTTCCCTGTGACTTTTTTGGAGACTCAGCCAAGCTTTTAATATTTTAATCTGTTTTTAAGGCAGCTTAAGAAAAGGCTGCTAACTTTGTCCTTTCACCGTGTTGTTCAGGGCTCCACAGCTTTCTGGATAAGACTTTTCTTTCGTTTCCTTTCTGCTATGTCAGTAGTTCTCACAGTGTGGGCCCAGGACCAGATGCGTCAGCATCATTTGGGCATTTGGTGAGTATGCAAATCCCCCCTCCCCCCCCCACCTAGTGAATCAGAAACTCTTGGGTGGGCCACTGCCATCCGGGTTTGAACAAGCCCTCCTGGTGATCCCGAAGTTCACTAACATGTGAGAATCACGGCTCCCATGTTTTTACATTCAGACTTTGCATCTAACATACTCCTCTGTGGTTCATCTTGGGAAGCTCTGATGGTGACAGACATAAAACCAAGGCCCATTGTGTCTGCTGGAAGCATCCATTGCTCCACTCAATCCCGTCTCACTGGCCTGAGCTGGAAATGCCATCTGGTTGGGATCCCCATTGGGCTACCAATTAAGCAGGCCTGGACTCTACTTATTTCTATCCTGTCCTTTTGTTTTCTCTCAGCATCCTGCCCACCTGTGTTCCCCGAAATCCCTTCTCTCAGTAACTCGGTCATCTCAAGACAAATCTAATGGTGCATCAAATGTGCCACAATGACCCTTCTGGGCTTTCCTGATCAGATTTGTCCAGATTTTCTCTATACGTTTGGGACAAGTCCTTTGCCCCGTGGGTAATTGTTCTGGTCAGCTCTGGAAATGTGACTTGTCTTCTACTGTTAAGAGGGAGCCCTCTTTCTGGTCCCTTCTCTAAGAATAGTGGGACCTAGGAGCATCTTTGTCTGACTTTCTTATCTGTCTAGCCCGGCCTCCAGTATCTCATTTTCCCCTTTATGTGGTTTATATACGTCCAAGTCCTCAACGTCCAACAAAGAAAACCCTACTTTTCCTCAGCCCCGGGCTCCTCTTTCCTTGGTTCTTCTCTTTCTCCAGGGCACCTGCAGTGACAGGAAGTCTGACTCATTCATGTTTCCCCCCCTGCAACTTTCAGTTTTGGAAAATTTCAGCCCCCTAGAAAAGTGGACAGAAGAGTACAACAAAAGCTTTTATACCCTTCCTCCAGACACACAAGTTGCTGGCCTCTTGCCACATTTGCTGTATCTTCTCTGTCTCTGTCTCTCGGTCTCTCTCTCTCTCCACACACACACACACACACACACACACTCACACATTTTTTTCCTGAACCATTTGAAAGTAGGTTATAGACCCCATGACAGTTTACCCCTGAATATTTCAGCTTGTATTTTCTAACAAGGACATTCTCTTATGCAACCACAATATCATTATTATGTACTATGTGATATATATATATATATATATATATATATATATAGTATTATGTACTGTATTATGTACTGTATATAATTGTATTATGTACAATTACACATATTGTAATTGTACTATTACACAATTGTATTATGTATTGTATATATTTTATACACAATTGTATTATGTACTGTATATATTTTAACTAATGTACGGTCTCTAGTCACATTACTTCACATGTCCCAATAGTTGTATCTTACCATGTCTCTTTGGTCTCTTTTAATCTGGAATAGTCCTTGTGACTTATTTTTTAAAATGTAAAATTTTGTCTTCCAAGCAGTGGAAGACCAGTGGTTTGGTAGACTATCTCACAATTGGAATTTATCTGATTGTCCTCTCGGTCAATGCCAGGCTAAAGGTTGTTGGCCAGAATACTACATAGATAGGGTTGTGTGCTTTTTCTACCCAAATGTTGGTAAGTTCTAGTGAAACTCAGGTTCCACAAGTATAGGAATATATATTATAATCCTGAAATCATAGAGCAGAAAAGAGCCTCGCGGTCTGATACAGCTCATGTTACAAATGAATACACGGAAGAACGAAGAAGTCAGAAGGCCCGTCCCGCCACACAGCTGGTAGTCGCAAGCTGTTGCTGGTCGACCATTTATTAAACTCTCCTAAAATGTTAGCATTCACTTTCTTCAACTTTTCAGAACCCCACTGAGTGTGAGATTAATACTGGAGATACGGGGTAGTTGACATATTTATATAGATGCCAGACTGTGTTATTGCAAAGCTTTTTCTTTTCCCTGCTTTGAAGTCTGGCAAATCCCCCTAGTGACCTCCCTGAGAGATACTCAAGCAGCAAGGAAAGCCTGTTTTAACAGGAGAGATAAGTTTTACGTAAGGAGTGGCCTTCTACCAAGCTCCAGAAACACTTCTAGGTTAAGAGAAGCAGCAGCCCCACACTTCTGAGCTATTTGTGTCACTTCAAAATGCAGGTGTCTTTCCATTGACCTGTTTTCAGTGCTATAATCCCATTACCTTGGCACAATCCTCTGGAGTTCTGCTTTGTTTGGGAATTTCAAATTCCTTTATTTGTAACAGATCAAAAGCTATCTGGCGCACAAGCCGCATTTGGATGCGGATTCTCGGATGGGCCTTGCAGCCTTCCTGAACGCACACGTCCGCATATTTCCCGGGTAACTGCTCATGGTCTGCCCACTGCTCCCGATTTTAAATAGCGACGCTATTCGCAAACCTTTCAGATTTTCTCCCTAGGAGGCTAACTAGTAACTCTGTTGATGAGTAGAAAAGCATGACTTTCTGGGAGATTTACCAGGTCACTATACGCCGTCGAGTGGGGAGTTTCCAGTAGTGACCTGAGTTCCGGTGTCCGCGGAACCGCGCGGCTGCGTTGCCGGCGTGCTACGCAGCCTGGGTGGTGAGCTGCACCCCACACACCCCACAGCTCCTCTCCTCCACCGTCTCCACACGTGGGGCAGTGGGACAGTCCCCATGCTGAGAACGATGACGGGTAACCTGGAGGACTCCGAGCAGAGGTTGGCAAATCACGGTCCACAGAGCGAATCTGGCCGCCTCCTGTTTTTGTCCAGTCTACCCCGAGAAGGGTTTTTACAGTTTTCAATACATGGTGGGGGGAAAACTCGAAGAATAATAATGTCTCTTAACATGTGGAAATTACACGAAGTTCAAGTTTTATTGTCCATAAAGAAAGCGTTATTGAAACACTCCCATGGTTATTTATTTGTGTATGCTCTATGGCTGCCTTTGCATCACGAAGCCGGAGTTGAGTAGTTGCAAAAGATATCCTAGGGCTCATAAAGCCTAGACCCGAGACCGTTCACTCATTCATTTATCGAATACCCACTAGGCATTTTTTTTTAATTTTTATATTCCAGGGATTCTGCAAGGCATTGGAGGTTGAAAGATATGAAAACACATAGTCTGTTTTCCTTGGGGAGCTCAATCTATCAGGTAAAACAAGGTAAACAGGAAAATCACATAGCAAGTAGTGCCATAGAGCTGTCTGAAAATATGCCCCAGGAACAGAGTGGGCGGCCTTTCTTGGGGGTCAGGGAAATGGGACAGTCTCAAAAGGCAAGCAGCTGACATTTCAGCTGTTGGGGTGGGGGTGAGGTGCCCAATATCCCTACCACCTTAACACAACCACCGCCCCAAACATTGTGGTATTTCTTGCCAGTCTTCTTTTTTTTTTAATTGTTTAATGTTTATTTATTTTTGACAGAGAGACAGAGCATGAGCGGGGGAGGGGCAGAGAGAGAAGGAGACCCAGGATCCGAAGCAGGCTCCGGGTTCTGAGCTGTCAGCACAGATCCCAACATGGGGCTCGGACTCACGGACCACAAGATCGTGAACTGAGCCGATGTCGGATGCTTAATGGACTGAGCCACCCAGGTGCCCCTTACCGGTCTTCTTTCTTAGGCATGTTTTGTATGGTTGCATTCATAGCACAAATATGATTTTGTGTTCTACTTATCTGTCACCTGCTGTGAGTGGGGAGCAGTGTAGGGTTGGCGTGAAGTGTCAGTGTTAGCATTGAGCTGCTGGGAAAGTCATTTCACTTCTCTGGGCCCCAATGTCCTCATTTGTAAAATGAGGGCACAGTGAAAACCTGAGGGTTGTTGGGAGGGTTCAGTGAGAAAAAGCATGGATGACACTTAACAGGGACCTCATGGGTAATAAGTCTCAGTAAATGGTCAGCACGTACAGCCCTCCTTCTCAGTTGCAACCCATTGCCCGAGTTCTCCTCCATGCAGGAGTCTACCGGGTAGATGGGAAGGGGGTGGAAGTGAAAGACCAGGAGTGGAGGGTAAGTCTAGGTAAAGGGGACTTCAGGAAACCAGGACAGCATGTGCAAGAGCACTGAGGCATCGAATCACACGGTGCCCAACCAGTTCAGTAGATTGAACAGATTCAGTTATCCACATTTTACTACTATATTATAAAAACTTTTTTTTAAAGCAGGTTGCAGCTAGATTAAAACCATACAGTAGAACCAGGATTAAGGGCAGTTGACAAAGGTATTGTACCTTGTTGTGTTCTTGGCAGTAGCTCAGGGCTTGTGATGTAACAGATGCTCGGTAAGTGTTTTTTAATGGAAACATAAAATGGTGTTTCAGGTAATGGAAAGAGTTTGGCACAACAAGAGCATGGGAGAAGGGCAGAAAAGGATCCTAGAATATCGGGTTTGAGCTCCATTGCTGGTAACGTTGTGCCTCGTTGTGAAGGTTCTCCAATACCTTATTATGTTTTTTAGAGAGGGAGAGAGAAAGCATGCACGTGCTTGCCCTAGTGGGGGGAGGGGCTGAGGGGGAGGCGGAGGGAGTCTCAGGCAGTTTCCTCATCCAGTGCCGAGCCTGATGTGGGGCTTGATCTCACAGCCGTGAGAGCATGACCTGAGCCCAAGTCAAGAGTTGGACATTTAACTGAGCTACCCAGGTGCCCCGATCCAATACCTCATTCTGAATGCAATGGTAAGTCAAAGGATTTGATTTGGTTTGATCTGATTTTAGCAATACATTTTATTTTAGCAGGAGACTTAAAAAGCATAATGTAAAGCAGAAGGGGGAAATCCTGGAATTAAGGAGAACCAGGTAGGAATAGCCCAAGAGAGGAATGATATGTAAAGAAAGCAGAAGTGGAGGCAGAGGGGAAGGACTCGACAGCTCTTTCTGCCATTACAGGATTGAGGGTGATGAGCCAGGGAGAAGTTTCCAGATTGAGAAGCTGATGGCACGGGAAGAAATTGGACATTGGCAATCGTATTAAAACACACAAATGCATCGAAGCAATGTGCTGTATATTTAAACTTACACAATGTCTCGTGTCAAATTTACTCAATAAAAAAAGAGAGAAGGAATTGGTTATATGGAGCGAAGTGGTACAATCGGTTTGGTTGAGTTTGCAATGCTGTGGGGTGTGGACTGAGTTAGACCCACAGGATGTGGGCCTCAGGAAAGGCTGGAGCTGAGATGTGGGGCCAAGAGTCATCGACACATGGACAGGAGTGGACACTACGGGAGTGGAGGAATGGCCTGGGAGAAGATGGACTGAGAACAGAAGAGGCACAGGACAGAAGCTTGTGAGTGTCCACATTTAAGGGTCAGGTGAAGAGATGGGAACCGGCGAAGAAAAGAGAGGACATCAACCAGATGAGGAGGAGGAGCTGGAACTGAGGAGGTCCAAAAGCCAAGAGGAGACTTCTAGAGGAAAGGAGGGATCACCAGGACCCAGAGCAGGAGAGGACTTAATCCAAGGTAAGAGTGGAGAAGAAAACACTGCCTTCCAATGCATCGAGAACCATTCTGGATAGCTGTTTCACCAGAACATCAAGGGCAGGATTTAGTTTGTGCTGTTTCGGTAAATGGGTAAGAAAAAAGTGAATGGCCATCCACCTTCCTTGATTATAGCCCTGGCACGTACTCATCAACCATGAACTTGGATTTAAATAGCAGGAGTCACAAATTGGAAAAAGCCTTCACCATAGCACCTTCCTCTGCATCCTCACTGGTTGGCTTATCCAGTGCCCCAGTTGATAGAAAATTTCCCAAAGAGAAAGATGTAGGTCTTCTGCATAGACGTGGGTCTATTATCCCATAACAGAAAACCTAGGCCAAGCTACTTTCGACATGAACTTGTGAAGTGTATCACGTTCCCAACTAGTAGAGGTTATACCACCAACATAAAGTAAAGAAGAAACAAATGTTGTGGCTGCTCCATGTGTAATTTAGAGTTCAATGTCTTTCTGGCTGTACATAAGGCACCACAAGCTAGATACGCTCACACTAGAATATCCCAGAGGCGTTTTTTTTTATTGGTTGAAACAGCAAGAAATAAAGACTAAGATAAATTTAATATTTAACTCTAAATCTTTAGTTTCCATCATTAGGCTGACTTGCCCGCAGTCATATTGCTATAAATTAAACAGCTTAAGCTGGTGTCTTGCCAGAGTGCACAGCCGGAGAAATATTAACAGTTCTCTCCTTGTTCTTGTGCCCAATCAAGTTAAAAAACAAAAAAGTAATTTGCTTGCCATCCAGAGAGGTCACTGGAAAGAGTGGTTTAAAAAAAGTAAGCCTATCATTTCACAGTGTATACAAATATTATGTTCTATACCTGAAACTAATATAATGGTATTTGCCAATTATACTTTAATTTAAAAAAGCCGTCAACCTATTTTGGCAGTTGGAAATAGAATACTGGCTGTATCCTCAGCTCTATGCTGGTCTTTGTCGAAAGCAGTTGATGGAGCTTAATATGGAAACTGCGTGATGGGGTCTCATCACAGAAGTTTCAGCAATGGTTCCACCAATCCAATTGTCATGGCCCAGAGGAATGAAGAAAATACCTGTGACCAGACCATGGGGAACTCTCTTTTCAGGAGTATGACCAGCCCAAATCTGGTTTTGCTAGAAATGGGGTTTAGCCCTCTCTTCATGTTTAACTCCTTTCATTGGTCTTATAGGTCAAAAATGGACAGTTAACTGTCATACTGTCCTTCTACCATACTAATGACAGAAAGTGTACCCACTGAACAAATATTTAGTGAATAGTGCAAACTGTTTATTAGAAAGAAGAAAACAGAGAAGGGTAACATGCTAGCTTTACTTCTGCTCTGCCATGTCTATACAAAATAGTGGTGCGGGACACAAGCACATTCCTTGATCTGTCAGCGTCACCTGTCGTGACTCTGGAATTACGGTATGCACGTTCTTAAAACAGGTTTTCTCAACCCTGGCTGTACATCTGAATCACCTGGGAAACTCTAAAAGCATACAGTAGGCCAGCCACACCCTAGACCAACGACCTCAACTCTTAGGATTGTGACCCAGGCATCAGTGTTTCTTCATGCTTGCCTAATGATTCCAGTAAGCATTTGAGAGTCACTGTGTTAATGCAGGCCATGTGTAAGATTTACCTGGGAACCAGCCCAGACTAAGCTAATCAGAATCTGTAATGATTTTTAGAGGTTCCCCGGGTGATCCTAATATGCAATCAGGGCTGAGACCTTCTACCTTTAAATAGTGAGTCTCAAAGTGTTGTTATAGAGCCTGCATTAGGATCAACCACACTCCTCATTAAACAGGTCATTCCCAGCCCCACCCCAGGCCTATTGAATCAGAAATGGACCCCACCTATTTTGTAAGTTTCCCGGGTGACTCATATCCTCACTAAAGTTCAAGACTCACTGCCACAAGCCTCCTCTATCCCAGCTTGATGATCACTCCACTTCCACGGAGGTGTGTTCTTTTTGCCCCGAGGAGGGTTGAGTTTTAATTCCTGTTAAAAGTGCAAATACCATGACATAATCTTTAAAGATACATTAGGTGAAAAGAGCTAGATGCAGAATAACTTGTATAGTATTTGCCTTTTAAACATAATAAAAAGTTATATTTGTACATGGGCAGAAAATCTCTCGTAGGATATGGATAAAAAGGTGCCCTTGGAATGGAATTCGGTGGTTTTGAAGGAGAACTTAGAATTTGTATCATGTACATATAATTCCTCTATTAAAAAAGAGTAAAAATGCAAACATTACATGTTAGTATTAATCCTCATTAGCACTTATACCCTAGAGGGAATTATTTCGTCAGAGTGTTTTTTCTGAACAGCTTTTGATCCGAGGGAACAAATTGCATATATATCATGAAGACAAAGGAAATCAAAGATCCTATGAGGAAGAGAAATAGGAAAGAATGTCAGACCCTCAGATTCAACTTTACATTTTTGCCCATGTCATTCTTGACCTTGATCTAATCCAAAAGGTGAAAACAAAGCAGTATGCATCTCCCTTTCCACATACTGCTGTCAGAAACAAATCGAGGCGTCTTGCCTTCACCAGGTTCTCTCTAACATAAAATGTAGGAGTGGGGGCAGGGCAGGCAGCCCATGGCCATTTGGACCTTAGCACATAGGCTTCTAAGAAACGCGGCCTCAAATTTCCCCCTTGTAACCACCAGGTGGCAGCAGTAATCCAGTTTCTGGTCCAGCCCAGGACCTGCTTGACTAGGATGGCTCTGTGTTCAATTAAGGTCCCGGGCACAGAATTGTGGAAATTTAGACATGAAAGAACACTTCATAAAAGTTCTACTGATGCTCACAGGTGTTTAAATAGAAAGAAATGAAGATCAGATATATTAAGAACACTTCATATTCAACACAATAGATTTAATCTATGAAGGGAAGGGAGGGAAATTGCAGCCCACTATGTGGCAAGCACTTCACTAAATGTCTCGGATGTTATTTCGGTTAATCATCAATACCACCTGTGAGGTGGATGCCACTACCTCCATTTTACACACAGGGAATCTAAAGTTTGGATAGATTAAATAATGTGAAGTTTCAGAGAAATAAGCAACGGAAGCAGGAGATGAGCCCGGTCTGACCACATAAATCCGTGATCTTTCTATTAATGTCAGACCATCCTTTCCAAATGGGACTATCAGGCACTGGCCAGAAAGGGCTTTTTGAAGGATGGCTTCGAGTTGGACCACAGTATGCCTGCAGATGGGACAGAGCTGGAGATTTACCAGCCAATAGCAGGATTTTGATCGTGAAGGACTATGATTATTGTTTGTACTCTGTTTTATGTGCTCAGTAGCTGTGCTTGCCAGAAGAAGAGATCAACAGTGTTTTCTAAAGTTGGGGTGTCTGGGTAATCAGGAGGAGCTTCTCAGAATCAGAGGTTTCTTGAATTAGAGAAATCTGAAGAGGGGATAGAATGGTTTTTTGTTTTTGTTTTTTTTTTTTTTTGCCCCCTCAGGACAATAGTAACCTGAAGTAAATCACAGGTGCTTTCGTAACTAAATAGTACCCTTAAATCTCTACTTCGCGATAGTATCTCTTCACTCTCATTAGGTAAAATGAAGAAATTATCTTCCCATACGTTCCTATACCTCTCCTCCCCATAAGTTTCCCAGTTTGGGCTGGTTATACCCTTACTTTTATGTTGTCAAGGTTAGTAATTTCCATTCGGCCCTACACCTGTAAAGAAGGGCAGTCGCGCTATAACCACATAAAGAGTATTTACTGCAGAGCTGAGCAGGGTAACTGGCCAGCAGGGAAAGACACGCCATGCCCTACGCCTAACCTCATGTACTTGTCAGGGGAATTCTTCACTCATCACACGGCTTTTCTCCTCCACCGTGCCCCAGATCACATCATGTTTGGTTTCTTTGCAAAATCTGTAATATTTTTTCAAAGGTTCTATATGCCATTCCTGATTCTGACTGTTGGAAGAAAGTATGCCTATTCGCCATAGCACTAGGACATGGCTCCAGACCAGACTGTCTATCGGTGTTGTGTGGACCTTCTGGGTTTGCACTGGGGACTTTCTTTATACTGCACTGCTTGGCTAGCTTCCCTGTTTGTTACAGCTCAGATTTCCTCCTCAACTGGGTTTGCTTTTGTGTTTTGCTAAAACACATCCTTAATAATGAAGTCAGAAATAGTACACAGGGAGTATAGTTTCCAAGGCTCTGAATATCCGGGATGTCTTCTTGTCACTTGCCCTTCATTGAAATTTCATAACGAGAATGTTCTTCTAATTTTCCTCTTAACAGTGTATAGTAAGTACTTCCTCATTTTTATCTAGTAATAAGTCACTGAAATTAATGTTATCTGTGTCTTATGTAATTTCTAGGGAAATTATTTTGGTACGATCTCAATATTATTTTTAACAAAAGAGGTTGTATGAGTATATTATGGCCTTAAATGATTTTTTTCAGTGGCTTCAAATAAAAAGAGACCCTGTCCTATTTCCTGTACACCTTGGTAACACCAACTAGACGTTTTTTCCCCCCTCATACATTCTATTTTGTTACCATGAAGCCTTATGGAAGGTTTTAAAAGCAATATTTCTGTCATCATTTTGTGAGTCCCATTTTCACAACTCACTTAGAAGCAAAATATTTTATGAGAAGCTGTGTGGGGCCCACAGTGAGTGAAACACTGGTTGTCAGGCAAGATCTAGAAAATAAAAGCTTCCAGTAGACTTAAAGCCAGAAAGCCCATCTGCATAAAGAAAGACCTCTCAACCCACCAACAAAATGCCTATGGGCTACAGAAAACTCCCTTTCCTCTCTACAAAAGATAGAAAATGGTTAAAGTTTTTTTTTTTTTTATTTATGCCTCAGTCCATTGCTGTTTATAGCATAGAAATCTGTAATTCTCCTGCCAATAAAATGAAAGTTGCTTTTAAATGGTTACAGTCCAAAAATACTCAGACCAAAATATTTGCTGTATTTTACTCTATAATGATCTCTGTAATACCTGAGTGGATATATAATTCTTTCTTGGGACGGATGGCTGAAGTGGCCCGCCTTCTTTGTCTGTCCTCCTCACAGGGAGAGGCAGTATATCACAGTAGTTAGAACGGGGCTTCCAGAACCCGACTGCCTGTGTTTAAAACCTGCCTCGGTTACTTCTCAGCTGCGTAACGCTGGACCACGTTGTTTTCAATTCCTGCAGCTCAGGTGTCCCCTGTGCCTCAGACGTCCCCTCTGTGCAATGACAATAACAGAACTTAGGGTAGGGTTAATTGTAGAGGTTAAGTGAGTTAGCCTCTGAGAGGGCTAAGAATACTTCTAGGTCCCTGACGAGCTTCCTGTGAATGTCTGTTAGCATCACTATCATGCAGTTATGAATTAGGCTGACATGCCTCACCCTCAAGGTAGCCCTAAGGCGTGTGTCCAAAGACAGATGTGGTCACTCAGGGTTGATGGAGGAGGAGCCAGAGAGATGGGATCCTTTATCAAAGCTTCGTGGAAACAGAGAGAATGGATCTGAACAAATGTGCTTGACCACTTGGGCAGGAAGATATGGCCGATGGAAATATGGAAAAGTTCAGCCACTCGTGTGTGCGGTGGGTAAAGAGAGGGTGGCAGAGAATATGAAGAAAAGTTAAGAATCAACGGACCTTCTAGAAAAGGAAACCTGACTTTTCATTGGCACATTACACAGTCCACCAGTACTTTGAATGTCCTAATCTAGGAGATAATTGAAATGAAGTCTTTATAACTGCACAATGCAAAATGAGGCACGAGGAAGATTTCTAAGTTTTTGAATGTTGAGTCAGGATCGAGAAAAGAGTAGAATTGGGAAGGTAGGCTGTTGGCAGTGAGGGAGTGTCCATGAAGCCACATGAATGAAGGTGGCCCTCTCTCCTCATTCATATTTGTCCTGTATGTTGGACCTTGGTTCCCTAGACTGAAATCAGGGGGCTGTGCTCAGTGGGGTCCACGAGTTTCTCCACAGTGGGGCCATCTCCTCTGCTATTTCATGTGTGAAAATATACAAAGATGGACATTCAGTGGGGAAAGCCCAGGAATATTAGTCCATACAAAGCTTTGTTTCTCTGATGCTGTGTTTTAAAGACCAGAAGGACGAGGGGACAAAAAGTTCAAATGGAGATCAAATCTAGCATTATAAAAAAGAAAGAAAGAAAAAGAAAAGGACATGAAAGTTATAGAGATGGTCAACTTTTCTGCCATGGGCTACCGAAATGGAGTTTGAGATAGTGTCCAATGAATCTCTGGGTCTGTGCAATAACGCCAAGAAGGAGAATATCAGAATCAAGGAAGAAAGCTCCTTCTTGCTCCTTTTCCATCTGAACTAACAGATTAAAGTTCCTAGTTTAGGGGCCCCCAAGCTCTCCTGGAAACCTCCACTTAAAACCAGATATTACTTTGTGTTTAAACAATTACTTTGGGGATTATCTTAAATTCACATGACCGTGAGTTTTGACATCATGAAAATGGCTAACTTATTACTCATAAACTGCATACAGTAGGCAAGTTTTGAGCAATTTCCTTGAGAACAAATACTTAAACAGAGTTTTTGTGCCTATTGAATTCTCTTTCTTGAGCTGAAATGAGCAAGGCTCAGCTGTGCTTCAGCCTAGAATCATACACGACAGACATAATGGTTTATCTTGAATGACGTTCATGAGCTACAAAGGCAGGCCTTGACCACTCAGCCATGTACACAGGAAGTTCTCCGTTTGGACCATGATGGTCAGCCTCGCTTAATATTGTTGCATCCTGGATACAACAATGGAAGGAAAGTTAGGGGGAAAAACATGTTTCTTGAACGTAAATACGTCTTTTCAGGGGTAGGAAAATTGGAAATGATGTCATGATGTCCATTTGACAAAACTTAGCCTAAGAAAGGGCTCTACCATGCCCACAGAGGCTTCAGCATGCATCAGACATTGTTTGTTCCTTGAAGCAAAGTGCCACGTGCTCTCGTGTAAATTTTTTTTAACATTAATTCATTCTTGAGGGAGAGAGAGACAGAGTGTGAGTGGGGGAGGGGCAGAGAGAGAGGGAGACACAGAATCCAGAGCAGGCTCCAGGCTCTGAGCTGTCAGCACAGAGCCCGACGCCAGGCTCGAACTCACAAACCGCGAGATCATGACCTGAGCCGAAGTCTGATGCTCAACCCACTGAGCCACCCAGGCACCCCCACATGCTCTTGTTTATCTACGATTTAACCACTCAGAGAACTAAAATAATCCCTTCTCTCCAAACTTTAGGTTTAAGAGAGATAACTAAGGTTGTGTGGTGTTGGGGGATACATCAAAACACAACAGGATCTCCTTGGCTTAAGCCCCCTTTTAAGATTCTGTTAGTTATTGTGACATTTTGGGGTGTCCCTAAAGCGCTGCAGAAGCTCAGTGTACCTGCACATTCTTAGAGCTTAAACTGAGCACTATCATTTGCCTAGCACTATCATTTGCTTTCCCGGCTCTAACCATCTCTAACCACTCTGGACGAGTTTAAAGCCAAGGATAAATCCAGTGAGCCAAGCCCCAGGCGTTTAACATGATTTGAAGTGTGTAAAAGTGCTCTCTGATTTTAAAACGTGACTTTTGACTCCTCCCACCTTCCCTATGCAATTTAAGAAAAAAGATGGATTGATCCATCGATCTGGCTGGGCATATCGATGAGACATAACACAAGAAGGAGGTTGACTCAAGAAACCACTGAGACCTTTATTCCTTAACGTCATCACTGCTTTGTGTTTCTAAAGTTATGGGAACAACTCAGTTTCCAGCTGCAGCTTGGGCTGGAAGAGGCAAGCCCAGATAAATGCAACAACTGCTGAGTATGAGGTGTGTGGGGATTAAATGAGCCTTCAAGTGCCCTGCCTGTCATTGATACACAGAAGGTATGCCACAAGCATTAATGTCCTCAACGTCTAGCATTAGAATCAATCTCTGGATTCCTTTTAGAGTTGTCTTTGAATTTTTTTGAGCTTATTTATTTATTTTGAGAGAGCGAGGGAGAGAGCACAAGCAGGGGAGGGGCCGAGAGGGAAGGAGAGGGAGAGGATCCCAAGCAGGCTCTGTCAATGCAGAACCTGACGTAGGGCTCGAACTCTCGAACCACAAGATCATGACCTGAACCGAAGTCAAAAGTCAGACACTTAACAGGCTGAGGCACCCAGGTGGCCCTATAGTTCTCTTTAAATGTACTCAACTCACTCTTTCATTCACATATAGATTCTTTCGCCAAATCCTCATTCATGGCTTACCGTGTGCCAAGCCCTGTGTTGGGCACGGGGACACGGGGGTGAACGATAAACCCCTGAACCTGTGGAGCCTCGTGTCAGTGGCATCCCAGAAATGGTCGCCCTCCTCGGTTGAATGAAGTCAGGAACCTGTATGAATGAGGGGGGGAGAGTCAGAAAAGGGTCCAAGTTAACTGAAAGACATCTTCACACCCCTCAACCCACTTCTCACTGTGGTCCAGACCTGGCCTGGATGCCACCCTTGAATCTGCGCCCAGAGACCAAGGTGACCGTGACGTTTTTTTTTTCCTCAGCTCTGGCTCAAATCCAGGGGAGGGATGCCGGAGGAATGGCTACTTAAAGACAAAGACAAAGAACAGAACAGTAACCGTAACGAAATAAAAGCCTTGAAGCTAAAAGAAAAACAAAATGTCATGATGTGTGCATTTTTTTTTCCCCCCTACAAAACCTATTTGTTCTGTGGTGGAGTATAGAGTCTGCATTTGATTTCTACAAGATATGCAGTAATGGGTTATGTACTCCAGGGAAAAACTATCCTTAAGGGAGCGGGAACGTGATGGATTCACTTCCTCGGTGAGGTTTATAATATGTGGCAGTTTTAGTGCGAGCAGGTATTTGGTCTATAAACTGGGAGAGCACGGCATTAGGGGCAGCTCGTTTCTAAATGGAGAAGGATGCGGCGCTCCCTCTCACCCTGGTTATTAGTCCTTCTGGGGATAAGCAGGAAGATTAAGTGTTTTCCTGGTGTTGTGTTTGCCTGTCACGGCAATGCGCACACGCCCCGCTGCCAGCACCTTTACACAGCCCCGCAGACCTGCTATTTTTGCTCATCGTGGGGCTCGGCTCTCATTCTGTGCTGAATGGAGTCGGGGTTATTTCGGCTCCTCGTTCAAATGCTCCCTCTCAATTAGATGCTCTACGACTCGCCGCTTGGCAATTAGACACCGGATCTCTTAGTCTGTGAACGTGTAGCTTCTTGGTCCCCGGAGGCCATTTCATGCGCTCCCTCCTCAAAGCCGGCTGTTCTGCTTGTTGCGGCTTAAATGGTGCTAAAGAGACACAGACCTGGAAGCCAGCTGGCTTCCCGGAGGGCCTCGGACCCCCTCTGGAGCCGCCGGGCTGCAGGAGACCCAGGGCTGGTCCTCAGGTGGGCGTGTGGGAACCAGACTCGTCAACTCCCAAAGTGACTTCATTCTACAGGCCCTGTTTGCATTAACTAATCTCCTAAGAGACCGGCTGGCCTGTTAGAAATATACTTGCCAAACAACGTATCTGTGTCAGCCTCTCCGTTTGTTCTCTTCACGCAACTGAAGTCTGTTTGGGAAACCAAATTATAGATCATGAGGGTTTGGGGCGAGGAGAGAACAGACTCCTACGCGGCTCATTGGAGAGTAAATGGAGACAAGTTTTCTGGAAGTCAGTGGTTTATTATGTGGGATCTTTACGTTGAACAGGCGTGATGAGTTTTTTATTTGTATCTCCTATCACCCCTTGAAATTTATTCAGCGGTGGAATCTGCCCCTGTCCCTGGCTGAAAACTTGGCTGGCGCCCTGACTTTTCTGATTACTCATGTGGAATAGATTGGCCTATGGTCAAAGTCCCAAACACGGGCTTGCCTCAGAGACGAAGAGTATACAGTCCAAGATACAAATCACACGTCACCCTTCATTCCGAGGTGACGCTTTTCCTCGCCTTCCCCCAGCTGACGTCTGTGGTTGATGGGCCACCCATCTTGCGGACAGTGGTTTCAGTCACCTTCTCTCATTCTTCTCTTCCCGTCAGTCTACTTGCTAATTGCATCTTCTGGCCTGTCAGAGGACGGACCATGGTGGAGGAAGAGGGTAGGAGGCTTGAGGTGAGGATCACCATGCACCCCTCCTCCCCCCATTGATGAGGGCCCCCAGCACAGCTCAGCCGGAGACATGCTGGTCACACCTACTTCCCCTTCCAAACTTGCAGCCCTTTCTGCCTAAACGATCCAAGGGAGGAAGAAGGCCCTCATTTTCGCCCTTTGAATATTTTGTTCAGGCACCTAACTTTAAGGTGGAACATCTGTTGCCATTAAGGTCCATGTATGTTAGTTCGTGGATGTCTCTCTATCTCCTCGGACTCAATGCCAGACCTGGAAGTGTTGTGTTCCTGAGTGCCAGTAAGCAGAGTGGGTGAGAACCTGGTTCTGGAGTCTGGGTTCCAAGTGCCTGGGTCAAAACTCACTTTTAAAAAAAAAAAATTTTTTTTAACGTTTTATTTATTTTTGAAACAGGGAGAGACAGAGCATGAACAGGGGAGGGTCAGAGAGAGGGAGACACAGAATCTGAAACATGCTCCAGGCTCTGAGCTGTCAGCACAGAGCCCGATGCGGGGCTTGAACTCATGGACCGCGAGATCATGACCTGAGCTGAAGTCGGCAGCTTAACCGACTGAGCCACCCAGGCGCCCCTCAAAACTCACTTTTAACATCCGTTGAAAGCCTTAAAGGTGTTTGTAACACTAGCAGGTGCTTATTTAGCACCTACTATATCCTAGAGACTGTTCCAAGCGCTTTGTCTGTACTAACAAGTTTCATTTCTCAACAATCCTGAGTTTTATATTATTATCTCCACTTTGCAGATAAGGAAACTGAAACAAGAAAGGCTCAACAACTTGCCTCAAGTCACACTGCTAGAGAGTGATAAATCTAGAATTCAGCCCAAACAGTCTGACTCCAGAACCCACACTATTTTATTTCTTCTCTTCTCTTCTCTTCTCTTCTCTTCTCTTCTCTTCTCTTCTCTTCTCTTCTCTTCCCTTCCCTTCCCTTCCCTTCCCTTCCCTTCCCTTCCCTTCCCCTCCCCTCCCCTCCCCTCCCCTCCCCTCCCCTCCCCTCCCCTCCTCTCCTCTCCTCTCCTATTTTAGAGAGGGGTGGAAGGGCAGGAGTGGGGGAGAGAGAATCTTAAGCAGGCTCCACACCCAGCACAGAGCCCAATGCAGGGCTCGATCCCACGACGCTGGGATCATGACTGAGCTGAAATCGGGAGTCAGACACTGAACTGAGCCCCCAGGACCCACACTCTTAATTGCTCTGCTTACCAGTGCTCATGAACACAACAATTCCAGTTCCAGGAATTTAGTCTGAGCAAATAGGTAGACACACACAAAAATAGAGCTGGATCTTAATTGCAATATCGCTAATAACTTGAAGACGTTGGATAAAACTCTTGTATGTGATAGCAGGAGATTGATTAAATAATCAACGGTATGCTAATATGTTAAAATCCCAAGACTTTAAACATGTATTTTAGAGGAATATTCACACATAAAAAACACAAAAGTGAACTAGTATTTGAGGAAATGCAAGTGAAAGTAAAAACAAGGTACAATTTCTGAACCCTCAGAGTGGAAAAGTGAAAGAGGAACATAGCATTTAGTGCTGGTAAGGCTGCAGGGACAGGCACATTCCTACATGGCCAGGAAGAGTTGGGATTTTTACAAACTCTTTGCAAAGGAATTTGACGAAAACTTCTAAAATGTTCCAAATTAGAAGTGTGCAACCCTTGACCAGCAGTTTTATTTATGAGAATCTATTGTATAGGCAGTAAAGCACGTAGGTAAGACAAAAATCTGGGAATAATTGAATGTCTGTCAATAGGACGAGGGATGGCAATTACGGTATATCCATGCTCTGTTCTACTAATGTGGTTCTAATATAAGGAATTAGGCCTTGATTTATTGACCTGGAGGAATATCTGTGATGTGTTGCATGCAAAAAGTTTTTTTTCATAATAATATATAGGGCAAGAGCCCATTTTGTAAAGAAAAGCTAGAATCTCTGTATATGTGTGTGAACGTTTCTGTGAGGTAGAGGAAGATCTAGGTGGTTACAAAACAGGATATTAACTTTGGCTACCTCAGATGGACAGCATAAGGGGCATGTGTGTGTGTGTGTGTTTGTGTGTGTGTGTGTACCTTTATGAGTCTTTGGATTGTTTTGTTGGTCGCAGTTAGCATTTATATTTAGAAACTATCATTTTTTATCAAAGACACAAATATTAACTGGTACAAAAGACACTTACGATCTATTGTCACATGGAAAGAAGAAGTATGTAAATCCATTTTAGAAAACGCTCTAAAATTACATATAGATACATGTATCTGTGTATTTGTTTCTGAGGGTGCAGAGAAAAAGACTGGAAGGATTATAAAGTTCAAAATGTTAATAATGATTATTTCTGACTCTTGGGATTTTTATTGTCTTTGATCTGTTTGTGTTTTCTGAATATTAAAGCAATTAGCATATATTAATTTTATAAAGAAAAATGTGTTAGAAGTAAAATGAAGAACTGATTTGTAAGGAAAGATAAAGAGTTAGAGTTGAGTTTGAAGTGAATTTTGGGGGGAGGACGACTGGCAAAATGGGAGCAGAGCAAAAAGCCAAATGACCTTTTACGGGTGGCACTGAACCGGTGAGTGCCTGAAAACACTTTCTCCATTAGAGGGCGACATCTCCTGCACTGTTAGCCAACAACCTTCCAGTCATACTAGACGACCCAGAAAGATTAGAGAGAGACCCACTTTGGTGATTCCTTTTGTTTCATAGAGGCAACATTTTCCATCTAAAATGCTCTGGTTTATTCCAGAAAAAGAAGGGGGAAGATAAAGCATTCGGACTCGAAGTGTAACAAGAAATGACAGTGAATCCAGGAAGACGTGGTTGCAGGACATGAACAGAGTACAGAGCTGGATGCGGTAGGGTTGATGACTCACAGAGTCATGCAGGACGTGGCATGGCTTAGTGTGCTATGACCATTAAGCCCTTGAACATATCCGTTGAGAACGTCTGAGACTAAAGTACATGTTTTGCTTACGAATCGGACTTAGCTCTTTCATGTGTTTGTGCCATTCGTCACTCGCCCCTTGCAAAACTTTGTAAGGTACGTTTGTGGGGAGTGGGAGGGTTACTTAAAACTTTCCTCAGACCCTCATCGTATCAGGAGGATGGGTGGTTTCGGAAAAATAAATCCTTTTCATTTCTCGCTCATCTACATAATATCCAAACCCAAGCTTCAGTTACACAGAACCTCAGATCTGGTATGTTTTCAGGATAAGGATAGTACATGGAGAAGAAAGAAGTAGGACAATTATTATAAAATTAGAGAAATACATTTAAAGACAGCTAAAATCCTAAGCTTTGCCACTGAAAATTATGGCTGAAGTAAATCCTCATCGATTGGACCATATCATAAAACTGAAGCCGTGAGAGACCAAAGACCAGAGTTCTTGCTTTTGTAGAAGGAATTGCATTCAGGAAGAGGGCTGTAGTGTGAATGAGGAATAGATCGCAATTTATTTTTTAGTGTCTGCGGTGTCAGTTGTATGGTGTGAGCTCCATTGTTGTGGGGAATGTCAATGGCCCCCTAATTGGTCCAGCATAACCAGGAGGTGAAGAGTTTTGGGTAGGGGCTATAGTATCACTTATTGCCGCTGTGGAATGGTGGTATTCCCTGGAAGGCTGAGTCCATGGTGAAATGAAATGCCTTCTCTTTTTTATGTCCCTTTTCGTCTGATATTTTCAGTTGTTAAATCAAGGTTGAAACAGACCAAAATAAAAACCCGAAAATAAGAGCCTCAAGTTAAACCTCTGTTTGGCCAATGCCAAATAGAATTGAAAACCCAGGCTTTGGGCTTTTCAATGTCAATTAGAGCTAGTTCTATGATTTTTCTAATTAGCCACTTTTGGAGAAATTCATGACACGAAATCAAAAAGTAATCCTAAACCTGGAGGCTGATTTTTTTTTAAGTTTATTTATTTATTTTGAGCAAGAGAAAGAGCAGGAAAGGGGCAGAGAAAGAGAGGGAAAGAGAGATCCCAAGCAGGGATCCCAAGCAGTGCAGAGCGGGACTCGGGGCCTTATCTTCTGAAAGGGAGCTGAAATCGAGTCAGTTGCTTAACCGACAGAGCCACCCAGGGGCCCCCTAGAGGCTAGTTTTCAAGGAACGCTTCCTTGTTAATACTTTTTACTTCCCTTCTGTTTCAGAGGATTAGATGTGTTATGTCACAAAGTCACTCCACTGCCTCTTCTCCTTAGCTCACCCTTACCTAAGCCACTGATTTCTATCTCTGGCCTCTTTCTGTCCACTAGAGCCTTTTTCTCTGCCCATAAATGCCCTCTAGTCTACTTCATCCTTTAGGACCAACCATCCAGCCAACCCCGAAAACCCTCCCTCAAGCTCCCCACTTTTTCGCTCCTTTCTGTAAGCCTGAATTCTCTGGAAGTGTAGTCTGGATGTTTCTCTTCCATTGTTTTACTTCTTATTCTCTCTTCAATCATTTCCAAACTAGCTCTCACATTCATCTCTATCAAAGGTGAAAATGACCCCAGATGGCCAAATTCTCCTCTTCCCCAAGCTTCAAGCCATGTGACATTTCATCTTTCTTGAAATTCTTCTTCCTTGGCTTTTACAATACCAATCCTGCTGTTCTCTCTCAGCCCTTATTGGCTCATTCTCAGTCTGCCTGCCCTTAGAATCTGGTGTTTTCCAGATTCTGCCCTTTCTCTTCTCTGGTTTTGGGCTAATGAAGTGACATTTATTCACTTCAGATACCGTGATAAAACCCAGGGACACAAGATGACACAAAGTCACCACTTACTAGGAATCCTTGGACATACTATCTAACATTTCCTCGTCTCCGTTTGGTCATGCAAAAACAAGCATCGTAAATATCTGAGGTCGGGATCTGCATTCCCAACTCTCTACTATACATTCTAAGCTGCCAGCTCAACATGACCAAAAGCAAATGATTCAGCCCCCTTTCCCTCACCCCATCTTTTCCTCCCTCAATAGCCCCTTCCATGCTTCATGGAAAGAACATTCCTCTAGCTTAGACAAAAGCTAGAAATTTGGGAATCCTTCTCTGTCTCCCTTTCTTTCAAGCTCCCCTTCCAGTGAATCTCCCAAGTCTGTTACTTGTCCATCAGAAATATTACTTTGATACCCACTACTTCACTGTTTGGCTGAGCCTCCTCATTTCCCACCTGCCAAATACTGCAAGAGTTTTTCTTTCTTCCAAGTTCTACATCAACCCCCAAATTCACCCCCCACAATGATGCCAGAGTGACTATTTAAAAATGCACATTTGATTACATCTTATCTGCTCTAAAAGACTTCCATGGTGCCCTAATGTCCAAAGGGTGAAGTCTAGAGCATTTGTAAGGCCTTTTCTATTTTGTCCCCAGCCTCCTTCTACTGTCTTATCTTGTCTCCTTCCACACCCTGTCATTCTCATTTTAGCCACATGTACTATGGGATGTTCTCTGAACGGGATGAGGTCTCTGTGTCTTCGTTTATGCTGTTCCTTCTCCTGAAGGTGCTTGTCTCTGATTCCTCTGCATCGCAACATCCTCCTGGATTTCAAAACCTGGCTCAAACTCTCCCTCTTCCTGAGGTTCTCTTTCACCCTTCTCAGGAAGAATAAAGCACTTCCTGTTTTCTCACATGCTCACAGAACCTTGTTCCTCCTTCTTTTTGTGGCATTAGAAGGTTGCATTCATAGATATTTAAGAGTTACCTTATCTGCTTGTGGAGTTAGGACTTCCTCTCAGATATTTCACCACCCCGGTAGCTTATCAGGGTCCTGGGGCAAGCACTCAACAAACTTAGGTTCCATAAAGAGAGGAAGAAGCCTGCAGAATGCCCCAGGTCCAGGGTTGTATGGCAAAGCCGGTCTTGTGTTCATTAATTAATGCATTAATTAAGGCAATATTTATTCCTGGTTCCAACATATCCCAGATGATTCACCACTGCAACTAATTCTGAACTCTGGGACCATCAGAGTCTAAGGAGCAGAGCCACAAAGAGAACCTTTTGTCCACATGGGACCAGCACGGTCACCTCTACAACCTATGGATGGTATCTGAGCCTAGCCAGATTTCTCACTCTGAGGATTTATACCTAGCCAGAACTACTGAGCCCTTCTCTTCCCAAGTTGAGTTCCTGAGGCTCAAACTCAAGAAGCTAGTTCTCCTTCATCACTGTTTTTAGATCCCCCAGAGCAATAGTAGAGGATCTTAATTGTTTCTTTTAAATAGAAACTTTATTAGCTTTAAAAAATTATAATAGTAATACATAACTAATATTTTTATTGGGGTAAAATTTATATATAGCATTTTTAATGGCATTCACTGTATATATATGTACAGGTGTACAACATTGTAATTAGACGTCTGTATACACTACAAAATGATCACCACTGAAAGTCTAGTTACCATCCATCACCATACAATTGACCCCCTTCACCCATTTTGTCCATCTCCCGACCCTCTTTCCATCTGGGAGCTACCAATCTGTTCTCTGTATCTATGAGTTGTTTTTGTGATGTTTTGCTTGTTCATTTGTTTTATTTATTTATTTATTTGGATTCCACGTACAAGTGAAATCACACGATATTTTTCTTTTCTGACTCATTTCATCTAGCACAATGGTCTATGTTGTTGCAAAGGGCAAAATTTCAGTTTCATTCTTCTTTATGGCTGAGTAGTATTCCGTCGTGCGTGTGTATGAGTGTCTATATATAATATAATTATTTTATATGTATAATGCACAGACACACATACCACATCCTCTTTATATGTTCGGTTAACACTTGGGTTGTTTCCATATCTTGCCTATTGTAAATAATGCTGCGATAAACAGAGGGGTGCCTATATCTTTTCAAATTATGTTTTTGTATACTTTGGATAAATACCCAGAAGTGGAATAGCTGGATCCCATGGTAGATTTATTTTATTTTTTATTTTTGAGGCAAATCATTTATTTTATTATTTTTTTGGTAGATTTCTTCTGAATTTTTTGAGGAATCTCTATGTTGTCCATAGTGGCTGTGCCAACTTACATTCCCACCAATCTATTCAGGTTCTCTGCTCATTTTAAAAATTGTGACTTTTTTTTATCATTGAGTTGTATGAATTCTTTATATATTTTGGATATTAACCCCTTATTGGATATATGCTTTGCAAGTATGTTCTCCCATTCAGCAGGTTGTTCTTTTTTTTTTTTTTTTTTTTTTTATGATGGTGTCCTTTGCCATGTAGAAGCTTTTAAGTTTGACGTAGTCCCACTTGTTTATTTTTGCTTTTGTTTCCCTTGCCTTTGGAATCAGGTCCATAAACACAATGCTAAGACCAATGTCATGGCGCTTATTGCCTATGTTTTCTTTTAGGAATTTTACAGTTTCAGTCGCAGATTTGGGTCTCTGATCCATTTTGAGTTAATTTTTGTGTATGGTGTAAAATTGGAGTCTAGTTTCATTCCTTTGCCTGACTTTCCAGGTTTTTCAGCACCGCTTATTGAAGAGACTTTCTCCATTGTACGTTCTTGACTCCTCCATCATGAGCTAATTGTCTATATCTGCATGGGCTTATTTCTGGGCCTCAATTCTGTTCCATTGATCTGTGTGTCTACTTTATGCTAATACCATACTGTTTTGAACACGATAGCCTTGTAGTACGGTTTGAAATCAGAGAGTAGGATACCCACAGCTTTGTTCTTCTTTCTCAAGATTGTTTCAGCTTTTGGGGATCTCTTGTGGTTCTGTACAAATTTTAGAATTATTTTTTCTAGTTCTGTGAAAAATGCCACTGAAATTTTGATAGAGGTCACATTGAATCTGTAGATTGCTTTGTGTAGTATTAAAGAAAAAAAATAATCTGTGTGGGGTTAATTGTAAATTGCTTGCTCCCAAGCACAAAAGTAAGTTTAAATCACTCACTGTATTCCTAAGTAATAAAGAAGCTTCCCCGCAGAAACAGCAACGTCGTGAATCCAGATGGGCGATGCCTTTTTCTGTGGGTGCCCAGATGTGTGTGTGTGATGAGCCCTCAGGAGAGCCACATCGATGCTCCCCAGGGCTTTAGGGTGCTTAAAAACAAGTGGGCAATTACCCTCAGACCCATACACAGCCCAGCCTGTCTGGCGTCAACAATAATACTCTTTCCACAAAAAATTTCTTTCTGCCACATTCCTACTTTCAAGAGCAGGCAGTCACAGCTGCGGCCAGTATGCCATTTCTTTTCACTTGTTTTTAATAACTCCTCTTGAGTTAGTTTGTGAAAAGTTTCTCAACTGAGATTTTTCTTTCTGTCTGTCTTCTAAAGTGTTTATTACTAGAAGATTCAACTTTCAGATTCTCTGAAGAACATTCCTTCCTAGGAAAGGTAAGAGGTTAAAGAAGTTGAAGCTAAAATTGGTTTCTTTTTTGGCTCTGTAAAAGGGATTGGCAGCCATGGCGATGGTCAGAAGCAATAACTTAACCAATGGCTTCAGAAATGAGCTCTTCACTGTGATTTAAAAGTGCTCTCCATGAATCCTATTTTATAATTACCGCCTGGTTCTCCTGGAGCACCTTTAAAGCTTAAGGGTCTACCAGTTTCATTCCTCAGGTGAACCTTCTGGTTAACTGTGTCCAGTTTGATGCCTTGCACTCGATTCTTACCCTACGGTCTCATTGCTGATGACTATCTACTTATACCTGCCAGCCTTCAGAAATCTCAATGATTAAGAATTATAATACTGTGTTTTCATCTGGATTCATTTTCATCTGAGGAAACCAAAGTGTCTCTTCTTAGTAATTTTCAATATCCCTAGAGGAATTTGGTTGTGCATGTTGGAAGCAAATAGAGTTAGAATGGTGGTAATTGAACTCCTTGAGGTCATTCTGAGTCACCAGCAATTGGGAGAAGAGTCTGGAGATCTGAGTGGCCAGGTTGCTTTGTTAAGATGAACTTTGGCCATCACATCTAAACCTAAACCTGTCATCAGATAGCCTCACCTGGTCCTGGCCTCTGTGAGTGGGAAATGCTCTGTGTACATGCAGTGTGTTCCTGTACAAATACAGGAAATTCTCCAGCCTGTAGTTAGTAGTTCTTATCTCTAAAATGCAGACAGCACAGGAGGGAAAGACCCATACTTGGTCCACAAACTTCCAATCATTCTTGGAGATTTTCACCCTCTTTACTAAACAACAGGACCCACCAAGATTTGCAGAACAATCTATGGTTAACATGTGGAATTCAGAATGTTATCAATTCTACTTTTCCTAAGAGAGTCTGCTGTCAGTGAGGCTGCATGCATTACTGAAATGAAAAAATGGGCAGGGGGAAGGAGGGGGACAGTGCTGGTTTAGAGTCTAATTAATGTTGCCCCTGATTTCTGTAATTAGCAGCAAATTTCTATTCTTTAGTAAAGATGGTAAGAGTCTACCACATTGATTGCTTCTGGAGCTGGGTGGTGGTAATGGGGGTGGGGGAAGAAGAGTGATTATGCCAATACATGCCTCCCCATGACTGGTCAGGTAAAACAGGCACCTGCTGCTTGGGATGAATATAGGAGCTGAGGAAATGAACAGAAGTAGATGCCTTCTCCGAAACCAGAAAAAAACAGACTAGAGGCCATGGGCAGAACTTGTTTCTAATATCTTTGCTGTGATACTCAGAGGTAACTGGACCAACATAAACGACGAGACAGTAATCTGATCATCTCGGCGGTCAGGATAGTATGTATTTGGGGGGACTTGGTTCCATTTTCAGTGCCCTGAGGATCTCCAAAATTGTTCAGCTAAGTTTAAGTTGTCCTTTTAATTATCTCTTTACCATCGCTACTCCATTACTGCCTCTGAATGATGGCTTTGTGCATTTTTCACTTAAGGGTAATGAACTTCTCTCTTAATCTAGTCCCATCATTCAACTTGGTTCCAAGGAGGTTCTTCACAGACAATTTCCATTTTAATCAGAAGTGAATAGGACTGTTGCCTTTAAAGTGGACCATTTGTGGGTTTACCAGGAATTTTATCAACTTTGATCTTTATTCAATTTAACTTTCTGCCAGAGCTTCCAGTAAAGTTCTTTCAAGGCTACAGAAAGCAGAGCTCAGAGCTCAGGGTGTAGGCAGTTCCCTTGCACTCTCTGTGCCGATGTACATGCTTCATCAGAATGAGGTCATTTGTTTTTATGAATCCCCCACGTGGGAGAGGTGGGGAAGGTAAGAGAAGAGAATGTGTAGACATAGACTGTGATACTGGTATCAGCCTAGTGACAGTGGGAGCTGGAAACTTTCTTTTGGAAGAGCCTGGAGCAAGGGCTCAACACGACTCTAGTTTAGACTCCTTTGTGCCAGCAAGGTCATCTCAAATGGACACCACCTTCCCCAGTGTTGGAGTCTCAAAAGCCCTGATGCTGGCCTGGGCTGAATGTGATGGGCGATGCGGTGCCGTAACCGTGTGGGCAGGTCCAGGCACTCACCAACCATGCTGCAGCAGGAGGCACGTGGGGAGTATCCCAGTGGCATCAGCAGCTGGGGTCGGTGGGTTGGGCAGCTGGCAGTCTTCTGGTACCCAGGTTGTGCAGGCGACAGCCTAGGCTTTTGTAGCTTCCAGATGACTTCTCTGGCCTTTGAGGTGGAACAGTTTAGGATGCCTGTGACTCCCTCTGTGTTTGATGATGCCCCCTGCTCTCTGTCCAGGAGCACTCCCTCGTCCTGCCCTCTGATGGTCGTCTTCTACACATGGACAGGAATCTTTTGGGATGTTAAGGCTTCCCTAAGCTCCTACTCTTTTTCTTTCCTTCTTTCTTCCTTTTTTTTAAAACCACCTATTGAGGCACAGGTTTCAAATTTCAAGTGTACCATTTCATAAATTTTTACATATGCTTTTACCTGGGAAACTGTCACCTTAATCAGGATAATGAACATGGCCTTCACCCTAAAAGTTTTATGGTGCTCCTTGGTAATCCCTTTTTTGTCACCATTTCTAGACAATCACTGTGACTATAGATTACTTTGTAATTTTGGATTTCAGGTATGTGGAACCATCTTTTTCTTTTGTGTAATTTATTTTTTTTAGCATAACTATTTTAAGATTCACTCATGTTGCATGTGTCACTAATTCATTTATTTTTATTGCTTAGTAGTAATGCATTATATGGGAATAACACAATTTGTTAATCTATTGGGCAATCATCCCTTTAGTTTATAAAATTATAAGGTGTTAGAGCTGTGAGGGGCTTTACAGATCACTTAATCTAAGGAAATCATTGTAGAGATTAGATCATTGAAGCCAGAGCACTACTTAAGGATTTCCTTGGAGATTATTTAAAATTCAGATTCATGCCTCGATCTGCTATTCAATTCCAGTGATGGTTTGGACCCAAGATTCTGCACTTTTAACAGTATCCTCTGGTGATTCTAATCCAAATATGTGGTCTACTATGCTTAAGACACAGAGCCAACTGATTTAAATGATTTGTTCAAGGTCATAGAAGGTTAGGAGCAGGGGCTGGATTTTAAATTCACAGTGTTTAGTTTTTTAAGTTCCAGCCCCTTCCATTATACCATGCCAACACCCAATAACATCTGACACTTGAAAGCGTGACTCTGCTGGCATGAATCATTTTGTTTTCTAATGAAAGAGCACACCACAGCCCTGGGAGTCTGAGCTATTCTCATCTATTTCCAGAAGAGAGCGTGGATAACAAGGCTTTTCTTTTCTTTCTTTCTCTCCTTCCTTCCTTCCTTCCTTCCTTCCTTCCTTCCTTCCCTCCCTCCCTTTCTCTCCCTCCCTTCTTTCCTACCTTCCTTCCTCTCTCTCTTCCCTTTCTTTCTTCCTTTTTTTTCCCCTTGTCATCAAAGTTGCAAATATAAAATGAGACAACCATGGCATGGAAAATTATTTTACTTCAATAAAAAGACAAGGCCCCCTAGAGAAATTTCTTGACTTCATTACATTTTAATACAACCTTGTCCGTAGGTGTTTTTACTTATTTGCTTCTGGTGTCTGATTTTGTGACTCAGCACTTTTTCTTAGTGACAGTCCCCAAACTGTAGCAATAACATGGGGCTGAGTACCACATGCAGAGTCAAAGATGCTGAGAATTTAACCAGAACTGAAGAGACTTTGATCTTGGAAACAACAGCCACACCAAAACAATGTCATGCAAGCAATCTTATTCCCTACCTCTTTCTCTTGGTCATGTTAGGGAGTAAGCCATAAGGCCTCACTTGGTACATTTTTCACTTTGGTTATTCTAATTTCGGTGACCTTGGCGCTGCCTTCCTCTGAACTCTGAAAATTTGAACTCAGACAGAAAAGCCTGAACCCTGACTTGGTCCCTAGTGGCTGGAAATGTTGCGTCTGTAGCACAAAGCTAGCTAAGCAAAGATATCAAGATCGTGAAAAAACCAGCAATGACATATCAGTTGAAAGAAAAGGAGAGCATGAGTCGAACTCAATCTGTCAGAAAAATTTAATTCATTTCTGATAGCGTTGGCATTTTCCTAACAATACTCTCATGATGAATTGGGTAATTCAAATGTGCTTGCTACTTTTGAAGCCCCAGAATGAGAACCGGCTTTATCCGCAATGAGATGAAATAAGAAAGGGGCTTTGAGAACTCCAAACTTCCTTGGGCAGAATTGTGAGACGGCGCAGTGTTCCCAGGCCCCTCAGATGCCCTTCCTGCTCTTCTAGAACCTTTTCCTGCCCCGTCTTTACCAGATATGGGAATTCATGGTTTTCCTTACTGATAGTGTGAGTTACACCCAGTCTTCAGTATCTGTGCCATCTACATTTACATTTTAATATGAATTGTGGGCATGAAGGGCTTTGTCTTTGAGTCACAAGGCTTGGTAATGAGACAGAAGATTGGTAATTACACAGAAGTTCTAATATGTGCTCGTCTATTTATCACTTGTGAGCCTCTAGGCAAGTCATTTAACCTTTATAAGCCTGTTTCCTTATCTGTAAAATGGTAATGATGATAATCTGCACATTTGTGAGTGGCTGTAGGGATTAGAGATAATATATATATATATATATATATATATATATATATATATATATATGTATATATATATATATATATGGTACCTAGTCCATAAATGGTAATTAAAGGAATATCAGATATACAAGTGTCAGCCATGCGGGGCATGAAAACTTTGGACTTTCTTTTCCTTTCAACAAGGGGACCTTTTCAGAACCGCCGCAACTGGATCATCAGAATGAAGGGTGATAGTCACTTACTCAGTTAAGGTGGCTCCATGGGCTACTACTGCTGTATGTCCACCTAATTTGTCTACATGTTCATTATGATCATGGAGCTGGGGTTTTGGAACATTTGTGAGAGTCGTAAAGCCAACTGCGTGAGTGTTGAACCGAGAAGGGACTCCAGCATATTTGTGAGCTTAGCTATTTCAGTGTTGCTGCATTTGAAATACAATTATAGTATACTTGCATATACAGAATGACAAGTGATTTCCACAATCTGACAAAGAAATACATCTCATTACTTTACGGTCACACTTTTGTGATAGTACAATTTTATTTTGCTGAAATGTATATCTGTATTTATGCACATGTACATGCTCCTCGATGGCCTATTTCTATATCCAACCCAAAATAAATACAATAAAAACTGTCTCTTTACAATCCGGTTAGTTATTTCTTGCATGTGTTATGACAGAAGCATTCACTGTGATTTCTGTTCTTGGGTAATGAGAAGCTGTGATAGACATTAACAGAAGAGGCTTCGAGTGGAAAGTTCCCCCAGATTTTCTCACCGCCTCCCTCCAAATTTTATATGCTGCGATGTTTTTAGTCTTATTCTTATAATGTCTGGGTGGAGATGTTGAGAAAGAAGAGATGAAGTGCTGGAATCTAAAAATGAGTAAACAACTGTCAAGAGAAATTCTGAAGTGTCCTAAAGCGTGGAGAAGGCTTAAAGAATTCGTTCTCGGCACCATGGCCTGTAATCGGTAATTAGTAACCTATTGAAATGGTATTCGTGAAACACCTAAATTATGGATAAAGACCATTGAGATTGCATTAAACCAGTGGGAAAACATTCTGCAATATAGAACCTAGAATAGATTTCTGTCTCTGGGAGTAGGTAGCTCGCCTGGAGCCAAACGGTTCTTGGAAACCAATAACCTAATTAGCCCCAGGAGCCTGGGTTCTCTAGACTTAGTAGAGTGGTACAGTTGCTAGAACATCTGCCCATGGGCATCCACCTTAGTGGAGAGATCTTTTTTTTTTTTTTTTTTTGTAGGCTTTAAAGCTCTGAAGATTCAGAAAGCAGCTCTCTAAGCACTGAGCAACCATTTATCAATATTACGGTTGGACTCATTGCTCTCCCTGCCCTGGAGCTTTTGCCGAAGTCTCCTTCCAATCAGTCAGCTCACGCTTTAATCCAGTTAATACCACTGAGCACTGGAGACCCTTTCCTGCCGTAGCTTTTCCTCAGTCCAAGGCGAAAGGAGAAATGTTTAGATTCACAAGAGGTCTGTGTTTTCCAGCATACTGAAGCAATATCAGACATATGTGAAAAAAAGGAAGCAGATTGTTTTCTTTCTTTTGGACAGATGTGAGAAATCTGTACAGTTTCTCAAACTCAGGTGAAGGTAAACTAGGCCTGTGTCTGCTGCATGGCTCGCCTGACTGCCAGATATGTTAAGGAAGTTAGTTGATGATGACAATCAGGTACGTTGGCATTTTCCCATTTCCAGAAGTGCTCAGTTTGGGCGGATAATGGGTATGACATGCAGGGTTTGTAAGACAAGGCCCCAATAAAACTCAGATTAGAGGTTGTCTTTGCTACTACCTCTCAGTCTCTTTTCCTGTCAATCAGAATTTGTATGGAAATTAATGGTGGCCTGCATTATGCCAGTGACATGTGATAGAGGTAAAAGGATGGATTCAAGGATATTAAAAAGGTAGGTCTCAAGAGGATTTGGTGACTATGTTAGTTCTCTGGGCTGTCGCCATAAGTCTGGTGGCTTAAAACTACAGAAATTTATTCTCACGGATCTGGCGACCAGAAGTCTGAAATCATGTTGTTGGCAAGACATCATTCCCTCCAATGGCTGTAGGCAAAAATCTTTTCCAGCCTCTCAGCTTCTAGGGACTCCTGGCATTCCTTGGCTTGTGGCTGCATCACTCCAATCTCTGTCCTGTCTTTGCACGGCCTCCTCCTCTTTCCCTGTCTTCTGTGTCACATCTCTGTCTGCCTCTCTCTTATAAGGATACTTGTCATTGGATTTAGGGACCATACAGATAATCCAGGATAAACTCATGTCAAGTTCCTTAGCTTAATTGTATCTACAGAGACCCTTTTTCCAGATAAGGCCACATTCACATGTCTGGAGATTAAGCCATGGGCGTATCTTTTTGGAGGCCACCATTCAGCACACCACAGTGACCACCTAAATATGTTATTTTTTTTGACTGAGAAGGTGCCAGTGAGGATGAATCCCAGTACCTGGTCTGGACAGATGGGAAGATTGTGGTGGCAAACACCTAGGGAGAGAACATCAGAAGAGATGCTGCTTTTGTCATTTAGTTTTGGATACTGAGTTTAAAGTAGGGAATAGAGAAAGTGGATGCTTGACTTCATCATTTTGCCTCTTATTGACGTAGTCTTGAGATTTCCAATAATGCCATCAGTGCTATTCATTTAGCAGTCATGAAAGTAGATAAAAGACTAAAGCATTCCCAAATTGGGCATTAGATTATTATATCATCTTTGTGAAACTTTACTTTAAAAATACTTCAGGATAAGTAGTATGATATGTGAATGAAATTAATTTTTCATTTATGTCCTAGTGGTAGTTAGTTAGCATTTGCAGTATCCTGATCAGCCATCCATGCTCCAGCCCTGAATACCAAGCTCTTCAAATATTGCTGTGGAAATCTGCACATGAGGATTTGCTAATTAGCATAAGAAACATAAGAAATAATTTTTCACTGCCGAAATGGGTAATGTTTAACTTATATTTGACCCTTGAGTCCAGCCACTCCTGCATGAAAATTTGTGGGAATCTGGCGAGCCCAGCTACCCAAATCCTTTGGAGAAGCCCTCAGGTGTTGAGCTCATTTAGTCCTGGGTCCCCCCAACAGAGCGCTGTTGGCTAATCAGAATGGTGCTATTCTCACCATTAGAATATTATGGCATTCACCTTGGAGTAAACCTTTCATGCAAAATGTCTGTTGGTGTGTCTGAAGACAAAGAGTGGAACTTCCCCAAACTTAGCAGTTGAGGTTGACTGTTCTTGTGCCTATTTGCCAACAAATGTTTGAGTGTTTGGCAGAATTTAGTTTTAAGACTTTCATCTTAGCCTACCACTTTTTAAGGAGTATATGGGAAAGCTGAGGTAGAGTCATCCAGTTCTAATCCCCAGAGGCTATAGATTAAAAATTCTATTTAACAAAAGTCTCCAGCATTTGTTGAATGAACACATTAGCTCGGGTAACTTTACAACAGAATCCTTGGCCTTTGAGCCTAAATCCCTGCAAAGACTGTTGACAATACACTCACCAGGCATCCAAAAAAAAAGAGAGAGAGGGAGAGAGGGAGAGAGAGGGCACCTACAGACTTGGGTAAAAAGGTGGGCTGGGTGATTTCTTCATTCATAATCTGATGACAGTGGTCTGTCTGAAAGCAAGTGTATAGTCACTCCATGAATCATAGAACTCAGCGACTTCTCTGATTGGAGAGGTTGGATCCTCTGAGAGAAAGTCACAGATTTAAAAATGTATTCATAATGGAGTGGAGGGCTATGCATACAGCAGTGTCAGTGTTGGAGGCATGTGTATATATACATATATGTAATACATATAAACGTATATGTATATGTTCTATTTTTGTGAATATGTGAATACACACACACACACACACACACACACACACATATATATATGCATTAATCTCCTTGCATTCACAAATAAAGTGAGCGGTGCACCCATTTCTGGGATTCTTTGGCCTTAGCAAGATCTTCTGTATGTGTATATATATATACACACACACATATATATATATAGTATATATATTTATATATATATATATATACATACATATACACACATATATATAGTGTGTGTATATATATATATATATATATATATATATATATACTACAGACACACACACACACACACACACACACACACACCTGAATGAGAGGAGATGGTCTTTCTAGTGGTTTATAACTAATGTGTCAAAATTGGAGGACAAATGAATGATTGCTATTAGATATTTGCTTCTATAAATGAATAGTATTCTTGATGATTCAAGTAATAGTTATTACTAGAAAAATAAGACCTTTCCGAATTTCATTTATTAAACATATGATTTGAAGGAGTTAACAATTTAGAAACAACACAAAGGAACAGTTCTAGTGATTGAACAATGCTGTTGGCTTTGTATCATAAAGTCACCACTGGGTTCATAATCCTGAAGGGGTCCACAATTACAAGCAGCAGAAGGAATTTATTGAAAGGAGAGCATGGAAGTATTATAAATGTACTTAAGAGTAAAAATCTCTAAAACACTTTTATGTTTCTGAGAGTAAATTTTGCAGAGGAAAAAGGAAGTGGCTTGCATAAATGAGAGAAATGTGTCAGTTTGGGGAAGAATGCAAGTGAAGGATGTGAAATACTAACTACTTACTTATAACTTTTAGCTATATTTTATTTTCTCCCTATTTTTGGTGAAGGAATGAATGACTAGGGAGAAACAGGAAATCTGCTGAGACTTTTCTTGGAATCATCTTTCTAAAGGAATGTATGCAAAAACTGAAGAGTAATCATTTGGAATTGAGATGCCTCTTGACGTAAGAGCCATCGAGTGTCACGTTCCTCCCCAAGTCGTAGGTCTGAAACTGAAAATTGCAAGAGGCTGTTGGCCAGAGATCTTACTCTGATGAAGAGAAGAGGGCAAGGTAGGGTACTGACCTAGGGAGAAATCTCCATTCTTCTCTTGGAATCATGGACTCATAGGACTTAGCGGCAGAGCTCCCTTAGAGGCCACCTGATTCTGTCCCCTCAGCCATAGTGCACACGGTGGTCATCCTGGCCTGCCTCCACGTGACGAGGTATTTACAGTTCCCAGTGCTCTAATTGTTACACTGCTTTCTCTCATGCTGAGTCCAACTACCTCCTTTTAGATATGATGGGTTCTGGTTCCGTCCTCTGGAATACATGAAATGAGTCTCCCCCCTCTTTGGCCTGACAACCCTTCAAATACTCAAGGATAGCTGCCATCTCCCTGCCTTGTCTTGAAATCATTAGATAATCAAGGACAGTTGTCCACGTGTGAAGTTTGGGATGGCAGGGACATTCTGGGGAGTGTCACACAAGCCCTATGCAGATGTTGTAGGGGAAGCAATCTGACAATCAACATAAGAGGCTCTACAATAGATTGATTTTTCCTCATCGCCAGTTTGGTCAAAGGACTTAAGAAAAAGAATTCCTATGCTCTTTTGAATGTTTTGTTCTTAAGTGAAAGCTGACTAAAGTCTGGGAGTCATTAAATGAGATGCGAGTTTTAAATTGCTATTTTCACTCATTATTAGCCCAATTTTATTGTCCTTGGTTTTATGATGCAGAAAGAATTAATTCAGCGTAAAGTGAACATGATATTGTGGTAAAGATTAAACCAAACAACAAATGATTATTTTATATGTACTCTTCTTTTTTTTTTTTTTTTTAAGAATCCCAGAGGGGCACCTGGGTGGCTTAGCTGGCTGAGCATCCGACTTCAGCTTAGGTCGTGATCTTGCCATTCCTGAACTTGAGCCCCACACTAGGCTCACTGCTGTTGGTACAGAGACTGCGTTGGATCCTCTGTCCCACTCTCTCTGCCCCTCCCCAGCTTGTGCTCTCTGAAAAACAAATAAACATTAAAAAAACAAAAAACAAAAAACAAGAACCCCAGAGACCTGGTCTACCAGGAATTTGCAGTTTGAATAAAAAAGGGACATCTACTAGTGCTGTGTTGTCTGTACTTTACTTTAAAACACTTTCGCATAGACAATGATTTAGTTTCAGTGTATAACAGCGGTTTCAGAGGACATCCGAAAGATGCTTCGTTACCATTCAAAGTACCCTGATCAGGAACACACTATGGGAATAGTTATCCAATGTCGGAGAGATGTGAGTCAGAGACTTATACTCTCAGAGGAGCTATTTCCCAACTTCAGCTACTTTCCTTCTTAATTTTTGAGCAACACCAAAGATTTTTAAATAGTGATACTACTAGATATATGTTTATGCTTATTAGAGATGATTTATTAGGGCACCTGGGTGGCTCAGTCGGTCAAGTGTCTGAATTTGGCCCAGGTCATGATCTCGTGGTTCATGAGTTCGAGCCCCACGTCGGGCTCTGTGCTGACAACTCACGACCCGCAGCCTGCTTCGGATTCTGTGTCTCCCTCTCTTTCTGCCCCTCCTCCTCCACTAGCTCTCTCTCTCTCTCTCTTTCAAAAATAAATTAAAAAATATTAAAAAATTTTTAAAAAGAAGTGATTTATTTATTGGTGAAATTAGCGATCATAAAGAAATGTGGATTTGCTGAAAACACCGTGCAGGCATTCCTGGTGTTGCATGCCCAGGGCAGAAGAACCTTACAAGCCTCATAACTGTAGCCTTTAGAAGGGCACTCCTGACTTCTAACTGACCCAGTAGTCTCAGATTTGGAAGATTTTGGGGATTTGACTCCTATTAAAAAGATAGATAAATCCTGCCACTATAAATGAACCTTTCATTCGAGAAGCCATCAGAGTACCTGAAAGAATAAAGATCTGGGACTTTGCCAAGCTTATAGAACAGTTTCTTTCACCCCTTTTGTGTCCCATTTGCCTGTGGTTATGGCAGAATTCCATCTGACACCTGCTGACATCGCATCATCCTACCTGGTAACAAGGGTATGGGAGAAAAGACCCATGGACCTCACCCAGCTTTAGTGACCGAAGATGTGTTAGACTGGATTATTGTTCAAAACAATCTTATTATCTTATTATCGATTTGTTTGTTAAACACAAGCTTCCAGTTTAAAAAAAAATTTTTTTTAATGTTTTTATTTTTGAGAGAGATGGAGTGCGAATGGGGGAGGGGCAGAGAGAGAGGAAGACACAGAATCTGAAGCAGGCTCCAGGCTCTGAGCCGTCGCCAGAGAGCCTGACCTGGGGCTTGAACTCATGGACTGTGAAATCATGACTTGAGCTGAATGAAGTCGGACGCTTAACCGACTGAGCCACCCAGGCGCCCCCACATACTTCAAGTTTTGTTTGTGGGGTTATGGCTTCATTCTTCTCTCTCCTCCCCATCCCTAGCCTCCTCCGCCTCGTGTGAGAAGTATACTTCCCCATGCTTTGGCTTTAGGATGGTCACAGGACATGCTTTAGCTAATGTGATGTTAATATTCATGACAGAAGCAGGGGCTTAAAACATGCTTGGGCAGAAGGCTTGCCCTCTCTCATCTCTGCCAATACCATGAAAAGAACATGGCGGTGCTCTGGGATAAGGAATCTGAGAAACAGGGAGCAGACCTGGATCCAAACCACAGCACAGAGTTGGCCAGCCAACAGCAGAGCCGTGGCAGTGGACCCACAGAAAGAGTGTTTTTATTGAATGCCCCTGAGATTCTGTCGTTATTATGTGGCAATTACTGACTGGTATATGAGGCTACCAATATTGACCCCCCCCAAACCTAATAATCATGAATGTCCAAATCAGATTAGGTAAGTAGGCACTTTACAAATATTGCTTCATTTAATTTTCATAACAAATCTGGGAGTTAGGCCATATTTTTCTTATTGAACAGATAAAACGATCACAGCTAAGAGAGAGAAAACAACTTGGCCCGAATCACAGAGGAGGAACAGAATGAGTTCACTCTAAGGCAGATGGTACAGTCCATTCTCTCCTCCCAACTATCACGGCTCACTCTTAACGACTTGTTCAGGTTGAATTCAACCTTAACTAAAGCTGTTTCCATGAACAGCAAGAGGGACAAAAAGGGAACCCATGAACCAGTGAGGGTCATTCATGTGCACATTCACTCATTCAATACATGTTTAATGAGCACCTGCTATGCATCAGTGCATTGCGGTATGCCCTGGGGATTTACTGAGAAGCAAGACACTGCCCCTGCCCTCACAGGGTTCACACTCTTGTCTTATCACAGATTTGTTGGTTAAACACATGCCTCAAGTTTTGTCTGTGGTGTAAGGATTATGGCCTCATTCTTCAACGCTCCAGACAAGACAAAGGAAGTGCCCTGCATTAGACTGTGTGACTTAACATTTTCTTTGTTAACATTTCTTCATTTTTGAGAGACAGAGAGAAACAGAGCATTAGCAGGGGAGGGGCAGAGGGAGATACAGAACCCGAAGCAGGCTCCAGGCTCCGAGCTGTCGGCACAGAGCCCGACGCGGGGCTCGAACTCACCAACAGTGAGATCATGACCTGAGCCAAAGTCGGACACCTAACCGACTGAGGCACCCAGGCGCCCCATCCACTGTGTGGCTTTTAATGTGGTGACCACGAACTAGGTGGGATCCACGTCACAACTACTCACAAATGCATTCAACTACTAATGATGAACCTGAACTGTTGCCAGACATGTCTTGCATGTCATGGGTCAGAGAGTTTGAGAAAAATAAAGTTACTCCTACTGTTCTGCAGGGAGGGGGGAGAAAAGCAATGGAATATTGTAATTCTTGTTAATAAACATTATTAAAGCCAGACAATTTCTGAATTTTAGAATAAAAATAATTCATCTACTGAAAGAATGGTAAACCAGGAAAGATTAAAAATTATAATTAAAGAATGGGAATGATATTTGGTATCAGAGGCATCTCAGCAGACTGAACAGCACACTACACGAGGTAAATTATTTCTGCCATAATAATGGTATTTACTCTAATACAATGGCATGCTAGAAATCTAATTGCAACCTGCCAAGGATTTAAAAACACACAGTTATAATGTAAAAATACAGGAAGAGTAGATATGATCTGTATTTTTAAAAGAACACGGTAATACTACTATATGGTTCAATTTTCAGATATCAGGATTTAATATAATGAGAATAGACAGAGAAAATGAAAATTGGGGAGACTTTTGAATAGGTGCTTTAAGAAGGGGATTTGCGACCGAATGGAAACAGGCTGATTTTGATTACACTTTAATATGAGATAAAGTAAAGATGGGGTAAATCCAAAGTAAAACATAATTATAAGTTTCTGCATAATCCCTGGCAAAAATATTAAAGATTAGATTCCAGAATTGTGTTAGTGGCTCCGTACGACTTTTACCAATCACAGTTACCCACTGTACATTAGGCATTGTCAGAAAACAGATAAAATATATTCATAGATGGAAATAGTCATAAAGGTATTAATAAGATAACCTGGATTTTCAAGTTCTGAAATAGAAAAAATAATAAATACAGTTTAAAATAGAAAATAATCCACATAAACACCAGAGTGGGAGTTAGGAGACAGAATGCTATGAATTCATTTCTTTTTTTTTTTTTTTTTTTTAACGTTTATTTATTTTTGAGACAGAGAGAGACACAGCATGAACGGGGGAGGGGCAGAGAGAGAGGGAGACACAGAATCGGAAGCAGGCTCCAGGCTCTGAGCCATCAGCGCAGAGCCAGCCCGACGCAGGGCTCGAACTCACGGACCGCGAGATCGTGACCTGAGCTGAAGTCGGCCGCTTAACCGACTGAGCCACCCAGGCGCCCCTATGAATTCATTTCTAAGTGAAAAGAAAATTAGGAGCAAACTACTTTTTCTATTAAGAAAGCATGAGCACACCATGTTTTATACTATCCCTTGATTTATTTCACAATATCTTGTGCGTATGTTGACGAGTTCCCACCGGAGCACACTTGGATGGGAAGATAGATAGTGAGTCATGCAGGTTAATTAACCAAAAATTCAGAGGAGCAGTCGTAGCTCTACAATGGCTGGGAGAGATGGGCATTAGTCATTTAAACATAAACATAACCCTCAATGTGGACAGAAAAATCAACAGCCCTTAACTTGATAATTGATAGATGCAGTAGCACATACAGGTGAGAATAGTAGCCTCCTTTCAAGCAAATATCCGAGATTTGGAATATCTGATTACGAAGTCTGAAATTGGCCAGGTGTTGATAGAAACGATTCATGAAGTGTGGCCACAATCCATCCTGTACACAATCCATCCTGTACTCTAAGAAACCAACAGCGTGACAAAAAATCTAGTGATTTTGGTGCCTTTTTTGTCTGTCTACCTCCAACACAGAAGCAGGTGGACACACACAGAACAAGCTTCTACTGAAAACCTTGATGAGTGAGGTAGATACCATCTGCCAATGTTCAGTCAAATGTGCTGTGATGGGTATATTTTGCAGGAATGGAGAGAGAAAGAGCGAGAGTGTGTATGTGTGAAAGAGAGAGAGAAAGGATATTCTTTTCAGAAATGGATGTGGGCATGTTGCAAAAGAAATTAAAAAAACAAAAAACAGAAGGTGCTGTAGGTAGGGAAATAGGAGTTAAAAATCACATTCCTACTGTAGGTCACCTCTGAACAAAGTAGATAACCTTATTCACCTTATTTGTTTCAAGTGTTTTCAGGGAATATGTAATTAAATAATGATGATATTAATTTCTTATTATTTTAAAAAGGATATGTTATTAATATGTTATTTTCCTGGATTCATTATTACAAATAGTGACATTTGAGGTGGTTGGAGTACTAGAAGACCTAGATATGGCTATGAATTTATTATGTTATAGAAAAATATGTCTTTTATTTCTGATTATAGTGGGCAATTTGGATAAGAAGAATCATAAAAAGGAAAAATTGATAAATCTATAATCCTATCACACAGATTATGGGTGTTATGGTTTTTGCACATTTACTTCCAGCACAATTACTGCTGTCTTTCAAAGATATATACGTATCGTGTGTACAAATTTATGTTCTATTATTTCTTAAGATTATATCAGAGAGATTTTCCTACATGATTAAAACTTTTAATAAAAACATTTTTAGTTGCTGTGTAAATATTCTGTTGCATAAATGGGTTTTACCTTCAATGTTCTGTTTATTTATATATTTATGTTTATATATATATTTATTCTGAGATACAGAATAAACATCTTGTATATAGAATATTTTCTTAGCAAAGGTCTTCAGCGGTGGAATTCTTGAGTCTTGAGGCTAAATGTTTTCTGCGATGCTAAGGCAGATGTTGGCTAGCTGTTTGCTAGACTTGTTTGATTTTCTTTCTGGGCACAAAGATAGAATATATTTCTCAGCCTTCCTTGCAATTAGGTGTGGACTCAAGAAGGAATTCTTTCCAAAGGAACGTGGGCAGAAGTGATGAAATGAGGTACAGTGCTTCCGGGTGTGGTCCGTAATCACCTCTCACACAGTGCTCGAGCCTCTCTTCTCTCGGCTGCTGGCTGTGTGTCAACGCAAGGGCACCAGAGTATCTGGCAGGCTCCCTCTGAAGGACTATGGGACTGGATACCCCTGTTTTCCACTGCCTCTAATTGATACTATGTGTGACAAATAAAATTCTATTATGTTCAGTTACCGATATTTGGGGGTATATTCTTTGGTGTTAGCATCATCTTAACTAATGGGAATATTGGCTTTGGAAATGAGGTACAATGCTCTAAGAAACCCTAAAATTTGTAGAATTGGCATTGGGTGGTGAGGTAACTCTATCAGAGGAAGGGGGTGATGCAGACCCATGTAACAGTAATACAGCGGTAAAATATGTGTTAAAACTGTCACTGGCAATAGCTCAAAGGTAGATTAAGCACTTACTGAACCTGTAGCTCCAGGGGAAGAGACTGGAAAACAGAATTTTGCGGTAGGTTGGTTGTCACTGGTTCCTATTAGGAGGATGTTAGAAGGAAAAATCAGTCTGTAAATAGCTGGATGATTTTCAAGCAGAAATAAAAATAAATGCGGAGAGAAGAAATGTGGGGCATCAAAAAGCTGGAAAGCTAACCGCTTCCACACCCCACACAATAGGAAACAAGACTGAAAATGCTTTTAAGTGATGGCCCAGCCACAAAGACCAGATTGAGGGCATTTTCTTCTTTCCCCAGACTCCTGTATGATCTCAAGGATGCTGGCATTAAGCTGTGTAAGTATGTGAGAGAGCCCTTAAGGTGAGGAAGCAAGGAAAGAAATCAGGATTAATAATTACATTTAGGAAAGAATTTGGGGTGGGGTTCCTGGCCTGTGGAACTGAGTGAAAGTAAACGGATTAGAAGCCTACTAAGTAAAAACATATTGCCAAAGAAATCATAAGCCTGGACTAAAAATGTCTCTGAATGCTTAAGCCTTAAAACCATCTTTGGACCCCCAAGCCTACATGAACGAGGAATGAGCTGTTTGGTCCCCCCTGGAGAAAGTCTCCATTCTCACAGTAAAAATGACCAGATGGAGATCGACTGGGAAAAACCTCCAAGAGGGCAAAACCAGCAACCATGGAGAAAGGTGGACACAGGCTTTTCCTTCTCCTTTTTATTGTCTATTTTTTTTTTTTTTTAGAGAGAGAGAGAGAAAGAGAGACAAAGCATGAGTGGAAGAGAGGCAGAGAGAGAGGGAGACACAGAATCTGAAGCAGGCTTCAGGCTCCGAGCTGTCAGCACAGAGCCTGACGTGGGGCTCGAACTCACGGACCACAAGATCATGACCTGAGCCAAAGTTGGATGCTTAACTGACTGAGCCACCCAGGCACTCCCAGAGGCCTCTTACAGAAAGCAGAATCAAGCTCAAGGCAAAGCATTTCCCTACCCTAAAGGTACGAGTCTTCAGAATTCTTGCCCAGAACAACTGTTGTAGACTAGTGACTCCTGTGCCCAGAATCTTCTCTCTTTTTTTTTTTAAACGTTTTTATTTATTTTTGAGACAGAGAGAGACAGAGCATGAACGGGGGAGGGTCACAGAGAGAGCGAGACACAGAATCTGAAACAGGCTCCAGGCTCCAAGCTGTCAGCACAGAGCCCGATGCGGGGCTCGAACTCACGAACTGTGAGATCATGACCTGAGCCGAAGTCGGACACTCAACCGACCGAGCCACCCAGGCGCCCCGAATCTTCTCTTTTTTGAATGGAAGGATTTGTGTGTTTCGTGTGTGTGTGTGTGTGTGTGTGTGTGTGTGTGTGTGTGTTTGGAGGTGGGGAATCAAAAATGCTGTTTGGCAATAAAAAGGGATGACATATGGATACATGTGACAAGATAGATGTACTTCAAAAACATTATGCTAAGTGAAAGAAGCCAGGCACAAAAGACCACATATTGTATGATTCCATTTATATGACAAATGGAAAAAAGGCAGAAAGTAGATTAGTGGTCGCCTGGCCCTTGGTTGGGAGTGACGAATAATTATAAATGGGCCCCCTCGGGCCTTGGGGAGTGCTGGAAATATTCGAAAGCTGGGTTGTGACAGATGGTTATACAACTCTGTTAATTTAGTAAAAATCAATGGATTGTATACTTAAAAGAAGTAAATGTTACGATGTGGAAATGTATCTCACTAAACCTTTTTTTGTTTTGTTTTATTTTTAAACCTACTGGTGAGCATGGAGGAAAACAAGTCCTTTAATACACCAGAAGGGTGAAATTCTGCGTAACCTTTTTGGAGACTTCTAGGAACATAGATGCTGAAGTTTCAAGGGTTCTGTTCTCTTACCTGGCAATTCTACTCCTGGGAATTCACTCTAAGGAAATAATTGAACGCATGCCACCAGTTTGTTTCTTGCAAAGTTGCTTACAATATCGAATAGCTGAAATGATTTAAATGTTCTATCAACAGGGGTCTAAATACCTTAGAATATATCCAAACATTGAAATGGCCTACCACGCTGGTTTCTACCGTGGAGATCTTAATGTATTTACGTGGAAAAACTATCCAACAACAACAACAAATATGGCAGTTTTCAAGTATGGTGTTTACAGGCAAAATATGGGCCCATTTATGTTTACAAAACCATGGACGTGTAAATATACCACATTTTACCCTCCCTGAAACATGTGAATTTTTTTCAGCCGCTGTATGTTATCAGGAAAATAGCAACGAAAACATATGTGTTGTAAATAAGCTCACGGGAAAGTAAAATAAAAATCAGATTAAAACTTCATGCCATGGATATGTTTGTATGTGTGCATTAATTTGACTAAACTCGGAGACTTCTGCCCTCTGGTTTGAAAGTAGTTAAATTTACATTCACGTGTGTCATTCATTTGATGTGAAATAACCCATCTGACGTGCATTTTTATATTTTAATTTCTGTGACACTGATGAAGTAAATCCTACCATTTATCTTCATTGAATTTTTTCTTTGGACTGATTTTAATTAGTAAGTAGCACCATAAATAAAATCTGGCCTGTGCTCTGGAGGAGATGCTACTCTGTCATACAATGTTTAGTCTCGGGTGTTTAATGAAATAAGCTAAGATAGTCAGATGTGGCTTGGATTAAGGGTTACTCTTCCAGATCTTACCCTTCAAAAGCACCTGAAAAAAAACTGAAAAGAAGGTGTTCAGAGGCTAGATTCTCACCAGCAAGTAAAGGCAGAAAGAATTGACAAATTTTTATATCAAATCGCCTGGAAAAAGTAAATGTGACTCTAACAGCTCTTTTTCACAGTCTGTTACAAAAACATTTGCTTCAGGGATTTATAATATTCGTTGATAGGTGCTACGATCCAAAAGTAAAGTAACTTTCTGTACACATATCAATAAAATCTGGGATGAAAATGAGTAAATCTATCAGGTCGTGTGATCAGTTTTCCGAACAGATTAAAGCCATTATTAGGGACATACAACAGAAAACAATGATTCCCTTCAAAGGCAATGATTTTCGGAGCTCATCTGACATTAAGCAGAAGGGCTTAGGCTGTGTGTTAGAAAGTTAGAAACTGCTTTGCAGTTTGTTTCAAAAAAGGCACAAACATAGTATATTGGTAGGCAATCTAAGTTCCAGGTCATGTAGGTCTCAACAGAAAACTATCAGTTTAAAATAATAAAACCTGAATTGAGTAGTGTCTGACAGACGAGTAATTAGACATTGTTTGGAAAAAATGAATATTCATGATAATAAAAATAGGGTATGTAGATGTGAGGAAGAGAGAAATATATGGATATGAAGCACAGAACATTAAATGCCTGAAAACAGAAAATACTGAGGCTACTCAAAGTACTAAACCTTTTGTTTTATTTAATATAAGAAACTACTCTTCCTGTGGGTCTTTCTGTAAAAAGGAAGATTAAGGGCTTGTTTTGCAATTTACTATGAAACTATCATACATTTTTAAACAGACAGGGAGTATTTAGGGTTGTATCATCATTTCCAACAGGTTACCATTTTCCCCTAGCTTCAATATCTCATAGAAATGTCCTCTCTTTGGGCTGGACCGTACGTTGTGGCATCTTATTCTTATTTCCTTAGATCAGATGTTGTTTTTAAACTTTGACTTTGAAGCAGGAGACATTTTCTTAAGAGGAGATCCTAGGGCCAGGGGCAGCCAAAGGGTTGGGCATCTCAAGGTCACCGTGACTGTCCCTTCTCCCCAATATTGACTCACACCCTTCCTTCATTGTTACTTTGGCCTTTAGGACAGAGGTCCTAAGCTTTGATTGCACATTGGCATCACCTGCCGAGATTGAAAATCGTGTTAGCTGGTCTCACCTTCAGCAAGTCAGATTTAATTGGCCTGAGGTGGGCCATCAGGACTCGATGTTCCCGTGCGATGCTAATGTGGAGGCAATGGTGGACCCATTGCTCGGGTCGGCAGTTTTCAGGATGTGATCCTGGACAGGCAGCAGAGCAGGGGGCTTCAGCCCAGATTTCCTGCATCGGTAACCTTGGGAGGGGGCCCTTCAGGTGACCTGATGCAGGCTCTCGCTTGAGAATCACTGCTTAAAGAAGCGGCTGATAATGTAAGAGGATTTTGAAGTCTTTCTCCCCCCGCCCCCCCAGGGGTGTGTTCCTTTACAGGTTTGACTGTGTAACTGATGACAGCACATGAAGTATGTCCATTATGAATGCTTTGCCTGATTCTTCCTCTGAATTGAGGATTTGGGGCCTTGTCTGCTACGTGGGAGTAGGCACTAGGGAAAAGATGTCATGAGCTGTACACAGTAGGTGGCCTTCCATATCTTTTGATAATGTCCTGAAGATTGAATCTGAAAAGGAAATCTTACAGCTACTGAGCAACTAAGGTTTTTTCTTTTCTTTTCTTTTTTAAGGTTCTGGAATTGTTTACTATGATCACTGGAACCCTGCATCTAATTAAGACCTCTACCCAAAGAAACTGTTTGATAAGAATAAATTTCAAGGGAACACTAAATATGCCTTCTCTCTTGCGGTAGGCTCTCCAAATAAGGTAAGCTTCTTCAGTAATAGTGTAGTTTGTCCCTGAATTATGTTCCTTTCTGTGTCTTTTACATATCATATTAGTGTCCTATCACTGTTATAACAAATAATCACAAGTTGGGTCAGAATCCTGAGATGGGTTTATGCTGGGCCCAAATCAAGGTGAGGGCAGGGCTTCGTTCTTTCAGGAGGCTCTGGGGGAGAATCTGTGCCCTTGCCTTTTTCAGCTTCTAAAGACTGTCTGTATCTCTTGGCTTGTGGGCCCCTCCTCCATCTTCAAAACCAGCGGGGTAGCATCGTTAAAGCTCTCTCTGACTCTTATCCTCTTTTTCTGTTGTCACATCTCTTTTCTGATCCATGAGCCTCCCTCTTGTAAGGAGCTCTGGGATTATCCTCAACTCGTCCAGATAATCCAGGAGAATCACCCATCTCAGGAATCTTAGTTAACTTCATTGTATCTAGAAAGTCGTTTTTGCCATGTAAATTTCACAGATTCTGGGGATTAGAATGTGGATGTTTTGAGGGGGCATTATTTATCCACCATACATATCGAGAGACAGAAGAAATTAGGGGACTTTTTTTTTAAAGTTTATTTACTTATTCTGAGAGACAGAGAGTTCGCACAGGAGAAGGGCAGAAACAGAAGGGAGAAGGAAAGAGTCCCAAGCTGGCTCTGCACTGTCAGCGCAAAGCCCCATGTGGGGCTTGAACCCACCAACCATGAGATCATGACTTAAGCCAAACTCAAGAAGCAGACGCTTACCCAATCTGAGGCACCCAGGCACACCATTGAAAAGTAGTCCTTGGGGAGATCCACAAGGTAGTAAACTTCAAATTGCTATGCGCTTAAAAATCACCTGAGAATTTGTAAAAAGTGCAGTCCTGAGCCCTGTCCCCAGAGATTCTGACTCAGTGGTTTAGTTTTGGGGATCTACATTTTACGTGCTAGTACACTCATGTTCTCCCCTCCCAGAGGTGATTCAGTACAGGTAATCCACAGACCATACCTGGAGAGGCTGCCAGTCTGGCAGCCGGGCAAACACAGATCCTGAGACATCTCTACAGAGCATCACTATTAACTCTGGTAAACATCAGAATTACTAGAGGGAACTGTGAAAAACAGAGTTTTCCTGAGCCCCACTCTAGGTGATTGTGATTCCAGAGGTCTGGAGAGGGCCAGCACATGTGTTTCTGGAAAAAAAGAAAGAAAGAAAGAAAGAAAGAAAGAAAGAAAGAAAGAAAGAAAGAAAAGAAGGAAGGAAGGAAGGAAGGAAGGAAGGAAGGAAGGAAGAAAGAAAAAGAAAGAAAGAAAAAGAAACGAAAAGGAAAAAAAGAAAAAAACAAATCCTTCCAGGTAATTGTTACTGAGCATGATTGCCCCAACCTCAGTAAAATTCCTCAGTGTTCTTGGTAGTTTTACTTGATGGAGCTCTACCAAGGACGTCTCCTATTTTCCTGTATTTAAAAAAATGATGTTACTAGCTAATATTCTTTTTCTTTGTGACTGATTAAACTATGGATCATGTTAATTCCTTATTTTCTGTCCCCAAAGCCTTTCTCAGAGCCTGGCCTACAAAGGGCACCCCATAAATGTTTCTGGAATGAATCAATGGTTCTCAGACTTTACCCTGTGTCACAATTACCCAGAAGGCTTGTTAAAACACAGATGGCTGGGCTTTGCCCCCAGAGCTTCTGACTTAGTAGGCTTGGGTTGGGCCCAAGAATGCATTTAATTTTTTTAAGTTATTTATTTATTTAATTTGAGAGAGAGAGAGAGAGAGAGAGAGAGAGAGAGAGAGAGAGAATCCCAAGCAGGCTCTGTGCTATCAGTGCAGAGCCCAACTCAGGGCTCCAACTCAACCAATCTTGAGATCATGACCCGAGCTGAAATCAAAGCCTGAGGCTTAACCGACTGAGCCACCCAGGCAGTCCTAAGAATGTGCATTTAAAAACAAGTTCCCAGATGATCCTGGGGCTGCTGGTTGGGAGATCACACTTTGGGATCACTGGAATAGATATAGTTTGATTGTTAAAGGCTTAATTCTTTTATAATAAAATGAAAATTTTTATATGTGGTTGAGGGATTTACAACTCTTCCTAGTTTTTGAATTGTCCTCACTTTTTTCATTATTTCTATTTTTCTCCTTTAAAAATTATATCCTCTAGAAATTGAAAAAGAAAATCATATTTCTCCAGTAATAGCTACCTTATAATGTTTTATTGTTTATTTCTTCTCTGTATGTGAATTCTCCAGTGACAAAACAATTGAAAATATTTGGGGAGTTCCTGTTGCTAAAGAATGTTTTCAAACTTGTATCTTCAGCATTGTGTCGACATAATAATCTAACTGTAAATTATCTTTTAGCCTGAAACTTTAGTTTGATTTGCATTTTTGCATGGTTTGTTCTTTGATTTTTTTTGGGGGGGGGGTGGGTTATAGTCCTCAAAGAGGGTGAAAACATAAAGGAAAAAAGTCACGTATTATGAGACCAGTTACCTCTAGAAACACATCACAATTAAGAAAGATAAGTCTTACTGAGCCATTTGTCCAATTTTCCTGAGACTTGGCAGCGCATACTTTTTATTATAGAAATATAAAATTCATCCAGTATATATTTTTCAGGATATTTTATGTCTTTAGAAGAAAGCTGATTTCCCCCCTACATTTATCTAGCTAGAGATCATATATAGGGGATTGATAGCCCTTATATATACTTCTTCAACCTAAGAAATACTTCTTATGATTTAAAGGTAGCTTTCCTTATTCTTGCAAAATTATAACAGTATGCTTTCCTCATAAAATACTCCTTGAAGGGTATTTCAGCCTTGCAGACAGCCTTATGCTTTTGAATCTGGGTGTAGTAAGTTTCTGGCAGTGAAGTAATAAAAAGTATTGATTTTATTTATTATACTCCCATGAAAGGGCTGCATAACTGGACTGACGGAATGGAGGGTTACTAAAAATATTTTTTAGGGCTGGGAAATTTTAATCTTGTAGATAGTGCTGAATTTGACTATAATGTTGGGCTGAAAGGAGGCATCTTACAAACAAACTTATGCAATGGTTATTAGTTGTCAATAAACTTTTATTGAGTGCATGCCGTATTTTCAGCACTATGTTAAATCGTCTTCTATCTTGAGAGCTTTTTTTTTTTTGCCTCGTGCATACCTTTAAAAGATACATGTTGCCAAAAAAATTGGTAAAAATCTTTTCTATCATCACCCAAAGTAGGTATATTCAAGTAAAAAAATTTTACGATATAATTTGCATGCAATGAAAAGCACAGATCATAAATGTACAATTAGATAGATTTTGACACAGGCATACATGCCTGTAATAGACACCCTTGGTGATCAAGATACAGACATTTCTGTCACCAAGAAGATCCCCCCGGATCCCTTCCCGATCAATTCCCCTCCCTCCCACAAACAGTCACTGATCTGATTTCTGTCTATTCACTCTGTGTCTGGCTTCTTCCACGGCTTTTGAGATTCACCCCTGATGGGTGTGTATCAGCAGTTAGTTCCTTTGTATTGCTGAGTAGTACTCCGTCCTCCTAGGAGGCCTGGGCTTCGCAGGCAGCATCTAAGGACTGTCCTTTATTTCATCCTCTCCTCGTGTGTTGAAGCCATTTTTCCTTGAAGTGCAAGTCCTGGACTTCCTTCATCAGTATCACTACAGCCCTATTATTAACTTGATCTTATTAGATCAGAATTTAAATGCAGGCTGGAGGAGCTGGTATTTCTAGCAAGCTCTCTATGGAATGCTGATTACATTAGTGATTGACATTATTGCCTTAAGCAAATATTTTGTGACTATGAGGGGTTAAGGAAAGGGCTAGAAGAGTACGAAACAGAGTGGCCAAATTGTTCCCAGTAATTCAGGCTGATGGATTGAACTAAGCAGGTTTCCAAGATTTGTGAGGTGGTGGGAAGGCGGGGGGTCCTGGAGGCCAGGCCTAATTAATTAGACGGGAGACAGAGAACTGGATCTGAACAGGTTACCACTCTCTTCTGAGCTTGAAACAACAGATTTGGGCAAAATAGAAGAAGAAAAGGGGAGAAGGAAAGAAAGCAAGACTGTTACTTTGCAGCGTCTCAAAGGGAGAGAACACAGGTTTCCATTTACCTAAAGAACCAAAGCCTTTCTTTGCTTTTCTTGATTATTCTCCTCCCACCTGCTGCCTCCCCAAAGGCTGCCAAGCTCACCTGTGTTTTCCTTGTTGTTGCCTCCCAGCAGAAATGTGAGTGCAGCTCAAAACAGAGCAACCGTATCAGTACTCCTGAATCACTGGTGGAAAAACACAGCCCGTAGAAACAGGACCTTTTCTCTCCTGTACAGCGATAAGATGCTTAAATACCAACGTGATAAGAACAAGATAAATAATAGCAACAAGCCCTATGATGCACTCAAAAATGGCAGGCTGGTGCCACGTACTGTCCAATGAAATGTTCTGAATGATCTAGGAGCTGGGAGGAAGTATATACTTTTCATTTATACAATTTATTCTTTTCAAGTGCCGAACTGCTATGAAACATTCCCAACACTGCGGTGAAGTGTCTGGCTACCTCATGCTTGCAATCAACTGCGCAGACGCTGCGCACAGATAGACACGAATCTCGTATTTCATCTGTCTTTGTTCAGTGCAGCTCGGGGCATCTGTCCTCGGCGGCCACGGGCACCCAGCAGTCCTGGAGGGCGGGGCTCAGAGCGTCTCTGACTGGGCTGTGTCCACAGGCCAATGCAGCCCACTGTCTACTCATCTCGGGCCTTTTCTCCTGCCTTCTCAGGGCTGGGGGAGGGCCCAGACGAGGTAACCGAAGCCTTTCTGACCATTAACCTAGCTAGACCTTTCTTCTTCCTCAAGAGAAAAGCTTTTGCCTATACTTGGGTCCATTGGGTATTTTGAAACATAGGGTATGTCACACATCGTTACTGGAATATATTCTAACAAAAATACAAAGAAATCTTCACCTGCATTCAGTATCTGATTGTTAGTAATAATATTACTATATCTCATTATGCTATATTGACATTTTAAAGTTATTATATTATACTTATAAATAAGTAATTACATTAATGTAGTAATGTCTGAGAGAAGGAAGATACCGATATAAAACCATAAAAAAACCCAGTAGGTTACTTTAAAACATTTTATTTATTTTTTAAATTCAAGTACAATCAACATACAGTGTTATATTAGTTTCAGGTGTACGATATAATGATTTAATAATCACGTGTAGGTTACTTTTGATTACGTTTAAATTTAAACTGAACATTTGAAATTTGAATGTGATATATCGAATATTCAAATATATTTGAATTGTGAATATGAGTCTTTTAAAATTCAAAATGTTAAAGTTCTGTCCACAGAAAAGACCCAGTAGCAATGACAGTCCAGTAATGATGAGAATGTTAGCATTCAGACTACAGTCTCGGAAAAAGGAACTGGGGATTCTTGGAGAGATCTGGTTCCAGGTGTGGAGTGGCAAATGACAAACTGAGACTAGATCATCTTGTTATTCTGGAAAGCAGGGAATCTTCCCACTGCCTAACAGTGGACAATTTTACCATCAACAAGAAAAATAATGGCAACTGATCAAAACACAATAATGAAATAAATATTCCTGAATTCATAATGATACTCAAAAGAGAAAGCCAAAGTAACAAACATAATTCACTTATCACTATTGGCCATAGTCTATTAACTTGTTCTCTGAAAATTAGTAATTAACTGGAAAAGTAAGTCTTGATCTGCCTTCCATGTGAAAACTCTATTTTCAAAATTTTATAATATAGCCCTAATGAGGGAGAGTTTTTTTATACAAGTATTCTAGCTAGTAAATGTAGAAGAAATGATAAAGTTAGAAAAATTCACCCTTTTACATCTAATGAAATAACTGATTCAGGCAATAAACATTTATGGATGCTAAAGCTAAGAAGCAAAATATAAATGAGGAACTAGATATTCTTCCAAGGGAGTCAGAAGGTCAGCCAACAACTTTACAGCCAGGAATCAGGCAGTCCCCATCTGGATCTGCAGATCAATCAGTGTCATTAAAGGCAAGGCAAATAGACACTATGCACGTCCTTGTGTGATGTCATATGAAATACATAGGAGCATCTGTGAAGCATCCATGGAAAAATGTTCACCCTGAATCTAATCAAGCCTTTAAATCTATAGGAAATGTGTTGAAAAAATCAGCAAAGCCCAGAATGTTACGGAACAACTGACCCAGTCTCTTTAAGAGGGCATTGCTTGAGGGGCACCTGGGTGGTTCAATCAGTCAAGCGTCTGACTCTTGCTTTCAACTCAGGTCGTGATCTCAACGTCGTGAGACTGAGCCCTGTGTTGGGCAAGGAGCCTGCTTGGGATTCTCTCTCTCTCTCTCTCTCTCTCTCTCTCTCTCTCTCTCAAAAATAAACTTAAAAAAAAGAAGGCATCATTTGAAAAGAGGATGATAATGGAGATGACATGCGAGATAAAAAGAAACTTAAGAGACGCCTCAATCTCAACAGCAGCAGCAAAAAAATGCCCCTCTTGTGGAACATGTAGCTGGCTGGTGATTCCTGCATCCATCCCTTCTTGAATTCTCTGCCCTCCCATTCCCGCACCATTGAAATCCAGAGGGCATAAGTTCGTGAAACTAATAGCAAGTAGAGCGGCATAAACAGAAATAGTTCTTACTATAAATGGAGCCTGTCCGAGGCAGTCATGGATTCTGGGGTGTCACGGAGTCCAATGCTGTAATAAAAACCAGATAATTTTGTGAACAATAACAGTTATAGTTACATATGCGGAGATAAAGTAGTCAAATCTCATGCTGTATGTTGGAAATTATTGTGCCCTGTGCTGCAGGCATCTAAAAAGAAAATTTCCCCGAACTGTGTGCAGAATATTAAGTCTATTAGAACTCTCCTAAGTATCAAATACAGGTAGCTTGGTGGCAACAGTAGTCCAAAATACAAACCCCATTTAATCAGGCAGGCTTCTCTGTTTAAAATTCAGACCATGTTTATATACATGTACATGAGTGTATGTGTGTGTATGTGTATCTGGTTTTATTTAACTTGCCACTCACACTGACAGAACTATCTGACATTTTTTAAAATGTTTAATTGGATGAATTTGTTAGTGAATCATAGCTAGATGCTGAACAATTCCAAGTTAATGGCAGAGATCAAGTATCTTTAAAAGGAATATCAGGGTATAAAATAAACTTAATTATGTAACATACCATAATCTGCCTAGATTCGTGATTGTTTCTACTTTTTATTTATTTATTTTGGTTGCAGATTCCTTTGAGAATCTTACCAATATTTGGGATTCTCTTCAGAAAAAGACATAAACGGGTGAAAACCAGTCAAAAACTTCAGAGAACTTCAGACAACAACTTTTCACCAACCCCCACCCCCCCCGTAGAGATTGCATCTTCCAAAGATGGCCACAGAAATAGTTTCCATCCCACACACTCTTCTGCAACGTGACTTGCTGCTCTCTAATCAAGAGGCCAAAATCAGATTCTTCTCCCTTTGCTTTTGGGAAGACCTGAGTGATTCACTGAGACAAAAGAATACAGAAGAAGCAATATTCTGGAACTTCCAAGATTAGACCATAAGGAGCTACCACCTGGGACTTTGAAACACTCACTCTTGGGATCCACCCTCTCAGGACACTTCATCTCTGAGTGTAGCCACCATGCTGTGAGGGTCACAAACTAGAAGGAGAGAACACCTTTGGCCACTCGGGTTGACACATTCAGCTGAGCTCACAGCCAGCAATGAGCATCAATGCCGGTCCTGTGAGGGAGCCATCTTGGACACCCAACCCGGTTGAACTCTCAGATGATTCAGCCCCAGCCAATATCTGCCTGCAGCTACATGACAGGCACCATGAGAGAGCTGCTCACCTGAGCCCAGTTGACCCACAGAACCATCAGTGATAATAATGATTTGTTGTCTTAAGCCACTAAATTTTGGGGTGATTTGTTACATAGCAATAGACAACTATAACACCCACCTACCCCTGTTGAGAACCACTGCTCTTAATGATTTATTGAGAAAAAGGAGATCAAATTAATAGATTGTAGTTAAAAATTCTTAGTTCCAATAATTTACTAGCTGTATATTTGTGTGTCTTATAAAAATCACTAAATTTTTACAGCATTTAGCTGTGTTCTGATTTGAGTGGTTCGGTTTTTTTTTTTTATTTCATTTACAAATCAACTACAGTACAACTGGCTCTTTGAGGGGTTTCCTGCTACAACCAGTAATTCTTATACAGTGTCTGGTATCATTCTACATTGGATTCGGATGATTCTCACAATCAGTTTCTCCTCCCTTCTTCTCTTTCCCCCTCTCTTCTGCTCCTCTCCCATGCCTCCCCACCCACATACATGTGTCAATACCTTAAATCCTCATATTCCCAACTGACTGCCTAACATTGACTGCTTTGATTTGAATGCCAGATAACACTGAGAAGAAAAACCTTTTGAAAATAATTGTTTCTAGGCCTTCATCCAGAAATTCCACTTTTGGATGTTTTCTTCCTTAACAGTGAATGGTTAATTCAGATAAAAATTTAGTTACAAAATGTTTATCACAGCATCGCATATAATAGGGGGAGAATTGGAAATAATCTCAATGTACAGTTATAAGAGGCTCAATAAATGATGGCATTCCTATGCTATAGAATACTATGTAACAATTAAACCGAGATAAAACTACTTATACCGACATGGAGATTGAGGATATTAGCAGATGTGATGTGAGCAACCCTTTAAATGTACTCGCAGAGTTTGGCCTGGCTTCTAGAGTGCCTGTGATCTACCATGAGGCAACGGCCATCTGTCCAGGGGAATCATTGGTCCCGGAGTGAGGGACATGCAGAGCAGACCTGAACTTGAAGCAGGGTCAACTCAGCCAGTGCACATACCAATGAATGAGAAATGAATGTTTGCTGTTGAGAGTCATTGAGGTTTTGTGGATTGTTATGTGAAAATCTGACTAATACTGTCTGATTCGTCACTCAGTTATGGTGATGTTTGTGTAGCTCTCCTATGGTAAAAATATAGAAATGGGAGATCTCATTAGATGTAGAAAGAAGTGATATGGATTACCCCAGGTAACCAGTAATGTAATATATTTATACTGCTTTACGAATATAGTCGTAAGTTTGAGAGGAGTCTATTTGTCGTTCTCACCGAGCTGTTCACATGCCCTGCAATTGCGTTTGCGGTGGACTTGTCTAAAATTATGAAAGCTACTTGGTTGACGTTAAAATGAATGAGCCAAACTTCTATGCGTCTCCTTTCCTTTATACTCTTGTCTGATGTTTGGTGTCACATGTCACTGTATGCATTTCTGTCTTGAAATGCAAGTCTTGAAATGCAAATGTATTTTTACACAAAATGGGAATCTTTGGTTGATATATAATGTTGCTGTGGTGAGCGTTTTAAACCCATATGAACTTGGTGCCATTTTCCATAAGTGTTTAGACTCCGGTTCTATTGGTGAAGGTGTATCATTTCCTTAAAGCAAGGTTTTTAGCGGTGGCACCATTGACATTTAGGGTCAGATAATTACTTACGGGTGGCTGTCCTGTGCATTTTACTATTTTAGCAGCATCCCTGGCCTCTATACACACTAGATGCCTGTGGCACCCTCCGGATCCCTGCTCTCCTCTCCCCACCGTGTGCAGTAATTGACCATCAAAAATGTCTTCAGACTTTTCTCTATGTTTTCTGGATGGCAAAATCACCCAGATGAGAACCACTGCCTTAACAAGTGAATTTTAATGCAGTGGTTGTCATACCCAGCTGCACGTGATAATAATCTAGCAAGCTTTTAAAAAATATCTTATTTTGAAGTAATTTCAAAATTGCTGAAAAAGGCAATAATGGCACAAAGAACTCTTGCGTACCACTTACTAACCTTTGCCAGATGTACTTCTTCATTCTTTTTCTATATGTATGCATAGATACTTTTTTTCTGGATCATTTGGGAATAAGTTGCCGACAGTATGACCCCCTGCCCCTTGATATTCAGTGTTTATTTCATGGAAACAAGGATATTCTGTCACATAATCATAATATGAGTAACAAAAATAAGAACTTGAAGATTGATATAATACTATTATCCAATACTCAAGCTTTGCCAAATATCCCCCAAATGACTGTTTTTTTTTCACAGACCGGGACACTCGTTATATTTTGTTGTCATATCTTTTTTTTAGTCTTCTTTAATCTGGAACAGTTCCTCAGCCTTTTGTTGGTTTTTTTATAACCTCAATATTTTTCAAGAGTACACACAACTTTTTTTGGAGAATGGGTCTCAATTTGGATGTGTCCACTCTTTCCTCATGATTAGATTCAGGTTGTGCCGTTTGGGCAGGAACATTATGTGAGTGAGGCTGCGAGCTTTCTAGCACATCTCATCAAGAGCCACAGGATGTAGGTTAATCCCTCTATTGGTGATAGTAACACTGATCATTGGGTTAAGGTGGTGTATTCGTTTCCTAGGGCCACCATAACAAATTACCACAAATCACGTGGCTTCAAACAAGTTGTCAGGACTGTATTCCCTCTGGAAAGTCTAGGGTATAATCCTTCCTTGCGTCTTCTGGCTTCTCATAGCAGTCGGCGTTTCTCGTAGCTTCTCTGCCTCTATATTCACATGGCCTTCTCCTCCTTCTCTCTGTCCATGCCTTCTCCCCTTCTGTCTCTTATAAGGACACTTGTCTTTGTGTTTAGGGCTCGGGTAATTCAGAATGATTTCATTAAATCTTTAAGTTAATTATGTCTGCAAAGACCCCGTGTGTCTTTGCACAGGGTGAATGTGAAAGGTCACATTCACAGATCCTGGGGGTTAGGATGTAAACATATCTTTTAGGGGACACCATTCAAGCCAATACAGATGGTGCCTGCATACATTTTCACTGTAAATTTACTGTTTTCCCTCTGTCATTAGGATGTCATTTGTGGGGAGATGCTTTGAGATGATGTAAATATTCTTTCTATTCCTCATCAAACTCTTAACTATTGGTTTTAGCATCTATTGATTATTCTTGCCCAACTGGTGATTTTCTAATTGTATTATTCCTTCCACATGTATAAGTTGACATTCTTTCAAAAGAACTTTTCCTTCCTCCCTCCCTTTCTCCCTTCCATCTTCCTTCCTTCCTCTCTCCCTCCCTTTTTCCTTCCTTTCTTCCATCCTTCCTTCCTTCCTTCCTTTGAATATATCAATATATATATTTTATTCAGTGGATTCTAATCTATTATTGCTATTACTTTACTTTCATATTCAAATTTTCCAGATGTGGCCAGCAAGACCCCTGTCAAGCAGAGTTGTGTGTGCTTTGACATGACTCCCATCATTCTTTGAGCAATTTTATACTTTCTGGCACAAGAAAATGTTCTAAGCTCATCTTACATTTTCCCCACCCCGGCCCTGGGATCAGTCATTTCATAAGGATCCTTGGTTAGAAACCAAAATCTGGGTGTTTGAGAAATTTTTCTCCAAATTGTATATCCATTTTTATTGGCAAAAAATAAACATTTTAATAAAAAATAAATCTGACAATAACAACTGTTAAGGAGGATGTAGATCCACTGGGACCAATCCTAGTGGGAATTAAAATGATAAAGTTTGAAAAACTTTCTAATGTAGTCTGTCCTGATCTCTGAGGTGCAGGGGAGTGCTTCAGCTTTACCCTCATATTCTAGGATTCTCTCAGTGGTGTCTTAATACTTGAACAGATGTTAGTTGTTCTTGTGAGGGGGAGAGAAGTCAGGAACATCCTATGTCACCATCTTGGTGATGTCATGCCCTGGGATTTTTAAATAAAATTTTTGAGCCCCTCTTCCAGAGATTGTAATTCACAAGTCCTGGGGTAGGGCCCAGAAAGGTGTGTGCATGTGTATGTGTGTGTGTGTGTGTGTGTGTGTGTGTGTGTGTGTGTGTGAAGATTTCAGGTAATTCTGTGGCAGAGCAGTTTGTAGGAGCTACAACCCTAATGCCTTTAAACCATGATTTATACTGCATTCTTCAAAGCACATTTGTTTATCTAAGGGAATAAACAATTGCCTCATACTTTAATTACTGGATACCAGAAAAACCAAGCAAGATAAAACCTATAATCTGAAAAAACATGCTAGATATCAGATGTCAGTGATAAATGTCTAAGATGGAAAATGTATTCCATAATGTAAAATAATTATTGATTACAAAATCAAGTCAACTTAGATTCAAGTCTAGATTTAATTACATTCTCAAGGAAGAAAGTAGAAATTTTACTTTTAAATTGCATTTCTCTGACTATAATCTCTCTCTCCTTCCCTCGGTCCCTCACACACACACACACACACACGCACACACACACACGCACGCACGCACACACACACACACACACACACACAAGAATGCATCACTTTATGGGAAGGGGTCAGGGAACACAAGACTTTTCACAATGGAATAGAAAAATCATCTATTTCAATATCCATTGCTTGGCTATCTTCAATAATAGATAACTCTGAGAAGAAACAAAATTACTTCAGTGAAGCCAACAATACTGTTGAATAGCTTTATCACATTCTGGTATTGAGCGTGATAAAACATTTTTCCCATATGAAATTTTGGGTTAATATTTTTTTATTTCTTAAGAAGGGAAGAACGTTTCAAGGAACTAACATTTATATCTTGAGGAGGAATTTCTTCTTCTAGCTACAGATAATTAGTATATATACTGAAACTCTGGGTAACTTTGTCTTGGTGAAGAAGAATGTAATATACCTTCTTTTTCAGATGGACTTTTTTCCTTCCTAAAAATCACAACGATAAGTTAGGAGAAAATCCCCCATGGAAGTAAGAATTATAATTCTTATTATCAACAAATAATCACAGTTGTCATTTCTGAGTCCAGTAGTCTCTCTCATCTATGATTGTGTTTTCTGGGGTTTTGGTTACCCAGGGGGAGCTGCAGTCCAGAAGTGGGTGGTCCTCCTTCTAATGTGTCATCAGGTCAGTAGTGGCCTAACGCTGTGTCACCTCACTGCATCTCATTGCATAGGCATTTTATCGCCTGACATCATCACAAGAAGGGGGAGTCTTGTACATAAGATATTTTGAGAGAGGCCATATTAATATAATTTTTGTTACAATCTGTTGATATGACTGTTCTATCTTATTATTAGTTATTAGTTATCATTAATATCTTACTGCACGAAATTTAGAAATTGAACTTTATCATAAGTATGAATGTAGGAAAAAACATAGTATATCTAGGGTTCGGTACTATCGGTCATTTCAGGCACCCACTGGGGGTGAATATATCCCCCACAGATAAGGGGGGACTACTGTAGGTACCAGGAGTTTTAGGTATCATCTCTATTTTGCAAATAAAGAAAGTATAGAGAAGTGAAATAACTTACCCAAGTTCATGTAGCAAAGAAATGGCTAAGCTAGGACTCAAGTCCCGTCAGGGAAGGAAGGTTATGTTCCGCAGCAAGCAGCCCCCAAATCAGCAGCAGATAACAAAGTTGCAGCTCATGCTACATGTGCAGTCTGGGTTGGCTGGGGCTCAACCCCATTTCATCTTTCTTTTTGAACCCAGGCTGACACTGAAGCTTCTGTTTGGGATATCGCCAGAGACTGTAACAGAGAAGAAAGAGTATGGCAAACCACACACTGACTCTGAATGCTTCTACCTGACAGAAGGAACAAAATGGCTTCAGGGAAGCCAAGTGTAGCCTTAAACAGCTATGTCACATTTTGGTATTGAACGTTGGTGTTTTGCATTTCAATAGCCAGTGCAAGTTAGGGTTAAACCTGATGTGAGTGAGGTGGGGAAGTATAATCCTCCAGCAGGGAGAGGCAGTAACTATTTGTGAACAGTAATCAGCCTCCTGCAGACCGGCGTGCAGGGATGACATAATTTAACCTGAAGCCGGTGTAGCAGTTCCCTGGTCTCAGCAACTGGTCCATGCTGGTCTCATCAGACTGAAGCAAAGATTGTTGTTTGACAACCGGGAGCAAAGTTGACCTTGCTCTTTCTCTAAAAAGGAGCTGCTGTAGCCATTTTTCTGCCACAAGGGAGGAAGTGTGACAAAAAGGCTGGTACATGCCGCCAGCTGGAGTCAAGAGTAATGGGTCCCCAGCACTGGGGGCGCAATGCGTTTCTGGAACAGCTCATCCTGAGGGTGGTCCATCTTCTGAACTTTTTAATGACATAGTCCAATAAGTCCCCTAGGTCAAACTAGTTTGAATAATTACTTCTATTTATAACTGATAATATTAAAATGCACAGCCTAGAAAAGTCCAAACTCTCTTGGATGAGGCATGCATGTGTGTATGTATAATACGCTCGATTTTGTGTGAAAACAATGTAGTGACATTATGAAAATTTTGAAAAATAAGAAGGAAATGGCATATGATCATACGCCCAAAATGCCAACTATTAATCAGGTGTGCACGTATTCTTCCTGTATTCCCCGCCCTGCCATGTGCATTAATTTTTATATAGGTTATGTCAAATCATCCAAATAATTTTGTATCCTGACCTTCTCACTTAACTATGCAAGTCAATTCTTTCCCCACATTGCTACAAAATATTCTAAACGTCATTGAAAGAGCTGCAAAAGATTCTAGGTATACTATAACCTAGATGAAAATTTCCCCAGTTGTGGGGTGCCTGGGTGGCTCAGTTGATTAAGCATCTGACTCTTGATTTTGGCTCAGGTCATGGTCTCATGGTTCGTGAGTTCGAGCCATATGTCAGGCTCTGTACTGACAGCATCGAACCTGCTTGGGATTCTTTTTCTCCCTCGCTCCCTGCCCCTCCCCCTACATGTGTGTGTGTGTGCTCTCTCTCAAAATAAATAAATAAATTCTTAAATTAATTAAAAAATGTAAATTAAAAAAAAATGTCCCCAGTTATGGACATGTAGGTTGCTTCCAGTTTTTTACTTTTTTATAGATAACAGTGCCACGTATATATAATATATGTACATGGAGAAACATGAGAAGGACATATGCAAAACATTATACCAATGGATGCTTTTGATTAGGCCTCTGTGCCTCCTGGACCATAATGTGATGAAACTCACAGAACTAAGTAGGAGCTGGGTTCTGCCTACTCTATGTCATTATTACAGAGGCAAATCTGGCATTATTTATTGTGCTAGGTTTAAAAAATGGCATAAACATCTTCAAATTTTTGCTAGAATAAAGGGTTACGATTTGAGATAATGTTTGGAATAACTGGTAAAACTCAGAAGATAACTTCTAGATGGAAGCTAGCAGGGAGGCTTGCATACATATTAGTCTTACCAAGTCAGAAGGAAATGCTACTGAGATATATCAATAAAGATTATAGGCAAAAATGATCTTTTTGTATTGAGATTCTCCATTGACATGAACTGCTCATGCAAATGTGTTTGGCCACTGTCCTCAGAGGTTATGCTGAAAGGGGGCAGCTCTTCACTGTCCCCTAAGAGTCTGTTTATTGCCCTGCTGGGGTCAGGTGGTTCTGCCGGGCCTGGCCTGCTCATTGGCCTCTGATGGCTCTCTGTCTCTGGTCCGGCCAGAGACTGTCCCCCAGTAACTCTGCAGCTGGAGCATTTTCCAGTGAACTTAGGTAATATATCCCTTTCTAGCTTGAGATTCATTTAGATCTATGTCTATTTGCTATAAATAATTAAAAGGGGGCTGATGTGGTTATTCAAGAGTAGTACCCAGGCACTTCTCCAACTCTTTCTCTTTCTCAGCCTCATTGAGTAACTGGAAGACTGACAGACTCTTCATTGGACGTCCGATTCTTTGGCCCTGCTACCCTTGGTCTGCAGATACAGGGCTACAGCTGTAGCCCCTGACATCTGTTTCTCAGCCCAGGTCCCAAACACAATTTCTTGACAACTATATTAGCAAAAGCATTTAGCCTGACTCACAAGAGCATTTGAAGCAGAGCCAGATAGTTAGTTTAGTGGATCTGATTTCCTGAATTAAGGAATCCTTCTTTGGCAGAGTGTGGGCTGGCTCTAGACAAAGAGGTTTTATATAGTGGAGCCATAAGGGTGGATATTAGTAACTTCTGAGGAGAGAATGAAAAAGGAGCCCAGACATTAGAAACAAACTTAGAAAGTATCTCCTCAGGGTGAAGTTGGTCTAGCAGAGGCTCACAGGGGGAGGTAGGGTATCTCCTCAGACATGATGTGAATGTGGATGGACCTCGAGTGAGATCTGTAGCTCCCAGGAAGTACAGGGGAAAGATGAGGGACCACCAATAAAACGTAGACCCCGGAAGACAGACAGATGCATTCCCCACTTGCAGCCGTCACACCGTCACTGCAAAAATGAGCAGCCGGTGAAATCACTTTGACTGTAATGACTAGTTAATGTACATCTTTGGTTAAATTCCATTCAAAGAACACAGAGAGATGCCAATGTATCTCTTTATTATAAATTTTTAAATGTTTTAATTTTCAACCCGTGGTTGCAAGCATTATTTTAGACAATGCTTTAGAGTTTCCTTTGGTAGTGTTTGTGTTAAAAAACAAAACGAAACAAAACAAAAAAAACTCCAGTATAAGGCCACGACTATCTCCTATAATTCAAATTTGGTCTTGTGCCAAAGCCTAGGATAGGATTTCATTGATACTTGATCCAGAATATCCAACGTAGATCAACATATCCTACTCTTTTCGGACAAATGCCAAACCTTCAGAGCAACCCCACACAAGTGACTTGTTCATGACAGCTTTGCTCCTCAGGCTCTTTCAGGTCCCCAGAACATAAGCTCCCTGAGGGCACCCAAGCCTGGGGTGTTCACTGGCTTCTCATGCTTGGTAAGCACCTTGCTGCCTCAACAGATAATAAAAGCTAATGCATTTCCTATATCCTTATATTTACTGAAAAAAAAAAGGCGTGGGGGGGGAGAGAAAAATTCTAAGTGGATGTAGAATAAATAAATACTATAGGATGAAAGAACTTGAGTGAAGTTGCCTTTTAGGGAAATGTGTGCTTAGCACGGAAACAAGGTAGGTAACCGTTTAAAAAGAGAGAGAAGTAGAAAAGTCCGTAGCATGTTTTCTCTTTTCAGAATTTCCTGAAACTACAGTGTATTACTTCCGAGTTTTGTGAGGGTTTTGCTCTGCTCTCTGTAATTACCCTTGAGTACCATCACTAGAGGATGAATCTGGCACCCCTGCTCTCTGAAATAGCCCTGGTGCCTCATGGAGATGAAATTCGCTGCCTTTCAGTTTCCATTTGGTAACAGGCCCACTCACATCACGTCCCGCAGGCCGTCGGTTGCTCGGCCCCGTGCACAAGAGTGGCGGATGAGAGAGGGAAACTCCACAGAAGGATTCGGAGGCAAGAGCAGCCTGGCCTCAGTGGGAAAGGGCAGGTAAGGGAGCAGGGGCCCTGGACGCTTGCTAAGGAGAACGGAGTATGACGACTGGAGAGAGAGCTCTTGCTAACCCACAGGAGCCCTGCAGGCGTGCCCCTCCCCCATTTCCTGGGGGCAGCCACTGCTTTCCTTAGGGGTCTGTCAGGTCCTCAACCCTGCTTGTGCCACCAATATTCTGGGAAGTGACAGGGCAGACCTTCAGCGTCAGCAAGAATAACGGGGCACGCAGAGAAAAGCAGTCATATCGCATAGCAATTGCTCACGGAGCTGAGTCCCAAGACCTTATTTCTGAACTGAAAAACTTACTTTAAGGTAGAAATAGATCTTATATACCTGACAACATCTTCATTCTAATCAGTCCCCTGTAAAATGGGCGTACTGGCCTTTATGTATGCCATGCTGATGTTATAAGGATTCATTAATGCTTTTAAAGTCTGGACTTCAAATCAACATGATTTCAACTTGAACCAAATGGGAGGCTTTTAAAACAACAGGCATATCTATCCATCTATGCTAAACACCACGGAATTCCCCTTTGTTCTCCGCTAAAATTTAAGGACCTGAAACAGCCGAATGTTTTCAACCCTCTAATTCTTGATGGCTGAAGCAGTGCTCATAGAAATACTGTAAGACTTAGTAATTTCTTGCAGAATCTGATTCCTTAGGGAAAAACGCTCTTTGGCTATTTTAAGCAGTGAGTTGCATGTTCTTTGAGTGAGTCTACTGTCATAGCAGCTGATTTACCACAGGAGAGCAAGAAAGTGCCTGAAGTCAGAAGTGCTTTTCCTTCTCCTTGGTTTGGGGATCTTTCTTTGACTTTCAGGATTCAGTTTTGTGACCCAGATATCTATCATGGAAAATTTCAGTTAGTGAATGATAATTCTTGGCAGTTTGTAAATTTCTGAAGTGCCAGATTTAATGAGTCTTCAGATGCTATGGTTGGGCACTGAAGGTTGGGAAAGCACACCAACAGAATACCAGAAAATCATGGCAGAGGAATGAGAAAGCCAACTCTGGGAGTCTGGGTAAATGTATCCAGAAAATTCAGGTTAAAAAAACCCAGATCAGTTAGAAGTGTAAGGCTCATCTGGATTGCCTTAATTTTAATCCCATTATGGTTAATCCGATCCCACATGGAATTATAAACTGATTTACATATTCCAAAAAAGTCAGGAAAACAGCCAACCAGTGGCCTAACAAAGCAGTCTCCCACACTTAGAAATGGTCTGAAAGGGAAAACAAAGTTAATCCTTTGAGGGGAAAATGTTTTAGTGGCTCTCAGTCAATGAATGATGAAACAATCAGCAAGGGGGTAGGGCTGTGTAATGCCTTTTGTGTAAGAACACAGTTCAAGAAGGGTGCCGCTGTGGTCGCTGAATTTTGTGAGATTACAAAGTGTGCGTATAACTTGGCCATAGACAAATCTACGTATTCACCAAATCTAAGTATTAGACTTGGGAAAACACTTAATTTAAAACAAGGGGGTGGGGAGTGTTAGGAGAAAGGAAATACACATCTGAAATTACATATCTGAAACCCTTGAGGTCCAGAAGTATTTTGTAATTTAGGACTTGTAGCTCTTGGGTGGGTAAAAAGGTAAATATATTGTACCATACATAAAACCCTGAGTGACATCTGGGCAGCACCCTGTACTAAAGCAAATTAATATTTCAGCAGTGAAGTGTATGAAAATTCACACTGATTGTGATCAATGAAGATTAAAAATAGCTTCAAGTCAGTTCAGGGCAGGTTTTGTTGCTAAATGAGTTTATGTCTGGCCGGGCTTTGATATCAAATGAGTTATAAAAAGCCTTTCATTTATCAACCCTCTTTGGACTTCAAACTTGGTGTATAAGGGATTGGTAGCCTATATGTTTATGCAGCGATGAATGTACCTCTCTGTCTGGAAGAACTTACCTGAGCTGCGTGATGGTGAGTCTTGTGTAACGTTGGCACAAATAAGGGCAATCAGGACACGCCTTCACACAGCAGTGGTGTAAGAAAGTGAAATAAGGAAGAACAGGACGTCTAGCAATAACAGGTATGATGGTGGGACAGGCACATTTGTGAAGAGGCAAAGAGTGAGGAATTCTGCATCAGTTCACAGACGTCCTGAGTTCAAACTTGATGCTATTACTTGTCTAGCCTACGTCTCAGGGTCCCCATCTGTGAGATGGGAACAGTAATGTCATAGGGTTGTGAGGAGTCACCAGTAAAATAAAACCTGGAAAACACTTAGCACAGTGCGGGGTGCATGGTTAGCAGTAAAAAATAAAGTTAACTGCTTGTTACTAACGGTAGAGATACAAATATCTCATTCAGTGTGTTTCGAATCAGTGGTGTCACGGGATTCCATATAAATACACACTTTTCTCCTGCCTCTGATGGGGCTACTCTTAGGAGGAAAGGCACATTTGAGGGATGTCTCTTGAATAGGAATCTTGCTTCATTTAAACTTTAACATAAGCTACAGGGGTTTTTGTTGTTAAAGTAATGGACTTCCCTACGCTGACCCACTGCCCTGACCTTTTTTGTGTGTGATCGTAGTTTTAAATCAACCAGTGTATTAGGCCCCAGAATTCTGTTACAACCGACTTCAGAAAACTATTTATTTTTCTTGTACCATTTTCTGAATTAATCTTATTTCTTGGTTGTCATATCTCATAACTCATAACTTTCTATGTATTGAATTTTGGGCTTTCTCGTTCCCCTTCACCACAAAGCTATGTACCTGAAGGATCGCCAGCCCTTTAGTCTTTTTTCCCCTTAATCGTCACTGCAAAACAAATTCACACACTTTGTTGCGTGCAGATGTGTGTGCGTGTACGTGTGTGTGTGCGTGTGTGTGTGAAGGCAACAACTGAAAAGGGAAAATCTCTTGTGAACTTTCATAATTTTAACAACGCCATCCTACGTTCCAGAGATAATTGATGTTAACCATTAGGACTGTGTTCTTCCAAATAACTTTCTGTGTATATACAAACATTCATATCCTACATGCTAGGGAGGGACTTGCTGTTGATTTAGCAAAAATATCATTCTATACATTCTGTTCTGCAGCTTGCTTTTTTTCCTGTTTAACCAGGGGCATGTTTTCCTATTGTAATTGTTCCCATTATTTGTAACAAGTTGTATTCTTTTAAATATAATTGTGTATAATTATGAACATATTCCTTCACTCACTGAAGTAGTATTTACTGGTCATCAAAATGAGGAAGATAGGTGCTGCCTGCCTGCTATGAGAAATGCAAGGCTGTAAGAGCCATATTTTTTGTCCTCTGGATGTTTATAATCTGGAAGGAGAAGTAAGACAGGGACACATGTAACTACATATTAGTGGTACAGAATATGTAAACTTAGATGTTGGTACCATGTAGGTGAGAAGAAAGCAAGTTAATTTTTGGAAGGGCTGGTTAGGAAAGGTTTTTGGGAGATTTTGGATTCAAGTTGCATCTGAAAAGATTGGTTGGATTTCAACGGATGTAGAAGAGGCAGAAAAAATACCTTTCACCAAATCTCTGAGAGAAGAAAATACAGGACAAATTTAAAAGAGGGCCATAATCCAGATGCATGGATTGTGAAACACTTCTTGATTTCAGAGATATTAAGAAGTGGGGATATAGGTACAAATTAAATCAAGATAATATAGTATTTGTTCAATTTGACTGGAATAGCAGGTTTCCAGAAGGTACAACTGATAGAGAAATCTGGAAAAATAAGCAAAAGCCAGATCAGGCGAGTCTTGAATGCCAGGGGAAATCTGAAATTTGCCTATTTTGATTCTTGTATAAAATTTGCTTCCAGATTCTTCTTTTCTTCTTATCACAAGCTATTAGAATTTGGGAAGAGACCACATGCACTAGTCTTGAAATATATGTCTACATTCTGGAATACATATTCAAATGATGTCTTTAAACATGTTGGTCCATTTTGGCAGGCCTTCCCATTACAGAGTTTTTTCCATAAAGAGGTAAACATTTTATAGTCATTTACTATGTGCTAGGTACCAAGATGTCAGTAACAAACAAGACAGCTTCAGCCTCACATACTCAAGGCTTGGTTAATGGATTCCCAGTGCCATCTCCCCACTCCCAAGACATCCATGTCAAATCTGGCTGGCCTATCAATCATTAAAAATGACCACTGCCTCTGACGCCTTGGCCTTGTTTCTGGTCTGTGGCTATGATTTCCTGCTTGCTCTGCTGAACTCTGACTTCTTGAAATCCCCACACCCTTTCTTAACACCTAGGTGACTTTTTCTCACTGTGCTTTTTTTATTTAAAGCAGAAATGCTTACAAATGAGCTTTTATTTTTTTATGGCATCTCCATAATTATTTTACTAAAGGAAAAAATATCGGATTGTGGATTCCCTTGATGTCAACAAAGACAGCTTACAATGAAGATGATGCTAGAGCACAGATGGGATTAGAAATGTGCCAAATATCCCCTACAGAAAATGTTTATAACAAACACAAATGGAGAAAACCTCCATTTGGGTCTTAGAATTAGGCATGAAGCTCGGTATAGGATTTTTCATTTTCTTGGGGAATTGACCCGTTTACTGTAATGAAATGCCCCTCTTTATCCCTGATATATTCCTTCTTCTGGAGTCTACCTGTCTGATATTAATACAGCTGTTTTAGTAGCTTCCAAGATGGTCTCCAATGATCCCCAAGCCCCGGTATACTTGGGGTACACACACCCTTCTGTAGTCCTCTCTCACATTGTACCAAAATTGCTCTGTGTGACTAATAAAATATGGTAAAAGCAAAGTTACTTCCCTTCTAAGATTAGATTATAAAACACTGTGACTTCTGTCACAGACCATGTTTCTTTCTCTCTCTCTCTCAGAATACTCCTCTGGGGGAAGTCTTGTCATGAGCAGCCCTACGGAGAATCCGAGCAGTGAGGCCAGCCACCAGGCAAGTGGGCTTGGATGCAGATCCTTCGGACCCAGCCAAGCCTGACACCTAGACTGGGACAGACCCTGAACAAGAACACCCAGCTAAGCCACTCCGGATTCCTGATACACAGAAACTATGAGATAATAAAAGTTTGCTGTTTGGGATGGCTACATCTGGGGTAACTTGTTACGCAGCAATGGATAACTTATACACTTCGTACACTTGGCTTTCTTTTGATTTGTATTTGCTTGGTGTTTTTGAGGGTCCCAAGACCACCCCAAGTTTGATGATTGGCCACAAGGACTCACAAGACTCAAGGGAAGGTTATATTCACAGCTAAAGTTTATCATAAAGGGTAACTGAGTAAAGCGTCAGGGAAGGTATGGTCGCTGGGCAGAGCCCAGACGCGTTCAGTACCGGTTCAGCACTGGCTTCAGAGCCTTTCATCAGAGGCCACACACAATCTGCTTTCTCCCCAGCAGGAACTGATAAGAACATGTATGGAATGTGTCTACCCAGGGAATCCTGTGGGAGTCTTAGGGTCCCAGGCTTTTTTGAGGTGCTGGTCATGGTCACATAAGCATGTGACCAGTCATGGCAACTGAAACTTACCACGTGACCAGTCACGGCAACTGAAACTCAGGGTCTCAACAGTGAAACTAGGTGCACATCGTTGATTTTGATACTCAAGCCAAACAACTTGTCAGGCTAGTGTAGCACAGCCCGTTGCTCCAGGTACACACAAACAAAATCATCACCTGACATCTAAGGGCCATATTGCCAGTGGTTGGCCAAGGGTCATTCATGGTTCCAGATTCTCTTGGAGATATGCAACGAATAAGCAACCAGATCTGTTCTGTTAACTCTTTCCTCAGTAAAACTGCCAGATATGTAGCTGAATAAGCCTTCAGAAAATTCTAGCCCCTAGGCTTCAAATCTTCCAGGTTGGGCCCCCAGAATTGTGAAGCAGAAGCAAGCATTCCCCACTGTGCTCTGTAAGAATTTCTGATTCACAAAAAACATAAGAAATAATAAATGATTATTGTCTGAAGCCACCACGTTTCGGAGGTAGTGGGTTATACAGCAATAGGTAAATGATACAGGGTAATGTTTTCTTGTTTCTTTGCCAGTCTTGCAAATTTTTACTGGATGCTCGATGTCAATTTTATGTCTTAGGACACTGGATTTTGTTGTATTTCATTAAATAGTGTTAGATTTAGTTCATTGTTAGCTAAGTTACTATAAGTTGGTAGAATCCTTTTGAATTTGCTTTTAAAAGTCCAGAGCAGCCTTTAGCTTAGGGCTAATTTATTTATACTACTAAACCAGTAACTTTCTCAACACTATTTCAGAGATTGGTAAACCCTTTTGGTAAGGGGCCATATGGTAATATTCTAGGGTTTATAGGCCATATATAGAGATCATTCCCTGTTGCATATTTTTATTTGTGTGTTTTTATAATCTTTTAAATATATAAAAATAATTCTTGGTTTGCAAGCTTTCAAAGACAACCTGTGTGCAAGACTTGGCCTGTGGGCTGTATAGTTTGCCAACCCCTGCCCTATCTAATGGCCTTTGCTTTCTACTCTGGCTGAAAGGAACATGAATTATTCCCAGCCCTGTATGAGTTCCAAAAACTTTTCTCCCTACTCATTCTCATGGTTCTTTCTTCAGCCCTGGCACCATGGCCTTTCTGACCTCTGATCTTTTTCCCGCTCAGCAAGACTGCAGGCTCTGTGTGGTTTGCCCTTCCTTGGCTGCAGCCTGGGCATCTTGAAATAAGCTGGCTCAATCACAGAAGTCATCTCCTTTATCCCCCTCCACTCAGGGATCACAGTCTGTGCTTATTTTTCAAGTTTTTGAAAACAATTGTTTCATAAGTTTTCCTTTCCAGTTGATTCAGGTAGGAGGTTAAATCCAGCCCCTGTTATTCTATCTTGGGAGGAATCTTTATTCATTCTTGAATTAAGTTGGTATCAGTGCTTGTGTTTTTATTTGGGCACCTATACTTACTATGTGTTGGTTTCTACCTATATTGAACATAAACTTCTAACCATTTAGTTCTGTTTAATGTCTTTCTTGTTAAACATGAAACCGTAACCACACATATGCAGACCATCATCAATGCCATCAATAGAAGCTTAACAGGATTAACAGGATTTCTTGTGGGACAAATCTTAAATGATCTAGTTGATCTGAGCCCAACTCTAGACCTGTATGGAATTTCCCTCTTCAACATCCTTAGTACTACACATGTACTTCTGAAGGACACCTTCCACTTTAAAAAAAAGTTTTTTTTTACGTTTATTTATTTTTGAGAAACAGTGAGACAAAGTGTGAGTGGGGGAGGGGCAGAGAGAGAAGGAGACATGGAATCTGAAGCAGGCTCCAGGCTCTGAGCAAGCGGTCAGCACAGAGCCTGATGTGGGGCTCGAACCCACAAACTGTGAGATCATGACCTGAGCCGAAGTCGGACGCTCAACCAACTGAGCCACCCAGGTGCCCCCACCTTCCACTTTTTAAGACAGCCTATTTCATCGCTGGACAGCAAATAGTTGTCAGACAACGTATTTTATAACGAGCTAAAATGTAATTCTTTATAACATTGACTTTTTCGTTTTTATTGAATTTGTGTTTGACTTTTTCTTACCAATTCCTTCTAGCCTTCATTGTGCACTCTTGATTCAGTCTACAGATCTGTATTGTGCTAGGCTCTCTGCTTAGCTCGGGCTTGCAGGGGTAAGAAAAGGAAGGTGATGTCCCAGCCGCATGTGTCTTTCAGTGTGATGGGGGAAGAGGGAGTGTAATCAAACAAGTGTGTAAATACGACCGAGATTACAGTGTGCTATGTGCCATGAAGAAACGCGATGCGATAATACTTTATAGATGAGCACTGATCAGGGCAGTTAGGGAGGACAGTCTTGAGGAGGTATGAGTTGAGATCCAAAAGCAAAGTAGGAGATAATCTGACAAAAGGGGTGAAAGCTTCCAGAAAGAGGGAACAGCCTTGTGAAAGGTAATGGGGAAAAAAAAGAGCACTTGGTGTTACATTTAACTGCAGGAATTTCAGATGACCCTCTTAAATGCTCTACTCACTCAATGAACACCCTCAGTCTTAGAAACATCACTGTGTTACCCAAAACACATTTCTGATATTTCGGGCATACTTGTAGGGAGGCAGATTTTATTTTCCCATAAAGGTACTTTGGATTGCCCTTTGGAGTATAATTACCCCCACCTTAGGTTTTGTGGAGCTTGAAGTTAATACATTTGGGGGGGCCTCTTGAAGACAAAATATGTAAATGTGGGATACAAAGTTAAGTACAGGGCTTGGAAGAGGCTCTTGCAATTGAGAGGCTCTGACATTGACGCTTCATTAATTTTAGGGTAAATAAATCTATCTCCTGCCTTGAGGTATTCAAGGGTGCATAACCACTAATTGGTAGTGTTATCAAGGAAGTTCAGATGTTGTGTTGAAATCTGGACTTGATATTCCTCTAAGAGTCTCCCAAATGCAAAGATTTTGTGTTTACTTAAGTTCCAGGACCGAAGAGGTCAAAGTTTGACTTTTTGTAATCTTCAACCCCTAGCTGTTTATAGATTGAATTGTCTGATAACCCAAACAATGGTGCCATGTTTGGACTGAGTGGCTGGGTGTGGGTGTGGGTATGTTTCCTTTAAGTTCTGAGTTAAATGAATCCAAAAGTTAAATGTCCAGCTTCAACCCCGGTGGCCAGTTGTTTCGTGCTAGCACCCAAATCTCAAGCCATAGAATCTAAACTAAAAAGGTTTCTGAACTAATGCCTGGGTTGGATTCCCGTACTAACCAGTGTGTGTATGTGGTGAACATGTAGGAGTGGCTCAGAGATAGCGCCTCCATCCTCCACCCCAACTAGTCACCTCATACCCAGGTCTGCCGGGCAGAGGGAGGTTGAGGAGAGGAAATGGATGGTTTAGCGCATGGCCGTCTCTCCAGCCCATACACTGCCTGCGTCATTGTCAGAGGGAAGGAGAGCACATTACACATAGAGACTCAGCACTACCCCCCTCGAACGAACAAAACAAAACCAGAACCTTCGGAATCCATTATGCTCTGAATCAGTACTATAAAATCGGGATAATACTAACAACAACAAAATAATAACAGCCGCACCATGAGCACTTTTGCATTCCCAGGCTAGTTGTCTGGGCAGATCATAAAGCTCTTAGCAAACTTTAATTAGAGCTCAGAGATGGGTGAGTTACGTGTCTCAAGTTCCTGCCATTCTGGTCACCAGAGAAGTAAAATCAGGTGAGGTTAAATGGTTGATTTATGGACACCTGATCACGCTCATCTGCGATTGCTTTTCCAGTCTGTCAGGTTTTTTGGGATCTGACTTGTTAGCTCTGCCAGGCCCTGCTCCCGGCTTGCAGGGGCTCTGGTTTGGAGCTAATGTGTTAATAACCTCAGCTCATTGCCCCAGGGCTCAACTGCACCAAGTCTGGACGAGTTTGCTCTTTTTTGGAATGAGTCTAGAAGGGACACCTCTGAAACCAGGGATAACAGTCCAGGAGCCAGGTAGGCTCTAACTAGCACCTGCCAGGTACAGCGTGCAAACAAGGATAGTACTTCTCAATAGGAGATAATGGACTGCAAATGGCTCCGAGCTGGTTTACATTTTTTTCTGCCTTAATATCTAGAAACACATTTAAAACCACATTTTTGCTATTTACGTATTCTTTTTAAAAAATTTTTAACATTTATTTATTTTAATGTTTATTATTTTTGAGAGAGAGAGACAGCAAGCAGGGAAGGGGCAGAGAGAGACGGAGACACAGAATCGGAAGCAGGCTCCAGGCTTTGAGCTGCCAGCACAGAGTCCGACGCAGGGCTTGAACCCACAGACCGTGAGATCATGACCTGAGCCGTAGTCGACTGCCCAACTGACTGAGCCACCCAGGCACCCCAACCATTTATGCATTCTTAGGAACTGCCACCACTTCTAAGGAGACAGGAAATTTTAGGGCTAGTAAGGGAATAGAAAATAGAGTGTCCTTGAAGATCTGTGAAGATTTGGAACTCCCCTGGCCTGCATGTCTCCTACCCCACTCAGACTTCTAGAGGGCCACTGCGCCCCCTGAGGACAGAGCACTTCTGCCTTAGGTAGGGACTCCAGGATCAAGGATGGGTGAGTGGGTTTGCTCACCTAAATTCAGTCTTGGCCGATTAGTAATTTCCCAAATGCCCACAGTCCTTTAATATTATCCATCCACACGTATGGTGACACAGATCTGCCTCAAATCTATGTGAAGTTTTTGGTACCGACAATCAGGAGAAGGGACAATAGTGTCTTTTATTTATTAGGCAAAGAGTGATTCCCTTCTGTTTCTCCTAAAACAACACTTTCCAAACTCCAGTGGCCTTCATTAGGTCTGGAACTCTCGGGTTTGGAGAAGCAGCTCCTTTCCACCCAGACTTCATGTGTATAATTTCAAAAACTATGATTCTACTCCTTCTCACTCTCCTTTGCCTGGTCTCATCTGTCCTCATTTCTTAGTCCCCTTTCTTTCATTCTTTCTTAAATTGTTGAAACTAGAACTTCACACACACACATTCTTCTTTCATGGTGGTTTTTATCTGAGGATACCCTAACAATTTACCTTTATAGTTAAAAAAATGTTTTGTGTGTAAAAGTTCCCAGTTCTGGGGGTGCCTGGATGGCTCAGTCTGTTAAGCATCTGACTCTTGATCTCGGCTCAGGTCATGATCTCACGGTTCATGAGATCAAGCCCCGCGCTGGGCTCTGCACTGACTCCCTGCTTGGGATTCTCTCTCTCCCTCTCTCCCCCACTCTCTCTTTGGCCCTCCCCCATTCTTTTCTCTCTCTCTCTCTCTCTCTCTCTCTCAAAATAAATAAACTTAAAAAATTTCCCAGTTCTGGCTTTTTTTTTTTTTTTTTTTTTTTTTTTTTTGTCTGATACATTTATTACGGAAAGAGCTAACAATGCCTCCTGGTGCTCTTCTTAGATTTTAACTGATAACTCAGAATTTATCTCCTGCAGGTGAAACATTTTTTCCCCCTCATGTTCTGAATTATTCCTGCATACTTGGAAGCTCATTCCTCTTTCTTCTTTCAGTTTCCAATTGTCTTTCCCTTTCTGTTCCATGCACGGACACTACACTGCTTGGAAAACCAGTATTATTAATAATTTACCAAAGGCTTAAATGGAAGAGTTGTCCTGAGACACGTGCTTGGCAAGGGGGGCCTTCAGGGTAGCTTTTAATGTTATCGACTCCAGGTGTGAACACCAGGGCCCTACGCCATAGGGGCAACATCTGCCCGGTTGGTGTCTCAGTTGGCTAGGGCGGACGTACAAGGTACCATTGACTGTGCGGCTTAAACAAAAGAAACTTACTTGCTAACAGTTCTGGGAGCTGGAAGTCCAAGATCAAACTGTCACCAGGATGGGCTTCTTTTGAGGCCTCTTTCCTTAGCTTATAGATAGCTCTCCTCTCCCTACATCTTCACATTGTCTTCTCCGTGTGCATCTGTGCCCTGGCCACGTTTTATAAAGACACCAATCATTGCATTAGGGTCTACTCTAATAACTCATTTTAAAAAAAAAATTTTTTTAGCGTTTATTTATTTTTGAGACAGAGAGAGACAGAGCATGAATGGGGGGAGGGTCAGAGAGAGGGAGACACAGAATCGGAAGCAGGCTCCAGGCTCCAAGCTGTCAGCACAGAGCCTGACGCAGGGCTTGAACTCGTGAACCACAAGATCGTGACCTGAGCCGAAGTCGGACACTTAACCGACTGAGCCACCCAGGCGCCCCTAATAACTCATTTTTTAAAAAACAGTTTATTTATTTACTTGAGAGAGAGAGTGAGAGAACAGGGGAGGGGCAGAGAGAGAGGGAGAGAAAGAGAATCCCAAGCAGGCTATGCAGGGCTCAGACACACGAACTGTGAGATCATGACCTGAGCTGAAACCGAGAGTCGGGCGCTTCACCGACTGAGCCACCCAGGTGCCCCTCTAATAACTCATTTTAATTTAAAAGACCCTTTCTCCCAATACAGTCAAATTCTGAGGTACTGGAAATGAGGATTTCAGTATATACCTTTGGGGGCAGGGATACAGTTCAGCCGGTCTATTATCAGCGTATCACCGTATCAGTATATTATCAACCCCTCATGTAGATGCCACTTAAATACAAAACTTAACTACACTTAACTACAAAACTTAACTACAAAACATAACCCCAAACCCTCAACGTCCATCCAAAAGTCGGCCTACCGAGCCCCATGAGGGCCAGATGTTGCAGGCCCCTCTTTCACGTTACAGACTCATCATAACAGGTGTAAACGAGCTGCTTATCTGATCCCCCCAGCTCCGGCGCGCCAGGGTGCAGGGTAGCCGCCACCCAGAGGGAAGCTTCGCAGTGAGGGGCAGGTGTGCCAACCACAGCAGGAAGTGGCTCCCGCACCAGGAGGGCAGCAGCAGAGCCAAAAAAGGGTGAAACCGTATCGTCAGTTGCCGTGTGGTACGATGAGAACAGAAAGACAAAACTTCTGCTCGTCAGGAGTAGGTAATGTGACTCTCAAAGCCCTACAGTAGACACCTGTGGAAATGTTCCCATTCGATATAGTAAAAGTTGGGCGTCTGAAGGAGGCAGACTTCAGTTGTTAGAGTGATTCACCTCGGCAAAATTAAGATGTCCCAGTTCTACTGGATAAGTGCTTCTTTCTATAGATGGCAGACAAGGTCCTGCTTGGAATTCGTGACGATTTTGCCGCAATTCTCAATATGAGCGTGTGAGAAAAAACAAAGCCTGGGGGGCTTTCGTGTCCCAATGGTCCTCAGGTGGGGTCTTAGCCTCCCGCCGAGGCTTCACAGTCCCTGAGATTCACTAGCAGGTTTCAAAGAAGATGTTCATCAGACAACTTTAATTTAAGCCATCCCCCCTGAAATGTACAGTGGATTAATATTTTAATGACTTCTCTAATGCTTTCACGAATAGTGCAATTGCACGGCACTGGATTTTGTGTGTACGTGTGTTAGACATAGTGATACGTTTAGTGGAAGCATTAAAGACGTACTAGAATTTCTTTTTTTTTTTTAATTTTTTTTTTTTTCAACGTTTTTTATTTATTTTTGGGACAGAGAGAGACAGAGCATGAACGGGGGAGGGGCAGAGAGAGAGGGAGACGCAGAATCGGAAACAGGCTCCAGGCTCCGAGCCATCAGCCCAGAGCCTGACGCGGGGCTCGAACTCACGGACCGCGAGATCGTGACCTGGCTGAAGTCGGACGCTTAACCGACTGCGCCACCCAGGCGCCCCAAAGACGTACTACAATTTCTATAACCTTGTTTTGGCATTTCTTCATGTTGTAGTCTACCAGGAGGCCCCAAAGTGGGTGCCACCTGGCACCTGTGGGCTCTGGAAGGCCTTGTGCCAGAATGTGCTCCGTGCTCACCCCCGCCTCCCCTCTGAATCATCTCCTCCAGTCCGCACCTCATGTCTCTGGCCACGTTCTGCCTCCTGTCATAGTTATTGACGAAGGTGTTTCATCTGTCTTGCAGGATTGTGAGCTTAATTACCAGCAACTATCCCTCCTGCAGTAAATGTACCTAGTCTTTGTTTTCTTTCTTTCTTTTTTTAATGTTTACTTATTTATTTTTGAGGGAGAGACAGAGAGAGAATCCCAAGCAGGCTCTGCACTGTCAGCACAGAGCCCGACGCGGGGCTTGAACTCACAGACGGTGAGATCATGACCTGAGCCGAAATCAAGAGTGGGACGCCTAACCGACTGAGCCACCCGGGTGCCCCTACTCTTTATCTTCTACCTGTTAAACCATTTGAGTCCTCTGTAGTGTTTGTTGCACACACCTTCCAAGGTAACGAATGCTCAGAACTCATTATGCTCAAAGGAAGATCACCCAGAATGCTTTGCTAGAGAGCTTGAACACCTCACTGCAGTGGTGTGCTGGCAAATGGTGAGCAACTACTCCTGGGGCTGGGAGATGACGGTGGGGGGGGCGGGGGGGTGGAGAGCCTGACTCTTAGTGTTTGCTGGCTCTATACCTCTTTGAATGTGGAGCTGGGCCATGCACACAATTGGCTCTTGCCGGTCCGTCAGACTTCAGAAGTTTCCGGTGTATGTCTGGCTCACGGCTCAGGGGTAGTGAGAGACGCTCTTCTGTAAAGAATGGAGAAGCCCACTGAATCCCTTCTCCACCTGCACGAGGCAAGCCTATTCACCAGACCATCTCACTTTCCAGGTTTCATTCCTCTCAGCCCTCCCCAACTAATTGCACAAGATCTCGACAAACCCTGAAATAGCTTTCAAGTCATGGGCAGTGAGTCATAAAATGGATCCACTCAGAAGTTTTAAGGGTCACTAAGATGAAGGCAGTTCAAAATTCTCAAAATTAGTAATGTGTATGCACAGGCTGACTTCGGGGTCATTGTCATTAACCCTCCAAAACATTTTTTTCAAGCATTAGCTCAATTCCCTACCCCTTTGCACACACATACTTTTTAGACATGTGCTAATGTGCCCGTGACTTGGCAGTTTTCCTCAGTGAGAGGCAGTGTTCCCCCATCCTACTTCCTTTCCCCCACTTCCATTTACCAGAGGGAATACATTTTGAACTTCTTTAATCAGGAGTTTTGGTCTATTCGTCTATCTCCCAATAAGATGTTCTGTTCTCAATATAGTCAAAAAATATTTAACTCTCATTTTATGCGGTATATGAGAAATACACTTTTTCCAACTACAGGTGCTCATAAACGTTCATTAATTCTTGCACACATGAGATCATTTCTAATATGGAGGAAACGTCTTGTCTTGAGAAGGACTAGTTGGGTGAAGGAGGTGTCTGGCCTCGCTCTACCCTTCTTTGTTATAATCACAACACGTAGGTGTTCATCTCCCACAATCAAATTCTTCCCTAAATTGCCACAGTCTCGGAAGCCTTAGCCAGCTATGACCCAGATCTTGTGCTCAGCTACTCTGGTTTCTGGGACTTAAGGGGTGAGAAAAAATTGAGTCTTAAAAACAAATAAACCCATTGAAGACGATAGTGAAAAAGACAGACAAAAACAACCACTAGTGAGGATGAAGAGAAACTGGGTGCCTCATGAGCTGTAGATGTGAATGTGTAATTGTACAGACCCTTTGGAAAGTAGTTTGGGAGTTTCTAAAACGTTAAGCCTAAACTTGTCGTATGGCCTCGCAATCCTGCTGGTAGGTATCTACCCAAGAACAATGAAAAGGTTATTTCCATATAAAGTAGGTATGAGAATGTTCACAGCAGGTTTATTCCTAACATTCCCAACTGGAAAAAATCCAAACGGCTGCCAACCTGTGACTGTAAGTAAACACAAACTGTGGTATGCCCATACAGTGAAATACTCTACAGAATAAAAAGTAAAGGCAAACGGGCACATATGCTACAATGTTGAGGAGCCCCGATTACGTTATGCTAAGTGAGAGAAGCCAGACATGACAAACTACAGTTATGTGAAATTTCTGGGAAAGGCCAATCTGTGAGAGACAGAACGCACAGCGGTGATTGTTTGGGGGCAGGAGATAGAAACAGGGATTGACTACAAATAAACACAAGTGTTCTTTTTAGAGTGATAGAAAATTGCACATTTTTGTGCAACTGTAAATTTACTAAAAATCATTAAATTGTGTGCCTTAAGATGGGTGAATTTGTAAAAAAAAAATGTGATGTTTTTATTTATTTTGGGGAGACAGAGAGCATGAGTGGGGGAGGGGCAGAGAGAGAGGGAGACATAGAATCTGAAGCAGGCTCCAGGCTCCGAGCTGTCCTCACAGAGCCCAACGCGGGGCTCGAACCCACAAACCGTGAGAACATGACCTGAGCTGAAGCCACATGCTTAACCTACTGAGCAACCCAGGTGCCCCGAAAATGGGCACATTTTATGACATGTAAACAACACAACAAGTAAAGGTCATTGCTAATTCTATGTAGCTTTCGGTTTTTCCTGTCTGATGACAAATCCCAGTGCAGCTACATGTCACCCAGTCACATCTTTTCTTTTTATTAGCAGATGAGCAGGATGGATAAATATGTTGCCGGAGGAGGCAGGGGCTAGCTCAGGCCTGACAGATCCATAGATGCATTGACAGGTTTTCTTTGGCAGCAGGCATACTAGTTACATAGTCTGCAGGGAAGGACGTAGCTTATTCGTAGAGTTTCCACCTTTCCTTTCACATAGTGGGGCCTGGGAGGGAATGATGTTTCTGCGGAGGAGTGTGTGCCTCTGTGGTCATCTGCATGCTGGGGGAACTATTTTGGATGTAGAGTTTTCTGCTATCTTGATTCCAGGAGACAAAGACACTCCTTGTTAAACTGACGCTAGTCTTAAAGAATGAGATCATTTCTCTGACTGCTAATCTCTTTCTTATCAAATGTCCTCTCTCCAGGCCATAACAGAGCAGGAATCCCATAGGGAATCTTCTGGTTTTAACTTGAGCTTTTGATGTTGCCTTTGAAGAAATATCCCGGAGCCTTCTCCAGAACAGCCAAATATAAGGTGGCAAATCCCATAAGGGGACCAGCCAGACGTTGGGAGAACGGGAGCTTCAGCAAGAAGTCTGTGATACGGTTCCAGCCCCCAGTGGAGAAAATAAACTATTTTTTGCCTCTCAAAGTGGCAAACTAGAAAATGAGAAAGTACACACTGTTCTAATTTGGCGTATAGAAAATAATGAGCCTGAGAGTATAGCCTGGGTGGCTTAATTTGCTTCAAGCAATACCCCTAAGGAATGTTTTGCCCTGGTGGTCTAGTTCCTCTGCCCCTGTGGCCCCAGCTACCTTTTGGTTTTCATGTCCTTTGATTCTTCTGTGTGTACCTGATTTTTTAAAGGTGTATTCGCCCTTAGAGAAAATAAACTTTATTTTTTTTACTATAGGAACACTTAACATGAGATCCACCCTTCCAGTAAATTTTTAAGTTTACAATTCAGGATTGTTAACTACAGGCATGTTGTTGTACAGCAGATTTTTGAATTCTTTCATCTTATATAACTGAAACTTTAAATCCGTTGAACAGCAGCTCCCTCCCTCCCGCCAGACCCTGGCAAGGACCATTCTACTCTCTGTTTCTACAAATGTGGCTATTTTAGACACCTCATATAAGTAGAATCATGCAGTATTTGTCCATCTGTGTCTGGCTTATTTCACTTAGCGTTATGTCCTCCAAGTTTATCCATATTGTCACATATAGCAGAATTTTCTTGTTTTTAAAGACTGAACAATAGTCCATTATATGTATATGACATTTTTTTCTTCATTCATGCATCATGGACATTTAGATTGTTTCCATATCTTTGGTTGTTGTGAATAATGTTGCAATGAACATGGGAGGGCGGATATCTCTTTCTGATCCTGATTTCAATGATTTTGGATAAATACTCAGAAGTGGGATTGCTGGATTATATGGTAATTCTAGCTTTTTTTTTTTTTTTTTTTTTTTTTTTTTAAGGAACCTCCAGCCTGTTTTCCATAGTGGCTGCATCATTTTGCACTCCCACCAACAGTGCACAAGGGTTCTCTTTTCTCCACATCTTGCCAACGGTTGTTATCTTTTGTTTTCTTGATACTAGCCATCCCAACAGGTGTGAGGTGATGTCTCAGTGTGGTTTTAATTTGCATTTCCCTAATGACTTGTATTTGCCTTTCTATTACTAGTGCCTGGCAATGCCTAGAACAAGCAGATGTTCAATAAATATTTGTCAAGTCAGTGAATTAAGTTGTAAGTAATCCCTTCTTCAGTACACGCACAAATGATGATTCAGTGTGAGCTATGAAGGTGGAAGGGGGAGCGTAGTGTCTATGACACAAAGGCCAAAGGTCTCCGGGCTGGTGGGTTTCCCTGGGGTTTCATATTTGAAGGCTGCCAAAAATGGCTGGGACCTGGGGACTTAGAGAAGTTCACCACAAAGGGGAAAAAATTAGTGTTTTGAGAAGAAGCTAAATTAGAGTATTTTGCACAATCTTGCAAAAATCACTCTCTTAAATATTTGCATTTTCTGAATGTTCGTGCTCTGGAGCAAAGCCCAGGAATGCTTGTTTTTTTGTTTGTGCTTTGTTTTGTTTTGTTTTGTTTTGTCTTTTCAATGTCTCCCATCCTTCAAGGCTCAAGCATCTATCTCCACAGCTGCTTTTCCCGAATCTCTCACTCACTGTAGCACAAGTTCTTTGCAACAAATATTTGTGTTCCCTCCTTCCTTTGGATCCTTGTAGCTCTCTATACACTCCTCGCCACTCACCCTACTCTACCTCGGTCTCCTGTGACAGCCCTCTGCCCTTACCTAATCCTGCCTCCTCCATGGCAAGCTCTGAGCCAGCAGCACCCTTGTGTCCCATACGGAAACCGCCACTTAGGTACTCAACATCTGTTTAAATGGACTGATTACTGAAATCATTTCATTAGTATCAGATTCCTTTTTTAGGCAGGGAAGGCAACTAATGAAATGGCGTATGGACCGCATGTACTGTTTAAAAATAGCTCCATTTCAAAAAACTGTTGTCTATGCATAGGTGTCGTGATTCAATTTTAAAACAGAAAAGCAATATTTTTCCCCCAAAATCCTTTCCCAACTTGACGCGTACAGAAGGAATATTTTCAGAAAGGATATTATCCAAAAAAATGTCTAATTTCAGGAAGGAAGGCAGGCAGAGCTAGGGTGAGGTTCCATGTCTTTGTTAGATTGTTACTATGAGAATATGTGGTCAATATTTGACACTAGTGAATGATATTTATGAAATGTTTTGCCCCGTATGGATATACCCCTAATTAATATTTTATATGAACAAGGCAAGCTTAAAAAATCAATCTGGACTTTTGTTAGTTTCATAGTGTCTGTAAATAGTTTCAGTGTAAACCTTTCTCAGTATTTTCCCCAAACTCCTATCAGCGTGAGCATTTCTGGAAAGATCATGGTTTTCCTTCTGTCTCTACATGGCATGACGGAGGCAGCCACATCCATTGGGTGATATTTGTGTGAGCTGGAGTCTAATCGTGACTTTGGCAGTGAACAAATGGGTAATCTGGAACAGCCACTTGAGACCTCAACCTCCTATGCGAATCTGAATTATAAGGGAAGTGGATATCATGATTTGTCATCAGCAAACAGTAGGATTTCCTGTTCCCTCCTCACTTGCAAGGCCCACAGCTGAGGCTCTCTGGTTCACTTCTTTTTTCCCCTCCATGCAGCTGCACCCAACCACTTTCAAAAGAATCAGGATCAAGTTTCTGGAGGCTGAGTGATGACCAGCTGATAGGGAGGCTGTGATACTGTGCTTGGGGTGGGCAGCAGGGAGGGGCCGGGAGGTGAGGAGATGTGGGCGTGGGAAGGAAAAGTCACAGTGAGCATGGATCCTGCCCATGCTCAGCATCTTGGGGCAGAGGGAAAGAGAAGACAAGGGGGTGAAGACGGAGGGAACTAGCTGGGCTGGGAGAGCTGTGCTCGAATTGGCTGGGCCCCAAGTCTTAGTGTCGTTCGTCACTAGGAGACTTAGGTCCTTAGACAATACAACCTCCCTCTCCAAATCCATGCACTCTAGGGTAGACTTCTAACAGCCTCATTAAGGGCCAATTCTGGTTTAAAACTTCCTTATATTATAGGGTAAGTAAATACCCAGCAATGATTAGATCTTCTGGGGCAAAAGGGCACGAGAACATTGTGAGTCTAAAGTGCCAACAGGCCCCCTCTCTACAGTGTGCTCACCAGAGAAAGGTTTCTCTTTCCCAGTTGGAGCTCATGTAAGCCCACCTCTGCTCCACTGGGTAAACCCTGAGGGTTTACCTCCGCTCCCGGACTCCACATTTTCCGGTGCCTTCAGTCTTCAGGATTGTGTCCTGACTCCCTGTACCAAGGCTGGACCTCAGGAATGCAGGACTGAATGCTTCCATGCCTTTCTTTCAGTCCAGCTGCAACATTCTTTTAAGTTGGGGGAGGGCAGAGTTACAAGGAGGGTGCAAACAGGAGACACAGCTTACACTACTTTTTGATTTGGCTCAGGTTGGGCGGGGCCTCTCCTCCATGTTTTAACAGACTAAACTAAGAAGCCAACAAAAAGGCAGTGCAGGGGGCATTCGGCAGCATGGAGTATGGCACGTTCGTTAAGGGAACACTGTGCTGCCCTATTCTTAAAACTCATCTGCCTTGGCTAATAGCTCTGCAATCTTGACCTGTACATCTCACGTCTGCTTGTCTTTCCTCGTATATATTTGTAAAGCTTCTGACAAGGCAGGTATGCTAGTATTTCCTGAAGCATTCTTCACCCATCTCCACAATTAGAGTTTTTTTTTCTTTTGAAGAAAAAAAATCTTTAAATTAGATATCCAATATCTCAGATGACTATTAAGGAAATCTTACTGCTTTGCCCTCTCTACCAACTCAGATCCTAGTCCTGCTTCTACGGGATATTGTTTTATTTAGAGTTAGGGTGTTGTTGGTAATGTTAACCCCTACATCACTTTATCCTCACTTTGAAAAAGCCCACAGCAAAATTTCCATTAGACCTAAGTATGGGAAGCTTTTTACTTCTTTTTTTTTTAACTAGTACATTTTTATAGATGATAATGTGATTCTTTTAACAATCACATTGCTTTTTCACCTTGGCACAGCTCAACTATAGTAATTGTGTAAAAACCCTACGGCATGTCTCCTTGGACCAATTTTCGGATTGGTTTCATCACTGTGTGTGTGTGTGTGTGTGTGTGTGTGTGTGTGTGTGTGTCCTGGAAGAAAATAATTCAAGGTTTCAAAGTTTCAACTGAACAGGTTAATTTATGAGTCCTTTTTTGCATGTCCATATTTTCTAATTTGTGTGTGTGTTGAGTAACATTGCTTTCATGCCAAGAGAAAATTAACAAAAGAACTTAAATAATAAAGTAAAGCATGGAAGGAAATATGTGAAAATTCTGTCTTAATGAATTCTTTTATTAATGGATATTTAGTTGTTTTAACTCATCTACTTTTGTTGGCCATTTAGATCATTCTGTTGCTGTTGAATAATTCTTTTCCCCCAACTTTTTGGTATTGTAAGAAGCAAAGAACATAAGTAATTTGCTTAAAAAAAGGAAGGAAAGAAAGAAAGAAAGAGAGAAAGAAAGAAAGAAAGAAAGGGCACTTGAGTGGCACAGTTAGTTTAAGTGACTCTTGATTTCAGCTCAGGTAATCATCTCATGATCATGATCTCATGAGATCGAGCCCTATGTCGGGCTCTGTGCCAACAGTGTGGGGCCTGCTTAGGATTCTCTCTCTCCCTCTCTCTATGCCCCTCCCCTGCTCATGCCCTCTCTCTCATTCTCTCTCTCTCAATAAATAAACCTTTTAAAAAAAGGAACCAGTTATAACAATCAGACAAAAATGCTTACGATGCACAGTGAGCTACAAGGTCAGCTCACCATATACATTCCAAAATCACCAGCGCTAAAAGAAGCAGTCATTGTGGTTACTCATTGTCATAAAAGTATTATTTTACCAATTTTCCTACTGACCAAATTACTTTTAAACTAAACACCTATAAACACTTTATATTTGGTCAAATTGTGTTTGGCGAGATTTCATTTGGCCAGATTGTTTTCAGTCAAATTATCTGCTGCAGTTTGTGAACTGCATTTCCAGTCAGGGCTTGATATGCTTGATATGCTGGACTGTGAGGCAAAGAGGGTGGTTTTATCAGTTCTGAAGCCAGTGCAGTCTACCTTCCGGAAGATGCCCACCATTCAAAAGAATGGCTTGTTCTAATATTTCAGAGATAAGCAAGAGCTCCATTCTGCAGTGAGGAATGTGGCTCTGGTGGAAGTTTGGCCAAATAGAAACCAAAACGAGAATAAGCTATTCCCCTTTTCCATTAGTTCAGGTAACCATTTAGTCCATTATGAGCCTTGAGGCCACTCTGGATGTAACTAAGACTTTCTATCTGGTTCTAGGGCAAGAAAAGAGAGTGCTTTGATCTCATTAAAATCCGAAGTAACACTAAAACTTTGCAATAAAAAAACTTCATTCTTCAAGATGTTCAGTTTCCAGGGAAGTTGTCACAAAGCTGAAATGATGGAGGCTTCTAGTGGATGCAATCCCCATGTTCACAGCTTCTTGCCTTTTGTATCTATTGGGATGAGAATAGGGGTAAGGATAGGCTTAGAGTTTAGTTTCTTAAATGGCTGGTAAGCAAAGGTAACTTGGAGAAGATAATTTAAAGTCTTTTTGTTTTCCATAATAAGTCTTTTTGAGCCATGTCGCTATCCTTAAAACCCTGCACATCCTGATGCTGTGCTTTCAGGGTCCTTTTGTTTCTAGTGTCACAACATTCTACCTGCCCCGACATAGTTTTAGAGCTATTTAAAAACAGAATTCCCAACAACAGCAACAAAAAACCCATCTGCGTAGACCTAGCGGGTCTGTGGATTGGAAAATAGTCCTGGAGTCTAGGGTTCTATCCTAACTATGCACCTAATTTCCTGAGTAGGATGGGACAAATTGGTTGCTTTGCTGCTTAGTTTCTCGATCCATCTATTCATCCATTCTTCCGACAGATAATCATTAAGCGCCAGGACCCTATGGATACAAGAATAAGTAGAACTTGGTTCCTTTATCAAGATCCTTAGAACTTTGGGAAAAAGACAAAAATCAAAGGTTGTAATGCAGTGTGGTAAGTATGGTGTTGGAAGTGTGCATAAAGTGCTCAAGGAGCAAAGGGAAGAAACATCAAATCCCACTTGGAGGTGGTGGGGAGGAGAATCAGGGACCACTTGGAAAAGCTGATGTCTTCTGGAAGCTTGAACTCTATAAAATGAGAGGGGTCCTTTAGTCGACCTATAAGAATAGTTCTAGGTGCGCCTGGGTGGCTCAGTCGGTTAAGCGTCCGACTTCGGCTCAGGTCATGATCTTGCGGTCCGTGAGTTCAAGCCCCGCGTCGGGCTCTGTGCTGACAGCTCAGAGCCTGGAGCCTGTTTCAGATTCTGTGTCTCCCTCTCTCTGACCCTCCCCCGTTCATGCTCTGTCTCTCTCTGTCGCAAAACATAAATAAACATTAAAAAAAAAAAAAAAAAGAACAGTTCCACATATTATGTTAATTGAAGAAATGCCCAACTGAGCTCCTTGCACAGGGAGATGCTTTCCAGAGCTTCAAGAAAGAAACAAAATATATTAATAAGTTTGCCTAATTTATCCATGACTGCTTACACCCTAAGGAGTGGCCTAGGTCTCAAGACCTCCTTCTTAAGGTGCTCCATGAAGATAATAGTGGCTCCCAGGATCTTCCTGTCACTTATTTACCAGCAGTCATTTGAAGGGTATCTGGCCTTCATCACATGCCAGCCACCTTTATGGCTCCTTCCTCTGAACATTTCCTTGTAATAAACTGTGTAGTCTTTTTACTCTAGGTGGAGTCATTCAAGTTTAAAATATTCACAGAGAAGCAACCACCAAGCTTCGTCTCCATTTATGGGTACATGTAGCCTGAAAGTTAGTTGTTCACTAAATATCATTTGATTTTTAACTCAAACAATGCCTCACTTTTCTAAAAGTAATCTGCTCCAAATCTGAACTAATTATAGAAACATTTACAAATCTACAAAAATTATTTGAAAACCATAAGCAGACAAACAACTTCAATTTTTAGCATACACTGTTGGTTCTCTTCCCAATGTCTAGTTTTTCCTCTTCTTGTTCCTAAGAGAATTCCAATGTGGTCCAGGGTGGATGCTAGTTAGCCCAAGTCAGTCCCCGAAGTTGTAGCCCCAAAGTCAGTGGTTGATTTGAGCAAGGGCAGTTCTGGGCCCTGAGGGGGAAGTTGGCTGAGGGAGCTGGAGTAGATCTGGAAAAGGTTTCCTTCCCCTAAAGGAGACACAGAAAGAAATGTTCTCTCTTCTTCCTTGGAACATTGCTGTGTCTGGGATGTGCCTCTGGAACCACTGCAGCCACATTGCCACCTGGAGGATGAAGCCAAGTGTGGAAGACAGGGGTCTGGTAGAATTATCCAGAAGTAAAATGGGGCCCGAAGTGCTGTGCTGGACTCTATCCTTTTTGGAGCCTCTTTGTTCTATGACACAATGCATTGGCTTGTTGGTTAGGCCGTGATGGGTCGGGGTTTTCAATTATTTGCAGCCCAAAGCATCCTAACTGATAGCCAAGTATGCACTGAATTTTATGCACTCTGTTCATAGAACATTATGTCAGGCATTTGGTTCTAGGAAACATGCTTATCTGATTTCCCAGTTCTAGGAAACAGGCTTATCTGATTTCCCAGTTCGTGGCAGATTAGAACTAGCATGTTCGAAGTGGAGAAAGGGGCTGTTAGAAGCAGGCAGCCTGACAGGGAAGGAAGCATAAAGGTAGAAACCAGAACCCAGGATGTAGCAGTGTGGGATTAATGTTGGGGCGAACAAGTCCGCCCACCTCCCGGCTCTTGTGGGTAGAGTACATCTCAATGACTAATCCAAAATGCCGACCACGTGCCATCAAGGGAAGCTTGCTTTCTGCTTAGTGTATTCTGCTTTAGAAGGGGGGATGAGGCTGATTAATATTTTTAAACATTTCTTTGTAAACAAAGAAAAGGTTAAATGATTAAAGGGATAAGCTTATCTGAAAAGGCACACAGAGAACCAACTCACTCACTTGCTCTGTTCAGTAAATGAGTGTCATACATACATGCAAATGGACTCTGTTAGAAGTTTGCTTCATCCAGAGAAAAGGGAGTGTCATACATACATGCAAATGGACTCTGTTAGAAGTTTGCTTCATCCAGAGAAAAGGGAGGGTGAAAAATGAGGCCGTGTTTTGATTGCTGCACACAGCAGCTCATTTCTGTTTTGGTCTCCATGAGAAGCCCCGGCGGAGGAGAAGCAAAGCTGGTGAATAAGGACCTGGTGTGGCTCTTCTGCAAGTTACTTTATTTTGGTTCAGTGGCTCAGCAAGCCTGGCTAAGCGGTTTCCTCAGAAGCCTGCCAGTAGGAAGTAAATAAGCTGCCTGACTCTCCTTCTACGGGGGGTTGAGCACTTGTAATTAAAATGTAAATAATTCTCAGGGCCAACAGCTTGTAGACAAAAATGACTGGAAAGATCACAGACACTAAAATTGTACCACACAAAACAGGTTCTAAGCCTTTGTCTACACAAATGCTAAGCCCACCAGTCGATGTAGTTGCTTCGGTGAGAAAGAACTCAAAATAAGTCATTTGCAACTATGTTCAGGAAGACAGCTGGTTGCCATACTCCTCTGACTCCAGGGACTGAAATTGAGGGTGGCTTGTTTTCTCAAGTTTCCGGGGCCTGGACAATTCAGAACACAAGTGTTAAGATGAACCCAGGCCTTTTCTGCCCCACAGGTGAATCAGCTGGTGAATCTGTGGCCCCACAGGCTTCCCACCCCTTGGAAGTGGGAGAGCAGCTCCAAGCTACATAGCTGTGAGCTCAGCCTGGTTCCCCGTTTGCCCGCCTGTGGCCTGCCAAGGCTCAGAAGCAGATGTGCTGTCTCCACAGCCCTCTGCCCATCAGGGTGTTACTTGGGTTTTAAATTATCCTCCGTTTGCGGGGTACCCTGAAATTTAAATAATATGCAAATAAAAGCTAAATTAGGTGGTAGGAAACCTAATACTACATTTTGTAATTACCATCAAATGTGCATGTACCTTATACACAGTAGGTACTCATAATTTTTGATAATTGATAAGTGATTTATCAACCTGTATGAGGGAAATATATAAAGAATCAGAATTTCACTAGAGAAACAGACTAGGGGTGTCTGGCTGCCTCAGTTGGTAGAGTGTATGACTCTTGATCTCGGAGTTGTGAGTTCAAGCCCCATGTTGGGTGTGGAGCCTACTAAAAAAGTAAATAAAAAAAGAATGAAACAGACTATTTAGAGTCATTGGTTTCCAGAGGCATTTTTCCCTTCCTCCTACTGTTTTGCTGTTCATATTGAGATTGCCACTGGAAATTATTATTATTATTATTATTATTATTATCATTATGAGTCAACATTTGAGGATTGCACTAAATGCTTTATATTTGTGCGTTCACTTTGTTATCAACAGCAAGCACACAATTATTAAACCCGTTTTAAAGATGGAGAAAATGAGGCTTAGAGACATAAGGTCATTTACCAGGGGACATAGATTGAGGCAATGGTTGGATTATCAGTCATTTATAAGTCTGTTCCAATGCCAGAGCCCTAACTACTATAGTTATTGATGACAGTTGTGTTGAATTTTTCCAAGGTTTTCCCTAGTTTTTTAAATAAAAGGGACTTGAGAATCTCTCGCCAGCATTTGAATTTATTGCTTTATGCGAGAGAGGAGGCTGGAATCATGGCTAATATATAGACAATGGTGAGAAATTATGCACACTCATGAAGTCTCGTATGTTGTCCCAGGAGGGGCAAGACTAACACATGATATTAGAGTTATTTATTCAGGCAACTCTAATTAAAACTGAGTTGAGCCCAATGGTGGAGTATTCTACAACTCAAATTTGTAAATACTTTTCATTCTAGTGTTTTCATTTTCCTTAAATGTTTAGGATTCTTATTGATTTTTTTAGGTTTCATTAAAGTTTTCTTACACTCGATATTCATTCATATTTTAGACTCATTCATTCAGTTAGCATTTATTACCTCCATAATGTCTAAACAATACCATGTGTGCAGTGGAAAGTAATGACACTGGAGACTTGTCTTCATGCAGTCAATTGTGGACTTTCCTACTTTCCTTCTTGATGACTTTTTGGGCTCACAAGGTGTACCAGACACTGGGTTTCACTTTGGTGATCTCCAGGTGGATCCCCCTGCATGCCTTTGGGATGTATAAAGTAGTTCAGGTGCCCATATTTTAGAGTGCTGTTCTTCCATATTAATTTTTATATATATTTGTGTATATGTGTATATACACATATATGTGTATATATATGCATATATAAATTAATATACCTATTAGTATACATAATATACACATGATACATAACACATAATAACTACATATATACATATATGGCTTTGGTAACATGTATGCATAGAAAATACATGCTTGCTATTCTAGCAACTCATGTTCACAGAAAAAAAGTATTAAATAATAAGAAAAGTATGAAGCTCAAGTGCAAAATTTCAGAAGTTCTACCACTAAAGATAATTGGCTTTTTTTTTTTTTTTTTTTTTTAGTGTTTTGCCTTCCATGTGTTGGAGTTGACTATTTTGTTTGGAAGAGTTCTTGACTCTACCTCTCCCCCACCTTTGTGGGAACTTCTCTTTCCTTCACTTTTTTATTGACCCCATTCGGTTCAATTCGATTCCACTTCCAGGAGTTTTTCCCCTGGGTGGGACCCTGTCCTGGAAGGGAGCTGTGTCCTCAAATTCCCTATTTTGTGGGTCTCTTTGTCGCAGTCTTTAAGACCCCCAGGTGCTTCTTCTCCGTACCTTTTCTCACAGTGTCTGTGGTTTGCCATCACCTGTTTTTACTTTGTGGTCTGTGGGAACATGTTGTGCCCTGTTTGGCTGCATACGTTATTCATGGGTGTTTGGTTTTTCTATTTAGTTGTTCTGTCTCTATGTAGAAACACAGAAAGATTCAAAAGCGAGGTCACTGTCAGTTCCATCTTCCCAGAATCTCCCTCCACTCCCAGGCCTCGTATGAATAACACGTTAAAGCTAGCTCCAGAACAAGATCAATGCCTTCCTTGCCTGGCCCCAGACTAAGAACTAATGCTCTACATATGCTATGTTTGTCAACCTTGGCTGCACATCAGCAAGGACCTCGAGTGCTACAGAAATGCTGATGTGAGGGTCCTAACCCCAAGAAACTCCAAGAAATTTAATTGGTCGGGGATTATGTGCTCTCCGGGTGGTTCCAATGTATAGCCAATAATAATGTAACCAGTAATGATAAGAAAAATAATTTTTAAAGCATTTCAAATTCCTTAGCAATCTACTGAGAACAAATCAGTTACTGTTTGCTCAGTCTGCACATGAGTATAGTCTCTTTCCCCATTCTTGTCCTGTATGGTTTAGGTGAGACTTACCCATGCCCCAGAAACTGCGGTAGTCCAGTTACCCAGGTCTGGCCAATCAGGGTGCTCCAGTCCTATCTAGACACATGACCCAAGCTGAACCAATGAAACATTTCCCTGTGTTCTTTGCTAGAATTATCGTGAAAGAGTTACTTTCTTTTCACAGAAATTGTGACATGAAAGAGCAGTGTAAACCTTGAACTTTGCCATCTTTCCTCCAGAATGAGGAAAATCTGCTTAAGAATGAAACGGAGAGAGGAAACCACTGTTGAGAGATGGAAAGAGAGAATATCCTGATAACACGGCTGATGGAATTTTTAGGGGTCCAAAATATAATACCCCTCTTTGTCAATTCAGAATAAGTTTTGAAATAGTTGCAGATGCAGAGGTCAGGTAAATGGAGATGAACTAGTTTCATTACTGAGAAACTGACTGAGCCCTTGTCTTTGAGTTGCTGCCCAAAAGAACTTTCTAACACTCTACTCCTTTGTTACTTTGATTTACAACCAGTCACTGGCATGGCTGGAATTTTTTAGACTTTGCTCTCCACTGCAGACTGCTTAGCACAGTGTAAGAGAGCAGACTGGGAAGACAGAAGATCTGACCAGACAGCATGGAGGGCACCGGAAGAGCCGAACCCACATGCCCACATGCCCACGTGCCAGATCCTTTTCCCAATTCCGCAGGCCATGGCTCATGGTTTGGTGACATGAATGTCTACTAGATTTTAATCCTCACTCGTCCCCTTGGAGCCACAGACCCAGGTCTCTTCTTCTACCTTTGGGAAAAATAAGTGAGGAGACTGAAGGTGCCAGAGTTCTTATGTTTGCTCATCCTGAGAGATTTGCAATTGTTTGAGCCCCTGGATCCAACTACCTATGAAGCCACTGGCACTCCTGAATTTCCCAATTATGATCAAATAAATCATCTTTGTGAAGTTCTTCTGCCTGCTCACACCTTTTGCAAAAAGTCCTTTGGTTACTATTTTTTTTTGTTCTTCTTTGTAGCATCCTTTCCCATTGGCCTCCTGACGGACAGCAGATCTGTCGTGTTACATTGACACAGGCATACCTTCGCTGGCACTAGAATGTTCTCAGGAGAGCTGACATAGTCACATAGTCACTTTTAAATATATTTACTATACAAAGGTCAAAACCTTTGAATATTTTGCCCAAGGGGAAATTTTCACCGCCCCCACACCCCCAACAAGTACAGTGCTTGGCTATTATATTCAAGAGAAAGCATTTTTTCAGAAGAAATAGCCCCCTCCTTTTTTTTATTGGGTAAACAAGAACACTAAAACACCAATATCTGGATAGGAGGAAGTGTCTGCTCTTCTCAGAACCCTCCAAGTGGTGAGAAGAACTTAAACAATTTACTATCAGGCTGCTGTGTTTTAATCTGTTGCTCCTGTGGTGGAGGAGGTGGAATGTGAGAGATCTTTTCTAGAGGGGGAGGGTCCAGCAGGGTTTCTGCCGCCGGAAAAGGGTTAGCCGTTGCCAACACTGGGTTATGAGGTGTTACAAGTGCGAGGTGGAGGTGTTAGAATAGCACTGGCATCAGGTGACATTGCTAATAATTATTCTTTCTAGTCTAGTGGTATTCAATTAGGACACTTGTTCTTTGGGAGAACCTGCTGAAAGCTGTGTGGTTTTTTTTTTGTTTTTGTTTTTTTTTTGCTGTTCTCAGTTGTTTCTTTGCTGATACCATGTCTTTTGCTATTTTAAAACACTTTTTGCTTCTTCTGTGGTAAAATAAACAAACAATTTACTATCATTATGCTGTACACCTTAAACTTACACAGGCTGTATGTCAATTATATCTCAATAAAACTGAAAAAAATTCACTTAGTCAATTTAAACTGTAAATACTGTTTCTAAGTATTACATTAAAAATGAGCTTGAGAATGAAGTGGGCTTTTTTTTTTTGGAGCGGGGGGGCGGTAATGTGCTATGGTTTCTTGTGTACTATTCTCAGCGGAGTGTATTATTTCTGTTTTCCCCTCTTTCTTCTCTTTAACCAAAGGAGAAAGCATCTAATATTTTATTTCTAATCCCTAGTTTTTTTCATTACCTATCTACTAACTTCATTTGGTATTAAAGGAGCACTAAACATAATGAAGATTACTTTGGGGAGGTGTATTTTAAATGGTGCTGATGTGCTGCTAGGGTTCTGTTAGCTACGCAGTAGAAAGGACTCGACAGCTTTCACTACAATCCAGAATAGCCAGTGAGACAACATATGGGAGAAGGAGACATCTCCTGCACAAAAGTATGAACGGGCATAAAATATTTATGAGTAGCCTTAACAAGAAACGTGCATGACCTAGATGAAGACAATTATGTAACTGTATCGAGTATATAAAGAAGATGAATAATGATAATAAAGGTTAGCATTTCTGTGTCGCTCATGCCAGGTGCTGTGCTTCATCTCCCCCTGAGTCACCTCCTTATCTACGAAGCAGAGCACTGCAGTAGCCAGCACGAGTGTGGCTGTCGAGCCGGACTCAGTTTACTTAACTTCTCTGTGCTTCAGTTTACAAAATTAGGAGAGGACCAATATGTGCCCCACAGAACTGTTGTAGGATTTGATAAGGCACCGCAATAAACTGCTAAGAATAGTGCCCGGCAAACAGCACCATAGGCACCATTATTATAACCATGTTCCAGAAGAAGGAATTGATACCACAGAGGCTAGTGGCTTGCCTAACATCATCCAGCAGGTAAGTGACTGGGATTCTTCTTTTTTTAATGTTTATTTATTTTTGAGAGAAAGACAGAGAGAGAGCAGGGAAGGTGCAGAGAACGAGGGAGACACAGAATCCAAAGCAGCTCCAGGCTTTGAGCTGTCAGCACAGGGCCTGATGTGGGGCTTGAACCCATGGACCATGAGATCATGACCTGAGCTGAAGTGGGACGCTCAACTTACTGAGCCACCCGGGCACCCCTTGACTGGGATTCGTATGTTACTGTGTCCAACTCAACAGCTAAGACTCTAAATTTATTATATGTTTGTGTAAGAAGGCAATGGCACTCGTTCTGATACTTTGTAGAGTAATTCTAGAGTTCATCTGGAAGAATTAACTGGTGAAGTATTTTAAAAATAGAGAAATAATGGGAAATAAGTCATATATGATTGCATCAAAAATGTAAACATTTCTATGTTAAAATAGAAGATAATAAGAGTGACGGAAATGTTCTCCATCTTGATTGTGGTGATGGTAACATGACTATAATCCTAGCCAAAATTTTTCAAACTTCACATTTAAAAGGGATGGATTAAAAATAAATAAATAAACACATACATACATACATACATACATACAATGAATATTATGTGTGAAAATTATATTATAATAAAACTTGGAGGAAAAAAAGATAACTATAATTAAAAAGGCAAGCAATCTGGAGTGCCTGGGTGGCTCAGTTGGTTAGGCATCCAACTCTGTTTTTTCAATATATATATATATATATATATATATATATATATATATATATATTATTTTTTTTTTTTACATTTATTTATTTTTGAGATACAGAGAGAGACAGAGCACAAGTCAAGGAGGGGCAGAGAGAGAAGGAGACACAGAATCCAAAGCAGGCTCCAGGCTCTAAGCTGTCAGCACAGACCCCAACGCGGGGCTCAAACCCACAAGCTGTAAGATCATGACATGAGCTGAAGTCGGATGACTAATCAACTGAGCCAGTCAGGTGCCCCAGGCGTCCAACTCTGGATTTTAGCTCAGATCATGATCCCAGGGTCATGGGTTGAGCCCCACCACGGGCTCCATGCTGGGTATAAAGTCTGCTTGGGATTCTCTCTCCCTCTGCTTCTGCCCCCATGCTTGCACATGCGTGTTTGCATGCTCCCTCTCTCAAAAGAAAAAAAAAGGGGGGGCAAGCAGAAAACTAGGGGGAAATTTACCCAAATATGGCAAAGAGGCAATATGTTTGCTACAGCACCAACCAAAGCTAGTTAATCATATAACCTATGACCCAGCAATTCCAGTTCTGGGTATCCACACAGAAATAAGTGCTTATGTCTGCCAAAAGGCATGTAGAGAATGTTCACAGCAGCCTTATTCATAGTACCTCCAAATTGTACACAACCTAAATTCCCATCAACAAGAGAATGAGTAAATAAATTGTGGTATTTCCATACAGTGGAAAACAACACAACAATGAAAATGAATGAACGACACTTGCAACATGGATGAATCTCCCAAACATAATGTTTGGAAGAAACGAAGGAAGCCTGACACAGAAGAGTACCGACAGCATGTTTCCATTCATAGGAAGTACAAAACAGGTTGAAGTTATCTATGACAGAAGTTAGAATAGTGGCTGCTTGGGAGTGTTGACTGGGAGACTCTGGGTCCTGGAAATGTTCTGCGTCTTGACTGGGTGGTGGCTACAGGGGGCATACATATGTAAAAATCGGCTGAGCTATGCATTTAAGACTTGTTTACTTTCCTGTATGTAAATTAACCTCAAAAACCAAAAGACCTAATATGAATTAATAAGATGGACCGAAGACTTGAGGTCACAAAGGAAGAGATCAATGGACTTAACTCTTTATGGACACAAAGATGCATATTCCATCTGGTAATGAAATGTTATTTTTAACCGAAGAAATGAAAAGTTTAATTGAACAAATGAATATTTGTTTTTAAATTTAAAACGCATAGCTGAGCAAGATGAGGACATTAGGAAGAAGGCTCTGAGATGAAGATTTGTGGGCAAATGATGACCAAGCAAGTTCTCACATGAGATGCCAGTAAGGAAGTGAGACGAGTAGAAGGAGGGGAAGAAACCCAGGAAAGGTATAATTTCAGGTAAGGTCTCATGCTCAGCCTAGTCCCATGGGAATTCTGGAGTGTAAATGACTGCATGGTTTATTCTGCCTCAAGACAAGTGAGCTGGGCTTTCATACTCCTCTATCAGTCAGGGGTTGGCTACATCACCCTTCCACACCACGCCGTTTCTGACTCTCAGTACATCCTGCCTAAGGGACTCCCGTAACCCAAGAGAAACTCTCTGAAGAAGGTTCCAAGTGAGTTATGTTAGGACTAAGGGTGCAGCAGTTGGGGGATGGGCCTATAGAAACAATAAAGGGGATCCAGGGAATCTAGGTGGAATCCTCCTGATGGTATCTGCAACAATTGTGTTGATGACAGGTTAGGGGGTTAGTAGCCAGAGGTGTCATTTTGCATGAGATTGAAATGACCAATTATGACCAGTTGAACAAGTGAAGAAATAAAGCCAGGGATGAATGAATGGTCTTTCCCCAAATGACTCTGTCTTTCCAATAACCTTCTTATGCTTTCATATAAAATTATATAAAATAGGTGCTTTGTGGCCAAGTTTAGCAGAAGGGAGATGTAGCTGATTTATAGACAAAGAAATGAAGAGTTAATTTGTTCAGAAAATATTCAGATCTTACTCAAATCTTAGAATCGAATGAGTGCTATATGTCCTAAAGAGAAGCACCTGGGTTGTAAAATTGTGTGTGCTCTCTGGCAGGTCCATTAGGTCGCCTTTAAGTCTTATCCTACCTTGCACGGTCATATACAGTCCTTTCTTTGCTAGAGTACTTTGCACTTGATCGTATTGGGTCTTAACGACATCCTATGAGGCCGCAGGGCCAGTTGTTTTCCAGACAAGGAAAGTGAGGCCAGATGGGTTAAATCTCTGCTTCTCTAACTTAACAGTGCATCACAGCCACTTGTGGCAGTTTTGTTAACTATTATTTGGAGTGCCTGGAAGTGCGGACCAAACCCTATTTTTTAAAAAAACTCTGAAGGTGATCCTGAAGTAGAGCCAGATTTGGAAACAGCGAGATTAAGTGATCTTCCCAGAGTCCTGAGGAAAGAAAGAAAATATACCCAAACCATTAATTTTTTCAATCATCCACCCACTTATTTATTGAGCATTTACTTTGCGTTAAGGATTCTGCTAAATACTGGGAATATAACACAGAAAAGACAGTAATAATCCTCCTGGTCTCATAAAAGATTATGGTCTGGGGAAGGGTTAGGGTATTGCATCACACAATTCTAGGGCACCATTCAACAGCGTTGGGCAGACAAAGCCTGCAATGAACTTGGGGATGAGACAGATATTGAATTAATGATTCCAGTGGCTCAGCTGGTTGAATGTCCGACTTCAGCTCAGATCATGATCTTGCGGTTCGTGGATACGAGCCCCGCTTCTGGGCTCTGTGCTGACAGCTCACGGCCTGGAGCCTGCTTCAGATTCTGTGTCTCCCTCTCTCTCTGCCCCTCACCCACTGGCACTCTGGTGCACTGTCTCTCTCTCCTTTCTCTCTCTCTCAAAAATAAATAAATATTAAAAAAATGTTTTGTAAATTAATAATTCCAAGTGTGATAAAGCTTATAAAACTGGAGCCTTAGTGTATTTAGGGAATGATAATGTCAATCATCTTCATATTCAGGAGAATCTCTGGTCATTTTGGGCTACTGGCATTGTCTCATCCTGAAGACAATCAAAACTGCTAACTGGTTATATATGTTAAGTGCTCCCTTTTATTAAAACATTACATAAGTAAATGGGTAGGTTGCTGCACAGAGATGCCCCTGACTTTTTTATCTCAAATTCCACAAGCCATATTGAACTTCCTACTGTGGGATTTTTTATAGTTATCTAAGCAAAAGATAATCCTGCAGAGAATTTGCCTCGAGTCCAAACAGATCTACAATTCAGCTTTTATTTCCCTATTCTTTTATTGATTCAGTAGGGGACTGGGAGAAGTTGTTTGTGTATTTGTTTTCTGTTTTAGATAAGATAGGTAGACATATGTATTTGGTGAAGATGAGCACCCAGGTTTTAAGTTTCAAGGCCTTTAGACAAATATTCTCCAAAAGCAAGTGTGAGCCATCTGTCTGGGTCCTAGCCCAGTGTGTGGTGAGGGCCATAGGACTCACCTTCGCATGGGGACTGGAGAGTAATGGCCTCATTGGGACAGGGCAGCTCTATGAAGAGTCCAGGAAAGAGATGCGGGGACCCCAATTCCAGCACGCTTTCCTCTATACAGCAGCTGCCAACACATATGCCATTTGCCCCATAAAGTTGGGCTCTCTTTGTGTTTGAAAATGCAATCTGTTTAAAGCATCCTTAGCATATTTTTAGCAAGCCTCAAGATAATTCTAAAGAATGATTTAGTGTTCCTAACACTATTCTTATAGACTCCTGCCGTTCTGATTTATTGAATCACAGTCTCCTTTCACCTTTTTTAAAAAATTTGTTATGCTCTTTGAATTCATCAAAATCCTCGTGAGCATCATGTCAGTTCCTTCAAATTCTTCTCCTTTTTCTTCCTCTGTAGTACCATTTTGGTGGGGGTGGGTAGTCAGTACTACAGGAGTTGGTTAAGTTTTGGATTTCAAAGTGTTTCCCTGAAGACAGTATAATGTCAACAAAGCAAGTAATTAAACTGAGGAGGTGCTGACTGCGGATGAGCCCATGCCAAGTTGTTAACACAGCAAGTCATTAAGCGAAGTGACTACTCAACTCAATAAAGCAAGATTTGCCCTGGATGAGCTATCCTGGGATAATACAAAGTTGACTACATTGGGCAAATTTTCAACCAGGGGAAAGGTTGAAGGCAAAGATAACCCGCACTAAACAGCCTTTCAGAGTTGAAGAAATGGAGTGGACCTCAACAGATCACTGGTTCCAAGCCCTTCTCTTAAACACATGATTAACTGACCCTTCTGGCTATAAGTCTGTCCATTCTGGTTTTCAAAGTTCATCAGAAAAGACATGCAACTTATTTTTTTAAAACAGCTTATTCCATATGGAAGTGTCCAGTCACTACATTGTATAGCTGAAACTAATATTACACTGTATATAAACTAAGTGTAATTTAAATAAAACTTAAAAAAAAAAAAACCCAGCTTATTCCAGTGTTTCATTGCTTCTAACTGGGTTTTCCTTGTGTCTAAATTCTTCCAAATTCCAAGACTCTTCCAAAGTTAAGATCAGTTTCCCTTGGCCAAATTTCTAGTTTCTTGGAAAGAATTTCTCATCATCTTTCTCATTAAAGGCATTAAAACACACAGGCTCTAGAGCCAGATTGCCTGGGATATGAACACCAATTCAACCACTTGGACCCACAGCTACTTAACCTCTTAACCTGCCTAAGTTTCCTCATTGGTAACATGGAGATTCTACCAGTTAGCTGCCTCAGAGGGTAGCTGTGAGGACTAAATGGGATAACGTACTTAAAGTTTGCTTACTGCTGGTACATAGTAAGTATTCAATAATGTTAATGATAATGATAAAATTGTTATTATATATACAATATATATTTAATGTTTATTTATTTTTGAGAGAGAGAGAGACAGAGAGAGAGAGACAGAGAGATAACGTGAGTGAGGGAGGGGTAGAGAGAAAGAGAGAGAGAGAATCCCAAGCAGGCTCACTGTCAGCACAGAGCCCGACCGGGGGCTCAGTTCCACAAACCATGAGATCATGACCTGAGCTGAAATCAAGAGTCAGATGCTTAACTGAGTGCCCCTAGAACTGTTATTTTTAATGCTTCTCCTATTGAAAGGTGGTAACTGAACCAAATTCTTAGTCTTCTGCGGAGCATTAAAAAAATTCAAATTCCTTTTTGAAAACTTCAAAATTGTCTCACATTTTTTTTCTGAACAATTAGTCTGAGGCTATTTAACATACTGGTTGATATCCCTATCCACTCAAAAGACTAGAAATTTACTATATCATACCATTTTTTTTTATAACAATGACCTTGAATCTTTAAAGGAAAGATTGCATGATACAATACACTGAAATTCTTCTGAACTTGAGGAAAATGTTAGCCAAGACACATATTACTTTTTCTTTTTCAATCAATCATTAAAGAGACAATCAGAAATTAGCTAGGTCCTGAGAATCTAGTGGTGAAAAGTAATAGACATGCTCTTTGTTCTCGTGCTGCTTACAATCTGGTGGGGGAGGCAGATATTAATAAAAATATCGTAAAAAGCAGAGGCCTAGGTAACAAGTGAGATAAGTGCTATAAGGAAGTGAAGCACGCTTGTGTGTGAGTATATTATGAAAAAGCCTGACCTCACCAGGTTTGCCTGAGGAAGTGACGCCAGAAGGGGAGACTTAAGCAATGAGTAGGCAATAATCTGGGCCCAGGGAAGGGGCAGTTAGGCTGCTGAGAGCAGCTGTGGGAGGGAGCTGCTCTGCTTCAAGGGACTGTGGGGGAACAAGCATCAGAAAAGAAGGATCAGAAAAGAGGCAGCAAGGCTGGGAGCTAGGAGTGAGGGGAGGAGCACTGCTAGATAAGGCCAGAGGAGAAGCCAGGCCAGTCCTGCAGACCCTTCCAGGCCTGCTGAGGATTGGCCTCCTCAGTTCAAGAGTAGTGGGAAATCATTGAAGATTTCACACAGATTGCATAGAACGAGATCTGACTTGCATTTTGCAAAGGTGACTCTGACAGCACTGTGAGAAGTGGACAGGTGAGGGGTAGGAATGATTGCAGAGAGGTCAGTTAGGACACAACTAGAGAAGTATAGTGAGATGCGTTGCTAACTTGAACTGGAGTCTTCACAGAAGAGATGGAAAGAAATAGACTCCTGTCATAAATTTTGTAGGCAGAATTTGGTAATGGATAGATGTGGGGGCTGAGGGATGACAAGGTGTTAAAATGACTCCTAAGTTTCTGACACGAGTAAATGAAAGGATGAGGTACCACTTACTAAGATGTAGAACTTTATAAGAGAAATTGGTGTGGGTGTTAGAATATGAATTCCTTGGACATGTTGAGTTTCACATAATTATAGTATTTCTGGTGAGCATGTAATCAAAACAAAAAAAAAAATGGAGAGTCCTGATGAACATTTTGTTCAACTTGGTTATCATGTTTCTTTAGTGACTGTTTCTTTGCTAGATTTAGTATTTGTCTTTCTAAAACAGTTAGAACAAACTTGGCAAACTTTTCTATAACATACTGATAATAGCTTAGGATCTGAGGCAGTCCAGTTAAAGACATCAGATTGAACATAAGCATTTGAATACCTTCCCTCCTTCACCCAGCTAAGAGAACAACAAAATTATCATTAACCAAACATAAATGTGCAAGGACAAAAGCAATGAAATGGAAGACAATAGCAATAAAACTTTAAAAACTAGGAAGCTAATAAACAAGTAGTAACTGAATTTGGATACTCAAGAAAGTAATAAATCCTCTTTTAGAGAGGCATTGTTAAGATGAAAAAAAGTTCTGTGTGTCTGGAACATAAAAGAGATTCAAATAAAGTGTGTTCCTCAAAGAAAAAAAGTGAAAAACCAAGAAACAGACTCTTAACTATAGAGAACAAATTGCGGTTATCAGAAGGGAGGTGGGTGGGGGGATGGGTGAAATAGGTAAAGGGCATTAAGGGCACACTTATCTTGATGAGCACTGAGCAATGTATTGAATTGTTGAATCACTGTATTGTACACCTGAAACTAGTATGACACTGTATGTTAATTATACTGGAGTTAAAATAAAAAACAAACAAAAACAAAAAAAGAAAGCTGAATCTTAAACTTGATAACCAACCCAAGTCGGTTGGACCCAACATGCAGTCCTAAAAAACTGAAGCTTTTTTAGGTACCTTAGGAAGTGGGAGTGAGGGTGGGGTTACGAGGATGATTTGGTGGAAAGTCTTTTTGTTTTTTTAAAGAAAGAGAGGAGCTCCTGCCTGCAAGCAGGGAGGTCTGGGAAGCAGAGGGCAGAGGGGGAGGGGAAGGCGGGGGAAGGAAGGGGAGAGGAGGGGAGAGGAGGGGAGAGGGACAGAGGGAGAGGAGCAGAGAGAGAGACTCTTAGCAGGCTCCATGCTCAGCTTAACTCAGCACTCAGTGCAGAGTCCCCCACATGGGGCTTGAACCCATTACCCTGGGATCATGACCTGAGCTGAAATCAAGAGTCTGATGCTCAACGGACTGAGCCACCCAGGCACAGTTGGTGGAAAGTCTTTGTAAGAAGCTGACAGAGCCTCAGTTCCCACCCTATTCCCTGAAGGTAAAAGATGGCCTCTTCTTCATTCAGAATGAAACTGAAGTCTTGTTCTCCTGACAAGAACAGAGGGGCTCTGGATTGGGGTGTTGGGGAAAGATGAGAGCTATTAAAGACTGGGTATTATATGTAGATCTATAAATTGTGTGTTGAAACTTCCTCAATCTTCTTTCTTCACGTGGCTCCTGTCGGCCTTCCTGTCAGAGGGCTGGAAGAATTCTCTGGGTAGCCCTATTGCTGAAGAGAAAATCGACAGACCTGGACCCAGTATGTCAACCTATGTAGCAAACTCAGTGGAGAGTCTCCTTATGCATAAAGATTATCCTCTCTTCAATGTTCCATTCTGAAAATAACTATAGACAGCCAGTAATCACCAGATAATTGAGGAATGCCTATTAATGAAAGGTAGGGACGAGGACAGAGGGAAGCAACTTGCAGGAAACAAACTTTGCCAATAGAAAACTTAGAAAATAAACAACCTTCTCCTCAGAGAGATAAGAGAAGATACGAAACAGCAGGGTGATCTATAAAAAGAATATTCAGCAAGTTCAAAAGGAATTTAGATATTAAAAATATGACATTAAAAATGAGAAGTTCAATATAAGTGCTAAAAGATAAAATTGAGGCCATCTCCCAGGAAGTAGACTTAAAAAAAAAAAAAAAAAAGGACTACAGTATACAGATATAGGAGAGAAAAGGTATGAATATTGGCGGACCAGTCCAGGATGCCTAATATCTAATAACAGGGCTATGAAAAGAAGGGATAAGAGGATAGGAAATCATCAAAAGAAAAAAAAAGTAATGAATATATCCTACAATCTCAGTTTCCAGACTGAAGGGCCCACCAACTACCCAGAACAGAATAAGAGTTAAAAATGGATGCCCATCTGAGAATATCATAATAAAACTTTCAGTGATGTATTCTTAGCACCTATAAGTGCCTGGCACCTAGTAGGCACTCAATAAATTTGTACTGAAGAGTAAACAAAATATCTAAAACAAGAGGGACAAAGAAATGGAACCTCCAGTTTCCGGGGTGGGGCAGGGGGAGGAGTTTTAATATAACAAATCAAGCATCAGAATGTCATCTGTCTTCTCAATAGCAACACCCAAATCTAGAAGACAATGGAGAAAATGCTTTCAAAATTCAGAGGAAAAATAGATTTCTAAGCTCTGGAAAACTATTAAATGTAGAATGAAGATATTTTCGGATATGCAAGATCTCAAAAATTTTACTTCTTTGTGCTTTTTCTCAGGAAGGTCCTGAGTTGTGTCCTTCACTAAACAAGGGAACAAACCAAGAAAGTGAAAGACATAGAGAGCCGGAAGTAGGATCTAAGACTAGAGAGAAGTGAAGAGAATCTCCCGAAAGAGGCTAAATGGGTATCAGTCTCCTAACTGGAACTAATGTTAGAGAGCATCTGACCCAGATGACCCAGATTGGAGCAACCAAGTCTGATTTCTTCCAGAAGACGAAATGATTAGAATATCTAGTTCATTTGAATATATTAAAAGGCGAATTAGATAATTGTGGGGGAGTGTGGATTTGTATTAAGTATAAAGAAAACAAAGCAAACAACAATAAAACACTCATGACAATAAGTCCAGAGAATATAGGAGGTTGTGTAGTAAAGGAAAAGTAGTCATGGTGGTGTACAGGTATTGTAGATATTTGCCTGTTCATAATAATGTGAATATTGAAAACTAGATGTGATGAGAATCACGGTAGGACTGCCTTAGTCTATTTGGGCTGCTATAACAAACTACCATAGGCTGGGTGGTTTATAAACAATAAAAATATATTTCTCACAGTTCTAGAGGCTGGGAAGTCCCACATCAAGGCACTGGTAGATTCAGTGTTTGTTGAAAGCCAGCTTCCTGATTCAGAGACAGTGCCTTCTGGCACTAACCTCACATGGCAGAAGAGGTGAGGGACCTCTCTGGGTCTTTTTATAACTGTGTTAATCCCATTCATGAGGGCTCCACCCTATGATCTAATCATCTCCTGAAGATCCCACCTTCAAATGTCATCACATTGGGGATTAGGTTTCATATAAGATATTTTTTGCGGGGGGACACAATCATTCAGCAGACTATATTGAGAGAAGGGGCAGTGGGGGCAAGAGCTCATGTGGGAGTGGGAAATAGGGAAGACAGAGCTGAATCCTCACCTTGTAGAGATGCCAATAGAGAATGCCTAAAATGAAAATAACAATCCAAGCACATGAGCAATATAGAAGTAAATACCTTAAGAATCAGCTGTTGGAGGGGGTGGGAATGAACGTAGTTGCTTCTAGGTTGTAAGAAATAGGGTAGTGAGGAATTAGGGACTGTTGTTTTCAAAGCAAACCTTGAAGAATTATTTGATTCTTTAAATTATGTGTAACTTCAGTAAAAATGTAAATTAAAAAAAAATCGGGCTCTGGAAGTATACTGCTTGAGTACAGATCCAATTCCTAGCATTTACTAATTGTGTGATGTTGGGTAAGTTATTTACTGGTTGTGTAAGTTATTTAATTGCTTTGCGCATCAGATTCTTCATGTGAAAAATGGGAAAAGTAATGGTACCTATTCTGTAAGATAGTTGAGTAGAGTATATGAAGTAAATAAAACCTATAAAGCTTTAGCACCATGCCTGGTCTACATTCTGGGATTTGGGGGCTTCCTTTTGCTTTGTTTCTGCCAATGTTCATATTTTCTTCACTCAGTCTTTCCCAGGATTCTCAAATTACTATCACATTTCAGATCAGACCCATTTCTCAGACATTAGGCCCAATTCATTAGGCTTAGAATTCTGAGTGCTCTTTAATACATTGAAAGACAATACCAATAACATCTTATTAAGTCTCAAAAAAGCATATATAGCATGATACCATCCCATGTGTATGAGGAATTCTTCCAGAATTTATTTGGGAATATATAGACCAGGAATTACTAGTAATCCTCACTTGCTTCTTTATGGTCTTTTTTTTTTTTTTTTTTTTTTTTTTTTTAGTATAATAGATATACAGTACTCTATGAAATGCAAAAATATTTATTTTAAAAACAACTCTTTTGTCATAAATTTACAATTTAATCATTTATTCCTAGCATGACTCTGTAAGAGCCAACGTATTTCCACATTCCTGGTGGCACCTCACTGCCTCTGCCTAGCAAAGCAACATTCGCAGCCTGTTTGGAACATAAATTATACCAATTTGCCAATAAAGAAATTGAGGTTCACTGGTGTGTCTGAAAGCCACAACCAGAAAGGGGCAAGTTAAGACCTAATTTCAAATTTTTTCATTCTAAGCTTAATGTTCTTTCTACCATATGAACTGAGGGCCTAAGCACTCTGGTCTCAAATTTATGATATGGTGGTGTGGAGTAGATGATCTTTGAATTCTTACAACCCTAACAGTGCATGAATTACTTAGGTATGTGACAAGAGTAGGCCCGTGACATTAACAACATTTATTTCTTCCACAAGGGGACTATAGCTTTCATGAAACCCCAAAGGCTGTAGGATCATGAAGTCCAAGTTCCTTGCATGCAATTTTCACTCCCTGTCTTACTCATAAATACTAAGTCACAAAATAGCTTTGGGTTTTATTTTCAGTTTTGCAATCACTTGGGAATCTTATGGAAGCTGAGCAAGAGATCTGGGAACTCATAATGCATTTCCCAAGAAGCTGCAAAGGTTGTGAAATTCACAGGGCTCTAATCTCCCCAAGAGAATGGGAGCTGACTGGACAAGATAGCTCATTTCCAGTAATGTTCCTGGGTAATTCTCTGGAAATAATGGAGAGGGCATGGTAGTTACAGCCTAGTTGTAGGCTCCCAGTTAAGGCTTATATCCAGTGGGACACCCACAGGATTTTCTTCTCCTTCTGTCCCAGACATACGCTCAGCAAGCTGCACTTAGCCACCAGGAAAGACCATAAATGCTACAGCCTAGCCCACTCCCCTGCCAGAGCTCAGAAGACACAAAAACCAAGTTGTTGCCAGTGACAGAGTTTCAAACTGGATACAAATCAAAGAAACAGAGTGGGATTGCTTTTTGCTCAGCTCTTGGCTAAACTGTGTGTAATTAACTGTGTGATCCACTTTTTCAGTCATTCCACTCTACTTGCTGACCCCTCACAGCAATCAGTCAGAGGTCTTCTTCAGGCTGAGTGATTGTAGGCCTTGGTAAATTATGCCTCTGTGAGAGATAACCTTTAGTCTATGCTTAAAGGCCTAGGATCAACTCTTGAGAATACTCTTTTGAAAAACAAATCGCTGTGAAACTGTTCTGAGAGCTGACTGTATTAAAGAAAATCCTAAACACCCTTCATAAGCACCCATAAGCAACATGTGAAGACTGTCTAATGCATCGATTAGAAGTTACTGGCCCTTGAGCATGCAGATATTTAATGAGCCATTAAATAAAGTTAATTGTTTTGACACTGCAGACTCAAAAAATCCATCCTGACATTTGTTTTCCCAAACATTCTTAAGGGAGATTTAAAACTGGGAGAGGGGCGATGGTGGTGATTATATTTCAGGGACTACTCTGAGCTTTTACTCAGTCTTGCCTTTTAGTGTCCCTTCTCAGCAGGTCTCTGTCTCAACCTACCACATGTGCGCAGCTTTCTCCCTCTCCCCATTAAAATGTCATCCTGTAACCAATATGATAAAATCAGTCAAAATGGTGTGGAAAGACCGGTTGAGTTTATAGTGTTCCCTCTTGCAGGGTTATATTCATTTTAGTAGCTCTTAGGACAAATGAGAGTCTGGAATCAGGGTTTACTTTGGAGGAGGGAGCAGTATGGAAGCTAAGTAGTATGGATTCTGTCACTTAGCTCCCAAGGGCAATGTCTGAGCATTCATTGATAAGGCCCAAGGGGTGGTATAATCCACATTAAATTAACTGTTTGGAACTTGCTCAGAGTATATTGGCTTCTGCTCTGGACTGGTAACTAGAAAACAATGCATTTAGTTTTCATGACCTTTGCTAATGGGAGCCTGTGAAATATCCAGGGGATTACAACTCTGAGAACCCTAACAGGAAATGTTTACAAAGTTTCAGACATGTACAAGCTTCCCCAGAAGGGCTACGAATTTACAGAGTTTGCTGAGATGTCAGTTCCAATGGAAGGGCTTCTGAGGCCAGTAAGAAAGTCGCTGTGCGAATGAGCAAGGCCAGAACACTGCCTGGCCTGTGTCTCGTCTTCCTGGTGTTGTTCTCAACTTGTTTCATAGGCAGTCAGTCGTCTCATTTTTCACATGTCTCCTGATCGTTAGTTCTGACAATACAGGTGAAGCTCTAAGAAAATGGTTGTTCGTAGTGAGGCAACCGAGTCTTAGTGTAAGTTAGTGTGTGTATTATATAATTTGGAGTTAATTTCAGTCTGTGACATGAATAAGTCTTTTTACCAAACCAACAAAATATTAAAGTGTTTTAGTGAGTATTACCATCCAGTGCAAAAGTTGTTCTAGTGAAAATGATATTTTGGGTGAAAAATGAAAAGGCAGTTATTTATTCTACAGATATGCCCCCAAATATGTCAGAATGACCTATGTCCCAGCTTATATACTGCAGCATTGTTTGTAATATCAAAAGATTGGAAATCATTCAAATGTCCACTGGCTTAATCAAATAAATAATATACCCATCAATGGAATAACATGAAGACCTATAAAAAAATGAGCAAGTTGTATACCATTATGGAAAGATCACTAAGATGTATGAACAAAGATTTAAAAAAAAAAAAACCCAAGGCACAGATATTGTAAAATAGGGACAGAGGGAAAGAATATGTTTACATATTTGCTTATAAAGGCAGAGACTATGAGATGATCTACAAGAAAGTGGTAACTTTGGTGGTAGAGGGAACAGGAGAATAGAGTACAGAGATAGGAAAGGGAAAACTCCTGAGACACATTTAAGTACCTTTAGGATTATTTGGGGCACCTGGGTGGCCCCGTCATTTAAGTGTCTGATTTCAGCTCAGGTTACAATCTTCTGGTTCATGGGTTCGAGCCCTGCATGGGGTTCTGTGCTGACAGCTCAGAGCATGGAGCCTGCTTCCGATTCTGTGTGTGTGTGTCTCTCTCTGTCCCTCCCCTGCTGGCGCTCTGTCTCTCTCTCTCTCTAAGGAAATGGATGGACATTAAAAAAAAAAAAAGAATTATTAATCATGTGAATGCATATTCTTCTCAAAAATAAATTGTATTATTTTTTTATTTAAAGGGTAAATGAAGAAATAAAGAAAAAATTAATTTATTTAAAAGGTAAATAAAGGTAAATAATTTGCAGGGTGTTGAGTTTATGCATAGGAAATGATAGGCCCATCAATGGCATGAGAAGAAAGCCAAGAAATAGAAAATTTTTAATTTTCACAATTTTGGAAATTTCAAAAATTTCCAGAATTACCTTTTAGAAATTTTAAACAATTACTGTGTGATGAACATATCTGGCCACTTATGATCAGTTGAATCTGTAAGTGTCAAATGGGAAAATAATGACAAGTTGTATTGTTTAACCAGGACTGTATTTTTTCATACTGTGTCTTAGCAGACCCTTTATCAGAAAATCACATTCATTTTGGTGAATATAGTGACTGACCTGACAACATCCATTCAACTCCATCTTTCATTGTATTGTTGAGTTGCCAGTGACTGGCCAAGGTTAATTTAGGCCAGTAACAGAATCCCATCTCCCTTACTGATGTTTGTTTGTTTGTTTTTTAAAGTTCATTTATTTTGAGAGAGACAGAGACAGTGCAAGTGGGAGAGGGGCAGAGAGAGAGAGGGAGAGAGAGAATCCCAACCAGGCTCCACACTGCCAGTGCAGAGCCCGACGCAGGGCTTGAAGTCACAAAACGGTGAGATCAGGACCTGAGCCAAAACCGAGAGTCTGACGCTCAACTGACTGAGCCACCCAGGCGCCCCTCCCTTACTAATGTTTAATTGGTTCAGGGATGAACAACCTGTACCAATCGAAAAAGGTCTTCATATGTATAGGTTTTCTATTTCTGTTCGAATTTATAGTTAGTTTGTGCTTTCATAGCAATTATATTATTTGTGGTTTTCTTCATACATGTTTTCGGTTACCACGGAACTTAGAGAATGGCATTTGTAATGAGATTCCTTGGTGGCCAAGAGGTTAAGGCAAAAGGAATTGGACTCCTTTTATAAAATACTTCCTCTAGGAGAAGGCAGAGTGGGCAGATCCTGCAGCAACTCTGTTCAGCTCTCCAGTGTCTGCCTGACAGTGATCCTGTCTCCCTGGGACAGCATTGGATACTGATTCTATTCCAGAGGTTGGCACAGTTTTTCTGTAACAGGTCAGATTGTAAACATTTTGGGCTCTAAGGACCATGTGATTTCTGTCACAACTACTCAACTCTGTCCTCGTGGCCAGAAGCAGTCATCGGCAACAACGGCAAACACACGTGGTTGGCACCTTTCCAGTAAGTTTGGGGCCATCATTTGCTGACCCTTCTTCAATTCTAATTTTGTTTTTAAAATTCAGTCTCTAAGCAGATCACTCCATTTTGGGGATGATATCCAGAATAGGTCCTATTTATATAAAGCAGTTTGTATCCTGTGGTGTGATAACCTGGCCATGTATTTAGGGTGGTGGAGACACAAACTTTGGATTCAGAGAAACTTGGTTGAAATTTCAGTTCTGCTCTGCAGTAGGGGTGGAGCCTGAAGCCTCCCTCCTATCTTCATTTTCCCATCTGTGGGATGTGGATAAGAGTCCTACTTTAGACAAGTGTGGCAATGATTAAGTGACAGCATATGTTAAGTGCCTAAACCAAAGAAATTGCCCCCAAAATAGAATTTTTTTTTCTCCAAGCCCACAGCAATATCCTCCCCTCTACACATTTAAGAATTGGGCAACACCCCAACTTCATCCACATGTATTTGTAAACCCTCTTTTCTATGGCTAATCTTACAGGTTTGAAATTAGTTCTAATTAGCTTCAATTTCAGATGATGCTGTTTTAAAAAACCAAAAAACAAAAAATGTGTCCTCGATTTCTGGGAATATATTTCATTTAGTTCTTGAAACCTCTTGCGTGTTAACGACAGCCAACTACAGTATGTCATCAAAGCATTAAAAAAAAAAAGGCTTAATTCTAATAGCTCTCAAGGAAGTAAAGGAAAGCTGTGGAATATCTATCAGATTTTAAAAGGCCACTAATCAAAAGAGATCTTGCAGAAAGAGTAACAAACTTAGACTCTATTTAATGTTTGCTGCGATCATGACTATGCTTTTTAGAACTGGTTGTATGTAAAATCTCTTAGGCAATTAATTCACTTTTAGTACCAGAAGTAGTGGATTGTGAAAACAATACTACTTGAAATTATTCCCTTTTGGAAAATTAATTAAAAATATGCATAGATACATGAAGCACTAGTGATAGGAAGTACTTTCATAGCAGGAGAGCAATTCTGTGTTTACTTATTTGTATAAACATACTTGGAGACTACAAAATTGAGTGTACTTAGCATATACTTTTTTGGATGGGGCATATTTAAGTCCTCCCATATTTAGAAAATAAAAAAGAAGTTTATTTTCACTAGGGAAATCATTAGAACCAATGCTAATATGGCTATTGAACATCTGTAAAGTAATAATATCTTCAAGAAAATAACATAAAAGCAATGCAATTTTAGAAAAGAAAGAGTTCCCCAATAGATGAGAGAGATTATTGTTTTAAGCATGGGAATTAAGAATGGGCTGTAATGGTCAAGGAGATCTGGCCTTAAATCCTGGCGTCAGAACTGTTCAATACGTGACTCATTGCATTTGTTTCTTGGTTCGTTTGTTCATTTGTTCATTCATTCATTCACCAAATATACGCTTATTAAAAAATTACCAGGGTGCCTGGGTGGCTTGGTCAGTTAAGCATCTTACTTCATCATGATCTTGTGGTTCATGAGTTTGAGCCCCTCATCGGACTGTGCTGACAGCTCAGAGCCTGGAGCCTACTTCATATACTCTGTCTCCCTCTCTCTCTGCCCCTTGCCCACTCGTGATCTCTCTCTCTCTCTCTCAAAAATAAATAAATGTTAAAAAAAAATTTTTAAAAATTACCATTTATGAAGCATTGTGCTAGGAACATAATTTGTTTCAGAGAAAATGCCTAAATAGTTGATTACAATATGCTTTGTAATTGTTACTACAGAAATATGTACCAATAGCTGAGATAGCAGTGCAGAGGGAATCACTCCAGAGAGGCCAGAGAAGAGTGTGGGGAGAGAGGTGGTCATAGAGGCTTCATAGATAATGCAAACAGCATTTGAGCTAAGTATGTGTAAGGATGAAAACCCCTGAAATTCTAAACAGAGTGAAAAACATGATCAAAATCAAAAAGGAATAAAAGTCCACTTTGCATGTGAGTATAGTTGTGCGTAGTTTGATATGACTGGAACATGGCTTCACAGCGGTAGGTGGGGAGTTTCACTCTCTGCTATGAATCTTGGTCCTTCACCCAGTTGGCCAGTGACCCCTTGGCCACCATATTAGTTTTCTTCTTTAAGTCTATGTTTTGAATGGCTGAAAACCCAGGTATATTAGTGAGGTGCTTTCAGGTTTCAAGGAGCACAGCACAAGGCATGTTTCTGATCCTGGATGATTGGAATTTATTACAAAGGTACAAAAAGAAATTAGGAGGCAAGAAAATGAAGCCATTTTAATGGAACAATCAGGCCTCAGGAAGAAGCAGAGCATTGTTCATCAGTCCCTAGGATCACAGAGCAATTCTAATGTCCCAAAAGCAATACTGGGGTTGTTGTCATGTAGATGGGCATTCCTCTTGCACAAGATACCCTTCCATTCACTTGATTCAGCTTCTTTCTTCTCTGTTTCTTCCTCCTGCTGTTATTACTGCCCTCTGGCTAGTTTATTTATCTCATGAATTTTATTTACTCATTGCCTCTATTAGCTCATGGAGTTGGCTTAGTCTCTGCTTAGTTTTCTGGTTCCTATTTCACTTTGCTTGGAGCATCTCTCTGTGTGCTTTTGTGCAGAAAACAGTTAATAAAAGGCCCCAGGACTGCTGTTCTTAGAAAGACCTGCTTGCAAGGCTGGCCCTTGATTAGCATCTGAGAACTTAGGTTTCAGGAGGGTTCTGACCATTTGCTAAATGGTAAGAGTAGCTCAAGCTGCCTCAACTGTTTGTGCAAACAGTAATGGCTTATGCTAAATACATACTTTCCTTCTGGCAGTCAGGAATTTGGCATGGACCAGGAAAAGGACACCCATGTAACCAATCCTCAAAAAAACCTTGGGTGCTGAGTCTGTAATAAGCTTCCCTGGTAGAGAGCATTTCATACCTGTTGCCACAGTTTGTCACTGGAGGAAATAAGTTCCTCTTGTGTGACTCCACTGAAGATTCTTGGAAGCTTGTACTTGATTTCCTCCACACTTTGCCTTATGCACTTTTTCCCTTTGCTCATTTTGCTCTGCATCCTGTTACTATTTTAGCCATTAAGTCTGACTGTACGCTGAGCACTGTGAATCCTCCTAGCAAATTATTGAACCTGGGGGTGACCTTGTGAACCCCTGACACAACTTTGCTTTCAGACTCCTAAAGAAAGCATATCTTACACTCCACTACCCAGTCCTTATTATAGTCTAATCTCCGGCTATCTCCACATCCCCATCTCCTATCACTCCCCCAGCTCCTTTTCTAGTTACACCAGATTCCTACTTCAAACATTCCAAACATGCTCCTGCTTTATAAGGCCTTTGAAGTCACGGTTCTCTTGGCCTGTGCCTTTTCCCCTAGAACTTCGTGGCTGTTCCTCACCTCATTCGTGTCCCTGCTCACATGTCACCTACCTAAAATAAATATCCCTTCCTACCCACATGCCTTAACTATATATCCCCTTGCCCATACCAATTATTCATAGCACAAAATCAGTATTTTACAATATACTGTTTATTGCCTATCTTTCCCAACTAGAGTTTATTAACTAAAGGAAGGCAGGGACTTTGCTTTGTTTACTACCCTATTTTTAGTAGCTAGAACAGTGCTTGGCTTGTAGAAAGGACACAAGGTATACTATGTTTGCAGAAGGAATGAGTTAATAAATCATACATCTCTGTTGGGCATATATCTCATACCAGGCCACATTACATGCCTTTAGGTCAGGCCCTGTGATAGAGACTGCTGATCACCCATCAGTATCTACTCTCTCCTTATTTTGTAGTAATAGAACTCCGGATTTTTGGCCAGTCACATGGCCACCAGTACATTTCCCAATCTCCTGTGTTGATAAGTATGGCTATGTGACTAAGTGCAGGCCAATGGGATATAAGAGGAAGTTGGATGTGTAACTTCCAGAAAATATCCTTAAATAGAGTGGGTTCTATTTTTCCTCCCCCTCTCCCTTCCTGTTGGGTGGAACTGGTTGTGATAATTGAGCTTTGGCAGCCATATTGGATCATGAGGCAACCTTAAAAATGGGAGCTACTGTTGCTCAATGGAACAACAGATAGAAGAGGCCAATACCAATCCTGAAGAACCTACCTCTGGACTTTGACAAGAGCCAGAAATAAACTTCTATCTTGTTTAAACCCAGCCATGTGGGATTTTGTCTCACTGGAATGTGGTTCTAATCCTAACTAATATAAGCACTAATTTCCAGTCCAACTTCTTACAGCCAGGTGGTGGAGTTACACAGTACACAGTATGAAACCATATGAACTGTTCCATTTGTTTGTTTATTTATTTCTAAAGTTTGTTTGTTTGTTTGTTTAGAGAGGGAGAGAGCAAGCATGGGAGAAGGGCAGAGAGACAGGGAGAGAGAATCCCAAGCAGGCTCCCTGCAGTCAGCGCAGAGCATGACACAGGGCTCAATCTCACCAACCGTGAGATCATAACCTGAGCTGAAATCAAGAGTTGGACACTTAACCGACGGAGCCACCCAAGCACCCCTATTCAAAGGAAGCTGTGGGCATAACAGGAAGGCTGGCAAGCAGAATGTTATCCTGTGGGAAATGTCAGCTATGGAAAAACATTATAATAATGCTCCCCAATGAGTCACACTTTCCTGTATCCACATGCATTTTTGCAGTATGATGTTGCCACCCTTTCCATCAAGATGCAGAGGCTATCTCTCCACTCCCTTGAATCTGGGTTGGCCTTGAGACTGTCCTTGACCAACAGACGGTGACAAAAGCAACGCTGTGTGAGTTCCAGAGTCTTAGCTGTAAGAGACCTTGTGTGGTTGCCGGCGAGGCCATCAGAAGTCACTCTCAGACGGCCATCCTACAGAATCATAAAAATAAAGCAGTTGCTGTTTTAAGCCACTAAGTTTTGTCAAGATTTGTTATGCAGCAACAGGTACCTGAAAATTAATCTAAATGAATATCTGTTTCTTGCTGCATGAAGATCCTCAGACAAGTTATAAGTGAAAAGCATTTACATTAGTTGAATTTGGTAACTTTTAAAGAAAAATATAAAATCTTCAGCTTACACACTTTAGTGTTAAAAATGACGAACACAAGTTTTAGTTAACAATTAAATGTTAAAAAGAAGTAGCACAGGATAGTAGAAAGAATATTAGGTGAGACATTGGTAGAACTGGGTTACGGTCCTCCTACCATTAAGTAATTTTGTGACCTTAAAAATGTTGCCTAGCCTTTTGGTGTCTCATTTTCCTCAGGTGTAATAAGCGGACCACCTTACTGCTCACTCATTCATTCCAGAATCACTGATTACCTCTAACTTTTGGGAGTGACTACCATGAGGAGTGAGATGAAAGGAGACTTTGACTTTCTACTTCTACATTTATGTGTAGAACTGATTTGATTTAAAAATAAAAACATGGGGGCACCTGGGTGGCTTAGTCGTTGAGTGTCTGAGTCTTGATTTCGATTCAGGTCATAATCTCAGGGTCAGGGAATGGAGCCCTGCATCGCGCTCTGTGCCAAGTGTGGAGTCTGCTTAAGATTCTCTCTCTCCCTCTGCCCCTTTCCCCTGCTCACTCTAATATAAAAAACTAATCAATAAAATCAATCAATAATAAAAACACTGATTAGTTTATAATCCTCAAAGATCATAAAGATGTTGTTATGGGCTGAATTATGTCTGCACCCAAACTGATATGCTGAAGTCCTAATTCCCAGTACTTCAAAATGTGCCGTTTTTTTAAAAATTTATTTAGTTATTTTGAGAGAAGGAGAGACAGAGAGACAGAGCGGCAGAGAGAAAGGGAGATAAGAGAATCCAAGCAGGCTCCACACTGTCATCACAGGGACCAGTGCAGGGCTCCAGTTCACCAACCGTGAAATCGTGACCTGAGCTGAAATCAAGAGTTGGACACTTAACCAACTAAGCCACCCAGGTGCCCCCAAAATGTGCCTGTTTCTAAACACAGAGCCTTTAAAGAGGTGAGTAAGTTAAAATGAGGCTGTTGGGGTGAGTCCTAATCCAGTCTGACTGGTGTCTTTATAAGGAGAGGACATTTGGGTGCATAGACACCAGGGATCCCTTCCCACAAGTGAAAGATCACGTGAAGATACAGTGAGAAGGTGGCCATGTGTAAGCCAAGGAGAGAAGCCTCAGAAGCAACCAATCCTGCTGACACCTTGACTTTAGAATGATACATTGTGATAAGGCAAATTTCTGTTGTTCAAACCACCTAGGACTGTAGTATTTTGTTGGGGCGGGCCCAACAAACTAATACAGATATTTCCTGTTCAAAAAGAACTAGTATCTTCAATGGGCACAGGGTCCCTATTCTGAGGTGCTCATGTTCAAATAGGAGAAACATTAACTTTTAATACAATGCAGTAGGATAAATGCTATGGTGGAACCATGTAAAGAGTACTATGGGAGTCCAGAGGAGGGGAACCTAACTGGCTGTGGAGAGGGAGACGATGGTAACTCCAACAGGGAGAGTTTAGAAAACCTAACCTATGGGTGAGATGTCATCTTCATGTTGAAGGAAGAGTAGGGGATAATAACCATCCTAATTACTGGCCTCTCTGCTGACCCTCTGTGTTTGGTTGTCATATGGAACATTGGTCCTATATAAAAATTTCAAGGGTCAGTAAAATCTCAACAAACACACAGACACAAAATGGAAAATGGGAATACTGATGTAGTATTGTCAATGTTGTTTTACTTAAAAAAAAAAAAAAAAAGACATGCAATCTACCATTCTCACTGTATCGAAGGCATTTTAACATAAAAAATAGAAAGGACGTTATCTCATAATAAAAAAACAATCCTTTAAATTAAATGCATTTAGCTTTAAATTACTTCCATAGGCCTTAGCTTTTGCACTGCACACAAACTGGTAGTCTTAGACCAGCATTTCATGGCCACTAGGGTTTCAATGCCACTTTTATCAGTCAGCTTATGAGCATAGTATTTGATTTCTTTGTATGGCAAAAACTCCTGGTTTTTCTCTGCCTATATTTTCCTTCTTCCATAAAAATAGATGGATGGCTACTAGATACATGGCTACTCAGCTAGACTACGTCTTTATCCTCTTTTCAAAACTGGGTATGATTATGTGGCTAAGTTTTAGCTAATGGGATGTAAGCTGAAGTAATGTGTTATTTCTGGGTCATCTCGATCTTAAAAGATAAGCCACTTGCCTTAGAATTCCTCTTTGCCTTTTCCATAGGTGGGAGCACTGAATGTGCCCACAACCTAACTTGGACCACAGGGATGAAGAGATTACCTCCGGGAACAGTGAAGCAATAATAAATGGAAGGAGGGTGGATCCTGGAGTGACTCTATGGAGTAGAGACTCCCTGCCAAGCTGAACTGCTCACCTTACTGTAACATGAGAAGGACGTGAACTTCCATGTTATTTAAGCTCCGCATGTAGATGTATATATACTTTTTGGCGTTTCATTTTGGGGACAGCTTGGTCTTTTCCCTAATAAGCTTTCTCTTGCTTTTACCATGATTATTTGCCTTTCAACTTCCCCTTCAGAAGTTTCACGCCACTCCTACGGCTCCTGCCCACAGAGGATATGTGAACAGCTAGGTTACCAGAGAAAGACCCTGACATAATACTCTCCTATCTAGGTGTGGAATTCCCCCAATGGAGAGGGCCAGTGACCTTCTTAGTTCTCTTGAGTAGTTTTTCCAGTTAAGTCTCCACCTTGTTCCCTTTGACCTACTTAGATGGCAGTTAAGGGAACCATTCCCAGGGTGGACTGGCTTACCAATCAATGAACCCAGCTCACCCTCAGGACTTTCCACCATGCCTATATCACTTCTCTTTTCTATCTACCGAACACTGCCTCTTTTACTTTCCAGAGAACTACATAACACACATTCTCTTTCAAATCATTGACATTTGCAGCAAAGAGTTATTGAACAATTACTTCGTAAGGTATAACAGAAAATGATGAAATAGGGAAAGTACCTGACTTTTCAGTCTACTTGGAAAAAACGGACTAAAAGGCAATTATAAGTTAAAGTGAAAAGTTGTAGAATTCAAATCAATATAGTATGGCATGGGAATACTTGAAGAAGCACCCAGCCCAGTGTTTGTGGGAGGGAGTGGTCAACAGTTTAGGTGCAGAGAAAGGTGAAGTAAATGTGTACACTGGCTGTATAAAACTATATGCCTGTTAAGAATAATGCCTAATTTTAAAACTTCAAATAACTTAGAGTACAGAAAGTAAAAAGTGAAAGTTCTTCCCACACACACTGGTTTTAATACCCACTGTGATTTGTTAATATTTGTTTGATGTGTCCTTCCCGATAAATAGATGTGAAAACAGATATACCGATATATACCTATGAAGGGTTTTATTTTTCAAAAATCTAATCATAATATACACATTATTATGCAGCCTCATTTTTTTCCCCACATAATCTTCTTTATCATGTGCATATATTTACCTCATTTTAAAAATAGTTCAGACTTCCCTACTAATGATTCACTAACTTATTGTTCATAAATCTTTTTTTTGACATACAGGTTGTTTTCCATTTTTTTCCCTTGTCATAGTAGTATTTCAAGGAACATTTTATCCATTGAACTTAGAGATAACTATCAAGAGAAAAAAACTACAATCTGAAGATCCTATACCTGCCCAAAAAATCATATGCATAAGAGGAAAAAAAAATTTTTTGTAAAGTATCAGAAATTTACCTTCTGCTTTTCTTTCTGGGGAATTTACTTGAGGACTCATTCTAGCAAAATCAAAATCAAAGTAAAACTGTATCTCAGGGGGATTTGAAGTGTATAAAACATGAATGAGTAATCAACCCGGTACAATTTAAAAGACCAGAATAGAGAATCAGAGCATGATTCCTGAATGAGGAACTTAAATATTATACATTTTTCTTAATGTTTATTTATTTTTGAGAGAGAGAGAGAGAGAGAGAGACAGAGAGAGACAGAGGGTGAGCAGTGGAGGGATAGAGAGAGAGGGAGACACAGAATCTGAAGCAGGCTCCAGGCTCTGAGCTGTCAGCACAGAGCCGGATGTGGGGCTCAAACCCACGAACTGTGAGATCATGACCTGAGCCAAAGTCGGACGCTTAACTGACTGAGGCACCCAGGCGCCCCTGGGAACTTAAATATTAGAAAGAAATTGATATTTCCCAAATTAAAATTTAGGCTTCTTTTGATTCCAAAAAAATCCTGAGAGGGGTCCGTTTTTGAATCATGACAGAATTTTCTAGAAAAATAAGTAAGAATGGTTAAAGAATGTCTGTAACAGAGAGGCTGGAGGCTGGTATTCGCCTTATCTGATCCTGAAGAATTATGAACATACAATTGTTAAAGCATTTTAAGTATTGAGAATTAGTAACTTAGAAATGATAACCTGGAACTAGAACTTATAAAATATAGAAAGATATTTTAAAGAAATCACAAACTCAAGGATAAGGAATTGTTTCTTTAATAATGTGGAGAAGAAGAAACTTTTTAAAGACTATTTTATTAGAACTTTGCATCACAGCATACATACAGATAGATTAAAGAGTTAAAATTCGACCACAAGAAATTGGGGAAGGTATAGAAGAAAGTTCATATCATCCCTTCTTGAGGAAGGACTCCCTCAAGTAAAAGCTCAATGGAAGAAACCATAGGAAAAGATAACAGATTTGACCATATGAAAATAAACAGTTACTGTAGTACAAAAAAATTGAGATAGAAGGAAAAGGCAAATCACAAACCAGATCTGTAAAACATGTACTGTAAACAAAACAGGGTTACTATCACTTGTCAAAACTCCAACGCTGGAGATTCAGTAGGTCTCGGTCTAGTCTGTGCCCAAACCTTCACGGATGGACATGTCTGAAGAAAAAAATACAAAACTACGTGCGGTGGTCTAACTCTAAATTTACTGTGAATTGCCTTCAAGTAAGAAATCGGTCCTGATGTAAAATCGTAATACATTTCCCTAGTTCACTCACTGTCCCACATTCCCTGACGATGATTTCATATCCTCTTCCACACTTCAAACTTCCAGCATCTCCTCCCCATCTTCACTCTAAATGGATGATCTGGCTTATTTCACTCAGAAAGTAGTAGCAACCGGAAGAGGATTTCCATACGCTCACACCACCACGACGTTCCGCCCACTAGCATCTCCCCTAGTGCTAGAATCTTCCATGCTCCCATCAACCCTTTCACAGGGCCCCTCGCTCCCACCCCTTCTTACCTACTCAAGCACAAGAAGGTGTCTCCAGAAATTCCCTCTATCTACTGAATCATTCTCTTCAGCCCACAGTCATGGTATTATTTTTCATATATTAAAAAAAAAAAATCTCTTTTGTTCCACTTTCCCCTTAAGTTATTGGCCCCTTTCTCCCCTCTGCTCTGCAGTAATCCCCCTCAAAAGAGTTAGGCATCCTTGTTTTACCATTTCCAATTCCTTGACTTCCATTCTCTCTCGACTGGATCCATTCAAGCTTTCACCAGCTTCAGCGTAACCGCTCTTGTCAAGGTCAGCCATGACTTTCCTTTTTGCTGATCAACCCTCAGTTTTAGCTCACCTCATCTATCAGCTGCATTTGACACAACAATCACCACCTCTTCATGGAAACATTCGGTTCACCTGGCATCCGGGACACCGCTCTCCTTGCGGTGTTCTTCCTTCTCACAGTTTTTCATGTCTAACGTGGCCCTCTGGATCCTTCCACATCCCCCCAACTGTTCCACTTGGTAGTCTTCCCCTTTTCGGTGAGTGACGGCTTTCTTTCCAGTTGCTCAGACCAAAAGTCTGGAAGTCATATTTGATGCATCTCATTTTCTCAAACTCCGCTTACAACCAGAGAGTAAGCCTGTTGGCTCTATCTTCAAAATAGACCTAAATTCTTATCACATCTTACCAAGGTCACTGTTTCCATCCTGGGTGCAAGCCACAACATATCTCAAATGGATTTATACAATAATCTTTTAACTGTCTTTCCTGCTTCCACCCTTGCTCCTTTTATTTCTCTATAGTCAGAGTGATCCTGTTAAGTCTGATTAGCATATGGGTCATTGCTCAAAACGTTCCAACAGATTCCTGTCTCAGGGTCAAAGTCCAAGTCCGCCTATATGATATGCCCCCTTCCCATCCTCATCTTTTACACGTTCTCCTTGCTCACTCTGCTTCAGTCACAGCAACCTGCTTACTGTTCCTGGAAAAAGCCAGGCAGCCTGAGCCTTTTCGATGGCTTCCTCTTCTTTTTATCTTTACTCAAATGTCACCTTTCCTGCCCACTCTCCCCAGTCATTCCTGCTCAATTCCCTCCCTTGCTTCATTTTCCAACTTAGCACTCATCACCCTCTAACATACTATATAACTTGATTTAGTCTATTGTTTCTGTCTACTCCCATTAGAATGTAAGCTCCATGAAGTCAGAGATTTTTGTATTAATTTTTTTTTTTAACTGATGCAGTCCCAGTGCTGGCACATAGTAGTTGTTCAATAAATGTTTGTTGAATAAGTTAATAAACTATGTTTGATGAATATACAAAGGGCAAATGGAGGTATAAATCCCTTCAAAATTCCTAAAATGTCAATTGATAATACATATCAGAAGTCTTCACTATACATTCAGTAATTTCATTTCTGGAAATTTATCTCAGTGCAGGACTGCTCAAGCTAGAGTAAAGGAAATAGTGTTCCAGAATATTAATAGGTATGTGGAAAATAAGGAAAATATTTTGGAAAAAAGTCTCTTTTTACCTGCTGTGGTTCAGCATACAGTGATGCCTGAGTCCCACCTTTAGAGATCCTGATTTAATTGTTTTGGACTGGATGTCCCCCTTGTCATGATAATGATTATTACGGAGATCCATTAATTCATTAGGGGCTGTAGTGGTACTCTTGTTCACATTTCTGGGCCTGTATTTTTTTCATATACAAAAAGAAGGGGTTAGAGTACATTATCTACATGTAAGCATTCTTCCAACCCAGACACTCCATGTCCACATGGAAAATACTCTTAATTAGGGGTGTGTATGGAAGCGTTGGCTGTTTTTTCCAGGTTACTTATTGACATACGTGCCTGCTTGCATGCATGTGAAAGAAGAGAATGTGCGTGAGCTTTTTAACGCTCTATAGGTTGATTTTTTTTTTTAAATACTTATTTTTGAGAGTGCGAGCGAGGGAGGGGCAGAGAATCTGAAGCAGGCTCCGTGCTGTCAGCCCAAAGCCCGACGTGGGGCTTGAGCCCACGAATTGTGAGATCATGACCTGTACTGAAGTTGGATGCTCAACTGACTGAGCCACCCAGGCACCCCATATAATGCTCTAAAATAAGAAGAGTATGCAGCTCTTGATCTTGGGGTTGTGAGTTCAAGCCCCACATTGGGTGTAGAGATTACTTAAATAAATAAAAAAGAAAAAAGATTAAATGGTATAATGTTCTGCAATAAGAAAAGGCATTTATTTTTATTATCGGCAAACCAAGAGAATAAACATTCCGTGAAGAGTCATCAAGCCCTCTACCCTAACACGTTCAGGCAGGATGTTAGGGGAACCTGTTACATGCTCCTTGTAAGGCCAAATAGAGTATGTTAAGGAATGCGATTCTGAAACCAGGAGAGTTGATTTTGAAAATTACCCCGGATTTATTTATTTTTACATATGTGTTAGTCTATGGGGGCTGCTTTAACAGAATACCATTGACTGGGTGGTTTATAAAAAACAAATTTATTTCACGCAGCTTTGGAGACTGGGGAGTCAAAGACCGAGGCACTGGCAGATTTGGTGTATGGTAAGGGCCTGCCTGTCTTTTTGCTGCATCCTCCCAATGGCATAAGGGCTGAAGGAACTTGCTGGGATCTCTTCTATAAGGGCATCAATCCCATTCATGAGGGCTCTACCTTCTTACCTAATCATCTCTCAAGGGCCCTACCTCCACATTCCACGTTACATTGGGGATTAGATTTCAATACAGGAATTTGGGGTGTCATATGGGCACCTCCATCGGTGGCAACATAGGACAAAGGGAACACACCAGCAAGCAGTGCAAGTGACTCTTTTTGAGGCATCTAGACCCACAGTATGAAAAAGAATTCTGATTCAACAGAGACCTTCTCATGTTCTTTGTATGTGTGATCTGTAGCATTTCCTACAATGTTCCTTTAAGTCTGAGGATTATGATACATACTCCAGTTAGACAAATCTCCCAATAAAGAAATGATTTTTTTTATGAATTCTGAGTTCAGTTGCCAGTAATATTTTGTTTTCTCAGCTGCATAAACAATAAATTCAGGCGGTTATTTAGATGTGTGGTGCACTTGAAAGAAACTTTTTAGAACACAGAAACCAAAGTTGTTCACACTATCATTAAAAAGATAATCTAGCTCAGTTGAATTAACCTACTTAGGGATGCATTTCTTCCCAAGAGGAACTACAAAGTTATTCCTCACAAGGGGACTTCACTGCCCCCACTGCAATCAGACATTAGGGATTAAATAATGTGTAATTTCACTTATCACTATGAACTACAAAGCCTTCAAAAAAAATCCAATTACCCACTTAGATAACCAAAGAAATGCACTTTTAAGGGCAGATAACCTGTTTTACAGATAAAGCTATTTCATGGAACAGTTTTAAATCGTAGCTCCATAAGTTACTATAAAATGACTTCCTGTGTATTATTAAATATATTATTAACTTCTTGTATATTAATTATTAAATAATATATTAATAAGTATAAAGTGCTTATAAGTATAAAATGCCTGGCACATAGCAAATGCTCAGTGTGTTAACATTACATATTGAAAATATTACTAAACATTACTTATGAGTCTTTTGGTTAAATCTTTTTAAGAAGAGTAAGAAAAGACCATTTCTTGCTGATCTTGCCAATTATATTGCAAAGCAGATTACCTCTGTAATATGAGAACACTGTAGTTCTTGTTAATTTTTTGTTAGTTTCACCACAGAAGATGTCTAATTTCAAACACTACTGGTCAGCTATTTTCCTTGGCCAGCTATTTTGATGTTGTAATAGTTTTGAATGGATGCATAATGCAACGAAAGTGAAAATGATTTTTGTGATCCCAGAAAGCAAAACACGTTAGTGAGCATGGGTGTGGGCGGTGGCAAAATTTACAGGAAAACCTTTATCAGTGAGGACCCAGATAACCAGAACCTTATGTACAGGATTCTGATGGATATCCTTCTGTATTGTACTGGATCTCACTAAACAATATCTTCTTTACACGGAATGGTGGTCTTGAGGTTCTGGCCATTAGCCTCTCACTATCTCATATGTTTATGTTTGGTCTCTGCAAATGAGGAGGGCCTGAGGAACAATAGTCTTAAAAGGAAAATCATGAAGTAATCTTGTGAAAGCAGTAAAGAATCAGTGGTATAATCATTATGACCTAACTGATTCGTCCTCAGTGACAAAGGATCTTTGTTTATTTCATTGAATTGTACATTAGGAAAGATTATCTGCGTGGCAACTGTTGTTTTTCAAGACAGCCCCTTTCTCTTTTTGTTAACCACCACTCTTGAGGAGTGATTGGGGTTCGTTGAAACCAACTGGTCTGGATTGAAGAGTTCCAGCACTGACCACACCATCTTGTTTCTCAGATGTCTTTAATTTTAGCGAATGAGAAAGCACTTGGTTGCCACTTCCTTTCTGAGAACAGCTGAGTTAGTCAGGGAAGGAAGTACATGTTTGGGCTGAGTTCTCTCCAGTGGGGTAAGGGCGGGGCTGGGCTGAGGAGCATCAGCTTCTGCTTTTGTGGGGCTTGGTTTCCTAACTGGTTCCTCTTTATCAGTGTCAATAAAATTAGTCTGAGCAGCTCTACTTAATCCCCTTTCTGGGCACAAATGACTGAGGCTGCAAGGAGTGGCTAATTTGGTTTGTCCAAACTCTCGGCTACACGGTGCCCAACATTCTTAATTGGTTTCCTATCTATTGTTAATCTTTGAAAGATCGTGTCCACCTTCTTTTTTTTAAAAAAAAAAAAAAAGGTCTGATTTAAATATTACTTCTGTGAGAACGTTTTTGCCTGTGTTGAAGAACATACCTTTGAGTAAAATCTAAATGAAGCATCAAGTCCCGCTAGATTAATCTTGGTGGAATCAGAGCTTCTGATCTGAAGTGATGGTAGTCTTTGGGAGCCCTGAGGATGGATGTGGTTCTGCCATTACATGTTTCATCATTTGTTTTATTTGATGTTGAAATCATACCTATGAGATTATTTCACACCACTTTCTAGCATTACACCCGTGTCTTTGGCTCTCCTGGCCTTATTTGTCCATGTGATGGGAGCTTCTGCTTCCTTAAGAATGTCTTGTTTCTCCTATTAATCTGATCATTCTGAAACTCTTCTCGGGCTGTAATATATCTATGCCACTTCCTCGCAGATGTTTGGGAAGTGGGAGTTGATCTAAAAATATTAAGTAAGAATCAAGGAAAAATTAAGGCTTCTGCCCTGCAAATTCTGACTCTTCTCAACATTTCTGTCACCATCACAAATAGTTAAGGAGATGATTCTTTAAAGCCCTACAGATGCATCGTACTACTAAAATGTTTAATTCTACCGCTGTAATTTAAGTCTAAAAATTACCTTTAAGCTGGAGGGCTCTGGAGTCAAGATTGCTTAGATTCAAAACTGAGTCTGGCCATTCTCTAGCTATGTGGTCTCTGGTGAGTTTCATCATCTGTAAATTGGGGATAAAAGTTAGCAGTCACCACATAGGATTGATGGAAGGATTAAGCAATCACAGTTTAAGCTACTCTTGTTCTTCTCTTCTTTATTATTTTTTTCATGTTTATTTTTGAGATAGCAGGTGAGTGCACATGTGTGTGCTTGCGGAGGGGTAGAGAGAGAGGGAGACTGAGGATCTGAAGCCAGTTCTGCAGGGACAGCAGAGATCCTGATGTGGGACTTGAACTCACAAACCTGTGAGATTATGACCTGTGCAAAAGTGGGATGTTTAACTGGGCCACTCAGGCGCCCCTTCTCTTCTTTAATAATAAAAAATAAGTGGGGGAAATAGTATTGAGTATCTACTATTTACTAGGCACTGGTTAGACTATTTGTGATCCTACGTAATTCCCTGAGGCCAGCTTCATCTTTCAGATTTTAAATTATGACTAGAAAGCTTAATCAATTTTCCCAGAGGTCACACAGTTAAGGAGTTGGAGCCCAGGTTTGTTTCTAAAGCACATGCCTCTCCACTATGTAGGGCAAAGAGGTAAAGAAAACTTTATTCATTTTTTTTCCAGGTTATAATTTCTCAGGGTTTCTAACTGCTGTTACAGGATGTATAAAAACAAATGCATAACTTGATAGGACATGAAAAGGCACAGAGGAAACTTAAATGCACGTTACTAAGTGAAAGAAGCCAATCTGAAAGGGTCACGCACTATATGTTGCCAACCATATGACATTCTGGAAAAGCCAAGACTGGGGAGACAGTAAAAAGATCAGTGGTTGCTGGGGGAGAGGGAGGGATGAGTAAGTGGCACACAGATTCTGAGGGCAGTGAAACTACACCGTATGATGCTGTCATGGTGACTACAAGTTATCACACATTTGTCCAAACCCATAAAACATCAAACACCAAGAGTGGGCCCTAAGGTTAACTATAAACTTTGGGGGATAGTGATGTGTTAATGTAGGTTCAACTATCACAAATGTACCACTCCACTGGGGAACATGAAAATGGGAGAGGACAAGCATGCATGGGAGTAGGGGATATATGTGAAATCTCTATACTCTCCTTTAAATTTTGCTGTGAATCTAAAACTTCCCTAAAAATAAGTCCATTAAAAAAAAAAAAGCATAGAGAAGAAAAGCAAAGTGACAAAGGGGTGACATGTAAGAAGGGAAGGGGAAGGAAAAGAAACTTGCAAAGGAATTTAACTACTTATCTGCCTACTATTACAGTGCCAAGGTGCCAAGACCAGGTCAGATGATTGGTGTTCAAGTCTTGCTTGCTCACAAGTTGCTGGGTGACTTTCAACAAAATATCTCACCCTTCCGGACCTCAATTTACATATGCTTAAAAAGAGGCGGTCGAATTAATCTTCAGTTCCCTTTTGGTACTAAAATTCCAGCATTGTAGCTAAAGACCCATCCCTGCCTATTTTGTTTTTTTTTTCCTTCCACCCAACTAGTTACCCTGGCCTAAACCTGGACTCAACTGCACACTTTTTTTTTTTTTAACGTACTCACTGGGTCCTAACACAGCAACTGCTCCTTGTGACCACGGGACTAAATGGCCGGGGCGGACGTCTGAACTCTGAGCGAGAGCAAAAATACCCTGAAGTTGGACAGCCAGCACTAGAAACCGCCACCGGGAAAATTGCAGGGCAAAGCGGACGCGGCGCAGCGATGGCGGAAGCAGGAACGGGCGGGGCGGGGCCGAGAGCCTATTGGAAGGCTGAGAGGGCGGGGCCCAGGCTGACAGCCGGGGAGGAAAGAGGGAGACTGCGCGGACGACGCCGGACGGTTCCGGACCCCTCGCTTCTCTTCCTACAAGCCCGGAGGGCCGGGCGACGGGCGTGCCGACGCTACGTGACGTCATAAGGGGCGTGGCGGCCGGGGTTGGGGTCCAGCCTGCGCGCGGGTGCGTTCGGCAGTCGCTGTTTGGGACGCTGAGTGCGCGGTTGCTAGGTCTCCGCTCCGGGTTCGCTGTCACAGTCTGTCTCTTCTCGAAGCCTGGAACAGACTGGGCGCGCGCCCGCGTGTGGTGTGTGTGTGTGTGTGTGTGTTTGTGTGTGCTGTGACTGTGAGGGGGACTCAGGGCAGAGACGTCCCCTCGCTGCCTTTTTTTTTTTTGCCTTTTTACCCAAAGGAGGTGGTTCGCACGCTTGCCTTCCTGTCGCCCCGTTGGGAGCGGGGTTTGCGTGTGGACTAGTTCATCTTTTTTTTCTTTTTTAAACTTGTGAGCCCGGTTTTTTCCTTCCTTTTTTTGGACTCAGTGCCGTCTGGGCTGGTTTCCGTGATCCCTGACTAACCGCTTTCTGCCCGTTCTCTCGCCACCCCCGCCCAGAGTCTCCCCTGCGCCCTCGCCCTTGCCCGGGAGGGTGGGAAGCTTTGTCCCACTCCCTGCCCACACGCGTCTCCGCAGCCGTAGCCGCACCTGCCTCAATATGAATGGGGTCAGCGACCCACCTCTTTTTATAAAAGATATTAAGCCCGGACTGAAAAACTTAAATGTCGTCTTTATTGTCCTGGAGATAGGTAAGTGGGGTCTGCAGCGCACCCCTCCGCCCCCTTGCGTTCTGGGGCAAGAGGGAAGGGCGCCGCCGCTGCTAGCCGGGGGCTCCCCTCCTCCTCTCCTCCGTTCCCCCTCCCCTCCCCCCATCCACGTGGCCCTGGTGGCCCCCGCCGGGGCTCGGATCCAACCTGCAGCGAAAACCCGGGACTCGACCTCTTCCCACCTTTCCACTGCGTTTTGATCCCGGAGGAGGAGTTAGATCCTTTCTGGAAGTCCTCATCTAATACACCCCTTCCCCCCTTGTGATTTTTAAATCTTCACAGGACGCGTGACCAAAACCAAAGACGGCCATGAAGTGAGATCATGCAAAGTAGCAGATAAAACGGGCAGCATCACTATTTCCGTGTGGGATGAAATCGGAGGTCTTATACAGCCAGGGGATATTATTCGGTTGACCAGAGGGTAGGTGTGCACAAAATGGGGAAGAGGGAGAATGCTTCCAAAATAGCAGTCTGCCGAATCATTGCCTGATGGGGGATCTTGGCAAGTTCTGGAGTTCCATTCTTTTCTGTGGGCCTCTAAGCAGTTTTGAGCCCCTTGGATGTTAACTTTAGATAGTGGACAGCGTTGGGATGTAATACCCTCGCCAGTAAAAGTGTTCAGTTTCACCAGGGAATCTAACCCACTCCCTGCTCAGTTTAGAGGTTAAGTAGATTTTTAAATACTCTTCGGGGATTATTGAGTATTTTTAGTAGATTGATAAAATTAATATAGTCAATACTTTTCTCCCCCCACAAATTATTGAATACAGTTGTCAGCTCTTTTCCAACCTTTCCCCCTTTTTAGTGACTTTTGAAATCCTGCCTATATTTTATTTAGACAGTGAGGACATAAGATTGTAGTTGAACAGTTTAGCAGTTTTTGTGGTGTGTCAAATTTGTACTCGGATGTAAATATTAAGAGGGGAAGTTGACAGTATCTGGAAGGCACATTCTGGAGAGTAATTTCCTGTGCCTATTGCTGTAAGGTCAGCATAGTACAAAAACCAGAATGATATGCAGGAAATGTTTGGCAGAAAGAGGTCTCTGCTACCTCCATCCAAAAGATTCAGTTGGCTGATTGGCCTTCAAAAATAATTTAGCACACCTTTTTTTGTCTGTTTTTTGATTGGCAATTATCCTGCCTCTAAAAATTTACCAGGTATTTAAATTAGGAAGGTATAAGGTCAGAAAAGGGTCTTGAAATGGATTTTGGACGTTCTATGGTCAGTAGAATTAGAATTTATTTGTCACAACTATAAGAAAAGTGGGCGGAGATTGATGTTGGCAAAGTAAATAGAGTCTCAGAGAAGTGTTGGATCACCCTGAATGGAGGAGGTTAGAGCCCTTTGATAATATCTTCCAGGCCTTACAACATCTTCAGGAAGTGAGGCAGAGTATCATCAAAGACGGAAGTGAGAGTCAGAACGTAGACATTTTATTCTCATACAGTGACTCATTAGGACACTAATCGTGTCTTTTAAATTTCCATATCTGTAGCTTACACAAAAGAATTCCTGCCTGTGAGGGTGTGGTGAGGATTAGCATAATTAAAGTTTTTTTGGCTGCCAAAGTATTTCTCATCCAGTGATTAAAAGTATCTTATACAGTGTAAACAGCATCCCATTTCAGATATTTCATATTTTGTAGTCACGGAAAACACATAGATGTGGCCCTCAAAAAATTTGTGGAAAAACTAAATTCAGTATCTGTATAGTATTTATACAGGAATTTCAAGGAATATAATTTAAAGGAAAATTCAAAACTAAAGAAACTCCACTGTTTCCTAACTACAGTGTGACCTTGAGGTTAATACACTTCTTTAACTTCGTCTTCTGTAAAACGGAAATATTTATACTTTACTTACTAAAATAACATATCCAGCGGAGTCTGGCCTGTTTATTATAAGGCCCTTAAATTCAGGTTGTATCTAAGAAAAGTAGTTTTCGAGGAAAGGCGTACATCTAAATAATGGTAATTTGAATATTCATAGGTTTATCAGGACACCCTGCTAATGTTGATCTCATTCCCAAAACACAAGTGCCAGTTAAATGTTTACTTGTAGTAACTTCCAATTTTTTCTCAATATGCATTAACTTTTATGCTACCAAGGTGAAATATTAGTGCACTGTCTCTTCCAAGTCACTTTTTGTACAGTGTGAGTGTGCTGGAGTCTGTAATAAATACGTCCTTACTAAAGAGGAATATATAGTATGGAACTAGTAAGTATTTATTAACCTATATTAAAAGAGGAACCGTCACTATACTTAAACAACATTTAGTTATAATTCACCCTTCTAAGTCATAAGGTTACCGTTGTAGTTGTATGGAGAACAACTGAAAACCAAACCTTGGACTGATTTTATAATGTTTAATTTACATTTCTATTAGATTTGTGTGTAGGAATATTTAATGATGCTGTGTGCATTCAAAGTTGATCAGAATAAATAATCTGTTCAGCCAAGCTGATGCTAAAAATTGCAGATTTGGAAAGGCAGATAGGTGAGAGATTGGGTTTTGTTTTTTTTAAGGTCCTTGATTAAATTTTACTAAATTTTCGGTAGCTTATCTACCCTATGTGTTTTAAGGAGGCAGAGGAAAAACTATTAATTTCTGAGTAGACCAAGTAAATGAGTGTAAAAGTAAACACTTGGTGTTGATTTTTATAAATTCTGTGATTGAAAAATAATTTCTGCTTAAATCTCTACAGTTGAAAGTTCTTTTGTTAATTGGCTAAAGATGTGATCTTTGGAGTAGAACAATGCTTATTACCTTGCAAAAAAGACTTTCAACTCTCTAAGGGTAGTTATAGGTAAGACAATTATGTCAGAATTTGGCAGTTGTTTTTCGTTGTATTCCTTTGTAAGTAACAATCAAAATGAGATGAATTGTATTTGATTTATTACCGTAAACACTGAGTTTGATCTCCACCTAACCCTAATGCAAAAAAAACCAAAGGATAAAGTTTTACTTAAGTAGAAGGACGTACACGTGTTTCTATAGAACTGATGTTTCTTTTTTGTCTAGGTATGCCTCCATGTGGAAAGGGTGTTTGACACTTTATACTGGAAGGGGTGGAGAACTTCAAAAAATTGGGGAGTAAGTATTAAAATGCATTTCCTATAATTGAATAAATTGCATAAAATATCTACAGAGTAACTGGTAGGTATTAACCGTAATAAATTTCTCTTGGCTTTTCTTGACTGGTATACTGAATGCCTTCAACAGCAGACTGTAGAAACCACTTTACACGTATGTACCAGTTTAATAGCCATCTATTCTGTTTCGTGTGGTTGAGAATGTCCATTTTCCCCAGCAAAGAGAATCCAGTTGCACTTGAGACGAGCTCCACTGGGGCCATTTCTGTAGGCTTTGGGAATGTGCAGCTTTCAGGTGTCACAGTGCCATTTGAATTAAGTTCTGTCTTCTAGGGAATTGCCAAATAAGAAGCTAGGTAAGAAGCTAGGTTTCAGGCCATAAATTTATCTCTTTTCATTTATGGGTGAATTGTACTCGTGATAAAAGGACTTACAGCGATGACAATTGAAGTCCTGTATTTATCCACAGTCTAGGTACCGTACAGGCAGCCACAATGCGAGCTTCCATACACTACTACCCTCGTAATCTCCACCCTGACTTGGAGGAACCATCCTCTCTAGGGGTGTAAAGGTAATTCAGCCTAGACATTTGGGATGTATTCATAAAGTATTGTGTTAGCAATGAGCCAGATCATTAGTCCATTCTGTTTGGTTAATGCTTAGATATCTACTTAATGCCCATCACATTGGAGGATATTTTTAAAGAGAAGCCACACGTGGCACTGAAAAAAGGGTTGTGGGGGAGATACTCTTCCACACTACAGGGATAAGATTCTTTGTTTGGAAAAGATAAAGCAATGTTGCTGGCTTTTAAAGATCAGAAACAACATTTTGCTTTTGCTAGGAGAAAAATTAGAATTCACTTATGTTTTTAGAATAGTATTAGAGCAACATGTTATTGAAAGCTCTTAGCATCGTTGTTATCAACAGATTTAGGATCTTGTCCTGACCTTCATGTGTACAGAAATATTTATAATAATAGAGGTCACTTAAGTGAAGAACCACTGGAGGTCAATCGGTTCTTAGTGACTGACAAGGTCAGTCTAGGATTTGCCAAAATTGATTTTAACTTCTTATTTATGGGGTGAGGAGCTAAGTAAATGCTTATGTGTAATGTTAATATATGCCATAGTCGACCTACAAGAAGCATTGGGATAAACTTGTCTTTATAGCCACTTGTCTTTATTCATACCTGCACATTCCACTCTTAACCGTGAATGATTATCTTTGCAGATTCACAGTGATTGGTCAAAAGAGGGACTGGATGAGAGTGTGTGAATGGATCAGTGCAAATCCATCACCACTGCTGGAAAAACCACTCTGGAACCCTAAACATGGTTCAGTGGCATCAGCCTATATGGAAAAACAGCACAAAGATGTGTTTCTGTGTCTTTGGTCTTTGACGTGATTTATTTTTTGCAGTACAGAATTAAAATAAAAAATAGAATGTTTTATACATGTAGGCAGTTGGATATTTTCAGCTACTTGGTTTTATGGAACAAAATAGCATTTTGGAAGTTTTTGTTGTATAAGTAGTTAGCATGTTGCTTTTTGGTTAATTCATTTGACACCTAAATTCTTCTTTCCTATCAGTTATGCATGTTCTATGAAGAAAGGTTGATTATTTTAGAAGTCATTTAACTTTGTGCTTTATTTTCTTTCAGATTTTGTATGGTTTATTCAGAAGTGCCAAATTTCAGTGAACCCAACCCAGATTATCGAGGACAACAGAGCAGAGGGGTAATTAATCCACACGTATAGTCTATTTTTATGGTTAGGCTAATTTCGACTGGGTACTCTAATTCTGTGACTAGGTGTCCAACCCTGTCGTACCCAGGGTATAATGAAGACAGTTGAAAAAAAAATCTTCTTAAAGTATTTTTATTCTCTATGTTTTGTGAGTCTGTATATGTATCTTTAGTATCATGTATTAAATATATATGCCATTTAGTACTTTGAGGAGTAGGGAGTAATGTCAGGAAAATACAGTAAGATGTAACAGGAGCTATGAAAGATTTGGGAAATATTCCTGAATGTTAACATTGAATGGACTTGGGTAGATCTTTAAAAAAATTTATTAAAAAAAAACAAAAACAAAAACAAAAAAGCTTTAACAATTAAAGAGTGGATACAACATGTTATTATAATAATTTTTTAATAGATTTTCAACTGGTTAAATTAAAAACATATTTTTTAGGCACAAAATGAACAGAAGAATAATTCCATGAATAATAATATGGGTACAGGTACATTTGGACCAGTGGGTAAGATTTTTTTTTTTCGTATTTGTGATCAGATGTTAAGAATTAAGAGACTGTATCCTGTGAAAGGTTTAGAAGAAAATTGTCTTTAGGCGCAGATTAGCACTAAAAGGGAAGTGCTGGTTAACAGGGAATTCCTAAATAACTGATTGTCTAGATAGCAGATACCTTCTTCAGCTAATTTATTGAGCACATTTTTAAAAAATGTTTCTACACACATATTTATTTGTGTAATTTAAATTCCAGTGTAGTTAACATACAGTGTTACGTTAGTTTCAGGTGTACAGTGTAGTGATTCAGCAATTCCATGTGTGCTCAGTGCTCATGAAGATAGTGTACTCCTAATCCCCTCTATTCCGCCCATCCCCCCACCCACCTCCAGAGCACATTCTATATTTAAACAGTGGCTAATAACAAGAAATCTGTTTTGGTGATGCATAAGATGTTTTTCCATCGATTTTTTTTTTTTTTTTTTTTTAAACAAAATTTCTGTGATCTAGTGGTTATTTAATAGATGCAGAATTACTGGTCATTTTGGCACACCAAAAGCCTTTTTTCTTTAGACTAATAGCTCGACCTTAATTTTTCACTTGCTGATAGCTGCCTCTTTAAAAGAATCGCCTTTACAAAGACCTCAAATACTCTCAAATGTCATGTTAATGGTGCTTACAGCTGTGTTAAAGGCCTTTTGAAGTTTTTATTCTTAAATAATTGAGGAAAAGTCTTTGGGATTGGAGTTTGTTAGGGTGGCTGAAGTTTTATTTGACCTGGGGCTGCGTGTTTTGGCACAGCTGGTGATCATCACATTGTGGGAAACCTTGCTGTCTTTTCTTTGCAAAGTTAGAATTACACTGTTCTTTTGAAGTATTATTAACCGTGTTTGAACCTAATGCCAGTGTTCATACACCATTTTCCCCTTTGTTTTTTTTTTCTTTTTCCCTTACAATGTAGGCAGCGTATTACCTTTGCTTTTGTACTCTACTAATTTTTCATTCTATTGCCCAATCATCTATTTCTGTCTCCCTGCTGATCAGCATCAAGTGAATGTATTTACAGTAATCATACATCTGGAAAAACCTAGAGCCCACATTGAGTTTTTTCCAGTAGTTTAACAATAAAGGCCTTTGTTTTCTCTAATACTACTTGTTAGCATTAATAGTGTGTGTTAGGACTTCAGATAGGTGTACTTCTGTAGATCTAGGTCAGTGTCTGAAAATGATGATGAACTTTTATATTCTCTTTTAGGAAATGGGGTTCAAACTGGCCCGGAATCAAGGGGATGCCAATTTTCATATGCTGGTAGAAGCAATGGCCGGGGACCTACAAATCCACAGCTACAAGGAACGGCTAATAATCAAACAGTCGTGACCACAATAAGTAATGGCAGGGACCCTCGGAGAGCCTTTAAAAGATGACCTATGCCAAATACTCACATGTAGTTTTTAAACTACATGCCCTACTTGAACACTTACTGCACTTTTATTTATCGTTAACTGTGAAAACTATGTCCTTTATCGGTTTCCTTTTCTGTTTTTGGTTTGGTAACAAGAGTGGTTTGTTTTTATAGCAAAACTGTTAAGCTGCTCAAGTCTCCTGTTGAAGAATTTGAAGAATGGGAACACTCTGAAAAGTAGGGGCATTTATTTTTAGAGCCAGAAGATCTATGGTTATCCTCTAAAAAGCCTGCACCCATTTCGTGGGTGAGTTACTTAAGACATCAGCATCATAGCCTCTATGAGTCTATCTTCTGTATACATTTTGTAATATTTAAAATAAGGCTTAGTGGGAGATGTTCTTTTGTCTTAAATTCAGGTATTGCCAACTGAAGCAATAACCACTAAAAAAAAACGCAAAAACTCAGTCAATGCTAATAGCAATTTTTGAGTTGGGACTCTAGGAATGATTGATGTCTTCACTGAGTGACTGCCATTAAGGTTTTCCAAGGACTGAACCATTCTAAACTCTTGTTTTATTACCAAAAAATACATTCTTTGTCAGAATTACAGAATAGAATGGGAACTGTATTATAACAAGTAATTTTTATAAGAAAGCTGCATTTATTTTAGGGTAGTCCTATTAATATTTGTTATCTACTTTGCGCATTACACTGAAGGAAAATTTAAAACTTGAGGCCTTGAATATTTATTTTTTGAAACTACCATGTCAAATATTAACATGTAATTTGAGGGAGTTATAAAGTCATAATAAATGTTGATTTAATTATTAAAAATTGTGGTGGATAGACATTAGAATGAAGGCAATTCAAATTGAATTCGTGTAGAAATATGCAGTCTTAAGTCAGAGAGTCCTAAGTACTTACAGAAACTCATCCTGGAGTGAAAATCCTAGGGACTTGCCTTCTTTGAAGAGTGTATGTATGTGTGTGTTGTCAGAGTTTCTGAACACAATTCACAAAGCCTTATCAGCAAAAGTTAAATGGCTCTCTCTCTCTCAAGTGAATACAGCTTTATTCAGAAATGTAAAGGTAGAATTTATTTATGTGTTTTAAGTGGTCCCCAGTTCCACTTTTTACTGTAGAGTGGATAACTGGTAAATTTTTCTGTTGTTAGAATTCAGTTCTTCAGTACTATCTCTTGAATAAAACGTGCATTAATGTTAACAGACCTACCTTATTTTTGCTCTTTGAATGATTTGCAATGGAGAGCCAGCACATTTTACCGTAGTTGTAATGGTTGCTTCAGCCTGGCTACTGCTTAGCTCTGTATTTGTCACTGTCTTTTTTCCCCTACCTAAGTCACAAAATAAGTAGACTCTGTTTTATTAAGAACTCCATAGCCTTTGAGTATAAAAGTTGGCGCCAGAATATTCATGTACCCTAATTCAGTGTATCTAACGATTTCATTACACGCTGCATATTAGGCACTGTGGAGAGTGTTAGAGGTGGATGATGACTAATCTCAAGGAACTTATTTATGGTTCATAGTACTTCAGTAACTGGGGTTTATGTATGCTAGAAGTTTTTCCTTAATCTACTCATGATTGTAGCTAATTTGGCTTTGTGACTAATATTTACCTAAGATGTTCACAAAATTACAAACGCTTGAAGTAAAAAAAATACTAAAATACTAAAAAGACCTTTTTTAAAATCTAAGTAGCGGTAGGAGCGATAATACTGTAAGCTGTTTATGGGAGAATATAGTGTTAAAGATGATTTTAAAAGGAAGAATTTTGGAGTTTCTGAAAAGTAAACTCTCAGGTTGAGCTCATTGCTGGGCTTCCAATCCCAGCCCTGTTGTCTCCTCACCTATGATGGTAGGCAAATTGTGACACTTAAAACCTGTGAGCCTTAAGTTCCACAACTTGAAAAAACAAGTAAGTAATATCATCCCTTTCTAGAGTTATGGAGGATTTTCCATGTAAGTGATCAGAATCATTTCTGGCTACAATAGGCAGTCAAATGTTTGTCCTCTAATCATACCTCAAGAATAGAAAAAAATGCAGCGTTAGGTGTGGAAATACTGTTACCCTTTAACATGGATATTAAATAGAGAAAGATCTAAGCTTTTACTTTTGTAACTGACATTTGCCTCAGTAATTTAATCTTGTTGTTCTGTGTTCTTTATCATTTATTAACAAATCTCTTTTTTCTTAAGGGAAGCCTTCAAAACCCAAGTGAATTACAATCCATAATGAATATTTGCCCTACCAGTCTGCTTGGACGGTACTCATCAAGAAGAGGAAGAAAGTTTTCTACCTTCCTCTTTCCTGGTGCTTTCACCTGTGAATTTTTAAATGTTTAAACACCTACCGAAAACAAAAATCATTTAGTATAGCAATACACGCTGCTAGGATTGGGTCCCATTTCATTCTGGCAGAACAGTTCTGAAGAGGTTTGAAGTGTCATCGGCCAGCTGGCCCCTCCTCTCTGGGCCAGTATTGGGTTGTTACTACGATCCAGAAGTTCGTAAGGCCAGAAGATGATGGGTAATAGTGAAGGGTGCAGTGTGCTTTCCCCTAGGCATTTACACAGGATTTCCTTTTTTATTACCAGCTCTTGCTTTGTTCCTGTAGTTTTAGGAATCTGCTTTAGCTTTGAGGACAGTTTAATTTGATGCCCTGAGTATTTGTAGCACTGAGTACTTGCCACTCATATTTTGATCATTTAACATTTTGAAAGAATGTTTAATTTGCTGGGTTGAGTAATATAATGCCAAAGGGATGATGCTGAAAACAAACAGATGGGAGGTTAGTAAAAAAGAATCTTTAGAGTAGAGGTAGCTGGTTAACTAGTCCTGAAAAGTTTTCTCAGAGGTACAGATTGACTGTTCTACATCAGTGTGAAGACACAACGGCAGTTTTAAGTTTATATAGATCTGGAGTTTCAGTTACTGAAATGACTTTCCTTTTCTGTTAGAAAGTGATTACTGTTTGCTCCAAGCAAATTTAGGCTGCTGTGACTCTTAAGACCCTTTTCTCTAATGTATTTGAAAGGGTCTAGAGACAACAAACCTTGAAAACCATGGAAAAGGCAGTATCAACATGGAGCACTTGCCCCCCTTTCCTATCTGATGAGTCTTTACGTTTCTGATAGAAAAGAGGGTGACGGTTCTCTGGTAGGAGTTGGTTGTATGACGGGTAAAAGCAGATGTTCTTGGCTGTGGTGGAAACCAGGTTTCAGCCAACGATTAAATGTCAGGGTAATTAAAACACTCCCACATTTCGCAAAGAAGTCCTAATGATTAACAGTTAAGGTATGCTTCTGAGGAAATCTGATTGTGACCTTTGGAAAACAGCACTGCCATGAATGGTATGTTGTTAGGTCCTCAGGGAGAAGCTTAGGAAAAACATTTTGCTTTCCAGGTGTATTCAACTTTTCTCCCAATTCCTGGAAGTTTGTTTTATTAGGCACACACCAGACTTTTGTTCAAATATTGTGACCAGATTACTCCAGGTTTCTGAGCTGAAAGTGTCTAATGATGTTTCTCAAAGCACAGATCACAAAGTAAGAAACAGACTGGAGAAAACCAAGTCCGACTGTTCCTAATAAGCCATTTATTTAGTACTTTTCACACTAAGAACATTCAACCCAAAGATGTTTTTAAGGGCTGTTTACCAGTATGAGGTAACTGGTATGATGCAGTAAAATGAGCATTTTAACAAGTTTGACTGGTAGACACTTCAGCCTTTTGAGAGGCCTCGGTAGGTAACCCACAACTGCAGTGTGACTCCCCAAGTTTTAGGACCACGCCAACCCAAAGCTTGGAGACTAGCTATTGAACTGCGAATAGACCCCACAGTCCTCACTATCACGTGTGCTTACTGACAACCTCAACGTAAGGAGTTGGCCTGGCTTTAGAAACCGGTTCTTTACCATTTTCAGCCAAAAAATTTTGTTTTACTCCAGCAAAATCTTTTGGACGTAGAGTTAGTTCAGTGTCTTGTCCATATGTTGACTGTATGTTGAGTAAAACTGAAGCAATGGTTTATAAGCCAGTTGTAGGAGATTTTCCCCAGGAACTTGTTAGGACTAGGAATTGGTTCCCTGCTGGACCAGAAGGGGACTTTGTAAGTGTAGGTCTGGTAGAGCAGCACTTGAGATAATGACCCTGAAGATTTTTGTGTCTTGCCCTTGACATTTCCCCCAATACAGAAATAACTTTGCTTTGAAATGGCACATGCATATCTCCATACACCCTTAGTTTCATTTATTATTGTGAAGCTAGAATATACCAAAATTCTGGTTTGTAAAACATGGGAAAATTGTACTTAGAAGCATATGTCTCCAAAGCACAGAATTGATGGGTAAAGTAGGGTAGTCCCAAGCAGAGTAGGGTTTGAGTATGGCCTCTTAGATGTGAGCATTGTTGAGTTTTGAATTAGGTTCAAATAGAACTATTCAAATTATGTCCATACTAAGATCAGATTATTTATAATGGAGTCACCTAGCTTCATTTGGGCCTAAAAGTAAAAAGCTTTTTCACCCTAGGTTTCTGTTGAATTTTTTACAAGTAGATTTTATTATTGCTTATCTCAGCAAAGTACATGTTTACAGTATCTTCTACCTTCCTCTTATCTCCCAGAGCATTCCTCAGCCCCCTACTTGATTACGTGGAGTGAGGCTGGCCAAAGTGAAAAGTAGGGTGGTTGAGGCATGGTAAACATTCCTAAAAATGCCCAGTAGATCCCACTACTTACAGGATGGCAGTCTTGTTCTGTACAAGGGCAGCTAAATATTTTCCACAAGTAACATGCAAGGCATTACTTGGTTGCTATGTGGGGCTAGTCTTGTTTCAGATACAACCCTAATAGAGTAAGATCTCTGACCTAGGTCCTGGGACTAAGGATAGAAAAGGAATAAAAAGAGTAGTCTGCACAACTAGTGCCATCTACTGGGTGGTTATAGTTTCTGTAGTTTAGGGATCTGGCTTAACACGTGGGGAAAAGGTTCCATTCCATTGGATAAGAATTTTTGTCAGATGGTCTGAGCATGATACAGAAGATCACTAGGGATTAGTTGGACTGTTTAATTTTAACGTATGAACTAGCAACACTGACATCAAGAGTAAATTCCTTTCAGTTAACCAGGTTTCTTAAACCCCAAACTGCCCCCCAAAGCCATAGAAAATACGGAAAAGTTTGCCAGATTTTCTGTTATTTGTCAGCAGAATGTAAAAATTATATATTGACAAACTATATATTGACTAGTGTAAACTGTTAAAAATACCCTTTGGTGGGTGGTGTTTTGGTAAAAACGGGCGAAGTAGAATATGAAAGTACCTTTCTTTGTAAAGTCCTGGCCCCATGACTACTGTTGTTCTTGTAGTTACGTTAGCTTTGCAGGACATAACCTATTTTAAATGTCAGTGACGATGTGCTATGGTGAAAAAGTTTTGAGCTGAGGAGATCCTGGTTTTTGAGTCCTAGATCTATGTACTGGCTCCATGACCATGAGCTTTGTTATAAAATGAGGATAATGGGGCTGTGTGAGCCAATGGATGCAAAAACATCGCAACCATATCTGGGGCTCAAAAAATGTCAAGCTCTTTCTCCATGAGCAGTGGAAATAAGGCAAATACTCATCATTTTCTTCATGCTGTCAGAAGACAATCTTTTCTATAATTTTATATCTGAAATACTAAGCAATTTATATTAGTTATCGCAATTAGGCTTTGTGTGTGTGTGTGTGTGTGACACACATAGTCAAGCTTTTGCAGCCTTCTCTGGGCACAGAAAAGTATGTAGTATGTATGCTGGCAGTTTACCATGACAGCACTGTAGGGTTGAGTCTTCACAAAGATCTTAATAGCTGGGTACCTTGTGCTGTTTTTTCCTTCACCTTTGCCCAGAGGGTGAGGGCGTGGTTATGAAACGGCAGAGGGAGAGGGAGGACATGCGGGCCAGAGTGTGTGCCACAGAGGAGGTCAATGGCCAAGGGGAAGGCAGAGGGTACACTGGAAGGAATTCCATATTCCCAGTGACAGTCCTCAGAATTGCTGTGCACCCAGAGGGCAGAGTGTTTGTTTGCTTCTGATAAAGCATTGGGTAACTTCCCAGCATTTTATTATGAAAAATTTCAAATATACAGTGATGTTGAACAAGTTATAGAGCAAACATTTGTACATTCACCACTAAAATTAAAAAATTATTTAAACAAATTTTTTAAAAAATATTTACTTTTGAGATAGAGTGCAGGTGGGGGAGGGGCAGAGAGAGAGAGGGAGACACAGAATCCGAAGCAGGGTCCAGGCTCTGGGTTGTCCGCACAGAGCCTGATGTGGAGACTCGAACTCAGGGACCGCAAAGTCATGACCTGAGCCGAAGTCAGACGCTTAACCGACTGAGCTACCAGGTACCCCTAATCTTTATTTTTGAGAGAGAGAGACAGAGACAGAGTGTGAGCAGGGGAGGAACAGAGAGAGGGAGACACAGAATCTGAAGCAGGCTTCCAGGCTCTGAGCTGTCTGCACAGAGCTTGATGCAGGGTTCGAACCCAGGAACTGTGAGATCATGACTTGATCCAAAGTCGGACACTCCCCGGAATGAGCCACCCAAGCACCCCTCACCACTTAGATTTTATCATTAATATCTGAGACTGGTTTTATCACATCCATAGCATTCATTTATCCATTTTTAATACATTTCAAGCAGACATCATGAATATTTATTCACTAGAGTTCAATATTTTGCAGTTTTTAGTGTAAAATTTACATACAAAGAAATGCACACATCTTAGGTATACATTTGTGAGTTTTAATGAATGCCCATGCCTATGTAACTCAAGCCCCTATCAAGACACAGAATGTTGCCATCACTGCAGAAACTTTTCTCAAGCACTTTCCTAAATTAACCCCTCTTCCCAAGGCCCAGGGGCAGTTCACTCTTCTGATATTTAAAAAGCCATTGTTGCTTAATTCATATGTGCCAAGGTCGGCTCTAGATTTCCTCACTGAGTTAAAGAACTCCAACCATGTCAGAGTACTGCCAAACCCAGCCTCTCACACATCTCAAAAATGTAATCCCAAGACCTTGGTATTTTTTACCCTGTTCCCTTATTTCAATTTAGCTCCAGCTCTGCCCTTACTATCTTTTTTTTTTTTTTTTTTGGCCTCGAGATTTATACTTGGCATCCTAGACTCTTCAGACGGAAACTACTGGAATGAAGACCAGCTGGGCAGGATGCCTTTCAGTCCTAGGACTGTGGCTGGAAGGAGTTGGCTACCTGGGGTATACCACTTTGACCTGAGCAGTTCTAGTTGAGATGGGAGCCTCTGGCAGGACATGATAAGAAGTGGCAGGTGTAGAAGGTACACTGAATGCCAGGAGTAGAAGGGATACACTGGAACTTCAGTGTTTTCAGGTCAGGTGTTCAACTATTCAGATTTTGATTCTAAAAACTCTAATTTTCTTAAGATATGAGTTGTCCGAAAGTGCCTTCTGCCCCTTAGGGTTTTGCCCTTTCTTTTCATAGTTAACGTTTCAGTGTTGACATACTCAAAGTTGTATAAATTCCTTGCCAAGCAAAGACCCTACTATTCAGTCTATAGAAAAGCATTCCTGAATGAAACATATAATTGTGTGTTTTTTCCCAGCTTATTCATGTGCTCATGCAAGTGTACCCACCAATGACATATATTAATCGCTGCCAACAAAGCTATTTCTGCATTAAGCTCCATATTTTCCAGTCTTAGATACTTTTTTTTTTGTCACTTAGTGCTTAAGGGTCCTCTCCTCCGCTTTAATTGGCTACCTGTAATTTATTAAGTACTTACTATGAGCCAGTACAATGGTAGTGAGTCACCTAGATTATCTCAATTAAATGAACGTGTGGGGGAGGTTTTGCTATTTTCATGTTACCAATAGAGACTATGATTTAGAAGGATTGAGTAATTTCATATCACACTACCAGAAATTGACAAAGACCCACACAACGAAGCCTATACTTTTAACTACTTAATCGATGTGGAAGCTTGGAGACTGCTGCTCACTCACCGGACAGTGCTGGACAGGAGGTGGAGTTTGATTTTAAAAGGGAGTGCAGATTCAGCTATAGCGAAGGGGAAGATGGAGAATAGAAATACAGAATTTGACTAATTCACATGTTTACCTAGGATTAGTCATACTTTATTTATTTTTGGCTTAGTCATACTTTATACATCAACTGAATACAGACCCAATTAAAGAAATTTAGTCTACAATATAGGTGGTATCTCGATAGGGAAAATGGGATAATTGAATAGCACCCCCACATACAAATATTAGAAGACCATGGGTGAATTATTTGAGAATGGAGAAAACTTTTCTAACAATGGCTCAAAGTCTGGAAGCATTAAAGATTAATTTGACTACATTTGCATGGTTACAAAAGTATGAAGACAAACTGGGAAAAATATTTGTAATTTATACCACTGAAAAAAGGCTAATATTCCTGATATATTAAAAGCTTGTAAAAGAGATGACCACTCACTCTGGAAAAATGGACAAAAAATATAAGCAGTTCACACAAAATTCACATGGCCTCTAAGCATATGAAAGGAATGTTAAACCTCATAATAAGGGATGCAAATTAAAATGTTATTGAGTGGTGCCTGGGTGGCTCAGTCGGTTAAGTGGTTAAACGTCTGACTTCAGCTCAGGTCATGATCTCACGGCTCGTGAGTTCAAGCCCCATGTTGGGCTCTATGCTGACGGTTCAGAGCCTGGTGCCTGCTTCAGATTCTGTGTCTTTTCTCTCTGCCCCACTCGTGTTCTGTCTCTCACGCTCTCAAAGATAAACATTAAACAAAATGCCATTCCTCACTTTTATATTGGCAAAATTATAAAAGTTTGAAAACACACTCTCTTGGTGACACTATAAGAAACATTTTCAGGGCACCTGGGTGGTTTAGTAGTAAGCATCCAACTTCGGCTCAGGTCATGATCTCATAGTTCATGAGCTCGACCCCCGTATTGGGCTCTGGGCTGACAGTTCAGAACCTGAAGCCTGCTTCAGATTCTGTGTCCCCTCCCAACCCTCCCACTCTGTCTCTCCCCTGCTCACACCCTGTCTCTGTCTCTCAAAAATGAATAAAAATGTTCAAAAAATTTATAAAAAAGAAACTTTCATAGTTGGAGGGAATGTAAACTGTTTAAATCTCTAGGGTTGAGGGCGGGACTTGGCAATTTCATATTTGACTACGCCCTGTGACCCAACAATCCTGCCTCTATCTCTGTGGCCAACTGTTTGCAAAGGCTGCTGGAATACCCATGCCTGTTTGTCGATCTTTAGGTAGTCTCCTCTTCCCAATGACAATGGGCTTGTCCAGTGCCCTATGACAGTAGCAAACTTCATGCAAGGAGAAAATTGAAAAGCACTTGAGCTTTGGGGCTTGCTCTCTCTTAATGGGCTTGGAGCCCTGAGCGTGCCATGAGAACGTATAAATGAGTTGCCAGTTCACCTACTGGAGGATGAGCGGCCACTTGAGGCACCTTGGCTGACTGCCTGCCAACCTCCTGATGTGTGAATAAGTCTATCTTGAACTATCCAGCTCCAACTGAGTTGACAGCTGACTTCAGTCACATGAGTGAGAGCAGCAGAAGGAAGGACAGGGCTGAGCCTACCTAAATTGCTGACCTACAGACTCTTGAGCTGATAAATGCTGTTGCTTTATGCCACTAAGTTTTGAGGTAGTGTGCTATAGGTAGCCAAAGCTAAATGATACAGTACTAAAGATACATTGGCAAAAACATAAAAAGATATTTATTGAAGCATTGCCTATAAGAGCAAAGGAGTGGACACAACCCATGCCCACCAATTCAAGAATGGTTGAATACATTACATTATATTCACTGTGTTCACTCAGTGGAAGACTAAGCAGGTGCAATAGAAATCTCTACACACTTTTTTGTGAAGTGATTTTTAGAATATATTCAGTGGAAAAAAGCAGTTATAGAATAGTACATATAGTACACCACCTTCTTTTAAAGGAAAGGAATATGGGGTGCCTGTGTGTCTCCGTCGTTGTATGTCTGACTTCAGCTCAGGTCATGATCTCATGGTTCATGAGTTCCAGCCCCGTGCCGGGCTCTGTGCCGACAGCTCGGAGCCTGGAGCCTGCTTCAGATTCTGTGTCTCCCTCTCTCTCTGACCCTCCCCTGCCCGAACTCTGTCTCTCTCCCTCTCTCTCAAAAAATAAACATTAATGGGGCGCCTGGGTGGCGCAGTCGGTTAAGCGTCCGACTTCAGCCAGGTCACGATCTCGCGGTCCGTGAGTTCGAGCCCCGCGTCAGGCTCCGGGCTGATGGCTCGGAGCCTGGAGCCTGTTTCCGATTCTGTGTCTCCCTCTCTCTCTGCCCCTCCCCCGTTCATGCTCTGTCTCTCTCTGTCCCAAAAAAATAAATAAAAAACGTTGAAAAAAAAAAAATAAAAAAAAAACAAAAAATAAACATTAAAAAAATTTTTTAAAAAGGGAATGTGAATATTTGCTTTAAATTTTAAAAATGAAAGAATTTTCAAACTAATAAAAAGTGATTACAATTTTTTTTTAATGTTTATTTACTTTTGAGAGAGAGAGACAAACAGAGGGCAAGAGGGGCAGAGAGAGAGAGGGAGACACAGAATCCAAAGGAGGTTCCCGGCTCCGAGCTGTCAGCACAGAGCCTGGCTTGGGACTTGAATCCACAAACCATGAGATTATGACCTGAGCTGAAGTCAGACGCTTAACCAACTGAGCCACCCAGGGATCCCAAAATGTGATTTCTTAAAAGGAAGAGAGCAGGGATGGAAGCTAGACTTTACTAAATACTTCTGTGTTGTGGATATAACTTTAGAATCATGGAAATGATTTTCATATAGATGCATACAACACACCCATATACATAAAATCACAATAAAATACATATCTAGAGCAAAAGCAAAATGAAATAAATTTCTGTGGGTGGTTTAGCCACAACAGAGAAGAATTATTTCAAATATTGTAAAAACACAGTCCTTTGTCTATGCATTCTTAGTGGATATAACCTAAATTAAAAATGAATTAGGAAGAGATATCGTTAGTGATATTGTTATTCTGAATTATGTATATATACTCAAGATAAATAAAATACACAATTTTGTTAATGCTATTAGGAATCATGGAGAGAGAGAAAATCAAAGATGCTAAGTAAAATTATAAACTCTAAATATAATTATAAATTTGAATGGGAAATATTGTTATGAAGTCAAAAGGCATTTTCTTCAAAAGAAAAAATAGTAACTTCTAAAGTCATTTTGGAATAATTGATGAGAACCTTCTTGATAGACCTTGTTGGCAATTCAGGATCTCCCTGATCAATCAAAAAAAAAAAAAAAAAAAAAAGACAACCAGACATTATGTACCTCCTCATATGAAGCAATGAGAAATACCATCACCAGTATTCTTTCAAAAAAAAATTGAACTGGAATCTATTCAAGTCTCTAGATATAACTACTAGTTTATAGGATGTACAGGGTACAGAGGATCGAGTTGAGCAATACCACAAGTAATTGTAAGACCAGCAGCCCTGATTCTTCAACAAATCAATTATAAGGAAAACAAGGGCAACGTGGACAGGTGGTTGTAGAAAAGGCACTTAAGAGAAACATCAGTCAAATGAATTATTTGAATTCTGATTGGAAAAGAAACAATTGGAGAGAAAATACAAATTATTTATTGGACAGTTTGGAGGATCTGAACAGTAATTAGATGATGATTAAGTGTGACATGATTTTGTGGCTGTGTTGAAAGAGTCCTTATTTTTTGGAATTACATTTTGTAGTAGTTGATGTAGTCAGAATAGAAACCACAAGTAGTTTGGAGAGAGTTTAATATAAAGAATTATTAATTAGTAACATTAACTGTAGGTAAACGGGGTAAAGCCAACACTAAAGAATAGAACAAGAAGAGATACAAGGAGCAGCCACTACTCCCAGGGAAGAGACAGAGGACACAAGGAAGGGACAAGGCCCCCTCTCCCAGTCACCCTCCAATGGCAAGATCCAGATCTCCTCGGAGAGGTCGAGTTTGCGGTCCACTGGATAGCAGAGCAGTTCACTGGGGTGGCCCCAGCTAGGGGTGGCCATCCAACTCCATGGGAAGACACCGGTGGGGCACCTGTGAGACCCCCTGGGAAGCTAGCTGAAATACTAGCAGAACTCTAGAAATACTAGCGTCACTGTGCTCTCATGAGCTGTAGCTGCTTTCAACTATGGGAACAGGCAGGGACGGTGAACTTCGAAAAGATGGTGCTTCCTCTTCCAATATCCCTCTGGCGCCCTCTACAGACAAGGCCTAACGTCTTGCCTGCCTGCAAAAGAGAAATGTTGATAGGGTCCAGCTCCAGTATGGCACATTGGAACAAAGAAGGGTGGATTTAGAGCTGGAGGGTTTTATTTATTTATTCTTATTTTTTTAATCGTTATTATTTTTTAAATGTTTATTCATTTTGGAGGCCGAGAGAGTGAGCAAGCATGGGGGAGGGGCAGAGAGAGAGAGAGAGAGAGAGGCAGACAAAGCGGGCCCTGCGCTGGAAGCAGCAAGCCTGATGTGGGTGGGGTTTGAACTCATGAACCTTGAGATCATGACCTGAGCTGAAGATGGACACTCAGTCGATTCATGGGCTCCGGAGCTGAAGAGTTTTAAACTGAAAACTGGCACACATACCAAGGTACTTATGAATGAAATAATAGGCTGTCTGTGATTTGCTTCAAAATAATTCTCTTGGGGGGGTGGGGATTACAGATGAAACAAGATTATTCACATGTTGGTAATTGTTGAAGATGGGACTTCTTATATAAGGGTTCATTTTACTCTTTTTTTATATACATGTTTAATTCATATATATCACATATGTGTTTATATATGATATATATGTTATATATTTTACATATCATATATGTTTATATATCATATATATGTTTACATATATATTTATATATGATACACATGTTTATATATCATATATATGTTCATATATGAGAGAGATGTTTATGAGATATATATGAGATAAACATATACATTCATATGTATATGTGTGTATTAATATATAAGCATTTCCTACACATTTTTATTTAAAAAATTTAAAAATGTGAATTGACACATTATCTGTCCCTAGGAAGCTAAAGCTTTATATTATAACCTACATGTTTAATTTATACATGTTTAATTCATATATATCACATATGTGTTTATATATGATATATATGTTTATATATTTTACATATCATATATGTTTATATATCATATATATGTTTACATATATATTTATATATGATACACATGTTTATATATCATATATATGTTCATATATGAGAGAGATGTTTATGAGATATATATGAGATAAACATATACATTCATATGTATATGTGTGTATTAATATATAAGCATTTCCTACACATTTTTATTTAAAAATTTAAAAATGTGAATTGACACATTATCTGTCCCTAGGAAGCTAAAGCTTTATATTATAACCTAGCAACCTAGGACTGTTCAGAATTTGGGGGAAGCCAGGTGTCAGGACAATGTAATCTAAGTATGCCCCGACTCGGAAGATGGAACTGTCACTCTGACTGATCATGGGAGAGAAAAGGATTTTACTTCTATGAAAAATTTGGAGCTGTGGCTAGCAGGCTGTACATAGGTGCAAACATTCTTAAAACTGAAAGGGGCCAAAATAATTGCCCTAAGTGAGTTAATGTGTGTAAAGCTCTTAAAACAGTGCTTAGACCATTCTAAGTGCTATGCAAATGATTGTTTTCATTTCATGTTAATCGCCTCCCTGTAATCAACCACCTCGAAATTTGTCCTACTGCTGGCGAGGCCCCCCCTTACCCACTTGATGTAGTATTATCGAGATTCCATATAATCCAGGAATTCAGACCTTGGACTGTCAAAGGAAAGAGCTGAGTAGTACCTAAGAATATCCTCTGTTTTCCTCTGCTTCTTGTCTTTCTAGGGGAGACACAGTGGTAGCATTGGCTGCCTCAGCAAAGGCACCAATCATAGAGGCTCCGCCCATAGCGCTGGGTCGGGGTGGGGGCAAGGGCAAAAAGGTGGCGGCCGGAAAAGTGCTGACCACAGCAGGGACCCGAATGGGGGCGGGAAGCATGTAGGGCCCCAGAAGAGCTCAGTGCCAGTGGGGCATTGCGGACCACACGTAGGCGCCTCCAGGCGCACAGGGAGGTGGGTGATACATTTTGCTGCACGGTGAGGGCGAGGTGGGAGTTGTAGATGCCAAGGGGTTTGATAACTAGTGGGAAGAAGTTGAATGAGCCTTGACTGGAGGTTTTGGAGGGAGGTGTTTCCTTTAGCGTCCCTTTGGTGGAATCCAGTGTCCGTGTGTGTGTGTGTGTGTGTGTGTGTGTGTGTGTGTGTGTGGCACAAGCCTGCATATTATGCATGTATGTATGGACATCTGTTTGCATGCAGCAGTGGCAACAGGACGATTCAATCCCCTGGTGAAAAGGAGTCAAACTTCGTATTTAGATTAAATGGATAAATAAGCAAGCATTGCTGGGTAATCAACCTGATATGTAATTTTTTCCTTCTATAGTGGAGTTGCATTTCATACACATTCAATGTATGGGAATTCAACCAAAAGTGCTTGGCTTAGCAAAGCGACAGCCTACCGGGCGATACAAGCAAGAGAGAAGTGAGAGAAAGGCAAAAACATTCATCGTAATCGTGCATCCGCCATGACACCAACAGCTGGTGCTGCCCTGGGTTGTCTCAGTTTCTGTGTGATTCTCAGAGTGGAGCCTCTTGCTGCGTACGATTCTTGCTCTTAAAGACACAGTTTTGGTGTTTATTTAATAGGACATGCGCTCTAAACACAAAGCCACCACGTCCTCTAGAACTCAATGAAGAATACCAACTTCTCGCTCTCTTTTCTTTCTTTTTTTTTTTTTTTAAACATTTATTTTTGAGACAGAGAGAGACAGAGCATGAACGGGGGAGGGGCAGAGAGAGAGGGAGACACAGAATCGGAAGCAGGCTCCAGGCTCTGAGCTATCAACCCAGAGCCCGACGCAGGGCTCGAACTCACTGACCGCGAGATCGTGACCTGAGCTGAAGTCGGACGCTTAACCGACTGAGCCACCCAGGCGCCCCATCTCGCTCTCTTTTCTTATGGAATTAAAAATGTTGAAGGTGATATTTTTCATATCTATTACATATAAAGTGAAATCATTTGTAAGCGATATATACAGTTGACCCCTGAGCAACACAGAATTGAACTTCAGATCCACTCGTGTGGATTTTTTCAATAAATACAGTAGAATACCGTAAGTGTAGTTTCCTCTCATGCAGCGTACAATACATAGAGCACACAAAGTATGCGTTAATGGACCATTTCTGTTATTGGCAAGGCTTCTGGTCAACAGCAGGATATCAGTAGTTGAGTTTGGGGGGAGTCAAAAGTTACATGTGGATTTTCAACTGCACAGAGGAGTCAGCAACCCTAACCTGCATTGCTCAAGGGTCAACTGTGTATATTACTGCAAGGGGCTGTACATGCAAAACTATGCCTTTCAAATTAGTTTAAGGGATTTTTAAATAAACTCAGGTGCCGTATGGGTTTTATTTTATATGCTGACTTTAGATCCTATCCCTGCACAAAGCACGGCTCCTCTGTATGATTTCTGTTATTGAATCAAAACAAAAGGTCTCATTTGGATGTGTTGAATCAGTGTTGCACAGAGTGTGTGTCAAAATTCAGTGTTTATCACTTTGTTTCATACAAAAAAACAACACATCCTTAAAAGCAGGGTGGTTTGAGCATTGAAAAATGAAAACAAAGTTTAAAGGTGGTATCTGGGGGAAGGAAAGGTCAAGGGATGCTGGAAAGGATCCCTTTTAATATCTCAAAGGGAATAGGCAGTAATGGGTAGAAGTGTGATAAAGCGGCCATAACAACGTGAACTTGGCTACGTAAATTTTGAAGCATAAGTTTGGTCTTAGGTGATCTTACATGAAAATGTGAATATTATAAATTGCTTATCACATCCAAGCCATTTGTGCCCATTCCCACCGCTGCCATTTAGCCATGCTACGTAATGGCGTGAAGCACCCATTCATTACTCCAAAGTAATCTTGTGGCCACTCTTCAGTATGACTGAAAGTCCCATTACCTTCTGCATTCTTTCCCCCCACCACCCCCCGTGCCCCCAACCAGTCTCTTCCTTGGAATTATCAACACTTCTGGGGTTTCAGCTTGACTGGATTTCTTGTTGACTGGAGGCAGAAGAGCCCCCTGGGAAGTGACCTTGACTTGTTTGTTGCTGTGGCTCCAGAGCATCAAGCTGGTGAGATCGCCTGACAGTTGTATTTTGATGGGGAGAAAAAGGTGGCGGAAAAGGGAGAGAAAAGTCCTGGGAGGAAAGGATCTGAGCATGTGGAACTTGACCCAGAACAAAGCCTTAGTCATCAGGGTGGGAGGAAGTCGTGAATACATTGCAGGGACTGTTCTCCAAATGTGTCCTTGGTCCTGCAGTGCTGGCTGGATCCCGGGGACAGAGAGAGCTGCAGATAAGGGAGAGTGCTGATGCACTCAACTGTGGGCCACATCAGAGCACCAGCATGTTACTCTGAGAGTCCTCTAGGGTCAAACAGAGCTCCGGCCAGAGCTCAGGGAGACATTTTTTTTTTTTTTTTAATTTTACCTTCCTGCACCTCGGGGCTCACCTGGTGATTCAGGGGGTGGACAACTGGCAGAGCGTTCACTGCCAGGTTCAGGGCATGGTGGGGGAGGGGAGCAGGTGCACATGCAGAGACATGGTGGCCTCTGGGTTGTGGGGGGATCCAAGTACTCTCCGGCTGAGGGACACTTCTCAGGGGGCCCAGAGCCTGCTTCAGTGTGGGTTACACTCACTATTGACTTTCTTTGGTTTTAAGTTTTCCTAGGACTTCAAGTTATCTCCTTACATATAGCACAGAGAAGTATATGGCTTTATAAAAAGTGGTTTCAAAGGTACTAATATGAAATACAGTTATTGTGCAGTTTTAAAACTGTAACTTGTCTTATCTGTGGGTGATTCAAGCCTCTTGCGGGACAGAAGTGTGGGTTTCATGGCTTTCCTGTTGCATTTTCTTTAGACTTTAGGATGGTGATGCAACTAATTTTTTAAAATAAGAAAATACAGTAGGAAATTCCTCAACACTTTTCAAGCACGGTTTAGGGAGAAAATTAGTCGCCTCAGTTTGTTTTATGTGATTTCTACACAAACCTCCTAAAGCAAAATCAATATGCAATAAAGTCCTGGAGCTGTTGCTGTCAGTTTCTCACTAATAAGTACATTCGATCGAATCCCCTGTCCTACTCATGTCCTTTCCCTACATTTTGTGTCCAGGTACACTTGGAGAAACGAACTGTAAAAATGTCTTGCTGCATGATAATTTCCATCTTGCCCCCATCTTATCTCCTGCATTCTCCCCCATCCCCTGCTTCCAGTAGAAGTTTTGCAAAGCTGCATGGTATTTTCGTTTTTTAAACTTCACGGGAAGGAAGGAGAGAAAGTCAGTTCATGGGAATAACTGGCTGCTTTTCCTAATCATAGGGGAAGGAGGGAAAAAGAAATGAGCAAGCAGGGCTTTATTCTCCGTTGCTTAATTCTTACCTCCATCCTCCATCTTTCAGACTGGGGTCAAGATTCACCTCTGTTCCACAGGAGGTTGACTGACCATCAGGAGGGCTGCCTAGAAGACTGGTCCTTCTTTGCATCAAGTGAGCTTGGGTCCAGTTCTGAATCCTGCCACTGGCAGGTCATGTCTACTATAACTTCTCTTTTTCTTTCTTCCGCAGTCACACATGGAGCCTTGCTTCAACCTTCTAGGAATTAATAAAGGAAGAGACAAACATTAGACTCCCAAGATTCTAATTAACTTTGATGTGGATTTCTGTGTAAAGTTGGATGAGTCACTGATTTTTAATAAATGGGAGAGAGAATCTTAAAGATTAATGTAATAGCTGAGAACACAAGAGCTGGGACTTTGATGCCTGCTTAATTCTTTCTCCCAACCCTCGTCATTTGGAGAAAAAAAAATATCAAAGACCTTAAGAAAGTGGGGAAAGGCAAGGGGATTATGCAAATGAAAAGTTCACAGGACTAAATCATTACTCTCCTGCAAATGAGCTTCTCCTTCGTGTGCTTTGCAGGAGTGTGTTAGGACTATATTTGCTGGAGATCCATTCCTGAGGATAATGAGAAACGGAGGCATGGTGAAAAAGAGACTGATTATGAACTAACTGATCTTCCTAGGCATTGTGAGAGGTTAAAAAACAAACAAACAAACAAAAATTGCAAAATCTGAGGTCTAGTAAAAACTTGACTTATTTTGCACTAATATCCATCTTTTTAAAAAGTAACAATGATGCATTAGTGACGTGTATCATTTGAGTTCCCCCCACCCCCACCCAGTCCAGGCAGCATGTCGGAAACCTACACCAGTATGTCTACTTTTCCAGCTGTCCTTACTAGTAGTGGTCTAAACTCTTTAGAAGCTTCAGGGGTATTGCTGGCCGGCCCCCTCTTTGTTCTGATTTAGGGCCTGAAGCAGAGTGAAGCTTTCTAACTGCTAAAGGAAGCCCCTCAGTCTGGGGTTCAGCAGTTAAAACTGGCCCCTCGTGGGCTCCAGGCCACTCACTTTCCCATCTGATGGAATGTTCCAGTGCTGAGCATCATCAAGGTTAAATAATTTAGCCTAAGTCTCCCTTTGGGCTGATAGCAGACAGCTACACCATACAAAGATATATTTTGAGTGGTTGTACAGATTAAGTACTCAATTTTTTCCTAAATGATAAACTGACATGGTGATAGATATAGAACAATGCACAAGGCATTGTGTTTGATTAACCTTGACTGTGGATGCTTTTGCAGCTCAGGCAGCTGATTTGAAGAAACTTATAATTTCATAATCTTACCAAAAAACTAAAACCAAAACAAAAAAAAAATCAAAACCAGAGCAAAAACACCCCCAACCATTAATCTTTTAGCATTTTATAAAGTAGGAACTTAGTATATATCTACTGGTAATGAAGGAACTTATGTAGGTTGATAGAATTTATTGATTCTTTATTTCACACTTGAGTTCTGTGGACAAATACTCGTAAATAATAAATAACATCCTGGGAGTGCATCTTTTCTCACCTGTTGTATTTCTCAGAATAAATCTCATGAGACTATATGCCACAGAGACTCAAGAGGGAAGTAACTAATCGTTTTGAAGACGTTGAAGGCTGAATTCTGGCTTTCCCTGTTATTAGCTGTGCAACTTTGTGTAAGTCACTTAACTTCTCTAAGCTCTTGAGAAGCTAAGCATTCTTGAGCTCAAAAATGGATATAATGCCACTTCATCCTAGTGTACTATGTCATGTGCAATGTGCTTAGGCCAGTATTGGGCACACAGGGAAGCACTTAACTAGCATAGCTATTATTCCTAGAAATAGAATCCCTGGGTTAAGGATATGGATGTTACAAAGTTGATACAAATTGCCAACTTCATCTTAACTTCTGATTATAAAGCTGGGGGACTCATTAGGGAGCATATTAAAATAAGTGAAAATAGGAATGTTCATGAGTGTAAAAATCTGCCCCAGGAATCACCTGTGTGTTTCCTAACTGTTCTTTCTTCTGACGACAGCACCTTGGTTTTCCTCTGGAAATCATATTTTCTCCATTCCTGTAAAGGAAGAGACAAACATTAGACTCCCAAGATTCTAATTAATTTGATGTGGATTTCTCCACATCAACAGGGCTGATGGCCTCCTCTGGCCTCAGCAGGGAGAAGGGATTGGTTCAGTAATGGGCACATGACTTGAGGTGGCTCACTGAGAGCTCAACCTAGGATGTTTATTGATAATGGGAAAATGGCACCATCTTTTTTCTGGGCTTGCCAGGCCTGCGCTGCTGGTGACTATCTTTTCTCCTATGTAGAAAGAATCTACACAGAGAAATGCAGAACTGAGATACGGACAAGTGACCCGGTGACCATGTTTGAACAGCTGCGTGTAGCCGTTTCTGGACTTTGGGCTTACGTGAGTCAATATATTCCCTTTATCACTCAAATAATTTTGTGTTGGGCTCTTATCGAAAGGTGACTAAAATTGACAGTTCATATTATGTTCCTCCAGGTCATAACCTATGTAAGAAATAAGCAGAGTTTCTATCACATTAAATGTCAGAAACATTTTTGTTTCAGGATATTTATGAATGATGGTATGTCACAAGTCAATACAGTTTACTCAATGTCTGTGTAATGTTGTCATTGGTTTACGACCTACCTTGAACAGGTGTAGGTTTCCTTCAAAAGCATGACTGAAACCATGGAAACCTCTTGATTACCTGGTAACCAGTCATGATTCTATCAGTTTATGTATGTGTCTGTGAAGGTAAATGTAGGAAATTAGAAAAAAAAAAAGCTGGATGAACTGTTAAAATGAAAATCTGCAAACTGTATCTGTTGGTATTAATTTCTGAGACTTCTTCTCTACAGATTTGGATTGCAAAACATAAGCATCGTTTGTCTTTGACTTTTTCCTTTATCCAGAGGATATACAGAGGCTGAAAAGGTGTGTTCAGGTTGAGGAGTCTCATGTTGAGAAAGTAAAGACAAAACAGGCCAAATTTGGGAGGGCTTTGAGCACTGGTCCAAGGCTTTGTTCTTCATTCTTTGTGGAATAAGGAGCCCTTAAATATCTTGCATGAGAAAGCTTCTAGAAGATTAATATGTAGATGAGGGTAGAGGAGAAGAGACAGGGGGCAAGGGAAGAAATGACTGGACTATTGCAGAAATTCAGGTTGATATAAAAAAAATAGTGGGGCAATGAGAGTGGAAAGAAAATGATGCATGGGAAAGACACTGAGCAGAAGGAGCAAACAAGACTTGGTCACCCCAAGAATAAGGGGCAGCAGAAGGAAAAGAGTATACAGTAAGCATATTACTAGTTTTTTTTTTTTTTTAAGTTAGTTTGGGGAACTAGTTGGCTCTTGGTGGGAGAGCTGTGGGGAAAATAATGAGTTCGGTTTTATCTGAACCCTTTTCTTTTCTTTTAATGTTTATTTTTGAGAGAGACAGAGACAGAGTGTGAGCACGGGTGGGGCAGAGAGAAAGGGAGACAGAATCCAAAACAGGCTCCAGGCTCTGAGCTGTCAGCACAGAGGCCGACGCGGGGCTCGAACTCACAAACTGTGAGATCATGACCTGAGCTGAAGTCGGACGCTTAGCCGACAGAGCCACCCAGGTGCCCCTATCTGAACCCTTTTCTATCTGGATTTCAACCCTGGAACTTGAAAATGGCTCTCCCAGAGCTATGCTTAGACAAGTATGCAAAGTAACTTTAAGAGCAGTAATCCTTATCTATAACCTGTGAAAGTACAACACGTCCTCTGAAGAAAGGACAGCTCATTGGAAAGGAGGCTCTTTGGTAAGGAAGTAAACAAAATGGAGAGTCATAGAGACAAAGTTAGAAAGTGCCCACAACACAGTGTTTGGTGTGGCCTAAGGCCTTATGAGGCAAGCCAGTGTGGTTAGCAGATAAAACCCAGTGTGATGATGAATGGAGGTACCAGGCTATTTTAATGTTTCGCCACTTTGTAGTTTGTTCTAATTTTATGCTTACCAAATCAATCTTCTAGTTATAATTTGGCTCCCCATATGGCTTCTATGCCGGGAGAGAAATTCCTGTGAGTAGCAGCTCTCTTTTCATTGTCTGTCATTAAATTGGAATTCTGGGTAAGAAGCACATGTGTCACTTAGGAGCTTCCACAGTGTTGAGTCATCATCCTCATGATCTGTCCAACCCCGGGGCACAGGCCAAACTGGGTTTCCCCATCTGTAAGGCTGAGGGCCAGCCTCTGCCTGGTGTGACCCACCAGCTCGAGGCCTCACGGTAGGTAGGCAGTGGACCTTCCCTCTCGTATGTTCTGACTTTCCCATGATCTCTTCTCAAGCATGTATACTTCCTGTCTCAGAGCACACCAAAGAACAGGAATCAGGAAATCAACAACAAGGCCTCCAATCTCCTAGAGGAACCGTCACACGCTGTGGAAGTAATACCTGGGACGTTTTTCCACTTGGGGAACTCTAAGTCACCACCCAAATCGTGTTTACTTTGTTAGTTTTGCATGTGTGTGTGGTGTGTGTGTGTGAGGGAGAGATCATAAAAGCTACTCGTAGTCATTATAGAACAAAAAAATACTGAGAAAACAAAAATCAATAAAAACAAGTTAATGTCCCGAGGCAACCCGTTTGCATTTCGGCGTTATTTCCTCCTAGGCAATTTCAGTTTTACTTTTAATTTATACATAATTTTTGAAGCTTCATTATGTGGTTCCCAATTCCACTGCAGATTAGAAATGGCAATTTGGAGAAAGGGACGAGAAAGAAAAGTCACAAAAAGTTGGTAACATGTGTTAAAGTGCATAGTGCTCTGGAATCATCTAATTGGCCACCGCCACGCACAGCTCGGTAACTACTGGGGTCAGTCACTGCATTGTAATTAGTACCATAATACATTTACAGAAACCAAACCAAAACAAAAAAACAAACCCCCCAAAAACCCAGTAATACATTTACATCATGATGACCTCAAATCATCATTAAATGCTTAAATTGTGTTTTGTATACTTCTGTTAAAAGTCAGAGATATAAAGAATACACTTTTGAACTATATCATTTAAACTGGTTAATATATTGGGGCGCCTGGGTGGCTCAGTCGGTTGAGCGGCCGACTTCGGCTCAGGTCATGATCTCACGGTCCGTGAGTTCGAGCCCCGCGTCGAGCCCCGAGCCTCTGTGCTGACAGCTCGGAGCCTGGAGCCTGTTTCAGATTCTGTGTCTCCCTCTCTCTGACCCTCCCCCGTTCATGCTCTGTCTCTCTCTGTCTCAAAAATAAAATAAACGTTAAAAAAAAAATTAAAAAAAAATAAACTGGTTAATATACATAAGGAGTGAAGTGAACCCTTACCTATTTATAAACTTAACTATACAGAATTCTTCCTTTTCCCTGGGTCCCAAATACATAGACAAGATGTAGCTAAAACTATGGGTTGCCTTTCTGGCATCCATTCCATTCTGTTCCATGTTGTAGCAGCCATGCTTTTGGTGGGATTGGCCTCACCTCTGGCTTTAGAGAAGGACTCTGCTTGGCCTAAGTTAATCATGATGATCACATCCTCTTGCCCAATAACTGATTCAAGAATAAGCCTGGAGCTGTGGCCTTAATTAATGGCTAAAAGCATTTTTCTAGCCACAGTGATCTCCAAAATTTCAGATGATGGGGTCCTGAAACTTGCTGCAACCATTTTGTTACCATGAGGAAACTCATCTGAGGATTTTTGTTTTTATTTAAAAAAAAAAATTTTTTTTTTAACGTTTATTTATTTTTGAGACAGAGAGAGACAGAGCATGAACAGGGGAGGGGCAGAGAGAGAGGGAGACACAGAATCCGAAACAGGCTCCAGGCTCTGAGCTGTCAGCACAGAGGCCGACGCGGGGCTCGAACTCACGGACCGTGAGATCATGACCTGAGCCAAAGTTGGACGCTTAACCGACCAAGCCACCCAGGCGCCCCAGGATTTTTGTTTTTAAAACAGCAGAAGAGATGATTTATTGTGTATATATGTTACACATGTAACACAATTGAGAACACAACTTGTCCAGAATATTACAGGTCCAGGGTAAAGGACCAAAAGGGCCTGTCTGGTATAAGAAAAGGTGGGTTTCTCAGTGGTTGTGGTGGCTGGATGGTGATGGAATTTCTAGGTCCATGGAAACAACTTCTGACAGTAGCATGCAGTCTAACAACTTGCACCAGTGCCCCCGGCCTTCCCCTTTCCATATTTTTGCTTTTGTGACCTTTATGGGTACAAAGAAGAATCCAGAATCCTGAAATTTACTGTATACCTGGAATTAAGTCAATAATTTCCGTGTATGTTTAGGCTATTTTGATTTGTGTATCTTGTTACTTGTGACAGAATTTACAATTGTTTTTACTGTGCTTTGGAGGCAATGTTAAGGCCATCAACGTGTAAATATCCAGAAATTTTGGTATGGGCATGAATCTAAAGTTCCAGACACCAGTCAGGGCTGGCAGTGAGCCACAAGTAAGGAGATGATAGATATCACACAGGAGCTGCTCAGTAAATAAATAAATACTGGTGGAGTGTTGTTGGAATAGTCAGAATAGGTCAGGACTGGCTAGGAGAAAGGACAGAGAGTAGAAGTCTGAAGACCAAAACTTCAGTTAGTATGAGGAGCAGAAATTAGAATTAAAAAAAAAAATAATGTTTTTATTTCTTTTTGACAGAGAGAGAGAGACAGAGCTTGAGTGGGGGAGGGGCAGAGAGAGAGGGAGACACAGAATTCGAGGCAGGCTCCAGGCTCTGAGGTGTCAGCACAGAGCCCGACACAGGGCTCGAACTCACAGACTGAGAGATCATGACCTGAGCCGAAGTCAAACGCTCAGCCGACGGAGCCACCCAGGCGCCCCAAGGAGGAGAAATTAGAATTAATGAAGAAGCTACTGGAGAGAAAGGGAGGGAGGCAGCATGTTGTCACATCACCGTGTCTAATGAGAAAGAAATTTACATGAAGAGCTGGCAATCTACAATGTCAAATGTTTCAGAGGCACCAAGATAACCAGTGAACTATGAACTTGGTAATTTGGGGGTAATTGATAATTTGATGAGATGCACAGAAACAAGTAGTAAGTAACTTTGACTTTTATTAGATTTGGGATAATCACAGGGTAAACAAAGTTTACCAGAGACCCTGGCCCAGCAAAGAATAATCATAGTGGCAGACCCAGAATGGATTTTCTCTGATTCTGCTTTTATTTACTCTGTAGAAAAATTCAGAGATTTAAAAGTTCGTTACATATATCTGGAGGACTCCAGAATGTTTCTTGTGTTGACTAGAAACCACGGGTTGACAAGAGGTGTCCACCATTTTCCTCCTCTCCTCTTCTGGCTCTCTGGGAGACAGGTTATGCTGGAAAAGGCACAGGGCAAGGCAGAGAAGTCTAATACACTGGCTAGTCATCAACACTTTCCACAGCTTGTAATACTGACCCTGAGAGTTCCACCACCATGAGGGCATTGCATGACGGCATCACTATGCCAGCATACCGAGATAGCACCATCCCTTAAGGTGGCCTAGCATTGACTGGGCTCTCAGAGGCTTGTCTCCTATGGGAAAATTTGCCAAATTTTAGAGAGCATTATAACCAAATGCCTGAAATGGTAGAAGATTGGTAAGCAATGAATCCAAATATTAGGAGTGATTTGACTCAAGAAGCGTCCCCCAGTTGGGATGGATTGAGGTACTCTAGGGATAATGTTGCCAAGAAATTGAAAATGTTACTGTTCAGTCAGAATTTCTTTTTCTGTAGATAACACTTGCGTAGTTATTTGTAAACATTTTCTTCCTCTGGGATCCTCCTTCTTCCCCTGCTTACGTGGCTGATCATCTTCTCTATTCATGTGGCTTTTCTTTCAAACATGAGTCCAATATCCTCGATTAGGATTCTACTTACAATCAAATGCCAATTCTGCCTCCCCCAGACTTCTGGAATTTTAAGTGTTCATAAATATTCCCTTCGTACATTTTTAAGACAGCCCTTGGAGTTTATTCCTTTATATGAAAACATATCTCCAGTGGTGTAGATATTTTCTAGTTCATTCATCCATCCATTCATTCATCCGTCCGTTATTTACTCATACATACCATAAATATTCAATGTATACCTACTATGTGTTAGGTATACTGTGTGAGATGCTGGCATAATAATGATTAGCAATACAGGCACATCATCAGCTTCTGATGATGAGTCCTGGGAGATAGTTCCCTCCAGACCCTGGGTGTGCTGCTATCTCCTGTTGCTGCTAGAGCATGAAACACCAAAGCTTCTGGCAGTGTCCACGGATATCCATCAATGATGGTCAGTGTTACTAGTCGATGACCTCACGAACCTACTATTTTCTTGTTGACGCCCCCACTGCCTTAGTACCTAGTACTGCCTAGTATTAGAGACTGTAAGATGTGGTAGTGAAGCAGCTGAATCTGTCCCTAAATCTGGGCTCAGGGCAGCTAGGGCTGTGAGAGCATGCATAATATATACTGAGAGTGCCACCTTCTGATGCCGCTAAGGCTGATGGTTTCAATGCCAACCACTCTGCTCTTCTAAATCTCTGTCTGCTTTAGCATTTCTCATTCTTTCCACCACCCAGTTTTACTGAAATATAACTAACATATAACATTGTGGAAGCGTAAGGTGTCTAATGCAGTGACTTGATAGACATAAATATTGTGGAACGTTTACCACAGTAAGGTTAGGTAACGCATCCTTTGCCTCGTATAACTACCATTTTGTTGTTGTTGTTATGGTGAGAACATTTAAAATCTGCTCTTATGGCCATTTTCAAGTATCCAATACTCAAAACATATAGTTTACTATAGTCAGCATGCTGTACATTAGATCTCCAGAATGAATTCCTCTAGTAACTGGAAGCTTGCACCCTTTAACCAACATCTCCTCATTTCCCTGGTCCTTCACCCAGTCTGGCAACTGCTGTTCTACTCTCTGTTTCAGCTTTTTTAGGTCACATATATAAATGAGTTCATACAGTATTTGTCTTTCTCTATCTGACATTTTACTTAGCACAATTCTCTTTAAGATTCATATTGTTGTAAATGGTAGGCTTTCCTTCTTTTTTTTTTTATGGCTGAATACTATTCTATTGTGCATATACCATATTTTCTTTATCCATTCTTCCACTGACGGATACTTTGGTTGCAGCCACGTCTTAGCTAATGTGAATAATGCTATAATGAACATGGGAGTGAAGTTAACTCTTTGACATGGTGATTTCATTTCCTTTGGGTATATATCCAGAAATGGGATTACTGGATCATATGGTATATCTACTTTTAATTTTCTGAGGAACTTCCATACTGTTTCCCAGGGTGGCTGTACGCATAGGGCACAAGGGTTCTCTTTCTTTTTATGTCCTCACCAACACTTGCTATCTCTTGGTTTTTTTTTGTTTTGTTTTGTATAATAGTCATTCTAACAGGTGTGAAGTAATATCTCCCTGTGGTTTTGATTTGCATTTCTTTGATGATTAGTGATGTTGAACATCTTTTCAAGTCTCTGTTGGCATTTGGATTTTTATTTTTTTTGGAAAATGTCTATTCATTCCTCTGCCCATTTTTAAATTGGATTAATTAATTAATTAATTAATTAATTTATTTTTGCTATTGAGTTGTAGGAGCCCCATATATATTTTGGATATTAACCCTTTATTAGATACATGGTTTGTAAATATTTTCTCCCATCCCACAGGCTGCCTTTTCATTACGTTGATTGTTTCTTTGGCTGCGCAGAGCTTTTGAGTCATTGATATTTGCTTTTGTTGCCTGTGCTTTTGTTGCCATGTTCAAAAACCATTTGCCAAGATTAATGTCTTAGAGTTTTTTCCCCTATATTTTCTTCTAGGAGTTTCATGGTGTCAGGTTGTAGAGCTAAGTCCCTACTCCGTTTGTAGTTAATATTTGTGAGAGGTGTTAAGATAGGGGTCTAATTTCATTCTTCTGCATATGAACATCTAGTTTTCTCAATACCTTTTATTGAAGAGACTATTCTTTCACTATGGAGTATTTCAAATATTAGTCTACTGCATGTACATGGGTTTATTTCTTGGCTCTCCATTCTGTACCATTGGCCTATGTATCTCTTTTATGCCAGTATCATATTGTTTTGATTACCATAGCTTTGAATATAGTTTGAAATCAGGAGGTGTGATGCCTTCAAGTTTGTTCTTTCTCCAGATTTTTTTTGGATACTTGGGTCTTTTGAGTCTTCACATAAATTTTAGGATTATTTTTTTCTGTTTCTGTAAAAAAAAAAACATTGGAATTTTAATAGGGATTGCAGTGACTCTGTGGTATGCTTTGGATAGCGTGGACATTTTAACAATATTGACTCTTTCAATCCATAAACATGGATATCTTTCTATGTATTTATGTTTTCTTCAATTTCTTTCATCAATGTCTCACAATTTTTGATGTATAGATCTTCACTTCCTTGGTTAAATTTATTTCTAAGTATTTTACCTTTTTTGATGCTATTGTGAATGAGATTATTTTCTTTATTTCTTTTTCAAATAGTTTATTATTAGTGTATATAAATACAACTGAGTTTTGTATGTTAGCTTTGTATCCTGAGACTTGATTGAATTTGTTTATTCTAACAGTTTTTAGGTGGAGTCTTAAGGATCTTCTATAGACAGGAATAGGTCACCAGCAAACAGAGACAATTTTTCTTCTTCCTTTTAGTTTTGGACGCCTTTTAGTTTTTTTTCTTTCCTAACTGCTCTGGCTAGGATTTCTAGTACTCTGCTGAATAAGAGTGGTGATAGTGGGCTCTTGCCTTGTTCCTGATCTTAGAAGGTAAACTTTCAAACTTTCACTGCTGTGTATGATGTCAGCTGTGGGCTTGTCATATATGGCTTTTATATGTTGAAGTATGTTTTTATTGTACCCACATTGTTGACAGTTTTTATCGTGAAAGGATGTTGAATTTTGTCAAAGACTTTTTTGCATCTATTGAGATAACCAGGATTTTTACCTTTCATTCTATTAATATGATACATCATATTTTATTAATTTGTATATATTGAACCATCCTTGCATCCCAGGGACGAATCCCACTTGATTATGGTGTATGATCCTTTTAATGCACTGTTGAATTTGGTTTGCTAATATTTTGTTGAGAATTTTGGAATTTTCATCAGGGAGATTGGCCTATACTTTTCTTATAGTATCCTAATCCGGCTCTGTTATCAGAGAAATCCTGGCTTCATAAAATGAGCTTGAAAGTCTTCCCTCCTCTTCAATTTTTGGGAAGGATTTTGAGAAGAATTTATACTAGTTCTTTTTAAAATGTTTGGTAGAATTCGCTTGTGAAGACATCTGGTCCTAAGCTTTTCTTTATTGGAAGATTTTTGATTAATAATTCAATCCTCTTACTTATTATTGGTCTGATTTTCTATTTCTTCATGATTCAGTCTTGGTAGGTTGTATGTTTCTAGGAATTTATCATTTCTTCTAGTTTGTTCAGTTTGTTGATGCATAATTATTCATAGTAGTCTCATAATCCTTTGTATTTCTGTGCTATCAGTTTTAACTTCTCTTCTTTCATTTTTAACTTTAGTTATTTGAGTACTCTCTCTCTCTCTTTTTTTCTTGGTTAGCCTGGCTAAAGATTAGCCTGGTTGTCAGTTTTATTTACCTTTACAAAAAACCAACTCTTAGTTTTGTTGATTTTTTAAAAATTATTTTTATTCTCTATTTCATTTATTTCTTCTCCAATCTTGGTTATTCTCCTTCCTTCTGCTACTTTTGGGCTTAGCTTCCTTTTCTTTTTCTAGTTCCTAGTTGTAAAGCTAGGTTATTTATTTCAGATATTTCTCCTCCTCCTCCTTCTTCTTCTTCTTCTTCTTCTTCTTCTTCTTCTTCTTCTTTTTAAATGTAAACACTTGCTGCTATAAACTCCCTACCTAGAAGTGCTTTTGCTACATCTCATAAGTTTTGGTATGTCATGCTTCCATTTTTATTTAAGATATACTTTTATTTCCCTCTTGATTATTTCTTTCACTCATTGGCTATTTGGGAATGTGTTGTTTAATTTCCACATGTTTGTCAAATTTCCAGTTTTTCTCTTGTTATTGATTTCTAGTTTCATACCATTATGGTCAGAAAATGTACTTGGTATGATTCAGTCTTTTCAAGTTTGTGGAGACTTGTTTTATGACCTAACATATGATCTATCCTGGAGAATGTTCAGTATACATTTGAGAAGAATGTGTGTTCTATCACTATTGGATAGAATGTTATGTATATGTCTTTTAGGCCCATTTGGTTTAAAGTATAGCTCAGGTTTAATGTTTTTTATTTATTTCCTGTCAAGATAATGTATGCATTGTTGAAAGTGAGATATTGAAGTCTCTACTATTATTGTATTGTTTTCTATTACTCTCCTAAGATCTTTTAGTATTTGCTTAACATATTTAGGTGACCCAATGTTGGTTGCATTTATATTTATACAATTTATTATTATACATTTTGTGAGAAATCAACTCCCTATCATCATAAGTTAACCCTTCTATCATTATATAATGACTGTTTTCTCTTGTTAAAATTTTTATTAAAAATCTATTTTGTTGGATAGAAGTATAGCTAATCTTGCTCTCTTTTGGTTTCTATTTGCATAAAATATCTTTTTCCATCCCTTCACTTTGAGCTTACAAATATCCTTAAAGCTGAGTAAATGTCTTGTAGGCAGCATATAGTTAGTCTTGTTTTTTATCCATTCAGCCACTCTGTGCCTCTTGATTGGAAAATTTAATCCATTTACATTTTAAGTAATTATTAATAGGTTAGGGCTTACTATTACTATCTTGTTAGTTGTTTTCTGGCTGGTTGTAGTTCCTTTGTTCATTTCTTGCTATTTTCCTTCGTAAATTAATGATTTTCCATAGTGGTATACTTGGATTCCCTTATCTTTATCTTGTTTGTGTCTACTATAGGTCTTTGCTTGGTGATTACCCTGAGGCTTGCATGAAACATCTTATAGGTATAAGAGCCTGTTTTAAGCCGATAGCAACTTAACCTGCAACTGAATACCCAAATTCTGTCATTTTGCTTCCTCCCTACCTTTTATGTTTTTATGCCACAATTTACATGTTCTTACATTATGTATTCATTGACAAAGTATTATAGCTACAGCTTCTGTCCTTTTATCTCTACATTAGAGTTCAGTGATTAACACAGTGCATCATATTACAGTTTTGGAGAATTCTGAATTTAATGATACACTTATCTTTACAATTGTGTTTTATTTATTTATTTTTATTTTTTTTAATGTTTATTTATTTTTGAGAGACTGAGAAAGACAGCATGAGCGGGAGAGGGCAGAGACATAGAGAGGGAGACTCAGAATATGAAGCAGGCTCCAGGCTCTGAGCTGTCAGCACAAAGCCCAATGTGGGGCTCGAACTCAGGAGCTGTGAGATCATGACCTGAGCCGAAGCCGGACGCTCAACTGACTGAGCCACCCAGGCACCCCTGCAATTGTGTTTTATATATTCATAGATTTTCATGGTACTACCTAACATCCTTTTATTACAGCTTGAAGAACTTTCAGCATTTCTTGTAAGGTGATGAACTCTCAGCTTTTGTTTGGGAGTGTTTTTCTCTCATTCCGAAAGACATATTTGCTGGGGAAAGTGTTCTTGGATGGCAACTTTTTTTCCTAGTACTTTGAATAAATTGTCTCACTCTCTCTTGGCCTCTAAGGTTTCTGCTGAGAAATCTTCTCACAGCCTCTTGGGGTTCTCTTGTAAGTGACAAGCTTCTTTTTGCTGTTTTCAAGGTTCTTTCTTTGTTTTTAATTTTAGGCAGTTTTATCATAATGTGTCTTGGAGAAAATCATTTTGGGTTTAAATTTTGGGAGAACTTATGAGCTTCATTAACTTGAATGTTGAAATCTCTCCATAGCTTTGGGAAGTTATCAGCCATTATTTCTTTAGATAAGCTTTCTGCTTCTTTCTCCCTCTTTTCTCCTTCTGGAACTCCAGTAATCCATAGATTGTTTTTTTTATTCCTATAGGCTTTCTTCATTCCTTTTCATTAGTTTTCATTTTTGCCCTTCTGACTGATATTTTCAAATGGTCTGTCCTTGAATTCACTGATTCTTTCTTTGCTTCAACTAGTTGGTTATTGAAGCTCTATATTGAATTCTTCAGTTTAGTCATTCTATTCTTCAGCTCCAAAATTTCTGTTTTGGTTCCTAGCCATCTCTAAATGTCTCTGTTTTGTTGGTCTGTGGATAAAATGAAACTGAAGAGGGTCTTTTGTAGATCCATGAAAGGCTGGCAAAGTTGGCTGCTTACCCTATTCTCCCTTTCCTGGTAAGGGGACTCTTTTGAACTGGGAAGTTCCTTCTTGGTGCTGTGTAACATCAGCCTGGAGGGTGAGATGATGCAGGGAAAATGAAGTTATTCTTCCTCCCTTTTTTAGCTTTGTTATTCTCAGAAGATTTTCATTCAAATCTGAACTTTCCTAAGTGAACGTCTAAGCTCTTCCAGAACTATATTTGTTCATGGATGGCTATGTATTTGTTGATCTTTTGGGGGGGGGAGGCAGAGGCTGGGGTCTCCTACTCAACCATGGTGGTGACATCACCTGGCTTTCTCACTCTTTTATTGTACCCTCATCCCTATGACTAAAATGTGCATCTTGACTCTCTCTTCTCTTAGAATGAGTTCTTTCTTGGGGCACCTGTGTGGCTCAGTTGTTGAGCATCCAATTTTGGCTCAGGTCATGATCTCACGGTTTGAGCTCCGCATTTGGCTCACTGCTGACAGCACAGAGACCACTTTGGATCTTCTGTCCCCCTCTCTCTCTGCCCCTCCCGTGCTTGCACTGTCTCTCTCAAAATAAATAAAGAAACTTAAAAAAAAAAAAGAATGAATTCTTTCTCAATATTTTTTTTCTCTTTTCTTTCTTTTTTTTTTTTTCTGCTGGAAATAGGCTCCTGGTTGGCTTGGTCCACCATCCATCGAGATATCTGAATACATTTTTTTTTTTTAAGTTTATTGATGTATTTTGAGAAAGAGAGAGAGAGGAGGGGCAGAGAGAGAGAGAGAGAAAGAGAGAGAATCTCAAGCAAGCTCTGCACTGTCAGCACAGAGCCTGACTCAGGGCTTGAACCCATGAACCATGAGATCATGACCTGAGCTGAAACCAAGAGTGAGATGCTTAACCAACTGAGCCACCCAGGCACCCCAGTATACGAATACATTCTAAATCCTTCAGTAAGCAAAGCTTAGGGTCAGGTCGATGTACCTATAACAGATTGGTTTAATTCTATCACCAAAATACATATATGCATATGTAGAGAACATTAACCCAGAGCCCAGCAAAAGACCTCGCACAATAAGGGGGAAAGGACAAGAGGCAGACAATGAAAAAGGGAAGGAAATGAAGGAGGAAGAATGGAATAAAGAATGAAAGCTCTCTAGTGCAGAATTCAAGAAATTGAGCACATCATAAATCCCTAATAATTTAAGGTAGAGGAATGGATAGGAGCAAGTAATGATTTACAGTTTTCTAGAGATTCTGATACATTTTTTTAGAGACTATATGTCATATAATATAGAATGACTAAAGAGAAATAAGGTCATAACTGCCAATAGATACAATGTAACTGAAATCTGTAACATAATATTTAAAGCAAAATTCTCAAATGCATTTGCGAGTTTACTTTACTTTCCGAGGGACAGAAATGTCATTTCTTCAGAAATTTTGGATGACTAGGTTGTGCCAAATTCATCTGAAGCATTTGTGAAATTCATGTGAGAAACTAACAGTATAGAAATTGCTTATCCAGAATGTAAGAAGGCTGCAGCATCAGCTGGAAAGTCAGTCGGTGACAGGCTTTTCACATCACTGAGAGGCAGAGCCCCACACTGTGAGAGGCTGAGGCCCCTGCTGGGAAATGTTGTCTGTGCATTTGCTGGGTCTCTTGTATTACGGGCCTCTTTGTGTTTTGTGGTGCAAGACATAAGCAGTGGAATATGTGAAATGAGGACCAGTATATTAAAGTTATCTTGTAGTGTTTGGTTGCACATATTTAAACTGCTTAGCAACAGTGGCTCCAGGTTCATACCTTCTGTCCTTTATATGTGTTTAATCAGTAACACAGCATATCTCCGCTTTGTAAAGCAATAACCAGGAGGCTGATCGTTATGTTCAGAAATAAAGGACATATCAGGCTCGCTGTTATCAGGAGTCTCATGCACATGAAATTGTCTGGTGGCTGGAAAGGACTAGGCTGAGAAAGGCTCATTCTTCCTGAGCTGAATCTTTACATGTTTAATTACATGCTTACGAGTTTAATTACATCCCCTAAGTAAAGAACCTCTTGTCCGGCTACAGAGACAAAACAGTTTGCAAAGAAAGTGACGTGTGCGGCTGCTGACCTGAGCTCTCTCTAGGGAGAAAAGGGTTTGGAAATCGCCCACTATGTCCTTTCCCTATCTCAAGACTTTGATCCAGATGAAGTGACATATGAGTGACCAAGGTAGAAGACAGAAATGATTTGATAACAACAGAATCATGCTCTACATGGAATTCTAAACTAGTAAAAAAAAGTATTATCTTAGTCCTGTTGTCTCTTTCAGTTGCAAGTAATAAAAATTCAACTTGAATTGGCTTAAAGAAAATAAATGCATGGATTCCAGTGTGCACAGTCAGGAAGGCTGGATCCTGGTATGTGAAGATTGTTGTCAGGCACCTGACTCACTCCATTACTTGAACTGCCTTTTCCTTGGTGTTGACTTTGTTCATAGCGTCTTCCCAAATAACTGAAAGCTTACATGCTGCTGACTTAGTAACACTAGCAGAGTGTCTCTTCTAATAGATCCAGAAAGAATTCTCAGGCAGTTTCATCGGTCCGGGTCAGGTCATATATCTCTCCCTGAGCCCAACACTTACTCTGATGGATAGAGCCTGGGTCATATGCCCACTCTTTCCCCTCAATCAGATTAGGCTCCACCTTACCAATATCAGCAATCTGTGAGAGAAGGATGTCTCTGTGAACTACGTGAAAGAAAGAAAAAAACAAATGGAAAGATATTCTTTGTTCTTGGAGAGAATGGCATAACCTTGTAGAGATGTCAATTCTCTTAAGTCAATGTGTAAATTTAAGGCAAAACCAGTAAACATACTAATGAACATTTTCCTTAGAGCTAGACAAATTGAATTTAAAGATAATTTTAAAAAAGATAATTTTAAAAAATAAACAAGGAAGAACAATTAGACAAACACTAAAATGAAAAGGAAGGAAAGAACCATCCTTTATTTCTTCCACTAAAGTTACCCAACATTACCTATTATAAACAATACAGCGAAGAGTATTCTCTACACTTATTTTTGCCCATAAATGCAAGTTTTTTTTTAAAAGATTTCTCCTTAGAAGGGGAATTATTAGGGGAGGGCGCCCGGCTGGCTCGGTTGTTTAAGTAGTCAATTCTTGATTTTAGCTCTGGTCATGATCTCATGGTTTGTGAGATGTAGCTGACAGCACAGAGCCTGCCTGGGATTCTCTCTCTCTCTCGCTTCCTCTCTCTGCCCCTCTCCCACTCACTCTCGCAGTTTCTCCGCTTTCTCGCTCTCTCAAAATAAAGAAATAAGCTGAAAAAAAAAAAAAAGATGGAATTACTGGGTTTAGGATGTGCAGAGCTATTAAGCAGTTCTTTAAAATTTTTCTCCCTTAAAGATTTAAAAACTGTCGTGTGACATAGATAGTTCTGCATAAATATTTTTCAAGTACAAGTTATGTGGTTATCTAAAATACTGAGAATGATGGAAACCACCCCAGGGAATGAGAGCTAATTGAGAGTTGAGTTTGCTCTGTCAGTTCGCATCGCTCTCAGGAGCTTCCCTGAAATCTGAAATCGCCCCGTGCACAGAGGGCAGCAAGAGACCAAAGAAAGAGGCAGGCCACTCCAGGTTGCCACGGGACAGTTTTAATATGCAAGGAGGCCTCGCCTAGAGGGCTTGTATTGGGCGGTAGCAAGACAAATGGATCCCTGCGCCATCAAATCTTAAAAATGTAAAAAAGTGCCCTAACCCGGGATTCAATCGTGTATACTGTGCAGGTATTTTCAATATCACATCATCATCTCAAGACTGTGCGTCTGGAGCCGACTCTGGGAGCTGGAAAGGCAAGTGGAACCCACAGTCCAGCGACAGGAGGACAGCCTCTGCCTGAGAGGATCCAGCTCGTAGGTAACCGGAAGTCACGGTTTTTCAATGACTTTCCCTATCAGTTCAACATTTGATATAATAATTATATCAGAGAAAATCTAAAGCTACTAGACATTGTGATGGTGTTAGCCGAACCTCCAGTATCTCTGCAATGAAGTTTTATAACTCTTGGCCAGCCTTTATTTTCTTCAATCCTCTTAGTTCTTTATGACCCATGATTTTCATTATTGTCCTCTTCCTCTCCGTTTTGAATTGATCGTCCCTTGTATCAGTGCCTTTAATGCTTAAAAGAGCTCTCAGACTCTTTGAGCTTTTTAAAATCTACACTCGACTGAGTTTTCTGTTTCAAGCATCTAGCACAGTGCTTGGCAAATAGAGGACCTTCTGTTCAACTAACATCTTCGTCAATTATAGTTTATAGCTCTAACTATCCCTGACCTTATTTGCATAGCTCCACGCAGAGTTCCATACTGGAACTTCCAATGCATGTTTGGAAATAGTATTGCCAGATGGTTCCAACAAAAATACTAAGATCACTTGAGAAAAAAAAAAAAAAAAAAATTGACCGCAAACCAAAATTACACATGCCATGAGGAACAGTTTGTTGCTGACAATCTATATTACATCTCATGCTTTACATTAGATAGTTTTTAATCAAATATTTATTTTTCAAGAATATACTTTGTTTTCAAACAAGTGGATAATGTACCCAAGAAAGCAAATTCATTTTTTTTTTTTTTTTGGTCAGTACTAAATCTTTTGTATTAATTAATTCATGTATTAACCATGAACAGCACTGATTTTGTAGAGGAACTTCTCTGAAGTTCATTCAAGAACATTTTTCTGAGAATTATGCAAACCAGCGTAGCATTTTACAGCTAGATTTATATTTACCAGTGAATTTTAATGTTCACATATTTTTATGTCTATTAGTTTTCCGTTACTGTGTAACCAATTACTCCAAACCTTAGGGGCTTTAAGTAACATTCATTGTCTCTTACAGTGTTCCTTATTTTTGTGGGTCAGGAATTCAGGAGTGCCTTGGCCGGGCGGTTCTGGCTCAGGGTTTCTCATGAGGTTGGGTCAGTTGTTGACTGGGGTGGTAGCCATGTGAAGGCCGAGCTGGGGATTGGTGATCCACTTCCAAATTGGCTCACTCACATGGTTCGCAAGTTGGTGTCGGTTGTCGGCGTCTTGCCAGGTGAGCATCTCTGAGAAACCGTTTGAGTAACGGTCTGGCGGGAACGTGATCCCCGGTAGCAAGTAAACGAGAGACTGTGGAATTTTCTAAAATCACCTCTTGTCTTGGGATTCTGGTAGTCTACTTACTTGGACTGATGGGGGCGGTGTGAGAAAAATTTAGAAGTAATACCGCATGCAACAGGAAGAATTACATCTATGGCATGATTTTCGGAAATCAAAGTCAAAGGCATTTTGTTTGCCAATTTTCGGGTGTTACTGCAAAGTCATCTTCGTGGCGGTCCAATGAGGTGGGTAGTATTATTCTGTTTTGTTTTGTTTTGCATTTTTATTTATTTATTTATTTAGAGGTGGGTATTATTACCTCCAGTTTCCATGTCAGAAAACTGAGAGAGAAGCTAATTGCTTCTCAAGTAATTGCTTGAGCTAAAATTTAAATTTAGGCAGTTGACTATGAAGCCCATGATCTTAAAACCAAGCTATGCTGTCTCTTCTTTTACAAAATAAAAATTTTAAAAGCGTCCACTTTATTATGAGAACTTTGTGCAATAAAGTAGATATAATAATTCTATGAACCAACGTGTACTCAACACCCAACTCTACCAACTATCACCTTATGGTCTTTCCTATCTCTTTTTTCCTTATTTATTTTGAAGGAAATCTCAGACATCCTATAATTTCATTCATAGTTATTTCAGTATGACAGTCTAAAAGATAGGAACTTTTTAAAACATATCAAGCCAAAAAATTGAAAATATCTTGATATCAAATACTCAGTCAATATTCAAATTTCCATTTATTTCATAAATATCATTCCTTTAGGAAAAGATTTTAATTTGAGTTATGACTCAAATAGTGTCCACACATTGTGGACATTGTGATGTTTTTTAAATGTTTATTATTTTGAGAGAGAGAGATAGAGAGAGCACAATCTGGGGAGGGGCAGAGAGAGAGGGAGACACAGAATCCAAAGCAGGTTCCAGGCTCTGAGCTGTCAGTACAGAGCCTGATGCAGGGCTCGAACCCACAAACCCCGAGATCATGACCTGAGCTGAGGTTGGTTGCTTAACTGACTGAGCCACCCAGGTGCCCCAGTTGATATGTCTTTTAATTTTATTTTAATTTATATGTTCCCCTTTAATTTTTATTTTTTATTTTCATCACTGATGAACATGTATTCCTAAGACTTGACTATTATGAACAAGACTGCAATGAATCTCCTTGTCTTATTTTTCTGGGAATTGGTGCTTCATGTCCTCATCTATTTTTTATTGGAGGGTTTGTGTTTTTTCCAAATGGATTTTTAAGAGATCTTTAAACATTGGGGCACCTGGGTGGCTCAGTCGGTTGAGTGTCTGACTTTTGATTTCAACTCAGGTCTTGATCCCAGGATTGGGGAATGTGTTGGGCTCTGGGCTGAGTACGGATCCTGCTTCAGATTCTCTGTCTCTCCCCATGCCTTTCCCCCACTTATGTGCACGCCCTGTCTCTCTCTCTCAAAAAAAAATTAAAATTAAAATGAGGTCTTTAAATGTTAAAAAAAATACCTCATTCTCTGATATGCATGTCGCAAATATTTTTTCCCAATTTGCTGTTTATATTTGACATATTTTGTGGTGTTTTTCTCTACAAAAGTTTGAAATTAGTGTTGTCAAAATTATGATTACTTTCTATCATGGATTTTGGTTTGCCACCTTGCTTAGATGGACCCTCTGTATCTCAATATCATAAAAAACAAATCACTGATGTATAAAATCTTTTATATTCCTGTGCTTATTTCAGTATAAGTAATTTACTTTCATTTTTTTTCAAAATCCTGTCAGGAATTCTAATATCCCATGTTAAATAATCTGCATTTTCCATAAAGATGTGACATGCCACCTTTACTACACTCTAAATTCCTATGGTTTCCCTGCCCCCTTCTTTTGTACTTGAAATTTATTTGTGGAAAAAACCGAGTTTTTGAGTTTCTGCAAACCTGGATTTGTTGATTGTGTCTGTTTAGTGTCTCTTAGTATGCTCTGCTGTCCTCTATCTTTCCTGCAAATTATTGATTAGATCTTGAAGGTTGATTGGATTCATGAGGTGATTTGGATTTTTTGGGGGGCAGGGTTATTTCATAGAATATTGTAGTGTTCTGTCAGCAGGAAGATGGTGTCTGGGTCTCTCTCTCTCTCTTTCTTGTGATGCCATCAGCCATTGATAACTGATATCTAGACTTCATAATTTATTAGATATTGCAAAATGGTAATATCCTATTACTATGTCATTCTTTTTTACTTATTAGCTAGCTGAAATACTTGTATAAAGAAAAATACCTCTCATGTACTATTTGGTTATTAATGGTCAAGTTCATATAGAAAGGGAGGCTAAACATTAGATTACTTCTCTTTATTTACCAGTTTTCAAAATAATGACTTAATGTATCTACAATATGATCGTTTAGATTTTTTGGGCATCATTGTTAACACATGTAACACATTGTAAACACATCGATATGTTTAAATCCATTAAAGCTATTATTCTTATCATGCTCAAACTCTCCCTTCCTTGGCCAATGAGAATCTCTTCAAGCTGGTTCCAGAATCCCTCTGACATGACTCTAGTAGTTTTCAAGATGTTTTTTCCCTTCCCCTATGAGTGTGAAAAAATGTCTGACGCTTATCTTGTATATATTCTGCCTTGGACTTGGACTCAGGCATTTTTCCAAGGCTATTGAACAGAGATGCGGTGGGATATTTTATATTTTTGAGTGAAACACAGCAACATTCGACATCTGCTGGACAGGACATGAACTTCTGGCACAAAATCGTTTCCATTGCCAACGTTAGGAAGTGCTATAATATTGTCAGTGATGACATATAATTGCAGTGTTAGGTTGTGGCAGCACTGGGGGTTCCTACAAAGGGCAGAGATGGTTCTAGGGGTTGAGGGTACAGTAATCAATATAAGAAATAAACACATTGCTTTTAGAAGCTAACTATTCTCAAGGGGGAATCTAGACAATAAAAAGATACAATACATAGCGTGGTTGATGATGTGCTATGGAAAAGATTAAATCAGGCAAAGGAATAAGTAGTGTTAAGAAAGAAGGTGGTGGGCAGTGATTGGAGGGCACATTGCTAAGGAAGGCCTCACTAAGTGTATAACATTTCAGGAAAGACCTGAAGGAGGTGAAGGAATGAGCCATGTGGGTGGGTGGGGAAAAAGCATTCTGGACAGATGAAACAGTAAGTGCAAACACCCTAAGGCAGGGGCACCCCTGGTAGACTGGTCAATAGCATAGGAGCCTGTGTAGTTGGCACACAGTGAACGTGGGAGAGACTGTTAGGAGAAGGACTCAGAGAGTGACACTGGGAGTGTGTGTGTGTGTGTGTGTGTGTGTGTGGTGTAGGTGGTTGTGCGGAAGCACAGAAGATTTATGGAGAGTTGTGGGCTACAAGAATTTAGGCTAAGGAATTTGATCATTACTGTGAGTACCAATAAAGAGTTTAGAGGAGGAGAATAACATGATCTAATTTATGTTTAAAAAGATTATCCTGACAGCAGTGTGAGAATGGGCTGGAGAAGGACTTGAGCGGAAGAAATAAGGAGACCAGTGCAGAGGCTCTTTCAATAAGCCAAGGAAATGATGGCTGTGAATTGGACCAGGCTGATAGCAGTGGAGTTGATAAGAGATAGTGAGATTCTGAGTGAGCGGATGAATGGATGGAAAGAAGGATGTAAGATATGACCTGAGCAACAAGAAATATGGAGTTATCATTGGCTGACATGGGAAGATGAGGATTGGGGGTGGGTGGGAGAGAAAGATTAAAAGTTCTGATTTGAACTTGTTGAGATGGAATGCCTGTCAGCTACCCAAGTGGAGATGAGGAGGAAGCAGAAGACTATACAAGTCTAGAATTCAGAAGCGAAGGCTCAGCTAATGCTACAAATTTGAGAGACATTAGCATACTGGTATTACTTAAAGCCAAGAGACTAGATGAGATACCCGAGGAAGTAAGCGATATAGTTTAAAGAAAAGGAGCTCCAAAAACCTAGGAGAGAAAAACAAAAGAATGGGCTCATGTTAGAGTAACATAGGAGCCAACCTGAAAGAGCTGGAATCATTTGAACAACAAAATGAATGAATGGATGGATGGATGGATGGATGGATGGATAAATGAATGAATAAATGGCAGAGAGACAGATCTTCCTTACAAAAGAATTCCATTTTGTATTTATAGATACTCTCCCCTTCAGATGATGGAAACTTTCTTGCCTTGAGGGTGGGCTAGACTTAGTGACTACATTCCAAATAATAGACTATAGGAAGGGAGAATTAGAACTTACAGTGGAGAAAGCTGGCGAATATTGGGAAATTGCCCCAAGAAATACTGGGAAACTGTCATAGACCAGAGGAGACTAGAGAGACATGAAAAGTAAATGAAATATAGTACCCTGAATTGAATCACAGGGACAGAAAGAGAATATTTATAGAAAACCTGATGAAATACAAATAAATCTAAAGATTAGTTAATAGCAATGTACCAAGGATTGTATTGGGTTTATTTTTGCATTCTGTGGGATTTTTATCTTTTTGTTTTTGTTTGTTTGGCTTTGACAAATGTATTATGGTAATGTAAGATGTTAATAGGTGAATGGTATACTCTCTGTATTATCTTTTCTACTTTACCGTAAATCTAAAATAATTCCAAAATAAAAAGTTGGGTTAATTAAAAAAGAAAAAAACAAGGAAAATGCAAGTATCTCCCTTTATTTAGAAAAGTTCTTCCCAAGATTGTCTATATTAGCTGGAACTCTGAAGCTATCAAACATATTCATTATGGCTGTGAATATAATCTTGGACTGTTCACCAATATGGAATAGGTAATCGGAGCCAATATCAGTTGCCTTGGTTACAGGAGACTTATTGCTTACAAAGAGAAAAAGTCAAGTAGATTCAAGCTTGACCTTGCTACATAGGAACTATAAAAAGGAAAATACCAGTCCTTACCAGGGAAAATGCAACATAGACCTACCAAGCTTGAGAGGCTGAGGGGAAAATGAGATCTGGCTGCCTGGCTAAGGAGCCATTTGATTAGGTGTTTTCCTTGATGTGGCTCATTTTTTAAAAATTGGGATTTGAGTAACTTAAACATATTTTAAATGATTTATTTTACGTCTTGAACATATGCTACCAATAACATTGTAGTAGGTTCTAGTCATTAATATGTCATTTCTTTTACATATGAAATGTTTCCATTTATTAAAACAACAGCTGGAAACAACAACAAAAAGACTGAACATAGCATAGGAAAACCTAGGGACTTCTGAAACTTATTACTAATGGCATAGAACACGTTAGTAAATTCAATTTCTAGCTTCACGCTGACTGTCTACAAGATTGTGAATTTATTTCTCCTGCCTTTTCAAAGTCTTTATTCCCAGATTACTTTTGTTTTCATTATAAATGATAACTTTACGGTACGTCATGCTCCCAGTGTATTTGCTCAATTTTATCATTAAGTACAACCTTTTTTTACCTTGTTTATATATGTAATGCACATATCATATTCTAATCTAAAATCCCTAAGGGCATGTATACCTTGGGAAATAATATCATCTCTTGAGATCGTGATATTTCATTCTTTTAGAATTGCATGAACATACTTTAATGTAATTCCAGTAAAAGTATACGGTGTTTGTTATGGTAAGGTGGAAAGCAATGATGTCACCACTGGCTTTAGAATATCTCCTTTGGTTAGATTATCTTTGACATTTTTAGTTTGAGGCTTTTTTTCTTTATCTAACAACAACAACAATTTTTTTCCCTTTTCTATCCCATCACCTGTGAAGTTGGTAGACAAACAAAACCTTGTAAGGTAGCACTTAGGTAGCATCTTTCATGCCCTGGGCACAAAAATCATAGCTAATGTCCACGCCTTTCCCATTCAATCTGTGTGAATACGCACCTGATGCCGGAATTCAAGGAATCAGAACAGTAGCAGCTTGTTACAGTGCAGTCCCCATCTATCAATTCACTAGAATAGGTCAAAGTGTGACCTTCGTGACTTTGTATGTGAGTTCTAGGAAGGAATTTTATTTTTAAAATGGTACATTTCAGGGGTGCCTGGGTGGCTCAGTCGGTTGAGCGTCTGACTTTGGCTCAGGTCATGATCTCGTGATTCATGAGTTCGAGCCCCGCATCAGGCTCTGTGCTGACAGCTCAGAGCCTGGAGCCTGTTTCAGATTCTGTGTCTCCCTCTCTCTCTGCCCCTCCCCTGCTCATGCTCTGTCTCTCTCTGTCTCAAAAATAAATAAAAACATTAAAAAAAAATTTTTTTAAATGGTACATTTCGCTCAAGATATAAATTTCTAATGACTTTAAGGAGGTATTAAAAAAAGGGGGGGGAGGGGCACCTGGGTGGCTCAGTCGGTTAAGCCTCGGACTTCGACTCAGGTCCTGATCTCGCGGTCCGTGAGTTCGAGCCCCGCGTCAGGCTCTGTGCTGACAGCTCAGAGCCTGGAGCCTGTTTCAGATTCTGTGTCTCCCTCTCTCTGTGACCCTCCCCCGTTCATGCTCTGTCTCTCTCTGTCTCAAAAATAAATAAACGTTAAAAAAATTAAAAAAAAAAAAGAGGGGGGAGGGGTCACCTGGAACACAAGACATGATTCAATGGCCAGAGGACCCTTTTGGACTTGTGACTTTCACTTAACAAAATAAAAAGTTTCTCTGTTTTAGGATCCTGGAGATTTTCAGCTCCCTCTTCCCCCAAGGCGTGCCCCTTCACATACATCTAATTCAGATGCTGGAAAAAAAAAAAACAACAAAAAAACAAAAAAACAAAAAAAACAAAAAAAAAAAAACCCAAAAACCCAAAATGGACAGCGTCATTGTCTTTGCACTGTATTTTTAAAAAAAAAAAATTTTTTTTTAAATGTTTATTTATTTTTGAGACAGAGAGAGACAGAGCATGAATGGGGGAGGGGCAGAGAGAGAGGGAGACGCAGAATCGGAAGCAGGCTCCAGGCTCTGAGCCATCAGTCCAGAGCCTGATGCGGGGCTCGAACTCACGAACCGTGAGATTGTGACCTGAGCTGAAGTCGGACGCTCAACCGACTGAGCCACCCAGGCGCCCCTGCACTGTATTTTTAAGAACAATTAGGAACTTTTTTTTTTTTTCCCCTGGGGGAATGGGACCGTGGATGTTTCCCCAGCCTTCAGGGGCTGGTTTCTGGGTCATAAAGGATCTCTGCTCTTTTACGGCTCCAATTTGTCACGTCATAGCCTAGGATTGGCACCCCCAAGGGCCCCATTCTGGTCACTTGTGTGAAACCAGTCATACTTCTCCTTTTTAGTTTACATTTAGCCCAAACAGGAGAATATGAAATTGTTTGAATGTGCCAAGAAAACTATTAGGAAACACTGCTTTGGGCAGCTTAAGCTGTCCAAATTTTATTGATACATCTGTTCTGTATTTGGATATACTCATTTAATTTAAAAAGGAATGTTTATTAACAACCTTGAGAAAGCTGAATAAGAGTCATCAGCTTCCATTTAAAAAGATTTCTTTTCAGGGATGCCTGGGTGGCTCAGTCGGTTAAGCGTCCTCAGACTCTTGATTTTGGCTCAGGTCATGATCTCATGGTTTGTGACACCTAGCCCCATGAGCCCCATGAGCCCCATGCTCCAGGCGCTTAAGATTCTCTCCCTCTACTGCTCCCCCGCTTGTGCTCATGCACTCTCTCTCCTCTCTCTCTCTCAATTTTTTTTTAAAAAGATTTCTATTAAGTCACTTTGAATAGTATACTTTAAAAAAAAATTTTTTTTTTTAGTGTTTATTTATTTTTGAGAGACAGAGAGAGACAGCATGAGCGGGAGAGGGGAGAGAGAGAGAGAGAGAGGGAGACCCAGAATATGAAGCAGGCTCCAGGCTCTGAGCTGTCAGCCCAGAGCCCAACGCGGGGCTCGAACTCACAGACGCGAGATCATGTCCTGAGCCGAAGTCGGACGCTCAACTGACTGAGCCGCCCAGGCGCCCCTGAATAGTATACTTAAGAGTATTTCAATAAAAAAGATATTTTCAATTGTCCAGGTTGGATGGTAAATATTAAGCCCACCCTTAGAATTTAAGATAATTACAGGATACTATGGGGTTAAAACTTGAAATGCAACTGAAAAGGTATATTCTTGATATTACACTTCTTCCTAAACTTTTCAGATTTTGACATTCCAGTTTGGTTATTCTATTTTTCTGACAGATTTCTTTGTCTCCATCAATGCAAAAATGCCACTGTGGCATGCATATGTATTTTCAATTAATATAGGTTTGAATTAACTTAAAATTGTGTAAAACCTATCGTTCAAAGAAACTTCAGGGATTGCAGAGTCAAGGTGGCAATTAGCACCCAATTTTAACACTCATTGAGCTTTATCTGCCAATGCCAAATCTCTCATTTTAAGTGAATAATTTTGATGGGGAAAAATCGGTCTTCTACAAATTCATGATGAAAGACTACTATTGCTCAAGCATAATTACTATGGCTGACATAAATACTTCAAAGTAAGCAACGAAACTCTCTCAATACTGTCAGCCCATCCTGTATTCAAAAATTCAATATGAAGATAAGGAGAATTAAAAAGAAGATGAGAAATGGCATGCGTTCTAATCTGCCATCAAGGTTATTCAGTAGTCAAATTCCCTTGTTTTTTTTTTTTTTCCTTTTGTAATATACTCTATCTTTTGTAAAACCTGATTACTTTAACAATACAGCTTTATTTTCTACAATTTAAGTGTTCATCAGTGAGGCAGATTTGTCTTTGGAAGAAAAAATACTTGAAAGAAAAAAAATTAGCAATGAAGAAGATTGAATTTTAAAAAGCGAAATAAATTGACTAGCCAATGTAAATGGTGCTGTGTCTAAGCTTTCATCTTTTCTTTTTCTGCAGCTGAATTAACCTGTTTATTTTGCTGTGCATCTTACTGGAGAAGATTATTAATAGTTAAAAAGTCCTCATAGTCCTTAAACATGAGCTCCATGATAAAAAGCCTGTTTTCTGCCACAGCCGCATGATTTGAGGGTCAGAGACGGGGTTGTCAATAGACCAATCACAGGAAGTTAGAAATTCACCTGTTAGAGCCCCATATGTTTTTCTGTGCAACTTTAAGTTTCTCTGTGAGCTCAGTTTCAGAGTCATAGTGTGACCTCAGGTAAATTGCTTAACCTCTCTGGACATCATTTGACTCTAAGATCACCTCGCCAAGGTGCTTTTGCATTTCTAAAAAGAATTCTAAATGAATTCTTTGCATACAGAGAATATATAAATCAAACTGAAATATGGGATTCATTCATTCATTAATTATGTTCTTGTTTATAGGCGAAATACATTATCCAACGAAAATACTCTATGACTAAAATAGGCTGTAGTCTGAAGGAATCTTTTTAGAGTTTGGAACTGGAAGGTTTTTGTTGTTGTTGCTGCTGCTGTTGTTGTTGTTTGTTTTTGCAAAGCAGACCAGATACATTTTTATTGTAATGGAATAGAGTGCTTCTCTAAAGGTGGCTAAGAGAAGGCTCTTCTGCTTAAGTTTTGTTACAAAAAAATTTATACCAAAAAACTTAAAAATAAGACAAAGGGATGGCTATGTGTCCTTGCAGTGTCATCGAGGCTCATCCAAGGATTACTTAATTCTTTGGGGGAATATCCTTTTGTTTGGCATATCATTTGCTATTAATTAGGGCTTGAATTCTGTGAGGTTACATGTCCATGCATAGAGTTTTATCTGGTAGAGATGCAAAGATTTCTGTCTACTAGAAAGTATAACTCCTAAGGTTACATTTTTATTGCTTTGTAGAATATCCATCAGTTTTGAATCTAATGCAGTAGTCTTATTCCAAGATACTGTCTTCAATTTCTATACCTGCTCAGTTATCTAAATATTCTTTTTTTCTTTAAGTTTATTTACATTTTGAGAGGCAGGGAGAGAGAGAGAGAGAGAGAGAGAGCATGGGAGAGTCAGAGCCAGAGGGAAAACAAGGATCTGAAGCAGGCTCCAGGATCTGAGCTGGCAGCACAAAGCCTGACACGGGGCTCAAACCCACAAACTGTGAGATGACGACCTGAGCCAAAGTCTGATGCTTAACCAACTGAGCCAGGCGCCCCTATAAATACTCTCTGAACCAGCTTTATCATTCTGCTGATTTCCTCATTAATGAGTTATGTAAATTTCGACACACTTTATATCTTAAAGAGTCACAGTTGTAACATTAAGACATTTTTACTTTGACAGTTCGTTGTTGCATTTGCTACCTTCCTGCTGCCACCACCTGGAAGAGTTAAAGGGCTGCCCGAAGCAGAAAAAGTTCTAGTTGGAAATACTGAGCTCCTAGGTATTTGGATTTTCATCCTTTTCCCTTTTTCATCTGTGTCCTACCCCTACTTCATGGTGTCTGTTGTAATGATTGAATCCAATTACAGGACGGGGATTTGAGGCTTAACCATTTGTGCTTTTGACTATTTTCAAGCAACGTAACATGTACTGATTTGCAGTTGCGCTGAGGAATGAAGTTTGGTTGCAGGCTTTGCAACACTAATGTGCTGGAGTGACTCACAGAGGAAGGAAGGGTCCAGGACAGCCTCTGAGTTTTTACTTGGCAGTCTTGTTCTATGCTCATTAGCATGCACACAAACTCCCCTACAGTGATAAAAACTTAGTTTATTTGTGTAAAATGGGCTATAAAAGAAAATCATCTGTTAGTGTTGCTAATGGTAATAAAGAGAAAGTCAGGAAAGCTAAGAACACAATGATTCTAAGCCACAGAACAGAAGTTTTGGAGGTGTGAAATACATTGAAAATTCACAGCTAATTCAGCAAAGAAAAATGAAAAATCTTTATCTGTCCTAATAATCTAGTTAATTAAAGTAACATATTTATTCTTATTTCGTGGTCAAAACTTAAATAGTATTGATGTTCCAAGGGTTTGAGAGAGGATTGTTTCTTTCAACTTGTGTTCATAATGTCTGAGTTTAAATTTTGGCTTTTCTACTAATTGACTATAGAAACGATACCTACAATCTCTGGGTTGTAAACTCCAGGAGGACATTGTCTATTGATTTATTGAATATGTTACACGAAGTGGTAGGTTTGGGATAGATTAGTAAATGTTGCAAAGATCCCTGTCCTCAAAGAATTTTCATTTTGCATTATAGGAGGGGGAGGTAGGGACAAGGAGAAAATAGTGAATAGGCTATAAAAAGATAAATAAGTGATCAAGTACTTTAGAATATGATTAATGACACAGAAAATAGAAAGAAATGGAACAGAGTGAGGGTTGGCAGGGTGTGTGTGTGTGTGTGTGTGTGTGTGTGTGCAGTTGTGTTGTTGCAGTAATAAATAAGGTGGTGAAGGTAAGCATCTGTGATATAACATTTGAGCAAAGACATGAAAAAGGTGGGGGAGTTAACCAAGCTGGGAGTAACATCTACACAGAAGAAATAACTAAAGTATAGGTGGTCAGATGGGAGGTTGTCCGGCTCACGTTCTAGGAATAGGGAGGGACCAGTGTGGCTGGAGTAGAGCAGTTAAGGGGGAGAGTAGTTAGAGATGCCGTCAGAGAGGTAAGTGATATGGATTGTCAGTCCTATAAGGTCTAGAGAGCCATTGTCTTCTACTCTGTGCCAATAGGGAGACAATTGGGGATTTTGAGCAGAAGAGTGATATCAGAATGTGTTAAAAATATCTCTCTGGCTGCCATGCTGAGACTAACTTCTAAAGGGATGGGGGCAGTGGGAGAACCGTTAAGAGGTTATTGCAGTAGCCATGTGAGAGATGATGGCTTGGATCAGGTGGCAGCAGAAAAAGTGGTGAAAAACATTCAGATTCTAAATATATTTTGAAAGTACAGCCAGCAAGATCTGTGGCTGGATCCGATGTAGGCTGTAAAAGAAAGAGAAAAGTCAAAGAGAATGTCAGGGATTTTTATCTGTTGAATGGGAAGTTGGGAGTGCCATTGAGAGTAGAGCAGGTTTGGTAGTGAGAGCAGGAATTCAGATTCGGGCATGTTGTGTGAAGATGTTTATTTTGGCATCCAAGGACATATAAATCTGGAGTTGGAGTTGGAGATATACATTAGGGAGGTCACCAACATATGAGTGGAATTTAGATCTATGATACTGCTGTGATCACCAAGAGAATCAGTGTAGTTAGAGAAGACAACAGGACTAAGGAATGAGCCCTGGGCCATTGCAGCCTTAAAGGGTTGAAGAGAAGAAAAAGGGCCGACAAAGGAGATTAGGATGAAGAAGCCAGTGATACAGGAGGAAAACAGGAGAATGTGGTGTCCTGGAAGCCAGGTGAAGCAAGTGTGTCAAGAAGGAGGGAATGTTCAACTGTGCCGAATGCTGCTGATAGGGCCAGCAACTGGCTCCTGGATTTGGCAACATGGCGGATATTGTTCACATTGTTAAGGGTAGTTTCGGTGGAGTAGTGAGGCAAAAGTCTGACTGAAATGTTTTTTTTTCCCCAGCTTGCTTATTTATTTATATATATATATATATATATATATATATATATATATATATTTATTTTGTTTTTAAATTTTTTTTTTAACGTTTTATTTATTTTTGAGACAGGGAGAGACAGAGCATGAACAGGGGAGGGTCAGAGAGAGGGAGTCACAGAGTCTGAAACAGGGTCCAGGCTCTGAGCTGTCAGCACAGAGCCCGACGCGGGGCTCGAACTCACGGACTGTGAGATCATGACCTGAGCTGAAGTCGGCCGCTTAACCGACTGAGCCACCCAGGAGCCCCTATATTTATTTATTTATAGCAAGCTGGGGGAGGGGCAGAGGGAGAGAGAAGAGAGAGAATCCCAAGCAGGCTCTGTGCAGTCAACACAGGTAAATTAAGTTATGACAGCATTAAAAGCATTAAGAGCATGGGCGCCTGGGTGGCTCAGTCAGTTAAGTGTCCAACTCTTGATTCCATCAGGTCATGATCTCATGGTTTGTGGGATCAAAGCCCCACGCTGGGCTCTGTGCTGACAGTGTGGAGGCCTGCTTGAAATTCTTTCTCCCTCTTTCTCTGTCCCTCCCCTTCTTGTGTGCATACGCTCTCTCTCTCTCAAAATAAAAAACATAAAAAGAGTACCAAGAGTGTATTTGAGAATGAGTTCATAAATTTAAAATGAGACCATTCAGCATGACTCTGTTTTTCTCCAGTCACATTCAGTTGTTCGGGGGAGACTGGGCATAGGGAAGAAAGTTGGATTTTAACCAAGACCCTGGTCTTTCAAGTAAGTGTGATAACTCTGAAGAGAGGCAAAGGAGTCAAGGGTATATATAAAGAAACAATGATAAAGATTAGTTATTGAATTTAAGCTTGATATGTATGGGGGATGGTCAAATTAAGGAGTGAGGGACAGTGGAATGGTGGTAGATAAATAAATTAATGGTCCCAATTAGTTTAAGAGCTGATCAGGGGATAGAATCATAGAAGAAGTGAGCTGGATGGATTGGAGGTGGTGGTCAGACGGTAGAATACATGAAATTAACATAAAAAAGATTTGCATTTATTGTTGATGATGTGGTCTAGGAATATGACCATGGAATTTAAGTCTGTGGTAGAATGGTTGGCATGGAGAAATTTAAGGAATTGAGGGTGTGGGCATGATAATCTACTTGTGTGTCCATAGCTTCAGGAATTAAGATAAGAGCTGTATTAAAGAGTATGATTATGAGCCAGGAACTAGAATCTAGACAAATGTGGAGGATGGCAGAAGCATCACTGGAGTGTGATATATGATGATGTGAGATCTAAGCTGGCATTTTTAGGGAAGAGGGAAAGAGAAGTTTGAAAGAAATAAGGAGCAAACATGACATCTACCTATCCCTAGGCTTGAAGAACTGAGATCTACAACAGGAAAATCAGTCTTCAACTGGGAGTCTCAGGGGATGTTCTCAGGAGAAAGTCAGGTTTGGGTGAGGGAAAAGAGTAGAGAGTTTTCAGAGAATTGTTCGTGAAAATAAGATGTGGCAACCAGCCCCCAAGATGGTACCCGATGATTCTCACCTTCTGGCAAAGAAGCCTTTTTGAAAGTCTTCTGCCTTATTGAATCTGGCTGAGCTGTGTGACCAATAGGATACTGCAGAAATGATGACGTGTACTTTGGGGGGCAAGGTCATAAAAGGCACTGCAGAGTCTGCTTTGCTCTCTTAGACCACTGGCTCTTGGTGAATCCAGCCACCAGCCATGAGGACACTCAAGCAGTCCTGTGCAGAGATCCTTGTGGAGACGAAGAGAGCCCTCCTTCCAACAACTAGAAGCCACTTGCCAGCATATGAGTGAACCACACTGGAAGAGATCTTTCCTTCCCAGAGCTTCAGATGACTGTAGCTCCAGCTGACAACTGACGGCAGCCTCACAAGAGACTCCAAACTAAAACTGTCTATTCAAGACATGATCTAATATCCAATATGGCAAGACTAATGCTATATAATAAGTGATTTTTTGAAGGCTACTAATTTTTAGAGTTGTTTGCTCTGCAGAAAATCTATTGATAACTAATCAAAGGGGGTTTTTGCAAACGAGGGTCATGGATTTCAGAAGGCATAATGGATGGGTTTCAGGACTGGTGGAAAGAAGGGAGAAGGTGCCAGAATGAAGTACGTAGGGGGCTTGAAGGGGATTAATGTGTGGAGATGAGGAGGAATCTGGGAGGTTTTGTGGCGGCTGACATACTGAGGATAAATGCATAAAAGATGGTTATCAAGATGGTGGTGGTGAGAGCGTGTGTATGGTGGTGAAGAGGAAGAGGTTTCTGGAGATCTGTCTTCACCTTTAATGATGGACATAGAAGTGCCAGAGTGGTCTTCCTCCCAGGGCCAATAGAAAAGTGTTTTGGATGAGAAAATCCTCAGTAACATGTGCAGTATACGAGAGGGGTCAGCACAAGTCGAAGGCAGAGTTAGGAGGTTCAAGAAAATTGTCTTCCTTCTTCCCCCTCCTCTACTGATACAAACTCCAGGCAGGGGTACATTCAGAGGTGTTTCCCCACATAAGTCTCCTTGCTTTTCTTCTCCTTTAGGTCCTTTAGAAACATTGAGAAGCCAATAGTTTCTACTTGGCAACATATTAAATCATCTGGAAACTTAAAAAAAAAAACAAATAAAAATGAAAAAAAAAAAGTGTCTGGCTTTCCCTCTTCTATGTACTCTAATTGGCTTGGGGTGGGACCAGGCATTGGTCATCTTTTGAAAGTCCCCCAGGTGATTTTGCCGTATAGGGAGGATTGAGAAGCAATGGACAACTTAGAAGTCTTATCTTGCTCAGGGAAATTTGAATGTTAGGAAATCCAAGCTTTAGAGGAAAGGAATGCAGCTCTGACTAGTGCCATTTTGGACATCAACGAGTGAGGAAGTCCTCAGGAATCACACAAACCTGGGTCTTGCATGGCAGTGGGAGAGGAGGTGCTCAAGAAATGTTTGCTGACGGGGTGAATGAATTCACACCAGGTAGATGCCCCTTGCTGTTTGTGTGTAAAGTCCAATCTCTTTCCTTGGAAAAATTGAGCTATGGAGACTTCAGATGATGGGATAGTCTGAGAAGCAAAAGTTCTGTATCACTTGTAGAAGGATGTGTGTGTAGGAGAATGGTTCTGAGTTCATGTGCAGATGAGACATAAATATGTCTTGCATACATATACGACTTTTTCCCCCCAAAGGGTATTGATAATACCATGGTAAATAAAAAACAAAGTTTTCTGGGCACCTGGGTGGCTCAGCTGGTTGAGCGTCAGACTCTTGATTTGGGCTCAGGTCATGATTTCAGGGTTGTGGGATTGAGCCCCATGTTGGGCTCTGCACTGAGCATGAAGCCTGCTTAAGATTCTCTCTCTCTCTCTCTCTCTCTCTCTCTCTCTCTCTCTCTCTCTCTCTCCTCTGCCCCTCTCCTACTCTCTCTCTCTCTAAATTAAAATAAAAAACCCACAAAAAACAAAACATAAAGTCCCCAAAGTTTTCTTCTCAAACATTGATTTCAACAAAGCCTTTTTTTTATTCTGTATTTTCTTGTTTAACAGATAGTGAAATAACAATTATTGTCACATGGGAGGGTTTGTTTTTAAACATTGAAAATCAATCTTTGTATTTAAAAAAGAATGATGTTGTCTCATCCCTCTAGCCTGGAGGGAAGCTGCTTTGGAGGAAAGAAGGACATGCGTGACAGTGAGGGGGAGTTGTGCAGAGGGCCGTTCTGGGTATTCCCAATATATTCCATTTTATTTTGCACTGGAAGAAACTGGAGTTACTATGAGCTCTGAGTGTACAAGTCTGGTGTAAAATAAAGCGTCTTCACCCTGGCCTTCGCAGAGGGTGGCCCAACATCATTCTCAGCTTAAATAAACATAAAGGGAGATGGTCCCAGGGACCTGTTTGGGGCCTGTTCTGGGGTAGGTAGCTTATCCATGGCCCCTCAAGCATAACTAGAGCTCTTATTCCTGGCAAAAGAGATGCTATCTCCCTCTGTCATGATAATTAGCAGTCAGAAGAGTTATCCCTTTCTTTATCAGCTCCAAGGAAGAAAGGGTAAATGATAAAGTAGCATCCTTGCCTAAACTGAATGAATGTAATGGCTACATGCTTATCTTTATAGCGACTCATTGCTTCAAGCTGACCTCTGAATAGAGTATGCACAGGCCACTTGTACATTCTCCATCAAATCATTAAGAGGGAAATGACAACGACCAACCACTGTCTCTGACATTTGCTATGTACAAAAAGCATTAGGAAATATAAAGACCAGGTGGTCATGAGACAGCTAGACATATGCAAGACCGAAAGCATCAGCAGTGACATTCAGCTGCTCAGTTATGCCAGAAAATGTTTAGTGCCCTTTCACTGGAGATTTTAATTCTAATGTAGGCTCAAGACAAGAAACGGCCACCATCATAGAAGGGTGGAATGAATATTTGACTTGGAGTCATAAGTCGTGGTTCTGAGTCACTGCTCTGACAGTTAAAACTTGTTCCTCTTGAGCAAGTCATATGATCCCCCAGAGCCTCAATTTCCCCATCTGTAAATAGGGAGCCACAAGAATTTCTGCTCTACTATTTTAGTTAGTTGTATGGTTCAAATGACATAATGGGCATGCTAAAATATTTCATAAAATATAAAACATCATGTAGATATTTGTGATTATGATTGAATTAGTTACCAATGACCAAATTTAGTTCAAAAGAGCGTCGTCCAGATTGTGGCTTCACAACCTTTAAGTTCTAGGTTATAGAGCATCTCATATTCTCATCAGCAGTAAATATTTATTGTAGGGCCCAATAGTATCATGGGACTTTAGGTTAAAGGTAAGTGCAAATACATCCATAAAGAAACAGTGGAGAGGAAAATTGCCAAAACTAATCTGGGGAGAGTCAAGTCTCTGGTATTGAGGTGAAAATTTTGACTTTCTGTTAAGGTTGATGATAAAGGATTTTGAAAAATGGAGGTACTGGAACCCTCAGGAAGCTTGTCACTAGGAGAGAAAAACTGCTCAAACGGTACATGAGCAAGGACCAGCAGGGGCATGATGTGAGAGCCAGCAGGATCTGCCACATGCTGCAAATTGCCACGTGTGTGCATGGAAGTCCCCCGTGCTCTCTGGTAAAGCATGGCATAGATGAGCAAAATTTCCAGGTAAGGTGGGGGAGAGTTAGTGTCTCAGAACGGACGGCTTGCAACCTTTAACGTCTTTAGCACCTTAGCGTTGTTGCCAAAATGCTCACACTAGAGATGACTAGCACCTGTTTTCCCTGCTCCGTACATGAGGTCTTTTTGGTTCCCTGTTTATTAATGTTTATCTTTTGGTTTTCAGCATGCAGACAACAACTTCAGACAAGGCTGCCTTTGCCTCTTGGCTTCCTGAATGGCAATCATGAGCATGAAATTCCATATTCCAATGCTCGGTTCAGGCCTTCAAGACGCACAGCAATTTCTGTTCGTGGCCACAATCACATACCCTGTGCACCTGGGAAGGGAGATCATACAGAGAGATTTATGGCGAGTCAACAATAAATATGTAATTCTCAGCCTTTGGACAGCCAAAACAAGAAGGAAACTTAATGGATATATCACACTCATCTAGCTTTGGAACACTGAGTGACCTCTGTGTACCTAAACCTTCTTCAGCTTTGATCTCCCTTCATTCGTCACCACCTCCTCTAGTCTCCTAATACACCTTGTCTGGGACTGTTTATTTAGCTGAGCCTACTTTTGCCTTTTCTTCCTTCCAATGCTAACTCCAATCTTTTGCCCAATACAACTGCCTTCTTGATGAACAATTCTGGAAAGTAGTGGGTAAAACTTGAAGGAAGCACAATATTGTCTTTGTGTTTCAAGGGTAAACAGGGCACATGCAAAGAACAAAATAATAGAAGCATGATTTTTTTTCTACCTGTGCTAAGTAGAGTGAAAATAGGCCCACCTCATCAACTATTTATTTTTCCCAGTAAAAATACATATGGCCTGACCATATTTCTCCATTTTTCCTAGGATTAGTACAGGATTCTAAATTATAGTGAAAGATTGAAGGAAATAATCGTTGGAAGGACTAAAGTCAGCTGGATAGAAGGAATTTAGGGAGGTGCAGGAATTAGGACTGCAATAATATCGAAACTCCGGGAAACTCAGTGTGAGTGTATGTACTCCTTTGGCCACCCATTTGGAAATGACAGGCCATGCTAAAGCTTTTCTAGAAGTTTCTAAAGGAGAGGTCATTCAGCAGACATTTTCATAATGATTCAGAAGACCTTCAACTTCCAGAGGAATAAAACTTTACAGTGAACAGAGGGTATTATGCAGACGTATCCCACAGAGGAACGGCTGGACAGATTGGTGTCCATATGAATTCCTTTGGCAAGAGATACAGAAAGTTCTGGATTTGTGAAGTTAAAATCTGGTAACAATGAGCCTAATGAATCAGAGAAAGGCAAAGTTCAGCTGCCTGTGTATGGGATGTGTCCTTTAACATTGAGTTTTACTATTGACTTCTGACACAGCAAAAGTGCAGCTAAGTCAGACTACGGTTAATTCTATCAAAATTCTCTGGCGGGTAAGATAAACCAAAAGATTCATAGTGTCCTTTTTAAAATTTTTATTCTTTCTCTCTGTCTCTCTTGGGTTTATTTGAGTTTACGTAATTCCTTAATGCCAGAATGAACTAATTTTATAGTCTGATAACATTTTTAATATGCAACATTAATTTTTAGAATTTGTACCTTATTACCAGATTTTTAATTTAATTTAACTTAATTTAGTTTAATTTTTTTTTTTTTTTTTTTACACAAAACAGATGATACACAGGGGTATAATAAACTTGGTTGTGTAGGAGTTTACTTAGGACAAAATGAGTCATTCACACCAGTGAAACGGAGTTCCTGCTGCCCCTTTAGTCCCTAACTCCAGTGAAATTAAAAAGTAAAAAAGAATCTGTGCTAACATTTCTTCAGTCATTTAATGTTTTATAATGAACATTGACAGCTTTTAAAGGACCTCGATACAGCAGCACACACATTGCTGTTTGTTTCGTCATGGGTTTGGGATTTTTTGTGCAGAATTTTCACGGTTCTCTGGTTCTCTGGTTTTTAAATAGATTGGTGTGACACTGTAAAACATTTCTTGTTAGTGGGGAAAAACTGGCGTCAATAAGTGTCTAGCAAAAATAGGGGTAAAATCGCTCCCAAATGGAGTTCCTCTTAAAGCCTTGGAGACTAAAGGACTATGTTCTGTGTGGTCTTACTGACACCATGAACTTACTGTGTATCTTTCTCTTTTGCCTACTCTCCTTCCTCACACCCCTCACTATCCCTGACATCACACACGCGCTGAAACCCGATTAGATCTAGGTCTTTCTGATTCTGTCAGATTTAAAAGAAACTCACACAATACCTCAGATGGCTTCAGAATCCCTGTGTGCTTTTGCTGAAGTATTTGGAGGAAATGACAACCTGGAATTACGTCACATGGCAAACTTTCCCATTACCCACATGGCTACAGTACTGCCCCATCCCCCCCCCCCCACCCCCAACTCTCTTTTCTCTCTCTTAGTCAGTCAGAACCCCACCTCCTCCTGGGTTTGCCAGCTCCTCTGCCCTCCTTCAGTCTTCCAGATCTATTATTCATTGGTCTGCAGCTCTTTCCTTCTTGGCTCTTTTCCTTTATCGAGTACCCCATGTCAGTATAAGGAAAATCCTGGAAGTGAGCAGCCAGCAAGCCATCTCCTGAAACTGGCAGAAGAAGAAAGGTGCTGAATATATTAATATTTTTAGTTCTGTCACATAGACTCAGACACAGTCAAATACAGATTTAGAACTCAGACTCGGCATAAGAAATATTGGTTGCTACCAACCTTTATTCCATTCCTAACACTGTTTCCTCAACATTGCCTGTTTCACATGTTTTGCTATATGCAGTTCCTTGGCAAAAGTCATGAGAAGTGTTCGGAAGGTAGGGTCCTGGCTGACTCTTCCCAGGGTGAAGTCTTAGCCTGACTCTAGGCTGGGGCCTTAGCACAGAGGGAATCTATTGAATGCAGCTCTACGTAGATGCCTACATCCCAGAGGGCAGTTCCAAACGATGTTGGAAAGGAGTAAGACAATGAGACAGGAAATATGCATGTTTGTGTTCAGAAAGGGAAGACAGGAATTTGTTGATATGAAAGGGAGAGAGCAGAACAAAATTAGAAAGGGTATCACAATTGAAGGGAGGAGCCAGCAGAAATCAAAGGTGCAAGGGAAGAGACAATGAAGATACCCAAGGGGGAAATGGTGGGCAATGGAAGGTGTTAAAATTTCATAACAACATGGTTTTATTCCCTTCAAGGAACTTATCCTATATTATTTTAATGGTTGCTATTTGTGAACATGGCTTCTCTTTTCTTCTAAACTCCTTGAGGGTGGGATCCAGGTTTGGTTTGCCCATGTTGTGGGAAATCTTGGGTGCTTCCAGATATCCAATGCACATCCAGAAGAGCACTGGGTAGTCTTGAATGTCTGTAAGAAGACGAGGGAGCCCAGGCGTTGAGAGAACGGAGGATAAAAGACTTAATCAGCAGTTTGGAAATTATAATGACAAGTCTAACTCTAGTTTTGTGGTCTTGATACTTTCTATTTATTTGAGAATGTACTTAAATATTAAGTGTCATAATCTTGACAATTACTTTATCTCTTATCACACTGACTAAGGCTATTCCTAGCCATATACCATAAGTAAAATAAGATAAGTAAATAAAATAAAACCATTTAAATTACAATAGGAAGCCATGTTCATTGCGGAAAAAATGTGAATAAACTATAATTCCTCTTAGACATATTGACAGCTATAGCTATAGGCATATGTTTATACATTTTGGTACCATGTAGTTACTTGATAAATTATTTTATTTAACAACATAACATGAATATCTTTTCACATCATTAGATTTCAGTGAGATGTCAGAAAATGCGGTTTGAGAGCAAGTTATGTTGGAATAAATCCATACTGTGAATCATTTATTCTGTAACTTGGAAATCAGATGTTTGGAACAAATGGTATCATTAGTGAGAAAAAGACCAAATTCTTCCCAGGAACTTGAATAATCATGAAATATACAGCTCTTCATAATAGAGTTTGGTACAGGAAAAGCCATTTGGATAGCAGGACAAGGATATGATTTCTTTTAATAGCATTTTTGCCATATTCTACAAAGGAACTTAGTCTTGATTAATGAATTAATATTTGTGAAGCATTTCACAATATATTTAATTTTAAAACTATACACTACATCATCCACAAATATCAATTTAGGGCATGGTTTTGCCCTTACTTTTTTTCTACAAAGAAGAAAAAATATGTCCTTCAGGATAAGAAATGTCTAATGTACTTTCTAGTTCTCAGTTTTGAACTCATATGCTACTGAAAAACGGAGATATTCTAGAAAATGATTTAATGTCAGAATTACAATACCTGATTTATTATTCACAGCATAATTTTTTATTAAATACATTTCAATCCTATTATCATTTTTTAAACTACTTAGCTCCAATCAAAATGAAAATGCCCATTTCTTCATCTTTATTCATGCCTTTCACATTCCAGTGCCCTAGAAAGAGGTTTTCTTCATTCGTAAATGAAAAAAATCTGGGTTGCTCATTATATCTGAAAGATAGAAAGGCTAGTGGAAATGCCTGATGAAAAAGCTCTACAACAGCAACCATTTGCTTCATTGTGTTCACTACCCGAGAATAGGATCTGTTATTTTTGTCTTCACCAAAAACCATTTGGTTCCCTTGCCAGTGTCATTTATTCTCCCTTCCTTTTTCTGAGGGTCTAGAGGGGTTAGTCACCTGAGACTTGAGAACATGCTTTCCACCCCCCACCCCCATGCATCATCATTGGGAAAAGTTTCTCTCCAAAAGTAGCACTAGGCTGGTGCTTTAAAAGGGTGCAGTAAGGAAGCAAAAAGATGTTTTCTTTCTAATGGATGCAAATGGAAATGTAGTATATGTAATGGGCCCTGAGAAGAACTAACCGGTTTGTGACATAAAAATGTATTTCCTCCAAAAATCATGCTTCCTGGAACTTTATCGTCAAATAACAGAAGTCTTGGAAATAAACATGAAAGGTCTGCTACTATTTAAAAAGTTGTGGGTTATTACAAAATATATATGCATCCTGAGATAAGACATAGAGATTTCACAAGGACTATCTTTTGACACAGATTTTGTTTTATTTTTTTACTTGGCATAACAGAGAATTCAACACCCTATTTCATAGATGCCATCTGTTTTTGGTTGACCTTAATTTTCTGGATGACTGCTTTTCTTCAAATATTTTAAGTCATGACTAAATTTCATTTAACGAGAAATGTTTAGGTTAGTTTGTGAACAAGAAATCAGATGTTCCTAATCTAAACATATTTTAACAAACTGATTTGTAATTGTGTTAATGCCAAGACAAAGTCCATTTTTTTATGTGGTCTTTTCAAAGCCAACAACATATAAGGCCATATTTATTTTAATTCTACTTCACTCTGACATTTCATAAAATGGTGGCATGACGTTTATAAGAAAGGCAAATTCTGGCTCGTTAATAATGAAAAACTGATTACAAATTTTTTGAATTCAACCTAAAAGTTAGAATTTATGATAAATTAATTCACATTTCATTTAATAGATTTTATTTTTGACAACAATCAGTACTTTCCAAATTGGTCCGATTATAAACATTACTGGGATGTTTGTTAAAAATACAACCTTCCAGCCCTCTTATTCTAATGTAGTGGATCTGGGGCCCACTTTTAATCATATCCCCATGTTGTTATTAGGATTCAGCAGGGGTAGGAAACACTGGACCAGAGCTGGTTCTCAATCCCTGTGACATATTCAGTTATCTAGGGGAGTTTTTAAATACATCAGTGTTTACCCCCCAAGACGCATTAATGAAGACTCTTTGGGGCCTGAGCTTTGGAATACTAAAGTAAAACTTCCATTTCACTAGACATGTAATTCCACACTATACACTGATGGGAAACGGATTACACAATTATGTGAAAGCTTCTCTGTAAACAATAGCTAGAATTCCAAGATAGCTAGAATGTCAGCTCCTTAAGGGTGGGACACATCTATGTCTTGTCACCTCTCTTCCTTTAGCCCCAAGCATGGTGACTTCTACACATATTATGGATGCACAATATCTATTTATTGAGTAAATAATTTGTCGGCTAAAACTGTACTTGTCTTCAAATGATGAGGTCTCGCTAGGAATGAGCTTCAACAAATGGACATAAAATACAGTCCACAAACGGTTAAAATTAATACATGTGGTTGTCGAAAGGGAAGGTAGTTGGTGAAGCCAGGGGAAGACTGATTCCAAGGTATCCAAGGTGAGCCAGAAAGGGCTTTCCCCAAGAAGCCCAGAGTGGGTGCCCATCTCGGTGGCCATTACTGTCTGTTGATCGGTAGCACAGGTAGTAGTCACATTTATGAGCCTCCGTCTCCCCTTCTAGGGATGGTGCAGGTAGCAGGCAGGCTTTGGGGACTAGGAGAGCAGAATCCCCTATCTCCTCTTCTCCCCCATCCATCCTGCACCTGGTCCTTGTCAAAGCACACACTTACTCGAGTGAATTTTGGCCCAGCTCCTCCTGCCCACATCTACTCCCCCTCCTGTTTATCAGCTGCTGCCAGTGTGAGTTTGGCACTCTGAGACTGTCATTTTGTCGTGTGACCATGGTAGCACCTCGTATGGTGCCAACCACATCGTTGCGGCCAATTCTAATACGCAAAGATGATGAAAATAATAGACAAAAGACGATGACCGGGAAAATACCACCCCTTGATAGATGGGGAAAGAAAAGGTTATAATAGAAGACAGTGAGATGGCAGAAGTTTTCAATGTAGTTTTCGTTTCTGCCTTTAATAGAAACGGTCAGATGTGAACACTTGGCTAAAATGAGTCTCAGCTGTGCGGGGAGATTGGCAGGCCAACTAGGACTGGGAAAGAAGTAATTAAAGAGTACCTGGAATGTCTGGGTACGGTTGAATTAGCAGGGCCGGGTGATTGGCAGGGTAATGCAGTGGAAAGAGAATTGGATGAATATTCAGAACACCTGGGTTCTAGGCTCAACTTCCTAATCAAGTGACCTTGGGAAAACAAGGCCTCTGAACCTTGCTCTCCATACCTGTGAAATGGAGATAATATTGCTACCGCATAGGATTGTTCAGAGTACATGAAAAAAATAATGAAGCGCCATTTGGGCCTATGGCATATTCGGCAATTGTAGATGTCATTGCACAGCTGCGACACTTGGCTCTTGAGAAATCTTAAAGGACAAGTCACTGCAAGATCGCAAGCAGAGTATCCATTTCCACTGATACCTGGGAAGCAAGTGGAAAAAAAAAATCATCAAGCAATTAAGTAGCAACGATTTAAAAGAACCAACAGGCTGGGAAACAACCCATATACGTAAGAGGATCAAATGGTACTTCGCCATTTTATTAGCCTCCATAATTGAGGAACAGCCCCCAAAGATAAGGAAATGACAGTGGAATCCTGCAAGATTGTCAAGACAGTAATGTAAGCTGAGTCGCTCACAACTCCTAGTATCATGCTTATTTTTGGTGTATGTGTGATTATCCTTAGTTATTTGGTAATGTACTGTATTGTATGCCCTTATTAAAAAATGATAATGGATTTCATATAAGGTTGAATCAATTCACCAAGATTTCTTGAGTTGATTTGAGTATACCATGGAATCTGAAACAGTTGGTATTCTCTGCATTGTCAAAAGCAAAGGAAATCAAGCCATTTGAAATGAATTTCTTATAATGGATGGAATTGGAATAATTCTGTCCTTGTTTTACAAAATGCAAGGTATGGGCGAAAGAGAAGAAATCTCCCATGTCTAGTGATTATGTATAGAGCCGGGTGCCCCAAGAGCACTATTTCTCCGAAAGGTTGCCTGCTAATCACCAATAGCAGAATTATCTGAAGAACTTGTTAAAAATGCAACCCCCAAGTCCCCTTGCAGACTTACTGAATGGGAAGCTTCTGGGTGGAGCTTAGAATGTGGTTTTAGCAAACACCCTGGAGATTCCTATGCTTACTGAAGTTTGAGATCTGCAGAGAAGAGTGATATTATTCAATACCTAATAAACTTTCTTACTGTGAATATGGCTCAAAGAATTGGAAATGCCATTAAATACCCAGATGAGTCTAAATATGAAGGGATGGTTATTATTCTGGAAAATTAAAATATGAATTAATAATTTTGAAAAATTTGGAAGTGAGTCATTCAAACACAATAAATTTCAATGATGTAAGTAAGGAGATGTATTTGGAAACCAAACAATGGTGTAATAATAGCCATCTCCTTACATTGGGACTTTCCACATGGCCTCCTCAGAGGATCTTCAGTCCTTCCTAGATTTTCCTTTTCCTCCAGGAAAAGAGTACTGTTATCAGGTTAATGAACCAAATAGCTATACTCCCTAGGGCTCAGTCATTCCCATCCTAGGTCACACGTTAGATAACCGTGGAACCATTCTCAAAAATACCAATGCCCAGACCCCATTTCCAGTTAAATAAGAAGTTTTACATGTGGGGCCCAGGCACTGATATTTTTAAAATACCTCCACGTCATTCTAGGTTTGTGAACGAGGATTGAGAACCACTGTGCAGGTAAATGCAGGTGGGTACAGAAGATGGGAGGAGAGAAACATTAACACGCTTTCTTACTCAGTTACACTTGTGTACAAAAATAGAAATTTTAAATGTCTAAGCAAGTACATCTGAATGAATAATGTTACTAATCACATTCAGTGTCCAAACTGATTTGGAAATATTTGAAATATTTCTTTGAAATATTCTTACATCCGAACCCTTCTTCTTCAGCTTCATTATCCTTGCCGTATTTCAGGTTTTCATCTTGCACGGGTACAATTTCAGAAGTCCTGAAACTGACCTTTCCGCTTGTTTTGATTATTTGGTTTGTCTGAAGCCTAGGATGGGAGGATGCTTCCCTGGGGGTCAATTCATCCTCCGGAGAGAGGTTTTGTAGATCTGTCAGGAGAGTTCCATAGGCACAACAGATCAGTTACTAATTTTATCTTCTTTATGTTTGAGGGTGGAAACAGGTACCTGAATAAAGAGTTGGCAGGTCATATTGGAAAGGTTTGTGATGCCTAGTTTTGTCCTAACTATGTCTGCAGCAACGTTAGCCTGGTTTCTTCATTATCGAATGGTTGACTGATTGATTATCTGTTCACTCAACAAATTTATATGAAACACCTGAGAAGTTCCTGGCATTTTTACTGGGCGCTGAGTAGAACGCATCATGATAAAACGCCTAATCCTCGTTTCGTGAGCAGTTCATTGTTACTTTTGCTCTCCTTTTGTTGCCCCATTGTTCTTCCCGCCTTTCTTTCCATCTCCCATGTAAACCTGCCTCCAACATTTGTTGAGCCTTTGGTAAGAGTGCAAATGGGGTGTCTATCTACTATGTGTCTATGAGTATTTAAAAACCATAAAACAAAGCCTACAAACTGTTAAAGCAGTTTTTGTCCTCAGACAAATGTACTCTATACTGGTAAAGAAGTACTCCACTTTAGAATTCCAAGGAGTTTTTCTGAGGAGTTTTGGGCTAACATATGGTGTTCTGGGAGGGTCTACTCCTGGTACCCTGAACCTGGTTCCCTCCTTTTCTTTCCCCACCTCTGGCTCCTCTGGCTCTTGGAGGGGCCTCACATACCTGCAGGTTATGGAATTTGCAGGTCCAAACTCTGCCCAAGTCCATCCCCTTACTCCTGCCAGTCAGCTGCTTCTTGGCCACCCCGGAAGTGTGTATACCGTTTTGGTTAGCCCTGGGGATGGGGGCCCTGGGGGGGAGGTGTAGGTAGGCACAGGAAGTGGCTTAGGGCGATTTGGACAGGGAATTTTAAGGTCTTCCACTCCCAAAGCATGGCCAGGGTAGAGGATGGGTACAGATTTCTGTGGGGCACGTCCCCTCTGTCCCCAAGAGAAGGGATACGGCTAGAGGGGTGCCAGAGTGAGGACCCCTCTGAACTGTGTATCCTCTAAAGTTGGGGCCCCTCTTACCTGAGTCTGAGGGTCATTCCACTTTTACTTTGCTGCTTATTTTGCTAAGTTGGCATTTATTGTTCACCCCATTAAGTAAAGGCATACTGTGTAGATACGTGTGTTATACAGGAAAGGAGAAATGGGGAAAGATAAAGAAAGCTTGTTCTTTTTCCTCTTCTGTCCCACTTAGTTTCTCCATTAGACACTCTGCACATCTCTTGGGCCCCCTTGAAGGTGTCCATATCCAATCTTTGCCAGGCAGAGGGAAGGAGGGACAACTAATTTCCTGTCTGTCCTGGTGCTTTAGGACCACAACTGACCAGGACCTGCTAGTGTAGGCTGGGACAGAACAGGCTGAGTGGATTGAAATTACAGCACATTGCACATATGACATGTAAATAGGCTTTATGTTTGACATATAAATCCTAATTGGCGGGATCTTTTGCATCCATTTCAGATTATGCCTTAATAAACGCAAATAAATTCATCTGTGTCAAAATCTAATTTTATTTTACTCTTTCCTTTATGATGAGTAAAGGGAGTTCAGAGACAGCTTCAATACTTGACTTCTGGGCCCAATAATAAATATGCAAATGCATGCTAAAATAGAAATCCAATTTGAAATAATTCAAGTGAAATTACATAGAAAAGGTTAGCTTAAATGGGTGCTTTCTACCTGTCTCTTTTTATTTGGTGCTGTGTAGAGAGTAGAGAATCAAAGCCAAAGACTGTAAATCAAAACACTCTGAACACGCACTTTTGGAACACCTTGGGCTTTCACTGGACTCTTGGGACAGCTGTTAGGGTTATGTTGTGTTCGTCTAGGAAGAAGGATATCTGGTAGTAAACCCCTCTAGGTACACCTGAAATAGGGAGAGATAATGGAGGGAAATACTAGTAAGTACTCCATATAGACAGGTACTTTAAGGAAAGGCAGTTGGCAGTGAAAATCCTTGAAAAATACGCTGTGGGCTTTTGAGGGAGAAAAAGCATGAAAGGAAGTGGCCTTTCAGAAACCAAATCTTAGGCTAAATTGTATAGGAGATTCCCTCCCTGGGACTGTGTGCCTTGATGGCTTAATGTGTATAATTGTACAGGGAAAAAACTTTCTGGGTATTTGTTGCTGAATAATTTAGCTTAATCCTGCTGATTGAATAGTATCTAAACCAACACCAAATTGGCTTTAAATTGTTTCCATATTAAGACCAATGAGAATAATTTTTAAGTTTATTGTGGTTTCCTTTAAGTACATTTCAGCTCTTTCCATAAAAATGGCTCATTTGGCAATTGAATAAGGTAATTTGATTAAAATGACTAACATTCAAATAGTCAAGATGGTAAGAAAAAAACTATGAGATTTATAAAAAGCCTACTTGTACAGTCCAATTTTTAGAAATCATTAGCGAATGTTCTGATGATCAAACAATAAATACGTAAGTGGATTAATGAAACATAAATGCAAACTCATCTAAATTTAATTTACTTTAAATAAAATCCACGTATATGTTTGAATATTGAATTTTAATGATGTATATATTTTAGGGAGAAGGCAGGAGTTTGAGAGTAAACACGGTAAATTAATTATAAGTTTCTAAGAAGTTATCCCCAGGTATCCTTTATTCTTTACTTCTGGCTTTTGAGCATTGCATAAAGATAGTACTATAAATCTCTCTCATTCTTTTTTGTTTTCTTTATATGTTTTCTTACTCTGAATGGGCAAAACCACTTGAGAACGTGTGCTTCTCCTGGAGACTATGGATGGGAGAGTCTTGAAGGTAGCCATGGATAATTTGGGTAGCACGAATTTGTGAAGAAGGAAGAGGGGCGCCTGAGTGGCTCAGTCGGTTGAGGGCCTACCTTGGGCTCAGGTCATGACCTCACGGTTCATGGGTTCGAGCCCTGCATCGGGCTCTGTGCTGACAGCTCAGAGCCTGGAGCCTGCTTCGGCATTCTGTGCCTCCCTCTCTCTGCCCCTCTCTCACTCACGCTTTGTCTCTGTCTCTCAAAAATGAATAAATGTTAAAAAGAGAGAGAGAGAGAGAAGGAAGAGAACTGTCCATTTCCCCTTTTATTCACCACCTCAAAGATCCAACTTTTCAATTTCTATTTTAATTCATAATTTATAAATGCCTGCTGCTGAGTACGATTTAAGATTACAACAGAGGGCACATTTGCCATAAGACTGTAAACACAGAAGTGGAAAATCAATGAGTGAAAGAGAGAAGAAGGCTACAGAAAACTTGGGTTAATACCCTGGCAATATTCATGCTAGAGCATGAAATCTAGCCATTCTTTTTCAGTTGGGTGAATTTGTGGTTGGAGGGATAGATCTACACTGTGTCAAAAAAATGAACATTTTACTTAAAGCTCTTGGGGGGGGAATCCAACTGAATGGAAATAATTTTTTTTTTTTTTAAGGCAAATGAATGTTTTTGTGTATTTATTTGATTAGCGCTGCTTGTACCCGCCTAAGATTGTATTGTACCTGGGGGGACAATTCGTGAATTTCTCAAAAGGGATATGGTTGGCCTGGGAATGAGAAAGTTATCTTCACAGGCACTTTCTCTCTGGTTAGAAGACCCACTAAAAATTCAAGCGATTAAGAAGTTCCTTGATGTTTCATGAGATCAGCAAGGAGCTGGTAACAACAGTGCAGCACTTCCTAAATTCACCCGAATGCTGGAATAGCCAAGGAATGTAAATATCATCTCCTACCCCTCCAATTCTGATCTGACTGTCGTGTACTGGGTCTAGGAGGAGAATGCAAATTACGTTCATATTTATTAAAATTCCCTCAAAATTTACATTTTATCTCATGGCATACCTGTGATCTCTTGATTTTAATAGGATGTTTTAATTTGACATTTAGTCCTATTCCGTCCTATTTAGAGGCACCATGCCTACCTCGGGGCTCCTCATATCTACAGTATCACCTTCAGTTCTCCTGAGGGTATTCATACCATGACTGGAGAATCATTGTTGTGAAGGGTAGCTCCATCAAACTGTGATAATTTTGTAAAATACCATTCTTAACCCTGGGGATGATTTTATCCCAGAAAATAAGTTTGTAGAAGTACTTGGTGGTGTTGGAGACACAAGGAGTCATCTTTTTCAACACTTGTCACCACAGCTCTTCTGGTCACGTCATTTTTTCTGCTCTAGTCTCAAAATTTTACAATTACTCAACTACAACTTTATGACTGCTTCAGGGAGAGAGAAATCCAGAAATTGACCTTGTTTTACCATCTTTTTCATTTTTTTCCCTTCAACAGCAATAACAAAAAAAAATTATTGACTTACTTGTATTTCTAGGGCACACTCCTAGGTAAACAAAAAGTACAGGCATAACTCCTGCTCTTAACCCACATAATAAAGGAAAGAAAATCGATCCTATACGTGGGGAGATAATTAATTATAAAAGGTAACAAAACATGAATATATATTATGTAATTAATTATTGAAGTCAATGAACGCATACTAGGCTCCTATTCTTGGTCAGGCATCAGGCAAAGCCGTGGGGCAGGTACAAAGCAAAGTAAGACGTTCTTACACATATACTGTCTCTATATATACTCTCTATATACTCTGTATACTCTAGTGCAAAGTAATTAACATTGCAGTTGAAGGTACGTGGACCTTGCCATGGAAGCAGAAGGGGGAGTGACTAGCTCTTCGGGAGATTTTGTGGAAGCAAGAAGATTTTCCCCGTTTTACTAAGTTCATCTGTTCTATTTTTGGCATCACTCACAGGAATCATCCTTTCACCAATTTCTTGGGATTTTTGTCGTCTCTTTGGATCACTTTTACCTTTTTGCCTTACTAGCTCTTAGGACTGGACCACGGGACAGGAGTGGTGCCAGGGCAAATGCATGGACTTCCAACTCTGTTCTCCGATCTCCAGTGCTGCCAGATCCCACATAAGCTCCCTCTTCTATTCTCAGTAGCAGCTGATACCAACTTTTACTACTCTTCTCAACCCAGCCTCAGCTCCTCTGCCAGCAGATAACTTTCTTTGCCTCCAAAGAAAATTTAGAAACCATTCGTATGCAAGACCATCAATTTCTGGTTGTTTTAATGTCTTTGTTTATTTGTCACCTCTATAAGGGTTGCCCTATGTAGAATCCCTTTCCACTCCCTCCGCAGAAATACTTTATTCCCCTTACCTGTGCATGCTCGATAAATACTTGTGGAATGAATGCTACGTTCCTACACCTTTTTAACATCCTTCTCTCCTATCTGATAAAAAAGAGGTCCTTGTTCCTGCTAGGATGTTCCTCTTACCTCCATTCCAATTCCTCTCCTCTCCACTTCTTCAGGAACCTAGATTTCCCATTTTCCAGTCTTTACATCTAACTCTTTTCTATCAGCACATACATATTTTTTAGCGTCTCATTAAAAAACTATCATCCTCTTTATCCAAGATCTTGGATAGCCAGCCTACAACTAAATTTCTTGAAAGGAGATCCTGTACTTACTGTGTGGCCTGCTTCACTGGCCATTCACCCCTTGATTTTAATCTTACTTCACTGTCTTATGGTCAGAAGAAATCATTTTCAGGGGCACCTTGGTGGCTCAGTCGGTTGGGGGTCTGACTTCGGCTAGGGTCATGATCTCATAGTTCACAAGTTGGAGCCTCACATCGGGCTCTTTGCTAACAGCTCAGAGCCCGGAGCCAGCTTTGGATTCTGTCTGTCTCTCTCGCTCTCTCTCTCTCACTCTCTCCCCCTCCCCCACTCATGATCTGTCTCTCTCTCACTCTCTCTCTCTCTCAGAAATAAACATTAAAAAAAATTTGAAAAAAGAGGAAATAGTTTTCATGAGAATGATCAATGGCCTCCTCCTATTTCTGACCCTCTTTGGGGTCCTGTATCATGGGCACTCCCTCCATCATGCATTCTATTGCATGATCAAGGACTTTGTTGTTCACTTACCAACTGGATTTTTTATTTCACACATCCATTTTTTTGTCATTTATTCCAGAAACACCTATTGAATATTAACACGTACAGAAACTGTTATAACTCCTGAGAATTTACTGGTAAAATGACACAATGTTTGTATCAAATGGGGCTTATAGCCTTGTGGAAGAAGCAAACATTAAACAAAGAAGAAAAACGTCAATTGTAAAACTCAGACTGCTATCATGATTTTGCAGAAGACATACAGTGCTCTAGGAGCATTTTATAGGAGAATCAGGCCTTTCCACAGACTTGAAGAAGATGTCCCTGAGAAAGGGACGTGGGGGCTGAGACATAAAACAGAGCAGGGCTTAGCTGGTCAAAGATAAGTGCATGACCGGAGGAAATATGATGTGTAAAGTCCTGAGTTTGGAAAGAGCATGGGAAGTTTGAGCAACCGAGAGAAAGCTGATGTGGCTGGAGCCCAAGGACATAAGGGATGAGTGACAGATCAGGGGTCACATTACATGGTAACTTTTAGAAGAGGTTAGGGACGTGGGTTTCTAATACCAAGAATTTGTGTCTTTAGGATGGAGGTGGTTGTTGTTTTTCATGGCTTTACCCTTAGTCACTAGTTTAGAGCAAGAATCATCATAGGCGCTTATTCAATGTTTGTTTAAAAATTTTTTTTAATGTTTTATTTATTTTTGAGAGACAGACCGAATACAAGTGGGGGAGAGGCAGAGAAAGAGGGAGACACAGAATCGGAAGCTTGCTCTAGGCTCTGAGCTTAGGGAAACACGGAGGTATGAAATGAACATATTTTGCTTTAGATAGGGCAAGGGGTTCGGAGCAATTGAATGGGGGGTGGGACAGGGCAAGAAAGAAGTTAGAGGGGATGAGGGGACACGACACGGGAAGGAGAGAAGAAAGGGTGGAAGGTGACACCACCGAGGATCAGAACAGTGAGGAAAATCATGTAGAATTGTAGCAGTTTGGAGGTTTGATGAGGATTTTGTTTGAAAGGACAGTTAGATCTTAGACAAGCAGAGGGATATGGGAAAGCATTCTCGACATGGGAAATGAAATGAGTTATGGCTCAGAGGCCAGAATGTACTGGAATTCTTCCTTTTCTAGTAAAAGCTGTGTCCCTCTTTAACCTCTGTACATGTTTCAGCATTTTTTTCTGGTTCATTTCCCATAATGAACTGTGTGAAAAAAAATAGTCTTTACCAAAAATGTGTCAAAATCCTAAAAAAAAAAAAATCCTAAGGAGAATATTTTACTTTTATTAGGTGTTTTGTGTGATTGAAAGGGACTTAGGAAAAATGGGGAAAATGACCATTTTTGTCCATAAATGTAGACTAGCTAATACATTTTAGGCTGCATGGTATTTTGTTTATTAAGCTCACTATCAGCCTCTTTTGTTGCCAGCTGAAGTACAGTAATATGGTTTTGCTCCAAATTTTACACTTTGCCAAAGGTCTGTTTCTCAGCTGCATTTTGGGAACAGCTGTCAGCCCCAAGCAATCTGATTGCTTTTCATGAATGATAAATCACTTCCCTGTACACTGATTTGTTTAGGTACAATAGGAAGAGACATCTTTCCACCTAGTATGTTAGCAGAAGAATTGTTAGAGTGAGGATGGTGGGGGAGAAGCCTGAAAGTTCTAGTGGGCGTTTCCTTAGTACTCAATGTTCAATTAATGTTAATTTCACTTGGGATGAATACTGGAAAGAAATTCTCTTCATTAGCGGTACTGAAGGCAGCAGGAAAAAAAAAAACCACAGTGGTCCTTCCTCTATTAGAAGCCATTATCAATTACCACTGGGTCATCTGCTTGAAAAGAAAAAGAAAGGATTCTCCAGGGTCATACTTCCTTTTGTTTAAAAAATTGCCCATACCAGTTGTTAAGGGTTAAAGGGGTGTTAGAAGTTCTGAAGAGAAAGCTCAAGTTTCATTAAAGTATCCAATTAGTGGGACTCAACAGTCCATGAAAATATTTATCATCTTCCCAGCTCAGCTAAGACCTTATCTGTTCCAATTTTCCTCGCACAGAATCACAGAAATCTACATTTGCTGCTTCACTTTCCAGGGCAACAGGCGAAAGTCTGAAGGGAGGCTAACTGGGAGGGATCTCATTTTTCATGTATTATGTTTACTGCTTGAATTTTAGTTTCGGAAAAAAGTTTTGAGGTGGGAGAATCCAGGGCTGTCTTTTGCCTTGAGGTTTGTTCACAATGGTGTTGTCCCTGTGTCCGCCTCTGGGGGTCTACTGTCAACATCCTTCTGTGAGCGACCTGAGCAATCTCCCTGCCTCACTCTTCTTATTGAATATAAAAAAAAGTAATCCGTAAATCACAGAGGTTCACTGAGAAGAGTAAGTGGCCTGCAATGCCATCACAGTATGATTTTGGCCCCCGGTGTGTAAAAGTACCTCCCTTCGCTGTAAACACAGATGGCCTTGCCATGCACCCCGGGCCTTGGTTCTGTGTGTCCCTCTTCTGGGTGCCCCCAACCTCTTTGCTCAGGGGATGGCGATTTCAGTCTAGCTGACTTGCTACAATCAGACAAAGCTGAAAACCTGTGGACATCGTTCTTCAGCTGGATGTCAGCAGGCCAGGCACTTACTGCAGGGATGCTCTTTTATTTTAATAAGTAATTTATTTAATGAGCCGACAATGGCAAAATGTCAAATACGGAAACTTCAAGGATGAACAGCACAATTACAAGGAGCAGGAAGTCTATTGGGCTTGCAGTGCTCGGCGTCCTCAGACGTGACGTTCCTTGAGCCGATTTCAAAATCACTTGGCGACTGATTTGAAAAAGGATCTCTGCCATTAGTCTTGAGAGAAGTAATGTCACCCCACAGTGAGTTTTAGAGTTAGTGATATAAAAATGGCGGGTGCTGGGTGTAGACAGTGTAGGGTAATATGGCGGGTGGTCATATTTTGTGGGAAGAGAAGTAGGAGCCATAGAGCTGGCCCAATGGAACATGCCTCCACTTGCCAAATCACTCATGTGGCAGCATCTGAAGCTTGCGTTGAGGGTGGACAAGGGAGAAGAATGACCCTTTCACTTGTGTTCTGCTGTCAGAAGTGTGTCCTTCCAATAGAGAGCTGTTTATTCTCTCGTGGTAAGTGGAAGGACCTGAATTTGAAGAGGTTTCCGTTCCGTTCCAGATGCTGAATAGGATTTCCCTTAAAATAATAAATACCCCTGTCTAAGGTGTGTATAGGGTGTATTTATTAATTCCCCAATACTGGCACTGGTCAGAGAGTTCAAGTCCTGTAAAAGTGATAAGCCATTTAACCTAAAGGTAGAATATAAAGGTTTATAGTAATTCTACCGCTCCAAATGTAATCTAACAATGATCTATTGAGTACCTACTGGGTACCAGGTGCCGTTTTAGGCACCAGACACGTAGCAATGAACAAAACATCTTTGCTGTCGTAAAGCTAACTTTCCATGAGCTGCTTGACAAGTTAGCCTCAGGTAGCCCTAACTCACCCTTTGAAATGAGTATTCCTTCTAAGAGCCTATCACAAAATGTTACATTTTTTTGCCAAGTGAAAAAAAGGGATATTGTGAACTGTGCTCTGTCTAATGTGTCTGTCTGATGCAATCTTCAGCAATTCCAATTAGTTTCTTCTTCCTATGTTAGAATCGAATTACAACTCATATTGCTTAATTCTTCCCTCTGACTCTGGTGGATTCTGCAATATGCCCGTAATCCTTTATAGGCCCAACTGCAGGGGCGAAGACCCGTTTCTACTCGGAATCTGGGGTCTGTGCTTGAACTTGTTCTGTATCGCTCCTCTAACTGGCAACCGTGCCTATCTGTGAGGTGCCGATTTGCACATGGTGCTGGCTGGCTTTGTTTCTGAAAGGAATAATGTGCATGGCTGGTCTCCAGTGATGTGTGGGGACTGCCATTTGGGGGCGTATAACACTCTATTTTCCATCCTGCTTAGAATTCTGAGGCTCAATGTCCAACATCTGTCATCGTTCACTTTGGAATTTTAAATTGTCTTTTTTTATGATTATAACAGTAATAATATTTATTATTAAAATAAAGTATAATGAAGAAAATAAAAATATCCTATAATCCTATGACTCTGAGTTAACCATTATCAACCTCCTCTTTTGCATATATTTTGTAACATACGCAGTTTTGTATTCTGTTTTTGTTCTCAGCAGTATATTGTGGGAATATCCGGGATGTTATTGAAAATCTCTTAAGATATCATTTAATGGCTGCATAATCTTTAATTGTGTAGCTTTACCATAATTTATTTAGCCATGCCTTATTGTTGGACACAGTTTCTAATTTATTACTCTTTTACAATATTGTGAGTAATAGACTCATTGTACATTTCAAATACCTACCTGAAGTAAGTTCATAAGAAAAATTTCGAGAAGTAAAGTTACTGGATTAAATGACATGAACATTTTAAGGCTCCTCATACATATCACCTGATTATTGTCTAGAATGACTCAGAAACTGTACTTGCACTCGAATCATGTACCCATGATTTAGAAAAATCTGTCACTGTGTTAGGCAAAAGAAGTATCTCATTATTGTCTTATTTTCCAGTTGTTAGAATTCTAGTGAGATTGAATATGTGTTTCACATGCTTTGTCGCCATTTGTTTTTTTTATTCTGGATATTGTCTCTGCTTCTTTATCTATTTTTCTCTTGATGTGTAATACACTGATAATGGCCTTCCAAGGATGTCCATAATCTAATTTACAAAACGTATGGGTATGTTATCTTACACGGCAAAAGGAATGTTTGATGATATGATTAAATTAATGGCCCTGAGCTGGGCAGATTAGTTTGGATTATCCAGGTAGGAGACAAAGGATTGGAGTCAAAGTAGGCATGGTCATGGAAGAAGAGGTCAGCAAAAAAGAGAAACTTGAAGATATCACATTGCAGGCTTTGAAAGTGGAGGTAGGGGCCATGAGACAAGGAATGCAGGTGGCCTCCAGAAGCTGGAAAAGGCAGAGAAGGGGTTCTCTTCTAGAGCCTCTAGAAAGAATGAGCTCTTAGGACAGCTTGACTTCAGCCCAGTGAAACTGACTTTGGACGTCTGGCCTCCAGAAACGTAAGAAAATAAATTTGGGTTATTTTCAGCTACTAAGTTTGCAGTAGTCTGTTGGAGCAGCAGGGAAGGAATACGTAGTGTGTTCTCATTTTTCTTATTGATATGTAAATTCTCTTTTATACAATAAAGTTCTTAACTTGTCATATATGTTACGAATATTTTTCCCAGGGTGCAGTTTGCTTGTAAATATTTTTATAGTATTTTCTGATAGAGTTTTGTTCTTAACTTTTAAAATATTATTGATGTTACATAGGATAAGCTTTATTTCAGTGGTATACAAATTTTAAAAATTATGCAGTCAAATCTATGTATCTTTTCCTGGGTGATATATTCTATTGCTTTTAAATCAGTTTTATATTCACCAATGTTACCTCCAGCATTTTTATGGTATGTGATTTTTCATTTATCATTCTTCATTAAGTTTTTATATATTTTTCATCCTATTTCAGGGCTATCTTGACTGTTTCATTAATCTGTCAAGTTCTGTGCTATTACCACACCATCTAAATTATTGTAGTTTCATAAAAGTTTTTATATCTAGTAAGCCAAGTACTCATTCATTACTCTTTTTCTTAACATTTTTTTAAAGCTGGTCTCAACATGTCACTTTTCAAGATGACTCTTAGAATCGTTTAGACAAGTTAAAAAATTTCATGGGTGTTTGGATTTGAAGTTTGCAATAAATCTGTAAATTAATTTGGAAAGAACAGCATGCTGCTAATGCCTCCGTAAGCTCTTATCAGGGAAGAACATGCTATTTTTTTAATCTATAAAAATAAAAAAATATATATATGCATATTAATGTTTATTTATATTTGAGAGAGAGAGACAGAGAAAGAGAGTGTGAGCACTGCAGTGGCAGAGAGAGAGGGAGACACAGAATCTGAAGCAGGCTCCAGGCTCTGAGCTGTCAGCACAGAGCCCTACGTGGGTCTTGAATTCACAAACCTGGAGATCATGACCTGAGCTGAAGTTGGAAGCTGAACCGACTGAGCCACCCAGGCGCCTTAAAAATATATATTGGTATACAGTATTATAGATTTATTGATGTAATCTTAGATGTTATTCAATAAGATTAGTTTTAGGCATTTTGTATGTTTTGTTACTATGGGAATTGGAATGTTTTCCCACAGTATTTACTAACTAATTTTAGCTGATGTCTTGGAAAGCTCTCTATTTTTGTATACATATCTTCAGCTTTGCTGAACTTTACTAATTATGACTCTTTCAGTTGATTCTCTTTGGGTTTTTATGTATATAATTGTATCACAGGCAAATGCTGCTGATTTTATCTCCTACATCCTAAAAGTTTACCTTTTTTTGATTTCAAATTTTTGAAGTATTAACTAGAACTTCCAGATCTGTGTCCAGTGTTCACAGTAACATGGTGTGTCTTCATTTTATTCATCTTCTAACCTTAATGTCTCAAGTAGTTCAAATTTAGTGTGGCTCTGGCTATTAGCTTAAGAATGGCCTTCTTTTTCATGATAAGGACCTATTCCCTTTCTTGGTTACAACATGGATTTAAATTTCTGAGTGTTCATTTTTCTAACTGGATCTATTGAACTAATATATTAGATGAGTTGTTTACTGCAGAATAAACTCGATTTGTGTTTCTAGGATATACTATGTTGCTTATTGGACATTCTTTGTATTATACTATAGACTTTAGTTGACTAGATGGTTTGTTGGTTAGGATTATTGGAATCTAAAGTTACAAATGAGACAAGGCTGCGGTTTTAATATGTTCCTCGATCAGATTTTGGCACGGGGGCAGCAGATAGCTTTCCAAAAGTATTGTTGGTGTATTACAGTTTTTTTTTCCTATTTCCTGAAGCATATATTGCATAAGGATTTGAAAGACGTCACCCATAAAACTAACTGCTCTGGATCACTTTGGAGGTAAATTTTTTAAAGTTGTTCCATAATCTTTTATGATTTCCTCTAACCGAGTTTCTTCTACATTAGTCATTTTCAGTAACTTATATTGCTTTTCACAGAATTGTCCTTTCATGGAGATCTCAATGAATTGGGCTTCCAAAGAATGATTTGGATGACCGTGTTCAGTTCTCCCAAGGTGGCGCATAATGTCTACCATTCCAGATGCCAAGGAGAGAAGTGAATTTATTATCGGCATTGGATGCCTTACAGCTTAATTCTTTCCTGGAAACTGGTTGAAAAGGGCTGGAATAGAGTTAACATAACACATTAAAATAACTGTAAGAACCTCCTCATCTGTTTTTACAGTCTATCTCTCCTTCTTATATTTACTTACATGTGGATTAAATCTTTTTAGATTTGTTTTAATTTTTTTCCCCAAAGAGCCAGCTCTTGGATTTTATTTATGATTTTAATATGATTCTGTTTATTAATTTGGTCATATATGCTTTCAGCCTTACTGTTTCCTTTCATCAGATTTTATTAGGTTTCTTTTGTTGGACTCTTCTTAATGATTTGATTTGAGTAGCTAACTCATTTCAAAGGGGATAATAAGAACACTGGAGCTGAATGGCTAAGGTGAAGGATGAGGCAAGGATAGGTAGAGATCTCAGCTCCAAAGGCTGTTATAGTTAGGATAAGGGTGGGCCATCAATGCAAAAACAGAGACTTTATTTTGAATAGCTATCACTGGGTGTTAGTGGCTTGTAGAGCTAGGAAAACGTTATATACTCTGTGGACAGTTTTACTCTACAGTCTGCCCAGAATGCACTGTCTTGTAAAGACAATCTGTGCTGATTAACTCATTCCTTGGTTATAAGATCCTTGTGGAGGGTCCACCATGAATGCTACATGTGGAGCGCTGTCCAAGGGGCAACGCGAAACACACAACAGGAGCTGTGCCACTTTTGAGCATGTCGTTGCAAAAGCAAACTAAGTTTGTAGGTAGCCATTCAAAGGAGAAAGATCATAGTCAGGATCTGGAATACACAGAGAAGACGTTCTGAAATGGCAGAAGGTAAGCTGGGTCTGAAAGGAGGAAAAGGTGAAGGGGTCAGCAATAAACTTCACTAATTTGGAGTGCAGTGTGGAGAGAGCCTAACGGCGATGAGAGTGTAGATTGTGGATAAGTAGAGAATGTGTTGATCATTTCCCCCAGCATGTCAGGCTTATGGAGAACCTTCATAAGGCAGCACAGTTGGTTCCTTAGTGCAGTAAATGATGGGGGAGCCATTGAAGCTTCTTGAAGAAGGAGTGCCTGGTGAAAGCATCCTTTTCACGCGGTCAGGTTGGCAGTAGTATTCAGGCGGGATTGAATCTGAAAATCAGGGAAGAAGTCATAGGTGTTTAGGTATGTGAATTTAGTGACTAACAGAATACCAAATGAAAGGGTGGTCCTGAGAGGTGACAGATGGAAAATCAGAGAAAGACAGGGAAAGACTAAAGACGTCTCTCAGTATTGGTTCTCCAATATTTGAGACAGGATGGTCACACAGGGACCCTATTTGAGAAGTAATGTGATGTATACTGGAATTTTAGACTTCTTGAGTTTGAGGGTATGGCTGGACATCCACTCAGAGAGTGGCTGTGGTTGGCTGGGGTGCAGAGCAGTAGGGGATATAGAGGTTTGGGACCAGAACAATGGACTTGGATGAACCTATGAGGAAGTTAACTGCAGATAGAGAAGAGCAGAGGACAGGGGCCTATGGAGCTCCAGCAGAGTTTTAGAGATGATTGGAGAATAAATTCAAAGCATGTAAGCGACAACGGAGATGGGAAGTGGTATCTGGGAATCGAAGCCAGTAGGTATAAAACGGCACGTTGGATTAGTTGGGCAGCAAAAAGAGAAACATGTGCTGCTTGAAAGGAAAACAGGGTTAATGAACAATAACACGAATGCCGGTAACGATAATGACGGTAATGCTAGGAAAGTTTTTGTTTAGTATAAACATTGGATTATGCTTGAAGGTGTGTAGGGAAAGGCAAAAAGAAGTTATACAGGGAAAGAGGTTTCAGTAGAGGGGCAAATTTTAGGCTTTCTCTGAAAAATATTAACTATACTGACCTATGTACATTCATCAAATTGAACAGAATATGGTTGTTAGGAGAGGTTCAGATCAATTAAACTAGATGGAGCCTACTCTCAGAATGATATGTTCAAGTCAGAATAAAGCGCTATTCATATTAGTTAGCATATAATATCCAAGAGCAAAGGAATTGCCAATTGATGACAAATATGAACCAAGTTCATGCTAAGAAATTGTAGGGTAGTTAAAATCCAGGGTTAATCTGTTCTCAAGAATAACTGGATGGTTTTATCAATGTTGCTGTTTGGCCCTTCAATAAATGGAATCTACGTGTCTTTGAAGTTTATAAATCAAAGTGACTTTGATATGAGCTGCTTTGGAATAATTGAAAAAATACTGGCTTTTTTTCATTTTTCTTTTCTCTTGAGTTGTTACTGAAATTTGCATACTTCTCTCAGAGTAATAAAATTTCATCTAAAGTTCAAGGCAGCCACTTACACTTTGTTAAACTCTTAAGTTTAAGAAAATATTTCTCAGAGTGGTGATATACTTGTGGCTGAAAACTACAAGAAAATAACCGGGTACATAGTGTTTTCTTTCCTTTCCTTCTTTCCCTTTTCTTGTTTTCTTTCTTTCTTTTTTTAAGAGAGAAGGAGTAGAAAACCCTGGAGAAACAAAGTAGAAAAGCATTTTTATTTCTGATCAAAGAGAAAAAGATAAAGATGTACATGTCAAGTGTGATTTAAAAGACCTTGCCCTTGCTTATGCTGAAGAGGAGGGAAGCAGGCGAGGAGCTGGGGGATTGAAGTTAGAAGCAAGGCCAGGGTGCTTGGAAATGGGGTCATCCCGCGGGAGGCCAGCGCAAAGATCAGAGTGTGTGGGGGTGTCTAGATGAAAATGGAGAAGGGCTGGCGAGGAAGAAAGAGATGGGACCTAGGAAAAGTCCGCAGGAGCCCCCTAAACTAGTTTGACTGTGTTCTTTTGTATGAAACCCCCGCCTCTGAAGCCCAAGGCCTCACCTTTAGGGCTGCTAGTCTGTTAAAGGGCTAAAGACCCACCAGGCCGAAGTCAGCGTCTCTCTGCAGTTGCCAAAGAAACATTCTTTCTTCAGGTCGAAATGTAGTTTCTCTAAGACACAGTATTATATTTTTTCTCCAAAAACCTTTCTTATTAAGCTTAAGTTTGCTCTCCCTTCTGGAAAAAGGCCCTACAGAAGAGAATGATATCACTGGGCTCTGTGCATATTCACAGACTCTTCCTATGCTGCTGGAAAGTTGGTCAGAGTAAAACTGGAGACGGGGGAGGGAACCTGAGGTATATGTGCTGCTCCCCTGCTTCTGGGATGTTCTCAAGCGAATCGTGGTGCTGAGATTTGCTGCCCAGGGTGGTTCCGATGGTGTCTTGAGTCAGAAGGGAAAGACGTTTTCTATAGAGAACTTTCTTCGGTGGATTTAGCAAATCCATTATCCTATCAAAAGAGTTTGGTTTGCTTCACATGAACAGGATATTTTGGGAAAAAAAGAACAACCTGGAGAGGAAGGACAGTGAACTTGTTAGGGGTATGGACTCTGGAGCCAGGTTGACTAGATTCACATCCCAGAGCCACTGGTGGCCAGCTAGGTGATCTTGGGCAGGGGCTGAACTTTTCGGTGCCTCATTTCTTCATCCACTAAATGGAGATGATGGTAATGTGACAATATCTATCTAGCGATGTAGCACATGATGATAATACTAAAACAATAATGACAGTAATAATACAAGGTTGTACTGATAAAATTAGTTGGTATATGTAAAGGGCTTAGAACTCCCCTTGGCACATATGAAGTACTTCGTAATTTATCTTTAAAAATTTTCATGCTTTTAAAGATTCTATTTTTCTATTTTATTAAAAAAATTTTTTTTAACCTTTATTTATTATCGAGAGACAGAGAGAGAGAGAGCATGAGCAGGGGAGGGGCCGAGAGACGGGGAGACACAGAATCCGAAGCAGGCTCCAGGCTCTGAGCTGTCAGTACAGAGCCCGATGCCGGGCTTGAACTCAGGGACTGCGAGATCATGACCTGAGCCGAAGTCGAGTGCCCAACCGACGGAGCCACCCAGGCACCCCTAAAGATTTTATTTTTAAGTAATGTCTACACCCGATGTGGGGCTCAAACTCATAACCCCAAGATCAAGAGTCACAGGCTCTACCCACTGAGCCAGCCAGGTGCCCCACTTTGTAATTTAGTTGTTGTTATTAGTAAATGATGAATTCAGTGTTGGAGACTGATCCAATATCTTATGTTTTCTGTAACATGTGGGTTATGGTTTGAGGTCAAAGTTATCTATAAAGTTTCCTTCCTCCCCGATATTTCCCTTGTTTTATAGAAACCAACTCATACTTCTCCTGCTTGAAAATGGCAATAATGTTGTTTACTTACCATCTGGATATTGCGTTCCATATTTTTGTTCTTGTGCCAAGATAAAATGCAGATCTTTGACTACTTCAATATAGCTCAGTTGATTTAGTTCAGTGAATTGCTATTGGCTCCATCCACTGAGACAGCTCTGTGAGTTTTTTCTTTTTTATTTTTTTAAATGACATTTGAATGAGTCATTTGCTAATTTTTTTTTAAAAAGGAATTTCTTTTTTGGAACTAGAACACAAAAGCTTCCTGGCTTCTAAGCACTCAAAATTACAAATAAGGTGACTAAAGTCAGTGATAGAAAAATCTGGAGGGAATTATTTATACTCTCAATCTTCCAAGGAAATGCTGAGGAGGGCCCATTTGCTTGAAAAGGAACTTGGTGATTGGGTTTCTTTTCCATTTCTCATAGTATGTTTCTAGTGGTAGGAATTCACGGATACGTTATCAATTTGTTCAATTTATTTTTTCTAAAACCTGTATTGGGTGTCTACTTCATGGAAGGCAAAACAGTGTCCTAGGTGCCAGGGTGCAAAAATAGATTAAACAGGATTCTGGGCCTTCGGGAGCTCGCCATTTTGTGGAAGGGATAAGACGACATAAGGATAATTCGAATATATGACAATTTCCTAAATGGCATATCAGAAAGAGTCCCACAAAGATTTGGAGGAGAGAAGCAGCAAAGTTAGCACCATTTTCATGAATTAAATAATATTTGAGTTGGATATTGAAGGACAGGTAGAATTTAGACAATAAGAGAAATTGGCAAAGGTAAAATGGAGAGATGGGAAAGAGCAGGAGACATTTTTAGGGAGAAAACATATTATCCAGCACCCCAGGGCTGCTCTAGACCCTGAAGATAAAAGCTGAATGAGCTGATGGGTGGCCAAGCTCAATGGAACATGCACAGCTAGTGGGTAGAAACAGAATGTATCTAAGTAAACGAATGAGGTAATCTAACGGGAGAGATTCTATACAATCAAAATAAAATAATAAAATGACAAGTGACAGTGTTGGGAGGAGAAGTTACTTTCGAGGGGGTCGGGCAGGAAGGCTTCTCTGAAGAGGGGAAATTTGATGTGAGACCAGAATAATGAAAAGCCTTTTGAAGGCCTAGGGAGGCTTGTTTGATGAACACAAAGGCCAGAGTGGCTAAAGAGTCATGACCAGTGGTGAAGAACACTAAGGCTGCTGTGTGGAAAAGGACTGTGGAGTATGGGGGGGTCAGGACGGAAAGGAGAGAAATCTCTGGGAGTTTATTGCAGCAAACAGGCAGCAGATGATGCGGCCTCAGACTGGGGAGGCAGTGGGGAGATGGCGAGCTAATTCTGGAAAGACAGGGAGTCACAGAGTGCAGGGCTTCACATTCTCTCAGTCTGAGAATTTGAAATTTATTCTGGAGGTAACAGAAGAGTGAAATTATTTATGGATTTAGAATTTTCCAGTGGCTATGCTTTGATCTGTTTTTTTTCCTGTGGAAGATACTTTTTTTTTTTTTTTAACACACCTTTGGTAATTGATTAGTACCTTACATAATGAGCACTCTGCGGTACCCTAGTGATTTGACAGATAAGTGCCTCTTAGAAAGTTGTCCACTTTATAACTACCGTGGAATCAGATCTTGGGAACATCTTCAGATACACAGAATAGAGACACAGATTTTTTTTTTTTTTTTTTAGCATAATGAGTCTACATTATACTATTAAGAGTGGTTGATAATAACAAAAGAAAGTTTTGTTGTTCACATAGATGCTCTCGTCTGAGAAGCAGGGATGCCCAAGAAAAAGGTTTATAAGACCACAGGAAATGTAAATAGTGGGGAGCTTTGAGGAACAGGGAAAACTAAAAAGCTTATCTCCACCTAAAAGCGAGCAGTCATTCCTCAACTGCGGCATTGTGGATATTCTGGGTTTCTTTAAGGGAAGAATCTGAAAATTTCCTAATTTTAAAAAGATAGAAATTAATTAAAAGAAATTCCTACACTGCGCAGTCCAAAGTGAAATGTATTTGTAGGTTTGTTTCAGGCTGGGGGTGGGCATACTTTGTAACTTCCTAAGTGAAGTCTCCTCCAAGGCCCATTAAACAGCTCTGCTCTGGCTCATCCACGGTGCAGCTAGAAACAAAACTCAGTACTTTGAAAACTGACACCTGATGGGGAGGAAATAGAGGAAAAAAAGCCTGTGTGTGTGGTGGGAGAGGCTGAACGCGAAGAGGAAGAGGAAGAGTAAAGGGATGCTCAGTGAGGCGGCTGGTGTGGTCTGATGGCAACAGCTGGGAGAAACAAAGAAACATCCTGCGTGCCATCATCGGTACCCCATGAGTGTTTGTGATCATAGGACAGTTAAGACTATTTCCTTTGTAGCTACAGACTGTACCTGCATGTCTTTCCAGACTCTGTAGGGCTTACGGAATCTTGAAGTAACCTAGACCCTTAGCATCTGTGACTTCATTTTCAATAATTATAGATATAAGCTTATTTTCATTCTTAAAATTAGTATCCCATTTAAAGTTTCTTGTTCAGTTAAACTAGCCTTCCCATTAGCCCTCTGGGCCACCCCAATTCTTAGTGACCTTCCCATTAGCTGAGTATACAGTCCTAATTATGGAGCATACCTAGAAATCAATCAGTCTGATGCTCTTTTGTGACCTCTTTGCTTTGTTGTTATATTTGACAACAATGAATTCACTTTTTTCGCATGGATTTATCTTGTCTTCCCAAATACTGAGTAATTTTGAAGGCTGAAGATCTCAGCTTATCTTTCTTATACCCACCAGAGAGTTTAATATGGTACTTTTTTCAATTAGCAATAATCGCGCCTCGGATAAACCTCATTGGCTACGATACTGCCACTGAGCAAAGCTTAATATGGTACTTTTTTATCCAAAAATGTTTCTTATGTACAAGGTAACAAAATAGTGAAGTGAAGAGCAGAAAATCACACTTTAGCCAACCATACTGTCTATATGAGATAAGAAAAACTCCTTTGGTTATTTCATCACCACCGCCCCTCCCCCCCCCCCCCCCCCCCCCGCCAGGTTTGAGAATTGATTTTTTAAAAACGTCATTGATGACTATTTTGTCATTGCACAGGCATGGCTTTTGTGTTATGGAGCCCAAAAGTAACTCTATCCAAAGCAGAAGATGGTAACAGTTCATAAACCTGGAATTTACCCGCGCCATTTAATTAGAACTTTTAATTTGATGAGAACTTTTGTTTTGTTTTGGCCAACCAATATTTAGAATTGGGACCGCTTTGTGGCTCTGTCTACCATGGTTACAGCATCACCATGTGGATCAAGGATCACGAAAGAAAGGCATAGCCAAGGAAATCTGTGATTGCAGAACTCATTAAAGAAAAGGAACATTGTCTTTCCCCACATTATGTTGCTGGCTAAAAAAGAATTGCCTCGCAATCTGGTTAAAGAAGCTATAAAAAACTTTAGTGGGTATTTGCAGCTAAATCTTAATACGACGTGGAAAACAGTGGCGTCGAATTTCAACAAGAGGAAGCAATATATCAAGTACAACCTTGTCAAGGACCCTTGCTAAAGAATTTACTGCCAATTATCAACTATTTGTTGGGGATTATCTATATGTAAGGCTCTGGGTACCTTGGGAGACATAGTGGGAAAAAAAAAAATAAAATCCATGCTTTTAAGGTCTTTCAAATTTAGTGGACAAGAAGTAGTAATGTAACACTTTATTTATTTGTTTGTTTGTTTATTTAAAAGAGAGAGCAGCTGCACGTGAGAGCTGAACAGGGTCAGAGGGAGAGGGAAAGAATCGTGAGCAGGCTCCCTGCCCAGGCGGGGACCCAACTCAGGGCTCCATCCCACAGTTGTGAGATCAGGACGTGAGCCAAAATCAAGAGTTGGACGCTTAACTGACTGAGCCACCCAGGTGCCCTATAATACAACCTATTACGATAGGTGTTTAATGTCACCAGACACACCGTGGGGGAAGGTGAGGGGGTATCAATCTGGCTGAGGGGCTCTGAGAGAGCCCTGAGGAATCGTTTGAATTGGAGGAGAGCTGGCACGATGGATGCCCCCTGGGAAGGACGTGGAGGCAGAAGGCTTCCAGATGGAGAGGACCAAATGAGCGAACATGCAGAGGTAGTGGAGTGTTGTGTGTCTTTAAGGATTAGGCGTTTTCCTGAATGGCTGGAGGAGAGGATTCCTGCCAACAGTGCGTGGGGGACAAACGGGTGGAACTGTGTGTGGGAATTAGCAGTGGAATACAATAAGCCTCTCTCTTAGGATTTGCTTGTGTCCCAGCTAGAAGAGAACTTCTGCTGGTAAGAACCGTGTTTGATTCTTTTTTATCTCTTACTACCAACAAATGCTTAATATTCTTGTTGCTTTTTATAACCTTTGGTATTTACATGAGTGCCTGGAAAACGAGGCCCTTTAGAAATGTTGGATCTGGTGAGCGTGCGTGGTTTTAAAAGCCAAGTGAGAAAGTTTTGGGTTTGGTTCTGTGTGCAGCGAGGAGCCTTCAAAACGTTGTGAAAAAGGAAGTTTGTGATCAGAGCTGTGCTTTCTGAAGATAACATAAGCAACCATATGGAGATCAAATTAGAGAGAGGAAAAGCCCAAGGCAAAGAGATCTGTTAGCAGTTGTCACAAAAACCTAGGTGAGGGAGGCAGAGCCTGGGCTGAGGGGGCAGTGGCCATGGGAGTAGAAGGAGACGAATAAACTCAATTAGATTTGGCCACAGTTTGACGTAGAGAATGCAGAAGATGGACGTGAGGGGCCTGGGGTCACAGTTACCTATCAAACTCAGGGTCCTTAAAAACCTTTCAACAATTTGCTACTTCTGTTTAATCTATCCCTCACTGGTGAAGTCCAGCATAAAATGTTAGCCTTTACAGGCAAAAGCCGGACAAAGCCAACAGCTTGAGATTATCCCCAGATTATCGTGGTTGAAGAAAACTTTCCAGGAGCCTTGAATGCAGGAGCCATTCATAGAGAAGAGGAAGGGCTCCAGAGGATGAGTTAGGGGTTAGTTAACACAGTGACTCCTGTCAGATTTGTCAGGTGAGGGCTAAAAGTGTCAGCTATGCCTCAGACAGTTTGCTTAATGATTTGGAGGGGCCTTCCGTGTGACAAGTTCACACAGCTGGATTTAAAATATTTAAGGCATTTCTTTCAAGCATTTGCCTAGCTGGGGGTTGTGATGAGGAGGAGGACTATGGTGTTCGCTTTTCGGGAATCCTACTTCCTTCTTGACTTGAAAAATGTTGTATGAAATCAATAAAATGTGCGTAACAATACATTGTTTTCCCCGAGTGAGGAAATAATTTGGCTGCTGTCCAACATTGTGCTTATATGAACTGAAAGAAAACATTCACAGCAAGTATGTACTGTAGGTAGTCAGGTTGAGAAGGGCTTCCAACATCATAAATATAAAGAAACCCATGGCTTTACCAAGGATTTCACATTTGTTCACGAAGTGATAAAATTTCAAGAAAGCATCTTCTGACAGCCTTTGAAGATCATGTAGAATAATTTGGTTCCCACAGGTGACTACTGTTTAAAGAAATTGCCACGAGTGTCAACAGCAGAGGCATCAAAACAGTACCGATTACCTATGGACAGTCAGAATCCAGTGATGTCAGAACAGAGGAGGTATGGAATTTATCGCTTACAAGATGGTTAAAAAAAAAAAAAAAAAAAGAAAGATGGATGAAACCATATGTACGAGAAGCATCACGGAGGACTTCTCAAGTGAAATATCCCATAGCAAAGTAGTAGGCATTTTCTAACAGCTAGAGAACAGTGTTTATTCCCTAGTCCTTGGTGTTTGCAACATTAAACCCCAAACAAGGATGAAGCCATTCTTTTTGGACTGAATATTGAGAAGATGATGGAGAAGGAACTGGCATAAGATGGGTGAGAATCAATATTCATTAGATAAAAGAGGTTTCATTATCAGATAAACAACAAGAATTCATCTAAATGACTTTTACTGAACATTTATTTTGTAAAATATTACAATGATACAAAAAAATAAAAAAGGACAAATGTACTTCCCAAGAGTCACTGGTACTGACTCAATCATTATTGATTAGAGGCGGGGTTATTCTTTGGCAAAGTTGGATGGAGTGGGATGGGATGACTTTCAATGCTTTCTGTTTCCTGCTTTCCCCCACCACCCCCTGCTTCTTTCCCCTCTTTTTTTTTTAAGTTTATTTATTTATTTTGAGAGAGGGAAAGAGAGAGAGAGAGGAAGAGAATGAGCGGAGGAGGGGCAGGGAAAGAGAGACAGAGAGACAGAGAGAGAATCCCAAGCAGGCCCCAATGCAGGGCTTGGACTCATGAGCTGTGAGATCATGACCTGAGCTGAAATCAAGAGTTGGACACCCAACCAACTGAGCCACCTAGGTGTCCCTATCTCCTCTTTTGATTTTCTCCTTTCCTTGTTCTGTACCCATTCCGTGTGTTTTTCCAGACCCTTTCTGTCCCAGAGGAAGGTGAGAGGAAAAGCTAATTCACTCCATGACAGTGGTTTTCAACTCTGGCTCAAGTGACTATAATGAGTTTAGGCAGGGTAGGGAGGATGCTCCCAGAGATTCTGACTTCATTTTTCCTGGGTGGAGTCTGGCCATTTATGGCTTTGGTGCAGGCAGGGTTGAGAGCTGAGTGGTCTTCAAACTTTCTCCCTTATACCCTTGAACATAATTTTGAAAAATTCTGTTTCACTTTGCACATTTTAAAGTTGATATCTAAACTGTTTGACATAAGTTTAAACAGTAGCTTCAAATAACATACTTTTGTATATATTACAAACATTGATTATTTTATTTTATTTTTTTTTGTATTTTTAATACTTATTTAGTTTTTGAGACAGAGAGAGACAGTGCATGAACGGGGGAGGGTCAGAGAGAGAGGGAGACACAGAATCTGAAGCAGGCTCCAGGCTCTGAGCTGTCAGCACAGAGCCCGACGCGGGGCTCAAACTCACAGACCGTGAGATCAGGACCTGAGCCGAAGTCGGACACTCAACCGACTGAGCCACCCAGGAGCCCCAAACATTGATTATTTTAAAATAAAGAGAAGAAATTATTCCATGAGTCCAATGAAACCAAAGACTATGGGCTTTGATTCCTATCTACCATTATCCATTTAAGAAACAGATGAACAAGCCCTCTTTTAAAAGTTGGAAATTCTAATTATTTCCTTTGCTTCCTTGAACTCTGACTTCCATTCTATTTCTGTCACAGAAATTTAGGCTTATTGATTATTTCATCATAATTCTCTGCAACAAGAAAATAGTTGTCAACTGAAATTTAACATTTAAAAAATTTCAAAAGGCTTCAAGTTGAAATTATCCCTCCCCACTGCTGAATTACCTTTAAAAGTACTATTAGCATGGAGTTGACATAAATATATTATAAATTTTGATAATTATTAAACTTCAAAGTATGATTTTATCAGCAATGAATTTTTAAATGCAATGTATGGAGCTTTAAAGAAGTCAGTTAGCTTAGTATCCCTTTTTTTTAATGTTTATTTATTTTTGAGAGATAGAACACGAGCAGGGGAGGGGTAGAAAGAGAGGGAGACACAGAATCTGAAGCAGGCCCCAGGCTCCGAGCTGTCGGCACAGAACCTGACACAGGGCTCGAACCCACAGACCGTGCGATCATGACCTGAGCCGAAGTCGGATGCTCAACTGACTGAGCCACCAAGGGACACTTCAGTATCCTTTAATGTATAATGTTTAGTGATAAAAATGAAACAGGGTTCGGCACTAGTAACACCCTATTCGTTAGTTTTATGGATGCAAATGCTGACAAACCTTGTTCACGTGAATAAAGCGATTGCTATTAGGAAGATATTGTTGGGCACCTGGGTGGCTCAGTTGGTTAAGCATCAGACTTTTGATTTCAGCTCAGGTCATGATCTCAATGTTCATGGGTTCAAGCTCTGCATTGGGCTCTGTGCTGATAGCTTGGAGTCTGCCTGGGATTCTCTCTCTCCCTCTCTCTCTCTCTCTCAATATAAACAAATAAACTTAAAAAAAAGAAAGAATGCTGTTATCACAATGTCAATCACTTTTTTTTAACTGCTTCTGAATTGTATGCAAATAGCAAAGTACTCAGCAATTTCTTCTGAGAAACATTAATAAATATCAGTGGAAAACTGATTCTTCCTTCAATATTGTTGGAAACAAAAAAAACTACCTGAGTAACTTGGAAAAGAATTTCTTATTCATTCACTGAATCATTCACTTTCTCAAAACTAACACCAAATAGATCCACTGTTAGATCTCCCCTGAATGCCACCCCAGGAAATGCACCATTGGAATATTTGTGGTGGGTGAGAAGTACATGTTTATTTATTTATTTACTGTAAAGTGAAAAGAAGTAAGAGAAGTGAGAACCCAGAACTGGGTCAACATCTTGACTGCACTTGATCTTGAGCAGATGATTTTTTTTTTTTTAGGAAAGGGAAGAAATGGAAATTGAAGATCTCCAAAAGTCTTTTCTCATTCCCAGTTTATGTATATTTAGTATATTAGTCGTCTCATAAGTATACTTATGTAGTAAGTGAAGACAGTTAAGGAAAAAGGAAAACGTGGTTAATTGGAAGACATGAACTCTTGGAGGTAATAAAGGACTTGTGGATGGGAATGTTTTTTTGACTGGAGTTTCTCAGATCCTATGTCATGGGCAACTACAAATTCCCCCTATTTCCTTTTGACTGGCTTGGTTGATATTTGAAAAAAAGTTTCCATGAGTTTGACTGAAGTAGATTTACTACATCAAATATGTAAACTCTCAGTGCTACTACTTAATCCAAATGTAAGGCAGACAACATATTTAATTCTCAGTGTTATAGCAGTTGCACAAAAAAAGGGAAAAGAAACATGGTAAAGTTAATTTTAATGCATTTTATTAAACCCAATATATCATAATATTATCCTTTCAACATGCTATCAATATAAAAACTGTTAATGAGATTTTTTTTTTTTACATTCTTATTTTTGTTTTAAGCGTTTGAAATCTGGGGTGCCTTTCATACTTACAGGACATCTCAGTTAGCACTAGTCGCATTTCATATACTCAACAGCCACATGTTCCTAGCGGCTACCATACGGGCAGCGTGGCCACAGACGATTGGAAAGTAAACTTGGCACATTGTCTTCTTTATTAAAATTTTTAAAAATGTTTACTTAATTTTGAGAGGGAGATACCGTGTGAATGGGGGAGGGGCAGAGAGCGAGGGAGACACAGAATCCGAAGCAGGCTCCAAGCCATCAGCACAGAGCACAGACACGGGGCTCGAACTCATGGACCGTGAGATCATGACCTGAGCCGGTCAGACGTTTAACCGATTCAGCCACCCAGGCCCCCCTACTTTGCACATTTTCTAATACCGTTTGGTAGATGTAAAGCCAGTTCTTCAAAAGTAGGAAGAGGCACAAAGCCATTAATTTTCATTTTGCTAAATGGCATCCCTTCCCCTATCTTGTACTCCCTATGAAAACTGGCACTTCACTGAAGTTCTAATTAACTGCTGATTTTTGCAGCGTGTATCACTTCTTGGCAAATGCGCACGGTATAGTACTTATCACTCTCCCAAATTACATTTGAAGTAGAGTAATCAAGTCTATTTTTCATTAGAAAACTGATTTCCTCCAGCTTTGTATTAGTTGCATTGGCTCCCTGTAAACTGCAAAAATCAATGATTTTACACGCTTTTCCAGCAACAGGCTCAGTTTGAGTTGAGATCTACCTCCAGTCCCCATTTCCACGAGGACTGGGGCTCTCTTGCTCCTCTTCCTCCTCCTCCCATTTTTTTCTCCACTTTCACTCCTCACCTCTGCCCTCCTCTCCTCCCTTTCGGCCACCACAAGCCCAGTTTTAATTCAGGCCCCGATGTGCCCAGTTTTAATGGATGAAAAGTGGTTGGTGAAGCATCTGATTTTCCTTTGCCAGTGACTGGGGCCGTGGCTGTCAAACCCTAGCATGAATCAAAATCACCTGGAGAACTTGTTCTAACCCAGAATCTCAGGCCCTGACTCTGGAATTTCTGATTTAGCAGGCGTGGCATGGGGCCTGAGAGTTCGTATTTTTTACGTGTCCAGGTGATGCCAATGCTGCTGGTCTGAAGACCACATTTTGAGAAGCAGTTTCCACCGCTTGGAGAAGCAGTGGCATAGCGTGATAGGCGTGTGACCCATTTTGATCAGTAAGCTATAAGGACACCTGGGAAAGCTGGTCCTTCCCGATAAGCAGCCATCAGGTAAAAAAGCATTATTTGTTTCTCTCCCTCCTCCATCTCCTTGCTTTCTCCTTTGGATGCTGTCACGTAAGGTCAAGGTTGTCGGAGCTTGCCATCTGGTGACAAAGGAAAACAGGAAAATTTCAGAGATGCCTTTCCACATTCTGAATTACAAAGCCCCCGAAACACCTACCTCCGTGGTCTTGTGTAAAATAATTTTTAAAGTCTTTATTGCCAAGGGGCGCTTGGGTGGCTCAGCTGGTTAGGCATCTGACTTTTTTTTTTTTCTGTGTTGACTCTATTTTTTATTTATTTTTATTTTTTTATTTTTTTTCAATATATGAAATTTATTGTCAAATTGGTTTCCATACAACCCCCAGTGCTCATCCCAACAGGTGCCCTCCTCAATGCCCATCACCCACCCTCCCCTCCCTCCCACCCCCATCAGCCCTCAGTTTGTTCTGTTTTTAAGAGTCTCTTATGCTTTGGCTCTCTCCCACTCTAACCTCTTTTTTTTTTTTTTCCCTTCCCCTCCCCCATGGGTTTCTGTTAAGTTTCTCAGGATCCACATAAGAGTGAAACCATATGGTATCTGTCTTTCTCTGTATGGCTTATTTCACTTAGCATCACACTCTCCAGTTCCATCCACGTTGCTACAAAGGGCCATATTTCGTTCTTTCTCATTGCCACGTAGTACTCCATTGTGTATATAAACCACAATTTTTTATCCATTCATCAGTTGATGGACATTTAGGCTCTTTCCACAATTTGGCTATTGTTGAGAGTGCTGCTATAAACATTGGGGTACAAGTGCCCCTATGCATCAGCACTCCTGTATCCCTTGGGTAAATTCCTAGTAGTGCTATTGCTGGGTCAAAGGTAGGTCTATTTTTAATTTTCTGAGGAACCTCCCCACACTGCTTTCCAGAGTGGCTGCACCAATTTGCATTCCCACCAACAGTGCGAGAGGGTTCCTGTTTCTCCACATCCTCGCCAGCATCTATAGTCTCCTGATTTGTTCATTTTGGCCTCTCTGACTGGCGTGAGGTGATATCTGAGTGTGGTTTTGATTTGTATTTCCCTGATGAGGAGCGACGTTGAGCATCTTTTCGTGAGGCATCTGACTCTTGATCTTGGCTCAGGTCAGGATCCGGGGGGGTCGGGGTCTTGGGATTAAGCCCTGTGTGGGACTCCACGCTGAGCATGGAGCCTGCTGAAGATTCTCTCTCTCTCCCTCTGCCCCTCTCCCCTGCTCTCTCTCTCTCTCTCTCTCAAATAATAAAAAAAATCTTTATTGTCCAGCCACCCTCTGTCTTGTTTTCTGTTGTTCGCAGTCACAGACACAGTGACTACTCCTCCCAAATCACTATGCCATCAACCGCTTGATTCAACGGTGACAGGGACTTAACAACAATGTCATCACAGAATCATGGCCCTAAAACCATAATGCCTTTCTTGAAACCAGAAGACTTTTTTTGGTAAACACTCCACCTCTGGGTATGGTATCTCAGGGCTAAGGAGTTAGAAGAAGCTATGTAGCCTGTCTCAGTGCATAGCGGGTCGGGGGGGGGGGGGGGGGGGGGGGGGGGGTGGCTCTCAACAAGCTGAAACACGGTATCCAGAGTGCTGTTTCGTGGATTAAAGTTAAAGTAGGGGAGACATCCTAGGCAAACCCGCTGATGATACGCAGCCAGGAAGACTGGAGAATGCGTGGGATGTCCGGGACTTTCTGGTGGGAGGCGAAGATGATTTGTTCCAGGTAGCTTCAGAGGAAAAGAACTGGTACCGATGCGTGGAATTTATAAAAAGGTACATTTGGCTCTCTAAAAGAAGACAAATTTTTCCAACACCTAGAGTATGTGTATAAAGAGACTTTCACTATGCAGGGAAGGCTCTGCGCTACTTAACTGTTCACCGAGAGCCCAAGAAGCCACTTGCGGTCCGGGTGGCTTAGCCTTCAGCGAAACGCTGAAACAAACAAAAAATTCCCCGTAACATATATTGGGTTTAACCATATGAAACTGCAGGTACTCCATCATTTTGGACTTACATAAATGGTTACTTCATATGATTCTGCGTGATCGAAGTAGAGTAATGTGCTGGGGTGGAACCTGAAGTCTATTTCGGGTCACGGGAAGGGCAGCCTTTAAGCCATCGACATCCATCTCCCTGCAGGGAGCGTGGCTTGCGTGAACCGCAAAGTCGTGGTCAGTTCCCGGAACCTGCAAAAGAGGGCTTGATGGAAAGAGTTACTGACCCAAGAATGAGCCCTTGCTCCAGCTAGTCCCGCCCGACGCTGTGTTTGTTTTGTGTTTGTGTTTGTGGGGCTGGGGGAGGTGGCCCCAGCGTTGGAAGTAGGGATGTCCCTCCAGAATGTCCTAGCTTTTCCCCAAGAAGCCGCTGTTTCTTTTGAATCTGTGTCACTTCATGGGGAAATTAGCCCCCGAGGTTCACAATCAGGGAAGCAGCGGCGCTACCTTTTATTGGCTCTATGTTTACTCTTTCAAGTATCTAAAGGACCTTCTGAATTTTAGCATCTGGGGCTATTGTCCTGTTTTACCCACAATGCTTATACTTTTCTCCATTATAATTATTATATACCTTCTTGACCTCTGGCTTTCTGGAACTTTAAGTCCAAAGTTTTTCAAGTTGGCCCCTAAACTGTCACCTTGCTATTTTTAGCTGTCCTTAATGGACACGCAGGTTCTCCCTGTATAGATACCGATCTGTTCCCTTTTCTTCCACCCTCGAGGTGCTACTTCTGTCCGGCTTCAGATCTCAACTTGCTCTAAGAAGCCTTCCGTGACTTCTCCCAGACTAACTTAGGCAGCCCTGCGGTAGGCTCTCAGAGCAATATACACTTCCCAGATCATAGTGTTTTCCTACGATCTGTTATTTAATTTTAATTTGACAAGTAAGCCGGTGGCAATCTTGTATGTGCTGGACACTGTTTTTTTTTTTTTTTTTTTTTTTTTGTTTTGTTTTTTTTTTTTTTTTTTTTTTCAACGTTTTTTATTTATTTTTGGGACAGAGAGAGACAGAGCATGAACGGGGGAGGGGCAGAGAGAGAGGGAGACACAGAATCGGAAACAGGCTCCAGGCTCCGAGCCATCGGCCCAGAGCCTGACGCGGGGCTCGAACTCACAGACCGCGAGATCGTGACCTGGCTGAAGTCGGACGCTTAACCGACTGCGCCACCCAGGCGCCCCTGGACACTGTTTTAAACGCCTTACAGTAGCAACTTATTTGATTTTCACAACAAACCTTTGAGGCAGAACTATGACTGCCCCAGGGCACCGATGAGACAAACGAGACACAATGAGTTAAATCACTTGCTCAGGGTCACAGCTCTTCATTGGGATGGCAGGATTTGAACCCCATGTTCTGGCTCTTGTGTCTATCCTCTTTACCATGGTGATGTGCTGCCTCTCTCTTTATTGTCATTCTTTGTTCGATGGTAATATCACAGCCCCCTCCTCTCTCTGTCTCTTTCTCTCTAGCAATCATGTCTCTCTCACTAACCATTGTAGGCCCCCGCTAGAGTGTAAGCTCCTTGGGAAGGACAGGGACAATGTTTTCTTTGTTTCCTGTTGAATTCTAGTAACTTCCAAGACAGTGCTTAACACTCGATTGGTATTCAGTCCTTGTTTGTCTAATAAATGGACGCATGGATGTTCATTGCAAACATTTAATGAAGGTAACATTTCTAGGAGGAATGAAATAACAACATCTCTTAAGTACAATCAAAAGGTGATTCAGTTATGCTAGAGGAAAAGAGAACTTATCCTGACAAGTGGTATTTTGAAAATTTCAAATGTCTAAAAAAGATTAAAGCTAAAGGGGATTTCAAGGCCGGTATCGGGCAGTTCAATTTGAAGCAAAGCTTCTGCTATTCAAGCCTTCACCACTCCAGCCACAGGAAAAGGCAGACAGTTATGAAAGCTTGCAGGCTGGAAGGAAATTCTAATTCCTTGGAATGCCCTGAAGAAGGAGGGTGAGCTGTAGACTCTTGACTACTTTCCTGTAAGACCCGATAACCCTGAAAAAATATTAAAAAAAAAACACATAACAGAGGGCACGAGCCAGATTAGAGGGCCAAGTTGGAGCTGTGTTATCACAGGTCCTCAAGAAATCAGCAGGGCCAGAAATAAGGCAGGCTGCAGGCAATTACAGATTGTCATTAAAGTTAAAAATATGACCCACAGCGCTGTTGCTGTATAGCTTTAGGCTACTAAAGCTCCATGCTGTTAGTTGTGACATGAGGCATGGGGAAGGACAGTCAAAATTCTGTGCTATTTCTGCATTTGGCTACAAAAATAAAAGTCTGTACATTTCTATACAATTAAAATAAGTCAGCGCAGAAGGTTTTCACGACGTTAAGAAAGAGGAGAAAGGCAGGGAAGATAAGTTAGATCTACTTGAAGAAACGCATTCAAATGACTACTTCATCATTGCTTGGGTTTATGTGGTCGTGGAATCAGTAACAAGGATGAATCTGTCCAACTGGTCCTCTTCAATGGTTTTCAAAGTCAAGAATTGTAGACAGCAGACAATACAGGTATTGTGTCTGATGAATTAAAAAAATGCATGAGGGTTTTGGCCAAGTAAATAACATTTCAAGTAGGTGTTTAATGGGCTGGAAAAATTCACAACAATGAAAAGCCTTAGATGAAAGAAGATTGAATTCTGAATGAGGGCATAAGGATTAAGTGAATGTCAAGATGAACATCCCAGTATGGATCCATTCCTTGTATAACAATTGAACTCCTTACTTCACAGCATGGTAGAGTGTAATTTAACTTAAGAGGGGTAAATGTGCCAAAGAGAAATGATTCAGTAAAGAAGGAAGGATTTTTCATGTCAAGGACAAAGCAATTTGTAATTTGATTTTTAATCTGCAGACAGTAGGTAATATCAAGTCATCAAACAGTCCAAAGAATAGGCTGCTAATTGAAATAGAACGTGGAAACATTAATGAAATTGATTAGAAGTGACAAAGCAGCTGGATTTGTCAGCATTTCAGCAGATGGAATAGCTCTGATTGATGAAATGACAAGGCTCTGAAACAAAACCGAAAATTAAATGTACAGCCAGAGAGTCCTGGCATCAAGAATGTACAATTGCATAAAATTTGAGGAACAGGACGTGAAGGGATCTTGAGAAATACTCCCGAATGGTGTTACAGAATACAATTGTTTGTCACTTGGCTTGAACCTGCCACTTCTGATGACTGCTAGAAGTCTGAGAGTTGCTGTAATAAAATACCTAATGTCATTGTGTGGCATATATTACCTGTGGCGATATCACCGGTACTGGGACTGCTTTAGAATGACCATCTCTCCACTCTTAATTTATAGCTAGAGCTCCAAGGGCTTTGTCACATTATACAAATGCAACAGTTTCCAAACCATGTTCGTCGAAGCACTAGGGACCCCGTGAGATGCTAATAGATATTCTGTGAAAAGCTTCCTTGGGGTCGAATAAGTCTGGAGAGGGCTGTATATAATATGATTCACTCTTCGCCCCAGCACACATCAGCATAGCCAAGGCAAAGTCCTTTAGTCAAGCAAGAATTTCCTGAGGTTCTATTCTATGACTACTGAGATGAATTTTAAGAAACACCTGTAATATCGTAGAGGGACTATCGCTCTTTGGTGCAAAGTTTGGAAAATGTACCCTGGTCTTCCGATAGCATTCATATACCTGGGGCCTTCTCAGTGTCTACCCATTACACTCTGTGAGAGTGACTTAATGCCTGCAAAGAATCTGGCTCACTGTGAAGTATTTTCTCAACCCTTGACGTTTCAAGTGTATTTGCTTGTATTTAGAAAGATGTTGTCTTATTTTTCCCGCTTCTGTTGGTGTGGTTATAGACTCGGTTCCTATAGGTGCCCATAGACTGGCTGCAATTATATTATGCTGAGACTATTTGTCTAGTGAATAGTCTCAATAAGGTCTCAATTTCAGGTAAGGAAAGCAACTGTAGCACCTACTGATGTCAAGTTCTGTGACACACAGGAGCATCTCTTTAAGTTGTACTTAAAACCAAAACCAAAGCCCAAAACAAAACAGAAATCCCCCAAACAACAAGACATCTGATTAGATCAAACATTTCTTCTTTAATTGCCTTACTGTTTTTGTTTGTTTTAATTAAGGCAGCTATCTAAAGGATGCTGTGAATATTTCCCTACGTTCATAGACTAGACGCAATTTCAAATTACCTTCGTTTAAAAAGTAACAATGCATGCGTCCATGACATTGTTTTAACATGAGACAATGAATTAATGTGAACTGCTATGTCGATAGGCCGCAAGATAAAAACCACATGGAGAGAAGAATGGTCAGGAATTAAGGAAGAAGAAGACCACTTTTTCTCACCAGGGAAAAACTGCCTCAAAGGGGGAAAAAGCCCATAAAATGGAGTATAACATTTTTCAGCAAAACGAAACAAAATGAATCAGCCACATATGGTATAACTGGAAGTTATTTATATCTCTTTAAATGATCCATGTACACAGGCCAACCCCGAGAGTCATGTTTTTACAGAATATTTAGCTGAGGGTATGTCTTTGACAACTCTTTATTTGGTCATTTTAATGGCTGTTTACAAACCAAGATTGCACCGGGTGAGTCCCTGAGGATTTCTGTATTCTGTCTGCTTCAGCCTGATGGTAGCCTATCTTCTCTTACATCTTAGCAAACTTGCTCACTGCCCTAGTTTCAGACATTTCGTCTACAAGTGAACATTATGTTTTTGAAATGATAATTTCTGCTGTCCTGATTTTCCAAAGACTTTAATCTCAACAATTAAAATTAAGATTGGGATAGAAGCAATCAGAAGTATACTCTCAAGAAAGAAAATCTCCTGAATGGGGTTTAGTTAATGAAACATTTTCTTTGGTTTTGATTTTCTTACAAGAAGGGAAGAGTTCTTCCCATAATTCCTATAATCAGCGTGGGTCCTGTTTTTTCAAATGTTACTGGGTATAATGTATAGAATGTCAGTGGTATTCTTCATTAGTGTTTTTTATTTATTGAAGAAGTTTTAGTTGCAGAACCAGAAAGAACACCCCATCTTGGGCTGAGATGGGACCACTTTCTGGATAGCCATTTAGAGGGGATAAGAGCACTGAAATTTTGGATAACAATCCTGCTGAGTTGCTTAAATTTGTGTTCACCTAATGTTTGCCTGGGCAGGATAGTAACAAGCATGGTTAGATCCATTTCTTAGTCTGTTTCCTGTTCTTTCTTACAAAGAACAAGAAGGAAAGGGCAAGGAAGGTGGAGAAAGGCAGATATTTTACTATTAGAACGTTAATTTGCATGCTTTTCCAACAGTTAAATTTATAAAGCTGAACTATGATTTATACGATCAAATTCCAAATATTACTTGACTTCACAAAGTGTTGTACATTGCCGTTGCTAAAATGGCAAGAGAAGTGGGCTCAAGTTAGAATCTAATCTAGGATGAGTGATGTTCCGGTGGGCAGGTCTTCACCAGGTTTTCCCGTAAGGCTTGGGGCCCAGAACTGTAGCACGGCATTGGTTACTGCCTTCTGGGTCTGTGGATGTTCATCAGGATCCAGTGACTACAGCGTAAATTTGGGTAGTGCTTCCAAGGTTTGGGGGATGCCCACTGCAGTGGTCTTCTATTGGAGATCGACTCTTGTGAGATGGTTCGTTGTTTTCATCTGTCTTGGGAAATCACATATCCAGACGGCTTTCGTAAATAACAAAATATTTACAAAGATCACAAGAGAATATATGTCTCTACATATACAGTTTTCTAAAACCCAGAATTGAGTAACTTAGAGGACATGTCAGGACAGACTCAGTATGTAGTGTCCTCTCATTTCTCTTGGAAAGTGACAAGCTGTCATTAGAAAGTGAACTGTTCTCTTTTACTGGTTTCTAGGAGTTTGGCTTTTTAGAGAGTTTCTGTATCTAACTAAACTTTTGGTGACATATTCTATTCTCCCTCCCACTTTCACAAGGTAAAATATTACCTTAACTAGGTCAGCTGGCCTGTCCACGAACTGACTCTTACATGCTGAGTCCTTTTATCTTAGGGGTTGATGGGATCCAGGAACCTGGTTCTGAATGGTCTGGAATGATGGAGAATCCTCAGGTATGGCACGCTCACATCCTGGATAGGGGCCTTGTGGAAATCATGGTTGTGTCTCAAGCAAAAGCCTGAGGCGAGATGAAGGAAAACTGCATTTAGGGAATGCTTTTGGAAGGACTTTGTTTCACTCCCTTGTCTCTACAAGTCCTCCTCACTTTCTTTAACCATAAGAACTATGTATTTTCAGATTTGGAAGATTCTTAGAGTAGTTTATCTGATGAACACTCACTGCTTGTGGGAAAATCCCTTCTTTCTGCCTGATGATTGAGTCAGGGACTGTTAATGAGGGAGACATCAAGGGTCCTCCCCCGATTCTTTTCTCTCTTACCTTTTCTTCTTTCATTATTCCCATTGTGAATATATATGATGATATATAAGTATATATGATATATAAATTCCTACGTCTTCCTATACAATTCACATGAAATTCTTTAGAGAATACAATTGTTTAAGGAATTAGAATCCTCTTTGGAATTATGACAATGGGGATAGAAAACGTTGTTATTTGGTAGACTTTTATCAAGAGGAATTGACGAGAGCGGAGACAGATTGGAAACAGGGGAGAAGGAAATAAAAACATCAGAGGCATCTAGCCCCAACCTGGAAGAAAGGCAGGGTACCAGACCGTGCAGGATAGTTTGGGAGATGCAGGATAGTTGGGGAGAAGATGCTAAATTTAGTTTTGGACACGTTGAATTAGGATTGTCAGGGGCAAACAATCCCAGATGTCAGAGGCTCAGGTTCATGAAGCAAATTTGGGAGATGTATTCGTCTCCTCTAGGTGCTGTAAAAAATTACTCCAAACTCAGTGGCATCAAGCAACACAAACTTATTCCCTTACAGCTCTAGAAGCCAGAAGTCTGAAATGGGTCTCACTAGGCCAAAATCAAGTGCTGGCAGACCTGTGGAGGAACAATCTGTTTGCTTGCTTTTTCGAGTTGCTAGATGCTGTCTGCATCCTTTGTGGACCCTTCTACCGTGTTCAAAGCAAGAAGCGCAGCGTCTTCAAATAGTTCTGTTACTCTCCTGTCACCCTCTTTTACTTACAAGGATCCTTGCAAATACATTGCATCCACCCAGAAGATCCACATGCTGGAAAATCCCTTTAGCCACATAAGTGATCTATTCTTGGTTCTGGTGATTAGGACATAGGCATCTTTGGGGGGGGGGGGGGGAGGTGCATTATTATGCCTACCACCTGTGTGTTCACCTAGAGGTAGTAATTCTATTTCTTCTTTTATATTCCCAAGGGAATGTTGGGGGCGGGGGGGGGGGGGGGAGGAAAGAGAGAATGAGACACACCCACACACACCCACGCAGAAAGACAGAGAGAGAGACAGAGAGACAGAGAGAGAGTAAGCCCAGAGGACTGAAAAGTAAGATTTTCTTAGTTTCTATCATCTTGTTTTCCTCTCCCACATTCCCCTTTCTGTTCATTCTCTTCTCAGTATCAGGGCTAATTCCCTTGGAATACCATGCTTTCCTCCCCCTTTTAACCACTCTTGCGTGTCTTCTCAAACAAGACTTGAACTCTGGTGGCATTGCTCACAGAAAACAAAGTGATTTTATTTCGTTTGTTCTCACCTGTGGCCTTGCAAAGCCCTGGGATTTCAAAAAAAAAAAAGCCAAAGGAGAGCTTATTTTCATTTGTTTGGTCTTTGCGGTCTTTAGTCCTGTCTACTCAGCCTGAATTTTACAAAATAGCATCGTAGTTGTACTTCTGCTAAGTGAGCCACATGCAGTTCATCCTTTGCCACCACTTAAATAATGAGGAAATAATTGTGTTTTCAATACCAGGACGAAACTGCTGTGCTATTGACAAAGTCTTAATTGATTTGAAATATGAGAAAGCTCAGGCCCTTCTCTGATATAATTGGCTTAGGCCCTTGGGTGCTCTACCTGGATTTAACTATTGAGAATGCTTACTGAGTGCTGATTTCCCCTCGGGCCCTGTGCTCAGTGCTGCCACACGCTTGATCTGCAAGGCAGCGCGTTGCTGGCTGAGAAGCCACTTAACCCGTGGCAGCAAGGTATGTGGCTTGGGAGTCTACATCCATTCATTCAACTATTGTTTTTTTTTAAATTTTATGTATTTATTTAGGGAGAGCAAATAGGGGGGAAGGGCAGAAAGAGAGAAGAGAGAGAGAGTTCTAAGCAGGCTCCGAGATGTCAGTGCAGAGCCTGATGGGGGGCTGGAACTCACAAACTGCAAGATAATGACCTCAGCAGAAGCTGCACGCTTAACTGACTCAGCCAACCAAGGTGCCCCTGACCACGGATGTTTTTATTCTGAAGTAAACACTGGGGTGCCTGTGGTGTGCTAGACATTATGCTAAACCCAGAGGATGGAACACTGAATAAACCATAGTCCGTAGTAATTAAGGTACCTTTAGTCAGTGGTTGGGGACGGAAGGGGAAAGTCCCGTAAGAAAATAGGCAGCTACATTATACCATGCAGATGAGGTGATGGGGATGGTGTGCCTAGAGTATTATGGGAACACACACAAGAGGTGCTCAATCCAGACACGGGTTCCAGGGAAGGCTTTCTATAGAAAGTAACATCTAAGATGAGTCCTGAAGGACCAGTAAGAATGAATCAGGCAGAGGGAGAGATGGGGAGAAGGCATCAAGATCTTTCTGGGGAGAAGTGCTAGCAGGTACAGAAGAGGAAGCAAGAACAGTGTGGTTGAAATCTTTACTCATTTCCTTCTGTCTGAGTATCCTTGGGAAATTGCTTAACCAGTCCAAGTCTGAATCCCTTCGTCTGTGAAACGAGGCTAATCACGTCTCAGGGAATTGCCCAGGAAATGGTGGAGTTGGGCTGTAACATATTGTCTAGGGATAATCTATTTCTTGGTTTTCACTTTGCCTTTTGTTTTTCGCTAGTGACATTCGTGGAGAGTGATCCTCTCCGCTCTACAAAAGAACTCAAAGCCCAAATAACAAAAATAAAATCCCAATTTAAACATGCTCTAGATTTCTTAGCCTCAATCCAGGGTATTTATTCTGACAGCTCCAATGCAATTTAGATTTAAGTGATTAACAATGATTTTAATTTATCAATCACAGTTGAAGTAGTACTCTTACCCATATGTGTGTGCATATCACACACACACACACACACACACACACACACACACACACACATTTTTTTACTAATACCTTACCATCTATTTTTCAGGACACTTGGTAGAACAGATGAACACATGCCCCCGTGATTTGAAAAAGACCAGTCATGGTCCTAAAAAATAGCGTGTGTTTTCTTTGACTTCCTGTAAGGTATTTTCATGGGAAGTTTTCTTCCAGGGAAATCCTGAGTTTGTTAAACTGGAGGTGCTCTTTCAGATGTTGGTTACAGTTGGGGACAGTGGGCATGAGTATGAAGGAATGAAAACTTGAATTGTTTTAAGTGGGGACAGTTTAATCATGCTGGTTGATGAACGCATCCTGCAACTTAGAACAATTTGTCCTTTCTATGCAAGTCTGCATTATCATCATTTGTCATTGTTCTTGTTATAAATACATTAAGCACTTGGGGATCCTGGGCGATAGTAATATTTCCAGGGCAGGGTGTGTAAAAATTATTTATTGTTCAACAGTTAAATGAGCATCTCAAATTCATAGAAAATGGAGAGGCAGACATAGCATAGTGAGTTATGGGGCGTCAGTGAAGACGTTAAAAACAAAATACCTTTGTTTAAATGTTGGTCCCACTACATAGCCCTGAAAAATTATTAGTCTCTATGCTTCAGTGTTCCCGTCTGGAAAATGGAGGTACAAACGATACTTTCCTCAAAGGATACCTAAAAGAATTAAATGAAACAATTTATTAGAAGTAATTATGTTTTATGTAGTGCTGCATGAAAGATAAATATTATTAGGTACCATTATGAAAGGTTTTTTTTTCAAGTTTAATTTCTGGGGGCCAAGGGCAGACCACCCCAACATGCACGGTCTCAAAGGCATGTAGATTATTTTGAGCTGAAACCAATCAAGGACCAAAAGACTCAGGAAGAAACTTTGACCTTCCCCTCCTAACTGCCTAAAAAGATTAGAAGAAGAAGTGTACCAGGAAGACAGCTATTCAGAGATTACCTTTTACCTAAGAAACTGATCTGCACACCAGGGCACCTTGGTTTTCCAAACATCTCTCCTCACCTGCTTGCTAATGACCTTCTTCCCTTTTGTATCTCGGACTCCTACCCTGCTCCTTAGCTCTGGATGACATATATACACCTCATTTTGCCTGTCTTTGGAATTTCATGTCTGTGTGGATTCCCTGTACATATAAAACTAAGTTTGATGTTCTCTGGTTAATCTGTCTCATGTAAATTTAATTCTTAGTCCGTCTAGAAGAAACTTGGACAGAGGAAATTGTTTTTCTCCGCAACAAACTCATGTTGCAACCACTGCACTAGAGCCGAGAAATAGGAGGGAATCGATGACCCTGGAAATCTTCTCCAGTGACGGAATCCAAGGAAAGCAGTTGGATGTAGGCCAGAGTGGCAAAGGACACGAAACCCAAGATCCCAAGGGTCAGTTTTCGCAGGCCCGCATACCAGCCTACCTGCACAGGTCCTGCACAAACTGTTTGGATAATTATCAAAGTAATGGGACGCCAGTAAATCAGATCAAGGAAGGTCCAAGTCGGAGAGCTAGGATCCTGAATGTTGGCCTCCAACGATTTTTTCAGCTGTTGCCTTTTGAATATGATTTTATCCTAATAAGCTAATTAAATCTAAAAGTGTGAAAGTGAGTCTGAACATGGGCTTATCTTTGACTCTTGCCTTCTTTTTTAAATAAGCACAGTTACTCTCTGTTCCTCTCTCTCTTGAGATATATTTCCCAGCTATAACACTTCAGACTAGATTGCGCAGGCTCCCTCCATTAACACTGCAACGCCTCCCATCGCTGGCGCAGGCCTGATCCGGGCACGCCTGATTAACGGGGACTCACTCCCACACAGGCAACTTGCTAGAAGATCTTCATCCCTCCCTCTGCTCTGCAGAGGGCACTGCTCAATGCCTGTGAGTAGACATGCTTAATTAAGTAAGGGTTCTTACTGTTAATAACATTCTATTTTTGATCCTGAGATGTTCTTAATTCTAATGACAATTCCACTCTTAAAAGGACCTGGACAGCAGGCCAGAAGTGCTCTTTGGTGAATTTATTAAACATTATTTAGGCTGATAACAATCTGTTTTGTAAATCAGGAGAAATTGAACAATTACCCAGATGTCCCCCGAGCAAGGGGTCACATTGGGTCTGAACAGATTGCTGCTTTTTTTTTTTTTTTTTTCCCTTCAGTGCTTCATATTACCTTTCTGCCTTTAAGAGTTTGCTTGGGTGTTAAAGAGAGAATATAAACAATGAATCTATGTGACGATATGCTACATGACCCACATCTAACGCACTCTGGCTTTCCTTGAATAAAGGCTTCATGACAAGCCATTGCAGGAAACACTTCGGGGCTTTATAAGGCTAATTAGAATTTCATTAACTTAATCATAAATTACCTCTGGCTCAGGTCTGCTTGTTACCTCTTCCCTCTCAGTTTGGATTTTGACCCATGGGTTTCCTGTTTAATGTGGCAGCTGCTTAGATCCTATGTGAAAGATAGGCTTGAAATGCATGCAGTCAAGGGGCTATCTTTCTCAGTCTGTTTGAAGTGCACCTGGAAATTGTAAGCTCAGGAGGAAGAGAAAAAGCTCAAATGCCTGCAGAGACGGCAGCTTGAAGTGTTAAATGGGCGACACTCTAAGGGAACATGGCCACATGCTGCCTCTGCACCAAGGGTGCTTTGGTCTTAAAAGAAAAAAAAATCAGATCTCATTTAAAAAGACTGCATGTGGTTTCCTCCCCCGATCTAAGTTTCAAGATTCACTTAGAATGAAAATCAGGCAACAGCAAAAAAATCAAAGTTTAAAATGTCACACATAAACTCATCAGTTTATGGAAATGGAAAAATACTGAGGAAGGTACATCCGGAATGTAATCCAATAGCTCTGAGAGCGATGTGCTGCTCAAAGGCATGAATCCTGTATCACTTAAGACAATCTGCTGGCTGCTCTAAGTCTGACAGTTCATGGCACGTTGTAAATTCACCTGAATCTGATTTATGTGCATGCAAACACCGTAATGAGAAGAATTACTATGACCGTTAGTGGTGGATTCTCTACGAACGGATGCCAAGGTGTTGGCCGATTGTTGGTGCCATGCCAAACTTGTTTCTTCCTTGTATGTATTCTTTCAAATCACAGATTGATTTGATTGAGGGGCAATTATAAATGATTATGGAAGAGTTTTGTTTTGTTTTGAATGTGGCTAGATCATTCTGTACTTTAAACTGTTCAGGGTTTTATTTTTTCTAAGTTTATTTTGAGAGAGAGAGAGAGAGAGAGAGAGAGAGAGAGAGAGAATGCATGAGTGAGGGAGGGGCAGAGAGAGAGGGAGAGAGAGAAACTTAATTAGGCTATGCACTACACTGTCAGCCCAGAGCCCAACCCAGGGCTTTCTCCCTGGGATCTCGAACCCTGAGATCATGACCTGAGCTGAAATCAAGAGTTGGAAGCTTAACCGACTGAGCCACCCAGGTGCCCCTAAATTGTTCAGGGTTTTAATTGGAAAGATGTAGGGTATCTCACCTTGTTTGGTTTGATCTGGTTTTCTGTGCATCCAAGGGTAATAGAGGACTGATACTGGTTATAAGATTGCATTGATATCTCTCTATACATCACTTTTTTAAAATACATCACCTTTTAAAATACAATTGTTATTGGGGCGCCTGGGTGGCTCAGTCGGTTAAGCTTCCGACTTCAGCTCAGGTCACGATCTCACGGTCCGTGAGCTTAACCGAAACTTTTTCTTCTTATAGGTTAAGCATAGCTAGGCAAGAAGAGCAACGATCGAGGGGCCTCAGACAAAGAAAAAAAAGAATAGGATGATTGGCATTCCAAGTACAATTAGGACAATAAATGCAGAATTGAACTTTCAATCAAACATTCAAAACCCAAATTTATAGCAAGTGCCCACTACATACAAGGTACGATGTGAGGTATTGTTTTGTCAGAAAAAATTGAGGAAGAATACTGAAATGGGCCAAAAACAGAAAGGAAAAAGGAAAAGAAAAAAAAACCCAGGAATTTTGAATGTCTTGTCTAGCATGACCTTCTGGGTTATCTCTGATTTTCATTGTCTTTTGGCTATTTTTGCAACTCTCTAAGTTGTAGAGAATTGATAATAATGTAAATAATAATGTAATACTGGTCTTGTCCATGGAAATTTAGGTTAATTGTGTCTGGTGGAAAGAAATTGATTATAACCCTGTGAATATACCTGTTTGGCATCCCGTTGTGAATTTATTTCAGAATTCCTTATCTGATTACATATATGTATGGTCCTTTAAATTCTCCTCTGGACAGGTTGTAACATCTTACTGGTCCCCTCATTAATTATCGAGTTAAAATCTTTGACGGGTTTATTTTATATTTGTATGAGGATCAGATTATACCCTCTTTTAAACAGTCTCTTTAGCAGTTTGACAATAAAAAATGTGATTGATACTTGCTCTTAAATTGTTTGGTTTTTAATTGTAGAGATAAGACATAACCACAAGTTGACGGGCAATTCTGACCTCTCTTAAGTCGATGGGGTTGGTGTTACTATATATTTTCAGGGTGAATTGTACTGATCAATAACTATTTGCACTTACCATTCTTTCATTCCCTTTAACTAGTTGATTTGCAAGTCAGAAAATTCATGTGAAAAGATAAAAGAGTAAAATTCCAGGCCGCTATAGCCACAGGGCTTAAAAAAAAATTTTTTTTTGATGAGACTTATTTTTCCCATGATCAAAATAAGAATTTTATTAATATTTAGAAAATAATAAATCACAGGAAAAACTGGAAATCGTAGAAAAGCAAGGAGACTAAAACAATAACCCACACCACACCAAGCAATGCAAACATTTTGGTATATTTTCATCTGGAGTTTCTACGCTTAGTTGTGTCATTGTTCGTCTTTGTTTTTAGTTTTGTTTGGTTGTTTGGTTTGTTTCTCTTGCACAGTGTGTGTAGGTCGAATAATATCCCTGCCCAAACCCAGCCCAAAGGTATCCACATCTTACTTCTAATATGTGAAATTACATGACAAAGGGGAATTAAAACTGCAGATGTAATTGAGTTGCCAATCAGCAGACCTTAAAGAAGGGAGATTCTCCTAGATTATTTAGGTGTGCCCAATGTAACAATGCGGGTCCTTAAAAGTAGAAGAAGGGGGCAGAAAAGAAAGCCAGAAACATGGTAGCCTGCTGGAGAAGAGGACCCTGTGCCAAGGCCTGCAGATGGCCTCTAGAAGCTGGAAAAAGCAGGGAATGGATCCTCCCCTGGAACACCCCGGAGGAATGCAGTCCTGCAGATGCCCTGAGTGGAGGCCACTGAGATGCATCTCAGGCATTCGACCTCTCCGGCTGAGATAATCCACTCATATTATCTAAGCCGTTAAATTCATGGTAACTTTTTACAGCAGCAATGGGAAGTTAATACAGTATGCACACCCAGATTTTAAAATTTCTTATGTTATATCAGATGTTATAATACACACCTACATGTTGTTTTCAACTTTTGCAAACAAATTTGTAACGGATACCTCATAGTTTATTTAATCATTCTTTTATTGTTGGCTATTTAGAATATTTCTATTTTTTTCTATTACAATGAATTTTTACTAGTGTCTTTGGGCATATAGGTTTTTTGCATATTTTAAATTATTTCTCTAGGGTACATTCACAAAAACGGAATTTATGTGTTAAAGTGTAGCAGCATTTTTAGGGCATGATGGTTGTGAGGAAAGGGGGAGGGAGATCGCAGAATTCACATTTCGGAATCTCGTATTTTATCAAAGTGACTCGAAAGGACTGAGTAAATAGACCCCTGCCTCCTTTACCAATTCCCTCAGTTACCCACGGAGGTGATAACCCAAAAAAGAAGAATCAGGCAAATTCTGAAAATCTGGGTGACCGTCTTATGGACGACTCAGGTGTGGACAGCTGTAGAGTGACATCATTAACCTGGGAAACAGGTAACTGATGGAAGGTCCAGAGTTTAGTAGAGCTTCTGGTTGAAACCACATCTCCTTCAAATACATTTAAGAGTGGCAATTTATGTGCTTAGGACCCGTAGAGGACAGTGGCCATCTTGGGATGGGGCCTCACAGGGCAATCAGCACAATTTTCAAAGTACAAGAAGGTATTTTGAGGAGGGAGAAGAAATGCTTCATTTGGTGCCATGGTTCAGGTGCTTGCTAATTCCTAGCAAAAGAGAATTTAAAATATGTGTTGGGACCACTTCTGTTATTTTGAATATGCTATTTGTAATCAGCTGCATGATCACCAACCTGTTGATCTTCTTCTTTAGGGCAGGCTGAGTGATTCCCAATAAAACTTGTTGTTATCTTCCTGAAGGGTTACAATAATGAATATCTTCAGGTATCTTTATTTGTTTTTTATTTTTTGAATTTTTTACTTATTCTTATTATTTTTTTAAATTTAAATCCAAGCTAGGTAACATATAGTGTAAGAATGATTTCAGGAATAGAATTTAATGATTCATCACTTACATGGAACACTCAGTGCTCATCCCGACAAGTGTAATGCCCCTTGGTCATCTAGGCCATCCCTCTACCCAACACCCTTCCATCAACCCTCAGTTTGTTATTTTTTCCTGCCTTTCCCCTATGCTCATCTGTTTTGTATCTTAAATTCCACATGTGAGTGAAGTCATATGATGTTTGTTTTTCTCTGACTGACTTATTTCACTTAGCATAACGCCCTCCAGTTCCATCCATGTAGTTGCAAATGGCAAGATTTCATTCTTTTTGATCACTGAGTAATATTCCGTCGCATACACATACCACATCTTCTTTGTCCGTTCATCCATCAATGGACGTTTGGGCTCTTTCCATTCTTTGGTTATTGTAGATAGTGCTGCTGTAAACATTGGGAGGCACATGCCCCTTCGAAACAGCATACCTGTGTCCCTTGGATAAATGCTTAGTAGTGCAATTGCTGGGTCATAGGGTAGTTCTAGTTTTAATTTTTTCTGGAAATTCCATACTACTTTCCGGAGTGTCTCATCAGTTTGCATTCCCACCAGCAGTGCAAAAGTGTTCGTCTTTCTCCACATCCTCACCAACATCTGTTGTTTCCTGAGTTATTAATTTTAGCCATTCTGACTGGTGTGAGGTGATATCTCATTGTGGTTTTGATTTCTATTTCCCTGATGATGAGTGGCGAGAATTTTTTCATGTGTCTGTTAGCCATCTGGGTGTCTTCTTTGGAAAAGTGTCTAGTCATGTCTTCTGCCCATTTCTTCCCTGGATTATTTGTTTTGGGGTGTTGATTTTGATAACTTCTTTATACATTTTAGATACTAACCCTTTATCTGATATGTCATTTGCAAATACCTTCTCCCCTTCCATTGGTTGATTTTTAGTTTTGCTGATTGTTCCCTTTTCTGTGTAAAAGCTTTTCGTCTTGATGAGGTCCCAATAGTTCATTTTTGCTTTTGTTTCCTTTGCCTTTAGAGGCACATCAAGTAGGAAGTTGCTGCGACTTATTTTTTTTTAATTTTCCAGATATTTTTATAGCTAGGTATCTTGTCAAAGTTGACACACTTGAGAACTGTATTCAAAATTCCTGCCTCAGACTATGCAGGCCAGGTAAATAATGACTTCTGCCTCTTCCTTCCCCCAAACCCATATGGAATACTGCCTTTGTCTGGTTGTGCTACACAACATACTGTCGCATCTGACTTTGTGCTCTCAGAGGCTAGTCCTTGAACAAGGGTAAAATGATGCAACCAGTTGGAAAAAAAAAAGAATAAAAAAGAATGTGAAATCTTTCAATTAGCTATTTCTTGGGTTCCCTAGATAACTAGCAGAAAGGAGAATTTAAGCTCTTAAGCCAATCTTAGTGAAATAAAGAAGCTTTGATTCTTGATAGTCAGGAAAAAGTGAAACTAGGGAAAATAAAAGAACTCAAAGGTCCAAGCATTATGTTAATTATTATATTTTAATGTTTCCATTTAGTAAAACTTTCCCAGCTCTCAATTCCTTCTCTCTACTTATTTTACAGATAATTTCACTTCACGTGCCATGAGAAGGTAGATCAGGACAGGCTGGAGTACTCGTTAGGGTGTTTATGGACTGAGAGGTGCTCCCACGGGAGACATCCCTCCAGGAATGATGCTCAGCATGAAACAGCAGGAAGACCACCGAGAGGAAAATGTGTCATTCCGGGATGGAGCTGGACCTTAACTCTGCTGTGAACTGGAATAAAATTAGAAAAGGAGGGCATTATTGTTGACCTAGAAAGACTTATGTAAGGTTATAAATTCATTAGAATATCTTTTTTTTTTTTTTTTCCCTTGAGCGAGTTCACTTTTATATGGGACCACAAGGGGGATGGGGCCATTATAGGTATTCATTTAAACAACTGGGAGTAATAAGGAAGAACACTGAATAAAATGGCACCAGTTTCTCAGGAGCTAGCCAGCAGTGGCTCTGTTTTATTTTTCCAGGGTAGAGACATTTGCTTAGAATGAAATGGATTTCAAAATAATCACTTTCATCCTAAATGAGTCTACCCAGGAAGAAAAAGCTATTAAGCCATCAATGCAGCCTCCTCCCTGTTCTTCACCTAGGTATTAAAACAAAATGTTTGCAGACCAAGGACCTCATTTTCAAGAGAGGCCTGTAGGCCAACAATCTTGCTTATGGAACCTTAATTTGCAAACATGTTCCAAATATTTACCTAAAAACTTAAATTCTTAACATATCAATTGTTCCGAGATGAGATATTGAGGACCCTGACGCCACGTAAAAAAGCAGACTATAAAGCCACTTTGGAGTTGCGAATTTGTAAAAAAAAAAAACCCAGCATCTGAATCAGTAGCTGTTTCAACATTCAACTGGGTGAATAAATTAAGTATTCTAATTCCTCATTCTTGCTTTGCATATGTAAATATGGTGTTTTGTACTTTTAGAATTGTTTAGATAATTAGAGAGCTGGCTTCTGAGCTCAAAAATCAAATCTTTCAAGGCACATTTGGCTGAGAAAAGAGTGGGACAACTGGTTTCATCCTTGCTTTTTTGGGTTATGAGAAAAAGACAGTTTTTTTGGTCAACTTTAGTTATTTTGCTGCCTGCCTCTCCGAGTGAATTGGCAGTTTGTGTGCGGAAATTGACGAATCAGAGAGAAAACTAAATGGGCACGTTTTAAACAAAGGAGTGAGTTTAATACAGAAAGATGTCCAGCAGCGTGTAGGTGCCAAACACGTATGCTACTGGGCAGTTTCAGGGGGCTTTGCACTTCAGGGGAAGCTTAGGTCAAGGACGGATTCGTTCACTGATTTATTCCATAAATATCTACTGGTGACCAGCGGTGTGACCGGCAGTCTGCTAGGTGCTGGAGGTCCAGGAGTGAACCAGGTGGGCGAAACTCAGACCCAGTTGGAGAGGACCCGGAGAGAGGATCACCTTGAGGCCAGGAGAGTGCAGGGGTAGCACTAACCACTAGGGAAGCCCAGTTCTTAGTTTCTGTTTCATTGGCTCCCTATACCAGGCAGGTGTCCGAAAAAGTCTCCAGAACGTTGTATATACCTCATATGTTCCCTGGACCTAGCAAGGCAAGGGTTGGGGCTGAAGACCATACTCCAGAGATTTGTCCTTTTGAATATATTTTGAGGGTCCAGGTCTGGAGTATCTCAAACAGGGTTAGACCATTCATACAAATAGCTAACCGTTTTTTTTTTTTTAGCTTCTTCTAGCTTCCAGAACCGAAGAGACTATGGAGGCAAAGTATCCAAAGACTCTGCCCTCGTGTAGTTTCGAGGCTAGTGAGAGAGGCAGACATAATCAAATAATAGAAGAGACAATCATATGATTACAAACTGAGATTGGAAGTTCAAGGCTCTGCAAGAGCACAGGATGGGGGGCGGGGCGCTTTTGGTCCGTGCTGGGATCTGAGGGGAGAGGAGAATGTTGGAGGGGAATGGGAGGGAGAGGCTCATTCCAGAAAGTGGTCAGTCTGTGAGAATGTCTGGGACTGGGGAGGAAGAAGGCCATTTTGGCTGGACTACAGAGAGTGTCGAGAGTAGCAAGAGTGATAAGATTATAGGCAGGGTAGTTGAGAAAGGCAGGTACAAAGAGACAGAGAGAGAATCCTCTGGTGGTTTCTACCAAATTCAGAGAGACACTCTCTGCTTCTAGTCTAAAGAGTGGGGCGGAGGGTGGGAGGAAGCATTAGATAAATGTTTTTCGAAGTTAGGCTAACATTAGACAAATTTACAGAATGAGAGTAGTTTGTTATAACATTCTAAGTTCAAATGAAGTAACACACTATCATGAAATACCAATGCACCATTGGTTTCCCCACATCCAGTTACTTTCTCTATTTCATGAGCATAAGGAGTGATTAGATAAAGTATTTCTTACAATTTAGCACAATGCCTGCCTGGAGTACGCACTAAAAAAATTGCTGGTAAATTAAGACTAGTTTAATCACAATAATTACTACCCTATAGACTACAACCAAATGAAGACCTTACATGCGTGATGGAAATCTAAGCACAGGGATGGAGGAGACAAATGGGGGTCATAACAGCATAACTTACATGTGCATCTCAAAAGCTGAGTTGCCTAAGTCCTGGAGAACACTTTTTGTTTTCTTTTTTCTTTTGTAACTCTTGCATTTATCTCTACTCATTCTCTAATTCCCCCCAAATTCCCATTACATGTCATAATATTTTAGGAAGATACTGCAGAGTTACTTATTTCATAACTTATCATAAAGCTTCACTAATTCAAATTTATGATGACCTTTATATCTATCTATCTATCTATATCTAATTTATTGTCAAGTTAGCTAACATACAGTGTATACGGTGTGCTCTTGGTTTTGGGGGTAGATTCCCATGATTCGTCGCTTACATACAACACCCAGTGCTCATCCCAACAAGTGCCCTTCTCAATGCCTATCACCCATTTCCCACCCCCTCCCCCATCAACTCTCAGTTTGTTCTCTGTATTTAAGAATCTCTTATGGTTTGCCTCCCTCTCTGTTTGAAACTATTTTTTCCCCTTCCCTCCCCCCATGGTCTTCTGCGAAGTTTCTCAAGTTCCACATATGAGGGAAAACATATGATATCCGTCTTTCTCTGACTGACTTATTTCACTTAGCATAATACCCTCCAGTTCTATCCATGTTGTTGCAAATGGCAGGACTTCATTCTTTGTCATTGCCAAGTAGTATTTCATTGTATATATGAACCACGTCTTCTTTATCCATTTATCAGTTGATGGAAATTTGGGCTTTTTCCATAATTTGGCTGTTGTTGAGAGTGCTGCTGTAAACACTGGGGTACATGTGCCCCTATGCATCAGCACTCCTGTATCCTTTGCATAAATTCCTAGTAGCACTATTGCTGGGTCATAGGGTAGTTCTATTTTTAATTTTTTGAGGAACCTCCACACTGTTTTCCAAAGTGGCTGCACCAGTTTGCATTCTCACCAACAGTGTAAGAGGGTTCCCATTTCTCCACATCCTCACCAACATCTGTTGTTTCCTGAGTTGTTAATTTTAGCCACTCTGACCGGTGTGAGGTGGTATCTCAATGTGGTTTTGATTTGTATTTCCTTGGTGATGACTGATGTTGAGCATCTTTTCATGTGTCTGTTGGCCATCTGGATGTCTTCTTTGGAAAAGTGTCTATTCATGTCTTCTGCCCATTTCTTCACTGGATTATTTGTTTTTCAGGTGTTGAGTTTGGTAAGTTCTTTATAGATTTTGTATACTAACCCTTTAACCGATATGTCATTTACAAATATCTTCTCCCATTCTGTTAGTTGCCTTTTAGTTTTCTTGATTGTTTCCTTTGCAGTGCTTTGTATTTTGATGAGGTCTCCCAATAGTTCATTTTTGCTTTTAATTCCCTTGCCTTTGGAAATGTGTCAAGCAAGAAATTGCTGCAGCTGAGGTCAAAGAGGTTTTTGCCTGTTTCCTCCTTTAAGGTTTTGATGGTTTCCTGTCTCACATGTAGGTCTTTCATTCATTTTGAGTTTATTTTTGAGTTCATTCATTTTGAGTGTATGGTGTGAGAAAGGGGTCCAGTTTCATTCTTCTGCATTTTGCTGTCCAGTTCTCCCAGCACGATTTGCTAAAGAAACTGTCTTTTTCCAGTGGATACTCTTTCCTGCTTTGTCAAAGATTAGCTGGCCCTACATGTGTGGGTCCAATTCCAGGTTCTCTATTCTATTCCATTGGTCTATGTGTCTGTTCTTGTGCCAATACCATACTGTCTTGATGATTACAGCCTTGTAGTAAAGGCTAAAGTCCGGGATTGTGATGCCTCCCGCTTTGGTTTTCTTTTTCTACATAACTTTGGCTATTCGGGGTCTTTTGTGGTTCCATAGAAATTTTAGGATTGTTTGTTCTAGCTTCGAGAAGAATGCTAGTGCAATTTTGATTGGGATTGACCAGGGAACAAGGTCATGGAAAGAGGATTTGGCGTGGTGCTGTCGTTTCTACAGTCTGGGGTCTCTGCGCCTTTCACAGAACTTCCAACAGTGCTATGTTGGGACAGAGCATCCAGAAGTTCACAACCTCTGTGGTCCATAGGAACCACCATGAGGAGGGCCCAGGGAAGAATTTGCCATTTTCAGTGGAAAACAAGTGGCGGTTACTAATTATGATGACTATGTACTTTGGATCTGGATTTGCTGCACCTGTTTTTTATAGTAAGGCACCAACTGCTTAAGAAATAAGGATGTTTTAATTAATCCATTAAACAGATGTGAAAAGGAGCATTTTAAGAGGTGCAGTCTCTCTGAAAAATGGATCAAAGTCTTGAATTCCTCATACTCAATATGTTTGTAAATAAACTTACGACATGAAAAAAAAATGGGAAAATATTCTCTGGTCATGGACTGGAAGAATAAATATTGTTAAAATGTCAATACTATCCAAAGCAATTTACACATTCAATGCAATTGTTTTTGTTTTTTTTTTAAAGAATTACTGGAATTTTGGGATAGTTCAGAAGCATTTTTTGATGTTAAACCCTAAGACTTTATGATTGTAAGAATTTTGTCTGCATGATTTACCTTCAAAAGGTGCATCTCATCTGAAAAACACTTCAAAGTCACTAAAGAGGTGCTCCTACACATTCTTTTTTTTAAAAAAATTGTTTTTAACGTTTGTTTATTATTATTGAGAGACAGAGAGACACAGAGTATGAGCAGGGGAGGGGTAGAGAGAGGGGGAGAACAGAATCTGAAGTAGGCTCCAGGCTCTGAGCTGTCAGCACAGAGCCCGACGCGGGGCTCGAACTCACAAACTGCGAGATCACGACCTGAGCCGAAGTCGCCTAACCAACTGAGCCACCCAGGCACCCTGCTCCTACACATTCTTATGTTCCAGTAGCAAGGCCAGTGTTCTGACTTAATGAATCCCTTCCTGGTTTTGGTTGAATTGAAAATTTTTATTTATTTTATTTGGATTTAAAATCGCAGTTTTCAAGTAACAGTCCATACCAACCTGGAAGTACATAAGACATTGTGGAAGCTACAAGGTCAAGGAAACCTTTAAGGGAATCAATTTCCTGATCCTCAGTCTCCACATTGCCTCTTTCCTAAAACGAATCTCCCAGAGAGAATGGCTGTGGTAAGCCAGTTATCCTTCTTCACTGCCCTTCACGATCACTCTCCTTTATTCTATAAAGAAAAGCATGCGTCTGACCCATCTCTAATCTTATTGTACTGCAGAACAGTGATATTTGAGACTGCCTGGCTCCTGAGGAAGGCTTCTGTAAGAGAGAAGCAGAGCAGACTTTGATAAGAATTACAGATGCATGCTGCAGCCTATTTCCACATTATTTCGGCAACAAACTCATGTCTTCCTGTCTCAGTTTACTTCACAATGAATTTGAATTTATAGGAGATGTAAGACATGGATGTGATTTCATGTGTTCATTAAAATAAGCAAGGAAATCAGACATTTTTTGTTAGAAAGTAAGTTTGATTTGGTAGATTGGTTTGACAGTGAGGACAACCTTTGCCAATCAGTTCTATGGCAGACATTTTCTATAAATTTAAGAAGTTAAATTTTGACTCCATAGTTTTGACAAATATATGTTTAAAGCATGTGTCAATGTAAAATATGTAGGTAAATACGTCCTCTGCAATAAACTTACAGTAAAAGTTCTAGAAGTCAACTGAAAAATATGAGAAGGGATACATTGTTTCTCAAAAGCTCATGGATTGAAAATAATTAGCTGATAATAAGAAGAGAATGTGTGGCAGCCCAAGGAATGAAAGTTTTCCAGACTTCTCACTAGGGAGATGATTTAGCGCTAAGTACTTTAAACATTAAGTAAACAGGTTTCTTGGAGAATGATAATGTGTGTGTGTGTGTGTGTGTGTGTGTGTGTGTGTGTCTATTTCTCACAGTTGTTCACGGGACAAATGATGGATTCATTGAGTTGTTTTATTGACACTCTTCTCTTTTAGGGGAACATAGGCTATCTTCTGCAAAGTTGTCTTCCAAGTGTTGCGAAACATCTGTCATTTCAATTTTTAAACGTTCTGAAGTCAGACCAAGAGAATAGTGTTTTAACTCTGGTTATACTACTTAAAGGTCTATTTTCTCTCTATAAAAGTGTTTGTGGTAGAAAAATTTGAAAATATCAAAAAGGATAAAGAAAATACAATTAGCAATATATTTCCACCTAGTTGTATATCCTTCTATGCATTTCTCTATGTATAGAAATTACTTTCTTTTTTTTTAACACTGGAATTTGACTATTACTGTTGATAACTATTTTTAAATTTCATCAATACATCTGATCATTTCCCCATTTCATTAAATGTTATTCTACAACATTATTTCTAATGATTGAATAGTATTCCATTGGAGGGAGGTACCATAATTAATTATACATTTCTCAGACTTGAGTAAATATATGGATCCTTTTCAAAAGAAAAATAAATTCTCATGCTCCCCTCAGGGTTGACTTAGATTATTTTTATTGTGTTGTTAGTCATCTATGAAGAAATATAAAACTAGGATTAATCCTTCATGATCCTCACTTGCAAACACCTATAAACCCAACACAAATTTACATTTAAATTTAGACATAAAATCAATATAATTAAAATGCCAACAGTCATTTAAGGGGATAGTTGATGTTTAATAGTAGGATGATAAATGCTTTATATTTTCTTTCTTGACATGGTTCATTTGATTTTGAGCCTGATGGACCATCATCTGAATCATCTTGATTATCATCATCGTTATTTTTCCTTCTAATAATAAACCTATTTTAAACCAGAGATCTATTATTATCATGGGCCAATCAATTTAATGGTGCACCTCAAAATATGATATCAACAAAAGTTTAAACAAAAATTCTTTGCTACTACACTTATTCCTGTTATACACAAAGAGAGCTCCTCACAGTGTGAGTGTGATGGTGACGGCTGTTTGCCAGGTGATAACCCAGCCCTCCCACCTTTCCTCTCGGAACTGCCCCGCCATCTTTGTTCTTAGAGTACTCTATGGAGTTAGCCTTCACTGTCACTACCAATGTGACTGTAAAACGAACACACACTTGGACACTGAAATCATAGCTTAGCTGTGAGTTATAAGTTAGTCTACCAGATGGCCCAGAATATCTTTACATTGACATTTTTTAGATTACCACCAAAATAAAAACAGAAGATTAAAAAAAAAAAAAACTTCTTTCATAACTCAGACCCTCGAATATAAAGCTTTTGGAAACCTAAGTTGGCCATATTCTCTATTGCTTGATATCTGGTATATTCTTTTTCTATTTGCTGCTATAACAAATTACTACAAACTTCGTGTTTTGAAAGAACACAATTTTTTAAATCTTGTAATATTAGACATCAGAAGCCTTAAAATTATGGTGTCAGCTCAGCTATGTTCCTTTTGCAAGCTATGGAGAAGAGTCTGTTTCCCAGGCTTTTCCAGCTTCTAGAGATCACCACTTTCCTCGGTTCATGGCTCCTTCCTCTATTTTCAAAGAGCATCACTCCAACCCCTGCATTCATTACCCCATTACCTTCTATATTATTGGCTCATTTTGCCTCCCTTTTATAAGGTATCTCATGATTACAATGGGCTCATTCAGATAGTCCAGGATAATCTCAAGATCCTTAGTCATATCTGCAAAGTCTTTCTCACCATGTACAGTAACATATTCAGAGGTTCTGGGAATAAAGACACGGACATCTTTGGGGAAGACGTTATACAGCCTACCATATCTGAATACTAAAAACTGTCATCAGAAATGATTATTCTTTCAGGGTAAACTTCTAGTGTTGTAATGTATAAACCACAGAGTATGTATTTTTTTTTTTAAGGGCTTTCCAATGCCAAGTTACCCTCTGGAACGGTTGTACCAAATTGCACTCATGAAAACAGTGTGTAGAGTAATTTTCCTGTTCCTTGACCACAATGGGTATTATTATTTGTTAAAAATCCTTTGCTATTTAGTAAGAAAAACATTTGCTAACAACAAAATTAAAATTTTATTTTAAGGTAATTTGAGGTTAAATATTTTGAGGACATTGGACCTTCTAAACTATATTTCCTGGTCATGTGTACAAAAGAAAAACACTTCAGGGGATAATTTTGTTAAGGATATATTGCTTTTGGGCTTAACTTTGTTGTATAGAAACCACCTAACCCATAAGTGGTACCTTTCTAAAATTGCAGCATTGGGAAGAAAATGTAGAATGGCTTTGAGTTGAAGTTTACATCTTAGAATGTTTAGGAGAGGGAGGTAACTGTTTAGATAAATTCAAGGATGATTATGTTCAAGAGGTACTTAACTCAGGCCAGTGTGGCTCATGTAGAGAGTCGTTATGGCCTTTTATCTGGGATAGCCTGGTCCTACGTGGGTGCATGTCAGAGCTGCAGGGGGTCACTTGTTGCTGTCGCACTGGGGTGTGGTCTCCTCTGCAGGAAAGCATCTTGTGATGCAGTCGCATCATTGCTCGGTCAGAACTGGCTCTTTTGTCGGAGAACAATTATTGCATCATATTTAGAAAAATGAGAGCGTCACAAAAACTTCGTAAGTAGATGGACATTTGAAGGATTTTATGGTTATAATACACAACTCCTGCTTGCTTATTGAATAAAAATTTTAAATTTGGATAAGCCAAATAAAAGAAGACAGAGACAAGTCAGGATGAAGAAGCACTATTTCCTAAAGCCTTCTTTATTCTCAGGATGGTTGAGAAGTCAGAGGCCTGGGATGTTACATAACAGAGGGCCTGGAATGGTAAGACTGAACACGTTAGATAAAATGTGCAGGGTTTTAGAGCTTGTTAGATTAAAACAAATTTTTTTAATGTTTATTTATTTTTGAGAGAGAGAGAGAGAGACAGAGCATGAGCAGGGGAGGGGCAGAGAGAGAGGGAGACACAGAATCCGCAGCGGGCTGCAGGCTCTGAGCTGTCAGCAGAGCCTGAGCAGAGCCTCAAACTCGTGAACTGTGAGATGATGACCGAAGCCGAAGTCGGACACTTAACCGACTGAGCCACCCAGGCTCCCCAGAGCTTGCTAGATTTTATTCGCTTATATAGACTCTGTTCTTTCTCCCTGCAAACTTGTTGCTGAGTTAGGAAGATGCGCACAACGCAGACACGTAACCCTAAGGAAACCATGCTAAAAATAGTGCTCTCAAAGTCTTGGGAGCCAACAATATCCTTTCTTTCTTGCCGAGGCCCACTGGAGCTTTGCTTTCCTTAAAGAAGCCAAGTGTCAGTGGTTTTCTTCCTTTGAGATCTCCAGGAGGAGGCTGTTTTTAGCTGAGAGCTGCTGCTTTGCCTATCACTGCAGTGCTGTGTAGGATGCCTGGTAGAGAAGGCAGCTGGGGAGGAGGAAGTCAGAAAGTGAATGTGTGTCAGGAGGAAGCTCTGGAATAAAAAAGGAATGTGCTGGGACTTACGCACTCAGCAAATGCAGCTTTTAGGCGTAGCGGACCAGGATGCCTTTGGCAGTAACAAGCTTTCTGGGCTCTTTCATTTGTTTGGTGTGCTAGGAAGATCTGATTTATTTGTGCCATTGCAATGATATTGTTAGGTTAAAAAATATGTTTTCTGGTGCATAGTAATTAACAACAGTAGCTGCACACTAGAATATTCCAGGACTTAAGGAATGCTAGGCATTTTATCAGCTGCAGCCAGCAGATGGTGATAGCGTACCATGAAAAAGCAAATAAATTGGGCTTGGTGATGCTGGGAGGTTCAGGTTTGTTTTGCTTTGTTATTTAAGCTTGACCATACCCATCTATATATTCTGTGGGCACAGAGTGTTTGAGGCCGGTCTAATCTTAAACTTGTTTTATGGTGATATCATTATTTTTTACTGCTACAAATTAACTGTCGGTTTCAATCTACCCCATGTTTCAGCTGCCTTCGGGGATCATCTTGTCAGTTATGCAGCTTTCCAATTTTATGGCTGAGATCAAGAATGGTTCCTTAAAGGCACATGGGAAACAATATGTCTTTAGAATGAAATGTGGAAAAGTTGATGTGAGCTTTGCTACGTGGCCAGTACTGTAGGTATGCAGGAAAAATAGGTGAGGGCAAACCACTAAGGCCCCAATTCAGTTTGAAATGCGAGTGTCTTGACATTGACTCAGGTGCTATCATTCATGCAACTATCGACAGTGACCTGTCAATGGAGTGAAATGGACCTAGACTGAGTTCCAATATTATCTTACGGAGTTACGTTCAAACACATGAAAATGCAAAGAGGGACTTTTGGGCAACTCAAGTTCCAGGTCCATAGGAAATTCTTTCACTAGGACATAAAGTATCACACAAAGTCATCCTTCTTTCTCCTTTGCATCTAAGGCTTATGGAGTGCCTACCAGGTGCCTGCTCTTGTTCCAGGTGCTGTAAAGTCCTTGTGAACTTTCTGGGCAAAAACTTGATTGCTGCCTAATCTTTTCTTGAAGCGTAAGGGCAAAAAGGAATGAAGATCTTCTTTATAGGGCTGGCAGAGGACCATTGATTGATGTTCAACTTGAAGGAGAAAGGGGTCATATTCCATCTTGCCCCAGTCAAAGAATTCCATCAGCAGCACACTGTCATAAATCTGTCACTGGCTTCTACTAGCAGCTAACACACTGTCCAAGGATGTACTAAGGGACAGGGAGAAACCCCAAAAGCCAACAAAAAAGGCCAGTCTGTTTTTCACATGTTGGGTGGACAGAGTGAGCATGGGTGTAAGATCCCTGCCAAATTATCTGGGGTCTACTGAATGTTTGTTACCGTAGCTTCCTCAGTAATGTGATACCTGCTCCTAGAATTTGTTCCTTTTTATCAGAACTGGGTAACAATGACTCTGTCATAGTATACTCAGTATGAGCCAGGCTTTGGCCCGGTGTTCTTTCAACCTTTATAACATTTATTCAAGGTAGACATTTTGATACTCTTTCTACATATAAGATAACCGGGGCTTAAACAGGTTGATTAACGTGCCCGGTAAATAGCCAACCCTGGAGTTTAACAAAAGTCTGTCCGTGATCTTCCCACTTTGCCCTGCACCCTCTCTATTGAAGCATTGTTTGCTCTAACACTGTTCCATTGGCTAGAACAGGGATGGAAGAGAGAGAGAGGCAGCAATCCCACGATTTGTGCTGGGAGCATCACAGATGTAAAGGAGCCAGGCAGAAGGCATAATATATTAGGCCCTGAGGGGTCCCATCACATGGTCGGCAGAGCTTTGGAATGCTGGAAAACAAAATCAGCAGGCATGGCCTGAAGGTTTAGCCCACAGAAATGGGGTGGCTTGTTCTGAGCAAAGGCTTCAGGGCAGCAGACAGACCGTGGAGTTAAAGGCAGAGAAACAAAACGCAGTTAGTACTGCCATACTGGGAAGATCTTTGCTTGAATACAGGGTGTGGAGGATGGGTAATGATGCATTGGTCTTTTCAGCTCCTCTCTCAGGCAAGGATAACAACACAACCCGCAGAAGCATCCTGAAACTCAGACAGCCACCGGCATTTATTTATAGAGAGAAAGTGCACAAGGTGGGATAAATGCACAGAAACACTTTGAACACTAAGCGTAGTACAAATGGGTTCACTATTGATTCTTAGTGGAAATGTGCATGTCTGCCTCATGAACAAATATCACTCCTGAGACCCCCTTTAACAAAATATTTAGTCTGGCCTCTCCAGGCTGCATTTACAACCTCATTTCTCTTCTCATGTTTTAGGGTTTTGCGCTGAGATGTAAGGAGGCCCTGTACAGCCGTCCCAGAAGACGTTCACAAGAAGAGTTTCAGACAATAGAAAATAATCTTGAGTGGTTGTGCTGTGGGTTTCCATTGAAAGGTGTCATATAAAGGCTGTAGAAGAATGAGAAATTACAGAAAGTTAACATAGAGGGCCATAAAGACGCATTAGGTATAACATCAGCTCATGGGGAATGCCAGGAAGCAAAATAATGGGGGTATTTCCACCCCCAACTTGGCTCCCTTTCCATATGCACATGATTGAATCTGTTGTGACCGTAGAAATAGTCAAGTGTGGAGAACTACTTAGGGAAGTCTAAGAACCCATTAGAATCATTAGATCTCTTCTGAGCTAGCCAGAATAATCAAATTTATATCCAAGTGAAATCTAGTTTAACTGCAGCTCTTGCCTACCTTTCAGAAAAATTGAAAGGAAAATCTTATGCAAGATTCGCTCACAAATGTCTTCTGATGGTTCTTTAAAAACATTCTACTCATCTCCAGTCAAAAATGGCTTCATGTTTACATTACTGAAGGCCGCTGTTCAAAATGGATTGTGACCTCATTTTAATAGTCTGAACTAAGGCTGCTCGTGGGGTGGTTGGGAATTGAGCAGTGTGCGACTACAACGTGATGTAAAAAATAAAAAAAACAACCAAACATCAAGCTGCATATTTATTTGATTGCTCCAAGTTCTCAGTGCATTATCTGGATTGCCTGTCCATTTTTGTCTGCGTTAATGTCAGAAGTCTTGAATTGCAAGTCCCTCCAGGATAGGTCTGATGTCATCTCCATCACTTTGAGAGCCCCAGGCTCCTCATCCAAGAAGCCTTTCTTGAGTGCCCATTATGAGACGGGAGGTCTCAACTGGCACATGGCGCTCTTCCATCCAGAGATGGCAGCCAAGACATTTTCCTTCCTGCATAAATAAATGTGTGTGGACGATCAAAACTATTTTTTTTTTTTCTTTCTGCAATCTAGTCTTTCCCTCTCTTGATCTTGAATGTTCAATTTGGAGCTAAGGCTGACGTCCGTACAACTAGTTCCTCTAAGGTGATTGCTGTTGGGTGCTGTGTGGCAGACATTGGTCGTTTCATTTTTCTTCTCCTTTCTTTCTTTCTTTCTTTCTTTCTTTCTTTCTTTCTTTCTTTCTTCTTTCTTTCTTTCTTTTCCTTTAATCTCTTCATAGCCAAGAGAAAAAGAATGCGTTGTTTCTATTACCACACCTCCTACAACCACCGTCACTCTTTTATGCCTCGTGGCGTCCCACCAAGAGCTTACAGGCACTTTCGGTCACTACGGTGTCTTGATCCTGTAAACCACATGATTTCTGTGGTTGCTCTAGGAGAACGAGAGCCCAGAGATATCAGTCAATAGCTTTAGTTAGATCCCAAAGATCGACCAATCTTAGGAGACTCATACCTCCTCAAAGATCGACCAATCTTAGGAGACTCAAACCTCTGTCTCCACGGAAATGTTTTTGGTATGGCTGTACAGACATCTGAACTATTTGCCTTGTGATAAAAATCATTTATATCTGTAGAAACAATTGTATATTTAGATCCTTTGGTCACATATTTGGGACAGTGTTGCCAAAAGTAGGGAAGGGGTACAGCAAAAAGCCCAGAGGGCGAGGCCCTTGGCACCTCTTAAAAAACTTTCTGAGTGGAGAGAGTTACTCTTTACAAGTCTTAGTATTTCAATCAGTAAAGTGGGTATAGTAATGCCTTCCCTAGCTCTACTTTTTACAAAAGAAGCACAAGTCTTTTAAAATTCCAAAGCGCTCTACAAGTATGTGGTTAGGAAGAAAAATAACATTTCTTAAGCCTTTCAGCTGTGGGACAAGCCATGCTGAGGCAACACTATTGTATAAGGAGAGACCCTCGTTTATAACTCTTCTTACTTGCAACTTTTAGACACAAACAGATCATCACAGAACAAGCAACAAAGCAGTGTCTGTTTCATGGTTAAAACACTAGGTTCTGGAGACAGGGTTCCAAATTCTAGGGCTGCCATTTTGTGACCTTGTCATTTAACCTCTCTATTTTTTCATCCATAAAACAAAGCTTATAATTTCTAACTCATGAAGTTTTGGCGGAGACTGAGTGAGATACCTTACGAGAAAGTGTCTAGCACAGTATGAATATACAACGCATTTCCTAGTTTGGAACTTGCGTACCTTTCTACCACAAAAGGTAATTTCTATTCACTTTGGGTGAAACATTATGCCCTCACTGAAGCTATGAATTCATGATATATTTTACTTTCATGATAATGCTTGAGGAATCTAGTTTCAGCCAACAAATTTTCCTGCACTGACCCTTCCTCCATTGAGGAATTAACACGGCCTTCAAATTTGTGGTATTGTCCGCTTTGTAGTGACGAATAGTTCTATACTTAGACTCCCGATCTGCCATAAGCTCTTGGCCAAAAGAATCCATCATCATCTTGTGGCTGTGTGGCTCTTGCCTTGTCAGAAAGGGCTGAGTTCAAATCACACTGGGTCCTGGGGAATATGCTTGTCAGGGAGGTGTGAAGGTTTATTATATAAACACGTGGACTTTGGGGATGGATCATCTGAATTCAAATCGGAGTTTTGCTCATTATTCACTGTGTGACCTTGAGAAAGTTACTGAACCTTTAAACTTTCACTTTTTTTTGTCTTTAGTAAGTGATTAATCGTAATAGCCAACATTCATTTAAACTCTTTCCATGTGCCAGATTCTATGCCGAATGGTTTACATGTACTAACTCCTTTAACCTTATGACACCCTGTGACATGGGGATTATTTCCAACACCCATTTTACAAGTGAAAAACAAAACATGGAGAAAAACCCAAAAATACATTTTCTGGGGGCCCACTGCTAGTATATGTTCCAGCTGGGCTTTAATTCCACTGACTAGTTTTTGTTCTGGAAGTGGTAACACTTCATACTAGCACTGAACTCTGAACATTGCCTGACACCTTTAAAAACGAAATAAATGTCCGTTCATTCTATTAGCAAAGAGGCAGTTCCTCTGGCTGTAGCACTTGTGTCCACCTAACTTGCATTTTCCCCAGTTGAATTTCTGAAGAGGTGAAATTTTCTGTTGTGAGACTGAGCTCTGGCTCATTAAAGAGGTAAATTTGTCTTAGTGCTAATTCAGAAAACTGGTCTAGTCTTAGCCTCCTGTGAACTCTGCAAAATTTTAATGAGAAGTTTTTCCTCCTTTACTTCTTCTTCTCCATATTCCTCTCCTTGTTACTTATTTTATGACTACATTTCATAAATGTAGTCACTGATCCCCCACGAAATAACAAATATTAAAAATAAAATCTTATTCTTGTGGTCCAATAATAAAGCCAAAGGCTGCCATTTACTCGTCAAGTCAGGATTCGAATCCCCAAACATCACATATCAACTGGATGGGAGTATGAACAAAACTATGCTGATCCTCAGTATTCCCCATCCAGAGAAGGTCAGAAGACACGATTGTGGCCACAAGAATGGCCACTGAGCGCTGATAAAAATAGCAGCGACTTGGTCGTGCTGACTGACCGCGTTTGTTGCTCCCAGGCTAAAAGATGTTTGAAGAAGGGTCAATGAAAGCTAATTATAATTTGAGGGTCTTGTCTTGATGGTATGAGGCCGGGGTTAGAAGCCCTTGTAAAGCTGGGATTTCATTTTACTTTTGGGACATTATTTCTTTATGGATATGGGTGGAGCCGAGGAATGAGGGAGGGATGCCAGAGAGAGCCTTGCGATAGCTTACAGCTGTCCTTTAACCGGAAGTCAATCTGCCATTTTCCTCTTAGCCTCTGATTCTCGGTTTGGGATTTTTTTTTTTTTTTTTTCATTGCCGCAAGTATTCTGCCTCCTCCCTGCCACAGAAAATGTGCCTTTCCTTATCTGCAAGGTGTCTTAATTTAGTGGGAAATAGAATTGAGTCCACTGCCCACTCCTTGTTCCAGGAATGTTTTTCTCAAAATAGGAAATATATAATGTGTAGGCTGGGTGGCTAGAATTAGGTTGGATCAGTATGAAACAGGGAGATTTGTTTGCTTCAGAAAAAAATCTCCCACTGGCTTGGCTGGCTGCAGAATCCAGTACAAATATCCGGACTCAGAGGTACAGAAAGCAAACCATCCTGGATGGACTATTATACTGATGACCTTCCCCGTGAATTCCCACATGCCCTTTTAACAAAGACTTCTGTGGCCAAACCGGCATTTCTCGTTAAGATTTTGAAACTATTATATATAATACCTTCTCTTATTGATTAGGTCAATAGAGAAAGAGATAGACTTTCCTATAGAGATAGGCAAATCTTTTCTTTCTTTCTCTCTTTTTATAATGGACTCAAATATAAAGCCGTCTGTTCTCTAGACATCCAGATGAAATTAATCACCTCAAAACGGAGTGGAGAAAAGTTGGAAGGACAAAATAATACATTTGAGGGTTTTTGTGTGTGTGTGTGTGTGTGTGTGTGCTTTCAAAAACCCATCTGAGGAAAGACTGCCAAATGTGTTGCTATCCGGCCTTTGGATTCTTATTTCCTATCTGCTTGTTGGATAATAAAGACTTAGATTTGTTTTGACTGTTTCAATACACCGCAGAGCAACAATGAAAATGCAAGTCACTCCATCTCCAGCACGATATCTAGGAAGAAAGAAGGTAAAAATGACTCACAGCATGTTTGGAATTTCTAGTGCCCGTAATTGAAAAATGGGGGGTCACAAACCACAGCAACAGTGTACATTTCTTACCGGGTGAAGGATGTCCATGTTAACAGGACTCATGGAATGCAAATACAACTTATACCTGAGGGAGGGAAACGTCTTTCTATTCCTCCCAAATCTCTCATTCGAAAACTTCATCCTTCCATTAAAAAAAGAATGGTGTTTTGTGATTTATAGAGTCTTGTGGCTTTTTTCTTTGAGTCGAATGTTAACATTCTGCCTTGTGCCCTCAACTTAATGGATATTCTCAAAACTTGGCAGCTTTTCTTTCATGCGGGAAGAAGGAATAATTCTGAATTAAGAGCACCAAAACCGGTTAAGGATACATTATGTCAGAGGCTGTAGATTGTTAACAAGCAAAGGAAGCACAAGTCATAGGGTATAATACAATTAAAGGGGCTGGGTAAGATTGCCAGCTGTTCCATCCCGATGACTTCACCTGTTGATACCAGAGGTGACCCTTTCCAGTCTGAGTATAATTTGCCAGAGTCCTAGGTATTTTTCTAACCTCGGAGTGGACCACAGTCAGTGAGTGTAGTAGATGCCATGGGCCCCCCCTCCCCTGTATTCCTTTACCAGGTTCTTGCACCCTTCTCACTGTTGTGAGTTTTGGCAGCTAATGATCCATAGCTGTCACCCCCACCTCCTGAGAATTGCTGTTGGCAGCTGCATCTCCCAAAGGGTTATGATCTTCCAACCAGGAGCAGCCAATAAATGACGGAGATGGGCTGCAAATGGTTGGCCCCCTTGCATCAAAGAGAGAGTGCTGATCCACTTTGTGGTGTGATCCCATAAATCAGGTCAAGACTAGCCTGTATATGGGACCTCACCCTTGCTCAGCCCTCTCATCATTCCTCTCCTGCTTATCATACCCTCGCCTGAAGAGTTTTTCTTGAAGAAACACTCTTCGATAAACACGCACCGAACTACTGTCTTAGGCTTTGATTGTAGGGCGTCCAGACCTACGACACGGAGTTTGCCCATATGATTTAACTTATTTTGTCATGATAAATTAGCCAATCCAATATCATTATTAACCAGAATTCCTCTGAAAACAAACTATTGTCTCCAGATTGTTGAAGCCTGTTCTGTTGATCCCTTAATAAGCCTTTGCAGCAGCAGAAGAAAAATTCCTTCAGTTTGGCACTGTTTTCTGCGCGACCTTTATCCATTAGCTTACACGAAAGAAGCATGGTTGGCAGACCGTCAAAGCCACAGAGGTTGGAAATTTGAACTCAGTGACTTATTCCTACTCCTTTCTTCCCATTTTGGTAGGTTCATCTAATATTAACTCTATTTATAGTGCTCCTTCTAAAAGTGTGGCTTTTCATGTTGGAATCATGTGCTGCCCCAACAGGAATAGCCATTAGGGCCTTCGTGCATGGGTGTCACCTGGGTGACACAAGAAAAGATTTTCACTTGGAATCAAGTAGTCCATCCATGTCTGAAATGACAGGTATTTTCAGAGTTCTTTGTCATTAGAAACGTGATTGTGTAAATGTCTGAAAATCTGTACCGGTTTTAAAGAAGTTGGCCTAGAACCCGTTCCAGTCAAGACAACAACCTTGCAAATTTGGAAGGTCTCCTTGTCATTTCTACCAGCCAGTGGTACCAAGACGGGCGAATTCAGCAGCTGGAAGAAGGGTGACTCTAGCTCACAGGCTCAGTCCTCCAGGAAATGCCAGGTTGACCCTGCTGCTTAGAAAAACAGAGCGTACATACAGGTGATGAAAAAAGACCCAGGAACTGAAATGTTTTCAAGGAATTATTTCTGTTGGGTGGGGCAAAGATAGGTGACTCCACAGGGGAAGCTTCAATCCTTCACAGACCCCAAACATATGTTTGCTTTGAACCAAACATAATGTCTAAAAAGGCTGACTGATGTACCCAATTGAATATTATTGATTCTCAACACAATATTTTGGTCTAAAGAAATTGGCTCTTTGTTTCCATGATGTTATTGCTTATTTATAATCAATATTTTCTCATTAAATCTAAAACAGTCTTTTAAAGCAAGCAGGTGCTTGCTATTTTCTATGTAGACATTATTTTGGTTCAACTTCTTCATGGTCACAGGGGATTTTTGCTGGATTTGGAGGATGGGAAGTCATTAGCATTTAATCTTTGGGATGCATCCCCTTGCATGTCAGGACCGAAAAGTCAGGTAATTGGTTTTAATACAAGACGACTTATGGTTTATTTGTGAAGATCACGGACTTTCACATTTTAAGCTATTTCCCAGGGATTCTGTTCCCCGAAACCCACTGCTTTTTAAGAAAGTATAAACACATTTTGTTGTTTTTGAATTTCCAAACAAAAAAGCTTGGAACTTGCTGCTCATTACAAAGAAAGTAGATGGAATTATTGTGGCCGCTAATGTCCTTATTAAAAATTCTTTCCTCACTCACCATATGATTGTCATGCTGCTTGAAATGGATAGATAGAGCTCCAAAAGTTAGGTATTTTGTATCCTGTCTGATAGAAGGAGGGAGGCAAGACTTGGTGAGTCAAAAGAAAAAGAATTACTCCAGAAAATCTGAATTCTGCCCTACTATTTTCTCCACGGCCCTCATGCATTTTATAATCATCTCTATCTAAATGAAAAACCTGTTTAATTTTTGAAAACAAGAATGGTGGCACCGATAAAATGTCTTTAAGTTTTATACTAGACACAACTTTGGAATGTAAAAATGAACTTCAAATTTTACATTTTAAGGTGCTGAGTTCCTAGAATGTTTTGTTCTTTTTATATATTTGTAAGACTCACTGAAAGGAAATTCAATGGAATTTTAAATTTTAAAATTCCATAAGAATAAAACTTTGACTTTGACTAACTAAAGCATTTCTAGTAGCAGTTTTCTAAGTCAGAATATGGTGGGGTAAAACATTAGTAAGAGAAAAGACACATGCTTATGGAATGACTATGTCATCTCTTGAGTTGGTTTAGTATATTGGTTTAAAATTTAATGTTATCCTTTGATTTTCTCTTCCTAATTTTTTCTTGCCCATTCTAGAAATAAACCATGATTTCTTCAACTGTAACTAGAACTTCCACTATCAACCTCTTTTAGGAGTTTGGCCAAATAATTGATCAGATTAACTGTTAATCACCTGTGAATACGTAATTTTTTTATAGGTACAAATATGAGGCATGTATGGGAAAACATACCATTGATATATAGTAAGCCTTAAAATGGTTAAACCTCAATTAGAAATGTTCATTAAAAAGGCAAAGATAATCCAAGTGATTGATATTTCAGAAATAATCTGATATGTTAGCATGCATTTATCTGATTGTTAGAGCAAATTTCCTTCCATAGTTAAAATGTTTAATTTACGTTCTCTGGGTTTCTACCAACTAATGATATAGTGAAGGCATCTAAGAGTACTCAAGGTTGGAGATCAGATAATCTAGAAATAAAGTGTTTATTTGATGCAGTTAATTTACTAAGTGAATAAACCCAAACTGGGTAATTGAGAATTACCTTCCAGCAGGAAAAATACAAAAGTATGTAGCTACAAAAAATTGCAAAAATCCCCAAGTCTTTGTACTGCTTAATGGCAATGATCTCATTGTGTATATAAAATATTTGCTAAATTACAACATGCAGAATCCCAAACCATGTGATGTGAAACCTACTATATCCGTACTGAGAAAAAAGATGAAATTGTATGTTGGTAAATTACCTCCTACCTTTCCTCAGGAATTTTCCTCAAGGCCATCTTTAGGATGTAAAAGGTCCCAGGCAAATCTTTTTTGTAGGGTCTCTGTCTACATAAAAAAAACTTGATTTAAAAAAGTGTTATAAAATTCATGGGCCTATGTAAATGACAGTAATTTTCAATAAACCTTCAGAATAATGGATGAAGTAGAGTTATTTACACACTTGTTTTTCTGTATAACCGTTGTCTATAAATATTCTTCATTGTAGCTATGTGCTGTATCTTGTTTTTTATTGTCAAATGAATGATTCCTGGCTAATTTCATATCTTTCACCATTTGAGAAAAAGGTAGTAAAGCTGTTATTCACAATGCCATGACTCTTCAGATCCTGTCTGAATTGAAGCAATATAGATCTTCTTGCCTTTGTACTTTCTAATATCGTTTATTTAATGCTGGTTACATCATTACTCATGATTCTATATCATTCATCATGATATGAACACTGGTTTCCCCTGACTGTCTCAAAGGTTGTTATTGTGCTTTGTTGATGATGACCACAAATTCAAGTTTTATCTGGTTACATGCAGGAAGATGTGAATGATAAGTTGTTTTTTATGGTTATGTCAAATTTAGTGTTCAAAGGATGCCTGGGTGGCTCAGCTGGTTAAGCATCTGACTCTTGGTTTCAGCTCAGGTCATGACCCCATGGCTTGTGGGTCCGAGTCGCACAGGGGGCTCTGTACTGACAGTGCAAAGTCTGCTTGCGATTCTCTGTCTCCCTCTCTCTCTGCCCCTCCCCTGCACTCTCACTCTCTCTCAAAAATAAATAATAATAAGTAAACTTAAAAAAATTAGTGTTCAAAATTTTATAGCATAAATATAGAATGAAACATCTTCCAATTATGTCTTATCTTGAACTCTTAGAAGGTGACCACAGCTTTCCTAGAGTATGATCTCTTTCAATTTTGTCTGTATTCCTTCCTTCTGTCACTTCCACCTCGTGGAGAGGAGAATTGAGATCCATAGGGACAAGGAGAGTGGTCCCATTTGAACAGGAAATGTCCATCCTTCGTTTAGCATGCCTTAAGACCAGCCTGGCAGGGAAGAACACCAACACATGATATAAAGCAAGAGAGAACATGGCTCAGGGGAATCACTGGACACAGGGGAACAAAGGTCTCCAAAGGTCTTGGAGGAGACAAATGAGACAACCCTGGGCAAACAGCCTGATACATGATGTGGAACCTGAGGAGGAAGTGGAATGATGACTCTGGGTAAAGGACACCTGCTGCCATCTTGGTTTCTTGGTGCTACAGACTGGAGGTGGCATCTCTGTTTGAAGAACTCTTGTACCAGCTCACGCAGGTGGCTCAGGCCCAGGGATTGGTGGTATCATCCATATTCCAGAGCCCTGAACTTGTCTGTATCCCTTAGAAATGTGAATTTCCTTAAGTTAGCGTGTCAGCACTAATCCAGAGGACCAATCTCCAGAGGACGCTCCCGCCTTCGTAAAATAAATGCTCTGCCAATTTCCTTCCTGAAGGCCTTTGGGGCATCTGGTTTACCCCTTGTATGGGATAGAGGTTTAGTACTCTGAAAGGTAAAAATGGAGACTGGGGCCTACAAGGGCCCTGATCTTATCTGAGTTTTCTTGTCTGATGACCCCAGTCCTGGCTTGTCCCAAACACCAGAGGGGAACTTAGAAAGATTTTAGAAGTTACTTTAGGGCATGGGGCTCCCTGAGGAACAGGCAGAGGACAGGGTCCCTTCTTGCCTGGGTCTAAGGGCAGTATGGAATTTATTCATAGCTTCTCTGCTGTAATTCATCTCACTAGCAATTGCCTGAGACGATCTTGGGGCTTGTTCGAAAATTGCTGCCAAGTTACTATGAAAGTGCCCTCCTCCATGTCCCGGTAGGCAACCTTTAGTGATGTGCTTATAGGACATCTCTCTCGAGTGGAGATGAGGAATTCTGATTTTAAGAGCAAATCACACATTTTCCAAGTATTAACACAAATTCACAAGGGTTCATGTTTTGTTTAGAGGCCCATCTTCATTTCAGAGCTGTGGGCCAAGGCCTGAAGAGAAACTTTTAGCTCATGGATTCCCTCCACAGAGAAAATGCTCATGGAAATCGGGACCATTATTATTGCTTACTGCGTTTTCAGTGAAATTGATGAAAGCAGAGCAGCTTGTCACTTCAGTAGAAAAATTGAATATGTGAGTTTTGTGGGCACTTCAGGAGTTGCAAGTTATGACTAGTAATGTAAATCTCTTTTTTTTAATGTCTAGTCCCATTCAAAGAACAATGAAAGGTAGTGGAAGTCTCTTTGTCTCTTTGTGCTTAGAAGAAACAGATATGAACAATTGGTATTCTAAAGCCATAGATCAAACATTGTAGTTTAAGAACTTTAGAATGACAATAATTAGAAAGAAATACATCTTTTGCAGGCAAAAGAAATACAACAGTCTTTTCTTTCTTTGGTGTTGCTGTGGAGAAAAGAGCAGGTAATGGTCAGAGGGCGGAACTCTATTCCTGTCCTGAAGCATAGACGAACTCCCAACTTCAGTTTAAAACCAACTGATTTATTCTGCTTTTCTATTCCTTCTCTTCCTCTTTCTCCTCTCTCCCTCCCACATTCTTCCTTCCCTCTTCCCTTCCTTTCCCTCCTCATCTTTGTTCTTCTTTTTTTGGGCCTTTCCTTTACATTTGAGAAAATTCTGTTAAAATTCTTTTGTGTCTTAACAGATCATTTCCTCCAGAAGTGATTATTTAAATTTACTTTGGAGAGAAATTAGTTGACTCTCTTCCAAAACAGGGACTCCAGGAGAACCCATCTGCTCTAAGAAAAGAAAGCGTTTCAGGCACAACAATGGATCTTACGCAAACTGTCTCTACGGTTTAAAAATCCTTGGGATAATAAATAATCTGTCTTGGCCTTAGGGATGATTCACTGCTGATCCCTTTGCTTATCTTATGTAATTACTAAAGAAAAGAAAAATCTCCTATGTAGCTGAAAAAGAATAATGTAGATCCACATTTACCACCAAGAAAGTAGTGCTGAGAGAGAGTACGTGAGAACAGCTAGGAGCAACAAGATCCTGGATACTTGAATATACAGAGCAAATATAGAGATGCATATATATCTCTTATATTTTTTCCTAGAAGGATATGTAGGAAAACCGTAGACCGTGGTTGGCAGTGGAGTATGATGTTGGAAGAAGTGGGAAAGGGCTAGCTTCAATTTCCATGCAATATGGACCTTTTCACATCATTTGAATTTCCTCCCCATGTTTCATTATGTGGTAGGCAAAACCCTAAGAGAGATCCAAGATTTCCCACTTTCCTGGAATACATGCGATCTGCAAGATCTGTGAGTGTGATGGTTTTCACCCTTGTGATTTTATTTATGTCATATGATGTAACTTACTTTAAGAGAGATTATCCAGGTGTTCCTGATCTAATCACAGGAGCCCTTTAAAGGCAGAGAGTTTTCTTTGGCTGGAGGAAGAAGAGAGAGAAGGAGAAGGAGAGGGGGACGGAGGAGAAGGAGGGGGAGGAGGTGGAGGAGAAGTGGAAGGAGAGGGGGAGAAGAACAAAAGGATGAAGTCAGAGATTCAAAGGACATGAAGGACTGAATGTGCCACTGCTGGCTTGAAGATGGGGGGACTACATGGTAAGGGATGCGGCCTCTAGGAGCTGAGAGCAGTCCCTGATTGATAGTCAGCAGATTTTCCCCAGAACCTCCAGACAGGGACTCAGTCCAGCTGATACCTTGATTTTAGCCTCGGATACACTAAGCATAGAACTCAGCCATACAGTGCTGGCTTTCTGACCTGCGGGACCGTGAGCTAATGAATGGGTGCTGTTAAATGCTGCTAAGTTTGTGGTCATTTATTACATGGTGACAAAAACCTGTTAGTTTTCTGTAATGTTTTTAAGAAAATGAACCGTTACCTCAGAGGTTATCTGGCCCCTAGGCTTGTGGGCCATTTTTTCCCTGCTTAATTATATTTTTAATTAAATAAAGAAACTTAATAAATGCTATTAAAAACCCCAACCCTTATTGTAAGGATAACATGTGCTTTTTAAGTTGAACATTAAGTTACTGTACCTAAGTCAAAGCTTCTCATTGATTTTCATCGTATTTTTTATTTATTCATCCCTGCTTCATCCTAGAAAAGATATTATGTAACATTATACATTAGTAATGTGTTTTCAGGAGGAAAAATTCCCTAAATTAAACAAACAAAACCAAAACCAAAACCAATTTGGTTTTGGCCAGACAGTGGCTAAGCAAGCAGTTTATTGCGGGGCGCGCTGGGGCAGGAGGGGGAGAGCATGTCTGTTGGGTTTGTTCCCATCTATTTAGTGAGCCCAGGGCCTCTCACAGGGGTTAGCACAGTGTGTGTTCAATATTTACTTGTTAATCAAAACAAATGAATGTGCTTGCTGTCAATGTTGCATTTTAAAGGTTATAGATTTTCTTCCACTCAGTTTCCCCTCTACCATTTTGTTTTGTACTTTAAAGCAGAGAAATTCCCATTCCCGTGTATTCTTTCAGTCCATACCATCCAGTTTAGCTTCCTTCCATCTCTATCCCGGACATTTATGATACGTTAGCCAGCCAAGCTACCATATCTCCATTTGCTATCTTGAGTGACCAATTCTCAAATAACAATTTCTTTAAGGCTGAAGATTTATTTTTCTCTCCAATTATTGGTTCCCTCTTGCTTTGCTACTGTAAGTTCAAATTCTTTATCTCAGTGCTTTCCCCTTTCTCAATAGACAAAGACTCTTCTCTTATTCTTTTCTCGTATCCATGGACCCAGCACGTGGCCTGGCATATATAGATGCCCAATAAATGCATTATGTTAATGAAACAAGATGATTATTTTTTTTCCCCAAATTTTTATTTAAATTCTAATTAGCTAACATAAGGTGAAATATTGCCTTTCAGGAGTAGAATTCAGTGATTCATTACTTATATGCAACACCCAGTGCTCATCATTACAAGTGCCCTCCTTAGTACCCATCACCCATCTAGCCCATCCCCCACCCAGTTTCCTCCATCAACTCTCAGTTTGTTCTCTATCTTTAAGAGTCTCTTATGGTTTGTTTCCTTCTGTCTTTTTGTTTTCCGTCTCCCATATGTTCATCTATTTTGTTTCTTAAATTCCACACATGAGTGAAATCATACGGTATTTATCTTCCTCAGACTGACTTATTTTGCCTAGCATAATACACTCTATTATATATATATTGTATATGTGTATATACATATTGTATATGTATATGTGTATATATACACATTATATGTGTATATATATGTGTGTGTTGTGTGTATATATATACATATATATATACACACAACACACACACATACACACACACACACAACATATCTTCTTTACCCTTTCATTAGTCGATGGACATTTGGGCTTTTTCCATAGTTTGGCTATTGTTGATAGTGCTGCTACAAACATTAGGGTAAATGTACCCCTTCAAATCTGTATGTTTGTATCCTTTGGGTAAAGACCTAGTAGCTCAATTGCTGGGTTGTAGGCTGGTTCTACTTTAACTTTTTGAGGAACCTCCATACTGGTTTCCAGAATGGCTGCAGCAGTTTGTATTCCAACCAAGAGTACAAGAGGGTTCCCCTTTCTCCACGCTCTCACCAACACCTGTTGTTTCTTGTGTTGTTAATTTTAGTCATTCTAACAAGTGTGAGGTAGTATCTCATTGTGGTTTTGATTTGTATTTCCCTGATGATGAGTGATATTGAGCATTTTTTCATATTAGCCACCTGGATGTCTTCTTTGAAAAGTATCTATTCAGGTCTTCTACCCATTTCTTCACTTGATTTTTTTGTTTTTTGGATGTTGAGTTTGATGAGTTCTTTATTGATTTTGGGTACTAAACCTTTATCAGATACAGCATTTACAAATATCTTCTGTTCCATAGGCAGCCATTTAGTTTTGTTTATTGTTTCCTTTGCTTTTATCTTGATAAAGTCCCAATAGTTCACGTTTGCTTTTTGTTTCCCTGCCTCCAGAGATGTGTCTAGTAAGAAGTTGCTATGGCTATGGTCAAAGTTGTTGCTTATGTTCTCCTCTAGGATTTTGTTGGTTTCCTGTTGGCTTAGGTCTTTCATCTGTTTTGAGTTTATTTTTGTTTATGGCGTCAGAAACTGGTCCAGTTTCATTCTTCTGCATGTCGCTGTCCAGTTTTCCCAACACCATTTGTTGAAGAGACTGTCTTTTTTCCATTGGGTATTCTTTCCTGCTTTGTCGAAGATTAGTTGACCACATAGCTGTGGGTCCATTTCTGAGTTCTCTGTTCTGTTCCATTGATCTATATGTCTGTTTCTATGCCAATACCATACTGTCTTGGTGATTACAGCTTTGTAGTATAGCTTGAAGTCTGGAATTGTGACGCTTTCCTTTCATTTTCAAGATTGCTTTGGATACTTGGGGTCTTTTGTGGTTCCATACAAATTTTAGGATTTTTTTTTCTAGTTCTGGGAAAAATGCTGGTGGTATTTTGATAGGGATTGCATTAAATATGTAGATTGCTTTGGGTAGTATAGACACTTTAACAATGTTTGTCCTTCCAATCCAGGAGAATGGAATATTTTCCCATTTTTTTGTGTGTCCTCTTCAATTTCCTTCATAAGTTTTCTATAGTTTTCAGAGTACAGATATTTTACCCCTTTGGTTAGGTTTATTCCTAGGTATCTTATAGTTTTTGATGCAATTGTCAATGGGATCAATTCCTTGATTTCTTTTTCTACTGCTTCATTATTGATGTATAGAAATGCAACAGATTTCTGTATGTTGATTTTATATAATTAGTTTTAAATGTTTCTTTTAGAAAAAAAAAAAACCTCCCTGTGGTTATTGGATAATTCAGATCTAACGGTTTTTATTAAATTTCTGAAAATATAGCTACCTGGTAGCTGGGAAGGATCTTTTGATGTCTGACAATAAAAAGAGTGATGGTAGGAAAAAGGAGAACTGTAGATCATAGTGAAATTACACCCAATATCCAGCAGTCTCCCTTTCTCTGGTTAATTTCAGGGGCAAGCCCATAAACTAAGATATTGCTCTCCCCCATCCATCCTGGAAGGGGGCTTTTTTATGTAGCAATTTGAAATTATTGATTTAAAGTCCTTAGGAAATTTTATTTTTCAAATAAGGGCACACTCACCAGAATACACTGTTTTTCTCCGCATGTCACTGAGGTTTCGGAGATAATTAGCATGCAGTGGACCTCAGGGAACACAGCTAATGCCTCTGCTTTCTCAGAGCTTCAAGTGGTTACAAGCAGGTTTCTCCTTAACAAAGGACGTCTTGCCCCTTGTGCTAAATCTGTTCCAGTTTTTACCCCCAACCCTGAGCTCTGAAGGCTGAGTTTAGAATCCAAAAAGATTGAGCCCTGTTTTTTTTCCCTTTAGTACCTCATTACTGGCAACAAAGCGCTGAAGAATCAGGGTGTGGGCTGGCAATTTTGCCATGATGTTTGGCATTGCAGGGTGCAAACTTGCCTTTTGTCACCTGCAGAAAGTTCGGGTTATTGACAGGAGTAGGTATTCTTTAAATGGAACTTAGAAATGGGATACTCATATCCTATGCTTATTTTACCAAAAATACTAAACCCGTTAGACACCCAAGAGGTCTGCAGGTAGCCCACAGGTAGCTAGCAACTCGGAGAACAAGAAGTGGTGCTTTCCCATTAGAGAACGTATAGCCATCTTTCAGTGTGATTGGCGACTGTCTCCTTGTTACATTACGCAGCATCGGGGCGATCTTTCCATACACTCACTAGGAAGCCAGAAAACACTCCTTACATGTTCTGGTGAGGTGATTTTTGTGTTTTGTATTTCCCTAAGAAGGTTTTTGTGCTTCTTCTCTAGGCAAATCCAATCCAGTTACTACTAGCTTTCTATTCTGTGTGTGCCTCAGGACAGGGACAGGAGTCGGGCACATAGAGTGTCTCTCTGTGGGGCAGGAGTCAGAAACTGATGGTCTGTGTCTACACTGCATCCAGGCAGCGGACAGTCGTGACTGGCTCGCACGATACTTAAAATGATTTGAGCTAGTTGCCAACAGTGAAAAGCCAGCAGGTTTTCATGATAAAAGGATAGCAGAATTTGGGCCTTTCTTGACTGCCTCTGGACATACGATAAGGGTGCCCCATCATGCCCACAGGTGACAAGTTTGCCTCAACTGGTGCCACCACCTCGAATCATTTTACTCATGCGTGAGCCCCATGGGCATTTGAGTTTGTGCCCACTTTCAAAGCCTTTGGAAGAAGCTGCTGCCTGCAGCATACATCTTGGTGACTGAGAGCTGGCCTGGGGGGTTTTCCTTGTTTGCTTGCCCGAAGAAATGGAGACGCCAACATTTGTGTGGCCTGGCTCCTGTTTTCCTCAAGAAGATGATTTTGTAGGCGTTATATTCAGAGGCTAGGTTTCTATGTCCTCAAGATTCACCCTATTTCTTGAACCTCCACACTCCCCCAACGCCCCATGCTGATCGGATATTTGCTCATTTCTTCAGCCTATGAGAGGATGTGTCCAGGCAGGGACGATGCTAGCAATTTCTCTAGCCGGGCACAGGGATACGACTGCTTTTACTTAAAGATTTTGAGGCAGACTTGTTGTGCCGTCTTTGAATAAGCTGATTCCAGTACCTATCTTTGTTGACAGCTTGCCCTTATTAAACCATGCCCAAAGTGAGCCTTGCGGCTACTGACAATGGTCGATACCAAGGAGCTTAGGAGCCCCTCTGTGGCCTCAGCAGACCTGAATAATAGTCTCTCCACAGCTCCCCGGGAACCGGGAGCTGTTTTTTCCTTAGCCTCGGAATGACAATCACCAAAATCATTTATAAAGTGCAGCTGTACCTGATGCCGTATAAGGGACGATAAATGAAGTTAATACTATACCATCTGAGCGCTTGTAAAGTGATTCATAATTAAGCACAGTTGGGTGATATCGTTAGGCATCTGTCTTGGCAGCAGCATAGATTTCAGACTGGGGTGAAGCACCGATTCTGACATTCAGAAGTTACATAAACTTGCACAAGTCTTTTAATTTTGTGAACTTCAAAGGAAAAATAAATTCTAACACGAGTGAGAACTTAGGGCTGTTACGGACTCTGGAGATTCCCCCTCCCTCCATCTTACTCGTTGGAGTAAATTAAATTGAAGAGTTTCAGCTGCAAAACAAAAAACAAACAAACAAACAAAAAAAACAAAAACCAACGGTACCGTCCTAATAGGATTTGTGTGATTAAATGAGAGGGTGCTTGTGCTCAGCATGTGGTCGGGGCACAGCACTGCTGACCCCACGAGTACCTAGCCTGGCATTAAAGTGAGCTGGTAGAAATGTTGGCTCCCTCTCCCTGATGCTTGTGCCTTACTGCTTTGGACACTAAGAGTTGTAGCAAATAGTTGCATTGCCCAGTATGTATTTAATGAATCAACCTTACGGTGCAAAGTCTTGACAGGGATGAATGTCAAGTTGTTTTGCTAAAAGTGTGGCTTCTTAATTGGGGCAGTTTGTGTGAAGAATTAAAAATAATTGTAGTTTCGAATACTGCAGGATGATGTGGTGGTTAAAACAAAAATAAGAAGGATGCATCTTAAGGATGTAATAATGTAATAATGTGAGTTACTGCCTGTTCTCTTTAGGAATGAGTTCCTGGCTGCACAAGTCTTTATGTGGATGCCCAGATCGGGCAGAATACAAAGGTAACAATGCCAGTGTCTTCGGAAACTTGCTCTGCAGTGTCACAGCCTTGGTTTTTAGAAAAAGATTCGTGGTTGCTATGGAACTGTTAATAATGATTGCTACCTGTACCTCGATCCCTCAGACTCCCAGTCTCCAACATAAAATCATTTAGACCTGGGCTGTAGGGCAGTAAACAAACTTTCAAGCAAGAATTAACTGGGCTTGGGCATTCGTGTCTTAATGCAGGAAATGACTTTCATTATAACCTTTACTTACACTAGGAGCTTGGCTATATTGAAGGAGCCCCTAGTCTCTTGATAGTGGACTCAAACGCACGAGCAGTGCCAAAACCAGGAGCATTTTGGGTTATCACACAATGCATGTGAAAAGTTTTTATTTTGTGCACAACTGGCCTCAGTGTGGGTCTTTTCACGTATAAGATGAAATTCAGCCATGTACTAGATGCCTAAGTGGAAAGAGGAAAATATTCCTGTTGGAATATATATGTCTGTATATTTTAAAAATAAAATCTTGTAGTAAAGTGACATCTTTGCTATATCTCTGTGAGATTTGTGATCCATGTAATAGACGCTTCTTACTCCTGAATTATATTTCCGAGATATGGATCTCAGTGCTTATTAATGCATAACCAATCTTTGGGGGAAAACTAATCCAGCTCTTGAGCTCCAGGCACATAAAGTTAGGGATGGGTTATTGGGTGGGTGGAAAGAAGACATATCGAATTTGGGGACTTTTTAGCCTCACCGGTATGCAAATAATTCAACAATAATTCAGAATAAATAGCTTCCATTTCCTCAACTGCTGCTTCCTCTAATCCCTATAGTATGTGTTTTCCAACAATGATCTGGCCTCATTCACTGCTTTATTGCTTAGAATCGTAATGCTTTGAATTTGGAACACAGAATAAACGTTTGTCAGTAAAATCTAAAAAGATTTAAGTGTAGCTTTTCACTGACATGCAGATAGTTTATAGGAACAAACGGTAGCAGCATTTTTGGAAAGGAGATATAAACATCACATTAGCCCTGGATCCCCCAACTCTGACTGCAAGAAGTGACAGTAACTTCATAAAGGTTAAACAGGCATGTTTAGGTCCCGGAGTGAAATTAAGTCTTCTACCCAGTCCACGGTTCTGCCGAAGACAAAGGTTTATCTGTGTGAATAAACTGAATGCACAGTTCAATAAATTCATGTTTGCAGGGCTACTTAAGGTATTATAAGATCTGGTACCAAACAATAAAAATGCAGATGGAACTATCAAATTTATCAAGCTGCCGCAATAAATTCAGATGCTCTCCAGAGCTGGCAAGGTGATGTCAAGAAAGTTAAACTTGAAGAACGAGACCTGGATTTCTAAATGAGATCAGGGGGAAAAGAAAGCAGAGTTAATAGGGGACATCAAGACCGAGACAATCGACATCACAGCTACGTTTGGAGGAGAGTTTACAAATCAATTCTTTCTGCTTGTTCTAAAATTGCTCTGCCGAAAAAACGGACATCGTTACACACTTTTCATGCTCTGGTTTATTTAGTCTTCTTTAACACAGCCATCGTTAGTTCAACAATCTAATGTTTGAGGTACATTACGGCAAATAGGGACACAGCTGTATAGGTTAGGCTATCAATACCTTGAGCCTGTTTTTCCTTTTAGGAAACAAAGCATTGTTTGTTAATACTGTCTTGGGTTACTTATATTTGTCAGGTTACTTATAGTAAGTGGTACACACTAAAGGTAGGGAATTTGTTCCCTGGCACAATTGCCTCTACACTATAATTTAGTCGTGTTCTCAAAACATTAGCATTCTGTAATCAAAAATAGAGAAAGCAATGTTTTAGTATAACATTAGACCGGAGTAAAAATTATCCCGGCCGAATAAGGGTGCACAGATACATAACACTAGCATGCTTTTGGAAGAATCCTATTAATATTCTGTGAAATTAATATATAAATAAAATATGACCTAGAATGAAATTACCATCATATACAAAAGGAAAAAACAACCTTTCCCTTCTCAAACCTGTTGCTTTTAACATCTTACACACCTACATTACATCATTTAGAGTGTAAAGGTCATTTTAAATTTGGAAAGCATGAAAGAGTCGTCTGATCGAACTCCCTACAAAAGCCAGTACATATTAATTTCAGAGATTTACGTTCGTTCCGGTGTTAAAGACATGGCATCCTTTTAAACCTCCTTGGTGAAAGATCTGTAATGTCTTTTATTTATTAAGCAAAATGCAGCTTTAACACAGTAAACTATATTTTTATATTATTTGAAAATATTAGAAGATAAAAATATTGTGAAGATATAACATGTTGTTCAAGGATATACGAAACTCTTTAGAATTGTTATTTAAGGAAAAGAGTACTTGAGTTAATACAGTAAATATTTTACTTCTAAGCACATGGCTTTTCTAGGCTTTCATTCTCTTTGGCATTCCTTCTTTCCCGTTTCTCTTATTTTCCAACTTCTCCCTCTTAGTTGTCTTTTTCTGATAGTCCTGACTTTCCTAGATCTTACTTGATTAGCTGAATATTACAGTCTTTCAATGTTTTCATTTGAAGTTAAAACATTGGTTTCTATTAAGTGAATAAGCGACCAGACTGTCTCTTCTACCTTTTTTAAAAAGTGTGTGTTTTTTTCTTATAATATAAAGTAGGTATGTCCTTAGCTTAAATACATATGTATATTATATATCGCACACTTGAAATACAATAATTAGCTTCATAGAGTTCAGTGGAAATTCAACATAGCGCTGGTACACTATTCGGCAAGCCTATGGAATGACAAGAAATGAATCCCATCTCATGACTAGTATCTCAAGTAGCCTCTGGTTTTTCTAACTAAGCCAAAGTGGTCAGCGTTTTGCAACTGCCCCTTCTCTTCTTCCATGCCATCTTGGAGAAATTCTACAAAAATAGAACCGAAGAACAAGTTGGAAGCGACGCTCCTGACAGGTCGCCTTCATAGTAGATCTTGGTCCGTCTGTGCGCTGCTCCTATGGAGTGAGTGAGGGCTGCTTGGACAACAACACGGTAGTGAGTAGGTAGTGCGGACACGTGCAGGGCTTTGTTTCCAGACTCTGGTTACCCGCCGGAACGGAAGCACAGGCCGGGCCCGGCAGGCTGCGCGTTTAGGCGGTCTGGTCCACCTGGAGCACGGCAGGCTGGCCCGGGCTTGCATCCGACTGCTCTGCATCCTCAGAGGTCAGCAGGTAGCCTCCCTCGTAGCGAACTTTCTGCGCTTGTTCCAGGGCCACCGACTCCTCCTCTTCATCTTCCACGATTGTCAAGTCGATGTTGCTATCCCTGCCCGAGTTACTCCCTCTGGAGGCCTCCCTCTCTGCATCCTCCTCCTTGCTCTTGCCTTCCACCAGGGCACCGGTGAGGGACGCTTCAGAAAGACCCTCTGCAAACGAGCTCTCCTCGTGGTCATCTGGCATCTGCTCGCTGCTAGGCGTGTCTTCTGACTTGGTCTCGTTTTCTGCAGGGCCTTCTCCCTCTCGGACTTTCTTCCGGCCAAAAGTGAGGGGAGAAACCTTGAAGGGGGAGCTTTTCCCTGAGGATATTTTCTGGTGATTGGAAGTGAGAGATTTCTTAATCTTCTCTCTCCTCTCTACAGACACGATCTTTGTCCCCAGCTTGTTCATTTTTTTCTCGATGTTCTGGCGAGAAAACGCTTTCTTGAGGCTATCTACTTTCCGGAGGCTGGATCTTTTTATTTTCTCTGCCCTGCTTTCTTCCATCTTTTCCTCTGCACTGTCTTCCAGGGTCTCCTCATCGTGGGGCAATTCATCATCTGATGAGAGGTCCACCGTGTGCAAGGTTTCCTCCAAGGACTTGTTTTCATCAGCAAGCTCCTCCTTCTCTTCTGCTGGGCTGGAAACTGGCTCTTTCACAAACACACTGGCAGGGATCTCATTTTCTTCCTGAAAAGATGGACAATGTAGATAGATTTCATGTTAATAACAGATGTTACAAACGGTCCTGAGCTGCTGTCATTTGCAGTGTGTATCTTTCTGGCACATGGGGATGACAGAAACCACACGTTTGTGGCTTCAGTTTTCTAGAATATGAAGAGTGAATTCTAAACTGGTCAAGTCATTCCCCCGAGGCTGGATAAGGGCAAGGGATGCTTATTGGGAATATTATGAGGGCAGATGACAAGGGCTCTATCAGTGACGGGCAGGGGAGGAAGTGGGTTGTGGCTCTGACAGACCAGGAAGTTGCCTAGATAAAGGAGCTAAAGTAAGTTACTGTGAACCCAAGAGGCCTCTGTCTCCCATCTTCCTTTAAGGTCAGGTGGCTCTGCTCCTGCCAAAATCCCACTGGAGGTGGAGTTAGAAGATAAAAGATGGGGGCAAAGGAGAGAACTGGGAAGTCCTCGAGAGTCAGGCACCATGTAAAGCCTTGATCAGGTTTCCTCCCCCGCTAGGAATCAGAAGGAAAAGTGTGGTCAACCTTGGTATCTATTCAGAAGTGCACACTAATTTTTCTGATGACATGATTTTAGAGTAAGAGAAGGCAGGGCCAGCCTCACTGGGGGCCCACCCATGAAGCCCTGCGGTTCAGGATATCCTATGTGGGCATTAATAAGGACAGGACGCATACCATGGCCATTCTTAGAGGAGCAAGGGAGGTCTCTGAAGCAGCTTATCAAGGCTCTCTTGTTAAACAGGGCTTCCTTGGACAAGAATACTTAGATCCCCCACCTAGAGCTAAGAGTGAGGACAGAAGCTCAGGAATCTGTCCCTTTCCCTGCACTATTCCCAGCATACCTCTTCCCTCAGTTTGTGGACACAGAGGCAAAGGTCTGACCCTCTCTGTGTCTCAGGGAGCAGAGCCTGAGAACTGGCCTCCAGAGTTCAAGGGCAATGGTGTTCCACTTCTTCTAAGCGGGTGGATTTGCTTTCAGGTAGCTTGGGTCACACAGAACAGCAATCCCTTTCTTTTTAATTTTAATTTTTAATTTTTTTTACTGTGTATTTATTTTTGAGAGAGAGAGAAAGAGAGAATGTGAGCAGGGGAGGGGCAGAGACAGAGGGAGACGCAGAATCCGAAGCAGGCTCCAGGCTCTGAGCTGTCAGAACAGAACCCCACGCAGGGCTCGAACTCATGAGCTGTGAGATCGTGACCTGCACCAAAGTTGGACACTTAACTGACTGAGCCACCCAGGGGCCCAAGGAATCCCTTTCTTTTTTAAAATTTTTCTTTGAATATTGGAAAATGAGAGCTGGCCAGCAAGGTGTCTTCACATTTTCATCGAAAGAACCAGCACAGTGGAAAGAACGTGTAACAGAAGCCTGAGTCTCAGTCTTTACTGTACTGCTGAGTGCCTGTGTGGCTTTCAGCAAATTATTTGATCTCCTTGGGTCTCAGTTTCTCCCAAATATGAACAAGAGGACTTGACCTCGATTAGCAACTTTCAAACCACACTCCCAGGGACACTCGGGGTTCTGTAGGAATGCCAAGGTGGGCCAGGCTTCAGAGCCCCACTTCCTCTTTAGCTTCAACCTTACCAGATTATACGGTGGACTGCCCAGTAAATTCCCAGTTTGAAACATAACTGGATTTTGTGCATTTACAAGTCTGTCTGGGATCTAGACTTCAGGTGAGGTTCATGTTAACAGTTAGAATTTCCCTTCTTTTAATTGATCGAAAAGTCAATGACATTGGGGTTAGGGTCAAACACATATTCTAAGAGTGTACCTGCATATTTTTTAACTTTTTGCCTATAGAAACTAAATGAACAAAGTTTTGATACAGAGAAACCTAGAAGTCCCTCTCCTTATTAACCACTGAACAGAATAGTTACGCTATTCTGGAAAAAATACAGCCCCGTGTCTCCCTCTTTTGCACATACACTCATACCACAGTCCATTCCATAAATTGGTTAGAAACAAGGGATAAAATCTTGGATAGAGGTTAATAGAAAATCTGGTTATATAGAACCTTTGTTAGAGTAAAGAAATCACAGATTCTGTTTCCCAAAGCCCTCTCCACAACCACCCATTTTTAATGTCATAAAGACGGTCAGGAACATAGTACGATGGACCAAGTAAAAAAAATCGGAAAGAAACATGGCATTCCCACGAGTCATTTATGACCTCGACTTTTCCAGAGAGCAACTTTCCCATGTTTCAAGTCTCAACTTGCCTCTATCTTGCTGGCACGTACTCCCCACGAGGGTGGCAATTTGGGTCTCTTGTTCACTGTTGTGCCCCCGTCACAATAGTTCCTGGCAGCTCAACAGCTATTTATTGAATGAACACATGGTGGTTAAGGTGGCTTTCTAAGAAAGCCTGGAGAGAGTGGCTGGAATAGAAATTGCCCCTCCGCTGGGTAGGCCTGAGGACTACAAAAGAACGGGTTTCGCTCTTCTAAGGAAGTTTGGTGACTGCTGCTGCCACTGGGAAATGAGAACCGAGGCCTAAGGGACGCTGCGGTTTCCGTTTCTAAGGAAGGAGGTTATTCTCAGTGGATGAGCATCACTGACAGGGAGGCCGACTACAGCAACAGCTAAGGCCCTGATGCTTGGTCCAGAAGCAAAATTACTCCTGGGGTTTCACAAAAGGCTTGGGAGGGTTTGACAGGAGCTGCCTGCAGGAAAGGAAGAAACTAAGAACTCAGTGAAAAGTTAAGTCCTCAGTGAAGGAAGCAGAAATTCAGGGGAAACTACAAAAATAAGCCTTGGTTCCCAGAGAAAAGGTACAACTCGTATGCCTTAATCTCTCCGGGTAATCACAGGAATACCCTGCTAACGTCCCTTTCTTCAGCCTTAACAAAAAGGTAGACATATTGACCGTGCTTCCGAAAGAATTCAGCAATCCTGCGTTTTTTTTCTTAAATGTAAAGTCTGTTATTACAAAAGCACAGCTACTGTTGAGCGGGAGACTCCTGTCCCTCTCTCTCGGCACATGTCCGTCAAGGACAGGTTTGAGGAGAGCGCGCTGTCAGGGGAGGCAGCAGCCTTGTGTGGTAGATACCACACGCGTGAGGGCAGCTGAGGGACGGTGGGAAACCACCGAACTCTTCTATCCAACGTCTGGGACGTTTACACGAGGGCTCTCAACGCCGGCTATGAAAATAAACCCAGTGGGAACAGACACAATCCAGACGAGCTGGCTGTGTCTTTACAAAAGTGGGAACGAGTGAGATATCTCTTTTTTTGGCTAACTGCTTTATGCTTCTGCTGTCATTTTAATTGCTCAAGCAGTTCGTTGTGTTCTGTCTACTGGACAGTGTCTATTTTGTGGCTGCTCATGGCATCCAGTCTGAGGGCAAGCCCCTTCCTGTCACACAGGAATGGTGGATGTCTAAGCACACGGAGGCCTTACCTTTCCTCTCTGTTTTTTTTGTTTGTTTGTTTTTGTTTTTTTTTAGAAGCAACAAAATACCGACACCCTTCAAAAATCTCCATTTTTGTTTCAACTGAACGTACGCGTCGTGTCGGGCTACAACGTAAGCGCTTTGCTGGCGGATATTCAACTGGCATGTCATGGCAGTACGTCCTCTATACCAACACGGTCCACAGGCACCCAATCTGACCTGTGCATGTGCCCTACTCAGTCCTCTCACACAGGCCTCATGGAAACACTTGAGACTTCACCTGTCTACGGGGAAAGGGACACTTCCGCCCACTTCAGCCTCCTGTTGTAATGGTTCTGATCTGCTTTCTCTTACAGATTCCAATCTTGACAGCTCTTTCAAGGGGGAGGATCAACTCTACGTCCTCCATTCTATCACCGCTTACCTGGGCTAGTGACTCATAGATCTGCTTAGGGCCTGTGACTCCCTAACAGGGCACCAAGAATCCCTCGTGGGCTGGCGCTGACTTCTGGGGCCCTTCTACCCGGCAGAGGCCCCCCAGAAGCAGCTGACAGTTTGCTCTACAGATTTATTTTCCAAAAGATACTCGGCTGCCACTGACACAGCTGCTCTGGGTTCTGACCTTTCACAAGAACCCTTAGGAGTTTTTCAAAGGAAGGGAGAATTAAACGGCACACTTCAAACCTATATGAATGATGTGCTTGCAGCACTAAAGAGAAAAGGAAGGAAAGAACTCTCCAGAAGTGGCGTTTTTCCTTACACTTCAGCTTGTTTGCTATTTCTATTGATTCTCGTGAACTGGCTGTCCCAGTCGCCCATGTAGATACCAGCACAGAGAAGCCTGCCAACACGCTGAGCACTTCTTGTGTTGGAGTTCGCGGAAGCAAATCTTTGCACATATATAGATGCATACGCTTTAAAGGAGATTCTATGACTCGCGTTAGAAAAGGAAGCCGACCGTAAAAGCTTGACTAAGGGGAGAGAAGCCAGCAGTGTGTTCTTGGGTCACAGACTTATCATCCCTGTTGTTAGACGAAAAGAGCGAAGCCTGTCATAGACCCAGAGGGATGTGGTGGCATCCTGGAGGGATAGGAGGACCATAAATTTGTGTCCACGGGATGCTTTATCCAATAATCTCTAAATACTAGTTATTAAAATGGAACTATGCCCACCTGACATTCTGATTTATAGGTCTCTTTTACACACTGATGGTTTTCTCCAATTTGTGTTTCTGAGGTATAGATTGCCAAGTGGATAAAGCCATTGATTAGAACTGCACCCCTAAGGCAGCTGTCGGTAGAATCAGCAAGTCATAAGAATAAAATGCATTAGTTATAATCCCTGAGCAGTCTTTCACATTGTGGAGGATTTAAAAGTTTCATTATTTTTCAGTGTTACCAAGGGTTCAATTCTTTTTTAAGATCACACCGGTTAGGTATTCTTTGCTACCCACAAAAAAAAAAAAAGCAAAAAAAACACCAAACAAAAACCAAAACAAAACAAATCATTCTGAATTATTTAAAAGCTGACGCAGAAAACCCAGTAAGCATGAACTTTGCCATAGTGGGAATACAGTGTTTGTTTTTACTCATTTTACAGTTCAACTCTATAATTCCTATTATTAATAAAATGAAACCTTGCTAGTCACTTTCTCTGGGCGTCTGTTTCTTTGATATAAAATGAAGTTAAACTAAATGATTATTAAGGTACTTTCCAGCTCCAAGATATCTGATTTTGTGATATTAATGTAAATCCCATGAACAATAACTAAAAAATCGTAGACGCGATCTCCTAAAGCACTGACACCAAACATGCTTTGTTTCGTACAAGGATTCAAACCACAGGACCTGAGCTGCACCGGACAATGCTTTTCACTCAATTCCAACAGACACAGATTTGCAAAACAAGGGAAGGGGCCACATTTACCTGGAAGGACTGCATCTGACAAACAGTCCAGTTTTTTAACAAATGAGAAAAAGTAAGGATTCTTTTGAAGAAACAATAATCAGTTATTCACTTAACAGGCCCGAGGCTGCGCTGACATTCAATAAGTGTAAATAATAACAATAAGAGCAAGTATTTGGTCTCAGAAACTAAAAGGGCACGGGATAAGGAGCGCATCAAAACCGATATCCCATTATGGGAACATTAATCAATGGGACATGAACATGGCGAGTTGTCATATTAAGGTGTCTTTGATTTCCTATGTTGCCATTTCTTCTACATCTGTAATAATTTAACAGTTTTCAGAGCAGTGGTTTGGGATAGAGAAAGTACAGTCTTTAAAAAAAAAATCAACTTGAAAATAGTCTGAGGATGTTATACTTTTAGCACTGTTCTAAAATTCTGATCTCATTGAAGGAAGCCAAATGATGACTATTTGAACACATTTATAGGCCTGATTCTCTACGAATGTATCCACAGCAAACACCCAACCTCTACTCTTTTCACCCAATTTCACAATTTTATGTGGACGAAAGTGTAAGCTGTCCAGGCGGAGTCTCATTTTGTTCCCTGGATTTGAAGCCATTCCCACACCGCTTTTTCGGGATAATCATTACTAGAACCTTAAGGCATAGGTGGGCGCCACACCCTCAGGGCCAGTTAGCTGTGAAACGCTAGGCTCATGAATCAACAGAGAAAATTTCCTTTTGATGGTAAATGCACTGATTTTCTGCGTAAACTCTATTTTTAGTTAAAGATAGCCATGCTTACGGGCAAAGCATGAGTCTTGTTAGTTTTTAGCATTTGCTTTTTGATCACCAACCCCTTTCAGTCTTATGTCATTTACACTGGGTCCTGTCACAGTATTTTGAGTTCAAACATTGATCTTAGGCTATCCTAAAAACTATATATAAAAAGAAAACCTGCTAAGTTTAACAAGGATTTTACAATTTGCTTCATCACTCAAAGGGAGGTGACTATTCTCGAGTTTTAGGTGCCAGTGGCTATAATTTGAAGTAACTGCTAAAGGTAGGAGGGGGCTTTAAAGCCACAACAACCTTGTAAGTTCAGCACACATTGAAATACATAAATAACACATTTTAAATAGGACAAATTAAGGACAAAAGTTGGAATTAAAAATAAAATGCGAACGTAGAAGTGTCTAGTAGACAAACCAACTGAGCAACCAACAACCAAAAAGCACCTGCAGATTCTGGAGGACACGACAGGACCTTACAAACTGGAAACCTCATCTTCTTTTTTTTTAAAATTTTTTTTTTTTCAACGTTTTTTATTTATTTTTGGGACAGAGAGAGACAGAGCATGAACGGGGGAGGGGCAGAGAGAGAGGGAGACACAGAATCGGAAACAGGCTCCAGGCTCCGAGCCATCAGCCCAGAGCCTGACGCGGGGCTCGAACTCACGGACCGCAAGATCGTGACCTGGCTGAAGTCGGACGCTTAACCGACTGCGCCACCCAGGCGCCCCGGAAACCTCATCTTCTAAACATGACAGTGCTACATCTGCCCAGGTGACAGATTTGCTTTCCTCACTTTCTCGTCTTAAAATTTTTCACATAGGGGCGCCTGGGTGGCTCAGTTGGTTCAGCGTCTGACTTCGGCTCAGGTCACGATATCACGGTTCGTGGGTTCGAGCCCCGCATTTGGGGTCACTGCTATCAGCAGAGAGCCTGCTTCAGATCCTCTGTCCCCCTCTCTCTCTCTGTGCCCCTTCCCTATTTGCACTCTCGCTGTCTCTAAAAAATAAATACACATCAAGAACATAAAATTTTCACACCCATTTTTTTGTCTTGAATTAGAAAACCAATGAATTTAGAAGAGGAAAGTCTGGCATAGGATTCAAGGGGATTGAAAACAACAAATGACCTATGGAGTGGCAACTCGTGTATCCTCTGCCTTCTTACTCTCTCACCCACCCGCTCTCAGCCACACAGTAAAGCCTGCCACTAGAAGGGGCTATTTTGGGTAGGCCCTTTGGGCAGAGTCCTTTGCTCTCATGGTGTATCGGGGATATAATATCGATTTCGACATGGTAGTTGCCATATGATGTATGGCAGGGAATGGAAGAGAGTGTGTGTGCGCGTGCGTGGGTATGTAGCTTTTAATGAGTCCCATCTAAAAAGCATAGGCCTGGCTGTTGTCAGATCTCGAGTAGGGTGGGGTCAGTTTTCACTCAGCAGCCATGTTTCTAAATAAGCTAAAGTATAACCTTCACTGTGTAAATGCATGTCAGATCCACCCAGGAATAGCTTCCATTCCTTGAGTTCTTACACCATGTAACTCACTAACCATTTTAAACAGGTTATTGCATTTATTCCTCACCCTGTGAGAGATACAAAGGGAAAAGCATCCATGTTTAAGAGCATGGAATCAATATGTGAGTTCAAATCCCTGCCTCACTGCTTGACGTTACTAAATAACTTCAAACAAGATATAGATACCTTCGAATTGCAGCCTCCTCATCTGTAAGTTGAGGGCAAATGAGAGAATGCACAGAAGGATACTTAGAGCATGCAGGGCTTACTAAAAGAGCTGACAAATGTTTTGCTCCTATTCATATCCTCAGTGTACAGATGAGAAAACAGAAGCTTGGAGAAGCTGCAAAATGTGCACAAGATCACATAGTTGGCAAGCGGTGAAACTAGCATTTGAACCAGTGTCTATGTGACAAAATAGATCTTCTCAACCCCAACCCCTCGACTGGTACCCTGCGAGCCCCTACTTTAAGAGAAAGAACAACTCTCCATGAAGAGACTGCACCCACATTTGTTTTTGCAAAATAACCACCTTACGATGTCTTGAGAGTTGAGATTTCTAATATCCTTCAGGCTACGAAAGGATCTTACATGGCTTAAGAAAGCTCCAGTTCCTTGCCTTTAGGTCCTTGCTTCCTAACCTGCTCTTTAAGAAAAAAAAAAAAAAAAAAAAAAAAAAAAGGTCCTTGGGGGCGGCTTGTTAAGAGGCGTAGAATGGAGCCTGAATATGTTGCTTTGGATTCTCTTAGCTTCCACCTTGGTCTTGCGCACCCCTGTTTCACCTTTTACTCACTCTATGGAGAATTCCGACCACTTCTGGCTGCAATTTCACACCTGTCAATCCAATGTGACAAAAGAGGAGACCGGGGTATGGCTCAACAGCAGCCTGAGTCTTTAAGTTCCCCACCTGTTGTTTTTTTCAAATGTCAGATTTACAATTCTCTTGAATTTTTACTCACATATCTCTTCCGTCCCTGCCTCCAACAACTACAGAACATCCGCGGCAAAATGAAACATAAACCGATCCCGACAAATTATGATCTTCCTCTACTAGATACTTCTTCCTCCCTTAACTAAGGATAGAGGACAAGAGATAATCTCCCTGATTCATACTGGAGGGAGGAAAATTTCCTTTGATGACTCAGATTTAAACATGTCTGCACATGTTTGGTTTTGTTTGGAGATCAGTATTTAATTTAGAAATGCCTTGAGAGCTGAGATTTCTAATATCTTTTAGGCTAATAAAGTAAAGGATCTTATATGGCTTAAGAAAGGCGCAGTCACCGTATCTCTTTTCAGTTCATCTGGTGCATGAAAAGCTATTCCATTTGCATTAAAGGCTAAAAAATGTCTGGGCTGCAAAAGCCTGCAAGGTATAGGAGGACATCAGCTGCCTGAAGCTTTACATCAAGTGCAATTTGGGGAGGACAAAAAAACAGCCAGATGAGTCTTTCCTTTTAAGGAGGGAAAGAGGCTTAGGTTCTAACTTGGCGGAGCAGATTCATTTAGAAAAAAGAAGGCTCCCTCGGCTTAAATTCCAATTTCTAAATCTCCCTTGGGAGATGAAGGCTCTTCTTGTGTGCCTTTCACAATCAAACAGTTGGTTATAGCCTCTCCCCTCCATGGCTTTGAAATCCTCTCCTATTCACATGGTCACAAGGAGACAGCCCTAGGGCAGGCATGGCAATTGCTTCCTGGGCTCTGTGTTGGCTGCGTTCCATTGGGCGGAAGGACTTCCAGCCTTGGGCAGGGCTACCCTTGGATTCACAAATGCCCACCACTTGGCGGAACAACAGCCCCACGCAACCTCCCTGTCCCCAGATACCCTCTTGCTACATTAACCGCATCATTGATGCATTAAAAAAAATTAAGTGGCCTTTTTATTCTAAGGCAACCATCGGAAAGAGAAAATATTCGAGACTAGCCTTTGCAACTAAAACTGATAACACTGCTTTTATTTTACAGTTGTGGCTTCTCTGAGCAATAAGAAGCATACCTCTTGTATCTGTGAAGAGTTATGCTCTGTATTTTTAGTGCATTATTTGCCAGAAAATAACAAAGATTGCTTTGGTGACAAGAATCTTAAAGGAAGAGACTAGTTCAATTCTAATGCAATCAGTCTTCAGTACTTGGTTAGCTTCTCAAACATTCGCAGCCTTTAGACAAAGAGAGAAGCAGTCATGAATTTGACTTCTTGATTAAAAAAAAAAATCAGATGATTATCTCATTTCCACAAAGAGTTAATCAACAGGCACTGAATTAATATGCCCTGTCCAGCTAACAGCTGCAGTCAGAGCCCCAAGTTCATAATGCAAGGAGACACATGAATCTGACTCGGGTGCACGCACCTGCTCACCGTCCCAACCTGCATGGAGTGCGTCCAGGTGCTCCCTAACAAATGAGCCTGGCGTACTAACCTCTGGGGCAACTGCCTTGGGTTTAGGCTGCCGTGACCTGAGAAATTCCCACCCCCGGGTGCGGAGGTCACACTCCTGCTGAAGGCGGATGGGGACAACGCCTGGTGTGTGTGGGATCCCTGACAGGCAGGACAGATGTAGAAGTGGCTGTGAGAGCCAGGCTGACTGAGACCACGAAGGCTGAGGAATCCCAGCTGGGCGGGAGGAGGAGGAGGGGGGCACTGACCTGGAAGATGAGCACTTTGAAATGGTTGCGCCTGAGGAGCTGGGCGTGGTTGTTCTCCAGCCGCTTCACCTGCGCGCTCTGCCTGTCCATGCGCTCCTTGACCGCGCGAGTGTGGGCGCTGACCTTGCGGGACTTCTCCAGCAGCTTGCTCACCGTGTTGCTGGTGGAGGCCTGGTATTTGGAGAGCTTGGTGAGGTCGTTCTGGATGCCCTTCACGGAGCCCTCTAGGCTGATCTGCCGCTGCTCCATATTGTGCTGGTTCTCCTGCACGGCATCCAGCATGTTCACCAGCTTGTCCAGGAGCGTGAGCACCGTGACGGCGTTCACCTGCGAGTTGTCCCGGATGGCCTCCTCCGCGCTCCCCAGGTTCAGGCTGGGGCTCGGCGTGGAAGAGGGCGCGAGGCTGGGGCTGGCTGGCTTCTCCTGCCACACGGCAGACCCCGGGTGCTGAAACTTCTCAGCTTGGGCGGCGTCCTCCCCCATGGCTGGACAGGTGGGAACGTTCTTCTCCGGCAAGAAGGACGGCAGCGAGCGGGCAGAAAGAGGCCTGCTGGCTTGAGCTCAGAGCACCGCTCTCCAGGACTGGCAGAGGTTCAGACAGGCAACAACTGGCTACACTGATCAGGGGAACTGCATTCCAGCTGCTCTTAAAAGCCCTACTCCACCCAGTGGGAGGCGAAGGTTACAGAACTGAGAACCACTCAGGGTTCAGAAGCAGGCGCACACTTCCTAACCGCGTTCTCCTCGGCACGGGGCACTTTCCTGCAGGTTTAGCTTTTCTTTCCTACTCTTCTATCCCTTTATGAAAGAAGTTCAAGGCCATGTTTCAATCATGACTTCATCTAGAGGCGGAGAAAAACATGCTAATTTGGCTCAGCTCCACAGCCTCCAATTGGCTAGAGCCAGTAAACTTTTCTCTGGCTGCTTTGCTACAGATGAAACACTGCTTCGTGTGTGTGTGTGTGTGTGTGTGTGTGTGTGTGTGCGTGCGTGTGTGTGTGTTCCTGCATACAAGTTATTGTAACGGAAAGTATTGTTTGCACTTGCCCTAGAAGGACTGGTGGGCTGCAGAAGGAATGGTGTCCTACGGGGAGGGGCCAAGTTTAAAAGGTACTTGCAGACAAGCTTGCACTGTTAATTTGTAATTTTCAGGTGGATGGAAGTAATCCTGATAAGAGCAAGGAAAGTAGCCCAATTCTTATGACTTGCGGTTGGGGGTGCAAAATAAGTTGCAAGTGCCTGAACTTAAGGAATATTCAAATATGTCATGCTGTTACGGACGGTTATCATGTAGTAGAAGGTGAATTTTTGAATGACTAGGTTTTTTTTAATTTTTTTTTTAACGTTTTTATTTATTTTTGAGACAGAGAGAGACAGAGCATGAATGGGGGAGGGGCAGAGAGAGAGACACACACAGAATCGGAAGCAGGCTCCAGGCTCTGAGCCATCAGCCCAGAGCCCGACGCGGGGCTCGAACTCACAGACTGTGAGATCGTGACCTGAGCCGAAGTCGGACGCTTAACCGACTGAGCCACCCAGGCGCCCCTTGAATGACTAATTTTTAAAACACAGAGTTTCTTTGGAGAAGTAAAATTGCAAAAGGAAAAACAAACAAACAAGCCAAAGTATGGTCTCTTTAAGAACCTACCATGCCAATTTGGTTTAGCTAATTCTGGATCTGCACTGAGAGATTTTCTCAAATACCTATCTGTGCAAGTCACTTATTGACACGTGCCCAGAAGTGCAACGTCGGGCAGCTTGAGTTGGAGTTTCTGAAGTGCTTCTAATGTTTGACATTTCCAAATTCCTGTTCAGTCAAGTGGCACACCTGTTCTGAAACATGGCCCTCCTCAGCTGAGCCCTTGGGACGTGGGGCTTATTTCCTAAAACGACTTTACATGCTTGAATTGGTTTTAAATGTATCCAGCCTTTGAAAGTGCTTTCAGCAGGAAGTTTGTAATAGGCCTTCTATGAACAGTTTTGAGAGGAACAAATGCCAGCTCATACTGGGTCAGGGATTGATAATGGAAAAGTGCTGTTCTTTGGTGGCAAAATCTACAGGTCAGCCAATCAATCGGCAGGTCATTTGTCATCACATTTATTGAATTTTTGAGTCCCCGCTATCTGCTTAGTTCTAGGTTTGATGAACTATCCAGGGGACATTAGTAAAGCATTCTCTAAGACTACATCTGCTAGTTAGGGAGATGAAGATATTTACAGAGACCCCAATTTCCTCAGATAATCGGTACCCCAAATCCACTTTTAAAATTGGGACAATAAGAGGCGCCTGCGTGGCTCAGTCGGTTAAGTGTCCAACTTTGGCTCAGGTCAAGATTTCAAGGTCCGTGAGTTCGAGCCTCTCATCGGGCTCTGTGCTGACAGCTTGGAGCCTGGAGCCTGCTTCTGATTCTGTGTCTCCCTCTCTCTCTGCTCCTCCCCCGCTCATGCTCTGTCCCTGTCTCAGAAATAAATAAACATTAAAAAAAAATGTTGACTTTGAGAAGCATGATTTTCTAACAAAATTATACAGTATCATGATACAATATCCCTTCCCATTTGACTTCTGTGGACAAATATAAAAAGGGTCATTATTGCAAAAATATTTGAGGGCTTCATCAGTTTTCTGAGAGCCTCTCTTAAGTTTTGACATTCAAAACACTCCCTTTTGAAGCACTTATTGTTTCATCATCTGCATGGATTTTGTTTCTTCTTCTTTAAATGTGAACTATTTCCAGCTGCAGACTCTCGTTTGTCAGAAGAGTTGTCCATGATTCAGGGGTTTCTTTAACATTACCCTCATCAACTTCGTGATTTCTTACGTTTTCTGAAAGATTTTCAGTTTCACATTATAATCACTTTGCCCTGATTTTGCATTGATTTGCATTGATTTTGCACTGCATTGTTAGACATGGTGTCATCAGTTAGATGAGTGGAGACACTAGACACATGAAGTTGAGGTGGGGAGAGGAGAGAGGCTCCTTGTTAGATAGGAAGAAAGGTTTGCATGTGGGCTTACTTTTTTAAAAGTAATTTTGCATAACACAAGTAACATAACAGTTGTCTATTGCTATGTAACAAACCAGCCTGAAATTCAGTGGCTGAAAACGACAATTGACTTTTATGTCCTCGTGGTTCTGTGATTGATGTGGCAGGGCACAGTTAGAATGGGTCATCTGGTTAGACACGCTCGTTCACCTGTAATGGATCCCAGGATGGTCTCAGTCACATGTCTGACTCCTTAGCTGGGTTGACTAGAATGCTGGGATTTCTCTCTCCTCCATCTTTCAGCCTCCAGGGACTCTCCCTCTAGTCTCTCTAGTAGGGAGGCCAAACTTGTTTACATGGTGCCTCAGGATTCCCAGGGAGTGGAAGCAAAATCTTCAGGACCTCTCAAGGCTAGGTTGTGGAACTCTTCCCTTGTCATTTCTACCGCATTCTATTGGTCCAAGTAGGTAGGTCACAGACCAAGCTCAGATTCAAGGAGATAGGAAATAGACACCCCCTCTCTATGAGAGGAGCAGCAGAGGCCCAGGATAAAGGCTAAGCCTCATGGGACAGATTGTTGTAGCCATCTTTGGAAACAATCCACCTCAACAAGAATACATTCTTCTTTCAAAATTCTGTTATGAGTAAAGCTGAGGGCCCTTTCCATCACCATTTTCATCCCATTCGCTTTCACCTCTTATCAGAAGTAATCATCTTTATGGATTTGGAGTATATCTTTTGGAAATTATATTTATATGTGATCACAAGTGAATAGTTTTATGTTGTGATGTAATTTGCTTTCTCGTACAACTTTATAAGCAATGGCGACTATGAGGAGCTATGTAATGGGGACCTGTCCTGTGCAAAATGGCATGGAAGTACATGATGACTTTGACACAAATTCTAAGGGCATCAAAAGTTTGTACAAGGAAAAAACAAAGGCAATAAAGGAAAGCACCGGTGATAGGTTAGAATTTGAGGTAACCCTGAGTAGCCACACTCACCGTTTAGTTGACCTAAGTTAAGTCCTATTTCTGTCTGGGAGAAAATAGTGACATTTAGCAATCAACTCTTGGAAGACATTTTTGAAAAATTAAGTCTACTCATTACATACTAATGTGTTCCTTAGAAATTAGGTATGAGACGTTAGCCTTGATAAAATGGAGGGGCGCGTGGATGGCTCAGTCAGTTAACCGTCAGACTCTTGATTTCTGCTCAGGTCATGATTTCATGGTTCCATTGGTGAGATTGAGCCCGTGTTGGGCTCAGCTCTGACAGTGCAGAGCCTGCTAGGGATTCTCTCTCTCCGCCCCTCCCCGACGTGAGTGCACACGCTCTCACTCTCAAAATAAATAAATAAACTTAAAAAAAATAGACTTGATACAATGGCATATAGAAGTCTCCTAGAGGTATCTGAACATGTGAAAGGGACCTGTTTAAGAAGAATTGGTGCGACAGCAAATTAGGCAGGTAGACAAATATGGGGTATGGACATTAGGTTTGGTGCTGGAATGGGGTACTGTGAGTCACAACAGGGTATGATTAGGGATCTAAATCCTCCAACAGACTCAGTAAGGTTTGGTTAATCTTTTAGCATAATCTCTGTGCCAGAGGCAGCTCAATGGCCTTCTTGGTTGGCCTTTTCCATTTAAACTCATATGGCCTTTTCCATTTAAACTCTTAAGGCCAAGAATCCTTCATTCTTGGTCTTACTACTGTGACAACCATAAGAGTCCGAGAATGATGATCCCACAGAAAAGAAAGCCCTTCTCCTCAATGGCTAAAGAATCAGAGAAGCTAAGCTGGCCACTCTGTATATCTTCTCCTTTGAACTCCATAGTGGTATTCAAAGCCTTTCAAAGGCTGAGTTGCCTCTTGAGCAGGAGGTCGTATGATTCTATTAACATGATGAAAAGAAAGAACCTGATGCCATGTTGGTTTTTTTCTCAAGGAAAGAAGAGGAGAGAAGGAAAAGAAAAGAAAAGGAAGGTGTCTTCTAGGAGGAAGAGGAATATTTTCATCTTTTTATTCTTCTTGATGAAAACTCTTTCTACCACCTACCATATACTTGTGACGTCTCCTTTATGTGGGTAGCTCCTGGCTAAGAAGCCAGGAATTCTCCATTGATCTTTTATATTTATGAATGTCTTTTGAGCAGCTATACTGACAGTCTTTTGTTCTGGACTATATTTTCAAGAATGAAGAGTGAATAACCTTGGAAAACAGAGATAGTAGCAAAGGATGGAGAAGGAGCAGAGGGTAAGCTTATTTAATGTCCAGTATAATAAAGCAAGGGGTGGGCAGATTCTTGGGCAAAGGTCAGGCAGACTGTAGCTTTTTTTTAAAAGTTTATTTATTTTTGAGGGGGGGGGGTAGGAAGAGACAGAGTGCGAGAGGGGGAGGGGCAGATAGAGACACACACAGAATCCAAAGCAGGCTCCAGGCTCCGAGCTGTCAGCACAGAGCCTGATGCGGGGCTCGAACCCATGAGCAGTGAGATCATGACCTGAGCTGAAGTTGGATGCTCAGCTGACTGAGCCAGCCGGGTGCCCCAGATTGTAGCTTTTTATAAAAGATTGGAGTTTCCTAAACTTGGGGTTCTTCACATGGGCTACGAATCCATGACATGTGCAGGATCTACCGATGTGCCTCTCTGCATCACCCCCGTGTGACTTGAGGAGGGGAGGGAAAGGGAACTGATGCGAACATGACATTTATTTGCGTCCTGGGCCCTGAATAATAAAGTCTTTGTCTCTGAGCCAGGAGTCACGTACCTTCTGCCATGAGACTGTGGCAGGTTAACTTTTTTTTGGGGAAGGTGAATGATCATTTGACCATATCCGGCTTCCCTCTGCACTGCATCTTGTAGTGGGTGCAGATAAAAGCAAAGGTGTAGTTTGTAGAAGGCCTGCAGGTCCTTTTACCCTTTGCTGAGGCAATGGAGAGGAATTAAATGTTCACTTTCACTGGAAATATTAATGATGAAAAGCATAATTTTACATAACCCTAATCTCTCCCAACCAAAGTCCCCGTATAACCTATCAGTGATGTCGCTGTGAAATACAGCAACATATAAGGGAATCCTGTATAAATGAGTGATGAAGCCTAAATAATATATAACGTTGACATAAAAGGTAGATTCTACTTCACTCCCCTGAGCTGCCATTTAGGGAATGCTGCAAGTTTTGGAAATCCTGGAGGTTTTGCATTCTCAAGGCCTTCTCTGCCTCTTGGACTCCCATTTCCCAATGTGCCATTTCTGTATGACTCCATACCTGCCCGGTCACGAACCTCAGCCCTTCCCTCAGCATCACAGAACTTGCCTACACAAAGCATTCACGAGTGTAGTGAATGTTAATGCAATTTCAGGGTCCCTGTCAGGAGGATTCTGACATCTTATTGCTTCTTCTCTTCCCAGTTTTATGCCTTCCCACATTCTATTTCATGAAGGGAAATTTTACTCAAACACTGGCTCTTGGGTTTTACCCTTTACCTCAAAGAGGTATATTGTTATTATCATAAAAAATAGTTTCCTACCTTCCTGAGAAGAATTCTGGTGCCAGTTAAGATAACCAAACTTTTTTTCCCATCTTGTTTTGTTGTCAAGGTCAGAGGCAGGGGGATGCCTTAGCACATTGTTTATTCATCATTCGTTCATCCAATCGACAAATATTACTGAGTAGCAGGTAGGTACGAAGAATATAACAGCAAACAAGAGACAAGTCTCTGTTTATATGGTGCTTATGCTCTGAGGGGGGAGTGGAGACAGGTGATAAAAATTCAGGGTAATGTCAGACAGTGGTAAGTACTATGATGAAAAATAAAGCAGAATAAGGGACCAGAGGGTGACAAGGGCACTACCTTAGATAGCGTGGTCAAGAAAGTCTTTGTTACAGGGTCATTCGAGCAGAGATATGTTGCGGGAATCCAGGTGAGAGGAGAGAGCCTTCTTCTGTGTAATGTGCCACTACAGCAGTGGATGTAAGCAGAAGTGATATGGGCCATTTCCAAATGCTGCCCTTCGGAGGATTGGACGTGCACTTCACTGATCCTTACCCCTCTTCCCTCCCGCCCCGTACTTTACTTAGGAGGTGACAAAATTGACTTGGGGGCAGAAATGGAAATGAATGTATTGAGAATGGAAGATGGCAGCTCGTCTTGCTCTCTCATAGCTCTCCCCCTCCCTCTCTCCTTCTCTCTCTCTCTGCCCCTGCGCAGCTGATTAGCTTGCAAACAGAATAACGGTCAAGAGCGTGGACACTCAGACCACACCTCCCAGGCTCAAATTCCACCAAGGTTCTGTGACTTTGGCCAAATCACGTTTCCTTCCTAGGCCTCAAGTTTTTATTATAAAATGCAAGTAATAATAATTCTTATCTTAATTGTTGTAGGTTCTTATAAGGATTAAATAAGTTCACATTTGCGAACTGCTTGGACCAGTGCCTGTAATATGGTAAGCAACGTATGTGTGAAATATATGCATCGAATAAGTAAAAACTCTTAATGTAACAGTCTAGTTTCGCCTTGTGGCTTCGAAGATGTGATTTCATTTTTGTTTCCAAAAATATGTTCATGTTTTGTGTTGCAAATGCCATATTCAAAATTCAAAATATTCCAAATTAATACTTGCTCTGGGCCCCTTTCTGACTTGCTCATTCACAGAGCGCTTTGTGGTACGTCCAAAGGAAGTACGTGCGGGTGCCCCAGCCTTCCCCACAGAACAATGGACTGACTACTTCAAGTGAGTTGCTACACGCTCAGCACAGACTCAGACAACACAAGAAAATATCTATCAAGGTTTTTTATCATGGAGAAGTTCAGCGTTTGGGGAAAAGCAAGATTTACGCACAAGAAGCGAGTGGAAGACAATACGAGGCAAATGCCTAATGCAGCAATGAAGTTGTCCCTTCTCAATCTCAGGAAACCCCTTAACCTCACAAAACCTTAGCGTTTGCTTTTCTCATTACAGAGCCCTAAAGCAAACAGGAACTGAGGCAAAGAGATTTAAATTAGAAGAGTAACTTAGTAATAATAATGCTTGTAGTACAGAGCTTTTCATGTATGTTGTCTCAAGGTACTGTAAGACCTTGAAAAACAATGCTTAAAGGAAGTGGGCAGGGGTTCCACTATTTTTTTCTGACCTAACTGATATTTGGGGAGGCCCAGTGCTCGGGACAGAACTGTGAGGTGAACAGATTTATGTGACACTCTTCCTTCCTCAACTAGATAGATCACCTCCTCCTCCTCCATTTCCCTCTCTTCCTTCCTGCTGCAGTTAGTGGAATCTTAATTTTCACCCCCACCCCCACCCCCGCCTCCCCGCCTGTGAAGGGAATCCTGGAGGTTCTGGTCCTCACCTGTTTCAGGGTTTAATAGGGCTTATTTTTCAGTGAGTTGAAGTCGATTTTGTGAATTTGTTTCTTGAAGCATTATGACCAAGAGACATTAAGAAGTCATACAATTTTGTTCTCTGTTCAGCAAACAAACAAAAACCGAGGACAACAACAAAAACTCCTTACCCTGCCGTAAAAGGAAGTTATATTAATTTGAGAGCTGTAAAGAAGGAAATTCCAAAACCATTTTGGTAACCAAGTCTGGTATTTGTCAGGAAACTCTTTTTCATAGATAATGTAAATCCCTGTCGAAGAAATATAAAACCATTTCCTCTCATTCTGTTCTATTTTTTGAGTTAATGAACATCAACATAATGGATTTCTACAAATTACCTATTAATCATAGTTTTGTAATTTCTACACGTTCACGTTAAAATTTAGGAGCCCGGATTAAATTGAGGCTATTTCTATATAGCACCCATTGGTAAAAATGCTTTTTCTCAAAAATAGTTTGGCAATGCAACATGTCTTAGCACTAAAATATTTTTACAGATGAAAGGTGGTAGAAATAAGTACTTGCCTGGTGGTTCAACCCTCGGAAAGTGCTCGAACTATCTTGAATAATCTCTGAATGCTAAAAATGTGTGATTCCAAATTCCTATCTCTTCGGGCTCACATTTGTTGGCCTCAAAGAAGTGTTGTTTTAGTTGAAGCTATGACTCTGTTCCAACTGAAAAGAATAAATACTGAGTGAGCCTGAAATCCAGGTAACAAAGGTAGGTGACAAGAGCAGAGACAGGAAGGGTCTGGCTGGTTGCCCTCATGAGCGTGACTGCTTTATTGAAACATATTTGGCAGTATCTCTTTCTAAAACATTTTAGGCTGTTGCATAGACAACAGCCATAATATCAGGCCTGATTAATGGCAAACCTGATGGAATGTATTACAATGCAAAAGGGACTTTGTGTCTTCAGGCCTGACTTTCCTCATTTGTAAAACTTGTCTGCTTGATTTCTGAGGCCTTTTCTAGTGATAACACTTTGCAGTTTAATGAACGCTTTAACATTTTTGCAGAGTAATTTTACTAGCATTGTCTCAGATTCTCAGCTTTAAAAACAATACAGATAAACAAACAAACTCATGGATCTGGGACATCCACAAGTGAGGGGCCTGTACCCTCCAACTGGTGGACATTGTTACCCCTTCCTTCTCCTGGGATGGGAAGGGGCCGGGGTCAGGACTGAGGTCTCACTTTGTGGCCTGGAGCCCAGGCCCTGGTTCCGCTACCCCCAGCCCTTGGCCCTTGGGATGAGCTACATTTGGGGTCCGGGAGCCTCCCTCCTTGCCCGTGAGTCTTCCTGGGTCGGGTACAGACCTCTGACTTCTCCCAGCACTCCCAACTGCCTTCCCTGCCCAGTTTATACCTCAAGCTTAGCATGCAATGGAATTTGAACAGAGGGAGGGGAGGGCCATGGCTGTCCCTCATAGTCCAAGATACCATAGGCCCTCTTCTCCCTCTGTTCCTTGTATTTAATAAAAGCCAGTTAAGTAAAACAACAACAACAAAGAAGATACAAAAATAAAATATGATTAGAAATCAGAAACAACCCAGCATCCTTTAGTCACTGGATCTCACCTCTGCTCACAGCCAAGATTGTCTGACCAAATGTAGCATTTGAGTGGATTAAGTCAAAAGAACCGAACTTGATTTTCGGCTTGGACACTAACTGGTTGACGTTGAGCCCTCAACCTTGTGGGACTGAGTTTCCTCGTGTGTAACGTGAAGGGTTTGACTGGATGATCTAATTCAATTCAGCAGACATTTATTAATGGTTTCCTACATTTGAGAGCTCTCAATAAGGCATGAGGCTGAAGTTGGGAAAAGTCCAAAGATAGAGACATGGAGAAGCTCTCAACAGGAAGAAAGACAGAGCTAAGCGTTGTAATAGAAAAACAAAAAAGGAAAAAGAAATCACAAAGCCTTAGGAGCACAGAGGAGGCATGATGGGCTTTTGGGTTTTCCGGTGTTATGAAAGCTGATGTTCACCTATGGCGGAAGACCCTTTCAATGAAAGTTGTACTTGGTCTGCATTTTGGACACTGTAACTAGCGTATAGAGTTCACTGCAGCTGCTACGGGAACCACAATCTACGATGGTGATTAGGTATGTCCATCTTGCACTGCTAATTGCACTCCTCTGCAGGGTGTGAGAGAAATGAAAACGTGGGAAGATGGAGTTTTTCCAGTTCATGGATTGACCTTTAAAAGAATCAGGGCAGAGAGAGGGTAATGAAGCCAGTAGAGGGAACTGGTGTAAATCTCCCTGACATAAGATTGAGCTAATTTAGTTTAAACGGAAGGAAGCCCCATCGAAATTAGAGAAAAATGTAATCTGAATTACAGGATTTTTTTAAAAAAAGACATGCAATTATATTATTGTCAAGTATGTGTGGTAAGTTGAACTAATTGCTGGAAAAGTGTTTCTAAGTGAAAGCGATATTAGATTCTTCTTTTTAATGAATACGTAACTTTGGATTTGTCAGGACTGTATACGTATAATTCGTGTGTTAACATGTTTAAAATAAAATGACTCATCAAGCTTTTTAAATTTTATTCATGCTGCTCATTTGTTTAATGACCTCCCGCCCCCCCGCCGCCCCTGCCACCCGCCCTGCCTTTTCATGTAAACGGGTCAGAGGTAAACTTGAGTCCAGTATACTTTTGGCTTTTAAAAGTTTATGAATTAGTAGAGTCTGAGCAAATGCTGTCTCACTTTGGTTTCTGTTTACTAGACACTGTGCAATTTTATTACAATCAGATCTGAAACTGTTATCTCTAAAAAGTTGTTGCTAAAAGAGATATCACAGAGGGAGGCCAGCTGGCTGCTTCAAGCTGTCATATGCCATGGCATAGCGAAGGGCGTGACTGACGAGCTTCTGGAAACTCTTCTTGGGCACAAAAACATTGACAGACATTGGGAAGATGGAAGTAAAACAAAGTAGTAAGGCAAGTTCCTCGCAGAGTCTGCTCAAGCTTGGCTATTGGTCAGGAAAGAAGGAGGTCCTATGAAGGCAAGGGCTAAGGTGCTGAGATGGAAAGTTTGAACAGCATCCTGAAAGAGGATGTCTGGATGAAGGATCAGCCGGAGCGAAGAGCGACTGGGCAGTGTTCTCCAAGAGCATCTGAAGATGTGGGCCACACCGTAAACAGCTGGGGGCACCTTCGGAAACTTATCATGGTGCCATTAAAAAGGTAGGAATGGCCATGAGCTGAACTTCCACCCTGACACCAGAGTCATGTGGTCTACAACATTCAGGTTTCCAGTTTCTAGGTCCTGAGATTTATTTTTATCCGCTCTTAGGTGATAAGTTTTGGGGGAAATTGACTCATGCCCTTCAAAGGCATGAGACAGTGATTTGGAAGGCATGTGTATTCATGAATGAGGAGAGAGCTACCCCACATAACAAACAGTGGTCATTCCCTTCATCCTGGCACCCTGTCCTGGAGGTAGTACCTCCTCAGGTCCAAAATCACGTAACGAACACGCGGTAGGTCAGGATGTGCTGCCACAGAGCAGAGGAAGACAGGCACCCCCCAAAAATGTTTTATTCAGGTGAGAATAACTGTAGGTACTGCCTTTTCACATTTTGAGCATGTCTCAGTCTATTGTCCAAGGTCAACGATCATGAGGCTGTTTTCACAAATCTTCAGTAAGGTGGAGACAAAAGAGGGAGTGAAACTGACATACCCAAACCCAATTGCATTTAAGTTAAAAGAGTATGCTGTATTCTGTGATTATGTCCTGGTTGTTTTTAATGGAAAATATTTTGATTTTAGGGAATTATAATCCTATGTAAATTTTTTTTTTTTTTTAATTTGGCAGAATGAAAATATTGGCAACTCTCTGACAGTTCCCTATTTTTCCTTTCCTGGAGGCTGACTTATGGTTCCATGAAATCCCAAAGTTTGAGAATCACTGGTTTAGAAAGCTGAAATAAGACCTGTATACCGGTGGCTTTTAGACTTTTGATCAAGATGCACAGAGAGAAACACATGCTTACATGCAACTCACACTCACATGAATATGTATATACAAATATTTACAATCGAAATAAAAGTTTCACAAAACAATAATTAACTTCACCTCATGCAATACACTCTGGTCTATTCTATCCTGTTTAACATGTCAGTTGATATGCAACGATTCAATTTTACAGCCCACAATTTGAAAAACACTGCTCTAGACTTGGAGCCCTTTTGTCCGGGACATAGCGAATAAACACTGACAGGTGTTTCCTTTTTGGATCTCCTTTTCTAGATTCCACTCAGATCACATCCCTCCTGTTGCACATTTGTTGCCAGGAAAGGTGACAATCCAACTGATTAAATAAGAGTTTTCTTCATGTTAGTTATATCCTTGTTCTTAGGATGGTCTCTTGCCACTTTGCTGAGATTGAGAAATAGCCTCTATTTCTTTTGGATTTAGAGGTCACATTGGTCTTTTTTTTCATAACACAGAAGTCCCCTGGTCTTATGAGCCCCACATTTACAAAATACATCTTACACTAGGTTATTCTGCAGACTAACGATTCACATCTGTTGTCGCTGACTCTATTCACCTCTACTGCACAGTACGGCATTTTTGTTGCTACTCAAATTCAAGATGTGGGGAGTGCAGGAAGGGGTACCTTGCTCTAGCCCTCAAACACTGACCAAGGAATGTAGGAGAGTCCAGAGGAAAGGAGAAAGGGCAACTCAGACTCACTACAGAAATGAATGATTAAGAATAAGTTAAAATTTCCAGATATAGTTGGTTCGTCTATGTCTGTCTGCCAGATGCGTTTTGTCGTTATTAGCTTGGTTTGGGTCGTAGGTTGGTGCTGGTGTGGCAGTGTTATGCGATGGTTCACGTGTGGCTATGATGCCAGACTGGCTGGGATCAGACCCGTCCTCTGTCGTTCACCGTAAGAACTATTGATGTTCCATTTCAGGATGAGGGGACAGAGCCCCGGAGAGGCTAAGTGACCTTGGACAAATTTCTTAGCCCTCTGAGACTCAGCTATGAAATGAGAAACGCTGAGGATATCTACTTTGTAATGTCACTATGAGGATTGAATGAGTTTATATATGCAACGTGCTTAGCCTGGCATGTGGTAAACAATAAATTTTAGTCATTATTGCCAATTGCCATACAGCTAGCGACTTGCAGGCTGGATTCTCTCTTACCGGTTGTGTAATACTGGGAAGATTACTTAATGGTTCTGGGCCTCAGTTTCTTCATTAAAAAATTGTCACGATGATGATACTACTGCTACGACTAATTGCTATCGTATTGTTCAATGCTTCACAGATTCAATGACATCACATATATAACTACCTGCCAGATAGCCAAAATTATCCACGTGTCCCCATTTTGTATGTGTCCACTGGGTATAGTCTCTCTAATGTATTAATTGAGATTCGTTGGTTCATCATCAAAGGTCTCGGGTAAATCACAATTTAATACCCTGTTATCCTTTTTCCTGAAAGGGAACAACGTTCTTCCCGACCCCCCACCCCAAAGAATCAAACAAACACAAAACTTTAAATAAAGTTGAGTTCACTCCAATGGCTGTCCTCTTGAATTTCATTATGCACTAAGTATACTGTGTCCTATAAAACAAATTTCTGCCTGGCAAAGGTTGAGGAAGAGCCAAATTTAAAAGGCCACTAGTTGGCATAATACTGTTTATTTGTGAGCTTCTTACCGCTCACCTCCCCACTTAGATCTAAAGCTCTGAGAGTGGGGACCTTGTCTATACCATTCACTGTCTGTATTACTTTTCTATTTAAATTGAGAAGCTTAAGATAACACACATTTATTATGTATCACTTTCTGGAGGTTCAGAGTCCATGCATGGACTAGCTGGGTCCTCTGCTCGGGGCTTGACCAGGCGGAAATCAAGGTGTTGGCCAAGCTGCAAGTTCATCTGGGATTCAGGGTCCTCTTTCAGGCTTATTCAGGTTTCTTGCAGAATTTAGTTTCTTAGGGTCCTAGGACCTAAGTCCCCACCGCCCCCCCCATCCCTTTTATTTTCTATCATCTGGTGAGGTGTTCTCAGCTTCCAGCAGCTGCCCAGGGTTCCAGTCATGAGACTTTCCCACAACATGGCAATTTATTTCTTCAAGGAAGAAAGTCCTTTTCTTTCTATTTCTATTCTAGGAGAAGAATATTTTTCTCAGCAGGAGACTCTCTGAACTCTAGACCTTCTTTTAAAAGCTAGCCTGATTAGATCAGGCCCACCTAGGACAATGTTTTGATTAACTCAGAGTCAACTGATCAGGGGACTCTAATTACATCCCCCAAATCTCTTCACCTTTGCCATGTAACGTAAGTTAATCAGAGGAGTGAGATCTCATCATATTCCCATGGGCTGCCCATACTCAAGGGGAGGGGATTATACAGGGCAGGTGCACCAGGGATGGGGATACTAGAGGCCAGTTTATAATTCTGCCTACCACACTGTTATAGTCTCAAGGCTTAGAGGAGCATGTAATACTTAGTAGATATTTAATACATAGTTGTGGATGAATAAATGAATAAATGCCAGTAGAAGAAGTAAGTCAGTGAGAAGGTAAAATAAACTATTGGCTTTATGTTTAGTATCTTATATTGAGTTCAAAACAATCATGTGATTTGATTTTCCATTTAATTCACTTTCCTCACTGAGGGGCTTGGGACTACTACACAATGTAAGGGGAAAGCAAATGGTGTTCATTGTATTATATTATGTTAGCAAAGTGTCTGTAGTATAATCTTGATGAATTATTCTGCCCAGCAGTCCTATATAGATGAAGTCATCAAACCTAACAATGCTAAAATGACTTGGACATTGAACCCCAGCATGTCATGGGCAAATCAGGAATAACTGAGATTAGAACTTGGACTTTTGCTGTCTGCTGTCCCACGTTTAATACCGCGCTGCTTCCCCAAAATCAGAGAAGAAGAAAGTATTTTCATTTCTAGGAGGAACGATTTAAAATCACGTTCAGAAAAATGTTGTTCTGGCTGCATCCAAGATATTATTTTGTGGAATGACCATTTTAAAGAAATGCCAGCAGTCCTGTTATATGAGACATAAAGCGCAAAGATAAGGCAGGCGTAGAATACAGTATTAGGCTTCTCTGACTGCCATAACAAAACACCAGACTGGGCCGCTTAAACAACAGACATTTATTTCCTCGCAGTTCTGGCCGCTGGAAGCCCGTGATCAAGGTGCCAGCAAATTCTGTTTCTCCCTGATTTGCAGACTGCCACCCTCTTGCTATGCCTTCACGTGGCCGTTCCTCGGAACACGCGCTTGGGGAGAGAGGGCCAGGAACTCCCTCTCTTCCACTTCTCATAGAGACACCAATCCAGCTGAATGAAGGCCCAGCCCTTAAGACCCCATTTAACCTAATTCCCTCCCTACCAGCCCCATCTCCAAATACTGTCGCACAGTGCGTGGGGAGCAATTAGGACTTCAACATATGAATTTTTGGAGGGGGCAGAATCCTGTTCATAACAGGTAGCCTAGGAAGTTATGGAGGAAAAGGGGGCCAGCTCAGAGTGAGTAGGATCTCAGGTTTCAGATTCGGATCACCTGCCTCTGAATTCCGACTCTACCTCTTGCTTGCATCAGGGGCAAATCCAATTTTTGTGGGGCCTGGAAATTATACATACAATTTTTGAAAATGTTATTTATTTTTGAGAGAGTACAAATGGGGGAGGGGCAGAGCGAGGGAGACAGAGGATCTGAAGCCGGTTCTGCACTGACAGCGGTGAGCCCCTATGTGGGGCTCCATGCGGGGCTTGAACTCATGAACCCGCAAGGTCGTGACCTGAGCCGAAGTCAGACACTCAACCAACTGAGCCACCCAGGCTCCCATGTACGTACAATTTTAGGCGCTCTCTTCAAGACAGAAAATGCAAAATTAGGTACAGAGTCTTGGAAGGAGCCTATGAGAATAAGGGGTTCTGAAGCTTCAACATCATTACTTTCGCGGCAAATTCACTTCTGCTTGCCATATGGCTGAGCAAATTACTCAAGTTCTCTGAGCCTCGCTTTCCTCAAATGTAAAATGGAGATAATTATTATATTTAAATCAGAGGGATGTTGACGGGATTAAATTGTAACTAACAAGCTTTCCTTGTCAGCTACTGTAACCTTGATCGTTATTGTCACCGTCATCGTGAGTCAGCCCCTTCATTTTACAGATGAGGAGATAGACAAAAACTGTTTCGTGACTTGCCCTGCATCACGCAACCAGTTAGCGGGGAGGCAGGGCAGAGTAATTACTCTTGACTCCCGGTCTGTGCTCTTCCCTCGACTCTATAGAGATGGTCTTTTGTACTGCTAAAGAGTATATTGACATAGTCATAATCTTCACCTCCAATATCTACTCTGTGGCTATTACAGAACAAAAGAGGTCTAAATAGCAGATATTAATTTGGTTGAATTTAAGCCTTATTTTCACTTGTATGTACATCTAATGGGAGTAAAATTCAGTGAAGTCGAATGCTACGTTCATTAAGTCCAATTTTTTTTTTTTCTTTTATCGGACGCTGTTTCCATCTCCATGTGGGGTGAAATAATGACTTAGAAACAAAGATGTTTCTGTGTAATCTCATCGGGGAGTGATTCCTAAGTTCCCACATGCACAGATTTTGTCAGGGACTTTCGATTTTCCTGGGAAAGTTCTGAGAAGTCAGTCCCGAGGGCTGTGACCTGCCCCTTGGAAACATGTACCGGAGGACAGGCGCTGGCTCTGCCCCATTCCTCTCACAGCCCCACATACGTGAGAATCTTCCCACGTTATCCTGACTCTGCCAGCACTCTGGGCCTCCGAGCTGGTTTTGACACTTTTAAAACCCAGATAATGTTGACTCCAATGTACCTGACTTCCCCCTCCTGTTAACCCTCCACAGTAACCCTCCATGTATATTCTGGCTTGCTCCTCAGGGCTGGGCAGGCTAAGAATGATTGTTATTAACTTCAAAGATGTTGGTCCTTAAAGTTAGTGCATTTTAGTACTAATTAGTACTTCAAATTAGTACATAGGCAATATCTGACTCACAGCTCTGAATCTTTGGCCTCTGTGTCTGACTGGAAAAAAAAAATATATATATATATATATTACAATCCTGCAGTAAATATTTTTCTCACTTCTCTCATTTTCAAATATGGCACAATTATAGAATTTTTGTAAAACCATCAAAACCAGCTATGTGAGAATTTAATAGAATCTACGAATGCTTAGGACATGGATTAGCATGGATTTTCTGGCCCAGGTACTGGCTACAGTAAGCATAGGGGTTATTTAACCTGTCGTTCTTATTTATGTACAAGTAATAAAATAAGGTTTTGGAAGTTCCTAGGGGAAAGATGTCACTTATTCACAAGGAGGTTATAGATATCTAATGACTCTTAGTATTATCATTATTAATACATCTATTAGAAGTAACGTTGTTGGTGTTGACTGGCAAACCGATGCTAATTTGTTCTCGAAGTGTCTTCATAAAGACACCCGGCCCATCTACCTGATCTGCTATTCGTTAAACAGCTAAGAGTATACAGTAAACAAGGACAGCTAGGAGAAACACAGGGACACGCAGCACATCTGCTAAGGAAACTCTCCCCTCTCCCTCCTTCAAGGTAGGCAACGGAGATGCTGCTGGGCATTGTGCCTTGTTCACTTACCACCTGCAGGCCCTCTGCTCCGCTGCAGTCTGGCAGCCACACCTGCATCCTTCAAAGTCAGTCTCACATCCCTGCCTGCACTTGGTCCTCGGCATCCTGGGTCCTTGTTTCCAGCCAAATTCTTTTTTGGCCCCACCCTATTTAGCAGAGATTCTCACTCACCTCAGGGCTCAACTTATCGGCTCTATTCTTTGTTTTAGCACCTTGTAATATCTGTTTGTAAAAAATGTTTATTTATTTTTGAGAGAGGGAGAGAGAGACAGACAGACAGAGCACGAGGAGGGGAGGGGCATAGAGAGAGGGAGACACAGAATCGGAAGCAGGCTCCAGGCTCTGAGCTGTCAGCACAGAGCCCCATGTGGGACTTGAACTCACAGACCTGGAGATCATGAGCCAAAGTCGGACGCTTAACTGACTGAACCACCCAGGCGCCCCATCACCTTGTAATCTCTTGAGTCAAAAGAGTTATTAACATGTTACATTCTTGTAGACATAAGAGATCACCTGATCATGAGGACTGCCAGTCTTTTCTTTATAAACTCTTTTTTTGTATAATATAGAAAGACGTGAAGAATGGTTTTTTGGTCACTAAAACATGAAAACAATTTTTATTTTATTTTTAAAATTAAAAAAAATATTTATTTTTGAGACAGAGAGAGATCATGCACGATTGCATGCCAGCGGGAGTGGGGGCGGGGGGTGGGGGCTGGGTAAGGTATGCAGAAAGAGAAGGGACAAGATCGTAAGCTGGCTCTGTGCTGACAGCAGAGAGCCCAATGCAGGGCTCGAACTCACAAACTGTGAGTTCATGACCTGAGCCGAAGTCAGGGGCTTAACTGACTGAGCCATCCAGGCACCCCATGAAAACAATTTTTAAAAAATATCTACATGGATTCAGATATTATCTTCTACCAAGGCTGCTCCTCATGTGATGCCTATCATCACGTTAGTCCAAATGCTGATATTTGCCAGCATGAGAGTATTTACTTCTGAGTATTTATGAGCAGAGTACGGGGTCCAGGAAGAGTATGTTCTCACACTTGAACTTAGAATGGTCATTCTCACTCATATCACTTATTCAACAAATATGTGCCAGGCACTGTTCCAGATGCTTGGGATAAATCAGTCAACAAGGCAGACTAAAAACAAACAAACAAACAAACAAACAAACAACATGGGGCTTATTTTCCATTTAGCACATTGACATAAAAATGCAGGTGGATTTCTGTGCCTGCCTGCATCCTACAGATACCTCTGCAGTTTGCCTTTGGGATACAGCAGTTTGTGTCAGATATGAAATTGCGCGCCTCCCAAAAAAGTGCCAGTCACGCCACAGGGTGACTTTTTAAACAGAACGGGCTTTGGCAGGCTCCTCTTGAAATGCGTGTGCAAGATAGCTTTCCACGCTCTTCCAGAGACCCAGTGTGACAAACCTTTCACCTTGAGCAGGGTTGTGCCATTGGTTGTGAGATGCTACAATCTCGACTCGCGTTTGTATAAGCAATGTGTCGTCAGCTTAGCCGGGGCCGCCGTGCAGAGTTTTCCTTTCTTTTTCTGTTGACACTACAGAGTTCAAAACAACTAAATAAAACATAGGTCTCTGTAACATTTCCCAAATTTGTAACTACTATTTTACTATTTTCAGTGGTAAGAACAAGTTTAGGAGGAGGCTTTACAAAAAGCATAGAGAATTGAATTTGTTCAGTAGGAAATTTGAAAAGTAAATCACTACACTTGGATTAAAGGAAGACCATTGACACACACAGGACATTGATCAGCATGGACACACACAGCAGTGTGTATGTGTGTGTGTGTGTGTGTGTGTGTGTGTGTCTTAGGGAACAGAACAAATGTGAGTCAACAGTTGGAAAAAATGTAAGGTATCTTCTGGCTCCAGAATGAGTAATTTGTCAGATGCTTCATAAATGTACAAAGATGCTCCCGGGACTGGATTTTAAAATCTCTTGAATTAGCTGAAGCAGTTGTAAAATCACACAGAAACAGTTTACAATTGTCTGCAAATCAAAGGAGGCTCCTCTATGTTGTTTGTTCTAGCAGGCATGGGGAATGTGTTGAACTTGTGAAATGTGCTTTTGATAACCCATTAACAAAATCTGCCTTCGGTGACAACCTCCTACCTCCCAAACTCCCCTTTTCCCTTCTTACCCCTGTATTAGCTATTGTCAAAATGCTCAGAGCCAGGAGCATCTGGGAGGTGGTTTTCCATATAGGCTGTGATGGCTCATCGAGTGCACCTGGGCTGTGTTCCTGGTTAGACCCCTACCCATCCCTAGTCCTGACATCGGAACTGATTTCTGTCAGCTCTAATGTGCCTGAAAAATTTCTTTCAAGGCAGTTTCCTCTTCTAACACATCCCAGGGGAATTTCCCCTAGGGGGTGTGAGGCAACATTAGATTGTGACTGTGGTAAGATATTCCCATGTTGGAAGAGTTTTGTATGACAAGCAGCCCATTACATCTGTTGTTTTCCTTATATAGGGTATATTTCACACTGAATGATACTGGAACACAACCCAGGACTCTGTCTTAACTCCCCTGCAGTCTTGTGCTTCCTCCTCCTCAATGACAGCAGATCCCGAAACACTCGGTGACATATGGCAGCCTATCTGTGAAGTGCGCCGAACGGAGTACATTTGCTTTCTGACTCTGGAGTACTGTGTTGCGTTTTGGGCATCATATTTTTTAAAGGGGTACTGACACTGGAACTCAGCCACCAGAAATATTTCTTGGAACATGGTAGGAGAAAAAAATAATTACGTTCACGTGTGCGTCACCAGTCACTGCGCAGAAGAGGGCTCCAAGAATGGTGAGGTCAGCAAAGCACTATGAGGAACTGTTTAGAGAACTGGAGGTGCTCGGCGTAGAGGGAACCATTATTTATCTACTTACTTCATGGGAGAGGGGGGTAGTGGCCGTGATTTAATTTGCCTGAAAGGCAAATTATTTTTTCTTTTCACGTGTGGGTCCAGTCGGCAGAACGAGAGTCGGTAAGTGGGATTCATGAGTAAATGGATTTTTATTCTATATAAGGAAGACCATTCTACTTTTTAGAGTTATGCAATGGTGGAATATATACGTGCACACAAAGGCTACAGAAGCTTGTAGAGAGTTTCTGCGCTGAGAGTGGTTAGGTCAGACCTACGAAGATTCCTTTTCTATGGCATTCCGAACTAGAAGCTTCTTGTTCAGTTTTCATTTTGACAGAGGATTGATAAAGGCTTGAAAGGTCTCTCTTTTTTTCTTCCTATATCCCTTAATAGGATAAGATAATTGAGCCAACTAAGCTATTCCATGGCTTTAATAAAGTTGGTTTTATATCCCCCCTCCCCCCCTTTTTTGAGTTATTTTCTTTTTTTGGAGTACATAATCCTATATTAAGGAAAACTTACCACATCAGCTAAGTATCCGTGGGTCCTCATTCTAGCCTGAATAACCTTCTAAGATTTTTAAGTGAGCTTTGGTGTCTTGATACTCCCCTACGTGGAGCTGACCTGTGGATTTTGCCCACTCAGTATCCACTCCCATTTTCTCTGATTGTCCACCTTCCCACTGCATGCAGTCTGGGCGTTTCCCTCCATCACAGATCCTTTGCTTTTCCAGGCAAAGGGGCGGGGACTGACCCGCAGTTGGCCAATCAGACTCTGTCCTGGGAATTTGAGTGTTGAGTACAATGGTACAAGCATTGAGAACAGTTGGAGCTGATTGTTTCACTACAGGGCACCGTGAAGGAAAAGTCTTTTAGTTCCTGTTTCCTAGATCCACATGCAGATGGCAATTTGATCTCACAAGTTGTGTATGTTTGTTATGTAGCCATATTGCTTGATTGTGAAATGAGGAATTTAAATCAAGATTTGGAGTATGACCTTGCGTGTTTTCAATGAGAAGAGAAAATGATTTATACACAGTGTGTACAATTAAGCATTTCTGGGGAGAGATTTCTGTGGGCTCATTTAACTAGAGGCCTTAGGGTGTGAGAATTCCTGCTTCCTGAAGTGCTGGAAAGTTAAGGTCAAATGCTGGATGTGTTTCAAGTTCTGAGACAATACCAGCCGATTTCAAAGCTGGTGTTTGTGTGTGCGTGCATATGTGTGTGTACAGAACTGGGGAGGAAAGGCAGCTTCTAAAACTTTGCTTTGAAAGATGCCAAAACACTGAGCCACATATTTGTATGGGAAAGATCTGTGTGTTTGGATGAAACCTGTCTCTTTCATAAACACAAGGCACAGAGAGGACTCACTCCTCTTGCCCTGCTTTTGAACTTTTGTTCACATTAAGCAATTTCCCTCACCTTGGCTGTTGAACTTCCTTTTGTAGTGAAATTCACAAGTACAGTGAGCTGGCAAGAAAATGATGGAAAGAACGGGCGTGTTGGACTAGATTGCATTTTTCCTGAACACTCTGAAATATCAGGATGTATGGAACATGAGTCATCACTTTCTGTTGGAAACTTTTATGACCTTTACTGAGTAGGTCAAATTCCTCCCAAGCTGTGCTTCTTCACACCCCAGTGCATGACAGTAAAAGGGCAAATCCGAGGGAGGCAAAAGCATATTCATATTTTTTCTTGCAATCTGTTACACATTATTGTTTTTTGACACACTTTGCTTCACATGACAGTACTAATGGTGGAAACTAAGGTCAAGAGTGATGAGACACTTGCCTGGCCTGCCTTGCATGACTGTTCAAACTCAGGTGGGGTAAACCCAGACTCCTGCTAGAATTAGGATGGTCGAGAAGGGGAAGAAGGTCTTGCTGAGGATTTGCAAAATTACTTGTGATAGGAGAGGCCCCCACAGGGAAGAAGGCCGCAGTCTAAATTGTAAATCCCAGTCATTTAGCAAACTTGGACTTGATTGGACAAACCAGAACAAAACAGGCAAAGCTACTGCAAAAGTGCTCTGGCCTAGGGCCATTCTACAGAGGGCCACACAATTCTCCAACTCTGGCAGCCTGAGGGCATCGTGGTTTGACCAGTGATGTCGATAGAGAAGAATCTGAACTCTCGAGAGAAGTTTATGTTGCATACACTATGCTCTTAAGAAGCTAGAAATTGGGGTGTGGGGGAAGAGAGCCAGCTGGGAAGATTCACTGAGAAATTAAGTTTGAATAAAAGAATTTGGCCATGGAAGAACCCAAAAGTGTTAGCCCTCTTGTTTCAATTCTACAGGAATACTTCATCTTTTAAAACTTTTTTTTTTAACGTTTATTTATTTTGAGAAAGAGAGAGTGTGTGTGTGTGTGTGTGTGAGCACAAGCAGGAGGGTGGCAGAGAGAGAAATAGAGATAGATAGAGATAGAGATAGAGATAGAGATAGAGATAGAGATAGAGATGATAGAGATAGAGATAGAGAATCCTAAGCAGGATCTGCTCTGTCATCGCAGAGTCTGATGCGGGGCTCAAACTCACAAACCGTGAGATCGTGACCTGAGCCAAAAAGGACGCTCAACCAACTGAGCCACCCAGGTGCCCCAAAATACTTCCTCTTGTAAAAAATCATTTAGAAATGCAAAGAACTATACAGAGAATTTTTCTTTCTTTTTTTTATTAAAAATTTTTTTTCAGTGTTTTTATTTATTTTTGAAGGAGAGAAAGAGAGAGAGACAGAGCATGAACGGGGGAGGAGCAGAATTCGAAGCAGGCTTCAGACTCTGAGCTGTCAGCACAGAGCCTGATTCGGGGCTCGAACTCACAAACCGTGAGATCATGACCTGAGCCAAAGTCGGACGCTTAACCAACTGAGCCACCCAGGTGCCCCAAGAATTTTTCTTATTTAAAACTTACACCTTTAAGGCTTTTAATCATTTTTTATTTTAACACATTTTAATGCTAATCTTCCCAAAATGAATTACACACTTCTTTGCCTTCTTTAAAGATTCAGTTAAGATAATGTAATGTTTTCATTTTTTCTGTTTACTGTCAGATGCTTGGCTGTCACTTTTCATGCCTGCCATTCTGCTTCTAATAGACTTTCTCCAAATGTTTCATTTGCTGCTTTTAAATGGCAATGGCTACAAAGTCAACATGGATAAGCTTGGAAGTCTTGACGACACATGCACTCGAGTCAAGTGCATCAGTTTTAGTGAGATGAGTTTGGTGACATGCATTTTAGCTTCTTGAGACTGTTAAAGACATTTCTCAGGGGACCTTTTTTCGTCCATCTTTGTTGCCCAGTTGTGTCTTAGACATTTGAAGTCACCAGATGAGTGAACTCAGATAAACAAGGAGTCATAGGACTGACCGTTCTTCAAAGGTTAGAAAAACAATCAAATATATCTATTGCCCAATTGGGAGTTGGAGTGAGCTGCAGAGTAGGTGGCAAAGCCATTTAAAGTCAACGGCATAATCGCTATTCCCATGCTGACTTGGTCTGAGTGAATACAGAGGAGTCTTTCATAGAGAAGGTGGTGTTTCAGCATCAAGAAGGACAGCAGACAGCTCCTAAAGATGCTACCTACTGGGAGCAGGCTGGAAGTGAGGTGTTTGGATGTAATCGGCAAAATGGGCGAGAACCTTCTGGTATGGTGGCTGAGGTACACTGTGACCATGACAGGGAGTTGGCAATCTGGCGTTTTTAGTTGAGCCTTATATAAAACTGTGAGTGATCTGTTCTTTGGAGGTGTGTTTATCAGGAACTCAAATGCCCTGTAAGACTTTGAGCATTTTGAAGCTGGAAAGAAGTGTCTCCTGCCCCCCAACACCCTTGCCAACGTAATTTTAGAATAAGGAAGCTAGGTTGAGGAGATCAGGTCTGTGCCCCAGGATGGGCTAACTAACACAAGAGCCCAGAGCCAGAGATACTATTTCTTACGTGATAATTATCTTAAATGCAAAATGTTGTGAATGCAATCAAAGCTTTTTCCACTAGAAACAAACCTATTCTAGTTTCTGGATATAAAAATCCAGGTGTTGAGATTAGGTGATTTTTCACATTGAAGCAAAACATGGCAATTGATCATCTATGGTGTGATGGCAAAATGATTCAGAAAAGTTGTTTTTATCTATTTTTATCTATCAGTAGATGGCAGGAGATTCCATCAAATCAAGATGAAAAAAAGGAAGCAAACGATAGAATTCAGTTATTGTTCCTTGTATTACCTGGAAAGATTGGTATCCACAGTTAGTGAGGGTGCTGTTATGCTGGTACCTGGGGAGAGAGTATTTTCAAATATGGATTTGAGTTCAATGATTAGTTTCCTGATTAATATGGCATGATTACAGTTGGTTTAAAACAATAGTCAAATGTTGGAACTAAATTTACTCTCTTTTGGAGAGACACCTGGAGAAATGATTCATCACTCATGTTGCTAAGATTAATTGGGCATTATAATTGTGTTAAGTGGATTCACACATCATGTAAGAAATCTAGGAGCTTTTCCTATTTTCTTTTACTTTTTTTTTTTCCCTTGAAGCAGAGATGAGAGAAAATAGAGCTAGCTAGCTTCAGTGTGGGTTAGGGAAATCCAGCATCATAACTGGCTTTATCCAAGATTATGCAGATAGAGCACTACAGTTAAAACAGTACTAACTGAAGGATGTTTTCCACATGTTTTAATAGACTCCTCTGGTCCCATGAGCTAACGTTTTTTCTATCCAAATAGAGGTCATTTTCATCAAGATTAAATTTGATTTTACTTATTAGTTTTTCTGAAGTGCAGAATTCTCTTAGAAGCAGTGGTCCCAAGTTTCCCTTATCTGAAGACTACAGAAAGGTGAGAAGCCTGTGGAGTTTTGAAGAATTGAGATTTTCAGTCTTCAAGTGTCTTGCTACCTTTGTATCCACTTGTCACCACTTAACAATAATATGACTCCTCTATGATACAAGCATTTGAATGGGCTACTTTATTTCTTTTTAACTCTTTCATCATTTGAATCTGATTTCTTGGAGAGTTTTTAATAAAAAACTCAATCCATTTATTGATTTTTTTTTTCTCTCCTAGACAACAATTTAACTGAAAACAATTCATAGGTTAGGGAAGCAGACTGCAAGAGCATTTCATGGGAATCATGTCTACCATCAATCTTGGTTAAGGCTGAGCTGGAAATCGTCATAGGCGTGGTCCTAGGGCTCTCTAGGTGGGGCTGTGTGCCACAGAGAGCATTCAGTCTTGGAAAACAAAAGTGGAGCTGGATTTGCTTTCAAGTCGACCTTATTACTTTTTCTTGTAAATTTCTCCACTGGGAAAAACCTTCTACTCAAAAACATATTCTGTCCTCCTTGAAAAAAAAAAAATCCAAATTGTGACCAGTTCCAAACCATCCTGTCAAAGACTATAAAAAACAATCTTTCCAGTCTCTGTGGTAGGTTGCCCCAAAGTCCCACATTTGTCAATCAATCAGTGTTATTGAACTTGACATTGTGCTGTTGCAGTGTTGAAAGCGCTCTAGGTGTGGGAAAGTAGGCATGGGGTACAGAGTAGCCTGAACACCCTTTTTAGTGATTTTGTAGTTTATTATATGCTCTAAATCTAATACCCTTTTCTATTGCTCTGTAACACCCTTTTCATACTCCAAAGTGACAATAAATTACATGATCACCTTATTCCCTGGTTGTCTGCTTCTCCTTATTTCCCCTTCAAAAGAGTTCTCCTGTTTTGTGTGTACCATTATCTACTGAGCTCAACTATTAATGATGCATGATACATTCTTATCATATCTTCCTCTCTGTGAATCTTGTTTATAACAAAGAATGTTATAGATTCTTTCATATTAAAGGTTATAAATGATGAAGAAATTTAAGTACTATCTTCATAAATGTATGTTCATTTTAATAGAAAAAATTTAAAACCAAAGATACTCATCTTTAATCCGATAATTGTGAAGATCTGTGAAAAGTCTGAGACTTTACCCTACTTGCAAACTAACATGTTAGCCTGTCAGTTTCGTGGATGCTGGCAGAAGATACGAAACACTAGGGTCAGTGACAAAGGGCTGTTTATTACTCACAGTAGTATTACTAGCCAGATATGGGTCGTAATTCTCACAGAGTGGTGGGAAGGGGGTCAGGTGGCACCTGCACATACAGTGGGTTGTGTTACAGGAGGGGAATCCAGAACATAGTGAACCCAAATCTTTTATAATGGGCAGTAGGTGTGTCTGCTGTTTCCTCTGGATGGAGACACTGTATATTCCAAGGCTTTTCACTAAGCAAACATAGTTAAGAAGATAGGCAAGAATAAACACCTGCTAAAACATGAGAGACCCAGGGAGATTTGTCTCTCAACAATAACTGCAGATCAATAGTACTGGGAGACATCATTTCAGGAACTTGTTTCTGGCAAATTTTTAGTCTTACTAGAGGCAATCATGTACTTTATTTATGCTAGGGTCTGTCTTCAGTTTTCCAAATCATCCCAGAGAGCTAGTCTTCTTCCTTTAAGTATATTTCTATCAATAAATGTATACATAAGATCTTATTTTTTCCTCATAGTAAGTATAGAAAATTCAGGAAAGTATAAAGAAAAATATAAAAATTATTTACAATCTAATCACTAATGGGTAATCTCTATTAAAATACTGGCCTTTTAAATGCCTTAATATGTGTTTATTTTTTATGTAAAATTGAGATCACTTTATGTACAGTGTAATATCTTGCTAGTTTGGCTCATTCATATATTGAAAACATTACTTCAAGTTACGAAATATTCCTTTAAATTATAAATTTAAACATAGTTGCATAGTATTTTATCATAGATATTCTAAAACTAGAATTCTAAATTCTAAAACTATTCCTTTGTTTTCAGAAAATTGGTTACAAAGTACTATTACACCAAACAATCTGGCATATAAGTGTCTTTTAATGCCTTTAGCTAGATTCTTATTGGGAGGATTACTGGGCTAAAATGTTTAATTGTTTTCAAAGTCCTTGATCTCTCTTGCCGAATTGCTTTCAAGAAAAGATGACAGCAATTTATACACATGGCACAGTCTTTGAGATCGCTTTCTTCCCACATAGTCCTTACAATTGAGTTTTTTAATTTTTAAAATCCTTTAAAAAGACAATTGGCAAACATATTTTACTAAGTATTTCTGATTCTTAGTGAGAAGGAGATATTTTCTTTTGTGTCAACTGGTCACTTGTATTTATTCTTTTATGAATATTTATTCATGTTCTTTGCTCATTGTCTTAGTAATATTTTATTATTTTTCTTACTCAAGAAAAGCTTTCTCAATAGTCTCCATGTAACATTTTGTATACAAGAATTTTGTCAGATATATTATTATTTTTTCCAATATATTATTCTTAGGATGCTAATGGTAGTTTTAAACATTTGAAGATTAAAAGTAATTTAGTAAAATGATTAACTACTATCCATATTTGTTTCTGTTGCTATGAATTTCTTGCCTACTCAGGGGTTAAGTATTTATTATATTTTGGGGGGGTATTTTATATATTTTTAACATTCTTACATTTAATTTTTAAAATGTGTATTTCTAAATATAGATGGTCTCCAATCTACAATGGTTCAAGTTACAATTTTTGACTATAGTGGCACAAAAGTCATATGCATTTAAGAGAAACCATACATAGGATTTTGAATTTTGATCTTTACTTGGGCTAGTGCTATGCGGTAAGGTACTGTCTTATGATGCTGGGCGAGTGGCAGTGAGCTTCAGCTCCCAGTCAACCACATGGTCATGAGGGTCACCAACGGATGCATTTATAATTATTCTGTATCTGTACGACAATTCTATTTTTCACTTCAGCACAGTGTTCAATAAATTACATGAGATGTTCAATAAATTACGTTAGATATCCAACACTTTGTTATAAAAATAGGCTTTGTGTTAGATAATTTTGCCCAACTATAGGCAAATGGAGGTGTTATGAGCACACTTAAGATGGGTGAGGCTAAGCTGTCATATTCAGGAGGTTGGGTGTATTAAGTGCATTTTTGTTTTCACATAGGATGCGTTTATTGGAATATAACCCCTTTGTGCATTGGGAAATATGTGTACATTTTGATATGGGACATAGGCAGAGATATTTCCTCTCCCTGTGTAGCCAGTTTGTCCAACAGAGAGTGAGCCCTTTCTCGCACAATTATTTGTGGTTCTTTTTTGATCATGTACGAATGTACTTTACAGTGTCTATAAAATTAAGTGTTTGAGGTGTATCCTTTCCTTCCTTCGCAATTGCATTATTGAATGACAACCATACCTTGGATACAGGCTGCGTCTTATCGATCTTATCTCTTAAGGACTGGCATAAGATATATGAGAAGTATTTTATTTCATCTATTGATAAGAAGAAATTAAATGACACGACAACTGCTATAACTCAAACATATGCTCCAGCAATTCAACAAAAAATATTTTCCAACATTTAGGAAAATACTTAAATGATGAAGGTGAAATATATCATGTTTTGTTCACCAATCTTGCGTTTTTAACTTTTTGAGTCTCTGAGAGGTGAAAACTTAAGCTACATTTTTTGGGTGTGAAGTAACCTGCTTTAATATTCAGTTCCTACTCATTTGGAGAAAATTTGCTTCTTGAGTGGCACGATGCTTTTTTTTTTTTTTTTTTTTTTTTTTTTTTGCGACGGTGGTGAAGGTAAGGAGGATTTCCTTGAGAAACAGGCAGTGGTTGTTGGTGGGTGGAATAGAGACACTGGGGAAGATTAAAAATTTCTCCTTTTTTTTTTTTTTTTCTTTCAGAGCCAGATAATAATAGGCAAGGCCTGGTTTCATGCAAAATCGATGCGGGTGAGTTATTTTGACAGAAATTTGCCATCCTTTCCGTGCTCCTGATTATAAATATTTTAGGCCAGTACATTGCTGGTAATTTATTAGGCAAGATGAAATACTAAAAACAATGTAAGAGTCTAGAGCTGAAAATACTTGGACTGGCAAAATAGAAGGTCTGTATAATTGTTGGGTGCTTTCTAGGGTTTTACTACCAGAGGTTAGTGTAAGAGAAGAAGGTGGTTATGAAGTGGACGTGGACATTTTCATTTCTTGTAAAATTGTCTCCCTCTGTATTTTCCTACACGGGTTATGCTTTTTCCCCACAAGAAAAAGAAGTTACAAGTCTGGCTTGTAGTGTTACTTTGGTTTCTTCTTTATTTCCTTTCACATTGAAACAATGCATTCACATCTCTAAATTCAGATGCTGTTCAGGAGTATCGGTGTAAAAATTACCTTCTTCACGGAATACAGCAATACTAGGGTCCATGAAACTCATCTCACTAAATTCGAGTTATTATTTATTTTCCCATGCGAGTGGGTCACCAGCTACCGAAGCCTGTGTTGGAGAAACACAACTGCTTCAGAGATGCTCGGGATATAAGAGGAGCCGTGCTCCGACCTTGACGGAGCTTAAGTGAGCCTCGGGCAGATCAATACACATCACAGACAGACGCGTGGGGAGGCAGAGTCCAGTTAAGCACAGATTCTAGACCCAGTTGCCCACATCCCATCCTCTCTCTGCCACTCGGCTTGAAATTGTTATGTAAACCACTTAACTTCTCTCTCTTTTAGTTTTCTCATTTGTAAGCTGATAATAATTTTACCCATGAGTGTTGTTATGAGCATTAAATGGGCTAACCTGCCTAAGGCACTTCGAACAGGACCGACACAGACGAAGAACTTGATATAAATGTCTGTTAAGTAAATAAAATGAACTTCTTGGGAAAGATAGGAAGTCAGGGGAGAGAGAGCCAGGCGCATGGAATCTCTAGGGGCTTGTTTGTCTGAAATGGAGGATTCTGGGTGGGGGAGAGGGGAGAAAACGGGTCTTGAGAAGATTGTGTGGCCCACAGAGTTTGCATTCATTCACTGCACAGAGTGAGATGAAGACCATAATTATCGAAGTGAAGTGACTGATTTCCACGCATGGAATGTGAGTGAAAAGGACGACAAGAAGCTGGGAAGCAGCAAGAGTGAGACCATGGCAGCCCATCTCTGCTGTTCCTTTTAACTCCCCAATCTCTCATGTGTTTTGGAATCACCTTAGATGCCCCAGGAAAGTGGCTGAGCTGTCTATGGACTCATTTAATGAAGTCAAAGAGAAGTCCAAGTCGTAAATAATTAAGTACGTCTTGGGCCGGGAGGTCATGGTCAGGAGTAACAGGACGTGCATTCAGGGATGTTGGGGGACCACTAATGTTTAGACGATGCAAACTAAGTGTGGCTAAGGCAGCATACACATTATCTTGAGGTACTGAGAGCAAGGAAAGATAGTTACAGACGGACCTGCTATCATGATAAGTGTGTAGAGATTTCGAGCGAGTGAAAACACAGAATATACTTTTAATGTAACCTGAGATGTTTTCAAAATAATAGGAAATATGGGATTGGGACAGAAGCAGGGCGAAGAGGAGAGGTGAGAACACCAAGAGCTATTTTAATGTTGGGGTGGCTTTGCCGTCTGCAGCCAACATCCAGCGAGGAACTGTCTGTGGTCTATCACCCAAAAGGAACCATCGATGGAAATACTGTTTTCAATGATAACTTCTGCTGGTAGAGAAAGTATGGTTTTAAATTAAGTTTGGAAATTTCCTCAAAGCTGCTTCTTCAAAGACAAATGACTTTCTTACAATATGTCTAGTTAAATAAAATACTGGATGTGAAAGGCTTTGCAAAACAGTAGCGTGCTATATAGATGGAAGGTGTTCTCCTCATGTGCTGTGTGTTAGAAAACACGCAGGAAAAAGAGATTATTTTTTGTGAACTTGGGCTGCCTGACAGCACTGTGATGTGGAGTCGTAATTGATGAACAACTATGCCCAGAGAGGGTTGATTAATGCATGGATGCTAACCTGGAAGAGTATCGTTAGTGTAACACCACAGGGTTTTTGCGTTGTTTTCTTTCCTTGGCTCTTTCTTGTTTACTGTTTTCCAGTGAGTTAAAGACGCACTTACCGAATCTGCTGACAAGACTGGTATGGGGGAGAGAACGGATATACATCAATCTTAGGGAGTATACTGCTACAGGAATAAGCCAAGCTTCAGATAGGCTACGAACTTGCCCAAGACCACTCAAGTAATGGTAGACTTGGGTACGAGTAACCTACTCTGCAGCTAGACTAATAACTTACCCAGTTGAGCGGCAGAGCTATTTGAAACTAGGCAATCTGAATCTAGAGAACGTATGCCTAAACCACTTTGCTCTATTGCTCATTCATTTGTTTGACAAACGCAAAGTACTGACACTTACACCGGGGGTTGATCTGAGCATCATGCAAATATCACTCACTCAATCCTCATAGCAACCTTTTGAGGTAGACACTATTTTGATTTTCATTTTTATAGCTCAGAAACTGAGGCACTAGGAAGTTAAGTAACCTGCCCAAAGTCACACAGCTAGAAAGTGGACTCAGACGCGGGCAATCTGGTTGGGGAATCCATGCCTCTGACCACCACGTTATGCCCTCTCTGCTCTATGTTACACTGCTTTCAATTCTGCGTCCAACCTCACACAGCCAGATCTGAGGCGATCCTACCCTCTCCTTTCACCTGGGAGCCTGAAAGCCTTTGAGGTTACAAAGCAAGCTGCGGGCCTCTAAGATTCAGTTGATGCTCTTTTGACCTATCTTGGAGCATCTTTGCCCGAAGGCATCTTTTGCGATGCCACCAATTCATTCCTAGACTCTTAAATCCTTGTCTATCGTTCTCAGTGCCAGACAGCATTTCCTCCTGCATAAAATACATCCTTATTCTCATTACATCTTCCCATAAAACTTTCATCAATTTGAAAATTGTAAAATGCATTCCTTTTTATGCAGACATTTAATCTATGGTTAAATGACAATCGAGCAATATATCCTCCTGCATACTCAAATACCATCCCAACTCTGCAATTTGAAAATAAATTGACAATCTTAAAATTGGCATGGGTTTTAAGGAAATAAAATATTCTCAACCACAGACTTTAGGGGATGTTTGTATGCAAAACGAACTACAGGATACACTTTGGCTTGATCAACAGATTCTACTTAAGAGGGTTTCAGACAGAACTACCAGCTTAGCAAATCTAATTTGAATTTATCTGTGGGCCAAATGCTGTGTCCCCTTCTTCTGCGCATGGCTGAAGCCAGAACTTCCAACCTCTCAGCCTCTCAACCTCTCACTATGAGAAACAGCGATGTTTAAAATATAAAGGTGTTGTTTTCGCTTCACACCCAAATGTCAGAGCAAGATATTCTGATTTCTCTTGATTGGCTCCAGGTGATGTTAAGTGGAATGCAGGAAATTATCAAAATCAATCTGTCTTCAAAGGCTTTCTTTGAAATTACAGGATCTGAATCAAAATGTAAAATACAATTATTTTTATTCTCAGTTCCCTTCCATGATTTTTCACAGTTCTCGCTCTACCGAGAAACGAGTAAAATAGCATTTTTTTTTGCCTCCAGAAAGGTGATATGCTTTTAATATTTTCCAAGGAAATAGAGTATTTCTTAAACAAACAGATTCCTGCTTACTGGGTTTCTCAAGGATTTAGTCACTAGCTTTCTCAAAAGTTAAGAAAGAAAACTTCTGCACTTCAACTCATCAGCATAGTGTCTACACATTAATAAAATGCAGAGCATGAATTGTAAAGATTCCAGCTAACACTGGGAACAGTAATACATGACCAACCATAATTGTTAAAAAGTCAAGATATTCAAATGCTGCCATCAGAGAACTTGCTTGCCCTGGAAGAGCATGGGCCCTGATCAAAATCCAAATTTAGTAGGAAAATTGGCATCTTCTATAAAGCAGAACGAAATAGAGTAATCAAAAATATAATTCTGAAGATACTGTTTAATGTCGTGCTACATGAAATGTGGTTGGCAGTCCAACAGACTTTTACCCAGGAGTAGTCAGTAATCAAAATTTAGGCCACACCCCAGGCCCCCTGAACCAGAATCTAATTTTTAGCAAGGTTCAGGTGATTTATATGTACCTTAAAGCTTGAAAATCCTATCAAGTGCTTTTTGAGAATGGAGTTATGTGAATAATTACTGTTTTTAAAAAACAATGCCGCATACCAGGAGAGACGATGGGGCCATCGTTTCATAATAGGAAAAATCTTCATATTCTGCTGCCCTGGAAAGATAATGACTGACACAGAGTTCTTTTTCCTGGAGGAGCAAAAGCAGTTATAGGGGAAGGCATATGGCTCGTCACTTTCAGTAACAACAAACGCCAGCTTGACCTGCATTGTTATTTCTGACACATCACCTTGCATTTCTCGTCACATTAACGCTGGTGGATTCTTTTCCTGCCTCTTTCTATTCTTGGGTCAGAGACGGAAACTGACCTAAAGGTTGCTGCAGGCATCTGGAAATGCGGTCTTTCTTGTCTGTTCAGTTCGATCCAAGGCTGTGCTGTGCAGCCGTTCTTACCTGGGTGGTTCTAAGAGCTTATCAACTGAGAGACTGTTGAGATACCCAAGCCATCAAGAGAGCACCTCTCCCATGACATGATAACTTGTGTTAATAATACACTGAAGCCGTGATAGGTGATGTGGGAAAAATGGAAATCAGAGTGGTGCCTGAAGGGTGCAGGGAGAGGGTGAGGGTGCTAGGACTAACCAAGCAGGGCCAGGTCCCTAAGTCACAGGAAAGATGTGAGCAGCACTCGTTATGGGGAGGAAATGGCCATCAGTCACTCCCTGCTCCTTCCCGGCTGCCCGACAGCAGGAACAGCACCTGCTATCACACATTTCTTGATCTATCATCTCGGAGAAGGTTTATGCTGAATTTACTAGGAAAGAAGATGTGGCTGTTAGACACAAAGACCACATTATTACTTTTTATAGTTCACATCAGCCAGAGAAGTAGGGGAGTGCAGGTGGGCTTTCTAACCTCCACACATTTTAGCTGTGAATAGGGAGAATCAGAGTCCCAAAGCCCCGGGTGAAGGAAGTCCACTTTGACAGCCTCGTCAATGCTCTCAGTCGAATTAGCTGGAACACGTTTGCAATTCACTCCTCGTCTGGCTTGGAGAGGTTGACGTTCTAGCTGGGACTTCTCTTTTCCAAAGTAGACCCTTAATTTACCCTCCCCTGTAGGTTTCTGCCCAAGAGTTACCTTATGAGAAAAATTCTCCTGAACACCTTCTGTAACTCCTGGCTTTCCATCATCTCATAATGTGAAAACATACACGTAACTCACATAAGTTAAAAAAAAAAAAAACATCTGATACATTAGATAGTTGTACATATCTTCCCCAGCTAGGAAATAACCGTGGGAGCAGGGATTTTGTTTGTTTCGTTCACTACTGTCCGCTCGGTGCCCTGAAGCGTGCCAGAAATAGACTAAGAGAGATGTTCAGTTAGTATTTATGAGTGAACAACTTTCCACGCTTGCTTCCGTGCCTGGTAGTTTGTTCATTTTCTGACTCTACTTGGCTCCAAAGTACTTTTCTACTTTCCCGCTTTTGTGTTTTCATGTTTCTTCCTCTGTCTGGGGTGCCCTTCTACTTCCCCATGTCACCGTGTTGAAGTGGTCCCTTTCTTCAAGTACGATCTCCTCCAGGAAACCTCCCCTGGTTTGTTCTCTGAGCTGAGTGTCTCTCACCTCTGATCCCCCGGTGCCACCTGTGTCCCTCGTGAACAACTGAAGTCCTCTCTGTCCTCTAATTGAATGATCTGTCTTCATGGTCTGGAAGCTCTAAAGAGCGGGCCATGTCCACTTTACTTTTATGCCGTTCTCCCCTCCCCCCCAAAAAACTCTACATCCTGCTGTGTACGTAGAATGTACTCAGTGCACATTTGGCCAATAAATATTACTGAATAGATTTACGTCACTGTAGCAATGTATCTGACGGTGCCCTACCTGGATAAGAAGAGGTAGCAAAGGGCTCTCATAACCCTGCGGTTTTGTTTTTCCAAAATCTGCCCTCAAGATCTATTTAGTTTGGTGTTTTGTGTGCGAGGAAGGTAGAAAGAATTTAGCTCTTGGGTACGGTCATTTTGCTTTATTTTAATGAGTGCTGAAAGGGGAACATTCATATAGAAGACAAAAGCCTAACGATCAGGAAATCAGTTGTTCTGCTCAGTGGTCTCATACCCAGGTCGGAATAGTTGGAGTGGGGGCGGGAGGGGGGGGTAGATGTATTACAGGGAACTCTGTTCGCACCTTTCACTGCCCGGAAAATCCTTTTGTCTGACATTCTGGTGAAACCCTGCCTGATACCCTACTACAGGGCTAAGAAGGGAGAATCAGAATCAAGGCAGGAAGTATCTGCTTAGAAAGACACCTGTTTAAAAATCTGCTTTTTCTTAGCATGGATTTTTCAACTCTAACTGTCAAGATTCTGCATTAGAAGTTCACAGTGTACTTTTTTTTTGTGGAGCAGCTTGTCTAATTGGGCAAGTTTGGCTGTGGCGACATTAGGGCTCATTAGGCTTTCTCTTATCAGGGGTGTAAGCTGAGATTTCAACCGAGCAGAGGATTTAGGTTCTAAATGAGAAATATAGATTAGCATTTCACATAATGAAATAATGGACTTCCATGTTACCTTTCTAGTGACCAAAGCAGGAGCTTCAATCCATTGTAGGGTTCCTTGTTTAATCAATAAATAAACGAGAGACACAGAAGATTTATTTCTTCTGTGGCAACAAACACCATCATTTTTCTTAATTATCCTTAGGTCTGCCTCTCCTGCCTTCAGATTCTTTGCAAGTAAAAAGCTTCTCCACATTAAGAAAGGGGCACGAGATCTCTTGTTGTGTTTTCTTTCTCATACACATGGAAAGGTTGGACTTTTCTGTGGCAATACCTGTATTTCTTAATTAAAACCCAATAAAGTCAGAGGTTTTGCAAGCTTGTCCAGGCTACCTTAAAGATCAGAGCTTCCAGCTAAGGTAGACAAAGATCAAGGCAGCTGAAGGAGAGAAAACAAATAGTTCGAACTTTGGATCCACAGATGGTTATGCCTGCCAACTGTTATGAGCCAATGAATATCTGGCCTATCATTTGTCATATTTATTGCAGTACATAATGCTGTAATTTCTCATGGCATGGTTATTTATCTTGCTGTGTTCTCTGAACAGCTAAAATTGCGGCCATGTTGGAGCATACATATACCTTTTGCGTTTCGTCTTTAAAAAGCAGCCACGCAGATCGGTACGGGCCTCCGCATCCAAGGACTGGAATTATGAATACGGCAAAAGCACTGGTTGGCAGATTATGGAAAATTCTGACAATGGAAACTGCGCTCCCAGTCTTGCTCTTATGTGTCGGGCCCCAGCACCTAACGCGAGCAGAAGCTCGCCATTGCCATTTACTCTCTCTCAGAGGTACCAGGCTGGCATCCCGGAGTGGTGTCTACTGAAGTGGTGAGAACCCTACCTGAGGACTCTCTGGAGTGTTCCCAGAGCTCTCCAATTTTCCGGTAAGGAAATGGATTCTGGGAAGGTGGAGGTTGAGGGTGGGAGGGAGGAGGCCTGAGGTACTCAGTCATTCATTTCTGGCAGCTGTCTGGGGCACTGTGACATCAAAAGGAGCAGCGGGAACACCTGTCTTGGCTGGAAGCTCCACTACTGGCCGTGGTTAGTCAGTGAAGAGAGGCCCCATGATGCCTAGTGACAGAAGGTATGACTCACAGGCGGGCAGAGAGCGTCTTCAGGTTGCTGTTGCTTGCTGGCCACATCTCAGCAGCCAAGGAATCATTGGGTCCAAATGGGGCTTGGGGTTGGGGCAAATTTTAGTGCACGTTGGGGCCCCCATGAATGGCAGAAGGGAAACCGTAGGTGCCTTTCCCCATACAGGATTAGTTGCACTCCTTCCTGAGGTGTGAAAACTCACGCCTTGTTATCGGTGGCTTTGCTCTTCATGAGAAAGGGGTTGTTAGCCGCTCAGAGCCTGCAGAGCATTTTAGGTCTCCCTGTAGCCACCATTGGTTTTCCTCACAATGGCTTCTATCAGGTGTGTTAAGGATGGCTACCCCTAAGAGTCCTGAGTTCCCTCTCCTCTTCCTTCCCCTACAGGTAGTGAAGTGGCCCTGAGGTGTTCAGCAGAGAGAAGAGGCGGTGATGTCATTCTAATTGTGATTCGGGCTAATGGCCAAAGGCTGAAGGTTAAAGGTGCCAAAATCCCTAACCTTTGCCTTAACTGCTTCAATGTCATCTCTTAGTTCCTGGAATAAGCAATGGTCCCTTCTGCCTCAGGACTCTGCAACGCCAAGACTCTAATAGGCAAGGTGACTCAGGAGAGAAAAAAAGAGGCTCTAAAAATGTAATTCTGAAAAGTATACTTCTGAAGTAAATATACCTGTCCTCATGAAGAGATAGAAAGGGCGGTATCGTGGAGGCTCTAAGGCTGGCTGAGGACCAGCCAGTTGGGCTGTCTCAGGTTTAAACAGCTGTGCTCAAAGAAAGGAAGAATAAGTAAATGACCTAGTATAAACATGAAATACACACAGGAAACTTCATGAGGAGAGTTAGAAAGGTTAAGACTCAGAAAGAATGAAAGCTTTTGAAAAATGCCAAAGAGAACAGGATGCTTTTGAAGTTCACATCAGTGTGGGGCGTTGAGTGGGAGTGAGGTTGTGAGGTCAACCAACAACAACAAAACATCCCACTCTTGCCGGTCTTCTTTGCCTCCGTCTCCTGGGTCAGGCAGAATGTTTTTCAGCCGAGGAAGTGTGGAAGGACAACCCGGAAGAGAACTGGAAGGCCAAGATACGGAAAAAGGTCATCAGAGAGCACTGTTCAGATTTTCAGGTCTCGACACTTTGGTCCAGTTCCTACGGAGATGTGAATCGCTGAGAGGCAGCCCTTGAGGGAGCAGAGACCGTGGGGGAAAGGCCAGCTGTCCCGAACCGGGTACGCATCTCCATTTTCAAAAAGGGAGGGTATCTTATGTAGCAACTGACTGATGCACATTCACAAAGGGAAGCAAAGTTGGAGATGAGTGCGACAGTCGCAGAACTAAGGGAGTCTAGCAGAGTGGCGAAGAGAAACTGCATTTGGTTGAATGTGTTAATGAGGGCAACATGGGAGATACCACGCACTCACCGCAGGGTGAGCAATCTGTGCACGAAGAGCAACGAGCCTTAACACAAAGCAGCCATTGTTGTTTCAAGCCTTGGTGGTAGATGGGGAGACATTGTGGCTCTCCTGAAATCCTCCCTGCAGGTCTCTCCCAGCCCTGAGATACAGCCAGCTCTCAGAAGTACCTTTCTAGGGTGTGACTCTACCCTCTGTGCTTCTTCCTTCTTACCATTTCTCACCGGCTGACTTGAACTGGTAACTCTGACGCAAGGGTCATCTAGATTGGAAAGGCAATTGAGAAGAAGTTGTGAAAAGTCTGGTTATCGACTGTCGGAAAGGCGGCTCGGACGAGATTTGGTAAATGTTTGCTTCCCGGTCACCTTGGACAAGCTAATGGCTCTGACCCCTGTTTTTCTCTTCTCAGAAATGGGAACAACGGCAAGTGGCGACCGATGCGCTCTCTCTCTCTCTCTCTCTCTCTCTCTCTCTCTCTCTCTCCAGATTTCTTGCCCTCTCCCTTGTTTTCTTTGGTCTATTCTTGGGCTCCCCATTCATTTAATTCTTGGCTGATTACACAGCCTTCCTTATCAGATTCACAGGAGTTTGCTTCTTGACCACTCTAAGTGAACAGCAAACTCTTTTAAATTGCCGCAACGTGACAAGAAATGAAAATAAGGCAGAAATTCGATCAGAGCATGTTAGGTCTAATTGTCTGCTGTTTGGGCCGCTCTAAAGAATCGCAAGGTGCCCTCCTGCCCACTGCATTCCATCACAGCAGCTCACACCCCACAGGGTGTGATTGAAAGGCACTGACTGAAAGGGGGTGCAGGTTCTAGCAGGAGCTTTCCGCTAATCAGCAATGTGACTTTGGACAAATCTTTTTACAATCCTGGCTCCGTTTCCTCATCAGCACGGTAAATGGGTTGACCTTTATTATCTCCCAGGTCCTCGCCAACTCCAGGATTTTCAAAGGCCCGTGATTCCAAGCCAAAAACTGTATTATGGAATGGGGGTGACGGCACGGGTAAGTGTAAGTTGATTAGGGAAATGGAATAGGATTTATCTTTTGCATTGGCTTTCTCGATAATAAATTATGGAGTAAAGATACAGAGAAGAGAGACGCGTTTTATGTAAGCGTTCAAGAAAGCGTAGCTTATTTTAAACAATGGTTTCTGAAAATAACCTTTCATTCTTTGCCCTTATATTTCTCCTAATGGATGGCATAGAATGGCTACTCAGGCTGAATAGTGACTTTCATTCAATTTTAAGTCACCCCGTCATGTTGTGTACTGACGCTTTCCATGTTAGCTGACGTTGCAGGCTGTAGCACAATGCAGAGTGAAGAGTTAGAAATGTGACATGGTCCGTCAGAAACAATGCTTGCTTTTTGCCGATCAGTTATCATTTAAAGGCTGGCATTTAGAACCATCTTTAGTTAACTCAATAGCTCTGCATCTCTGGTACGGAGGATGTCAGCCCGAGTTCATTTTTTTTGCTTATCAGATACGATGGGACAAGATGACATTAAAACGATTGAAAGAAATGATCCAGAATGCATATTTAAAACTAAAAATCAAGCAGATCTCTAAGGAGCTTAGAAGTTGCTTAGATTGATTTACTGCAGCCAGAGGATTTAAAGAAAAAAATGGTAATTGCCACAGACCATTGACCAGGATAAACCCAGATATTTCCCATTGTTGTCCTGTACCCTGATACATCACAGTCTTCTGATTTTGACTGAAGTCAAATCTTGTGAAGGGAAGAGTGTTTGAAAGTGACTAGAGCTTGCTCATTTATTTGGTCCCTGAGTTGACTCAGGCTTGTTAATCTGTAGGTGCAGTGGAGTCACTCTGTCATTAATATCCTGAATTTGCAGGCTCTCACTAGCACCTGTTCAAGCCACGAGCTGTGCTCCTCTGAAATGCTAATTCCAGGGATTTTCACAAGTGCCTGCCAGACGCCCAGCCTCATGGCTGTTCTGTTCTCCCCGTTGGGCACTGCATCCCCCTGATTGACATACAAGGGACAAGACAGAGCCCTCTCAGTGGCCCAACTGCAGGACCTCTGAGGCAACGTGGGGGATGGGACCTCTCTCCCAATCTTTGAGAGTATACGGATATGGCACTGCTGGTAACTTTATTTATATGGAGGTGTATGAAATGGGACATTGGGGTTTGACCTGGAATCTTCTCTCCTCCAGGGTGCCAGACGAGGAATGGAAAGAGATAAGTGCCAGCACTTGGATCCTCTCCTGAGCAACTAAGTCACCGTTTTGAGGCAGTTTTTAGTCTCTTAGGATGACTTTGTCTGGGAAGTTCGTCATCCCTTGAAGTAAATAAATTTCTATCAGGTCCTCCTGGCCAGTTGCCCTGAGATGTCCAGACAGAATTTTCTAGAATGAGGTAGCACTGTAGGCTCACGTTGGGATCCCTGACACTGTTCACTCAACAACCATTTTTTGAGCATATTTTATGTGAGAAAGATTTTCTTTCTGCTTTTATTCCTCTCGTTTCTAAAGAAAAATTTTTCTTTGGAAGATTGGCTTGAATTGAAGAATTGACATTTAGGACTCCTCTCAACTGAGACCATGAAGCCATTTTCAAATAAAACACAATTAGCAGAGAAGGGATGTACTTTGGAACATGGGTCTCTCCAGCCAGCATCTTTATATAGAAGAGGGCTATTATTGAACAACTTAGACTTAACTGGTTGATCAGGCATCTTTGTAGAGAAACAGAAATAATTAGAAAAGTGCAAGAGTATTTAAACTTTTCAGGACAAGCCAGTGATGGATAATATATAATCTAACCTTCTCCTTAGCGTTTGGGTGGTTCTGTGTCTGTACAGGGAAAGCACATTTTGGCTGTTTTAGAATTAGCCAGCATTTTTATGGACGCTTACCTCAGAATCTGAACATTATTTCAGTGACTTATTTTTCATGTATATTCTGGTGCAAAATTATTTGACTGCATCGCATATATTCATGTTTGCACGAATGGAATGTGAGACAATATTTACTCCTGCATGTATGTTGCTATTGAAGTGACCTACTTTTAAAAAGACCTTTGTACTCACAGCCTTTCATAAGTTGCATATTCATATTAATGGACTACAATGTTGATTTACAAATGTCTAGGCAGTGACATGTTTTATATAATTGTTCACATAACGTTCTCAATTTCAATAGAGAATGCTTCTTGTCTAATTGTGCTTCCTCAATATATAGTAGTCCCTCATACTGATGGCTAAATATTGCTGTCCTTCATGTTTGGAAACGATAATACTGACAAAGATATGTAGGAATGTATCTTCCAGATCAATACGTGATCAATAGTTCACTGTAGGAGGTACTGTAGTCACGAGTGGGGGAGTCCCACATTGTAATTTTATCTTGAAGTTGGGGTTCCACAAATAAGTCAATGTACAGGCCCCGAGTCATCAATCAAGAAATTGCCTAATTGATAAATGGGTACACTCAGCCCCTTGGTCTTTCATTTTAGCAAAACTTTGTTTAAAGGATGTGCTCCCTCCGATTACTTTCTACCTAAAGTGTGCTTCTCTCTTGTTTCTTCCTCCCCTGCTATTTCTGTTTGGCTCTAAGCTGCTTGGGTTTATCTGTTGTCTTCTAACGCATCTGATTTTGTCAAGTTCTATGGGAGAGCACCGCCTCTCTACGTCCCGGGTCCGTGCTTTTGGCGGTATCCACTGTGGCCCAGGGTTAACATCCACTAGGCACATGCCATAACCAGGCACTGAGCCGTGTTCTGGGGCTAGTGAGAGGAAGGGGCCTCCTGCAGTCCAGTGAGGGAGATGGGACAAGGCCTCTGCTGCTTTGCCTGCCCAGCCTGTACCCTCAAATCTCCTTTTTCGGTCCTGTTTTGCTTTGGGGAAATACTCCTCCTTACAGATACAGCCATACAAGCATGGTCCATCCAGACTAAGGCAGGGGCCCCAGCCCAAACTACACCACGGAGACTTCTGGGGGAGAAAAAATCTTGAGCCTCAGAGGGGTAAAAGCTTGGGGATCGTTCTAGGCCGTTCACCCCGGTGGTGGTGCCCTGAGTCAGCATCCATTTGTTCCTGCCACCACGGTATCTGATGTTGCTCAGGTCTCTGCCTTTTGTCGGTGGCTTTTGTCAGCCTCTCCTTATACTGGAAGTTTTCCTGTGTCTTTCAAATCATTTCCTTTCTAGATTAGGTTGGCAACAGCGGGTTTCTGCTGCTGTGCCACCAAAGAACTGTAATCAATGTAGAGATAGGTGAAATGCCATCATTCAGAAAAGTAAATTGTCCAGAAAAGGTAACGCAAGGCATCTATTTGCCTTTGGGGACACGTCTTCACGTTTTCTGAGGAAACAACACCTGCGGTTCATTATAGTAATTTCGGGTTCCCATCTCACTTAGTTTCTGGAACTTGCAGCCACAGTGCAACAAAGACTTGCTTGTTGTCTCTCTAATTTGAGGATTTATAATATCGATCTACAGTGAAAGATACGGTGGCCTAAGAGTCCATTTTGAATCTCACAGTATTTTGGGGCAGCAGGGAACAATACAAAAATATAAGTAGTCAAGAATTACACTGCATGAGCAATTAACATTTTAAGGTCTCTCTAGTTCTCTCTAGCTGTGATTTTAATTGCAAACATTTTCCAACTTTGTGGATGGAAATTATCTTTTTCAGAACATGAGACCCACAGGGGCGCCTGGGTGGCTCAGTCGGTTGAGCGTCCGACTTCAGGCTCAGGTCATGACCTCACAGCTTGTGAGTTCGAGTCCCGCATCAGGCTCTGTGCTGACAGCTCAAAACCTGGAGCCTGCTTCGGGTTCTGTCTCCCTCTCTCTCTGCTCCTAGCCCACTCGCATTCTGTCTCTGTCTCTCTCAAAAATAAATAGACATTAAAAAAATGTTTTTTAAATAATAAAAAAAAAACCTGAGACCCACACCTAAGAAATCTTTCAGAATTTGGGAATGGAAAATCATTTTCATGACTGATCAATAAAAACAGTAAACAGAAAGTTATACATTTTGAGCTCTGTGAATTTAGGAGGCTATCTTTATAAATGTTGTGAAGCCATTACATTAAAATAAAAGTTTTTACTATGGAAACATTTAATGCACTGATAGAAAGATAGTAAACTCTTATGTACTTACGACTTTGCTTCAACAAGTATTAACTCATGGTCACTTTCATTTCTGTTTTCCCCATTGACAGAGAAAAGTATTCCCTCTCTATTTATTTTGGAGCAAGTCCCAGATATCTTACTAATTCATCTGTAAGCATTTCAGAATGTATTTATAAAACACGAATTTTCTTTTGTCTCTTAAACACACCGCCATATAATGATCCGATCTAAAAAAAGTTAATGATCATTCTTCTGCATTGTCAATATGCACAATATGCACTCTGGATCCTTCCTTCCTGCCTGCTCTTCCCATGGGAAAGCCCTTAGGGTCTTCTACCACACTGTCTGAGCCCTCTCTGATTTCAGCCTCAGAATTTGATGGCAGCTGAAGCTCCGTCTCGCTGGCGGTCTAAGTCCGAGTCCCATGTCCTTCTGCACCAAAGGAGTCACCACACCATTGGGTGCACACTGCGGCCCCACAGGGCAGGTCATAAAAACCCAGGGTGACATTACACTACCCGGGAGGACTCTGTGGAGGAGGATTCCACCTCCTGTCCTGCAAGAAGACAATTGTCGGCAGCCTGCCACGTGCTTTTCAGAGGCCCTGGCAAAATCAGCCCCTGTGCGTAGCCACCTCCCAATGTACGTTCCTATCGGCTTTTCCTCCTTCCCAGTAATACTTCCCTGTTCCCACGATTCTGTTTCCTGGAGTAGAATCTCAAGCCCTTGGGGAATGCAAACTATGCTACGCTCTCCTTTTCTTTTCTTTCTTTCTTTCTTTCTTTTTCTTTTTTTTTTTTCACGTGGTTTGAATCCAGATCCAAATAATAATGCAATTTGTTGCATCCCACAGGTCTTTTTTTAAATCGTGGTAAAAAACACGTAACATAAAGTTTGCTATCTTAACCATTTTTAAGAGTACGGTTCAGTGGTATTAAGTACATTCACCACGTGCACCCATCAGCACCATTCTTCACAACTCATTTCACCTTGCATAACTGAGACTCTGTACTCATTAAACATCAATTCCCCCTTCCGCCTTCCTCTCGGGTCCTGGCAACCCCATTCTACCTCCTCCTATGAATTTGGGTACCCTCAGTGCCTCATATAGGCAGAGCATAGAGTATTTGCTTTTCTTTTTCTTTTCTTTTTTTTTTTTTTTTTTTTTTGTAATTTGCCTATTTCACTTAGCGCAGTGTCCTCAAGTTTCATTCACATTGTGGCATGTGTCAGAACCTCCTTCTTCTTTAATGCTGAATACTATTCCATCGCATGTATATATCACATTTTGTTTATCCGTCCATCCATTGATGGACGCTTGAATTGCTGCTTCGATTGGCCGTTGTGGATCATGCTGCTATGAATATGGGTGTACGAATATCTCTTAGAGACCTTGCCTTCAGTTCAACAATGCAAAAGAGTTTCTTTACATCCTCACCAATATGTGATTTTTTTTAAGTTTATTTATTTATTCTGAGAGATGGAGATAGAAAGAGAGCACGAGTGGGGGAGAGGCAGAGAGACAGGGAGAAAGAGAATCCCAAGCAGGCTCCACACTGTCAGCACAGAGCCCGATGTGGGCTTGATCTCACAAACCTTGAGATGGTGACCTGAGGCAAAATCAAAAGTCTGATGCTTAACTGACTGAGCCACCCAGGCTCCCCTTTTTTGCTGTTTGTTTTTTTTTTAAGATGATCAATAGAATTTTATTTTTAAAATCTGAAATGAAAAATTACATAAGATCAAGTTATCTAAAATACTGGGCTCCAAGGGGTAGGGGGAGAAGAGGGGTCAGGTCTGTTTGTGAATATCAATCTCTATGGATGGTATGTATGTGCATATGTGTGTGTGTGTGTGTGTGTGTGTGTGTGTGTGTGTGTGTGTGTTGTAATAGCCATCCTAATAGGTGTGTTTTCATTGTCTTTTATTCAATAAATCTCTTGTCCATTTCTCTGTCTCTATCTCTGTATTCCTCTTGTTCTTTTTTTTTTAAGGGTATAAGATGGCTCTGTTTTTCCATAATCTTCTTTTTTCTGATTCCATGCCTATACTGCTGATTTACAATGCAAGGGTTGTTTTAAAAAGACTCAGGAACCAACTTGAGTGGGTTGTCACTGACTAAAGATGAACTAATTTGTGCATGAATAAAGATAACAGCTGTAATGAATTAAACTAATTTAAACGTATCAAATATATTTAAAGAAATGATTTCATAATGACACTAAAATAAAAAAGAAAGAAAAATTCATCAGTCACCTTCGGAGGATTGTATGGCTCCAATTTTATTATTTTGAAAGCTGGTAAGTAAATTAATAGAATCAAGCTTTTATCCTGCTTTTCCTATACTAATCGTAATGGAGATAACCAGATTATTAATGAGATGGCTTCCCTTTACAAAGCATTCCAGTTAATAAATAAAGACAAAAATAATATTACAGTCACATTTTGTAACTCCCACTGACCTGATGGAGCTGGACATTGGGAATCATTGTCTGCTACCGTGGTAAAATGGACAGTGACCAGACATTACGTGCCCCTCAATGGAAGTTCACAGCACCACCTTTGAAATATTCTTGCCCAAAAAATAAAACCTGAATCTCACTAAGTCTGTAGATTTACTGACCAATTAACGAGAAGTACAGGTCAAAGGGAATGAGTGTATATTTTTTTAACTTAATTTATACAATTAATTTTGGAAAGATGACAGACATTGAACCTGTGAATGAATGTATATTCATTGTGCAAAGTAAGCCCAGATTTTTTTTTTCCAGAAATTCCACACAAAAGCACAAAAATGTTTGCCTAGTTCAAATTCTTGTCTTAGGAAGGGGTTAATCTTTGTGGCAAAGGAGGCTTTTTAAAAAGAGGTTGGCACTTAACATGATGCCTATTATTTCTCTCGACATCCTATCTTCTTATCTTGCTCTTGGTTTTGTGGAATAAGATGAAAGAAAATTGCTAGCACTCTGTAACACTGTGTGCTTGGTTTTAGTAATCTCAGCTTTGATTCAGATATTTTAAATGTTTGCCTCTCTGAAAAAGTGGAAAAAAAAAGAGTGAGACTCAAATAAGGGGCCAGTGGGGTGAGGGGCAGTTAAATTGGATTCTGTACTGTTTAGTTCCCTGACTATAGGAATAATTCTATTAATAATCTTGTCTTCTGACCTTATGTAGTCTGGATCCTTTGTTCTCTAGCTGTTGAATACACATATCTTTCAGCGAACAGTGAAAATCTAAGGATTTTGAAATACCAACTTAAAAGTTATTTGCTTTACTTGGAAACCAAGAATGAATTCTAAGAGTTATCCCCTATGTCAAGTCTAGGAATGTTTGGGTATTATTGGCTTTAATGATTGATACGGAATTCTTTTTTATATGGGAGCAAGATGCAAATGGCAAGATGACTTCCAATCCTCATTGGAAGGCGAGTTATTTACTACTTGTTTCAAATCTGTTCGTGATTAATACTTATTGCTAAAGATTTATTGTGTGGTGCCATTTCAGTCCTTCAAACATTTAGCAGGTTTTCATTAGATACGTGTTGAGTGCCAGCTAGGTACCAGGTATTATACTGGGTCATGGGACTTTAGCAGTGAAGGAGATGTACACATTCTCTTCTCTCCAGAAGATTATAGTTTGGTGGGTTTTCAGGAAAGCATATGCCAAGACGGAATTAGAAAGGAAAGAGATGGGAGAAAAGACCTGTAACGAACAGATCGTGGAGAAGGGAGTAGGGGTAGATGAGAACAGCCTCAGAACATGAGTGAATCTGACAATATCACAAGAAGAGAGGATGAGGTGGGAAGAACCTAAGTCCGCAGGGTAGATTTGCGAAAGTCTCAGCTCACCTGATGGGGAGCCCGGAGCAAAACTTACTCATTGTAGGAGTCATATTGGTCACATTGGCCAGGAATGGCCCAGCTGTAATACCTCTATTGTGTTTGGTCATTGGCTCAGAGCAACCTTGGCAAAGTATGGCCTTGGTGTGAATGCCATGGTGGATCCAATAGGTATGGAGGCTGGGGTCTGTCAGCTAAATGGACAAGTTCTTTTCAGAAGGGTGATCTAAAAGGTTCATGGTCATGGCCATTGCCGTGGAGGCAAACACTGAACAAATGGTTATAAGGATAAGGGGTCCCCTTATCCTTATATAAGGATAAGGTGATCCCTTATCCCTTATTAGGGATTTTATGTGGGTATTTGGTGGTATAGAGGGTAAGTTTAATGGCAGTCGCTATTCTTGCCATGCTCTGCCCTGTGTCACAGGGAGCAACGTTGCCCAGCTTTCCTTATCCTATGCCTTTCAGACAGGTTCAGCCAGTGGGAGACACTGGGCAGGAGACTGGAAAGCAGAGAGGAGGAGAATCCAGCGTGTTTCTCCCCTTCTGTATCCGCCTCTTCTGGTCTCTCCAGCAATAGCTACATCCTCTCTGGGTGTCCAGATCCCATCAGAAAGTCCCTCACCTAGTGGCCCTCGCTTCCTCTGAATAGCCATGGTCTCTGAGACACTGCTTGTTGACATTGCCCTTTATTCCGTGGAGACCCTGGTAACTTCCCGCTGCTATTCTGTTACTCGTCTCTTGCCTCACTCTTCCCTATTTAGCTTCACAGTTTTTTCACCACCTTTGTAACCAGTTCTTTGTATTAAATCCCTTTTGTTTGAAATACCTAGAGAGCTCTTATTTCCTAGTTATGCCCTGACTGGTAGCCCTGGTCTGAAGAGGTCATAGAGATTTCCCTGACAGACTTACATTTCAAGTAAAACCTAAGATCTGAGTGGGGGCCATCCAAAACGGACTGATTGTAGGACTATGACTGGTATGGTACTTGTACATTATCTTTTCTTCTCAGTGATTTTAGCATAAGGGCTAAATGTACTGATTTTGGAGCTGGAAGTCCTGAGTGCAAATCATAGCATCTGTTACTTTCCAGATAAGTGACCTCAAGCCCTTTACCAGGTTCCCTGTGCTTCAGCGTCCTCTATTGTAAAACAATAATAACATCACCCTCATGGAGGCTATGAGAAGTCGGATAATATGTGTAAACAACTTAATGTTTGATCATTTTTCCCACATGCATAGCAGGACTCAGTGGAGCTTTCTCATACACTCAAACTTCAGGAGAAGAATATTGTATATAGGGTATAGACGCTGCTTCATTTCCAACTAGAATCTAATGTCTCAGGGGAGAAGTCTGAGGTCAGCCTGACGTTTTGTTACTCATTCTAGGTCACCTTCTTTTCCTGCCTGGATTCTTGTGAGTTTCCTTCTCATCCTAGAAATTCAATAATTTGGGGAGGGATATGTCAAAGTGTTGGTCATTTTCATTGTTTTGATTGACATACAGGTGTGTCCTATAATTCTGCAGGTTTATTTATTTTATTCTTTTCAGGGATTTTTTTTCCTATTTTATGTGTATACACACACACACACATATGTGTATATACACACACGGATATATACACATGTATATTTTTAATGTTTGTTTATTTTTGAAAGAGACAGAGGGACAAAGCATGAGTGGGGGAGAGGCAGAGAGAGAGACACACACAGAATCTGAAGCAGGCTCCAAGCTCTGAGTTGTCAGCACAGAGCCCGACACGGGTTCAAACTCACGAACTGTGAAATCATGACCTGAGCTGACGTCAGACATTTATCTGACTGTGCCACCGAGACGCAGCCTCCCCTATTATATTATTGATACAATTTTCTATTCTATTCTATTGGTCTGGGAGAAATCAACATTTTCCTTTCAATTTATAAATTGACTCAGTCAGTTCATGTGACATTTTACATAAAAAGCAGCAGGCTCTTAGAACCAAGTTAGTGATTATGGGATATACCATCAGTAAGGCCAAATCTGGAGACAATTTTATTGTCCTCTGGTTATTTTTATTGTCCTCTGGATATTGTCCTCTGGATTTATGACCTCTTTGATGCAGATAGTGCTGTCCAAGCTGCTGGAAGTGCCAGATCCTTTGCAACCTGTGTGGTTAATTGGAAAGCTACTTTTACTCTCAGAGTCTATGTCTACCCTCTGTCTCCTCCTACCCCGTGTCTCTTTTGTTATGTCATTTGGAGCAGTCCAGGATTTCACTTACACTCAGTACCACGCTTTATTCAATGATGAATATAGCTCTGGGCTGTGGCCAATTAGGAGCTATAAATGTACATATTATAAAAATAATCACAACTTAACAGGCAAAGACCTTAGGGGGCTGATTTGCTCACACTAGAGGCTCAGTCTGTCCTGATTCTTCATTGGCTGCACCTGGAAATACAGGCTCTAGAGCCAGCAGAAAGGGAACATCTTGGGAATGAACATCACAGTCTAGGATAACCTGGACTTTCGGAACCATTGTCACATGGCAATGACACGGTGGTTAAGAGGGTGGATTGCAAAGAAAGATAAACTAGGCTCAAATCTCTGCTCTTCCTTCTGACTGGGTGATCTTTGACCAATCAGTTAATTCTGCTAAGCTTTAGGTTGCTAATCAGTAAGACGGTGACGATTATAATACTTTCCAAATAGGACTGCAGTGATTATTAGATTAAATGATGTTTGCTTTGTCTCTGATAAATAGAAAATATTTAATATATCTAAGCTGTTATTATCATTTTGATTATTACCAGTCAATATCCAAATCAGTATATTTTAGCACTGTGTCTTTCTTATTTTTACCTAATAAATACAGTTATTCTTTTTTAGGATAAAAAATTGGGGTTGCTATCCTCATATTTGGCTCCTAAGGAAAACAACCCACAATCTAGGCAAGGAGGTCAATGCATGGCACATTCGAGCTAGCATTCTGTTTTTAGCAAGAATAACCTGGAGGAGAATGCTGGAAGTTTAAAGCCCTATTTCTTAAATGGCTGTGGACTGGGGTGTTCTATTTTCTCTTCCAGGAAGATCAATTATCTAGATGTCAGATTTCTGCTGCTTGCTCCTCTATTTTATCGTTTTTCTCTGACTTTTCATTTCTTTTTCCTTTACCTTTGTTTTCTGGAAAAACATGTCAAATCTTTCTCCATATCCCAGATATGTTTTCTTTTAGCTTTATTGAGATAGAGTTGACATTACAGCACTGTATAAGTTTAAGGTATACACCGTAATGTCTTGGCTTGTGTATATTACATATATTGTGAAATAATTGCCACCCCATAAGTTTAGTTAATACTCATATCTTCATATAGTTATCATGAGATGAGATGAGAACTTTTAGGATCTACTCTGTTAGAAACTGTCAAATATACCATAGAGTAGTGTTAACTGTCATCATCATGTTGTATATTACATCCCCCCTGCTTATGTATCTTGTAACTTACTTGAAGTTTCTACCTTTTGACCACCTTCCTCCAGTTCCCTCCCTCCCCCTGCTATAACCACAAATCTGATCTCTTTTTCTACGAGTGTTTTTTAGATTCACATATAAATGAGATCATATAGTATTTGTTTTCTTTCTCTGAAGTATTTGCTTTAACTGTCAATATTTGTTTTCTTTCTCTTCTCTTTCTTTTGCCTGACTGATTTCACTGAGCATAATGCCCTCAAGATCCATCTCTGTTGCTACACATGGATACACACATATATACATATATATCCATTATATACACATATACACACACATATATAATATATATATTATATATACATAATATATATATGTATATACATATGTATATATGTATATTACGTATATACATATATGTATATATGTATATATATGTAATATACATATGTATACATATACATATATGTATATATACATATACATATATATAATATATATATACATATATATGTGTGTGTATATATATATATATATATATATATATATATATTATATATGTAATCCATTCACCTGTTGATGGATATTTAGGTTGTTTCATGCCCTGGCTGTTGTGAACAATACCATAGTGAACTTGGGAGTCCAGATATCTCTTTGACAGTGACTTTGTTTTCTTTGGATACCTACCCAGAAGATTTAATGTTTTGCGTGGCAATTTAGTTCCTCATGGCTGTAAGTGATATTTTAAATACTGCCATGACATGATTAATTACCTTATATTCTTTACATTTTTTTTCCCCAAGTGCAGTCACCTTCCCTTCAAATTTATCTTCCTCTATCTTATCTTCTATTTTAAATATTATGAAAACAATGTTCTAAAATGTTTGTTCCTTGGAACAAATCTTTGTAAAAACACACTCTTCCAGCTTTATCATGTTATCTTTACTTTCTTGCCAAAATTTTTCAAGGGCTAAACACTTTATTTTTTTGTATACTTATCTTTGATAGAAGGCAGCTCTATTTTGACCTGTTACTTGAACAAAATTTAAGAGGCACATTCTCTTTGGGACTGCTCACTGTTTGGCCTGATATTTTTAGTCCTACTTTTATATCCTTATATCTTAAGATAAAAAAAGAGATAATATAGATTCATGTTAATAGTTTGGTTATTAGGCAGACAGGAAGACATGGAATGAAGAAAATCATAGCATGGGCAGTCCCAGAAGGAGAACAGCAATTTACATACTTGTTGAACCCAGCTTCCAGGTTTCCATATCTGATCTTCCTTTTAACCTAGTGATAGCTTTTAGGCACATGACATCATATCCTGTTATCTTCCTGCCAATCTGGGCAAATGTCCTTCTGTTTTAGGGAAATGCCTCAGAGTCAGGATGAATTTGTCAGTTGGGGAGAAGCTGCCTGTCTGTGCTCCCTTTGGTGTGGTTTCACGTATTTCTTCAGCTCAGTGCTTCTGCCTTGGAGTGTTTTCATGCAGCCTGAAACTGACTCTAGGGCGAGGAGTTCCTAATTTTTCTATAATCCCTTCCTTCCTTTTTCCTTCCCTCTCTTCCTTCCTCCTCTTTGCATCCATCTTTCTCTCCCTTTCCTTCTTTCCTTCCTTCCTTCCTCCCCCTCTCTCTCTCTTTTTGGGAAAAATTCTCCTTTAATTTATACAACTATTTCATCACTGGGAAAGGGGAATCCGTAACAGGAAATTGGGGCCAGCAAAAATCCTGATTTATCTCTACTTGAGGTGGCCTGCTCCCATGATGCTGGTGGAGTGGTGCAAGAAGTCCAAGTCAAGTCCCTTTCTGTTTCTTGCCTCAATTTCTTACAACTCTTACTGGTTGGGTGAGGGCACTTGGCTAAGTGGGGGCTTCAATCTATATTCTTGCTGGCTGAGCTGTGTAACCTTGAGCAGGACTGCTTCCACTAAGAGTAAGAGGCGTTATCTAAAAATTATCATAAATACCTTGTTACTTGCCCAGGCTGGGGGACCTGAGTCTTCCTGAAAGGTTGGCGGGGGGGGGGGGGGGGGAGGCTTATTTCTAGTTTGCACAAAAATTTAGCATGGGCTATTAATAGCTCTTACAACATTAGGTGAATTTGTGGGCTGTGTGCTTTCTTGGAAAGAAGATTACCAATTAGCTCTTGGTGATTTGCTTCAATCTCAGTCTATCTAGGCCACCTCTGGGAGAAATTCCTTGACATACTTTGCTTACTTTTCAATTGATATGGAAGGGGAATTTTGGCCTACTTTTCTGTTCTCAACCCCCTGACAATCACTGCTTTATGTAAAAAAAAAATTAATTGGTTGTAAAACTTGAATGGATGAATGAATGTATGAATGAATGAATAAGTGAATGAAGAAAGAAAGAAAGAAAGAAAGAAAGAAAGAAAGAAAAAATATATAACATGGAATACCTTTCTTCCATCCCTGTCCCCAATTTGTCGAGTTCTTACTCCACTGCCATTGTTCATAGTTTATTGTGCTCCCTTCTACAATTTGTTCATGTATACACAAGCAAATACAAATACAGATTCTTTATTATTTCCTCATTATTCTTTTAAAAAGAAACGGTATACTATAATGCCTCCATTAATATTTTTGTTTTCATCTAACACATATCTTCAAAAACTTTCCAGATTTGGACACTGAAGTTCTTCATTCTTTTATCTAGCTGCATATTCCATTGCACGGATAAGCATTCAACCAGTCTGTTCTAGATAAATGTTAGGGATGTTTCCAATCGTTTGTTCTTAAGAATGATTGCTCTTAAGAATCATTTGTCCTTATAATGTACTATAATGAAGAATCTTTTTTAAAATTCCAGTGTACTTAACATACAGCATTATATTCAAGTGTATAACATAGTGATTCAAGAGTTCCATATAATACACAGTGTTCATTACTACACATGTACTCTTAACCTTCTTCACCTATTTTCTCCATCCCCTGCCCCACCTCCCCTCTGGGAACCATTGGTTTAGTCTCTGTAGGTAACAGTCTGATTTTTAGTTTGTCTCTTTTTTTCCTTTTGTTTGTTTTGTTTCTTAAATTCCACATATGAGTGCAATCATATGTTATTTGTCTTTCTCTGACTGACTAGTTTCATTTAGCATAATCCTCTCTAGCTCCATCCGTGTTGTTGCAAATGGCAAGATATCATCCTTTCTTATGGCTGAGTAATATTCCATTGTGTGTGTGTGTGTGCGTATGTGCACATATATATATATATATATATATATTCTTTATATAATGAATAATCTTGTACATTATTCATTTTACACATGGGCAAATATGTCAGTAGGATAAATATCCAGAAGCAGAAGGTCCATAAGGTCCACTGAGTCCAGTGGTATTTGGATTTATGATGTTTATATATATTGTCAAATTACCATTCGTAAGATTTCAGCCATTTAGGGGCGCCTGGGTGGCTCAGTCAGTTGAGCCTCCGACTTCGGCTCAGGTCATGATCTTACAGTTCGTGAGTTTGAGCCCGCATGGGGTTCTGTGCTGATGGCTCAGAGCCTGGAGCCTGCTTCGGATTCTGTGTCTTCCTCTCTCTGACCCTCCCCGGTTCGTGCTCTGTCTCTCTCTGTCTCAAAAATAAACACTAAAAAATTTTTTTAAAAAATATTTCAGCCATTTATATTTCTATGAATAAAGTCTGAAAATATTTCCCTCTAGACTTGCTAGAATAGTGTATTATCAAGCTTTTAGATTGTATTCATGATACATGATAGGTGAGACAGGGTATTAGTGTCATTTAATTTGCATTTCTCTTATTGTGAAATTGGGTCTGAGTATCTTTTCATAAGACTATATAAGACATTTGTATTTCACTTCTGTGAGCTCTGTTTATATCATTTTTTTCCTCTTCGGTTATTGGTTTTTAATTATTTAAATTATTTTGAGGAGCATTTTATACATTAATGTAGTTGTTTCTCTGTTATATGAATTGTAAAGATTTTTTTTTGTTGTTGCCCATTTATTTTTTATCTTTTGCTTTTGTTTTTATTGTATTTTCCAGGTAGAAATTTTTTTTAATGTAAACAATTATCAGTATTTCCTTTTATGGCTCCTGGATTTTGAAGAATATTTTGAAAAAAAATCTTTGAAATGAGGTTTATGAAGAAATTCTCCCATATTTTATCCTATGATTTAATTGTGCACATGGATATTTTTGATGGATTTCGAGTTGTTCTTGAGTTTATGCATTGTATAATGTATTAAGTACAAGTTATGGATATATATATATATATATTTTTTTTTTTTTTCTAGTTGGCTACCTCCTCTAAGCAGGAACAAGGTATCAATTCTCATTCTCATCACTTTTATTCATCCTGTCACTGGAGGTATTAATCTATGTAATTATACTATTAAAGAAAGCTAATACAGTCACAGAAATTTTAAGGAAGTTAAAAAAATCACTATTATTTGGTGATATTATTATATACCTGGAAAACACAAGAACTAACTGAAAAGAAAATACTAAAAAATAAGAGATTAAATAACTAGCATGGTAAACATTTATCCATATAAACCAATAGTTTCATTTATAAATAACAATCAGTTTTAAGAGCTAAAATAATTTGTAAAAATTCTATACATAGTAGCAGCAAAAAAATAAAATACCTAGGAATACATTTAATAAAGTATATACATGATCTGTATAATGTTTAGAACACTGTTAAGAGGTACCAAAAATTTGCTGAACAAATTGAACACTATGTCTTACAGTAATAGTAACAAGATCATTCTTACCAAACTAACTTATAAATTGGCAGGTCAATAAAAGGATTACAAGCAAATTTTTAAAATATGCATGTTGGTGCAAATGGATTTGTAGAAAAATAAACAGAAAGAGCTCATGAAATTCTGAGAAACAACACTGAACAGAGACCAGATATTAAACCTATTACAGAGCCACAGAATGTAATGCAACACTCTTCCGGTGCATAGCTAGACAGACCAGAGGAATAAATAGGAAGTTCAGAAATAGACTCCAACAGATCATGGAGATTTTGTACATGATAAGGGTGCAGTCTTAACCTAGTGGGGAAAGGGGGATGTTGGAACAACTCATTTATTTTAAACCACAAGTTGTGAATCATCGTATAAACGCAGGAAAAATTCTAAAATGCATCACAACAGCCCCGCATCCTAGAAAAGCTGATGAGATTGAAGATGAACTTTGGGTTCTGACTAAACCCACAACTTCAACAGAGAAATAACTCGTTCCTATGCCAGAGCAAAGCACGTTGCCAAATTCCATCTATTGAGATCGGGACAGGGTTTATATATATTCCTTTCCCATCCCCCGGCGTATAGGTATATGGGAGGGGAGGGGAGTTAGACTTTTATAGAAGCGAAGCAGAATACTTACAATATAACCGTAGGAATCATTTGTAAAAATTGCTTTTAAACGTTCGCCGCTTACTGGGGAGACAAGGCGGTATTCTTGAACAATTTTTGAAATACCTGTGTCAGTCAGTGTAGAGGAAACTTTGTAGGACAACAGGATAGCTGCCTTTTGTTGTCTTACAAATAATTTTTGCTTTATTCTGAAGCTAGCATGGAGAAGACCTGCAGGTCACCGAGAGTCCACCAGCAGGCGGGATACGGGGAGACGCAAGCTGTGTGCGGTGTTAATTGCTCTCGTTAGTGCTCAGGAATTCTTAGGGAAGTAGAGCGGCTTAGAGCTGCAGCACTAGGGTTTTCGTCTCCAGGTGTTCTTATTTTAGGTTCCTGCTTTATCGCCTTGCTTGCCTAATTTCACTTTCACCCATTTTCTAGGTGAAATTTGAACGAAATTTCTTCAGATCTTTCTGAGATACTGGGCGAGATAGCAGGGTTGTATAGCTGAACCAAGTCAGGGTCTTCAAGTCGTTGGATTCAGGGTGCAGTATAAATGCAAAGCAGGATGCACCATAAAGCAAAATGCTAATTATTGCAGGCAATGCAGATGCTAGTTTTAAAGGTACCAGATGTGAAGCGTCTCTCAATAGCACGGGCTGGCTCCTGGAAAAGAACACGAGGCATGCGAATGGTATAAACCGAGTAAAACAAATCACTCGGAAGAAAAAAAACCACCGAGTAAGCAGAGCTACAACTATCCTCAGAAAAATTAGGATGGCACTTTCTGGAAGACAGCCAGGTGGAATGGGCACGAAAATATCTGGTAAAACACTGGGTTCCCCCCACCCCCCAATTTTTTTGAACATGGATGAATCATACTTCTGTTTGTTTTCTTCGTACGTTGCTGTGTGGTTTAATAAGAGGTTCGAATGCCACTTAGAGGATTTGGACACAATTCAATCTAAATTGTGAGAATTTTTCAAGGCTGAGTAGTGAGTTGATAACGGATTTATTATGTGCCATGAAGACCAGGTGAAACACATGAGTGTTCATGGAGAAGGTGAATTGTTCTCAACTATCCACAAGAATAAGTTGGTCTTTTAAGGAATTTATTTGTATCACATATCCCAAAAGGTTTGTGTCCAGTGCTACGCATCAGTTCAGGCTAACAAATGAGAAAAAATTCAAAGGCGGCATATGCTAACCACAAGGGTAAATATAGTTGCTCTGATGAGACGCAAGAATTTCCCTCTAGCCGTGTCAAAGAAAGAGACTTAGTAAGTTGCATAATCTTTGTTATCAGGAAGGAGAGAGGGAGCATATCAATTCTTCAAAAGAGATAGTTTTAGCATTTGATTCTGAATGACATTTAATACATAGGATCTGATAAAGGGATATCTAAGCAACATAATGCACTGTATTTTCGATGACAGTCATAAAAAATGAAGGAATGTGAAATAGAAATTTGACTCAATTCTGAAAATTGTACTATTCTGTTACAGCCTACAGGCGATAAAAAGACTTTGCAACCTCACAAATATTTAGTGAAGAATTATTTCATAAATGGGCCATTTATGAAATAATGCTCCATATAGATATTGCAGAGACCCCAATGTCCAATATGAGAGAAATAGACAAAGCCAAGAGACAAAAACGAAGATACTGGAAGGTTCTAAAATCCATTCTATGTAAAACATTTTCATCACTTCAACAGAAGAGGTTCTTTATGTTAGGATAATTTCTTTATTTTTTTTCCGTGACAGCCTCCATTATCTGCTTCTATAACTCCATCTGTCTAGCATAATTCCATCCATGATATTTAATTGAACTATCTCTTCTAAAATAATAAAGCAAGAGGGACACGAAGGGCTACTGTTCGTGAACTGGCAACTTCAGGCACGGAACTGAGCTATCCACCCAAATGGTCAAGGGAGAGGAATAATCTTCTCTAACCTCCTCTATGTCTTTTTCTCACTCTCGGCAGATAACCTTGCCCCTGGCTCGTACGAAGTAGAAGCTGTTACTCAGACATGGCCTCTGCTTCTCGCTCGGCCTCTACCAAGTGAGGGCTGTCCGTCCTTGTTCCTTGCCTCTGTTAAAAGACAAACCGGGGTATATTAAGCATTTCAAGAGTTTATCTGAGCAAAACTCGATTCATATCAGGCAGGGCCAAACCAGAAGGAATTAGGAAAACTCCACAGGTAGGGAAAGACTTCTCTAGAGAAAAGGTGGACACAAAGCAAGGAAATGATTTGACTGGCTACAGCTTAGAGCCTAGGTGGTTGTGATGGGTTGTGCTGAGGGTTCAAGTTCATGACTGCGATGCATTCACAGGCTTAGATTATGTGGGCCTTGGGATGCTTTGGCATAGAAGCCACCTCAGCTTTGCAGCCTCCTTTGCTCATTAATTTAACACCTCCATTCTTGTGGACCCGGGGATTCCTCTCTACCTGGGAGCTCGATCCTGCCTTCTCCAAGGATCTGTCTTTGCAACTCGTGACTCCCTGCTCCTTTCCATCAGTTGTTGTGCTCACATCTTTGTGAAAAGCAACAGTTGTGAAGGTGATGACAAGGACGGTGACCACTGTACTCTTCTGCCCCATTTCTTCTTCCCTCTCCCAGCCCAACCTCTAGACATTGACAGCTCATTTCCACCCTTTCACTTTCCCTTTGCAGCTGTCTGGCCTCTCCCTCCACTCTGCATGAAAACAGCTCTCGCCAAAGTCACTGATAACGTCCTTGTTGTTCCATCCTGTGGAGCCTCCAGAACCTTCTCTTCTGGCCTCTCTGCAGCATTAGACCTCTGCTCCCTCTTGATGCCTTTTTCCCTTTGCTCCAGGATGCATTGCTCTTCTAACTTTCTAGCACTCTAATGGCTGTTCCGTCTCTACGGTGGACTTCTTTTCTGCCAATCTCTTAAATTTGGGGAATCCTCTCCCTGTCCTTGTTTTAATTTCATACTTGCCGTGGAGCTCCCCTCTACTCCCATACTTTTAATTGCTCTGTCTTTCTCCTGAACTTGAGATTTTCACCCCCACCTGCCTACTGGATATCACCTGCTGGGTAAACATCAGGCCCCCTAGACATAGCACGTCCTGGCCGGTCCTGTGGTTTGCTCCTACCATCCACCCCGAAATGTGGGCATCTTCCCCAACTTCTCCTTCACCATCAACCCCATCTCCAGTCAATCCCTATGCTCTGTTATTTCCGCCTCCTCCATACCCTCAAAGGTGCACAGCTGTCTCTGTCTTTCCTACCCTCATCCCCCCTCAAGCAAGTATGGTTTCTCACCTGGGTTACCGATCCCTCCTCCTATCTCCCCGCCCAGAAGCCTTGTTCTCCCTCATTTGTTCTCTGCAGCCAGAGAGATCATGGTACAAAGCAAATCAGATTATGTCATTTCCATGCTTAAAAACCTTCAAAGACTTCCCAATCCCCTCATGAAGAAGTTAAAACTCTTTGATATGGCTTAGAAAACTCCATGATCTCATTTTCATTTTCCCTTTTAGCCTCATTTTTTTTAAGGCTAAAATTTATTAAGCCAAAGGGAAGTCCCTTTACTTCCAAAAGTAAATCCCAAAATACAGGCACAAAATCCATACTTAGGAGCAGACTTTGGTACCAGACTGTTGAGGTCCAAATTCCAACTTTGATACTGATGTTTGACCTCAGGCAAGTTCCTCAACTTCTCTGTGTCAGTTTTCCCAGCAGTAAAATGGGATGATAATTGAATTACTGGGAGGCTTAAGTAAATCAGCCGCGAGTAAAATACTCCGGGCTCTGCTGGGGCATAACTGGCATTCAATAAATGCAAGCCTCTATCGTTACCACCGGCCCTAAACACTGCAAAGACTGTGTTGACTTCACATCTGGGATTCAAAGTAAAAACAACTTCAGACTGTGAGGCGCATTTAGACAATAAGCGAACCTCACAAAGCTGGGCTTCCCGCCCCCGCCGCCACCACTCAATGGTTGCTACTTTGATTCCTTTTGAAAATAGATTGAAAAAAAAAAAAAAGAGAGAGGTGTGGTTGTTTCTGCTTTGTTGGCAATTACCCCAGACTTAGTCTGCGTTTTTGATTTTGATCCAGTGCCTGCTTTTTCCTCTTTCTAGAATACTCTTCCCCTTCTCACTGCCTCTTTCTGAGCCAAAGGGGGTTTCCTCATTTAGGTCTCAAGTTACACGGTAGTTCTTCTCAAAGGCTGGGCCCCCGCATACGCCCTCTCGAGGCACACTGTACCCAGCTCGGCACCTGCCATTCTGTGTCACAATCTCCCTTTTACTTTCTGTGTCTCCTGCTGTAATGCTATCGTCATAAAGGCCGAGACTACTAGCCATGCTGTGGTATTATCCTCTGTGCCTGGCAGAGTATGTGCTCAGTAAATCAGAGAACGACTCAGTGTCAGGAACCTCAATTTTTCCCCCTGAGGCATCAGCTCACTCGGGCAGGAATAATTCCGTGGAAGAACACATTCGCCTCTTTGAAAAACACCATTTGTTTCTTCTCTTTTTTCTTCTGATCTGGTAGTGGCTCGACCTCAAACCCCACTCATGACCCAAAGAATTACTAGCTTGGTCCGTCCACTTTCCAATTCAGGCAACAGGAATGAAGCAGTGCATCTTCTAAGAGTGTGTGTCTGGAGACCTTTTCAGAACGTGATGAGGCTTCCTCTGGGCGGGGTGTGAGAACCAGGCGTGGAGGCATTGCTCTTGAATCTGTTATCCCCTTTTTTAATTTTTTCATTGAGGCATACTTGGCATATAGCATTATGGAATCTGTTGTCGTAAGTCCCTCCTAAGATCCTGCGTGGTGGGAATCTCACTCTTGCGCTGACTGGTAAAGACGACGTTTCCCGAGCAGGAGCCCCTGAAGTCAGGGTCTTGGGGTAGTTACTTGTTCCCTTCCGTACAGAGCAGTTCCTGTGTTTCAGATATGAAGGCCCTGGGGAGCCCCTGATTCCCTGTTTGGCAGTTAGGTGTTGAGATTTCATCTCGCTGTTATAAATTATTCAACAAACGTTCACAAGTTCTTCCTGGGAGGTTTGTAGTAGAGCCCGTAGAGGCGTGATGTGATACACAGACACAAAGCCATGGTCCTGCCCTGCAGAAGAACAATCCAGATGTCACCTGCTGCTCCTAAGAACCTCCGCCAGACACCCTACAGGAAATACCAATATCTCTCCCAGGGGGTTTGCCAATCCGGGGAATTCGGCTTCATCTAGTCCTTTTAGGCTCTGGTTTCTTACTGATGCTGCGTTTTCGTTGTTTGTTTGGTGGTTCTCCCTTTATCTCTGCCCTGGCTGCAACCCGGAGGTAGAACACCTTTCTTCTCCATGATTCTTTCCCTCATGCTCCTGAAATATCATTCTGAGAAGCAGCTGGACGTGGCCGCATTTTACTGAAGAGATGGGGAGTGGCGAGAGACGTTCTATGGCATTCCACAGTCAGATTTTCTAAGAACTGAACGGTGAGCTCTTCAAAAACCCCTGGGCCGGGGGCGCCTGGGTGGCGCAGTCGGTTAAGCGTCCGACTTCAGCCAGGTCACGATCTCGCGGTCCGTGAGTTCGAGCCCCGCGTCAGGCTCTGGGCTGATGGCTCGGAGCCTGGAGCCTGTTTCCGATTCTGTGTCTCCCTCTCTCTCTGCCCCTCCCCCGTTCATGCTCTGTCTCTCTCTGTCCCAAAAATAAATAAAAAATGTAAAAAAAAAAAAAAAAAAAAACAAACCCTGGGCCGGTTCTCCGAACCGAAGTTCCAAATGCCCGCCATGCTTTTCGGCCCCCTCTCTCCTCTCTGCACCTTTCAGCCACTCCCGAAGGAAAACTAATACTGTCTCATACTTGTCTAGGCTGGGCAATTCAGCTGTCTCCATTTCCTACCCGTAACCGGCTTGGGCTTCCTCTGCGTGGATGTAATTCACCACCGGGCTTTGCTAAACGATGCGCCTCCTGCTCCGGGTCCTGCCCATTCCCCTTTCTCCCTGATGACGTGACTTGCACCACTGCCACCATGGCCCCTGCTCCTCTGGAGGCCCACGCGGAGAGAGTCACATCTGGTTTAAGTGACATGTTCTCCTATTTCCCTCACAGAGGGTCGAGACCTGGGAAGAACTTGGAAGAAGAAGAAGAACGTATTTATTGAATGCATTCCTTCAACACTTAAAGGACAAGGGCCACATCTTGTTCAGTATTGTATTCCTATCTCCTGCACGCAGAGTAGGCATTCAACACATATTTATTACCTGCGTGAGTTTACAATTTCTGGGAGAGCTGCATGGGAGATAAATGTGTTCAATTTTTTTTTTTTTTTTTTAATAGCTCAGCACCACCAAGTCATTCTAGTTACCTGAGGTATACTGTATTCTAGCATATTCAGGGCACTATTAATCTGAAGACAGGCAGAGTCATCTGGCTGGCAGTCTTTTCACGGCATTCTCCCTGACATCTCTGGGAAAACAGCAAGGATCTGGCGAAACGTTTTGACTTTGCAGACTGTGGGGTTGTTCTCTTCGGGGGCCCTGGCTGCCAACATCCCCGAGATAGAGTGAACTTTTGACTCTGGGCACAGCACAAAGCCCCCCCGCTGCTCCCTGTAGGAGTGAAGAGCTTGGACGGGGTTAAGGACTTTGGTGGCTTTTGCAAATGCTTTAAGGCAGCTTCACCTGCATTTGCATCAGCAAGCCGGTCTGAGAACTGCGCAGACCAGCCAAGAGCAGAGCCTGTTTTGAATATGCCATCCAGGATTCCTGGGAATCCAGCTATAGGGACCGATGTCTGACAATTGTGTTTTTCCTTAAATAAACCCCAGCAGCTCTGCCACCAGCAGCTGTCTCCCGTGTGTTCTTGAAGCATCGCGTCCTTGAAAGGAGTTTCATCTCCTGCATATCCTGTTTATTTTCTCAGGTGAAATGATCTCACGAAACCATTTTCACTTAATGAAATTACCTGCCTGGGCCCAAAAGCTTTATGTTTGAAGAGGACATTTCTTTTACATCCAGAATGGCTTTTCGATGAAGAAACTGACGGTGATGGAGCTGTTGACCTTAAAGATGAAATATTTGCCTTTGCGTGTGGTGCGCTTTCTCCAGAGAAAGTTATGTTATTTTCCCGGTCCTTCGGTGAAATATTGTGGTCCCTCACCCAGGGAAGACGCTTTGGATCTTAGATCAACAATGTCACAGGCTTCCCTACTTTTATCACCCGCTGCCTGCATTTTGTTTGGAAGCCAGAACAGCAGACCTGGCCGTTGCCGTTTGAGCGGATTTCTTTGTTGGGTTCTCTCCTCGTTTTGAATTGCTACTCTGTAAAAAAAAATAACAGTTGAGTTTCATTTTAGCATTGGTATTGTGGCTCCAGCAGCGAACACCGCAACACGCTCTGGAGGAAGCTTTTAGGAGACTCCGTAATTTCTTCCTGACCCCAGCTGGTGATCAGTTTATGTCCTGAAACTTGCCGAAGAATAGCCCTTCTAATTCCCGTCCTAGTGTGGGTGCAGTCTGGCCTGCCCCTATCTGAAAAGACAGTCTGAACGGTGACAGCGTTTTGAAATGTTATTCCTCTGTAAGCAGGTAAAGAAACACCTTAGATTAATAGTCTTTTATGTGCTACAGAGAGAAAGGATTTTGTGGGTCGCATTAGAATGCCATTCAACCACTCCAACCTATTAGGGTGTTCATGGTCCGTTTATGGCTTTGTTGTCTCTTCTTTCTTTCTTTTTTTTCTTTTTTAATTTTTTTGAGACAGAAAAAGAGATAGAGCGTGAGTGGTGGAGGGACAGAGAGAGAGAGAGAGAGAGAGACAGAATCCAAAGCAGGCTCCAGGCTCTGAGCTGTCAGCACAGAGCCCGACGCAGGTCTCTAACCCACAAACCATGAGATCACGACCTGAGCCGAAGTCGGACACTCAACCAACTGAGCCATCCAGGTGCCCCTCCCCTTTCTTTTAACATATTATTCAATAACCTAATCATTCTGTGATTCTTGTATTCTTTATTCATGTGTTCTTTTATTCAACACACATCTATTATGCATCTCTTAACGTACAAGATGCAATGTAGGATCATTGATCCTGCCCTCCTCAAAAAAACCCCATAAAACAACAACAACAACAAAAAATAGGTTGCTGACATCCAGGGGTTTACTGGATGGGGTAAACATCAGGGGTTACCTTATCTGATGAGGCAGATAATAGTTGAATGTACAAACCACAGTGGTTAAAAATACCTTTATGCTGCATGCTTTTTAACTTTTTTTTTTTTTAACAATTTGTCAATCACTTCTTCCCAGATTATCTGATGTACCCGCCATTGTGTGTGCATGTACAGCTAGGATTAGAATTCAGATCTTCTGATTCTCTTTTCCTTTTGTAATTTTGACTTCACCATTCTTGTGCCCACTGTATTTTACTTAGCATTAAAGCTATACTTAAAGGATTCATTTGCTTTTCTGAAGATTTTGTCAAGGAATGCATGAGGACATTTTCTTGCATCATCATAATTTCCCCTGTGTCATCGAAGTTGTTCATTATGGCGTTTCTTTACATGCCTGCTTCTTTCCCTCATCCCGAGACCATTTGGAAAAGGGGGCATATTGTAATTAGAATGTTCATCGAGAAGTTGGATGCCAGACTGCATTTCTGGCGGGGACAGCAGTAAGAGACAAAGAAAACATTCTAAAAGGTACCAGTTAACTGCCACTTAAAATATGCGCGAAGAGGAAAGAATTTCCTTGTTTAGAAGAGACAGTTAATTTACTTTGGAGAAGGGACACAGCAATCTGGAGCAGATTGTACTGGTCATGTAACTCACGAAGGGGAAAAATCAAATCATAATTCCCAAATAAACTTCAGTCTCGGTTATGATCTCTGTGGTCTCTTCCAGCTAGAAAATTCTTCTATGATTCTAATTATGTTCTGTGTGATTGTGTATCTCCACTTCTCTCACAAAAATAGACCACCAAGCTTAGGGTGATGTGGAGATATGAAAACAACCAGTTAACATGACAGATACAGAAACTGGAGCCAGACTGATCGTCTCCTCCCCGACCCAGCTTACATGGCTCAGTCCAACGTTGTGTTGGGTAAGTAAAATCTGGCAGAAGAGCCACTTCAATGAATCCACACTGGCAGAGACAACCTGATGGGTCATCAATAACAAATTATTCCATACTGGGAAGATAGACATATTTAGGTTACCTAAAATGTCACATTTAGAGCTTGTTTTTTCTAGGAAAGCATTCTCGTATTTGTTATCATTAACAACCCTGTGATATGGGGAGTGCGATAATCAGCATGACCTAAACCAGAGGTTCTAAAAAAAATTTTTGTCTTCCTCCAAATGCCTGAATGGTGTGATATACTAAAGGCAGGAACAGTGCTCGTGATGGTAGCATTTCTCACCAAGGGTGATTTTCCACCCTCTCCAGGATACAGATGAGAAATCTTAAGGAGGGGCTCACTTCATAGTGAATTTGATTTACACCTCACTATCAATGAAAACAAAAACAAAAACGAAAACGAAAACAAAACGTTCCTGCCAGCCTCTTCCGGTTGTAAATTATTATTTCTTACTGAATGATCGCCTTTGATCACCTGGGAGTCCTGTAAATGTCAGCTGAGGAAAATCAAGGAAATCACCAGGATTTCTGCACAATCAGGGTAGAGGAGTCAGGAGGGAGGCACATGGGGAAAGCATCAGTTTTCCAACTAATCTCTAACTCAAGATAGTTTGGATGGACATAAAGACCACGTGGTGGAACCCATGCAGGAGACCCCTTTGGAGAACGCTGGGGTTCATCAGCTGTGCAAGTTATGTCTCTCTAACAGACTAAGCTAATACTGAGCTTAGTATCTAAGCTAATCGTAAGATACTTACTTTTCATTTATATCATAGGGAAGAATCATAACTTCATGCCTATCTGCATGGGTTATGTTTCACAAAATGATCTCAGACACAAACCCTGCAATCTTACTTTCAAAGGAAGGATACTGGCAAAAATTATGAATGTTAAGCTAACTAACATTCATTTACAGGGTAGCTGAGTTAGTAGTCAGTTTCCACGGTGGGGAAAGATATTGATAACAGCTCCTGAAGGATCTAGGATTTCAACAGTTTAGAGGTTGTGTAGGATGTGACAGAAAAACGCATAACTGGGATGTTAGTGCATTCTACCCCAAAGTAGTTGTTTTGAAAAGCATATACCTTTTGTTCGGCAAGAGAAAACCATATTGAGTGGTAGGGATATTAGAACAAGTATGGAAGTCGACAAGATCACAGTAATAGGCCCCAGCTATAGCACAAGGAGGCTTCAGTGCCAGGTTAACCATTGTTGAGACAGAAACACGACAAAAGTTTTTGAGTAGTGGTACGTCACGATTGGATTACTGTTTTCAAAAGCTAACTTCGGAACAGCGTACGTAATGAAGACTGAATGGGAGGCTCTTACAAAGCCCTGGGTGACAAGTCCAAGGGCGGAAATTAGGATGCTAGCAGGACTCTACCCTCAGGTATCAAATATAGGAAAAATGGAGGCAGTGTCACCAGATTTGGAACTGACTGGATAGAAATTTGGAGTCAGGGCTGAGTTGCAGTTGGTCGGTTGGTAAGTCCATAGAATGCACTTTCTGGATGAAATAATATTCCAGTGGTCATGTTCCCATTTGATGCACAAAGTACAGTATAATTTATAATTTCCTAAATTAGAAAAGCATGGTGGGGTCACCTTCAGAGATCAGTGCAAGAGATGTGAGAGAGTTAATGACGTTCGCGTCAAATTGGGTGGGGGAGACAGGATTCCCAGGTGTTAGACTGGAGAATAAAGAGATAATGATGTTTTTCGTGGAAACAGGAGCATAAGAGAAAGAGTTTTGCACAAGTGGAATTTGAACTGGTGGTAGAAAGCCAAAGTATACTGCTTTCCAGCTTTGTGTACATTAGTATCGTCCAAAAGGCCAGTGAAAATGTGGGCCTGGGGTTTATAGATGAGTTTTAGAGAGAGGTTGACAGTCGTTGCTATATACAGGTGATAGTTAAAATTGCAGGCATGAATGGGATGCTGTTCCTAAATAATAAGTATAAAAACAATAGAGAAAGGGCCCGGGGAGCTCTTTGGACAAAACATATAAGAGGAATGCCTGATAAACATACAGGGTAGGTTTTGTTATACGCAGGAATCGCAAATCAAAGGTGCAGCAATGAACTATGCAGCTTCTCTGGAGTCACAACCTGTGTGTGTGTGTGTGTGTGTGTGTGTGTGTGTGTAGTCAAATATCCTGGGTTCTACTCTTTAAACCAAGCAGGACAAAGGTGACACGATCTGTCCATGTTTCCAGTTGTCAGTCCTGGTGTGGTATTTATCCGCAGCTGGGGTTGTTTGCTCTTGTAAAGATAAAAACATGCTAAAACTCCCGCTCGGTGCCCACGGAGACATTCTCCTGGTTTGTAACATGCATGCGTCCCAGTTTGTTTAGCCAGCGACCTCCAATTTGATTCAGAAGTAGTAGTCACTGCGGAATGAGAAACGATTCATTTCTGGTTCAACTTTAGCCTTGGGCCTGCTCCTACATAAAGAATTGCCTGGTGAGCCTGATTATATGCAGAGGCTTAGAGGCTTGAACTTCCAGAAAGTGCTCTCTTAATCATTTCACTCAGGTCCTCAACCTGACAGAGCCAAGAGCCCCAAAGGGGAAATGCCAAAGCCTTATCTGTTTTCGACCAACATCTTAAGGGATTTTCCTGCTCTTGGGGCTTCTGTGGCCGGAAGTGTCCTTTGCCTTGTCCCTTCCCATTCTCCCCTGAGTGTGCTGAACGTGAGGACTAATTGAGGGAAGCACGGAAGTTATCACTGCTGCCGACAGAGACTCTGAAGCCCCCCCACTTAATTCTGGCTCCCTTGCAGGGCTCTGACAATCTCTCTATCTTGCCTCTCTCTTTCTCCAGCTTTGTTCCCTTTCCCGGGCCCTTTCCAGTCTCCCCTCCCTCTTGACAGCCTATTGAGTACCCCGCTCTCTCGAGCAGAGAGAGAGTCGCTCGGCAGAGTGTCATGCCATAATGGAGACTGGGTCCCACGGGTGCCCATTGCCTGTCCCTGAAAGCCTTTTCGTCGTGTCCCTTGTTACCCCAGAGAATAATTACTTCAAAGACCAGTCCTGGTGCCTGGTATTTCAGTTTATCTCATTAGGTCCGTTTTTTTGTTTTTTTTTTTTTTTTTCCCCAGGCCTGCTAGCAGTGCCAGAAATCAAATCAGGTTTGCTGGCCGTACTGCCTGCCTAGCATGTTCGGCCTCTCCGCTACCCGACACTCTAATGTTCCCTGATTGCAGACCCTGTTATCATCTTCTTTGAATTAGCTGCGCCTCCTGAAATGGCATAATGGGCGTGCGGTGCTGGAGTGCTGATGTGCAGTCCTGCTTTAACTGTCTGTCAAAGCCCAGGCTAATGAATTCTATTAGCATCTGAGCTTGCCAGCTTTGGGAGCCCAGAAGGAGCTGGGCAGCCAAACGCGGTTGGCAGGGCTCAGCCACCGTGCTTCAGAGAGCTCTTTGGCAATCGTGGCACCGGAGCCCCCGACCATGTAAACGTGCAGACGTGGGAGCGTAGGCAGAATGAGAAAGGTGATCTGTTCCCGTGTCCTCAAGCAGGGGAAAACGGCACGAGAGACGGCGTTGTTTGACCGTGGGCCTCCCCCAGGTGTTGGAAAGAGTAGGATAGCCTTGAGAGTGCCCCAAGGCGCTCGTCCTCTGATCCTAGATTCTTTGCGGAAATTAGAATGTGTGGAAGCAAGGTGTGCTTTTCACAGGACTTAAGAGAAAATGGCTTGAGGGGTTCATCTGATGTTGATTTCACGTTGACCATGATAACCCAAAGTTGACTGGCGTCACTGCTTTAATAACGGGGGCATCAGTCTTAGGACAGTTTGTTGAGAGTGGATGAGAGCGTAGTGATAAGGACTCCCCTTCTCAACCCTTACGTTGAAATCCAACTCCCCAGGATAGCAAACTACAGAATCATCAACCACAGAGAGAGTGCATTTTTCTAACAGGTTTGAAGTGGATATATATTCATCGCTGATTTTCCATTAATGTTTGGGATAAACTTACTGTAAGAGCTGGGCCCAGGGTTGCTAGGCAACCAGCGGTGATTGTTATGCCCAATATTCACCTCTTAAAGGTACGCTTAATGGGTGTAATCTTCAATTTAGTTTGAGATTAATTTAAAAATGTATAGCTTGAAATGCTTTATGTTAATAAACTTTTAAATATTGCAACATGGTATTAACGCTGAATGTGTGACAGGCACTGAATTCCAGAAAGGTTCCTTAAAACTGTATTGACTTGTGGTTAGAGCTAAATTATTCTACCCACCGAAATAACTTTTGAATACATTAACAAATTAATTAGCCTTGTCCTCAAAGACTTGGTGAAAACCTGCACATTTCTGGGTAAAGATGGCCGACATAGCATTGTAAGAGCTGTATCTGGAAGTTTGGTCTCTGCCTGTTCTCATTTTAGTTTATTGTCTCTTGTATTAAGTAAGATCACTTTCAATCTTTACTGTCAATAGTAGAAATACATGGAGGAACTTTGACTTACTATATTAGATGCAGCACTGAAATTTTAATATTTATTTTGGAGAGGCAGTCCAAAATAATCGAACATATTTTTCCACTCAGAAGGATTATGGTGCTTAAAATTTTTTATGAACTTCTCATTTTACTTTACTTTCCTTTGCTTATTTTTCATTGTTGTTGAAGCATTATTTATTTGTTTCTTCTGTATCAAAAGTAAATATAGCTGTGCCTCTTTTTGTGGAAAATATGATTGACCTGTTGTTTATTTGAACATCTGGAAGGTGAATGAATGCAATAAAATGAAGCTGGATTGATCATCGGCTATTGTAGACACTATTGGTTGTTTATCTAACAACAAATCCTTCTTGTGTTTCCCAAGCCTAAGTTCTTGCTTCAGAACCCTGCTTTCTCTCATTGCCTGGAGGAGACTGGGACGCTCTCCCCAGCCTCTCAGCAAAGTGGATCTTGATTAGTCTTGTGGCTGAGCCAATCACAATAAATTCCAGTCCTGCTGACTGCCGTTGGCTTAGGGCATGTTGATGCGATTCTGGGCAAAAAGATAGGAGAAAAAAACAAGAAAAAGATATGCTCTAATTTCGCAATCTGGCCATTGGATAGCATGTGATCATGTGATGTTTGAAGCTGACGTACCAAATTAAAACCATGAAGGAGGCAAACCGGAAGACAGCCGATAAAAAAGATGTTATGTTGAACTACTGGTTGAACTTGGGGATTCTTCTGATGTGAGATAGTACATTTTCCTTATTTTCAGGCATTAAACTTTCCATTTCTCGTAGCCAAGACACCATGAGTGATATTACCTGGCATTATTTTATTTTTACGTAGGATTTAAGCAAAGACAAATGTGTATGATTTCTCATATGTCTTATTTTCTTAGATCATTAAAATCGCAGACGATGTACAATATTTTCCTTTGCTTCACTTGGCTGGCTCTACATGGCACACACTTCCACACTTGCCGTCAATGCAGCAATCAGACGAACTGATTGATTGATTGTTCTGTTCATCAATCATTTGAAGGCAAGGTCCTCTGCCAGCTACCTAGGAACGGTTATAAATACAACACAATCCCTATAATCAAAGGGTATTCAAAAAGACAAAACTGAATTTTTTGGTGCATGCTAAGAATGCGTCTTTGACTGGAGAGTGGAGGAGGATGATGGATAGGGATAAGGGGAGGAGGAAAGAACTTAATTTATATTTTCAGCAGTAAAGCTCTGTTAGTAATTATATTTCCATAAAAAGTCATTGGCTCCCTCGGTGTCAGTTTTCTTTTTAAGTGTTTGCAAGCAAGGTGAGCAGAGGTTATCACACAGCCCAACTAGAAGTTCAGTCGTGCAACGTGGCTGTTGATGACCAGGAACAACAAGACCACATGAATGTGGAATGATAATCGAAACTTCCATTTGGACTAAAACTGTACAATTGTACAACCCAAGCTGACTCATCTCAGTAAACAGACCCCAGGTAGAGGACAGATCGATTGATGGATGATATATACACGTGAAGGACAGAGACTCTTATTATTGTCACTTTCCGTTACAACCACCCCAAATGATTCACAGTTCCCCAAATACCGGGCTACTTCACACTCTCTACCTGTGCACACACTCTGACCTTTACACGGATTGCCCTCCATCCCTGGCTTGTTGTAATAGAAATCCCTAAATAAATGAATTTAATTTAATGCCCTCCATCCCTGGCTTGTTGGCCACATTTCATTTATTCCACATCTCAGCCACTAAAGCTCAGATTGTCACCTCCTGTGGGCACTCTCTGGGCCCCTATCCCTGAAAATAGTTAATAACTCTGTTCTGCTGCTTGTATCTGATACAGTATCATGCTTTTTATACTTACATGGCGATGATTGCTTTCTATATCTTTCTTCCCCATCATCCTGGGGCTTCTTTGGGAAAGGACCCATCATTTGTCCCTGTTTGTGTTTTTAATGCCTAACAAGGTGCCAGGCATGCAGGAAGCAGCCTCCACCGTCCTGGGGGTGAGGCGGGAAACTGTTGCAACAGTATCATTAAGAAAGAAAGAAAGGAATGAAGCTTAGCTTTTTTGTTATATCTGTGTATGTGCGCTCTGCTTTCCCCCAGAACTAGACTGCATTCGCCAGTCTAGGCGTTGTACCAACAGACACACTGAACCAACACACTGCAGGGCATGTTATCAAATTTATAATTATCCGTGCCTTTTGTTTCTCTCCTTTACTAGGTGATACCTGGGACTTTTAGGCATTGATAATGCTTTGTAATGGAACAAAGGAAAATAGGTGACTCAAAAAGTCACTGTTATTCTTAGTAGCATGCTGGGAAGAGGGGAGTGAGGGTAAACTTAAGCTAATGTGAGAGCGTTTTGTCATGGGGTTTCCTTTCTTCTCCCTCGGGCCCCACCAACTGAGAGAGTAGGCGAGAGGCAAGTGAGATCCGGGCCTACGATGGCAGGTGCAACTGGATGGGACCCAAGAGCCTTCACTTATTTTGTAATTAGGAGCTCACAGAATAGGTAACAACTTGACTGCTGCCTTCATTCCTGTTATTCCTGGGAGAACCCCAGTGGAAGTGTCTTCAGCAATCTCTTTGGGTCTTTGAGAAACAGGGCAGTTAGGCCTGAAAGAACTGTGAAATGAATAAGAGAATATTGATGCCCCCCTATTTAATTGCCTTCTAAATCCATGGTAAATTTTTCAGTGATTTTAAACTCTGGAAGAATAGCAGACTCATTGATTTCTATAATTCATTTATTTAGGGATTTCTATTATCAACTGAATTTGATTGATGGCTTTATGACAAATAGCTGTGTGCTCAGCATATACCAGCACTCTGTAAGCTCACTCAGCCATAAACAATGTGTGATATAATTCTTGGGTCATTTTGCTGAGTCTGTACTTTGCTATTTGGGGAACAACTGATTGAGATTCCTTAAGTGAATGAGGTAAAGTGAAATTCCCACTTAGTTCCTTTGGCTAAGGGGCGGGGGGGGGGGGGGGAGATGTTTTTGTATGTTAGACAGTGAACATTCTCAAAGTCTTATGTTGAGAGTCTTTGGCATTTTACTCCAAAATTTCAAGCCCCCTCTCATGATCCAGAATACCGCAGAGTCCCTTGGATTAAGGAATAGTGGCATCTTCTGTATGCTGTCACAGGTGGGTCCATCTTTCAGGGTGTTTCTCTCAGACACAGGGATGATGGATAAGATGATACGTCTTCATCAAAAATTAAAATGGAGCCCCATAAATCATTTCAGTTTGTTTTTCTTATAAAGGACTTTGATTCACAACTTCTACATGGATGGAGATCAAGTGCCTTTTCTATTTTACAGGAAATGGGGAGTCATTAGGTAAGACTCCAGTTCCAAAAACTTGTTTGCCAGTGAGACATCATTGACACTAAATATTCCTGACAGATTACATAAATGGCAAATTGTGACATTTATTTTAAAATACTCCTAATTCTTTTCCTGATTATAAATCAATTAATTTGTATTAAAAGCAAGTAGAAAATTAAAAAAAAACATAAACAAGGAAATTAAAATTGCCAATAAAACCACTAACCAAAGACCACCATTGTTAATAACGTAGCTAATCAGCTGTTGTAACTGAATAATTTTCTTCTCAGCACCCCAAGCAGGCAAAGGTTATCAGGCAAGGGTTAATATTGGTCATAATGATGAGGGTTTCACATTTTTTTGCTATTTACCTAACATCTACCAAATAATACAGAGTTGAGTCCGGAAGTTGGATCACGGACACCGTGATAAGTTGGACAAATGTGTTGTGGAATGTGATGATTAGCTGATTTTTTAGTATAGATTAGGACAAGATGGAATGTATTGCAATAGCTTTAGAGAAGGATCAAATTAGCAAACATCTTGATGGACAGCATTCCTATTGTCATTTTTGTCTCTATTTTACACTAGCTTCCCTGTCTGTAAAAAACCATTCTTGGGTATTTAATAAAATGAGTTCACCATTTCACAACCAGCTTCTTGGGATTTAAAAGATGCAATATGAGTAACATAGTGACACAATAATGTCTTATTAGGGTGGGCCTTTTAGGGTGGGCAAAACATTTAACCGACTAGTGTTTATAAAATTAATATAGCTTTTAAGGAAAAACTAAAGAAAATAATTTACTAATTTTCTAATTGGTGGTGAATTTAACTGTATAAAAATAATATAACAAATCGTAATATAAATATTGGGGACTTTTAGTGGGCCCTTTTTGTTGTGTGGGTTGTAGCAGACTGTGTCTTCATAATTAGTAAAGGTATGCTTTATAATAACTGAATTATATAACTGAAATGTTTGTATCATTAGAGTTGATTTTTAATTATAATGAAAGCAGAAGTAACACAAATAAATCAAGGATGAAGTTAGTGCAATAAGACTTGTATTATTGTCCATGTAGTTTACCACTATTCCAACATCGAGAGGGGCTCCGAAAGATATTGTAGTAATTATTTTGCCCTTTTTAGTTCCTTCTTTTTTTGATAAAATGTAGATTATTTTCCCTAAATATCTGTGACTGCTGCTCAGTACACTGGACATGAATTTACAGTTTCCTTCAATCCCTTTGTATTTTTTGTTTCCACCCATTCTTGGGCGTCGCATATGTTTTCAGTTTGCTCTCAGTGTATACTATGTTCCAAGTTTTATTTGTTTAAGAACTAAAGCTTTCCCATTTCAAGGAGTAGCTCTTAATTCTATCCATCAGTGAATGAAGCCCTAATCAGTCTATTTATATGCTTTTTATTCAATGAACATTGATTATACAATACCACTCAAGCCTTGTGATTCTAAGCCAAAAAAGTTCTAAAGTTTAAACCTATTACGATACAGTCTACTCAACTCCCCTTACTGATTTTCGAGGTTGTTCGCTAAACTTCATTCAGTTTAGTTAATTGTCATTAACAGGAAAAGGTAGACACTTGGCTGCCTTAGACCTGTCTAGGCTTGAAAATGTTTTATTTCTGAAACAATCCCAGGAGTCTCCAGCATTGTGTTTCTCTAGTCACAGAAATAAAATATCCTGATTTTAGGAGGAATAGTTCCTAGTTCTACCTAAACAATTTTCTAGAATTTTAGTAACTGGTGGGATCTCATATCTTATACATTCATATATATATATATATATATATATATATATATATATATATATATTCTATATATATTCTATATTACTACCTTATTTTTTAAGTATTTTTTAAAGTTTATTTATTATTTGGAGAAAGACAGAGACACTGTGAGTGGGGGAGGAGCAGACAGAGGGAGAGAGAGAATCCCAAGCAGGCTCTGCGTTGGGATTTGGAAACGCAGCTCAGGCTCAGGGTTTGAATTCATGAAACCGTGAGATCATGACCTGAGCCGAAACCAAGAGTCGGACGCTTAACCAACTGACCCATCCAGGCACCCCGATATTTATACTATTTTCTAAATTTTATCTTTTAATATTGGTACACATTAAAGATCGTCTACCATTTTTCTTTCTATTTAGGCAGCCTTGGATGGTGTTTGTTTGTTTGTTTATTTATCCATATAAGTTTAGATATCTCACTGCTGAGATCAGTTTCATATTACCTACAAACTTGATTTTTTCATTTGGTCCTTTTTTTTTTTTTTTTTTTTAGGATTCTATATAAAACTGGTTTATCAAGGATACCACTATTATCACTTTATCATCCAGAGAAATTCCCACTAAATTTTCCCTTTTGCCCTTGTCTCTAGGGTGATTCTCTCTCTGTGTAAAACTTCAATTACAACTGAAAAAAACCTACTTTGCGTGTGTGTGTATGATGTGAGTGTGTGCTCACGTGCACACGTGTGCATATAAAATGTTGGTATGGAAATTTGTCAAAACGTATTCAAAAGTGCAAATGAATAGTACTCGTTGGTTTCCCTTTAGACTTGTGTTTATATATTTTTATGTTCTCCCCTTAACTAAGTTTTAGTTTTATTTTGGAGATTTTCAAACGCACAAATGTAGAAAGAAAAGGGTAATAAACCACTGTGTGCCCATCTATCAGTAGTCTGCTTTCTTTCTTGTGACATCTGTTCTTTTTCCTAATTTTTTTCTTTTGGGCTTTTTTAAAGCAAATCCCAGATATTATGTAATTTTAGTCATAAATACTTACCTTGATTTCTAACAGGTAAGCAGTCTTTAAGGAAAAACTCAACAAAACCGAGAATTTCTTAGTATCTGGTTCATGTCCTTCATAGTTGGCTAGGCAATTCCTCATAAAAACTGCGACTCCTCTAGTTCTTGGATTTTTAAGGTTTATGTAGAAGCTATCACCTTATCAAATATAGAAATCAGCCTGAAAGGCTTTTGTTTCCTGAATCTCCCTTGGAGTCCCATCTAAGAGTTCGAATCATGCTGGCGAGCTGCCATTCTTCTCCTGCAGTGGTAGGTAATAACAACAGGTTACACATTTTGGCCAACAGTTGCTTATTTCACCCTTGAGTTCCTTTGAAAGTCTTGGGTGGATGCCGTCTGGTCCCGGTGATTTATTTACATTTAGATTTTAAGTTAAGTCTAGGAAAATCCCATTTCCCAAGGTTTGTTCTGATACCTCGCACTTGTCTGCTTCAAAGTGTTAAAAACAAAATTCAGTTGAGTAAATCAGAAGATCTAATTGGGTTATTAAGTGATTCATGAAATGAGCATGTGGCGTCCCATGTGGCTGGTGGAGAGAGACTCTGAGAAGCTGTACAAAATGGAAGGTTTTTATAGGAAAGCAGGTGGGGCAAGAAGTGATTGGCCAAAGGAAAGAAAGAATGGCTTGAGGGGAGGACACTATCTTTTTTGGGGGGAGGGTCCTGCAGGGGTTTTATCATGCAGATTATTTCACTAGTGCTGATGAGAAAATTTCAGACTATTAGAAGGTCACATTCCTGGGACAGGTTGAAATTGTAATTGAGTCTTGTTTTGCTGTTAGGGGGGCAAACCTCCATTTGAGGTTTGTTCTTTTCTTTTTTACCAAATACAAGAGGGAAGTGAGACTCTGTCTCATGTTTCCTTCATTAAAGCCTGAGGCAAATAATTCATTGGTTCTCGTTGCCATCACTTATTCACCCCTGCGTGACCTTCACCTCTTATAGCTGCTGTACTTAAAGGGGTTCCTTTGGAACTTCTTGTTTCGTGCTTTGGAATTTCTTGTGAGCTGCTCTACTGATTTCTCTGTGGACCAGTTGTTTTTAGTTTGCCTCTGACCTGCTCTACATTCCTTTCCTTCAAGAGTGGCAAGTTTTACACTTAAACATATTTGTCTGGCTTTCTTAGGTTACCAGCTCGGCTTGAGTGGCTTTTGTCTAAGTGCTATCTATTTTGATCGGTGCTCACATTTTTCCTGGCCTTCTAACAAGGTGTTTTAACACCATCTTGTTTAGTTTGAAAACTTTTCCTATCCAAACATGTGCCTTCTCTCTTTTCCTGTCCTGCAAGAATTGCAAAAACACAAGATGGAATTTGAAGCTTTCTTTGTTCCACTTGAATGTCTGGATCATAAGTGTGATTGTTGTTAAAGACTGGTTCTCCCACAAGATACTTCCGGCTTCATTTTACAATCCACTCCTGAGATCAGGTGATCTGCATCTGCTTCTGGAAAGTGCTTTCCAACTTTCTTCTGCAGTCACTGACGTGCCTGCTAGCATTTCCCTCACACTGCTATAAAGACTAGCTTCTCCATTCATTCATTTAACTGGACAGTGGGGAAAGGTAATTGGAAATTTGTTCGGCATTTAGGTGGAGACAACTTGACATCTATCTTTTATCATTTACATTCATTATTTAACAAAATGGATAATATTCTGCAGATAATTAAGATTTAAACTTACATATTGTTTAGATGATATAGAGCAACAGTGTCCAGTAGAAGTGTAACACGAGTAACATATAAAGCTTGGAATTCTCTTGTCTTGACTTGTCTTTTTTCTTTGAGAGCAAGAGAGAGTGCGAGTGGGGAAGGGGCAGAGAGAGGGAGACACAGAATCTAAAGCAGCTCCAGGCTCTGAGCTGTCAGCACAGAGCCCAACGTGGGGCTCAAACCTACGAAACGTGGCAATGTGACCTGAGCCAAAGTCAGACGCCTAACTGACTGAGCCACCCAGGTAACTCCTAAAACTTCGAATCTTCTGGTAACCATATTTAAAAAGGTAAAAAGCAACAAATGAGATTAATTTTAACAGTACGGTTTATTTAGCCCAAATAGCCAAAATATAATTATTTCAGCAAGGAATCAGTATATACATTATTGATATATTTTATATATTGTGTGCTACAGTTTTTGAAATCCAACGTGTACTTCATACGTACGGCACATTTCAATCTGAGCTAGCCATTTTTCACGTACTCAATAGCCACTTGTGACAGTGGCCACCATATTGGACAGCACAGACTTATATAGGGTCCATCTGAAAAAACACTCACATATTGTTCTACAGATCATTCAGAATTATATATATATATATATATTATATATATATTATATATATAATATATATACGTATGTGTATATATATACATATATATGTGTATATATATTACATATATGTGTATGTATATATACATATATATACATACACACATATATATATGGTTTTGTTTTGTTTTTGTTTTTGTCTTTTTTACTTACACGTGTGGCAGCACACCAGTATAACAAACTCTGAAGGAGCCATTTTACCTGACAAGAAGAAAGTTGATGAATGCATTTAACTGTATTACTCTAATATACTTGGTATATCTCTTCTAATTAAAATAAGATTATCTTACAACTTATGAAATGACGATCTGGCATAATAGACTCAGAATGTGATGAAAATGTTTTCATTAAGTGCTAAGATACCCTGCAAGGCATGGCATTTTATCTCAAGTCTCCAATAACGTTAATATACCCTTTTAATCTCTGAAGCATTTAAGACTTAATAGGAACTCCTTAAAGAATGGCAGAATTGGAAGACTTGCAAGGTTACTTTAACTTGAAGGGACTCACGGTCCTCCGTGAATCTGAGGAGTTATAAAATTCTTCATTGGCAGCATGTACAAGTACAGTTTTGTTTACTGTGAGACAAGACTCAAAAGCCACAAATGGGGTGGGGGTGCAAAAGGGAGGAAAGCAGGAGTTACTAGTGTGTTCCAGTAATTGTCCTTGGCTTCAGCGATAACGTGACTTGGCTGCCATTCCTACCAGGAGGTGATGGCTGTGCGTGGACAAGTTGGGAACTCAGCACAAGTGGTTTGGGAATTTTATTATCATTTTACGAAGCAGTGTGTGGGAAAACTACAGTTATTCATTCTTTCTCTTTTTCAGGTCATTGACTGCACGTGTGTATATTTATTCGTTGCTTTTCTCTAGTAGACGAGCTACGTATAGCCAGTAAGTATTATTTTGTTATCTGTATTGCTACTGTTCTCATTTTCCTTTCATATGACAGAAAGCGATACTGGGGGAGGGGGACTCCACTGTTCTATCTAATTTTCCACCTTGATATTAAATAGATATAGCAATAATTTGCTAAGGGTTAGGAGAACTGGATTCTATTCCTCCCTTTACTAATGGTTAATACCCACTTTGGAGGACTCTATTTACTTTCTCTTGCCTTATTTTTACATACATCCTAATGGAACAGTTTAGAGCTCATTAGGGAAAAGTTGCTACATTAATCCAAGAGACTAATGTGGTAAGGCCCTGATACTCTGTTAAGAAAACAACATCCTCTGGAAATGTGCATAAATGTTTTCTTTCTAGGCATTATGACATCACTGGCTTGTAATATTTTGTCTTGTAACTTTTGGTCTATGAGGATATTCAATAAACAATCTATATTCCCTTGAGAACCTCAACTCAGCTAGATTTAATTTTCAAAGGAAAGAGACGAGAGTCCTGTGATAAAGACACGGACATCTAATGGTATTAAATGAGATAGAAGGGGATGGGAGGGGAGAATGAAGCCCATTGCAGGAGCCACGTACATAGTGGGTCTCCAGCTATAGTAGGTATTCACAGAGCCAGCTGTGGGAGTTTAACCCCACTCTTGGAGAGTCTCATTTAGTACCCCCTTGTAGAAGCAAATGATTCTGCGGTTGTAGTCAATGCTCTGGATGAAGTCAGTAACACAGAGACCTCACTTTGGGAAACAATGCCAACTTTAGCAGAAAGACCACCAAGACTCTCAAGTCTTGACTCCTTGGCTTTCGCAGTGACTAGTGTGGAAGGTTTTATTTTTTGTCTCACTACCTTTTCAACTACTCTGGTAATTGACCTTGACTCTCTTGACTATGATTACTTGTTCATTTTTTGTGTAAGTGGGACAAGAGTTCACACTTCTTCCAATGTGGAGCCCTTGGCCTCTGACCTTGCTCCGGACCATATCTCTGTCTTATCTTTCCATCTCCCCCTGCCCCCCGCCCTCACCCTTCCCTTAATCCTTGAGTTTCCTTGTCTGCTTGGCCAAGAACCCACCATCTGTCATTCAGTGCAGTCAACTCCCTTTTAGCATTTTTTGCCACTCGGTCATTCTCAAAACCTACACAGCCATCGCAAGCCATCACCCTCAGGGTGGGCTTGGGTAAAACAGATAGGTTAGTTGTACTAACCACTGACTTTTTTAAAAAAGCACCTGGTATTTGCTGCTGTGGAAGAACAAAAAGAGGAAGCAATGCATGGAGATCACAGTGTCTCATATATACACCTCTGCTGAGAACATAATGAAGGTTAAATTGTGCCTGACACACAGCAAAGGCGACAGGGCTGCGGGTTTTAAGGGAAGTTGTTTGATAACACCATTCTAAAAGCAACCAAATCTCCAGAGTTGATACCAATAAAAGGATGCTATTACGAGTGGCTTTTCTAAACGTTCTAAACAGAAAGTGTGTCTTAAAACTGTTTTCTCATTTCACGAGAATTTAGAACACTTTTCCTCAGCTCCCACTGAGCTTCACTGGCCTTATTATCAAGATGCTCAGAAACCTGGGCTAAAAGGAGCTCCTGCTCATTCTGACCTTTTCTCCTTCCTGGAGTTTTCTTTGCTAGTTTGACCCTATGGCTGACTCACCTTTTCACTCAATGCAAGCCTGCAGGTCAGGTCAGAAGAAATTCCTTTGGGCTCTGGGATGGCCTGGTGACGTGACTGGGTTCATGAGAATTCGGAGGGTGTTTTGGTGTTCGTTCGGTGAAGAAGTGACTGGTTTAAATTCTGGGTTTACTTCAGTGTTTATTTCCAGGCATGGACAGGCAGATGTCCTGTGCCAGAATTACCTGGGGGTGTTTATTAAATATTTAAATTCCCAGGTCCATTCTGGGTCAGCTGAATCTGAATTGATAGTCGTGGAGCTCAACAGCATTTCTTCAGGGCATTCTCATGCGCACAAAATATCGAGATCCAGTTCTAGTTTCCAGATATCATTTTTAGAAAATGTAAACACAATGCCACTTAGCGAACATCCTTTTAGCACAACCCCACGAATGTGTCCTACATAGTCAAGCAAATGTATAGGGTTCCCCTTTGTGTCCCTAATGACTTGTGTTAACAAAGGCCATTCAGTGCCTGCAGATGTATGTTTAAGTCTTTGTCATCGCTGTTGTGCTTGCCCTTATTTGGCAAAGGATATTATTAGGGTATTACAGCTTCTTCCTTATCATGCAGTCATTCGCTGAGGCAACGAACATTACCGATAGTGAAAGGTAAGAATCTAATTTCAAAAAACCTCGTTAAATGTACGTAGAAATGTAAATGTAATGTCAGAAAGCATCCCCAGGTGGCCTTTCTACTTATGGTGCTGTGACCAAAGTGTGGTGAAGGTGAGTATTACTGAATAAAAGTGAGACGGCCATGCGGCGCATTTAAAAGCTGAACTCAAATTTGAAGCCCACAAGTAATGATAACAAAAGACAAGGTGAGAACTGTCATGAATTTTGCACAAATATAGCTTTATAGGGTTTTAGAGTGGCTTGTGCTCGTTAGGTGTAGATTACGGACCATACTGGTGAGTCAGCTGAACTTCAAACGGTAGTTTTAGACCATGTTGAGAGGAGCCCTGAGTACTTGGTGGGAACGTGTGACCCCAGGGGGTAGGATAAATCAGAGGAAGCAGGGAGACCTTTTGGGAAGATGTGGTGGACTATTGGGCTATTGGTCTTGCTCTCCTCTCTTGGAAAGTGTGTCTGTCTATATTTTTCACCATATTATACTACCAACTTCCAGCATATTGGTCATGGGGAAGACAGCTGATCCCAGCTGGATCAACTAGAATGCCTCTCAAGAATATGGAATTTTTGAGCTGGAAGACCTGAGAAGAGCTGGTGGGCCACAGCTGGCTTCAGGGCAGAGCTGGAGAAGAAAGTTCAATAAACTCCAGGTGTTGAATACTCTAGCTCCTGACTTTCCTAGGCTTTTCGTTAAACCCTTTCTTAAATTTATGATGTTCAAGGCTTTTGACCCTCACAACCGAAGTGTCTGAGTAAGCAGTCTCTATAAGGCTATGGACTAAGCACACGCACTGGCCCAAGATTCAGGGAAGAACCAGGGGCAGGCACAGCAGCTGCAGGCTGGCTGGTGAGATAGCGGATCAGCAGTGACACGTGAGTGCTACAAAATGGCGGCTGCTTCCTTTCTGCCTCCAGCTTCCCTGCGTGATTCGCAGTACCCAGAACCAATTCGGAGAACTCATCCTTAAGATTCTGTTCCACTGGAACCACTCCCAGAATCAAAATCGAAGTCATCTATCGTTACATAATACATTATCCCAAAACTTGATAGCTGAGAATAAACAAATGTTGGTTGAGCTTGGTGGCTAAAAACAACAGACATTTATTAATTCATAATTTCTGTGGCTCCAAAACCTCAGAGCTGCTTAACTGGGAGATTCTGGTTCAGAATCTCTCACAAGGCTGCAAATATTGACTGGGGCTATAGTCATCTGAAGGGTCAACTAGGGAGGGATCCATTTCTGAGCTTCCTCTTATAGCTATTGGGAGGCTTTAGTTCCTTGCTACATGGGCCTTTCCACAGGGTATCTGGCTTTTCCCAGACAGAGTGATCCAAGTATCCAAGGTAGAAGCCATTTTTTTTTTTAAGACCCAATATTGGAAGTGACACCCTATCACATCTGCCACAGTCTATTTATTAGAAGTGAATAAATTTGGTCAACACTCAAGGGGAAAGGATTTGACAAAAGCATAAATACCAGGAGGTAAGGATCATGGGGGCTATTTGAAGCTTCCTACCATAACCTTAGATTAACTTTCTTTTTTTTTTTTTTCTGTATGTTAATTTGAATTGTTTTCTGTTATATAAATAAATAAATTTTGTTATATAAATAAGTATTCTGTTATATAAATAAGCAAGTAGATTTTCCCTAATATTATAGGATTGCAATAATCTAAGCAAGAGTTTGGGGTTTTGCAATGATAAGGGCAAGAGACAGACTAATTCAAATAAGTACCATTTTTTCCACTAACAAAATATTATGAATTTAGAATTCATCATCTTGGCAACACTGGGCACTGGTTCAGAGTTAGAAAAATGGGTGTGCATTTTGGTCATTGTGTTTACTAGATACATAGACTGGGCAGGTTCTAAACGAATTGAAGTCATATTTTCCTCACCTATAGAAGGGTACTTACCTCATGGGGCTGTTGAGGGGATTCTATGCATATGTATCATTCAGGGTCCCAGTAGGGAAAAGATGGTCCACCCAAGTCAAGTGGTTGAGAAGAGTTTAATAAAGGGAATGGTTTTTTGTTTGTTTTTTAGTTTTTTTTAATGTTTACTTATTTTTGAGAGAGAGAGAGAGAGACAGAGAGAAAGAGAGAGAAAGAGAATGCGAGCAAGGGAGGGACAGAGAGAGAGAGAATCACAGAATTCGAAGCAGGCTCCAGGCTCTGAGCTGTCAGTACAGAGCCCGATGCAGGGCTCGAACTCACAAACTGTGAGATCGTGACCTGAGCCAAAGTCAGACGCTTAACCGACTGAGCCATCCAGGCGCCCCAATAAAGGGAATGTGTACAAAGATGTGGGCAGGGTTAGGGAAAGAACAGAGGATGGTGAAACAGAATAGTTACCACTTCTAGGCTTTAAGGGGCAACGGGAGGAATCTGTAGGCATCGGGGATGGCTGCTGGTTGGGGATCTTCAGAGAAGGACACAGTTGACCTGCTGTGACAGTGCAGAAAAGAAATAATACCCTGACCTCATTTTTCTCCCTTCCACCCAGCTGCTGCCAGTTACTTGTACATGTAAGCAGAACGCATCCAGAAGCCAAAGGCAAGGGAGCCTAAACATGTGGTCCAGAAGGATCAGCCTTCCAGGGCACAGAAAGGGGCACGGAGCAGGGTGGGGACAGGTACAGAGTAGCTCTGAAGGGCACATGGAAATGATGCAGCATAGCATGGAAAGCTTAATTAACACCAGTTACTTCTGAGAGGAAGTGCCCAATTAATGCGAACTATTATTATTATAATTGTTGCCTGCTAATGGGAGATATAAATGGAGATACGCTGGATAGAATGTGTGTGCAGGAGAGGGCAGAGTGATTTCAAAGAAACCTAAGTTTTCTCCCCACGAAGAGGAGGTCTAGCTATGCCAGCATTAAGAAATGCAAGCACAGTGGAGTTTACTGAATTGCCCAGCATCATTTAGCTAGGTCAAGTTAGGAGACAGATCTCATTTGGTATGATAGTCTACCCACCGGCCCATGAAGAGGAGTTCTCCTCTTCATTTTGGAATCATCTTGGAATATCAAGGAAGCTTCCCACACGACATCTAACAGCAACTCCCAAGCTAAGCCTTCAGCTCCACCTCTGAGAGTCGGTCTTGCTCAGCAGGACATGTTGCTTCAGCAAAGCTCTTCCATCCAACTTTCCTCCCACCCAGCTGCCTGCTTCTCTCTCGGTTCAAATAGCTGTGAAAGGTGCCACTCCCACGTAATTCGGCGCAGAGTATTCTGGGGTTTCCTGAGCAGCAGGTTGGCAACCAGCAACAGATGGAGAAGCTGTGTAATACTGAGTAGAGGCTGCAAGGAGAGGTAGGCAGTGAGGCACGGAGCCAAGTGGGCAGTCTGGGAGACGGAGGGCCAAAAAGCAGAGAGAGCTCTTGTTGCCAAAATGGAAAGATTCCTGTGAACTTGCAGATTTCACACTCGCACGTTCCCCTTCTGCCCCTTCTTCTCCACAGCCCGTCTCCAAATCCAGCAAACCTCATTTACCCATTTTTCTTGGCTAGTGATGTGCCGTCTCTGCCCCTGAATCTGATTTTCCCTCTAAGGCTCCACTACGGCAACTCCATTGTGCCTTTAAGGACGAAATCAACACAGTGCAGATGGTATTTCCAACATATTTGTTTCTGTGTCATCTGCTCTGAACATAAATATCAATTCAGTAACTTCACTGTTGTAAGTGATAAGTTGAAACATCATCAGTTGTTTTTTAGTTAAATGACAGTCACAAAATGAAAATCACCATTAAAAAGGCTATATTTGCATATTTTTTTTATGCTGTCAAAGAACCTGGCACTAATGTGGCATAAGGAGAATTCTTAAACAGAAACATTACAGTTTTCAAAATCTAAGGACGATCAAAAAATAAATTCTGAAATTTCGTTTATAAAAAGAAACCGGGAACAGTTACTCTACTGGCAGAATAATAAAAGCACTTTCTAGTGACATTTTTAATAGCGTATTAAGTCAAAATTGTGATTTTGAGACGGACTGATTCCATCTCCATAAACACTAAATGCATTCTAAATGCTTGGTATTATCATAATGACTAGAAATTAAATTAATAATGCCAGGAGAGTTAAAATCTGAGGTAACCTTCTTGAGTCTTTTGTACCTACATGAATTATTTCTCATTCCTATTGAACTCTCATCCTGAACTTCACTTGTTGTTTTAATTTTTCAAAGATCTGAACCGTTCTTCAATCTTAAGAGTGTGTCACTTTCAGAAGTTACCTTCGAAAGGCCCTTACAGTCATTTTGAGCCCACCAGTCATTTTTGACAGCTGGGGGGCCTGATTGGTCACCTACACGTGCACACACACACGCACACACACACACACACACACACACACCCTCATAATGTGGCCAGTGACCGTCCTCCTACACTGCTGCCTTTTACCATAGCTTGTAACAAAGATGGTCCAACCAAATTGGTACTGTTTTAATCCTAAATGAGTGGAGGATGCCTTTTAATCTAAGTTATATCATCCGAGCAACAGTGCACAAAATTAAGAACCCCATATCAAGGGAAACATTTTCTAATCCCCTCCTGAAGACTTTAAAAACACTGCAAAGATCTGGGGAAAGAGATTCCTGAGGGAGAGTTTCTTGGTTTCTTTTCTTCTCTTTCAAGTGTTCATCAGGATGGTCAGCAAGTCTAATCCCGCTGTTCGTTGTGCCTTTAATGAGACACAGGGCAGCAGGCAGCCTCGGTTTCAACAGGTTTGTACTATTTAGGGCTTCATAGACTCAGTCACGCTCCGAATTTGTCTGATGTATGAGCATCTCGGTTAATTCACAGAGTGGACATTTCTCCTAGGAAATGTAAACACTATCCAGAACATTAGGCATCATGCTTTGGCCTCTTCTCACCACTTGGCAAGCTTCTATTATTATTTACTATGTCCTCAGTTCTCTTTGTTTCCTAAACCACAGCACCCCTGAAAAAGTGATTATGACATGCAACTGATTATGAAAAACCACATAAAGCCAGGCAGATTGTGCTTCACTAAGGATTTTCCTTCACTGCCAAGGCACCCTGCTGCCAAAATGCCAGTGTGGCATAGTCCTTGGCTGCAATGGCTGCGGCCATCACAGAGCCCAGGCAAGGCTTTTCAAAGGACGTGCAAAACATCCACCTTTCCAAAGCCCGTATTTATGCTCTCAGACTTGGCCCTCCTGACCCTTTCCCCCCCAGAACGCCCCACTTCTCAAAAATGATACCAAGAACGGAAAACACAAGAAAATGCTAAACTGTAAACGTATACAATCAGTTAGAGATTATTCGCTCTGAGAGTTTCATTGTTTTTCAACTGGAAAATTGTCGTGATGTTTGTTTTTGATTTTGTTTTTCTTTTTAAAAGGACCCAATGTGCATTATTCATAGGCCGTTTGGACTCACAGATCTCCTTGCGATTGGTTTTTAGAGAAAGTCTCTACACAGAGAGTGAAAGTGCATTGCTAACATTTTGCCTTGGTTCCCACATATTCCATATGGAGGTCCTTGCAGTAAATCCCTTTATAGTTATCTAAGGCTGTCCTTGCACTGAATTTGTTGCTCCTAATATAGTTCTGTCCCTATAGCCTCTTCTTGGAATAGTTCATTGGCCCCAGGACAGATTCGAGTAGACCCAATTCAGATAACAAATATAATACCATTAAATCTCACTGGATGTCCAGTTTACTTTTCTTATCCCAAGGAGGGAAGGAGTAATCAAATTTTAATAATAAATGTGCAAACACATATTAGCAATGTATGCAATTTAAAAAGTTTAATCTCCTATAGTATCTTATAGATTTTTCTCTCCAGTACATTTTGGGTCTGACAGATTCAGTGTCTTCTACCTGCTAATCATTTCTATTAACCATTAACCAAGCAGGTTCTTTTTACTTCAATTTCTAAAACAGGCAGGGAGAGCAGGGTAGATCCTTAGGATTAGGTCACAAACAATAGCTTTCCCCCTCCTCACTCTCAGATCTTCCAGATGACAAGGTTTGGTGGGTAAGTTCCAAAGGTGCCCGCTCACCTCACGGGAGAGTCTCTGTTTGCCTTTGCTGGTGGTAATTTATTCTGAATACATCTCTTTCATTTACAGCTGACCTCATGGAAAGCAGGGTTCATTTTACAGTTTCTACCTCAGTAGCTTTGGAAGTACTGTTCTCTGGTGGCTCACATTTTTCTTTTTTACTTGGCATCCCTTCACTTGAACGGCTAATGAAAGAATCGAGACCCATGTCTTGAACAAATGAAATCAGACTCGGTGCCCCTTGCTCCTTTATTCCTGCCTAGATTTGTGTTTGAGTTTTATCCTACATATCAGTTCGCTTTTTGGCCATGCTGAACTCTGCCACACGGAGCCATTAAAAACGTTCCCCTTCTTTGAAATCAGGTCAGAAATAAGTGATGTTAATCAGAAATTTAAAAAAAAGCACGTTTCCATTTTGACTAGTTAAAGGGTGCGTGTATGCCATCTGCAGATTCCAATAATGACTTAGTGTTCACTCGTTTTCTTAGTGATCTTTTTAAATGCATCTCTATTTAGCGGTCACGGTGGCCACAGGGCATTATGCTGCTTTGTACCAGGTGCTGAAAGGACAGGATGAGAGACGAGGCAGAAAACAACCTTACAAGTGGATCTGAGAGTTCCAATGCCCTTCAGAAGAATAGCTCATTTTTACTTTTTGGGTTTTTTTAAGTGTTTATTTATTTATTTTGAGAGAGAAAGAGCGTGCATGGGCGTGCACATGCATGAGTGGGAGACGGCAGAGAGAGAGAGGGAGAGAATCCCAAACAGGCTCCGTGCTATCATCGTACAGCCCAATACGGAGCTCGATCTCACAAACCGTGAGATCATGACCTGAACTGAAATCAAGAATCAGATGCTTAACTGAGCCACAGCTCATTTTTAAACTGACACCTTCTAATTAAATTGATTGTGAGATAAAATGCACCCAATACGTGTCAGAGTCACATGAGTTAAAACAACCCCAGTGGGTTGCAAAAGGCATTTAATACTCCTAAACCTTCTTGAAAGTGTATGCCCTTGAAAGCTCTCCTAGCAACGCGTTAAGGGTCTCAGCTGGGGGGCTGCTGACATGTTTTAATGACTGTAATTTATAGCATACCAGCTCCATACTACCCTCTGCCCCACCAGGGGGCTGCCTGAAAGCTACTAGGCTTTTGGAGGGTTGGAAGGAAGAGAGGGGAAAACACCCCAAGACCCTTTTAGCAGCCCCTGTGTGGTTAGCTGAGACTTGGAGGCCTCTTTCAGGGACGAGTAACTTTTAAATCAAATGTATCTTATTTGACTTCTGCCAGTTTATGCCATAATAACACAGTTATGCTCGTAATTTACATAGTCAGTCATTCCAGGTAGCTTGGCAGAAGCTCAGAGATGACTTTAATTCCATTTGTTCCTTCCTTCGTTCATTCATTCATTCAACAAGTATTAATTGAGTAGCTACGTTGTTCCAAGAAGTGTTCTAAGCACTGAGATCATATAAACAAGACAGGCTTCCTGATCTCATTTAGCTTAACATGCTTTGGGGTAGAGAGGCCAGAGATGGAAAAAAGACAGGAAAACAAGTAAACATGTACATGAACCAGATGATGTCTGATATGATATCACTTATAGAAATCTTAAATAACCTTGTTCAACTGTTTCCCCTGGCACTCGTGCTTTAGGTAGAAAGAGCTATGTGGACAGCAGAGTTCATCAAAATGGAGATAACGAGGAGGAGGGGGTGAAAGGAGAGAGCAGCAGGAACCCAAAGACAGCATCCTTTTAATATGTTGAAACAGGTGTTCTGGTGTGGCTCATACATCGTGTCTGAGGATAATTTCCATAGCAAAATTTCAGAATAATCAGAGCAATGGCGCCTGGAACAAGCATCTGGCCGGCCAATAGGTAACCCTGAAAGCTATACAATCTCTGACCTGCTCGCGTAAAATAAAAAGTAATAGAAACCACATGATATAGCGGAACAGACTGAATCCTGCTTTGATCTGGATTCAAATATTGATGGTGGTTCATCCTGGCTCTGTGACCTTGGCCAAATTATCTACAACTCTATGAGTTACTTTACAGCTACTTCATCGTGAAACGGCTATAATCGTGAATTGTCTCAGAGGCCCATTATAAAAAATAAGTGAAATACTACTCATAAAGTGCCCCAAACAATACCTCTCCTATAAACGATGAGTAGGAATTTAATACATGAGGCTCCTGCTTTTATCCTTAGTCAGAAAAGATAATTTTATAGACATCATACATTATCACAATCAATAAGCCATAGTATCAATTCTTAAAATCCTCCCACATAGAAAGAAAAAGTCAGTTCTTTAAGGAGTTTCCTTCCTTCCGATCAGGTCAAACACGGGGTTATGTCTGAAATGGAAAAAGTTTGGTTCTGTGTCTTCAGGATCAATTCCGGCATAGTGTTCCTTTGAGTATGGCCACTATTCAAGTTAGCTTTTGAGGTTTTTTGATATTGCGAAACAACAACTCAATGAAGGATCAAAGGATGGAAAATTCAAGGTTGATTCATGAATTTTAAAGTAAGGATGTCTTACTTTAAGAAGAACACGGGGCGTAATGTGAAGCAGTGAGTGCCAGGGCAATGGAAACTCAAGAGAACAGAAAGACCTTAATTTCAAAGAAAGAAAGAAAAGAAAAGAATCAACAACTTAATCTCTCTAATGCCTCGGATCCTGACAGAAAAATTTGCAATGATGAAAAGAAGGGAGCAAAATACAGATGACTAGACCAATTTTCCCCACACAGACCGGAGACTGCTCACTATTTCCAGCCTTTCCAGAGACGTCTTTGAAAATCTCCCACACAGGAGCCCTCCTGATACGAGGACCTGGGGAAGGCCTCTTCACTTACGTGTTGCTGCCAGATAAATAGGCAGGGATTATGAAGCAAAATAATTTTGTATAGTATACCAGGTGCTTCTATGTATTAAATGCAAGGTTAATGGCCTTTTTATCGAAGTCCTTGGTACGATGCAGGTAGCTGGTTGATTAGGCAAAGCGTTCACAAGGATTGCTCAAGAAATGAACTCAGGAGTGTGTTTCTCTATTTTTCAATTTTCCGAAAATGAAATCCAATCTGCCTAATTTCAATGTACAGTCTTTTTCTTGCAAATGCAATCTGTTCTGAGCATAAGATCTTGCTCTCCCATGAATTTTTCTAGGAGCTCACGGGTTATCTGGTGTCTCTTTTGCCCCTTCAAAACCTTTTCTTAGGATATCCGGCTTTTCTGTGTACCGGGCGAAAAGAGGGTTGACGATGTGGCAAGATGAAATCGCCGTCTTTTGTGGTGAGCCGGTGCGGTGAGCGTTCGGTCCCCTTGAGGGGTTTTTGTGCGGCTTTTCAGAGAAGCATTTCCACGTCCCCACTGAACTGATAACGGTGACACTCCGTCCCTGTTACCTTCAATCATCTTCTGATTGTGCCAGCTCGGTGATTTGCCTTCAACCCCACTGTTCTGGCACCAGGTCTGGCACCGGCTAGGAAAAAAAAATTCTTTCGGTGTGAGTGGCAGCGAACTTCACTTCCAATTCCCCGTTAATGTGCAATCTGAAGTCTTATTCAGAGAAAAATCGTGTTCGTGTTTGTGGCCAAAAGGAAGGCAGAAAAGCGACAGATGTATGATGAGAGCAGAGGCAGCCTTTAATCATGTTGTTGTCAAAGCAGCTTTGGATGGCCCTTTGAAGACAGCATTTTCCTTGCTGCTTCTGGAAAACTAGAGACCCATTCTCCTGCCCTTTGCGGATTCCTCGCCCAGAATGTTAAACTCCTCACTGCATGCAACACTTCGGAACTCGAGATCCTTGCTACAAAGTACTCCGGTTCATACATTCACATTTCGGAAAAATTAGATTCCTTTGCTCTGGCTAGATAAGGACTCCGGTGACTCCACTGATACATCATCCTGAGAGAAGAGCACGGAGGGTGAAACCCAGTGACTGCAGAACTCATTTTCATTTGCGCCTGGGCCAGAAATATGTCGTACAGAGGCTAAGTGTTGAAGCGTATAATGTTTACAAAGTAAAAGCCCTTTCTCCTTAATCCCCGCGTGGCTGCAATTAAGCAGGAAGAGTTAATTGTATGTAAATCATGCATTACTGTAATTGGGCGCAAGTGGACATTCATGTACATCTTGTTGAAAAGGGAAATGTAATGTCACTACGTGGATGCTGGTGCGGAGTCTCAACCCTCTGGGGGGACGTTGGCGACGTCACCGGCTGTTAACAAGGCTCCGGTGTGTGAGCTGAATCGCGGATCCCTCCAACTAACTCCTCTGCCCTTCGAAGAACAGAGCTCCGTGCCTTTGGAAGGGCTGAGAGGTAGAACGCTGGGGCCCGCCTCGTCCCCAGTCCTTTCTTGGCCTCCGCTTACAGAGACGTCGTTTTTCTCGGGCTCCTCGTCTTTTCAAACCTGAACGATACTTCCCCATGGTTTGCTTTGCGCGGCAGTTCTGACCCGTGTTTCCCCAGGCGGACCACAGATGGGTTTGTCTTCGCTCAGCCGGGGCGAGTGGGCTTCCTTTTGTTTTAGCAGGTCTTTTCTGAACGCTGCTCGGGGCTGCTTTCAGGCCCCAGGATTTTGTTTTCCAAGCTAGCCAGATCCGATTGCTACCCGGCGGGTCGCGGTTGTGACCGCCGCTCGGCCTCCCCAGCCCACCTCCAGAGGGAGGGCTAGCCTCTGGGTGGAGGATGAGCTGTTCCTTTATTCTCCATCTAGAAAGATCCAGGGCTTTGGGACCAGGTGGTTCTGCAGAATATAAAGGATCCAATCTGCATATCTTGAGGTCAAGAGTGGTGAGGAAGAAAATGGGCACGTGACAAAACTTTGTATTTTAAACACATTCGCTTCCTCACCCAGAGGCCTGAAAAGTCATTTTTAGAGCTGGGCCCTGGCCTCGTTCTGCCCAGCTTGCAGGCTAGCTCCTCGCCCACCAACCCGTGCATGCAGCACGTTGGCCTTCCAAGACTTCAAGGCCAGAGGCCGGCTGGGGTGTCTCCTGCCTGCTTCCTGTTTTCTCGTGGCCCTTCTGTACTCTTGCAATCCCGCTTACATGCTTTGGCCACACTTCTTCTCGAAGGGCCATTTGAAGGAACCATCTTTAAATTCCTCTTCCCATACCCATCCCCTTCTCCCCCAAGCCAATTATCTGTTGTCTCAGTTCCTCTCACCCTCCGGGGCCCTGGATTCAGCTCTCTCTCACTCGCTTTCTTCTCCCCCATCCCTCATTTTGTCAGTTGGCCTTCTGAGGGTACTTTCTGGAAATGCCATTGGTCCAGAGGTTATGGATATGAACAGGTGAAATCACTTCTAGTTATCATTGTTTCTTTCAAGTAAGTAGTAAAGAGGTAAGCGTGTCCCTTGGAGACCACAGTGTTTTCATCTTTGTTTTGTAAAGAGACTCCTTGAAGCAACGCGTAACAAAGCCCATTAGAAGAATAGACTGTCTTTACTGGATGAGTTCAACGAGGAAAATTCTCTGTCCTTTTATAGCAGCTAACTTCAGCTCAGGTGATGGGTGGCAGCTGTTTGTGCATTACTCTAAGTAAGATACATTCTTTTATTTTTTTAATGTTTATTTATTTATTTTTGAGAGAGAGAGAGAGAGAGAGAGAGAGAGAGCAGGAGAGGGGTAGAGAGAGAGGGAGACAGGGAATCCCAAGCTGGCCCCTTGCTGTCAGCACAGAGCCAGACACGAGGCTTGATCTCACAAACTGTGAGTGAGATCATGACGTGAGCCAAAATCAAGAGTTGGACACTCCACTGACTGAGCCACCCGGGCGCCCCTAAGTAATATAACATTCTTATGGTACTTTTAATTATTCAACTTTATATTGTGTTCAAGTTTGAAATTGGCTCAAGTATTTTTGAAAAGAATCACATAAGGGCACCTGGGTGGCTCAGTCAGTTGAGCGTCCGGCTTCGGCTCAGGTCATGATCTCGCGGTCTGTGGGTTCGAGCCCCGCGTCAGGCTCTGTGCTGACAGCTCAGAGCCTGGAGCCTGTTTCGGATTCTGTGTCTCCCTCTCTCTCTGCCCCTCCCCCGCTCACACTCTGTCTCTCTCTGTCTCTCAAAAATAAATAAACATTAAAAAAAAAAGAAGGAATCACATAATACATTTTTGGGTAAATAAAAGTAAAAATATGCACATTTCTTAATGTCATCGTTATTGTTATTTAACGTTACACTACTTATACAAACTCCTGGTTCTGAATCAAATCAAATGCCTCAATTAATGCCAACAAATGGCCTTTTACTCATAGCAATCAAGGCAGGGAAGGGAAACACCTCAAGGCAGAGGTAGGCCCCATGATGGGCTGAGTTTGACTTAAGCACAAACCCTTGGCGGAATGACGGCATTGGTACAGGCACATCGTGGGCGCGATATGGTTACGTGGCCCGGGGCTCAGAGAGAGGCCTCTCCAGAGTGAAAAGAGACACAGAACGGCCTCATGGTGAGTGGAGGGTAGAGCTGGCTAAGCAGCCCTGGATCTAGGCAGATGCAAGTTAGGCACACGGACAATTAAGGAGAACTTGTAGATCTGGCCCCCATCCTTTGTGGGCAAAGTCTGGGCAGCTGTAGACCACGAGACTGAGAACTCCTGGCCAGTGCTGTAAGTGCGCTGACAGCAGAAGGCCCCTTGCAAGGAGTATGGGAGACGGTGGAAATTAGTGCTAAGGGGAGACAAAGAGAAAGATAAAAGGGGGCACTTGGAGACCCTAGGCTGAACTGTGAGGGCCTCACTGAGTCATGACGGAGAGGGGTTAAACAAGGACCGCACCGTGTACACGGATAGGTTAATACTGACTATGATTCTCTGTAGCTTACCCTTTGGTGAGGATTCGGTTTATTAAAAATTGTTTTATTGTCTTCTAACATCCTCAACATGCATTCATAGACATTATCTGAAAGGATATACACAAACACTAAGGTGTTTATCTCTTGGTGGATTGTTTTATGTTTCTGGCTTATCGGCGTTTTCTAATTTTGGTTACATGTGATTTAGGTAACACGTTTACTTGTCATTAGGCGCACAGTGGCGACAACTTGGGACATTATTCTGTGCTTCGTTTTCAGAGCTGGACTCCTAAAGAGGCCTGCGTCTTCAACACTTAACTCCCCGGAGGAGAATTAGGCTGGATTGCTGCAAAGATGGGCTGTCGCGGAGGATGAAGTCTTCATGAGGAGAAGGAAAAAGGTGGTGAGGACATTAAGAAGGGGAGAAAGCCCCACAAGAGGAGACCCTCACAGAGAGGGAGGGCAAACAGCCCTCTCAAAATGCCCGGCGGAATGGGTTGACTGCGTGGGTCTGGAGAATGGCTGCCTCAGGAGATCACTCTGACTAAACGCCTTGTGGATCCAAGCTTACCAGTGGCAATGGAATCACTACGAACAGAGGACTGGTTCTTGTTCCTGTCCTCTCTCCCCCGTAACACCTGCTTTGGGGCTTCTCATTAACTCTGCGTTGAGGTTCTTGGGCTGAATTGGTTTGGGAAATAATGGAAAGCATTATTTCCTTCTTTTCTGATCTGATGCAAGGTAAATAATGAAAAATAATTGGAAAGTTAAGAGCAAATGCAAAACCTAAGTTAAAATAGCTCATTTAGTGTTACCGGAGGTAGGTATCGATGAAGGTCACCTTCCTAGAGTGGGTGGACCAATAAAGCAGATTTTCGTCCAGAACGAGGGTGGATGGAGGTGTGAATGTGATCAGGTGGGCTGCACATCAGCCATACCTTCCTGACGCTGATTTCAAAGGGTCATATTCATTTGTATATTTACGCATCAGTTATAAAGCTGATGCCATTACTCTGTGTAATCCTTCATCCTTCATATAATGGGAATGCTCGTATAAAGATAGCAGTTAATTAAGGGAAAAGGTTTTTGTTATTGATATCCAGATGATTAATTATATAACCGAGGTGGCTACTGTAATTGAGGAACGGTAACAGCTGGCACAGGTGTGCATGACTTTGGAGAAGGGAGGCAGCATCTGAGGATAAACATTAGCTGAGAGACTAATGTGACTCTGAGATAATCTCCGTCATATTTTGATAGTCTGCACTGACTTCTCCTCAAGGATTCATGAAAGTAAAGAATTCAGCCCTGCAAAGTCCCTGCAATATTGACTCACTCATCCTGTGCCTGGGAACGCACACAAGAGGTTTAACAGTATGGGCTTTATCAGGATAGACCTCTTTTAACATGAAAGAATGATCCCTCCTTTTGTTCAGACATGATGCCAGTGAACCCATTTGGAAAAAAAAAAATAGAGGAGCTGTATTGTTTCTTAACTCTATATTGCCTCATTTTTCCAGAACCAGCTCTCTTGTCTCCACAGAGACAATCCTTTGAGTAAGTGTGATAGCTTGATGCTTCCCAGCTTTAACCATCTGATTCCTTTTACGTTTCACTTAACTGATGAACTATGTTTTTTTCGTCTTGATGACTCTTACAGCAAATATGTATTATATCCCTGAAAAAAAGTTCCATGTGTCCGAAGTTTACTCTGTACATGTCATTGTTCCAAGCACAGCATGGATTGTCTTCGTTACTTGTCATAGTAGTATTATTGAGGATGGGAAGACATTTTTCTCTCCGTTTTAAATACAAGGCATATGGAACTGAGGCAACTTGCTCAAGGTTGAGTAGTTAGTAAAGTGGAACTTCGCCTAGGACCCATTTCTGTCTTGAGTCAGAGGCCAAGTTTTAAAGACCATACTCTCCTTGGAGGGACCCAATCCCCACTCACCATCCAGTCACCCCGAGTCACCTCATTCTAACTTTCCTTCTTTGAATAGAACTTAAACTTTATGGTTGTGTTGTTGTTTTTGTTTACTGTTTAATTAATCCTCGCCTCTATCTCCTTTGCTAGAAGGTCAGCCTGGGTGCAGAGACCTGTTATCTACTTCATCACTACGTAATAGCACCTAGAATAGTCTCTGGCACGGTATAGGCGCCCAATAAATGCTCGTTGAAGAAATGGGAACAATTGGCAAGGTGCTAATTTTCTGCTTTCTGATTGCTCCCAGGCTAAGGGAAAGACAGATTTGCAGGGACGAGTAAGGAATAACGTGGAAAATGCTACAGCAGAATTAGGAACACTGCCAAAGGAAACATAGAAGCTTCACTGATGAGCTGCTCTTTGCTCTGGGTACTGTGGGTAGAAGAAGGGTATAAAGAGAGCAGTGAGAAGTGGATAAAATCTCAGAAGCAAGAAGTGAGAATTTGTATGGAGCATGAGGAAGTCATCCTGTGTATCTCACTGCAAAGAGGCACATCTACCTGGCCTTGAGAGTCTTCCTGCAGGGGCCCCAAGCTCTCTGAACTGACCATTATCATAGCCTTTGTCGCATGCTTTATAAATTTTTATTTAGCTCTCAGTCTCCCAGCAGGGCTGTGAGATCTTTGATGCAAGGAACCAGGACAATCGGACAGTGAGCTCCTTTCAGGCAGAGATTCCGCCTTATATCTTTGTAGTCTCAGTGCTTCGTGTGGTGCTGGTAATTGGTGGCCCTCAGTACCTGTATAATGTAAAATAAATGTATAATGAATGAATGGGAGAATGACATGGCTTAATAGCAGTTTATTTAAAGAGTTTTAGATTTAAGTTGAGCACAAACAGCAAAAATAGTGTGGTCTTGGGTAGCAATAACAAAAGTATAGTATCGGATTTCTGGAGATCTAGAAGCTTAGAGCTACAGAGATCGAAATAATGAGGAAAATAAGGCCGGTGATTTGAAATGACTTGCTTAAGATTCTACAACAAACTTGTGATCGAAGTAGGAACTTGAATTTAGAGATCGTGGCTCTCAGTTAAATTTGCTTTTTACAAGTTCAGCTATATTCTCTTCTGGCCAGACCACAACCGTGTAATTCTGAACTCTACGCTTAAAGAAACGAATAGACAAAGTAGAATTTGTCCCAGGAAGGATGATGCAGATGTCAGGGGGTAGGGGAAACTATATCACATGAAGATCAGATGAGAACATGAAGGATATTTCACCAGGAGAAGAAAGCACTTGCAAAGGGGCCATGCAGTGAGTGGAGAAAACATGGTATCTGTTTTTAAAGTCTTAAATTCATAAGTCTTTATTCTTTTGCTCCAGTAAGGAAAAATAAGAGCCATGGGCAGAAACCACAGAGAAGTAAAATTCAGCTCAATATGAGAAAAACAGGTCTCAAAATTAGAATTGTCTAAGAATGAAATTCCAAGTTATAAGAAATGTGCAAGCAGAGGCTGGATGATTTTCTGTCAGGACTAGATTGTGAGTTGCTTTAGAGTCAAGATCGTGTTTTACTTATATTTTCCTAAGATTTTGCATAGCGCTTGGCACATAGTATATGGTCACTTATGATTCACTACGTTTCTTTTAAAAGGATTTCCTTCATCGGATAGGTGATCATGGAGGTGAAGAGGAATGCATTGTGTTATTAACTCCAAGGACTTTTCCAACACTCAGGTTTATGATTCTTTGATAAACATTCCTGCAAAGTAGCATACCGATACTTAGCAAAGCAAGTCATTTCATACTCTTAGCAGGGAAAGGTCAGTGGAACTGTTTCGCTTAAACTCTAAGTTCTGTAGTATTGTATCGTTGCTCTTCCCTTGGGAGGAAGGGTTTGTCTGCCATCACCTACTGTCTTACAAAGGAGATCACCGCTAGTACATCTCTGTGCTTTTTGATCAAACTAAAGCTCCGTGTACAAGTTTAAATGGAGTTTGTTTTGTACAAGCAGCACAAGGCCGATTTCTGGAAACACTTGTGTGATGGTCATGCCCATAGTTTCACATTTTTCAGAGGGCCGATTAACCTAGAAAACCAGGTTTTTCACAGAGACCTAAATCCTATTTAGATTGTCCCCCCTTTAAATGTTTTAACAAATATCTTAAGTATCACTTCAAGAAACTTATTTTTCACCGAATATTTTATATCCAGAATGTATTAATTTGATATTTATCTTTTTTTTTTGGACACAGAAGTGGCGTTCCTCTTACTCCATGCAGAGGTCATTTAAAGGAGACAGAGAAAGCTCTATTTAGATGTACTACATTAGCCACAGAAAGCTGGGGAGAATGGAGTCATAATAAGGCAATTATTTGATTCATTATTTACTTCTTACTCTCAGAGAATACTCACATCTTATTTCTTTTCAGTCATACCTATTTACATACTGAAAAATCCCTATCAACTTCCCACTAAATTCTTTCAGATGCTATGGGATTGATTTTTTTTTTAAGTTTATTTACTTATTTTGAGAGAGTCAGAGACAGCACGAGTGGGGGAGGGGCAGAGAGAGAGGGAGACAGAGGATCCTAAGCAGGCTCCACACTGTCAGCATGGAGCCCTGTGTAGGGCTCGAACTCACTAAGCATGAGACCATGACCTGACCCAAAAATCAAGAGTTGGACACTCAACTGACTGAGCCACCCAGGCGCCCCAGGATTAATTTGCTTTCTTATATCAGCATATAAATATACTTAAAACATGTTTCTGTGTTTTCATAAAATAATCATCAATCTGGTTTCACTTCAAATAATGGCGCTGCATTAGCCATAAGGCCATTCGTAAGAAATTTGGTGGGGATTCTAACTTCTCTTTAAAGAACTCTATAATATAAATGCAACAAGGTGCTTCTGAGAATCCATGACTCTGGTGTTTCCCTTTTAACGGTGTTATTAAATTTTTCTCCAAGTTGTTAATTCCACTCGCCTAAATGGAATAGATTTTGTGCTGTGTGTATTCCTGATATGTATCTCGTTCCAGATCCTTCAGGTATATGCACTTAACGGGGGGAGTCTAAGATGTCTTCCGAATAAAAACCAATATCTTCTTTCCCCCTTTTTTATGAGTTATAAAACACTTTCCCTCCCTTTTTTCTTTGATTTAGTTTATATGCCAGAGATTTTTCAGCTCTGGGGATGAAAATGGAAGACCGGGGAAGTTGATGAAATAGAGATGATTTGGAGATCTGAAATATTTTATCCTCACTCGATACAAAGAAAATTATTTTTTCTCTTTTCCAATAACCATCATTTCCCTCGATCTTGGAATCACTCAAAACCTGGCCACTGAGTCCTGTATAAACTAATGCTCTGTCTCAAGATGTGGGGAAAGATGAACTACTGTACCTGTACAGATTGTACTAGCTTGATTATATTTACAGTCATGAGATACCGCACATTTAAGAATGCCAATTTTTTCTCATCACTGAGTATTTATTATATATAACAAATACATGGGAAAGAAAAAACTATATTGTGTGATATAAATAGTTTATTTACATTACAGAAAAAACATCAAGACAATGTATACTATTTCAAATATATCCATACATAATCAAATATAGCTGTAGTACATGTTTTCATTGGTGTAGATTACCACAAATGCAAGGCAACATGTGTAGATCTCTTGTCTTATTCTTTTGTCTATAATACTGTATTGTGTAGTCCCAGCTCTCGGTAGTCCGGCCACTGTGCAACATGCTCCCTTTAGATTAACCTCGTGGATGCTCTTGTTGTGTTGTCTGAACTGTAGTGCCCTGTATTTTGCTTCTGTCTGTGAATTCTGTTGCTTCTGGGGCATTTCCTAGAAGGTTGGAAAGTTCACAGATCTTAGTCCAGTGCTATACCTAAAATTTGGTCCTACAATTACAGAGTGAAGTCATGGATTAAGCAAACTGTCGAAATATTTCAGACCAAAGAATTAATTAGTAGCAGAAGCTGGGATTATGTTGGAAGACTTTTCCTGTTTGCTTCTCCTTGCCACTGCGTTTAAGCATTTGTTGAGGAGAACTGAGGAACAGAGGCAGAAGTCGGGGAGGAACGCGGTTACCTAGCCTTGCGCTGCTCACTCAGTAAGGCAGAAGAATGACTCAGCACAATGCGATCAAGCAAGTTGTGAGCTCATCTCCTCTCACTTTAAAGGTCTTCAACAATTTTGTATTTTAAATGTCCTAAGGATGAATGTTATATTGACATTTCAGTGCTACAAGTTTAAATTCTATCCCACCAGAGAATGAGCCAACTGTTAATATCTGATATGTACTGAAAAGAGATATTGTTCCGGTCCAGCCTAATATCACTTTTACATATTAATACTCTAAACTAGAGACATAAATTGGGACCCGTTATTTAGCTTCTATAAAAAGCTAAATTTAGTCAAATTATCTGAAAAGCTCTGATCTGTCTGGTGTCTTTTCTCTTGTAACAAAAGAATGCTTTGACGATGCAAATAAGAACAACGATGTAAAGTTCATATCAAATCCTATTATAGTAAGATGGGCATCGGGGATTAGATATTCGTATGTATGTTCATACGTGAATAAATATTTCAGAATATATATTTATATTTTTTCCAGGGGTGTGGCAGATCTGTCAAAATGAACGTGGAGCCGAAAGTCACATTCCCAGCAAGTCGGAGCTAGAGATAAAAAGATTAAAAATCCATCTTCCTAACAGGGCAACTCTTTTCATTCCAGAACATGTCTCTGGATGTCTATAATTTTAGGACACATGTTGTATTTAGAAGGAGGACAGATGTTTGACTAACATAATAAAAACAAGGGGAAGCAATTAGAAAAAAAGAAAGCGGGAGGAGGAGAAGAGAGAAAAAACAGGAGAGACCAGGTGATGGAGAAATTAAAAGACAATTGAAGAGAATGAGCAGACCTCTGCTTGGTGCAATTTTATAAATATTTTAGCAACTGGGTATGTTGGAATGGGTCTTGACAGACAAGCATGGTCAAGGTGGCCAGAAAAAGGGAGGGTTTGGGTGATGGGCAGATGGCCTTGCTGGAAAATCTGGTTTTGGAGCAGAATGTTCCCATGAGAATGAAATGAATCCACACTGGGAAAAGTGCGGCTTGTTGACTAGTATGACTCCTGGAAAGACTCTGGAAGACTAGGACATCCCAGGACAGGTTTATAAAATGTGTTACAATAACGGTAACTTAGCTCACGTACTCCTCCTCAGAAGTAAACAGAGAATAGGTTTTGTTTTGTTTTAACGTGGAAAATGAAAACGGCCATTTGCCTGGAAAAAATGGCTTCCTCTAATTTGGAGCTCAGTTTAGGCTGTCGTGAGCATCAGAACGCACAACGTCATGACCAGCCGAGGGGCAGGATGAGCAGTGGTTAAGGGCGCAGGCTCTTGCACCAGGCAGCCTGGACTCCAGAGCTGTCTTTATTGCTCATGTGCAAACTTAGCAATTTGCTAGCTTCTCACACCTCAGAGCCTCTGTTTTGAAAACGGGGATACCTGTTCCTTTCTCATGTTATTAAATATGTGTGTGCGCGCGCGTGCGCGTGTGTGTGTGTGTGTATGATACATAAACACACACGCATACGTGCACACCCTGGGCATTCCAGCTGTTCTTATTATGTATGGGAACAGGACTGTGGCTAATAACAAACTCGAGGACATATGCTAAAATATTGAAAGCTTTGCATTTTTGTCAGTACAGGAAGTAGCAAATCCAACAGTTATGAGATCAGACCTATTAATATGAATTTGGTTGCTGGTGTACATTGTGTAGATATCAGAAGGCTCAAGCCCCTTAGAGTAACATGGCACCATTTCTTGTGTTTTAGATTCTTTTCTATCTTTCCTTTGTACTCAGTATTTTTGGTTTCCTGAGTTATCTTTATGTTCCCTAGAATCTATTTTAACATAATCCATTGACTCACTTGGCATCTAAACGTGAGAGTCTAGTTGATGAGCTCAACTTGGCTTCAAGCAGCACAAAGCTCCAGTCGATGATCTTCCCTTAAGCTTTTAGGCCCAGAAAGGATTTATGAACCATATTTTGTCTTTTTCAAGAGCAAATGCCACACTTGTCCTCAAAGAAGATAGTGCAATACAGCTACAGAGATGTATTATGGCCTTTATTTTCTAAAGATATGATGCTTTATTTTATTTTCCTGTCTGTAGAAAAATAATTTTGGAGGAAACATTCTGATTTACTATAGAGCTGTATAAATGAATGAAAGTTTAAATGTCTTGTGAATTTGGCAAAAACCTTGAAAAACTTTCTTGGAACTTTTATCTCAAGGAGGATGAAATCGGGTCAGAAAGAAGTATCTTCAATCATATGGCTGGTTAGACAGGGCGTAAATAATATGAGTTTGGTTGCCATGAATTGACACACTGATAAAATTAAGCAAGTAAATACCTGGCCTTACCTCCTTTACCTCAAGCACAATGTCAAACATCACTAATTAACCAGATTTTTCTCTCCTGTTGAAACTGGATCCAGAGGGATCTCTCTCAGTCTAACTCTCCAGGAAACAATTACCATTTGATTGTCCTGGAGTTTGATATAAATGCTTATCGTCATATTTGCTGCCTGTTCCCTATACCAAAGGTTTTCATGTACTGCAACATAATCTTTTTAAATTGTAGCCGCTTTCTTTGAATTTTGTGATTAAAAGCTATTTCATTAACTTAAGACAAAAATGTACTTGTTTACATCAAATATGTTAAAAATGATTATATCTGTGAGTTACACTTGGAAATATAAGTACCACAAATGAGAGCTATACATTACCACGTTTCTAGGCCTTGTAACCAATCTATTCTGACCTCTTTTGGCATACTGATCTGAGTAAAGAAGGAAACACTGGTCATTTAATTAGTCTGTTTGTAGTTTGAATGAGGACTGACCTTTTATAGCTAAAAGAGAAGAGCAGGTTTAAACAAAGATTGGCATTATGCTTTAAAGAAAAAAGTATCTTTGCTTCAGAAATAAATAATCTTCATCAACATGAAAAAATAAGGAAAATAATTTGTACTACTCCAGCATGAAAAGCGATGCTATTCATATGCTGTTATGATGAGGAAATTGGACTCCAGAGAATGGATGACCACAGAGGCCACGAAGGGACTCACAACTAGAGTGAACTGTTTCAGGCAAGGAGAAACAACAAATTCCTTTATCTGGGTGGCCATTGAGCACAGGTACTGACCTGGTGATGCAGAGGACCACCACGCAGATGACAGCAATCTGAATGGTTCCAATCACAGCTGCGATTAAGACATACTGAAATCGTACAGGGCCGGGGACAACATACAGTACACTGTAGTCCTTTTTTTCACAGTGTTGACCAGTATAACCAGCATCGCACCTGGAAGAAATGAAGTGTCCGGTTACCTACAGCTGGGAGACTCATTTTTATAGTTGGCCCATACCCATTTATCTTCTTGTTTCTCGAAAAAAAAATGCTACTTTGTAGATATGGTTTTCTACTACTTATTTTCAACAAGATCTCTGTGTGTTTTCGGTTTCAAAAACATGAGGTTTTTCTTTTATACTCATAATAAGAGTTTGAAGATAGGAGGGTTGGTAGGTAGTTTGTGATGATCATGCGAGAAATAATAGATGTCCAGAGGTAATTGTTCTTTCTATATATTTTTGTTCAAGTGAGCCTCACATTTTCTGTAGCTTGCTCTTTAGTCAACCTAAGTCAACATGATTATCTTGAGAAAAGGTTTGTTTCGGAGGATAGGGGTAACAAACAAGGGCTATTTATTTATTTATTTTTGGATAAAGCATTCTCTATGCTACTGTGAGAATGATTGTTGAAAAATGTTTAGACCAGAAGTACAACAAACAATGTCTTTAATCTGTTGATCATTAAGTTGTCTACGTATGTTAGTTAAATTTCAGTAGGAAGAAAAGTATGGTGTAGGCAATATAGTTCTGTAAAATAAACCCATGCGCTATTCATCTGAGAATGAACGCTGCTTCTCACTTACTCAGCCCTCATCAGAAAGCTCCAGTAGAACATCTTTGGGTTGCAACTAGCAGTTGACAATGGAATGAAGAAACAGTTCACATAACAATACCAACGAGGATCAACTTGTCATTGGCTTTGTGCAATTATTTTAGTACGTCACATGTAATTTCTACATCCTGAGGTCTTTCCTTCTGCCTCAGAAGGGTTCAGTAATGGGGACCCTGGTAAGGATAAGAGAGCAGCAGGAACAAATCTCAGTTTTGTTCACTCTACCTGGCTTCACTGGAAGGTAGGTGTTAGTGTGTTCAGTTAAGGAAAACGTAAAAGGAAGACAGTTCTTGGGGGGGGGCGGGGAAGAAAGAGACACAGAAAAAGAGGAGGAGGAGAAGAAGGAGGAGAGGGAAGAGGAAGAGAGAAGAGAGAGAAAGTCCTCTCACTGTATAGCAATACACAACCTATTTCATCATATGCCACTTGTATCTTCCTTTATAAAATACATTTGTTTTTTAAGTTTGGCTTTACCATCTCTGAAATAATTATGTTCTATTCATGAATATTCAGCAGATACTTATATTTATTAAGTAAATCCAGACAAGGAATTTCTTTGGGTATCAGCCTACTTAGAATCTGGGGAGGTACAGCTAATAATCTCACTATACAAGGCTTCTGGACAGCAGATCCGCAGAAAAGAGTATGTGTCTAGCAAAACCAAGATTGATAATATTTATTAGAACACCTGAAGGACTCTGGAAAAGACCTCCCAGAAGCGATCATGTTCTCTTAATGTATAGTCAGTCTTCATCCATTCATTTCAGAAATACTTACTGAGCACCTATTATGTGTCAAGAGCTATTCTATGTCCATGGGAAAGAGTGGTGAATAAACCAGAGGAGGAGGTTGAGTTTTTAAGAAGCTTGTAATGCCAAAAGTACAATTTAAAATTCTACTAGAAGAGTGTACATAATAATATGTTACATAGTACTCCCGTGTGTAAGGCACACCCATTTCAGGGTTTTCTAGTGGGTCTGTGTGGGGGGTGAGGGGGAGAGGCAGCAAAAAGTTTTGCTGAGGATCACTCAGTCAGACAGAATGCCATCCAATTCTCTGCAAACATCCAGAATTTAGTTTTATATTTTTACTTTCCACATTTTAATCGTTAAAGAGTGAAAACATTACCTGCAAGATGGCTCCTGCATATTGATAGAATGTTCACACTTTCCATGCATGCAGAAACCATTGTAATGTTCTGGGCAAGGTATGTGGTGCTCTCTTGCACTTTCTTCTAACTTGTTAGCATTCTCTGTGAATACAGATAAAAGCAGGCACCCCTTGTAAATACTTTCTTAGCCCAGTAAGACCAACCAGGACATTAAGAAGCAAAGCTATAGTAGGCAAAAATATTTAAAAGGGCAAGAACTAAAAGGCTAAGCTTCAGAAGAACGAGGGAGAAAGAACTGAAAGACAGACATCTTTACAATTGTGTTTAGAGATGAAACTGCAAAATTACCCAATGCTTTTCATGCTTTTATGCAATTTCTTCCATCTTTAATAGCCAGTGATGTTTCTATGAGTTGTCAGACAGCTTTAATTTTCCTTGTGTAGAGACTGTACATTGATCATAAACTAATTCAAGAAGAACTATCCTATTTTTTGAATTTCAAAGCCCAGCATAATGTCCCTAAGAGTAAATTGCTGCCGTACCTGGATACTTTCTCAGTGTGGGAGCTTAAAAGTCAAAATATGGCTGTGTTCAGTTGTTAAACAGACCTTTCCCCAAACCAATGCAAATTGCAACAAATGTATTCTTTCAGGCTTTTTTCATTTACCGTGAATGTGCATTTTACTAGCATCCATACATTTTCTTATTGCCAAAATAAAGCTATCGAAAGAACAAACGTTATTTCAGAATCATTTATGTAGATACTAACATAGTACATATTGAATGCTGTGAGTGTATTCCAATGCATGGTAGCTGGCCTGTGTTAACAACGTTATGTGAAAGTTAAACTTACAATAAAGAAAAAGTTTGTGTTCTAAAATGAACCCTTTCCTCTATCATTAACGAGTTTTGTTTTCTTAACGTTTCTACGAAGACATTAAAATACTTTTTCTGACCATTAGCCCCAATACATTTGCTTGCTATTTGTAATACCATCTCTAAATAATCTTTGGAATATGTTCACTTTTTAATACAAAGTTTTGTCTTTTTTGAGTCTTTTCTGTAATCTGTGGCCTGACCTGACAGACCTTAAAATTGTTACCTAAGCACATGAAAACCAGAACTTTTTGACTCAGTCTAAGACGCTCTTCCATCCCACTGGCATAGAAGTAATGGGAGCAGCGGTAATGGAAGATTAAGAATGAATTACTATTTTCATGAAATAGATTATTTCCTATTATTTCACGTAGAGGTATAGCTTTTATTACAGTGCATCCTTATAGTTTTGTATTGACGATCACAGATGACGCGTATATTCATCAGGAGAAAAAATACCTTCGATATTGGTGAATCAGACAAATGCATTATTTATGTTTAAGCAGAGCTGTAAAATATCTATACCTTTTAAGTTCTAGGTGTCATCTGCATAACTTTAAAGTTTGAAGTATATCGTCAAATATGTTAAGTGTTTTCTTGCGTGGGAATATTTGTGTACATTTGAATGATGGGTAGTATTTCAAATCACATACTCAAATTAATAAAGGATTTGTCATAAGCTGCTAGAGAGACTGAAGATGACATTTAAATCATTCATTTGTTCTATATTTGTGTCTCTTTATCTACTTAGGTGATATTTTGTTTGACTATATCTCTAATATTTCTACTTCGGTGAATATAGTTAAAATTAATGAACCGCTTCCATGGAAAAGACGAAGAATACACAAAACTTTCTCTTTTGTCTTCTCCCATTTTTCCAAGCTACTTTGGAATTGTGTCATGGTGTTTTGGGCACACAAATTAGAGCCTCAGTGAGCAAACACACAAAAAAGTGAAATAAGTAATGTTGGGTGCAATTTCCAACATGGGAATATGTGATTAAACTAGAAGCAGGCCAATCATGGTATTTCGATGTACCTTGGGAATGGCTTGTGGTCATTCATAAATCCATAGAGAAGATTAGGCTCATTTGCTGATGCTGCCAGGAGGCTACAAGCTGCAGTGGTCAAACCATGCACCTGCTGTTTAAAGGCGACTTTCACAGCGGGCTTTGCCAGCCAGCCCCACTGCTTATGTAACGAACCAGCACTGATTCTCATTCTTAGTTCTGGATCTTCTCCCCATGACAGACTATTCAACACTTCTATTCAGTGTTTGTTAGTAACTCTTCAGTGCTTCTGCACACCTGCACGGAGGGGAATTTTCTGTAACGTCCCTAAATTTCAGTTATACGTTGTGATTTCCAGCCTATTTTTTGAACACATCTTATTAGGACTATTTTTCTTTTTGTCAGTTGCTGAAGAAGATCAAGAATTTTCTTAACTCCAAATCCATTTTTAGGCTATTTTATTTTCAACTCCGTCCCTCACCCCATTCTGCTTTTGTTTCTGGATTGATACCATATCCACAGTTATGAACCAAAGTCCAAGGGCAAAGTAAGAGCTTGTTTGAGTTAGACTGTTGCCTTCGTGTAGTAAGAACCAGATACTTTCACAAAGTTTATTACCCAGATAGGATGATCACGTGTGAAGGGAATAGTTTCTACCATAAAATCTGCTAATTAGTTTACACCATTCCTTATGAGCTTGGAGTGCTCTGTTATGCTACTCATAGGATACTGTCAAATGAGAAAGTTAGAGAGATTGAAAATAAATGAGTAGAAGAAATGATCCCTGAGCAAGAAAATGAGGAATCATCAATATATGTCAACAAATTTATAGTCAATCCAACCAAGTAAACCAGTTGATTGAAAACCTGAATGTATAACCACTTCTAGTAATGCAATAGACATATTTTAGAAATGAGATTTAAGTATATGAAGAAGAATAGAGACACAGAAATCTAATATTCTGAACAAATATGTGTATGGATGATAATATTGGTGATCCTGATGTTTATGCCCACAGAAGCATTTCAAGATTCAAAAAATATAAAAATTACGCTTTGGCAGTCCATAGGCTTCCTACAGTGGCTGACAATTTAGACGTCAATTTCTCTGTCCTCCACTGAAAAAGAGGTTTGATGTAAGGGTTGTGTTCTTTCTGCTAAAAGAGATAGTGACAACGGTGGAAACTCTTCGCGTTTTTGTTTAAAATCCTTAACTGATTTCCCACCCAATTGTTTACAAATGATTTATGCTGAAAGAGATCCGGACCCTTTTAAGAAACAATTTCTGGTGTAATCTGAGTTACCTGTAGCAGTTAACAGGGCTTCATACCTATTGCTAGTCAACGCTCTAGCCAAGAGCTATAGAGGTGGGTTGCTCTAAAGCACAGCTACATATATCATTTGTGTCCTTGTGCTTTCAGAGAAAGAGATGGGTGGGGGGGAGGGGGGAAAGAGACAGGGAAAGTTTCTACCTTACCACAAGGCAAGTAAGGGAAGTAGTTAGAAAAGGCGCAGAGCCAGGCCAAGCAGTTCTGAGACTTAAATCTATATAACCTGGAGTGTGTGTATGTGTGTGTGTGTTCAGCGTTATTCCTGCCTTCCTCTTCCCCCACAGCTGGGAATAATTTGTTTAGAGAATTCATCTGGCAAAGAAACACATTATGGACTGAGGCATAAATATGAGAGGGTAAAACTGGACTAAAACTATCCACATCTCCGAAGAAACCATATTTCCTTGGACAAAGGTTAGAGCATGGCAAAAGGAGCTTCATGGTCTCTATTCAAGTACTCTCCAGGGTGGCGTGCCCTGAGAAGCCAACCTGAACTTGCAAACCTAGAGTCCCAGTTGCAGAAATGGATGCACAAAACTATTAGTGTCTGATGCTATTAAGTATTCACTCAGTCAACCCATTTCTCTTGTTCTGATGCTCTGTTCTCTGAACAGTCTCAAAACAATTTGACTTCCGTGCAGCCTACAAATTGGGAATGGCTTTAACTGTACCACCTTGGGTTTCTTATCCATTTGACAATTATATTTCATATGAATTGAACTGACTGGTTCTGACTTTTCTGTGTATTTTTTGGGGGGCCGTGCGGGGGGGAGGGTGAGTCAGCTTTCTCCAGCCCACTCACTTTGGGTATTTTGTAAGATCAAAGTTCTGTAGCTACAAGCCCTACCCATAGTGCACTGCAATCTGGGAAGCCTTTTGGGGGCTGATCAGATGATATTTCTCTGGAGATAGCCCTGTTTTGCTTTAATCAGGCCTTTTTTTTTTGAATCTATACAAATCCCTTATGTCACTGATTCTCTAGGAGTGGTCTGATTCTGTGTAAGGATTTCCGAGTAAGTTGGGAAGATCCTAAACCAGAGGTAACATCGAGGATTCAGTGGATGTTTTCGGGAACCAGATTTCCACTGCACATTTTTAAGCAACTAGAACTTGTTCAGTAAGTGAATGAGGAGTAGTGGGTTTCTGGTGGTGTTAAAAAAAAAAGCCTTCTTACCATTGTGCAGATTTTGCAGTGTTATTGTTTTGTAGTAACAAAAGTGTAGTGTTACTTGTTTCAGACTTCTATGTTCTTTGAATTCTAAGAGTAATATTTGTTTCTATTGCTAATAGTTACTTAAAATAAATTACCAATAAATATTTACTAATATTTAATGTGAAATATTATTACTTTTGATACGCTGGGAAAAAGAATTAGACAAATAGGGACATTATTTAGGTATAGTAAATAGAGGAAATCACTTTGCCTGAATTATGGGAACATTTTACTTTATCAAAGGGTATAAACTATCTTAAATATTTACAATGCCCATAATTCAGACGTTCTAGCCTAAAGTGAACTCCCCTATGCATTATCTTCCTTTTGGAGAAAAGTACGCTTGTGGATTTAAATTTAATTAATTTTTTTAAATGTTTATTTATTTTTGACAGAGAGGGCAAGAGCACAAGCAGGGGAGGGGCAGAGAGAGAGAGAGACAGCCAGTCGGAAGCAGGCTCTGCACTGACAGCTGAGAGCTTGATGTGGGGCTCAAACTCATGAACCGTGAGATCATAACCTGAGCTGAAGTTGGACGCTTAACCGACTGAGCCACCCAGGCGCTCCTTAAATTCAATATTTAACAGCATGCTTTCACATCACAAATTGTCTTTGACAAGTGCAGACATACGTGTAACACCATTTCATTTACTACCTTTTTAACAAGCTTTCCCTATGGGCACACACAATGTGCCACACCTTTCCAACAAACGAAGTCTTCCATTGTGAAGATATTTATATAATACTTTCGTTTTTCACATTTAATAATGGCACAAGGAAAGCCCAGCACCGAAGTAGTCATATACTTGCACACCTGTTGTGATTACTAGATTTTACCTGTCCCCTACTTCCTGCCAGAGCTCTAAAGCAGTTTGAAAATAGTTTTATTTAATGAACATGAAAAAGAAAAATTGTCTTTATTTCTATTATATTTATATCGTGTCTGGGACAGAACCAAATTATGAATTTAGAAGTAAAGTCATGACTGTCCCTGTTGTTGATTAGAGTTGGTTTCAGAGAAAATATGTAATTCTTAGGATTTCGTGTCCTTATCTTTATCACGTATAAACATATGAGGTGGCAGTGAAGCCTCATATCTTGAATACGAGCTTGAATTATAGTCGAGGGTTTTTAAAGACCAGAAAAGTGTTCCTATTGAACAGGTTCTGAATGTAATGCAATAGGAGGTCTTGCAACTTGTATTTGTTCTTCTTAACAAATTCTATAATAGCTTCACCTGCTGTCATGGTTTCTTCAAGGCGTAGATGAGTAGATGAGAAGAGTCTCTCCTTTTTTAAAGCCTCTAAGATAGAGACTCAAATGAGAATCCTAGCTAAAAGCGACAGCTAGGGCAAGGGACATGAAGGCATTTAAAGACACAATCGATTCTCAAGTTTTGTAAAGAGCAGTCCCAATCTTCCTAGTTATTTAATGTCTGTTAAAGATTTGGAAAAATAACTTCAAAACAGAAACCAAGTCCTTTGCTACCAATTCAACATTTCTTCTACCAGTGGAACCTATTTTTTTCAGAAGAATAATGGAAACTATTTGGTTCCACAATTTTGCCAGTTAGGCAGTGGTCTGGGTTGGGAATAGGATGGGTAGAGACAGAGAGAAATTCTTTTCTTTTCTTCTTCTTTTTTTTTATTTTAGAGAAGGAGAGGGATAGAGAGGGCCAGAGTGGGGGGGAGAGAGAGAGAGAGAGAGGTAGAGAGAGAGAGAGAGAGAGAGAGAGAGAGAATATCTTAGGCAGGCTCCACGCTTAGTGCGGAGCCCCACCTGGGGCTCAATCCCAAGATCCTGGGATCATGACCTGAGCTGAAATCAAGAGTTAGATGCTCAACTGACTGAGCCACCCAGGCACCCCAGAGAAATTCTTTCTTACCCTACATTGATCAGGCACTAATATAAAATGTGAAATGTGGTTATCCATATTACCACTTGCATATATAAATATTCTTATTGGACATTAAAAAACTAAAATAAAGTGGAAGAAAACAAATTTTCATGTTACTACATTCTCAGGCACGGCCTTAATGACGTTATTCAAGAATTGCTTGAATTTAAATTGGAAAAAGTACCAGCATCTGAAATAGACATAGTAATTTGGGGACTGGAGTGACTGAAATGCAACAATGTTGCATGATTATCTGCATGGGGTTTATTATCTCAGTGTCTACTGGTAATATATTTCCATAGGTAAAAGTGGGAAGTCTGTGAAATCTCGGGAAAGAAACTTGTACGTAAACATTTTGACTTATGACATCCAAATACAGTTATTACATTTAGCATCCCAAGGCTAAATCACAGATTTAGCTATAAATTCCGGACCTCCAAAACACAGACACACACACACACACACACACACACACACACACACACGTTTATTATTAAAAGAAAAGTAAGCAGATTTTGAGCCATTTGCTCTGTCTTCTGCCTCAGAAATGCCTTGCCTGGCTTTGGTGGCACAGCCCTCCAAAGCATGAAGGGAGCAGGTTACTGGGAGAAAGCGTACCCTGCCTCTAATGGTCCTTTTTCAAACTTCACCATTCAGTCAAGAGCCTATTAACTCTCATCAAGTGGGTAACTCCTATAGGTTTAGAGGATTTAGCTTGAAGACCTTTTCAAAATACAGTATTTCATGGAACTTTAGATGTCTTTGACAACACTTCATAAATATCAGGCCTTGAGAAGAGGTAGGGATCATTAACCTCTCAGGAGTCCAGAGTTGCCTTAAGCTTATCTGGGGCAATTTGCTATATAGCTCTCCCCACTGAGCTTTTGCTGCAGCAACCCTTCTTGCTTCCAAGCTGCTCTTGGAAGACAAAGTTTACTACAAACTTCAGAGAAAGAAGAAAAAAAGTACGGGAAGCCATTTTATGCCAAGAATACCCCCCTCCCCTTCTTTCTTTTGTCTTAAACTAAACCTATGCACATCTGGCCGAATTTATTTGCTAAGTGGCCAACTGGGCATCCTTTCTTAGCGAGCCTGTTTGGCGACAATGCCAAAAATGACGGTGTAAGTGACAGAGGGCTCAGGTCCTGTCTACTTCTGCCTTCTGGGCTATGCGAGTCAAGCTGTTTTTCCCTGCAGATACAGGGGTTTCCCTGCAGATTAAGGGGTTCTGATAGACCTTCCCAGGTGACACGTTTGTTTTCCTCTGTGACACTGAAGTTGCTAACCAATAGAGAGCGAGGAGGATTTAGGGTGGAGCATGCACTGAAATGCAGCAGAAAAAAGGGTTTTAATAATGTAAACAGGACGAAAAAATGGCTTGTGTTAATCTGTTACATGAATATTTCTTGAGCACTTGCTATGTGTCTGTGCTATGTGCTATAGGTAACATACTGTATCCATTGGTCATCTCCCCATGATTTTGTTTGTCGTCTTCTAAACACAGCCAAGAAAACCGATCCGCAGACAAGGTGATGATAGTACATCTACATTTACTGGACAATCTACCACATGCCCAACATTGTGTTAATACTTAATATGATAAAAATGTATTCTCTATCACCGCTCTTTAAGGTAGATTTATAAAAATCCCATTTTGTATAAATGAGGAAATGCAAGCTCAAATAGGTTTAATTGCTTATCTTAGAAATTTGCACAATTGATGGGCAGACCTGGGGTCAAAGCCAGGGCTCTCGCCAGTGTAACATGCAGAGCAGGTAGTCAAGAACTCATTAAGACAGAAGACAGTATCTCGCCTCCATATCTTACTTATTGTTTGCCCTTTATGATTCCTGACTATTTATCCCACGTGGATCCTGCTGCTGCTCTGAAAACTGGTTCTTTTCTTTTCTTCTTCCTTCTATCCTGGAAAAGATATCTTGTCCAAGGCCAGACCATCATGAGTCCCAACCTCTCCATCCTCGTCAAGGGCTCTCTCCATCACTGATCTTTCTCTCCTGTATCTTCAACCCTCCTCCGTTCTTTGCTCCTTGCCACTAGCATTTAAACATTTTTGAATGTCTTCCTTCTTACAAATTTACAAAATGCTGGGTGCCTGGGTGGCTCAGTTGGTTAAGGATCTGACTCTTGATTTTGGTGCAGGTCATGATCTCATGGTTGTGAGATCGAGACCTGAGTGGGGCTCTGCACTGCTCTCTCCCTCAAAATAAATAAACATTTAAAAAAATGTCACAGACTTCTCTTAATGCATGTCCCCTCCTAGGTCTCTTGTCTCCTTTCTCCTCTTCTTAAGAAGATAAACTTCATGAAAGTGTTGTCTCCACTCCTATTCTTTACTTCCTGCACTAAACCCCATTCACTACCCACTGCTCTCTGGTCACCCCTGCAGAGAAACTGCTGGCACCACAGTCGACCCACAATATCCTTTTTTCATTTTAAGACAAAAATTTAAGTCTATTTATTTTGAGAGAGAGCAAGTACAAGTGGGGGAGAGCAAAGAGAGAGAGGGAGGGAGAATCAGAAGCAGGCTCTGTGCACTGTCAGTGTGGAGCCCAATGTGGGGCTTGACCTCACAACTGCAAGATCATGACCTGAGCTGAAATCAAGAGTCTGCCACTTAACCAACTGAGCCACGCAAGCACCCGGAACCACAACACCTTTCTTGATAAAACTAACTCTCTTCTCAGATGTCAGCTGTCCTGATCTGTCAGTAATTTGATACAGCTGACCACTTCCTCCACTTCCTCCTGTGTTAAGTTTTCTCTTCCCAAGGCTAATACACTATGTACCTCTTGGGTTTTTTGTTTTTGTTTTGTTTTGGTTATTCTTTCTATATTTAGGTATTCTTTTTTTTTTTTTTGTACCTATTTTGTAGGTGTCTCTTTTCCAACTGATTCCTTAAGTATTGATGCTTTCCTAAAGTTCTTCTCTTTTTATACTTTAACCAATCTCCCCCGGGAGCCCATCCTAACTCAGGGATTCTTTTGCAACCTAAATGCCTCTGACCTCCAAATTGTGATTACTCAGCCCAGATCACCTTTTATGAGTCCTTACAAGGCTAACCTGTATTGTGAGGTGACAAGAAAGGACACGCATTATTCATCTTAAATTTATTTGCGTCGGGACCCTCTCTCTTCTTTATAGTAACATTTTGTGGGACTCTTTCACCATCCTCCGTTCTGGGAAACATTGCATTGGACCGTGGCATCTGTAGATTTTTCACATAGCCGCAAACATAGAAAATGGGAAACGTTTTAGGTGTTAGGTAAAAGAAGGAGACCACTCGCCGGGGGCTTTAGCCACCCGAGGCTCCTGAAGGCTAAGGTGGATTGATGAGTCAATACACCTGTTACTCATTCGGGGCACATAAGAAAACTTTGCACTGGACTATACTTTCTCTTAGGTCAAAGGCTGTGTACTGTTTACTGTAACATCTCCAGGGTGTAGTATAAGGACTGGCACAAAATGGGTGTGCAGTAAGTAGTATGAATGAATGAATAAATAGTATAGGAATAGGCAATGTTAAGTGGAAGCCACAGGTACCTTGGTGTGGCAACTTTCAAAAGACTGTGCCTCTTAGCTGTTTGCATCAAAGAGTCAGCCACACTTGGATAATGTGTCCTCAAAGGCACAGATAATCCCTACTTTAAGCGGCAAGATAAGGTGCAATGTGGTGGAGAACTGTAATACACTCAATAGAATGTATATATTCAGTGTGACAGGAGTAGACGCACAGGTAAAAGCATATCTGCTATGCCCCTCCGTCTTTGTCAGTGAAAGGCCAAAGGCTGGAGAGCAAAAATGTGTTGCTAACCATAAAGGACAAAAAAGACACCTAATAAATGACTTGAAAGTGCAAGTATGGGCAATTGATGGGTTGATGAGTTTGCACTTTTCTCCCGTATGATGTCATGGCCCAAAAAGGGCAATTAGAGAAATTACAGTGTAGATTTGGATTCATTTGCAAAGTTGGAGTACTGCCATTTGTTAGTACCTGACCAAATTAATGTAAGTGATTCTCATTGAAAGGGTTAGAAGGCACACCATCTTTGCCAATATTTGGTGATGAGACATAATTTTAAGAAACAAATGGAGCTGATTGTGCTGTGGGTGTTTCTGAAAGTTGGCTTAACATTTCAAATTAGCATTCTAAATAAAACTGATAATAAAAAAGTCATGGAGTCACTTCTAAGCAGAATTTTATAGTTTTTCTACGAAGTAATTTCGGAACATAGCATAGCCCCTGAACAGTTTAATGGCATTGAAAAGTTATTCTGTTTTGATGGTATTTCTCAATGATATCTTAGTCTATGTCTACAAATCGAGTATTTTTGTGTTTAAGCAGAATAAGACAGCTAGTAAAGGTGGTATTGTTTCCTAAAATAAAACTGTTAGTGATGTGATAATTCATCACAGATTTATTTCCATGTAGTTTCTCCATTTATCCTGTTCCGGAGACATGATAATACAAATGCACAGCTTTTTATCATGGCTCATATACACTGTTTTGTTTTTTTTTGTTTTTTTTTGTTTTGTTTTGTTTTTTTTTTTTTTTTTTTTTACCCTCACTAAAACTTTATGTCTAATGATTATTTGGTAATATAATAGCCAAATAGGTTATCATTAGGTACTGTACTGGGCTGAATAATGTGTTCCCCCCAAACTCATGCCCACCTGGAGCTTCAGAATGTGACATTATTTGGTAATAAGTTAGCAGTTCAGATGAGTTCATACTGAGTTAGGCTGAACTCTAAATCCAAAGACCACTCTTAGAAGAAGGTTATATGAAGACACACACGTAGAGGGCCACGTGGAGATGGACGCAGATTGGAGCTATTTTGCTCCAAGCCAAGAAATGCGGGAGCCACCAGAAGCTGGAAGAGGCAAGGAAGGATTCCCTCTTTGAGACTTCGGAGGGAGTGTAGCACTGCCAACACCTTGATTTCACACTTTTGGTCTCCAGAGCTAGGAGACTATAAACTTCTGTTGTTTTAAGTCACCCAGTTTGTGGTAATTTATTATGAAAGCCCTAGCAATCTAATACAGTTACAGTTTAGCAACCAAACGGTTACACTAATAATTTCTTTTTATTTTGCATCTTTTATTTCTTAAAAAATTTTTTTTTAATGTTTGTTTATTTTTGAGAGAGACAGAGACAGAGTGTGAGTGGGGGGAGGGGCAGAGAGAGAAAAGGTGACACAGAATCCGAAGGAGGCTCTGGGCTCTGAGCGGTCAGCACAGAGCCCGACGCGGGGCTCGAACTCACCAACCACAAGAACATGACCTGAGCTGATGTCGAATTCAGCTGAAGTCAGCTTAACCAACTGAGCCACCCAGGTATGCTTTTTATTTATTTTATTAAATATATTTTTTAATAATCCACATGGAATCAGTGAAAATAAAGATTGGTTTAAGCTAGTATGTGACCTGGATGGCCTTGGTTTATGTTTATTTTGCCAGCATGCTTTTACTCTTAAAAGTCTCCTAGTTTGGGTGGTAAATTATATGATTACCTTAGTTTAAATTTAGGTTGAAATATCTGTGGTTCATTACATTCCCAACACACACACACACACACACAAACTATGTTTTAAGGTGCTGATATGTCAAAAAATGCTAATAATCCCAGTTAAGAAGAATTTTTGAGATGATAGAAAACTTCATGGAAGGGGCTACATTTGTTTTTGATTTATTAATTCATTTTGTAAGAAAGACAGTTATCTTACATGATCATTTTGTCATACAACAAATGATGCTGCATTTTGCCTTTATTTTTTTTTTGCTTTCACTTCTTTTATTTTTTTTATTTTTTATTTATTTTTTTCAATATATGGAGTTTATTGTCAAATTGGTTTCCATACAACACCCAGTGCTCATCCCAAAAGGTGCCCTCCTCAATACCCATCACCCACCCTCCCCTGCATTTCACCTTTAGTAGAAAGAAGCAAATGACCAAGAATCAAACTGACATCAATGACCTTTCAACAATAAGATTCACAGGTCATATGTGGCATGTGATCTCCCACATTATCTCTACCTGCATTTTCAGAATGCCTGAATAGCTAATGCTTTATGGGATTCTGACTCATTAAGAAAATGATAGTTTATTTAGCATTTTTTGTTTAAGAAGGATAAGAGTTTATAGTACTCTATTAAGAAAATTTGAACATTAAATTTTCTTTCAAGTGGTATCCTTCAGTTAAATGCAAATATTTTTAATCTAGGACAATTCATTCCCCAAATATTCTAAATAGCTATGGGTTCTCTCTCTCTCTCTGTCTCTTTTCCCAATTTTGAACAACTGATTTGCTTCTCATACTACCTTAATTTCTACTTAGCGATAACTCTGGGTACAAAAAAACTGCTCTAGAAATAGTTAAGGCTGAGGTGTGGATCTTAGTTTCTTTCTAGCTGGACAGCATTTAGGGCTTGATATTGGTTATTAACTAAATGGTACTTATGGTCTCAAGTATTAGTTTACCTTTTAACAGGCCTAACACACTCCCAGTGTATAATTTACAGTCTCCAAGTACATGGTTAACCACTCAAGAAATCAATAGGGATTATAAAACATGTACAAATTTGAATTTGAAGAAAGTCAAACACCTATTTTATCCATTAGAAATAAAGCAGCTGACATTTAGAATTAGAGCTTCTAAGGAAATAGAATGTATTTTGAAATAGAACGAGCACAAAATGTCTATTCCAGAGACAGTAGTGGACATAGCCAATTCGAACAAAGCACCTCAGTGTTTCTGTAATGAATGCTATCCATATCAACCCACAACTTTGGGGCGTTCTTGGTATGGGGCTGTGTAGACCTTTGGATCCACAGAAGATAAGAAGCCGGTTTTATCTTATGAGGTTTTGAAATTTACTAGATCTTGGTCCTACTTTGGCCTAATTAATTCATCAACCTATTTATTCACTTAAAAATATTGACTGATTCCCTCCTATGTGCCAAGTACTACAAGTACAGGCTATACAGTGGTGAATCAAACAGGCCAACTTTCTCTCCTGAAGGGCACACATATTAGAGTGAGACGAGCAGTCTACAAAATAAAAAACAAACAAAAATCTAACATCTCAATTAGAAATGTTCCAGGGGAAAAATAGAGTATTCAGATATAGCAGAATAGGGTGGGAGGCCTCTTTAGAGAGTAAGGGAAGGCATATAGAGGAAGGAAGGATGAGAAAGAGCTGGTCAAGAGAAGAGTCTTGGGAAGACCCCTAGCTTTAGTAAATGGCACAAATGGAACAAGCCTGAAATATAGGAAAGAGACGTTACAGGAACCAGCAAAGTGGCTATAGCAGAGGATGCCAAGTAGAGTAGAGAGTGGCCCAGGATGAGTTAGAGAATCAGTGAGTTCCTTTTTATGTAGAACTTCGTAAGCCGTGTTAAGGAGTACCAGTTTAAAGGGCAATGGGAAACCTACCATTTGGATAGTGTCAAGTAGATCTGACTACTATGAAAAATGAATCATTGAGGCAAAAGAGAAAAGAGAGAGAACAAATAGGAGACCATCGTAGTAGTGTGACTGAAAGACAATGTCCAAGTCTTGGACCTGGGTAGCGGCAATGGAGGAAGAAAACAAAACAAAGCAAAAAAAGTAGACTGAGTATGACTTGTTTATGTGTTGTAACATGGGAGGAACAAATCAGATGACTTGGTTTTTGGCTTGAACATCTGGGTAGTGTCTTTTTGTATAATGGAGAAGACTTGAGGAGAATCTATTAAGCTCTGAGGTATACACATGACAGATGTCTGGTTATGATTTTTGAGACTGCATCGAAACTTCTATGTTTATGTTTGGGTATGCAACAACATAATTGATGTTAAAGGTAGTAAATCCATAGTTTAGTAAGAAAATTATTAAGGGGTGAGATGTCTGTTAATCACATTAAGCAAATTTATGATTATTAAGTGGAAATCTTCAGTAGGAGGAAGGACATTTAAAGTAGGAGGAAGGACATTTATAATGGTCTACAAGGGATTTGAAGATGCAAATTTAAAAGCAAGATAAAAAATATCATGAATAAAGGGAAAAATTAGACTGCGCAAAAACATCACTGAGGAATGTTTTCAAGCAAAGCACTTTTCTCTCTTTTTGAAAAAATATTACAAGAAAATATAAATTATTTAAAGATAAGTTTGTAGATTCGCTGTCTTCAGTTACCATTTTATAAAATAGGTTCTATTTTGGCCAAAAGATTATTAAATTATGTTATTTCACTTTGTTTAGTTATTTACATAAAATTTTTTTGTAGCTATTATTTTATATGAGACTGCAATACCCCTAAATATTGGGTAAATATAAGGACATGGATGTGTGTGTGTGTGTGTGTGTGTGTGCATTTTTATCCTTGATATACTAGGAGGTAGAGGCCAGAAATATTCAATTATTCTCTAATGTGATACAGCAGCTCAAAGGCGGAAAGCTAGCTCCAGAGGTCATGTGTTCTCATTTATTTTAATGAACTTTTTTTTTAAAGAATAGTTCACATTTATAGAAAAGTTTGAAAGATGGTACAAAGAATTCTCATATACCCACAACCCAATTTTTCTGTATCTTTTCCTTTTTAATATGGTGTTTTCCTCACACTTTTTCAATGGTAAAGGATTGTCTTAGAGTTATACATGTAGAGATAGGGGAAAAAATGAAAGAGGCAGTCACCTGGATAATTCCAAGCCAGAAAACAATTTTGTCTGAAAGATATAGATAATTGAGACAGAAATGTTTTTTTTTTTGCCTGGAGAGATCCCTATGATTGCCTTCCTTCTCCACTTGAATTTGCAGGTATAGCTATGACTATAGGTGTTTCACTTACTAATAGGAAACTGTGTATCATTCAATGTGAAGAATGTGGGGTTTTGAGAAGGCTAAATTGCTTAGTTTCTATATTTCTTTTCTTAAAAATAAAGTATATTGGGTATTTTTCATTCTAAAGGCAATTCACATTGATTTAAGGATAGTAGGAAATATAGAAAGTAAAAGGATAGAAAGTCTTCATTGTTTACAACCTACAGAACACCATTATCCACATTTAATTTATTTACTTCTAGTCTTTTTACTACATGTATTGTTTGTGTCTGTTTACTTAGATTAGATAATACACGGGATATTCTGTTTTTTTTTAAGCTTTGTATCAGGTTGTGTCTAAAAGCTGATAGCAAATAGCAGGACAGTTCAATTGTTGAGCATGGTATCTGATAAGTAGGGCAGTTAGTCTATCTGGACAAGAACCGTTCTAATTGGAAATCCACAGCTTATGTTAGCTGGGCAGTAGTAGATAGTGCAGAGACTAGAATTTAAGAGATCATTGGTGGAAAAGAAAATGGTACCAACTTTTAAAAACTAATATAGTATTATATACCAAGAGACTCAAAAGCCAAGACTCATGTTGTAAATAAGTCAATTACAGCATCTTTTATAAAAAAGGAAACTGAGAAACTACCCACATTTTCAGCAAGAGTATAATATAGTTAAGTAAGTTGTAGTGTAATTACATGGTAAAATATAATTCAACAAGAAACATTATGCCATAGAAAAAATTATGAAGAATTTTGATGGCATAGAAAAATGAGTAGGATACTAAAATATGTAATGCGTGGAAAAAATAAAAATTTGGAAAGAAATTACCAACATTTTGAGTTATTTTATCAGTGATTATCTCTGGGTAGTAGAGATAATTTCCTATAACAAATGTACTTTATTTTGATAAAAATACACCAATTAAAAAATAAAAGTATCAAGTGATTCTTCCCTTTTTTTGTGTGGGGAGACTAAAAAGGAATGATTTGGTCTTTGAACTTAAGAATTTTCTCTTACTTGATTAGTTTAGATTTAAATGAACAATATTAACAATCTCTCGCAGTAGAAATGTGAAACCATAGTTCCCTTAGCTTATGAAAGCTTTAATATTCCTTGTCTTCATGTCCTCATACTGTTTGCAGAAAACAGATTCTCTAGTTCCCAAACCTGACTGAGTGTATTCCCACACCCTTGGAGCTCCACAATCTTTTCTTTCATAGTTAGGACTGCCAGGGATGAAATAATTGTTTTTGAGTGTCCGAACTTCCTTCATGTCTCTCTCTCCATGTTTTTTTTTTATTGGTCTCAGGTCACTGGAAGAACTGCTACCGTGTCCTGACTGTGGTTAGACATGACAAGACTGTCCTTTCAGAGCCCTGCCAGACTTAAACACATACAGTGTGGGAATCCTGGTCTGAGAGTCAGAACAATGAATCTTTCACACCAATTAAGGAAGATCAGTTTATACAGAGAAGAGGAAGTATGCCCAGCGGAGGAACAGCTTTGCAGAGTCTCAAGATCCCATCTGTCTTTGTGCTAAACAAAGTTGGACCCACACAGACCCTTTATCATCTTTTCAAGCTAGGTCATTCCAAAGAAATTAGGCGCAAGATATGAGCAGGAAGGGCTTTAGGTACACTCATTTCATTCTTATTCTCTAAGTATTTCTCAGTATTCTCTGAGGGGTATTGAACATAAGGCACATTTGCTGTTAGTCTCCTAATATACAATTGATATGTTATAGGAGTCAAATAGTTTTGGTAACTGACAGTGGATTTTTGTTAACACTGAAAATAATCTCATTTCTCCTACAAATGAGAAGTTGTGTCAAGTTAAGTTCAAGATCTAATTTCTGCACCTACAAGTTGTGGATTCAAAGCAAGTCACATACCCCTCTACGGATCAGTTTTCTCATCTGTAAAAATAGGAATGATAACAGTGTTTGCATCACGGGGTTATTGTGAGGAATAAATGAGAACATCCACATGAAACGCTCCGAACGAAAGCCAACAAGTAGTGAGCACTTAATAATGCTTTAGTTATTATTGCCATCACATGTCCTCACAGTCATGTTCTAAAACATATCTAAAGGAACCAGACAGAAACGAAGCAATAGACCTAGAAATATTCTCTGTATCCCTTTAAGTTACTCTGCTTTTGTTTTTATGGAAATGCACATCTGTGGAGAGATTCCCTGGCTCACATTTGCAGGAGATTGTTTGTCGTATCGAACCACAAAAGACTCCGAATAGCCAAAGCAATCTTGAAAAAGAAAAGCACAGCTGGAAGCATCATAATTCTGAACCTCAAGATACGTTACAAAGTTGTAGTCATCAAGACAGTATGGTACTGGCGTAAAAATAGACACACAGATCAATGGAACAGAATAGAAAACTCAGAAATGGATCCACAACTCTATGGTCAATTAATCTTCAACAAAGCAGGAAATAATATCCAATAGAAAAAATACAGTCTCTTCAACAAACAGTGTTGAGAAAACTGGATAGCAACATGAAGAAGAATGAAACTGGACCACTTCCTCACACCATACACAAAAACAAATTTTAAATGGATGAAAGACCTAAATGTGAGACAGGAAAGCATCAAAATCCTAGAGAACACAGGCAGCAACCTCTTTGACCTCAGTCAGAGCAACTTCTTACTAGACGCATCTCTGGAGGCAAGGAAAACAAGCAAACATGAACTATTGAGATTTTATCAAGATAAAAAGCTTCTGCACAGTGAAGGAAACAACACAACTAAAAGGCAGCCTATAGAATGGGAGAAGATATTTGCAAATGCCATATCTGATAAAGGGTTAGTATCCAAAATCTATAAAGAACTCATCAAACTCAATAACAAAAAAACAAAGAACCCAGTTAAGAAATGGGCAGAAGACATGAATAGATATTTTTCCAAAGACGACATCCAGATGGCCAACAGACACATGAAAAGACGCTCAACATCACCTATCGTCAAAGACATAAAAATCAAAATCATGATGAGATACCACCTCACACCTGTCAGAATGACTAAAATTAACACAGCAAACAACAAATGTTGATGAAGATGCAGAAAAGAGGAACCCTCTTACCTTATTGGTGGGAATGCAAACGGGTGCAGCCACTCTGGAAAACAGTATGAAGCTTCCTCGAAAAGGTAAAAATAGAACCACCTTGTGATCTAGCAATTGCTCTACTAGGTATTTACCCAAAGGATACAAAAATACAGATTCAAAGGGGTACATACACTAAGATGTTTACAGCAGCACTATCAACACTAGCCAAATTATGGAAAGAGTCTAAATGTCCATCAACTGATGAATGGATAAAGAATGGATATATAAAGAAATGGATATATATAGATATATACGTGTAATATATATATATTATGTGTGTGTGTGTGTGTATGTATATATATATATACATGTATATATATATGTGTGTGTGTATATATATATACGCGTGTATATATATATATATATACGTATATATATGTATACACGCGTATATATATATATATATATATATATATACACACACACACACACACACACAATGATCAAAAAGAATGAACTCTTGCCATTTGCAAGGACTTGTATGGAGCTAGAGTGTATTAGGCTAAGCGAAATAAGTCAGTCAGAGAAAGACAACATATGATTTCACTAATAGTGAAATTTAAGAAACAAAACAGATGAACATAGGGAAAGGTGGAAAAAAAAAAGAGAGGGAGGCAAACCATAAGAGACTCTTAAATACAGAGAACAAAGTGAAGGTTGCTGGAGGGGAGGTAGGTGGGGGATGAGTTAAAGGGGCGATGAGTATTAAGAAGGGCATTTGTTGGGATGAGCGCTGGGTGTTATGTGTAAGTGATGATTCACTAAATTCTACTCAAACCAATACTACACTATATGTTAACTAACTAGAATTTAAATAAAAACTTAAAAACAAAACCAAACAAACAAAAACCCCTAAGAGATTGTTCAGCAGAGGAAAAAATGCAGACTTTGGATCAGAGAGAGCAAAATCTCAGCATGGACATTTGATTTGGTTAATGGTCTTTTGGCAAGTTGCTTCACTTTCCTCATTGAGAAAGAAGGGAACAGGAAAGCAAATTGGCAAATACAACGTGACATGATGCCTGGGTGAGGATAGAGGAAAGAGCATGTGGAGGAACCTTTGTCCAGACTTGAGGGTAAAGGTGGGGAGCAATCGGCCTCTGCTGCTTCATTTTTAAAATGGTTGAAATAATGGTCCCACCTGTTAACACTTGTGAGGCAAGAAGATCGCAGGCTTGGGAGCCTAACTGTCGAGGTCCAGTTTGGGCCCGCCCCACACCACCCTCCCCAACTGTGACCGCAACCAGGTTATTTAACCTTTATGCATGTGTTTAAAACATTTATAACAATATCTGGCACACGGTAAGTGCTCACTAAATTATAGTTATTTTTACCTAATATGTGCATGCATAAATGAGCTTTTAAAAGTAAAGAAGTGTTTATTAAACAGAGTGCCTGGCCCATAGTAAGTGCTCAATAAATGAAAGCGGCTGCTATAATCATCATCATTCTCAGAGGAAGGTTATCTAAGCTGAAACATGAGGAATAAATAAGAGTTAAACAAATGAAAGAGACATGTAAGTATTCCAAGTTGGAACAATATATACAAAAACCCAGATGGGAGACACAGCATGGTTTGTAGGGACACTGGCAGTTTCTAGAGCATAAAGGTAAGGAGATGAGAGTAGAGGGAATGGATTAAGGAGTGCAATACGTGCCATAAAAGCGATTCTATATACCACCCTACAGTAGGCACCCATGAACTGGCACAAGCATGTATGCGCAGGACTCTGCTCCTGGGGAGACAGTCTCTCCATCAGGAGGAACTGCAGCTCCCACTGCGATGCTGGTCTTAGCCAGCCCTTGAGGATACGGTGCTGCTGGTGTTATGCGGAAGAGATTCAGTTACATTCAGTAGTTGAGTCTTGAGAGAGCCCCGAGGAGATGAAGGAGCCCTTGATAAAAGCCAGGGGGTAGGATTCTAGAGTCAGTAAAGGCAGACTACATTTTGACAATCTACAAAGGAGAAAAAACCATGGTGTCTCTCTATCTCTAATAAAGTAATCTCTCTTTCCATGAGGTCTTATAAAAGACGTGGAATTATCTTGTGGCAAAACCAGACCAAAAAATATAACGCTTTTAGGTCATTTTTCAAACTAAAGGCAATATTAATAGTGTAATTTGAATCACTTAAAATGACAAATCTTAAGGCTTGAAACGTATTCTTATCTCTCAGATACAAGAGTTGCTGACTCAATATGATCTATTCTGATGGGAACAAGTTTGTTACAAAAGATAACATCCATATTCCTCATTTTAAAAATAACTTCATGTTTTTATATTTGATGGAGTGAGATTCTGTAATACATTGGAAAAAAACATGCATAATGTTCATTCATTGTGGCAGTATATCATAATTACTCAGCTTCCTTTTATCATTAATAATGGAAGATTGTGAATAAAAACATACTAATATCCACCAGATGTTCAGAAAAACATAAATATCTCCAAATGTCAGCACATTTTAGCAAAAAGTCAACAAAATTTTGTCTACTTCTTTTTCCTTTTTTAGTTTTCTGAACATGTTCTTTGATAACGATATTTTTAATCCTCATAAAGGATTTGCTTCTGGTTTCCTTAATATCTGCCACAAGAGACTGAATGCCTAGTTCAAATGCAGCGAACATGCATCTTGCTACCCTTTTCCCTATTACTCTATATACCAACAGGCCGGCTGATGTAATGGAGAGAGATCAGCCAGCTTTGTGGTCAAAGAGGTATCAGTTTATACATTTTCTCGGCTTCTCAGCTAGGTGACCTTGGGAAAATTGCTTAAACTTTCTGGGCCTAAATTTCTTTATCTTTACAAGGGTGATAGTAATTCTTTCATTGCAGAATCATTTCAAAGAGAAGCACTAATAAAATGCCAAGCATCCAGCCATATTCAATAAAAGGTAGCAATTATATTATTCATCTGAAGACCATTCTGATTTCTTAGGTTCCTTTGACTATCACATTTTCCCTTTTCTTCCCCATTGATACCTTAAGCCTATTAATTGACTTTTTCTAGAATTCAAGTGTTTCCCTTCAGTAATCATTTTAGAAGCTTATTCTGTTAGCCCCAGCGCCCTCATAAATATGCTGTGCAAGGATGAGGGCAGGCTTTGTTATGCTTTTCAACACCCAAGATGAAATTGTGGCGCAGACACTACCTGACAGATTGCAGGTAGCTCTTCCTGGTAGGGAAACAATTCCCCCAATGGACTCCATAAAATGGCTAGTCAAAGTTGCATAAAATAATTTATTAATTTTTTTTTCCCCTGTGATGAATTCTATCATCTTAACTTGGAAAGGAAAAATGACCTATCGTAAAAATAATACCTGGGTACCGGGTCCCCACGAATGGGGTACATCATTGGATGATGTACTTTTCCAGAAGCAAAGAGCATCCTAAGAGTGCAGAAAAAAAATGTGCTTTATAGAGTGGTACCCTGGTGTCCTGGAAGGATAATTCATTTAACATACAGGAGTTATTTATCCCCATCTGGTAGTTTACATACTGTGGTTTACCAGAGGGATTTTTCCAAAGTGACCATTTTGTACCGAGTCCCGGGAACAAATAACGAAATAGGAAAGAGGTAATAATTGAAGTCTTGGTTTTTTTTTTTAGCACAGCCTTTAAAATTTCACACGGAAAACAATCCCTGGCATAGAGGTTAAGTGTAGAAGACATCATGAGGCCCTTGACTTCTGTGTCAACGTTTAGAAGAAAGCAAATAATTGATGGGAAGTTGTCTTCTTTTTTCTTTTTATGTCCTTTTTTTTTTTTTTTTTTTTTTTTTTTTTTGTAATCTGTGAGTCCCTTTTCTTCTAGCTGGTTCATTTCTGTTACTAGTCAAGTACTGTTGGTTTTAATTTCCTTTTGGTCTCAATTTGGCCAGGTGGTCTGTGACCTGAAGTACCACAAATGTATTCAGAGGTAGTAAAGATGTGTTCTTCCATATCTTGACTCATTGCTACTCTATCAGTTTATTTTATTTTGATATAGAAACTGGCGGATACTATACAAAGTCTCCCTTCCTGGAATTCAGAGAGCAGCTTATTTATATGTAGATGTAGCTATATGACATTTTCAAATGCCATACATTTGCATATGAAGGTCTCTTTCTTCCCCTTTTAGTAAACAGTCTTTGCTATTACTTCCAAAGCAATGTTTAGAATTATATTTTCTATACAGGTCCTTCCTTAAAATGTTTTTTAAATGCCCAGTAGAGATAAAAAAATTAAACCCTCAAACTGGAATATGCTTTTTGGGGGTGACAATTTATATACATCTTTTGGCACCTTCTGTTTCTGTCGTTTTGCACTGAAAGTCTTCGAAAATGAAACAATACGAATATGGTCAAAATGTCTTAAGAAGAAAGCAAACGTGACATTAGTTTGATATGGAGCTTCCTTTAAAAATTCACGTGGTTTTGTTTCTAGAAAGATGACTGTCAGTCTGATTTATTTATTCAACAATTATTTAATGTCTACTATACGCCAGGCATTTTTGCCAGACAAGGCATTTACAGCGGGGGAAACCAGAGAAACTCCCTGCCCTCAGGAAGTTTATATTGTACCAAAAGAAGACAGAAAGCTTAAAGGTAAAAGCGCAGATACAGGTCTGTTCTCACTTAACACCGTGAAGAAAATCAAACACAATACTGCCACAAAGAATGCACAGGGTGCAGATGGGCCTCAAATAGGGCGGGCAAGGAGGCTTTCTTCTGAATGGTGCCAAGGGTCCTGCTGGGGGAAGAGGAGGGGCAAGGGCATCCCTGAGAGCACAGAAAAGCCTGGGGTAGACATGACAGTCCAGAATCACAAGTTCTGCAACAAGAAGGACATTTTTAAATGCATCTCTCAAAGTGAAATGGTTATGTGGACTTTAAAGTTTGAAGAAACATGAAGGAGGAAGGAAGAAAGAAAAAAAAAAAAAAGGAGAGAAGCTATTGAGCGTTTCCACATTTCCATTTGCTTCCAGAGCTCCCTGTTACGGGAGCAGGTCCCACTGCTCGCCAGGGTTTCATTCTTGGTCAGCTTTGCTTTTCCTTCTACCTGAGATCCCGGCACCCCCCAGACGCAGCTTCTACTTGAGGATTACGACACGATTCTTTTGATTTCTACTTCCCTCCAGATTTTTCAGCCTCATCTGCTCATTTCGATGTCGATGCCCTCAAGCAAAGCGGAGGAAAAAACAGACTAAAGATTCTCCTCTTCCCCATACTGAGCCAACTTCACATTGACTCTCCCCTTCCCTTGGCATTCATATCTGGTCATTTAGCAAAGCGGCTGATTTTATCTTCTGAATCCACACAGAGTCTGTTTCTTCTTCTCTGCTGCCATCACTATCTACAACATTCAAACTTCATTGTCATCTGTTTGGTTAGTATCGTATCCTGCTACCTCATCTTGCCTAGGGTCCTTCCTCTCTAACCTATTCACTTTGTTGCCAGTGTTTGTTTGTTTGTCCTGTTTTGTTTTATTATTTTTAAATTAAAAAAATTTTTTTTTTTTATTTTTGAGACAGAGAGAGAGAGAGCAAGTGGGATAGGGGCAGAGAGAGAAGGAGACACAGAATCTGAAGCAGGTTCCAGGCTCTGAGCTGTGAAGCACAGAGCCCGACGGGGGGCTCCTACTCACGGACCGTGAGATCATGGCCTGAGCCCATGTTGGACACTGAACCAACTGAGCCACTCAGGCACCCCTGTTTTGTTTTATTTTTTAAATAAAATATGACATCATTTAAGATACCTCAGTGTACCCCTATTGAGCAGAGGGTAAATTTCTACTTTCCTTGAAAACGAGAAAAGAGCCTCGTTTGATGCTCCAAACGATACTTCTATTTTAGTCCGTATGTTCCCCTTCCTCAGTCCATGCTTCAGCCACTCCAAACCATTCACATCCTCTAAAAATGTCTGCTCATCAAAGCCTCTTTGCCTTTACCAATGCTGTTCCCTATGTTTATAAAGATCCTTTCTCTTCTCTGTCAGGTAAACCCAATGGAAGTCCCAGCTTCTCTGTGACACCCTGACCTCTTGTATTTCTAGTCATAGTTACTTCATCAGCTTGAATCTCTGCTCTATTACACAGGCATCTCTGAGCTATATTTAGTTCTAGAAAGGACTCATTATTCCTCCTCCCCAGGCAGGTTGTGAGGAGACAACTAGTGTGTTCTATATACAATAGATGACACAAAGTAAATAAAAATAAATATGGTTTTCTATTATTTTGTTTCTACTTCAACACTCCGAATACCTTATCTCCTATTTGCTGTGAAAAAGCTATTTGAGGGGCACCTGCATGGCTCAGTTGGTTGAGCGGCTGACTTCAGCTCAGGTCATGGTCTTGCGGTCTGTGAGTTCGAGCCCAATGTCGGGCTCTGTGCTGACAGCTCAGAGCCTGGAGCCTGTTTCGGATTCTGTGTCTCCCTCTCTCTCTGCTCCTCCCCGTTCATGCTCTGTCTCTTTCTGTCTCAAAAATAAATAAACGTCAGGGTGCCTGGGTGGCTCAGTCGGTTAAGCATCTGACTTCGGCTCAGGTCATGATCTCACGGTCCGTGAGTTCGAGCCCCGCGTCGGGCTCTGTGCTGACAGCTCAGAGCCTGGAGCCTGCTTCACATTCTGTATCTCCGTCTCTCTCTGCCCCTTCCCTGCTCATGCTGTGTCTCTCTCTGTCTCAAAAATAAACATTAAAAAAATATTTTAAAAAATAAATAAACGTTAAAAAATTAAAAAAAAAGCTATTTGAATAATTATCATTTAGGATAAGAGTGCTTGTTAGAGTAACATGCCTCTCTGAACTTAAAGTTAGGGAGAGGCTTGGGTGTAGTTTGCCTCTGAATTCCTTATTTCCTAAACAAACAAGTAAATAAAAAGAAAAAAAAAACATTATCAGCATTAGTGAGGCACTGATCATAAGATGTTCACTAATTAAAATTCTGCATCCAATTCACTAATCACAGTCTCTCTAAGGCATTGCATCTTCCACATGAGCAAACTTTGTGGGTCTCAGGTTGTTTTGTTATGTGTGCCACTTTGAAGTCTTGGGAACCACCAACCTGAGGACCAGGACACTTTACTTCAAGGGTGTCACAGTTGAACTTATGCCACTTGATAGTGTCTGAAAATGGCACTCTTCTAGGCTTAGGATTTATTTTGATGAACTTGGGGCAGCGGTGTTGACTATAGCAAGAATAATCGTGAAGAGACAATGGACGAATTTGCTAATCATTTTCGGGATTTCAACAGATTTATGCAAATTCAGGGGAAAGTCACTGTTTAGCAAGGGCTGACCACTTCAGTCACTTCAGTCTTCAGTGGCTTTGTATGTCATCATTTTTATTTTATTTATTTATTTTTTAACGTTTTTATTTATTTTTGAGACAGAGAGAGACAGAGCATGAATGGGGGAGGGGCAGAGAGAGAGGGAGACACAGAATCGGAAGCAGGCTCCAGGCTCTGAGCCATCAGCCCAGAGCCCGATGCGGGGCTCAAACTCACGGACCGTGAGATCGTGACCTGAGCCGAAGTCGGACGCTCAACCGACTGAGCCACCCAGGCGCCCCGTCATCATTTTTAGGTTAATAGATGACACTACTACCTGAGGACATCGAGATCACGTATTCAAGGACTGTGATTTACATATAAGGACACCAAGGCTCAGAAGGTTATGACCACATGCAGGAGCTAACACAGGTCTCCCTGGGGACCACTGTGCAGCAATGATGAGATCCAAGGGGCATTACATCTCAATCCTGAGATTTCCCCACCTGGGGGGAAGTGCCTCTGTTATTCAAAGATACTGTAACCCATTTCACAGGAGATAATGGAAACAGGTAAAAGGGGGGAAAAGGGTAAAGAGGGTGGGGACAGAGATAATACCAGTTTTAAAAGTATGTTACGTATAAAATAAGAAGGCTAAAATGATGTAAGATCAGTGAAAAACTGGACTCACGCATTTTAGGGATTATGACTTTTATATTAAGAATAACAGATGCGGTATACCATTATATTGTTTAAGTTTCTGATGCTGAATCATATTTTCCTACTAAAATTTTAATGTAATTTTGAATTTTTCATAGAACATGGTATTTCGAGGCATGTGAATGTGGACGGTTTTCTCAGAAGAACTTTTCTTCAGCCATTTAATTTTAAAAGGTTTGTTTCATTTGTAAGGGGTGTTTTTAACCCACTGGAATCATTTTCCAAGACGGAAATATAAACGAGAGCCATTAGAAACCAGAATTCATTTACCAGAAACTAGATGCCAGTAGAACTTGAAGTAGTCACAGCGATCCCAAATATCTGCATTTACCACTAAGCGTGGGGAGGGGGACACTGAGCACAGTAATTTCTTGTTAAGAACTCTGACCTGCAGCAAGATATCACTGCCTCTTATATGTTTGACCGTTTCAAAAACATCCTATCCCTTAATGCTCTAAAAACACAATGCACATGGCCAGTAATAGACATCGGCAGATCAGGATAATATGACAAATTGGATGAACTGACAGGTAGGTGATGAATAATTTTAACATGACCCTAAAAATAGTGAAGGGATGTTTGCACATTGACACTTCTTTAAAGGCAGATGGATATGCATGACCCGTGTTTTTAGACAGGTGTCAGGAATATTGATGGTTGGTATGGGAATGATCATTTTCTTGGCACTGTTGTAGTAGACAGTTTGCATGATTAATGACGCGTCTTAGTCTTTTTTTTTTTTTTTTCCTCCTAGGGGCAGAAAGGGATACACACTTTTGTCACCCTAAGGAATGTAAGAATTCTGCCTGAAGGGGAAGGCAGGAGAGTTTTGTTCACCTAAAACTACCAATTTCTTTTTTGGGGGGTGAAGGAACGGTAGTAAAATACACAAGCGGGTCTTGGCGTCTGAGATGATAGTCCCTGGTAGGATAATTATAACGAGCTTCTTATTAACAGGGTTCCATCCCAGGGCAGAGAATCCATCCCAGGGTTCCATCCCAGGGCAGGGTTCCATCCCACGCAGATGTGAAGCATGGAGCCCAGTAAGCCTAGGCTTAGACAAAAACGAAAGCGAACTGTGGCTCTGGGATGGATCTGATCACATACGTGTTTGAACGAATATTAAGAACCACTCAAAAGAAACGGCGCAGGGCCAAGGCAGGAAGTAAGAGGTGAGATCATCTTCCTAACGTTTGCATTCACTTCAGGTTTCCAGAGACAATTTTCTGATTCAAATCAATTCAATATTGTTTCTAAATCCTGAACCTAGTGAGAAAGAGCTTTTCTTTCCCAAGAATAATACTGTTTGCTCAGGTTTTTAAAATGTCACATAGAGCAGTGACTGAACCATGCTATTTCAAGGCTCAAAATTAAATACAAAGTCTAATAATAGTTTGTAGGTATATACGGCTAAACCTTGGGTAGCCCATCTACTAAAAATATCATGGTAAGGTAATGGCAAATATAAATTAAGGAGGTAAACTACAGATTTTTTTTCTTTTTCTTTTCAAGGAATAAAGGGCAACCATGGAACTCGAGTCCCAATGAGGAGGAAAACTTGTTTATTCAAAGAAATAATTTTCTTTTTTATACTGAGACTTATTAGCTAATACATTTAGGTGATTATGAAAGCAGACAATTTATATCTTCAAAGAAATTTAAATACAGAATACAGACTTATTTATATGAGGGGAAGGGGTGAAAATTTAATCTTCATGAACACAAGGGACTAGATTGTTTCTTTATTTTCTGTTTACCCAGGAAGAGAGAGGACAAGAGTTACAACTTAAAATCCCTCCTTTGCCTTACTGGAAGTATTTATGGATTTACTGATGAAATTCTCAGTAGGTAAACTCATAACCAAAATGTGGGAATGATGGAGTGTGTCTTATCTGGAATAGGCTCTTCACATTTCTAACTCATAATTTTAATTGGTATACTGCCACAGTCAAGTTCTGTAATAGAGTTCTCTTAACAGGGCTAAATAACATTACCTTAGAATAATACAATTTTTACTCGAGTTCTGAAGCATTCTACGCATGTTGCGGAAATGAACTCTTCCATTCCTTGGGAACACATTGAGGGGAAAAAACATTGTAACAATATGAATGGCTGCTCCAAATGGCTTTGGAGCTTTTGGAAAAGGGAGTCTGAACAAGGCATAAGCCAACCAGCAGGGAACAGAACTACCTGGGGCATACATTCAAAGCTTTAGATATAGGCAAAAGAAGACTGAGTCAAACAGCCTTGTCGTTTATTTTTTTATATCACCCAATTAATATATTCATATGCAGGAATAGAAAAAATGGAAACTTAGAACCTAAAACTCTTCAGTTTGAATTTTTTAAAAATTAGATCAAATTATGCTATCCACATTAAATAATTATTTCAACCTGAAAAATAATTACAACTTTAATGACAATATGGAAAACATGTTAGAATAGGTTTGTGCCAACAATTTGTGCCAACAATAATTCCCAGTAACTGCATAGTGAGTCACATCTCACAAAGGGCTTTCATTTCTAAAACATGTGAAAAATGTAGAAGACATATCATTTTCATTTTAAAGATTCTCAGAGAAGACAGGAGACTTCCCCAGATTATGTAACATTTGTAAATTGAGCAGCTGGGTTTAGAATTTAGGTCTTTTGATAACCTGTCCAGTGTGTTTTCCACAAAATCAAAACATCTCAGTAGGGAATTAACAAGCTATATAGAGAATAACTTTCAATAAATGGATTTCAATAAATGGCTACTTGTATGTTATTTCATTTATCTATGCCAGAAAGATTTACTTCATTTTTTTCTTTCAATGATTCACTTTTGGCATGAAGCTAGTGTAGATGGAAAAAAAAAAAATTGTCCCACCTTTCAGAGATAGTCTGTTTCCAAAAAGAATATCATAAATTTTTCAAAACATTAACACAGATCTCTCAGACAATTTATTTACCAACACCTCTTTCTTAGGTACTTTTTTGTTCCAGTATAAAGGTCAACGGTACACATACTATACGAATTGGTAGTAGTATAATCTGAGACAGAAAATAGCATTGCTGTGAAAGTTATTCATTTGTTTCAATACTAAAGTAATTACTGTAGCAAAGACTTGCTCATTTATCATTCCCCTTTGTCTCTGCTATTTTTTAAGTTGTCTTTTTAAACAAATATCCTCATTGTCCTTGTTACAAAACCAATAACTTTATTTTACGACAGCCAACCGAGGCAGCAAGGTTTATTCCCTGTTCCAAGGAGGGTCTACGCCTGGGAGCTTCTAAACAGTATTGTCCGTTAGCGTCCTTCCCTGAGGAGTGTGGCACAGTCTAGTTGACCGCTAAGTTGCATTTGAGAGACCTCTTCAGCTTCCCCTTCTGTTTCACTTATGGAGGTTTTTCATGAATCCCTGAGATCTAATGTTATACATATCAAGCATTTAGTTCCGTGAACAACACAATTTTAGTCTTAAGCATTGCTGTTGGACGCTTCAATAGAATTTAGCCAGTTGATTTTAAATAGATTCTTACGAAGCAAGGTTTACAAAGATTTATACTGTAAAAGTGCCTGATAATATAAAGAAATGGTTGCTTTTGACTTCTCAAAGAATATCATTAATGATCTTTCAAACAGGTCTGCAATTTGGTCAAAATTTGTAAGGAGCAGCTAATGTGAACTAAAAGATGACACAGCTTTGAACAGAAGCAGGGCAGGGACCCAGGTTATTAAAATACTACTTCAGGATAGTGAGTAAGATAAGGAGCCCAATTATGACTGGGACTTTCTTCAATTACTTACAATAGCTAAGAATATATCTTCTTTTTTAGACAGATGAATTTTTATTATTCTGATAAGCCTTTTCAGAAACAGATCTTCTCTCTTATTTGTGAAACCTTAAAACACATTTCCGTTAATGGGACAACCATCATTTTAGAAAAAGAACACGTGTGTGTGAAGCAGTGAGATAAAAAGTTTGGACCCAGCCAATGATCCTCGTTTCTGGGATTGTATCTCCTTTTGTGGCACAGGAGAATTGAAAATGCTCAGGAAACCCAGCTCTGGATTTCATAGGTCACTTAATTTGTAGAACCAATGTCATACGTGCTTTACCATAATTTCTAACACCATAAAGCAGGATTTACAAAACTTGGCATTATCGGCATTTTGGTTAGATAATTCTTTGTTGTGGAGCCCTGTCCTGTACATCACAGGATGTTTAACAGCATCCCTGACCTCCAACCATTAGATGCAAGTAGTATCCACTCTCTTCCAGACAATCAAAAATGTCCCTAGACATTGTCATATGTCACCCTATTTGAAAACCTCGGTCATAAGGTCATGGTCAGCAACTTTCCCTCAAATTCATGATTTCTGCACTAAAGCTATGTACTTGGTTACAACATCATAAATCTCGGAAAAAAATATAATCTAATATTATTACCAAATTTTACTCATGGGAAAACTTAGGTTCTGAGAGGTTAAATACCTATTTAGGTTTCAAGTTAGCTTAGACTAGAGAAAAAAAGAAGCAAAAGTTTCTGCAGGCCTATTCCCGCCTCTTTCTTCTACAAAATGCTATTTTTTTTTTTTTTAATCTTTTTTTTTTTTTTAACGTTTATTTATTTTTGAGACAGAGAGAGACAGAGCATGAACAGGGGAGGGTCAGAGAGAGGGAGACACAGAATCTGAAACAGGCTCCAGGCTCCGAGCAGTCAGCACAGAGCCCGATGCAGGGCTCGAACTCACGAACCGCGAGATCATGACCTGAGCCGAAGTCGGCCGCTTAACCGACTGAGCCACCCAGGCGCCCCTACAAAACGCTATTTGTAAGTCATGGGCTCTGAAATTCAAATGGAATTAAGAAATAAATATGACTGCACGTATCATTGGAGAATAGTTTTGCAGAAAATTCAAAACAATAGATAACATACTTTCTAACTGATTTTGGAATAAACTAAGTTATCTTATTACAGTGGTATTATTTTCCTGATGATGATGATAATGATAATGAGGACAATGAAGATGGCAACAGTTTTCTTAGGGTAACATTATAATTAGCTCTATTTCCTAAGCATATACCGATTCATGGTCAAAGTAAACAGCTAAGAAACATGCTAAATTGCAGAATGCAGCCAGCTTGAAAGCTAGAATACAGGCCTGATAATCTACTGAGAAGACTGAGAGTTAATGGTTGCTTATCGTTGCTGATGGGATATTATGCTTCCTATTGATTGTTCGAATTGTAGAAGACAATGTGAATACTCTACTAAAACTACCACAGAGATAAGCTTGCCTGGCCTACCCGTTAAGTTCTTCCTCACGCTCCCACAGCTACATTTCATTAAAAACCAGAATCTGAGAACAGAGGTATATGTGCCAACTGTGAGGAGGGGTGAGTAGCCAGGGATGTGGGGACAGGAGTGGGATTCGCTCAGAGATTATTTCAAGCAACTGGAAACCCCCAACTTCTTGGGGTTCTTTAAATAACAGAAAAATCAAGAGGAAAAAAACCAGTGGTGCAAGATTTGTAAAATAATTGTGACTGTACGTGAACAGTCAATCTGCAGAAGTGAATTTGGATGTGTGCTGCCTGACAAAACACTAATTGCTTGTTGGTTTAAACTCTGTAGACTAATAACATGCCCTTTCTGGAATACTTAATTTCTGGAGGACAAATGGCGCTTGTTTTTCAGCTTCATTTTCTGAGTGATTTTTAAAAATTTATTAACGTTTTTTTTGTTCAACCTTTATTTCCAGTATTAAATGAAATTTTTAACGAAATAGTCTCGAGAGGGAGTTTTCTGGATAGCACACACAGCTTTGAATCTCAGAAAATGTAAGAGAAAGTGGAAAAACGGTGGGTTTTTTAATGGCCTGGTATATATTTTTTAGGCATTATTATGTAACACTATCAAACATTGGTAATGCGTTCACAACTCTTTGGAGAACTCTCCATCTCATTCTGTGTGGGATAATTAATAAATTCATTGTTCTATGAAACAAAACATTAACGTTATCACCATAAAGGGTATTTGTTAGCATAAATGCTAAGAATAAAAGTCTTAGTAAATACCAAAAAAATTAAACTTGCTTTCTAAGATTTATTCATTCTTCTTTGTTATTGGTCGGATGTCTTTGGATTACGTGTTAAAGAATGGCCATGGAAATTAATGTTGTGTAAAAACTCTTACAGGATTCACAGTGAAGGAGGACCTACCAATCCAATATGGCTAATGCTGACATTCTGTACTAATATTGTCATTTCTAGGGTTATTGAGTGAGATCCCAGAGGGATTCAAAAGTAAGGATAACAAGATTGCTCTGTACTTTACCAGAGCACCAGAATGCCTTAAAGTCATGAAATGCTTCAGGGAGAACAGGCCTCAACGTCACCCTGACTAAATGTATTATATCTAGGAAAAGAGGTAGACTGGACAAGAATTAGGAAGAAATGGCAACTCAGACAAAGGAGAATAACACAGGTCAACAGTGTCAGGTAAGCTCTGACCATGGGAGAGCATGTCCTGGCCAAAGGCACTTCCCTATCTCGATCTGAGGGTAGTGGTAGGTATCTTTAGAGTGTAGACATTTGTATCTTGCTTGTTACCTTAAATATCTGAAGAATATATCCTCTATTCAAGCTCACTAAGTGACCTCATCCTGCTGGGCTTCTCAGAGAATTCAAGTCTAAGAAGAGAACGCATTGGTCAGGGGACCCGAGTCCTGCAGGTAATGCTTTCTCATTGCAAATCAACACACAGACATTGAATCTGATTAATTTGAGTTCACTGCTGAACAACAGCTTACTCCTGGTGTGCTGAAAATTTAGATTTCTAAGTCTACAGGTCCAAGAGCTTTTATACCGAATTTAGTCAATATCCGATTCCTGCCCTGTCCTGTCCCAGTTGCCCACCCCCACTGAATCACCATGTCCACAATGTGCTGCTGGTTTTGGTTCTCCATCTTTGACTAAGCCTATCTTTTTGTCCCCAGTTTCCATCCACTTCCCAAAGCTCACCAGAAACTGTGCTCCATAATCAGCAAATTCCTCACCCCACATCTTCAGAAGTTTCACTGAAATTCTCATCTCCCTTCTTGCATCCTGAAGTACTAGGTTTCTCCTAGAATACCACACGCTTTTAGTCTTCTCACAAGATGGCCATTTTCTCTACCCTCTTTTCCTGTGTTTCAGGACTCAGAGGTGGGTGTGGGTGCTAACCTCCCTGGTCCTCATTAGTATTTTCATGTTATTGGACCACCCCACTTCCCTCAAGCCTTATCACTGATTTTCATACATTGTTATGCCTGGAGTTTGGCTCACCAGTTAGATTTCTCTTAATTACATTTGAGTTCAAACCAAAAGTCTGAGCAATTTCCAAATGAACAGCTTAAAGGGAACAAGCTATGACCCATGAAACAAGGAACAGTGTTTAGAAACACAATATTTCCGAGGGATTTTAGTTTCAAAGATATTTAAAAACATTTTTAGTTGATTATATGTGTACACAATCTCAAATCATCAAGATGTGAGAACTGAATTTTCAATGTGCTTGATAATGTGGGTTCATATATGTGAAGCATATCAGACTCATTAACAAAAGCAGCAATCAAAGTGGTCTGGATATTTTGGGGTTTTTTTTTTTAAACTGCTTGAATTCTATTTATTAGTTTTATGGAAAACAGCATGTCTTGAAATTATACAGAGCATTTGGACATATCCTCGTCTTCTTTCGGTTTCTCACGTTCTACCCATATTTATGCCACTTTTCCCAGGAATGGAAATAACAGGCTTGAGGTAAAAGGGTAAATTAAGGTGGAGAACTGTGTCACTTTCACTCGTGGTATCTAGATGTTCACATTCAACCAGCCTTTCCTCTTTGCCTCCTGTGTTAAACAAAGCAACAAAGGCTAATCAGCAAGGAAATGCAACTCTTTTCCTTGATGCTTAGCTTTTGTTGCACGCATTTATTCTGACCTTGATGCTCTGACTCTTTAAGGTGTGTGTGTATCTGTGTGTCTGCTGGTTGATGATGTACAAACACTAACTTTTCTCAGTAGAAAGAATGTTTCGCATAATGGGCATAACTTCTTATATATGACATTCCTGTTATTTCTGCTTGATACTTTCCCATCACTATGGTCACCCATTACACAGGCTTCTTTTAAAGAATGAATGTGCAGTTCTTTCATACAAACACCCTGGGATACAAACGACTAACTTTAAAGGTCAGGAAGAAAAGAAATGTAAGCGATATCACGATCTTGCAATTCTGTCAAGCCTTACGTCCTTTTACTAAATTTTTATTTGAATCTCATGGTTTTTTTTTTTGTTTTTTTTTTAATTTTTTTTTCAACGTTTTTTATTTATTTTTGGGACAGAGAGAGACAGAGCATGAACGGGGGAGGGGCAGAGAGAGAGGGAGACACAGAATCGGAAACAGGCTCCAGGCTCCGAGCCATCAGCCCAGAGCCTGACGCGGGGCTCGAACTCACGGACCGCGAGATCGTGACCTGGCTGAAGTCGGACGCTTAACCGACTGCGCCACCCAGGTGCCCCTTGAACCTCATGTTTTAATAATCGGGTGATCATATTATTTTAAAGCGATCAAACTATATTGTACATAGAATTGTGCCTGGAGGCAAACTGAAAAGTTAGCCATGTGAAAATTTAGACATATCAACGTGCTGGAGACTTACAAATAGTAGGTGCTCAATAAATACTTCTTTACAGATGAATTAAAAAGTCTGCCAAAATCTCTTGCGACAAATTATTGTACGACTTGAGTAGGAAAAAAAGAAACCCCTTGTAATTGTAGGAGTCCAGAAATGAAAGTATTTGTACAAAAACTCTGAATATATATCATATGGCTGGACCACAGCCCATACAGTGTGTTATACTGTCCATTAATAAATTTTCAATTGTCAGACAAGAAGGAAAATAATAACAAATAGCTGGCTTGGCTAGTTTCTTGCTAATATGTTAGATAATGTCTTTTTAATTTCAAACTTTAATTTTCGTTTAGTTTATTTTTTGAGAGAGAGAGCAAGTAGGGGAGAGGCAAAGAGAGGGAGAGAGAGAATCCCAAGCAGGCCCCACACTGTTTGCACAAAGCCCGCTGTGGGGCTTGAACTCACACACTGAGCCGACATCAAGAGTCCCAGTGGGATGCTTAACTGACTGAGCCACTCAGGTGCCCCTTATATTCAAACTTTACCCCTAAGGAAGGAGGCTTATTATCTCCATCGAACAGATGAGGAAACTGAGGCTCAGAAAGGTCAATTAATTGGCTCCAGGTTAAATAATCAAAAGCATGGCCAGTGTTTAAACTCGGCCCTGATTTTTAGTGGCCTTAACCACTAATCTGCCTGCCACACCTTTATGGAAGAGAAAGGTACATGAGTAACACCTCAAAGTGAACAATTTGTTTCAGAAAGGAGCATTTCAAATCGGAAAAAGAGCACATAAATGATGCAGGATGCATTTATGAACTGGGGCATAAACACAAAGTTTTCCAGAGTCTACCAGGGCCCAAGGCAACTCTTCAGTAGGAAACGTTCATCTGTATTGCAAATACCATTTCTGTGTTTATCTATAACCATGAACATAACATAATATTACAGATGACTGGCTACATGATTTTATGGAGAAAACAATGAAAGCACAGAAGTTCAAGAGAGCAGGAAAAATTGTGAGCTAGAGTTCATAGAAAGCTTTATGAATTTTGCAGCAGTCTAATGTAAATCCCAGAGGGGAAAATACTTGAATTGAGATACTTTCCCTCAGAAATCTTGAGAAAATCTTGACATCTTAATTCATTTCCTGAGCTTAAATATTCTAGGCTAGTCTGGTGGCACTGTAATAGCCTGGGCAAACGTTTTTATTTATTTCACTGTTGATACCAATATTTGTGCTACACGCTGCTGCCTGCATTTGCTGCTATTTATTTATTTCCTACAGATCAAATTATTGGCCTAGACATAACATGCTTTCCGGTGAAGTGCTCTTTGTGTTCATGAGCAAACGGAAAAAGCTTCCATTTTAAATGCAGATTTTTTTCCACATGACTGAATTAATTCATGTTATAAATATGATATGTAACCACTTGATATTCATGTCGATATACATATAGTGGAAGAGGAATCGAGGCAAATAGTAGATTAATCAAGCAAGTGCTGTATTCGCATGGGTGGCTGGTCAATGTGTCAAAATACTGTGTCCAGTTCTGGGTCAACCACTTAGGTTTTCTGAGCCACAATTTTATTTCCCCTAGTATTTGTAACTGTGTTTTATTGAATTGACATGAGAGCGAATAAGGTAATGGGAATGGATCTCTGTAAACCTAGAAAGTATCACACACACTTTTTCTATTAATGTAGGATTACTTGGTAGCAAAAACTGTTCTCTTTGGTTTCTCTTGTCTATGTGAGGAAATAGAAAACAGAAGAGTAAAATTTAAAAATCAAAGAAGACAGAGCTTGTAGGATGTTTATGAGACAGAGACAGATTCGAAGAGAGGAGGAACTCTTTGTAGCATTTCACAACAATGTAGGTATCATGGTGAAACATTTTTGAGTCTGGAACTCTCAAGGAGTTAACCTCTAAGGTGCAGAGGAGGGTCCCAAAGTCTAAGAATGTTAAGTAGTGACACGTCTCCTCTGGTCCCATACCATTCACACTTTGCTGGATTCTGGAATTAGCGATGATGGTTTGAACCTTAGCTCTATCGCATACCCTTTTTAGTTAATCTCCCTGAACCTCCATTCCTCACCTGTCAAATGCATATAATATCTCCCTCACATTTCTGTCATCGAGACTGAAGGAGACAATATACGTGAAAAGCCTTTGTAAATTGCCAAGGCTTCTACAGAGAACAAGTTATGACAATTCACTTAGACTAGATACCCTTTCAAGATGTCAGTTTCCTCTCAGGGTGAACAAATGAGTCAATGGAATAATAGTAGGATGTATGGAATTTGGTTAAATGTATACTTCTGGCTTCTTCCTTTCATCTTTTAGACCTGAGCTTAGTATCTAAATTAGACCCAAACTTCATATCTAAAGCATTGCTTAAAGATAAGGGAGAGGTTTCTAAAGAGAAACTTGCCTAAAAAGAATTAATCTTCTCTAAATGTTACAAGAAACGGTGAAAGGCCACAGTGTAATGCACGATAAGAAGACAAATAGACTCCATGCATACCTGTACCTAAACTCAGAGCTGGGAAGACCCTGGCTTCCTCCCAAGACTGGAGATGACTCAGGGTTAACTTTTTTCATTAACTGCTAATACAAGCAGGGGAAATTTCTTTTCCCCATATACACATTATAATTTACCATATTCTTTATCTTTACTTGGGCCTTCTGACTCTTCTGTTAATCCAGTTCCCGTCAAATCTGTAGACACACAAGGAAGATAAGCCGAACACATTCTCTCAACAGCCATTTCCCTTAGTATTCTGGGATTTATTTTTTTTCCAATTTGGAAATATACATAAACATAACTGATTTTTTAATCTGCCCCAGAGAGACTATCATTGAGTTACACGTATTCTAATTCTGTGGTCTAGAATTTATAGGAAATTATTACCAAAAAAAAAAATCTCCCCAGCCATATGAAAAGCCTACAGGCAAATTTCATAAAAATCATTGTTAAAGATATCATCCATTCTATGTTTTCCAGTGATGGCTCGTAAGATCTATGCCAAATATTCTTTTAGAACTTAGCATTAGAGAAATTAGTTGTTTGGTTCCTGACCTGATTATTTATTTATTTTTTATCAGACACTGAAAGCCTAGGCTGCATTTTAGCAGAGACTTAGAATGATGTGTTCACCCTTGTAAAGCCCCGTGGAATGCAGAGAGCAGGGCCTCTAAATATTTGCTGAATGAACGAATTCATCACATTTCCTCTTTATACACTGGCTGCAAGGAAGCTTAGGGCTAAATGCAGTAACTGTAATAGTCCATGTTGCTGATATATTTATTTTCCTCTACAGTTATGCTTTGTGTTTTCACTTTCTCTTTTAACGATCTCATTGAATATGCTTTAATTGTAAGCCACCACAGATTATTTTGGAAACTGGTACAAAATGTCATGAAACAAAATTCATTTTATTTTCTAGATGGTAAAAGACAAAACAGTTTAAATTCATGGTTTGCTTTGCTTTTTGCGCATCTTTATGTATATGTGTATATTTTACAAACATAAAACCAAGTAAATTTTCCCTGGAAGATCATGTAGCTAGTTCTTCTGAGGCATGATCAGACTTTCAGATAGAAAAGCAATATAATCAGAAAATATATATGCCAGATGAAGAAAAACACAATAGTTGGGCTTCCTTTTTTTTGTCAAGACACGAGGGAAATTTTTTTAAAAAGAAAATGTTGCAGATTTCAAGAGGTGTAAAACATTTGCTATTTATAAAATATGCTATTTACAAAAACTTCCAGAAAGAAAGTTTAATATTAACATTTTCAAACAATGGAAACCCTCAAAAGCTCCAGCTCTGTGGAGCTTTTTGTTCTCGGAGACTTTCTGCAAGTAAATAGAAAGACCTAAATCGAAGCCCGAGTCTTAGACTGATGAAGAAGAATAACACTAAGTGGCCCATTTAGTTTATCAGACAGGAGTCTTGTCACTCTGCCTTGAAACACAGAGCCAAAGCTCTTGATTCAGGACTCACTAACGTCTTGAGTCTCATTAAAAGAGAGAGGGCAGAAGAGAGACCCAAGTTAGGTACAACCAGAAAGCAGTGGTGGCTGGGATGATCTGGCAAATTCTTTGTTTTCCTCATCTCTATTTCAGGTATACGCCTGTGAGGTCTCAGAATTCACAGCTCTGCACAAGTCCAGTCACACTGTAGTCTACCTCTGCTTAGTGTTGTTGGAGGCATGGCTCTCTTAGTTTGCATTTATTTGTTTGCAAATCGGCTCTTGCTGGTCCTTACTGCAGTCTCTTTCTTTTAAATGATATTAAATATGAGACACAAGATATTTATTTTTAGGTTTAGGCTCTCTTTAAATTATATTTTCATTTTTTTAATCAGAAATGTGTGTTCTTGTATTTAAGGTAGGCTCAAAGGGGAAACTACGGTGTGTTGCTAAAGGTTTTTCACATATAGTATTGAGGACATGTAAGAAGAAAATGAGAGTGTGTTAAGACTGGTATTTCCCTTCAGTGGGAGCATCCATGGATGTTTGTCTAACAGGGGAAGTGACTGTGACATTGAATGAGCTTGTGAACACACAGCAAACTTCTAGGAATGTGAGTCACACAGTGCCCATCTTCCCTCCTTGGGGAGTTTTGAAAATATGAAACAGAAATTAAGAGGACAATGACATACTGAGTCTCTGTTTGGTTCCTTTTATTTTCCCAATGTTTTATCCCCAAATTTATAAAAATGCAAATACTGTTGGGAACCTGGAAATGTTGAGGGACATGGCTATTATTTAAATAATGTCTAACGAGGGGTATACATCGTATTTTAATAAGATTGCCAATGAAAATAAAGACATCTAAATTAAATTCCATGGGAGTTTTAAAGTATGCAATCAATGGTTAATTAGAAACTGCAAGCTTCAACTGACATTATCTTTGTTCCTGTCTTAAATGTGGATTTCAACAAACATGTATTTTTAAACATTACTTTTATCTTAAAAATTTTTCGTCGGAAATTATTAAATAAATCTCGTGTCAAACTAGAAGACCTTGGACAACGTGGAGGGTCTGAATAGTTTCCATTTGCCTGGATTTAAAAACACATTCTCTTTCCTTCTCATGTTCAATAAAGTGATAAGATAGGAAATAATGCCAACTGAAAGCATTGACATTGAAGGTCAGAAATTATTTGTTTGAAGCCAAATTCAAATATGAATTTTTTTGGAACAATATTTCAACTCCCAAACTCTTTGAAAATGGGCAAACTGTAAATATGTAATATGAATGACAATGAGAGAGCGGTAAACTCCATTATGATATTTAATGTACAATTTCGGAAACTCACATATATATGCATATTGATGCTAATCAACTTGAAAAGTTCTTTGTTTCAGGGAGAGGCTTGATTTTCCTATGAGTTCAATGATGGATGGTTCAATAGAGAACATTTTCATAATATTAACTTTTTGAAGATTTTTTTTCCCAAGCGAATTAGTTTGCAAAACAGGTATAAAGGTATTTTAAGCACAGTTAGTTACTCTTTATGTGAAAGTGAAATCTTTATGAAATCTTCAAATACTTTAGGCTACAGTAAAATTAAATATGCCAGGTAGCAGCTTATAATACCTTCAAGATATAGCTATTGTTTAGAATAAAATATAGAATTTAAATTTGATTTCATTTAATATTTAAAATGTATATTATTAGCTTCAGACCTCGATTTTTCATAATCTTCTATTACTTTTAATATTTTCCGGTGGATCAGCATATTTCAAAGTGCATTCTTGGGAACATGAGTGCTGTAAAAGCGCCCCCAAAACATGTGTTATTTATCAAATAAGTTTGATAAAAGCTATATATTATAAGGGATTATTCATAATCATTTTAGGTGTGATAATAATGAGATTTTATTTAAAAAGTGTTGATCTTTTAGGGTTGCAGGCTAAAGTATTTATGAATAAAATGATGTAATTTCTGGGATTTCTTTCCACATATTTTGAAAATGCTGAAACGAGATGGAGTTTGGGATGGGACCAGATTACTACATTTGAGTGATGAATACATATCGGTTCATTATACTATCCAGCCTACATTTGTGTGCATTGTGTATGTATTGGAACAAAAATTAAATAAATTAACTAATTAATAAAAGATTCATATCTCTTAAAAATTTTACAGTGCACATAAAGAGCTCTGAGGTGCTCTGGGTAAGAAAGTCATTTGTTTACCTAGGCTCTTCCCAAACTTATTGACCACAGACAACTTTTTTTTAAGGCATACCTGCTAATATCTTAGCTGGACATTTGGGAACACCTATACAATAGCAGAACTAATGTTTTTCCATGTATTATTGTTCATGATGATTCTGGGCTTCTAGCACATAAAAGGTTTTACATGTTGAAAATCATTAAAATAAAAATGAAAAATTAAAAAAAAATTATTTTGTTACTTCCAAATCCAAATCCAGTATGAGGTATCCATAGTACAATATCTGATTACCTTTCTTCAGTTTCATTGAGATTAATTTTGTATATGAATATAACTTCATAAATACTGTTAAAGAAAATGCAATAACTGAAAAAAATGAATGATAATACAGATAGAAGCACTTTCGATTGACTAAATTGAGTCACTACTGTTTGATAGTTAAATGAAAAACTCTTTAAAAAATAAAAAAAAAAAACCTCTACATATCGTTATCATCATCAATAATTTATTTTTATATTTCAATCCAAAATTTTATAAAATTTTATGATCTGCTATTTGCGTGCCCGTCAACTATCTCTCACTCTAGAAACATTACATTAGATAGAAATAGTTCTCAAAATAGCATTCTATAATTGCTAATAAAATGTATGTTTTTATATAAATGCTTGATAATTCTGCAGACGTCAGAAGCTACATTGTAGTTTTAAAGAACTTTATTATTTTGAAAATAGTTTACACCTACCTTTTTAACTTTGCATGAAAGAGAGATCAGCTGTATTATTATCTATAGCTGTCCTTTCTAGTGTTTTTAGAGACTAGCAAAGCTTTTTCTTGTTGACTTTAATGAAAATTCAAGCAAGAACGTTTGCATTCATCACGATATGCTGCCAAAAACTGCATTAATTTCCATTGACACCCATTAATTTGATAAATGTTTTGTCATTTGTACCGTTTGCACTGTCAAAACAAGTTAGTTATATCTTGCTGACATTTTGACAATTGCTTTAACTCTGGCAAAAAAAAAGTATTTTATTTGCTTCAACAAAAATTCACTATTGCCTATTGAAGGTTTGAACTAAGCGAGAGAAGATCAGCACATGTCAGAAGTCTTGGAAGATTCAACTAAGGTTCAACGGTAAAAATTATTCTTTCAGAACTCTCTTAAAGAAACGCTCATATTCTGTAGTAGAAAACATTATAAGTACCTGCATAATCTGTTCTTGCATAATGCCCATCTTCAGATTTAGTAGTTGTAGTTGTGTTATCTGCGTTAAAAAAAAAAATTAACAATTAAAAGATTGATCAAATGCGTCCTAAACATCTAATGTCAAATTTACATTACTCCTCTGATAGTACCTTCATGACAATTAAGGAAATTTTACCACTATAGTTCTAAGCAACCTGTACACAAAGACAGATTTATGTCAATTTGCTTGAGAGCGAATAGTAGAATGATATCAGCTTTCTGAAGTTTGGGGCAGAGTAGGTTCACAATTACAACTGAGATAAGGTGGATGAAAGAATAACAAGTCAAAAAGCCAGGAAACGTTTGTTTCTGAATAAGAAACAAAACAGAACTTTCTAGTACATTGTGCTTTAAAAAAATGTACTTGAAACACTTCTATTGAAATCAACACATAAAAATGGTGCCATTTGTTTTTAAGTTCAAGGCTTGCTAATAAATCCTCAGCTTCTTTGCTAAAAATGACTTTGGCCCTTTTTTCCCTCTGCAACGAGACTGTCTGCTAAATACAGGCTTCTGTGTTTACGGCATTATGAAGACACAGTCCCATTATATAGAAAAAAGATACGGACTGTTGCTGACAGACCCTGAGACTCCTATAATCACCAAAATGCTACAGTAGACTCTGCTATCCATTATAAATCAGAACTGTTTTTCGGAAATGAAATAGCTTGCCTAATAAGGAGTTATCTTCACTCTGCACTTCTACACGAAGACTAAAAACATGCTTTGAAATGAATTTTGGTACGAACATTACCTTGACATCGACCCAACGACATGACTTCAATTTTCTCCTGTTTCTGACATGATGCTTCTTTGATTTGACATGCATTATCATAAGATTTCCCATCAGAAGCACAGAGGGGATTGAAGTTGGTTTGAGAGCAGTCGATGTTGCACACACACCTGTAGGAGAAGAGAAATAAAAATGGGTGAAGGGGCTTAATTGTATGCTGATGGATAGTAACTAGGCTTAGGATGGTGATCGTTTTGAAGTGCATACAAATATCGAATTATAATGTTGCACACCGGAACCTTATACAATGTTATACACCAATTTACCTCAATCAAAAACCTGTAACATCAATAGTGTTAAGTGCTGGGTTGGCAACATACAAGTTGGCAAAAGTGAATTGTATCCTTCCAGGGAAGTTCCTTCACTTTTCGATCTGAGATGAAAAGCACAGGACTAATTGAAAATAATTCAAAAGATTGAGAAATGGATAAAAAATAATAATAAAAAGGGAATATAATCATCAGTAAATCTTGGCCGCTGGAACTTTTAAAACAGGTACGTAAACTTCCATCCTGATGCCTGTAGGATTTGAATAGGTTGAGGTAGCCATGAAAGTCTGCTTTACAATTTCCTCAAATGAGATCTTACCATGTGACTTCTATTCTCAGGATATTTGAATGGTGAGAGCGTGAAGAAAATGATTCAAAGGACATGTACACGAAAGTAAGCAAGGAGATTATTTGGAATGCAGTCAGGAGTTATATTTTTTCAGCATACATAAGGATGCACATGATGAGAACTAAAACAGGACTCTTTGATGGTCCTTAACGTTTCGGGAGGGAGCAGAAAACCCTTTGAGAATCAAATGAAAGGTACTGCTCTCTCCTCAGAAATATTCATACTCACATAAAACAATGTTTTGCATGAAATTTCAGAGTTTTTGTGGGCTCCTTGATGCCTACTCCATGGACTCCTTTCCCAGATATATACTTTTTCTAATTCTTGTAAGTAATAAGTAGAAGTTTGATTAGCACTCATGATTTTAATATTTTTCTACAATATGCCTTAAAATGGTGAATTAGTGAGAATTAGATTGCCTGAATTAGCAGAATTACACATTTTGTTATTTTTTTTAAAGTTTATTTATTTACTTTTGAGAGACAGAGAGAAAGCACGTGTGTGTGAGCACGGGAAGGACAGAGAGGGAGGGAGAGAGACAGTCCCAAGCAGGGTCCATGCTATCAATGCAGTGTCCCAATAGCAGCTTGATCCCAAGAATCATGAGATCATGACCTGAGCCGAAATCAAGAGTTGGACGCTCAACCAGCTGAGCCACCCAGGCACCCCAGTATTGGACGTTTTATTTATTTATTTATTTATTTATTTATTTGAGCAAACTTCATATGACTTTTCCTATGTTCTTATATTATAATTCTCCGTATTTTACAATCTACTTTGTTACTCAGACTATGTTTTACATGTGTGTAAATATGTCATTGCTTTAGAATATAAACTCGTATTTTATTTTTTTTAAATTTTTTTTTTAACGTTTTATTTATTTTTGAGACAGAGAGAGACAGAACATGAACGGGGGAGGGGCAGAGAGAGAGGGAGACACAGAATTGGAAGCAGGCTCCAGGCTCTGAGCCATCAGCCCAGAGCCTGACGTGGGGCTCAAACTCACGGACCGTGAGATCGTGACCTGAGCTGAAGTTGGCCGCTTAACCGACTGAGCCACCCAGGCGCCCCTAAACTCGTATTTTAAATTCCTATTAATATTTACATCATTTTTCTAAATAGGTTATATGCTTCTTGAAGTGGTGAAGCACACATTTTACTTCTATATATCTTACTTAGAGCTGGGCATATAATGATAACAATAATAATCAGCTTACTACATGCTGGGTTCTTAACATGCATTGCTTTATTTAATCTTTGCAACAGCTATGTTATAGATCAATGATGGAGCAATTATAAGGTCAGAGAGCTAGTAAATTGTGGAACAAGGACCACCCACGGATGTGTTGAAGTAAAATATAGCCCCTTTCCTCTCACCATTGGCTGTATGTTAGACTTTCCCAGAAAACTTGTATATATACGAATTATCAGCAGGTTTCTGGGCCCCAGTAACTCTGGGGGTAGAGAGTACGATTCTGCCTTCTTAGGCAGTCCGCCTGGCACTGGATCTACTTCCTGGGAATCACTGCTTGATCCATGTGTTGATTAAGTGAGAGAGGGTTTGTCTACACACCAGGGCTGCTCAGAGTGTAGTACTTAGACCATCTGTATCAGAACTACCTAGATCTCTGTTAAAAGTGCCGGCAGAAATTGTGCTAATGCACTTAACTTTTTTTTTCTTTTTCTTCTTTCTTTCTTTCTTTCTTTCTTTCTTTCTTTCTTTCTTTCTTTTTTTGTAAGAGAATTGCTTTAGGAACACTTGGTTATTTTTACTTTCACCTGTTTAGGAACAAATAGCTAGGACAGATGGTAACCATCTCCAAATGCTTAAGTCACTGAGGAGTGGAGTTCCTACCTCGGCTGTGATGTTGCTGCTGAGATCACAACATGGGGACCTGGGCTGATTCTTGGCATCTGAAAAATCTGAGATTGGGAGCTGCCTACATGTTCAAAGAACTTTTGGTCCTTTTCACAGTGGATTTGGGAAAGTAATTTTGTAGATCACCCTTGGTCTCCTTAACCGTTTGTGGTAAATAAAGAGGGGAGGATACTGACGTTTATTTTTTAAAAGTTGGTTCCATTTACCTTCAAACCAGTTTACTGTTGTTGTGTTAGATTCTGGGGATTATCTCCTTGAAAGACACCAAAATAATTATCTGTTACTGGCAGCATAACAGAGAGAAATCATGTTTTGTCATCTATCTAAAGAGCAAATTATATAACAAGGGCTTTGCAGGTATCTTCAAGTTATTTTTTGTGTCTGAGTTTATTAAACTTAGTTAGAAAACAATGCAGGATTCCAGGACGATAGTCTGAAACTCTATTGGTAGTAGTTAAATTACCCTTGTGTTCCCTACCCCACCCAATACACTCATCATTCAATAACTGCAAGTTAATAGATAAATAAATGAAATGAATACAGTGACATGACTCTATATTCTTATAGAATTAATACAAATTGTCATTACTATATTGCCATAAACACAGACATAGGGTAGCAAAATAATTTCTTGACAGATATTAAATGTTCTGAGATCAAATAATGACAAAAATAATACTATCTTACTTAATGATAGTCCCTGTCCCATGGGGCATCTGAGTGGCTCAGACTGTTAAGGGTCCGACTTCCGCTCAGGTCATGATCTTGTGGTCAGTGAGTTTGAGCCCTGCATCGGGCTCTGTGCTGACAGCTCAGAGCCTGGAGCCTGCTTCAGATTCTGTGTCTCCCTCTCTCTCTGCCCCTCCCCTGCTCATGCTCTGTCTGTCTCTCTCTATCTCAAAAAATAAATAAACATTAAAAAAAATGATAGGGCCTGTCCCAGTGCTATATGCTTTATTTTTATTTTATTTATTTATTTTTATTTGTGAGAGAGAGCAAGCATGAGTGGGGAGAGAAGCAGAGGGAGGGAGGGGGAGAGAGAGAGAGAGAGAGAGAGAGAGAGAGATTCTTAAGCAGGTTATCCATGCTCAGCATGAGCCCATGACCCTGGGATCATGCCCTGAGCCAAAATCAAGAGTTAGATGCTCAAACGACTGAGCCCCCCCAGGCGCCCCAGTGCTATGTGCTTTATATGCAGCTACCTCTTTCATCTGTCTGTCTCTATGAGGTAGTTACTATTATCTCCATCTTACAGATGAGACAATTGAAGCTTGGAGACGTCACATGGCTTGTACAGGGAAGAACCTAGTTTCCAGTATCGACAGTTTGATATCAGAACCTGTACTGTTCTACGTATTGTTCAGTACAATGAAAAACAAAGCAGATCCAAATTCCTACTATTTACTCTTTAACAGAATACCTTGGATGTACAGGATGTGAACAAAATAAGATTAGGTCTGCTCTTAGAATATTTATCATGATTTTATGAATTTAAATAACAGTGACTTTTAGTATCTGACTTCCCAAACAAGTGATCCAGACTTTTTAGTATCGTAAGGATGTATCAGTAAACATTCATTTGAAGATACTCTGAACTATTATCTGGTTATAACAACAAGTAACAAGTTGATATGCACTGAATCAGTCTGGCTACAGAAGGCATCAATTGTTTAGACTATTGTACCCTTGGCAAAATTCTATCTAAAGGTGTTTCTACTTTTTATAAAAATACACACGTAGACAGACACACACACACATCTACACAAACATCCACTCTAAATGACACTACTGAAATTGTACATTTTAGAACCACATCTTCTCCAAGGCACTGCTTCAAAACTTTTAAGAGCTTGGAGTTTTTGGAAGTTCAGATTCACAGGGTAGAAAGATTTTGTGTGTTGTTATGAATAAATGAATTTGTGTATGTGTATGGAGAGTGAACTCTGGTGGCATTTACTGCATTGTTGATGTCCCAATTTATTAGTTTATACCTTCACTTTCTACAACTTTCTTAAGGGCAATGTGTATTTTTTACCTTCAGATTTCTGGAACCTGGTGGAGGGCATCATAGCAAGGTCATCGGTAACGACTGTTGAATGACTTACTGAGAGAATGGCAGGATGGACTTGGATGAAGTTAAAGAGAACAGTCATGGGGCGCCTGGGTGGCTCAGTCGGTTAAGCGTCCGACTTCAGCTCAGGTCGTGATCTCACGGTCTGTGGGTTTGAGCCCCGCGTCGGGCTCTGTGCTGACTGCTCGGAGCCTGGAGCCTGTTTCAGATTCTGTGTCTCCCTCTCTCTGACCCTCCCCCGTTCGTGCTCTGTCTCTCTCTGTCTCAAAAATAAATAAAGGTTAAAAAAAATTAAAAAAAAAAAGAGAACAGTCATTATGGAGACATTAACATGTAGGAGAAAGAACCAGTGATAGGTTCATATAAACTCTCACCCAACTCTGGGCTATCTGGCCTTTGAAAAAGATTACCTACCTCCTTCCTTTAATTCGTGCCCCACAAAGGAGACAGAGCACTAGCCCTTAGGGGCCTTAAAGGCACCAAAGTGCAGTTGAGAAAAGGACGCGTTTCACCAGGCAGGTTACTACTTATATTTTACGGCATTTGGGTGCAAATTTTTCAGAACCAGGATAATTTAACCATGGTGGTGACTTGTCAGTTTATTGCTGTTTCAAACCATTGAAAAATATAAGGCTCTAATAAACGGGTGACAGAGTTATCATACAGAGTAATGGTGAGATTGCAGGCCACTCTGTGCAGTGGCAGCTTATGTAAATTAATCCAGGGTTTTTCTTTCTACGGAAATGTAAGGCAGATATTTTTAAAAACAGAAACTCTCCTTTCTTCACTGCTTTTGGCAAATAATTGCATTATTATTCATTCTGAGAGGAGTAACTAGTTAATTACAGCGTGTCACAAGTATTTTATGTGAGCCAAGGATTTATAAGGCTGAGGACTGTATGGATGCCTTTAAGTTTTTTTTTTTTTTTTTTGTATTTTCTTTCCTTTTTTTCTTTTTTCCAACCTATCTCAGTCTTGTGACATTTTGACACTGCGATTACATAGATCTCTTTTCTTCTAGGTTGCAAAGAAAAAGCATCAGCCCTACTTGAAAATAATAATTTTAAGGGTCTCTATGTGGAAATACCACCCTCTGAAATCCTTCAAAGAAAATTAACCTTGACTGAAAACCCTAGCTCTCCAAATGGTAAGAAAGAAGAGAAACATCCAATAATTTTAAAAGGCGTCTGGAAGGAGTGAAGAACCGAAACTATAGGAAGTAAAAAGTGGTGTCTATGGTGACTCACATGCATTTATAATTATCTCATGAATATCTGGGGGGGGCTCAAGCCCCCAACATTAATTTAGTTCCTTGTCTCTCTCGAAATGGCTCTTCCAGGGTGTTCTGCAATGAGTTAAATAAACCCTTCCCTTATGTTTCGAAATGCCTCACTGTTGGCCAGAGCGTGAGGCTCCAAAACCTGCCAGGTAGCAAATCCCTTATTCATGGGTCTGCTTGGGGACTGCCCTCTAGTATCACTAGATCTGGGTTCATCTATTAAACATGCCCGTCACTTGTTCCTCTCCCCGGGTCCTTGACTCGTCCATTCCAAATTTTGTCCATACAACATCCCTAATCAGTTTTAAAGTACCCAATTGTACTGCAGTGAGGATGGCTTTCTGGGTTGTTCTGAACCTTGACTGGTTTCTTTCCCTTGTGCCTGTCTGGCTCTGGGGCTATTATGCAGACCCTTCCTGGCCTGGCCAGAAAATGAGGTCAGAGCCACTGTCCATGCTCTCCGGTCAGAACTGTAATGGATGAGTTGCATTATATTAATGATAGTGAAAACAGTGTGTACTTTTCATTCAAGACTCTTGTGATACTTTAAGCCCATTTACTCATTAACTGTCATGTCACTCCTCGATTATAATTATTTTATCTGTAAAGAAACTACAATTCAGGAAGGACTGGGTTGTGAGGGAAAAAATGAAATAAGAGATATGAAAATGCGCTGGAAACAAAAACCCTCTATACAGGGCGTGGAAAAGCACTGACTGCAAGGTAGTGTTGTAAGTCTACTATATTGTCACTCAGGCGATACACGTGAGCTTGGGCCGATAATTTTTGTTTCGTTGCTGTCGTCTGTTTCGTTTGTTTTTATTTTCAAATTTGAGAAGGGCAGTCTTTCTAGTTTGGAAATCCAGGAGGAAGGAATAAGGCCCTTCTCCAGACAAATTACCAAGGACCACAGTCAGGTTTTTCAAGGGGGACCAGGGTTATCTTATTTATGGAAAAGCTTAGTTACCATTGATATATACCTCTTTATAAGGAGGTAAACTATAGGAGTTGGTCTATTAGATGGAAGGTCTTGGGAATACTGAGAAAAAGCCTGGGGCAACAAATAGTCAACGGGTATCTGAATGAAGAAAACCTGAGCTGAGAGACCCTTCCTTGGGGTGGTGTCAGAACTTTCAAAAACAGAATCACATATTGAGCAGATGGCACAATTTCTGGATAAAAGACTGATGGCCATGTATTTAAATAATATCAAATACAATAAAGGTAGATGGGGAACGTGACTAGAACCTGGAGTTTCGTATCAGATAGACTTGTGTTTCACTGAGGCTTGATCATGTGCTAGCTGTATGGCATTGAACTAGTTACTTCACCTCCCCGAGCTTGTGACAATGGAGAGACTGATTCAGGATCGTGGGGATTAAATGGAATATGCATGTGCATTGCTTAATAAAGTTTCTGAGAAGTTGTAGTTACCCAGTAAATATTGGTCCTCATTAACTTTTGGCTTAGTGGTTTCTTTCTACTCTTGGATGCAAAGAAAAATCTTCTGTGGAATATTTCAACCTTGGGCTCCCACCCAGAGATTTACACTTAGGAGACCTGATGTGAGGCTGCAGTAACCGAGGGGTTGTCAAAAACTCTGCAGGCGATTCCGATGTGCAGATGTGGTGAGCTGCACTTACAGAAAATACTCTTTCTCACCCTCTAAGACTAAGAGATTTTCTAATTTGGCATCTGTATGATTCACGTGAGAAATTCTGATGCACTGGGTCTGGGGAAGGACTCCGAAAATCCCTTCGCGCTTTCTAGAGCAGATAGCTGGCGTCGCCTATTGAGCAACCTCAACTATTTTGGCTTCGGTCCCACCCTTGTCTCTCTTCCCTTTATTCCATTAGAAGGAATTTAATATTCTTGTTTCATGTAAATGATTCAAGGACAGGCACTAAAAGGCTTTTCTCCACGCCATACAAGGGAAACGTTTGTGGTGTCAGGTGACAGGGACAGGTGATTAAATGCACTGACACAAAAACATCATTGGTGGCGCAGTCAGCAGAAGTGATGTGCCGAGCAAAACCATGAGAGAGCAATGGGAGAGGATGTGAAACCATGGAGGGCCTCCGTGTGCCAGGCACTTAGCTCCAACTTCCACCATGCTCCCAGCTTTAATGTTCCCAAGACTGGGAGGAAAACGTGGAAACCGAACTATCTCCAAAGGCGAGTCAGATTTAACAGAACTGTGATAGAGCAAATGTGATAGGGAAACGTGCAGGGGCAGACCCTACCAGAGAGCTGGGCAGCTGTAAACAGATCAGTCTGATTGGAATGAACTCTTCTCATCCCAAGTAGCAGGATACAAGACTCTAGACAGATTGTGAAGGGGCCCAATTCCATCTAAGGGGTGGCCTTTATCTTCTACTGAAAGCTTTCTGAGCACAGGGTGATGAGAAGGTCACCATGATGGAAGGGGTCTTTTAGGAAGATTACACTTGCAGGGGAGTGCAGGCAGGGGGACTAATCACCAGGCTATTGCTGTAAACTGGGGGGCTAGCAAGGAAAACCTAGGGCAGGGGTGTTGGCTGCAATGAAGAAAAGGAAGAACCAATGCGGCTTAGTGGCTCCATACTTGAGGCATATTACAGTGAGGTTCTAAGGCACAAATGTCACCAATATGCCCTTCCTGCTCTACCCTTTCCTGCCTTTTTCCTGACCTGCGTTGTGTTCCAAAGAGGAAACTGACCAGAGGAGCAGCCTGGCAGCCGTGTGTGGGACTCAGGAAGGCATGCTTTCCTGGTAGGGAGAGTTTTCTTTCTTTGCTGTCGGGGCAGGGCAAACAGTTCCATCACGATAGCGACATCAGGTAAGCATCCTTACCAGCAGTTGAAGGAGAATGATTCTTTGTAGTCATGTGTACCCTGCCTGGTTCCAGGACTGACTGAAGATGACTGCAACAAAACAGGCAGCAGGTATCTATTAATGCTTGCTGCCTTAGAGAGCAAACAAGGCGCCCTCCAAGCAGCGGGTGGCCGCACGCCCCTCTTCCATATAGACGATATAGGCGAAACGGGGTTTAACTTGAGATCCGTGTTCACGTATCATGTTTGCATTTTTCCCATGATTATTTTTTCCCTTTTGAAGCAGCTGCATTTACATCTTAAAATAATCAAAGTAAACAATTCTTCTTACTCATATACATTTTTAAAACTATCTTGAAGCAAAAATCCTTCATTAGCATTATGTGTACGCTCTTGCTCATTAAGCTGGAAAACATATTCCATAACCGAGAGTGACTCTGTGATTGCTAAGAAGTGTGGCTGCTTTGACTAGACGGGCCTTACTACAGAGCAGAATCAAAAGGCGTGAAAACCCCAGAATGAGAAGTTGGAAGTTAAAACAATACAATGAAATCGGCATTTGAATCCCGAGATGTACTAAAAATTCCCTCTTGCTCCTTCCTGTCAGGATCATGTTGCACGTTTTGACACTTCCCTTCCTCGATTCCTACACTCACTTCAGCCAGCTCCACGTTTATATTTTGCAAGCTGGCCCTCTGGTATGCCTTCATCTGACCAAGGACTTTCAGGAGTAAATATGTATGAACATCATTACAGTCTAGATTTTCCACGAAACTGCAATTGAAGATCATATCTTTGGATTTCATCCATAAGATATAAAAAAGCAGTAGATGAATAATAGCTCTGCATTGTGATAAAGCTGCTAGTTTGAAAATATTGTCCATTACATTGTTCAGGTGGTTTTCATGATGGTGGTTTCAGGTCCTGGCGGGAATTAATTCCATTCATGATTAAAATTTGTATCAAATGATCTCTCTTATTGCTATATGTCATCCTGTATTTTTTCCTTTATTACTCGTAGGGTCAATGTAATTTAAATTTGCTTTTAGGATGACATTAAATATTTATGATAACATGATCAAAAACTTCATTATTTGAAGTTATAATGAAAAAAATATAATAAAAATATTCATAGGGAATAGGACCCTAAGAAGGGAAAGTGGGAAATAGGAACGAGGATGTTCTAACTTTATCTATAGTGTTATGGTTCTTAAGAAATGATCAAAGGCAAATATGGTTAAATGTTTGTTTTGTTAAAAGTAGGCGGTAGATGTCCATATGTTACATTATTTTTTATAGTTCCAAAATATAACTAAAAATAAGAATATTAGATCAGACATTTTGCTGAAAATGATGAAATTACCAAACTTGGTACGTATTTTTTGCATTGATTCGATCCAGTTAATTTATTTCTAAATTGTTTAAACAAAATTAAATATATATTCATATGTGTGTGTGTGTGTGTGTATGGAGACATCCCAGTGGAATAAAATAACATTTCTTTGTGAATAACTAAGATTGATCTTATGTGTGTATAAAAATGAGTCTCAAGCAGAGTTTATTATACGAAGGGACTCATCTCTGTGTTTCTTCCTCCCTCCTCATCTTACTTGTTCGCCCACTGAAATGTTAAACTTGTGAACACATGGTGGCATTTTAGTTAACAGGCCCAAGCCAGCATTCTTCATTGACTTCCTGCCGGTGAGTTTTGATTGCTCTGAAACAGGGCTGTATGGCAGTGCTGTCGGCCAGGAATAGTCATGAGCTATTCTGAAACCCTTGGGATGAAGGACTTTAAGTAGAAATGTTTTAGCATTTTGCCTTGAAATAAGACTACTTTAGGGCGCCTGGGTGGCTCAGTTAGTTAAGCATCTGACTCTTTATTTCAGCTCAGGTTCCGATCTCGTGGTTTGTGAGATCGAGCTTTGCATCGGGCTCGGTGTTGACATCGTGGAGCTTGCTTGGGATTCTCGGTCTCCCTCTCTCTCTGCCCCTCCCCTGCTCAAAAATAGATAAATAAACATTTTTAAAAAGGAATACATTAATTTATCAAAAATATTAAGCTTAAAAGGTAAGAAAGGAAAGGTTGTGTGACTGCCACCCTGCTGCAAACTCTCGAGGAAGGTCCTGTTGTTGAAGGTGTCGGGAAGGTTGCCACTATTACTGCCGTCCTTTTTTCTATTTTATCCTCTCTTAGGCACATTCATTTTCATTTATCACAGATCTCATTTAGTTCATTCTAATCCCATCAGTGTAGTTGAGCACGTACTTGGTGCTAGGTACTGGGCTAAACACAGAGACATCAAGATGGCTCGTGGGATGCCGACTGGAGGCAGAGATCACAACTAAATGAGAAAAACAAGTATCCGTAAAATGGTGTCCTCAAGTTGGACTTTGTTGGAGTGAACAACATGTTTGAGAGCGCTGAGGAGGAAAAATGACTTTTACTTAGAGAGTCTAGGAAGGTTTCGTAGAGAATGTGACTCTTAACTAGAAGCTTAAGTGGGAGTAGAATTTCCACAGGTGGTTTCCATGGTGACTTGTAGCAAGAGGACTCAGAAATCCGATTCCGCCCTAACAGTTCATTTCTCGTTTTCTTTCCTCTGTTGATGCTTCTCCTGTGTGTTCGTTTATACAGTAAGTGATACATCAAAAACATTTTTCTCCTTCCCTAAAACTCTTATCTCACATTCTATATTACAAACGAGAGCACATGTGTCCTGTGTGGGGCCCAGGGCCATAGAGACTTCTGGAAGTCAGACCAGGCCATTGAAAGAAGTCAAGCCTCTGCTGTCTGGTATGGGCATTCTCATTCTCAAGATGCTGGATCTCTGGCTGCAGGATACAGAAGGATAAGCTGGCCCGGGACGATGATGTCTGGGGCGACCAGTTCTAAAATTCTGACACTTTGTTCCCTGATACTCATATTACCGATTATTTCTATTTATCCAGCACATCCTTGCCTGTCAATCTTCCTCACAGTCTTTGCTGCTTCATCTCTGCTAAAGCCTCTACTAAATGAGTCTGACACTCATCAGAATGTTTCCTTCCTAGAGTTGATGTTCCTGCTACTGAGTCTTTCTGAGTCTACTGCCCTTTCATCATCGACAGCCTTACTCGCTCTCCAACCTGTCCTGCGTTACGTGTCTCTGCAGTTGAGTGGGAAGAACATGGACTCGTGAATCTTGTAATAAGGGCCTGAGCCCATTGTTTATAGCTAAGAAATGCTTGATGAGTAAAATGATAGACTTGAATTAATATCTTAATTCTGCAAATGGCTTGACACATCTGTAAAGGGTAGAAAATAACTCCTGGCTCGTAATAACACCTGCTTCCAAAGGTTTTTCTGAGGGTATACATGGAGAACAAATGGAAACGTCTTCACGGGATATTTGGTGCATCACAGGTTGTGCTGTTTTGCTGCTTCCCTTGCTCATGGATAGTTCATTCTTCATCTTGTACTAAACTGGTCTAGTCTATTCCAGACGGGCACCAAATACAATATTTTTCCACATACACTTAATTGATTAACTGCAGATAAGCTTTGACCCAATGTGCACGAAAGAACTACTTGTGCACATTTCTCTAAAATCTATAAATTGAGGGTTTTTTTCCTCTCATATTTGGAAGTACAAAAAGATTACTGTCTTTTTTTTGCTTCAAAAAGAATTCTTATAACATTTTAGACTATCACTATATTGAGTAATGCTAAAAATAAGTTTGTTTCACTCCTATTTTTTTCTAGCCCTTGTTATCTCTGTCCTCTTCTTCCTTACCTTTCTGTCTTTATTACTTGTGCTCTCTCCAAAGTACACAGTCGAAGTACTTCGAAAAAAATTTCCTGCCATTGATGGAGCTTACCATCAATGGAGCAGAGAAGCTTACTGTTAACAACGTGGAAAGGTTTAAAGTTCTTGCTAATAATATAGGAAAACATTTTCTTAATATGTTGTCTATAAAGATGATATAAATGTATTTATTTGCAGAGACAATATAAATGAAATGAGAGACGAATCTACTTGTTTTCAAACGTGGTAGAAACAAACTCAATTTGTAGATTTTAGATAACATACAGAGCAACATGAAAAAAGTCACATTGAATTCTTTTGCTTTCATTCATTTTTTCATGCTAGAGTTATTTGCTAATAGTGCTATTCTTTTTATTCTAATTAAAATGTCTGCATTCCTATTCTTAAGTGTGGCTGTGCAAAATGGTCCTGTTCTTGGTTTCATCTCAGAAGGCTTTTTAAGCTGAATAATCAAATGTGGACCTTCTTTTAGTAATAGCAAATGGCCACTGCAGGAACACAACATGCTTTTTTAAGACAGTGTTTTGAATTACTTATAAGAGGAGAAATCCTTTTAATGAAACCAATAATCTATTGACTATACAAATGTTAGAGTTATTACCTGAAACCAGGAAATTGATTCATTATTTTAACTTTGTTGTACTATAAGGGATTTGATTTATTTTTACCCATGCTATATATTCATTTCACGAATTGTCAACCTTCTATCTCAAGCAAACTATATTATAAACTTTTTCAATTCAAAACAATACTTCTTTTTTACCACATATTATCTTTTATATTTTTCAAACTAAGTACCTCTAAGTGCCACACCGTGAATGGACATAGGATAAAACATAGATAAATTCTACTTAAGTAAATCAGCCTATAGTTGATTCTAATTTAAAATCATTGAGCAATAACTTTTGTTTGTACTGTTGAATAGCATGTATTCTATACTTTTTTCACTTACAAATAATCTACCGAGATTTGACAGTTGTCAGGCAGTCAGACTTGGGGCTTGCTGAGGTCATTATCAGATACATATCAAGGCACGAATAGGACCAATGCCAACAATGCATACAGGATGCTCTCGTTACTCATCCGGATGTTGTATCGGTCAGTGGCTCCTTTGACATGAGCTGGAGTTTAAGTTTAATGTTAGCCCTAAATAAATGATCTGTTCTGTTCTCTAGTTTTTTCTAAAGTGATGTTGTATCGGTCAGTGGCTCCTTTGACATGAGCTGGAGTTTAAGCTTAATGTTAGCCCTAAATAAATGATCTGTTCTGTTCTCTAGTTTTTTCTAAAGTGAAAAAAGTACTTTTTAAATGTGAAGTTCTAATCAAGGTAATATAATTAAAAATACATAAAACATCTAGGGGCATGTGGGTGGCTCAGTTGGTTAAGCATCCGACTCTTGATTTCGGCTCAGGTCATGATCTCACGCTTGTGAGATCGAGCCCCGTATCTGGCTCCATGCTGAGAGTGGAGTGTGCTTAAGTCTCTCTCTCTCTCTCTCTCTCCCTCTGCGTCTTCCCCACTAGCACACTCTTAAAAAAATGCATAAAACATCTAGAAAGAAATGGGGATGATGTTAGCTTTATATTCATACTCGCATAGATCAGAGAGTAACTTGGATCACAAGAGATTCAAAATATTGTGCTGGGAAAATTGCCAGTATATAAATTGGAATACCAAAGTACAGAGAAATTAGTAAAAGTGTATACAAATTAAAAATTCTCCTTTCTGAACATAGATAAAAAATCAGAGGCTAATCCAGAATTGGGACAGTAAGATGTTCAGAATCAAAAAACAGCTAAAGGTATGTATACACATACTGTGAGCTATAAGTCATCGGGAAATGAAAGGGCCTCTGAATTGCTGTCTCTCCTCTGCCTCTGTTGAGTCAGTTCACGGCACAGCCCAGGTGACGCTTTTAAAATGTAAATGAGATCAAATCATTTCCTTGCTTAAAACCCAGCAAAGCCGGCCCATCAACCTTAGAATAAAATCTGTGGTTCTTACCATGGTTGATGAGGCCCTGCATAATCTGGCCCTTGACTAGCTCTCCAATTTCATTTCTCCACCCTTTTCATGCTCCAACCACACTTGAGTGTTACTGCTTTCTGGACACACCATATATGTTTCTGTCACCAGGATATTTCATTTTCTGTCCCCTCTGCCTGGCACGTTCCTACATCAGATATTCGTATGTCTCAAATCTGACTTTTTCAGAGAAGCCTTCCCTGACTACCCTATCAAAGTCAGAACACTTTCATCTCTGACTCCTAACATTATTGCATATATGATTTTTAAAATTGTCTGTTTTCTTTAAAAAAAAAAAAAAGTAAAAAAAAAAAAGGGGCGGGCGGGGGGCACTGTGTGGCTCAGTGTCCGACTTCAGCTCAGGTCAGGATCTCACAGTTTGTGAGTTCAAGCCCCGCGTCGGGCTCTGTGCTCACAGCTAGGAGCCTGGAGTCTGCTTCCGATTCTGTGTCTCCCTCTCTCTGCCCCTCCCCCGCTCATGCTGTCTCTCTCTCTCTCTCTCTCTGTCAAAAATAAATAAACATTAAAAAAAAAAAAAAAAGGAAAACTGTCTGTTTTCTTCATTTCAGTGTATGCTTTGTGTAAAAAGTGACTTTGTCTGCCTTGTTTTCTGCTGCAGACTTCAGCAGCAGAAAACTGCTGTTTTCTTCAGGCTTAGAACAATATCTGGCATGTAATAGGCACTCAATAAATATTTGTTGAATAAATGAATAAATAAATATACTATACTTCTGACCTTAAAATAAAATATATTTATATTTTAGTGATCTGGGCAAAGTTTTGATTTGAAGTCTATGGTTAATTAGGTCGATGCATATTATTTTGCTTGAATCATCAAGAACAGTATTCATCATTCTTATATACAATAAACATTAATATTTGTTAAAGATTTAGCTCATAGTGGATGTGCAATAAATATTTGCTAAATAAATGGAGTGCCACCATGTATAAGTTATTAGACATTGGTATTTAATTATATATATAAAAAAAAGGACAAATGTCCCTCTTAGGTGGATTAAGTTATTTTAAACATGTTGATGGATTTCATGTCCCAAGGGTAAGTCTTCAGTAATCAGTGGGGGTAAAGTCCACACAGTTTGACAGCCTTAGGCTTCATGCAGTGCATACAATTAGCCTTTTCATTATCTATGTACATTTTTGGCAATCCTTATTATATAACTTCAACCTTTTCTATTCAGTATTTAAAACGGTTTGGACTCCCCATCTGTCAGAATCTTCTTATTCTGACTAAAAACTCAAATCGACCTTTTTCCTTTTAATGATAATTTAGTTTGTGCCAACCTTTGTTATTACTATCCTTAACATCACCTATCCTTTAAAGTATGAGTCAGTGTTTACTGCAGCAGGAGAGGATGATTAAAGGCTACTGTCTGCTATAAGCCTTTGCCAATCAAGCAGTTTCTTCATCTTTAGGCGATTCAATTTATTTGTCTAATGTAAGTAATTTGATCATTCTGATCTGAATTCCAATTATACTCCTATCAACAGATCTATTTCATTTCAAAGACTTCAGCAGCAACTACTGAAAACTAAGTAAACTTAGGTTTGTACTGGTTGCAAGTGCTTTCCGTAGGTTCAAAAATTTAGATGGAACAAGGAGAAAATGCATATCAATGTATTGCCGGTATTATATGCAGCTATTACTAAATCACAAATTGGAATCGGGAAGCGTGTTCCATACTGCATAAATATTTTGGAGTGAAAGACTTTGCCTTTTCACAGACATTGTGACGTTATTTTGACTATGGCTTCTGGAGACTACTAGTCAGAGGGTACACTCTGCAGCAAATGTGGGTAATAAGCAAGCAAACGCAAAGCAAACAATACTCCCTTTGCTTTGCAAGATTTCTTAGGCAACAGCGATGTTCTACTTTCCTGATACATATGCTGTGCCTCAGCAGACAGTATGTTGTCAGGGCGGTCTTTAGTGAGTATTAGGGACTGGACTATGTGTTGCTATATAAAGTTTTATCTACAGAAATGATTTACAAAAGTTAAATCTAAAAATTATAACTCTGACTTGTCATTGGAATTTTTTTGTTGACGGACATTAAAATGTTTGAATGGCATTCTAGAGGCTATCATCAATTTTTTTTTTTTTTTTTTTTTTTTTTGCCATGCTGGTAAGGACTAAAATGGGTTACAGAGTTTTAGATGTTAATTCTGAATGTGGTCCATTTGGCTACGTATTCTGCAACATACATGCTCTTTGGAAACACTATGATTAAAGGCTGAAACCGAGGCAAAACTGTACAATTTATAGTCTATTTCTTTAAAGACTAAAGAATGATCATCTTTTTGGTAATGTTTTGAAATAGTAGGAAACACGGGTCCTATTAAAACACTTTATAGGAATCTTCTTTAAACAATCTATACTAAGTAAAATATTTATTAGGTTTTTAAAAGAATAATCTATATGCAGGAAACAATGGTGATCGTTTAATAAGCAGAACAAAACATATGAATAATAAGTGTGACATTTAAGAGACAGCTCCTTTCAATGAACGGTACACAGCATTTTTCTTGGTATCTTTTTCAGGAAAGTTGTACGAGAGCTGTCAGGTAGCTTGAGAGACTAGGGTCCGTCCTCTTTTACTTGAAGCATAATGCCGGTGTCACAAAATGTTGGTGTTGTCTCACTAGATCACAGCACGGTGTCATAGTTCAGGCAATCACTGTGTCAGCCTAACCTAACTGCATTGTACGCTTGCAGTCATAGATAATGAAAAGTTTCACAGGATGAGACATTTACAATGAATGTTGGCTAAATATAAGGTCTATACAGAGATGAGTCAATATACCATGTCTTGAGTCACAAAGGAGAATACTTACTAAATTCTACTAAATACTTACTAAATTCTAAAAGACTGCTTGCAATGGACAATGATGATGGTACCAATTTTTGGAGTGGTGGCCACATCATAAAAAAGAATTTGCATATGGACCAAAGATGATAGAATCCCATGAATTGAGAGGTATGATTACCTTAGCTCTGTTAAAAAATTATTGGAAATATGCAAAGAGGTATTAGGTTACAGGGAACTAAATAGGATGATTCTCATTTCCATTCAACATAAACTAATTAGCCAATATACATCTACCTTTGTTTATTAACAATTCATAATTAGATTAGATTAGTCAAGGGCCATTTACTCTTTCAATCTTTTTGAACACCACTGTTCGACCACAGTAACCCAAAACTCGTTGACAACTATCTGCATAAAGCACTCAATCAAATAACTAATATAATTTTAATCCCATGCCTCATCAGCTAAAACGTGAACTGTGAAACACTAATACACCCAGTCTGAGACCCTGCTCTCAATTGACAAGATGTACCTAGGACCCTATGAGTTCACCTCATGGCCTTTCACACTTTCACACATGCTCTTTTAGGAGCTGGTCATTACAGGTTCAGTGAAATTGGACATTTCTCTATTTCAGCCAGTGAATGAGATGCAGAACCCAAAAGGTGTTTTCCTTAACTGGAGGAAGGAAAAGAAAACTAGGTTACATTTTCTTTAACATTACCAAACATTACATCTTCACTGGGTAATAATAAGGCAGTACAGCAGAAAGCTGTAGAAGGAAAATTACAAAAGGCAGAATCTTGCTGTACTCATTCGTGCAGTTATTTACTCAACAGATTTGTGCTGAACATCTAACTGGTAGCAGCACTGGTTTTTGTTTTGTTTTGTTTTCATTTTGAAATTTCAGGGTTTTTTTTGGGGGGGGGAAGATACAAAGGCAAACAAGTAAGCACCTACAGTTAAAAGCAAGGGACAAAAAATTAGAGAGTGCTTCTCTAGAGGTACAGGCAAGGCTGAGAGGTTAACTGAGTCTAGATGTGGAAGAGGATCAAGGCTTCTTTGAGGAGGAACAGTTGAGTAGCATTTGGTTGGGCACAGAAGTGGAGATGAACGTGCAAGCTGGAGGGAAGAGACTGCCCCCAAGTACAGAGGCATGAAGCTTCTGCTCAAGGAGCTGTAAGGTGGTTTGGTAGACCTGACGGTCTTGTGTGCCAAGGAAGGAGTAGACTGAGGCTGAAGAGGTAGGCAGGACCAGATCATGGGTAGATCTACGATGGGTGAGGGACTCCAAACTTTACTGGGAAGTTCCCAGATCTTTGAAGAATGGAAGCAGAAGAGTGACGAGGGTAATGGGAATGGGTTGGAGAGGCAGAGACTGGAAGCAGGAGACCAGTTCAAAAGCCACACACCCACGTAGAGGAGGAATGATGAGGCCCGAATGATTGGATTACCCCTGTTAGCAACTGACCCTTCTTTTCCTCTTCTCACTTTCTATGTTAGTACTCTTTCCTGGTTTTCTTGTACTTCTCTGGCTCCCTCTTCTCAGCCTGTTTAACTTCTTTTTTTCTCCCTCACACTCTACAGGTTGATGTTCTCCAAAGCTCAGTCCTAGTTTCCCCTTTCTTCTCTTTTTATAATCTTTCTCTAGGAAATCTCTTCTATTCACAGTCTACAGGTTCAAATTTATTTTTCCAGCCCAGAATCCGCTAGAATCCACCCCTGGCATCCAGCTGCCTACTTGACATTCCTACTTGGGTGTCTCACAGGCATCATAAACTAATACTAAAAGGTAAACTCTTGTTCTTTTTCCAGAAATTTACTTCTTCTGTTTTCCCACCAACATCAGCCGCACACGGGCGAGCCAGAGCCTAGAGGCAGAGTTGGTGCTTCCTCCCTCTCTTACCTCTCCCCAGATCTACTCCTCACTGTCCCCACTACCACCTAGGATGGCATGAGTTGACGAAGCCTCTGCTTGCTGGCAGAGTGAGAGCAAGGGACTCAGGGCTGTGGGGTTGGGGGAATTCACTATTTGATTCTATGAGGATGAGAAGTACCTTCGAAGTCTGAAGAAATGCAAACCCTATTAGGGGCAATTTTAGTTCCTCTGAGCCTCAGATCACTACTCTGTCAATAAATAGATATTCTTTCTGATTGGTAAAGTCATTAAAGATAGGCAGAAAGGGGCGCCTGGGTGGCTCAGTCGGTTAAGCGTCCGACTTCGGCTCAGGTCACGATCTCGCGGTATGTGAGTTCGAGCCCCGAGTCGGGCTCTGTGCCGACTGCTCAGAGCCTGGAGCCTGCTTCCGATTCTGTGTCTCCCTCTCTCTCTGACCCTCCCCATTCATGCTCTGTCTCTCTCTGTCTCAAAAATAAAATAAAACGTTTAAAAAAAAAATTAAAAAAAAAAAAAAGATAGCCAGAAAAAAATTCTACATAAATATTTTAGAGTTTTTACTCAGGAAAAAAAAAAAAAAATGAAAGTGGGTCAATATTTTCCTTTTGCTTATAAGCCTTTAGCTTATCCTTATTACAGTTTTTTTTCTTTTTTAGCCCTTACACATTCAGATACCAAAAATAACCACTTCCGGATCCTCATTACTTCTCAGTGTTGCAAACATTTTTCGCTTATTCACACTCTGGGCATTTAATCTAGTGTATTTGTCTTTCTCTCATTTTATTTTATTCAACCATTATTTAAAAGGGGATTTGATTGGGGCACCTGGGTGGCTCAGTCAGTTAAGTGCCTGACTTCAGCTCAGGTCATGATCTCACGGTATGTGAGTTCGAGCCCGGCGTCGGGCTCTGTGCTGACAGCTCAGAGCCTGGAGACTGTTTCAGATTCTGTGTCTTCCTCTCTCTCTGCACCTCCTCTGCTCACACTCTCTCTCTCTCTCTCTCTCTCTCTCTCTCAAAAATAAATAAACATTAAAAGGGGACTTGATTGGCTTTGTCCAAGTGAACTGGCGTCCTGTAGTTGACAGTATCAGATGGGGACGGGCTGGGAATGACATTAGATCTTCTTGTTCCTTTTTCCCTCTCTTGCCCTTACCCACTCAAGTCCTGTCATGATTTCTCTGTGAAACTGACCCACTTAGTAGTATAGTCCTTCCATGAAATTTGACCAATTATGTTTTTGGTTTATTTGCAGTATTTTTTCAAGGTAGCAAAATTAACTTTGCTGCATTTATGAAGTAGCCAGGATATGCTAAAATCCTAATCTTAATTCACTACACTTATGGAATCAAATTCCTTCTAACCACAACAACATTATTACATAATATTGTTACTCTATTACACACCATAACACAATATCTGTTGTAATTCTTAGTATTTATTTTAAGGCAAAATATTCTTGGAAATAACTCTCCTGGAAGGAAAAATTCTGCTGAAATTGTTATGCTATTATTTACTTTGTTTATTTATAACAAAGTTTACTGGTATAAATTCAAAAAGTAAATAGATATCTAGAAGTTTGACATTTTACTACTTGTCACTATTTGGATGGTTACTAATACTATCCCAAAATATTATGTTGAACGAGGTTTTTTATATAAGTGATTACCTGCCAATTATTTGATTTTTTTTTTTTAATTTTTTAATGTTTATTTTTGAGACGGAGACAGAGTGCGAGTGGGGGAGGGGCAGAGAGAGAGGGAGACACAGAATCCGAAACAGGTTCCAGGCTCTGAGCTGTCAGCACAGAGCCCGACGCGGGGCTCAAACTCACAAACTGCGAGATCACGACCTGAGCCAAAGTCGGTCGCCTAACCAACTGAGCCCCGTGGGGGCCCCATTTAAAAAAATTTTTAAATGTTTATTGACTTCTTTTTTTATTTTTTTTTATGTTTATTTATTATTGAGACACAGAGAGACAGAAGCATGAACAGGGGAGGGGTAGAGAGAGGGGGGAGACACAGAATCAAAAGCAGGCTCCAGGCTCTGAGCTGTCAGCACAGAGCCTGATGCGGGGCTCGAACCCACCAACTGTGAGATCGTGACCTGAGCCGAAGTTGGACGCTTAACTGACTGAGCCACCCAGGTGCCCCTGATTTCAATAAAAGAGAGTCATCAAAGTAAATGACACCATATATAGTTTTTTACTCTTATTATTGCAACTCTTTTTATTTTATTTTATTTTTTTACATTTATTTATTTTTGATAGAGAGAGACAGAGCACAAGCGGGGGAGGGGCAGAGAGACACACACAGAATTTGAAATAGGCTCCAGACTTCAAGCTGTCAGCACAGAGCCTGATGTGGGGCTTGAACTCACAAACTGGGAGATCATGCCCTGAGCAGAAGTCGCATGCTTGACGGACTGAGCCACCCAGGCTCCCCTATTATTGGAACTCTTAAACATAAAAGGTGTTAATAGATTATTGAACACAGAATCATTGAGAAGTATTAGGAATATCTTCATTTTGATATGCTATGTAGAATTTGTCTTTTCAGCTCACAGTGCCCTCAAATGTTTAAATAATGGGCACTCTGATCTAACTTTGGCTAAACAACTTAAATAACAAAAAATAAATGCACACTGCATATCAGGAAATTAACTGACAATTCTGAGCTGAAGGAAGGAAAAGATAACTCTACCATAATGGGTGCACATTTAGAAAAAAAATAATGTTAGTATAAAAATAGCTTTGAAAATTTGTTTTCAGAATTGCTTCCTTCCTCTGAAATGATGATTATAACATGCACAAGATATTGCATTTATAAATATTGTCTGTTTTTTATCTTTAGGGTCCTTGTATTTTATATTGATTTTTCCTGATGGTTTATCTATATTAAAGTTTGCACATTTCTCTTTACTGAGAATAAAAGGCATTTAGAAGTTGCTAGATGGCAATTCAAGAGGACAGAAAAGGTTAGTCAAATAATTAGAATAATACATATATAAACTATATCAAAATGATCAGAGCATTACATGGAGAATTGGTTTTGCACGATGAGAATTATTTTAAAGGCTTTCAGGTTTCATAATATGAAGAAACTACCATAATACTATTTTTGTTTGCTCATATAGAGAAAGTTTTCCGTTTTGGAAATGTGTCTAAGCAGATACACACTAAAATAGTAGGTTTCATACTATGCTTCTAGGAAACGATTCTGTTGGGAGCTCAACCAAGATTCAAGATGTTCTGCCGCTAAAATAAAATAATAACAGTTTTTTTTCCAATTCTCTCAGAGAAACAGCATTTTTTTTTTCTGATTTGTAAGCTTTTCTCACCCACTTTTTTTTTCAGCTTCATTGGTTCTTTAATCTGTAATTGGCATGTGCAGCTATATGATGAGGAAACGAATGAACCAAGGGTACAGAAGAAAAGAAACACATCTTTTATATATTAATTCTCAAATATATGTCATGAATCATTATTCTTTATGTGTAGAGGTTTGCATTCATATGAAAACAGTCATGTTTCTGCAGGTGACTTTCCTCCTAGTTCTCTCAATCAATTAAAATACCATTATTTCATGGAAATCTGTAGAGAATGTGATAATGTTCAGGTGTTCAAGTGCTTAAGCACAACTGAGAACCTAGAACCACTGAATTAAAAAGCTAAATTTATTTATGAGTTGTTTTGTTTTGTTTGTTTTTTTTTTTTACTTTTTGAGTATAAATTATAATCCAGAGGTGTCCAGCTATATATAAGAATCAGGCTAAGTGAAATAAGTCATACACAGAAAGACAGATACCATATGTTTTCACTCTTATGTGGATCCTGAGTAACTTACCAGAAGACCATGGGGGAAGGGAAGGGAAAAAAAAAAGTTAGAGAGGGAGGGAACCAAACCATAAGAGACTCTTCAAAACTGAGAATAAACTGAGGGTTGATGGGGGTGGGGGGTGGGGGAGGGGGGTGGGAGGGAGGGTGAGTGGGTGATGGGTACTGAGGAGGGCACCTGTTGGGATGAGCACTGGGGGTTGTATGAAACCAATTTGACAATACATTTCATAATAAGAAAAAAGAATCATGCTTAAGTATGATGATAGTACTTCATATTGTTTGAGCTGAACATCTTCTCTGAAGTAGCAAAGAAAATACAAACAAGTTAGAAAACACATTAACTCATGTCTGTGTTGGGGAAGTTATTTTCAAAAAGATTTATGTTAAGTGACCCTATTACTGGCTGCATATCTAATCTAACTCAAGACCTTGAAGATGGTCTCTGGTTTGCATTCCATTAAAATTTTTAATAAGATTTCAACAAAAATAATAATAAAAAGCATTCCATTTCACCTTTGCTTCCCCTTAACAATTCAGAGTATCAATTATAACATAACCTTCATTTGACTTGCAACCATCCCTGTGCTCTCAACAGCATATTAAATTGTGTATGAACACTTTAAGGGCAAAGTGAATGTCTTGTTTTACTTTTTAACTTTTGTTCCATTTTAAAGTAACCTCTCCGATGTGTAACACCCAACTGTATCTATTAAATAGTACTTAGAAGCATTTGTCTTCTTACTTTACAAGCATTTTGAATAGTTGGAAAGGCATTAAGGTGAAAAATTTAAGAATACATATTCCTTATTCACATCTTAGACACTGCATCTCTCCAAATACAGGTGTTGTCTTTCATTATAATTATCGCACTAATTCCATTCTGGAATTGGGACAGTTGCTTAGTGAACTTCCTTTTATTTTACCACTCACTTGCCTAGGACGGCTGGCTGATCACAGGATGCTTAGAAGAAATAGGCTGAAGCAGGATGTCAAAGAAAGAAAAAGGAATTTTGATTATTAAAAGTTCTAGAGTTCTCCACCCCTTTAAAGGAGTGTAGAAATTAACAAAGGAAACAGAATAAAATTTGAAAAGAAAGGAAAATGAAAATTTATAGGAAAGGTTGAAAGATAAAAGAGATGAAACACTTTTGGCACCCAGAGAACTATCATTTTTAAAAGCAAACTCAGCAGTTCCTACCGTGTGTTGATCAGTGAGCAAATATGCTATTAATCTGCTCTCCCAGTAGTGTTTTTCAAAGTCTGGTCTGCAAAGAGGATGACACGAGGGCCTCTGAGAGCCTGCCGCAAGTGGGCAGGGGTCAGCCCCAGTGGAAGCAACGGTATAAGGCATGGGAATTCCAGACTTAATAGCTAGAATAGTTTGCCAGGAGGATACCACCATTTCAGGAATATTTCTGTTAGGTGAACGTACGCTGTAGAAAATGAGACTGAATTTCTCATTTATCATCAGTGGACAGTGAACCATCTGAATCTTGGAGAAAAAGAGCTTCAACATAGCTCGCAAGTGACACCCAAGGAAAGAGCTAAGCCTTCATATTATACAAACAAAAGTTCACGTTACAAACAAGGACAGTACCAAACTGATGTAAGCTCTATAGTCCTTTTGTTGTTGTTTAGAAAGGGAAGATTTCTAAATTTTTTTTTATGTTTATTTATTTTTGACAGAGATAATTTAGGTAATTTAGATAATAATCTTAGGAGATAGGCATCTCCCAATGACCATGTTAAGTATTATGTTGGATTTCCCAATATTATGAGTATGAAAAATAGAGATGATGTTGGGAATTTTTTTTGGTTGGTATTTGGCTTGCTTATTCATTTATGAATAGGTCCTGATTTACCTATAGTTTGTCAATATATAAGGTATGTGGATCATGATTTGTCCAATTTTTCCCTTCTTTATATGAGTGGTAACTTAATGATCTTTTTCCCTTCTTTATCTGAGTGGTAAATTAATGACCACATTTCCTAGTCCAATGGCCAATGCTTTGGCTTTTTTCTAAAATGGCCAGCCTTCCACTTTTCCTCTAAGACACATTGAATAGATTGAATACACAAAAATCAACAATCATGGATATGCCCAGCATCTCTCTATACCCCCTACCCCCACCTATAGCATTTGTGTGTTTGAAGGGGTGGGGGACTACACCAACACCAGGGATGTCCTCCTTCTTGTCTAACTACATTCTAAGAACTTTCTGCCTGCCATTCTAGGCAGTTTCTGCCTGCACTTTGAGAGAGAGAGGTGTGATAATGGGAAAGAGGAGGGGGACAGAAGCATTTTTTACTTTCTCCAAAAGTAGCATTATCTATATAGAAAAGTCTGCCCAATTTTCTGACTCGTTTTATTTTATGTTTTTCAAAATAGGCTGGTGATACAGATGGGCAGTCTTTGTTTCTGCAGGAAAATAATTAGTGGGTATTTACTACATTTTTAAATACAGGTTTTGTTTGTTTGTTTGTTTTGTTTTTGTTTTTTGCCTTTTGCTTTGTGAAATACCTGCAGGTTTGGGTAGTTTTTTTCTTTGTTTAATTATCTATCTATCTATTTATCTATCTATCAATCATTTCTATCTCTTACATTTTTAGTTGTTTTATTACTAGGAAAAAGTTTCATTAGGTTTGTTAGCCAGACCCAAGATTAAACTGGGAGATTTTTCTCCTCACCACACCTATAATACCCCTTTCTAGGGATGTTTCCATTCCATTATCCTTACTTGATTCCTTACTTCAATATTACTTGAATTTGGGACAGACTATACTTGTTGAAGGAAGGCTTAGCAATTCACATTGATTAAAGATAATCATATGTTTCAAAGTGATTAAAAGTCATGTTAAAGCAAGATTAACACTAAATAGAGTCTTCCCTCTGAAATTCTTTGAAAAAACACTGTAGAGGGAAGGGCTTTGGGAGCAAAGCAGGACCAGCTCAAGGGTGTATTTGCAACAAATCTCCCTTATGAACATATTTATTATTGCTAAAGCACAATAGTCCCATATTTATTCATTCATGAAATATTTTTGAATATATTCCCCATACATGAGGTGTTTCATAGTTGATTTATCATAAATACTGAAATGGAATTATATTTAATGGCTACTTGCTGTTCTTCATTTAGTTACATGTTGCATTAAGTCAACACAAGCTGCAATAAGCCAACACATTATTTCAATTTAAATATAGCATAAGATTGTAGTCTGTAAAAAATTCATGAGTGCCCTGCAGTATACTGTTATTTTTGTTTTGTTTTTTAAATTCGGTGGGTTCTTGTCTTTTCATGAGTAAAATAAAAAAGAAGCTGTGAAATTTATCAAATTAAGTGGAATGCTTCCTTATGTTAGTGTCAAACACCACAGAGCTGTGTCAGACATTGATAGTTCGTTAATGGAATTCTAGAAGTTATTCTGCAATACAATTTTAAAATTTGTTAGAATTTACCTGTTGTAAATTGTGTACAGCAGACATATTTTCTAATATGGAAGACACACGTTTTAAAATAGACACTCTGAGTATAGGATCAGTGTTTCCTGTGAGGAGATTTTGTTTTTTTGCTTTTACCTTAAGGATAAGGGAGATGGATGCCAGAGTTTTATTTTTCCAAGCCCTTAATTTACAGTCTATCCTCAGCTTTATTTACCAGTTGCCCAGTGGTTTCTCCAAACGCATTTTAAATTCAGTATCTATTTCTATGTCAGTGACCACTGAAAGGCTGTAGCATGAAAAATAAACATATATTGGACTCTGAGAAGAATAATGTTGCCAGCTTTTTATGCACAGTTTTCTAAATTAAGCTCATTGCATGGATAATTTCCTGTAACCACAGGGGGCCAGAGCTGGCTGGCCGACTGGGAGAAAAGAAATGAGGAACAGAGAGGCCTGCACAAAGCGGGAAGGAATGAGGTATACTGTTGCCTAATGTAAAGGAGAAAGACTAATATCCTCACGCAGGGAGGTGCTAGGAAGTTTACTCAGTCAGCACTAAATAGCTGACCTGGAGAAAATGCATTGGCAGTCAGTGAGAAATCCAGACTTCATGTTATGTGTGTTGTGTTGGTGACTGCGAGTGTCTATGGTTGTTTTGTTTGAATGATGCCCACTTTTCTAGGACTGTTAATGGTGGCTCAATTTCAATTTAAAGCTTTTCTATTGAGCTTTTGAATTATTGAGCAGGGGATAATGATGGGCCTGAGATCAAGTTGTAAAGTTACTGGTTAAGTTGGTGCTGGGAAAGGCATTATCTGAGGAAGAAATTCAACACACAAAAAAGCCTTTCACTGTGATATAGGATTTTTGTTGGGGGGGAAAAAGCATGCTGGATGAGGAAGACATAGAAAACAGCACAGTTCAAATCCAAGAAGTTGGTGAAACTCTCAGCCATCAAGTTATAAAGGGTAGAAATGTTTTTCTGTGTAATGAAAAGCAAAATTTCTGCTTCAGCATGTTATCATGGTATAAAATTCGGTGCCTGCACTTTCTATAGGAAGAGATCTGAAAATGTACCACAGTAATAGAAAATCTGTCTGGAAGCAATACTTTGATTTCTGGCATATGTCTTTTTAAATTGGGAGATTTAGAAATGCATAAACAGATTTCCCAGTGCTTCCTTCCTCTCTAGGTGTGGTACTAGTTTAAAATGAAGCAGGATACGGGATGGGTGCTGGCTTGAGGGGGCGTGATAAACAGTGTGCGTGTGTGTGTGTGTGTGTGTGTGTGTGCGCAGTGGCTGAGTGCAGCGCACCAAGGCAGCTCAAATGCTTCTGTAGCTTTGTACAAAGAGAAAAATACATACTCGACTGAACTATTTAACCAACACATTTATTTCTAAACTGCAGACTTGAATTGTTGCTCGGTTATTCATATATTCTTATATGAAACATGATAAAAATACAATGCATTTATCGCTAAGATGCTGGTAAGAAACTAGTAAAGAAATAAACACACATTGTTTGTAACCTTCTGCCTTCCATCCCATCTCTTCCCTGCAATCCACCTCCTCCCCCCCCCCCCCCCCCACGCAAGCCCCTGCCTGGCTCTCACTTTGGCTCATTTCACATTATCATAAATCTGAAACAATATATATCATTCCTTTCTTGGTCACATATTTGCCACTAGGTACTCTATTGCAAGGAAACAGACCACTGTGAGGATACCAGTCACTTTGCTGCCAGAATTTGCCTGGAATTGTTGGTTAGGGTACCGTGTGCTTTGTTTTGTTTGGGCACGGGAGGAGGAGGGAAAGCCGAAGTGTGAAGACAAAGGTGAAGAAAGGCATAACCCTATTGCGGGTCAGTGTGGGTACTTTGCTGCTGTAATAGATGACAGTGTGTCGATGGGCATTAATATTTGATGCGCATCATCATATTATACTTTATGTGCACCTTCACAATATTGTGAGGGAGTAAGGTTGCTCTAGACAAGGATTTATATGGCCAAGTGCAGTGGCTTCTACTTGGTGAAATTAGCACACATCCTGTCCTTACAACGTCAAAAGGGATGCTTCTGTTTATACTGAATAAACAGACAGAGGCTGGGTCCAGCCTTTTTTAAAAACACTGTACTATCTTGAGTGCATAAACAAGACGGACAAAATAGTTTTTCCTAAATGGCACACTGATGCATTTTGTATTCTGCTCTGTGGAAACAAAGACTTAGCTTCTGTCATACAAAAGACCCTTGAAACGGATCTGGAAGTGAAAGCTTATGCTTTATGGGATAGACCAATGAAGAAAACTGAAGAAAATGCTTAGATCTACAAAGGCTTCTGCTCATTTTTATTTTCTTTTTCTGAAAATTGAATACAAGTTCTTGGAAGCATTATTTGCTCACACAATGCCTGACCACATGTGCAAACCATTAAAAGGGCGTAGTTTCCCTGCCATTTTGATGTCCAAAATAAAAATGTAAATGCTAATGGAATGGTTTCTCCAGTTATGCTCCAGCTGTCCTTTATATCATTAACTCTTTTCTCAAGTACAATGATTCATTCATGACAATAACCTAAATAAGACTTTTTAGAGGTCAGAAAGAACCCATGCGTGAAGGGAAGACAGTCCAATGATAAGGGGGTCAAAAAAGAAACCAGTATATGCAGTTTGTGGAAAGATAAGAATCTGAAATCACAAAGGCAGTCAGTCATGAGATCTTGCAACATTTGAGGAATACATTAAGGTCAATTTATCTTATTGATTGTTTTTCACAAAGACCACTCACCAGAATATAAATGAAGCTTCCACATCATTTATTCATTCACCCATTCACCACTCATTCCATTGAGCATGGTATCAGCACTTCCTCAGGGTTGCATTTTACATATGACAAAGGGGTGCTGGAATATATATCAGAGAGGAACCCTGTCCTTGAGGAGGTTACCATCGAGTACAGTACTGAAGACAATAGGCATATAACCAACTAGAGAGTAAAAGGGAAAAAGGAGCAAATCAAAAGAGAAGAATGATAGGAATGTGGCAGGCAGCATCTCACATGGCCCTTAATGACCCAGCCTCCTGGTATTCTGGTCCTTATGTAATTCCCACCCCTGCCTTGAAGGTGGGGCTGGTCCCGGTAGCTCTTCTCAGTAAAAGTGATGGGCAGGGCTGATGTTATGGATATATGACCTATCCACACAGGGCCCTGTACTCAGTTTAGTGTTCTGTTGTCATCGACTGGAAATTTTATCTTTGAATTTCATAAGTGAAATTCAGTGACACAATGGAGCTTGCACATGAGCAGAAGAGTGAGATTCAGTATGTGTGTCTGCCTCCTTTCTTGGCTACCCTATTCCCATATAAGTGTTCGCAATGCCCCATGAGCACAGAATTCCAGTGGAGCCTTGATTTATGGGCGTTTGGTGAGACTCAAAGCAAGGGCAAAGTAAGCTGTCTACTTCTACAATTGAGTAAATGGGGCACTGGCAGCCTCATAAGACGTCCCTTCTGTCCAAATAACTTGCTCAGAGACAGGAAGAAGGAAATAGCATCTTAAGAAACACAAATGACCAAGGAACTCCATCACATATATATTTTTATTCATGCTACTTCCCTTGATTAACTGACTACTTGCACTAAAAATTATGACTTAGAAGGAAAGAGAAAGGACAAGCCATAGTTCGTTGTTTTTTTTTTTTTTGTTTGTTTGTTTGTTTGTTTGTTTGTTTTTTGGTCCTTCCTTCCTTATCAGTAAACCCAAGGTGGAGAGTGTTGCTAGAATGTGTGGGCATCAAGAAATAAAATAAAATAAAAACAGGTGAGTTAGTTTTGTGCAGCAGTTTCCACTGTTCTAGTAAGAATGAAATATATATGCATGTATACGCTACAAAGTATGATTGTGCAATTTTAATGACTGCATATAAATTAAATGGTCTTATATTTGCACTTAAACTTGGCTTTGTACAATACAAAAATTAACAGTAAAAACATACTAATAATTTTAAATTTTAATCTTTTTCTAGTCAGAATGACATAGCAAATAAAAATCACCATGACAACTCAAGAAAGAGAGACTAACAAAAGAAAGGAAGAAAACCTTCAATAGAACTTTTCTCTGCTTTTTGAACCAGGAGCATCATTTTTCCTTTTGTGTTGGGCCCCACAAAGGGCAGGCCATGATGATGGGATGTCACTTCCAAAATTAGGTTATAGAAATATTCTGGCTTCAGTGAAGGAGGAAATGGCATTGCAGGTAGAGGAGACTATGTAATCTAGGCTCGGGCAACACTTCTTAAATCTTTTGATCACAAGGCCCCTTTATAGTCTTAAAAAATGTTCAGGGCCTTAAAGAACTTTTATTATGTAAATTATACCTATTGATATTTACCATAATAGAAACTAAAGCTGAGGTATTTAAAAATTTTTATTTATTAATTCATTTAAAAACAATAATGTACTTATTACATGTTGACATAAATAACATTTTAATAAAATGCTATATTTTCTAAGAATAGCTTCAGCAAGAAGAATGGCGATGTGTACATTGTGCCATTAATGTTTCACTCAATAGAAGAAAGCTGGATTCTAATTGAACCTGTTGACTAACACATTATTAAGTAGCCTAGAGAAAGCTCACTGTGCATTTGTGTGAGGATGAGAATGAAAAAGGCTGATAATACCTTAGTCCCTGGACCAGACACTGGGAACTACTGATCTAAGGTGTGAAGATGGGAGAGTTCAGAGAACATATGGATGCTACAGAAGGGGAAAAAAAAAGTCTCAGGAAGATAGATCTCAGAAGGCTTGAGTATCATGCCCAATATTTTATTCAGTAGAGGGTTTGGCAGAAATTCTTTGTTGTTAATCCAAAAGCCACTCTTGCTCTCCTTCCTTGTTAAAGAATTCTTGGTTCTATTCAGGTATTGAAAGCTCACGTTTTTTTTTGGGGGGGGGGTGTATTGATTGGCCTTCTGCCTTTTCCATGATTGTTATAAGCCCAAATATGCGACACAAAGTGGCATTGAAAAGAAGTCTGCCATTGCCGGTGGTGATGGCAACGTGTAAGTTTTCTTCAAGACAGAGGCTTGCTCCTTTCTGCCCTTGGATGCTGTGCTGTAAGAATATGATGCGTGAGCTTGCTGTAGCCATCCTACATAATGATGAGAAGGCCAAGGGAACTTTAGAGAGCTGACCCAGAGCCTGGATATTGTTAAGCCATTGGATTGTTGGAGATTTTGAAACTATGAACTGACAGCCCATTGATGTCTATGAAGACTGAACTGATTCCATAGATTGAGAGGTACCAAGTAGGTAGCTATTAACACAGTCCAGGTGAGGGTCATATGGGTCTGAAATATACTGGCATCAACAGGAACAAACAAGAATATAATAGAGGTGGAAGAATTGTGGCAGTAAAATCTGTAGGACTTGGCAGCTGTGCAGATGGGCATTGTATGTATGGACGGGGGGATGGAAAGGAAGGATCCACAATGACACAGTTAGTTGCTTACCTAAGTGATTGGAACAGTGGTTCCAGAAACACTGCAGATGTAACAGGTTTGGGGGGAAGATGATGGATTAAATTTGGACATATGGAGTGAAGGAGAGAACCTAAAACACACAGGACATGGTTGGTGCTCAAAGAATGTTCGCTGTGCTATGGGAGAGAATAGATCTGATTATCTATAAAGTTTGTTTCCTCATATCCTCCATACTTTTACTAAAATGTTGCCTTCTTAGGAGAGCCTTCCTGAACACTCTGTCTAAAATTTTAATATTCACTCCCCACTTCTTTAACACGTGTCCAACATGTCCTATCAAGTGCCATGTTACTTTCATGCTCTTTTTTAAACCTGTGCACTTATCTCTAGTAAAATACACATATTTTTACTTATTTATCATGCTTTCCTAATAGAAAGTAAGCTTAGTAACGAAACTTTTTATTTGTTTTGTTCACTTCTGTAACTCCAGCACCCAGACCAATGCCTGACACAGAGCAGATAACCAATAGGTGTTAAACAGATAAATGAATGCTCAGACCATGAGAGTCAGAGCTGCAGAATATCTGTCTATCATACGCCTAAAGGTGGCAATTGAAGCCTCAGGACTAGATAAATGTAACGTAATTGGATACTGAACCCACAAAGGTAATAACAGATACTTGCTGAGGTCTAAGAATTGTCCTAAACATTTTATCTACATCTCAGCACTTAACCCTTACAAAAATCCTGTGGGTGGACAGGAATCTCTCCCACTTTACAGATAGAGAAGCTGAGGTTAGACAGGTTTAGGTAACTCAACTAACATCACAAAACTAGTGAGGTTGCTGGGCCTTTATGTAAGAGACCAGAATAAGCTCTTGTGTAGATCTTTAATAGAAATTTCACCTCTAATGGATGCAGTTTTAAATTGTGTTCAGCCATGGTATACAGTTAAAAAAAAATGATCTGGAGTTGCTCCTGCTCCCTGGTTTTATAAAAAGTAGAAGTGACCCCTTTGTAAACTTTCAGGAAAAAAAATTCCTAACTGAAATCGGAAGATCATTCAGATAACTAGACACATTCGTACACCTCTCTTCTGAAATCTGAATAAGGCAACGGTAAAGATTGATCAAATAAAAACATTAACATTTAGAGTTAAAATTAATTGGTCTAAAGAGGCAGAGCACTTGTGACCCCATTGGTTTTCTACCCAGAACTGTAGTGAAGTGACCTGGAGGACCTTAGAAAATGTGTGACAACTAGCATTATAGGGAAGATTACACTTCTCTTAAAGTCACATGTCAGTTGCAAGTTAAAGTTATGTGACTTAGAAGGTCAGTCATGACATCCTTTCCCTTAATGCCTCAGAGATGGGCTTCACAAAGAAAATGACTACATGCTTATTTCATCCCAAACAGACTCAGCTTAAGGATGGTTCTCCGCCTTCCATGAAAAAAAGCAGGCTATTAGTGGAGATAAAGCCTCTTGGCTTTGCAACATGTTTTTACATTTTGTTCATGGACATGAGATGGCAAAACAAGATGAAAATGATTCTTTTATTGAGTATTCAATTAAAAAACGTCACGGCTTTGCCATTAGTTTGTATAAATCCTAGAGATGAGTTTTAAACGAGAGTGTGTTATTATGTTGAGGAAAGCTGGAAGTGTATAACCTTGGGCAGATCATTTAACATCTCTCTGCTTTACATTTACAGGCAGTAATACAAAGAGACAGGATTATATGATCTCCAAGGTCCCATCCAGCCGATTGAACGCACTCTGATTATTTGAAAGGCCATTTGGTGTCGTAGTGAGGATCCTGGGCTCTAGAACCAGACAGCCTACATTTAAATCCTGCTTCACTCCACTTAGTAGCCACAATATATGACATAGGGTTTATTGTAACCCTACAAGCCTCAGTTTCCTCACTGGTGAAATGAACATAAAACACTCATAGGGGGGCGCCTGGGTGGCGCAGTCGGTTAAGCGTCCGACTTCAGCCAGGTCATGATCTCCCGGTCCGTGAGTTCGAGCCCCGCGTCAGGCTCTGGGCTGATGGCTCGGAGCCTGGAGCCTGTTTCCGATTCTGTGTCTCCCTCTCTCTCTGCCCCTCCCCCGTTCATGCTCTGTCTCTCTCTGTCCCAAAAAAAATAAATAAAAAACGTTGAAAAAAAAAAATTAAAAAAAAAAAACACTCATAGGATCCTTTTGCGTATTAAACATACTCAGCTTTGCAAACTATTAGCATTGGATTTAATACAAAATCAATAAACAGTAGTGTGAACAATTGCCATTTATTTTATATTGTAAATTAATTTTTTTTTTCCTTTAACAACAAAAAATAACTTTCCTAAGAATTTGGGATGGTATGACTTTTCATGGTTTAAACTCTTTAATCTACTTAACACCTATGCTATGTTTTGAAGCATAAAAAATAATTCAAAGCATTAATTTCATTTATTTAATCCCAAATAATTGGTTTGATTGTTTTCACTCTCTTTCATCCCCCACCTTAGTAGGATAAGTGCTAGATTCAAGACCTACCTAAAAAGCTGCTTTGGAGACTTAGAAATTTCTGATATGCTAGGGTGCCATCACACGGGTCACCAATAATGAGAGAATGAATAATATTTCTCCAAATCACAGTCTGAACAATAAGTTATTATAATATAGGCAAACAGAAATATTTTTGAGATCTATGTTTTTGAATAAAAAGTTTGAAGAAAACTCGTTAATGAATTATGCTCTGATGCATCTTTCTAATACCCTTATAAGTGTTCAAATTCTCTTTACATGTATGAAGGCACCGAGACTCAGGAAGGTTAAGAAGTTTGCCTAAGGCCACACAGAAGTAAGTGACAACACCAAAATTTAAGCTCAGTCTGACTTTAGCATCTGAGCTCTTAATAAAGACTGATTTTAGCACAAAGGTCCTCTGTTCGTTCAGCCTTCTGCCTTCTGTTTTACACAAAGTCTATGGTCTCTCCAGATACTGAGCTGCCTCATTATATCTATTTATCTATCTATCTATCTATCTATCTATCTATCTATCTAGTATGTATCTACCCATACAATCACCTGTCTATCTATCCACCCACCCATCCATCCACCAAAGCATGTTTTTGTCTATTAAAATAAGACTGGTAGGATTTGAACTCTTGATTCATGGCCAATGAGTAAAGTTTCTCAGATATAGTTTTAAGTATAATACACCAAATTTAAAATTAGGTCACTACAAGTAGTCAAAGATTAAGCTAAAAAAGATATTCATTTCCTTCCCCTTCCACCTTCCTCCTCATCCCTCCATGGGAAAAAAAAAAAAAATCACTAATATGTTGCACATTGTAGGAAGAAAAATGACTTTACCTATTTTTTTTGTTCTCCTTTCTTTTTACTAGTCCCTATATTTGTAGGCCTCACATGGAAAATTAATTTCTGCTTTATTCTTGTAAGCTTAGTTTTATCTTCCTAAATATATCCTTCTTATCAGAAGCCAATCAAACATTTTGTTCTCCCCTGTTTATAAGTTGTCCTACTTTATGTTTCTGATTCTGTTTATCTCTGATGCTTTTTTCTTCTTTTTCATAGGCATTGTGGTGCTGGAGATTTGGAGGCACCCCTAGGCAGCCTCTTAACTTTCTGAACCTCAGGCCAGTCAACCTAATTCATGTGAGCCCTGAAGAGGAGACAGGGAAGGTGGCACAGCCAGCCAGCCAGAGGACTTCACTAGTCCATTTCTCACTGGGTAGAGCATGGATGGGCAGGTAGACACATCTGCAGTTAAGTTTTCAGGGCCACCCACTTCAAGGCCTTTGGGGATAAGCACATTGGAAGCTTGGCCAATGTTTTGATCCATTTGTGCTGCTGTGCCAAAAACACCATAAACTGGGTGGCTTATAAAACAGTTAATTTATTTCTCACCGTTCTGGAGAACTCCAAGATCATGGCACGGGTGTCTGGAGGTGCCCACTTCCTCACAGATAGCGGTCTCTGACATCACAAGGAGAAGGGGTGAGCTGGCATTCTGGGTTCTTTTTTACATGGACACTGATCATGCAGTCTCCACTCTCATGACCTAGCCACCTCCCAAAGGCCCTACGTCCTACTACCATCACCTTGGAGGTTAGGTTTCAACATATGATTTAGGGAGGAAACAAACATTCAGACCATGGCGGTATCATTTGCCAACTTTGAGTCTCTGTCTTCTCTAATGACCCCTAATTTCTCCATTGTTTTCTATTTCAAGAGTCAATCTCACTCCACATCTATGTTTTCTCACCAGTGTCAAGTTTATCAGTTTGGACAAGATATTATGCTGTAGTAATAAACAACTTCAACATTTCAGTGGTTTAAAATGACAAAGATCTATTTATTATTCATGTTTCATTTCACCCAAAGACCCAGGAAGCAGTCACCTACTTGAATGTTGCCAGTTACTATTCCAGAAAAAGGAAAGAACTTGGCAGAATTTTGTATCAGCAATCAAATACTCAGCCACTGGTCAAGGCACTGAACTAGACAAGAGTTTCCCCAACCTCAAGCACAGTCCAATAACACAGCAGGATTTGTGTTCCCTACCTACTTTGGAGGCAGGAAGTCAGAAATACTTAGTGAGCACCTGGGCAGTAATTTTATCTTTTAATTAAACAAATGGAGGACAGCAGCGCCTCCATATTTTTCTTATTTGGTCTACTTCTAACTTCTGTCATTAATATATACTGATGTCTTTCTATTTTCATTACTTAGTTTATCCTTTCCTTCCAATATCATATTATTTTCTGTAAATATTTTGGGTCCTTTTTACCCAACAGTCTAACTTTTTGCTATTCCCAGTGTCTATTTTCATTGCTCAGCCCCAAATTCACTTTCTTTATTAGATTTCTCTGAACTCCTGCAGCTCTTCCTGTCTGCACCACACAACTTAACCTTTAATTATTTGCCTACTGGGCATTCCGTGCGTTTCTGCCTTTTGTCAGCTGAATCAGAAAGTAACTTTTTCTCATCACCTCCCTCTCATGCTCCAAATTGACTCTACCTCCTGATCCCTATTACCACTATTCTTCCCTGGTGCTCATCCTCAAAATTTTACCTTCTCTTTGACTCTTGCTCTAAACTCTTGTTTCTTATAATTGTGCCATTTACGCATTCTTCCGCGTGTACCCATTGTGCTCATGTGGGTCATATGACAGTGAAGGTGAAAAAGCACATTACAGACTCCGAATACAAAAGGATACTGCTCTTTATCCCTTTAACTATTGTTCTTTCCTTCATTTATTTCTTTATCATTCATGCATTCATGTACTTACTCAGGCCCTAACTGCTTTCTTGGAGCTGTGCTTGTTACTGGCAAAGGCACAAATTATATACCAGTCTCTGCTTTCCAGGAGGTTACGTTTCAGTTGGGGAAATCACATACATACACTTCCAGGTCACTAGGTACTGACAAAATTGAAATGGGAGAAAGTGCCATGGGATAAGGGAGAAGGGGGCAATGGCTATGTTCTGGAGTGGTCTAGTAAAGCTCAGGAGGACGGACAGTGCAGATGACTAAATCAAATCACTTTCAGATGAACACCTGAAGGCTTCTCAGTATACCCAGAATAAAATCAACACTTGTCACTGAGGCCTTCTAGAAACTTCATGATTAGGCCCCTTTTCAACTTCATCTAAGACCTTAGCCACACTAAGCTTCAATCAGTTCCTTCAGCACACCAAGCTCCCCTGCACTCTTGTGCCTTTAGGCTACAGGTTCTCTCTGCTCAGATTTCTAGGTCTACAGATTTTTATGAGGCTGGCTCTTGCCTTGCCTCCTATTTGGATCCACAGCAATCTTCAGAGAGGCATTCCCTACATACCCAATCTTGAGTGGTGTCTCCTTCCCCCAGGACCCTGTTTTCAGAATTTGTATTATCTGAAAGTATCTTGCTTGCTTACTATTCTCTTTCTTTATCACTTAACCCCCTCCTCCTCCATCTCTCCTCTTCTTAGCATCTATGTCACCTCCTCAGATGAGAACTTCCCCAAAATGTAAGCTCATTACAGGCTCGAACTTGTTCTATGTCAAATAGTGTATCGCCGGGGCTCAGAGAGAAGATGACCCATCAGACATACTAAGTAAACATCTACTGTTCGTGTACAGCTTTCCCGATTCTAGTATCTCTCTTTCAGAGCCATTATCAAACTTTCACTCCTGGGTTCTTTCTCCTTAATGCTACTTTTACTATGTAGCACATGTTCTGGAGGGAGGGATATACGTGGAAGTCAGAAATGCCACTTCCGAGACTGGCTGATAAAAATTCCCATGTATGATCTTTTCTTCTTTTTGTTCTTTTTATTAAATGAGTGAATAGAATCTCAATGATTTGGGGAAACACAGGCCCATGGTATGGAAAGAGATACGCTTCTAAAAGACCTTGTGAAGACTGATTAGGAACACTTGACTTGAAATGTGGTAAGAGCAAGAAATAAGTGTGTGTATGTGTGTGTGTGTGTGTGTGTGTGTGTGTGTGTGTGTGTGTGATATCTCTGAGAATTTGACACTTATCTGTTATTACATTTAGTGTTGTTAGGTAGAAGCTAGACATGAGCAGTGGAAGGAACGCCCCAAGGCAGAACCCTTACTCCTTGAAGGGGAATGGTGGAGGCATGAGATGGAGGCAAGAACGGTGATAAATAAACTACACATTAAAGCCCAGGGACACAACATCCTGACCTTGTGGCTTCCAAGACCTTGGGGCTGACAGATCGAGAGCCATAGGTGCCAAGCACGTGCTCTCCTCTTTCACCTCTGTCCCAAGGTAACCTCAGCCTCATCATCATGCATTTGCATTGTGGGAACAGCCCCCTCCCCCTCCCCCTCCCCCCCCCCCCCCCCAAAGAGAAAGGCTGCCAGGACCACTCCAGTACAAACCTTGTATGGTCAAAAACTCCCCCTCGCAACCTGTGGGAGGAGTTCCCCAAATGATTGGAAGCAGCCTCCATTAGAGACCACCCCACTGTAGTCACTGTTCCTCCCAGCTCAGAGAGATGCAACAAATACCAAATGTCAAAACTACCTAAGGGCTGATTCCGCTTCATGGAACGCGCTGGCTGTCACACCTTGAGAGTGTACTTCTGCTTTAATAAACTGCTTTGTGCTCGCTACTTTCCTTCTGGCTGTCTTTATTTGAGCATGGATCCCCACGTAAATCTTCTTGTGGGCATTCCAAGGACGGAGACCTCCATTTACACGATGCAGGCTCTCCCACCAGTAATGGTGTTGTGGGAAGTAATATATTTGACAACTGAGTCTTCCATCATTTGGCTATGGGTACTTTTCCAGCCCTTCAGTACTACACACAATCTCATAAGCTATTCTTCCTTCTGAAAAGACAGTTTCTATAACTACCTTAATTCTACCCTGACATCTGTTCTTTAGCATTATGCACTAAAATGGGAGGGCATGCACCTTGGACTTAGAAAAATCTGAGGTTGAACTCAAGAACTGCTCCTATATAGCAACATATATTTGGCATGTTACTGATCTCTCAACACTTGGTTTCCTTCTTTCTCTAAGTGGAGGAAAATAAGACCTAACTTACTGCAACTTTGTAAAGGATTAGAAGAGATGGCTCACTTGACTTCTATGGAGGGTACACTTGACTTCCATGCTAATTAAACATACATTCCTCTCTCCGTTTTCCCAGGGAAATGTCACCCCCTTCTCTACACCTGTAAAACTCCTCTGAGTCTTGCAAGTTCTCCATTGTGTCCCCAATTTTCTGGAGCACAATGTTTACAAAATAGGTCACAGGGTGGACTCTGACTTTGAATCTTGACTTTGAACCTTAATAGCTAAGTAAATTTAGACATGTTATTTAACACCTTTGTGCTTCAGTTTCATCATATTTAAAACTGCAATAGTAATAACACCCTTTAGTCAATGAGGATTACATGAATTAATAAATACAAAGCCCGTAGAGGAATGCAGGGCACAAAGTAAGTGCTTCCTCATGTCTGGTTGGTTTTTTTTTTTTCCTTCAGCAAAAATAAATTCAATTAAAATTAAACTGCATGCTTCAATCAAATATATTCTTTCATTTCTTTGTCATAATTAATAATTTGGTGTTATATTTGAATGTTTTAAAGTGCTGCATTTATGTCGATATCTATGTTTATTACAGAAATACATCACTAATGTTTGCTAATGTGAAGACAGTATTTTATTTCACTTATTATTTTTGCGTTTGTGCCACTTGTTGTGTATATCTTTTAATATCTGCTCATTATAGTCACTATGGCTACTTGTAGTCTGCATTACTTTTATTACCCTGGATAGTACAATTTTGATTGTAGAAAGCTCATTTTAGAATGAGCTCAGAGAATAGAGGAAACTACTATGTCAAAGACTTTAAAAAGACTGTAATGAATAAAAAAGAGCTGTGGTAAACAATCTTTAGATCATCCGTCCCAAGTGCATCATCCTGATTTCTTATGTTTCATTCATAGCTTAGTGGTGAGGGGAAGAATGGATCCACTCCTGAATGATTCTACTTGGCACTGGGTGGGGGATTAGAAAAATCAGACCTCCCTTTCCTTCATTTATTTTTTTCTTTACTACAATAAGAATTTAGAGCTTCAGGAATATTGATTGTCCGACGGGGTGTTGCATGTAATTTTACAATTTGTTCAATCACTTAGTAGAAAATACACATCCTGCTTGTAGGGGGATGTGCCTGGAACGGACTGATGCTGGCTGTGGAGGATGGCTTGCTGATTTGTTGTTTAGATGAACTAACACACACGATATATTACTGTTTGGAAGTAAACCACTAAAGACTAGCAATAGTTTCTACCCAATTTAAAACACCTTTGGGAGGACAGTTTCTCTCTAAATAATGCTTATACCTCAGAAAGCTATTTATTATGAATGTTCTGGAAACAGACAACGAAATGTTTACAGTTCACGAACCATCCAGTCTCTTGGAATTAACCAAGAAAAATGTCTAAGGTGGACTCAGAAGGGAATTAGGTTTTGGTAAGTTTTTTAGATCTCAAAAGTTGAGACAGTGCTCTCAAATCCATTTGTCTTGAGAAGTTCACAAATTTTGAAAGGAAAATGATATAACATAATTATAATAGAACACAGAAATTATGTTCAAATCTGAATATGGTCTTCATAAGTTTATTTAACATTCCTAACAATCTCCAAACTCATCCTTAACCTTAAGTAAAACTTTTGGGGAGGGGGGGGTCTATGGATGTGTAAACAATGACTTGATTTTCATTAAAAATATATACAGGCATGTGCATGCACACATACATAAACACTGATGTGGGGGGAGTATATTCCTCCAAATTTTGCAGTGGTTTTCTTGGAATGGAGGGATGATGGAGATGCCATTTTAATAGAGTTTTTATGCTTCTAGTTTTTTCAAATTCTCTGCGATAAACAGGTGCCACTTTTATAATCAGAAAAAAATCTATTTTAATGTAACCTTCAAGAAGATCTACGAGATTGGGAAATAAAAGGCTTGACAAGATATGTTGAAGGGCCAAACGGCAAGACAGCAGCGCACTGCCACTACCACAGGGATTAAAACCCACTGGCATAGGGGTCATATTCAGCTGCCATTGAATGTAGCGATTTTCCCCTTTTTCTCTGACATGCCATAACTTCTATTCTTATGGTCAGAATACGCATTTGTAATCAATTCTCTTTTGCTACTTGGAAAGGGGCACACAGCCCATCAGCTACTCCCAGAGATAGTAAGGACAACGTTACTTAGCAAATGGCTTACTGAACAGTGCCCTTGTTCGTCCGGGTTCCTCAGTGTTCTCTGCTTCTTGCACACCCTGTGACACGTGGCTGATAGTGGCACACCAGCATTAAAGGAAGGAGGAGTGTTGAATGGCTCATCTCTCACATGCCTCCTTTCTGGATAAAAAGATCTAAAACCTACCTAGTTAATATATAAATTATGTCCCCCCCACCCCGGTCCATTAAGAAGGTTGCTACTGTCACTTCAAAAGCAGTAAGCTGAAGTTGAAACAGCTCAAAATAATCAGGTTTTGGTGAAGATAGTCTGTTCTTTGCAACGTTATACCTAATAACCTCCTCTAATTGGGCACATATAGTCATGACATCCTCCACAGATAATTCAATGCTTCCATGAAGAGCAAACAAAACAAAACAAAGGAAAGCCATCCAGTCTCTAAGGAAATGTATGTACCTAGTGAGAAAGAAAATACTTCAAGGTCATCATAGACAATGTGGAACTGCTCATGGTGGATTTCCTCACTTAAGTCTTTGTTTTCATATTCTATTTCAAGACAAAAGATACGAAATTCAGTATATGTGTGTGTATATACATAATGTATACTACACATGCACCCACACAATTTATGCCATTAAATATATGAGAAGACAGTGAGTGGTGGCCTCTTGAGTCAGTCTGTTGGGGTTCAAATCCTAGCTCTTCCGCTTACTGTCTGGCTTTGGGCAGTTTGTGTAGCCACTCTGTGCCTCAGTTTCCTTTCTTCAAAATGGAAAATATTAACGCATCTAACTTCATGAGATTATGAGAAGGATTAAATAGCTCCATAATATTTTGGAAATATTAATACTGGATTAATAACTTTGGAAATATTAATAATAATGGAAAAATATTAATGCATCTAACTTCATGAGATTATGAAGATTAAATAGCTCCATAAGCGTAAACGTTATGATGGCAGCTGCCATATGGGAAACAAACTTTTGGAAGTTCTGTCATATTTTGATAACTATGCGAATCATACTTTCATGTCTGAGACTGGGGTGTTACAGTGGGACACGAGAAGATGGAATAGGTGTTCTCTAATTCTAGCGAGGAGCAATCTTTGACTCAGTGTATACTAGAAACTGAGACTCAGACAAGTCTAGAGGAAATTGAGAATGAGAGCTTGATGAACGAACACCAAAAGTAAGGCAAACCCCACTAGCAGGGTAGAGTCCAAAAACAAGATTCAAACAGCAAGTAAAAAGAGACACAAGTAACAAAAACAGTTAAATTAGTGGTAGAAATACACGTACTTAGGAATTTTGTTCCTTTGTTCTGCTTTCGTGCAGTATTTCATTATTTTTATATAAAACGTAAGTTACATGATTTATATTGCACAAGCTAAATAAAAATGATTAAAAGCATATAAAACATATGTGAAAGTTTAGAATACTTTATTCCTATTTTTCCTGGTAGTCCACACCAGATTTATGTTTGTACCTGTTACACCATAATTAAGTTTCATCAATCATTATGTGATAGCATAGTTGTGGCATAGTTACTGAGAAAAATTCAAAAGAACTTAGGTGAAAAATTTCAAAAGAACTTAGGTGAAAATCTAATTCCTTTTGAAGGAGCCCAGTATCACAGAAGACCTGAGGTAAGCCATTGTTTTAAAGACCATGGCTTATTTGCAAATTTCAATTTTATTTATTTTTAAAATTTTTTTTAACGTTTATTCATTTTTGAGACAGAGAGAGAGCATGAACGAGGGAAGGTCAGACAGAGAGGGAGACACAGAATCTGAAACAAGCTCCAGGCTCTGAGCTGTCAGCACAGAGCCCGACACGGGGCTCGAACTCACAGACCGTGAGATCATGACCTGAGCCGAAGTCGGACGCCCAACCGACTGAGCCACCCAGGCGCCCCTCAGTTTTATTTTTTAAGTTTCACTTTTCACAAAGTATAATGTTCCATTTTTGGTGGGTGGGTTAGTTGTTCATTTGTTGTTTGTTTTCTGAGATTGCCTGTTGTTCATTTGAAGTGGCATTGTTATTCATTTATCTCTCAAAGTGACAAAATGTTAGATTCAGTTTGCAGATTTATTACTGGCAGCTACTACAGAAGGAAGTTTGGGTCACAGATCAGGTGTTTGTTGGCACAGATCGTTGTATAGACCATGTAACAAATACTAGTCCTTTTTAACTCCAATTGCATTCTACATTTTATTTCTTTGTGTGGAATTAAAAAAACACAAGTTATTTTTTTCTTGATTAAGATAACTGGAGGAATGCATAATAAGAAAGAAATAAAATCAAATGAACTTTTACATTTGTCTATGGATTTGCTAAAAATGTCTGCATTTCCCCTTGGAATTGTGGGAATGGAAATAGGTGTGCTACCCCAAATCAAGAGCTGCATATTTCAGTCTCTGGAAAAATTTTCTGGGCAAATGGAGGCATTGAAGGAAAGAGATTTGTCTTTACTCTTCAGTCCCCACCCATCTACACAAACAGAAAATACGATGGCAGTTTTCAGAGGTGACCGCACTGCCTTCATGGTGGAGGAGAAGAGACAATTTGAGGGAGGCAATATCCCAAGTCCACGAATCTTGAGATTGGAAAGGTTTTCTCATAAAGTCATATTTATATCCAACAAAAACCTTGGATTTTTGAAGAGCAGACCTATTTTTATTTTTTTTATGTGTGTTTTCATTCTCTCCATGAGTAAATTCATTAGAAGTCAGTCCTAATTATGGTAAGCACATTTACAGTTCTGAGGCAAGAGAGCAAAGGAAATCAATAAAAGGGAAACCCTGAGAGGAGCCTGAATGAACTCTTGAATCACTAAGATTTTGTGACTAATCAGCATCCTCTTCTTGAAATATCCTGTATACAATCTTAACTGATCTTTTTACTTCGTAGAAAACACCTGGAAACGTTCCAAATGTAACACAATCTTTTTGTTCATTTGTTGACCGGTAGTAGTTTTAAAAGAAATCATTTTCTGTATTCTCCTCAGAGGTGTCTTAATTTTCCCTTTCAAACTCGTAATCCAAAAGCACTAAAGTCAGCAGGACCTAATGCCTAATTTGCTACTATGTATGGTGAAATCTAGTGCCAACGATCATCCACGGCCATTGTCCTGCTTCAAATATTCATGATTCTCCACAGTCCAAAATGCATTAAAGGTGGGAATGATGCCAACAACACACAGTCATCCTAGTGACAAGGAGCCTTCTCAGATCAAAGAAGCAAGATGTTAAGGACTTCAAACTAAACTGTCTTTGTAAGAGACACTCACAAAAGCAACGTCAAAGCCCACACCCTGTCTCAGTTATGGAACGCCAATGAAATAAGAAAAACAGAGATGCTCATTCAGTTTCTCTGAGCTCATTTTACTGCAACTACTTTGCCTTTTCCCTTTCTTCCCATTGCAGTCAAACTCAAGGATGTTATACAGTAAAACTGGAACACATTATCAATGCTTTCAAAGACAAAATGAATGACTACTGAGGAATTAATAGAATTTTAGTCAATAAGATTTTGCCAGTGGAGCCTGAGTAGCATGTAGAGTGGGATACAAAAGCAAAGTTAAAATGGAAATAGGAGCTAGAAAGCATACACACGAAGCAAATACACATAATTTAAGTTGCCCCTTTATATCATTTGTCACGAGCCACATCTGCTTTTACACCTGTGCTCCCTTCCTTGATATATGCTGACACCCTGAAAATGTTAGACAGGCAGCCAATTTCTTACCCAGTCATTCCTATGATCAGACTCAGCTATCAGCTTGCTTTTTTCTTATATTAAATCAAGTATCAACCCCGGGGCTCTGAACTACTTCTGACTGACAGGACCAACAGAAAGTTCTAGGCTAATTACTTCTTAGGAATAGTTCCCAGTGCAAAGAGAGTTACCATTGACCTACTTTGGACTTACAGAAATAATTTATCAGGTAAGATAATTAAGGGAATATAAACCTGTTTCTAAAACGAACCAAGTATCAGAAGTATTTGTTGAAATTATAAGTTGGTATTCCCAGTGCTATCAGATTGGCTTTATTACTCTGCAATGAGTCAATTTTCTTATGTTTGACTTATTTATAAGCTATTCTTTTTCTTTATAAATTATATTTGGCAGGAGGCATTTGAGAGTCTCTTTGATGTATAAACATATTAGTTTTGACTTTTTTCAGTCTGGATATTAAGAGAAACAATCTTTTAAGCCCTTCTTTCCTTCCCCTCTTAACCCCTTCCCTATAAGCAAACTTACACATCCCTTTGCTCAGGTGTTCCATTTGTTTGAAGTCCATCCTAAATAAAGGGATGCCCCGATATGAGAGTGGATAGATCTGTGGTGTGGACCACTTCCCATGTGGACTTTTAATTCTCTCTTTTGGAAGCTTAATTGTTTCCTACACTATAGGAAAATTACTGTAACTGAAGAATCTTCTGTAGCATTGGTGGTTCTCTGCTATTGAGAAAATCTTCGGGTTTCTAGATTCTTGATGTTGTCCATAAGAAGAAGGAAAAAGCAAGAGAAAAACCTTGAAATGAAATCATAAAATGTATGTGAGGGGTTTATATGAGCTTATAAACCATCTGTTTTTCTCAAAGGCATTAAAATGTAATGTCTTTAGTATCATGGTTTATCAGTGCCATTCTCTAATTATTATTAGTTCTCTTCCTCTATTTTCCTTACCCCTCTACCATTCATTCATTCGTTTGGTTATTTATCTTCTCCATGTCCAGCATGACTTGTTTTTGTTTTTTTAATTTTTTAATGTTTATTTATTTTTGGAAGACAGAGAGACAGAGTGTAAGCAGGGGAGGGGCAGAGAGAGAGAGAGAAAGAGACACAGAATCTGAAGCAGGCTCCAGGCTCTGAGCTGTTAGCACAGAGCCCGATGCGGGGCTTGAACCCACAAAGTGGGGGATCATGAGCTGGGCTGAAGTTGGACACTTAACAGACTGAGCCACCCAGGCGCCCCCAGCGTGACTTGTTTAACTCCAAAACTCATTTGTGAAAAGATCAAGTGATTGTGATTGATTGTAACTGACCAACCGGCTTTTTAATTCTAACAAAGATATGTCCTCATTTGGAAAGTACCTAAGCATTTTTGGATAACTAGACTTAGTTTTTGTGATGAAATATAAAATATTAATTTCTTAGGCCAGGGTTAAAGAAAGACCAGGAATTAATTTCTCATCTTTGTTCCCATATCACAAATACAGTAATAATTATTCATATCTTGTTATTATTCATAACGCAGGATTGAGGAAATTTGCATGTATAAAACGGTGGGTTTAGTTAGTATCAAAGGCAAAAATAAAATTGAACACTGAGTTGTACTCCTTGTTGCCACACAGCATATGCAATACGTTATGTTTGCGAGAGGACCTGGTCGTGGTTTCATCTAAAATCAACAGCACATTGGGGCACCTGGGTGGCTCAGTCGGTTAAGCGTCCGACTTCGGCTCAGGTCACGATCTCACAGTCCGTGAGTTCGAGCCCCGCGTCGGGCTCTGGGCTGATGGCTCAGAGCCTGGAGCCTGCTTCCGATTCTGTGTCTCCCTCTCTCTCTGCCCCTCCCCCGTTCATGCTCTGTCTCTCTCTGTCTCAAAAATAATAAAATAAACATTAAAAAAAATTTAAAAAAAAATAAAATCAACAGCACATCAAAACTCCCCTGCTTCAGTTGACCAGTACGAGAGTCAGATCACTCCCCAACTGCCTTCTGGTGTACTTTATAGCCTCTTTCCTTCCATGCCTATTTAACTTCATTTATCGCTTTATTCTTGCGTCCTTCAGCTGTTCCCAATCTGCCCTTCATGGTCATAACTAAATACAAAATGTTAACATACAAAGGTATTTATGTAAATGAAAATCAATACGCTTATCACTTTCAGCACCATTCCTTCTTGCTTACATTGGACATTTTAAGTACATTTTATTTAAATGCTAACAACTTTTCATTCTTGCCTGGGAAGTATAATGATCTTCTTGGCTCCCTGCCCCCTGCATCCCTCTAATCTTCACAGCTATAGCCACTTAGCCCCATCTGGAGGTTCAGCTTTATTCCGCATTTTGGAACTAATCTTGTCTCTAGGCTGGGGGCGTACAAGATGTCCTAGCCAAAAGCTAACTGATTCAGCATCCAGTCAGCCTTGCTGCTGATTTCATTCTGACCTTGTAATTTATTTCTGAGATCTAGACGCTCGTCTCAGCCCCTTGTAACCAAGGCTTGGCTTTCCACACCAGTTCCGGCAAGTGGGTATCTATCCAGTCTTGCCCGGATCTGTCTCTCTTTTCCTGATTGATAACCAATTCCTTGATCGCTGAAGTTCTGCTTTGTCCTTCTTGTTCCCTTTGTATAACTGGGTTTCTTTTTCTTAGCTCCAGTTGCATGGCTGGGACCTACGACCTCCTGTTGAATTTTTCGGATGCCACCAGCCCTGTGTGTATCTGCTCATTCCACCTGCCCTCATACCATAGATTGGAACTTTTGCTAGAATACCAGGAGTGACACTGCTTGCCTGGACATTTTCCCACTGCCTGCTGCAGGCATCTCCCTTGTCACCAGCTTGAATCCTGCAGGTCTTGAGTCACTACATCTAAGCTGCCGGCAATCTGGCTCTTTTATTCTTGCAGACGTGGCAGGAAAGAAATATTATTTTAATTGCATCTTTGGCTGAATTGTTAGGCTAACACCCTCTAGTTACTTTCCCCTCACCTCTTCATTGTGGACGGCCACTGAAACACTTCAAAACTCAGTTTCCTCTTTGTAAAGTGAAAGGATGGTGGAATTTACCCCTAGGGTTAAAGATAAGCGACAAGAAAAAGTACACAGATGGATCAAACCCATAGTATTCATATGGTTTCTTAAATCTTTGCACCTGCAAAGCAAACTGTGTTACCTAAAGATGACCACTGAAGAGATGAGAAACCAGGGGAATGGAAATTCTAAGAAAAAATTAGGAACCCATGTGAATTTTTTTTAAGTAAAATAATTGACAGCAAGATAATTAACAGCTTTAAAAATGATGTGGAACTACAGATGCAGTCACCAGGAAACATTAAAAATGTAATGTTTAAAGGATGTCTTTCCTATCAGTGTGTCTTAATATATATATTGGCTATGACTATATAGAGTCCAAAAGCATTGAGAGAGCAAAATGATTCTTTGAGTCAGTCATTTATTTTAAAGCAGTGTTTCATAGTCATTTGGGGGAGTTTTAGATAAGTAAAAATTTAAGCCCTACTTCTCTGAAATTCTGATTTATTAGTTTTGGGGTGGAACAAAAGAATCAGTGTGTCTAAAAAGTTTCCAGAGTAATTGTGATGATCAGCCAGGTTTGGGAACGATAAATCCATTAGCCATTAAGATGCCCAAAATGCTCTTAAGAAGTTACACATTTATTTACCTCAAGGCGGTCAAACCAGTACACAAGCTCTCACCTGGCTGCTAGCTGCCCATTGGTGAGAAATGTTTGGCAGGTATGGAAAACTCTCCTGCTGTCTGCATTTATTAGTGGGTGGCTAATTCACCTGGCTACAGTGTCTACCTGTAAGTACCTGATTAGTTTACCCTAAGAACTCCAGTTTGCTCTGTTGCAATCCACCACTTAATCCTCATTCAAAAAAACTGTAAATATTTTAAGTGCAGGCTGTTTCACTCTTGCCAAAATTATCTTGCCTTCGGTTTTTTTCTTCTTGTTCTTTGGATGAGTGGCTCCCTCCACCCACAAAAGTTTGATCCAAATTACTGTTGTTTGCCTCCAGCTCTACTGAGATATAATTGCCATATAACGTCGTATAAATTTAAGATGCGCACGTGTTTGATATGCTTATATATTGCAATATGATTACCACCATACTGTTAGCTAACACCTCCATCACGTCACACAATCACCATTTCTTTTTTTGCGATAAGAACATTTAAGATTTACTCTCTTTGCCACCTTGATCGAAATGATTGTTAACTCCTCTAGACAAACATAGTCTGCACCATGAAGACAACAAAGGGCACTTGGCTGTTTTCCTGAAAGCTATGTGTATAAGTGAGGGGGAACCCTGCCTCTTTCCACTATCAACACCACAAAGACCTCATGCTGAACTTTGGGTTGCTCCCTTTGGGGATGATTTAGGCAGGACTAATACACGTGGATGCCCCAGCGGACTAACATTTTGGGACTCATTCAAAATAATGAATATTATTCATTATTTGTTCAACATGTTTCCCGAAGGAGTCGAGTATTGTTTGGATGAAGGGAGAAGTTGATCCTAGAGAGAAGCCCAGAAATCATTCTTCGCTTTACTGCCTTCTTAATTTGGCTATGGGTGCGCATATGCAGAACCCTTCAATTCTCTGCAATTACTCAGATGCACCATCTTAGAAAGCAGATTAGCAACCATCCATTGTTTATTGACCATGGTTCCTAAGAAACGTCCTGATAAGTATGATTTTTCTATCCATCTTTTAACACTGACAGTATCTGGGGGTCTAAAAGGTATCTTAGCGTATCGTATCAAGTAACGAACGTTCTTAACAGCTGCCTGGCTAGTCCAGCTCTTAATTCAGCCTCAGAAATTCCTTGCTGTTATTAGAGCCCTTAATTTTCCCCTTAGGAACTGGATTGGAAAACGTGCTGAAAATGTCTTTTAGGAAATGGTCGAGGGAATAAAAAGAAATTATTGTCATGATTTGTTTAAAGAATAAAAAGAATGCGTTACCAGACATCCTCAGCGTCTTCATCGCATTCTGCACCAAACTGGCAGATATCACAGGTGGAAGTCTCCTTTTGACTGGTTTCTCCTGAGCCTTCATGAACTGGAGAGCAGAAAAAGGGAAACAGAAAGAATTCCGATAAGTATGCTTACTACCCACACTCAAAGACCATTTTATCAAGGCTACTTTTCCAAAAGGCCAGTTTGCTTTTTGGGCCTTCAAAGAATGTCTTATTCACCTCTTTTCTTCCCTAAATTTAGGGGAAACTCTAGCAATAATATGCAGCCATTGCTATGTAATAAACACTTGAGGTTCTTACAAACAAAATGAAACAACAAACAAGAGGTTTAGTGGATTTGTCAAAAAGACTTGGTTAATAAGTAGACCATATGAGTTATTAATTAAAAGGGATTTAGATTGTTACTTGCCTAGAGGAAATATCTCGTGTTTACTTTACAAACAATACTTTGCATTTTCTCTTTCCTAAATTATAAATCTTTTTCATTCAAAGACTTTTATACATAATTAAAAACATTTAAAAGGGCAGTCTTGACTTATTAGATATGTCTTCTCTTTTTTTTTTTTTTTGCAAAATGTTTAGTACTTATAAGGAAAATATGTTGATTATAAGTTTGTAGAAAAAAACTTTGAGCTGGTTTATACAGTAATTTCTTGAATCTTATATAAATATTGCACAGAGCCCATCACAGTGATTTCCTCCAGGAGGATTATAAACATATATTTCATTTAAAAAATACATATTCTCATTGATGAAAATTATTCATATTGGTCTTTTTTTCTCCCATAAATTACAAGTATAAATTATGCAATATATAACTTAATTACAAAATTAACTTTTCAAAATCAGGACACAGTCGTGTAAGTTGGACTCAAATATTTTGACTCCAAGGAATGAAAATCTGAGCAACACTTTTGAGATGATGGATTACTATTTATCCAATTAAAAAAATATACAGTTGAAAGTAAAAATAGTTTTGGTTATAGATGACAAATTGCAACAACCTAACTACTCTACAGATAATTTTATTCTGTGGACAGATCATATACTTAAAAAGAAAACAGATGTAACTCAAGAGGATCTTTTTGTTTTAAACATTTTTGTTTTTATTTTATTTTTGAGAGAGATGGGAGACAATGCAAGTTGGGCAGAGGCAGAGAGAGGAGAGAGAGAATCCCAAGCAGGCCCTGCACTGGCAGCACAGAGCCAGACGTGGGACTCCAACCCACAAAGATGTGAGATCATGACCTGAGCTGAAACCAAGAGTTGGGTGCTTAACTGACCGAACCACCCAGGCGCCCCATAAATCAAGAGAATCTTTAAAAGTGCACTTCTGCAAAAGGTTAACTATTTTCAATAGAAAAAGAAAATAAGCAATTAAGTATGGAAATTTCTCCAATCTTTATGGACCCTAATAAGATCACATCGTCTTTAACAAAGACAGAATGTATTAAGAAGCACACGGAAACTAACAAGTCCAATCCTACTTATTTTGTTTTAATATGATATTTTCCTCATTTATTCTCTATTAGCAAGAGAGTTTTTAACATTTACAAAAGCAGAGGACTTTATTCCTTGCTTTTCTTTAATTTACTGCTGTGCATGTAAGTGATTTGATTTACCAAAAAAAAAGACAGGAAGATATCTGAAAGAGTTCACTGTTTTATAGTTTTTTTTCAGGAAAGGTAGAAATATTTAGTTTTTCCAAAGCAACTTTTCTTCCCCCTCTGTTCTTGATGGTTTGCACTCACATTTCAAAAGAATTATGAATTAAAGAGACAAGTTCAATTACAAAAGTATGGAGGGTATAGTTTTAAATTTGGAAGACTTGAGAAAAGGTATTCCTCCCCAGAAAGAAGAAGGAATTTTAGACTTTGATAGAATAGACAGCAGTTATTATCCACTCTATTACTTTAATACAGTGGACCATGGGGATAAGAAGGAAGCTGTGGTCTCTCCTCAGGAGAGAACGAACAGCTGCGGCCTCTTTATTACTTTCTTATTATTAATGCAACACAGAAGCTGCTAATGGGAGAGAGCCTTTTAGTGTTAGCAAGATTAGCAGCTTCCAGACTAAAACTTCCCACCACTCAGGAAACATACGAACGCAACGGGAAGGTCCTTAATGAGCAGTTACGGCCACTTAGGGGCTGCTCTGTTTTCTTTTGCAGTAGAGATCCGAGGTTACGGATCTACTGGAAGTAATCTAGGGGATGAGTTGTGCTAACTCAGCAAAACTACTACTAATATTTCTACTCGAAGTCATGTTTCATTTCTATAAACGGACGGTCATTGGTAGAATGAAGATGTCTGCAAATTCTCCCATACGGATGAAGCGGCCGATTCAGAAGTAGCAGTGGCAATGCCTCCATCAATAAATATTTGGGGAATGAAGTGATTGTATTTGAAGTCATCCACAATGAAAACTAAAGTAACATTGCTCCATATTACCTGAACCTTTGTAATAAATTGGTATGTGGTTTTCATTGAAGCAAGCAGACCAGTGGTTCTTAAATAGGGTGGGGCTCAGAAGCTCTGGTAGATTTTGTTCATTTATTTTTAGCTTTTGGCATAACTGCCTAGGATATCCTTGTAGACACTGGAGTTGTAGCCTTGATGCCTGGATACGTATATTCTAAAAAACGGACCATCCCTGCCTAAGAATCTCTGCCCTAAGCAAGAAGACTTTGTCTGTCCCGAGCATTCTCTCCTTGCGTTGTTGAGCACAGGACTTGTGACGCATTAAAGTCCACAGGGAGCATCCGGAGGTTTGATTAAAATTCAGGTTCTGATTCAGTAGGTGCGAGGTTATGCTTTTCTTACAAGCCCCCACAGGCCGATGCTCTGGGTCCACAGACCACATTCTGGGTAGCAAGGGTAGCACTGTGTTTTTCAACCCACAATCCATAATTTATTAGCGGGTAGTGAAAAGGTAGTGGGTCACTTACCAAGTTTTTGTAAACATGAGAGAGAATATACCAGAATAGAAAACACTGAGTGCATCTCGTTTAGCAAGTATAGGTTTTATTTTACAACACTGTTTTAGTTATCCGTATGTACATCTACACAGAGCTGCAATATAAATTTCATTTCTTACTAAAGGTCACAGTCATAAAAGCCTGAAAACCACTGATTTAGCACACGGTAGATGCTCAGTAAATGTGTATCGAATTGGACTATTTCTTCTTCCTGTTCTTTCTACGTTGTCAGAAATGAGAAGGGTCAGTGCTTCATCATTTGCATTCGTCCACTGATTACATGGGAATAAAAGTCATTTATCCTAAAGTATTAGTTCAACTATTCATTTGCATTTTAATCCTTTTATTTTGTGAGGTAAAATCATTATTTCCCTTTATTCTGTAGAAACTTAGATTTCAGCAACTGACTGAGGGAAATGTGAGGGGTGAAGGAGGCAGTGCTCCTACAAGCATATTTTACCAATTGTGGAGCCCTGTAGTTAGCCCTGTTTTCATCCCCGGAGATTCTGAATTGGGGGATTATAAGAGATAATCAAATCGCTTTTCTCTCAACTCTCCTTGCCCCTGGTGGTTTCATCTGGAGGTTACCAAAGTTCGTTTATCACCACCTTGTTCTGGCCCAACACAGGTCTTCACATTGGATGCGCCTCCTGGGCCATATTCTCTTCCTGGTTCACTGTAGTGTTTCCTGGGTCTCTTGCTAGCCTAACCTGTGTTATGCCATGTCTGAAAACATCACAAAATAATAATGTTCAAACAGTTATTCAATGTCACTTATTTTGTCAAAAATTGCACTAACATTTATATTCATTGAAATGCTCGGATCTTAAGTGTATCTTTCCATCAGTTTTGGGGAATGCCCATCAAGACAAGGAACAACTCTATCATCCCAGAAGGTTCCTTTGGGCCCCCTTCCCAGCCATCATCCTACCTCCACGCTGTCTCTATATAAGGCAGATCAGTGATCTGATTTCTGTCACCGCAGAAATCTGTTTTAACTATTCTAGAAAATCACATTAAGGGAATCACACAGTATTTAATTATTGTGCTCACCTTTGTCACTCAGCATCATAGTTTTTGAGGTTAATTCAGGTAGCAATGTGTATCAGCAGTTTATTTCTCTTTATTGCTTGGTATTCAGTTAAATGAATATATCAAAATGTACCATTTTCTTGTTGCAAAACATGGTTGTTTTCGGTCACTAGCTGGAAACAATAACTGAGTATTTATTAATCAAGCTGGTAAAAGACTTTTTGTACATGTTAGTTTTTACATCTCTTGGACAACTGGGTGTCAAGTACAAATTATTCTTGTTTCTCTTTTTTATTCTCAAGTTGCAGGAATCTTGAATATATTTAGGTTTCAATTTTTGTCAGATGTGAACGCTGTCAGAAGTCGTGAGGTAGAGGCTGAGGTTCTTTGTTTTTCCCCTATGGACAGGGTTTTTTCCTCTTGACCTGTGGATGTAGTGAAATATGCTGATTGATCTTCATGTTAAGCCAACCTCCCATTGTTGGGATAAGTCCAGCTTAATCCTTTTATATAATGCTGGATTTCATTTAACGATATTTTGTTCAATTTTTAAAAATCTGTGTTCATAGGATATACTGGCAGTGATTTTCTTCCCTTATATTGTTCTTGTTTGGTCTTAGTATCAGGAATAAAACTGTCTCATGATATGAATTGAAAGTGTTCCCACTTTCTCTATTTTAAGAAAGTTTGTGTATGACGATACTATCATTTGACTTCGCTATACAAGGCTATTTACATTTTCTATTTATTGATTTCTGCCCTTATGCTTATTATTTCCTTTCTGCCATATAGTCAGGGTTTACTTTATTATTTTTCTTTTCTTTTTTAAAATATTTATTTATTTTGAGAGAGAGAGAGAGAGAGAGAGAGAGAATCCCAAGCAAGCTCTACACTGTCAGTGCAGAGCCCAATGCAGGGCTCAATCCCATGAATCCTGAGATCATGACCTGGGTAGAAACCAAGAGCCAAACATTCAACCGACTGAGCCACTCAGACACCCCTATTGTATTTCTAGTTTCTCAAAATGGAAGCTTGATTTTCTACCTTTCGTATTTCCTAAGATAGTCATTTAAATCTGTAAATTTCCTTCTAAAGACTGTTTTAGCTGCATCCCATGAATATGGATATATTGTGTTTTCATGTATTTATGTTCAAAATATATATTGTAATATCCTTTGGGTTTTTTCCCCTCTGGTCCATGGATTATTTTAGTAAGTATGTTTTTAACCTCAAACTATTTGAGGCTTTTCCAGGCTATCTTATTTTTATTCATCTTTAATAATTCTATCATGGATGAAGAACATATTCTGTTTAATTTAAATTCTTTGAAATTACTGAAACTTGTTTTATGGCTCAGAACATGATCTATCTTTTTGAATATTCCATATGCATCTTAGAAGGTGTAACTTTTTTTGAGGAGTAGTTTTCTATAAATGTTAATGAGCTTAAGTTGATGGTTCATATTATTCGAAGCATCCATAACTATACTAAGCTTTTGTTTAATTGTTCTATCTTTTCCCGAGAAAGGTATTTAAAATCTCTATCAGTGACAGTAAAATTATTTTTAGAGCTCTTTTGCCGTGTTGTTTTCTTTTGTCCTGTATTTGGAAGCTTTGATATTGGGTGTGTAAACACTTAACAGTCTTATGTCTTTTTAAATAAGTGACCCTTCTATTGTTATGAAGTGCCCCTTTTTAATCTCTGGTAACACTATTCATCTTGAAATCAACTTTGTTCTGAAATGTATATAGCCATAGCAGCTTTTGTTTGCTTACTGTTTCTATTTACTTACACCCAACATGTCTGTTACGTGTTTAAAGGGTGTTTCTTGAAAACATACAGTTGGATCTTTCTTTTTTACCCAGGCCGAATATGTCTGCCTTTAATCAGGGCATTTCATGAATTTACTTTAATGCAATAATCACGATGTTTGGTTTTAAGTCCATCAACTTGGTACTTGATTCATACTTGGCCTATCTTTTTGGGGTCCTCTGTTGTCTTTTCTATCGTACTGTTTTCTTTCATTTAGGTGAATCAAATATTCCATCTTGTTCATTTTATCTTATCTCTTCTAATTTTTTTGGTTATACTTTTTATGTTATTATTTTGGTGGTTGCTTTAAGAATTATAAAATGCGTTAAATAAAAAAAAACAAGCAAACTCGATTTCTGTATCATCAAGTATACTAGAATTTGGGAAGAGTACTTAAAGATCTACAGGAATAGTATATTTCTAATAAAATTGGATCTGCTTTCCCCAAAAAAACAACAAAAGAATTACAACATGCCTCTTTATTACTTCACGAACAATTTAAGAACCTTATGACAATATATTTTTAATTACCGTAGTTTACATTTCGCATATTTATTGTCATGTATCACACTTCTGCCTTTTTAAAATTAGTTTTACTTTACACAGCTGCCCTACTTGTTTTTGTTAATTTCAAAGGCAAAGGCCAGAGATTTCTGTACTAACGAAGACTCCCGCCTGTCATTGTTAAATGACCGACTTGTGACACATTTGCTCTAACTTTTCAAACTTATCTATAGTCTCACATTCACCATGGAAAACATTATTGACATATGACATTTATAGTAGATTGTTTTATTTTTCCCATTATGTTTCTACACTTTCCAATAAAAGGACTGTATAATTCCTTTCCACATCCATATTTCCATTGAGTTCCATGGTGCCACTATTGGTCTTGTGACTTGCTTTTGCCACTGAAATGTGGGTGGAAATGAGAAGCTATATAAAAGCCATTATGTGGCTTTCTACTTTCTTGCTCTTTCCCTTTGCTTAAAAAAGGAATATTCAAGAATAGGAGTGGTTACTTTATTTATTTAAAATTTTTTTTAATGTTTATTTATTTTTGTAAGAGAGAGGGAAACACAGAGTGTGAGCAGAGGAGGAGCAGAGAGGGAGGGAGACCCAGAATCCAAAGCAGGCTCTAGGCTCTGAGCTGTCAGCACAGATCCCGACACGGGGCTCGAACTCACGAACCGTGAGATCATGACCTGAGCCGGTGTCAGATGCCCAACCGACTGAGCCACCCAGGGGCCCAGGAGTGGTTCCTTTAACCAATCCCAGAATGAGATGATATTCAGAGCACAGCCACAGTTAGCTGCAGCCATGAGAGCAAGAATTATACCACTGATGTTATAAGCCTGTGAGATTTTTTTTTTTAATTTACTTTGAGAGAAAGAGAGAGGGAGCACATGCATGTGAGTGGGGAGGGACAGAGAGAGAGAGAGAGAGAGAGAGAGAGAGAGAGGGAGGGAGGGAGAGAATCCCAAGTAGGCTCCACACTGTCAGCACAGAGCCCCACACAGGACCCAAACTCACAAACCACGATGTCATGACCTGAGCCGAAATCAAGAGTCAGACGCTTAACCAACTGAGCCACCCAGGTGCCCCAAGCCTCTGAGATTTTGAAGTCATTTGCAACTCGACATTTACCCAGTGACAGATGACTAATAAGATATCAATGAATGTTACCAGTTAATGCTAAGGAAATGTATTTTCACACTTGTTTTCCACACCTCAGATTTCGGTTGCATTACTTACCTACACAACCCTAGATCTACTTTTAATTTTCTGCAACTCTGCCTTCAAACTTTTTGCTATCTATTTTCTACGGCAACACATATTCTGCAATAGTTAAGGTGTGTTTCTTTTTAACATTTTTATTTTTTCACAGCATAGCAGAACCTATCCCAGTCTGTGGATGGTTCCCATCGCCTTCATCATGTAGCTCACTAGATCTCCTTGACATATATACGGTGTCCCATTTAAATCAAGCATAGCATAAACGTTAAACGTAGTACAAGCATGTATGAATAGAAGCCTCCACATGCGCCAAGCCTGAAATGAAACAGGCAATCCCTAGCACATCACTGTGTCCACAAAAAGAATGAGACTTCTGAGCTTAAATGTGACCCACATGTATTGGTTCTAAACTCGTTTCCATTACTCTACAGTTGAAAAAAAATTCCATACATTTTATGTAGGCCTTAATCTGAATGTTTGCTAAATCTAGAATGCCTTCTTCTTTTTCCGTTTTATGGTTGCTATCAGTCAGGTATTCAATGTTGCTGCTGTTGTTGTGTCTTTCCTAGGTAGGTCGACTGACAAAGTAATTCTTGGCAGACTTAACTTTTTCCGCTTTGTTTACATAGAAAAAAGATTTAAATCAGTGATAACATTCAATATAACTGTTGTTACTAAAATTACTTTGATTACTAAATTATGAACAACAATGTTTCATTTTGAATTACTTCCAGAAGTTATTATTTCATTATCACTGAAAAGCTGAACTTTGAGTTTACCTTCCAATGAAGGAAAATTCCACTTAAACAATGGGAAGTTTTTATTTTATTTTTTATTTAAAAAAATTTTTTTTAATGTTTATTTATTTTTGAGACAGAGAGAGACAGAGCATGAACAGGGGAGGGTCAGAGAGAGAGGCAGACACAGAATCTGAAGCAGGCTCCAGGCTCTGAGCTGTCAGCACAGAGCCCGATGCGGGGCTCGAACTCACGGACCATGAGATCATGACCTGAGCCGAAGTCAGACGCTTAACCGACTGAGCCACCCAGGTGCCCCCCGACAATGGGAAGTTTTTAAATCAGAACTCTTCTTTAATTGGAACGACTTGTCTATTTTGCCTTTTGTATGCCAGTTTTACCTCTCACATGCCTTTCCAGTGTAAGTGGAATTTAAAAGATGGCAGCTGCTGACAGTTCTTAGAGGCTCAGATAATTCTAAGCCTTGGTCATGTTCTGTTGTATTTCCCAACATTTCCCTAGAAACCCCAATATGACTTTAAAGAAAAATAAGAATAAGAAATATTTTCCTTTTATTCATATTATAATGCAAGGATATTTGTTATGTGAAAAATAATTATGCCATTACATCATATTACTGAAATTCTGAAGCAAGAGAAGTAGCATTTTGCCGTGCTCTTTACAAAACTAACCCAGATTCATCCTGTGTATGTACTGGCTCCACGAGGCAATAAGATGTTTCAGATTTTAGGGAGGAAATCCATTATCTTTGCTTCAGTTTAATTAAAAGAGGTACAGTTCCACCGACAATTTTTAATTTTTAAGTGATTTAAGTGCCAAAAACTAGAGGAAGGCTACAATTACACTTACACATAATGATCTAAAATTCTAAAAACCACTTGAAAGTCTAAGACCTAAGTTCACAACTGAGCAAATGTAATTTTATATTAAACACTCAAAAGAAGAGATCATTACAGAAAATTTAATTTTTCATAATTAAACTAGTTTGCTAGAGCTTGACAAAGTTCCTTTAGAAATCACACGTAATTTATCTTCTGCACAACTGAAAATAATTTAAGAGATGAATACGATGCTACTATATTGATGCACAATTCGACTGCCATCACTGAAATCTGACTGATTTCATTCAGTCCTATCGAGCTAGAACCAAAGGTACTCAGCCGATTAAAAAAAAAGAAGCGACAGAGAAATGAAATGAGGAAAGAAGAAATGAGGGAAGGAAGGAAGGATGGAAAAAATAAAATAAGAAAAGAAAAATGCTTACTTTGTTTGACATCATGCATACCAGAATTCATGAAAGCAAGTTACTATGTCAGACTTCAGGCAACTCTATCATATCAATCATGTGATAATTACAAACAAAAATACTCTTCTTATCCTCAGTATCATGGATTTGAATCATTTTACACAAATTCATATCAATAATTTAAATGTTTTTCTTACTAAATGCCTGAACGATGAGACATTTATTTTTTTATTGGTGAATTCTGAACATTGGCTTGGGTTAAATGAGTTGCTGTAGAGCACGGTGAATACCAAATCCTCACGAGAGGAGACAGAAAAGATTAGGAGGCGGAAACAGTAAATGTGAGGGACAGCGGAGTACAGAGTTGCTGATGAGGACAACACGGAATGAGGCATTCGTGGGATAAGGATGTATAGTCAGGAAAAGGGTTTTTATGGAAGGATGGCGTTGAGGCATCACCGTATTCTGACAAGCATGAGGGAGTGGAGAGGAACAAGTGTATGCAGAGAGAAAGAGGACGATCAGGGAAGCAGTGTCCTTGAGGAGGGATGGGTTTAGACGCAGGTGTAGTGGTTGGTCTCAGAGGTAGGGACGCGTCTTCCACCCCAGGAAGGATGGCAGATTATGTGGGTGCAGACGTATGGAGGTGGTGACACTGGAAAGGGAAAGATGAAACAGGTCTCCGCTGGGTGTCTTTATTACCTCTATCGTATCTCTACTTAAGAGAAAGGCCATCGGTTGGCAGGACGTGGTAAGAAAGGAAAAGAGGTGGAATACTGTAGGAGAGTGAATGTGAATGAAGACAGAAGGCTTTCTAAGTCTTTCTGCTACTAATTTGTTGCTTCCCAACTTGGTGCTTAATTCTCCTAATTAGCAAATCTCTGATGAATAAAGATGTATCTTTATTAGCTTGCACTTCTGTATGTATTTAGTACATGACATTTGGTGTTGAGAACTTAAAGGCATTTTGTGATGTTGAAAGTTTCCTTTGAATCATCAGATAACGACTAAATTGGCAACGGAGTTAACTCGAACCTACTTAATGTTTGTTTTGCTAAAGGGGCTTCACAATCTGGTAACAATATACATGCCATGTTTATCTCCTAAATATTTTCCCATTCCGTCTTGTCACCACTGAACTAGTTCCGATCTGCATCATGCTTTGCCTAAACTAGCTACCTGACCTCTGTACTTGCAAACTTGCCTCTCTTAAATATATCTCCCATGTATCTCATTGAAATGCAAATCTGATCATGCCATTTAAAATAGAAAATGACATGAAGTAATCTAAAGGCAACTGGATGACATACAGAATTCAGGCCTTGGGCCGGGAGGGTTGGATTTGGGTTGCCTAGATTCTCTCTTGATCCCCCCGATTTCTCATGTGAAAAATGAGAAGGCTGCCTCGCTTAGTTTCCAGGCGGTGGGGAAGATTAAATGGAAGGATGTGTGAAAGTGTTTTGCACCCTCTAACGTGCTCTGCCACCCTAAGGTGTGAGCATTAAGAAAGTATTAAAGGTGAAATAAAGTCATTATCTTATTCCAGGCGACAAGGTTCTTTGAAGGATGTCTAAGGCTGAGTGTCACAAACGTGAATTTTTGGCCCTTGTAAGTGGCCTTGGACTGATACTGAAGTAGGAGTCTTTGTGGGAGCAGGGAAATAAGAATCCCAAACAACATAACACAATGGAGAAAGAAAAATACTGAGCAACTTACAGAGGACGTCTTGCACCACAATATCCCATTTAGTGTCTTACGTGAAGGAGGGAAACGGACTGAGGAAGGTGCAGGTGAGAAGTGGATGGAAAGTCCCTGATAGATACTCTCAGAAATTGTCCAAAGCTCCAAGCCTTTTTGTTCTAGTGTACGGGATCTCAGAACAAAGAAAGCACCAAAGTGACATTTTCTTTCTCTTTTTTATTGATGGAGGTAATAATTCATTCAATAAGGCTTTATCTCCACCCCCTACCCCCACTTGCCTGCTATGGGCTTTGGCTTTCACGAAAAGCCCAAAAACCATATTCTGTCTGGTTTTGACTCCCAGCTCCAAGTGAGACTTAAAAATGAAATTTATAAAGATCAAGACTTGTTTGAATATATAACATATTGATATAAATAGGCCAATGAAATAAAAGAGCAGCAGTAATAATGAAGCCAATTTTAAGAGGTCACAGCATTTCATATAACTGGTAGTTAAAGCAATAATTTTTCGGAAGTGCCTGTGATATTTTCCAGCCTAGTTTTGCTATCTCAAGTCCAGTCTTTAATTCTGGGAATCACAAACACTAAAATAATAGGAAAATGTCAGGGCTGGAATTCAGTGTTTGTGGTAAGTCTGTGATCAGATCGGTCTGGTGCTCGATCTAGGAACGTATCTTCCTCCACCCCCACTTGTTCCATACTGAGAGTACCTGTTTCATTTCTATAATTTCCCTACTGCCTACTGGCTCTAGTTGGTGGAGTTTGGTTACTATTGTGTTTTCCTTTTCTAGTTTACAGCTGTCTCTCAAGCTCGGGGTTCAAATCAGTAACATATTGCCTACTCCCTAGTACTCTTGAAGACCTCTCTTGTGAAATACATTTTGGAATCAGCCCTACTTGCAACCAAGTAAGGCAGGCCCTGCTGTCTTCTGTTTTACTCCCCCCCAGAAGAAGTGCTTGCACATATACTATTTCAAGTCAACATAAACAAAAGAAGACAAGAAAAAAATGTACTCTCAAAAGTGTAAGGATAGAAAGGGCAGGATTACCCAATTTGAGGTGTGAAAGAAGACAGGAACGTCTTCCACAAAATGGAAACAAAGAAAATACAAAACAAAACAAAACCCACAAAATTGCCTAAGAAAGCTAGAATGCTGGACTAGCTTGGAAATTGACTTCTGGCTAATCAATATGTCTACTTACAGAACCATTAGCTCAGTCTGAATCTGCCAAGTGGAAAGAATAAATAATTGTGGGAAAGACGTCTAGATTTTTTAAAAATTGCATGGATTTTAGAGAAAATTTTATTGCCATTAGATTGCCAAAGATATCCAGCGATGAATGGAAAGTGATAAAAAAATTTTAATATTAGCAATGATCTATTGGGAATTCATAATGACACCAATTTTCTAAACTTTAGATTTTTAAACTCAGACCACTTTCATTTATAGTTTCATCAAAATTAATGGTCCTTTTATTTTGAACACCTTATACCTGCATTGTAAGATAATTGGAAATAAATTAATTTCTCTGTTTTTATAGATTTAGGGAAAAAAATCTTCAGGTTTTAGGGAAAGTTGCCCTTTGTCTAAGCCATGAAGATTTAGGTTTAATAGGGACTGTAGCTTATTGCTTCTGCTTAATGTTTGTCTTAATAATTACAGTATTGAAATACATCTATGCTAAAATTATCAGGCATAAAAATATGATTTAACTTTGTGAATAAATAAAAACACATTGATAAATACAATAGATGCAAGAAGAAAACATTTTAAAAGGTCAACACATTTGTACTATTACATTGAGTGTTATACTGATGGAATTAGTAGCAAACTTTTTTTTTTTTTTTTTTTTTTTTTTTTACTCTTCTATTTTTGTAGAGCTTTACTGTTGTTCATCTAATTTAAGATTGTAGTTCAGGGGCGCCTGGGTGGCTCGTCGGTTAAGCGTCCGACTTCGGCTCAGGTCATGATCTCACGGTCCGTGAGTTCGAGCCCCGCATCAGGCTCTGTGCTGACAGCTCAGAGCCTGGAGCCTGTTTCGGATTCTGTGTCTCCCTCTCTCTCTGCTCCTCCCCTGTTCATGCTCTGTCTCTCTCTCTGTCTCAAAAATAAATAAATGTTAAAAAAAAAAAAAAAAGATTGTAGTTCAGTTTAGGGGTGCCTGGGTGGCTCAGTCGGTTAAATGTCCGACTCTTGATTTCGGCTCAAGTCATGATCTCATGTGGTTCATGGGATCAAGCCCTACCTTACTGGTTCTGCACTGCCAGTGAGGAGTCTGCTTGGGATTCCCTCTTTCCCTCTCTCTGTGCTCTTCCCCCACTCATAATCTCTCTCTCTCTCTCTCTCAAAATAAATAAACTTCAAAAAAGATTGTAATTTCAGTTTAGAAGTTAATGAGTTTTTTTTTTAAAGTCAGTTTAGAAATCAAGGAAGTATTTCTAATGAGTATGAAATATATTGGTCAATAAGCAAACTTGAATGATACATATTATATTTAAAAATATAAATATTAAGTATAAATACAACTCTGTTTAAAGTTTCCCTATTTATTACCTTTAGGATAAAAACCCACAGTCCTTACCATTGTATACCAAGGGATACAGGAGTGCTGATGCATACGGGCACATGTACCCCAATGTCTACAGCAGCACTTTCAACAATAACCAAATTATGGAAAGAGCCTAAATGTCCATCAACTGATGAATGGATAAAGAAGATGTGGTTTATATATACAATGGAATACTCCTTGGCAATGAGAAAGAATGAAATCTGGTCGTTTGCAGCACCGTGGATGGAACTGGCGGGTATTATGTTAAGTGAAAGAAGTCAGGCAGAGAAAGATAAATACCATATGTTTTCACTCATAGGTGGATCTTGGGAAACTTAACAGAAGACCATGGGGAGAAGAAGGGGGAAAAAGAATTACAGAGAGGGAGGGAGGCAAACTATAAGAGACTCTTAAATACTGAGAACTGCGGGCTGATGGGGGGTGAGGGAGAGGGGAAGTGGGTGATGGGCACTGGAGGAGGGCTCCTGTTGGGATGAGCACTGGGTGTTGCATGGAAACCAATTTGACAATAAATTATAGTTAATAAGAAAATAAAATAAAGTCATTTATGAATTACCACCAACCTATCACTCTGTCTTCATCTCTAGGCACCCAGCATGCTCCTAATGGTATAGCTCCTCATGGTTGCCTGGGTGGGATTCACACGTGCAGTTTCTACTGTTTAATGGCCAATTCTGACTCTAACTTGAAGACTCTGGTGTAGCCCCACACTGTTCAGCAAAGGTGCCCTCACTTTCCGCCCTTGTCCTTTATTCCCAGGATGTGTAGAGCTCTTGGTGTGTGTCCCCAACACACTCTTTGTATGTAGCACATTGAAGAAGTAGGGTTGATTCACCGATTCTCCCAATGTCCTGTGAGTTCTTCAAGGTCAAGTCATATGCTTTATTTGCTCTTATATCTATTCTCAGCTCAGGGCTTGGGAGGTGATGGGAAGTAGTGGTCAGAGAGGGGAATTCCAGAATTTGAGGTCTTTTGTGTTGTAGCAGTTCCAGGTAATGAGAAGATAGGACCACATTTCCAGGCAGCAAAAATGAGGTCGAGGAGTCTGAGGAACTATGGGGGCCAGTATTGAGAAGAAATAGAAGAGAGACTCTGTGGTAGTTACATGTTGTGCATAAAATGTCTGGGCACAGGGAGAGATTACCTTTCCCTGGATATTAAATAGGCCCTGGAACTAGTTCTGGCCAGTGAATTGTTGAATGGAAGTGATAGCTGGTTGAAGATCTTCCCTTTTATTGAAGAATGCCCGAGAGGGGCGGGAATGGAGGCCAAATTAGAAGGCTATGGCACGGTGATAGTAAATAATAGAAGGTGTGCACATAATTTGGAGAGAGGATGGACCAGATCTGCTGATTGATTAGGAGAAGGTATAAAGTCAACATTCAAGAGACCTATTCCATCTGCCGAGGTCCCTGAGTGATTGCAATGCTGCCCTCACCTAGCACGTTACCCAGTCACTCTGTAGTAAATGTGTGGTGAGAATAAAAAAAATAATAAACAAACAAACAAACAAACAAACCTGGGTTCTTTTAAGAGATGTTTGTTTCTACTGAATACCCTTGCATAACCTAGCGTAACTTGATTATGTCGGAACATGTGGCTGAGAAGCGTGAATGCAATCTGTTCCATTGCGCTGATTTCACCAACTCCCAGGTACCTAACTGATGGTTACCCTGGAACAGAGCATACAAAAGTGAGCAAGCACTGATTCATTGAGGAAAAAGGCAGTGATGTGGGGTTCAGCAGCTTATACCTAAAGTATGGGAAAGAGTAGTATCAGCAAATAGCATGGGTTTTGAATAAGAAGCAGTTTAATGAGTGACGATATCAGCTTTCCTCGATGACGGTTTGAAGATGATGATATGAAGCCAGAAATATATGGCTTCTTCCTAGCCTTACATGGAAAGGTAGAGAAGGAAATAAGATTTGGAGGAAGATTATGCTATCACTGGGGAGAATATACAAGGAAATTATCAAAACATTTAGGATAATTTAACCTTACTTTTTTCACTAGAGCTAATATTGATAATAGCTACCAAGAAACCAAAAAACAAAAAACCACACACCCAGAACATACTAAGTTCTTGTATCCTTAAATAGGCCCAATTTTACTTTCACAGAGCATGAAGGAAATATTTCCTAACAGTTATTGGTATTTTAAAAGCTATGTTCACATGCATGCTTTTAATGCCTTAACGCCCTTTGACACGAAGGTCAGATTGTGGCTGATTTGGGGTATCCCCAAATGGAAAACATTTTTTTCCTATCTCAAAACACTTTCTGCTTCCTGCTCAAATTCGTACCCATAAAACATTCTGTACTGTTGCTTTCATTTTCCCCCAATGCTGCTTAGATTTCTTCATGCATATTCGTATTTTTAGATCAGATAAAATGAATAGAAGTTTCTTTCCCTGAAAAAATATGTAGTGTGATTCAAAGAAAATGTTAATTAAATGAAATGCTTACAGTCTTGTGAAATATTGATATGTAGCAACTAATTTTGTCTCTGTACTCAATTGCTTTTTCTTTGTATATCTGAAGCACCGTTCTTCTGGAGTTTTGTAGCTGTACAAGCACAGTTATTGACAGCATTTTTAAATGGAAGAGAAGGGGGATGGAAAAGGGATTTCAATGCACTAAACACCATCTCTTTCAAGATATGCCTAAATATGAGGTAGTACTCAGGGACTAATCAGGTCTTTACTGCGTTATATTCATTTTCTAAGAAAAGCCACCTCCATATATAAATACTTTCCACCAACACAAATCAAATGCAAATATCAAAATGAAGGGGACAATTCCTGTGTTGTAAAATCCATGTCAGAAACATGGGCTGTCTTTCCTGACAACAGTTTCATACCTCCTCTGCTCCCACGCTGCCTGACAAGCAGGTCACAGAGAAAGGTGACAAAACACACAAAGGATTGCCTAAAAAGGGATTTCAGAAAAACATGTACTTGAGCTTTACGCCTAAGAGGGTCAGATGGCTGAGGCAGTGATTTGTTTATGTACAGATGAGCTAGTGCATAGGGATGGAAAAATATTCAGGTGAAGAATTTCTAAATGGGGAAGGTATCTTTTAAAGACAGCTTCTATTACATAGCAGTGACACCTGGCAGAGTCACAGGGCAAGGTGACTGCACTATAAACAATGAAGTCTTCTTAGTGAAAACTGCTGCATATTGAGAGAGATCTGTGTGTGGGATACAACGGCCAAGAGTGTCACTTTTACAGTATACATTTTTATTTTTTTATTTTTATTTATTTATTTATTTATTTATTTATTTATTTATTTATTGGAGACAGAGAGAGACAGAGCATGAACAGGGGAGGGACAGAGAGAGAGGGAGACACAGAATCGGAAGCAGGCTCCAGGCTCTGAGCCGTCAGCCCAGAGCCCAACGCGGGGCTCGAACTCACGGACCGCGAGATCGTGACCTGAGCTGAAGCCGGACGCTCAACCGACTGAGCCACCCAGGCGCCCCAACAGTATACGTTTTTAAAAGCAGGTTTCACATCAGCTTCAATGCAACTGGCAAGGATTTCAACTTTTTTTTTTTTTTAAGACAAATTACTTAGATTTGACTACTATTAAAAAGCCCAAGACTCTATACGACAAACAGCCATGTTAGATTAGAAACACAATTTCAGTAAAATTAAGAAGCCAGTTGTTGCATTCTTGGTGCATAGAAATGTACATTAAAAAAAATGACTAGTTCGTTTAGTGCATCTGTTAAATGATACAATATCCATATCTATGATTACTCCAGAGATCAAATTAAGAACATTCCTCATTTCTTGGTTTGTCTCTAAGGAAAACACAGGAAAACAAATGCTGATCAAAAGATTAATGGACTTCTCAATGTATAATACATTAACCACTCCTTCAACCTTTGGGAAACAAAAAAATAAAATAAAATAAAAATGAAGCGTTGTCTAGCAGATTCTTGGTAATTATTGTACTGTTTTAAGGTCCTTGTCAGGATGGATTTGATTAAGTCTGTGAATCTTTTCTGAATATTCCTATAGCAATCTAGACAGAAACACCATACATAAAAATGTTCTTTATTCCAGAACAGATGAAACTCCCAGGGTAAAAGATTTAGGTATCTCTGAAGGTTTCTTATCACCCGGCAGCATAACTGTCTGATGGTTCAGTGCCTGAAAGGGTTGTCTGAGATCACTCATCAAATAAATCAAATAGTTGGCTGGCTAAAAGAGTGGGCGCCCATGGTACTCTCATGTCTTTGCTTTCAGACATCAAATCTTTCTTCTACGGAGCCAGCAGAGAAGTTAACATGTAACTTGGCACATCCAACCCTAAATATCAACCTGCTTTAAGTTGCAGCTAGTAGTTCTAAGAAGGTGTGACTGACCTAGGCAATGACTAGATTTTACTGTTAACATTTTAAACCACGAATTCCAAAACCTTGATATGTTGCAGAAAAGGTGGTGGTGAGAAGGCTGGAAATGTACTGAGTTTTGTCTCCAACTATCTGGAAGGAATCTTACTGAAACATAGAAAATCCACTTCAGTGGGGTGATCTTAAAATATTCTGTAAACATTTATTGAATGATGATAAAATTATATTTGATTTAACCTTTTGGATAACAGTTGACTAAAAGCAGCATCTTGAATTACTACTGTAAAAATGAGTCTTTTAAAAACTAGAAATCAGGGGCGCCTGGGTGGCGCAGTCGGTTAAGCGTCCGACTTCAGCCAGGTCACGATCTCGCGGTCCGTGAGTTCGAGCCCCGCGTCAGGCTCTGGGCTGATGGCTCGGAGCCTGGAGCCTGTTTCCGATTCTGTGTCTCCCTCTCTCTCTGCCCCTCCCCCGTTCATGCTCTGTCTCTCTCTGTCCCAAAAATAAATAAAAAACGTTGAAAAAAAAATTTTTTTAAAAAAACTAGAAATCAGATCTATAGGATCATATTGTTCAATATGGTAGCCAGTGGCCCCTTGTAGCTGTTTAAATGGATGTTAATTGAAACTAAATAAACATCCAGTTTTCTCAGTTGCACTAGCTACATTTCAAGAAATTAATAGCAATATGTAACTAGTGATTACCTCCATTGGCCAAGACAGATGCAGAACATTTCCCTCCACACAAAACGTTCTATTGGACAACACTGCTCTAGAAAGATGTAACTCTGAAACATCATAAAACTGTATTCATGAATCAGTTTTCCCAATTCAGTAATTTTGTTTTAGAGCCTTTCAACCTATATAAGATAGGAGACGGTGTGACTGACATTTTTATCTTCCTATGAGGTGGAGATAATATCTTACCATGATGCGTACATGTATGGTATGACTGTGTATGCCACATTAGATATATATCTGTTTGATTAATAAACACAATAGAAATTCTTAATTCATAAATCCTTGTTTTCTGGGGATCCTGGGCGGCTCGGTCAGTTAAGCATCTGACTCCTAATTTTTGCTCGAGTCCTGATGTCACAGTTTGTGAGATTGAGCCCTGCATCGGGCTCTGTGCTGCCAGAGCGGAGCTCTGCTTGGGATTCTCTCCCTTTCTCTCTCTGCCCTTCCCCTGCTCACATGCTCTCTCTCTCTCAAAATAAATAAGCTTAGAAAAACAAACTTTGTTTTCTTACTCTTCCTCAAGTGCTTAAAACATAGCTATCGTCTAATTCAGTCTCTAAACATCGTGGTGATGAGTATGACCGTGACTGTGACATCAAGCTCAGAAGATTAGAACTGGCATGACAGAGTGAATGTGGTTTTAATAGATATGTTTTGTTCTTCCGTCCAAGGCTTTGGCTACCACACTTGCAATTATATTTATAGTTTGGGTTAGCATGCCTACCTCTTACACCAAGATTAATTATTGGGCCTGGACTACAGCGTCTATATATACACATTGCTTAGCACAGATCCTTGAAAAAATGTTTCCTTCTCATGGGGGCCGAATTCTTCCATATATAAACTTAGCTGTGTGAGTTTAAGCCAAGACAACATGGGAGCCTTGAGCAGTATATTACTTGTAATAGGGCAGGCTTGATTTTTGGTGGCTAAAAACTTCCTACAGAAGAATTATCTTCCCAACTGGCATCAACAGGCTTTTCATTACTAGCAGTTTGAGGAGGGAGATTAAAGCAGAATGAAGGCATATAGAGATTTAATTCTGTGTGCACATCTAGAAGCAGTGATAAGCTGGGGATCTGGCATTACCTTGATATCTTAGAGATAAATGGGTAGCTGAATAAATAGAAGTCTTTGGTTTCTGCAGCTGTCACTAACATATTTCACCCTAATTGCAAAATACTTATTTTAAACACTAGAAAACACACCGAGGAAGCTAACCTCAGCCGGTGAAAAGGAGATTTTCAATTGTTAACTTTTCTAAATTAATTCAGTGTGAGAGATGCTAAGGATGTCATTTTATTCTTTATACTTTTAACTTTGTACTCTGTACGTGGGGGAGGAAAGAACTACCTCTCTGGTTTCTTTGTGGGTAAGAAACACTTTATTTTGCTCTGTGCTCTACTATTCACACATTACTTGGCCCATGACAAGGCACTTAGGAAATATTTGCTGAATAAAAGAAAGAATAGGTTTTGGCTGAGACAAGAAAAAGAGTCATTTTTAAACTTAATATTTACAGGTATATATTTATAGTTATAATGTTTCCTTACTCAAATATGTGTGTGTGTATATATGTGTGTGTGTGTGTGTGTGTGTGTGTGTGTGTGTGTGTGTGTATATATATATATATACATACATATATTGCTTTCTTACACTTGAAAAACTAGTGTGTACCACTTTTCCTCCCACCCTCCCTTCTTTCTACTTTTCCTCAATCCTTTTCCTCCTTCTTCAATTATCAATGAGAGTTTCAGATAATCAATCACGTCCTGGATCTTGGAAGTCTGCACCACAAAAATACCTTCTTCAAATGTTTATTTATTTACAAATATGATGACACTAAGACATGAAGATAAAACTGGATATTGAATTCTTAATTCACTGATATCACCCATATTAATTCATTCTGCCAACTCTCACTGAACACCTTCTATCTGGTAGCACTGGGGACAAAGTAGCGAGCTAACTAAAGTTCCTGTCATCACGGAAATTAGAGGGTTGCGAGGAAATATTTTTAAACAGCTCTGAATAATTCAGGACTGTACACAGTTTGTTTTCAAAAGTCACTGAGCACACGTACTTCTTGAGTCCAGTTCGCTCCCCCTACCTCACCACTACCATCTCATTAGGAAGCAATGGGAGAGTGAAACTGAAGGAGCCAGTTTTGAAGAGCTATACATTGATATTGTGGAATCTGGGCTCTGGAGGGGCCCGCCACGGACGGTGAAGTGTCATGTGGGTGAGCAGGGAGCAGCCGGTGGGCCAAAAAAACCTGCACAGAAAGGGCCTCAGCGTGTAGTCACGGTAGGAGTAAGGATCAAACTCAAGGCTCAGGCTTCCGACCACATACCACCCCTTACAGTCCTCCAAAAAGGGCAATACAAGCTTCGGTTTGCCCATTTCCCTACCCTTTCGTTCTCAGAGAAATCTGGTTTCAGAAAACGGTATCTAAATGATAATGTGTCATTGTACTGACGAGTAGGGTTACAGTGCTTGAGACTATCTGTCATAAGCAAGCAAGGCTATCTGACATAAGCAAGAAAGGCAGCTAGATGGCAGATCAAAGACATTTCTTGACCAGAAAGTGGAAAATAGCAGTTGGGAGTTGTAGCAAATGTACTTAAGAATCTAGAGGAGCTTCTCAGGCATTTATTAGAAGCTAATTCAAACCCTTAGGGTTATGGAAGACTTTGTGAAAAGCACCTCTTCACTGACCAACTGTCAATTAGCAAAGGAGAGAATGCCTCAAGTGCTCCATTATGATGATGATCAAATAGACGGGCTTTGATTACTATAATAATGGTAGAATAATTTATAAAAAATCTTTGGTTTTCTATATGAAAATAATTCATAACTGGTGATCATCTGTAAAACCTACTGTGGAAAACTACAAGTATAATTGCCCAGTGATGCCGATTTGTTTTTTTCTTTTTCAAACTTTTCAGGTGATCTAATATAATGAGAAATAATAATCATTAAGGTTTGATCATGCTAATCTAATTTTCTGGATGGCTTATTAACCTTCCAAGGATGTCTTTATTCTACTTCTTGATCATTAGATCAGGCAATAATTAGGGCAAGAATGAGGAATGCCAATTATATAATGATATGTGAGAAGACAGAGAATGGTATCCTGGATATTTAGGCTTATGTTTCAAGTCTGGCTACATTCACGCACACACACGCACACACACACACACACACATGCACACAAGCACAACTTGCTGATTTCTTATAAGAAAGAGATTTAACAAAACATATATTTTAAAATATAATTCAAATATTTTTTCCTAAACTGAATCAGAAAAATTCGCAATTTATCCTTGCTGGTTCTCTATACGTATATTACAAATTATGTGTGGTGACTTCAGGCATATGGCCCTCATTAGCTCTTTCTCAGTGTTTCAGCTGAATCTCACTTCATGCAAACTGACAATTATATTTTATGTAGTGTCAGCTTATAAATAAAAAATAAATCGCAAACTTGACAACAAAGTTGCACCCTATAATTTCTTATATAAATTCTGGTCTAAAAGAGGAACAATATAAACACTGCTCAGAGTAGGTATGGTGCTACACTGCTCTCTCCTTGGTAGGTTTAACAGGGTTCATCCAGTGATTGAATCCATACTTCTTCGTATTCTATTTCTACTAAGTGTGTGTGTGTGTGTGTGTGTGTTTGCGTGTGTACTGTGTCAACTAGTGGTGTTCCTTAAATACATTCTTCTTTTATTTTATAATATAGCAGCTATGGAGGTCCTCATCTCAGATCTCATTTTAAGAAAGAATTTGCCGTTTAGCTGGAAGATACGTCGTCAGCTGGGAATCTCAGGTTGCTAGCAATTTTATGATTCAGCTTTAAAATTTTTTTTCTTAACGTTTATTTATTTTTGAGAGACAGAAAAAGACAGAGAATGAACAGGAGAGGAACAGTGGAGAGGGAGACACAGAATCTGAAGCAGGCTCCAGGCTCTGAGCTGTTAGTACAGAGCCTGACAGTGGGCTCGAACATACGAACCGTGAGATCATGACCTAAGCCCAAGTCAGTTGCTTAACCAACTGAGCCACCCAGATGCCCCAATGACTCAGCTTTTAAAAAGCCCAGGCCACTTTATTCTTGTGCAGCCACAGCCAATGACCAAGAACAATGGGGGAATTAGGCTATGGCAATTCCGGCCCAACATAAGACTCCCTCTAATGGGCAATATTTTCTCTGAATACTAACATAGGGTTGACCTAATTTTTGCTAGATTTGCATCTTGGTCTGAGGTTTACTCAGCCCAATCCTACTTCCCTTCTTCTTCCCTTTTACAGGTATTAGATCAAAATCAGTCTAAGGAATTTCCCAACCCAATTTTGCTTCCTCTACATTTTCTCGTTCACTCCTCTAGTAAACTTTTTACACTCCTAAATTTGTCTTGGTGTCTACTTCCCAGAGGACCAAATGGACACATATGGTACTAGAGTTTTAGAAGGGTATGTGGAAATCTACATAGAGACTTCATTTGCCAGCCCGTCTTATGCCTAGATATGGCCATATGGCTAAGTTCTTGGCAATGGAACATGGCTGAAAGTGATGTGTGTAAGTACTGCTTCAATTCCTTAAGAGGAAATTACTCGCCTTCCACTTCTGTTGTTTTCCTCTTCCTGAAAGTTGGCACATTGATGTGGCACTGATCAAGCTTCTAATATGTAGGGAATTTCTTTAAAGAAGGGGTCAACAAATCGCTGCCCACAGGCAAAAGCTAACCTGTGGACTGTTTCGTACAATCTGTCAGCTAAAAATGGTTTTCACATTTTTTAAACATTGTTAAAAGAATAAAAAGAAGCAAAACGTGTAACAGAAACCATATATGGTCCACCGACCCTAAAACACTATTTGACCTTTTATGGAAAAGACTGCTGACCCCTGGCTTAGTACAGATCAGTAAGTTAGATGAAGCCTGGGTCTCTGAATGATCATGGGGAGCAAAACTGTTCACCTGTCCTACAGGCCTGGTCTGTAATGTGAGAGAGACACTTCTTTCTCTTCTGAGCCACGGTATTATTGTGCCTAGCTGTTACGGCTATTAACACATGTGCAAATAAAGAAAAGATTAAAGATTAAAACAAGTTTACCTTCCTCCCCAAATTTTATATAACACAGTCATTTCTTCATCTAACCTGTGAACAGCTTTCTTTTTTTTTTTGGGTAAATTCTTATTTTGTTTATTAGTTTTTAAAAACCTAAAGCATTTCTCATGCTTGTTACTTGTATATCATGTCTAGGAAGATAGAAAAATATGTAAACTTGAGATATCATCAGAAGTATAAAGTCTATTAACTTCCCTTAATCCAAAATACCTTACCATTATTTCTAGAACTGGCCTCTACCTTACCCAAAAACATGATGACAGTAGTGATGTAATTAAGGTTGGGGGAGCAAAGATAATTTTACAAATGGCTAAACAATGACTGCATATGCTAGAGGGTAATTTATTATAAACATAGGGTCTACTAACTCATATCAATTACACTATATTATGACAAAATAATTTACTATCATATGGGCTTTGTACAGTCAGCCATTTAGGAACTTATACAGCATACGGTTTTTTGTACACTTTTGTGAGCCTTGTATTGAGGTAGAGAAAGCAAGTCATTTTGGTATTTCCAGATACACAGCAACTGAACATATTTTACATGTATCAATTCAAATGGCCAGTTTTACTGCTCCCAGATTTTCTTTTTTTGACAGCAATTAAGAATTGAATTATATAAATAATCCCTTTGCCAAATCCTAAACATGTGCTCATTCAGGCTACTGTTTTATATACCCCAAATCTCACTTGCTTGCCAAATTCTTATCTGCTTCTCATTCCACAAAATTCTCTGAAGAATATTTGATCAAGTAAGTGTTATATTTAAAAGCAAATCTTTAAAACAAACAAACAAACAAGAAAACCCTGTCTTTTTTCCAAATGTTTATTTATCTATTTTGAGAAGGAGAGATAGCACATGCATACATGTCTGCGCATGTGAGCAGGGAAGGAGCAGAGAGGGAAAGAGAGAACCCCAAGCAAGTTCCACACCGACAGCTCAGAGCCGGACACGGGGCTCAATCTCACCATCTCATGAACGGTGAGATCATGACCTGAGCTGAAATCAAGAGTCGGACACTGACTGAGCCACCCAGGTGCCCCCAAGTCCCCCTATCTTTTATAATTTTATTTGTGCCACCAAAATAAAATAGATTTAAAAAACCCAGCATTCGTTGCAATGATATTTAGAAATATGGTATAGGAATGTGTAAGAGTAAGCAAATTTTGTTATGACAGACGGTGAAGAATGCAAAAAAGAGCTTCTTGTAATAGGTATTTTCAGACGCAATACTAGGACCTATTTCAAAACATTTAAATTACTGGAAAAGTAAAGTGGAACTCTGTTCTTCTAACAGCTTCTTGGTGCATAGCTTATTGGTTTACCACAAATCTGCAGAAAATGCAGTATACTTCCTAATTTAGCCTTGCAGCTTTCTCTGAAAAATGTCTTTGCAAAGAACCTGGTCTACTCTAATACTAAGCCTATAAATGCAGGGCATAAAAATATGTTTTTCTCCTAAGTAGTCTGAGGTTTTGTTTAATTTAGCAAATTTCACCATAAAGAGGTACAAGATGGAAGTCATTTCTTTCTAGTGTTATTAATTTTAACTTAATAAAGATAGAGCAATCAGCTTGATGATGTGCCAATTTATTAAATTCATATACCTGAAATTTAATTTCTACAGAATTAACTGTGATAAAATATCAAGCTTTCTTTTCTAAAGAATCAGGGAATCATAACTATTACCAAAAAATACCAAGGGGGAGGGCAATGATATAAAACTGTTATCAGAGGCAAAAAAAGTCTCAGTGCTTTTGAATTAACTCAGTGATTATTTTGTTTGCTTACCATGGGCATGTTATATAGAGAAAATATCATGGAGAAAGTATTAGAGTGTTCTTCGTGGTCTGGAAAACTATACTTTTTAATGCATGAAACTCAATAATGAGAATCACAGTTTATTAACCTATTTACTTGTTTTTGAACTTGACCCCCGGACCTGTTTTTGGTCCTTATAGTTAGTTCTGTGATGAACACCTTCATAAATACATCAGTTTTGTCTTGTGTTAAAACATATGTGTAGGAGTGGAGTTTTTTTAATCAAAGAATTTGAAAATCTTCTGTCTTTATTTCCTGTTATGTCCTTACCCACAGCAGACACTTCTATTCAAGTCTAGTGCTCTTTCTAAGACCCTGTGTGGCTCAGAATTCTTAGAGCATTGTGATCCAAACAGCCGGTATAATTATATAGAAAGTCAGAGTTAGCATGCCAAATATGATCTATCTATCTTCTTTCTCCTATGATTTTCTAAAACAGTCATCCAAATTTCAATGCTTCTAAAAATAAATGAATTTAGCAACATCACTGAAACTTTGCTAACATTTTATCACTTTTTAATCATTAAATTTTTTTAATGTTTTATTTATTTTTGAAAGACCGAGAGAGACAGAGTGTGAACAGGGGAGGAGCAGAGAGGGAGGGAGACACAGAATCCGAAGCAGGCTCCAGGCCCTGAGCTGTCAGCACAGAGCCCCACGTGGGGCTTAAACTCAAAGACTGTGAGATCATGACCTGAGCTGAAGTCGATGCTTAACGGACTAAGCCACCCAGGTGCCCCACTTTTTATCATTTTTAAACTTTCTCTCACTTTTATCATAGCTATTGAATTTGTATTCCTTGTCTCACATGTGATGATGAACTTTCTCACATATGTATGTTTGCTAGTTACCTTTACTCTGAAATTTTTTTTTTTGAGAGAGAAAGAGAGGGGGGGCAAGCTGGGGAGAGGGGGCAATGGGAGGGAAAGAGATAATATCTTAAGCTTAAGCAGGCTCCACACTAAGTTCAGAGCCCAAGGCAGGGCTCGATCCCACAACCCTGGGATCATGACCTAAGCCAAAATCAAGAGTTGATGTTCAACCAACTGAGCCACCCAAGTGTCCCCTGAAATGAATTTTCATTAAAATTGTTTCACCTATTTCCTGGAATTCTATAGATAAATGACCTTCCTTGATAGTTAAGATTTGTGTAACCTTTTCTCCATCTGGTATTTATTTTGGTGCCTTTCCCCAAACTATTATCCCTAAAAACTAATTTTTATCACTTTGAATAACATGGTTTATTTTTAGCCATAAAATATATTTTCAAGTAAATAAAAATGGAAGGCAGTAAAAGACATCAAAATGCTAAACAGAACATTGTGTTGTATCAGTTATGTTTCTTGCATTTTGGAACATGTCTACACTAGCAAGATTTATAGAGTTATAGGAGAAGAGTTGTTTTGAAGTCAAAAAGTAGGAGGAAAAAACTCTTTACACAGCAGTTACTACCTGTAGTATTTAGACAACTCATCGTCTCTCAAAATGGATATTATAGTACTTCTCTACATAATCAATACTTACCGCCTCCTTCCCCTGCAATAAAAAAAAAATCCAATATTGTTTCTTGAATGCCCTAATTATATTTTCACCTTGCAGACTATGTTCACTCTTTCTTCACATCTGAGATGTCTATCTCCATTTCTAAACTTCTAAGATTTATTTTGCCTTTAGGTTCAACTCAAGCAATTAGAGAGCTAAGTTGTATTGTAGGTAAAGGGAGGGCTTAGGGAAGGTAAGTGAATTTTATTTGGGGCCTTTTCTATGCCAGATTCCGGTCCCAAGCATTTTAAAAACACCCTTCATATCACCCTCACTAGAATCATTGTATCACTGAATTGCACCTACCTAGAGATAAATGCTGGAGTAGGTAATTATGAATTCCTAATTTAGTACTCAAAATAACTCTATGGGGTGGGCATAATCAAGCCTACTTATATATGCATGTAGAATCAGAGACGTTAAAAGTCCTGCGTAAAGGCACACAGCTAGCAGTGGTAGAGAAGGGATTAGCAGATAGCTCCATTGGAATCCTGAAGTCAGGCTCTTACTGCCATTCATTTTCTTTGACGCCTCTGATCTGAAAGGTTCAAGTTTTGCTCTGACATTATTTACTTCTTGTCTAAACACCTGTATTATTTACTGTGGGCGCCACTGATTTGGCATTCCTTTCCTTGCATCATAGCTGTATGCTTGCACCATTAAATGAATGCTCTGTTCCACAACCAGATCATAACTGCCTTGAGCGGGGAGGTGATATCTATTATCCGAATAGTGCCAATTCTGATGCCTTGCACATAGTGGGTGCTTATTAAGTGAATCTTACTTAAAATCCTCTTACTGAGGATAACCGTTAATCTAAGTATCGGTGTGAAAGACAATGAAATTTCTTTATACTTACAAAATACAATGAAAGAAGAATGGATCCAGGGGAGAAGAATTCTTTTATTGAAAGAGCAAAAAAGACAAAAGTCCCATTTTATAATTTCTCCACTTTTATTTTCACCTTTCTACCCCTTCACTGTAATCTTAAACACACTAGATAATGAGTTTTTATTTCTTATGATATTATTTTATACCAGAGTTCTATACACGTGGTTACTCTATCATCATTTTGATTATTTAGCCAGAAAATGAGATTCCACCAAAAAAGGGAATTGATGCTGTGTACTTTTTGATAGCAGCAAGCATTTAAAAATGTGTGAGTGGGTGTCTAGCACAGGTTGATTTTTTTTTTTTTTTTAGTTTTACATTAATGTTTAATCTGGAGGCGATTCATTAGATCTTTGTCACTGAATTACAGGCACTTTTTAGTTTCCTTGCCTCACCTACTGCTAAAAAATGCAGTTGTAGCTATTCTAAGCCTAATAGTGCTTGGTTTTCCTTTAAATATTTTAAACTGAAAACTGGAATAAAAGTCCTTCTAAGATGAACCAGCCTCCAATACAAGTAAAGGTTTAACTTCTTTTCTTGTCTCCTGCTCAGAAATGAAATCTGTATTCAGGATGTAACGCTTCTTCTGAAGTGCTTGGAGAATCAGAGAAAATGGCCCATTTTCATTTTAATGAATCATGCTGGAGAATAAATTTACATGATGTTAATACTGAGACCTGGAAGATGGTATGGTATAATGCTCATAATAAAGGATTTAGGAACCATGACAGTTCTGGGGTATGAATTCTGGTAAGCCACTCATGTGTGACTTTGGATAAGTTACTGGAGCTCACAGTTGCTCAGTAAATTGAGATGGAGTGCTAGAGAGAGGCAGCACATCGCTGAGAACCAATTCTGCAAGGCCAAAATGAGATAAACAAGGCATCAGGGCTATACCTTCCTTATGCACCCCAGGATTTTGTGCACGTAACACAGCACCATGCAGTCGGGCATCACTCATTGTGGGTTCTTTCGGTGAAACTGACAGCAGCTGAAAGGCTTTTCTCATAGAGGTTGAGGGACTAATCCCATCTCAGGCAGTCTATGGAGAGGGAGATTGGGAGGATGCAGACCTCGACACACTATGTTTGGCTCCAGCTCTCTCTCTCGCTCTGCTATGGAATCCTCAGCAGTTTATATCTAATCATTATTTTTAAAAGCATTATGAAGGGGAAATCCATATCTACGGAGATAGGGAAGTGAATTCATAGAAGCAGGAAAAATAAAAAAACAAAGACCCACCAAGGAGGCACTTTCAGGATTCAGTAAACTGGATCGGGAAAGTCAAATGTGCAAACGTGCAAATCTGGCACAAAGCTATTAAGAGAGACTTTGACCATTATCTCCCAGCACTGCCTCATCATGCAATTAGCACTCCAGACAGCCCTGCATTTCAAAGGACTTGCTCACATGGATAGTATCCATTTCCCAAGTGTGAAGAGAGCCACTTTAAAATGGCTACTGTGCTTTGGTAGATTGTTTTTCGCTCTTTTGTGTGTCAGTTCCCTCACCAGGAAAAGGGACCCTACCAAATTCCACAAAAAAGATTGGGAAGGTTAAAGGCCTTCACACAGGACAAATGAAATGTTTGCATCTTTGGCCAGTATAAATCCTCAGCACTACCAAAAAAGGAAATACTTAATAAGTAATCGGTTGTTGAATTCATTGACACCTCTCCACAAGTAAGAAAGAGCCTTTAAGTTTTGTGCATTCAGTTATTTGTTCGTTTGTCTTGCCTTCATAATCATTATGCAATATCAGTGAGCTGCCATGAAAACTGCATTAAAGTACATTTAGAGTGCTTTTTTTTTTTTTTTTTGGTCCTTCAAAGATCATACATGACTAAAGGCAATTTCAATTATCTTGTAATTTATCTTTTTTTTTTTCCTCTTTTGGTAAAAACCATCTTCTGACAAGCGTCTGCTTGAGTAAAAGTTTATGCAGACTATTTCAAATCACTGATTATGGAAACTGCTTGCAATCTGGTTGCCCATGAAATATTCCTACTACAATTCTTTTTTTAGTAGTGCATGCTCTGTAGTATGTACCGCCCTGGTAACACTCCAGAAAAGGAAAAGGGCTGTTCGTTGAGGAGATAAAATGTTCATAGTAACGATCAAAATTTATGATCCATCTCTATCATGGTAGGTGCCAAACTAATAGAGAATTAGACACATTTCCTACCAAGGGGCAAGCAACCTGAAGATCACATATCTCATTCCTTGTGGAATATACTTCCCATTGTGTTTGGCCCATATGCAATCTCTGAAGACACATGCCTTGAAATATTTGTATTTTGTTAACACACAGTGCTGCAATTTATTACCTAGCTGCTATACACGGCAGAAAAAATATATTAGAAGCCAGTTTTCTCTTTTAATATGACATGTGTAATAAAAATTAGGCCTCATTTGCTAGATTGGACTTGAGAAGGAAAGAATTGGTATATATATATATCTTTTTGACATTAAAAAAAATCACACTATACATAAAACTCAATCTGGAAGCTCATAGGTAGATATTTTTACCCCACTCTGGGCAAGAAATCTAGGGGGAAAATCCAGCTATTTAATCAATGAGGAGGACTTTGCCTGTTCATTGGGAAAAACCAAAAAGTAATTCATTCATTTATTTCCTAACCGCAACGTATTTAATCCCCAGGGCGCCTGGGTGGCTCGGTCAGTTGAGCATCTGACTCTTGATTTTGGTTCAGGTCATGATCCCAGGGTCTAGGATCTGGAATTGAGCCCTGTGTCAGGCTCCATGCTGGGTGTGAAGCCTGCTTTGGATTTTGTTTCTCTCTCTCTCTCCCTCTGCCCTTGCCCCTACTCTGTTTCTGTCTCTGTCTCTCTCTCCCTTTGTCTCTCTAAAGAAAAAAAAAATTAAAAATTTAATCCTCAACCATGACGACTCTAAGGACATATATGAAATACCTTGAGAGAAAACAACCTATAATTCTATTCAGTAAAGTGTCAGGGTTGTGGGAGTTGTTAGGTAGATAGAAGACAATATCTAGGTAAGAAAAAGGAGAAAAATCTAAAATATAAACATTGATCCCAAAGTGTGTGGGTTCCACTTTCACAGTGTCCAGAGTCCCACCCAGCACCAGCAGAGTGAAAAGTCACTTGAGGGGTAATATTACAGCTGCAGGAATGACCTGAGGGGCTAGGGTTGAGAGACAGCCCATCAAATCTTTGTTTGTTTAATAAACCTAAGGCATAGTGCCAAATTGGTTAAATGTACCATGTCTGCGTTCACTCAAGCATGTTACCACAGTGAAATTAAAAAAGAAATGAAAAGGGAACTGATCCATTATAACTAGATGCAATGGAAGAGACTAAAGACGATATTACAAACTTTTCTGTTTAATGTACAGGAGTGAGTTGCTGACAAATAATATTTCCGCAGAAGTTCTTTATATCATCTCTGACAGACTCAAATCTCTGTATGGTATCTGTTGAATCCCTCGGTGAACATCTTTCTTAATAAAACTATATTTTCAAACACTCATGATCTTTCGACATTACATATTTTAGTTGTATGTTTGAACACAAAAGAAGAAACAGCTTCCATATACACCAAAAATAAATTTATTTATAAAGAAGCAAATGCTGGGGTGCCTGGGTGGCTCAGTCGGTTGAGCGTCAGACTTCGGCTCAGGTCGTGATCTCACAGCTCATGAGTTCAAGCCCCACATCGGGCTCTGTGCTGACAGCTCGGAGCCTGGAGCCTCCTTCGGATTCTGTGCCTCCCTCTCTCTCTGCCCTCCCCTGCTAATGCTCTCGCTCTCTCTCTCAAAACTAAATAAACATTAAAATTTTTTTTTAAAAAATGAAGAAGCAAATGCTGGGAGGCAACATTTAGTACAATCCATTCCCGTTCTTCACCTTGAGCCAAACATTGATTTAGAAAGGACAAACTCCTTCCAGCATGGTTCCAATCCCTATAGCTATCTGATTCACTAGGGAACTGTAGTGCTTCAGTGTTGGATTTTTCTGTCTGTAGCTCAACAATGAGAAAACGGGTTCTTTAGAGAGGTTCTGCAAAGCAATATAGGTGTCGGGACTTCAATCCCTTCCACCGTATCCAGAAACTTTCTATTAGTTCAAAGCAAATAAGATTTTTTTTCCCCTACCACATCCAAAGGGGCTAAATTGTGCCCATACTGAAGAAGGGACTGAGTCCATGAAGAACTATGGAAGATTGAAGAGGTAGTGGAAAAGGAGAGGCTCATAACTATTTACAGGGTCTATTTGCCCACCAGTCAGAGGAATATAAAGCTAATGTATTTTTAGCTAATGGAGTCCTTGCGTTTTTCCCAGACCACCACTGGCTGCAGAATTTATAAAAAGAGTGGGATCTCGTCCCACCTGATGGCAGAAGCAGTGAGCGACATTTGGGTCAGGGCAAGTTGACCCTGATAACGTTACTTGTGGTATCAGCATCAGCTGCTTTGAAAGAAACAACAGATATGCAGAATGTAGCACAGAATTGAATCAATTACCCTGATAGTTTCTGAAATATTCATGCACCCTTTGCTGTCCAGGAGAACTCAAGTACTCAGTTTGTATCTTATTCATATTTCATGCTTCCTATCTTGCAATCTTTTGACTTATGCTATTCCTTTTGCCAAAAACTGTTTCTCTCTTCTCCCATCTCTGAATGCCCCAAATCTATTACATGCATCTCAAATACCACCATCAAAATAGCTTTTGTGCTTAACCTTCCACCCACCCTTGCCCCCTTTTTCCTGAAGTAGGTCTTTCTCTTCAGAAATCTGGAGACTTAGGCCCTAACGTGGGCTGTCAATCATGCTCACCTGGGCTGTAGGGTTAATTCTGGGTATGTGGTCTCATAATTCTCGGTGAGGGTAGGATCTGTGTCTAAATTATATTTGTATCCCTTTAATCCACTTACCACACTAGACGCTCAGTAGATCTTTGTTTAACAAACACATTGAGACAAAAATGGCATTTGGGGATTGAATCAACCAATCGCTGCAATTTGCCACTGAGTTTAGGGTATCTGGACAAAACCTCAGCTCCCTGGACTCCAGCACGGTCTTTCCTAACCTCCTTTCCTTTTCTTTTTAAAATCTTTAGGCCCAGGTAAGGCCTTTCTCCCCACCCCCACTCATCCCTTCTTTTTCCTGCTTGACCTAGTTACTCTGATAGGAGAACTAGGTCAGCAGTCTAGGGACAAATCACCTCAGCCTTTTCTTCTCCCAGAGGTGAAGGCGGCTGAATATTGGTCTCCAAGTGGCAAAGAATCCTGCCTTGAAGTTCTTCGATAACTTGGAAGAGCATAGGCTCTAAGAGACTCTCGCCTCTCTTTCTGAGTGAGTCTAAAGGTCCACATTCAACTTGTAGGTTCCAATCCGTAGAGTCCTCTTTGACCATCCCTTTGCCTTTTCCCATACCCAGATAGCACTGAACGCTTGCCAGAGAAAGCCTCTGTGATCTGGTTCCACTTCTGTGTTCTCATAGCTAGCTACCACCCTAGACTGAGCCTGCAGGCACACACTATGTGCCCTGTGCTTCCCTCAGGCTGTCTGCATAGACTGGGTTTGAGTTCAACTTATTCTGCTTCCCAGATGTGTGACTTTATAGAACACTCCTAATTTTTTGTTTCCTTATCTAAACAATGGGGATGATAATGTCTACTTTACTGAGAGCATTAAACAAGAAAAGGCCTGTAAATCGGGTGACACAATGCCTAGAACAAGGTAAACTTTAAGCTTAAGAAAGGGTTTTACCTGTTCTCTGCAAAACTACATTCTTTTCTTCTTCCATGCAGAGATCTCCTTAAGTTGCCTTCCTTTCTCCTTTTGCGTAACAAAATTCAACCATCCACCACTTAACTGTCAGACTGTCCTATATAAGTCTATCCTTACCGATCTGTTTCTCTTTTTCCCTAAGCATCGCTCATTTTCTGCAGCATGTAAATTAGAAATAGTGTGTATTATCTTGTATCCTTTTATGTTGCCTTCTATAAACTTGACTACCAGATTTTTAAAGGACAGGGCCATGTTTATGGTCAAGTGTTCTACATGGGCTAAGCCCAGTGCTAGCACGTAGAGAGTAATAAACATATATTTATCAACAATTGAAAGAAAATGCCAAAAGACAAAAATTGTGAATTCTTCAGTGGAATGACTCTGAAGTTTCCCAGAACTGTTTATTACTGTTCTGGCTTGCTAATTTTAAGCGTGACAAAAATGCACTAGCCCATTCATAAAATTCTCTGGCATCATGACATGTCTTTAATCTTCTGTAGTTAAATATCATCACAGCCAAATGCAGTGATATAATAAAAAGCAATCTATTATCATAATAAGTTGCCAGGAGTACAATCAGTCACAATGGCAGTTCTCTGACACCTTGCCATCCCCAGGCTCTCCCTCCACAGTGTGTGACATAAAACAATTTACATGTTTTCTATATAAAGGAGGATCAAGGAAATCCGATAATTGATGTAGAAACAGCAAGGATAGCTGAAAAATGGTAACATCAAATTCGCCCATTACATCCAGGAGGCAACGTAAGTATGGGTGTTTGTCTACTCACTTATTATAGTGTTACTCAACTAGGAAAATGTCTACCTCTGCAGGCCAGGTGCCACAGGTAGTTGAACAGCCAAACTAGTGTAAGAAATTGAATCGAACAGGTATGATGGCCCGGGAGTCTCATTAGTTATACATGGATTTTTTATAGGATAAGAAAGACTTCATTGCTCTGACAAGAAGTTATTCATCTACATTTTTAAAACTGGCAAGACATTACCAATTTCATGGTTCTATTCCTGTCACTAAGCATGCCACGAACTCTAATGCTCCGTTAATGTGTTGGAATATCACACGTGGGAGATGGTGAGCGCAGCAAGGAAGCAGCATCTGTCTCCTACACTCAAGCTGCATGCTCTCTCGTCTCCAGTCTTTTGGACGTGTTGTCAACACCCAGCTCCCCAGACTCCTACTCTACGTAGTATCACACCTGCTGCAAGGCTTAGGGAGTCTCTGCAGCCAGTTCACGGCAGTGCTTGTGGTAGGTTCCCGTGTGGGTAGCTGTTTGAGGCTTTGAAAGTTGTTTAATGGCTCCTTTCAAACACCTATTCCTGAATGGCGGAATTACAAATCCCAGCCAAAGCAAAAGTCACACAGTAGCGGCAACTTCCGGAAAACCACAGAGACTGTTAGGACAGTGGAGTAGTTACTGAGCAGTTACACTCAACACCCTTGTCCTCTGCCTTACCCGCACCTCCACACCCCTACAGCACCCACTAAGCTTATAAATCCATAAAAGAAAGAAAAGATAGAGTATTAGCTCCCTAAAAGAGAGAGGAAAACAACTTCCTTTGCTTATTTGCACTTGAGTAAGTTTATGCATGCATTTTAGATTAAACTCTTAATAGCTCAACACAAAGAGCGGACATTTGGAAAGTGGACTATCTCTGTAACATTTGCTGGGAGAATCTTCCATTGCTAAACCTGGCATTCTGGTTTTATTATGTGACTTTATGGGCAATAAGATTAGATTTTTTTTTCAAATGCAATTTTTCTGAAGGAAAATATTAATTTGGAGGTTATTATCACAGTACTGAATTTCAATGTAAAACTCCAACTCATTAAAAACCATGAAATGAAATGTGTATTTCACGTTCAAATATTCAAAAACTGGGATAAAAAGAAGAAGATGGGGATAAATTTCTAAAGTCCAGTGATATCTATGTCCTACAACTCTGCTCTCTTTGCAATAGGCGTGTGTTACTCCTTCAGAATGATTTCTTGTTTAAGATATTGTGACTACTTACTCTTAAAAGTTTGTTTTAAAAACAGGTGGATTGCTTTCTTTATCAGAAACTTAAACATCTGAAGTCCAGATACTTACCCAGGCTTTGAGCCTACAATTCCATTTCTTCTGGTCTTATTAAAGCTCAGTTATAAGAAATAATATTCCCAGATTGTGGTCTAGTTATTTACTGGTAATGACAATTCCTGTTGTATTCTGCGTGATGCTATCTTTTATTTCTCGAGTCAGTATAAACAAATGGAATCATGATAAAGTTTGACTTTACTAAGTACTAGTGAAGAAATTCTCTTCAATGTTCTTCATTTTATTTTCAAATATGTGGGGTTCTGTGTATTTATTTTCAAATATATAATATTCTTTTATATTACCATATGGTAATTGACATTTATCAAATGTGTGGTATTTAAAGATAATTTATATTCATCTGGTTAAAAAGAATTGGGGATTTGAGCACCTGGGTCGCTCAGCTGGTTAAACATCAGACTCTTGATTTCAGCTCAGGTCATGATCTCATGGTTTGTGGGTTTGATTCCTGCATCGGGCTTTGCGTGGACAGTGTAGAGACTGCTTGGAATTCTCTTTCCCTCCCTCTCTCTACCTCTCCTCCCTCTCAAAATGAATAAAAACTTACAAAAAAGAATTGGGAGACTTTATGAATGGCCAAGAAGAGAATGTTCCATGTTTTAGAAAAGTCTTCAGTGTTCCCAAGGACATTTTTGTCAGCGATTGAGGATTCACTGGGAAAGAAGTTTGTATAGAATCCTGTGACGGAATAGATAAAATAAACAAAATAAAATAAAATAAAATAAAATAAAATAAAATAAAATAAAATAAAATAAAAGCCCCCCTCCCCCAAGATGTTCATATCCTATTCTCCTGAACTGGTGAAGTGTTATCTTACACAGTAAAAGGGTCTTTGCAGATGTGATTAAGGAGATGGCAAGATCCTCGATCATCCAGGTGGGGCCAATGTAATCACAAAGATGCTTATAAGAGAGAGGCAGCAGACCAAATGAGCAGAAGGCAATGTGACAATGGGAACTGTGAAAGGCCAATGTGATGCAGGGCCATGAATCAGAAAAGGTGGATGGCCTCTGAAGCTGGAAAAGGCAAGAAAACAGATTCTCTTCTAGAGCATCAATAAGGCACATAACCCTTCTCAGACAATGCACCCCAATGTTTATAGCAGCGCTATCAAGAATAGCCAAATTATGGAAAAAACCCAAATGTCCAACAACTGATGAATGGATAAAGAAGATTATATATATATATATATATATATATATATATATATACACGTATATATATATATATATATATATATATATATATATATATAATGGAATATTACTCAGAGATGAAAAAGAATGAAATCTTGCCATCTGCAACAATGTGGATGGAACTGGAAAGTATTATGCTAAGCAAAATAAGTCAGTCAGAGAAAGACAAATATCGTATGATTTCATTCATACATGGAATTTGAGAAACTCAACAGATGAACATAGGGGAAGGGAAGGAAAAATAAGATAAAAACTGAGAGGGAGGGAAGCCATGAGAAACTCTTATGTACAGAGAACACACTGAGGGTTGCTGGAGGGTGGGTTAAATGGGTGATGCACACTAAGGAGGGCACTTTTTGGAGTGAGCACTCGGTATCATATGTAAGAGATGAATCACTGGGTTCTACTCCTAAAGCCAAGATACACCGTATGTTAACTACCTTGAAAATAAATTAATGAAAATGAGTAAATAAATAAATTAGTAAATAAATATAAATAAAATAAATATAATAAAAATATAAATATAAATAGATATAAATAAAAACAAAACAAAACAAACAAACAAAAAAGACACACAGCCCTTCTCATACCTTAGCCCCATAAGATTCATTTTGGATTTCTGACCTCTAGATCTGTAAGATAAAAAAAAAAAAAAGTGTTGTTTTTAAGCCACTAAGTTTGTGGCACTTTGTTACTTCAGAAAGAGAGAGCCAATATAAACCCAAAACACAAAAGGTTTACTTAGGAGAGAATCTTTTGTTACTTTCTCCAGCTGCCCCTTTCTTGGGCAGATGCATGTTGCTGCTGTTTGTTGAGCCGTTATTCCTTCCCTGCTTTGTTCATAGACTAGGGATCATTTGGTAGCAGGTGCCTTTCCTGTGTGTCCCTGTTCTAATGGAGCTCACATTTTACTGGGAAGAAATAGATGCTACATAAATGGATGAATAGGTACAGTATACAGTAGGTGGTAAAAAAAAAAATGAAAACAAAGACACGGAGGGCAAAGTTTAAATCCTAGCTATTTATTTTGGAGGGAGTATTATTTGATCTGGTTTAGCAACTTTTTTTCTAGAATACATGTCAAATTCTGTTCCTTTGTTATTACCAATTATCTGTCCATAGAGAAGTATTCATTTGATCCTTCCCAACAGACGTTTGCTTTTTTTAAAATAACATCTCCCCACTCTTCAGGTAGTGGAAGGCTAAGTGTACCTCACATGTAAGAGCTAGTCATAACTGGGCATGTAGAAAACAGTACAAGAAATCATTTGGATGCAAGTCCCACATCTGAATTCCAAGGTCTCAATCGCAACAGCATGTAAACATTTGATTCTCTTCCTTAGCAGTGGCTCGATGGGAACCAGACAAGAGCCTGTGCCAGAAATTTCCAGGTAAAATCTGACATTTCATGACATGTAGACCTAGGCCCAATCAGATCTTATTGGTCATTTACTGATCCACTGCAGTGATTTTAGAGTTAAAACCCAAGGTGAAAGCCTTTCAGATTGTATTTAAGCCCCAATAACTCTAAAGTTAGAAGGAATAGACAAAACAAACGAACAATCAAAAAAGTAAAGAAGAAAAGAAAAAGATAAGGAAGGGAAGGGAAGTCCTGGGTTTTCATATACGTAGGGGCTGGTCTTATAGACACAAGGATTATGCCCACAACCAGGTTTTTGTTTTGTTTTGTTTTCTTGGGCTCTGGATTGTCATTTAACTCATGGTATTAGCAGTAGGTCATGGTAATTCTCTACACAGAACATTCTCTACATAGAACATTCATATGTCTTGAACTTTGATATTCCAGGCAGTTGCTTTTGAGTGTACTTACTAGTAATTTGGCTTGAATCAAGATTGTCTGCAGTATTTATTTATTTTTTATTTGTATTTTAAAGAGAGAGAGAGAGAGCATGTGAGCAGGGGAGAGGGACAGAGGGAAAGAGAGACAGAATCTCAAGCAAGCTCCACACTCAGCATGGAGCCCAACATGAAGCTCCATCCCACAACTCTGGGATCATGACCTGAGCCGAAATCAAGAGTTGGATGCTCAGTAAATTGAGCTAACCAGGCCCTCTTTATCTTCATTATTTAAATTACCGTTGAAAAGGAGGAATGTTGATAGACTATACTCTAGTTGATGTTTATGAGGTCTGCTGAGACTGAGAGGGTCAAGTAAATTTGGGTCTCAGGACACAGATAAAAGTTGCATATCATATGAATACTATTCTATTGCTTTCCATGTCACTTTGTTTTCATTCTCATTTTAATGTGCCATGAAGCCTCTCAGTCCACCTGTATTCCATTTAATGTAACAAAAGGCTAAGTTCCATAGACACTCACCAAACATATTTCAAATGGTATTTGAACATAACCATTTGAAATAAAATTCTACCGCATACCCATCCAGGGGGAAAACATTCTTAGTAATTGTGGGGGGAGGGATTGATATGTCCGCCTCAATTTTTTATGTTGCCTTTAAGGTCTTTGTGGCTGAAAAGGATGTTACTCTGATACAAAGAAAAAACAATGTTCAGACTTAAAAAGAAAAGTCTATTCTCAATATATATTAGTATATATTTGATTAGACATCATGTTCTAACATTTAGTCTGATAGTACTTATAGTCAGCTGAAGCCCTTTAAATGTATCCTATAATTTTAATATGTAATTAAGAATATATTTTGAAACATCCTTCCTCCCCTCTACTAACTGTTAAATTTATCCTTAAGAATTATTACACTTTCTATTTCTGTCTTGAGTTGCAAAGGGCATGGTAATCAATAATAACTGTAAAATAATGTGGAACAATTAGTTTTTCTTGCACGCTCATAATCTGTGTTGACATCAGTTGGCATTAGTTAATGCATCTATTGGAGAGGGGGAAATTAAGTTGCCAATAATCAAGTTTCATATTCACTATTATTAATAACATTTTTTGTTTTAAATAATTTTTGAAAACGTGTGTTCTAGCATCCCACTAGCAGCAAGAATGGATATACAGTCTTTTCGGTTAGAACCCAATGACTTTCCAAGCACGACTCTTAAAAAATGAGTTACACATTCCTTTGAGTTTTACCAACACATTCGTTTGAGTTTTAATTGGGTATACCTGTTTCAAAACTGAATCTATACTGCCTTTCATATCTTGAAAGCTCACGATAAATTTACTCGAGTAAGGAAGTTTGCACATTTATAATAAGCATAACATTTGATCACAAAAGTTGAATTTAAACATTGGAGTTGAATTTGCCTCCAATACACATTGTTCCCTATAATGCCTAATGGGTCTACCAACTTAAATTAACATCCTCATCATTTCTTTCTTGCCTTTGTCATGTCCTGGGTAGGTTTGCTATTGTTTTCTTAGTCTTCCTTCACTGCGTGTATGTATTTACACACACACACACACACACACACACACACACACACACACACATATTTTTTTTTCTTTTCTTTTCTTTTTTTTTTTTTTTTTTGCCATATGATTCTGATTCTTCTATAGCCAGCTTTCATTTCTCTGTAGATGGGAAAGTCCTCAAGCCTCCCTCTTCAGATTTTACAAAGATGGGAGCTTGGAAGGTAACTTGAATGAGGGGACACAGCTGAAGCCGTAAAGAGGTCCATGTTTTTAGCCTGACAATATTTTACAAATAAAACCCTAAGAGCAGAATTGATTATGCACAGTTTACTATTTATACTCAGAACTTTCTGCTTATATTGCTGATGAGCCAAAACCCTAAATGATCAACAGTAACTTTTAAATAACAAACAGCTTAGAGGAATGTAATTCAAATCCTTTCAGCTCCATATTTATTGGAGATAGTGAAAAATTGTATAAATATAAATAGATGAAGTAAAAATTGATCCCAATGAAGGACAGAAATGAATAGAAATATACCTTTCCAACTAGATAGATGTTTTTTCCAGGGTGCTCCCATGTATTATCATATATATATATATATATATATATATATATATATATATATATGGCATGGTGGTGAATCCTTAAGGAAGTCTTTGAGGAAGTTTTGAAATAACAACATCATAGAATTCAATAAGGAAAAAAATTCAGTTATTCTTCTTGCCTTGAAAATAAATTCTAACACTCAATAAACCTAACACTTTTTTTTGCAGAAAAAGAAATATAGAAAACAATTTTTTAAGATAAAAATAAGGACAAGAACCAATAATAACAACACAAATCCTTACAATATAGAAAATAGCATCGATATAGAGACTCTTGTCACTAATTCACTTTAGAGGCAAAGAACAAAAGACTTTCCATAATGATCCTGGGAGAAGCTAATGGCAAAGCCAGATACTATCAGAGTATTCAATTTAGGACTTCTAATTCAAGCCTAGTGCTTCCTGCACGCTGGTAATAAAAGTCTTCTGTAACTTACTTTAAACACAAAATAAATAAATAAATTGTCAAAACATTTAGAAGCCACAACCAACACATGAAATGTATATAAGATAAATACATTTCATCGTCTTTGACATAATCCATACTTTGAGGTTAACTTACATCCACAGGTCATATGACTAACTTAAATGCTGCTTTGAACACTTGGTCATGGCTTAGTCTTCAGTTCTCACCCTGTAAACTATGAAGAGATTTTCATAACGAGGAGAAGAGTTATTACAGTATGTGGAGACATTGTTCCACAGAACACAGAAAACAGAATTTGAATGGATGTTCTACTGCTTTGAAAGAGGAAGCAGTTGACATTCCTTAACTTTCTCTTCTGTTTGGGCTGTGACCTGGCTGTTCATCTATTAACAATGAAATCAATGGAATATTAATTGGGCCTAATTCATTCCAATGGACAGCTGACATTTCTTACATGATGATATTTTTAACTAGAGTTGAAAATTTTATATACATTAATAAGCATTAATTATACATTATATATTATATACATTATATTATATATATTATATTATATACATTATATTATATATATTATATTATATATTATATGTATATATTATATACATTAATAAGCATTAATATAAAACAACAGAAATGTGACTGTATTTATTAGACAGGTGAATTTTTTAATGGTTTAAGGAGTATTATTCCAAGAGCTTATTCTTTGCCATTTAAAAATTCTGCATATAAGAAAATGTTTCTTGCATGACTGATTTCTTTCAAATTAGTCTTCTATGTTTAATTTCAGGCTACAAATGTACTCATTATTTTCAAAATTGTCAAAAGAAAAATATGTTTTAAGACTTGGATGTATCTTTGAGTATTCTAAAAACACAAATATATTTTTTGCATCATTTTTACTCTTATTTTTTATTATTTGCATATACAAATATAATTTTAATAAGGAATTGAATAATAAGATTTGTGTGTACACTAAATTTTGCAGACAGAATAGTTATAAGCACACACAGTTTTAAACAACTTAAGAAAATCATGTCGACTTCACCTTAGGTATTTATTGAGATGATTTTTTTAAAAATTGCTTGTACATTTCTTCATGTAAGAAGCTGCCTTAATTGTTTATTACAAGCACACCTAACACAGTGTGCACAGCATGCTTTGCAAAGAATTGCAAGTTAAGGACATTTCACAATAGAATTATGTGGATTTAGCTATAATTCCAGCTTATTCGTTTCCTAATTCATGTATCATATCATCTTCTCTCCAGCCAAAGCTTATAAAGAATATATGTATTTTTAACATACTCCCTTTTCATTTTCATTGCAATTCTAAGTACTGCCTTTTGTTCTTGTGGTGTAACAGAAGAAGACGATTATAGGTCATCATGTCTCAATGGTACCTCACTGTGCTCTTTGACCTCCATTATTAGTATTTCTTATGATCTATATTTAATTGGCTTATGGAAATGTATCATTGACAAAACATATTCCCATTCAGAGCTCCTGTTAGCCCAAAAATATTTTAAATGAAATGAAGAAGGTGCCAGGCTACGATTCCATGTATGTTACACATGTTACCACATTTAGACTTTGCCAAAGTGGTAATAACACTCTCTGTTTAAACAACAGCTTAGAGGAAGAGAAAAATGAAGAAAAGGAAGGTCACAAGCATCTGGTCAATTACAATTACATTTTCCTCAATTAACCAAAATACGCCCTTGTATTTTGTATATTATACACCCTTGCACACCCTTGTATATAATTCTGCGCTTGCCATTTAATAGCCCATACTAGGGGCGCCTGGGTGGCGCAGTCGGTTAAGCGTCCGACTTCAGCCAGGTCACGATCTCGCGGTCTGTGGGTTCGAGCCCCGCGTCGGGCTCTGGGCTGATGGCTCGGAGCCTGGAGCCTGTTTCCGATTCTGTGTCTCCCTCTCTCTCTGCCCCTCCCCCGTTCATGCTCTGTCTCTCTCTGTCCCAAAAATAAATAAAAAATGTTGAAAAAAAAATTTTAATAGCCCATACTATCATTTAACAATGCTTTAGGGTAGGAAGTAACCCCTCCCAAATAATAATACCTAACTTGAATTTAACCATAATAGTGGAATAAAATAAAACACTAACATATATTCTTTAAAAACAAAGTGTCATTTTACCCAATGAATAGTATGAAATGTAATGTCATATTCTGCTGAGCAAAACACTCTGAATCCAAATCTTATTTGAATGGAACCTGACCCTTGGTGAAACAACTTATTTTTTAAAATTTATTTATTTGTAATTTTAAAACTTTTTGGTCTATAGAATATCAATGTTTTCAAATTAATTCTTGCCATTCAGAATTAAAATAATTTGCTCCAGAAGTGCTGAAGTCACAGTAGGCAAAGTGCTAAGAAATGAAGTCTTAAAGAAACACTAAGTTTCCTTTTAGATGCTTCCTGATGAGACTGGAGATTTTTAGAAACAAGGGTGAACCAAAGTTCCACCATGTTTTCCAATTTCATGTACAGCAGGGCAGCCGAGCTAGAGGCAGAAGTAGTCTGCTGCTTTTCTCTCAACTGGATGAGAAAAGTACAGTTTGAAATATAAGGACAAATTAGCTATATTGACAGCTCAGTAAAACTGTAATTCCTGAAGATTTTTTCTTTGGGTAAATGGCAATCCTATGAAGGGCAGCAGAATACGATCTCTAAAAGCATATTTTCTGCCAGCTGATCATCATAATTCATTATGTGTATCTGAGTAAGTATTGCAAAAACAATTTTTTTAGAATAAGCACTGAACAAGACTGGTAAAATAGTAGTCCATTTAGTTATTCAATAAGAATTGATTTGAATTTTTCAGAGTATTTCAGTGATAGAAACCCTGCATGAAACTGTGTTTAGAGTTGGTATTTAAAACCAAGGGTATTATATTTTTGAAATTCTCAACAATGTCAACATTCCAAAACTACATTAGCACTTGGTTAACATTCTCAAAATCAGCCAGGTAGTAGCCACAGGGCACATACATTGTGAATTGAGGAAAAATCAATATAGACTTCCTTCCTTCTTTTCCCTTGCCTTATTCCATCTTTTCCAGTTGTTTGTATTTCAATCTTTAGAGCAAACAAATGGTATTTTTTTTCCTCACACTAGAAATAGGAACCAAAAGAACTTGAGTAATATTCATAGTTAAATTATATACTTTAGTAGTCAACGTGCCTGTTGATTTTGATTATTGGTTTGTTTGGTATTTGAGTAATATCTGATTAGATTTTACTCCTTGAACAGAGGTCCATGAACTAATTCTTTGGGAAGCTTGGAACATTAGGGGTTCTGAGGGCTTTCAGATCCATGTTTTTATTCAAACCAAGGATTTTTGCATATACATCTCTTGTTACTATTGTGTTTCACTTGGATGGCTAATGCCCTGTGTTCTGAAACCTTTCAACTAAGACCAGAATGAGTGTCCTTATTCACAGTTTTGTAAGCATGACTCCAATTGTCCCCATTATCTGATAGTTCCAGATGGCTCATGTACAGATCCCTACAACTTAGAGAGATTGGCTTCAGTTTTTTAACAACTATGTCAAATTAATTACTGGCAGCTTCAAAGGCTGTTTAAAGGAAAAAAGGTTTTCTACTCAATTTTCTCATTTTGGCACGCAGAATTGCATCATATGCCTCAGACTACGCTGCTACCCAACAGATTCAGGCACTAAAAGCACATAGACATGTATGTTCATTTCAAGATTTATTTTTCCAAATTCTTAGGTAGACCTAATCCCATTGGCTCCTTTTACTTCTAAGGAATCTGTGTCCTAAAACATTAGTGAATTGTTCAAAATCGTATCAGCAAGTACAAATCAAGCTTGGATAAGAAGTCAGAGTCTTGTTACCATGCCTAGGTCTTCCCATACCACATGGTAACAACTGAATCACTTTTTTTTTTTTTTTTACAGCTTAGGAGGAACAGTATATTTAGTTCCACAATGCTTCTGAATAAAAATAGGTTAATTAATGGAAAAACTGTAGACAACTTTTAGTTTTTCAAATTGTTTTAATAAGCATTACTCCTATTCAAGTGTATTATAAATTTATATACCACTCTATCTCATAGACAGAAGTTTCTGAAAAACGTTCAAAGAACAAATGTTAATGGGTTATGGTTCTGCTCACATTTTTATTTTCAAAGTTAGTAAATTCTTTAAAATGGAAAAAAAAGTTTTAAATTCAATAAGCCTTTTCATATTATACCAAGAAACCTGCTTTACCCAATTTAATTCAAGTTTAATTCAATGAAACCAACATATAGAGAATGCCTATGGCAGACTGGTTTTACTTAAAATGTATGCCATGCAGACTTTAGGGTAATTTCTTGATTGGCTTCGAGACTGAGAAACTGACTTTGTTCTTGATGTTTTGTTGGACTAGTGGCCTACTGGAAACCTTTGTCCAGAAAGACCCGCCTCATCCCTGGGCTTCTAGGAGAGTCTGACTCCAGCTATTTTCCAACAATTTTTAGTTGTCATTTTGACTATTAAGGCATAAAACAAAACTACTGCTATTTTTTTCTAGTTTATTATATTTGTGGTATTTTAAATTTGCATTCTGTTATGTTTTCTTTTTTCCATCTAAATAAATATTCACTTTTATACCTAATTTTTCTTTCTCTTAAAATGTGAACTCAACATCTTACAGGCTTGAAAGGGATTCCATTGAATCTGTAAATTACTTTGAATTGTATGGAAATTTTAGCAATATTAATTCTTCCAACCGATAAGCACAGTATATCTTTCCATTTCAATTTCTTTTATCAATGTCTTATAGTTTTCAGAATACAGGTCTTTCACCTTCTTAGTTAAATTTATTTCTAGGTATTTTATTCTTTTTGATGTTATTGCAAATGAGACTGTTTTCTTAATCTCTCTTTTTGATAGTTCCTTATTAGTTTATAGAAATACATCAGAAATCTGTATATGAATTTCATATCCTGCAACTTTATTGAATTTATTTATTAGTTTTAATATTTTTTGTAGAGATTTTAGAGTTTCTATATATAGTATAATGTCATCTGCAAATAGTGACCATTTTACTTCTTCCTTTACGATGTGGATACCTTTTATTTTATTCTTCTAACTAATTGCTCTGGCTAGAACTTCCAATACTACGTTGAATAAAAGTGGCAAGAGTGGGTGTCCTTGTCTTGTTCTTGATCTTAGAGAAAAGATTTCAGCTTTTCACTGTTGAACAGGAGGTTAGCTGTGGGCTTGTCATATACAGCCCTTATTATGTTGAGGTATGTTCCCTCTATATCCATTTTTTTCAGTTTAATCATAAATGCATATTGAATTTTATTAAATGCTTTTTCTGCATCTATCAAGATGGTCATATGATCTTCATCCTTCATTTTGTTACCGTGGTTTATCACATTAATTGATTTGCAAATATTAAACTATCCTTGCATCCCTGGAATGAACCCCACTTGGTCATGGTGCACGATCCTTTTATTTGTCTATGAATTAATTAATTAACTTATATTTAATTTTTTTAATTTTAAAATTTATTTTATTTTTTATTTTATTATTTTTAATTTTTTATTTTGGGGTATGAGCCTTTTAATGTTTTAAGTTGAATTTGAGTTTGGTTTGCTAATATTTTGCCGAGGACAATTTCATAATGTATAAAAATATTGAATCGCTATCACATACACCTGTAACTAATACAATATTGCATGTAAATTATAATTCAATAAAAGAATTATAGGCTTGGGTTGTTCTTTAGGTACTATTAATTTACAGAAGAAGAAAAAGACACACTGGGGAAGTCATGAAGAGCTGGTAAATGAACAATCTGGAGTAGGAACTCCCGTGTTCTGATTCAAATACACATATGCCATATCACTAGACTATACTGTTTGCCAGGCAATACCTCAGGCTGTAACAAGCAACAAGCAGACTCTGTCTTCTTGCTTAGCGATCTAATACAACATGGCAAATATACTTTCTCCTAACTAAATATTGGTGAATCTAAATAACACATCTGAAGAGGAACTCAGATCCCCAAAAGCAAGTTATGCCAACCTTAGGCAAAACACATACTGTGAAATTCCAAAGTTCTCCACATTACAGTTTCCTTATCAACATAATGAAGAAATGATTATTCTAAAGTTGTTGGAGGAATAAATGAGATTCTGCATGTCAATCATATAGCACAGTATCTGGTACACACAAAGACTCAATGGATGTAATTTAATTTAGCATTAGAGCAACTGATATAAAAAAAATAGAAGGAATTGAAATGTTAAGCAATAAGAGCATGTCAGGGAGATGTGTATAAAACAGAACACACAAATTACTGAAGCTTATATAGTAAGACACTATTATCACATAAAAGATAAGAACAAACAAAATTAAAGTCATTTGCTTCTCTTTTAGCTTTTAGTTAGTCATTTTGCAATGGCTAGCCCAGGAATGAAGGTCATGCTTATGAGCCTATCACCACTACATAGACCATGTATTCTCTGTTAAAAGTCACTTAATGGAATTCTATTTCCCTCACAATAAATGGCAAAGCCTACACTATGGTGGTATGTAAGGCCCCCAGGATATGCCCCAACCGCAGCCTCATTTTCCATGTTTCTCTCCTTCTTCACTCTGCTCCAGCTACACTAGCCTTATAATTCTTCAAACAGGACCTAGAACGCTCTGTCCCCCAGATATCTCCATGGCTCATTCTCCTTCACCTCTTTAAGTTTTTATTTTATTTTTTAGGTTTATTTACTTATTTTGACAGAGAGGGAGAGAGAGTGTGTGTGTATGTGTGAGCAGGGAAAGGACAGAGACAGAGGGAGAGAGAGAATCCCAAGCAGGCTCTGTGTTATCAGCACAGAACCCAGTACGAGGGACTCAGTCTCAAGAATCGTGACATCATAACCTGAGCCAAAATCAAGAGTCAGCTGCATAAGCGACTGAGCCACCCAGGTGCCCCAACTTTTATTTTAATGTCACTTTTTCAATAAGTCTTTTCTTAACTATACTATGGGAAACTGCAACCTTTAGTGTGTTCCTAAAATGAAACTCATTTATTTTCTCTATGAGCATTCTGTGGTGTGAAAATTAAAGCTGAGTCTCCTTTGAGTTTTCTCCTAAACCCTAGGATCACTTCTGAACCTATGTAATGGGAATAGTGTTATCCAATTCATTTAGAATTAGTTGCCCAGAAACTCAGAAATTGAATTTTATTATTCTATTAACTATGTTTATTGCCCTATAACTCAATTTCTTATTGAATATGGTCTTTCTGGATATGTTTTTCCTAAAACTCTGTTTTCTGATGGTTATTCCTGATTCCAAGGGATATCCCTTTCCTGAACATCAGTATGCCAAAATGAATACAGTTGCTGTCTGTATTTCCTTTCCTTATACCCATTTGCCAGCATCAACTGACCAATAAGTACCTTCACCAACCTATGCTTGGAGCTTGGATGATATATGGACCCATTGGTTTTGGGTTCACCTTCACACATGTGTCCTCATGTGTTTGTCTTTAGAACAACTGGTCTCTATCTTGCTTCCATTTCAGAACTGTAGCAATCTTGTAGTTCCATGAGGGGTCAGCTCTAACCTTTCTTTCTTGTCTAATTCCTTTGCCAATCATATATTCACAAAACCCTAATTGTGACTCAGTATGTAATTCTTAATAGAAGCTTTTAAGAACGTAGCCTTGCTTTCAATTCTGCGAGTAAAACACCTGGTAGAGTGCTATAGAAATCATAAATTATTATGTATATTGAATCAGGCAGTCAGTCTGTGAGCATTTAGAGTTGGATTCCAGGATTCTCTTGGTGAAAATCAAATCAATGGTGAGGTCATCAGTAGAAGGGGAATAAAAATAGATTGTATGCCTTTGTTGTATATGCAGAGCTGCTGTAACTTTGAGATCAGAGCATACTTGATATGCTTAAATAAGAGCTGAGGAAAAAAGGAAAGAGAGTGGTAGGAGATAAAATCAGAGATGTAGCAGGGGTTAGATCATTATATTGTTGGGAAGTTCATTATATGACTTGGATTTCACCCTGAATGAGATGGAAAGCCATTGGAAGTTTTGAGTTGAGGAGTGACACATTCTGACTTCTATTTCTACAAGTCTGGCTGCTCTATTGGAAAGAGGCTGTAAGAAAGCAACGTCAAAGAAGGGAGAAACATCAAGAGGCTACTTTAAGAGACAAAGACAGAATCAGAGAAGAGAGTGAGAGACGCACAGAGGCCGAGGGAGGGAGAGAATTATGGTGGCTTAGGAAAGGGGGGTAGCTGTAGGTGTTTGGGAGAATACTATGTATATTTTGTATGTAGCTTCTGGCAGGATTTACTAATAGGTAAGATACAGAGTTTGAGAGAAAGAAAGAAGTGAAAGGTTTCGGGCAAGACTCCAAAATTTTTGGCATGGACAACTGGAGAATGCCCTTAGACGTAGAAATTTGGAGAATAAGGTGGGTCAAATTTGGAGGTTGATTATCAGAATAATTTCCAGCTAGGTTAGTTTTCTTTGAGAGAACATAAACCTACTTATATGAGATTTTATTTTAATGTCTGAAGATATAGGTCAAATATTTATAACCCTGCAAACTCATTATATTGTGTGCTTTACCTTAGTCTTCTAATTCATATTGCAATATATAAAACCATTAAAATAGTAATAAAAAAACAGACAGTGGTTATTGGCAAACATTTTAATGCAAAATTCTGACAATTTTAAACCTCTTCTATTCATATTGTATTCATCTTGGATAATTTAACTGGATGAATTAAAGATAACATAAATTATTCAACTGTAACTGATTTAAAAGCAAACAGCACATTCATTTTATCATTTTTCTCTTAGAGCCTTTCATTAAAATTCAGCCATTCTGCAATTGATTGTCACAATTTTCTGGCCAATACATTCATTTCCTATCATGTTCAAAGAAAATTATTTGAATTTTAAAAATCTTATTCTACATGTAGTTTATTGAACATTCAAATCTTGACAGTTTAATTCTATATTTGTGGTATGAAAGGCAGTTCTTTTCTTTATACCTGTCTTATTTCTTTAAGTTAGTTATACGTGAAATTGTAACCCTGACTGTTACCTCATGTTAACTCAAGACAAGAAAATATGTGTGAATATCGTGAAGAGATTTGACCTGGAAAGTTTCATTTATTGAAAAGGCTGTTGTTGGATTTTACCACATGAATTATTACCAGAATATTTTAAATATTCATAAGAAGTCTAATTGATGTTGTAACGTCGAGCAACACACTTTTTTCATTTGACCTATTCCAAAATGACACATTTTTTTAACCAAAATACTTCAGTGTTCGCAAGATAGAAGTTGACCATTTATGTATTCCATGAATTGTTACAGAAGTGAACCTAAAGTGTAATATTGTTTTTTGCATGGCCCTCTCTCCCTTAAGTAGCATAATCCATTTTACAATAAATATAACCATTTACTGAAAGTATCTATCAAGTAATGAACCTGTGTTTTAGGCAGCTATTTTCCAAATAGTGTAGGTAAAAATAATAGCAGCTACTATTTTGCAGAGATCTTCTAGATAGCAGGCACTGGGCAATACACTTTCTATCACTATCCCACCCAGCTTTCACAATACCCTTCAAAGAAAGTGCCCTTGTTGTTTCTATTTTGTGAATACATAAATGAGAGAAAAGAGCTATTAGCAGACAATGGTATGCTTCTTTAATTCAGTTGTCATTTCTGAAATTGCAATACTGAGTCACCATATACTATCTGCCATTACCGTGTCATGATGCAACTGCAAAACATGTATTTTCAGATATGTAGAAATTATAAGATTAAAGAGAATCTGAGTTATTACATCCTTAACCCCATTGCTTTTTCTTCAGGAAGGACTTCATCTAATGTCTTCCAAGCAGATAAGAATTATACCCCAATATTGAGGAAAACTTTAGAAAATGCAGCTTGAGTTAGAAAAGGGATGCTTAAGAAAGTCATACTGGGCACTCTAAAATACTCTTGCTACCGATAGAAATTGGCAAATGAATAAAAAAAAGCTTGAAGGGCAAGTTATTAATGCGTATGAACAGATTATATATATATATATATCTGTATGTATATATATACATGTACAGATATATACATATCTCATGTATATATACATGTACAGATATATACATATACAGATATATATATGTGTGTATATATATATATATATATATATATACACACACACACACACACACACACACACACACACACACACACACATATATACAGATATATATATATATCTCCTGAGTGGGACAATTCTGTTTCTAGGAATTTATCCCAAGTACCTAAAATGAGCATAAAGATTAAATCCCCTAGATGAAGGTTAAAGTTATTTAGACATAGTGAAAAACCAGGATCTGAAATCTCTAAGAACAGGGGTTACATAAACAATAAAGGAATGCTAGGCATTTATTAAACTTGATGTTTGAGAAGCCTATTCATTGATATAGAAATAAGGTCATGACAAACCATTATTAGGAAAACACAAACTATGGAAAAATATATAAATTGTGCTCCTCTTTGGAGGTTTAAAAATGTATCTTGGTATATTTGAGGGTTGTCTTTCGTAATGCAGGTAAAAGTAATTTTGTTTTGGGGGATTTTTTTTCTCATTATTTTATACAATAAACAGGTAATGACAATATAACCAAAAGAGTATTATAAGAAAGCTACCATTTCATGTGTTTTCCTTTCCTGAAACACTGCCTCTGCTTAGATTACATCATTTTCAAAAGAGGTCCATCATTTACTAATTTCTTTAATTATCTTAATGAAGAATGGATTATACTCTTTTTATGAAGACTTTTTAAAAACAATCAACACTTAAGAATGTGAAATCTATTCATTCAAAATAATAAACCTTATTTTAGGCACGCCCTGTCTGCACGACAAATTTTTTAGTGTTTGGGAGAGTCTAAGATGAAGTGTATATGGTCTGAGTTCCTATGAAACTTACAAGTAGAAGAACTAAAACACATAAAACCTAACTATAATTCCAGACAAAATGTAAGAAGTATGTCAATAGTGATAAAAAGTCTTACAGTAGCAGGGAGATGAAAAATATTTCCAAATCATTGAATCAAGAGAAGTTTAATGGAGATGATGGCATTTGATCTCAATGTTTGACTTGAATGGGTTGGACTTTTACAGAAGAAGTCAAGGAGTTTAGCATTTCCAGTAAGTAAGAGTTATGTGAGAAATACTTTGGAGGGAATCACACAGAGTAAATAGTATGGTTTGTATTATAGAGCTAGTATTTGATAAGTAATAGTGAAATATAAGAGTGTAAAGGGAGTTAAAACAAGGTCTAAGCATTCTGGAAAAAAAAGGCTAAGGTGTTTAGATTTTATTATGTATTGATTGGAGAGCTATTAAAAGCTTTTGAATAAAGAAACATTACCTATGTTAAGTACAAGTAATATTAAGGCTACATATACTTAGGATCAAGGGACTATTAAGTTATATACAGATCAACTGAGTCATAGATTCTGAGTGCTTCAGCATTACATGAAATAAAAATCTTGATATCTTGATGGATCAGTACAAAAGTAAAAGGAAAATCTTCAGAATTTCTTTCTTTATTTCAATTGAATTACGGAGGAAAGTATTCTCTTACTAGAGTTGTTTTTTTTTTTTTTTTAAGATTCTTAAACTGACTTAACACAATATTCTAAATCTTACCATGAATATCAATGCAAATACTTACACTAGCTACAGTAATTTGTGAAAACTTAAGAACCATAATTGGGAAAAAATAGCTTTTTAAAAGCAGAACTGCCCAAAGGATACAGTATTATGTGCTGACAAAATAGTCTATCAAAACAAGGGTCAAAGTTTTTTGTAAACCTGGAAAATGTGCATGTATCCACAAGACAATTATTCTATGTTTATAAGACACTGAGATCTCCGTTAATTTCCCAAATATAGTAATTCAAATGACTTCTGCACATGTGTCAGCCTGAGTGCATATGCTGCAGTAAAACACCATTTCTGTTTCTCAAGGGGAACTGCCTCAATATATGAGTAGTGTTGGATAGTCAAAGAATCACAAGGCAGCAAGAATCACAAATTAACAAACATCTTGTTTATCTTCTGTTTGCCTTATAAAACCCTGTGTCTGATTCTCTACCAAAAAAACCATGCGACATCTTTTTTTTTTAGAAAATAATTAAAAGACATAATTTCTGTTTAATAATGTCATAATGACCATGTGTTATAAAGTAAGCTCACTTTTGTTGTTGTTGTTGTTGTTCTGGAATTAAATGGGAAAAAAAAGGCAAATAGTTAGCCAGTCCTCTATTGAAAGTGATCAATTATCTGTTAGTTCAAGCAGGTCAACATTTTAAATTGATGGTCTTGGCAGGTGATTAACTGCTCATTTCAACAAACAGGTTACTAACCTAGCCAACAAGCTCAAAATGGGCACTTTTGGTTAAAAAGGTCTTGGATACAACAAATAAAATAAGTGGCTAAAAACAAAAATTGATAACCTTAGCAACAATTTGAGTTGCATATAGTACTCATAAAGGTTGTTAATATAATCTATTTCTAGGAAGAACAGGACTTTATTTAAATATAAACCTTTTTGTAATAAAAATGAATGCTAGATAATTCCACAGCCTTTTCTAGACTAAAAGATTTCTCCAGGTCATTGTGCTATGCCTCATAACTTTCATTTTTAAATTCTTTAATAATCTTTGTTAATCCATGGCAACAAATTCTCTATGGTAATCCTAAATGGTTAAGCATTAAACTAACACTATTCTTGAAAAAGCATCAGTGAGAAGGACACTGTACATTACAGATGCAAATGTAAAATGGTGCAGCTGCTGTAGAAAATAGTTTGTAGAAATTCCTCAAAAAGTTAAACCTAATTATCATACACCCCAGTACTTTGACTCTTTGGTATACAACTGGAATAATGGAAAGTAAAAACTAAAAAAAAAACACTGGTATACCATGTTCATTGCAACATTATTCTCAAAGGTCAAAAGGTGTAAACAATCCAATTGCTCATCAACTGATGAATAAATAAACACAATGTGACATATAGGTACAGACAGAATGTTATTTAGCTATACAAAAGCAGTGAAGCTCTGATAAATGTTACAACATGGATGGACCTTTGAAAACATGCCAAGTGAAATGAGCCAGGCACAAAAGGCAAAATATTACCATTCCACTTACATGAAATATCCAGAATATCTAGGTAAATTCATAGAACACAAAGCAGATTAGAATTCACCAGTGGGGGGGTTATTGTTAATGGATAGATGTCCTGTTTAGGATGATGGGAATGTTTTGGAAATAGAAAGTGGTAATGGCTGCATGATTTTGTAAATGTAATTAATGCCACTGATTGTATACTTAAAAATGATTAAAACGGCAAATTTTATGTTATACATGGTTTACATTTATATACAAATGCATCAATGAAAGCCATGTGTAGTAAATAATTAGTATGAGTCCATGTACTATATTTTTATTTATGGATCCTAGAGCGTGCTTTTAAAAAATCAATAGAGCCATATAGTTGGTTCATATGCAATCTACTGCGGGCTAAGTCTCTGCAAATCCCTTTCTGTTATATTGACGCATTGCTGGTTGCCACTTCTTACCAATTTTCCACCTCCTCAAGGTATTTTTTTTTTCTGTAGTGCATTGATCCTCATTGCATTTACTTCTAACCACTTCTACTTGAACAGGACATATTAAATTGTTAACCAATAATAAATGCTTCATTATTGAAGATGCCTGTAGACTTAATGAACACTCTTCTTATATTATTATCTCTATTACACACAACGAAGAAGGGAAGAAGTAGACAGCTTCAAGATAGACTTTGAGTGCCAGGTCCATATTATGCAATGTTACAATATACATGGTAGGGAAGTATGAGGGAAGGACAGATATCATAATGACTTCTAGGTTTCTGGCTTACAGAATTCGATAGAAATAGGAAATTCTGGAAAACCAGATTCTGATATATGCAATACGTTTGCACGTACGTGTGGGGGAAGAGGATTAATTTGGATTTGGAAATCTTAAGTTGTAGGTGTTTTTAAAGAAATTTTGAGATATACTTAATGGGCTTACTGTGTAGGCACTTATATTTCCAAGTTTGAAACTCAAAGAAGTCTGTGCTAGAGACATAAATTAAGAAGCCATTAATGACAATTATAGATCATAATAAAAGTCATAGGTATAGGTGATATGGCTTGGGGAAATTCTAGAATAAGTCATGGAGATGAAACAAAAAAGAGAGTAAAGAATAGTAGACAATCTTCAACCTTCCACTGAGGAACTTTAATATTTAATGCCTGGATGATGAGGATGAGCCAGCAAAAGAGGCAGAGAAGTTACTATTGGAGCTGTACGAGGAAACTTGGCCAGGCAAGTCATGGAAGCTGAAGAAACAAGGTTTCTGAAGACTAAGAAGTCAATGGAGTCACCTCCTTCTAAGCACTCAAGTTTGAGGACTAGAAAATGTCCTTTGCATTTCATAACCCGTAAGTCACTGGTAACTTTATAGAAAGCTGTTTATGTGGCAAGTTCAGGTAGAAAACCAAACTGAAGTGGGCGGAATGGTGAGTAGGAAGTGAAGTAATTGAGTTTGAGAGTATAGACAATTCTAAACAAGGAGAGAAACGGGAGTTGTTACCTAGAGGTGGAAGGCGATTTTGGTGGTTGCTTTTAGCTGTTATCTTCCATCTTTAGAATAAAAATCTAACTGTACTTTTTCTTCTTTTCTGTCTAAACAGCATCTCTCCTCCCGTCCAAAACTAAACCCTTGCCCAACCTGTCTACTTTCTTCAGGATATACAGCATTTATTAAGCATTTACTATATACTAATTTATTATAAACATACAATTTTACGATTTGTTGGGATTCTTGCACGTCCCTTTGTATTAATTTCTCAATTATTGAAAACCCATTTGTTTTCTTTCTAGCATAGCTGAATCAGTTTTTTTAAAGATGCTTTGGCTATTATTCTGCATACATATGGCTTTTCTTGGATAATAACTGTAAATACATATTCCACAATTTCACGTGCTTTAACTTGCTTTCACTAATGCCGAAAGTTGTATAAAAGCACTTAAAATTAATATTGGCATTTATTAAAGGTATTTGTTGATTTCAAAATGCTTAGGCTTATGTACTATTGAAAAAATATCAGCACTGTAGCAAATGTTAGAAAGATTATTTCAGTTGTATTCTTATTTCTACCAGTGATTGTTAATAATGAAAAGATTAACAATTGGGTAGTGTGAATAGACAAGAAATACTCATCTTGATATTTTTCAGGTAAATTACAGTGTTCTATAGGAAAGACAAATCTTTTTCACATAGTTTTGAATGTCTTAGTTATCATAGATCATATGTTACCATGAAACAAGAAAACCAATTTACATGAATTAATACTAGTCTTACAATTATGCAAAGTAAATGGATGTACAGGTTATACAACATATTTTTGTTTTAGATATTTCTTCATTAAGAAATTTCTTTCCTCTTAATAGAAATGATATAAATGATATGAAATAAATATGTCATTTAACCACATTAAATTAATTCTAATAAGTTGTTTAGATTGTTTTGAATACATATGATAGCAAATATAATTAGCATCTCTAAGAATAGTAGACTAAAATGAGAGATTTTTCAATAAATAATGAACTTATACAGCGAACATAATACAAGTTCTGAAAGAGTGATTTTAATATGAACAGTTACTCAAAAGTAAGTGACATTAATAGTAGCTAACAGTTGCTAAGTACTTAGTATTCACTAGGCACTTTATTTCATTGTTTATCTACAACTTCCTAATGAGGTAAGTCGTATTATTATCCCTATACACTGACAGCAACTGAAGCTCGGAGAGGGTACATCACTGATAAGCAGTAGAGCAGGCATTTGGATTTAGATCTGACTTCAAAGCTTGGCTCTTAACTTCCATGGTTTAGTAACATTCACAACCAAAACTGATACGAGGCCTCTTAGCATTACCTTTTTCCTTAAGAATAATATTGAATCAAGGTTTGAAAGTGTGTGTGTGTGTGTGTGTGTGTGTATTATAGTCCTTAACCAATCCTTAGTTTGGGGGTATTTTTCATTAAAAAAACAAAAACCACAAAAATAAATATCAAATTAACAATTCAGATTATGGAAAACATGAATATAGTCCTAAGTCCAAAAGAGTTATATTAAGTTCCATGAAAATAAAATTTACATGTAATGATCTATTTTTGTAGGAGACAATTTTACATTATCAGTGTAATGTTTAGTCTTGAATTCTGAAAGTATACTTGGGAGTAAATAAAATGAAAATTAAAAATATAAGAATACATATAAGTTCAATTTAATAAATATGTTTAATAAGGCAAATCATAAGACTTGCCTGATAGAAGTCTGAGTGTTATTCAGTAAGCAAAATGAAGGTAAACAAATGAATCAATTCAATGAATATACAGATAAGTTACTGTACGTTACCAAAAGAATATTATATGTTGATGTTATTAGCCATTGGATATTACCATAAAGGACATAATTTTGTAATTTCTGCTGATGTTGATAACAATCTGAACAGACTGGCAAAAGAGCATGATTCTATTCCAAATGTAACAACTTCTATCTAAGAAAGTATTACCTGAGAACTGATCTGAATCTGTGGGAGACTTATCTTTTAGAAATATTTTGATATAAGTTAAAATTACTGCCAGTACTCTGACGTAAGAAATAAAGGAATCAATTCTCACCTGAAGATGAGAATTCTTAAAAATGTTAAATCTCAGTGCTTCATGTTATTTATGATTACTTACACAAATTGGTAAACCTTTTAAGCAAGAGATCAAATATTTCTAGCTCAATAATAATTCAAAACAAAGATTTTATATCTGTAGTTATGTTTATTGAAAGAATAAGTATTTTTCTCACTTCATTCACTAACAGTTCCATTTTAAGAAGTGCTACTATGTACATACCCAATAGATGGTTTGTGGTTTAAAAAAATCATTATTTTTCTTAGCTTTTATATTTGTGATCTTAAAAAAAAATTTTTTTTAATGTTTACTTATTTCTGAGAGAGACAGAGACAGAATGAGAGTGGGTTAGGGGCAGAGACAGGGAGACACAGAATCCAAAGCAGGCTCCAGGTTCTGAGCTGTCAGCACAGAGCCTGATGCGGGGCTCCAACCCACGAGCTGTGAGATCATGGCCTGAGCCAAAGTCAGACGCTCAACTGACTGAGCCACCCAGGCGCCCATATTTGTGATTTTTTTTAATTAACTATTTTTTATAACGAGACCTTAAGATATAATTACCAATGGATGGGGGCTATCAGAAAATAGCTGCAATTCAAGGTGATAAAAATATTTGTTTGAGAAAACTCCTATAAATACAGTGCTTTCTCAAGGTTATGAAGACTACATTTAAGAGATTTTTCATAAACTCTAGATGATATAGAATTTATTTCTGAGAACTATAATCAACTCAATGTAAGCAGACTTAAAATTACCTAACATCAAATTGTTACATACTCAAATAAACTTGTCATAAGAAAAATGAAAACATTGATAATAGGTTAACTACTAAGTAGAAGTGACAGATTCTTAAAGTGGGGAGGAATGACAGTTTTTTGAAAAGGAAGCCAAGGATCCAACGAAAATATTAGGAAAGGAAGACTGAGTTAACGGTATTTAAGTGGAAAGCTCTTGGTTTCTACTGATAAAATTAACAGAATTGGAATAAATCTAATCTACTAGAAAATAGTTTGCTTTTATTCCTTTATGATTTCCATCCAAAAGAGTCTGAACATTTTCAGACTCCACTCTCCAAACTCAACGATGCTCTAATCAAAATGGAAGGTTTGTACCACGAATTTTAGATTAGAGTTCATTTCATAACGGAAGTCTGTGCCATCAGATGCCTTGGTGGCTCTTCAGTTGACTACCTAGAATGACGGTTAGTTTCTGAACAACTTCTCTGGGAATCCTATTTCTAGCAGGCATCCACTCTGTGGTAAAGATTTTGGGAATGACATAACTCCTCCACTATGATAGCTCTAAGAGAATCAAAGTTTCAGCACAGAAAATTGCTTTGTGTTTAAGGGATATATGCAAGTTACAGTGGAACAAAATGCCTTTCCTCTCTCTCCAGCTCGAAGAGCCCTCAGCGTGTGTTCCGTAATGCCTCTGTATGATGAGATGCACAGTAAACAGTGCAGAGATACTTGCTGAGTTTAATTATATAAGTTGTACAGGAACTGAGAGCTTCTTCAGGACACCTAAATATGAAGGCTGTTTTCTAGTTTTAAAAATTACAACAATTTATGCCTGAAAAAGATAAATTCTCTGAAGACCAGGTTTCTTTATGTAATAGATTTAAAGTGTTTATAAAGTAAGTCTGATCTAGACCTGAGTTGTTCAGATACGGAAATTCTTTATGTTTATTTCCATGTTTGCTTTCCATACAGTTTTTACAACCCTTTATCATGATGACTCTTCTCAGAAAAGAATTCAAATACATTCTGAAAAACATATCATTTTTATTATTATAGATTTTACCAGGATTACTTAGGGAATGTGTGATAATATAACTTCTAACTTGGCAAGAATGTCTGCATACTAGTCCCAGACTTATTAACTATGTTACCCACTTTTAAATGTTTAATCTCTCTGTCTTTGGTTCTAGAGCAGAGGTCAGAAATTTTTTTCTGTAAGATGCCAGACAGTAAATATATTAGAAACATGGACCATGGGGCAAAATCAAGGACATTATGTAGGTACTTATATGACAAGACAGAAACTAAGCTTCCATATTTTTTTTATTGATGAAATATAATAAGAATTGAGTACAGTTTTGTGTAATACAGATCTACTAGTGAGAAAATGTAATTACTCTTTGGGAGGAAGATAACATTTTGCTTAATTGTGGTCTACAGTTAGCGTTCCCCATCATCATAAATAACCGTAAATGTTTTTTTTTTTTTGTACTGTGATTTCATATATTAATTCTTTGAATATATTTTTTACCAACGCAGGTAGTGCCACATGCTGACAGAAACACAGGCACACATGGTTTTAATGAAGTATATTTATCTCTTGGAAGGAATTTACAGAATTCTATTGGATCATCTTGATATTTGCCTTTTAGCTGGTTCTTAAAATTGTAGATTAATGACTTCCAATTGAACATGACATGGAAGCTCCTCAATTGCACAGCAAAATGTATTTTGAAAAATGCAAATTTCCCTTCCACTTGCATCTAGGCTTGCAAAGTGCCTGGGTGGTTCAGTCGGTTGAGATTCTGACCTGGGATCAGGTCATGATCTCATGGTTCGCAGGTTCGAGACCTATATCAGGCTCTGGGCTGACAGTTCAGAGCCTGGAGCCTGCTTTGGATCCTCTGTCTCCCTCTCTGTCTCTGCCCCTCCCCCGATTGTGCTCATTTGCTCTCTCCCTCTCAAAGATAAATAAACTTAAAAAAGAGAGAGAGAGAGAGAGAGAAAAGTGCTTTGGGACTCTAGTTGGGGCCCAGAAAATATATCTGCTATGATTTGTGTGAGAATGGAGATCTCATTTCTTGATTTAATTTTGACTGTAGCCAAGAGTGTCTAAAACAGCTTGACATTACTTGTGATTCATACATCAGTTTTCTCAAAATTACTTTACAGCAGTGTAAGTGTCATATATAGATGCTGTTTGCTTTGGAATTTTAACTTGAATTTATTAAGAAACATTATCAAATTTGCAGCAAACATTAATTTCTAAACTTGCCATAAATCACAGTGGCTGAGGGCTGGACTTGGCCTTGGGTTGTAGGCTTCAGACCCCTGTTCTAAAGGATACCAAAGGCAATGGTTTACATTATTCCACAGTATCTATTGTTTATTTATGTGCCTTGGGCAAGATGTAAAAAACCTTATAGTGGCTATTCTCTCATGAACTTCTTAAATAATCATTTGTTAAGATCTACAATGTTATTTTGAAGTCTACTAGATGTCAGAGAACTAGAAGTTGGAAAGAGACATGTCAGCAGACATTCCAACGTAATATAGTAAGTGTTAAAGAGAAATACGTAAATGTACTATAGGAGCAAAGAAGAGAAAGCCAATTATTTATGATTTATCAGATTTATCAGGCTGTACTTCGAATCAGATGCCAGATGAGAAGGTATTTGATCTTAGTCATAAAGCATTTGTAGTAATTTCTTAAGTAGAGAAGTCAGGAAAGGGAACTCTTGAACAAAGAAACTACTTTGTATCCAGAAGGCTGGGGGCAAGAAAAGATTATTCTGTGTCCCCAGAGAAATGACAGCCAGTGGGAGCAAAGTGGAAGGAGAGGAAGGGGTTGGGGGAAAGATGTGGCTGGAGAGGCAAGGCAGGTCACTGAGGTGGCCTGTGGAACCAGGGATTCACAAGCTTTGACAGTCCAAACAAATCATCTGGACAATGCGGATAAAATGTAACTGCCGATTCAGTTGGTGGGGCCTCCACTCTGTATAGATTCTAACAAGATCCCAGGGGTGGTGATGCTGCTGGCTGGAGGACCACCCCAAACGTGAATAGCAAGACTACACGACACTAAGGTTTGAGCTCTCTTCCCTCTTCTGCTAGTGAATCCAGTGCTGTGGAGATTTTAAGCAGGGAAGTAACACAGTCAAACTCTGGAATTTCAGAAAGACACTGTAAGCTATAAGGAGTATGGAACACATATAGAAGAGAATGAGGATATGGGGAGAGTGGCTGAGAGAAACTTGTGTTCAGGAGAGGAACGCTGAAAGCCCGTGGTAAAATGTGATAATGATGATACAAATTGTAAAAACATTCAACAGGTAAATATGTAAATTAGGTGGAATGACTTGATAAAAATAGCGAAGTAGCAATAGCCGAGTTTCCCTGAAAAATATTCATCAGGCAGCCATAATAAAATCTGGCCTCACTCCATCCCAACCCCTCTATTCTCCAGTGAAAAAGCAAAAACAGGATTTGATTTCCTTAGCGCTAAAAAAAAGTACTTAGTAACAGGACTCATTCCAACAGGATATATACAAGAAAAATATTTTGGCATATAATAGCTAACCTCCACTCTGCTAAAACTGATGTCAGAGGAACTTAGACTCTGCCAAAATAGGAGCTTTATTTTAAGGCTTCAGAAAAAAATCAGATGGTAAATTATGCGGATTTTCTTAAGAATGGGACAAGCATGTCTCCTTTTGAAGTGGCTTAGTTCTGCCAAAGAACCGTGTGATTTTTACTGTCCTTTAAAGCCCAGCGCATGGTACTTCCTTGTATGGCTTCTGCAGTGATCAACAGGCAATGCAATCAAGCAAGTGTATGAAATTAACTGTATACATCTACTTGGTCCAAGACTAATTTAGTGCAGAATAATAAGTTCAGAGTACCCTTACAGAATGAACATACATACAAACATTACCTATAAATAAAATATCCTTTATTTTTATACGTTTTAAGAGAATACTATCAGGTATTAGTAGATTGATGGAATTATATGCTTGCCTTATTCAATGTGGTTTCATCTTTACAAATACAGAAAAACATAACAGAATGGCAAAAAAATGTCAAGTGAAGGTGTAAGAATCAGCCTGGAACCCAGAAACGAAATTAAGGCACACATATTAAGATGTATACGTACAACAAGGCACACAAATTGGGCTCTGAGCCTTATAGCATCCGTGCAATAGGTAAAGCTATTTATCTCTTTTTCCATGTGAACTTTAAAACAACTTCTCCTTTATACCAAATGGTAGAGAAATGAATAAGCTACCATATAGCTGCACTGTAAAATTATATTAAAGGAGAAAATTACTTTTCAACCTTTGGCAAGTTACTTGTAGCTCATTCTTGATGGGCTAATGGCTGCTGTTTTGTAGTTCTTCTGAACTAAAGATTTGTTCTTTAGTGTATTTACTGAGGCAATATTCGTGATGTTTTGCATTATCTTTATTTCACATTTAGTTTCTCTGTGACGAACTTCTGTTATGATGTGCTAATTTGATTTTCCCCTGCTTGGTTTGATAAATGAACTTACATATTTGTTTTTTCTAGAGTCAAAAACTGAGATAATTTCTCCGGGTTACAAACACCTTCAAAATCGAGTGAATCGTGGGAAGTCAACAACACTTATTAAATCTTTGAAGTTTAAAAATATGACCTACAACATGCATACAGAATTGGCTTTCCTACTGCCGTCTGTAGTGACAGGCAAATATTTAGTAAATTCACATGATCATTATTAGGATGACAATGAGGGGACATATTCTATTGCTGCTAGAAAGTAATAGTTTAAAATTGACCTTTCTCCTGTGGCACTGATTTTCTACTACACCACTACAAGGGAATCATTATTGTAAGGCTTCAAAATCTGTATCAATTGCTATTCCCAAGTAAATCTTATTCTCTTAAAATCAATATGCTTGTTGATAAACTAGTTCTCAGAGTTATTACAAATCATGATGATGTTTTGAACAAGCTAATGGTCACAAGAACGTTAATCGATTTTCCTACTTGGGGAAAAAAAACTGTGCAGATAGCTGCCTTTTATTCAATATTGAGCTGGTTCATTTGTAGACTGATTTAATTTTGATTCAGTAGGATTATGAGAAATAAGAAAATGTTTGAATTTTCAAGTCACTCCTTTCTGTTGTGACATTTTGTTCTTTCATTCCGTCATCTCCATTAGTTTGCCAACTGGCACTGACAGGAGTGTAAAACTACTGCGAATTGTTACTTCAGCAGTACCCTGCCTGCCAAGATCTGATCAGCTGCTCCTCTAAATGTACCTTTCACTCTTTCCTAACTGAAGCCGACTGAGCCTGCCGTGCTGCTGGGTAATAAATCTCATCCAGCAGCTTTTAATGGGATCACCTGACTTCCACCACTTTAAGATAAACATGCATGAATGCAATCATTATGAAAATGAATGTCTAGTCTGCAACTTGGAGGGGTTGTGGGGTACAGTACCACAGGGGCAAGCGCTCACGCTCTTTTCTATTTATGGCTTCATTTGAGCTGATTTATCCATCTCTTTCTCATCTCCCCTGTCTCAGCAGTTATAAACTGCATCACCTTTCCTTAACCTGAGAATGCAGTCAAGCTTTTCCCTACTGAAGACATTCTAACGGGGCTCTGTGGGTCACCTGACAAACACCGGCAGAAGTGATGGATGCTGCATTCTTCCTTCTGTGGATCCGGATGCTTTGTGCCTTCTCTGGGTCAAATTAGGACTCCCGAGAATAATATCAGGATCCCCTACATAGTTGCGAAATGTCACGATCTTCTGAATGGATAAGATCAGCAAGTATTTCAAATTTATGCAGTCAACCTCAGAGAACCAGACTGAACACATAAAACTTTTCCGATGACAGAAAACATGAATAAGCAAGTAGAAAATGGGCTTCTTGGCTGACATCTTGCAAATGAAGTTTAAACATGCAAGGACAGAAGAGTAATTCATATTGATTGTAAAACTAAGAGCAAACAAATATATTCTTCCAGTATTTCAAACTTTGTCACACGTCACGGATGCCCCCTTATTTCCCATAATCCATCCGCATTGCCCAACAAGCACATCCCTTCTGAGGACTAGATCTTAGCCACTCTAAAACTGTTTTGCTTCTTGCATAGTAGTGCCTTTTAAATTGTTTATCCATAATATTCACAGAATTAAGTCCTTCCCATTAGCTAGTAGGGTCTTATATTCTCTCAAAAGCTATTATGATGAAACTTCTCACAGAAGAGGCATAAATTAATTGGGAGAGCGTAGTATGAAAGAACCGTTCCCATTACTGTCCCAAACAACAGCACTTGTATGAGAGTATATACTATAGAAACATTTTCTTAAAGTTTTCTCATTGGGAAGCGAATACATTTGGAAACCACTGTGTCTTTAAGGTTTGAGAAATTACCTTCTTTGTCTTAGCTCTAACTGAATTTTTTTTTTTTTTTTTTTTTTTTTAAGACAGAGAGAGACAGAGCATGAGTGGGGATGGGGCAGAGAGAGAGGGAAACACAGAATCTGAAGCAGACTCCAGGCTCTGAGCTGTCAGCACAGATCCCGACGCGGGGCTCAAACTCACAGACCGTGATCATGACCTGAGCCGAAGTCGGACGCTTAACCGACCGAGCCACCCAGGAGTCCCTGTATTTTCTAATCTTAAATGATTACAATAGACTTAGTAAAGTTTTTTTTTTTTTTTCAAATTCTTGCCTTGTAGTTTTTATTTCTTCATTTATTTTTTTTAATGTTTTTGAGACAGAGAGAGAGACAGAGCATGAATGGGGGAGAGGGGCAGAGAGAGAGGGAGACACAGAATCTGAAACAGGCTCCAGGCTCTGAGCTGTCAGCACAGAGCCTGACGCGGGGCTCGACCTCACGGACCGAGAGAACATGACCTGAGCCGAAGTCGGACGCCCAACCGACTGAGCCACCAGGGCGCCCTAGCTCCAGCTGAATATTATCTTAAACTAGAAGTCAGGGGGCGCCTGGGTGGCTCAGTCGGTTAAGCGGCCGACTTCGGCTCAGGTCATGATCTCACGGTCCGTGAGTTCGAGCCCCGCGTAGGGCTCTGTGCTGACAGCTCAGAGCCTGGAGCCTATTTCAGATTCTGTGTCTCCCTCTCTCTGACCCTCCCCCGTTCATGCTCTGTCTCTCTCTGTCTCAAAAATAAACGTCAAAAAAAAAAAAAAATTAAAAAAAAAAAAAGTTTAAAAAAAAAAAACCTAGAAGTCAGGTCTTAAAAGATATGCAGCAGGGCGAGATAAGCAAATAAGTAAAACATGAAATTATTCTTCAGCTATTACATAAGGAAAGCCCATTTATGCAGTAAAAAGAAAAGTCATTCACCACACCTTCAATTTAAAAAGTATACTTTGTAATTTTTTTAAAATAAATACTACAGAAATATAAACGTTCTTGTATTCAAATCAATGTTGCATTGTATTGAGTGCTGCATTTAGTCATCCCTTCAAAGGATTAATTTTTAAATTCACCAAGAATATCCTTAAAGTATGCTAACTATTAATCTCACTTAATTTTAGACAAAAGTAAAATATTTTAGAGAATGTTTAATGAAGTTTTGTTTAAAAAAAATACCAATAAACATTGACACATCTACCAAAAATCCAGGTGGAAATGGAAAAATTCAGTCTATCATTCAGATATTTGAGAAAGAAACAACCAAAAAAGGTGAGGTATTTGTAAAGCACTTTCTGAAACATTTTTTATCTTCATTCATTACATCCAGTTGGATACTGCTTTATGCATAAAATAAGTTCTTAATAAGCTGTGCTAATTAATTAGGTGATGGGGGAAAAGTACAATCTGAATAATTTACCATTTCTTTTCTATGGAAATGTTGTCAATTGTGAATGCATTTGCCAAGTCTATATGACAGGTTGGGTAACAGAAAGTCCTATAAATTATTCAAGTATCTCAAATACATTCAATTATTTGTATAATGATACTCTACGATATATTTCAGAAAAAAAAAAAAAATCACCGGGATTTGTATGAGAACAGAAGGTGAAAACTAAAACTGCCAGTCCCGAACTGAAGATACTGACTGCATTTTTCAGGTCTCATGTCACAGCTTGGTGCACCCTGGATACAGTTCTCAGATACAGAGATGGGGGCCACTTGGTAGTATTTCTTGGTGCATTTTAGTGTATTTTGCTGTGCCAAATACATTTGAGAGAGACAAGACACCCTTGCAACTAGAAGGAAGGGAAAACGACTCACACTTCTTACATTACTTGGTGTTTTATACTTAGCACCGTGGTGTCTTCTCCTCACAGTCCTATTAGGGAAACCGAGGCTCAGACAGGCTGGGTACACCCCACCCTGGTTACGCCTAATACCTGTCCTCTTACACTGTGTGGGGCTATCTCCCAACCACAAAGAAACACTTCGTGTGTGTAACGCAGCTTTGGCTGCTTTAAAAGAATGCCTCCTATTTTTAAACTCAGGCAACTCATTCATTCATTTTTCCTGTTGTAGTTATCGATTTCTTTGTACGAGGACAGAAGTAATTCTTGGTTTGGGTTTCTAAATTTTGTTGTTTTGCCAAACAAGTTCGGACTACTGCATTTAGTTAGACGTTATGTCAGCGAGGCATTCTTGCTCTGACAGCTATAAGGCTAAGTACAGGAATGAGATTATTATCGCCAAGCAACTCTAGCCTCCACCAAGCTTTCTGACAGATGAGAGTGTGAGCTTCTTCCTCAGTCTGGGGAGAATCTCCTGTACTAATGGCATCTCGATTGCCTCGGACCATTTCCAAATGACCCTCCATCAGCAAGGAGAAAGAAAAATTTGCCAGACCCTTATTGTTCATCAAGGTATAATCTTGTAAATGCTTACAGAAAGCCACGTATTGACTAACAATAGAGCAAATTATACAGGGTTCATTAAATACCACAAGCCACCTAATTCGCAGCTGTTATCTCTGTGAATTCTTAATGGTGTTAGGAGAGTTTCCCTTCTGCCTTTAAGCGCTGCCCCTCCTGCCTTCTCTCCTCCCTCCTTCCTTCCTCAAATCCAAAATGTAAGAAGTATTCATACGGGGAGCATCTGAGAGATCAATAAGGCCGTTTCGTTCGTTTAAGCTGCATTAGAAGTCCTCCTGTTTATTTTGGAGAAGTCTGTGACTTGCTGGCACGGGACCGTTATCTAGGGGAAACGTTGAAGCATGTGCTAAGTCATGACAAGAACAGAGCTGACTAGGTTTAAAGGAAAACAAAAAATGGGCGGCTGTCCAAATTTATAATTTCAACTTTGTGTTACATTAATTGAAAAGCCCAATCCTTTTAAGTCCCAAATATGCTGGTTTGAGGAGTCTGGGGCATTTTAAGTAATACTTCCTTTACATTTTTATGTTATTCTTTCCCCTCAAGGTAAGTCTGAACTTCGTAAAAACCCTTAAAACTAGAAGAAAAGTTACCCAGCACAACTTAAACTTCTACCTCCGTTGAAACTTAATTTTAATGATGATGTATGTACATACTCTTTGACAACCCGTTAAAGATGTGGGCCACTTGGTAGTATTTCTTAGTGCAAAGCTGCAAACAAAATTCTACCGTGCAGAATAGCGATCTGACTCATATTTCCAACACTGATTTGCGACCTCAACCTTAGATTTTGATCCCTGCAACTTTCAGTCTTTTACATAAGGTTAGCCTTTCGCTGATTAAACTTAAGTCCAAATAAATTGCATCTGTCACATTATTTTTTCAGTTTCCATTTCAGATAAAAACCAATTTTGAAAAAGCTAAAAAAAATGTTATTTTACACAATGCCTATATATATATTTTTCATTTTTCTTCAAATCTCTCTTTTTTAATTTTTTTAATGTTTACTTATTTTTCACACAGAGAGAGAGAGAGAGAGAGAGAGAGAGAGAGAGAGAGCATGAGTGGGGGAGGGGCAGAGAGAGAGGGAGACACAGAATCCGAAGCAGGCTCCAGACGTGGGGCTCAAACTCACAGACTGCTAGATCATGACCTGACCCGAAGGCGGACGCTCAACCGACTGAGCCACCCAGGAGCCCCGCAAATCTCTCAATTTTAAAAATATTTCAGAACTGACATATCAAGAAGCAATCCAGCATTAGCATAGCATAATAGTATTCTTAGTTTTTACCGAGACTACTGACAGATATTCTAATAAATCACCTTAACCTTCAAATTTACTTTTAATATCATCTACTATAAATATGCCACATTAGTTTTCCTTCTTAAATTCTTGCACAATCAGATATTATATTTTGACAAAAGAAAGGATATGCTAAAAATGCATACTTGAATTTACAAGTAGAAAATTAACTTCAGAACAAGTTAACTGTTGCTGCCTTATCTCAAGAAAAATATAGACAAACAGCATATATTTTCATTCTTGTACAACTCACTTTTAATAAGAATGAAAGTGCTGGGGTAGTCAGCATTAGTAAGGCTGCAATATTTTGAATATGCCAGGAGCTTATCAGGTACAATATGTTAATTTTTTTCTAATAGTGTAATGAAGTCTGAAGCTTTCAGGGAGATGTAGCTCTGATAATGGGCCTGTTTAAAACAACATTAAGAAAACCCTGATTATGTATTTCTCAGCAGCTTCCAAATGCTAAAGGAGAAAGCAATTTCTTCATAGGAGGTTGTTGCTCTCAGAAAATGTGTTTCCATTCTAAGTGCTGCAGCGGAACATTCTGGCATCCCTCAAGAGGTAGTGGGACTCTCGAGTGTGTGCATTCTGGGTAATTTGTGTATCTGCTATATATTGCCACTGTATATCTTTCAATAGCCACATATTTCCTCTGGGACATTCCTGGGTGCCCCTTGTGCGTGAGTGTTGTGCACAGAGCAATCTTAACCTGTTCTGGCCTGGGGCTCTTAAATTAGGTATTTTAGCTCTGGTGCCAGTTTATATTTCTGTGTACCTAGGTGGGCAAGGCTGAATAAACTACTAGGACTCCTGCAATAATCCTGCAGGCCTGAGAATCTGCTTCTTGAGCTCCCCAACTGTATATTCTGGATGTTTTTTGTTTGTTTGTTTGTTTAGTCTACCAATTCTCCCATTTGTGCATCTCTAGTCATCTTGAAAATATAACCCAGTGGTAGATTTATAAGGGGGAAATGTGAAATATCCTGACACTTTTTACCAGCCAGCTATTTTATGTAAATAGTGTCATCTTCAGAGCAATGCTTTCCGGCCATGAAGTAGGGAGTCCTTGTGCTATCGAAGGAAAAAAAACACTTTCAGAGGGAAACATTTTAATAGTTTAGCTCATGTCACCCTGAAAAATCCCCCATGTGGTGGGATAAAAGTTTAAAGACCTCATATATGTTCTTACATTTCAATTTTAAGATGTATCCTGATTTTTAAAATGTTAAAATATATAAATACTGCAGCACAGAATTAAGGAAATATGATCTTGTGATTTGGGATTTGTCTGTTTTGCTCCAGAACTACCTAGTCTAAGGATCGCACCCTAATGTGTACATCTATGAGAGAGTAGTCCTTTTCAATATGCATGTAGAAGTAGCTGGAAAGACTGAAGCACACTACACTGTATAATCTACATTATGTACATAATAGAATAGTTATTTAATTTTATTTGTGTAATTATTTGCCATACCAAGAGTCACCAATTTTCTTAAAAAATCTCTTTTATTCATGTTTCCATAGCTCTTTTAAAAAATGCCCATCTGATACTAATATAGGTCACTTGTCCTAATTTAACTGAAACTGCATGGTTTTTGGTAAGTATGCAACAAACAGATACAGAATGTCTACACTTGATTTAAATTGTGTTGCACTGTGATTTGTAATCTTAAAAGTAAAATTGTCATTCAATAGTGATATTATTATTACTATTTTCAATTATTTTTTTATTATATATTAATAATCTTAATTTGTCCAGAGAAACAAGAAATTAAAAATATTTACTATTTTTTCTTTCATGATTGAGGGTATAGAATAATAATTAAATTCACTAAATATAAAATTAGGAACTTAGATTTTTTTCCCAAATTTCATGCTATGCCCTTATTTCATGGGCTTCTTCCTTTTTTTTTTTTTTTTTAATAATACAAGCTCCACAATTTTAAGTTTATAGTAAAATTTTAAAGTTTTCACATATTTCAAAGAGTAGTTTTTCATTCTTCCAAAATACACAGGAATCTACTAATTAAACTCAGTATTTCATGACCTATTAATTCAGCAGTTATTATAATCCATCTTTAATTGGATTAGCTATAATTACAATTAAATGGTTCTCTGAATCATAAAAGGTTAAATACAAGTCATTTTCCATTTAAAGACTTAAATGTGAGTTGATCATGGTAAGAAAGGAAAGATACTTCATTCTAAGGTTAATTGCTAAGCCTTTTCCTCTATTTTCATGAAGTCAACTTCCTTATCTTGTGCTATTTTTTTTTATGGTTCATAAAACCTTTCAACTCCACAACATACTGTCCAAATACATGGTATCTTCAATAAATAGTTTTTTATAATCTATAATTCTTACAATATAGCCACCACTTACCTGTATGCAAATGTGGATAAAATAATTCTTTTCCTACATCCAATAGGTTATGTTTCTACTTAAGTTCAGTTTGTGACAGTGATTATCACTGACAGGAGGAGAAAGAAAGACTGAAGACCTTTGTGATCAATTCAGTTTTGGTGAATTGTTTCTTTTTTCTTCTCTCTCTCCTTCTCTCTCTCCCTGTTTTCTTCCTTTACTTATTCCCCGCCCCCCCCCCACGCATATACATTTATTGTGTTTTTTTAACACCAAGTTTTTAAAATTAATATTTTAAACCTATTTCCATTCAAAACAAGTCATTCAATGGTGAACAATTAATTTTACACTTATCAAAAGAACATTATGCTCATTATACTTTCTTCAGAAAGATAATACATTAGTATTTTGAATCACTAAGTTTATATAATTTGGAAGCAAAGCCCTGGATTTCCTATTAGGCACTTTGAAATTAACTATATCATTTGAGAAAATTTTAGGAGAAGAATAAAAAGGGAAGAAAAAGGGGCGCCTGGGTGGCGCAGTCGGTTAAGTGTCCGACTTCAGCCAGGTCACGATCTCGCGGTCCGTGAGTTCGAGCCCCGCGTCAGGCTCTGGGCTGATGGTTCGGAGCCTGGAGCCTGTTTCCGATTCTGTGTCTCCTTCTCTCTCTGCCCCTCCCCCGTTCATGCTCTGTCTCTCTCTGTCCCAAAAATAAAAATTAAAAAAAAAAAAAAAAAAAAAGGGAAGAAAAAGATGCATAGAAGAAATGATAGCATGTTTGCTACAGGATGATATTTACTTCAATTCCATAAATACTGTTAAGGATAAAGCACATGTCAGGAGTCCCTTGTTCTTTTTTAAGCATATTTCTTTATTTTAAGAGAAAAAGAGAGTGAGAGAGCATAAGGGAGGGGCAGAGAGAGGAGAGAGAGAAAATCCCAAGCAGTCTCCACAGCCCGATGCAGGGCTCGAACCCACAAACTGTGAGATCATGACCTGAACTGAAACAAAGACTGTGATGCTTAACTGACTGAGCCACCCAGTGCCCAGAAGTCCCTTCTTTTTTTTTTTTTTTTTTAATTTTTTTTAATGTTTATTTATTTTTGAGACAGAGAGAGACAGAGCATAAATGGGGGAGGGTCAGAGAGAGAGGAAGACACAGAATCTGAAGCAGGCTCCAGGCTCTGAGCTGTCAGCGCAGAGCCTGACGTGGGGCTCGAACTCACAGACCGTAAGATCATGACCTGAGCTGAAGTCGGACGCTTAACTGACTGAGCCACCCAGGCGCCCCCAGAAGTCCCTTCTTAATAGAAGTATGTGATAAGTATCCAATCATGCATTGTACAAGGTAGTATTTCTTTCTTTATTTTATTTTTTTAATTTTAGAGAGAGCTGGGGAGAGGGGCAGAGGGGTAGGAGAGACAGAAAATTAAGCAGGCTCCACGCTCAGCATACAGCCCATCGAGGGGCTCAATCCCATACTCCTGGGATCATGACCTCAGCGGAAATCAAGAGGCAGATGTGCAATCAGCTGAGCCACCCAGGTGCCTGGTAGTATTTCATCAGGTTTTATGGTGTTCATCAGAGGAGAAGAGGAGAGATGCCATCTGATCAAGTTACATAGCAAAGGATTCATGACGGTGCTGTACCCCAGGGAATATGAAATAAGAGAATGAAGGTAAATGGCATGCCAAGAGTTAGGACAGGCATGAACAAAGGCCTCTGAGCAGGAAAGTCCCAGAAACAATACTTAGTCCCATTGAATTGGAGTGTTGGTTATAAAGAAGGGGGTCATGAAATAAAATTCTGGAGAAAATGGATGAAGTGATATTACAGAGAGCCTCAAATGCCAGTTTGAGGAGTCCAAAACCAATAAAGAATTTCCAACAAGGAAATGACAGGATTTGGGCTGTGCTTTAGATCAATTCATAGAAGAACAGATCAGAGTATCAGAATGAAGGGAGTCTGGGAGTAGAGAGAGTAGAAATAGATTGGCTGTTATAGTCTGAGCAAGAACAATAAGGGAGAGGGTGCCAAGAAGTTCTCAGGAGGAAATAATCCTGAATGAGTCAGACTAAATGAAAGGCCTCAGTTACATACTTATACAGAGTCTGATGAGTAACATATTTTGAAAACACTGGAAATTTAACATTAGAACTTGAATTATCTTACATGCATCACACTATTTTGGGTGATGCAATTATATCTGTGATATAGAGGACTCCTTGTTCAAAAGAAATAAGTCAATAGGAAAAGGCAGGGACATTCTACTATGTGGTAATAAGAAGTATCTGTCCTTAAAACCTGTGAGATTAATAGTCAATATCTGAGCCAGAATAAGTAGCTAAGGGATACTTTGCATTGATTCTCAGCCAGAAGATATAGATGATGTTTAACAACAGTAGTTCTCAAACTTCAGTGGGCAGAAGAATTACCCTAAGGGCTTGTGGGAATGCAGATTGTTGAGATACCCCTCCCCAGAGTTTCTGATACAGGCTGAGGATCAGAATCCACATTTCTTTTTTCTTTTTTTTTTTTTTTTTTAACGTTTATTTATTTTTGAGACAGAGAGAGACAGAGCATGAACGGGGGAGGGGCAGAGAGAGAGGGAGACACAGAACCGGAAGCAGGCTCCAGGCTCCGAGCCATCAGCCCAGAGCCCGACGCGGGGCTCGAACTCACGGACCGCGAGATCGTGACCTGAGCCGAAGTCGGACGCCCAACCGACTGAGCCACCCAGGCGCCCCCAGAATCCACATTTCTAGTAAGTGCATATATGACGCTGATATTTCATTACACAGGTTACAGAATGTTAAAAGTGACAGCTTACGGGAAATTAAAACACCTAGATATTTACTAGAATGCCCTTTGTCCTAATCAAGAATATCAAAAAACTGTGTTGTCTTGCTGAAACAGCATTCCTCAGGTTGAAAACAAAGCAATGAAGATAGTTTCTATTCCTGATTTAATTTTTACCAGCAAAGAAGAGCTTAGTCCTGAATCTGATATAATGGAAACTTTTAGAGGAAGCATACATGTTATTTTAATAGTTGAGAAAAGGCTACTAAAGCACATCCTAATTTTTGGAAATCATATTAAAAAACAACTTAAGAAGAAATAGCTATCATATTCCCCTTGGGGTTCCATGGCCAGAAAATTTAAAGGAAATAGAGAATAAAATTTGAAAATCTGATAATACAATCACAAATGATACTGATGAGGAAAATAAAGAATCAGTATCCAAGGAAACCAGTGTCGTTGCTTAGGGCTCTCTTTCTGATGAGCTCTAATTTAAATGAGACGTGTGTAAAATATGAAGGGAAGAACATATAACCAAAGATGAATACAAAAAAGAAGAAACAATCTTTAAGAATAGGACCAAGAGGCTAAAATATTTTTTACTTATGCCAAGTGCACTAAAGAGTTTTCTCTTTAATATGCATAAAATATGTGTGTATATGTTATAAATTCACTATCAGACTAAAAATATTTTTTAAATGATGGATACAGTCACTGCTTAGGAAAATGATATACTGTTAAATGTGATAAAATGGTGGTTTACTTCTATTTCTCTCCACTGGGAGAATTATCTTCACATTAGGAATGATAGCATCATAAAGAGGTAATTGAAGCACAAAATAAAAGCAAAGATTATGAGAGCATTTAGCCTCTTTAAATGAATGTTCAAGTCCAGACACAGATGAATTACATTTGAAACGTTGTGAAACAAATCATTCTGCATAATCACTAGGAAATGATGGTGAATAGAGGAAACCCCGGAAGATTAGAGATGGGAAAATAACTCAATTTTCAAAAATGGATAGAAGTAAAGTATGGGATTTATAGAGTTGTCAGATAATTGTTAAAACTAAAAAACTTTGGGGGTTGTCTGGGTGGCTCAGTGGGTTAAATGTCTGACTCTTGATTTCAATTCAGGTCATGATCTAACAGTGGTGAGATCGAGACCTGCGTCAGCAGATTCTCTCTCCTTCTCCTTCTGTCCCTCCCTTGTGTGCTTGTGCACACACACATGCTCTCTCTCTTAAAAATAAACAAATAAATAAACAAACAAATAAATAAATAAATAAAGCCTAAAAATGTTTGTAAAATGCTGTCATAGTATTAGTTTGGAACCTCTAGTGAGTGGTGAACATGAAAATTGAATAAACAAATGAATGAATAAATAAGTATAAACAATACCAAGAATACACTCTGACCAAGGCACACCAAAAGCTGATTTCATATTTCATGAGATTTCTATCAGATTCTAATTAAAACACAGGAATTTCAAGATGCCTTTGTAGCTAAGACAGAGAATGTGCAACAAATGTTAGACATTGAATTAGTTCTGTAGAAGAGCTCTCCTTAGGGGCTCTAATTACGAATCAGAAGAATGGACTCTTAGGAGGTAGCTTCCCTCCTTGGCTCTGCTCCATTCAGCTCAACTTTTTTTTCTATAAATATCTTAACTGAAAACTAAATGATGTTCCTATCAAATATGTAGTTGACTCAAAGCTAGAGAAACTATTATCTTTGACACCAGAAACAGGATATAAATTGATCTCGACGGACTAAAGAGATGAGGCAAATCCAATATAATGAAACTGAACTAGGATAAATGAACAATCCTAGATTTGTGTGCAGGTAGCAATCGTACATGTTGAAAGCAGAAGATCTTTCTATTAACAATTGGTGTGACAATGACTTCAGAGCTTTAATCAACTACAAATTTACTGAGACAACATATGTGGAAGGGCCTTATGATGCCTGGCAAATAGCTGGGTTTTGTTGAATTTCACTACAAAGCAACCACATAATTTGGTTGCTAAAGTTGTAGGCTGACTTGCAGGAATAAGGCGCACACACGAAGGGAGATAATACTTCCATTTCATCCTGGCCTGGTTAAATCATTCACAGAGCGTTTCGCCCAGTTAGGAGTTCTTCAAAAAGAAGTACACTGGTAAAGTAAGTAACATTTTAGAAGGGGTGACTGAAATAATGTCATGTTAGGAAAACAGATGGTGGGGCTAAGGGGTGGGTGAGGTTTGGCAGGAGAAGAGAATGACTACAGTAAGCACAATATTAATATTTAAAAGGTTGCCATGTGGAAAAGGAAAATTTCTAATATTTAAATTGCACCGGAAGAGCTGAGGAAAGATGAAGAGAAAAATATTTCCGCCTGAAACGAGAAGGAACTTTCTAATAAGTTCAGTTTTCCAACAAGGAAAGATACCATGTAATGAAGTGAGATTCCACATGTTTCTTCCAGAGGCAGGACTGTGGGGAAGGTGTAGAGGGGATTTCTAAGTTGGTTTAAGAAGCTGGTCTTAATGACTCCTATAGTTCCTACCAAATCAATTCAGTAAATATTTATTGAACATTTACCATGTGGAAGGCAACCTTCCCCTTTTGGGAGTATATAAAAGCAAATGGGATAAAGACTCTCCTAAACATACCTATGGTCTTGTCAGTGTTGCTGAGGTGTGTACTTCATTAATTTTAAGACTGTAATACTTAGAGATAAGTGATTTAAAAACCACACAGTGCTCTGGAAGAAGAGGAGAGAAAGTAGTGTAGAAATATCCCACTGAACAGGGCCCCAAGGATGTGTAAGATTTTTATAGGCTATAATTGGTGAGGAAAAGAGGTAGTAAAATAATTTCAAGTAAACAGGAAATTATAGTAAAGATAACACCCTGAGAGAAAGGCTAAAAAGAAAGTTGTTTAGTTGGGGTAAAGTTTGATGGTAACAGGGAAGGAAGGAAAGATAACGCTCAGAGAGGGCTTTGAAAGCTATGCCCCATCTTCTAGAGGCAAGAAGAATCCAAAAGAGTGTGGAATCACCATAATTGGAATTTTACTTTAGGAATTGGCATATGTGTATAAGTTGAATGCCATAGCGGCATTTGTTAAACAGGTAGCCAAAATAGAGGCAACTAAAGATATTTTATTGAATTATTTATTATTATTATTTTTATTATATTTTATTGAATACCATCTATAATTCAGAGCACTAAGTGAGATCCTTTACATAAAAACATCTCTCTTAATCCTCAAAAGTTTATATGAATAAATATAACTACAAAAATGGTACAGACTCAAGTGAGTGTTATCACACTATGATAATATAAACTAGAAACATAGCCATAATTTTCAGGCAATGGTGGCGTCTTCTCAGGAAACATAAGAAAGCAATTCATTAGAATACTTTTGAAAGACCCTCTTTGGGGAGTCAGAAAGGAAAAGTAAGAGTTTCATGTGGGTTTTCATTATATTTAGAATCAAATTATTGTATCTAGGATCTTATATGAGAATGTAGTTTGCAAATTTAAAATTTAAGCATAATATAAATGTTGGGTACCACGAATTTGTTACATGTAGATTGAAAACTTGAGCTCTCCTATTAGCAGTGAACTTAATCTGTCATACAGAGATAATTCTGACGAATGAGTTACTTCTCAGGGGGCCAAATGTGGTATCTTTTCACTTAAACCATATATACTTTACAACACTGAACACCTTTATTTTTTTATTCTAATGCCATGAATGAATGAGGAGAGTACATTAATTTGTATCACAAAGATAGTGGTTCCCTGTCGCAACTGAGGCAAAAATTCTGTCTGAAGATCGACAAATGACGAGAGTAGCAATTGGTAAACTTTTGGATTGGAACCTATTTAAACTTCTGTTGTGGATCACAACTGATTGGTAACTAATAAAAAAAAAATATGATCGGAAAGCAAGAATTAATAGACAGGATTTATTTGGTGTGCACCTGAGATCCACTGGCCTCATGAAATGCATACTTATACCTACATACTGAGAGAATTATCATTTATTAAAAGCCCCCACCGATAAAACACAGTGGGCTATTTTATATTCATAAAGCTGTGGCTGAGAAAATGCAACAAGATTCCAACCAGATTCCAATCAGCAAATTCCCTAATTGATTGATTTAGCCTACTTATTTAGGACAACTCTACTTGAAGACCTCTGGGAAGGGCACACACTAGTTACTGAACAGCTATTCTTTTGTGATCCATTAAATGATGTCAAGGTTTTGTATTACTTGCCCATATTTAAAAGTTAATTTTTGCATTAAAATCTAGATCTCCTGCTTCCCATGAAAAATCAGATCTAGCATGTATGAGTACATATTCATACAGAACAACCATTAGAGAAATTAACTTGCTCATTTAGACAAGGTGTGAACTCTTTAGTTTACTGTGGGCTCTACCAATCCTTTCTTTGCTTTTTTGTTTTTTTAAGCACCCATATTATTCACTTATGTGTCTGATCTATTTCTCTTATGTAGTCCGGATCTGTTGTTTTTCTTACAGTTAGCAGCAAAATTGGGCATTTGAAAGCTACTTGAATTCCATCTGAAGGTGTGGTCCACTGATCAGCATTACAGCAATTTTTATACATCAGATGACTTCTGGTGTGTATAGCTATTACATTTACTTTTTGATTTATTTTGTTCCTATTAAAAAGTGCAAAAAGTAACAAAAATTCAGGCCTTTATTTTTATAAGTGTATTTATGTATTTATGCAAATTCATATGAGAAAATTAAAGTCATCGGTGAGTAACTATACTTTATTGTATTTGCTATGGACTTCAATGACAAAATTTGCCTAATTTACATATATTGCAAATTTGGTATTTATTCTTTTTTTTTAATATCACAGGTGGCTAGACATTCACATAATAAATATGCTTTTACCTTGAATCAGTTGAACTTCAAGAAAAATTAATTACATTAATCATTTGATTTATTTCCTTTTATAATTTAAGAATCCCCATGACAATGACAACTTTTTGCTAATTTCTGAGTAGTAGGTGCATCTTCCTGTATTATTCTCTACATTTATCAAGTGAGTTTCTTTGAAGGACGTAAGACCTATTTACAGTCTCTTCTTAGTGATATTTCTGTAATAGTCACCCTTAATTTAGAAAGATCATACGTGCATTACAACTGTTGATTTCTCTTGAGTTTTAACTTCATAATTTCCTGTTCTTAGGCCAGTCTGAATTCTGCATAAACATTTATTAGTTATGTGTTTATACAAGCAGTCACATTAAAAAATGACATTGCATGTGTTACTAAGTTATTTTGAAAACTCAGTTGATATTGAAACACTTACAAAATAATAAATCTTGAGTTATCTAGTATGAAAAACATATAATTCCTGTTTGTTTGTCTGTTTTAAATTTCTGTTCAAGTGTATTGAGGAGAACAAAGAAAACACATTCATAAGGGTTTGCATTCCTTCCTAAATTGTCACCATCAACATCACTCTCCTCATTTTCTGATTTCATTTGTTAAGTATCACTTGGGAAAAATTTGCCTCCTTTTTCTATATTTGAAGAAAGATTAGTATGAAAAATTAATTTTTCCTAATTATCGAGGGCATGAGATTGGGGAACAGATAAGTAGGTTTATTTTAAAAAATTGACTCTACACATTTCCATCTTTCTGTTCCCACTCCATTTTCTGTTTTCTCTGAGTATCCCACTCTCTTTGTCCAATAGCAGTGGAACAGAGACAGAAGCTGTTGTCAGTTCTTCAGTTTACCCATCTTTCCTTCAGCAATGTTTTTACTGAATTGTCTTCCACACTTCTTTTAATTTGATTCTGTCCTCTGTTTTGTAAACAGCCTTACGATTGGCTAAATAAATTGTGTGTGTGTGTGTGTGTGTGTGTGCACGCGCGCGCGTGCGTGCATGTGTGCACATGTGTATCAAGGTTGATTCGATGCTTTGAATCTCATTCCAGAGTGAAAGTGAATGACCAGAGGTTAAACGGCTTATTTAAATAAAATAAGGTCAAACGCAGAATTGTTTTGCTTTCATTCATTTTTATGTTATCTTATCCAAAGAGAAAATAGTGCTCTTATACAGTTTGATAATAGGTGGTTTAACATTTGTAGTTTCTCTATTAAATATCATATTCACTTGTGGGATTATTTCCAAGTTGACTTTGTGAATGATAACTCTTCTGGTATTAAGATTAAAGTAATTAAGGGCCAAATAATGGCTAGTTTAAGATTTGAGAGTTTTCTGGAATTTTTAAAAAATACAAACTTTAATTAATTAAAACAATAATACACATGAGTAATCATTATGAGCTGACATACTTGAAACAAATGGGTATTATGTTTTGGAATATTTTCTCTTTCCCTAAGGACAACTGGAGACACATTTTTAACAGAACAAAACTCATTTTCTAAGGATGTAAAAGTAGATGTTCTACAGCGCTAGCCACAGTATATAGAACATTAAATTATTTAACAATATTTAATATTATTATTTAACATTAACATTATTTATTTATTTTAAAATTCATTTATTTTGAGAGAGAGAAAGTGTGTGAGCATCTGTGCTCATGCACAAGCTGGGAAAGGGCACCAAAAGAGAATCCCAAGCAGGCTCAGCACTGTCAGCGTGGAGCCTGATGTGGGTCTTGAATTCATGAACCCTGAGATCATGACCTGCACCGAAACCCCCGAGCTGGATGCTTAACCAACTGAGCCACCTAACAGTAACATTATTTAATACAGGAATTTGATTTTGACCTTTTTTGCAAGGTACCAATGCATTTTAATTTAACGAACAATTTCATTAGAAAAATGTATATTTATGCATCTATAATTCTGTTTGTGCATTCTATAAAATACCTAGTGAATGGCATCTTATCACTGCACACATGAACCTTTAAATATGCATACATACATTTTGTACTGTAAAATTTTTAGCTGAAAAGGGAAGCAATAAGGAAAAATGTGACAACCCGTAGCAGCAACTTTTAAGATACAATTTTTATTTAAAATAAGATCCTTATTTATGGAGCGCCTGGGTGGCTCAGTCAGTTAAGCATCCGACTCTTGATTTCAGCTCAGGTCATGATTTCACAGTTTTTGAGTTCGAGCCCCACATCAGGCTCTGTGCCAATGGTGCTTGGGATTCTCCCTCTCTCTGTCTCTGCCTGCTTTCTCTCTTTCTCAAAAACAAAATAAAATAAATAAAACAAAAAAATTAAAAGATCCTTATTTTTAGATAAAGTAGATAGTGACATTTTTAAAGTCTATATTATGCTAGGAATCAGAATGATTTCAATTAATAATAATTTAATATTTTTTAAATATTTTGTAATGTTTTTATTTATTTTTGAGAGAGAGAGAGAGAGAGAGAGAGAGAGAGAGAGAGAGAGAGAGAACAAGCAGGGGAGGGGCAGAAAGAGAGGGAGACACAGAACCCAAAGCAGGCTCCAAGCTCTGAGTTGTCAGCACAGAGCCCGATTGGGGCTCGAACCTATGAACCGTGAGATCATGACCTGAGCTGAAGTCAGACACTTAACTGACTGAGCCACCCAGGTGCCCCAATAATAATTTAATATTTTTAACGTAATATATCCATTCATCTTATGTAACCTTTTTGGGGGATGTACCTCATATATAATAAAAAAGAAAAAACGTAAGTAAATTTCTCTATGAAGGAGAACAGAATAGTGACTAAGGTCAGATTCTAGACACAATTTGCTCAAGTTCCTACCCTGACTCGGCCATTTACCAGCTATGTAATCTCAGAAAACTTCTCTGTTCCTCAGTTTTCATCTAAATGTTTTAAGGTTGCTGCAACGATTAAATGTTTTAGTTTAACTATAGAACTTAAAATAGAAGGATATAGCAAATCCTATATAAATTTATTCTATTATGTCGATGCGGCACTTCTAAAAATTGGAACTCTTTTGAAGAAAAAAACTGAAAAGTACTTCAGTTACTTAAGTGAACTGATTAAATGAAAAGCCCTCACATCTAGTGGTAGCAGGTGAGTGAAACAAAGTTTGTTTACTTATGTGTTTACTGTCCCAAGACAGCCAAAAGAATGAGCTCATTAGGGCAAGATATATAAATAGCCATAAAGGATCTTTGAAAAAATGTAAATGTCACACAAGACAAAATAACTGAAACCCTTTCAAGGTGCCATCCTTATAGCAACTATGGAAAATTTTTAAAATCTTTATTGTCAGGAAAAACTAGATTATTCTTAGAATACAGGCTACTGGCCAAAAGAAAAAAAATAATGTGGAGAAAAAAATAACAGAGACTCCATGTTTGGTTTTTAAAGAGTCGGACATTTAATGTATTTTTTGATATTGGGTTAGATTATGACACTACAGGGTTGGGTATGGAAAGCGGAATGAGTATGAGAACTGGAAAAATTAATGGCCTAAAAGTATTTTAATTAATTTTCCACATTGACTTTCCTTAAGTGATAATTATGTCAGATTTTTAGAGTCTGATGACAGCATTCTCCCTGCAGCCTGATTTGCAAGCTCTTCTCTGAGTGTCTGCTTAGTCATGTGGACTGTTACATTTCTGATTCATTGAGAGAATGTGAATATCCTATTTTCTGAATTTGTAAGCTTTATAGAGCCCCATAGCGACAGCCTGTAATTTTTGTGTACGTCTGTATGTGTAAATTATTTTCCAATTGCACATTTTCTAGCAACTCTTTCAAATAAAAAAAGATCTTCCAACAAAGTGTTGGAAAATATTGGCTAGAGAATCTTGCATAAGAGCATCCAATGATGTATTAACGGTACGGTGATTACCCTTGAACAACTTTCCCCACTTACAGGCTAGTGAAAGCTAAGCAGGGTTGATGCTCTATGAGGCTGCATGGGAATTTTTTATGTGGAAAGTTCAAAGGGAGAACTTTAATCGCAATAAAGGAAATATAAGCATTTCAGTTTTAATCTTCATGACCTAACGTGTAGGCTTTATTTTTAACCACGGTAACATATTAAGGGACATCATTAAGCTATGATGGGTATATAAAGAGCACAGTCTGATTCTATTTTAGGCTGCTGCTTTTAGGGGGCACCCTTCACCTTTAAAATAGCTCGTTTCAGCATTCTAAGATTTCTCTTTCTAGTATTACTGGTATCACAGAAACGAGCAGGAACTTTTGTGTCTATGTTGAAAACATGCTCTGATATCTAACAGCAGAGTAAAGGCTAACTCACAGTGGGTACACATATACTCAGGTATGCACTGTGGGCTGGACTAATGTTAAAGATAATTAACATCCAACTGTGTTCACATCTCGACTGATTTCCAAACTAACCCTTCCATCTCCTTATAACCAATTCCAAACACTTGACTGAGGTCCAATGGAAGCATTTCCTGGGACTTCCAGCCCCACAGCCATTAGTTATCGGATGGCTGTGTTTTTTCACGTAGTAAGCAGTTTGCTTTTTTTTTTTTTTTTTCCTTGCATCCCCATGATGCAAATAAATACAGTACTGGATTAATGCCTATTTTACAAAACTGCTTCAGTTGTGATATACATTTTTAATAGAATAAACTGACTGCATTACGGAAAAAAAATTCCAGAACAAATAAACTCATAAAAATTCATTGGTAATGTCTGTTCCTCAATTAAGGAAAGTCTGTCTATCGAGCTTAGGAGAATTGCTTGTAATGAGTGGAAAGTTCCATCATGTTCCCCACAAATCACTACAGCTAATGCTTACATGGAGGTTGCATGGAGTTATTAATTTGGGCTGTATTTCAAGGACAAGTTCCACTGACCTTTTTGTTCCTTTCATCAGCAGTGATACTTCGGTTCAGTCAAAAAGAAAAGAAGCCTGGTTTTTAAGATCCTGTTACTATTCCATTTGGAAAAGCAGCTATGTTATTTGTCCAAATATAACATGTATTCTGAGGAGAAGGTGCTAGATCTGAAAGGTTTCAGTTTCCACTATAAAATGAATGTCATAGTAGGGGAAGACGAGGTTATCAGAAATTATAATCATAGTCTTGATCGACAGTCCATGGAGAAACTTGAGATTTCTGTTCCCCTAGGTTTCTGTTTCCTTGCCTTGTCCTTCTTCCCACACTTGACATGTTACAGAATTTTGACAATTGAAGAACATCTCCGGAGTACTGATTACTCTGCCTGTGATCTCCTCGCCTATGTGGAGCTGTGTAGTAAGTCACTGACTATCAGAGGAGCCTTTAAAAAGACAGTTTACTCTTCGTTATTATCGAAGAATGCCGCAGTGAGTGATCTGAGGAAGTCCAAATGGCCAAAGGACACATTTTAAATTTGTTTTGTTTCAAGGCATTACAGAGTAAAGCATGGTGCAAAATTAATCTCTTCGGCAAGAGAGTGTGGGGTATACAAAGCATCTGCTGGCTGCCTCTGGAATAAAAACACTGCATTTGTCTAGACTTTATTTATGATCCGTTTTTGGCATAACTAGTCGTTACTGCTGAAAGCCAAATTATAGCAGCCTTGTGTAACAGATTACCTCAAAAAAAGACAAATTCAAGAGCTGACTTTTTTTAAAATTTTAAACAAATGTATTTTTAGTCTATCTTCTATGTCCAGGAGTCCCTAAGTCCCACAGCATTTCCAGCTTTTTGAGAATGACAAGAAAACCACAAAGAGAGAAAAAACAGGAGAATGGCTTATTTTTTTTCCCTCCCATTTCCCCACAAACTGCAATCTACCAATCACTTTGTGATTACAATTTTCAGGCCTTAATTTTGCCTTCAAATCCTGTTTATTGTCTTACAGGCTCTGGGGGAATTGGGAAGTCACGTGGTTCATGCGGAGGGCCTCTAGAGGAAGGGAACTGCGTTCTTCAGGATGGCATTCAGCGAAAGCTTTTCCAGAAGCACTTGTAAGTCTGATGAGTGAATTTCAGCTTCACATCAACTTTTTTTTCTTTTTGCAATTTGCACAAAAAGCAAGCAGTGCTCTTCTGCCTCCAAAAATATGTACGAGTGGGTGTGTATACAAGAGTGAGAGAGACGAGCGAGTGAAGGGAGAGAAAGAAGGAATTGAAGAGAAAGCTCAAATTATGCTTGTTCCATCTTTCAAGCTTCATTTGGGCTTTTTCTTTATTAGAAAGTAGTGCTTATTAAAGACTCTTCTGGGAGTTTTTAATATTTGAAGAAAGGGAGCTTTGAACTGAGAAGATGGGAAAGAAATATTTAGAGGTACGTTGAATCTACAAACTGCCCAGATACGAAGCTCAGAGTAAGAGCTTAGTTGGTAGAGTTCTTTCTACACTTGCACCATATAACTGGACTCAAAATTAGCACTTACAGTAACGATAGTAATGATTATACTACTGTACCCTGAAGAACAGTAAGTAACCTGCAGTGAAATGTATTATGATCATACATTCCAATCAGAGAAGAAGTGTATCTTCTCCTTCTCATCATATGCTTTTATACAATTTATGGGTGAAGAAAGTGACTAAACACAAAATCCAATGAAAACAAGATATCACATAACCCCATGGGGAGCATTCAATGGCAATATATTAGTATTCTGGTGCTTTATTAAGTACAACCTCTGCCTGGTATTGACTTGCTCCAGAAAACCCATTATAGAACAACCCCATTTAAAGCTCTGAAAACCAAATGGTTGAATCACTGTATCATACATCTGAAACTAATATAAAACTGTATGTTAACTAACTGGAACTAAAATAAAAACTTAAAAAGCCAAAAAAATAAATAAAGCTCCGAAAACCAGTGTTTTGTTGGCACACAGTATTTATAGTTGATATTAATAAGTTCCATGTAGGGGCACCTGGGTGGCCCAGTCAGTTAAGCATCCGACTTTGGCTCAGGTCATGATCTCAAGGCTTGTGAGTTCGAGCCCCGTGTCAGGCTCTGTGCTGACAGCTCAGAGCCCAGAGTCTGCTTCAGATTCTGTGTCTTCCTCTCTCTCTCTGCCCCTCCCCTGTTCATGCTCTATCTCCCCAAAATAAACAAACACAAAAAATATAAGTACCATGTGTGATTTTTGAGACATATCTTGTTCATTTTACATGGCTACAAAATTAATTTAAAAATTAATTAGTGAGCATATGAATGAGCTAAACTATCTTTTTTATTTTTATAAATTTGTGGGGTTTTTTTTCCTCAATGGAAACTCAGCTACCAAACTGTACCTTTAAAACGTATACAAACAAGAACAGTGAGGGGTAGGAATTGTTGTTATTGACAATACAATGTAGACCTACACTAACCAAAGGATAAAAGGAGCAGCCAGGTGTCAGTCATGCCACCGAGAATAAGGACAACTGTAGGAAATTTCATTTGTCTTAATTAAGCTTTGATTCAGCATCTTGGAAAAACCCTCACTTGCTCAGCCCTACACTGTTCAGGTGAAAGCGCTTTGCGAAGTTTAAGAACCGAATCTAAATAACAGAAACTGAACTCATCATTTTCAGGGTGATTTTCGTGTATCCTACAATACATAATTATTCCCCAGAGATCTGCCCAACAAGTATGTCCTGCCGTGACATTGCATCCTAAATTCTTTGCGCCATTCTCATTATCTTCTGATTTGGGTGACTTTCCCTAAAGTGTATCACATTCAAGGCGTTGCAAAGTAATCCCTGAGCACATGCTCTATGGTCTACACAGTAGGTACCTCACAATTTCCTTTTACCTTCGGTGATATTATAACTTCCTAGGGAACAAGTGGAGCTGGGGGAAAGAACTGCCTACTCAGCATACTTCCCCTCATCAGCCTCTCTTTTGTCTTCAGGTTCAAGTCCTTGTTACTATTCCATAGCCTTGGAGAAAAATGCTGAATTTAGCACATGGGGTTTACATTTTTTTCTTCCAAGTTTTTATTTAAATTCCAGTTAGTTAACATACAGTATAATATTAGTTTCACGGGTAGGATTTGGTGATTCATCACTTACATACAACACCCAGTGCTCACCACTTGAATTTATATTTTAATTCTCTTTAGAAAGTTCTACATGGGGTAGGTCATTCATTATATCCTTTGAGAGGTTTTTCTCCCCTAGAAATGTCTTATTACGTAGGTTAAGAATGCAGGCACCAGGTTTTTTAAAAAAGCTCTCCAGGCAATTCTAACATCCAGCAAAACTTAAGAAACACTGACCCAAGTATCATTTTAAGGTGATCACCATGGCTGTAGTATGGAGAACAGTTTAGAGAAACCAAGCATTCTATTTTTACACGCTAATTGTGAGATATCTGAAACCCAAGTCTAGAAGCAAATACACTGATTAAGGAACTACAGGGAAAAACTGGGAAATGGAAGATTTTGTTTTTGTGACAATCAAGGAAGAGGTGATTGGAGTTTGCAGGTTCATTTCATTTCTTTTCTTTCTTTTTATTTTGAGAGAGAAAGAGAGAAGGGGAGAGGCAGAAGGAGAGGGAGAGAGACAGGGAGAGAGAGAGACAACAAGGAGCCAGACATGGGGCTCAAAACCACAAACCATGAGCCCAAATCAAGAGCCAGATGCTGAACTGACTGAGCCACCCAGGTGCCCTTGCAGGCTAATTTCAAAGATTAGTCCTCTAGGCCAGAAGTATAAGCAGAAACTAAAGACTGTTATTTTCACACAAACTTTGACACTTGGAAGTGCTACTTGTTAGGAACCACAATGTCGTGGCCTCCTTCTTCTCCCCACTCCTGCGGAGGGGCTTTAGTGATGTGTGTCTACGAAATCTGACCTTGGGGTAGCATGAACAAGTGACACCGCCAGTGGACTGAAGCTGTACTCCTGGCAGGCCTGCACCCGGTGTCCTGAGCAATAGGACCAATCAGAATCGGGCCCAGGAGGATGAAAATTGGTACATGTTCCACACTGGCTGAGGGTAACTGCTCGGGAATCTTGTGAGTCATGTCCTTAGGGGACACTAGAGTGGTTGGGAAAGATCTGTTTAGGGAGGAAGAGGGCTGGAGGTCCCATAATAGCAATTAGGGGGTGGTAATCCAAAGAAACATGTGTTACCCGCAAAAGAATAATGAATGCATTCATGCATAATCAAGAACTGAGTGCACGAAGACGTCTGCCAATTTTTATCTCATACATAACTCAGTAATCCATACTGTCCAGCTCAGGACAACACTGAGGTGCCTGTGAGGGACTGAAGAGCTGTCATTTGTACTATTAAACACTAAATGTGAAGCTTGCAACAATAAGATAAGGTAATTGGCCATAGGATCTCTTCCCTTCCACATCTATACCATTTTCAAAGGACTAAAGTTGGCCCTAGAATCAGAGATCTCCTTCTATTTTGTTGTACAGGCACCAAAGTATTTGCCACCATTGATGTTGTAATTATTTCCAACCTCATGGAAGGCAATTAAGCAAGAGAGAGACCAAGACATCACATAATAGTACAGGAGTCATGCAAACAAGATTTGCTGCTGCTGTAAAAGTAATGAATGGCCTCACGAACAGCGTCATACTCATCAATTGCAAAATTTCTTATTTGAGGGTTGTTGTAAAAATTGCAAAATATAACAGCTATGAGAGTAGCCAGTACAGTGCTTGCACATAGTTGATAGCTACTAAATATTTATTTTATTAGAAGTGAGCATAAACTAGTAAAAAAAAATTCTCTAAAAGAATCATTTGATTCACTAATGATTTCCAATTTGTTTAACAATTGCATTTGTCTGATACGTACAAAAGAACTATATCAGAATAACCTATGAGCCATTAATATAAAAAGCTGAGAGGGGTGCCTGGGTGGCTCAGTTAGTTGAGCGTCTGACTTAGGCTGAGGTCACGATCTCACAGTCTGTGAGTTCAAGTGTGCGTTGGGCTCTGTGCTGACAGTTCAGAGCCTGGAGCCTGCTTCAGATTCTGTGTCTCCCTCTCTCTCTGCCTCTCCCCTGCTCATGCTCTGTCTCTATCTCTCTCTCAAAAAAAAAAAAAAAAAAAAAAAGGTTGAGAAATAAAGAAAACTGCTGTCTAATTATTATTATAAGCAGAGACAACTATCCTAAGAATATAGTTAATCAAAATCTTATTTCAGTGAATTAATTTGCATGCATAGTAAGAATGAACCAGTCATATGTCAGTCTCCATTAGAACCCTACAATTTAGAATCTTAGGCATAAAAATATTAATTTAGTATTTCATTTAAACTTATAATAGTGTTAATTTTAAGAAAATTCTTCAACACTCTGTGGAGAGTCTACCTTCAAATTTTTAAATTATTGCTCTTGATAATATTATAAGTCCAAGAATTAGTTTATTTGCTTGAGATGCTTTCGACCTTTGTAAAAGAAATAGATTTTAGATATAACGAAAAGGTAGAGACTAAACCAAATTATGTGTTCATATAACTTTTAATGTTAACACTTACAAATAATTTGCAAGAATTTTATACAGCATGATCTACTTGGATAATGGTAAGTTTGGGAAAAATTCTGAATTTTCACAGATGGTTCTGCATCCAGTTTTTCACTGCACTTCTTCCCGGCATATACTCACTTCGTATCTGCCAACGTATGGATGCATTGTCAGTTTTGCAATGCATGATGTGCTGATGCCCGGCCACTTGTGTGCAGACTCACCGATGTGGGCCAATGACCAGGTGCTGGCATCAGCTCCACCCTGCCCGTGATGAACTAACGACTATGGGGCAGGCTGACCATCACATATTTTGCCAACCATTTGCCATTCTAATTAGACTATTTAAAATCGACACTCAGAAGGCAGATCATAACTCATGAGGGCTAATATCTGTTGATTTACCATTCTGGTGTTTCCTAGGGGAGAAACCAACACCTGTGGTATGAAAAATGCAGACTATCGACTGTCTGCAGTGTTTGTTTTCTGTTTTGAGAGATGCTGATCTGCCACAGATGCGTGTACCTTGTAATACTTGAAATACTGTACACTCGACTGGAGGTAAAAGTGCTGATGCTGCTCAAATATGCATGAGGTGGCTGGTGCGTACTTGGGAATGCACCAGAACTGCTGGCACGGGTTCAATCAGTAAATAAACATAAAACAGCTTTTTCATTTTTAGATACAATTTTATCCAAACCAGCTTATGTTCTTTCACGGTGGCGGAAGGAGGGGGTGAATACAAAACAGTGCCTGCATCTTAAATTTGAAGGCAGAGGAAATTAAATGCAATGCTAATTCCATTAGCTGGTTTTTGATTAGAGACATGGTTGCTTTTGAAAATAGGGAAGGTTCTCTGGGTGTTCCCAGTGGCTCTCCTGGGTTCCTTTAATTTAGAGAAGTCGAAGACCATAAGGGAAAGGAATCTGACGTGGAGTGGTACACTTCAGTGACTTGTCCCACAGAGAAGTGGAAGGTATGCATAGGCAGAGATGGGGGGATACCAAACAATATAGGACACTATCAACGATCTCTAATGGATAGGGCAGGGTTGGTTAGAGCTTTACGTAAAAGAGATGGTTCTGATTGAGGGTATGGCTTGAGGACATAATGGCAACGTGAAAACTCTACACATTAGCACGATGAGCATGCCAAGTCAAATTTCTGACATAGACCTGACTAATATTCACTCCTCAGATTCCACAGATCAAGAATGGTGGAGAGTTTCTATTTAGAAATTACTTTGATGCCTAGGTCTCCTCTGAGGACGACAGACAGAGCTTTGTATCAACTTTAATAAGTACTGTCATTTTACTTTCATCATGTATTTCATTGTTTGGGGGCAATGGGTATAGTAGCATCTCTTCTGAATAATCTAAGTAAATTATTTGTGCTTCCATACTGCTGAGAGTGGTCAGGTTCTCTTATTTTGGCTGCAGGGTATTCAGGCAGTCTCTGGAGGGGTGGTCCTACTTGAATTCCACCTCCACAGTCCGTAGGAATACCTTCGCGAGGTTAGGCACAGTGCAGCCACCATATATCTGCACGCAGCTGATTTGAAAGGCTCCCTTGCTCTTCCCACTATGCTCTTTGGAAAGCATCTTCCTCCACTCTAATAGATTTCTCTAATATTGCATCTTAGAAGAATGGCTTTACACGTTGGTTTTTTGTTCGTTTGTTTGGTTGGTTGGTTGGTTTTTTTGTCTTTTTCCTCCCAGAAAGCCCATGAGATCTTAATGCAAAATCTTCCATACCCTTCCCAGAAACATTAAATTGGGTACCTATTACTCTTCCTGTAACAAAAAGTACACTTTCTTCCATTGGCCGATGTACCTCACTGGAAGACAACCATGAGATTTTGGTAGGATACATAACTCTGTTTTCAAAGCTTCTGCTTCCAATAAAATCAGTTAGACAACTAAAATATTAAAATAGTAGAAAGCTGGGAGGCACCTTAAATATCAGCATGTTTTTGACTTTGAGCCTGTTGGGACGAGTAATTTAGTTTCATTAACTAAAGTGACTGTCCTTGTCACTCTGGCAGGTCAGCGCTGACTTGGGGACAATGTCTATGTAGGAAAGAATAAAGAGGAGAAAGCACGGGTTTTTAATAAAATAATATAAAGATTGTGAAGACCCTATAAACACTTGGATGCATATTTCAGTAATTCTGAAATACTGCTATTGGATCTGAGACTGTGCATAGGATTTTTATCAAACGTAGACTGTTCAAGACAGGCAAGGGTTTGTATCCAGATGGGCAGGATTCTTAAATTTGGAATCTATGGCTCTAGGTCACAGCTTCCAACTGAATAAGGAAGGGGAGGCCTGTCAGGATTTCTGGAGTTCCTGGGTGGGCTTTCTCTCTGAAATCACTTTAAAACCCTCGGAAACAGTTGGCAGTGCTGCGGGCAGCTGCCCAAGTAGCAACTGCAACAGTTGTATCAATACAGCTACTGTTATAAGGAAGAGGATGGCCAAGACCCACGAAACATCCCGATAAGAAGAGGTCTGAGTTTTTTGGGTTTTTTGTTTTTGTTTTTTTTGAAAAGATGAAGCCTAACAATTGTTTCTATGATACCTAAGATGTTCAGATATCTCTGCTTGCAATATCGTAAGAAACTGGAACAGGCATCGGGCTAGAGACCACAGCTGTTAGTGCTCATTATATGATTTATAGCATACGGGATAATGCATTTGAATATAAGATACATTAAGATACAAGGGAAAGCTTAGAATAAACAGGAAAGCAGAACCTTCAACACTACTTACTCTTTTTTTTCTTTTTCAACACCATTTACTCCTGATCGATTCTTTCATTCCACAGATATCTACAGAAACCTAACCTGAGCCAAGCACTTAGGTTGGTACTGAGGATACAGCTATGAAAGAAAAAAATAAAACCCCTGTCCTCTTGGAGCTTACCTTCACCATTTTTTGCTTCATCGACTAATTCTATAGTTTCTTTAAAAAAATTTTTTTTTAAATGTTTATTTATTTTCGAGAGACAGAGAGACAGAGCATGAGCGGGGGAGGGGCAGAGAGAGAGGGAGACACAGAATCCCAAGCAGGCTCCAGGCTCTGAGCTGTCAGCACAGAGCCCGACGCGGGGCTCGAACTCCCAAACCGTGAGATCACGACCTGAGCCGAAGCCGGACGCTTAACCGACTGAGCCACCCAGGCGCACCATAGTTTCTTTAACTCGAATAAACGATGCCTCGTCCAAGATGCGATCAACAGGTAACAAACATCTGATGAATGTTCATATGGGTCAGTCACTGTTGTAGTAAATGTGCCACCTACATTGTCACGCTTAATCCTCCCAGCAACCCTTCAAGGCAGAAGCTGTCTTACAGACGGGAAAAGGAAGACACAGCGTGGAATGCACTTGCTTAAAGTTCCATCGTTAGGAAGTAGCAGCACCAGGGCTGAACCCACAGTCGGGTCACAGAATGAGCCTGCATCCTTAACCCCTCCACCTTACTGCCTCTCATGATAACAAACACTCGCGATGTCATTAGTAGGTATTCCTGATTATTTTGTTTCTATTGACTTAAATGTGAAACGCATTGCTACTTTGTGTTTTTAAAGAACAATTTTCTGTTTATAAACCGGGTATATCACCAGTAACAAATCCTACATATGCCAGAAATATGCAGGCCATGAGAGTACTTAAAAATAAACACAAAAATCACAGTTCTGAAGTCTGATTCTGAATTTGGCATTTATAAATAATTACACTTGAAGTTGTTCTCTCACCTCGACGCCAGCTTTTACTGTATCTATAGAAGTAAATGCCATTTATTTTGGAGGGTGTGCAGAATCCTAAGACCAAGAAAAGGGACCTTTGGGATTGTTGGTCCAAACCCTTCATTTCAGAGATGAGAAACTGAGGTCAAGAGAGGTTTTTTTTTTCTTTTTTTTCAGGTCACACTTGAAAGTTTCAGCTCACTTAGAGACTTCTCACTTGTTCTTTAAACGAATTCGAGAATTAACGGATCGAGATGCACTTCCTATAGAAAGCTGAAGATAAGATAGCTATAAAATTCTCTCTCTGGCAACTTCCGGAATGTTTAATATGAACGTTGTGATTTAAAGAAATCAGCATCAACATTTCCTATCTGACTCTTGGGACAATTTAATGAAGGATTTAAGTGTTCTCCAGCACGGATAGCGTTCGCATTCAGACATGAAATAGATGAGGCCTGCGTAAGGGATAGCGGCAGCACGGTATAAACCATTACACACGGTGTCAAACAGAACTGAGCTCGAATTTTGATTCTGTCTCTTAGTAACTAGGAAATCTTGGGCGATTTTTTTTTTTCTGAGCCTTGGTTTTCCCTTCTGTAAAATGGAGAGATGAATGTCTATTACTTGGGTTGTTGTATAAATTAAATAGGACAATGCATTTTAAGCACTAAAATAATAAAAACGCACAAAACTTGAGTTTCGGTACATTCTGTGGTTCAAAAGGAGAAATAATTAGCTCACAAAAAGTAGACGTCGCTTTGAGGCCACACGTACTCCTAGGCTTGGCTACGCCATTTGTTCTTCCTGTCCTGAATCCCTCAAATTTTAGTAAAACTATCCTTGAGCAACCAGAACCGTCTTCTAGACTATGGTAAAAAAAAAAAAAAATACAGATGAAACCTTTGATAATACAAAGTCTTTTTAAGCTTAAAAAGATCTTTCGTTGTCTGGCTTACAATAACACTTTTAGCATCATGTGCACGCTTCCTCCTTCCTCTCCTTGAATTTTACATTCCAGTCATGCGAAGCCATCTGTTGTTCCCTGAAAATGCCATGCTGTTCCACACTTCCATGTATCTACATGCCATTTCCTTTGTCTCAAATGGCCCTTTTCTTCTTGTTCTTTTGCCAACCTCTTGCCTGGCCTCTTGTACTAACAAAGCTCCTCAGAGGCAGGATCCATGCCTCTCTGGCACAGAGCCTGGAACATATATGAGGGCCATGCAAATATGTGTCACATGAATGAATGAGGAAGATGATCAAGCTGGGCCATTTTTGTTTTAATTAGATCTCATAATAATGTAAGGAAATGTATTTGTGCAGTTATATAATGGCTGTCTAAGAAAGAATGAAACAGACTCAGAAAATCCATTGACTAATGGTATCACTATTGTTCAAATGTGATAATATGTTCACAAAGGATCAAATTTGAAGGAGAACCCTTATTTGGATATATGCTTTGAAAATTATACCTCTAATATATTGTGTGTCAGGAAGTTTGACATCTAAAGTTATTATTTTTAATGTGAAAACAAGATAGATATGATACTAGCCAAGCATTTTAACTATCAGTCAAGTACATTACATGGCACATATTGGCGCTATTAACATCGTTTCAAAATAATACTGCGTGATACTCAGTGGAAGACAATCTATTCAAAATCTGCCTAAAATATTTGTATCAGAATATCACAAGTCATAAACATTGCCTATGGTTACAATGAGGAGACTGGAAATTGCTAGTCTTTCCTATCTTTTTGTCTCCACTAAGTTTCTCTGACATTGGAATGTATTACTCAGCACGTTAGTATCTCTAGTATGAATTTCTCCTAGAGCTAGGTAAATAACTAAAAGTACTCACGAAATGAACAGCTGAAACCAGGAATAAAAATAAGTGTTCACTATCCATTGGTCAATAGGAAATGGTTAGTTTGTGAATTAAAAAAAAATCAAATTGGGAAATGATTAAAAAATGTCAAATTTTTCAAACCCCAAACTACTTTTCAAAGTTTAACTCATGTCTTATCTCCTTTCCGAGGTTCTCTCTACCGCTTGATCAATCATTCCTTTCTGAATGACTGCACATCATGGTTTTGGGTCTGATTCTTTCCAATCTGCATGCTTTCACTCTCCTCAAGGACTACAGGCTCCTCCTCAAGGAGAAGAGATTATTTTATAAAGATTCCTACTTAACCCCACTGTGCTGTAAACACAGTAAATACATAATAAATATTTGGTGGTTCCTGTTTGTTAACAAATGCCAAATGGGGAATTGCAACCACAACAATTTTGATTGTTTTGCCCTACTATTATTTGTCATTAAGGAAAACCCCCAAGGCAAGAGTGTGTTCAAGGAGGAACAGAGCAGATAGTCTTGAGAGGGGAGTCAAGAAAGAACAGCATCGGGGACTAATTCATCATTTGAAAAATAGATTGTCTCCTGTTCCCTAGGCAGTCTGCTGCTGAGCATAGATGGGCTACAGTAACCAGATTGGTTCATTAAAATATAGTCCCTTTAGTTCACCATGACTCATCTTTATGATGAAGCTGTGATTCTGGGAACTGAATGTGCTAATTTTGCTACTCTCATGACACACAAAAGAATAACATAAAACTTAATTTTTAATGACTTCATGTTCAGTTTACTGCCATTGTATAGCTCCACCTCTGTACGGACCCCACACATAATAAAATCTGTAATACAAAGAACTGTCATAGCAGTTCCTCTGAGCAATGGCCCACTCTTACTGCTTGGGATTGAAAGTTTGTGGATCTGCCTTAAGGAAATGCTCTAGATAATTAAAAAGGCTTTCTCCGTCCTTCAATATCTCCCACCTCATTGCCCTACTCCATTAAACCTCACTGCCATGTTAACATGATTATTGTTTGTTTTTCACATCTATACCCCCAGAACAAGTGCCTCAGACATAAAATGTTTAATGAATGAATAAAATCATTTGCCGTTATCAGTTCTAGACAGGAAAGTCTAAATCAAGGACATGAACTTAAGTTTTCTCTGAGACCACAGCAAACGGTGAAAAGTAACAAGGGCAGTAAGAATCACTGGGTCACCATTTGCTTTAGTGAGTTACACAAACTGTATGACTGCCAGAAGCTTAGTATTCTCAGGAAATTTTCCACTGTGATGTTACTGCCTAGGAAGGACAGTTGTTGGAACTGCCTTCTAAAATTTTGATAGCCTTAGATCTTTGGAGCAAGAGTGTGTGTGTGTGTGTGTGTGTGTGTGTGTGTGTGGTGGGGGGAAGTCGAGGTGCATGGAATTTAAATATCCAGTAGATTTCACGAGGGGCCTCATTTCAAAGTCACTGTTGATCCTGAAATTTGAGTCTCTGGGTGAATCATATAAATGGTGTATATCACCATTTGGCTCAAATGTTGTATACTTTGTTGAATCATAGGATATCTATATTACATGTTATATTATATGTTATATATTAACATATGTTATATGTTACATTATATTAAATGTTGTATACTTTGTTGAGTCATAGGATATCTATACTATAAGACCTAGTGTTAGAGATTTAAATACCATGTTTTATAAAAATAGTTGAAAGATCCATGAAATTTTGTTAGAAAACCTGACTTCTGACACAACTGTGGACTAAGCCGCTTGGGAGAAAAATAAACAAGTTAAAAACATTCATTAAGAAAAGAACCGGCGTAGCAACAACCTACCTACAGAACCACAAAACAACAACATAACAACACAACAATTGAAAAGTGAACCAAAGATCTAAATACTAAAACTCATAGAGACAGATCCACGTTTCTGTAGAGCCTGAATATATACCATTTAATGGAACTCCTTTAAGAAAAAACCCAATATTATAAATGCTCAATTACATATGGAGGCCGAGAAGGGGCCCGGAAGTTGCAGCTACAAGCATTTCCCAAGGAGCGGCCTCTACGCATCGCCATAGTCAGTCTGCTCAGGAAGGACGGACAATACTTATAGAACAGCTTTTTCAGGGAAACCCAAGTCAGGAAACAAAATAGATCGAAAAAGAAATGGGGGAAGACCAGGGAAAGGCACTGTAGCAGCAATGATGCCATGGTAATTAGGCACTGAAGTGGGAACACTGCACAGTAGTAACACTGACAGCAGAAAGAAGAAAGTCTATTTTGAAGGGAGATAGGAGAAAAGAGGTTTTGCTTTGTGGGAATCAAGGAAGTATTTAAATCTGAGAATCTAGTCTAGGGTCATCACTCTGTCATGCTAAAGGCTTATCGACCATAGGACAGCTATTTTATTGCTAGAAAACTGCTAGATAATTGTGGGGCTCACCCTGAGGAAACAAGAGCCAATGCCCGGGAACATTTTTCCACTTTCCAGTCTCCTCTTCCCATTTCACCTCACATTCCTCTCTGCTCGGTCTCCCATCCTGCCACTGGCACACCAGTGTTTCCACACAGATTCTACCAATGAAATAGCACATTCCTTTGGGTGAAAATTATACGACAGAAGTGATGACATAAGTGAGGTCCATCCAAACGTAGGCATTGTGCACTTTCACACGCAAAAACTTTCAAATTTATTATACATAATGTAAGCAACTAGACAAGTGGCTTGAGTGAGAAATGATTTGAAAGTCAAACATTCAGACTAGGTTGAAGATGACTGTGTCCTTTTCTTCTGATGGAGAAAACTTGGCTTTGGAACCACTCTTTTCCCAGCACGCTAGTGCTGGATTGCCCAGATCATCAGTTCGTTGTGGGGAGAAGTCAGTCTTGTTCATTTTTATTTTTTAACCTTGGGTCTCTCCTTCAGTGCCTGGTATTAAATGGGTGCTCAATAAAGTGTAAGAAATGAGCATCTCCTGTGAACACACTAAATACTGGGGGAGAAGAAAAAACTACATTCACAACAAAGTGCTCAACGTCCACCATATTAGAGAGTCTAAAATTGCAGAGAGTATTTTGAAAGGTGCTGACAACTCAAAGGCCATAACAACCTTGAGGAAGGAAAAAGAATGGGAGAAGGATGCTTCAAGCCCTGAGTCCTCAGTGATTTGGGTGAAAGTTAGCTAATAATGATCCCGGTGACTGTCAGACAATATTTGACGCCAACTTAGTAAACTTATTTAAGACACATTTATGAGGAAAAACAAGTCTAAAAGTAAAAGCAGTATCCATTCAACCCTATATCCACTGGCACTTTCCTCTGGGACCTGCCATGTTTACATTGACCCACAGTCATTAACAAACAAAAACCCTTCACATTAGGTGTTGAGTCTATTACTTACGGAGGAAAGTACACATATGACAGGGAAGAAATCTTTTCACATGTTTTAAAGCCCCACATTTTAGCTACCTGAAAAAAATTCAACCATGGCATGCAGATTCATCCACCAACGTCACCTAAACTTTTACCGTAGTTGAGATTTACAATTTTAGCAAATTACAACTTTTCAACTGGGGTAAATAACTTTTATTCCAATCCATGATCTTTGTTGGCTTTAGAGTTTAAATAGCTCCACCCTAACTGTACAAACCTACAGAAGAAACTTTGCTACAACCCACAATATAGGCATGGTATGAGCTCCCCCTACTGGTACAACACTATTCCCACTTCATGAATCCAGTAAGGGTGACCCCTGTGAGTTCCAGAGTATAACAGAATCACAATTTAAGGTTAAAGAGGAGGAGAAGCTAAACAAGTTTTAAAAAAATCAAATAACCACCCTAGACAAAACAAAACAGAAAAAAACAACCATACTCATTCAAAAATAGTCTCTGCCAAAGACATCTTTACAAACATTTAACAACAGCACCTTTGAAATCCCCACCCAAGACTGGACAGGAGAGAGAGAGTGAATTAAATGATGCCACTCTCAGGATGTTCTGGTGTCTGCATTTGCATTTCAACATACCGACAAGCAGAGTTTAAATGTAGTGGTGTTCATATATCTCTCTAGCAGCCCATGTATCATTTTGCCCTGTAACAGCAGACGTGAGAGGCTACAGGCTTTAGAGAAATAAAATAGGGTAGCAGCATGGAGGTCGAACAAAGTCTATCTGAGGGCCTTGGGATTTTTTTGTTTTTTGGGTTTTTTTTTTTTTTTTTGCGTTTGAAAGTGACTTCTAATATATACCTATGTGAACTGGGAAACTATAAGTGGAAGCTGTAAGTTTTATGTTTCAAGACACTCAAATTAGTTGTCTCCAGAGGAAAAAAAATTCAATGTGAGAATCATGGTAAATATAGGTAAAAGTGCTACTGTGGGGACATTCGCATTGACAGAGCGGAACTGCCACAAAGGTGTTGCTAGTGATAAGCTGTTACAGAAAAAAATATAACGAAAGAAATGGAACTCCCACTCTTTGAGTCAGCAGAAGGGAGCTGTTTCATGATATTTGCTATATTCGTAAGGCTGCAATTTGATTATATTGGATTCTGTTATCACAATCTGTTACATATCCTACATAGAATATAAATACATAAAGCCATTTAAAGGCCAAATTATAGAGCTGCGTAGTTTTATATTTTACCTTTTACTGCCACACCAGTGGTGACGCTTAAGTGGTATACATTAAAAATGGTAAATGAAAAACAAAAACACCATTATCATATGAAGGCTTTATTGAAAAGCCACTGGTTGAAAATCCCAAAAGTACATCAATCTGCTTTCCTCTTGAAGTCTGAGAAAATTGCCTTAGATAAGTATAATAGGCTCAATGCATGGGCTTAGTCTTTTTGTTGTTGTTGTTTTAGTGATACTTTTTATGAAACATTTTCATGTCCTAAAGTAAAGCTCTCTTTTCATTCATGTGGAATGTGAATGGAGAATTTGAGGACTACAAAATGAGGTGACAGGGTTATCTTTTTTCCTTTCCCTTTCCAGATCCTTCTTTACATTGGCATATAACACTTTCGCTCATACCAGCATCATTATGGAAAGGGATGGAAAGTGATTTGAGTAAATACGGGGCACCAGTACATCTGTCACCATCTCTTTACCTTTGTTGCCACTACCCTGGCCAGGTCAAGGTCATCTTTACCTGTCCTGCCACAATAATCCTTTGTACTGGTTTCTTTGCTTCCTCTCTTATTTCATCTACAATTCATTGTCCACACAGCAGAGAGTAGTCTTTCAAAAATATAAGCCAGATTATATTACTCCCTTTCTAAGGCTTCCCCTGACATTATGAATACAATGCAATTCCTTACCACTTCTCCACTCTCTGCTTCCCATCTTCCTGCTCATCGTTTTGCTCAAGCTATACTTAGTTTCTTCCTGTTTCTGGATTTCACTAAGATCTCCCTTAGAGCATTCACATTTGCTCTTTCTTTGCTTCAAATGCCCTGCTTCTGGATCTTGGAGCACCTTTCTTTTCTATAATTCAGGAGTTCAGTGCAAATCTCTCTCTTCCCACAAAACGCAGTCACTTTGTATTACATCACTTTGCTTTACTTTATTAAAAGAAATGTTCACTCGACGAAATGTTCTTATCTCTTTATTTACTTATTTTATGTCTGTTTCTTCCCTTGAGAATCAGGCTTCATGTTAACAGGGACTTCTTCTGTATCCCAAACATCTAAAGCACAGCTGGCACAAAGTATAATAGCATGCTGCTATATTATCCATACTAGGAGAATATACAGTATAATATATGGATAAGTACTAATGTACTAATATATGGTACTAAGTACTAATATATGGATAAGTACAAAAACCACATGGAATACATTCTTTGAATAAGAAATCTGTGTGTGTGTGCGTGTGTGTGTGCGTGTTTGTGCATGCACGTGTGCACACACCAAGAAGTTCAACCCCAGGTCACATCACACAAAATAAATAGCATAGATGTTTCCCTAATTAGTGCAAGTTTCCTACTTCACAGCTACTTCCCTTTCAAATTCATAGATGTTTAATATATTTTACATAAAAGATTATGGATTTTAAATTTAAATCCCTGACTTTAAAATATATGGCAGACTTCACATGAAACACCAGAGAAAGGGGACAAGTAGGACCTTCAGGGGCTTGAGTTTAAGCCCCTGGCTGTGCCACTAACTACACGGTCCTGGACAAGTAACTCAGACTTTGTGTCTTTTATTTTCTTCATTGGAAAACGGTGCTGATATGCTTTTCTTGAACAGTTATAGTAAGTATTTACTGCCTGGCTATAAAAACCTGACACATAGCAGGCATTCATTAAGTTTGTTAATAAAAGTATTAGTCTATTAGTCTTTAGAGTGTTACACTGGGCTTAATTATTAGAGAAGAGAAGCTATATGAATGTTAGTGGCTTATGTAACTATACATACACACATCTTTGTAAATTAGCACCGATGTGTCTTTATCGGTGCTAATTACTATTACTCAGTTGGAAAGCAGCATACCTAAAAATCACACCCTATTTGAAGCACTTTTCTGTCTATTCCTTATCATTCCAGGAAGCTCCGGGAGTAGTATGCAGCTATTGAATTTTTCGTCTGCTTGGCCTTGTCCCAGAGGTACAAAAATTAGGAACTTTGTCAAAAGAAATGCTCCCTCAGCATTATCAGTATATACCGTGTGCTAGAAATGTCAGAAATAGTACTTTTTAATTCTCGGATATTTAGAGCTAAAAACTACTTAGAAAAAGTGAGAAAAATATCTCTGAATTCAGAAAAAATTCTTTGTTGAACCCAATACTTCCTTGAGTATAACAGAAGTCCCTTTCATAAATTCATCCAGCCAATCATTTGGAGTTCAAGGTGTACCACAGATGACCAGTCCTTTGATTTTTAATATCTTTGTTTAAGAAAAATGTTTCATGGTCAGGAGTTCTTGAAAAACATGGTTTAAACAGAATTTAACCTGCTTCTCACTGGAAGATATTTCAGTCTTTTGCATGTGACTAAGGTGACCAATGGTCCCACTTTTAACAGGGCTGAGGAGTTTGCTGAATTTTCTGTGCTAAAGCTGGAAAAGTCTTGGGGCGCCTGGCTGGCTACGTTGCTGGAGTGTGCAACTCTTGATCTCGGGGTTGTGAGTTCGAGCCCACGCTGTGTGTGGAGATTATTTAAAAACAAAATCTTTAAAAAAAAAAAACTAGAAAAGTTTCGGGCAAACGGAAACAAGGTCGTCATCCAATATGTGACTCTTCAAAAGGAACGAAAATATACTGCATTTCCCAATCTCACTTACCTGGAGACTCTGGTATAATAGCATCTTGAAGCATTCAAGTTCCACAGAACACATTTTCAGAAGTTCCAGCGGAGGGGAAGGTTTCAGCTCTCCTACTCAGCAGTATTAAACATTGATTTCCACCTTTGTCTTGTCTGGCCAGAATGAAACTGATTTTTTCCTAATGAAATATGTGCCGGCAGCATTAAGTGCTATTTTAGATGGAAAGGAAAATGTATACGTGGTAGAGTTAGGAAGAAAATCTATGCCTGCGACACATTTTTCTCGGTTTCTTCTCAAAACAAATGTGTAGGGAGTATAGAAACAATCGAGGAGGGAAGTGCATTAAATGAGTAAATATCATTTGGGTTAATAATGCAAAGAGATGTTAAAAGTTGGAACCTATAAGAAACAATAGTCTACCCAGTCTATTTAAAATTCCACCTGTTTTGTTTCTTACTTGGACACTAAAACTCTATTTCTACAAAATATTAAACCTCGCTGCTTTCTCCTCTCTTCTGAAATTTTGCATTAGAACATCCTTTTCTCTCTCATTAGACTGCCCTCCTGCCTTGTTCCTCCAAACTCTCCTTTTTATCCCTCACAAATCTGTTCTTTTATATCTGAGCACAGCATTAGCACATTGTTCCTATTTCATGGATGGGGGGAAATAGATGGGGTGGAAAGGGTGGGGTGAGGGGTGTGGCTTGGAGTTGATAAAATAAATATAATCACTCTCTTCTCATTTCTTAAAGAATGATGTCTCTATTCACATGCACATCAGTCCGTATTCACATACACATCAATTAATTGCTATTGTAGGAGTGGATATCATTGCCCAGTCAGCTCATTTATCCACCCATTATTTTATCCAATATTTATTAAGTGCCTAAATACATGCCAGGCACAGTTCTGTGGAATTCTGCTGGTAGTATCTTCACTTTCAGTCTCGAACAGTGAGGTGACATACTCTAAAATCATTGCTCTAGAATCTTCGTGGCATCACGTGGAGGCTCCTTTTCCCTCTTCCCTATATTGCTGCATATCTCATAACAGCTGAAGCTCACAGAGTCCCGCTCTTATTTCATTAGGTTAAGAAGCTTTCTAGATGGAAGGAACAAATACCCAGTGTTTTATTTTGCAAGTAATATTCTTTGATGCTAAAGTACATTTTATGTGGGGTAATCATTGTAATTCCTTGAAAACTCAGAAAAGACAGGCTTTTTTTCACCAGTTCAATGTCAAATAAATGAAAGCATCAAGTGGATTTCCAAATGATTCTGTTCTCTGGCCAAAGTCATTTGGTATTTTAATAAGTAATTTGGATGTGAAATAAAGTACTCACATAGGGTAAAATTACCTCAATTACCTACAAACTAACTAACTAGAATCCTAAAATAACTTCAATTTTTTTTTTTTTTTCTCACACACGACTTTTAGGAGAATGAGGTAAATCACAAGTGAACACATCGATATACTTGTATCAGGTGATGCTCTTCAAAAACAAAGAAAAGGCAACGGAGAAAAGCCTTTCAGATTAAGCTTGCAGCCTATTTTCACCAGAATCCTCTTTGGTTACCTTTATTTTCTTTGAGTTTTGCATACATAAGGATATATAAGTGGGTGCTTAGGTTTATGAATATCATCTTCTCGCCTGTTCTTGGTGGGATGGGGCATGCTCTAATTTTGGGGTCTGTTGTTTTTCAGTCCTCTTCTATGAAATTAAGATAATTCTACAGGTTTTTTCAGTACATAAAGCCCTTCACATTCAACTTTTATTTTGGATTTCAAATAACTTAAGCTGTAGTTTGCAAATGCGAAGGAAACATTTTGAAATTCAAGCACACTTGTTTTCTGTTAGTGTCAGAGCCTTAGTTCAGCCGAGCAAATATTTAATGAGATCCTACTAAGCACCAGGCCTTGTGGCCTGTGTATATAAGAGTATTAACAACAATTACCTCCAGACAAATATACAAACAGATTATTTCAACGAATTAGTTTGATGATACAAAGGAGAATCGGTGAGAGGTATTTAGACCAATCAGGAGATCGAGGGAAATCTTCCTGTAGAGTCTGATCCCTGATTTAGTCTTGGAAGGTGACTAATATTTAGGCAAAAGCATGGGGAAGAGTGAAGAGCATGAGCAAAGCAAAAAGGCACGAAATCAATTGTGTTGTATCCCAATGAACTACTGTCAATGAAAAGGTATACTGGAGTGGCAAGTCTGAGGTGAAGAAGACTAGTGATGAGTATAGAGAGGCAGGTACTGGACTAATTCTGGAGGTCTCTGTTTCTCCTACTAGAAGACTGACTTTAATTCTAAGGAAGATGGACAGCCATTGTTGGGTTGTAAGCAGGGCAATGATATGCTCAGATAAGTGTTTAATATAAATCATTCTGACTGTGTGAGTAAGAAAAAAATTAGGATGACAAGACTGAAAGCAGGGAGACCTGTTAGGGGGCTTTTTTTCAATGTTATAGACAAGGAATGCCTAGGGATTGAAATAGGGGATTGGTGGATAGTCTGGAGATATAGATTTGAGAATTGTCCACAATGGAAAATCCACAGAGCATGCTGATTTATAGGACTGGACTGGCTTTATAACTCTGCCACATTCCATTTCAAAGCACAGCTCGGCATACAGGAGCTCTGTCTTAGTGAAAGGCCAAGGGAGTTTTCTAATCAGTGTCTGAACATTAGACAGCATGGACCTCAAAAGCAGTGAGAATGTGAGCTTCCAGAATATAACCATTTCATACCATCCCACCATTTAAGATGCAGTATAATAACTTTACTACTAATTCCCTTCTTTTTCTAAACTGCCAGCTGTGTTTCTCTTTAATTATATTTAAAAATAACACCTACTTTCAAAGACAACCACATCCAAGCTGCTATTATGGTTGTCTTTTGAGCAACTGAATAAGTCCTCAACATTGTAAACTCTCCAACCCTTAAAATCTCAAAAGGCATCGCAAAGCTCGGAGGGTTGAGAAAAGATGACGCTCTCTAGCTCAACATATTTTTTCACCAAGTTTCCACCAATCCCACTAATCTCGATGTGTCAGAAATTCTACTTGCCAAAGGTCATGTTTTTCTGTTAGTGCTATGGTCTCCGGAGAGGACAGTCAGTGTATCTGGAATGACTCTTGTCCTAATGTAGTGCTTCCAAAATCATGAGAAATTTCTCAATTTTGCCAGGAACAAATATGTGCAGAGCACATCAATTTTACACAGAAGCCATCATAAAAATGGGTTTCCTCTTTAACTGATTTCATAATAATGAGTTTTCTGTTTGTGGCCTTTACCCAAAGAAGGTAATGACAAAACAGCCACCGATTCAGCCAAACTATGGGATTAAGGAGTGAGAAAAGCAGCTGGAAAATGAGAAAATTGGGGGAAAGATAAAGGTTATAAGAAATATTTAATTAGGACTGGATTCAGCTTAAATGATCCATCTGTAGAACAGGTTTTTGGAAGCATCAGACCTTATTTAAAATCCGGTTAGTTCCCCTTTTATTCTTCTCAAAGAGATCAGCAAGGAATACAAAACTAAAAGATTTTTCAGAACCCGTTTACTAACTGACAAGCTCTGGAATAATTCTTTTGGTTTGACTCATTGAGCCAGGATGCTAACATTATTTAAACATTGTTTTCTATTTATTCCTGGATTTTTCTCTGTTCCAGAGTTATAACAACTGTGTAATTTACCAGAGAAAATGAAATTGCTCTTTGTTAAGTACACATGGAAAATCATATGCTACAATATGTATTGAACATTTAGTATGGTGAAAAAAAAGCTATATTTTCAAATCCAAGTTTGAAACCAATTCTGTGCAATTTGGCATGCACTGTAGCATACAGAGGGATTCCTATGTGTTGGTAACAAGTGAAATTTTCTGCTTGCTTAAAAATATCAAAACAGAAGAAGGACATCCTAAATAAAACCCCAAATAAGAAGTACCTTAAGAGAAAAAAATGGATTAGACTATAGCAAAACCTAGAGTATCTGTTCAATAAAGGACCACAGACAATGTCCCTCAGATAGGTAGCAAACTGACAGATCTAAGACAAACAAGAGATACTTTAGAAAATATACCACAGATTCCTGCAAATCAACAGCCACCAGACAAAAGAACGTTATCTCTTTTCTTCCCCACTTCCTCCCTTACTTCAACACAGTGCATTCTCAACACAGATCTTACAAAATCACCAGTCAGATCACAGCTTCCAGTTCACTCACAGAAAGAACCAAACCTTGTAGGAAGGTCTACAGGCTCAACCCCACCTCCTTCCCTCAACTCCAAGCACCTTCTCCCCTGCTTTAGTTCAACTAGCATCCTTGATCTTCTTGGATCACCCAAGTACACTTTGCACTTATCCTGGAATGCCCTCCCTTTGCTTATCTGCATGGTTTGCTCCTTCATTTCCTCCTTATCTTTGTCCAGCCCTTCGGGATCATCCCGTGCTAATTAGCAGCACCCCTCCCCCAACCTTTCCTTATCCCATTTTTCCCTCTACACAGAAGTCATTACCATGTGACAATCTATATTTTCCCTTGTTTATTTGTTTACTGTTTGGGTCTCTTCACAAGAAATAAGCTCTACGAGATCAGAAATTTTGCCTGTTTTTTCCCTTTGTTTTAAATTTTAAAGATCATAAAGGAGGCCAGGGTGCAATATTCACATTTTCCCCTTCTCAGCTATTGGGGAGTGTTGCATACAGACAGCTCATTGCCGAGTCTCTTTCCTGGTCTATTGTGCAGAAGAAGAGAGCCACCTGGCCCAAGGCAACACTCCTTCTTTGGGGTTGCCCACATCAGTGGGTATCAATGGAGGGATGTGAAGGTCAGCCCCATTTGTTCTGATTCAGTACAATTAATAGGGGCCCTCCATCTTAAGAGCTCTGTAGGAACATTGCTGTGGCTTTTTTTAAACTGCACCAGTTCAGCTTCTCCCTCTGCCCAGTCCTACTTTCCTCCCTTGCACAGATGTTGATCCTGAGACTACTACTCAGTAAACTTTGAATGCACAGATCTCAACCTCAAGGTCTACTTCTTCGGAAACCCTGCCAGGATCACAGATGAAGAAACTAAAAACAGAGTCTAAGTAACCTGCCCATGGTCACAATGCTAGAAAGTGGTGGAGATGGGATCAAACCTACAGACTCTAAATCCAGAACCTGTGTGTGTATGTATGTATGTATGTATTCTTTTTAATGTTTATTTATTTATTTTGAGAGAGAGAAAGAGAGAGAGAGCATAAGCGCTGGAGGGGCAGACAGAAAGAGAGAGAGAGAATCCCAAGCAGGCTCCGTGCTGTCAGTGTAGAGCCTGACACGGGGCCTGAACTCATGAACCATGAGATCATGACCTAAGCTGAAATCAAGGATTGAACGCTTAACCAACTGAGCCATGCAGGCAACCCCAGAACCTGTGTTTTTAATCATTACTTCCTGCTGCTACACAAATATCCATACTGCCCCCTACCACCAACAGTAATTTAAAGTATACTGAATACCTTACAGTGAATACTTAGGGGACAAAAAGGAATGGGATTAGGGATGGGGGATGAAGGAGAAAATGAATAGAGGAGAATAAGTGGCAATCATAATGTGCCATGGACTTGGAGTATGATTAACTTAGATAACAGACAACAAAAACCCATAGTCGTTTGGGTACTAGGTTGAATAGAACAGATGAATTCAGAAATAAAAATGGGAGTGAGAAGGGAGTAAGAAGATGGGATAATGAAATCATATATGAGTATTAATAGCATTTGTGATTTACATAAACCACAGAATATGGGGGCTGGTGTAGTTGTTATAAACAGCTACCGCAAGAGGTATAGTTGTGCCACTATAGTTTCCTTCATTCTTGGAGTTCAAGGACTGACTTGGTTATCATATGCACCGTTTTTGGGTTTGAGGATAAGCTGTTTATCCTTCATGGTCATCATTCACACATCCAAAGGCTATTATTGTGGATAAATAAATTAATGTTATTTTAGTGCTTTTTACAAACCATGGAATGTTTTACAAATAATTATAAGGGCACCTGGGTGGCTCAGTCAGTTAAGCCTCAGACTCCTGATTTTGACTCAGGTGATGATCTCCCAGTCCGTGAGATTGAGCCCTACATCGGGCTCTGTGCTGACACCATGGAGCCTGACTGGGATTCTCTCTCCCTCTCTCCCTCCCCTGCTCAGACATCCTCTCTCTCAAAATAAATAAAAAATAAATTCAAAAAACCCAAATAATTATGTATTAAGTATCAGCATCCTTAAAGATTTATCTAAGTATGCTCTGACATCAAGTGGAACTATAATCAAATCTTTCCACCTATTTTAAAAGAATTTCTAAGAAGCTCAAGTCTTGGAAAAACTTCTCAATGCTTGGAACTCTAATGTACATTCTTCCTTGTAAGTGTACTGAATTCTTTATATTGTGAATCAATCTCATTTCTTCTTTTTTGGTTTTCTGTGGAGGCAATATGCCTGCCATTTTAGTTTCAAGAGCAATTATTTACTGTTCTGAAATTTTAAACATTATTCCTCATTTCTTGTCTATCTTGCGTAAGTCCAGTTCCTCTGACATCAACCCTAATTTTACTTCCCCTGAAGGTATGGAGCAAGCTGCCTCTTCCAAATACTGAAAACTGTGATGGGATTCGTGGGGTTCTTCTCATTATCTCAGCATCAATACTTTAAACCGTGGATTTAAAAATAACTGATTAAAAGATTCAAACTTCTAATTAAACTCTTCAGAGAAATTATATTCTTAGAATAAATGGGAATAAAGAGCAAAGGTAATATATATTCTTTTAATTTCATTTTTAATTTTTTGGAGTTCAAAGTTTCTTGCATTAGTTTGTTATAATCATCTTTCCTATAAGTAGATATTATTCTCTTTTACTGATAAGATAAATGATTCTCCAAGGAGACGAGGGTAAAAATCAAATAGGCAGCCTTCGAGCCAATTAAAAATTTAGAATACATATCTTATGATTTGTAATCCAAAGCATTTCTATCACCCTACACACAATGACTGCATTTCTTTTCCTAGTTTTTTTTTTTTTTTTTTTTAACCCATACAGATGATTCAGACAAAAGTTGGTAGCATCCATTTCACATTCTCAAGCAATCTTCTCTAGAAATTCAGACAACTCTTACTATTCTACTGGGGTGAAAAGTTATTTTTATGTTTAAGATGGTAATCAGGTTGAAAACAAAGTATAGCCAAGTTGATAACAAAGGTTCCTTTCTCCTCCTTTTTCATTTTCCATCATTCTCACTTTGTTCCCTTCTTCTGTTTGCTTTCCGTATTTTTTCCAATTTTATTATCCATTACGTGTTCCTCATTCATTCTACCTCTATTTCATTACTCCATTGCAATATTGCTTTTCTTTGAGATGAAGGGAAAGCACAATGGATTGCAGCCCAGGAAAAGCTGGGATAAGATTTCAGTTGCAGTTCAGATGGCTATACGCCCATCTCCAGGCAAAAGAGCAGCTCGCAGGCATAGGACAGCGAAAGTGAGGCAAGTTTCCACTTTCTCCCCCTGTGTATTGCCCTGAAAGAATCTCAGCCCTTGCATACATGGTAGAATTTCTTTATTGAATCAGTATTTAAGCTGAAGCTGCTTACAAGTGATGCCCATCAGATTTTGGCTGTCATGGAGAAAATGCATGGTGAGGCATATTGTGTTTGCTGGAACTTGACCATGACAGTGAAGTAGAGAAGACACAAATCGAGGTCAGGAAAGGGAATGTGTACAGGAACACAGAAGAGAAAAATTTCTTCGCCTTACACAAGAACATTTTATGGAATGAATATTCAACTCCTTGTTATTTACAGTATATTTAACATTTTATTTCTGCAGAGAATTATTTTTCTTTTGATAATTAGAATCATAATTTTTCCCATTGTGTGCTAAGAAGAGAATTTACATGTAATCTCCTTTTGAGTAAAAAAAAACCAAAAAAACAAAAAAACCTGTGTCATATTCATTGTTACAGCTGCAGAAACCTTGCCACAATTCCTAGGTTCTGTCAGGCTTGTTCAATTCAACTAAATTCCTGAGTATCCTCAAATTCATATTAGAAACATAACGATTTTTAAAAAACAATTTTTAAGTTCTCAAACTTCTTACAATACTGTTTCCCCATTTTTGGCAATCCACATTAATCAGAAATAGCAGCCTAGGGTCTAAAATTTGTTGCACTGTAAACACCTCTTGTTCAACCCAAAATGTATATAAAGTAAACATCCTAATTTTAGACATCTGAGTAATACCACACAAAGTTAATTTTCACAGGGCAACTTTACATTAAATAAAAATATATCATAACTGGTTTCATACAGTAAAGTTATCTCAACAATTGCCTGGATATTAAAAATCAGTCTTGATACTGGTCATAGATGTAAACTTGATTTGTTACTATACATATCTGATATCCATCTATTAACTAATTTTTTTGAAGCTAGGTAATTATATAAGTTGTATAAATAAGCCCAGTGCTTCATTTTACCTCACAAAATGAAAATATACCCATTGTATCTAACCTTAGAAACATTTGATTTCTACAGATATTATCATACAACTTCCCATAAGATGTTATTAAAATTGACTTGTGGAGTTTTCAAGACCTATAGCAGGATAATACATTTATAATTCTTTTAATAGTTAAAATATTTTTAACCAGTTAAAAAACAATTTCACCAGAATTATTTTTTATTTCTAGAAATCTATCAAAAATCCAGTAAATCCAGAAATATTTTTAAGAGAATAAAGGAAAATATTTTTTTTTTTTTGGCTTTGTCTTTATAATATGACTAAAAGGCTTTGAGAGAAAAGCAGGGGTTAAAAATTATTCTTTAACCACCCACACACCCCTGGATTTTAAGAGGAGGTTTCTTTAATACTTTTTTTCTTACTGCAGTATTTGTTGCTTAAGGAAGTCTGTGGGAGGATAAGATGTTATTATCCCTCCTACACACACCCGTTTTCTTATTTACAACATTAAATCTCCATATATATAAGTACTTGAAACGCCAACCCTTTTCTTTCAGCTATGTTCTTAAATTCTTTGGACTTTGGTCCACACGTTACCACACACTACCTTCCTATAGGACACATTTATAGTTAATTGTAGTTTATCCTGATTTTTTTTTTTTTTCAAGTGTGAGACTATCCAAAAAGGGTATTTGAGGTAGATGCATTTCCAACTTTTTGTCTGAAAACAGAATTCCATAAGCAGCAAGTCTTATGTTTAAAACAAATAATACAAAATTATTCTTTGCATTAGTGAGTTTTCTTGAACACTAAAAGGACACAGTCACTGGCATGGGAAAACCCAACCTTTAAGATTTGTATGCAGTGTTTCCTATTACACTGTAAGTTACTTTTATAAATGAACGCATATTTGCAGATCATGTTGGAGATTAGTAAACATGTTTTACCTAAGTAAAGTTAGCCCTTTGAACTGTTTCATCTGAATAAATAGATCAATAGTTAAAATTTTTAAAATTCCCTATAAAATATATACTAATGTCATGAAACCTTTATATCGCTTTCATATTGTGGTAAAAATGTTCCCTCAAATGTAGTAAATGACAGATATGCCCTTGTGCAAATGGGTTAAACTTAAATTATTTTAAGGTAACTAGTTCTAACCTTCATTGCTAATATAAAATACATTAATTTAAAAAATACAGGAAACTCTTAAAAAATAAAAATTTATGTATTTTGAAGTGATTTTGGATTTGGAGGTTTCATGATGTCGTGAAATATAATAGCTACACATACAACGTGTTTTTGCAAATAAATCTGTTCACTTCTCTATTCAGATCAATGAATTCGTTGGGAATTATATTAGCTTTTGCTAAAAGAAATTAGAAAAATAACCATTAACCATACAAAGTGCTTGCAAATATGCCCCAATTATTAACTAAATACACATTATTGAGAATATATCCTATGGAGACCTGTTAGAACAGTCACTAGCTAGGATTGATGGATTAACCAAACAATCACAGGTCATTTAATCACTTCTGGTTAATTCAAAGGAAACGGATTCTGGCTCCTTTGATGCTTGGTAACAGGAACTCTGACAGAATACAGAGGCAAGACCATCTTCTTTAATAGCAGGGGTAGTGAATCAAATATATTTTATCTACAATCCAACGGATATGTGGATTGGAATTGTTCAGGTTACCCTAAACTAGGTCTTTAGGTTTAATTAACTCAGCTTTTTTGGTACCTTGTAGTAGAGTAAAAAAATTAAAGAAAATTAAAACTATTAGTATTTCAGAGCAAAGTAAGACAAAGACTAGAAAAAAAAAGTAATTTAGTTTAAAAAAATGTTCGGTCTTTGATTTAAAAAAAATAGTTTTCACAGAGTAAATACTCAATACCACAACTTTCAGAACAACAACTATTGAAAAAAAGAGTACAACTCACAATTAAATGGGTTATATGTCCTTTCCTTTTTATAAAACAATTATCTTTTAAGAAGTTGCTTTGTTTTTTTTTTTCCTCAAAGTTACTATAAAGCACAAATAATTGAAAGGAAGAGTAAAGAGCAAAAAGGAGGTGAAAATAAGAAAAGGAGAGTGGTTTCTAAAGAATGTACAAAATTCAAGCTATAAACATCATATTCACGGCATCGAAATTATTTCCTAAAACATACTACCTTATTTAGATCACTGGATAACGCACTGAACCAAAGATCTCAATATGGACTGAAACAGGGAAGAGTGATGTTGACCTCACTTCCACATGCATGAGCTAATTACAATGAATGAAAGCTGGAATCCACCATCAGAAACATAAACCATGTCTTCATAAGAAATAAATTAAAATGAAGAAATGATGTGTGATACGATAGGGGACTCAAATGGAAAAAAGTATATTGTGGCATTTTAAAAGAAAGACCAATGAAGATTTTCTGTGGTCCAGTTTTTGTTTTTAAATTTTTTCTTAACATTTATTCATTTTTGAGAGATAGAGTGTGATTGGGGGAGGGGCAGAGACGTGGGAGTCACAGAGTCTGAAGCAGGCTCCAGGCTCCGAGCTGTCAACACAGAGCCCAACGCGGGCTAGAACTCATGGACCCCACAAGATCATGACTTGAACTGCAGTCAGCCACTTAACCGACTGAGCCAACCAGGCGTCCCGAGTTTGTTGTTTTTAAAGATGTTAAAAAATTAACAAGACTTGTTGCGTGAACAGTGGAACAGTCGAAACTCAACGTAATTATCTGCAAAAGTAGGTAATCTATATATAAAGACTAAATATAGCTGGGAAATAAACAGAATTTTGCATACGAACTACTTCCTTCCAAAAGCAACACTTTTAAAACTGATTAATTCTTTAATATTCTAATGGTGAAATATCTACTCAAGCAACATTTTCCTTTCTTTTTTTTCTTTACCATTTAAGTTGTTCTAAGCTCTTCTTTCCAAATAATTAGAGAAGCTTTCTTAGGAACACTATATTAATCAGCCAGAGGGGCTGGCAGGAAAACAATTTCTTAGAAGTAGTGAGAGACTGTCCTAACATCAAATGACTGTTCAATGTCATGTGACGTTAAATACATCTTAACGCTCTCATGGTACTAAATCTTGACTTCTGTTCAGTTTTAGCCTTTATGGGAAAAAGTGCTCTCCAATATTTTGCTGTAATTGTGTTCTCTGGGTAGTACTTAAACTAATAAGACTCATTACATAAAGCAACTTGATAAATCTTTGAAGTATTACCCAAACTAGACACTGTGATAAGTTAGATCTTTCTTGAACCCAAGGCCTTCTTTTCTTTATCTTTCATCAAATTCTGCATTTAAACACTAAAATTGACTTGGAATCATACATTTGATCATTTTATACAGCTTAAGCAAGGCCTCAAAAATGTATGTTTTTATACATTCTCTTTTTATTATTCTTATTGAAATTATACCTTTTTTTTTTTCTTATTGTGCATAAAGGTGGAATTTTGTTTGGATTTCATTTGAAAAAACATTTTGGGATATTTACAATGAATATTCAATTCATAAATAAAGGCTTATTTGACATCAGATCAAATTTAAAAGTTTCCACCTCTCTTTTGCATACTTCCTTAAACACATAATTTAATAATGAAAACACGTCTTACATTAGTAAAAATAATAGAGATTAATTTAGCCAAAGAAGTAAACCTAATATCTTATTTTCATGGGCTTATATTTTGTTTATCTTTTTTACCTTTTTTATGAACTAAAGCTCCTTCAGTTTCAAGTTATTGATGTGATAAGTAAGATCTTGTTTACATGATAGTTATGTATGTGTTAATACCAATACCTGGTATTTTAGGGCAATATTATATATTTTAAAATCTCAATATTTAAGTAATTTCCTCATGAGTTCTTTCTGCCCTGCTAAATGTTCTTGGAGGCTTCCTTTAGGAATTTTTGAAATGCATATCTCTCTTAAAGATAACTCAGGCACAAACGAATGAACAAGAAAGATTAGATGAGACGTTCTTAAGTATGATTCATAAATATATCAAAATATTTGCATGTATACACATTTATGTAATAAGTAGAATGATACTTTGTTTTCCCTTTTCCTAAAATGAAAAAGGTGAATTTGTATCAGATATCTGTAATGGCAAACACATAAGTTAATACCCATAAATAATATCTACAGGTAAGTCTTCAAATATATAAAAAGGTAACTCTTACCGCCATCTCCAGATCCTGATCCTGCATCTGGGGGAAAAAGAAATACTTTATTTTTGTTTGAAAACATATTCAAAAACTACTTATGACTTTATTTAGTTCATGTTTACTTTCTTCATTAAAACAATCATATAATGGAGAAAATTACTAATATTTAACCTGAAAATATATATTCACATCAATTTAATTTAATTTGTATAATATAACTTATAAAATAAATTCTGTATTATTTTCATTCTTTTTTTTTTTTTAATGTTTATTCATTTTTGAGACAGGGAGAGACAGAGCATGAACAAGGGAGGGTCAGAGAGAGGGAGACACAGAATACGAAGCAGGCTCCAGGCTCTGAGCTGTCAGCACAGAGCCCGACGCGGGGCTAGAACTCACGGACCACAAGATCATGACCTGAGCCGAAGTCGGCCGCCCAACCGACTGAGCCACCCAGGCGCCCCTGTATTATTTTCATTCTTAAACTTTGTAAGAAAAACTATTATTTAGCTTTGATACAATTCCTAAAATGGACTATGTAAAATCTCTCATGTTTTTATTTTAACCAGGATGAATTTGGTGCCATTAACTGAAAAAAAAAAAAAAAAAAAAGGAAAACAAAATGCTTATAAGAGTGAGATTCAGAAATTAAACAGGCTAAGACATGTGGCAAATAAACTCATAATTAAGGCATATTATTATACATCACATATACACAAAAAGAAAAAAAACAGTTTATAGATGATTATTTTTTCATGTAATTGCTAATATGTTTTCCAAATACCACAATTGTGGATGAGTTTATCTGCCACCAACTTCATCCTTTGTTTTTAAAATCAATAGAGGAGTGACTTTTGTCTTTGTGCTTAAAATTGGATACACCCTAAGTGATGCTGGCAGGAAAAAAAAAAATGATACCCTGCCTTCGACATTTCTCTTTCTCCATCTCCCCTCCCTCCTACATAATTACAGTTGATCAAAGGTGTCAATTTCTGACAACTCAGTTCCAAGGGACAGTCAGTTTTCTAGGTGGGAGTCAAGACCATTGAGTTTCCATCTGGTTCTATCTCTTAAATGTGGACATCATCTTCCTTTTGCCTCTCCACTCTTTTCATTCTAAAAAAATTTTTTTTAATGTTTACTTATTTTTGAGAGAGAGAGAGACACAGAGTACAAGCAGGGGAAGGGCAGAGAGAAAGGGAGACACAGAACCCAAAGCAGGCTCCAGGCTCTGAGCTGAGCTGTCAGCACAGAGCCCAACGCGCACTTGAACTCAAATACGGGAAGATCGTGACCTGAGACAAAGTGGGACGCTTAACCGACTGAGCCACCAAGGCGCTCCACTTCTTTTCATTCTAAATACATTTGGTTATGTATTTTTAATGTTAATACTGGGGATTAAGACTAATACTGGTATTCTTTGTCTGAAATGCCCTCATCTCACACGGAAATCTCAATGATTCAAGAACGATATCAAATGGCACTTCTGAAGGAGTAGTAGTTTAAATAATCAGCCTTGGTGGAGACTCATATTCACTAAATTCATAGAGTCTAACACTGTATGAAGTCAGAAAGCCAAGTCATTTATTAACTTGTGTCTTTAGCCCAGCAGAGTCTTTCCTTAAGGCAAGCTAACTGGTAAAACAATTTATAAGAAAAACCCTTCTTACTAAATGTATGACCAAGTAAGGATTTTAATCATATGCCTTCTCTGTTTAATGGTAACAGATCAACAAAGGCTGATGCATTCATCTCCATAGTAGAATAGTGCTGTCAACTGAACTGACAATCAGAACTCATGGCCCCGTCACTTTTGGATAGGACAGTGCTTGAATGGTCAATGTTTACATACTTTCACAGCTAAAATCTGAAGTAAATTTATTTGAATTAATTTTAAAGCTTAATTCAGTATTACTTATAACTATCAGAGCCTAACAGGTTGTTATATTATAACACGAATATATTCTATATGTTTTAGTTAAATGTGTACAGCTTCTTGTTTCTTCTGAAGACTGTAAACTTTTTAAAATCAAGAACCATGTCTTATTCGGCTTTTTATCCTTATAGTCACATAAGAGGAAATATGTAAAAGCTTATAGATTCAAATCTCCAAACATTACTCATTTGATAGCATAAGGAATGTTACGTAACCTTCTTAAGCTTATTTGTCCTCTATTCAATGAGTGTAGTAATGTCTATGTCGTTGGGTTGTTTTGAGGCTTACTGCACAATAGCATGTTTTAAATGCTTATCACTGTGCCTGGAACATAAAAATTAAGGTTTTGAGTAAACATCTTGCCTATTCATTTACAGGTTTTCTAATAAATACACATGGTTTGGGAAAAGAAAAAAATGGCAGCAGTATATTGGCTTGTATTTCCCTCGTATCTTCCTAAAAAGTCAAGGGACATGATCTTTAAGACAATTTTTGTTTTATTAGACCCAAACCAAGTAAGTAGGGAAGAAAGGAGGAGTAGATGGAAAAAATAACCACAGGCCCATGGCATCATTATGAAATAGTGATGGAAAGTTTTGAGGCTTCTCTAATATAAAATAAGCCATCTTGGCAAACCAGAGACAAGTAGTCTACTAAATCCTTACTGATGAGACAAAAACACCTAAGAAGTCATGCTGTTGAACTTGAAAATTTGAACTCCTAGCCAATGCACTTCTTATAACACAAAAAATTGAGAGTGAGACTATTGAGCAGACTGCCTAATAGGAAACCATTTTTTGGACAAAAAAAAAAAAAAAAAAAAGATTTGTAGGTTCAATGAAATATAATAAAGTTATATCTTCTACTGCCTTTTATTCCTAGAGATCACAACTTGCCATCTCTATTCAGTGTCAAATAGCATTTTAAAAATAAATGGAAAATCTACAAAGAAGGAAAATTTCTTTCAGATCAAAAGTCAGAACTCTAATTTATTTACAGTCAGACCTGGTTAATCAAAATTACTTTGGTCCCTCCATCATTATTCAGATCAAAAACCTTTTAGGTTTTTAAGTCAATGGGAAACATTCAGCAAGATTGGCTTACTAATTAAATCCTACAGAAATCTAAGTATGCGAATCAGGTAGGTACGGATTACTCAATTGCGATTAAATTTTCTACTTGGCTCACTCTTTATTTTCATAGTATAAACAATACATTAGGAACTAGAATGTAAAGATTTGTGTGAATCAGGAGAATGTGCTTGCCTGAGCCTACAAGAAGTTGGAGGTTGGCAAGTAAGAAAAAAAGATTTTGGCACCAAATGTTCCTAGCCATACCATAACTTAATGATTCTTTATTATAACTGCCCACTGACTCTCATTTGGCTAGTCAGAGACAGACTGATAAGCTAAATGATCTTGAACAGATAAACCCTTTTCTCAGTACTCTCTGGTATTTGCCTCCAACATTCTTGGCTTCTAAGAGTCAGAGGTTCCATTTTTTCCCCCCTATTTGATTCGTCTTAACATATCACTTTAAATTTTCTCCATAGGTATGGCAGATTGATTTTTCATATTTAGTTTGCTCCCTGTCTTTCTTTCTGTTTCCCCCATCTCTACTATGATAGTACCATGCTGGCCCTCCTTCCTCCCTACTGGGGAAGCAAGTCCAATGCCTCTCACATGTTGCTGTCATTTTCATTCGTTACTTCTTAGATGAAGTGGCAATGATCTATTTGCTCTAGCAAATAAGAGGCAAGTGGGGCACCAGGAAGGACGTTCACATAATGAGGCAAAGAATCATATAACAGAAATGATTACTTAAAAACCAAAACCAAAACCAAAAAGCCTACATCATCATCTGTGAGTAATAATATCATTCTCTTCTGGTAGTTTTTAGGAACTTTACTAGTCACTGGTACAATGTGGAACACAATCAATTACTAGCCATCAACAGACTTAAGATAATCTTTTAAAGAATACAAGACTTTCTCCTTGCTCATTTACCATCCTGACCCAACCATCATACACATGACTTTGTACAAAGTTCCCCAGAATAGAAAAACACCTGTTATCTACAAAATACGTGTGATCTACCCAATAGTTGTTATCTTTCCATTAAAATAGACTTTTCCTGGCACGATTCTGTATTTTCACTTTTGAAGGAAGCTCATATTTTCTAGTGCTGCTGAGGTTACCCAAACTTTCACTTTTAAACCCAGATCTGCAAAACTGCCCTCTGGCAGATGACGCTATTGTTCAAAACAAACAACCCAACTTTATCCGTGCTTAGATAAGTTTCTCTATATTTGGCACACAGGCAGTAAATCTAGAGCTCTAATTATATTATTCAACTGCCTGCACTTCATTAAATAACATATGTATTAAAATCAACATCCTTATGGTAGATTTTCTCTTTCTTCCATAAGTGATTCGAAATGTAAACGAGGCAAAAATAAGAATAATGCATGCCTTGTGCAAAAGAATAAGAGGCTTATCCAGCCAGTATAGAGTCTGAATGATTTATCTGGAGATAACATAACAGGAAAAGCAAAGGTTCCCAAAGGTCTCGGGAGTCTTTAGGATCATATACATACCTGTGGCACATGATCCTTCAGACACCACAAGTATCTCACTCTGCTGTTTGCATGCAGCCTGTCGCAGGTAGCACTCATTCTGGTAACTCTCTCCATTGGAGCCACACACAGGCACATAGTCACTGTTGCACTGGGGAACACACAGATATAAGCATATGGTTACTACTGGAGTCTGCATACCTTTGAGACCTTGAACAGAAATAATCATTTGCAAAAGAAAGTACTTGTTTTCATTTTCAGTAATCCCCATCATTTCCATTAAGTCTTTGACCTTACAAGGGCATCATTCAAAGATACACAAAAGTAATGTCACGTCGGGCCAATCAGTCATTTGATTCAGATGGGGGGGCAAGGGGGAGAAAAAAAGCTTCTGAATTGATCAGGTAATTCCAACGAAGTGATTGGACAAGCAATTGTACAAAGATATTGCAAAAAATGTATCAACATTATTTAATACTGCTTTTCAGATATATGTCCATCTGGCTTGGTGGAAAGAATCAAAACACGCTACAACATTCACGTTATTAAAAATAAGTAATGCCTATCCGTGTTTGGAGCAGAAGTATATAGCTGCAATACGAATGAAGTCAGTTACGCCTTACTATGTTTTTTCTCTGTTGAATTTTAATCTTCACACATTTCTAAATATTTGGGTAAGACATTTGGATTACTAATTCATTTGTCATGTATCTTTAGATCATCAGATATGGGCAGATATAGTGCAAGAAAAAAAACAGCAAATGGAATACAAGGGAAAAATCGATAACCATTGAAGAAAAGTTTACTGATAAGTATGTAAAACATATATATGTAAACTTGATTGATTATTGAAAAGTATGACTATTAATATATATTTCATAAAAAGAAAAGTTCATTTTTAAAACAACCTCATTACAAAAAAGTACACATTTTACAATGTAAATGAGGCAACCTACAGGGTATACTCATTGTAATATAATCACACTCTAAGGCATTAGAGATATTTGGCTGTGTCCTATACCTGCTAATTACACTAGAGATGTGATTATCTCATGATTACTACTACTGATGCTTCACTGTTTAATTGTAACAAACATAATAACGACGATGATTACTTATAAATATCCACCATGCTAGAAACTAAGTAAAGCAAATCATACATACATATGCATGTGAAAACACTCTTCTGTTTCTAGTTCTTACTAAAAGATTTGGATTTCTCATGGCTGTAAGTACATACATAATTTTGTACATACAAAATTAACCAATGATCTGGTGAGGTGGCTAGGAAAGTTTTAATGTATATGATAATAAACCTGAAACGCTATCATAAGTTAAATTCGACTCAAAGATTTATGCCAAAAAAAAAGAACAGATTTTCAGTAAGGTTACGATCTTATAATAAAAAAACTGAAATTTATTTTTTTACTCTATTTTCTTAGAATATCTGTACTTTCTCCCTCTCAATCAACCATTTAACTCTTGCTCTTTTTGTTTATGTAACAATGGTTTAATCACCCTAGTAATTTATAAATAAAATGGGATAAATCAATGTTCTCTGAAATGAAAAGTCTTATTTTATGAGTCTTGCTCTGTATCTGTTACTGAAAAACTAAAATAGAACTTATTAATAGTGATACACTTTTCTCCCAATAGTAAGTCCAAATTGTATGACACTCATATTATGATCTCCATAATTGCTAACATGATGATTTAGGTATTAAATCACATCTATTTAGAAATTACTTACATGTGATTAAAATCATTTAAATATTTTAAATATGACATATTTTAGAAATCTGCACTTCTACAATTTCTAATCTACATATTCTGGAAGCTCTCTATGCAGTAATTCCTTTTCACAGTTATACTGTTGGCTCCCAGACTCAGTCTATCTATGTGATTATATTTTTTAATGATTTTTTTTTAATGTTTATTTATTTTTGAAAGAAAGAGAGAGAAAGGGACAGAGAGAGAGGGTGACATAGAATCCAAAGCAGGCTCTAGGCTGTCAGCACAGAGCCCGACTCGGGGCTCGAACTCACGGACCGCAAGATCATGACCTGAGCCAAAGTCGGATACTTAAGCGACTGAGCCACCCGGGCACCCCTATCCTATGTGATTATATTTAAACTTGATTAGAACCTTTTACTAATGAGGATATTTAAATAGGTATTCACTTCTGATCAGGTGATAACCTATATAAGGGCTGCCTTCCACAAGCTTTCTAAAATATATACGCATTTTTCAAAATGTTTTTATATTTTTGAGAGAGAGAGAGAGAGAGAGAGAGAGAGAGAGAGCAGGGGAGGGGCAGAGAGAGAGGGAGAGTCAGAATTCCAAGCAGGTTCCGCACTGTCAGTGCAGACCTTAACCAACCCACAAACAGTGAGATCATGACCTGAGCGGAAGTCAGATGCTTAACTGACTGAGTCATCCAGGTGCGCCAACATATGTGGATTTTTTAACTTACATCTCAGAATTGACCTACTATAGGTCAATCTTCCAGTGAGCAGAATTGACGTAGTACCACATAAATGGTGCTCATGTCAGAAACATGGCCTGGGAGGATTTATTAGGAACCACTGACATTAAAATGGTATCTGAGCACGTGGAGGAGAGATCAGAGAGAAGTGAACAACTGGTGACATAGTCTTGCTGACACTTTCAGTAGGCAGAAGGTAGTCAAAATTAGTGTGATGGCTGGACTAGTTGGCTTCTCATGCTCAAGTTCTGGCATTCTTGTCCTTCGCTACCTGTTAATCTCCATCTTCAAACCTGCTTCCATTACTCTGGGTCCACATTTTCTTCTTTCCAACCCCTGGAACCTCTCTATTTATCTTTCTCATCTACTTCTGCAGAATACTCAGATGTAGCCAGCGGACAGGGGGTGAGGGGTGGGAAGTATTTATTATCTCTGACAAGTGCTAGTACACAATGCTGATACGCATCTTAAAATATGGAATAAACTGATAAAGTGTTCCTATGCCACTTCTGAAGGACGCAGTAAGCCAAATGTGAACAGTGCTAAAAACAGAGCTGCCAAGTTCCATGCACAAGCCAAAAGGGAGATTTGTATGGAGCTGAAGAGAGCTCAACTGTAGATTACCAGCACGATGTTTTTGGCCTTTAGTACCACGACTTGCACTCATTAATATGAATAATGCAAGGAGGAAGCATACTCTAAATCATTAAGCCTCAGGAGTGCAAGTCTGGTCCTTTCTCCAATTTCTCTCACTGCCTTGGTGTAGCACCTTGTGGACATCACTCAACAGTTAAATATTTAACAAGCTTATAGCTCGGTTTCCCCATCTGAAGTGGTTAACTAAGGTATTTAGGAGGATTAACAGAGTCATGTTTCTAAAATACTTGGGAATATCCATGTAGGAAAAGAAACGTTAACGATTTGTCTCTCATGGTATGTATTGTTTTGAGTACAGCTGACACCCCGTCTAACGCTGATACTAAACACACGTGTCTAAAATTAAAGAAATAAAGGAAAACAGGATACCCTGGTACATAAAAATAGGCTAAGTACTATGTTAAAATATGCCAAATTATTGGAAATACTTTTTAGTGGTAATCATAATACTGCTCAGTTTCAGATGAAGGGACAGATTCAGATGTTAAGCGATTTGCTAAAGGCCACATAGTTGGCTGGTAAGAGGAAAAAAACAAGACTCAGGCCCAGATGGTTAGACCCATAAATGTATGTGTTGTACAAACTTCCTCTCAGGGGAACAGTGATCCTATTTTTCTTAAGATGTTGTAAAAATCTTAAGTTTGTTTTCCAAATATGTGTTTTCCAGTGGAATGGTTTTGCTCCAAAGTGTCCACATTGCTTAAGAAAGTAGCTACATATCACACTGGTGGGTTCAATGACTTGACACTCTAGAATATATGGAATTCATTTTACTACAAATGAACAAAAAATGTATGTGAGAAGTTTTTTCATATGATTTATTGCTTGTTTGGTTAATGAAGATTTCTTTTAGCTGAGATTTCAGCATCTAGAAGCTAGGTATAACTTACATTTTCTAGATTGTTGGCACTTTCCATGGAATCTGGCATGTAGAAGGCACTCCACAGATGTTAAGTGAATTCTTGTTATATTCCCAGTTGTCAAAGGCTTAAGAATAATGGCTTAGGATATGGTATGTTTCTCTTCCAAAAAAGAAAAAATATAAAAAACCTGCACATGTCCCAATCCTTTGATCATTCAATAAGCAACTTTCTCTTCTCTGTAACCACATTTCTTTAAATGAAAGAAAATACGACTTTAAGGGTGGGCAAGCCTGTGGCTATGGTGAAAGTGACTCTGTGTGACTTCTCAGGCTAGGTCATTAAAGGATACAGCTTCTGTCTGGCTCTCTCTCTCTTTCTGGACACTTGCCCTTAATACCCAGCCATTGTGGTATGAGGTAGGCCAAACTAACACACACAGAGAGATCCACATTGAGGACCCAGGTCTCCAGTTGATAGTCAGACTTATGAGTGAGAGCCCTGAGGAGAGTACAGGACCAAGCCTTTGAGTTCTCTCCCTTCCTCGGCTAATGCCAAGGGAAGCAGAGATGAGATATTTCCATCAAGCCCTGTCCAATTGTAGATGCATGAGAAAAAAAAAAAAAGTTCATTTTTTATTTTATTTTTTATTTATTTTATTTTATTTTTTATTTTAAAAAATTTACATCCAAATTAGTTAGCATATAGTGCAACAATGATTTCAGGAGTAGATTCCCTAGTGCCCCTTACCCATTTAGCCCATCCCCCTCCCCACAACCCCTCCAGCGACCCTCAGTTTGTTCTCCATATTTATGAGTCTCTTTTGTTTTATCCCCCTCCCTGTCTTTATATTATTTTTGTTTCCCTTCCCTTATGTCCATCTGTTTTGTTCATTATTTTTAAGTCACTAAGTTCTGGGCAATTTGTTATGCAGTCCTAGTAAGTGGAAGAACTGCAGATCTAAAACGTGGTTATCAAATGAAAACATTTAATATAGGAGTTAAATAATATCTGAAAAGCATAACTTCATCATATTTTTGAATTACAAACTGATAATTGGTCATTGTATGAACAGTGCTATCTATGAAAAACTGCATATGGTCCTTCCTCCCTCCTTCCCTCCTTTCCTTTTTCCTTCCTTCTCTTCTTACTTTATCCTTCCTTCCTTCCATCCACCTATCCATCCATCCAACTGTCTCTAAATTTTCCTCTCCACAACTGGTTTATCAGAAGATTTATCAGCATGTCATCTGGTATTTAGATAGAAATGAGGCTGCAGACCATTTCTGGAACTCATATCATCACCAAAAACTCAGGTGTACTACCTGTGATACTGAATTGTCTACAATAATTTGGTATTGTTGTTGCTGTTACTGATATTTTCATGTATTTTTGCATGTATAATGTCCTGGGAAATAATTGGATTTGGTGCCAAAGGACCTAGGTTCTTACTTTAAGATCACCACTTAATAATGGTAATGGGCCTGAATTACTTCATCGGTAAAAGGAGGATAAAACAATTAACTCACTCAGTTGTGACAAGTAAAGGGTAGAATGTGTTTATTTAATTTAATTTTAATTTAATTTAATTTAATTTTTCAAATGTTTATCTATTTATTTTGAGAGAGAGAGGGAGAGAAAAGAGAGAGCACGCACAGGAGCAGGGGAGAGGCGCACAGGGAGGGAGGCAGAGGGAGAATCCCAAGTAGGCTCCACGCTGTCAGCACAAAGCCCAATGTGGGGGGTCCATTTCACAAACAGTGAGATCATGACCTGAGCAGAGATCAAGAGTTGGATGCTTGACCAACAGAGCCACCCAGATGCCCCTATGTTTATTTTAGATCATCTAAGAGAAGTGAAGGCAAATATATGTTCTCTTTAGTGCTTCAATAATAATCCAAGTTGGCAAACTACAGATCACACCCACGCTTCCCTTTGAAATTTATCTCTCAGACAGAATGACCATTGTTCACATTCTAATTTGAATGAAAGAATTTGTGACTGTATCCATAAATACAGGAGACTAGGAGTAGATAACCTCAGCTAGTTTAGACTAGGATATAGGAAAACAGATTATCAAGACATCTCCCTTATATGGAGGGAAAACACACACACACACACACACACACACACACACACACACCCCCCAAAACCTCAAATTCATTTGAATGTACTAGAAAGGAATGAATCAAGATACTCTTAGCCTAAAATATCTTATTATTCTTTGCACAACTTGTGCATTTTCTTTGATCTTGAACCTAAATCAGCCACTCTACAGTCTTAGTATGTGTAGAGTCTAAATTTTCCATGAAGGGAATGTTTATTTTCTCTTGACAGACTGACATCTATCACAAAGCATAAGCTTATAGCAGTAAAATCTAGTAGTAAATTTAAATACTATAGGCATTAAAAAAACACATTTATTTTCTTATTCAAACTTGTTTTCATTGCCCTCTCCCCAATCAATTCCACTGAACAATTATTTAAATTAATGACAAATGTAACTGGCTGACCAAAACATGAAAAGCACAAATATTTTTGTTGATAAAAAGTTTTACCAAAACCCTTTGTGGAACCTGAAAACTGAATACAGTTTCTTTAATAAGAAAACTATACATTTCCTTGTAGTAGCATGCACCCATTTAGAATTTTGTGAACTCCATTATTTTTCTCTTGTCGAAATCTTGTTAGAATTATGGTTTTTCCTTTGATGAACGTTCTTTTTGGTTCATTTTATACTCTTCATGAATTCACTTCTTATGCCTACCCTGGGTCATGCAAGTAAGACCAATTTATGGGAATCACAAACTGTAAGGGGGAAAATCCACAAAATCCTTTGGGCCTTTAATTACTGATTTGTCCAAATGTACTTTTCCCTGAGTTAACATTTGGGGAAAGTATGAATTGGAGAGTTTTCATGCTCTACCTCTCCCATGTAGTTCATTGAAAAAACATAATTACATTGTTCAGTGCAGCTGGAGACCTTAGAGGTTCGTGTCACGTGCATATTAAATATGCACAAATATGTTTCTAACACTATAGTATGGTCTGAAAGACTGTAGTGTGGTCACAGCAATATTCACCCACCAGGAGGTGGTGCACTTTGCAAATATTAGTTGTTTTATTGCTTTTCTTAGAAAGAAGAAAATAATTTGCAAGAAGCTTTTAACTTATCTACAAACCATTCAAACTATATTTAAATCTGAATTCCCTTATCTCTTTCACTGGGAGGTCGAATTCAATTCAAAATATTTAATTTCATCAACAATTCTAAATATTGCATACTATAACAAGTTTTTAGACCTGAATTTCACTTTAATGTTTTCATTTGTTCTGTAACATTTTTTTTCTTATTTTTTTAGTTTTGCTTACCCAGTCTTGGAAAAGTTTTACCTGATCTCACTTATATAGTTTTGTTTTTGCACAAAAGGTTCTTGGTTGAACCTTATGTTAGATTTCATGTGTACTTACAAAAGTAATTCAGCAACACTCAAAGGTGAATATAAGACATTAATACAATAGCTGTGGTAGTTGAGGGTACATATGCTTATATAAACATTCTGAGAGAAAAGAGGGCTTATAATTTACGTGGTATAAAGCATTTGGTAGATGATGGCTGTAATAATGACATGAGTTCTATCTTCAATAGATACGCATAATGTAGTTTTGATGATACAAGTGCTACAGTCTCCCATTCTACTTACAAAAAAATTATTTTATTTATTCTTTTAACATGAGGCAAACTCCATCTTCCTAACATTCATAAAATAGCCTGCAGCTATTTGCACTCTTTGGGGTTCTTGGGAGATCCAGCTGTAATTCAACGTGATACCCATGAAAAGTTGATATATATTAGTAAGTTCCAAGATTTCCAAAACTAGCACAGTAGTTCTGAAGTCACGCTAATAAGGAGTTTATTTAAAAACTTAACTGGATTGCCAGGATCATAAGACCCAAGGCCATTAAAACAGAACAGTACGATAAAAAAAAAAAAAGAAATGACAGCCCCAATCAAAAAGAACAAAAGTACAAATCTATACTTCTTATCCATTGATTGTTGTAGCTACTATCCCCAGCAGTTGTTGAATTATAAAATTCTTGCTCGATGGGACACATAAACCTAATTTGCTTCTGACACATCAAAGGAACAACCTGAAGCTTCCTACCTCCAGTGGCATTTATAACTCTGGCATACACATTTCTCCAAAAAGCTATGTCTTTTTGACATCCGTTGGCTCTCTTGGCAGGACAACACTTTTGCTTGGTGCCAGCTTTCCTCTTAGCTTGCACAGCTATAAATTGCCAAGTGATGGTTTGTAAAGGGAGATCCCTTCTTTGTAGTCTCATCAATGAAGAAGAAGATGCAAATATCAGACTTCTTACCTTGAACTGACAGACGCAAGTCACAGTGTCTCCAATTCTTAAACATTCCCCATCAAATTTACAGGTGTTGGTGTCACAGAGGAAGAGATCGTTTTCTCTGTCATCATAACCTCAAATTTAAAGAAAATATTCCAGTCATTTAAAGATGTTACAGATTTTAAAAACAACCACAACAAAAGCACTATCTTGCAGCTTTAAAAGAATTGCTCTAAATTTTTATTCCATTAACCACAGCTGTACTGCAAGGTCATTCTCTACTGATAACCTCCAAAATCTAGTTAAGTGATCAATATTCATTTCTTTTTTTTTCACAATTCTTTTTTAGTGAATTATCTTTTAATATTCTCTTTTGATTGTGCTATTTTATTTTAGCCAGAGTTAATACTGGCAGCAGTGAATGAAGGTTTATAACTTGATCCCCAGCTTCCTTATTTTTTTTTCTCATTAAGTAGAGTACAGTTTATGACCCCCCCCCCCCACAAGCCTACATTTTAGAAAAAAGCTGTTGATGGTCTCTGAATGTCATTTTACCATTTTTCCATCCTTAATCATTCTTTTGCCTTAAGGTCTGAAGCAACCCCTTATTTGGAATTTCTCCAGACAAAGAGGAAACAAAGCCCCAATAATAAAGATAAACAGGCACAGTGTTTTCTGTGATGGTCTGTCTGGCTCAAATGAAGATTGATCACCTCTAAGTTAACAGGGTGGAGGGGGGTGCCAGGTTCTTGAAAATCTGCCTTGAAAACAAGTTTATTCTCTTTAGTCTCTGCAAATCTCCTTAAGATATCCGGCTCATAGTACATCTCTTGATTGCCAACCTCAATTTCCCATTTAAGTTAGTTATTTCCTAAAGCGATACTGTACTTGGGATGAAGCAAACCAGGCATGTTGGTCTACAAAGCTGTGACCATTCATTTCAAGCACAGGTTGTTTCATAGCCCTATGATAAAGCACCTAAAAAAGTGATCAGACACCTGAAAACTGGAACTTAGCTTTTCAAAAATAACATACATGCGCCCATGAACCAGGAATAAGTTAAAGAAGACATGCTAAATTTTACAAAAATACCAAAGTTAGAAATTGCCGAAAACAGAACAAAGGCAATCTATTGACCCAAATCTAACAGGGTGCAAATCTCAACCTGTCTTTAAAAAAAGCACAAACTATCATGATGCATGATAATGTTCCTCATGGCAGTAACAACCTAGGACTACATGTTCTTTCATCCTATGAGTTACAGTTGGCCATTCCCACCTCTCCAAAGTTACACACACTTCAGCTTACATACATCCCTGGAAGCCACTTTGTTCAGAGCCAGATTTAACTACAGCAGAATTATATTTACAGAAGATGAAAAATTACATGCACGCTTGCTAAAACTAGAACAGACCAGACCTAGGGGACAATACCCAGGCATGTGAATGCAATTTAAAATGCCAATGAAATCACACCACAATCCCGCTGGGCTGTCACACTGAAATGCAAAGCCAGCCCGGAGTACAGCAACTCCCATCCTCGGGCCCTATGTACTTAGGAGGCTTCGGCTGAGCAAAGCCTGCCAAGCTCTCGCGTTCAGACTCTGAAGGGACCCCGGCAAGCAAGAAGAGCGCCGGACCCACTCGGAGGAAGCTTGCCCAGAAATGGAGTCCGCGTCCGCCCGGGTCGGTTCCGCCCGCCCGCAGGAGCCTGCCTGCCTCAGCTATGCCCACCCAGGCCTGGGAGACCGACGACTGATTCTTTTCTCAACTTCCCTTCCCCATCAGGAGCTTGGGGAAGCAAGAGAGAAGCATCTCTGGGCTGCAAAAACACGTCTTTGAAGGAGGATGTGGGAGAGAGGAAGAGACGGAGAGAGGGAAAGGAAGAGAGAAAGGGGAAGACAGAGAGAGAGATTGATTCTCTTAAACCCCAAGCTCCTTTAGAATCCGTGTGACCTGATCTTGAAAGCAAGACCAGGGCACCCCATGGCACTTTTGCCAGAAATCAGTGTTTCCCCTGCAGTCACTATTGGATTTATCGCTTTCTCGCTTGTTCCTTCCCATAAAGTTATTTCTCGCTCGTTTTAGCCAGACTTTTTCCTTTCATGATGGAAAGGTTCTGTTTTAGTCCCCACCCCGCACCCCACCCCACCCCACCCCCCCAGCCCCCAAGGACTGGTGCTCATTTCGGTGGATCCACAAAACCATCCCGTCCAGTATTTCTTAAAATATCCGCCGCCCTAAGGGCAAGGATGCAAAAGGTTCCTACACGTGTACTTTTTGCCCACCCCAGACCCCGTCACCCACCCCCCACCCCCCCGCCCCAGCTTCCGCAGCGGCCTGGAAGGTTCCCAGTGCTCCTCGGGGTGGAGGTCGGTCGTCCGAGAGGTTTGGGGCAGTAAGAGGCACGGGGCTGAGGAGACGCACTAAGGTGGGCTTGGTATGCGCTGGAAACGCGTCCCCTCTGCGGGGCCGAAGGGGGTCGGGCGCTGGGGTTGTGGACTTACCAGAGCAGTTCCAACCGGTGGGCGTTTGGCAGTCACTTAAGGAGGTAGGGAAAGCCGCGAGCTTCACCGGGCGGGCTACGATGAGTAGCATCACCGGCAGCAGCAGCAGCCAGCAGAAGCCCTCGCAGAGTGTCCAGCTGCTGCACTGCCGCGGGGACTCCCACAGCACCATGACTAGTTCGCGCAACTCTGCAGTAGCAAACGGCTTCCGAAGAACACGCGATCGCGGGGGCCGGGCAGCGGGCTACTGGGCATCCCGCGGACGGCGGCAGCAGAGGCGGCGGCGGCGGCAGTGGCACCCGACGGGGAAGCAGCAGCCAAACCCGCGCATGGTCTCCGGAGTTTCAGCAACATCCAGTGACCCGGCCCAGCCCCGGGAGCGAGAGGGTCGTCCGCCGAGAAGCTGCGCCGGAGACTCGGGGGGCTGCTGCCATAAGGAGGGGGATCTGGGAAGCCAGGGGACCACGAGGAGACCGGAGTCCGGAGGGCGGAGGAGAGGAGTCCAAGGAGGCTGCGTGGAAGGAGAGTCAAAGCGCCCCACAGCCCCGCAGCCGCCTCTCGCGCTCTGCCGCCCTCATCCCTCTGGCGTTTGGGAAGCAGCAGGTCCTTAGCCCGCCCGAGATCACGTGGGAAGAGGCAGGCGGGCGCTGATTGGCGGAGCGGGATGCAGGTCCCGCGAGGGAGGGGTCGGCGAGGAGGTGCAAGGAGGAGGCGACGGCGGATGCCACAGATGGGCCAGCTCGCCAGGCGCTGGCCCGAGTGCGGCTAGGCGGGGATGGCTCGGGGGAGAAGCGCGGGCTCCAGAGTGGGCGACTCTCACAGCTTTATATACCACCTGACCTTTCACTTTCCGCCCCACGACCCCCCCCCCCCACCCCTGAGCCTTGGGTCCGGTCTAGGTCTCCCCGATCTAGCTCCCCTCGTCAGTGCGTGACCCCGGGCTGCGAGTGCCAGCCGCGGCTGGGTGGCGTCTCTCTGAGCTGCGGCCGGCGAGGGCTGAGGTGGCGGAGAAGTGGGAGCAGCAGGGCAGAGAGGGGAGAGCGGGCCCAGAGGAGAGGGTGTCCTGCTGGCGCCCCGCGCTCCTGCGTGCGGGAGCGCGCCGCCTGTATCCGGATTCAAGCTGGGGAAATCGACGCGCGAGCCCAGGAACCTTTCTCTGGGGAGGTGGCAGAGACCAGGAGAGGGTGAGAGGCGGTGGTGTGAGAACAGCTCTGGCCGGCCTGGAAGCAGCAGCAGTTTCCCCCGGAGCCTGCGACCCGGAGGCTGCTCGCCACGCTGACTCAGCCAGCCTTGCAGGCTCCCTCTCCTCTTCCTTCTCTCTCCCTCTCTCCCTCCCCTCCCTGGCCCCCTGCAGCTCCGACGCAGCCCGGGGAGCCCAGACTCTGGAGCCTTCTCGTTACTCGCTCCTCTCCAGCCGGGAGCGTGTTAGTGCGGCTGCCCGGGAGGCGCGGGGAAGTGTGTTCCGGAGGTCAGATTGGCTCCGCACAAGTGGTCGGGAAGAGGCGGGGAGGGCTCCTCCGCGGCAGCAACGGGTGGGTTGCGGGCGCAGCCCCCGGGAAGCGGCTTCCCAGAAGAGCGGCTCACTCGGGCGGCGCGGGGAGCGGCCCTGCGCGCTCTAGCGGATCTCTCCGCCCCATCGCCGGCGACCCGGGGAGGCGAGAAGGTCTAACTCGACTGGACTATCTCGCTCGGTGCCCTTCTTTCTTTCGCTCCAGCCGGCGCTGAGCAAAGGCGTATCGGGACCCGCCTTCCGCCTGCTGCATTCTTCACGCAGTTAGACACTCTTTAGCCTAATGGTATTTTAGTCGCTAGTAACCGGACCGAGAGCTTCCCGGGACGTGGATGGAGAGGAAGATTTTTCCGTCGTGACTCGGGTCGTTATTGCGGTCACAGTGTTTTGGATGACCTACAAGGAAGAATTTTCTTTTCTGTGTGATTGTTTAGTGATTCAGGATTTTTTTTTCTTTTTTTTTTTTTTTCTCGCAGCACCCTCCCTCTTTCTCTCTCCCTCCCTCCTTCTTTCCTCTTTCTCTTCTCTGCCTCCTCCCACCTTCCTTTTTACCTTCCTTCCTTCCTTCCTTCCTTCCTTCCTTCCTCCTTCCCTTCCTTCCTTCCCTTTCTTTTTTTCCCTTCCTTCCTTTCTTCCATCCTTCCTTCCTTCCAACCTTCCTCCCTTTCTTTCTTTCTTTGCCCTCATCTCTGTTTCTCTTTTAGAATCTCGCCTTTCCCCCTCTCCTTCTGGTTCCCCGAATTTAGAAGAGCGTGTTTGATAGTATCTCACAGGCAATTAGCGTCCATCCCCAATCACTTAAAAGAGGCATCAGTACACTTTGAAAGCAGGGACTATCTATCTTTGGCAGGCACCGTCAGAAAAACAAATTGTGCCCGAGCTATCCTTTTAAGTACCTTAACCTCCAACCTCCTCCCACTTCCTTGCTTTTTAACTTCTCCTTTGAGAGATGTGATCGTGCAGCACCTCAGAGCCTCAAAGAAATCTCATCTTTTTTCCTGTGTGAAACCCATCCCTTTATCTTACATCTCCGCCTCCGCCCCAAGATTACCCCCCAACCCTCGCCCACTTCCAAAGATTTCTGAGCCTCAGTGTCTCTCACTCCTAGCAATTAAGTAGCAGATCCCAGCATTCTAGTCGGTGGCATCTCGCTTCTCACCGACAAAGACTCCATTAAAACAGATCAATTAGACCAGACGTTGGAGGCATCAGAAAATCGGCTTCCAGACAGCGCAGCTAAATTCTTTAAGGAAACGGAATGCCCATTAGCTACAGCTGCCAGCCGATATTGCAAAAACAAGGAATCAGGGATGTCTTTCGCTGCATCCTTTCAGCAGAAAAGGCAACATAAATATACACTTAATGTAGATCAAGATTTAACAACTCCCAGTTTAGAGTGAGGACATGTCATTTTCCATAGCAAGGCTGGTGTGGTAACTAATCAGGCTTATGAAAATAAGTCATGCTTAAAACTAAAGGCAAAGTCCTTAAAAGTGTTTATGCAGTAATTATGATAATGACACGGGACCTGCTAGGAATTCAGTACTTGGCTGTATAAGTAGAATTTTACAGCACCTCTTAGCAGAGTAGAACTGTTATTGAATTCTCTGCTAAGTAAATTTTTGGCATGCTTTCTACTAATATGTACTCTTCCTAAGACATTTTGCCCAAAGTAACTTAAAACTCCAAAGGAGTTAATTACTGGTTGTGACTGGTTAACAAATGCAGTTACTTGCACAGAGGTTCTTTAAATTACTAAACAGTTTCAGGCAAAGCCTTTCCAATAGGAATGCTGTGATTTTGTTTAGCTTGCTTTGTACTTAGTGTTAAAGTGCCACCAAGAAACAAATTCTGAAACTGGCAGGCACCACCAAGTGGCAGAAGAACATCACTCACTGCACAGAGCATAGGATCGCTGAACATGTAAATACAAATATATACGTTATTTAGCCTCATCATTAGTACCAAAGAAATAGACAGGAATTACATTTTATGGCAATGAAGATTGGATTAGTGATTGGATTAGTGCTTCAACTTTTCCCCCAACAGGTCAAATCGGTTTCCTTATTAGAATTGAATTTAAAACTAGGTCTACAAATTGTATTTTGCATCATACATTATATGAATACTAGGTACACAATCCAATCTTGTCATGCATTTGCAAAATTTCTTACTTTCAAAGAGTACGGAATATTTACTTTCAATATCCCTGAGCTAAAACAGTTTATTTATGGCACACACACTCTAGAATTGACTCAGAGGGTGAGAGTCAAGTTATCATATTTTTAAGTACAAACAGAACAGAATTTTTTTTTCCATAGAGATTTTTTTAAAAGTTTTTTCTCCCCTTACATGGAAAGGGCATTGTTAAGAATGGTGCGATTACTCAGAGTTTTAATGGGGGTGCAGGTGGGGGAAGGGAGAAAAAGTTATTCCAGAACAAGAAACATTTAAGATAAATGAATAAATCTGGGAAAACAAGACATACTGCCAATCAGAGCTCTATCTCCTTTCGATCTCTAACACTTTCTGATGTTTCAATAATGGTAAGATATATAGTATGCTTATTAAGTGTCAGACATTGTTTCCTTCAGGAGGAAACACATTTTTAAGCCTCCACAAAACCCCTATGAGATAAGACATTCCTTTATCTCCATTTTATAGAAAAGCACATAACTTCTTTTTTAAATGTTTATTTGTTTTGAGAGGGGGGAGGGAAGGGGGAGAGAGAGAGGGAGAGAATCTCAAGCAACCTCCACGCTGTCAGCACAGAGCACAGCATGGGACTGGATGTCAGGAACCCTGAAATCATGACGTGAGCCAAAATCAAGAGTTGGGCACTTAACCCACTGAGTCACCCAGGTGCCAGAACCAAAATGGCATATCGCTTTTAAAGCATCAAGGGGCTTGCCCACTGTAACAAACTCGGTCAATGGCACAGCTGGGACTCAGCACAGTTTTGCCTGTCAGAGCCCAAAACTTAAATCACCATTTCTTGCTGGTATGACTACTACCTCGTAGCTTCTATGAAAGGAAACTAACTAGGAACATATTCATTCTGTCCATGCAGCTGCTTTGCCCTTCCTATGGAGTACCAGTAAGACCCAAACATTAAATTTCATACTTGCAATTCTTATTAATTACCTCATATGAATTACTTAAGAAGCTGTTTAAAAGGAGACAAATTCCAGGGGCGCCTGGGTGGTTCAGCCGGTGAAGAGTCCAACTGGTTCAGGTCATGATCTCCTGGTTCGTGGGTTCAAGTCCTGCATCAGGCTCTGTGCTGACAGCTCAGAGCCTGGAGCCTGCTTCAGATTCTGTGTCTCTCTCTCTCTCTCTGCCCTCACCCCGTGGTCTCTCTCTCTCTCTCTCAAAAATAAGTAAACATTAAAAATAAATAAACAAATAAATAATACACAAATTCCAGGTCTCACTAGCAGGATGTTAATTCAGTTTGGAGTTGGACCATGGAATCTGTATTTTAATATTCTTCCTTGTTTAAGAACTAAGGTACTACCTACACCTATATAACAAATGAAAGGATATATGGATTCTTCCTCGGTTTTCACAGGACTTTTGGCAGAGAAGGTTCTAAGACAAGATAGAGGCTTACACTCAAAAAAATAAAAATTAAAAAGAGAGGTGGGGGGTGGGGGGATGCTTGCCTGGCTCAGTGGTCGTGAGTTTGAGCCCCATGCCGTGTGTATAGATTACTTAAACATTTTTTTAAAAAACGTAAAGGCTTATACTCAGTGTACAGATGAGCTTTCATTCATGTCTGTCTCTATATCTACCATTAAGTATTGAATTTCTTTATGCAATGTTGACCAAATATGCAGTAAACTTCTACTATGTCTGACTTAGTAGCTTCATGACTGTGAACAGTTTTCTCATTTGTAAAATATAGGTAATAGTAATATCTACCTCCAAGGGTTCTTCTGAAAATTAAGGGAAATATAATATATGATTTAATGATAATGGCCGTGGGGTGAATCTCTATACAGAATGAATGAACACATAAATATGTGTATATAGTCAGGTATACATTTATATATAATAATTTATATAAAATATGTAATTAAAAGTAATTAATGATATCCAAGATATATATGTGTGATATTAGAGTGTACAATATGTTGATTATTAATAATAAAATATGGTATCATTTTCATATCTAACCCAAAACCTTATTTTCTAGCCTACCTCGATTATATAGACACAAATCATTATATCCTTAGCTTTCAATAGCTTTTCCTCAGCTATTTAAAATTTATTATTATAAAAAGTACATGTTATATTATCAATAACAAGTATATTAATACATCACGTGTTTAATTTGTAGATCAAATGCTATTCACAATGTTTCCGAGATGTCATCTTCATTTCAGGCAGAATTTTTTTTTAACCAAGAGTAAATTTGCTATTTTTCCACCCTTTGCTGTAATTATTTAATGATGCATATATAACAAGCCATGATTTAAAGAAATAATTTTATAATGTAACTTTTCCTATGCCTTATTGATTCCAGTGCCCTTAATTATTTTTCATAGTTTATGTTTAGATTTATAATTACAGTGCTAGAGAAATAGTGTATTTCCTCTTATGGCAATGGGCCCCAGTCATGACCGTACCTTGTGATCACCTGGGGAATTAAAAAACGCACTGATGCGGAGTCGTTACTCCATGACTTTGAGTCTCTGGAGGTAAGGTGGAACCAGAAGCTTGAATCAGTTTGGAGTGAAACTGCTCTGTTTTAGGTGGGGTTTTTTGGGTTTTTTTGTTTCTTTTTGGGTTTGGTTTGGTTTCCTTTGGTTTTGTTTGTTTGTTACCCAACTTACTTGTGTCAGTGGCAGAGCAGGTCTCTTGGGAACTAATATTCTCAACCATTTTGTTGCTTCTTCTACATAAGTGTTTCTTCCTCCTCTTCCCTACTCCCCCAAAAAGAAGAAAAAGAAAAACTGAAGTGGAGAAGCTTCTGTCATAAAATAAATTTGGGAAAGGCTTCGGATAAACTCTACTTAGCTTCACAATGCACATTTGCATATTAAAGGCTCTGAGGAGCCCTGCAGTAAAATCAAACCAAAACAACATCAAATAAAACTAAACACCTATTTAACTTTATTGAACTCAGGTTTTCCAATATTATTTGATCATGGAATCCCTCTTAGCAAGAAAACACTGCAATAAACTATGGCAATGGATTTCCATTTATTACACCATTAGAAACAATAGTTTAAAGGAATGAGGCTTTAAAAAAAATTGTGTCAGCATGTTAGATAAGGCTGGTCATTTTCTCTGGCTTCTCCTTTCACAGAAACGGCAGTAAAGCCAGCTCACACACAGTAGGGTAAATATTCCGCAACTCTTATTTTCTGATGCAACTTTCCCTGTCATTATAAGCATTATAAATATTCACAACCTTTAAAATTTTTCCTTGGTTTTCTATTACATAAATTCTAAATTAGATAGCGGTATTTCCGTAGCAGTGATTCTAACATAGGAAAAGATGCAGATTGTATCTGATAACACTACTTTGTGAAAAGCTGTGGTTCACATGTGGAACATGCTAAAAGTATTTAAATAGAAACATTTGCAAGGCCTTGAAGAGAGTTTAATTGACTTCTTTACACCTCTATGCTTACTGCTTTGCATTGCACTGAAAATCCGGACACTTAGCCCCTCACTGGCTATTATTAGAGCTTCTGATATGAGGGCAGGGCAAAGCTTTATAACAGGGTAACTGTGCATATGGGAGTTGGAATCTTTGACCTGACATTTACAAGCTGGGCATCCATGGAGAAGTTACTTAGTTTCTCTGAGTCTCCATTTTCTATTGTCCAGAGTTATTTTTATTTCTTGAGTAACAAAAAGAAATTTAGCCTGGTGTAAGAAAAGAGAGAATGTGGTGTGGGGCTCTAGAGGAGGAAGAAGGCAAGTTACAGGAAGGACTAAACTCTATAAATAGAAAGCCATCCAGAGAGGCAGAGGTTCATTTCATCTTTCTGGGGCAGCAGCATCTTTTTTTTTTTTTTTTCTTTAACGTTACTTTAGCTATTTCCATTATTCTTTCTCCCTATAGACTAGTTTTCTCTGCAATCCTAACATCCCCATCTCAGATGTCTGTTTATAAATTGCATTTAGTTGCTGAATATTATATATGTATTATTGTGCAATTGTATATATTTAATTTTTTTTAATGTTTATTTTTGAGAGAGACAGAGAGACAGAGCACAACTGGGGGAGGGGCAGAGAGAGGGGAAGACACAGGATCTGAAGCAGGCTCCAAGCTCTGAACTGTCAGCACAGAGCTGATGTGGGGCTCAAACCCACAAACCATTAGATCCTGACCTGAGCCTAAGTTGAAGTCGGACCCTTAACCAACTGAGCCACCCAGGTGCCCCTATATTTTAAATTTTAGTACATCTGATAAAGGAGAAGAGATGTTTCCATGACAAATTATTTAATAACCATAAAACTAGTTTATTTTTTAGTGTATATAAATTCTTTTTCCCTTTGTTTTTCTTTCTTTCTTTCTTTCTTTCTTTCTTTCTTTCTTTCCTTGCTGTCAATAAAAAATTTACTTGTTTTAAGAAAATCCAAATGCTGGCATTGTCCAAAAATATTTAACGGGTTTATTTATAATTGTTATAGGGTTGAACTACTAAGACTTGTTCATTTTGACTTGCATTAATGCGTTAGGTCCCAACATTTATATTAAAAATTCACACACAAGTGAAAATGGAAAAACTGCCAAGACCTGATTTCTGTCCCGTGTGTTTCCACTTGCAACCATATACGTAGGTACTTTTTGACCCCATGGGGCTCACAAAAAGAAGAGAATTTTTTTTAATTTTTTTCAACGTTTATTTATTTTTGAGACAGAGAGAGACAGAGCATGAACAGGAGAGGGGTAGAGAGAGAGGGAGATACAGAATCTGAAACAGGCTCCAGGCTCTGAGCCATCAGTCCAGAGCCTGAGGCGGAGCTCGAACTCAGGGACCTGGAGATCGTGACCTGAGCTGAAGTCGGCCGCTTAACCGACTGAGCCACCCAGGCGCCCCAAGAATTTTGTTTAAAGAATGAAATATGTTCCATCATAGTGGTTTCTTAAGCACATTCTCCACGGGCGCAGCATGCTAGCTGGATGCCTTCAGCATAATTGTTACACATTTGACATGGATAAGCATACAGGGTGGTGTCTTCAAAAACAGCTCACCAGATAGGCCTCACTTGCCTTCTGCAAAGAACCAATAGCTACACTGAGGAAGCACAGATCAGTCTGAAGCAATTTCTCGCACCACACCCTGGAAAGGAAGTTAGGGAATCAGAAGTCCAGTGGACTTCTGGTAAGATCTAATTTCAGGGAGGGCCACGGTACCAAGCCTGTAATGATGAGGTTTCTCCATCCGTCCAGTAGAGGGCGCGCTCATGAGAGCGGTTTTTGTAGCTAGTTGCTTCCTGGGTGCTTTACCACAGCTGGGTTTGAGGGCAGTTTCAGCTTTTTAGGAGTCATGGTATAGAGACCACCTTTCTTAGCTCCCTCTTCTTTGCTTGGAGCTTGGTGAGCTACAGGGGGCGCTGGAGTTAGAGAGCAAATTCTCTTATTTATTTATGTTTTTATAAATCCTGACACTCATATATAAGATTTGCTTTCCATGCACAATGATTAGTCAAATAATATTGGATTTCAAAGATCTTTAATTTCAGCTCAGGGACGTCATTCTTTGTCTATGTATAGTCTAAGGATGTAGCAAAATGCTTTATACATAGTTGACAGTCAACAGATGATACTAAATTATGCTATAGCTAAGCACATTAATGAACACATTCCAGAAAGAGTGGAGCTATTTACACTTTTACCAGGAAAGATAGTGAAATCACTTTGGAATAACCTAGAAGTTCTCAGTGAACCTTTTAAAAGGCAAGACTTATTCTGGAGTAAAAAGCTGGCACTAAGAAGGTGATGGTTAGAGCACATCAGGGAGCGCCTCAGCATCGGGCAGTGGTTTGAACTTCTCGCTTCTTCTACCCAGGTGTTTCCTCCCGAGCAGCTGTTAGTCTCAGCACCTCCTGTGGGCAGTACTTTATTCTGGTCCCAGCCTGTAACTGTGCCTTTATTTTTTACCACCTTTGTATTTCCCGTTGCTTCAGGTCAGGAGATCAGCCACTCAATTCATCAGACCATGAAACAAATAACAATTATCTTGTTGTCAAATTTGTGGTTTTCAAGTGATATGAACAAAAAGAGAGAAAGGTAGGCAGCAGGTGGTATTTTGGGGGCCTCTCTCTCACACACAAACCACATCTATGTATATATATATAGACACACATGCATGCATATGTGCACGATATATAATGTATACATAAGTATATATATGGGAGCATGCATACCTCTATACACAATGAACAATTCAAAACATAAAGAGATGATATAGAGTCATCCTGGCATCACAGCTCCTAGGTCTTCTCATTATATAAAGATAACTGCTGCCACTAGTCTTTTAGAATCCTTCTAAATGTATTCAGACATATTTTCTCTCTCTCTCATAGATAAAATGTATAGAGACATATTTAAAAATGCGCTGAGTACATCAATATGCCATGGAATAGATAGATAGATAGATAGATAGATAGATAGATAGATAGATGAGAGATAGATGAGACAGAGGAATTAAAAGGATACACACTCATATAAATACACAGATAAATATCTTATATATTTATCTGTATTCATATGTGCCTGCATGTGTGTCCTTTTGATTTGCAAATGATTTCTCAACCATATACACTGTTACATTTCTTGCTTTATTTTTTTTTAATGTTTATTTACTTTTGAGAGAAAGAGAGTGCAAGCAGGGGAGGGACAGAGAGAGAGAGGGAGACAAAGGATCCAAAGCCGGCTCTGCAACTCACATACCGCGAGTTGGTGACCTGAGCAGAAGTCGGACACTTACTCGATTGAGCCACTCAGGCACCCCTATTTCTTGTTTCATTCACCTAATAAACACAAGGAGATCTACTTCATTTGGCTTGTATAATTTCATGTTGAATGTCTCAATTTATTCAGGTTCTTATTTATGGACATTTGCCTTATTTTACTTTTCAAATCGAAATTAATGCAGCAGTGTTATATGATATAGTGTCTTTTCCACACAGGTAGTTACCCCCGTCCCCCCAATTAAGGAACGAAAGGACACGCTCACAGCACAGCTGTGCTTGTAGAGGGAAATACTGAGGTAGCTAACCAATCAGAGCCTTACATTTTGCCTCTTAACTACTCTCCACGAAGAATGTATTTAACCTGAGTACAATATTGGAAATATTAGAAATACCTTTCAAATTTAATTCTGATATTCTTGGACACAAATGTTACAGTTAGACAGGATTTCTTACAAGGTGATTTTCTTCCATTTGCTGTCATAGTACATGATGACCCTGGTCAAATTTAATGTAATGTTAGTTGCCATATTACAAAATTCAGTGTAATGTGAGCTGGTTTTGAACTCTTTCCAAGGAAGTTTAATTATATCATACAGAGATAGTTGCATCTGTTAGATGTACAAAGGACAGTGTTTAACATGATACACCAGTGTAGACAGAGTGATTTAGCTCTTCCCTCTCACAGAGCTAGATCATTCTTTGTCTGAGTTATGGAATCTTTAAAAATGACACCTTTCCCCCTTGCATAGACAATTGTCTAGGGATTAGCAGTGACGCAAGCGGCTTTAGGGTAATGGCCAGGACTCTGGATTTGAGTTGGAATGTAATTTCAAATTCTGGTTCTGACCCTTGAAGCCTTGTGAAGCCTCATCTCACTGATCCTCTTTATACCCTTTTTATATATGTAATGTGACAGTTACAATATGAGGATTAAATGAGATCTGTAATCTACAAGGGTCTCTGTAATAGAATAGGTATTATTTGCTGAAGTGTGTACAAAACAGAGGCAAGTTTATGTGATTTGGTCTTTGCTGCTGAAGTCTGAGTCAGAAACGATGACAATTACTGGTGACATGTCAGCCCCCAACACTCTGGATTGGGAAATCACTCCTAATGGAAGAGCGGGATAGATATAATAAAATGTACATATTTGGATCCATTAGTTAAGTATATTGTAAATCATCTCATTAATGAATTTTCAATTTTTTTTTAAGTTTATTTATTTTGAGACAGAGAGAGTGAGTGGGGAGGGGCAGAGAGAGAGGGAGGGAGAGAGAATCCCAAGCAGGTTCCATGCTGTCAGCACAGAACCCAACACGGGGTTTGATTTCATGAACCGTGAGACCATGATCTGAGCTGAAGCCAAGAGTCTGACGCTTAACTGACCGAACCACCCATGTGCACCTAAATTTTCTTCCAGTTTTTATATGTGAACTAAATTCACTAATTCCAGAAAACTAGAAAATTTTATAAGACAGGACTTACGTGCTTTATTTATTTATTTTAAATGTTTTTATTTATTTTTGAGACAAAGAGAGACAGAGCATGAGCAGGGGAGGGGCAGAGACAGAGGGAGACACAGAATCCAAAGCAGGCTCCAGGCTCTGAGCTGTCAGCACAGAGCCTGATGCAGGGCTCGAACTCACAGACAGTGAGATCATGACCTGAGCTGAAGTCAAATGCTCAACCAACTGAGCCACCCAGGCACCCCAGGACTTATGTGCTTTAAACACAACTAAATCATTTTGTCTAAAGCAGAACATAATGTGTTTTCTTCATAATCCATCACTGTTATGAAATTTTGATGTAAGATTTTTCCTTAAGTAAATGAAACTTAATAATTTAGAAGTTTTTAATATTTTTTAAGAGTTTTATATTTGACTTTACATCTTTAATATATTTGTGATATATGATTCCATAAATAGATGGGAGAAACAATGTCATTGGTGAATGTGGGAAAAGCCAATGTTAATTTTATGACCAAATATACTTTTTTAGGTCAGCTGTTTAATTATGTATTAGTACTAATGTTAGTAGTATTTACAAAGTACTTGCTTCTTACCAAACTGTTTAAATAATTCCCATCATACTTACAACATAGGTATTTTTTTATTTCTATGTTGGAGGACTAGAAATTAATGCTGAAAGACATACCCAGTGTTTTCTAACCTAAAATTCAATGTTCTTTAAGTATGAACTTATTTCTCGAGTTGTCAAGATAACTACAAAGAACTGAAAGAAAGCTTCTCTAGCCTGACTACATGGATAGTAAGTATCGTTTTTTTAAACTGTTATTATAAAGTAAGTGATCACTTCCTTCTTGCACACATTCTCTCACTTGTCAAGTTGTACTGGAAATGGATGCTAATAACGTGCATTTGGCTTGTGCTTTAATGCAGTAGAATAGCACATTTCTTAATTGCATATCACTTAGAATGGTCTACCATTTAGAAGGAAGCTCTGTTCGGAGGCACTGCACACATGACTGGGAGGATATTGCGGTGAAAAGATATCAACAATAGCTCCATTAATGTTTTGCTTCTACCTGCATCTAATGGGTACTAATGCATCTTACATGACACATGTGAAGATAAATCTACGGCATTAATAGACTTACATTCCATAACAGTAACCTATTTCTCTAACAAGTTCTATTTCTCTAATAAAATATTGTCTTGCCACTGTCATCTGATTGGAAGGCACAGGGTTAGATGCTGCTGCTTTTATTGACTTGCAACACAATGCCCTCATCTTGGTGCGCAGTATATATTTGCATTGTATATAAACACATTAAGAGCATTACTATTTTGTAGAAAGTTACATTGTGTGAAAATGCACATTTAAGAAGCATTAAGTTATCTGTCTGGAGACATAGGTCATCTCCATATAACGTCTAAGATTTCAGTTCAATCCTTAAATGTTATTTATTTTTATTCTACTTTCTGTCAAAGAAGATTTAAGACAAATTTAGATCAGTTGATCTGTCATTTTTATATCTCTGAAATTGTGCACACGATGTGACAATCATTTCAACCATTTTAAAACCTGACTTCTATACACATCCTTAAAGTTGTTTCAGTTGTAGATTCCTGATTTTAAAATCATTTATCATGAATCTTAAACACATGAAAGTCTAAATGTTAATTCACAGATGAAATAAATCTTAAATTTATTCTTTTCCTTAGTTTAGTATGATGATGACAGCTGGGTACAAAAAGTCTTCTGAAGTCTCATTAATTTCACTACCTATTTCACTGTGGACTTATAGATCCTTTTCTATATATGATTAGTATTTAATTTTAGAGAATCATATAACTGAGGAGTGGTTAAAAAATAAGGTTCTTGGGGCGTCTGGGTGGCTCAGTCGGTTAAGTGTCTGACTTCGGCTCAGGTCATGATCTCGCGGTTTGTGAGTTCAAGCCCCGCGTCAGGCTCTGTGCTGATGGCTCAGAGCCTGGAGCCTGTTTCAGATTCTGTGTCTCCCTCTCTCTCTGACCCTCCCCCGTTCATGCTCTGTCTCTCTCTGTCTCAAAAATAAATAAACGTTAAAAAAAATTAAAAAATAAGGTTCTTCTTCCAGAAAAATATTCATCAGCTTATACCACAATATTTTTGAATGTAGTTTAGGGAAATCAAAAACCCCTCCAGAACCCATTCATGACCAACACTCTCTTTTATATGATTCATTTTCTATTATTGACCATTATATAAACAATTTTTATAGAAAAGAAGCAGTTTGGTGGGGAAACAGTTTATTTCCAAATTATTTGGTTCACTTTCTGTTTCTATTATATAGATCTACTCTTTGATTTAAAAGAAAAAAAAAGAGTAGCCCTTTCAAGAACTTCAGTTGAAGAAGTTGGTTGCATATGTTTAATGAACTGGTTATAATTATATTATATTATTATTATATAATACATAACTATCATATGTGTGATAATTCTATTAAATTGCCAAAGATCTCAAATTGGGAAATATTGGAGGTGAAATAAAATATGAAGAAATACTATGTGGAATGCATATCTTATTACCAAAGAACATATTTGTATACATGACTGTGATTATTTTAATATTTGTATATATATCAGTCTAAACTTAGATAAGAATATTTTTCAAACATATGTACACTGGTATAGCTTATAAAGCATGTATGTTGATATCAATGTCCCACTTCTTTCATTATCCAGTACTCTCCATAGAAGTAAAATTTCTAACTAAAAACAAAAAAAAGCAGTGTTCCCAAAAGAATTTTGTAGAACACTTTTTAAAAGTTGGTTTAATGTTTATTTTTGAGAGAGAGACAGAATGTGAGCAAGGGAGGAGCAGAGAGAGAGGGAGACACAGAATCCGAAACAGGCTCCAGGCTCTGAGCTATCAGTACAGAGCCCCACGCAGGGCTCGAATCCACAAACCGCGAGATCATGACCTGAGCCGAAGTCAGTGCTTACCCAATTGAGCCACCCAGGTGCCCCCTGTAGACCATTTTTTAAAATTATGATGACTTTGAAAATATTTCTCTATCTCTGAATAAGTTATATCTCAGAATCTTAAGTTAGACAGCTATTACTGACAAGTACACAGATGGAAGAAAACTTCACTCCCGTTGCTCAGTATAATACTCTGCACATTTTTTCTCGATTCACATTACTGGTTACAAGAACAATGGGTGCATTTATGATAGGATAAAATAAACAAAGCAAAGAAACATCTCTTATAACAAGAAGGAGGTGATAATGCAATCTGGGTCTCTTATCAGAGTCTTGTATTTAATTTTCTCAACTTTTGGCTTCATTTCTCTTCTGTATACTCTTATCTGCAACCTTTAATCACTATCTGGTTTTACTTTCTAGGTTAAGGTTTAATTAGGAAACATTATTAGAATAATAAAATAACAGAAATACTTAAATCCCTTATCAATGATCTTTGGTAAAATTATGTTGCTGCAGGAGTAACCATAACTTAGGAATACTTTTTATTTTCAGTTATTGGGTGGCCACCTTGGGAGTTCCCTGGGTGAAATCTGAAACTGGCTCTGTGCATAGAAGATAAGCACAGACCAGAAAAGCAGGCAGAGAGGCCACTCCAGATAATGGACAAGGGAACCTACACAAGGCTTGTCTTGGTTTGTCTCGGGAGACCTTGAGATAGTAAATCTCCACCTTGGCCCACCCTTATGTAGAGGCTTTAACTGTTCAGATGGTCTCAATGACATATTGCTCTCTCAGGGTGGTTGTCTTGAAACCAATTCCCCTCGTGGGAATAATGGGGAGAATATAACTTCTGTGGATGAGTGAGGGGGTGAGGACCCTCCAACTGTGGGTCCAGCTCAAGGGTCAACTACTGGCCACCTTCTCTCGATGACCTCCTCCAACACTTCCTTCCGCATGACTGGCTCATCCAATCTTACATGCTCCCCTTTTCGGATATGCCCTGAACAGTGAGCAAGGTTTTTTTTGTTTGTTTGTCTGTGTGGTTTGGGTTTTGTCCGTTGTTCGTTTAGCATGGAGGTGGCTTAGTTGGCGGTTATTTGTGTGTGATGGAGGCAGCCACTGCAGGAACAGTATAGACACACGCGAGAGAAAACACAGATTAGGATAATGATTCTAAAAAGAAGTGACAATTTTTTTTTTCTTTTACTAAGAGCCCCATGATCTGAACTGCTGATTCATTAAGTCCTCTAGGCTGCGGGTCACGTCATTCAGGGCATTCACTTGTGTCTTCATGTGCTTTATTATTATTATCTTTGAATGTTTGTTTATTTTTGAGAGACAGAACAAGAAGGGGAGGGACAGAGAGACAGAAGGAGACACAGAATCCAAAGCAGGCTCCAGGCTCGGAGCTTCAGCACAGAGCCCGATGGGGGCTCGAACCCACGAACCTCGAGATCGTGACCTGAGCCAAAGTTGGACGCTTAACTGACTAAGCCACCGAGATGCCCCATCATGTGCTTTAATAAATATAATACATTAGCAGACTCATCAGGTATGAACACACAACATTCTGTTTGGATACTGGAAAGATAGTACTAATGTCCAAGTCCATTCTATTTTGGAGGACAGCTTTTCTCATTAGAGACATTTTAGCGTTAGCAAAACATAGGGTTTATTGGCTATCATTTAAGTCTCTCTGGGTAAATTTACTAAGGGCTTCTATATGTACTATAAGATGCAACAGAAATTTAAAGTCTAAATGACAGATATTTATTTATTTATTTATTTATTTATTTTAATATGAAATTTATTGTCAAATTGGTTTCCATAAAATAGCCAGTGCTCATCCCAACAGGTGCCCTCCTCAGTGCCCATCATCCACTTTCCCCTCTCTCCCACCCCCCCCCCCCCATCAACCATCTTAGTAGAAACTTGTATGGAAAGGTATTCCCCTTCTATCAAAATTACATATGTGTCCTGAACCTTAGATAATGAGGCTTTAGCTTTAAGAATTTGACCTGATTGTGCATACCACTCATGTTGGTCTGAGGAAGCAGCCCTGTCAGCCATGAGAACGGACTGGGGGAGGGATGTGCCAGACCAGGACCGCTAGCTTCTCCCCTTTTTCAATGGTGAGTGTCCCATTTCAGACAATGCTTTTCAATAGTTCCAGCCTGCAGCTGTTTTACCCAACCAGACAACTCCTAAAACCCTTAGAGCAGTGCCTGGGCCCTGAATTTTCTGTGGTTCACCGCTCATCTTCTCCTTCATAGGTATTCCAGCAAAGTCTGCAGAGTGTTGTGCAATAGAGGCAAGTCTTCTCATGTTAACATTATACCGTCAACACTGGGTCCATTTTACTGGTGTGGGGAAAGAGAACAGGGACCGCTCTTAGGCTACCATTCCAAGACATATTGTGCGGCTGTGCAGGTAGCCTTGGGGAAGCCTTGGGGACCTTGACAGGTCCATTTTTGCCCTTTCCACGTGAAGGCAAATGCTAGAGGTATACTGGAATTAAAACACACACACACACACACACACACGCACACACACATACACATTTGATAAGTTCAGTACAGCAGAGTACTCCTAAGATCATGGCCAAGGTATTTAAGATGGCGGCAATGTTGGACACGGCTGTGTGGATGAGGGGATACTACCTTATTCAATTCTCAGTAGTCCATGATCATTCTCGGTGAGTCATATGGCTTTTTTACCGGCCATACTGAGCTGTTCAAAGCACAATATGCAGGGCCTATAATACCCATTAAGTGCAATTCTTAGTTTCTCCTCTCCTTATGCTCCCAGATGGTTTGTATTTGATGGTTACAACTCTGTGAGGGGTCGGTAGACTGGTTCCCAGCTGGTGTTTCCTTTCAGCACTGGTTTGACTACCTTAACCCAGAGACAGAATTCACTTATAGAGCCCTCTTCCACTCTTGGCAGGAATGCAAACTGGTGCAGCCACTCTGGAAAACACTATGGAGTCTCCTCAAAAAGTTAAAAAATAGAACTATTCTATGATCCAGAAATTGCACTAGTAGGTATTTACTCAAAGAATACAAAAATACTAATTCAGAGGGTTACATATGTATCCTGATGTTTATAGCAACATTATCTGCAATAACTAAATTGTGGAAACAGCCCATGTGTCCATAGACTGATGAATAGAAAAAGAAGATGTGGTGGGGATGCCTGGGCGGCTCAGTTGGTTAAGCATCTGACTTCAGCTCACTCTCATGGTCCGTGAGTTCAAGCCCTGTGTCGGGCTCTGTGCTGACAGCTCAGAGCCTGGAGCCTGCTTCAGATTCTGTGTCTCCCTCTCTCTCTGCCCCTCCCTCACTTGTGCTCTCTCTCTCTCTCTCAAAAGTAAACATTAAAAAAATTAATAAAATGGAATAATACTCATCCATAAAAAAGAATGAAATTTTGCCATTTGCAATGACATGGATGGAGCTAGAGAGTAAGTATTATGCTAAGCAAAATAAATCAGTCAGAGACAGACAAATACCGTATGATTTCATTCGTATGTGGCATTTAGGAAACAAACCCAATGAGCAAAGGAGGGGAAAGAGAGAGGGAAGCAAACCAAGAAACAGACTCTTAAGTATAGAGAAAAAACTGATAGTTACCAGATGGGAGGGCAGGGGCGGGGGTAGGGTAAAATGGGAGATGGGTACAATAGGTGATGGGCATTAAGGAGTACACTTGCTGTGATGAGCACTGTATAACACATGGAAGTGTTAAATCACTATATTGTGCACCTGAAACTAATATTACCCTGAAATTTAAGAAAATACTTAAAAAGAGAAGTTTGTAGGTTTGACCTTGTAGGATGTCAATGCCTAATATGTTCTCCAGTATCTCAGAGATAAAAACCTCATATTCTCATGGGGGAAAACACTCAATTTGTAGCCTCAAAAGGACTATCCTGACCATAACCAGAATCATCACCTTTTGTTTATTTCTGGGGGACCAGTGAATAGTAATCTCAACATGAGACTTCCAATGACTTCCAATGGCCCTCACCTGGAGACAATCTTGGCCTACATGATATGCCCTGGGCATAGGAAGCACCCACCCGGAATAAGACTGTATCCCTAAGGCCTAGGTAGGGGCACGAAAGCCATCGGGGATAGTAGAAGCAGATGGGGTAGATGTGAACTGTTGTTCAAGTTTTCCACAGGCTGACCAACAAAACATTGGGTTGCCAGTCTATTTTTTTAGATGAGGTCTTGACAGCAATAAGGTCAAACTACATCTACACCCAAGTTACTTTTACTGGACACTTACGAGCCAGTTGGAGGAACCTTTTGACTTCTCAAGATCCCTCTCTGTCTAGAGCCTTTCCCATAGCCTGTACCCACTCCTAAGATCTGTCAGTTTCCCTCAGATCAATAGAACTGATGAACATCAAACCAGCCAGCATTTTGGAGTCGTCCACAAGCACCTAACACACGGGCCACCTTTCCCCACACAGAAGTTGATGGTCAACTCCAGATTGCCCTTGTGGACACTTCTTTCCCAAGGCCTATCTCTTTGATCTCTAGGCTGTCTCAGCATTTGTTGGTTCACAAAGTGGCCCCCATATGTGGAAGGCAAGTATATGGCCTCAGAAATGGGCAGATCACCCCAGATTGGCAGGGAGCAGCCTTCAGCGAGGGAATTTACACGAGTCTTATCTTAGGCAGCTTCAAAGCAAGTAATTATTCACACCAGCCTGTTAGAATCTTAAAAGTTATACAGAGACCTTAATGGTCACATTGAGGTGGCCTCAACAACACCTGGTATTCTCAAGGCTGCATCCTTGAAACCAGTTCCTACTGTGGGAATGGTGGGCAAACATATATTCCAAAGACAGGGAAAGGAGAAGGAGCCTCCAGTTGCCCAGATCCAGCTCAAGGGTCAATCAGTGATCACATTCTCTCGATGACCTACTCCAACATCAGTATATTGATTTATTCCTAGTCATTTAAGGGCATTAATCTATCTTTTTTCACCGCCTGCGTGTCATATACATAGTCACACAGCTACGCACTGAAAAGTATATAGATGGATGAACCAATAAGGTAGGATCGTACATTCATTTATTCCACAACTTTAAATGTTTACTGTGAATCAGACCCCAAGCTACCTCTGGGGATTCAACAGGGGACAAGATTGAAAACTTGCGAGGGTTCAATGGGGAAATGGATATAGTGGGAAAGATAAAGATTAAATAAGTAATTACACAAATAAGTAACTCTGAACATTTCCGTGGAGGAGTAACACAGGCTCCTGCTGCATTTGAGTATGAAGAGGTGTGCAACAGAGTAAACCCATCTGATCTGGGGACCTGGGCAGTGATTCATTCTCTTCTTAATCCATTCATTTAAATATTAGGGTTTCTGGGGGCTTCTCTCTCTCTCTCCATACTTTTCTCATCTTTGCCTTGGGTGACTTTTTACAGGAGGTGGAGAAGGTGTCATGGTTTAGGTAGGGAAAAGTCATGACACATGAGTGTTTACAGGGGGAGCGAGTGGATGATTTGCCACAGGCTTTGGCAAGATGAGGGTTAAAAATGTATCACTTGATTTTTCAATGTGACGTTCACCAGTGACTTTTTTTTTTCAGTTTATTTTATTTATTTTGAGAGAGAGAGAGAGGCAGAGAGAGGGAGAGAAAGAAATTCCCAGGCAGGCCCTGTGTTGTCGGCACACAGCCTGATGGGGGCTTGAATTTGTGAACCCTGAGATTATAATCTAAGCTGAAATCAAGAGTCAGACGCTGCTTAACCAACTGAGCCGCCCAGGCGCCCCAACTCATTTGTGACTTACTAAGGGCAGTAGTAATGGGATCCAGAGAGGAGGTGTTGGGTGGGGAGGTAGTGTAAAGGGATTGATTTAGCTTCATCCGGCCGGCAAAGCAAACTCTATGAGGGCAGGAATTCTGCATCCGCGGCAACTAAAACAATGTCTAGCATATATTGCTGTCATAAATGTTTGTCAAACAAATGAATGATAGGAGTTATGGAGGGTAAGCATAAGTCAAATCTTGCAGATTATGCATGGTCTTGTAAATCATGTTAAGGATTTTGGTTTACTGACTTCTGAGTATAATGCTTTTAAGGGTTTAAGTCAGAGCCTAGCCAGACTGGATTTATGTTTTGAAACGATCCCTGTGGCTCCTGGATGTAAACTGGGTTTTAAGCGAGTAGGCAGGCCAGTTATAGGGCTTCTTTAGTTTTCCTGATTGAAAAAAAAAAAACACAAAATACTGGAGTGATTGATCAAGCAATCTATAGCAAATGACCAGAGAATGGGTGGTTAGAAACTGGTATGTTTGAATCCATTTGGGTAATCACCAGATTAATGACATTATCGTGCATGTAATAAGTGATGGAATGTGGTTTCTCTACTCTACTCTTTGGATTACTGATATTTGCAGGTGGCATAATTCCTGATGCTTTTATCATTTAGCAAATGTGACCACTCTGTGATTGAAGAACGGTATTGTCACAGTGTAACTCTGAACTTGTAAGGACGATTTCTTTTTCTTTTTCTTTTTTTAACGTTTTATTTATTTTTGAGACAGAGAGAGACAGAGCATGAACGGGGGAGGGGCAGAGAGAGAGGGAGACACAGAATCGGAAGCAGGCTCCAGGCTCTGAGCCATCAGCCCAGAGCCCGATGCGGGGCTCGAACTCACGGACCACGACATCTTGACCTGAGCTGAAGTCGGACGCCCAACCGACTGAGCCACCCAGGAGCCCCATGGACGATTTCAAACCTGTCCTAGAACCTGAAATCATTCATTATGTTCATAAATCAGTCATTCTGTACGAATTTATTTTGCTCATATTTAACTATTGTGGAAAAAATGGTAAAAAAGATAGACATGATCTCTGCCCTCATGGTTTAGAAGGAAGGACAAAGATAAAATTAAAATCAAGTATGAGGAGTAGTATGAAAAAAATTATAACCAAAAAATGTTTTGGGACAGCATAAAACATGGAGATCAAACCTAGTTTAGAGGGTCAAGAAAGTCCAAGTGGAGGAAAAAAAAATGAAGCTGAGACTTTGTTATCCAGGGTCAAATGGAAATAGGGAGGGGTAGATTTTTGCTATAGAAAAGATGAAATATTGGGGCCACGATTTATACAGAGTCTGGCTTAGTAAAAGGAATTCAATAGCTAGAAAAATGTGAACAATGATGTTTTGGTAGACAAGGGCTAAGTGAAGTGTAGCCTTATAATTCATGTTACTGATTTTGTATGCTTTTCTCAGGACAATGGGTAAATGAAGAGACTTAAAGCAGAGCAATGATGCAACTCATAATTTAAATTGTAAGCCAGATGTCATATCATGGTTTCTTGCTCTTGAAGATTTTGTTTGGCTTGGCCTGAGTTCCAATTCCTCCATCTGTGATGGAATTCAAATCCTTCCCCACAGTTTCTGCGAATTTCAAAAGCTTACTATTTTATGCTTCTTTCTGATTCTATGCTCCAGGCTTCTTGAGGATTGTATCTGCTTCTCCCTGACATAGTGCGAGGATTTACAATTCAACCCCTGAATCTATTCTATAAGCAATCTACACAGTTAAGTATTTCATGGTTCTAGTGGGCTTTCCCATGGCTTTTGGAGGTTACTGAGAAGAGACTCATGTTAAAATAAATTCCCTTTGCCATATTCCTTGTTTAATTTCATTTTCTCATCTTTCTTCTTTCAAGGAGCCATAAACAATGTTTTCCCATGTGTTATTTAGAACCATTTCACTTGTAATAATAACTCTTAAGGTCTTATCTTCTATAATCAAACACCTATTGATATATTTTTCTAAACAGTACTGTTCTCTACCTAAATGAGTTTTGGTGATGGCTATTTACATAGACTATATATTTTTTTTATGCTGTAATAAAACTAACTCTCTAACCTCTGTTTATAGCAGTTACAGCTTATTAGAAGTCAATGGAATTATTCACAAAGATAATCTAATATAGTTCTTTTATATAAGAGATGGAGACATTTAAGCTCAAAGAGGTCAAGTTACTCACCATATTGATAACGGCAGAGACAAAGATTTAGACATTCCATTAATTCAGTGTTCTTTCTGTTAGGATAGTGGCCCTTCTTAGTATGTGTCTTATATCTCAGGAGAACACGTGTAGGCTCCAAGTTCTCTCCATAAATTTATCTTTGCCCCTAATGCCAAGTTACCTGTGTGTCCTGGTCAAAATATTTCATCCATCCAAGGGAATGGTAAAGAGTAGTTTTTATTACACCAACTGTGTTGAAGAATCATGTCTATTCCTTCACCTACTGATTCTCTGCCATCATAAGGTTGTTTCCCATAACACTGTTTCAATGCACCATTGTGTCCTCTTGAGGCTGTATCCAAGTACAGAAATAACAAGATTAAGATTCAAAGCTAAAGACCTCGGTGGAGCAACCCTCAAGCTACAGGTAAAAATAAGTGAAATTACGTATGAAGAGATGTTATAAAAATCAGCCATATGAAGGACAATTTCACTGGGGTGAGAGTAAATTGTGTAAAAGGGACAGTTATGAGGCAAAGATACCGCCTTCTGTATGGCTTGTCAAGATTTTATTTCCTGGAAAACAGTTCTATGCCGCAAGTAAATCTTAGAAATATAGAAGTAAAATAAACTGTTTTATTTGGGAAATATAACAAGTATAAAGTAGGTAGCTGTCAGTGGGACACAGAATCGCAGTGATAATAGCAGTGTCACTCTCTTTCGTAAACAAAGAGAACAATAAAAAGATTGCTTATTTATTATAGTGTAGATCAGCATATGCATAGAGCAATCAAAATGCCCAACCTTTAAGTAATCCTTGACTGGATCCTTCACTTTCCTGTCTCCTTTTGGTTCTGTGCTCCAGGCTGGTATTTTCCTCTAGTTTCAAGATTAAATTGTTCCTACTAAATGAATGATTCTTATATCTACATTCTACATCGATGGTTTCATTTTTATCATTTTCAAATAAGTGTATTTTTAACCACCTTTTGGAAATTTTGATGTGGATGTACAATTATCAATTTCAACATGGTTAAAACGCCCGCTATCATTTTCTCCAATTTTTCTCTTAAATGCTTTTCTAACTTGACTCTTACCATTCCAGCTTTTGTGCTGTCATCCTATTAACCTTCCATAAAAATAAATTCTATCATGACTCTACCATTAGGAAGAGACTGCACCACCTGACCCCAGCTATTGGAAAAAAACCTTGTAATAAAGAATTTCTCCAGGGTCTGTATTGAAAAATTCCACCTGATACCCATTTGCCTGATAAATATGAGAGCATAGTCATTATTTCATCTTATCAAGTGAGATCATCAATGCAAAAGATGTCTCTAAATTCTAAAGAAAGGCTGGACCATATTTTATATATTGAATCATTATTTTTTTATCTTATCATTAAGTTTGTTGAACCCACATAGAATGCTGCCAGGGCGAAACAGCAAAATTGCAAATATTCCACATTAAACTATTGCTATAGGTAATATCTATGGCAATAGGTAAATTTAGTTTCTTCTATTTGCTTTGTTTCCTGAATTATTCATTTTTGCTCTTTTACAAACAATCCCATGTTCTATTTTAAGGATTATAATGCATAACATAAGTATATAACTTTTTCTCTGCTTACATTTATTACATATTAAATTGCCCTAGAGAAAAAAATTAATATTTAATGAGTAACAAATTTATTGAGCTTTTCCCCAAACAGAAGACTTCCATAGTAGCTGTCCTCAAATGCTAGTCTTCAATTTTTCATTGATCATTTATAGTCAAGGAAACTTACCCAAATGTAATTGTAGAAATACAGATTTTTTTTAAAATTGGAGAATTATCAAGACCATTGACTCCAATGTCTACATGACCTGAATACCAGTTAAAAAGTGAATTGAGGAATAATTAGCATACAATGTACTTAGACGCTTCTGATTTTTTTTCTCTATTTAATGAAAAACATTTCAAACAAAATCTTTAACCACTCTATGGTCCTTGGGTATACATCAAACTCTATACAGACTGGGTTTGAGTCCCAAGTTCCACCACTTAGTAGATGTATGACTTTGTGCCAATTACTTAACGTCTCTATTTTTTTATTTCTCATATGTAAAAAATGAGAATAGTAAGAAGGTTGTAAAGAAAATTACACTGAATAACATATAAGAGACAACACTAAAATACTTTGTCTAGTGTCTGGCACATAATGAGTGTTCACTATCTATTATAAAGAAAATACTTAAAGACTTAAGAACATGTTAAAAAAGAAACTCTCTAATTTCATTCATATCACAGAATGTCGTAATTATTCCTTTCATTAACTAGCATAAAGAATAGAAGAGAATGTACTCAGCATATTTTTTAATGAGTCTGCATAGGTTGTTTTAATCAATTGTAAGTGTTTTTGGATTCCTCCTTTACCCAATTCCTGGTATCCAATATGGAGATTTTAGGCCTTCAGTCTCCTTTGTATATTTCCTTTTGCGAAGGAGAATATAACCGAGTCATGATAATAGGAACATTAAGATAATAAGTTCTTATACCCAGATTGATACAAAAAGAGTATCATAAAATTAGCTGTATTTAATAAAGTGCAAAATCATTAATATATCATCTGTTTTTAAGCCTTACTGGAACATGTAAAATTATCATAATCAATAATGATAAGATAAATCTTAATTCTGAGAAATTACAGAATCTAAAGCTTTTTCTTAAAGCTGAACAATGTGTCTTTGACTGTGTTTTAAATTATGGAGCAGATTATTCACCAATATTATAAATCTTAAAGCAATGCAATATTGATTGCCCTCGAGAAGCCAATACAAACAGGGACTAAAAAAAAATTAATCAAGTCTACAATTAAACTGTTTTTAGCCCATTAGTTATTCTCTAGTAAGCATTTCATCAGGAAATAGCATTTTGTGTTTATATCAAATTTCTGTCCTGCTGAGACACAAAGGAGACACAGTAAAGTTGTTTTGATGGGCACTTATGTGTCCTCCTTTAAAAATTAAAAGAAAAAAAATTAAAAGGAAAAAAAATAACGTGATGCTACTATTGGATAGTTTCAGGTAAATCACCCCTTTGCCTTTAATAAAATGGGAGAACTTAGCAGGATTCTTAGTTATTACCCTGAAAATGTGTAGTTCACTGCTCAAATGGTGCCAAGGAGAGGAGGAGACATCACTTTTTATAGGTCCAGCGCACTGCGTCATTCACACGCTTCCTGAGAAGAGCAAGTTGCCCTAGATATTTCTAAACAATGGTGGCTTCACTACTTACACTTGCTCAAGTTGAGTAAAAACCCAAAGACTTTATCTAGTTTTTCTGCTGAATATCTTAATCGTATTAGGATGAAGGAGGTTTGCTTTCGAGGCTGATTTCTTTTTTCTTCTAAAAGCATGACATCTGAACAGATGGGATCGCAGATTCGGCTTAGTGAGAACTGAAGTTGTTTCATATACTTTTTTCTTTTTCTTTTCCTGTTTTTATTCTTTTTGTCTTCAGAAACAAAACGAGCAGCATTAATGCAGCCTGAGTCTGTACAGGACCAGTATTGTCCATCATAGGTCAATGATGGAGTGTTGACTGCAGCTGTACATTCAGTAACTTGGCTTTGTTGTATTTTTTTAGGAGGCAATTAACAGGCATTCTTTTTTGGGTTAGAGCTTCTATCCCTTTTTATTTGCACATGCTTTTTCAACAAAAAAAACTTAATTTGCTAAAAGCTGGCATCAGTAATAAGAAGGATACTTTAATAAACTATTTTGGAATTATCCTTGAATTAATTCTCAGTTATCGTTTACTTCCTTAAGAAGGGAGAAAGAAAAGATTATATGTCGTTAAATTTATGATTATATTTATTGGCAGCTATTTGGAAACTTCTGTCTTGCTATTGACTAGTGGGTTGTAAAAGATTTCTGTTATTTCTCTCCTTGCTGGGTAAATCATTATAATTAAGTCTCAGAATATCTCTTGTATTAGGTATGATATAACTTAGAATCTCCTGGGTTCTCATTTACCAAAAATGTATTTTATATGCTTATACTTTGAGAGTCTTTCTCAGTATTTCTCAAGATGGTTAGGGTATTAATTAGAGATTTAAAAAATGTTCCATGTTACCTCACACAGCACTTTGCTAAGCATTGATCATATATTCACTCATCAGGCAATAAAATTTTTTTCATCATAGAATTTTAGAGCCCAAAGGAAATACAGAGCTGATATAGACCTACCCCCTTGGCTTTGAGATGAGATAGCACTTTCCCAGGTAAGTTCAGTGATGGGCAGCAGATCACACACAGGCCCAGTGACAAAGCCCAGATGAGTGCCACTGCAATGTTTTCTGAGATCACACAAGCGTTTTCAGTGGGCTTGATCTTGTTGTTGCTTTCCCCCACGATATGCAGTTACACTCATTCATTGTTTCACACTCTAGTTCTGTTAATCATATAAACTACAATTCATCCATTGCATGAGAGCAGAATAAAGCCATTTATACAGGCCAAGGTTGAAGCACTCTTTGGACAATGATTTTTATTGTGTTTTGTGAATAAAGACATTAAAACTTTCAGATACTGTGAGCTAAGAGCTCATGTGTATCTATCAAAGCCAGAAACTATGCTTCTCAAAAAATATGAAATTCTTGAAAATACTATAACATTATTTTTTTAGTGTTTATTTATTTTTGAAAGAGGGAGAGAGAGCAGGGGAGGGGTAGAGAGAGAGAGAGAGAGAGAGAGAGAAAGAGGGAGAGAGAGAGAATCTCAAGCAGAATCTGCACTGAGAGAGCAGAGCCCGACTCAGGGATCTATCTCACCAACAGTGAGCTCATGACCTGAGCTGAAATAAAGAGTCAGACGCTTACCTGACTAAGCCACCTAGGCGACCCTGTGAAGTTCTTGAAAATATTTTATGTCAACTGATTTGGTTTTTCTTTTTACTTACTATCTGGTTGTCCTTAGTTCTTTATAGTTTTAATCACTTATCTAGACTTTTTAATGTAATTCTGTATTTCCTTCACATGACAGTTGAGAAAAACAAATGTGAGTTAACCTTAATGAGATTTATATTAATTCTGGAAGCTGCTTCCAGATTTGTCACTGACTCCAACGTTTTGGTAAAAAGATTTTTATTTTTAAATCGCACCTCTTTGAAAACAGCACATACTTTCTTGTAACTATAAAAATGTTGCAATGGGCAGAACCACCCTACTAGGTAGTAAATGGATTTTTAAGTCTGGGATACTTAAAGTGAAACTCTGAATTCCAAAGGATCCTTATGTATTTGCACCACCACTTTATCAAGATGTTTTTAGCAAACATTATCACATATCCATATAGAAATAGATATCTATCTATATAGATCTCTCTCTCTTTGAAATTTATATATACAAATATACACATAACATATATTGGTATTATCATATATTATGAATGCCTATATACAAATACATACATATATAAATATATAATTTATAAATATAAATCTACATATATACAACGATATATACACACATATATGTATATATATACATATATATGTAGGTATATATATATATATATATACACCACTTCTATTCATTCTTCAAAATCTCATCTTCATGTTACCTTTAAGAAGAATGTTGTCCAGCCCCCTCTCCAAAGCCACTTTACTTGTTGTCTTTGCTATACCCTGACAGCAAGATGCTCAATTATAATTACCTAGTTACATTTCTGAAATTTTATCTGGTCTGTGAACTTTTCAGTGATGGACCTCCATCATATTTCTATTGTTTATCATATTCCTGGAAGTCACTTAATAACTTTTTTGCTGATATTAAAATAATGAGAAATGCAAATTAATTAATAAATCAACATTGTAGTACTTATGTAATTAAATAGAAAATTCATGAACTTCAAATAGAAGGAGGAAGGGGCGCCTGGGTGGCTCAGTCAGTTAAGCATCTGACTTCGGCTCAGGTCATGATCTCACGGTCCGTGAGTTAGAGCCCCGCGTCGGGCTCTGTGCTGACAGCTCAGAGCCTGGAGCCTGTTTCAGATTCTGTGTCTCCCTCTCTCTCTGACCCTCCCCCATTCATGCTGTCTCTCCCTGTCTAAAAAATAAAATAAACGTTAAAAAAATTAAAAAAAAAAACAAATAGAAGGAGGAAGAAACACCTGTACAGGTGGTAAGTGGTGGCATAAAACCTGAATCTAAAAATGTACAGGTTTATTGAGGCACCTGAGTGGCTCAGTTGGTTAAGCGTAGGACTCTTGGTTTTGGCTCAGGTCATGATTTTGTGGCTTTGTGGGTCTGAGCCCCGCATTGGGCTCTGTGTTGGCAGCATAAAGCCTGTTTAGAATTCTCTCTCTCTCCCTCTCTCTCTGTCCTTGCCCCACTCATGCTATGTCTCTCTTAAAATAAATAAATAAACTTAAAAAAATAATAAAAGAATAAAAATGTAAAGGTTTGTAAAAATCATCAGATTTCCAAAATTACATTTGAATTCAAATAATTTTGCATTAGAATATGACTTATCAGTTTAGGAACATCTTATATTACTCTTGGTCCTCAATCACATTTATAGTCACTTATTTTATAAGTCATATCCATAAATAAGAGAAAACTATTAATCCTTAAATCCCATCAGACCTATGGTTTTCCTAAAAAAAAATCCTCCTCTATTCTGTCTTGTTATTTAAAATGTTAGTATTAAAATAAGCCAATGTGTTTATAACTTAATTATCTGATATTTCAATCTCTTCATTAATTAAAAGAAATGACATTTCATGTTCGAATCTGGTGGTACTTAAACTAGTTGAAAAGACAGAGACTGGAGTTTGTGGAAGTCAAGAGAGCTCAAATTTGCAGTGTGAAATATCTAAGAGGAAAGAAGAGAATGAGAGAGAGAGCTCTAGAAATCTGCAAAGAGGTTTCCCTGAGTGTTTGGCTGAATAGCAACTCTATACATGCATAGGGAAAAACACCATGAGGCTAGTCAAGCACAACTTCTGACAAAAGAAAAACTACCGTGGGACTATAGAAAACTCCTAGAATGCACATACAGTTGGGTATTGTTTTACTTTTCACCTTATTAATACATGGGCATTCAGTAACTATCCTAAAAGGGCCAGGTTTTACACAAAAGGTTTACTCAACCCAAGAATAAGGGCCATTCTAGATCTAGCCTAAAATATTATAAAAGAAAGGATCCAAATATCACGTTAATCTGCAAGCAATTTTAGTGCTTGCCAGAAAAAGTTAATCACTTAAAAGAATGTCAAAATAACACAGCACTCAACATAAATGCATAATGCCTGTAATCCAATAAAAAAATACTAGATAACAAAGAAACAAAAAAATGCAAATCAAATTCCAAATGTAAGTTTTTAAGCTTCTTCAATTTCAATCAGTCAAAAGTTCTGGGAATTCAGGGGTGCCTGGGAATTCATGCCTGGCTCATGCCTGGAAAAGCTTGTGACTCTTGATCTCAGGGTTGTGAGTTTGAGCTCATGTTGGGTTTAGAGATTACTTAAATAAATATACTTTTAAGAAAGTGGGAATTCAATTATTAAATGAATTGTTATAATTCTATTTACACTAGAATATATATAAATACCATATATTGTGGACCCTTTCATATAAAAGCAAGCAATGGGGGCGCCTGGGTGGCTCAGTCGGTTAAGCGTCTGACTTCGGCTCAGGTCACGATCTCACGGTCCGTGAGGTCGAGCCCCGCATCGGGCTCTGGGCTGATGGCCCGGAGCCTGGAGCCTGCCTTGGATTCTGTGTCTCCCTCTCTCTCTGCCCCTCCCCTGTTCATGCTCTGTCTCTGTCTCAAAAATAAATAAACGTTAAAAGCAAGCAATGTATTTACAGCATATCATGACCTACCAAGAGATTTTCAAATTTTTTTACCTCAATAAATAATAAAATTATTTGCAAAAAGTTGCATGGTCAAGATTATTATTTGCTAAAATTCATTCTTTGGGGGCAACTCAGAAAAGTAATAATACATGAAGTGTAATAACTGGGATTTCAATTACTTCCCCAAAATATATTTTTTATCCCATTATGTTACCTCAAGTATGTGTACAATTATTAAGAATTACATGATGTTCTGTTAAATAAATACTCCTGACTATTAATGACATATTAGCCTGTCTCCTAAACATATCTCTCCTATAACTGTTAGTGATATTTCTCACCGTGAATGATCTGCCCTAAAATAACTTAAAAAGACTTAAGGATCATTGTACAAAAGCTGATAATATATTATATATTTTTAGATGTTTCTTATGGCAATATCTAAAGGGATTTGTAAAATTACAAAGAAAAATAATTGATAGCATTACTCTGAGATCACTGTATTATACACGAATGGTATATATTGTAAAGCAATTACTTAGGAAGAAAAGAAAGCTAACATAGATTATTTATAATGTGCCTGGTTTTTCCTCTACATCACTAGCTGATTCTTCTCAGTTACCTTTATTGTTTTGTTTCTTCTTTTTTTTTAATCTATCTTCTTTTTTATTTATCTATCCTTTGAGAGAGAGAGCGACAGAGTGAGCACGAGTGGGGGAGAGGGACAGAGGGAACCCCAAGCAGGCTCCGCTCTGTCAGGGCAGTGCCTGACGCATAGCTCTAACTCACCAACCAGGAGATCATGACCTGAGCTGAAATCAACAGTCAGGCGCTCGCTCAACCGAATGAGCCACCCAGCCGCCCCTCCTTTATTGTTTTGTTTCTCCATCCAGTCCTATGAGATTACAATATTGCTACTCTACCTAATCTGCCCCAGTTAGTTGTTTCTAATTATTTATTTACATATTGAATCTATCATGTAGATTGTTTTGCTTAGGAGTCAGATCATTGTTCTAGGATTTTAGTAGGAATGACTGGACTGGGTTTAGTGCAACCATGATATATATATATATATATATATATATATATATATATATATGTATATGTATATATGATATGTATTTATATATATACATATGGATATGCATTTACACATATATATATCATTCTGAAGTCTTTAAATAATGACATATCTAATGAAATTTCATGCATACTTTTAAGAAGCACTGGTAATGTTCTTAAGCGTGACTACGTCCACATCTATAGGTAAGTCACTATGAAGCCTCAGTGGTGGTTTCAACCTCAATTTAAAATAAATGAATGAGTGATTAAGTATTTGTCAGTCTTAAGTAGGTTAGAATCAGATATTGAGAAGAAAAAGTGAAATTCAGATAAAGAAAGATTCCTGGAGAAATCTGAATATCATCTGTGAGGAAACACAGCCAAGGGTAATTGACCTCCCGATGGTGAAATACATAATAGGACAGATCCTTATCTACCTAGTAATTTGAGTGTTTTGTTGACTTTCCTATTTTTAGCCTGGCAATAAAAGTTTTTAATTTCTAGTCCTTTCCAACTTTGTATTACCTTTGTGAAAGAAATACTTCAGACTATTAAAATCACTCCCAAATTCAAAAATTTTATTCCTGATCTCACCCAACACAATCGCCATCAATGAAGCAAATGAAGAGCTGTCTTTTTTGATTCACAAATTAGAATATCAAACAGCCAATTTTGTGTATACTTCACATATTCTGAAACGTCATAACACTTTGTAGAAGACCAGGTGTGCAATCAGAGACAAGCCTTTTTATCCTAGTAAGAGTAATCAATATGACTTAGTACTTTGACTTGATAAAAGTGAACTTGACTATATGATTCCATTCCAAAGAAATCACAATAAGAAAAAGCTAAGTGAATAGATTTTTGTTTCTAGGATACTACTATCACCGGTGTTCTTAGTCTCATTTGATGTCTCATTTCCTGTTTTATTTTACTGATGGGAATATAAAGTTTTATATAAGGCTGATTAAGAAATAAAATAAATAAGAGGTAGTTTGGAGGCATTGGACACCAATGTTATTTTTTGTGTAGGAAATAAAAAAAAATCACAGAACCCACTAGCTTATGTTATCTGATTTATGGCAATATATCTGAACACCTAAATATATGTCAGTAATGAAGACAGCTATCTGAAAATGCATTTTGATAGAACGTTCAAGTAGTTCATTTTAATAGCTCATTTAACTATTACAAGAGATGTAAAGATGTGATTGTGATTCAGAGGAATCCGAGTTTGGGTGAACTGGATTTTCAATCCTTATTCTGATTATATCTGCATGCACCTGAGCAAGTTACTTAATATTCTTGCCTCTCAGTTTCCTTATTTGGAAGACAGACGAGTTGGCCTTTATTATCTCCTTATATAAAAGTTAATGTTCTATTCCAATACCAAATACATTGCTTTTACTGAATACAAGGTAATTTATGATGTTTTCCCTCTTAGCTTGTTAATACTAATGCCAGGATTTGACTAGAGTGGCAAGACACAACTTCGAAAGAGTGGGAGAAGCCTTACAACTGTGTCTTCTCAGGTCAATCGACAAGCGCTCACGGAGTCCCTTCTGCTGTAGTGCTGCCGCAAAGGATGCAAAAAACATAAAATACAGTTGCTGTTTCCAAGCAATTTGAAACCCCCCATATATAAAAGACCAATAAAATCATGATATCCTGTAACTTTAAAGAAAAATATTGGCATATTAACTTGCTATCTTCTAATTTCTAAAACGTACATCATTACGTATTTTCTAGAAGGTACATCATTTTATGTATTTTGAAAAAAACCCAAGGGAGCAAGGGTCTAGCTAGACCTCATACATGATTAAAACTGAGCTTGCAGTTGTACTCCAAAAGTCTTAATCACTGTCTTTGTCTATGCACACACCCCTCTTCTCATTTTATTCTGTAATATTAGCCACTTCAGCATGGCTACTAGGAGATGGGCCCCAAGTTCACATTTCTTAGATTTACTATAATAGATGGATTTTGAATGATATTTCTTGTCCGGAGTTAAAGCACAATAAAACAAATACACCAATTAACAAAATACCAAGAAGGGAGTAAATTGGCCAGGCATGGGAGTGTGATAATATGATTGGCCTGACGTTGGTCAGGTGCTGACACTGGTTGCTCCATATTGGCCGACCGACAGTGGGATCTGGAAAAGGAAGCCAGGTCCAACTTGAATCACAAAGTTCAGCAGGAAGCAAGGAAGGAGCTTGCACGATAAGACAAGGAGAACTGTCCCAGGAAACTGAAAAATAGCTACTGATAAAAATAGATAATAAGCTTATTCAGAGAATAAAATGATCAGCCCCAGCTTCTGAACAAGTAAGGCATTATCAAATAGCTAAAGACTGGATGCAATCCAGCTGGGTAACCGCACAAAACTGAGGGAACAAGAGCACCAGCAGGGAGGAGGGCAGGTGTAAAATGTGCCTGGGGACAGTGAGCGAGTTAGTTTGGTGGGAACACTGTACAAATCCAATCAAGCAGGGTCAGTTCTTCCGGAAATGCTATTATTTTTATTCCCTCTTCATGTTTCCACTTCAGAACACATTGCCAATTTCTCTATCTTTAGAGGTTTCTGTGTGGCTGCTCTTTTCCTTTGTCATAAATAATTTGGTATCTGCAAAAAAACAAAAAACAAAAAACAAAAAAAAACACAACAACCATGTATGCTTCTTTTCTGAAGATACCAGGATTAGTGTAACCTGGGAAGACAGAATTGATCTAATAAGAAAGACTTGGGGTGCTTGTGAAAAAAAGAGTACTCAACTTAGGTTATCTGAGCCAAAAGAGAAGAAGGTTTAAGATTATTACAGGCATGAGGCAGAGAGCAGTGTTCTGCTGGTAAGTCTGTGAAACACAAAGAACTTGGACACGACAAAAGAAATAGAACATTTCACTCTTCACTGGGAAAAATTATTTACATAGAAAGAATAATCTTTCTCTCCTAGATACCAAGGGAACTTAAATTAAATGTCAAGTAAAAATGTGCATGTTTGGGTCAGTTTAAAATACACAATTTACGCCAAGTCATTATTATGACTATTGTATTTTTGACTTCATTTAATATTTTCTAAGAACTTTGACCTCTGTTTTATATAAAATAAAAACATAGGGGTGCCTGGAAGGCTCAGATGATTGAGTGTCCAAATCTTGATTTCAGCTCAGGACATGATCTCTCGGTTCGTTGGATCGAGCCCCACATCGGACTCTGCACTGACAGCACAGTGCCTGCTTGGGATGCTCTCTCTCTGCTTCTCTCTCTCTCTCTCTCTCTCTCTCTCTCAAAATAAATAAATAAATAAATAAACTTAAAAAAAAGAATACCCAGAGATAGGAGCAGAATAGCAGTAGAAATAGAATCCCAAATTGATTATCTTCAATAAGAACTGTTTTGGGATAAAAGTTATTTTCTCACTCAGAATAAATAGGTTTTTGTAGTCCTTTCAGTATCTTTACACTCCTTTGATTTTATAGCACTTTCTTCCTCCTTTCTCTGAAGTATTAAGCATAATGCTTCCCTTTTTTCCTTGAATAATTCTCTTCTAATTAAAGACCACTTGAAACACCTATTAAAACTAGACATTGATTTTGATTGGCAGGAATTGTGGACGCCTTTGTGACTTAGAGAACAAGAGGGAGCCAATATCAAAAGTGAATTTATCCAAATTTACCAGCAACCACTTCTACAGCTAGGAGAATGGGAATGGGGAGGATGGTGTGAAATTAGTGCAATTTTCCAAGAGGCCTGGTAGTGTGACTTTTGATGTGAGCTGTGTCCTTCTCGGTAAATCTGAGGCTCACTAGTATTCACGCTTGCTACGTCAGCCTCCCTGTGTCTTGACGTGGTGAAATATCACATCAGGCTGTACATTAAAATAATTTTTGTCTCATAATCCTAATAATTCTTTATGCCCTCATAACTTCCTTTCTCTTTCAGATGTGGAACTTACTCCTTCTCGGTTGCTGTGTGATTCAGTGGGCCTTTCTACTAAAGCATAAGATTAAGCAAGAGCTACCTCCAGGGAAATGTAACTTAGTATATAATTAGTACTTAGTGCGAAGGTTGTTAAAAGTCTGAGTACTGATATCTGGGGATGAAGACTAAGGAATACCCTGGACTCCCAACCATTCTCAATCCATATGTGGATCAACAAATTTCCTATTTGTTTAATGATATTGAAGCAAGTAAAGAATATGAAAATAACTCCACATGTATTTTGGAGCACTGAAATTAAATGTTATTAACAACAAGTGTTTATATAAACTTTAGATACACTATCTAATTATATCTAAAATATGTTCATTTACTAATAAACAGTATTTGCATATATATTATTTTATTAACTCTTCACAAAAACCCTATGAAGTATCTCCCTTCAACAAAGTTAGGAGTGTGCTTAAATTCTCCAAACTTCAAGTTCATACATGTAAATAAGTGGCCAGCCCAAGATTTTAGGCCAAGAATATCTGGCTAAAAATCCATGTTTTTCATCCAATCTGTCATGCACTTTCTTTCTTCTTTTTTTTTAAGTTTTATTTATTTATTTTGAAAGAGAGAGAGAGAGAAAGAGAGACAGCACGAGTGGGGGAGGGGTAGAGAGCGAAGGAGAGAGGGAGAATTCCAAGCATTCCAAGAGGCAGAACTCCACACCTAGTGTGGAGCCTGATGCAGGTCTCAAACCCATGAACTGCAAGTTCATGTCCTGAGAGGAAACCAAGAGTGGAAAGCTTAACCTATTGAGAGAGGGAAATTCCAAGCATTCCAAGAGGGAGAACTCCACACCTAGTGTGGATGCAGGTTTCAAACCCACGGACTGCAAGTTCATGACCTGAGAGCAAACCAAGAGTGGAACGCTTAACCTGTTGAGCCACCCAAGTGTCCCTGCAGCTTCTGAACACTGATATTTAAGCAGAAAACAAGAAGAGGAATTTTAATTTTATGAACTAATGTACAACCTTTAAATGCAGTCCAATACATTTTACCTTAAATCCAGGGAAGTATAGAACTTAGATATTTCTTGAGAACCCCAAGAAAAAAATTAGCAAAATTTCGCAGGAGAATATTGGGTCAACGGTCATGAAAATGCTAATAAGAGGCATGGATAAACTGAAATTTTTCATCATCCAATGAACACTGAAAGCAATAGAAAATTTTTCAATTCATTTTTAAAAAGGTGGCTCAGGCATCAACAGGCAGATTGTTGATTTCAGCAATCGTTGAAACTTCATTGTCGCCTAATTAAGAAGACAGTCTTGCTGCTTGTAATTTTCCAAGAAAATAAGCCATTTCTCGATCAGGTACACATTCAACTCAATTAAATATTTTGCGCTGGTCAAATAATAGTTGACATCTGAATACACAGAACTTACAATTTAGTAGTTCATTACAATCTATTTCCCACAAAATTAAGGGTGTACAAAATAGTAGTGCAAGAAATATTTCCAGAGGAATCCAAGAGAAGATACTAGCTTTAGTGTGAGGATTAAAGAAAAGGCTTCATACAGAAGGTGAATTTGAAGGATGAAAGAGTAACAACAGTAGGAGAGGCCAAAAATCGCATGAAGAAACAAGTTACGTGTTAACTTATCATCATCATTATCATTATTGTTAATTACTATTATTTAAAGAATGGGACACATAGAAATGATTGATTCCCAAAGAGTTCTATCACCTCCAGAATCAGAGTTACATAGAGTCAAGGAAACTGAGAAGTTAAGGAAAAACAATGAAACTAATATTTACTGACCATATACTCTATGACAAAGGTCAATATCAGGTGTTTAATATATGTTTCCTTATTAATTACTACAATGACTTTTAAGTTAGACATAATTCTAATTTTTCTGGCAAGAAACACAAGTCAATACATTTACCTGTCCAGGGTCAACTGGTGAATATTGAGGATTTGACCCCAAGGCTAGATTTCAAACCCTGTTCTCTTCTCAACATCTCAAGTTTTCCTGAACTATGTCCTTCAACATTGTTCTCAATAGGTACTCTGTAAAGAAGGTGTTTTGTGAAAAAATTCATTTGGGAAATATTTCACTCTACATCCAATCCGTGGCTATTAATTCACACTAGCATTCTAAAGACTCTGAGAATATAGAAAAGAAACTTGATTAACTTTGCTTATCATATCAATTCCCAGATGCATTTGACTTTGGAGATTTTTTAAATTAAAATATAACACCTATTAGTCTCCCCAAATTAGTGCTTTCAGGGACATCCTGTGGGAAACACTACCTTTTTGGAAACAAGCATAGAGTGCATGAGTGGGACTATTAGGCGATTTCAAGAGATAAAATCCAAAGACTGAATCAGCAGCAGATCACAGAAGGCTTACAAGAAAAAGCTAAGAAGAATGGACTTACTTCCACAAGCAAGTGGGAAAGAATTCTTGAAAGATTTTGGGAAAGAAAGTCATGTGGTAACGTAATATTCATAGTATTCTGAATATCCCATGTATCTTGAATATTTAAAAATAATTATAGATTTTTCAGCAATAATTTTTAAGACATCACAACATCTACTAACATTTAATGCCTCCATCTTCATATAAGAAAATTTGCATCTCTTGAGTAGAGTGAATGCCAAACTTTACTAGAATAATGGTCCTACTGTTTTTGGTTTGCCATCATCCATCTTTAAAAATCATTATTTTAATGGATTTATCATTTACCACAAGGAAAATCTGTTGAATACTAATACCCGGAATTATTTTAGTAGAGGCAGCTCTATGCAATTAATAACTAAAATATTTTCATCCTTGACATGTCAGTTAAAGTTTGCTTCTCTATAAGTTGTGTGAATTGTTTCTATGGATAAATAATGTATTAAATGGAAAATTTATAGCTATTTATGTTGTACCTGTCTGTGCCACGGAAGTATAAACCTTTTATGGGAAGAGCTGGCTTATAACCGAGTGTTCTAAACCACTAAAACACCCAAATACCATGAGGCTTATCATTTGTTGTTCAAACAATGTTAAAATACAATGTCAAAAGGGTATTCATTGGGAAGGCCTTCTCATCCTGGTGAAAAATGCAGATTATGGGGCTTCCTCCCAAATTAGTTGAAACAATATCTTAGATGGGAGGCAGGCATTTAGGAAAGTTTCCACAGGATGCAGATGCCCACAAAGACTTGAAAAATCCTGGCCTATTAGGTCAGAGAAAGAGGGAAAAAAAAATCTCACTTGAATTTCAAAAGTAGATGTATAAGAGCAGTTAACCAACTAAAGACTTATTAAGCAATCATTTTACATAAAAATTCCACTGAGACTCCATTAGATGCCCTCATATAAGATTGCAAAGTTATAAAAGCAGGGGAAACTTAGCATAAATGAAAAAGACAATAAACATTGATGTAATCTTATAAATACACAGGATTTGTATGTGTAAATATATGAGTTTCATATTTTTATAAATACTGATACATTGCCCAACTAGCACATTTTATAGACATGAAAGCCAAAGTTCAAGAACATAGCCATATCTCAACACTACAAGCATGCTTCTGACCCGAGGACTTGAAAAATTCCCTTGTCTACAAGGCTTTTTTTCTAGGAAATTTTCCAGGATTTCTCAGAAAGCAAAGCCTAAGATGAACCTTTATGTATTACCATATACATAAAGTGCAATAGAGGGATGCAGGAGTGAGGGAAAAGAGACTAAGGAGTGAAAATTGAAGCAAGGAGAGAAGAGAAGAAACAAAAAAGGTTGTGTTACATTTGACTACTGCTTGCTATCAAGGGAAGGGAAGGTATCCATCTTATGAGGCCATCTTCTGAGGTCATAAAAGACTGTGTCTCTATATTTACTTCTGGGATGATAAAGTGGGAAGGAGGTATCATATGTCATAAATATGCATATAAAATGCCTTTATGTCTTTATTTATCTAGATCAGCACCATCCAATAGAAATTTATGTGATGAGGGTCAACCAGGCAATTAAAGAAGAAATTAAGAAACATATGGAAGCAAATAAAAATGAAAACACGACAGTCCAAATCCTTTGGGGTGTAGCAAAGGCCATCCTAAGAGGAAAATACATTGCAATCCAGGCCTATCTCAAGAAACAGGAAAAACCCCAAATACAAAACCTAACCTCACACTTAAAGGAACTAGAAACAGAGCAACAAAGAAATCCCAAAGCCAGCAGAAGAAGAGAAATAATAAAGGTTAAAGCAGAAATTAATAATATGGAATAAAAAAAAAAACCAGTAGAACAACTCAATGAATGTACGAGCTGGTTGTTTGAAAAAATAAACAAAATTGATAAACCCCTAGCCAGACTTCTCAAAAAGAGAAGAAAGAACCCAAATAGATAAAATCATGAATGAAAAATGAGAGATCACAACCAACACCACAGAAATACAAGCAATTATTTGAGAATACTATGAAAAATTTATGCCAACAAACTGGACAACCTGGAAAGAAATGGACAAATTCCTAGATACCCACACACTACCAAAACTGAAACAGGAAGAAATAGAAAATTTGAACAGACCCATAACCAGTGAAGAAATTGCAGCAGTTATCAAAAATCTTCCAGCAAATAAGATTCTTGGGCCAGATGGCTTCCCAGAGGAATTCTATCAGACATTTAAATAGAGTTAATACCTATCCTTCTCAAGCTGTTCCAAAAAATAGAAACAGAAAGAAAGCTTCTGGACTCAATCTATGAAGCCAGCATTACCTTGATTCCCAAACCAGACAGAGACCTCACTAAAAAGGAGAATTAGAGGCCAATATCCCTGATGAACATGGATGCAAAAATTCTCAACAAGATACTAGCAAATCGAATTCAACAGTATGTTAAAAGAACTATTCACCATGTTCAAGTGGCATTCATTCCTGGGCTGCAGGACTGGTTCAACATTTGCAAATCAATCAATGTGATATATCACATTAATAGAAGAAAGGATAAGAACCATATGATCTTGTCAATAGATGCAGAAAAAGCATTTGACAAAATACAGCATCCTTTCTCAATAAAGACTCTCAAGACAGCCAGAATAGAAGGAACATAACTTAACATCATAAAAATCATATATGAAGGGCCTACAGCTAATATATTCTTCAATGGGGAAAAACTGAGAGCTTTCTGCCTGAGATTAGGAACACGACAGGGATGTCCACTCTCACCACTGTTGTTTAACATAGTGTTGGAAGTCCTAGACACAAGAATCAGACAATGAAATGAAATAAAAGGCATCCCAATTGGCAAAGAAGTCAAACTTTCACTTTTTACAGATGACATGATACTCTACATGGAAAGCCTGAAAGACTCCACCAAAAAGCTACTAGAACTGATCCATGAATTCAGCAAAGTCACAGGATACAAAATCAATGTACAGGAATCGGTTGGATTTCTATACACCAATAATGAAGCAACAGAAAGAGAAATTAAGAAATCGATCCCATTTGCAGTTGCACTAGGAACCATAAAATACCCAGGAATAAACCTAACCAAAGATGTAAAAAATCTGTAGGCTGAAAACTATAGAAAATTTATGAAAGAAATTCAAGAAGACACAAAGAAATGGAAAAACATCCCATGCTCATGGATTAGAAGAACAAATGTTGTTAAAATGTCAATACTTCCTAAAGTAATCTATACATTCAATACTATCCCAATCAAAACTGGACTGGCATTCTCCTCAAAGCTAGAATAAACAATCCTAAATTTTATATGGAACCACAAAAACCCCGAATAGCCAAAGTAATGTTGAAAAAGAAAACCAAAGTGGGAGGCACCACAATCCCGGGCTTTAGCCTCTGCTACAAAGTTGTAATCATCAAGACAGTATAGTATTGGCACAAGAACAGACACATAGACCAATGGAATAGAATAGAGAACCCAGAATCAGACCCACAAATGTATGGCTAGCTAATCTTTGACAAAATAGGAAAGAATATTCAATGGGAAAAGAGAGGCTTTTTAGCAAATGGTGCTGGGAGAACCGGACAGCAACATGCAGAAAAATGAACCTGGACCATTTTCTTACACCATATACAAAAATAAACTCAAAATGGATGAAAGACCTAAATGTGAGACAGGAAACCATCAAAATCCTAGAGGAGAAAACAGGCAACAACCTCTGACTTCAGCCACAGCAACCGCTTACTCAACACATCTCCAAAGGCAAGGGAAATAAAAGCAGAAATGAACTATTGGGACCTCATTAAAATAAAAAGCTTCTACACTGCAAAGGACACAATCAACAAAACTAAAAGGCAACCAACAGAATGGGAAAAGATGTTTGCAAATGACATATTGGATAAAGGGTTAGTATCCAAAATCTATAAAGAACTTATCAAACTCAACACCTGAAAAACAAATAATCCGGTGAAGAAATGGGCAGAAGACATGAATAGACACTTTTCTAAAGAAGACATCCAGATGGCCAACAGACACATGAAAAGATGCTCAACATCACTCATCATCAGGGAAATACAAATCAAAACCACACTGAGATATTACCTCACACTGGTCAGAGTGGCTAAAATTAACAATTCAGGAAACAATAGATGTTGGTGAAGATGTGGAGAAACGGGAACCCTCTTGCACTGTTGGTGGGAATGCAAACTGGTGCAGCCACTCTGGAAAACAGTGTGCAGGTTCCTCAAAAAATTAAAAATAGACCTACCCTATGACCCAGCAATAGCACTGCTAGCAATTTATCCAAAGGATATAGGAGTGATGATTCATAGGGGCACTCGTACCCCAATGTCTGTAGCAGTGCTATCAACAACAGCTAAATCATGGGAAGAGCCCAAATGTCCATCAACTGATGAATGGATAAAAAAGATGTGGCTAATATGTACAATGGAATACTACTTGGCAATGAGAAAGAATGAAATCCTTCCACTTGCAACAACATGGATGGAACTGGAGGGTGTTATGCTAAGTGAAATAAGTCAGTCAGAGAAAGACAGATATATTTTCACTCATTTGTGGAACTTGAGAAACTTAACAGAAGACCATGGGTGAAGGGAAGGAGAAAAATAGTTTCACACAGAGAGGGAGGTAAAACCCTAAGAGACACTGAAATACAGACAACAAACTGAGGGCTGATGGAGGGGCGGGGGAGGGAGGAAAATGGGTGATGGTCTTTGAAGAGGGCACTTGTTGGGATGAGCACTGGGTGTTGTATGTAAGCAATGAATCACGGGAATCTACCCCCAAAACCAAGAGCACGCTGTATACGTTGTATGTTTGCTAACTTGACAATAAATTATCTTAAAAAATAAGGTAAAAAAAATTTGAAACTTATGTTATGATGAAAATGTTCTGGATCTGTCCTGTTCAGTATGGTAGCCACTAGCCCCATGTAGCTGTGGAGCACTTGAAATGTGGCTAGTGTGACTAAGTAACTAGGTTTTAAATTTAATTTAAATATAATTAATTTAATTTTAATTTAATTCTTTTAAATTTAAATAGCCACATGTGGCTACTGGCTATTACATTAATGCATGTATAGGTATTTTTTCAGAATTTGACAAACTAATGTTTTAAATAACTGCCACCTTGACAGATGTGAGTCACTTTTAATACATTTTTAACATTTATTTACTTTTGAGAGACAGAGAGAGACAGAGCACAAGCAGGGGAGGGGGAGAGAGAGAGGGAGACACAGAATCTGAAGCAGGTTCCAGGCTGAGCTGTCAGCACAGAGCCCGACACGGGGCTTGAACCCACGAACTGTGAGATCATGACCTGAGCCAAAGTCGGATGCTTAACTGACTGAGCCACCCAGGTGCCCCATGTGAGTCACTTTTAAAAATTGAAATCATGTAGGAGCAACAATTGGATCCATCTCCTGTATTTTAAATTTCCCTTTTAGAGTCTTGCATGAGGATTAAATAAATAAAGGGAGAGTTTGCTTTAGAACATTGAAACAAGAATGTTTTGGAGGACAGAGCTCACTGAATTGTTTGAATAGTCGAAGGCTTTCTATTTTCCCCCTGAATTATCTGATTGGAGTCAGTACCAACAAGACTGGGACAAAAGTTCCCAAAAATGGAGTTTAAAATTCTTAAACTTAAAAACAATTCCTTTTTGACTTCTTCAAAAAGTATTCCTTAGGTTAAAGATACTTTGGTGCAATTCTGCCCGGAAAGCGTGGTGACCTGGCTTGCTAGGAATAGCCTCTTGAGGGAAAGAAACTGCAGGCATTCTGGTCATAGGAGGGCACGGCGCTGTGAGCCTTCCCCAAACCTCTTCTCAATATCACCCATCAGGGGGTAGAGGAATGTTTTCAAATTCTATTTAACACTAGCTTGATGAATACTTGGAATATTTTTCATTTTGTTCCAGATTCCTAGAAACAGTCAAGCTGTCCTAACCTTTTCTAAAATTGAAATCCATGTGGAGATAAGAATATTCCCTAAAATATCTCTATGGGAAAGAACAAAGAAAGAGGCACTGGGCTGGCACAAGTCATTTTCATTTTATTCCTTGTATTTTTCTGTACATATTAAAAATAAAGAGTGAAAGACATTCAGTCAAGGGAATAGATACCATCATAATAAAAATATAATTTGTTATATTGCCAAAATAACAGGGGCAGGAATTTAACAGCGCTGAAGGAAACATGTGATAGAAAATTAGAGACAGCATTAGGCTTAACCCAATTAAGATGGCATACATTTAATGACCTCCGGAGAAAGTTAATTTTTTAAACCACTCTCTCTTTCTCTCTCTACCTGGAAAGATCTCTTTATGTCTAAGTTAAATATCTCCTGGTGCAATTTAAATTCATTTCCTTTTTCTGGTACTCCATGGGGTAAAAAGTATAGACTCCTTTCCTTTGAGGGATAAGCCATAATTTGTTTAAAGATCGATAAATACGCAGCTTCTCAGATTTCTCCAGGCTAATGACTCTGTTTAATGTTTCCTTAGAGGTCTCCATTATTGTTGTCATTCTACCCTGAACTCTGTCTAAATTCTCCGCATTCCTTTTAAGTTGATGAGCCTCCCGGTCATTTTCAGAGATTGTGACTCTATATGCCAAGTGCGTGCGTGGTGCACGGTGCTCAACAGCTAGGCTTGGCTGCCATGCGTGCCCTGCCATTACACATAACCTGCTCGGCGCCCGCTCTTCTGAATTGTCCTAATACACTGGAGTGGCGTCGAGTACGAAGAGAAATGCCAAGCATCTGACTCCACTGCATGAGAGTTGTAGACGTGTAGGTAAAAGCACGTCTTTACCTTCTCCACTTGATTTTTTTTCTCTCTTTAATTTTTGCCCTCTGGAAGGGTAAATTGCTGAGATGTGGTTGTATATAGCTCGTTTGCTGTGTTCTAAAATGTCCCCCTGGGTTGTTCTTTGAAAACCCTAGCCAATAGATTACAATACCCGATTTGCTGCATTTTCCTTGCTTATTGCTAATTTCTTTTTGGAGCCTTGAGAAAATGACTTGACATGGTGTGTGAATGTATATCTTTCATGCTCATATGCTACTTCTGACTTTTATGGCTCTATTTATTTTTCTTCAAATTATTATTTCATCAGTAAACCTACTTCTTTCTTACTGTTGCACAAGCACATCTTTTTTGCTTTCTCATGTTTGTACAAAAAGGTAATGAAGTCATGAATAGCCTGGAGCTTTTAAATATAGAATGGGTATTAACTGGACTCAAGTAACTATTTCATCTAGACTGGGAAAAACTATTGCATTAAGAGAATTGGGTCCAGGCACTGTAAGAAAGATTCGTGAGTGGGCAGGGCTATATCTCTCTAAATGTTACTTTGTATTTTTGCCTCTTATTTTTAAAATATTTATTAATTTGGGGGAGGGTGCAAGTGGGGGAGGGACGGAGAGAGGGGGACAGAGGATCTGAAGCGGGCTCTGCGCTGACAGGCTGACAGCAGTGAGCCTAATGTGGGGCCTGAACTAACCTAATGAACAAACAGAGATAAGGACCTGAGCCACGCTGGTTGCTAAACCGACTGAACCACCCAGGTGCCCCTGTATTTTTGCTTCTTTCTTCCCTCTTATAAATGTGAGGTAATGAGTTACAAATTCTCACTTAATTTATATTTTTCTATGGAATGGCTGAGGTTATTGCTGGGTGGTTTTCTTTATATTTGTAAATTAAGCATTCAATCATCACCTGTTCAATAGCTTACACTTGATGACCGTAAGATCACACTAAAAAATATTGCTTTAAAAAAATGGGTTGATCTGTGCAATATATTATGTGTTGTCAAGGCATGTCTTCGACAATAAGAGCTCGAGATCTTCTAATTTCAATTTTTTTTGAGTAATTTTCACGTTGAGCTCTGGAATGCTGACAATTTTCACCTATTTTAGTACAATTGTTATAATTCATTATTCTTGTTAGAAGATCCGTTATATTCAGAGTTAAATTTAGGCTTACTAGTTTTCTTAGAATCAACACAATGTCTTCTAATGAAACAAAATTTATGCATTTTTGAGAATGCAGATTATCATTTCCTCCCCAAAGAGCTTTGGATTGCAACTGAAAATGCTAAGTACATAAATTTACTTCAGAGACAAATATTTTATAAAAAAAACGAGATGAGTAATCACTTTCGTTTTAGTTAAACTCATCAACAACTATACCCTTCTAGAATGGCAATCATTAATGGCTAATATTAGATTGTTATGGATAACGACATCTGCTATTGTGACAGGAATTAACCTAATAAAACAGTAATAATATTTTACATGTGGTTCAGACACGTAAAATTTCCATGACTAGAGTTTCTACTGGACTATTGTAAATGCCTTATTCAACCAGACACTGAAATTGATTCTTCAAAGAGGGACATTATTGTAGTTCTAAAAGTGGTGATGGTTTATGTTTAGCAAAAGTGACATTACCCATACAGTAAATAGGAGGTGATGTACAAAAAATGCTGGACCAAAAACTGAGAAATGTTTACTTTATGAAGATATTTATTATATAATTATCAAGCTAGCAGAACCTTAGTCGACATGTGTGGTGAAAGAGGGATGGGTTTTGGAATAGAATATATGCTAGACCACTTAATAATTATTTGATCATGAACAAATAACTGTAGAATGTCTTTCTTCCTAGTATAGATGGTAATGAGATCACTGCATATACTTAAGTGAAATAAATGTAAAAATTCTTTTGGATAAACTATTCACTCAACATAGAATATTTATTTTTTTTGAATATACCGTGTGAACATAGCATATCTGAGAATGAAAGAGAGTCATTGGTTTTCATTCTCTGCTTGTCTAGCTGGCAAAAAATGTATTAATCACATAATTATAAATTACTACATTTGTGATGGGTGCTATTAAGAAGAGGCAAATGGCCAGGATGGCACCTATTTCTGGGACCTGGCCTAATCTCAAGGATAAGTGAAACCACGCCTAATGAAGTAGCATTTAAGTTGGGATCTAAAGTGACAGGAGGAGGCATTAGCCTGGTAAAGAGTCAGTCTTTCTATCAGAGAAAGAAAAAAAAAAAAAAAAAAGCTGAACCTTCTGTGATCTGAAGCTCCTTGTCAGGATCCAGAAATGATGCGAAGGTCAGTGAAGCCACGAGAAGCTCTTAAATTTCTCTTTTCCATAACACACCTGTTTGCGAATTCTCTAATATTGTTCAAAATCTGTCCCCTCTGCTTAACGCTTAATGTTGTACTTTTGTATATGACAGAGACAAAATAATTGCTAACTTGAAGTCTGGCTATTTTATGTGGGTGAGCCCAACCTAAGTATGCCTTCCCAAGATGCAACTTAGCTGTAACTATATCTTCATTTGACAAAAAAATGGTTGCGCACATGTATATTAATAAGAATTCATTGACTGCCAGACTGGAGCCGTCAGGAATCACGGGCATCTCATGGGCCTGTTCCACATCTTAAAATTTGCTATTGTTTGTAGTTAACAGCAGTCAAAAATGTGCATTTATACTTAGTGCTCCAGTTTTTACCAAATCAGTTGGGATATCTCCAGTGGAAAATATTTTTTTAAACTTGGAAGATTTTTTTATTAAACATATGCATTTTGCTTCTTTCTTTTCAATCCTCTAAAGGATTCATGAATTCGTCAAATTCTTTATATAGGAGACTATTTAACATTTTGTTTCAGAAAAAAGAAAAAAAGGAAGATTGCTGAGCTATCTTCCAGAGGCCCTATCACTAAACAATGTGCTCATTATTTTCAGTTTAAGCATGAACAGATGTGGATTTTTCCTTATTTATTTCAGATAAGAACTACCAGTATCATAAGCAATTTAACAGTCATTCTGCTTCAGGCCAAATGACTCAATAAATGTTTATTTTAGTTATCCTAAGGAGCCACTTCTAAATTAACCTTTTTCTACTACTACTGACCTTTAACATAGTGCCTTCAACAGGAAATTTAGGAAGAAAATTAGCAAATGTCGCATAGTCTCAAAATCACGTTGTTTTAGTTTTTATATTTTGGTATTTTGCAAGTCCTAATTACATATCCCATATGTTTTGTGAGGGCACGAAACACTAAAAGAACTTTCTTGATTGTTTAGTTTAAAAGCTTTATGGCTGGGGCGCCTGGGTGGCGCAGTCGGTTAAGCGTCCGACTTCAGCTCAGGTCACGATCTCGCGGTCCGTGAGTTCGAGCCCCGCTTCAGGCTCTGGGCTGATGGCTCGGAGCCTGGAGCGTGTTTCCGATTCTGTGTCTCCCTCTCTCTCTACCCCTCCCCCGTTCATGCTCTGTCTCTCTCTGTCCCCCCCCCCCCCCAAAAAAAATAAAAAAAAAAAATAAAAGCTTTATGGCTAAATAGCAAATATATTCATACTAAAATCTATCTATCAAGTCAACCATCATTTAAATGAACAGGGGAAAGTGTGACAATAGATGTGCTAAAATTGCTTCTTTTAAATCAGTAACATCAGTCCTGGTTGAAGTAGATTCTAATTGAAATGCATTTTCGTGTATTCAGTTCATTCCAAATACAAGCTTTATGCAATTACCTCGTTAGCCAAGAATGGGCAAACATGAAAACACATTATTTCCGTTGACATTTAAAAGTTTGGGTATTATTGACATACACTGATTGATTGATTGCTGGAGCTTTGCAGATACATCCAAATCTGCCCGTGAATTTTTGTTATATTATGATTTTTTTTTGGTAGAATGTCATGCTTTCTCTTCCTTATAACACTTTCTTATCTCATTATATCCTGTTATTTCATTTTCCTTGGCTCTCTCTTTTTACCAATCTGGCTTTCAGGTTTTTTTTTTTTTTTTTTTTTTTTGTAATTTAAAATCTTTCCAACCTAACGAGGAATTTTCTTCTTCTTTCATTTTACTCTTTGTTATTCCATTGTTCAGATTGGCTCTTGATTTTACGTGACACTCCGTCCTGTACGAGTGTGTTTATTTTCATTATCTGCAATATTTATTCTAATACATTGAACAAATAAAAGATAATGCCAAATGTAATATAATACGATTTTTCCTTAGTTGTAACCACACACATAATCCCTTTTCCTTTTATCGATACTCCAGTCTTGAACTAATTACCTCATAATTTAATTATGCTTTAGTTCCCTAACTATTTAATATCTTATAGTAATATTTCCATATTGTTGTTATTAACAATTCTTCCATAAGGCAAAACTTTCCTTATACTTATTCTCTTTTGCAAATGGGAATGAATGCCCTGACATTTCAGGATTCCTACTTGCTGACATGATTAATGGATTGAAAATTGAATCGGGGTTCATACCACAAGTATTTTGTGAGAGATATGATAAGGGTACTTCTCTTCCACTGACTGATTCAGTGGTTGTAATTTTGACTGTTAATGAATTATGAAACCAGATTAGCATGAAAAGGCTATCAAATTTTCTCTTAGCCTTTTCAAGAATTTTTTATCCTAAAACAAGAGTCCTAACAGGCTAGAACATAAATCATTTACATTTTTTTGGTACAGCTTATCATCATCATCATTATATTGGATGGAGCGCTTAAGATGTTGTAACAGAGAACAATTGTTAGCTCATAAGGGTAGTAGCTGGGAGACCATGTTAAAGGAGGACATTGTCATCCTTTGGGATTTGGGAGAACAGGGAAGAGACCTTGCTTGCTTTCTAACTTTATTCTAATATGACAGTGGAAGAAAGTTACTTCATTATCCATAATTTCATCTGTGCTTCCCATTATTTCATTTTGAGTATCTCATGTTTTCAACTCTGAATATACCTCTGTCTCCTGCATTTCTTTTCTCCTTCTCTATGCTTTTCCCATGATCCTGATTTGGAATTTTCTCTCCAACAAGCAATGTAAGTCTTTGAAAAAATATCTTGGCACAAATGACTATAAACTTACCCTGTGTCCAACAAGAAGATTGGTTCTGCACATGACCACATTTATACTTAAAATTCAGTTCTTTGGAGCAACTACCAAATTCCCAACATATTCTTAGTGCTGTTCATTGTTTTCCCCTCTGGGAAATAATAAACTTATATAGAGATTGTTTCCCCGCCGGTTTTTGATAGCATTTTTTACATGCAAGACAATATACACTTAAGATGGAGTGTTCACCTTGATTTTGGGTTTCTTAATATAAAGTTTTCTGAAATAAGACTTTCATTTTTTAAAAAAAATTGTTAATGTGTATTTATTTTGAGAGAGAGAGAGAGTGAGAGCGCTCCCAAGTGGGGGAGGGACTGAGAAAGAAGGAGAGAGAGAATCCCAAGTGTGGAGCCTGATGTGGAGTTCAAACTCATGAACTGAGAGATCATGACCTGAGCTGAAATCGAGAGTTGGACGCTTAACCGACTTAGTCACCCAGGTGCCCCAACTTGCATTTTTTAAATATGATATATGAAGAACATGTCATCAAAATGAAATTAATCTAATTTTTTTCTCCTTTTCCCCTTGAAACCCTGATGTTCATTTTATATCTTGGCACTGTATCCAACAATGTTTTGCAAAAACACAATGTGGCTAAGTTAATTGTAATCATTTTCCATTGGAATAATCTATTTTTTTCATCATTTTCACAATAAAAGTAAAATATCTTCAAAATGTTGGAAGCATTATTAACAATTAAAATTAGAAAACATAAAGATTTTATACCATATCTAATTATAACTGCATAGGAAATTTCTGGAAGAATAAACAATAAACTATTTAGAATGTTACTCTCTTGAGCAGGGGACTTGGAGTCTAGACTGGGAGAAGATTTATTATTACATACCCTTCATTGTTTCCATTTGAATGGCTTGGTTATAATAAAGCAAACAATTGGTTTTTATTTTTGAATAATGAATGATGAAAATCACTGAACAGCACATGACATGAGATACACAAATTTGTGTCTTAACCAATAACAGAACTACCAAGATAGCCATAAAACACATTTGTTTGCTGAGCAAACCATGTTTTCCAGAATGTATTTACATTGCATACACACACACACACACACACACACACACACACACACACACAGAGTTACTTATTGTTCAAATATTGTTAAGAAATTGATGAATTGTAAAGTCATGATTACATTACTCAAAAGTTGAATCATGGACATCAATACATCAATGGTCATTATTTAGAAAACAATATACTTATCTTTTTGAAACATGATTGTATAGATTTGTTTTCAATATTGATTATATTTCTGACTGGCTATTATTTTCATTCATCAGGGACTAGCCTCAAAGCCAGCTGTCTAATCCCATACAGAGGTAGTACCTGCCAAAAATATTGTAGGGTATCACTGACTCATGGAAGCTAAAGGTCTCACTCCTTTTGAAAGAACAGTCTTGCTCTTTCCTACCTTAAAGACAAGCAGGCTGTGGTCCCTCTGGAGAAAACAGAGCCAGAGAGAGTGCTATAGAAGCCTCAGCATGACAACTGCACTTTGCTAGGCCAATCCTACCCGGACCTGTTGAGAGAAATAAAGACGGTCACTTTTCAAAAACGATTAAGACTTTAATGCTCTTTGGAAATGAATTCTTGGCTGAAAGTCTATATAAAATTGTCATATTTTAAACTACAAAGAATTCAAAAATAGTTTATATTGGGAAGAAAATAGGAATCGCCAGTGGTATTCTTATAATGTTAATTTGATTGCATGTTGGTCTGCTTATAGCCAGATGTCCTCCTTTGCTGTTGAGCACATTGAGAAATTAAGATTCCGTGCATTTCTCTAATTGCTCCCTTGAAATGAAAACTTCTGTGCCTTTCTCGCAGCCATAATCAAAGACAAAAACTACACGTCTATGTTAGTACAGTCATCTTTATCAACAACGATTGAGAGATAACAGTATTATTAGTTTAATGATGAGTGTATATGAGGATAACAATTATATTTTCTCCCCAGAAGTGTCAGCTGCCCATATTAAGCGAAACTCTGAAAGTTGCATTTACATTTTCTCATTTGCCTAAGGACTGCAGATGCATATAGAGGCAACAGTGCTCTTGGATAATTATCTAGGCAGTAGTCAGTCCAGTATTCCCAAGTAAGGAATCAATTTTTAAAAGTCAGGAGGAGATATGATAAATACAGCTTCAGTCATTGACCAGCAAAAAAAAAATCATGCCAAGTAGAGTAGTCTTGGCCTAGGAAGGAACGTAAAATGGAGACATACAGAGGAAAAATAAGTTAAAATTAATTTTTAAAAATTCATACAATTGCTACATAGGTAGTTATCTGCAAAAAAATGCTACTCTGTGAGTTTAACTGGGTTGCTTTAAGTTGAAATGAAACATTTAATATGTTAGCTTCATTTTTTTCTTTTTTTTACTTTTAGAAGTATCAACTGAAAACATTGAATCATTGAGTTCCAAGCTATTTTCTGGCTCTGTATAACTGAAGAGAGAGGTTAAGGAGCTATATTATTAAAATCCAAGTAATTTATTTAGAATTAGAGAAATACTACACATTTTGGTTATCTTTATATTTTCTCATAGAACTAATCTAATTAATTATGGCTCTTTAATTGCACTTTACCAATATGAGGATGTATGTTAACTTTCATTTAGATGGACTATTTCATTTGCTAGAACTACCCTTCTCATAGTTGCTTTTGTGATATTAATTCCCTGGTTTACAATCTGAGGACGATGAAGAGAGAAAATAGACAAGTTAGCCTTGTGTGTATATTTGAAACAGGGACAATGGGACATTGAAATATACAATATCAAGTACATAAATAGGAAGCATGAATCAATTAAATAATAAAAATTTGAGTGTAAGATTTTAAGAAGAACCTTGAGAAATTGAGCATATCTGTAGGACAGCCATCAAGATGATAAGGGAAAAATGATGACATATTATAAATAAGTAAAGAGAATAAATATATCTGGCCTTAAAAATTTTGGATTTAAAACATATTTCATATATATCTTAATTTTATATATAATATATGATATATATCTAAATTTATATATAAGATGCATATCTTATATATAACATATATATGTATATGTATATATATATCATATATATACATATACATATATATATATCATGTATATGTACATATATATGATATATATATATATATGATATATATATATATTTTTTTTTTTTGTAGGAATCCCAGAGCAGAAGGCACAGCTAATAACTAAATTTATAGTGAGGCAGTTTTTGATTCTTCATATAATGTTTGAATAGTTGCCTTTACTTCTTTGATTGAATTTGTTCATGTTTCTTTCTATTGCCCACTCTTCCCCCCTCCAACTTCCACTCCAGGTTGAAGACAGACCCTAGTTATCTCTCACTTGCACTGAAATCCATGTCTCAAGTTTCCTTATCCTAACGTTCATCCTTCACTTTGCTGTCAAAAATTTTTTCTGAAATGTAAATATGAGCATGTCTTTTCCTTTGGAAATCTTCAGTGGTTTCATTTTACTTAGAGGATAACATTCAACCCCTGATATACATGGCAACCCATCACATTCCTGAGAGAAATACAATTCAGGTGTCTTCTTTTGCCCTGTCAATTACTCCATGCATCTTATATAAGTTCTGTAAACTTGATTTATTTGGATTGCCATGCAACTCATACTTGTAAACGTTTATACTACTTCTCCTGCGCGTACTTGGACTATATTCTCTCCTTTATTTTTCAGCCACTTGGCAAAACTTGTTTGGAATCCATCTCAAATATTATTTCTCCTATAAAATCTTTTCTGACTTTCCAAGGAAGAGAGAGTCTATCCTTAGCCTCTATCGATTTGATTTCATTTTGATACATACGATACTATTATCTAGTTATTTGCTTATTGGTTTATTTCTCCAAGGAGAAAGAGCTCTCTGGGAACCAACACACACAGTGTTCATCCTGATAACTATAGCAATAAGACAATGCCTAGAACATAGCTGATGCTACGTCTTTTTTTAAGTGTAAAAAAATAGCAGTGTTTGTACAGGAAGTAGATTTTGGTGTTTCAGGGATCTTGGAGGAATTAGTTATATTGACATGAGTCTGGATGTGGAATCTTCCAAGAACACCAGCAAAACACTAAGATTTTATGTTTTCACAGTAATTTCAGAAAATCAGATTACACATACACACACACACACTCACACATAAACATACACTCAGAACCACAACAACAACAAAAGGGTCTCTCCATAGAAAATCATTAGGATCAACAATTTTCATAAAGTCATCTGTACTGGAAACAATTGCTTTCTGCCTAGTGTGTGGAGAAAAGTCATTGAAGGAAAAGATAAGCATCATGTGATATGGAATATAGGTTTTCATTAGACACTCTTGACTAACTGCTATGGTAAAACAGTTGGAACAAGTTCTTTACAAATGAATGGCATTTTTTTTTTTACTGTGTGAATACACATTATTAGATAAAAAATTCTTATTATCCACTGCTTAAGAAAAACTGGGACTTTTATAAAAGACCTGTAGAGTGCAATATATATATTGCACATATATATGTGTGTGTGTGTGTGTGTGTGTCAGTGTGTGTATACATACATACATACATACATACATATGTACGTACATACATAAATAGATAAATATCTGTGTCTCTAACTTAAAATGAAACATTTAATATATTAGCTTCATCTTTTACTTTAAAAAAACTTTTTTAATGTTTATTTATTTTTTGAGAGAGAGAGAGAGATAGAGACAGAGTGCAGGCTGGGCAGGGGCAGAGAGAGAGGGAAATACAGACTCTGAAGCAGGCTCCAGGCTCTAAGCTGTCAGCACAGAGCTTGATGCGGGGCTCCAGCTCATGAATTGTGAGGTCATGACCTGAGCTGAAGTTGGATGCTTAACCGGCTGAGCCACCCAGGTGCCCCTTCACCTTTTACTTTCAAAATATGTTTATTTATTTATTTTGAGAGAGAGAGAGAGCCAGCGTGAGCAGGGGAAGAGCAGAGAAAGAAGGAGAGAGAGAATCCCAAGCAGGCTCCTTGCAATCAGTGCACAAGCTGACATGTGGCTTGATCTTCATCTTCCACTTTTAAAAGTATTAACTGGAAGCATTGAATCATTAAGTTCCAGGCTATGTTCCACCCCTGTCTAACTGAAGATGTTAAGGAGCTTAATTACTAAAATCCAATAGTTTATTTAGAGGTAGAGAAATATTATGTATATTGATTATCTTCACACCCTCCAAAAAGAATTAAGCTAGTTAATTATGGTTCTTTAATTGCATTTTATCAATATGATATATATATGATATATGATATATATACATATATATGATATATATATCATACATGTATACATATATGCATATATATGATAACTAGATGGAAAAAAAGGAACTCTCAGAAATGTGTAAAATAAGTTTGAAATAAAAAGGGAAAACAGACTGCATTAATATTTGGTTTCAGTTGAGATCAAATGAAAATCATATGTATTAAGATAAACACTAACATATAAGCATAAAGAGAATTGCATAAAAATAGAAGTCTTAAGATTTAGATAAAATTCAAAATTTGATGTCTTTATAGAGCAGTATTTCAGTATGGCCAAATGTCTACTATATTTTAGTTCTTTGCCAGTGCTCTTTTTTATCCCTAAATTAATTTTTCTATCTATCTATCTATCTATCTATCTATCATCTATCTATCTGTCATCTATATATCTATTTAAATGTTTATTTATTTTTGAGAGAGAGCAAGTGGGGCAGGTGCAGAGACAGGGACAGAGGATCCCAAAGTGGACTCTACATTTACAGCACTGAACCTGATATGGGGCTCAAACTCAAGAATTGCGAGATCATGACCTGAGCGGAAGTTGGACATTCAACCAACTGAGCCACTCAGTTGCCACATCCCTAAATTTAAAAAGATGTATAATATAAGTACATGACTTAAAAACAACAATAAAAACAATTCAGCGTATTTCAACTTTGCCTATGATAGGAAAATTTGTGAACCCAGTGATACATCATTGAGAAAGCTGTGCTAGCAATCTAAAGCTATTATTTCCACTGTGACACAATACATATATATATGTGTGTGTGTGTGTGTGTGTGTGTGTGTGTGTGTGTGTTTTCTCCATTTAAAGAAGAACAAATAAACATGTTGCAGGAGAACAAATGTACAGATGGAGGTGGACAGCATCATCTTAACTCTTAAATTAATTCTTTACAACTTAGTTCCCAGATGTTTGTTTCTCATGCCCCCTGCTATCTTGCAAAGAATTTGCTATTGTCTGTCAATGAGTCATACACTGTCTTCTCAAATTTGGAGAAAATGCATAGCTACAGTTGGATATAGTGTGAGTCACTGACAGACAATGGAAAGCTCCAAAATGATGCACTCAGAGCTCCTTTGCATTTTGAAGAAAAGTGATCAATCTCCTTTTTTTCCCCTGACGATGACTTCCAAATACTCAAGTTTTACTTCCTTGTCAAAGAATGCAGCCATCAAGAACAGGTATCCCATTCAAAATGATAAATATGTTTTAAACACAAGCCATCCTTTTTCTTTCCGTCCTGTTCATCTCTCACTGCTCACCATTTTTTTGCTGCATATACTTAACATCTTTTTCTTTCTTCAAGGTGCAGTATATTACCATTGATAAAGCATAAAGATGGGCAGCTTTTCATTGTTTCTATGTCTTCATGGCAGAGGGAATGAGTCCTTCTCACTCTACTAGATTTCCAAACAGCCTCTTCACAAGGCAGCATCATGAGAACTGCACTTTAACCTTGTGCCCACCAAAGCAAAGCTACAAGAGGGCATTTTATCTGCATCTTTAAAATGCATTAAAATTCCATTTTCCAATAATGAAACATTTAAAAGCAGATACTGTCTGCATAGCTCATGCCATATAAACATGTATGAGGGGAACAACTTAATAATGACATGTTAGGATATTGTAGAGTTTATCACAGAGCAAAAATGTACAAACATAAAAATCCATTTAGCCTAAAGCAATTGCTGTTCTTTAAATTTCAGATATTTGGATTTTCAAAAACATATAAAGTTACTGACGTTGTAGCCTGGTTAAAAAATGAGGGAGTGAGTGAGATACTGCAAGGAAATCTAAGAGCCACCTTTCAGCTTTTTGAAGGGCAGACATTTGATAAAGGGTGCAGATACACAGCGTGGCATTTAGAGGAAAAAGCTAAAACTAGGGAATGTCACTCATAGGAAGACAGATTTCTGTACAATATAAACAAATATTTTGTCCTATGAAGAAGCATGACTATGGGAGTAATAGTCCTGACATTGACTAAAGAGTTTGTTGCCCATCTGTCCTGAATACTTTGTAGGATTTGCCAGAATGTAAACATCTTGAAGGTAGAGATTGCTTTGTTTTGTTTGTTTTGTTTTGCTTTGTTTTGTTTACTGCTGTCTTACTCCCTTTGCCTCGAACAGTATCTGCCTCATGGAAGACACTTAATTTGTTGCATAATAAAACAAAAGAATTAATGACTCTGAAGATTTTGATAGAACATCTTTTAGATTTCCCTGAGATACTCCCTTAACACTCAAAGTCTTTGCTTAGAAGCATAGACTTCAATAGAAAACTAAAATAATTTTGATCATTTAAATCCAAAAGATGTTTTTAAGGCAGTCAATAAAAATGCATGCAAGACTTTAAGTGATGTTCAAAGTTGCTTTCATTCTCTTCTGATTTACTTTTAGTCAATATCACCAATAGCTAAACAGAAATTGTAAATGAAATTCAGGATAGAGGCACTGATCATTGACGATGGTGACTAATGAAGCATCTCCTGTTTGGTATCCTGTATTCAAATCACCCTGTACGTGGACAATTTTAATTTTTACAATAACACTTTTCTATCAGATTAGCACCATGGAGATGGTATTAGCTCTCTATTGTTGTGTGAAAAATAATTGCAAAATTTAGCAACTGAAAACAGCAAATGCATATTAGCTCACAGTTTCTGAGGGCCAGGAACCCAGTAGTGGCTTACCTGGGTGGTTCTGGCGCACGAGGTTGTGGTCAGACTCTTAACTGGAACCACAATCAGTACAAGGCTCAAAATACTCATGCGGCTGTTGGCAGGCCTCGGTTTCTCAGTTCTATGCTGCCAGAGGGTCAGAGGTGGCAGACCGTCACCACCTGGGCTTTTTAAAACATGGTGGAGGGCTGGAAGAGTATTCGAAAAAGAAGCTGCAGTCTTTTAACCTAATCCCAGAAGTGGAATACTTACAACATTGTAAGTATTATAACATCTGTAACTGGTCACACTAGCCATTGTACAGTGCGATAGAGAGTGGACCTACAGAAGAGTGTGAACCCAGGAGAAAGGAATCACTGGGGACCTCCTTGGAGGCTGCCTCCTATAGAAATCATTCAATCCATAGTTTGTTAGTTACTTATAAACACTATGGTTTATCGCACAATTAAAGATGGAGATTTGGAAAGCATGATGGCGGGCAGGGGAGGCCAAAATGAATTTCCTAGCTTGGTTGTCCAAATGGATCAAATCCTACAGCTTACATTTAGGTGATTTTTTTTTTTTGTATTTTGCTTTAAAAAGTGGTATTTTTCTAAAAATATAGAGGCATAACATAGATGGCCATTTTCATTGTGTATTATGATACTATATCCCTTAAAGAAAATAAAAATTGAAATAATGATTATTAACAGCCCAGAATGTCAAAACAATAGAGCACATAGCAAAAAATAGACCTGCCTTCATTCCTCATGTAAGGATCCAAGTAGTTGAAATAACTAAAGGTCTGGTTCTAGAACTTTTTCTTCTTTAATGAATACATGTAGCATTAAAGTATCACCCTCATGATTATTAATATCATCAAGCGAACAAAAGAGTGTTCTTTTAGCTGTGGGTCAGAAGCAAGATTCTCTTCAGTTTCTATTCACACGTAACAATTCACTGGCAATTTTTCTAGAAATACATATTCTCCTCAAGTGTAATATCCTTGGGAATAATAGCCACAGAACAAAATGCTGGGTTTGTAAAACATTTTGAGCTCTGTGGGGAACAAAAGTGGCGAGGAAAGTATAAATTATTATTAGCATCAGATTCACAATTTACTCTCCCCAAATCCTTAGGTCTGCCCTAAGGGAAGAAAGTTCCAATAAAGAACAGGCAGGGCCCCCAGCTGGTAAGTCGAGCTGCATCCCTGGGAGGAAACCTCCTCTGGGCTCCAAGGAGCACAGGGATCCTCTGTCAGGATTCCTAGTTTTCAACAGCAAAAATTATCTCTGACAAATTTAAGAGAAAAAGGAATGTGTCAAGAGGATACTGGGCAGCTCAGAGAATCCTTTGGAGAAGTGGGCTTGGAAGATAGGCAGCCAATGATCATTCCAAACTAAATAAACAGGAGAGAGATTAAAAACATGGCTTCCCCAATTAGAAAAAAAAAAATCAGCCTTTGGCATGTGTGTCATAACTATAGACCAGAGACTAATGCACGTAAGCAGGAAACATTATCTACACATTCACTATTCAATATGCACTTCACAATATATATTGAGGCATGGGCCGGATACTGACTTAGGTATTGAGTCATTAAAAGAGTAATAGTTCAAAGCTGTTTCCCATATGGGGTTTATATCGTAATGAATTTTCTCAGATACAGTCCTGTTTACACCTCTTTTATCAGTGTTACTGAAATTTTATCAATGGCTCCATTTATTATTAATGGAATTTTATCAGTAACTATTTCAGCTACATTCACCTCATTAGGTTTTTGTGCTTCTCTCCTATTCCCGCTGCTGCATGGTTGCTGGAATGTGGAAGCCATATTTCTATCTGGGCTTCTTTAATTTGATCCCGTAACACCAGACACGGAGAAAGAATAATACGATCAGATGTAAGCACTGAAAAATTTTCCTTCACAACAAAATGATACACAAAACCTTAATTTTAGGATTTTCTAAAAGTTGTTTTATGATGTAAAAACTAGTTAAATATTATTTTTAGTCACTACATGGAAGACAGTTTCTGTAATCACAAATATCAGTATTCCGGGGACTGTTACATACATCCAATCAGTAGTTTAATAAATTCCACTTTTTTATGAACTAATAAAATGTTATACATGAGGGATAGTCCCATCTGGATATTATTAGTAGATCCTTTGGAAATGATATAATCAGTCTAACACATGTTAAAGCAGGAGGCATGATTCTTTTATCTTTTATTTAGATTTACTTCAACTTGAAGTGTGTTGGAATCAGATGATAAAACTCTCTTGGAAAAATGGGCACTGGGGAATTAAGGGACAGAATGTTTGTAAGGGCCCTTGGGCTGGGAGAGAAAACTCATTAAATCTGACTCATGGTTTTCTCATGGTAAACTCACACAGGATGTTATTTCTCACAATGTATCATCTATTTTTGAAGGATAATTGTTAGCAAATTGCCAAATTATGAGACATATGGATGACTTAGCAAGTGGAAGGAGAAATAAGTTACTTCGGCACTAAAAAAGCAAGATGTCACAATATTAAAAAGTATATCCATCTAACCTAGAAGAATTTGAAAGCCATCTTGGAAGGCAAGACTTTTCTTAACCTAGGAGCTACATCATGGAAGAAGGGAACTTAGAAACACTCCAAAATTTAGTGGTACACAATCAGAAAAACTTGCCATGTAATCCCACTGTCTGTCCTTATCCCTGTATTTCTTGGAAAACTGTTGATCTTAGAAAAGTTCAGACCCTTCTCTTATGCATCAGATGTCTTTCCCTTGCTTCTACTCAAGGACATATCTCCGCCGTCTCCTCTCACCTGAATTATTGTCAAAGCCCACAAGTTGTCTCCCCACTTACGCCCTTGGCACTGTTACCCACAGTTTGTTTTCCATGAATCTGACAGTTATCTCTTAAAAATGAAAGTAGGATCGTACCATTTTAGCTCAGCTAGAGTAGATTAAGCCATTATAGTAGACAACAAGCCCACATTTTAGTGGTTCTTGACACAGGCTATGTATTAAAATCACCTTGAAAGATTAAAAGGCCAGTTATCTGGGCCTCGTAGTCAGAGATCCCAAATTAACAAGTCTTAGTGAATATTAAAAAAAAATATCTTCTTAAGTAAGTCTAAAGGGCCACCTGGATTGAGAACAACCATAACGCGTCATCTGATCCCACTATATCTTTGGACTAATGTGTTCTCCTGGTTCATTCTGCTTCAGTCCCATTAGGTTTCTTTGCTATTTGTAAAACGTATCAAACATTTGCTCACCTTTGAGTCTTTTCATTTGCTTAATTTTTTCCCTTAACTTTATTACGTTAGGACATAGTATATATTTGACTTGCTTGTTTTCTGGCATAATCCAGTAGAATACAAGCTCAGGAGGGATGAGATTGTTTTCCTGTTTTTGTCGCTGATATGTTCCCACCTCTAGGGCAATTTCTTCTCTTTAATTGGCTGTCAATAAATATTTGTTGAATAAGTGGTCTACTTTATAATCTTTAGTCCGGGACAAATACATGAAATACATAAAGACTTTTTCTTTAAAAGATGAGCTTAGGAGAGTGGAGATGGAAACATTTTTTTTTTTTTTAATGTACTGATCTGAGTCATCAGTTGAATATCCATGTGAAGATGTTCACCAAGAAGATAAAAATATGACTTTGTAGTTCATGAGTGAAGCCAGGGGTTTAGGCACAATTTTGTAAGCTCTCCAATTAGAGTTGACAGCTAGAGCTACAGGAGTGGATTAGAGTTGCAGTGGAGAGTGTTTAGGGGGGAAAGAGTGATTGATTTAGAAAAAGAACACCAGCCTTCACAAGAAGTTAAAGGGAAACATGAAACTGTAAAGCCAGACAAGAGGTCCAGTGGAAGCCCACTGAGAAGAGCTTTCTGCGTGAAATGCCAGGGCTTACTCTAGGTCCCTGACCAGAGCTCTCTACTCAGCCTGTCTCATTGATCCCTCTGCTTTCTCATGATCACTGAATGTAGACGCTAGGAAGGATCTCAAGTGTGATCCTCGTCCTCATCATGATGCCGTATGAGGTAAATGAAGCCAACAGAGGCTTTGATGTCTCTGCGTCAACAAGGGGCTAACAAATAGTCTCCTTTGTATTACTCAGGTGAGATCTGTGACTGCACCATGTGAATTTATGCTGTACTTTGAGTTCCTGTGAGGTAATAATACTACTTTGTATTCAAAATGGAGTTTAACTGATAATGATAAGCATCTGCAAAGACTTCACAGCACCCTCAGCAGCAGGGAAATATGGAGTGGAAGGTGCTAAAACTGTAATTAGAACAAGGCATCTGTCTCCCAGCTCCTACAGAGCAGCTACTAATCAATGTGATCACTCGCTTTGAGTAAGGAAGTGCTCACCCATGGTTCTGCTGGACCCCTTCCCAGCCACTAGCAGACTGGATGCTGGTGGAAGGCACCCTTAGCTTGGAGAGACAGAAGAAAGTATTGCTGCTTAAGAAATGTAGCAGTTTACTTTTAAGAAGGTGTTTGGTAGGGGCATGAGCTGATTTACATTTCCTGTAAACTGCATATTTGCAGAACAATCTGGAGACCAATTATTACTAAAAGTATGGTTCATTCTGAAGCATTTGCAGACTGATTACCCAGAACTTTTGATTTCTCCTCCCATATGTTTACTTGCCCTTAGGAATTTTGCTCTTTTGGCAGGTTTATCAAGGAAGGTAAAGAAGACTTCATGCAATCATATAAACTTTCTATCTATTACCAATTCTGATTTAAGCACCATTTATCAATGTATCATCTATAAAATTCTTCTCTGAGAATCATCTTGGGGGAAAAAAAGGTGTTTAAACCCAATACATTGGAGAAATGTTGCATATCATATCCCCCTTCTTAGAAATTCACAATGCACACTAGGGTATTAAAGGCTTCTAGCTGTCCTATAACAAAGAAACTGTTTTAAACTCTGTTGAACCCAGCATTTCCCAAACTTATTTCTCTAGAGAGTTTTTTTTCTTCTTCTTTTCTTTTTTTTTTTAGGACATAAAATAGAATTAATGTTCCAAAGAAAAGACTTTAGTAAAACTAGATTAAATATTTCTTATCATTGACATTTAAATTATGCCTAAAATGAGGCAGAGAGATTTCCTGAGAATTTCTTCATCTTCATTCTCTATTACCACTGATAACTGCGCATTATGTAATCATTCAGGATAAGTGAGCCAGGATCCCAGCTCATTCTTCTTCTCAAAAGAATAAAAATATAAGTCAGTTCTTTTATCGTAATGATCAGCCAACTTAAAACTTGACTCCTATTCTCGTCCAGTTTAGCTCCAGCAGACATATTTCTAGCTTATGGTCTGTGTCCCCAACAGATGCCAATGCCCTGTGCCTCTGAGAACTCCACTTGCAGGCTGAGACAGTCTTCTTCTTGTTCGAATCTTCACAGTGGAGGATGGTCAGGAGCCAACTGTGTTTAGAATAATCTCCTAAGAAGCTGAAAAGAAAGCTTTACTCACCAGTGCATTAGGCTGTAATGATTTAAGAGGCAGAAATAAACTATGTAGCATATTATCCATTTCTAGAATAAACGTGTGAATAACTGTAAAGTATAAAAAAATAAACACGCTGACAACGTAGGTAGTGGAAAAAATCCGATCATTGACTACTATAACATTAATTGTCAGACTGCACATAATAAAATGCTAGTGAAGAAAATAGACATTTCTGAAGTATAAAAATCATATGGCCCAAGAAATAATCAGTTGATATGAAAGCTAAGAAAACTTGGGGAAGCCAGCAGAAATATACAGGCATTCGATGAAGAGGGCCAGAGGAAAAAAAAAAAAACACAGGAAACTCACCAAATGATTAAGAAGTTTATGTTTTATACCTGAAAATTAAGTTATAAAGATATAAAATCCTTTTTGCCTTAGTAAAGATTATGGCTAGATTAAGGAGGGCTAGGACCCTACTTTTGTTTTGCCAGCTGAAGAGATATTTGGGCTGCAGAAGTAAAGTTCAGCCTTATTACCCACTTTTTAGATGATCTGGAGACATAAAATGTCCTGGAGATGAATTAGAGGGTATGTGTGTGTGAGTGTGAGGAGGTGAGGAGGAAGGAAAGAAGAGAAATCTAGAAGGTTTGCGATGAGTAAAAGACCAAAGCATGTATCTGTAAGTATGATTGGATGTAACTCTGCCTTCTCAACGTCCTGAAGGGCTTTCGGAAAACAAACATTCCCAATGCTTGGTTTCTGCAGTTGGACACATGTTTTCATTTAATGGAATGATACACAGTGGAAGAAAGAAGATTGAGCCATTTGTTTTTTGCCTAAATATGAAACAATAGTAAGTGAATTAAGGAAGTTTTGCTATTTAGCAGACATAAGGAGCAGTGAAAAAGAATTAATGTTTTGGTGCAAGAGATACTGTTATAAAGAAAATTTCTCTGCATTCTACCTTCAAAAATACAGATTACTATTGTTTGGATGCCAAACATATGTATTTTCATTCACTTTAATTCGAATTTATTGAAGAAAGTTTACACCAAGACTGTTCCATCTAAAGTTCTCATACTACTGGTAGGTGCTTATGGGCAGACTCAAGGTGTTAGATATTCAATCACATTGTCCATAGAATCTAACATCTTTCAAAACAAACTTGTTTGGGCATGGCTGACTAATTTTGTTGATCATTCTTCTACATTCATAGTCAATCTCTTACAGAATGGTAACTGTTTTGGTCAACGTTCTCCAGAGAAATGGAACCATTAGGGTGTGTGTTTGTGTGTGTGTGTGTGTGTGTGTGTGTGTGTGCATGTACAGATAGAGAGACAAAGAGACAGACAGAGATTTATTTTAAGGAATTGGCTTAAGCAGTTATAAAGGCTGGAATGTCAAAAGTCTGTAAGGTAAGCCAGCTGAAAGAACCAATGGTACAGTTCAAGTGCAAAGGTGTCTGTTATAATGACAAGGGTTAAATGAGTTTAAAAAAAGGCAAAAAGATGGTGGTGATGTAATTGACAGAAACAATTGTAGAAAAGGAAAGCTGTCTATAATCAAGGCAAGATGAAACAGTAAGCTTTGGCATTGAAACCTAAGAACATCTCAGTGAGAGGGTTTTTTCCATATTTGGTATTATATATATTTAAAGAACAATGCTAAAATTATTACACATACACACACGGTGGTCTTACAAATAATGACAAATGCAACTAAAAAAAAGCTATTTATAAATAAGAACCACACACGTGCTTTTTAGGCTGCTGATTCACTTGTTTTACTTGAACAACACATCATATGTTCCTTTATTTTCCAATCATACTCCTGAGAAGAAATTTTACCATGTTACCCTGGGCTCATAAAAATCTAAGATAAATTCTAGATCTAAGTAAATAGGATTGAAGTGTCACCTTGCCAGTTGAAAGTGGGATTGTGTGAATTTTTCCACCATTTCAATAAATGCTGTCAAAAACATTCCACTTTGATATTCTTAAACCTAAAAAATTTAAGTTCGGTTACTGTTTTTGCAAAGACCGTATGTGTTGCCTCTAGAAACATTCTCTGTTCTTCTTTCTTCAATTCAACCCTGGTCTCCAAAGGATGTCTATATTATTCTCAAAAGTTGTTCCTCCTGCTTTAGACTCTCCAACAGTTAGGGTGTCCACAGCCGGGCCCAGTAGCTACTTGTTCTAAATCCGTTCAAAATCCTTCCACCCTAACTGCTGGCACGGCCAAGTCCGGTGCCAATCAGATAGCCCATTGTTCTTGGTAGCTCATACAGCTGCTCATCAAATGCACAGCTGTGGCACTGACCTTTAATAATATTATTCACAGAATCAGCCTCATTTTATGAAACAGGCACATCCTCGTTTAAAATTCCCGAGGATCTCCTATTGGCTTTGTAACTGAGTCTGTATTTTGTTAAACAGTCCAGGAAGTTTTTTGTATCAACAATCAAATATTAGTGAAACTTGTCTAGGACTTTGTACCATGCCAGCTAATATAACCAGGATCAGTAATGGTCTTTCTGCACTATGAAATTCTGGCAAAGTAAAACAGAAGGGGCTTAAACGATTTGAGGAAATGTTCATATGTTGTGGTCTCAGCCTTCCTGGGGAAATAGACAATTAATATTAGGAGGTTTGTTTAAGATATGGCTTGAAACAAAATAAAATAAGTCTGTTTTTTTGAAACAAGGGAATGTTAGGCAAGTGAACATCTATCATTGTTTAGGTCATGTTTTTAGATATTTTGAGGCCTATTTTATAACTTCATAAGAATTGTGTGCAGTGTTTTGTTTTTTTTTTCTAGTAACATGACTATTCAAAAACTACAGATTCCCAAAGAGATGGGGTCTGGCACCTCCTTTTTTTTTAAATTTTACTTTTAAATTGTCATACTTTAAAATGGTCTTTTTTTTCTGATGTAGAATTGTATGAGTTTTAATACATGCATAGATTTGTATAACCACCACAATCGGAGACAAAACTCTTACATTACCGTCAAAAGCTCCTTCATGCTACTTAGGTATAGCGACATTTCCCTCCATGTGTCTACCCTTAAGCTTCTTTCTATACTTCTGTGTTCTTTGAGAATGTCATACAAATAAACTTATAAATGAGTAAAACAGATATGACCTTTTGGGATTGGTCTCTTTCACCTGGCATAATGCCTTTGAGATGTATCAATACCTTATCCCTTTCTATAAATGAAGAGCATTCCACATATGACTTTACCACATTTTTTTCCCCCATTCAACCCATTTGGGTTGTTTCCAGCTTGGGATGATTATAAATAGCGTGGCTATTAAAATTTTATGTGCCCATTTTTGTGTGAACATGTTTTCATTTCTCTAGTCTAAACACCCAAGAACAGTGATCTTGTAAGGGTGTCTTTAACTGTATAAAACACTGCCAGACTAGCTCTAAGGGAGTGGTATCATTGCTGGTTGGCCAACAATGTATAAGCATTCTAGTATCCTCTGTATCCTCATCGGTACTTGATATTATCAAGCAATACTTTGGTATTATCCAGATGAACCAACCTAATATGTGTATAATTTTATCATCTAGGGGTTTTAATTAGCACATCTATTTACTATTAGCATTAATAGTTAATGATGTTGAACAACTTTACATGTGCTCACTAGCCATCCCTGTAATCTTAGATAAGGTATCTGTTCAAGACTTTTGCTCATTTAAAAATTATATTGTATGCTTTCTTATTTTGAGAGTGCTTTATATAGTTTTAGGAGATGTCCTTAAATGATTTATAGTTTGCAAATATTTTCAGTCTGTAGCTTGTATTTTCATTTTCTCAATAATGTGTTTCACAGAGCAGACATTTTTTGTTTTTAATAAGTCATTTTATTATTTTTTTCTTTTCTTTTTCATTTTGCGGGTTGAACTTTTGGTTATAGATCTAAGATTCATGTGTCTAATCCCAGGTCATGAAGATATTTTCATTTTTTTAGCCAAAAGTTTTGTGGTTTTAAATTTTCTATTCACACCTATGATCCACTTAGAGTAATTTTTGTGTGTAAGGTATGAGATATTTCGGTTGAAGTTCTTTCTTTCTTTCTTTCTTTCTTTCTTTCTTTCTTTCTTTCTCTCTTTCTTTCTTGATTCACTGTGATTTTCTACATGGAGCATTTTATTTCCTTTTACTTCAGACTCCAATTACACATATTTATATGTTCTGATACTGTCACACAGGTCACCAAGACCTTGTTTGGCTTTGCTTTCTTTTACCTCTTCCCTACATTTTGGATAACTTCTGTTGATTTAATTTTAAGTTCAGTGATGCTTACTTTGGTTATCTTCATTCTTTGGTTAAGCCCATCCAATAATGTTTTTTTTTCAGATATGATATATATCTTTACATTTTACATTGTACATATTGTACAGCATTTACTGTGTTTATTTATATTATGTTGCCTTATTATTATTGAGATTTAGCATTTGGTCATTCATTAGGACCATATTTTTTTTTTACTGTCTTTGAATATTTTTTCAAGACTGTATAGATAATTCCAATATTTAGGTAATTTCAGTGTTGATTTCTAATTGTTGTTTTCTTTTTAACTACAGGTCATATTTTTTTCTAGTCATTTTAGATTGTATTGTAGACATTGAGATGAATATTGGTAGGAACTATGGATTTTGCGATCTTCTGAAAATTATTAATTTTTGTCCTAGAAGGCAGTTAGCCTGTCTGGAAACACGTTCCAAATGATGTCTCTTCAGGAGAGGGGAGGCTGAAATTTGTGTTATATTCTTTCCAATAGTTGCTTCCCATTGAAACTCTGGGCATGAAGTTCAGGGGTCAGTGCAGCATCAGGTCAGGATTTATGTATAGATTTTGGAGGTTCATACAATATATCTCTTGGTTTTCTAGAATCTTCTTCTTCTTCTTCTTCTTCTTCTTCTTCTTCTTCTTCTTCTTCTTTTTGCGCACTCTGGTAACCACAAAATTTATCCACTGACTTCTCAGGCTAGTAAGGCCACCGCTTTCTGCTTGAACTTCAGCCACCTAGCATAGTATCTATGGGAGAGTGCCATCTGGTGAAAAGCTGCATAACACAAATCCCATCCAATGCATTTCCCGTAAGTATTGACTCCCTCCAGTTTCTGTCTGCTTTTGGCTACTCTCTAACTGCTTCAAATATGTTTTTAAAAATATTGTTCCAGAATTTAAAATTGTTAATTGTAGAATAATTAGTCTAGTACAAACCATGCCATTACCAGAAGCTGATGTTCAAAGGGTCATTTTTGAAATGATTAAAGTACAAAGACCAGAGTTGTTTGCTTGGGGAAACTTTAATGAAGCTACTTTGTGGAAGAAAAAAACAGCATAATTATAGTGTAGTGAGTCTGGGCATAATGATGCCAGATAAGTTCAGAGAATTAAGTCATCATTAACATTTTGATAAAGAAAGTCAAGCTAAGGAGTATTTTAAGTAAGGAACAATTTTATTTCACTTACATTTTAAAGGATCACTTTAGTTACTACACAGAAAGTGGAAGGTACATAGAAAGGATGAAAACAAAGTTACCAGTTAGTCCTTATGAGAGATGGTTGCAGTACAATCTATTTAGGACATAATTTGGAGGCTGTAGGTAACTAGCTGATGGCTTGGATGTGGGAATGTATATGGGCATGAATTAAAGGTGTTCCTAGGATTTGGTCTGAGTCACTAGATATCTCCTAGGAATTTTAATTGAAACCGAGAAGACTTTAGGGACAAAAGAAATGTGAAGAAATTTTAAGATTTCTACTTTAGACATCTTAAGTTTGAGATACCTATTTGATACTCAAGGAATGATATCCCACAGATAGTTTTATATCAGTCTGTAGGTGAGTGAGCAAATTAAGGTTGAGATATAAAGTTGGTAGTTATTACACAGAAAGACTATTTAAAAATCATGAAACTGAAGTAGAGAGAGAGTAGAGATAAAGAGAGAAGGGAGAGAGAAAGAAAGAGAGAGAGAGAAAAAGAGAGAACATGGGTTTGAGTCAAGCCCTGGAATGTTCCAACACTTAGAAGTAAAGCAAAAGAGTTCTAGAAGGAGTGGCCAGTTAGATGGATGGCCAATCAAAAGAGTGTGATATCATAAAATATGGAAAAAAAATTTCAAAAACCTACATGTTGGAAACTTGCAAATATTGCTCAGAGGAAGCTGAACATGATGAAATGGATATTATACTCAGTACCAGGGGAATCATTTGTGATTTTCACAAGTGTATTTTCATGTAACGAGGGGGCAAATCTTAGTTTTCATATTTAAGAATGAACAGGCATTGAGGAAGATGAGCTGGATAATATCAATGAACTTATTTTGAGAAGTTTCAGCGTGGAAGGTAACACTAAAAGGCGGAATTAGCTGGAGCCGCAATAGGAAGGTAAAGAGGGTTTTTTGTTGTTGTTTTACTTTTGTTTAGGTACTACAAGATCCTGTCTGATACAAATAAGTGTGATCTAATTGAGCATTAAGTGAATAATAAACACATAAAATTAACATAATAAAATTAAACAAAAAACAATCTAATTGTAGAGTGGAATAGTGGTTGCCAGGGGCTGGGTGGTGGAGAAAATGGGGAGATGTAGGTCAAGGATATAGACTTTTAGCTTTAGGTTAGTCATCTCTGTGCATCTAAGGTATAGTATAGTGATTATAGTTAATATTACTGTATTGTACACTTGAAATTTGCTAAGAGAGTAAGTTTAAAGTGTTCTTGCCAAACACAAAAAAATTGTTAACTATGTGAGGTTCTAGTGTGTTAGTTTGTCATAATCATTTCATAATGTATACAAATATCAACTCATTAGCTGTATACTTTAAATACATGCGATCTTTTCAATTATACCTCAATAAAGCTCAAAAAACCTCAAAAAACAAAAACAAAACATCAGGGGCAGGGCGCCGTGTGGCTCAGTCGGTTAAGCTTCCGGCTCTTGGTTTCGGCTCAGGTCATGATCTGATGGTTCATGAGTTCAAACCCCACATCTGGCTCTGTGCAGCTGTCAGTGCAGAGCCTGCTTAGGATTCTCTCTAACCCTCCCTGTCTGCCCCTCCCCTGCTTGCTCTCTCTGTCTTTCTCAAAATAAATAAATAAACTTAAGCAGACAAACAAAAAACATCAGTGGTGCCTTGGGTGGCTCAGATCATGACCTTACAGTCTGTAAGTTCAAGCCTCGGAAGCAACAGGCTTTGTCCTGACAGCTGAGAGCCTGGAACCTGCTTCGGATTCTGTGTCTCCCACCTTTTCTGGCCCTCCCCGACTCGCATTCTGTCTCTCTCTCAAAAATAAATAAACGTTAAAAAAACAATTTTTTTAGGGGCGCCTGGGTGGCTCCATCGGTTAAGCGTCCGACTTCAGCTCAGGTCATGATCTCGTGGTCTGTGGGTTCGAGCCCCGAGTCATGCTCTGTGCTGACAGCTCAGAGCCTGGAGCCTGCTTTGGATTCTGTGTCTCCTGTCTCTGCTCCACCCCTGCTGGCATTCTTTCTGTCTGTCTCTCTCTCAAAAATAAATAAACCTTAAAACAATTAAAGAAATTTTTTTAAAAAGCATCAATTTGGTACTACTTTTTGCTTACCATATTAGTAAAGTTAAAATAAAATAAAATGTCATGCTAACATCATGTATGGATAAATAATTAGAAATCTACAGCAAATAAAGCCACTTTGATCCCTTACTGATAGTAAATTAAAGAGATCGACGGATAGTATTCAATGTGTAGATGCGACCTTCTAACCTGCCCAGCCATGCCATCACACAATGATTGAGTCACTCTTATCAATGCCTAACACAGCACTATCTACATAGGAGATTATTAAAAACAAGCAACCAAAAAAATTTGTGAACTTAAAAAGTTAATATATATAAGAAACAACATTTTTCAAATAAAAATGAAATGATTTAACCCAACATAAAATTTGTAAAATAATAAAATGAACTAAAGACACAATGCTGTGTCCTTGCACAATGACTAAGGACTTCCGTGCTTTTTTGGTGCAAATGTAAACAGTAAATTGGTGGCAAAGTAGATGATGATTAGGGAAATAGAAAAGATAATACATGAAAGCTATGCATATCAAAAAATTTTATTCCAAAATAAAAGGGAGGTTTTTTTCCTAGCATACTATTCATAAGGAATTATGACTACTCTGATTTCATAACTAAATAATCTATTTTGTATGTATAACATGATTGCAAACTATTTTCTGTATAGGGTGAGGGGAAAAAAAGATTTGCTTTCCTATGTCCTGTATATTGGCATACTTCTATCTTGCTGTTTTGCTGGAAAGATTTATATTGGTCGTCCCAAAGATGGTATGGGCTATATGGAAGGATAAAAAGCACTCAATTAAAACTGTTACAAACAAATTTACTGACAGCATAAACTCTATTGATTGGGTCTTGTAAATTCATAAATCAGATTTCTTCCATACACTCAGTCAAATCACAAAGCCAAAAACACATGTGAATTCCTACCATATAATTTGTTTTGATCTTTCCTCTATATTTTTCTAAATGATTTCTGAAATGTGAGCTTTTCTGGGGGGGGGGGGTGGAATTCTGATAATGAACACTCAACACCTATACCAGTCATCTCCTCAAAACAATACTTGTATACATTTTGTTCACTTGAAAGTCATGGTTTTATATTAAATAAATTCAATGAATATGTTTTTAATAAGTAGTATCATGACTTATTTTGTTTGTTCTGAGTAGCATATTCTTTGGTTCCCAGATAATGTTTTATGTCCATATGGTGACTCATTTTGAATAATTCCTGGCAATTGAAGTGACAATAGCTATTTCCTCATAATTCCCAACAGAGATTAAAAAGTGAAAAATTCAATCTTATGAATCTTTTCAGAGATCGTGGCATCTAATGAAAAAAAAAAAACTGGGTGAATTTCTTTTTACATTTGGTTTCATTTCTTTGGCATTCTTTGAATAAGGCCATTACTAAAGTCTTATTTTCCTAAAAAATAAAAACAAACAAAACACTTAGGGCTCTTAAGCTTTTATGCAAATTGGCATAAAGTGTGGAGAAACAGGTCCTGAACCTGAAGTCAGAAGAATTGGATTTCAAGGACAGGAGCTGTCGTCACTTTCCAGGTATGTTCCCTCGATTCATCCTAATTCTTGATTTTCTCAACTGCGGACCAGTGTTGTAGCGTCATGCTCTTCTTACGTCACAGGGTGATGGTAAATATCAGACCGAATGAAATAATGCATAATAACGAACATTAACTGGGTGCCTCACAGGGGCCAGGTACTGCGGTGAACATTTTTTTCCCATGCCCAGTCACTTTTAAACCTCTCAACAGCCCTATGAAGTATGATTATGCTTATCTCATTTCACTAGTGAAGGAAGTCACCGTAGGAGAGTGTAAGGGACTTTTCCAGGTTAGGCGGAGATAGTGGAGCCCAGACGAGGTCACGGGTCTAACGCTGTAGAAGCCCGTGCTCTTGACATTTGCGCTGGCTGAAATGCTGGCTTGCACATTCAAGCTCCCATCCTCAAAAGATTTAAAATGTTCTGAAGAAAGGGTTTCAAGTTATTTGAGAGTGTTTTTTTTTTTATTTTTATTTTTATCAAGTAACATGTTATAATAGCATTAAAAAAACCCTGGGGAGTCAAGTGAATATGATTCCTCCCTAATCTTGAGCAAGGCACTCTCTTAGCCTCAGTCCCTGCCGGTAAAAAATAAGAGAGCGACTAGAAAGTAATCTCTTCTAAATTCAACTAACACCAGATTGAAGAGAAGAGGGAGAAATGACCATTGTTTTCAAGGATAATGTTTTTAAATTTGTTTGTTTATTTATTTATTTAGGAGAGAGACAGCATGTGTGCATGCAAGCAGAGGAGGGGCAGAGAGAGGGGGAGAGAATCCCAAGCAGGCTCCTCACTGTCAGGACAGATCCTGACTTGGGGCTCAATTCCATGAACTGTTGAGATCATGACCTGAGCTGAAATCAAGAGTCAGACACTTAACTGCCTGAGCCACTCAGGTAATTGTTTTTAAGGAAATGTGGTTTTAGTCAAATCTTGGTAGTATGGTGACCACTGTCCCAGTTTGCTCGGGATCCTGGGAGTTCTGAGACATGGGACATTCAATGCTGAAACCCATAAAGTCCCAGGCAAATCAAGATGAGTTGGTCACTATCCGTAGAAGCTTAGATTCAATCTTTTTTTTTTTTAAATAGGTCCAAGCTTCGTTTCTACTACACCTGGTATCTCTTAATTCCATAATACCTTCCAGATGATCTGAGAGCCTCTCTCTATTGCTGTAGGTTCACTGCACTGTGCCAACAGAGAAGTTTTATTGGAATTCTGACCTCCATATATTGTTCAAATCAGAAGTAAACTGGAATATACAAGCAAAAAATCTTAAGTTTGTATTCCTTATCATTGACATTCATTTTTTGTTTTGTATTGTTTTTTAATTGCAAGCAAGAGAAGCTAATCCAAGACAGCATAAACAACAAAAACAATTCCTTTAGTCCGTTAGCATAATGGCAGGGGCATCTCACCTAAGCAAATGCAATGGAAGGTGAGGTTGAGTCTGAAGAAGGAAATGAACCCAAGACAAGGGGACTTTCTTTTGTTTCTCATTTGCTCTTGTATTTTCGTCCACCTCCCTCTTCCCAGCTTTGTGAGTGTCAAGTTCATGTGGTGAAAAACAGGACAAGTACAGCTATGGCGTTAACGTATGGCAGGTTAGGTGACAGACCTTAAAAGAGAAATTGTCTCTTTGGGTCCCTATTTCAAATTCTTAGGAAGGAAATGGATGCCGTCCTTGGATCTTTGGCTCAATCATCACTCTGAAACCAGGATGCAGGATCATACTGTAGGAACAAGACCGCCAAGAATCACTCCTGTCACAAGTGGTATGCTTAGGCAGGGGCAGTTCCCAGAACAAGGAAAAGCTGGACAGACAATACTTAGTTCACAGTAATAAAATTAAAAAAGAAACAAAAAACTCAGTTTACAGTGGCAGAAAATCACACACACGTCTGTTGAAAACTAAAATACTAAAATGAAACTATAGGTTCATCTCTGGAGGTCATGGGGAACTTGTCTGGGTGTCACTTGCCTTCAACTTAAAGTCATTACTGTTTTAAACTGAAAATTTGGGCGCAGAATTATTGTTACACTGAGGCACAAAGGATCCAACACTATCATTCGTTGGGATTCTGAGAAAACAGGAACCTATTTCCTTCTCTATGAAGTTACGCCACCAATGTAATACTTCCATTTACAAATAAGAAGAGAAATCTTTGGATGGTTTAACCAAGTCAAAACAGTTGAGTGATATAATTCAGTATATTTTGATTCTGTATCTCAGAAGAAGTGGAAAATGCAGAAAAGCAAGCACTATTCTGCCACTTACCCATGGAAATTATAGGGTCAACTTGACTAGGGTCAACTTCTTCAAGAAGTCTTTTCTGGCAATTCCAGCTCATTTGTTCTTTCCTTTCTCTGGAACTGTTAATATTTAGAGTGAGTACCATTATGTCTTACCTCACTATATTTTAATTGATTCTACTAAGGTATCATTGTTACCTTAGTGAGAATATAAATTACTTGAGAGCAGGGCCAACATTTTTGGATGTTTTAATATTTCTCCTTTTCCTCTTGATCTTTATTTTTCTTTTCCTCCTAGTCTCTTTACTTTTGTTTTCTTTTTATGTTTTATTTATTTTTAAGAGAGAGAGAAAGAGAAAGAGAGAGGGAGAAAGAGACAAAGTACATGTTGCGGAGGGCAGAGAGAGAGAGAGAGAGAGACACAGAATCGGAAGCAGGCTCCAGGCTCTGAGCTGTCAGCACAGAGCCCGAGGCAGGGCTCCAACCATGAACCGTGAGATCATGACTGAGACGAAGTCGGACACTTAACCAACTGAGCCACCTAGGCACCCCTAGTCTCTTTTCTTACGATGGCTCCTTCACTATTTATGGAACAATAAATACATTTATAGAGCTATATACCTTTCATACCCTGGGCTGGAGCAAACACATATAGTAGGTAAGAACAAATATTTGTTGAGTGGTTACTATGTATCTGAAACTTTTTAAATGCTTTACACTGATCATCTCATTTAATTCTTCCAAAAACCTAAGGTATAGGTGTTATTATTCCCTTCATTTTGCAGATGAATATATCAAGAAATAGAGTTGAGTAATGTGTCCAGAACCCTAGGCAATAAGGAGCTTTTAAAACTTGGCATGCTCTTAACTCCATATAATATGCTATTTCTACACTTTAGGAATTTTAGACTCAAATAAATTATCCAAAAATTTAGAGTAAGCACACCAGTAATTTCATTCTCTGCTTCATTCCTGCATCCCATATTGCCTTAGTAGCTAATTGGAGCTGTACATATAGTGAGATTCTAGTAAATATATATTTTTAAGTAAACTCTCCACACACCATGGGGCTTGAGCTCACAACCCTGAGATCAAGAGTCGTGTTTTCTAGCAACTGAGTCAACGGGTTGCCCTTAATAAGTATTTTTGAGGTATTAATACTTTACAATAAAGAGTGTGTAGCAATTAAATTGTATTAACCTGGAATTTGCTTGCTGTGATCTGATCTTGTATTATAGAAGTTTGCTTTTTATAGTTAGAAATCTTGTACAGTTTAAATACTGATGACATACTGTGTTTCATTGCCAATATCTGACTAATTCCTTATACAGAAATGAAATGAAAATTACTCACTTCCTGTACAAAGCTTATGTATACAGGAATTAGTTTTAACCTAGCTGGGTCACAGAATGTGAAAAATGAGGCACATTCCCTTGCGAGGTCAGGGAGCATGCATTCCCCAGAGCAAAGAATTAATAAATAATTGAATGGTCAAGTTAATGCAAAAATATTTACACTATATATAATTTAACTCCAAACCATATTTTCCAGCACGCTCATAAGTACATATGTCATATTAGGCTTGGAAAATTAAGATGCAGAATTTACTAAGGGAATAAGATAACATTCAGAGTGGAGAATTTTATTTTAATAAGATTTTATTTCTTTGCATACAGCATCTTTTATTCTATACATACTATCTCAGCTCACTTTCAGTTATACCCAGATACTCTGTAAAGTCCTTCTGATATGTTACCTAAGTTAGTGTCATGTCAAACAGAAAGAAGGGGGGTGTGGCAAACTTTACTGCACTCATGTTAATTCTTTGTTATCTTCCTTTAATAAAAACAAACTAAACAACAACCTAAAGCTAATTATTCCAGTAATAATAAAGACATCTATTAAAAAAAAAGAGATAGGTTGTTCAAAGTGTAATGGTCTCCCAAAAGTTTCGCTTGAATAGGAAAATATATATTTTCCTTGAATGGTCAAGACTTGACATTTTTTGTTGCTCTATTTTAAATGATGATGAAGAATCAACCCTTTGGCATGGAACCACAGACCTTATGAGTCCCACCTAATGCTTCAGAAGAAACTGAAATCTTTGTCCTTGCGGGAGGCAGGAAAACATGGCAAAAAATGCTTAGTTCTTACAACAAAGACGGCCACCTGTGCCCCCACAGAATATGGGCGTGCTCATTGGAGAAAGTGGAGAAGGATGGAATATTCTAATGATTCTACTTGTTTCTCTTGGTAGAAAAGCAAACATCGACAGCAATACAGAGAACATATGCCACCGTGAAGGTCCAGAATTCTATAAAATCTTGTTGGCAGAAAAGAATCTTTGAAAGGAAGGGGAATAGAGAATCATCAAATGTCAGCTTTTCAAGGCAATTAGATCATTTTGCCCAAGGGGAAGTTGAGGCATAACTCGTAATGGGAGGTGCTCTGTGCCTTCCAACCTCCAGAGTCCTTATTATATCAGGTGGCTTGCATATCTCATGTGCTCCTATTAGCAAATGAAATGCCTCCTCTCCTATCCCTCACCCCTTAAATTCCTTTAACTGCAAGCAACTTATTTTGTAATTCCAGGAAGAGTGGCTATAGATATTCTTTGAACTTCCCAAGATATGCAAGCTAATTCTTTTTGAGCATAAGAGAATGTTTGTTATTCTGCTTATTCTATACACAAGATGCTTTCTTTCTTTATTTAAAAAGACTCTTTTTTTTGAAAATTTATTGATTTATTCCAGAATTTCCCTAGCCAGTTATGCAGTGGCACAGAGACAAAAATATTCTCTCTTGAAGCTTCATGTCTGTAGGGAAGATTATTAAGATATTGAATTCTCTAGACATAAAATCTTTGATTATTTATGGGATTATATTCAATAAAATATTCTAGCACTGAATTAAACTGGGTGCATGCACAGATGAGTATCCTGAGGTCTTTTAAGGTTTCCCTGTCTGACTCCACTCTAACTTTGCAACTTGTTATCCAACTTTATGACCCAAAACCCACCCAAGCAGTCTAAGCCCTAGAAATATTTTACATTATGGAATTTTATATGTATATATATGTTTTTTTTTTTTTTTTTTTTTTTTTTAAATTTTTTTTTCAACGTTTTTTATTTATTTTTGGGACAGAGAGAGACAGAGCATGAATGGGGGAGGGTCAGAGAGAGAGGGAGACACAGAATCGGAAACAGGCTCCAGGCTCCGAGCCATCAGCCCAGAGCCTGACGCGGGGCTCGAACTCACAGACCGCGAGATCGTGACCTGGCTGAAGTCGGATGCTCAACCGACTGCGCCACCCAGGCGCCCCTGTATATATATGTTTTGTGCTAACCACACTACTTGCAATATTCCATTCCATATTCATTGCAGCCCTCTAAGTTAGATAGTATTCTTTTCTGCATTTTCAGATACAGTGATCAGGGTGTGGGATTTACTACATTTATAATAAGTGGGAGAACCAATGTTGGCACCCATGTCTGTCTGAACCCAATATGCCTGCACCGAATCACTATGCTACACTGAAGTTCAAATTAGCTCTTTATTCCCAGGACACATGATGTCCTGTTATGTCCCCATGTCCTTAGGTATACTAGCCTCTAGAATTGGTCTCGGACCAATATTCAGTCTGACATTTTCTACTACTGAAATAATTTCACACCGTAAGACTGTCACCACTGTTAATTTTTATATGGATCTTAACTTCAAGGTTCTAATCAGAATTAATTATATCCATTTATTCTCAAGTAGTATTGTAATGCCTAAGAGAGTTTGAAGTCAGTACATCAATTCATAAACTGCTTGAGGGCAGAACTAGAATTTGCTTGTCTTTGAATCTCCATGACCTACGTCAGTATGTGGACATAGATATGGACTCATAGTAAATTGATTGGATCTAATTGAATAAAAGCCTGCGGCAGAATACATTTCATAGCCCCTTCCCTATTTGTCATCTGATGTTGCATCAGAAAAAGAACAGTTTTGTGCCCAAATAAGGTATCCATTCCCCTTCGGTGAAAAACTATTCTCTTGTTTTCCTTGTAAGTTTTTATTCCCCATGCTAAATCTTAACTAGGCTTATTTCCATACGGAAATTTTCACATAAGAATGAACCAAAGATGAGCAATTAGATATTCAAAACAACGTGTAACCATGTATGTGTGCTGTGCGAATGTGAATGTGTATAATCAAGGAGTTACCTCTCAGGAACTGGGATATCTTTAGACATGCTGATTATCACCCACGCACCCCAGGAAAGATCTTTTTGTCCTTCTGCCAGTTTCTGATTTTGTGATGGGTGTGAAATGACAAGATGCCATTATAATTTTGTTTGCCGTCAACGGCCTTATGGGATTTGATGAATGTGTCAAACAGGAGAGTATGTAGCCGCGCTTTAAGAAATAGAACATTCGTTTCATGAGGTAAATGTTGACACTCTTCAATTTTGTTAGGGAAACTCCTGGAACACCTCAGAAGGTGAAATTCTTGTAGGGAGTCTGTTGGGCATTTAATTTTCTAATCCTTCACCCCATGGAAAGCTAATTTAGAGTGTGCCCGGATTTCCAAATATCTTACCCAGAACAATAGCAGTAATAATTAGAAGAGTGGCGTGGCAGTGATTCAAAAGTGCCTCCTTTGGGGTTGTATTTGAAATTGGATATGGACTGTATATGCGAGGAAGCCACATTTAGTCAAACAGGGCCAGATCAAACCAAGCTTATTTTTGGTAACAACTGACCCTGTTGTTACAGAAAGAAGTATGTATTTATGCTCTCAAATACTGAGATATTTGTCAAATGCTGCCGGGCTTATGTAACACGGGTGTCTTCATAAACTAGCAAATACAGTAATGTGCTCAGCCACTTTGGAGGTGGTTAAGGGTGACACCAAGGGGCTTCTTGTCAAGATGGAATATTATTTGAAAATGTTGTCATACCTTCTGTGTGTCAGTCCTGTCAGGAAGCAGAATCCGGTTCAGATAGATTCAAAACAGAGACTAAAATTAAGGAATTGCTTGTAGACACTGAGGCAGGGGAAGTTATTGCCACCCCAACCCTAAAGGAAGGAGAGGAAGAAATGAAATCATGAAAACGGAAGCCTGTGAAGAGGGGCTTCTGGACAGGAGCCGACGGAGGCTTAGTCATGGAGGGATACAGCCCCTGACAGCAATGCAGTTCGGGGCAGAGTGGGAACAAGGAAGATAAAAATTCTTTCTGTTTTGCTCTCTGATCTCCTTGTGCCTGCCTTGGAAAAAATCCAAGGATCTTAGGTAACAGACTGTGTACGATTCAGCCCTTTTGAAGTATAGGGACAGAGAAGGGCAGATAATCAAGCTAAGAAGAGAGGAATGCTAACAAAATAGAACCAGCACATTCTCTGGTCAGTCCTAAGCATGAGAAAAATAAATAAATAAATAAATAAATAAATAAATAAAGAGAGCAGAAAACTTATATTTGGAAAAAGATCAAAATGAACTTATTTATGGAGCACAAATTGGACAGCTATATTAAAAAAAAAAGTGAGCAGGAATAAACCTGTAGACCAGTGACTAGTGGTTTAATACTGGTGGTGAGCATGGTCATAAAAATGTTCAGTGCCTTCATTAGAGAAGGGGGCTAGAGCTAATACACTTCAATTAGTGTTGTGAATGTCATCTTGTCTCAAAGGGGCAGCTCAAAAGAATTTTATGTCCACTGAGACACAGCCTTGGGGATCAGCCAATGGTTCAAGTTCAAAATGAGCCGTTCTTACAAAACTTACGGAAAAAAAATAATGTTGAGAAAGACAACGAGCAAAAAATCAATAACAAAAATGACTTCATTCCATATTCCATTGGCTTTGTGTTAAAATTTGTGACATTTTAATTGAATGCAACCATAGTTAGGATTCTCAATGATATGAGAAATAGTAATATAAGTTGTAAAACACATGAATTTATGAGCCAAAAATTGAGAAATAAAACAAAAATATATCAATAATGTAATGAACATAAATATATATTTGGATAGTTAAGCTCCATAGGCTTATAAACCCTATACACTAGTTGATACAAGAGAGTTAATACACTTGAAGGTGATACTGTGGCATTCCCCTCCAAGGCATAAAGATACATGTGTGTATGAATGTGTATATATTCACATAGAAATTAAGAGTTATTGAGGCTATGATTGAGAGTCCCAGCATACAACGAATGAGAGTTGCATGGAAAGAAAATAGAACACATAGCAGAGAAGTTACAACTAAAGAGGTAGCAGATAACATTTTTTCAGAATTGTAAAAAGACTTGAGTTTTTAGATGAAGGTGCATGCCAATCACCAAGCAATTAAAATAAATAAGCCCATTTTTGTTCCATTTGAGCAAAACTGCAAACATCAAGGGTAAAAAGACAATCTTAAAACCTACCACAGTCATTTCCTACTAAGGAATGAGAAGTAGAATATTGGCAGACTTCTCATCAGCAACAACATATGTTGGATAGCAGTAGATATATCTACAAAATACTTATGAAAACAGAAATCGTACTTAACAAAATTAGCATTCAATAGAGTAAAAAATTAAAATATTTTAGGTGTTTCAAAGATTAATAGGATTTACCACATGCAGATCACCACTAAAAGATTTATTAAAGGATTTGAGGGAGGCACCCGGGTGGTTTAATCTGTTGAGGGTCAGACTTCAGCTCAAGTCATGATCTCACCATTAGTGAGTTCTAGCCCCATGTAGGGGTCTCTGCTATCAGTGATGAGCCAATTTCAGATCCTCTAGCCCCTTCTTTCTCTGAACCTCCCTGTTCTCATTCTTTCTCTCAAAAATAAACATTAAAAAAAAGATTTTTTTTGAGTTGGAAACATCAGCAAATCAAGTAGACAGGGAGGGGCTCTAGGAGTTTACTTGGGGAGGCATATCTGTTTGAAGCTTTTTAAGTTTCTGAGTGTGTGTGTGTGTGTGTGTGTGTGTGTGTCTGACCATACATAGTACTTGCTAAATAGCATTCCAAAAGACTTGGGTAGATCTGAATGTTTGTGATGTCTGAGTATCAAGGCCAAGACCTCAAATTATATCTATGCATATAAAATATACATATTAGATAAGGCAAATACTACTGTTAGACAAATCAAACAGGAAGGAAGGTGGCTTTTTAAATTGTTTACTTGTTTATTTGTTTACAACTTCCATGGAGGATGGGGATCCTGCCAAATTCTCCTTTTCTTCCTTTTTTAAACTGAAATATAATTGACATATAACAGGATATTTTTTTGTTAAGGAGAAAAAAAAATCCCAGAGGGAAAGAATGGGATATAAGAAACAGGAAGCAAAGAAACCAATTGGTAGGTATAACATGATGGTAAATTTAGTTGGCTATTCATTATAAAAAAGGAGCAACATAATCTGTGTATAAAAATAAATAAAACTAAAACTTTAGGCAATAAGAAAAAGACTGGGAAAGTGTGGGGTTATGTCATAGTTTAAATTTGTTAAGATTCATGTTGTCTTTGAGAGAACATTAGGAAAAATGGATAACTTCAAGAGTTTTATAAATAAATATGTATAACTAAGCGTGCAGTTTAAAAAAATGTCTTCTCCAAGTTTTAAAAATTTGGGAGAAACCAAAGAGGAATATATTTGTAGTATCCAAACTATTAGAAGGATACAGAGGCACAATTAAAAATATTATTAATCCAACATGTATAAGGGGAGAAAGGAAGAAGCAGTGAAAATATCTGATGAACAGAAAATATAAAATAGGTACAATTACATCATTAACTTCAATAAATGTAGAATATATAATATTAATCATATAAAATTAAAATCCAGCTATAAATTGTTTACGAGAGACTATTTTAAGATAAAATCATACAGGTCAACTAAGTCAATGGAAGAAAAATGATACATCATTACAATTATGAACGAGCCTGCAAATAATGTGTAAGTATTTTTGTAATAACTTGATAATAAACTTTATGTTTTACCAAATTTTTCATGAAAAATGATGGCATGGTTAAAGTAAATTTCATGTTACATGTTCATCATCACAATAAAAAATTGTATATCTCTATTATTCCACTTAAATAAAGTCCAAGACAGATTCACACACACACACACACACACACACACACACACACACACGACAGGATTTATCGGAAAGGCAATGTTGGAGCAGATTACTCAAAGTGTATGTAATTTTGTATTTAATTAAGAGGATGTAAAAAATCCAAGCATGTCAGCAATCACAAGTAATGTAAATGGACTAAACTAACAACTTAAAAATAGAAATTGTTATAGTATATTTTAAAACTTTAAACCCAATTCAATAAATGTTAATTTATAAAATAAATGTTAATTTGTTAGTCCCATAATTATACCTAAAATGTAAGGAACATGGAAAGATTGAAAACCAAGTAATATAGACACTAAATTAAATGGAGTAATAGAAAAATATATTCAGGGAAATGAATATCTACCAGGCTAAAATTTTAGACTAACAGTGCTAAGGATTGCTGAGGATGTACAAAAATTGCACAACTCAAAGGAATGCTATTGGCATCTAGTGAGGAGAGGCTGGGTTTGCTTCTAAATATCTTAAAATACATAGGACAGGCCCCAACAAACATTTATCTTGCCAAAATGTTAATAATGCTGAGGTTAATAAACCCTGATATAGACTCGACAGAGTTGTGTAGAAACATCTATCCAAAGTGATGGCATCTATAGGAGCTTATGGATACAGGACACTTTGCAATTGAATTTTGAGAGTTGACTTGCAACGTATTTTGCCTTTTCTGGTCAGAGTGCAGCGGGTCCACGTCAAAATTTTATTGATAGCAAAGGCAGCAGTATCTGTTTCCTTGTCAAGAAAGTAAAACCAGAATTTCTTGTTCTTCACAGGAGCAAAGTGAGACAAGAACTTCTCTCTCCTGATTGTTTATTGGTAAAATTGGATAATGCTAACAATTTAGGATTGCCTATCACAGATGGTTAAGATAGGTAGTGTTTTACTCTCTGTGACCAGGAAGTGACAGTTGTAGCGAGAACTGACCTCATCATATTTACTCAGGCAGCTAAACACAAGATGCTGTCACTGAAAAGAAATAGAGTTTTATTTTCAGAGAAGACACAAACGTCAGTTAACCTTAAAGATTTTTTCCATGTTTACGTTCTTGGTGCAAATGAAAAAGGCCAATTTTAAAATTACAGAGAAATGTAATGATTAGAAGTGAATATATTATTTTTTAGTTATAATACTTTCATAATCAGGATGATTTAAGGATCCACAAATAAATAGCAAAAATTGATCTATTCACATTGGTTATTTAAATATGCTCAACTTAGCACACAAACAATAGCTGTGGTATTTGGTTTTTGAAGTAAACAGAATGACTGATACATCCACGCCAATGTTTCCTTCCTTCCTCTCCCTTCCTTCCTCTCTCTTCCTTCCTTCCTCTGTCTTCCTTTCTTCCTCCCTCCCTCCTTTCTTTCTTTCTTTCTTTCTTTCTTTCTTTCTTTCTTTCTTTCTTCTATCCATAGGTAAATGAATATTTATCTGCCTAGAGGTACATGCAGATATACCTACAGACAGATAGACATACTTTGCAAAAGTTCTGAGTCCTGTATTGACAGTTAAACAATGAGTGTCTTATGGTGAGGGACGATGATTTATAATTTCTTTACAGATTTAAAAAAAAATTGTTAACATTTATTTATTTTTGAGACAGAGAGAAAGCATGAACAGGGGAGGGTCAGAGAAAGAGGGAGACACAGAATCTGAAACAGGCTCCAGGCTCTGAGCTGTCAGCACAGAGCCCGATGCGGGGCTCGAACCCACGGACCGTGTGGGGCTCGAACCCACGGACCGCGGGATCATGACCAGAGCCGACATGGGACGCTTAACCGACTGAGCCACCCAGGCGCCCCTAATTTCTTTACAGATTCTCATGTAACATAGTATCAGGAAAAAAATCTAAGTAATTGGTAGACACACGAAATACGTATTTATCATAGTAGTTGAACAAATTCTGTGTAATTCTTTCTGACAATTTTATAGGCAATTCACCATACAGTAAAGAAAGATCTGTAAAATAAAACGGAGCCTCCTATCTCTTCTCTGTCATAACATACGATTCGCACTCTATATTAATGTACAAAATGTATAAGGTCTTGAAAAATGCCCTGTTCTCCCTTATTATAGAAATTATCTTTACAGTTGGATGGAACTGAAAACCACACACCTAGTGGTGGCATTGGTAGGAATTTGGTGACAAGGGCAGAAATTTGTTGAATCAAATGGCCGACTTTATGGGTTGTAAAACTGCCATATGGATTAACTATGGAAATCTAGGAAGCAACACGAAAATAAAACAAGACCAAAAACCCCACGTCGTTTATATATTTAGATTCTGCTGTTTAGAAAGAAAAAAACAAAAAACCAAAAACAACGCCGATTTCTGTAGCCTAAACTGCTCTTCTTTTTCTGAACGGTTAGGATATTTTTCCCGCAGCTTGGCTTTACATGTCAGGTTTAGTTCTTCATTATCAAGTTCCAAAACATCTAAAGAAATAAATAGCTGCAGAGAATCCTGTTGCCTAAATATCACTCATACACAAAACTTATCTAAATATAGTTTCGAAATCATAGAGTGGGAGGGTGTCATAATCCCGCCTGTGAATCTGAGAAGTGTAAGACACTAAGGAAGCTGTCTTAAGAAGTATCAGAACATTATTTCCAGATTTTCAATTCTTTGCACTGTATGTAACATGGCTGCGCTTGGAACTTTGTGAAATGTAACTGATCAAGACTGTTACTGCGTGAGGTAGTTTGTCCAAGGAAAACATGATGGTTTGTTATCTTAGTCATGAGAATGACTTACACAGCGAATGGCCCATCTGTACGGGCTTGGAATAGGAACAATACAAATGTCACATTTGAACTGATTTTACCATCTTACATGTGTTCCTGTAAACCACTCGTAAAATCCATTTTTGCAGTTGATCGCAGTAACTGGGTTTCCTGAACATGTTTCTTAGAAAGGAGCTTTCTACTTTTTTTTTTTTTCCCTTTTGCACTGTACACAGATGAGTAAGCTTGATCTTAAACTAAGGACCTAATTGTCGCATTATCAGCTCAATGCGGGATACGGGTCAAAAGGGCAATGTGCGGCACACGGGGCAGCTCAAGTTCCTGGGGTTTGTTGCTGTCTTTATGTCAAGAGGGAGGAGTCTAAGGGCAAAAACAAAACCAAAAACAAAACAAAACAAACAAGCAAAAAAACAGACTATTATATGCTTTAATTGACGAATTCCAGGAAATCCCTTGAAGTTCACTATTTCTAGATTCACTGAGAAAAATATAATACTGGGGTGACAATTGAATTTTCTTTATGCATTTCTTGCCTAGTCCTCATGGCTTATGTTCAGAATAGGCAACTATACAATGGCAAAATACTGATGACACTTGCTTAGGTTTGGGGTTGATGGAGGATTGGGGGATAATAGCTAAAGCATACAATGTTTTCCCGAGGTGATGAAAATGTCTTAAAATTGATTGTGGTGATGGTTACACAATTCTGTGACTATGTTAAATCCATTAAATTGTACACATTGAATGGTACGTTATATGAATTGTGTCTCAAAAAGATGTTCAAAATAACCTCTTTCCAGACACATTGCATAAGATATTGTTTAATCTAGTGAAAAGTATAATTAATATGTGTTGAGTGTTTTATATGTCCCAGCCGGTATCCCAGATACAGTATGCATATTTGATGCCTTTCAGATGTTAATTTCAATCCTAACAACCCTATGGTATTGGTGAGTTGTTATTATTATTATTATTATTATTATTCTCATTTTATTGTTGAGAAAACTGAGACATAGAGAAATGGAATAACTTCAGCACACAATAACACAACTAAATAACACAACTAAACTAGATCCCTCCTTCTTGGTGGAAAGCAGAAAATTCAATAAAACGGGGCATGCTGTAGTGACAGTAGTCCTTACAGACACTGATATTCAATTTTTAACACTCTCTCAAGCACCGCACAAGAGCTATGTGCTCTGTCTTTTCTCAGGTTACAAAGCTTTATTTGAACCTTTCAGAGCAAAATGGCTTCGAATGATAGAATTGATACATAAGAAGGTACACCTGTAAAGCAACTCTAAAACAGCTCCTACATTTATTTCTATAAATCACAAATTCTGTGTATTGTTTGTAAATGCACTTTAAAACTAGATTCGGTTCATCAGAGAAACAATTTTTTGAAATTGTCTCAGGCTTTCAGCTGACTTCAATATCCACGCAAAGTTCTTGCATGTGTTAGGTGGTTATGTACATAGGAATATGAAGATAATAGATGAGGCACAATTTCCAGAGTGAGAAGTGAAGCCGAAAGGTGATAAAGTTAGGGACTGACAGACAAATTACTTTCTTAATTTGTGAAATAAGTCATCTATCCTGTACGAACCTGCGTTTTACAGTTGTGATCTAAATTCTCAAGTGAGCTTAAGAAAGAGGTTTATTGGGGCGCCTGGGTGGCTCAGTCGGTTAAACGTCCGACTTCAGCTCAGGTCACGATCTCGCGGTCCGGGAGTTTGAGCCCCGCGTCGGGCTCTGTGCTGACAGCTCAGAGCCTGGAGCCTGCTTCGGATTCTGTGTCTCCCTCTCTCTCTGCCCCTCCCCCGTTCAAGCTCTGTCTCTCTCTGTCTCAAAAATAAGTAAACGTTAAAAAAATAATTAAAAAAAAAGAAACTTACAAAAAAAAAAGAAAGAGGTTTATTAAGGAATATAAGATAAACACAAACATTCATAGGGAAGAAATAAAGTCCAACTGAACTCTGAGCCGTAAGGTCATGAATCAAAACTTCTTGCTCTGTCTTGCAAGGGGAGTTGCACGGTTTTTCACGCATCTAGATGTCTTATGACCTTGTCTCCATCTTTTACCCTCTGTCTATCTGCTTCTTGGGGTAACTTGTATTCCATATGTCCAAATGTGGCAGTTTCAATCCCAATTTTATTTTATGTCATAAGCCCGACAACACTGGCTAACTATTGACTGTGTCTTTGAATTCTAAATCTTGAAACGAGTCACTACTAAGACAATAGGTGTCTAATTTGGGGCTGGATGTATATCTCATCATGGGTGAGGATGTAGAATCCTACAGTACATAAATGTGCCCTTCCAAAGTGTACAGACAGGGCAATTTTCCAAAAGGGAAGCTGGCATGGGCATCTACAACGAATGATTTGAGAAAATACATTTTTACCTTTTTGTCGGAAGTTGCAGGCTGAAGGACTCAGTAAGCCATATTTCCAGAAGTGCGCTAGCTTTTTGTTCCTTCTTAAAGGTTATGTCTTTGTTTGTTTGCTTATGAATATCAAATTTTATTAATCCTTCATCACTCACAAGGTAGGTTACTCAGAATTAGCCCTTGTCCATACAAAGAATTAAAGCCTTTGAACCCTTAAGAACAGAAGAAGCCCTTTGTTTTGGAATGCTTGTAAGACAAACAGGAGGAGACCAAAGTTTGAGAGTGGTGGACAATCATTCTTCCTGCAACTTTTGTGTAATGAATTGGAAAGGAAATGCCCATCGTGTGCAAAAGGTGAAGAGCTCTGAAGAGGAGTCGAGGGGAGGTGAAAGAAAAGAATGTAAATGTTTGATTCCTGAGAGATGATCCCATGCATTACAGAGGCCATTACAAATTGATTGTTTTTCTTGGAACACTTTATTTTGAACTTTATTTTTCATTCATCTAAACATCCTTCAAAATATATTTCTGGACAATAAGGAGGACACTGTTATCACGGCTTATACGGTGACGATCGTTAAAATCTAATCTAGGGAGGGGCACCTGGGTGGCTCAGTTGGTTAAGCGTCTGTCTTCGGTCAGGTCATGATCTCACAGTTTGTGAGTTCGAGCCCCGCGTCGGGCTCCGTGCTGACGGCTCAGAGCCTGGAGCCTATTGGGATTCTGTGTCTCCCTCTCTCTCTGCCCCTTCCCTGCTCGTGTCTACTTCTTACTACTTCTGCCCCTTCCCTTCTTCGGGTATACTCTCTGTCTCTCAAAAATAAATGAATATTAAAAAAATTAAAAAAAAAATCTAATCTAGGTATTAGAGTTCCCCGCCAGATACAAATAATGTGGTTGTAATGCTGTTTTCGAAGAGCTCTGTGGAAAACTGATACCTAATGTTCCAAATATTATGATGGGAGCCATTCAGTCACAGGAGCAGGGGGTTGCCATAGAAGATGGAGTTCGAACACTGTAATGTTTGTATCCTATCTCTCTAGCATCGCTAAGAATTTCCTGTCCTCCCAATTCCTTTAGTTATTCCTGGTTATGTCTAAAGAAAGAAAGCTAATATTTTCTGATCTGAGCTAGTGCCAAATGTCAACTTGATATTGATATAAAATATCAATATTATAAAGTGTGAACTCAGGCTTAAATTTTATGTTTGAGAAAGCATAATTTCCCCAAACAAGAATTAAAATAAAAAGCTAAAAGAGGAGAAATTCTAAGTACTATTGTTAGCCAACTTTTTGCATATTAAAACAAATTGTCGCAATGTGCCTATTATAGGAAAATGACAGCAACATTAATGATGCGATAATAAAGACTGGGATCCTGCCATGATTTCCTGTAATATACATCTGTTTTTTTTTTTTTTCCAATGTGGAGTTAGTCTTGGCTTAAGTTTTCAAAGACTTAAAAAAAACTTGCAAAGTAACAGCTCACAAGAATTGGATTATAATGGCAACATTCAGACATTAACAAAAATATTGTATTTTGTTGAATTATCAGAAAAAGACGTGTCACACTCCTTTCCCTCCAAGCACATAGCTGATGTCTTCAAAGTAATTTACTTTGATTTGATATTTAATGAAGACTCTTACGTTGGTGAAAATTCAGTTGTTGGAGAAAGTTCTTTACCATTTTAAGACATGCAATATTAACTCTAGCCTTTTTCTCAAGGATTTCTATTTTGTAAATGAAATATCTCTGTCATAGATCGAATTTCTCTGTCGTAGCTCTATTTCAATCACATCTTGGGGACTGACAAGATTGGAAGGTCCTGAATGTCCTTGCAGAGAGCAGCTAGGATGAAGTGACCGGTTGTCTTAACCTGGGTTCTAGAATAAGAAATTAAGAGAAAGACTAAGGGTACTAAGTCAATATTTTAAAAGGGTGATTATCTTTCCAGATTTCTGTATTGTCTGATCACTACAAGTACACACTCTAAGATCTGCTTTCCAGACTTGCACAGCTGTTAAAAACGTGTGGGACTATCAATTTTTGTTTTCTGTATTACAATCCAGAAGCATCTTTAACTGAAAACCCAAACTTTAAAAAGTGTCTTCTTTTTTGAGAGTTTTTTAGTTCTATCCCAATGTAAGAAAGTTAAAGAATTTTTCAGTAGCTATCATATGTAAAATGAACACAACTAAGTTCTTACGTATAACCCAAATCACCCAATTCATTTATTTAAAAGTAGCTGAATTTAATAAGAACCTTTCCTTGTAGGCTGCATGATTCTACGTAATGTTACATAATTTGTTTATTTTTTTAATTTTTAAGTTGGTAGTTTTGGCATTTCATACGCCGACAAAAATGCAGAGTTGTTTTTAGATACCACTAATGAGTCGGCTTTTGTTAAATGGGAAGAAGGATTGTAAACGAAAGTGAAGTTGAAGTATTATATTTTTCATGCTGAAGTGCTATCCAGCACTGAGGAAATTCATTTAAAAATTATTTGGGATCCTGAAAGAAATCTATTAGTGTCTGGAAGTATGTTGCCCATTTTTTCCTGGGAAATATGAAAACTTAGCTAGAGTGTTATTAACTGAGGAAATACAGAGCAAGAAGTGGAATCAAAGGACATTTCCTAGTTTTCTTGTCCCTTTTACTTGAGGCACTCATCTACTTTAAACAAGTTGGAGAGAGGATATTTTTCTTAGAGTCCTGGACTTGAATAGATTCCATGTAGTTAGAAAGTAAAAGAAGGTGTTTCTGCTAGTGGGCCTCTCAGATTCTTTCTTGGGCCATAGGATGAGGTGGGAGTTCACAGAGATGAGTGGAGGAATTCATGCTTCAACAACTCGTAGAACTTGGTTCAATCCCATTTTTGCTAGATGCTAACTGTGGGTGTTCTTAGCAAGTTACTTGCCTGCTTCCATGAGTATCTTGTTAGAGAAATATGGGACAACAGACCAACCTTATAGGGCTATTTTGATGATTATATGGCAACTTGCAAACAGATTGCACATATGTTTGCTGCTCAATACATATTATTGCCTTAACCTTTTTATTATCTCTACAGAAGAAAGGGGGCATAGACCACATCACATCGTAATCTCTTTGGGGGCAAATACTCTTCCTTGTCTCTTTCAGAGCTTAGACTGACGCTTTATTCCCAGCAGGCAATCTGTAACAGTGGATTAAATTAAATTAAATCCACTTCTTGTACTGAGTACACAATTGCTGATTGGACAACGTATAACAGTCCTCTCCTGGAATATAGCCTAAGAGGATGCCAAAAGAAAGGAGGCGTTTAAACTATAAAATTAGAATTATAATTTGGGTTATTGTATTTAAAGCAAATATATTGATCAAAGTCTGTGCCATCCTGACCTTTGTGTCTTTCCATAATAATTTAAAGACATTTGATTCTGTAACTCTTTGTGACCTTGATAACTTTTAATTTTTGCATTTATAAAATAAAATAGATTGAATTAGTAGTCAACTAGGTAATGTCCAAATTACCTTTGATTAAAAAGTGTTAATATTATGTAATCTATATATACTAAGATTTTTCCTATAACAGCTGTTTTTCTCATGCTGTCTTGCTATACATATATATATAGATATAGATGTATACATATATACATATATATATATACGTATATACACATATGTACATATACGTATATACATATATATGTATATACACGTGTATATATGTACATATATATATGTATATATATACAAGTGTATATATGTATACACATACATATGTATATACATACATGTATACATATATACATATGTATATACATATATATATATATATATTCTGTGTTAGCACCTTGCATAAAATTGTAAGGTTTGAAATGACTGTATGAGAATTGATTACATTATCTTTTGTTACATATTACATGGTCTCTTTATACTTAGGAAAGGTTTCCTAAATTTCTTCTACACAATTTTAAGTTTAGTCTTCCTAATGCCTTCCTCAGTAGAAAAAAAAATGAGTGATGGAAATAATTAATGTTTGGTTCATACTCTGTGACCTTGCAAAATGTGCTTGCATACTGTATCTTTGATTTGGTCCTTTCAGTAATCTTTTGTGATAAACATTGTGATTTGCCAAAAACAAACAGACAAACAAACAACCTACAATCCATCTTGTTTTCACTTGCACAATCGGAGACTACTAGAAATACTTATAATACATCTTCTTGAGAAAACATTCCGGTACCAAGCCATTTCTGAAGGCCAAACTTTTTGGTTAATTGCCTCTGGACTTAATTAGCAGATGTTTTCCTGACCTTAAATATAATGACAAAGTTGAATCCTAGATGGATTTTAGAGGAGAAAAATACATCATTCTTAGTCAAAATATTTGAGACCATTTATGATAAGCAGCTTGCTCTATTTCCTTTCACTCTTAGAAAACTTTTATATTCAATTTCGACATAGTCCTATACATCCTTCATACATGCGTGTGTGAAAAATGTGCGTGTGTGAAAAAACCCAAACATGTGAGTATTCACCACTATGCTTAAGAGAGAGAAAATTACCAATAACTTTGAAATTTCCTAGGCCTTCCCAGATCCTATCTCCCTCTGTGTGTACATACATAATTCTATCCTAAATACTGTGTTTCTCACTGTATTGTGTTCTTACAGTCCCACTTCCCCACCCCCATTCACCCATGTGAACTTATAGAGGATTGTTTGGTTTTGCATAATTTGAACTTTATATAGATGAAACAACACCATATCTTTCTGAACTTGCTTTTGTCTCTCAATTTTATGTTCATAAATTTTATCAGTGTGGTATCTGTGACTATATGTCATTAATTTTCACCATTATATATTGTATTTATGAATGTACTACAATTTATATATGGATTCTTTGGTAGGTTAATTATACATTTAGATCTGGACATATTTTCATATATATATTTGAGATTGAAATATATCTGTAAATGATTACTTTTGAAAACAGTTTTAATGACTATGTAACCATTACTTCTGTATCATAATTTCCCAAAGACATTCTTTAATAATAGAATGCAATTTTCCTCTAGATTTTCCCTAATAAGAATGACATCATGAATATCTTCACGGTAAAATTTTTCTTTAATGTTTTATTTCTTATTATTTCCCAAAGATACATTCCCAGAAATGGAAATATTGATTTAAAGGAAATAAGTGTTTTTATGACATTTTAATATTCATTGCAAATTGCTTTTATAAGATATTGACCTAAATTTTACTTCTACAAATTCTATATGAAAACAGATTTTTCACTGCACCTTCTCATCTCTCCTCTTTAGGTATTTTCAAAAAAAAAAAAAAAAAGGCAAATAAGAACTTTGCCAATTTGTTTGGCAAAAAAATGTATTATCTTTATTTTCATTGGGATTAGTAAAATGAATGGTAATTCATTATTTCTTTTCTCCTTTTTTTAATAAAATGTCTGTTTACATAATTTGTCCATTTAAGTTCATCGCATAATTCTTTATATATATGTCTAACATATATATGTATATGTATATGTATATATATATATATATATATATATATATATATATATATATTTTTTTTTTAAAGGAGGCAGAACTGCTAATCTGCAGTGACTCATTTGATCATGCAGCTGATGCCAACCATAAGATGGTTTGTTTTCTTGAACTGAATTGATTACTTTCTTGTGAAAGAACTCAAGAAAATGAATTGTAAGTGATGTGACTTGTCCAATTCCCAGAAGCATAATGATTTCAGTGGGAAGAGTTATTTTTGGTGACGGAGTTTTCGGAAGAAAATATTTATATATCTCTGAAAAGTCAGTTTTCACATGCAAATTGACTCTTCTACATTATATAAAGAGTCCAGTTGTGGAATTGCCTCATGTATTTTCATCACTGACATTTCAATATCCTTTTATTTCCTTCTAATCTCTTTTTCTGTTCTACTCAGCTCATGAAAACCAACAAACATTGGACCCAGACCAAATTTCTAAAGATATTTACTTAACATTCTTCTCCCCTCTTATAAAGGAGGAAGAATTGCTTTCAAAAGCCCAAGCATATGAGTTAGATGTTAGCACTAATCCATGACACTTACTTTTCTTTTCTAATGACTGTCTCATATTCTTACACATCTTAAACGACTCCCATTTGCTACTCAGTGCAATGATGTCTTTCTAATCATAATTAGTTTTAGTACAGCTGTTCACTAACAAATACAGGTTTTGAGCATATTCAAACACATAATCAATTCCAATATTTTATGGATGTTTAATTCAAGGATGTTGGAGTCAGATCATCTGGGGTTGAAATCCCATCTTTACCACATTTCAGCTGTGTAATCGTCTAGTTGCAGAATACCAGACACCTCTCTGAGCTTCAGTCGTGAGGGTTCGATGATATAATCAGAAAAGGAGGTGAGTGTGATGGATGATAGAGAGGAAACACCATTAACTGGTTACTATCTTAAGTCATCAAACACTTTTAGTGTCTTCTGTTTGCCATCTCACGGGGGCTGGGTCCCAAAAAAACACATTTTAGAAAATTAACAACAGAAAACCCCCCTCCAAACAAAATAGTTTATTTAAAAAAAAAGTATGGGCAAATTTTAGTTGCTAAATTAGTGGAGTGACTACCAACTGGGTACTTATTTTTCTGTTGGCATTAGGCTAAATCCTAAGGCAACGGTTTCCAACCTGTTTCACAGATTCCAAAGATCCTGCAGACTTAATTTAAAGGTTAAGACCAAAGGGGTAGGGTTCTGCCCTTCTTCTGCCAGAGCATCCCTACTCTCACCATTTTTATGCAGACAGGGTATTTTGTTATTTTTAGGAGGGTGCTATTTTGCTTCCAGATGTCAAAACTTGCCCGAGATTGGTCTCTCAACATTCTGACCCTATCAGAGATTTTGGAAAATGGGGCAGGAGAAGCCACATAACTTGGTGGGCCCCTGCAAGATCAAGGTGCTGAGCTTCCTTTTGAAAAATATTAGAATTTCAGGACAGTGACAGTAAAGTACTAAACCATGTCTGGGGCCCTTGTAGGTGTTACTGCATGGGTTGCACCCTTGAAGCCAGCCCTGAAGGTGAGACAGGAAGGGGCCCAGGCAAACACGCATGTGTAAGATTCTGCTGCAGGGTTTGGCCAAAGGCCACAGGAAGGAGCTATTGCTGCCAAGTGCTCATTAGAATCTGTGGGCTCCTCCCTCCCACTTCTGCCATTCGGTACTGCTGAGCTTCTCAGCCATTAATCAACACGTCTGCATTATTTGCAAAACTCATGCCACCATAGCCTTATTCCAAGGGAAAAGAATGGAAAAGTAAATCAGCTTTAATGTATCAAAGGAAGAGAAATGGAAAATATTTGGAATAGCTGTTTGAAGGTTATACCTACTCTGTCTCTCTCTCTTTTTTTTTTTATTTATTTATTTTTGAGACAGAGAGAGACAGAGCATGAACGGGGAAGGGGCAGAGAGAGAGGGAGACACAGAATCCGAAGCAGGCTCCAGGCTCTGGGCTGTCAGCACAGAGCCTGATGGAGGGCTTGAACTCACAGACTGTGAGATCATGACCTGAGCCGAGGTGGGACGCTCAACCTACTGAGCCACCCAGGCGCCCCCCAAGGTTATACCTACTCTTAAAGTGTTCTTTGTTTCACTGAAAAAATAAAATACTTTATGGGGTGCCTGGATGGTTCAGTTTAGGTTAAGCATCTAACTCTTGTTTTAGGCTCAGGTCATGATCTCACGGTTTGTGTGATGGAGCCCTGCTTGGGGCTCTGCACTGATAGCATGGAGCTTGCTTGGAATTCTCTCTCTCTCTCTCTCTCTCTCTCTCTCTCTCTCTCTCTCTTTCTCTCTGCTCTTCCCCTCTGCTCTCTCTCTTTCTCACACAAAATAAATAAATAAACATTAAAAAAAAGTGATCACAATAATACAATACTTTAAAACACTCATTTAAAACTGGGCAAATTGGGGCTCCTGGATGGCTCAGTCAGTTAAGCAACTGACTTCGGCTCAGGTCATGATCTCGCGGTTTGTGGGTTCAAGCCCCCTGTCGGGCTCTGTGCTGACGGCTCAGAGCCTGGAGTGTGCTTCGGATTCTGTGTCTCCCTCTCTCTGTGTTCCTCCCCTGCTCATTCTCTGTCTCTCTCTGTCGCTTAGAAATAAATAAAAGTTACAAAAAATAAAAAAAAAAAAAAAAACTGGGCAAACTGAGTCTGAGAGGCACACATAACCTAATAGAAAGTCACTCGACCTGAGTATCCAGCAGACTCCTGCTTCATGTTCTTTTTTTTTTTTTCTTTTTAATGCAGACAGAGCTATAAAGCTTTGATTATGTGTCTCCACCTTAACTTGGGATAAAGCCCTCGTGGCAAAACACAACAGACAGACACAAAACGATTGTGTTCCTAATCAAGTGTTCATTTTCCAGCCTCTTTCTCCTGAGTCTACTCCAAGGATGCCTATGTGAACGACTTTCAGATTCCACGATCTATATGCTTTGAGTTAGGAGGCTTCCTCTTTGGGATATCAAGCTGCCAGATGTCTGATACCTCCCAATTTCTCTTTGATGGGCTGTTCTCTTGCAGGGTAGAAACCGTGTTGCAAGGAATTTTCCATCGGGGGCTCTCATACAAATAGCACAAAATTAAAACAATTTGAAACTAGGTAGGGACATACAGCATGATACCATCCGACACAGGGTCCAACCTTCACTGTTTACTGAACTGGATGCTGTGCTGCTGTGCCCAGAGCTCCCCTGCAGGGCTGAGGCTGGCATTCCCCAGCTGCGGGAGGGATGTGGGTGCAGGGCTTGCCTCAGAGCACATCCCTGGGAACTCTCCCGGGCCAGGAGAGCTGCCCGTCCAGGACAGCCTGCCTTCGATGACCAGAAAACAGGGGACAATGACCGCTTAGAGGTGTCCTGTGGAGTTGGCTGACTGGCCTTCTCCCTCTGCCCATCCTGTTTTATTCCCTTTCTTCCCAACAGCATGACCAGCTACAGATCTGTGGCACTCAAATAAAAATATGGGCCCCCCGTTCAAAAATAAAAAAGGAGCCCCTGGGTGACTCAGTCGGTTAAGCGTCCTACTTCAGCTCAAGTCACGATCTTATGGTTTGGTTTGTGAGTTCAAGCCCAGCTTTGGGCTCTGTGCTGACGGCTAGGAGCCTGGAGCCTGCTTCGGATTCTGTGTTTCTCTCTCTCTCTCTGCCCCTCCCCTGCTCCCGCTCTGTCTCTCTTTCTCTCAAAAATAAATAAACGTGAAAAAAATTCCATTAAAGGTCCCAAACTATACAATTTTACCTTTTTTTCCAATAATCTCTCTTGACCTAATAGGATTTATTTTTCAGTTGCTTTAATTTTTTTTTTAAATTTGATGTCATTCTGAATAAAGAAAAATTAAACATTTAAATTATAACATGGATCTTACTGTTCATCTTTGTATTTCACAATGTCTGTTTTAAAAGCATACATAAGAGCACTTAATTCACATGCAGAATCATTGAAATGACATAATTTATTTTTTCATGACGCTTGTATGTGTGGATAGCTCATCAGTCCTCCTTTCTGCTTCCTTTATGTCTTTATATACCTCTGTGAAAGGAAGTTGGCCCAGAATCACGTAGGAGAAAGTGAAGGCATACTTTGGACAGTCACGGTTTGAAAAGTAGAGAGGGCTCACTAACTGTTCTAAAAAATCTTTTGCCCAAATACTTTATTCTGAAAAATCTTTATTAACTGTGATTCCACAGAAAGAGAAGCTCACCCAGAGAAAAGAAATATTGCTTTCCTTTTAAAAATTCCATGCTAGCACACGGTATTGTTTATAAAAACCATTGAAGACATCTAACACATTTTGATTGAGCATAATATTTAGGTAATGTGTGCAGTAATGGAAACAGTAAGCATTTGTATCGACGTAATCCAATTTGAAGAATAAGGATTTTTATTATTTATGGGCTAGATGAATGAGATTGGAATGTATTCTTTTATGAGGCAATATGCACCTTTGTGAAGTCCTTTTACAGGTCTCAAAATAATGAGTTACAGACAGTATCATTTGCCACCAATTATATGAATCAGAAAGTTATGAGAATTTCACAATTTCAGCGCTACATACTTTATTTCCAACTCACATTCGTAATGTATGTATCTCTTCTATTTCACTTCATTGACAGAAAATAGAAACATATTTATCAAAAACATGACCATGATAACTTCAGTACAAATAAAATATACAAAGCGAATCTTTTGAGAAATATTTTATTATTTGGGAAGAAGTAATGATACGCCACCTTTTAATTGTCTTAAGAAAAACAATCAAGTACAATAATTGTCAGCTTATAGATCAGTACCATTTATTACTGAGTTAAACAATTAAGAGTTAAACAATTAAAGTCACATTTTTAAGTTTGGTTTTGCTTTTGCTAGGTTTAGAAAAGAGATTACATTGGAGCTTTTCTCTAAAGTAAAAAATATTCTCCTTTTAATTGGTTAGAAGGGGGATCATTTTAAGAGATGTTTCACCACCAATGCACGTGTATCTCTTAGAAGAGGGAGAGCCTGAACATCCTACTCTTTAGTGTTTTTGATTTTCTCTGGTGCCCTTGAAGCTACCCAAAAAGATTCTTACCTTACTTGGTCTGTAGACCATTGTCTTTCACACTAGAATCGCAACCAGGATCCTAATTACCTTCTAATAACATTTGCTTTTTATTTAGAAACATCAACATGATTTCTTTAGCTTTAACATATACAAAGGAAAATTTTCAGGAAATGGGTTATTCAGTTGTAATCTAATACTTTCTTGAGCAAGCAACTTTACTTAGAGGTTCTTCGTATGGCATCATTGTTCTTCCCAGAACATTAACTTTTTTTATACTTGCTTTTTGATTTCTGAGGTTACGTACTGCCTTAACTCATGCCACCTTAATATAGTAGGAGCCACTGTGGGCAGGGTTTCCTGCGGAGAATAGGAATATGAAATCATCCAAAAATCTATCCACTTTCCTATCTTTGATGAACCTTAAGCTACCAATTGTTACAAAAATGACCTATTTGGGGATGGGAAAATATAATTAAATTCAACCCTTTAAAAATGGACTTACAGAAAAGTATATTTTAAACTTCTCATTTGGGGTAGGCCAAAATTGAATTAAATAATTCATCTCAAGATACACTGCAGTAATCAGGTCATGAGAATTTTGATTCCGTGTCATGTGGATGGTTACATTTAATGCCAGAGGCAAGAAGTGAAGGAAAAGCAAGATGGGCTGAACTCATAGCTGGGACCAGATGATGGAGGAGATCTATCAACTATAAATTATGTCTACATCCATAGCCCCACCTATATATCAATGTCTATATGTAAAATCATTACCATGGAGAACGATAATTATGAGATGAGAGGTTGGTGAATAATATGCATATAGAGAGAGCCATCTAATCAGACATGAAGATAAAGGGTAAGTGGTTAAAATCAGCAAAACAGCTCTACGTCCCTCAATCTGTAAGAGGATAAAAGCAGAGTCTGGGCATAAACAAAACTTTCGTACTGGGAATGAAAGAACAGAGGTTGGTAAAGCCAAGATTGAAATAAAAATTCATGTTCAATATAGAGAAAACATTTTATTAGAAGTACAATCAGATTGGATTATGTCTATTATTTTAGGAGCCACCTACCCACTTGGCAGGTGAGTGCACCTCACTGAATGAGGCAATCTCCATTGTGGCTGTACCCAAACACTTACCATGTACCAAGATGGGATGGCCGTATTGTTTCAACAATTACAGCAAATCTCATTTGGCTCTGTAAGAGTTAATAAGCCTAATGGTCCTGACACTTTGAATTTGAAACAGGTGACTGATCCTTCTTAAGTAGATTGAATTTATCTTACAGTAGATAACTTTCTATACACAAGATATGATATTCTTACAATGTTTTCAGTTAGAAAGAGACAGCAGTTGCTACATATTTGTATGGTGCTCTAGTCATTGCAATGTTTAATATGATTCTGACAACATGTGTTAAAAAAAAAAGAAGGAACAGTGGTATTGTTATTTCCATTTTGTAGATAAATAAATGTTTCAGAGATAATGTGGCCAACAAATTTCATATGCCTAACATAAAAGGAAGCCAAGAATAAACACAGGAAATATATCTTTTGATCACTGGTTAAATACTACTGTAGAAAAGCAAACTTACCTTCATCAAAGCTTCTAGTTTCCAGTCACTCCTGCTTTCTTTACTGCTTACCTGATTTCCTTTCTGTTTATTTAAAGGTATCTAGGATAAATATAATTTATGATTTAATTATCTTAGAATATCAATGGTACCCATTCCTTTGGTAGTATAAAAGTAAGAGAACACTCTACGCCAAGTATCAGCAAACTTTCAACTCTGTAAAGGACCAGAGATAAAATAATATGGGTTTTGTTGACTATGTGGTCTGTCACAACTATTCAACTCTGTAGAGACAATGTATAAACAATGGGCGTGTCTGTGTTCCAATAATATTTATTAACCCAATCAGACCTTGGTTTTAGTTGGTGAAGTGAGCAGTTTTGTTCATGACTTCTTAAATGGTTCGAAGCAAGGAAAACTCTGGTCTATTACTTACATTTTTTAGGAATAATTTTAACATCATATACCTATATTTAATAGTTTCTAACCAAGAACTTTGCAGGGAAAATAAAGCTGATAAAAAAGAATGAAAAGGATCACATCATAATAAATAAAAAATATTTCTGAGATGGCATATGCATTTATATATATGTATACACTTATTTACAGTATATAATTTATTAATCATGCTATTAATAATTTATGTTTTTATTTTGTTTTGTTTTAAACATAATGTTATGATGTTTAATGTTTTTTATTTAAAAATTTTAATGTTTATTTATTTTTGAGAGAGATAGAGACCCAGTGCGATTGAGGGAGGGGCAGAAAGAGAGGGAGACACAGGTTCCAGGCTCCCAGCCCTCAGCACAGAGCTCGTCGCGGAGCTCGAAACTCATGGCTGCAGGGCTCAAACTCACGGCCGTGGGGCTCGAACTCATGAACCCGTGAGATCATGACCTGAGCCGAAGTCAGAGGCTCAACTGACTGAGCCACCTAGGCGCCCCTGAATTTAAGTTCATTTAAATGTAGACAGAGGAATTTCTAGGGAAAGTTTTTGGAGTAAGGTACATGAGCAATTAAGAATGTTTCTGGGGTACCTGCGTGTCTCAGTTGGTGAAGCGTCCGACTTTGGTGCAGGTCATAAATCTCATAGTTCATGGGTTCGAGCCCCACCTTGGGCTCTGTGCTGACAGTGCAGAGCCTGCTTAGGACTCTCTCTCCCTCTTCCTGCTCCTCCCACCCCACTTTCTCTCTCAAAATAAATAAACTTTAAAAAAAATATATTAAAAAAAAGAATGTTTCCGAAATGACATGTTATTGAGCTATTAAAATTTTGTAAACAAAAAGAATAAACTTGAAATGCTTAGAGTTGGCAAATTCTAATGATACATAATTTTTTAAAAAAATGTTTTTGTGATGTGTATATATATATGTATATATATATACACACACACACACACACACACACACAGTCCTGAGATTAATTTAATTTGACTTTATTTTTTAACTATTTTTCATTTTATCCAAGGTTATCAACTTTTGAGAAAGTTTAATTCTCCCAGAGATTTTTAGCAAAGTAATAGACACAAAACAGTGAATAATTATTGCACTGAAAATTTTTTAATGTATTTAACTTTCTTTGAAATCATCATCAATGATATTTTCTTTAGGTAGATCTTGACTATAAATCTAGAAAAAGTTGATGCCATTTAGAATAGATCACCTTTATTTATGACGCTAGACATTGTTATAACAGAAATATTTGAGGCATATACAAGCAAAATATACATATCGCATGGACATTTTCTACATTCACAAAAAAACAAGATACTTTGATGTCCGATTTCCTAATTAGTGTAATTTTTAATATTATCTCTAAAATATACTAAAAAATTATATATATAATTCAACAATATGAATTATACTGTATATTATTATACTGAATCCAGTGAAATCAATAAATATCATAGTGAGAGGACCTAGGAAATAGTAATCCTTGCCTGGAGCACACACATATATCTATTTTTTCATCAGGGCCTGTTCTTCTTTTTATAGCATATGTTACAGAACTTGCAGTGTACCTACTAATAATATATCTTTTCATTTATACCCTTTTTCCGATTTTAAGTTAGTTTGTGCACATTTTAAACATTTTGAAAAATAAAGGAAAAGTAATTACTTTAAATATATCTATGATTTCACTGTAAGATATACATTGGTTGATTTTCTTTAAAAAAATTTTTTTTTGATGTTTTATGAATTTGAGAGAGAGAGAGAGAGCAAGCGGGGAAGGAGCAGAGATCGAAGGAGACATGATTCCAGAGCAGGCTCCAGGCTCTGAGCTGTTAGCACAGAGCCCCATGCGGAGCTGGAACTCACGAATTATGAGATCATGATCTGAGCCAAAGTCAGACACTTAACTGACTGAGCCCCCCAGGCACCCCACATTGGTTGATGTTCTGTCCAGGAGCCAATGCTTTTTCCTCTGGGAACAGCTCAATGATTTTCTTATAGAAAATTTTAACTTCCCACATCTCATTTTATATGTTAGAGGAGCAAACATTCAATCTAGACTAAGCTAATAAAGTTTAGTCTTTTCTTGATTTCAACACATAGGGTTTGAGAATGAAGTCAAAAGAAGAAAGAAAACTATGCAAATGACATAACTGAAATTTTCGGTTATTTCAGCTAATTAAGCCCACCTTCCCTCACCCTCTTAGCTTGTTGTTTGTTTTTTGCTTAAGCAAGTTTGAGATTGCATTTTGTCACATACAACTGAAAAGGTCCTGGCTAGTACATCCACATCTACAGATGCTTTCTATGGGCAGTTTATTTTCCTTCCTTTAAGTGTAAATACATTTATCATCGTGATTTTTTACAAAGTTATATGGTTATTAAATGCAAATAAATAGGAAGTCACAGGGGTTTGTTTCTTGTGTTCTATATAGCTTTAATTAAACAATATTGATAGAAAAACACAGGTGAATTTTCAAAGAATTTTTTGTTACTAGAAAAAAATATCAATATCACTCAATATAATACATAAAGGCAAGAAAAATAAAAATAGGACATTAGACATACAACACAATGAACAAGACAATATAAGTAAGAAAGAAATAAATATATCAACAATAGATTAATGTAAATGACTTATCATGTCTCATAGAAGGGAAACACTTCCTAACGGAGACATTTCATTTTCTGTTTTGAACAAGATTAAAAAATATCAGTGTTGTTAGGAGTTCAATGAATGTATTATTTCTATTTATTATTCCCATTTAATTCTAGAGGGAATTTAAATTGTTTCAAACTTTCTGGAAGACATTTGGTAAAAGATGTTGTGAGCTAGCGATTTGCTCTGTGTTTAGTATTAGGTCTCATCCTCCTTTTTCCTTAATTTGGAGATAACTTCTTAAGGTATTCCTCTATACTATAGACTTAATTTTGATCAGTATCACTTCTAACCTTTATGAACACGAGCCAGATATCCCAAAGTGCAGAACTCAGAAAAACAAATAACATTTAACACTTGATTTTATATCCATTAAAAACTAGAAAGGGGCTTTCATGTGGTGTGTTGTAAAAAACTTTATTGTGATGTAATATTTTAGAAACATAATTTATGTGAACGAAATATTCTAGCTCACTATCTTAAATAACTCCTTCACAAAATGCTTTTTAACTTAAGATATAAATTGCACGTATTGGTTGGTTTGAGATATTTGTCATTCACAGAATAAAGTTAAACAAACCACTATTTTAATTTATGTGATATTTATGTCAACTTGGCAGAAAGGTTTAGCACCAAAAATTAGAAGAGTAATATTTGCTTTATTTCAAATTATCATATGGAAGATAGTCAACTAAAAAAGACTTTTCTATATTTTCTCACTTAATTTTCCAATAGGTAGGTGTAATTATCACCATGTTGGTTTGCAAACTCTGGCTCTTCCCAGGCTAAATCTGAAACTAGCCCCAGTACACGGAGGGTAGGGAGAGTCCAAAGAAAGGGTCCAGCTCACAGCTCACGGGTCAGCTGGGGTTCATGTTCTTTTGACTGCCTCCTCCAACACATTATGCTTTGGGGAAGAGAGTTGAATTTTGGTAAAATTATCATGTGACAGGTGGAGACAGAAATGGATATGAACCCAATCATCTCATCCTCAAGATCGTATCATGATCTCAACCAGTTTACAATGCTGTTACCTTGGTTCTGGAGACTTGAGTAGGCGATTCTGCTGTAGAAAGCAGGAAATAGGGGTGTTGACAACAGGAGGAGATGATAAGAATACAAGCATTTGCAAGCATGGATACTCAGACTACCAAGGGATGAGCTTTATGCATATTAGTTTAATTAATGGCCACAACTAAACTAGTCAGTTGTTTTTTCTTATTATCTCTACTTGAGAGATAATAAAGTACAACTTCAGGAGGCTATGCAGTTTTTCTAAGGTCATTCAGGTAGATTTAGAGCTAGGCTTTGTACAAAAATCACATGACATCAGAGCCTATGCCCTCAGTTATGCTAAATCTGCTGTGGAAGAAACAAAATTTGAGGTAGTTATCAATAAATAAAAAAAGGGACAATACAACAGAGGTGAGGTAAAGACGGGTATTCCAGGTAGAATCAATAGCATATCGTGATGAAGATGTGTTATTATTTATTTATTTATTTATTTATGTTTATTTTTGAGAGAGAGACAGAGAGCACAAGCTGGGAGGGCAGAGAGAGAAGGGGACAGAAGTCCTGAAGCAGGCTTGGTGCTGGCAGCAGAGAGCCCAGTGCGGGATTCGAACTGACAAACTGTGAGTGAGATCAGGACCTGAGCCAAAGTCCAACTCTCAACCCACTGAGCTACCCAGGCACTGCAAAGATGTGTTGTTTAAACTAACATAAAGTTCTAGCCTTCCCAGAGAAGTGCATGATAAAATTAACACACATATATATTAAGTACATATATACCAACATCACTCTTTGAGAACAGAATAGTACTATTATAGTGATGGGAATACCATCAAGGATAGGTTAATCAATTCAAGAAAACGTTAATCAATATCTATTGTAATAACATCATACAACTTTTTTAGAATAGTGATGCAAAAGTCAACTCTCCAAATATCTTCTCCCACAAGAGGATATTATTGACTAACACAGAACATGATGTTCAGTTCACAACTATGTCACATGGCTTTTGGGGCTCAGTTCTTCCTTAGGAACCCAACTGAGCTATGCAGGCACGAATAAAGTTGCTTCCTGGAAAGAAACTTCTGGGTGTCATGACTCTTCGAGAATCCTGCTGTGCCAGCGTTGCCAACGAATGGATGTTTTCGTCTTTTATAATATTTGATTGGAAAATCAGACAGGATTAAGCAGATTCCTCTTCTGTTTTACTACTTTTAAATATTCACGAGGCAGAAAGAGTCATTACATAACTGTCTGTGTATAGAAAAGTCATTTTTTAGGCTTTTTCAAAGTACGGCACACAAAAATACTTTACAAACTGAGCAATCTGAGACATTATGAAGTTGTAAAACCCTATGTTTGTTTATATGTGGAATTACCATAATTGAAAAAGATTATTTTCATTAAGTAGTCTGATTGTCTTGTGGATCAGTTTTCCCATTCTAAATCTTTGTATACCTTATTAACTTAATTCCTTTACATCTGTTTTCTAAATTGTGGATTTTCCTCTCCCGTTTTACCTGCTCTTTACCTCATTGAAATTCCTCCATATATTTTGTTTTTAGGATTTAGTTAAATGGCACCGATGTGAAGTTTATGAAATAAAACCAGCGAGTATCCTGCAAATGTACTGATAGCTACATGTTTGCCTAAATTGTCAAGCGAATTAATGTACACATTTACTTGCTTTGGGAAACTTACAGGAACTCCCGGGGGGTGCTTATGCAGAGCTTGATTTCTCTCTATTTCCTTTCTTTTCACTTTTGCCAAAGGTTTTTGAAGCAGTGACAAAGCTCCTTCTCTCTTTGTATGTGTAATGCTACTTTTCTACTCTACAATAAGGGAATACATTGGGGAAAACCATTTCACTAGGCTACCTTTTTCTTAGCTAAAGATAAAATAGTTCCTTTTCATTCTTTTCAAATCTAAAAGGGCGCCATATTTATAGTCCTTTTATATCAGTGCAACATTTCTGCTGGCCAGGTTACCCATGATGACCCTCCAGTTTGCAATATTGAACAATTTTTTTTTCCACATAAAGATTTACAGTTGGAAACCACCTTGGAACTGTGTTTATCTATCATTGTGCTCACTTACCCCTTTGTTTTATTTATTTGGCTCCCAAGTCAAGAGTCTATCGTACTGCACAATATTGCGGTTTGGCCCCCGGTGTATGGGAAAGGTGACAATTTAAGGTCACTTATCTTGCTTTTAGTTGTCTTCAGCTCATAAGTAGCTGGCTTGACCAATATATATTTTACACACACACAGAGTTTATACAATTCAGATCCTCTTGGGTCCTCTTGTATTGGCCTAAGGTTGTTGATTTCCAATTACAAAATGTTCCTCCATTTTAAAGCATGCTTTGCAAAACCATGCTGACACATGGGAATTTTAGGCAGGGCTCCTGCAGGAGGTCCCTTAACATTTTCCTTTTGAAGCCTTGGGGATGCCTTAAATAAAGTTCATAAACCACTTCTGAAAACAAAATTCTATTTTGAGAACAACCAAATGACTGCCCTCAAATAGTTTCATTTAATAAGAGTATGCAAATTTTAATTATGTTTCTAAGGAGACTGTGCCTAGAGTTCTGAGAGAAATAACAACCATAGCAGTGTTTGCATTTACATAGTATTTGCTTATCAAGAGTTTTAAGTTTTTTAATAAATGGCATTGTGTTTGCCCGGATAAATTCCTGAAAAGAGGCATTTGAGTAACATTACCAGAGGGACTAATTTTATCTTTGTATCCTTTGTATTTGTTAAGGATTTTCTTTTCCTTTTGGTCTCAGAAACTGAATAATTCTGCCTATCAATAAAGAAGAAAAATGAATTTTGTGCCAAATGTCATAAAGTAATAGAAATATTTGCTGTCGATATCTTGCAGTTTATAGCCGTGATGAAAATCAGTAGACAATAATACACTCATGACCATTTTTTGCAGGATGTATTTACTTCATTTCGATCTTTCAGCTTTCTGCTCGAAACCAATGCTTACTAGCTCTTTTCAAATTTTAGCAGAAATAACATTATTCTGGAGTTCGTATTGATAGGAATCCTTAATAGTTTTGTGACTTTCTCAAGCAGGTCATTTTACTATAACTTTGTGATTCATACTATCATTTCATTAATGTAATTACTGTACTGCTACAAATACAGAAAAAAAACATGAGTCTTTTCCCTGTCAGACTCTAGTGGTCTTTCTATATCTCCCATTTATCCCTATGAATATATTAATTTTGGATAAGTTGGATTTTATTTTCTCAAATATACTAGTAATTTAGTCACAAATATTGCCATAATGCACTTTATGCACGAATATATACAGATGAACCATAAAAAGGTGCTCCTAAAAAGCAGTCATAAAGAAAACACTGATTTCTAGGTTGATAACCATTTTTCTTTCATCCATTGTATTACGTCTAATTTTAAATTTCAACGCAAATCAATGTTACTATTGAGTAAGTTTTTTTTAAGTGCCTAGCATATTATTCCTTATCTTTGTAGCCAAACAGTAAATGTGAGTTTCATTTCTCCTTGCTTCCAGAAGAAAACAGGCTAGAAAATAAAAGTTGAGATTTGCTTCTTGGGATTTAAGCTGCCAAAATATAATAATTTCAAAACAATGAGATGTTCCATAACATAGATATTTATCTGTATATAACAAATCACTTCACACCCATATTACTTAAAAATAGTAATGATGATCCTCGAGGAAACTAAAAGACAGGAAAGGTTATGGTAGATTGGAATAAAAAAAAAATATTCTTGTTTCTGAAATAAAAACTCAGAGAACACAGCACGGACTATAGAAGAGACTAAAAGAAAGGCTTTGTAAGCACCTAGACAGATAGGAGAGCATTCTTCAAATCGGGTGGAGTGTGTCAGAACATTGTGGGCAGCTCTAAGCTGGAAGTCACTTCCCACAATCAGCTAACACTTAAGGAGCATGAGCACACAGTGGGAAACATTGCACGTAGTAAAAATATTGCTTGAAGTGCTTGCAAGCACATTCAATGAGATGAAGGATGAAATCATGGGGGAATATTCTGGCAAGGAGAATATTTTGACATATCTGCTTTCTTTCTCCCTGGTTTTAGATGCTGGTTTTAGATGCTATGGTCAGAGATATAGGAGCTAACTGTGACTATGAACTATGAAAATGAAACCCTAAAACTAACAATGACAGAGTAGAAAGGTAAAAAGCCTCTATGACCTGAATTTTGGATTTGCTGCACCTCCTTCAAATGCCTACATCAGATAGCTTGTTACCTGTTGGCCACTATAAGTTTGAGTGTTCAGAATGTTAAATGTGAGAAAATAGCGTGATGTGCTCCCCACAAAAGCCAATGTAATTTGATCTGCATTAACACAATTATAATATCGAGAACCAGAACATGTTATAATACTTTGGGTTGCATTAATTAAATCTCAGTTAATTACATGGTTTTATTTTTTTTGTGATTAGAACACATGAGATCTACCCTATTAAATGTTTATGCGTACGATACACGCTTGTTAACTACAGGTATAATTCTGTAGAGCAGATCTCTAGAGGTTTTGCACCTTGTTTGACTGAAAGTTTATGCCCATTGTTTAGCAAATCTCCATGACCCCTCCCCTCAGGCACTGGCAACTACCCCTCTACTCTTTGATCCTATAAATTTGACTATTTTAGATAACCTCATACAAGGAGAATCATGAAGTATTTGATTTTCTGTGACTGACATTTTACTTATAATAATGTTCTCAAGGTTGATCTTTGCTGTTGCATATTGCAGATTTCCTTCTTTTTAAAGGTTAAATAATATTCTACTGTATGTATATACCACATTTTCTTTATCCGTTCATCCTTGGTGGATATTTAGGTTGTTCCCACACTTTGGCCACGGTAAATGATGCGGCAATAAACATGGAGGTGCTAATATCTCTTTGAGGACGAGTTTTCAACTCTTCCTGATAATACTAGAAGTGGAGTTTATCGTTTTATGGCAGTTTTATTTTTGACTTTTTTGAGAACCCTCTATACCAGCTGCACCATATATTTTCCATGCTGGTATAGCATTTTGCATTCTCAAAAACACGGTTCCAATTTCTACAAAGCTTGACATGTCACACTTTCTGATTTCAAAATGTATTACAAAGACACAATAATTAAAACAGTATAATACTGGCATTAAGACAGACATGTGGACCATTGGTGTGGAATAGAGAGCCTAGAAACAAATTTACATATGTGTGGTTAACTGGTCTTCACCAAGGACGTTACAGAACATAAATTGAGAAAAGAATCGTCTCTTCAACAAATAGTGTGGGGGAAACGATATCTGTATGCAACAAAAAAAATTATTGGACTCTTCTTCGACATCACACACAGCAACCAACTTAAAATGGATTAAAGACATACATGTAAAAACTGAACCTGTACAACTCTTAGAAGAAAATGTAAAGAGAAAGCTTTGTGACGTTGGTCTAGGCAATAGTTTCATGCATACTACACCAAAAGCATAGGCAACAAAAGCAAACAGACAAGTGGGACCTGCATCAGACTAAAATACTTCTACACAGCAAAAGACACAATTAACAGAGGGAAAGGCAATGCACGGAATGGGAGAAAATATTTGCAAGCCATATAGCTGATAAGGGCTTGATTTCCCAAATATATAATGAACTCCTACAACTCAATAGTAAACAAACACACAAACAACAACACAATAATAAACTGATTTTTAAAAAATGAGCCAAAGACTTGATTAGACGTTTCTCCAAATAAGACATACAAATGGCCAACAGGTATATGAAAAGATGCTCAACTTATTTAATCATCAGAGAAATCAAATCAAAAGTATAACGTGATAATCAACCCACAATAGTCAGGATGGCTATTATTAAAAAGAGAGAGCGAGAGAGAAGTGTTGGTGAGGATGCAGAGAAATTGGAACCCTTGTTCCAAACCCTTCAGTTTTGAAGACTTCACTTTAAAGGTAATATATACAAACTGTAATATATGTTAGCAAGTGATGAAAAGACACAAAATCCTCAAAGAGAAATATTTAAGGAGTAAAACTTGGTTTGAAGGGACACACAATGAAATTATCCTGAAGTTGCCTTTGAATAGGAAATGATGGAGAAATGTATATTGGCTAAATCTAGCCATAACAATAATTACATTAAATATTATGGTATAAACATCTCAATGAAAAGACAGATATTTGCACGTGGACTACTATATGTTGCTTGCACGGTGCTCATTTTAAATATAAAAATAATATGAATATGAAGCTTAGATAGGTTGAACGTAAATTGATTAAAAAGGACATACGATGAAAAGTAAATAGAAGAAGGGTGGAGTAACTTTTTTTAAAAAAATTAATGTTTATTTATTTATTTTTGAGAGAGAGAGCAAGGGAGGGGCAGAGAGAGAGAGGGAGAGAGAGAACCCCAAGGAGGCCCCATGCTGACAGTGCAGATCCCAATGCAGGACTCAACCTCACGAACTGTAAGATCATGACCTGAGTCAAAATCAATAGTCGGACGCTTAACAAACTAAGCCACCCAGGCACTCTGCAGTAACTATTTTAGTATCAGATGAAACAGACTTCAAGACAAAGGATTTTGCTAGACAAAAAGAACTTTTACAATAATAAAATGAACAGTGCGTTAACAAGAATTAACAAAAATAAATGTGTATATGCCTAATTATAATGCCTCAAAATACATAAAGAAAAAACTGATAGATGTAAAGGGAGAACTATAGAAGCTCATAGTTATAGTGTATTTAACATCCTTCTTTCTAAAACTGAGAGAAGAAAAAAAAACCAGGAAAATTATAGAAGTGCTGAACATGCACATGGTAAATTCACCAAGATACAGCATTTACTGGGCCAGAAAACAATTCTCAATAAACACAAAGTGATTGAAGTTTTACAGAGTATATTCTCTGACCCTAATGAAAGGGGGAAATCAATAATAGACATTTATGAAGATCCCAATGTATGGAATTGAAACAACCCATGTCTAAATAATTCCCAAATCCAATACAAAAATAATGGGTGATTAATTTTGAACTGAATGGCAATAAAAATAAAACATATAAAAATTTAAGGGCTGCACCTGTGACACTTATTACAGAGAAAGGTGTAGACTTAAATGGTTACGCTAAAAAGAAATATGCAAAATCAATGAAGTCAGTTTCCTTCAGATAAAAGATGGATAAAGAAAACCAAAGCACATACTAGAAAATAACTAATAAAAAGTGGAAATCAATAAAATAGAAAAAATCAATAAAGAGAAAAATGACAAGGCCTAAATTTGGTTATTGGGGAAGGTCACCATAACTGACAAATTTGTAGCAATACTGAATAAGACAATGAGAAAACATAAATCACCAATATCATGAATGAGAAAGAGATTATAGCCACAGATTCCATAGGTATTGAGAGAATGAGAGGAAAGCATTGACAAATTTATGCCAAGTTTGGCAGTTTAAATGGTAGGAACAAACTTCCTGAAAAATAATCTTATCAAATATGATACAGGAAGAAACAGGAACTCTGAATAGCCCTATATTTAATAAAGATATTGAATTTGTTAATAAAACCTTTTTCCAAAAGAAATTCCAGTCATAGGTGGTTTCTTCAGTGAATTCTATCAAATATCAAAAAACAAAATAGCATTAATCATATACAAACTGTTCAGAAAACAGAGAAGGAAGACTCACTGTCCAACTTGTTTAAGCAGGCTTAGAAGAACAGCATAAGCCTAATGCCGTGCATAACTAATAAATTACAAAAAAGGAAATCATGAATCAATACTCATCATGAATATCGACATGAAAATCCTTAATAAAATGGTAGTAAGATAAATCCAATGGGATAATAAATAATGACCAAGCATGTTTTAACCTAAGAATGTATGTTTGGTGTAACATCTGAAAATCAATCAACGTCATTTACCATATTGATACAAAAAAGGATAAAAAAATATAACAATTTTAATAGATGAAACAAACGTATTTTAAATATTTAATAATACCCATTAGTAAAAACTCCTCAAACTTGAAATATTTGGAAACTTTCTCAAATTGAAAAAGAGAAGGTAAAAATAACCTCGAGCTAACAACATTTTTGATGATGAAAGACGTAACTATTTCCTCTGACATCTGGAACCAGGAAAGGATGCTGGTTCTGGATAGCTTACATATTGTAGTAACACCAGATAAAGAAGCAGAGGCATACAATTCAAAAAGAAACACCTAAAACTTCCCCAATCATCATATGATGTTATTGTTTATATGGAGCATGCTAGACAATCTATAAAGCAATTTCCAGCAAACCCTTGAAAACAAAATTAAACCGTTTATAGTAGTTCCCAAGTCCCAAATATACCTAAGAATAAATCTAAGAAAATGTGTCCACAACTTTCTCACTGATGGCTACAAAACAGTGCTGAGGGAAATTAAAGAAAATCTAAATAAATGTAGAGATATATCATGTACATGGGTTGGAAGACTTAACATTACCGAGAGATAACTGGGTACTTGATCTGTAGATATAACACAATCTCAATGAAAATTGCAGTAGTACGTTTGTGGGAATTGTCAAGCTGACTCTGAAAGTTATATGGGATTGCACAAAATTTAGAATTACCAAAGCAACTTATAAAAGGAAGATTCTGTGTCTCCTTCTGTCTTTGTCCCTCCTCTGCTCATGCTCTCTCTCTCTCTCTAAAAATTAAATGAACATTAAAAAAATTATAAAAATTAAAAGAAAATCCTGTGACACCTAGAAGAAAATATTCGCAGCACAAAACAGACACATATTATGAATTTATGAAAAACGTATCTCAATAATAAGACTAACAGCGTAATTAACAAACACTTCGCAAGAGAAAATATATCCATAGCAAACAAACACAAAAAGAATGCCTACCATCATCACTCAGAGAATGAGTGATTCTCATTAAAACTACAACTAAACACAGTAAGACACACTCGCTAGATTGGCTAACAATAAAAAGGTTGACACTGACCATACCAAGTATTGGTGAGGGTCTAGAACAACTAGAGTTCTCATACCATTCTCATGGGATTATAAATGGTACAGTCACGTTTGAAAACTATTTGACAGCATTTTGAAAAAAAGAAAAGAAAAGAGAAAAGAAAAGAAAAGAAAACGTATATTCCATACTGCCTAGCCATTCTATTTATAGGCATTTACCCAAGACATGTTCAAAAATGTTCATATTTTTATTAGTAATAGCCCAAACCTGAAAACTACCCAAATGTCCATCAAGTAGATAAATAGGTAAACATATTACATCTTATGATCGAGCACTACTTTTCAAAAAATGAAAATGAATACCTGTACCCATAATCATGTGGGATAAACTTCAATGTTATTATGTCAAGTACAAGAATTCAGGCAAAAACAAGTGTACATGCGGTATGTTCTCACTATTACAATTTTTAAATGCAAGTGAAACAATAATGTCTCAAGAAAGAACAGGTTTTGGGGTAGGGAGAGTTACAAAAAGACGTGAGAAAAGTTTTGGAAGTGATTAAAATCATTTTTATCTTGATTGTGGTGATTATTTACCAGATCTGTGCGCCAAATGCTTAAATAATAAAATTTAAGTATGCCCTATTTATGATACTTCAATTACACTTCAATAAAGTTTAAAAAAATGCACCTGTATTTTCACTCAAGACATAGGGGTTAAATTTCTTTTTTTTTTTTTTTAATCTTTAAGTCTATTTATTTATATTTGAGACAGAGACAGAGTGAACAGGGAAGGAGCAAAGAGACAGGGAGAGGGAGAGAGAATCCCTAGCAGGTTCTGCACTGTTACCACAGAGCCCAAAGAGGAACTTGAACTCATAAATCCATGAGATCATGACCTGAGCCAAAACAGGGAGTCAGACGCTTAACCGACTGAGCCACCCAGGCCATCCTGGAGCTAAATTTCTACAGCAATTAAAATAGTGTAATCCCTTTTAAATTTTACTCTGATGTAACTTTTCCACTAAACTAATTTAATTTAACTTTATTTCTAATTATCCCATTTACATTTTATAAATTAAGTCTATAAATATTCAAAATATCTAAATGTTTCTTCTTTGCTTCCTCCCTCCTTCCATTTTTCCCTCCCTTTCACTCAATACCTTATAGATGATTTTAAATTAAATTTACTAAATTTCAACAATTTTTACTTGTCTCTCTTTATGGATTATACTTTCAGTGCCCTAACTAAAAATGTTCACGTAGTTAAATTTACAAATACTTTTCCCAATGTTCAGCTAGAAATCTTACAGTTTTCAGTGTTATATTTAGACCTGGAATCCATTTTGAGTTATTTTTGCAAGGTATGGGTTGAAGTTGTATGAATATTCAATTGCCCCAACACCATTTGTTGAAACAGTTATCTTTTCCAATTGAATGCCTTTTTCATCTCTATTAAAAAAAATCAGTGACCATAAATGTGGCACCATTTCTGGTCTCTTCATTGTCTTCTGTTATCAAGTTGTCAATGTTCATGGCGATTTTACACTGTCTTGATTACTGTGGCTTTGCAGTAAGTCTTGCAATTAGATCCTGTAGGTCCTTTAATTTTAAGATCCTTTATCAAAATTGTTTTAGATTGTCGGTTTCTAAATAAAAAGCCTACTGACATTTTCACTGGAATTTTGTTGAATCTACTGGCCTGGCCAATGTGGGGATACCTTACCAATATTGAATCTTTGGAACTGTAACAGTGTATCTCTTTATTTGTTTATCTTCTTTAATTTTTCTCAACAATGTTTTGTATTTGAAAGTGTACATTGTAGGTCTTGCACATCTTTGGTCAGATTTACCCCCAAATATTTTATTATAAATGGTATTTTTAAAATCTCCCTTTCTGATTTCTCACTGCTCTTATGTAGAAATACAACTGATTTTGTGTATTGATCTTGCTTCTTACAAGCAAATTTATCCAAGCGATATTTCTCCAAGAGAAATGCAAACTTATGTTCATATAAAGATTTATACATGAATGTTTACGAGTCTTTATTTGTAATGGCCTCAAACTGGATGCAACCTAAATGTCCATCAGCAAGTAAATGGATAACCGATTTGTGATATATCCAAACAATGAAATATTAATCAGCAATAAAAATCAATGAACGGTTGTTACACTCAAAATACATAAACAAATATCAAAATATTCATGCTGCATGAAAGAAGCTACACAAAAAGTTACATATTGTATGGTTCCATTTTTATAAATGTTAGAAAATATAAACTAGTTTATGACACAAGGCAATTAAGTAGGTTGCCTGTGGACTAGGGAGGGAAGAGAAGTGGGTAGGAGAGATTGCAAAAGAGGATGAGGGAACATTTATGGTAATGGATATGTTCAATATTTTGATTGTGATAATGATACACATATGCAAAATTTTACAAATGGTACAAGTTAAATATGTGAGGTTTATTGTATGTCAATTATACAAAAAAAAAGATGTCTCGCTAAGCTTCTAAAGATGTCTCACAATATCAGGGCTGTGAAATGGAAGAATCTAATAGATGTCATAAATAGAAAAAGAAAGCCATTAGGATTTGGGTTACTTTTCTACTCAATCATAAATTTATTGAGCCAATGCAAATAAATACAATTATTGTATATTCAGGATATAATTATAGTTTCATTTTTTAGAAGACATCATGTTAATTTCTGAACTCATTTTTATGTTAATTTTATTGCGTTCATTTCTGATCTCTTTTTCGCACTAGTGAAATTTTAAAATAAAATACCATATCCAAAAAATCAGGATAGCTCATGGAAAGCAGATCCCAAATTTCTTTCTTTCTTTCTTTCTGACAAAGGTATAAGATAAAGTGATACTTATCGCATTATTCAGGATAAATGTTGGTGGAACAAAAATTTTCTAATATACATTATGTGATAACCTGCCTCATGTTAAGCATAAACATCCCGAAGTTACCTATAATGAACTATATTAGCCATTTGCATTTCAAATTTAAAAATAAAGCCAAAACAGATTTCCATGATAACCTTAGTTATTTCTATTCCCTAATTACTCTGCAGCACCACAGATAGTGCCAAATTTTCAATGAGACTATTGGCAGAAATGTAGAGTTTAAAAAAAATTCAGAAGCATTTACAATGTGATTAACTGAAATATATCAGTGTATATTAGTGAACAATAATGAAGTAAATAGTCAGGGAAAGATATATTCAGAAATATTAGGTACTGTACCTACCTAGTATGTCTCTCTTGGATTGTTTTATTATAACCGTAACCTTGAGGCATCTTAATTTTCTTCTTGCAAATGATAAGAGCTATCAGTTTGAGAAGAATTTTATTCAAAACGTGCTTTTTCTGTGTTGCAGAAAACCCCTCCTTTACACATGGAAAGTATTTACTATACTCAATATAACTTATTGAAAAACAAAACAATGTAAGATAAATTTATGCTTTAGGCGTTTCGTTTCTAGTTAAAACGTACTCTTTCATGGGTAGATAAATTTTTTTCCTGGGAATAATGATTAATTACGGAGTACTTTTCACAAGGTATGCAAAATGAATTTTTTATTAATTTTTTTAATGTTTATATATTTTTGATAGGGAGATACATAGAGTGCAAGCCAGGAAGGGGAAGAGAGAGGGGGGTGACACAGAATCAGAAGCAGGCTGTAGGCTCCGCGCTGTCAGCACAGAGCCCTATTCGGGGCTCAAACTCCTGAACCGAGCGATCGCGACTCCAGCCAAAGTCAGACATTTAAACTACTGACCCACCCAGGCGTCCCTGCAAAATGAATGTAGGGACACTGTTATAGCCATAAATTGTTGGGTATACTAACAATTGCTTAAGAAACTAAGAAAATTCTGCTTATTTTTTCATAATTATAAAGAGATAAAAATTCATTTAACTAAGCATATAATAAGGGGCATTTTGACTTATTGGTTCAACTCCAATTCAAGTCAATAATGATTAAAAGTTTTAATATACATGAGGACTGGAATTTTTTAACATAGTAACACTTTTCATCACTTTTATTACCAAAGCTCTGTTTTAAGAAGCTTCAGATCATTTGAACATTCAGATTTTTTCCCTCTTTTCCCAGAGTTTAAGCCTTAAGTTAAATTATGAAAGAATGACTTAATAAGTTTCTGAATAAATGCCCTGTGAAGAAATGTCTTTTAGCTAATTTTCATGCAAAACAGACGTACTTTATAAATAATCAGTATTCTGGCAGAGCACACATTTAAAAAACATCTGAGAAACACAGCATAAATTGTTGAAAATAAATGACATTGAACAATTGCTGTTAAATTGATTTTTGAGATTATGAATATTTTATTTTCCTCTAAAATAAAAAAAAAGGTAGAGAAGTCAGGGTTTGACTAGTCATAGGATACTGCAATTTTTGAGTTTGAAAAATTACACAGAGTTGAACATTTCAGCAGAAATTGAAATACTCAAAAATATTTTGTTACATTTTCAGCAGTCAATATGTAATAAATACTTTCTACAGGAAATATCCATGTTGTAAATATTTTATAATAATTGTAATTTTAACATAGATTTTTTTAACACAATCTATGATAAATATTTTTGGTAAAAGGATAATACATAGAGTATATCCTTTTCCTTTGGGATTTTGAAATTGAATGAGATAAACACACCACGCAAATATCAACTTATAACACTGATAATTGATTACACATATATATTCTCTAAAGTACCTCTGGCTCAAACACTTGGGAGGATTTAACAAATTTGTTCCCTGTCATAGACATTGGAAGTGTATATTGTGGTCACTAGGCACCAGGCATGTGTAATTTGCCTTAAGTGTGATCATTTTATCATCATAACAATCCTATGGGACAGATGTTATAATTCCACTTTGTGAACGTGGAAACTGAAGAATGAGCAGTTAATTAATTTTGCCAAAATTCCAGTGTTTGTGATTCAAGCCCAGTTCCGTGTTGTCTCCAAACCCCATATTCTTCCACTTTTTTCCCTTCTATGATATTCTAGGGACAAAGACTAAAAAAGAATGAATTCCTTGCCCTCTAGAGTTTATAGTGAAGTAGCTGGTCCAAATAAGCCAATAGAAAAACAGTAAAAAATAGAGTGTAATGTATTGCAACCTAGTGATTGAGAGAAAAGAAAAGCCTGGTGGGACAGCACAGAGGGGCAATTGACTTTACCATTGGAGACTTAGAAGGTGAACAGGGAAGGTGCTGTGGTGACTTCCTTAAGGACGAGAGAGCATCAGTGACTCTAAAATTAGCAAACGACTGTACAATATTATGAAAAACAATAGATGTAATGGCCCAAAGGCAAGTAAAGCAAGACGTCTGAGTTCTTGCCAACAGTTCAAAAAGCCAGAATGTGGTACAGTGAGGACAATGTCAAGAGTGCAGTTCGGATCGTTATTTAGGACCTATGATACAGGGTTTGATGGATCATGGTACAGGAGCTTGACGATATCTCTTAAGCCCTGACAGAACAAAATGGAAAATTTAAACCAGATGTGTATGGGAATTGTGACACGGAGAGGAATACAGAACTATCCAATTATCTTTACAAGATAATTATTCTGGAGGGATGTAGTAAGGGGCTACAAGATTGCAGGTAGAGAGGTCGGCTCTCGTTCACCTCAAGATGCAACGTTCACTTGATGGAAACTATCTGACAATTAGGTAGAGGTAGTGGAACACGAATTAAAAAATTACTGATTTTCAAAATACTGGAGTTAAAATTCTAGCTTTTTAAGTGCTAATGTTTAAATCATATTAGTTTTCCAACAATTACTTATCGCATTCTTACTGGATGCCAGGCCTTAAAGATCGCCTCAGATCGACTGAAATTGAGACAGCTTCTTCCTGACTAGAGGCCCTGTGCCTACCTTTTCTTAGAGCGTTTACTTTTGAAAATGTAAAAATACCATCTCTGACCTTTTGAAATGTATGTAAATCCTTCCTAAACTCCTGCCAGTTTTACCACCCAGGAAATGTGAACCATCTCTTGGAAATGTGATCATTGAGGAAGATGGAGTTCATATCTGTCGGTTTCTGTGGGAGAGTAGCAAATGAAATTGGGGTGGGGGGGAAGTTGTGAAACTACCTCTAGTCATGAAGATAGGGGAAAGTTTACTTTTCCTTTGGGTAACATCAATATTAGCAAACATATATGGCCTATTATCCACCCCGTTCCTGCTCTTGAGAACTCTGTAGCCCTTTGAGAACTCTGTGCCTCCAGATTTGATCTACGTTCTTTTACCTATTGCTAGCAATAGTAGCAGAATAAAATCAGCCTCTGTCTGCTCATCTTGTCTGGTGTGATTTTTTTTTAACAACCTTCATGGTATAACAATTAATAAAATTTATATATATATGTGAGAGGAGACAGTGTTGAGAGTATATATAGAGGAGTCATTACAAGTATTAAACAATCAACTTAAACTTAAGCCATAAAGAAGAGAACCCATAAAGTGGATGAATGCTAAAAAAAAGTCATCAGATTGTTTGTTAAATGGATTGTAGAATCCAACTGAGTTGAGGTGTTGATGGAGTTGGAATACTAGAAGGAGTTCACTGGACGAACAGAAGCTGGAGGTTAAAAAATAAGTCATGAAATAAAAATTATGGAAGCATGGCACTTATTGTTAATAATATGATGTAGCCTATCACCATGGGGGTAAATAGAGGGAAGTAATCTAAAGGACATGATGAGTTGAGGGAAAGAATTCAAGCAACGGAAAGGTCAGTGTGTTGAAGAAACTCCTTACATATGTTTAAAAATTTTAAATCTAAAAGGTGGTAGTATCAGAGAAACATTTTTGAAAGTGTATGCTAGAACTTAATTCAGCTCTCTGAAGAGGCAAAGCTTAGACCTGAGCATAAGCATAAGTGGAAAGATGAATGTGGGGAAGAATCCTAAAGACATAGTGGTGTCTGTAGCCACTTCATCAGTGGCAAGCCTGGAAAAAAATATCTATATCTATATCTATATCTATATCTATATCTATATCTATATCTATATCTATATATCTATATCTATATGTATATCTGTATCTATCTATATCTGTATCTATATATCTTATGGGTCTGAGATGTTATCCCACTTATTAACATGTTAGCTTGTCACCATTTCATACATGCTGAGAGAGAACATGACTCCCAAGTTGGAGGCTACACTTCATTATCCACAGAAATAACAGTAGCCAACACACCAACACTTTGGGGCTGGTTCTCCAATCCATGGTTCCCTGAGGTAGCACTAAACAGGCAAAGGGGTAGCTGCACAGGCAGTGGTTTGCAATACAGGGGTTGATCTGGCAGCTTAGGGAACATGAATCTTTTCTAACGGGCAGTAAACATGCCTGTCCTTTGCTCCTGCAGGAAGTACTATCTCTACCTTCCAACGCAGTTTACTATATAAACATCCTGGAAAAGATAGTCCAGAACAAACCTACTAGGTGCCTCACACAAAAATTTGGAGAAATGTGAGAGATGCATGAGAGATTGTTTTGCAACATCAGCAGCTATACCAAATAATAAATTTAGCTGTTTTTTTTTTTAATTTTTTTTTAATGTTTATTTATTTTTCAGAGAGAGAGAGACACAGCATGAACAGGGGAGGGGCAGAGAGAATGGAAAACACAGAATCTGAAGCAGGCTCCAGGCTCTGAGCCATCAGCCCAGAGCCCGACGTGGGGCTCGAACCCGCGGACCGCGAGATGGTGACCTGAGCCAAAGTCGGACGCTTAACCGACTGAGCCACCCAGGCGCCCCAAATTTAGCTGTTTTTAATCACTACAGCTGGTTGATATTTTTATGGACAAACAGATGCATTTATTTTATTTTATTATTTTTTAAGTTTGTTTGTTTATTTATTTAGAGAGGGAGAGAGAGAAGCATGACACAGGGCTTGAACTCATGATCCATGATACCCATGAGCTGAGCTGAAATCAAGAGTCAGTCGCTTAACTGACTGAGCCACCCAGCTGCCCCTAATAGCACTGATCTTAAATAGGATGTATTTATTAATATAAAATGAGCTACACGATAATTTAAAAGAACCAAACACTACTCACAGTTAGTTTTTACAATTTTAAAAACAATTTTGTTAATCCTAAAATGCTGTCAAACTGAATTTATAATATTATCTGTAATGAATATTTTCACGGTCTGACAGCAGCTCCTTTTCAAATATTAAAGTTTTACTGTTTCTAACAACATAAGCATAAACAACATAGCAATGAACCCAGGCTTTCCCCATTTTTTTTAACCCCAGTCTTTTAAAAAGCATTTAATGTCACCCTTTTCTCTTAACTTGGTCATCAACACCTCGAGGTTAAGTGTCTAAGGCTCAACCTTTTCATAACTGGCTTTGCTGCTGTTACATATTCACTACAAATTGAGAAATTTATTAGTAGTGATCGCTGGACTTACACAACAAGAACTGGACAATTAGAAACACCATACATGAAATGAACCTAAAGAAATTTGGAAACAAACCTTTTTAAAAGCTAGCACCCGTTCCTTAAACACACATGAAGAAAGTGACAGAGTTTTAATTAGGAATACACCCTGTAGTACAGCGAACACTGGCCTTCATCAAACACTATCGAAAAGACAAAGCACCTCATTGTGTGACCTGATGTCTTCATAGCTGGGAAACGACAGTAGAAAGAATCTTACATTTTTCACTAAATGGGACTGGTGTTCTTCACTCGGCATCTGATTCCTTTCACCGAGCAGTGGGTCAATAGCTCCAATCAAGTACAACGTAGCCTGCTGCGGATAGCAACTTCTGAAATATCTTATTATAATAATGCTGTGTTTAGAAATCGCCTTGCAAATAGAAGGGTCTCAAGGCATCTTGAAAAACTTTGACAACTAATTTACGATATACCTATTATAGCAGTGGCATTGCCTGCTTCTGGAACGCAGACATCTCTTGGGTGAAGCGTGACAAGTGATTAACGGAGTGCAGGGACGCTGCACAACTGCTACAGAATTCTCCACTTAGTGGGAACTGGGGGGTGGGAGGTATCTTCAGATCGACAGAATACATATCGACAATTAGTGGTTGGCAGAGGTGCTGAGGTTAACATTCTTATCTTTTAAAGTTCCAGGATTTTAAAAAGCACAAAGATATTTGAGCTCTTAAACACTGAGAATCCATAGAAGAACATGGCACCGAACAAATAAAACAAACAAAAAAATACCACTTCATTGAGCCATTAGAAGATCGAGGCGCCTGTTTAAATGTAAATGCCTCCTCTAAGTTGTCAACCACTTAAAAGACTTTTTTGTTCATGTGAATTTGTGAGTGCTCATTCTTATAAACAATAAAACCCAATTCAGTGAATATTTGGGGGGCATTTACAAAGTGACAGACACTCCAGAAGATATTAGGAATATTAGTAGGAATGAGACATGGACCCTGTGCCTGAGAAATTCATCTCACCTCTACATTTTACAGAAGGTTTTCAGTGTCAAGTTGTCCCAGGTGAGATTTAGAAAGGTTTGAGTGAAACAGGTGTTAAAAAAAAATGATTCAATTATGGAATGTTAGCATGAATATTTTTAGAATAAACGTTAATTAGCTTCACTTTTTAAAACATAACAGTTATAGTGATAATTACAATGGATGTTTACTGATTATTGTACAGTTTTTTAAAAAATAAAAATACTACAGTGACCTAGGTTTTACTTCCCAGCATGTGCTATAGTACTACAGTAAAAAAAAAAAAAATCAGCCTTACACCTGTCAGAATGGCTAACATTAACAGCTCAGGTAACAACAGATGTTGGCGATGATGCGAAGAAAAAGGATCTCTTTTGCATTGTTGGTGGGAATGCAAGCTGGTGCGGCCACTCTGGAAAACAGTATGGAGTTTCCTCAAAAAACGAAAAATAGAACTACCCTACGACCCAGCAATTGCACTACTAGGCATTTATCCAAGGGATACAGGTGTGCTGTTTCGAAGGGACACATGCATCCCCATGTTTCTAGCAGCACTATCGACAAGAGCCAAAGTAAGGAAAGAGCCCAAATGTCCATCGAAGGATGAATGGATAAAGAAGTGGTATATATATACAATGGAGTATTACCCGGCAACCAAAAAGAATGGAATCTTGCCATTTGCAACTATGTGGATGGAACTGGAGGGTATTATACTAAGTGAAATTAGTCAGAGAAAGACAAAAATCATATGACTTCACTCATATGAGGACTTTAAGAGACAAAACAGATGAACATAAGGGAAAGGAAACAAAAATAATATAAAAACAGGGAGGGGGACAAAACAGAAGAGACTCATAAACATGTAGAACAAACTGAGGGTTGCTGGAGGGGTTGTGGGGGGGGGGATGGGCTAAATGGGTAAGGGGCATTAAGGAATCTACTCCTGAAATCATTGTTTCACTATATGCTAACTAATTTGGATGCAAATTTAAAAAAATAAAATATTAAAATTAAAAAAAATCAGGATTTAAGGCAAAATTAAAAGATTTTTGTTAATCTGGTATTATATAAAGTGGAAATTGTTGGTGACACTAATCCTGGAAAAATAAAAAAAATGGATACTGAATTGACATAAATTATTTTTTTGGTGTGTGAACATGTCAGACAGGATTATATCTTGCTAAGGCCCCATTCTGTAAGGGCTAATTCTGACTCAGTTTGCCTACCCTGCACACTCAGCATTCAGTGGTAATTATAGGCTGGATCCATTTGATTATGTAAGGGAATCTTTTGCTTAAGATTTGATAAGCGCGCGCGCACACACACACACACACACACACACACACTTATATAGTTTACTAGGAACGACTGAATCTCCGTTTGAATTAAAACGAAAGTTTAAAAACGTGTGTTGCTGTACTGAGAACATTTCCACCTTATTGGAGAATGAATGGTAGACTTTATCTACACCTAAGTGTTCTCTGCTCAAGTTTTTTGTTTTGTTTTTGTCCCTGTGTTTCTACATCAATTGATAATCCTCTTATGGGTTGCAGTGGTGCTTCTGTTGCTGCTGATGATAATTTGACTCAAAATCTTTATCCTAATTATAAGGATTTGTTAGCATGGACAAGAAATCACTCATTAATCAATGAATGGGAAATCTTTGAACCTGGAGGAGAAAAGGAGGCTCTTCTGGAATTCATTCTTCTACCTCCTTGGACTACCCTAAAACTAACCGGTATACTGTAGAAAAAGGTGCTTTTACATCTTTTCATCACCTACTTTTTGAGGAATTGGAGATGAGAGACCTAAAGTGAATAGATTAATTCTTGTGTGATTTTAAGTGTACAGGCAGAAAGACCCCTTAATTCCCAGAACCTATTAATATGTTGCCTTATATGGCAAAAGGGACTTTGCAAATGTGATCAAACTGAGGACCCTGGGATGGGGAGATTGCCCTGGATTACCTGGGTAATAATTGTAATCACAACGGTCCTTATAAAAGGGAGATAGATAAGAGAGGCAGATTTGGAGAAGGTGATGTGACATGTGACAAAGGATACAGAGGGTGTATGATACAGCCACAAACCAAAGCATGCTGGTACCTTATGGAAGTTAAAAAGGCAAGAGAGCATCCAAAAGGCATGTAGCCTAGCCCGCATCTTGCTTCTAGGACTTCTGACCTCCAGGACTGTAAGACAATACATATGTGTTGTTTTTAGCCACTGAATTTTGGGTCCTCTGTAACAGCAATGACAGGAAACTAATAAGCAAGAAAATAAAGAACGCTCTGATTAAATCTTTATTCTTTACCCTGGAAATTTATTTCATATGATATAATCAGTCACTTTCATTAAAAAAATAAAACAAAACTGAGGCTATAGCTGTTGACCCGAAAAGCATTAACTATACAAGATTAGTTACTAAAGGATATTCTTTGATTTTAGGTGAACAGAGAACAAGCTCGATGGTGCATGTGGGCATGCGATTGTTACTTTACACATATCCCTTCCATGACTGGCATTTGGTCTCATGGAAAGATACTCATCCATCCAAACCCATCCAGCATTCTTTGTGAAAAATTTTCTTGATAGTTTAGGACTTAAAAAGTTTTCAAGATTATATCTTGCTCCCATCTTCTTCTTGAAAAATTCAGGGAGTATAAAATAAAGTAGCTGTCAGACTGCTGGGATTGGCAAACTCAAAGTCAGAGTCAATTAAAATATGACTCAAATAGGAAGAATTATCACAGAGCTAGGATGCAGAAAGAACTTTAAAGGCAATGACTTCGCTTTTTCTTAGCTTAGCAATATTAATATTCTAGAGTTGGACATTAACGTGCCAAAATGGTCTAAAAGATTAATGAGCGACTTCAAAGAACCATTAGTGACAAAATGAAATATCTCATTATGTTTTCTTTCTTCCCTTCTTCTGTTTTCCCACATCGCACCTGTGAGACACTCAGATGAGAATGGGTTATTCATTTGGCCAGATGTTTTCAGTTGTGGGTCCTTTGTTTTTGAAAACACCAGACAGAGGTGAGATAAAGAGGTAGTAAAGTGTAACACCTGTAAAGGCACTCCATTAATTGTCTTTCTTTATTCACTTGCCTCTTAGATAATAAAAAGCATGCAGATATTAGACCATTTTCGTTCTCTGGAAAATTCAATGAATGGCTTTCCAAATTACTGGGTGTTTGTGTAACTAATCTGAAGGCTGAGCTCACCAAAACTTTTAAAGTGCTTCTTATGAAAGATGGCAGTCATTTTCATGCCTTAAAATATGAAAGGTCAAATCTGGCGATTAGATTAAGATCAATGTATTGCCAGCTATACACTGAATATCATGCAATGTGCTAGAAATGGCAAAGGGAGGTGAACCGCATCAGAGAAATCCACATGCAGTGATGACAGCCTGCAAAGGCAGTGGTCTAATTCAGCCAGGATGACTAATATTTGATGAATAATATCATTATTATGCACCTGGATACATCAGGGATGTTATTAGAAGGGACAGAGAGAACAATGCAATGGCACTCCTTTTGTTTTTACTTGTCATAAATCTTTTATGTTTCCATAATGGGTGAAAGGACTGGTGTTACCATTTTCAATCATTCATTGTCTTCCAAAATGCCTTACATAGGTTGATTCTTAAAGGATGGTATTTTCCCCGTTTACAATTCTCTTCTCTCAGTGCCTTAAAATTTTCAGGTTTGAAGCCACAATAGGTTGCTAAAGGCAGTTCTTTCTTTTGAGTAAAGAAGGCAAAAGATAAAGGAGTTGCTAGATTTTTCTCACAAGCTAGTGAGGAGGGTCCTACAACTATCCACTCATCTGTCTATCTTTACCCAGCTGCCATTCCTATTTTCTTCCTACTTTGTCTCTGTCTTCTTCTTCTCTTAGGCTAGTCGTAAAAGTTGAAAAATTTAACACCCTTCTCAATCTGATTGGAGACAAGAGCAATGAGCTGGGGTGATAATAGATGCTTGATCTGTCATCCCATGAGACAAAGGCGCTGAGAAAGCTGGAATTTTGAAAGAAAGAGAATTCCAGATGAAAAATGCTACTTTGTAATCATTTTATGATTCCTGTCCCTCTTCTTTCTGCTCTCTCTTTCTCACAAAGCTATATCTCACATAAAACTGCGTTTTGTTCTAAGACATTCTTCAAGAACCAAATAATTATTTTAGTAGGGAAGAACTAGTAGGAGATTTGATTTCTACTTAAATTTGTTCTTTAAAGTTTTTTCTTTTTTTTTAATGTTTATTTTTTGACAGAGAGAGAGAGAGAGAGAGCACGAGCAGGGGAGGGGCAGAGACAGAGGGAGACACAAAATCCCAAGCAGGCTCCAGGCTCTGAGCTGTCAGCACAGAGCCCGACGCGGTGCTCGAACTCACAGACCACAGAGATCATGACCTGAGCCCAAGTCGGACTCTCAACCGGCTGAGCCACCCAGGTGCCCCTACTTAAATTTGTTCTTAATTGTGTGTCATTGCGGCCACATCCCTGTTATAGTAAGGGGGAGTGAAAAATTCTGAGATTAGGATCCAAGTGTTTGTGTAATTCACGCATTCTTTCTAAAGCCATTTTCTTATGACTTAAAAGTAGCTCAGGGTGCATGGGGATATAGGATGAGGTTATATGCGTGAAGGTATGCTATACTTATGTCTCATATACAATACCATTGAAGAAACCTGGGAAGAAAGTCTCATGAAAATAGTCTTAAAACACTCAAAACAAGTATTTTGAAACCCCCCTCCCTGAAAAATACCTGAGGATTACATCCAAATTTCTTTAAATTATTTTTCCATTCCTCTTTCTCTTAATATTCTCATGGAGATCCAACTGCCTCAAAGACTCTCCTCTCCCCTTCCAAATTCTCCAATCTCTCCAAAGATTTCACTTTCTGTCTCTCTCTAATTTCTCTCTCTCTTCTTTTCTTGAATATTTATTTTTCTCTCCAGCAAGCAATCTGTTTTCAAATATAAATCTCCGCAGCTTTCCTACCAACTTTATACCTCCATCTGCTGCATAATAAAACACAAGACCTAGCAAATTAGCAACACGTCTTAAAAGGTACTAGAATTGAAGAGAAAGGTCAAGAAGATATCAATGAATTATCCTTAGTAGGCAGGGGAAGGAGATACCATAATCGTATGCTCTGATTTCTTTTCTTCTTTTCTTCCATCTTTGCTACACATTGCCTTCTCATCTTTTTTTTTAAATACTTAATTATGTTTTTAAGTTTTAAGGCCAGTTATACTTCATTTAATAAGTTGATTAAACCAATCACAACTCTGAATGTCTATCATCTGCTTACCTGCCTTCTTTACACAAGCAATTTTAACTTTTGATTACATAGTGTTCCTTTGCCCCTGAATGTTCACTATAAACCCTTTAGGTTCTTGCTCTTTACCTGGGATGCAAATTATTTGAGAATTGGGCTATGCCTTATATTTTTATGCCCTACAGTGTGTAATGCAGGGTAAAGTATGACATAGTGGTTAATACAGCTTTATCTGGTTTGTGAAGACTTGTGTAGAGTGTTTGCCAAAGGATTGGAGATTTGCAATCTTTGCCTAGTCTGGGCTAATTATGTCCTCATAAATATCAGCCTTAAACTACAGCTCTCTGTTGACTAATTTAAATAAAACTGCTGCTGCTTTGTTCTCTAATGAGCTTAATTTACAGATGTGCGTCCTAAACTGGTGAACTGGATGAGTTTATAATTAGAACTTCAAGGAGTGAGACATTGGTGATGACAAAAACTGTGGCTAATATTGATGCTGAAAAAAGATGAAAAAAATGACGGTGGACAGATGAGAAAGGCATGCAGACAGGAAGTAACTTTCTGGTATGCTACAAGTCTGTTCACAGGCAGCTTTAGAATGCTCTCTGTTCTCCCTGCCCTTCCATATTGTCAAAGACAACTGATTCAAAATGGGGAAGTATATTTCCTTTTATGGGGATAGAAAGTTGCAATTGACAACCTGCACAACTGACAGACACACAGTCCAATGTGTCCCCTCTTCAAGCTCTAATTTCCAACCCAGAGTAAAGGACAGAGTACATTTCTCAGTGTTTCGTAGGCAACAAACACAGGTATCTGTGCTTTAAAACATCTTGAAAAAATAAAACATTTGAGTAATGGAGGGAAAAATATAAGTACTTGTGAGTTCCAATGTATAGCTCAATTCGATAGTTGCTTTGTGACTCTGAACATCCATGAGCTACTAAGTCCTTTCCTTTCTTGTGTTAAGTATATCACGTCTGCACTTTGCCTTTAGTAGAATGGTCTATCACATATTTTCATATGTTGCTTATTAAATCACAGTATGAGTACAGTTCTTACCCAATTACTTCAGTTGAATGAAATTAATATCAGTTCTTTCATATAAATGTTATGGTTGATCATGACTTTAGAGTTAGCCACAATTGTGTACTCAGCTCAAATACAACCGAATGATACGTTTAACGAGGTGTCTCTAATTCTGGCTAATCAGTATGATGAATACAAAAGACTTTCAGAAGAAGGCTATGAAGTATCGTCTGAACTTCACGGGTATAAAGTACTTTTGAAAATAAGTGGCAATACCGCTTTCTTAATTTCACTCTTTAAAGTTAACATTTTCATTAAAGCATTTCTGAATATATAACTTACATGCACAGTCTGAACAGATTAGTCACACAGATCACACCTGTAACGAGATTTCTCTTTTATCCAATTTTGGATTAAAGTTTGGAAAATCCTTTTGTCCGTCCAGTTGTAATAGATGAAAATAGGATATCAATAGATACAAAGGCAAATAAAGCATATATAAAAATCAGCTAAAACTAGACCTTGAAAAGCCAGAAGGGCTTCAATATCAGCTTTCTGATAGAGATGCATAATACCAGAGGGAGAAAAAGTCACAGGTGTACAATCAAGCTGTCACACAGCGGTGGAGCCTGTTCTAAATCTGAGCGGTAATAGTTGCCATTTCCTATTTAGAAAAATGCCTTCTCTCATCCTTTATATTCCCAAAGTACATATCTCCTGCAATCTTCTGTAGAACCACTGGACTCTCGGCTTGGTTTTGAATTTGGATTTTTTTAAAGCTGCCACTGTCACCTAGAATTGATCGTAATCCGTCCTTTTCATCTGGTGCACTTCTAAACTGCTATTATAATGCCATGATTTGATATCGGTAGGTCAAGTTTCTAGGGAGGAGACAATAGGAAGGAAGTTTCAAGGTGCAATGGCTAGAGTCAGAAATTATGGGATTATGGATATACTTTATGAAAGAACCAGGACATAGAAATTAAGGAATATAAAATCGTGTAACTAAAATATAATAAAACACTTTGTTGCATTTGTAATAAATACTGGGTTTTAGTTTTAAAACCCAATTTGTGGTATTGGTTGGAAAATAGTTTTATAGCTTATATGTACAGTCTGGTAAAAAATTATAAAGGGATAATATAAAAGTAAATGGTACAAATTTTGCTTTGCTGTTATGTGTCCCCTTGGTTTGTGCTTAACACACATAGTGTCATTTGGTCATCACAATGAAACGGTGTTTAAAATTAAATACATTTCACAAAATAAACACAAAATACATTTAAATAAAATTAAAAAATAATTTATTAAAAATCTGTACTATCATAAACAAAAGGAAAGGGGGATTAAAATTGTGTGGGGATGTTCTATATAAATTAAAAAAGGGAAAAACTGCAATGCTCAATGAAGGAAAAATATGAATAAAACTTGGGAGATGGGATTAATAATATTGAGTGAATCTATAAACAATGGGTTTGTAAAGCATGCATTCTCAACGAGGAAGATATTGTCCCCAGAATGACAGAGTTGGTTTAGGTGGAAGGGAGGTAAAGGTAGGCCCAAATCTTAGATATTACAATGGTTTGTGGGCCTCTAATGCTCAACCATATTTGACAAGGTTTTCTTTCTTGATATTTAATTTTTTTTCATTAGGTAGATATTAAATGAAATTTAAATTAATTGAATTAAAATGGATTTTCTTTGTAGAAGCATGATAACGAAACATAGAGTGAAAAACATTGGTTAAAAAGTATAAAAACTTGAAAAAATTGTCATGGTAGTATTTTTCCTCATTTGTTATAAATTCAATAGCAAAGAATTGAAAGAAATACATTTATTTAGATTTCCTTGGTGGCACTAACACACATATGAATATATCTAATGAATATTCTATTATACCTCACATCGCTGTCATTTATGTAAGCGTGTATGACTGGGAAAGACCCAGTATCGTTGGTTTTATATAGTCCTAGAAACTAGTCCAGTTTAGGTACTCAATGAAAGCTTGTTGAGTGAAAAAACAGCACCACCAAATGATTGTCTAGCCCATATTTAAATCTACAATCGCTGATAAATCTACGGATCCCTTCATGGTTGTGAATCTTCACCATTGTGGTTACGTTTTAGCTTGTCCAAGGTTTCTCTCGAAATGGGCTGAACACTGAACTGAACACAGAATTCCCACACGGTCGGTCTAACTAGCAAAAAGTAAAAAGAGGTTATATCTTTCTCATTTTTAACTTGACAGCGGTCTGAAGTGCTATTGGATATATTAGTGGTGACATTCACTGTTACTTCAAATCCAACTTAATCTCGACAATTACTCTTAAATTTTCTTTATCTATGCTGTTAAGCTATATTTTCAGCAGATAAGATAGAATATCTTGTTAATAAGCCAAAGGAGGATACTTAAAAAATAATAACAAAATTTCATCTTACTGAATTCAGTCTAACGTTTCAGTCTTTTTTGAAAAAAATTTACTGTAAAATTTCCATGTATTTTCCTTATTTCAAGCATCATGCTATTTGATAATTTGATATGATTTCTACTCATGTGAACATCAGAGTGAGTTATCAAAATGATGTAAAAAAATCTACCATTGCATGCCTTACTCTAGCTTTATATCCCTACGTTAGTCATCAATCTCGGATAGAACCATTTATTTAATAAACCAGAAATGCACTGCATCATACTCTCATTTATCTCATTTTTAACCATCTAACCAACTCTCAATGATATAATAAGATACTTTTAAAAATACATTCAAATTGCTAAATCCAGATCATGCTTATAACAGCCTGTTGGTACAGTAATACCCTCCCACTGACCCATAATCTTGAGTTCTCATATTTAGTGAGCACTTTCTTTCCCTAAATGCTTACAAATCATATTTGAAAACAATTTATGCTAAAATCATTATCCTGTGTTCACATAATTCACCTTCGAAAGAATCTCATTAGCAAAGTGGCAGACAAGATCAAGGACCTCTCCTAGGACCAAGGTGTGGGGGGTGGGAAGAGAGAAAGAGAGAGAAACAAGTGAGGGATGGAGACAACATAGCAGTGTGGTTAAAAAGAAAAAAAGGAAAAAAGAATAAGTAGGGCATAATAAAAACGGAAAATTATCAGTTATTATTTTAGTGGACAAATGTGTTAAATAATACCATTAAAATGCAGGTACCATTTTGCCAAAATATGAAGTAACTGGCTACATTACATTTACACAAGATATGCTTAAAACAGCTGATGACACACTGGCGAAAGTGAAGGAATAAAAAAAAAATCACAAAAAAAAAAAAACGAAAAGGAAAAAAAGTATTACAAAATGAATGAATGTCAATACTAGCATGAAATTTAAAATAATTAAGAGTAAGCTTAGCTATGTATTTTTTTTTTGTTTATTAAATTTTTTTTTTAAAATATGTACTCATTTTTGAAAGACAGAGAGAGACAGAGCACAAGCAGGGGTGGGGCGGAGAGAGAGAGGGGACACAGAATCTGAAGCAGGCTCCTGCTCTGAGTTGTCAGCACAGAGTCCGGTGCCAGGCTCAAACTCACGAACTGTGAGACCATGACCTGAGCCGGAGTCGGATGCTCAACCAACTGAGCCACCCAGGCGCCCCTGAGTTATGTATTTTAAGAGCAGATAGTTTTATTTGTGATATATATTAGAGTATATTTACTCCAACAAGAAAATTCACCTGTAAAGAATCTTTATACAGTAACAATGGCAAAATACACAAAACAAGTCTGTCTGTGTCACTGATCAAATGTTTTTCAACATTGGTTTTGCTTTAACCATCCCCAGTGTTAATTTAATCAGGCTAATCTGCACGACTCCCAGTCCTATTCATCTGTTTTACTGGGCTGGTACCCAATGTACTCTGGGCCCTACTGCGACGTCAACCCCCTCCACCCCCATATGTTTCTGAAATGACAGCGTTCTCGTCTAACCACGATTTTATGCATGCTCAGCTACGTGATTCCCTTTCTCGGTTTCTAGTCTATAGTGCCGTATATGTGAGGACGGCAACGTCCCGAATATACACACTTGTTTCTCTTCTGGTAGTTTCTGTTCAGATCTTTTCTGTTTAAAATAATGTGGTGATAGGATGTTACATGAAGGATCAAGACCTTGGAGTAACTACCTCACATAGGTGTAGACCACAGTGGTATTCTGTGTCCTGTCTTCCCCAATCTCTGAATCATGAAACGGTTTTGGAACTGGTATGAAGCTGATGTTTCTTATTCTGAATTCTGGTTCGATTCACCTGTCTAGTTGAAATGGTGAATGTTCTCCAGAATTCACTTCTTACCTAGAATGTCACATTAGACGTTAATATCCTAAAGGCCCTGAGGGTTTCAAACATAAACATAAACATAAACCAAACATATAAACAAAAATAAAAATTCTTTAGCTTTGTGTAAACAAGCCTTTTTCAGCAGTATTTGCCAACCTTCCTTTTAATTAATAATATGTATTAGGATCTTAATTTTAGAATTTATACAGTTCACTTTGGACAATTCTGATTTAGAACAATGTCTTTGTTAAAAATTGCTTGGGCTGTTAAACGCCTCCCTTTTTGTACCTGACCCATAGTTTTATTATTGAAAATGTCAATATGTAGGCCATTAAGAGCTCATTTCATAATTTTTCCTACACATAAGAATTTTTAAACAATATCTGACAGATGGCTGTGTATCTAGTTAGGAATGTTTTCCTGAGAAGCTATTCCATAATCTTTTGCAACCACCTGTTCAAATATCCAGCTGTCCCTCCTAATCATGAAGTATTTATTCAGATTTAACCAAAGAAGAAAATTAAATGTTTAAAAGTAAAAGAAAAAAAAATCACAATGATTCCTTGACATGTCAGTCTTAGCCACTGATCCAAGGAAAATGAGGGAGACAGTTATTTCCAAGGAGATTTAGAATCTCTAGTTCCATTTTGAAAGTTCCGTTTCTGATTCTAGCAGTATTAATATTTGAGATAAAAAGTAATGTTCATCTGTATCTGTATTAAACCTATTCAAAAATCTATAGTCCACAATGTGTAGAGAAAACTTTTGACATAATTCACAGTGGTGACTGAATTAAAGGTCCACTGAGAACTGTTTGATACACTTCCTTGGATCCTAAGATATTACTAGCTTTCTCAAAACAGTCAGTGGAATGTAATCATAGCAAAGGGTCTTGAGCCACTTTCTGAAATGAGAAAATCTCTGACCAATGACCAGGAAAGTCTGTGTGGTGGGAACCAAACCTCGGGTCATTAGATGGGGAGGAAAGAAATGCCAAGATACTCGGGGTGTTCTCAGAACTACCTTTATTCTTGTCATTGACATCAATGTTTCAGGATTCCTTGAGAAATTTTATTTATCACTGTTTAAAGTAGAGATGTGGTGCTATAAAATCATACTCTTTATCCTCAATCAAATCTCTCAACCATAACCTGTTTTTGGACAAATGCTTTTGGTATGTTTGTTTAGACATTTATGCATTCTCATTTGAAAATACATTTTTTAGGGGCAGCTATCTGCTTCCAAATGTTGGATTTTAGATCTCTATTTAGTACATTACAAAGCATTAGATATGTTCAAGGATTTAACATATACCATTTTAATTATTTCGATTCTAAATTTATCGTAGTAATTTTAAACAATTTATTCTTTAGTCTCTGGAGACAGAGAAGATTAAGACTGCTTTTCAATTCAACAAACACTTGTATAAGCTTAATATAAGCTCCTTGTATTTTAACCTCTATTATTCTGCCAACAAGAATTGAATGTGTTCTTTTTCAGAACTTTTCTTTCAATCAGAATTTCTAGCCCATCCTTCCAGCAGTTATATCCACTTTCTCCTAAAATTCCTATGCCAAACTTGTCTCTTCCAACAAGGTTTTTCAGATTAATTTTACCAATTCCGATCATCTAATATTTCCTTTTAGCACTTATACACTTTGTGAGTCTGGACTTATTATTATTCTTAATATATGTAGTTAATATAATTATAACTATCTTAACAAGAAGCAGAAAACTGGCAGTGTCTCAGCGTGCTGTGTCAGTGTTTTGAGATTAAATGTCTCATGTCTATGTGTGTTACCAACAAGCATTATACTTACATTTCCGTGAGGATATGGTGGCATTTCTTGCTTTATAGTGTCTTAGTTTAATTATTAGAGTGAGGGCTGATCCCAAAGTGAGAGAACAAATGGATTCTGAGAGGCACTTCACACCCATACACCATTTTTCACAGAAGATATATTCTCAACTGAAAATCAATGTCCTAAATTTCAAGAGTTTGCAAAAATTCATTGTGAATTCTCATAAGCTTCTACAATTAACCTCCTGTGTTCCTAGCTTCCTTTCTATCTCTTTTAATCGAACAAGGAAAATAGACAATTCACATTATCAAGAGTTTCAAGGTTTAAAGGAAACCTAATTCATAACCTTTTATAATAGGGGAAAAATAGAATAAAATAGGCAGAGAGGGAAAGGGTAGGATCTGAGGTTCCTGGGTGGGGAAACACATATTTTGGAACATGTTGGGAGGGTCCGATCACAGCAAACCCCCTTGGGCATAAGGTTCCTCTTAAGAATGTAATAGCCACCACCTACTCCCCCCTCAGGTTTCCCTCCGGAATTTGACAAAAGACCTGACCAAAAATAAGTAGACTATAAAAGGTATCACCCACCAGGAATGGTAAGGCTATAGGCCACCCCTCATCGGATGGAAAGGAGCCAATCAGGAATGGATAACCCAGCATCTAGAGTTATCAAACCAATAAGGCTGGAATTTAAGAAGGATCAAGGGGAAAGGGAAAGGGAAGGGAGGGGGGAGGGAAACCAAAACCTTATAAAACCAAGACCTTTGCCTATAGTCCGCAGACATTCACTTTCGAGTGTCCCCCTCTCTGTAAAGAGAGCTTTCATACTATTCTTCCTTTTTGATCTTATACTCTAATAAACTTTGGCCTGCTGCTCATTTGGTGTCCACCTCTTCATTCGTCGAAGCAATGAGACAACGAATCCCAGGTATTGAGGTAAAAAAAATCCTGCAACACTTCCAGATTCTGAATCAAGAGATTAAATCAAGAATCTAGGAGGAAATTTAGTATTTTTTTCCTCCTCGTTTCGAGAACATGTTAGGGCCCAAGAACTAAATAGCCCTCTTATTCTTTACCCAGAGAAACTGATTTTATTCACCCGGTTGCAAGAGAAAAAGCTGGAGAGCTGCAGAGATACAGCAGTGCTCATAGGCATACATTATAGAGGAAACTTGACGTTAGCAGTGGAGTAGTTCGAAGACATGGATCCACACAAATAACTTCTGGCACATTAATCTCACCTGATGGAGGGACCAGGTGAGGGACCACCTGCAGCAGGTGGAGAGAGGACCCAGGAGTTCCCTTTCTGTATTGCCTCTGCTGAGAAGTCAGTTCATGAAAAAAAATAAGACAGCAAGAATAGTGTTTCCTGTAACAAAGCTCTATGGGGAGATCCAAAGGGTACTCAAGGATATTCTACTCACACTGTTTTTGGAGGTATGGCCAGTGTGGGAAAGGAACTTCCAAGTTTAAAGATAAACAATGAGGAGAAGGGGGGAAAAACTACACATTTAGGACAAAGTATAAGAAATAAAACATCTCACACAAAAGAAAGAGCATCTCACAAGATTGATTCCAGGAAGCAGTTGAAAATACTGTTCTCAAATGAATTGTTCTTGCAAGGAAATTAAAAAAAAAAAAACATAGACTAAATGAAATAGGGATTGCTCATGCAACAGATGAAAGCATGATTTCACAGGGTTACGAAAATAAAGAGGGAAATAATGATACTGAGAGCTTAAAAACATTTACCTGTGTCAACATATGAAATAAATATGCGGGGGGGGGGGGAAGAAAACAAATAAAAACAAACAACAGCAACAAACAAGTCAGTGAATCAGATCTTAGCCTGAAGGATACAGGGATAAGTTACAGAAAGATAAAAATGAGCAGAGAACAGACTTAGCAGGAGGTGCAGGGAAGACTACCCTGTAGGGTGCAAAAGAAATGCAAATAAATGAAATGGACACGAATTCAAAAAGTAATAAAATCCTATTGTTAGGTAATGAAAGAAACATTCTTAGTGAAAAGGAAATCACTTTCTACACTGGAAAGACCGATTCCAAGGCATTTCCTGTTTCAGTTCTTGAACTTGAAGAGAAAGTTGTCGATTTCGGTGAACATTCATGCCTGTGCAGCAGGTATATTTTAAAAACATTTTAAAAATATATTTTAAACATTAAAAACATTAAAAAATATATTTTAAATGCAGGCTTACACAGCTAGAAAGGAGTTCAAAATATAGACACTTTTAAAGGGAAGAGGGAGGGGCACCTGGGTGTCTCAGTCAGTTAAGCAATGGACTTCAGCTCAGGTCAAGACCCTGCAGTTCCTGGGTTCGAGTGCTGACAGCACAGAGCCTGGAGCCTGCTTCAGAATCTGTCCCCCGGTCTTTCCCCTGCTCATTTTCTGTCTGCCTCAAAAATAGACATTAAAGAATTTATTTAAATAAATAAATAAATAAATAAATAAATAAATAAATAAATAAAGTGAAGTGGGTGCTCTGAGAATTGTGTAAATAGTCCATTTACATTAGAAAACCAACAGCAAGATGGTCTTACATATGCAAGAGTTTGGGAATCTTCACCAACAGTTCCAGGAGTTGTATTGGGAAGCTGGGCTTTTTCAGTCTGTGGGCCTGCCTGCGCTTCAAAACAAGAGAAAATAAAGTCAGTTAAGGTCTGATCCAGTCAACCAAAGACAAACCAAATATAGTAACCGCAAATGAAAAAGCCTAAGAGTTAATACTAAATCTAGAAGATAAATACAAGGAGGACACTAATTATAATTATAGTAAAAAAAAAAAACACTTTAGTGTTTTTATAGCAAAAAGGTGAAATCATTAGAACAAAATCACAAATTTGGAAAAAAAAATGTTACTCAGGACAGAGAAGAAAGACATGAACACAACATTGGAAATTAAAATACCTAACTATGAATTTAAGAGCTAATTTTTTAAAGACAATAAAATAGATTACTACTTGGATGAATCAAGTAAAGAAGAGAAAATACATATACTTGTAATTAGGAATAAAAAAGTACACAATCACAGAGGAAAAAACAATTATATTAAAAAAATGTTCACAATAATATCTACCAGAAATGAAAGTCTGGATAAATCAAACCTTTTTCTAGAAAAATAAAGATTTCCAAAATTGACCAACAAAACCTAAATCCATTCAATAAAACTATGTCTATAGTAATACTCCTTATGTATAAGCTATTAAACAAGAGAAACCAATAATGTTTTCTAGGTTCAAATAGTTTTAAATATTTAAACAAGTAAATTTGCTGCTGTTGAAATAATTTTGGAGCATAGACAATCAAAGAAAACATTCTATTTGTTTTTAAAGTTTATGTAACTTTGATATCAACATACTATAAAAGATCATATAAAAATCTTCAATTACAATCAACATATTAAATACCAAATTCCAGCACTACATAAGAATCAACCTTGTTTGGTCCCATCTATATCCTGATATTTCTGAGTTTATATGGTGTCATAATATTCCTGAATAAATAAATTATTTTGATTCACCATATTAATAGGTTAAATGAGAAAAACTGCATAATCAAATTTTTATGCCAAAAGACATTTGATAATATTTAAAATTAGTCATGAAAAAACTCATCAGTGGATAGGGTTAGGAAGATTTCTTTCCCCCTGAAGGTAAGTACTATGCTTAACAGGAAACAATAGGAACATTTATTTTAAAAGCAGAAAAATATAAAACTGTCAGTCTTCATCATTCCTAGACATAGGCCATTAGACAAAATGAATTGAAATATAACCAGCCAAAGTGAGGAGGTAAACTTTTAATTATTTGTAAAGAAAAGCAGTTAAAAGAAAAAAGAAGCTATAAGTATCAGATGAACACAATAGATTATTATTAGTTAAATAAATCTGTTAAATGGCAAAAATTTAACTGAGTAAATTTTAAAGCTGTAATTGGCTTTATTAATCAATTCATGAATCAGACAGCACCCCATCTAGCAAGTAGAGGAGAACTCCAAAAGACTACAGAAATGGAAAGGTTTTTTAAGGTAGGGAGGGAGTGGAAAAAAGGAAATTATTAGCAAAGAATTCATTGTTTTAGGCAAGGTCCCCCTCATAGGGAATGGAAGGGGGTTGCTAGGTAATTTCCTGAGTGCTGACCAGGAAATTTCCATGGTGACTGGTTAAGGCTTACATTTTCTGGGTTGAAACTGCAGTCAGGTGAGATATTAAGTCATGGTTTACTGACTTGGGGACTAATATAAGTGATGCCATTGTGGGCCTGTGGTTTTCTTGTTAATACCCATAAAGACAGTTTTTGGTGAAAAAAAGGTCAAGAATCATAAATGTTTGACTAATTTGACTACATATCCTGGAATGACAAATTCATGATACATAAATGTATATATCACAAACACATACTAGAAACACTTTGAAACATATATTATAATAAAGTAATTTAGCTCCTTAGTAGATTATGATCTTTCAAGACAATAAGAACAAATTACTTCTTTCCTAAGAAAAGGACAAATGCAGGAGCAGTGTGAAGAATAGAAGGCGAGAACGACCCTAGGACCGGCCAAAGCCCACGCGACCCTGCGTCCCAGTGTCCAGCGCCTATGTCCCCCCTCCACCGTCGCCACCATGCCCAAGAGAAAGGCTGAAGGGGATGCTAAAGGAGATACAGCCAAGGGGAAGGATGAGCCCCAGAGAAGATCTGCAAGGTTATCTGCTAAACCTGCTCCTCCGAAGCCAGAGCCCAAACCTAAAAAGGCCCCTGCAAAGAAGGGAGAGAAGGTACCCAAAGGGAAAAAGGGGAAAGTTGATGCTGGCAAGGATGGGAATAACCCAGCAGAAAATGGAGATGCCAAAACAGACCAGGCACAGAAAGCTGAAGGTGCCGGAGACGCCAAGTGAAGTGTGTGCATTTTTGATAACTGGGTACTTCTGGTGACTGTACAGTTTGAAATACTGTTTTTTATCAAGTTTTATAAAAATGCAGAATTTTGTTTTACTTTTTTTTAAAGCTATGTTGTTAGCACACAGAACACTTCATTGTTGTTTTGGGGGAAGGGCATATGTCACTAATAGAATATCTCTGAAGCTAGACTGATTCAAGGGGAAAAACACCATTCCCTTCTAGTTCTGAGAAACTTCCTCTTGGTTCCCAGGAGGAGCGATTCCTTGATGTTAACGCACATTAGCCACCTTGGCAACAAATGCCTTGTGGGGTGGAAAATCGAAAATTCATTTCTTATGTCCTTTTCTCCCTCTGCCTTCAACATAGACTTGACTCCCTTAAACCCAGAGACCTGTTGGAACCTGACCCCAAGAAATGGTTCCCAGTTTGTCAGGCAATCTGGACTTTACAGTGTCACCATGGAGATGGCATCCCTCAAAAGAGTTCCTTTTTTAGCTTGTGGAGCTTCAGATTGATAATTCTGCCATTTTCATTTCATTTCCTGAAATTCAGGGTCGGCTTGTGAAAAGTTGTTAAACAACATGCTAAATGTAAAATGTCAACCCTCACTCTAAACTTTCCCTGTTCAGAGCATCAAATGAAGACTTCATTGGGTTCTATAGTGGCTTTCTGATTTTGGTAGTCCATTGAAGAAGGGAGTTTGAAAGTTGTTCTATACTGTTAACGATTGTCTGCCCATGTCCTGCCTGAAATACCATGATTGTTTATGAAAAGTATCTTTAATAAAGCTGGATACAGTTTGGCTTGGGAAAAAAAAAAGGAAGAAAAGGACTAATGCAACCCAAAAAAGAGATATTTGAAATGAACAAAAGCAAGAAAACATATAAACTTCTTTAATAATTTTAACATGCCAATAAAAACACTTACTATAAATAATATTATCCTTACCAGTTTATCAGGATTAAAAAAATAACATCCATTTTTTAAAGCTTATTTATTGATTTTGAGAGAGAGAGAGAGAGAGAGAGAGAGAGAGAGAGAGAGCTCATGCCCATGAGTGGGAGAGGGGCAGAGAGAGAGGGAGAGAGAATCTCAAGCAGGCTCTGTGCTGTCAGCATGGAGCCTGATGCGGGACTCGAATTCATGAATCATGAAATCATGACCTGAGCTGAAACCAAAAGCCAGACATGTAACAGACGAAGCCACCCAAGTGCCCCCAAAATTAATATCCGTCGTTGAGAGAAATTTGGATACAGACTAACATTATGTCAGAGGTTGTGGTCCTGCAGAAAACACTGTGACAAAAATATAAGTTCACAGGGATCTCTTTGGAATCTCTTTGCCAGGATTCACTGGCAAGAAAACCCATTAAGTGAGACAGGACACAGTCTGGTTACCACGGTTGAAAGCTAGAGCTTAGCTCTGCTGGGGAATTCTGAAGGACTACGTGCAATGTATCTTAAATTTTTCATCTATGGGATTAGAAAGCTGGGAGTTCTAGCCTCTCAATTTCCATCTATCAGTAGCAGCTGACTGCTCTCAAGAAGATTATCTGCCAGGCACTACCACCTTGCCCCTTCTATGTGGGCCTAGAGAAAACCTTACATGGAGAGTCACAGATACTTGGAGTTCAATACCAGGGAACAGTGCTAGACCTTGAGCGACAAAGAAGTGTGGATGGTACTCTAACAGTGTATCCCACTCACAATTATGCAATACAAATGGACTCATAAATTGGTATGGTGTTGTTGTTCTGGATGGCATCCATTCCTACCTACCTATCTATCTATCATCTATCTATCTATCTATCTATTTATCTATCTATCTATCTATCTATCTACCATTTACCTATCCAGTAGCTATCTATCACCATCTATATATCTTTGTCTATATCTTAGACCATTAGAGAATCCTGCAAGTTTGTCAAATATGTGCCAATCGTGTGGTAATGTCTTTGGATCCATTTAATTTTATTTTCTTCTGAAATTCTCTCTCTGGATTTGTTATTTCATAACCTACACAAATAGGTCAGATTGTTTCTTTATAATTATGGCTATTAGGGAAACCATTTCTTTTAAAAAAATTAATGTTTATTTATTCTTGGGAGAGAGACAGAGACAGGGGGAGGGGTAGAGAGAGGGAGACATGAATCTGAAGCAGGCTCTAGGCTTTGAGCTGTCAGCACAGAGCCCGACGCGGGACTCAAACTCATGACCCTTGAGATCATGATCCTGACCCGAAGTTGGATGCTGAGACATGCAGGTGCCCTGAAGGTAAACTATTTCTTAAGTCTTTATATCAAGTTTCCAATTGTCTCTGTTTTCTATATGTATTTAAGCATGTATCTGTTCATCTCTAGTTATAATTAGTCACACTACCTTCTTCCCAAGATGGAGGTTATTTTACCAAGATTATGTAGGACTGGTTTATTTAATTTATATATTTTCTAATTCCATAAGTATGTTATACATACATTTCTTGTAAACATATATATTTCTTTTTTTCTACATCTTAGATTTGGGAACTTCTTCCAGTTGTAATTTTTTTAAACATTTTTGTTTATTTGAAAGAGAGAGAGAGAGAGAGAGAGAGAGAGAGAGAGAATCCCAAGCAGGTTCCATGCTCAGCACAAAGGCCAACTCGGGGCTCAATCCCATGATCCTGGGATAATGACTTGAGCCAAAATCAAGAATCGAATGCTCAACCAACTGAGCCAACCAGGCGCCCCACCCAGTTGTAATTTTTGATGAAAGTTTCAAACTCTTATACTCCTTGTCTGGTGTAGTCCAAAATTATTCTTCAATGTAACCTTTTTTTTTTTAGGTTTGGCCTGGAATCCTTCTTCCCTACAAAGTGTTTTGTATGATTTTAGAACAATCTGACACTTAAAAACAAATAATGTATTAGAAAATCAATACATTTATAGCTTTTTTCACTAAAGACGGCACTATTCAAAAAGTATGCTGAGATCTAAGACCTGTGTCTTTTAACATTTTTATCTCAGATTTTGTTTATAGAAATATTGTTGTTTTATTTTTTCTATAGTTAGTGTTTTCCATCTTTTACTTTTCTTGAGTTCTGTTATTAGCTTTCTGTCCTCTGAGTTGGTTTTCTTGTTCTTATTGTTGCAAGTTGCATTTAAATTTACTTTTGTCCTTCTTTGTCCTTTTATCAAAGTAATAAGCGTTTCTTGTATTTATTCCTAGTGACCTGACCTAGTTCCCTATTTAAGTTTCAGGTTTAGTTGTATCAACTTTCAATTTAGCCAAGCTTATTTCTTTTTATATTTGTCGTTTCTTTTATTTATTAGCGTAGCCTTTTCTTGCACCCCCGTCTTAAAACAAAATCTTGAATTAGTGTGTCCCTCAGGCTCTCCTTTCTTAGAAACTGATCTCGTATTTTCCTAAGCTTTTCAATGATTAGCATGATCGAAATTCACTTTCTGATGTTTCTCTGTCTTTTTCTGAAAAATCGCAAAATTCATTACTCTATACTCATGTTAATTAAGCGTATTTCCTTTGGCCTTAATTGGCATAAATCCTAGTAAAGCAACACAACAGATTAGTATCCATAAAGAAAATCTGGGGCAATATAACCCAGAAATCTAATTCAATATTACTTCCCACCAATATTTTTCAGTATAGACTAAATTACCGAGACAGTCAGCCTTTACTGAACATTTATGTTTTTATGTTTTATCTCCCCTGTACATCTATAAAATACTTAAGGGAAAATGTCAGCTTAGAATTTGCATCTCCTACAACGTTGCTACTCAAAGTGTATGCCCAGACAGGCATATCTAGCATTCCTCAAAAGCTTGTTAGAAAAAGCTACAGGCACCTGGCTGGCTCAGTCAGTGGAGCATGTGACCTTGATTTTTGGGTTGTGAGTTTTAGCCCCACATTGGGTGTAGAGATTACTTAAAAATAAAACCTTAAAAAAAAAAGAAAACAAATGCCTAATCCCTGGCCCACCCTGGACATACTAAAACAGAATCTGCATTTTGACAAAATCATGATGTTATTTGCATACACATTATAGATTAAGAACCACGGCCATATAAAGTGGCTTGCACATTATAGGCACAGGTAAAATCATTGTGGTAGGTTTTTATTCACCTCTGAACTAATTAAGATTAGTAACCAAGATATAATGATCCTCATGGGATTAATAAAATTTTTGCCTTCCGAATTCCCAAATACCTGTATCTAAAAAATTTTCATTGCAGGTTTATTTTAACTTTCAGCAGCCAAATATTAAATTTGATATTACAGAGTAGAAACATGAATTTCTTGGCATTTTCAAATGATACATTTGTGTGTGTGTGTGTGTGTGTGTGTGTGTGTGGTCAGTTTAATAAATATATTTTTTTTTTACTTTTTTTTTCTTTTAGAGAGAGAGAGAGAGAGAGAGATTGAGAGAGAGCAGGGGAGGGGCAGAGGAAGAGGGAGGGAGAGAATCATAAAGAGTTTCCATGCCTCTGATGCAGGACTCTATCTCATGACCATGAGATCATGACCCAAGCCAAGATCATGACCTGAGCCAAAATCAAGGGTCAGATGTTTAACTGACTGAGATACGCAGGTGCCCTTAATGAATATTTTTTACTTCAAGAGATATCAACTACAAAGCATGGTATTATGGGGACAGACTAATTTTCTCAAACACTTTCTTCTTTTTTTCTATATTTTTTATAGCCTTTATTATGTCTATACTGAAAAAGTTTGATCATAGATGCTGTCATACATAATTTTGGCATTCTTTTTTCTTGTCTTAACTCATGGGCTAAATTTAATTAAATAACTAAATCTAATTAATATAGACCTGTTTATTATTATGGTAAAATAGTAAAACCATTTTGAGAAGATTTGCAATCATCTAATTTCTAGGTTTTTCTTGCTCACCACTGATTTCTTTTACAAATAATTATTGAGTCACAAAGAATTTTTTTTTTTAACTTTTAGTAACCTGTACACCCAACGTGGGACTCAAACTCAAGACCTTGAGATCAAGACTCACATACTCTATTGACTAAGCCAGCCAGGTGCCCCCACAAAGGCATTTTCTTAAATTATTTCACATACACACTGTTAATAATTGTATTATCACTGTATTTCTCTATTTAACTATTTTAAAGTGATAACTAATAGTTTTGTATATAAAATTAATAGTTTTTACAATCATCATTTCCTATTGCATTTTATTCTTGGGTAACAGTGACTAATTTTTAAGAATTATACTTTTATTGAGATTTTATTGACATAATTACAGACTCACTTGCAGTTGTAGGAAATAATACAGAGAGATTTCATATACTTTTTAACCCATTTCTCCCGATGGTTATATATTATAAAATTATAATATTTCAACTAGGACATTTACACTGATACAGTCAACCAATCTTACTCAATTTTGCTTATACACATTTGTGTGTGTTTGTGTGTATGTGTACGTATGTCCATGTGATGCAATTTTATCACATGTGTAGGTTCATGTATCTACTACTATAGTCAAGATACTAAAGGGTTTCATCACCACAAAATCCAAGTGTTGTAATTTTACAAGCTCTGTGCAATCCTCAATCTGTATGATCCTTAACTCCCTGCAACCACCAATCTATACTCCATTTCTAAATTTTGTCATTTTGGCATGTTATATAAATGGAATCATCCAATATGTTACTCTTTGGGACTGGCTTTTCTCATTCAACATAGTTCTCTGAAGACCTAAGTTGTTGCATGCCTCAATAGTCTCTTCCTTTTTATTGGTGAGTAGTGTTTCCTGGTGTGGATGTACCACAACTCGCTCAATCATCCATCTGTTGAAAAACATTTGATTTTCCTGATATTTACTGATTTTGGCTGTTACAAGTAATGGTTCTATAAATATTCACGTACAGGTTTTTTTGTGTGAGTGTATGTTTTCGTCTCATAAGTTTAAAGTTTTACTTCAATTGGCTGATGATTTAAACCCCTATAAACTACATAAAAAGATTTTCAGTCCCAGTTACACCTACCATTGAAAATAGACAATCAGATGATAATTCCAAAACATGCTTTGTTCATATTATTGATGAAATTAATTGCATTAGATGGTAATCTATGTGATTACAAAATCATGCTCTTGCACATGTTTGATGTCTAATACTTTTGTTTTAATGTTTTAATGACTTTGGCTATCTAACCTTTCAAAGGCTGAGAATGAAACTGCATTTATATAAGCAGATTTTGGACAAATGGGGAAACTAATTGTTAGTACCTTTCTAACAGTCTCTAGAACAGCCTTACCACTGTGCCAATTAAGCTTTGAACAATTGCCACCATCGTCTTGTAATAGTTATGCACATTTCATGCAGAGTTCAAGGTAGTAAATAGAGAAGGAAAAAATGAGTCTGCTATATGATAGGCACTTTATAGATTTCTAATAATTGTGTGTGTGCAAATGTGTATGTATGTGTGTATCTGTGTGTTAAACTTCTAAATTTAACTCATCCATCATCCATCTATTCAACAAATTATTATTAAATTATTATATGGCAGACCTAAAACTAATGTTTATAATTTAATAATTAAATAATATGATTTTTACTCTCAAGGAGCTCATTGTTTATGGGGTATATCTGTATGAATGATATTTTAAATTGGCATGTTAGAGTTATGAGTAACTAGGATCGCTGAAAGATGGTCGTGGATAATTACAGTGAATTCATAATGATATGGAGAAAATAATATTCTTTTTTTTTTAATTTTTTTTTCAACGTTTTTTTTTTTTAATTTATTTTTGGGACAGAGAGAGACAGAGCATGAACGGGGGAGGGGCAGAGAGAGAGGGAGACACAGAATCGGAAACAGGCTCCAGGCTCCGAGCCATCAGCCCAGAGCCTGACGCGGGGCTCGAACTCACGGACCGCGAGATCGTGACCTGGCTGAAGTCCGATGCTTAACCGACTGCGCCACCCAGGCACCCCGAAAATAATATTCTTTTATCACACAGTGCCAGGGTTTCTTTGATTGTGGCGAACAACCCACCTTTATCAATAATATTTTTTTCTGGATAGATTCTATTTTGAGATACTAATTTGTATTTTTAATTCCTCATCCTTGCTTCCTTTTCCACACAGACAGGTGTCAGTTTTCACTTAGCTTCCCTCAATTATGTGTCTCCAACTTTTTTTGGCTTCAATTTTCTAAAATTTAAATTCTCCAGGGAATTTAAGTTTGCCTAAGTGAGAAAAGAGGAATCCTCAGTAGAAACTGAGTCTATGAAGAAACAGGAGGATCGGTGAGTGACTCAAGCTTCTTCCCCAGACTGAAAAAGATTGTCCTGCCCTGAGGAGAAGGGTAGAGAGATCTGTGTGTCCCTGAGTAACACATCTTGAGATCAGGTTTCTGCCAGAGGCACCAAGGATGTGTTTAATACCGGACAGGAGCAGCTACCCAGTGCATCTAGGCAGACAGGGCTATAGCGCCAGTCACCAATGTCTTTTACTCATAGCAGAGCATCACTAGACTTGAGCAGTTACTGGGACAGAAATCTGGGACATCTCCGTGACACACAACTGCCTCGCTAATGTGGTGATAGTCCTGTGGATAACCCAGACGAAAGAAAAACCTTTGTTTTGACTTGTAGGATAATCTAGACAAAAGGAACACCTTTGGCATGACGGACATGTGTATTTCTTTCGGATGGAAGCTTAGGGCACAATGGTGAAATTACAGTGGTTTATAAGACATAAAGAGAAGGAAAAGGAAATTTTTTTTTTTTTTGCATACTTGAGTTTGTGGTCTGGGGATTGTATTTGCTCATAGGCCCACTCTGGGGTAGAAAGGAGTTTCTCTGTCCTGGGTATTGGTCTAATGCTCAGGGGACTTAAGGCAAAGGGCTTTGCTTTCAGCAGAGAAGAAGGAGGGGCTGGTGGAGACAATCACAGGTCAGAGGAAGGGCCAGAAGAGAAGAAGAGCTAAACTTGGCTCCACAGGAGAGACCAACAAAGAGGAGAGTGTCTAAAGAGGAAAGGGTAAATGTGCATGAAGTAAAACTCCCATCCCCCTTAGGCAATTTTTATTTTTTAAGTGCTTTTTCTTTTTTCTTTTCTTTTCTTTTCTTTTCTTTTCTTTTCTTTTCTTTTCTTTTCTTTTCTCTTTTCTTTTCTCTTCTTTCCTTTCCTTTCCTTTCCTTTTCTTTTTTTTTGAGAGAGAGAGAGAGAGCACACATGTACATGTGCATGTGAGGGAGGGGCAGAGGGAGAGGGAGAGAGAGTATCCTTAGCAGGCTAAGGATGGCATGGGTCTCGATCCCAAGACGTGAAATCATGACCTGAGCAGAAATCAAGAGTTGGATGCTCCATGGACTGAGACACCCAGGCGACCCAAGCAATTTTTATTAAAACTAGAAACAAACATCCTGAAATGGTGAGTGTGATAATATTGAAAAATAGAAGCGAAGGGGGTGATGTTTGCATAGGGATTTGAATGAGCTGGATAGAGACAGGCTATGACGATAAGAGAACACCTGATAATTGGGGTGTAATTAATTAATAAAGTACCCAAAATTCAAGTTTACCATGATCTTGATGACACACACACACACACACATGCACACACACACACACACACACACACACACAAATACACACACGAATGCTGGTGCCCAGAGTTTACATTTATCTGGGCAAAAAAAAAAAAAAAAAAAAAAATAGATCACATTAAAATTTCCTTAAAGCAAAAATAAGAATTTACATCATGTGTGCGCATATGTGTGTGTATTCCTTTTGAAAGGAAATTTATGTCTAGTGGTTGCTGACTTTGTTTCCTGCATTGAATTTATGCAGAAGGCTATATGCTATATAGACTTTTTGGCAAAAAAACTAAAGTAATAAAGTATCTATGTATTTTGGTAGTCACTGCTAGAATGATCTATGGAGTCTCGTATCATTGAACATCTACTGGGCCTTTTGATTGTGTGCAGTGATATAAAAAACTACATTTTTTTCAGTGTAGTAAGTTCATTGGAGACCAACCCTTGATACGGTTTTCATAGTGTTATCATTCGTGTTATATACAAGAGGTTAAAAAAAAAAAAACCCAGCAGTGTATTACTGAGATTTCTCTCTGGCTTAGCAATAAAAGGAAAAGAACATGCACATTCCCTATACTGCAGCATCTACTAACTATTGGTCTTATATTTTTCTTCTTCATTCATCACCTAGAGATTTTGACATTTACCATTTGCCAGTGAAAGACTCAGAGGAGAGAGATAAGTCAGTTTGATGCTAAAATCAACAGAGACAATAATATTAACACCGATAGAGTTGTTAAATGATCTTGACACATTCCTCTTTGGTCCCTTGGTTTTACTTTCTCTCAAACACCTGGATACTGACGGACCTGTGCAATCCAAGCCTTGGAATCATGTAATGGTGCCACACTTTATTTCACAGCCATAGTCTCACTTTACAGTCAGGGGATGGAAGGACAAAGTGGGAAAGAGATTTCTGGGTGTTTCTTGGGAGACAAGTCAGCTCACTGTTGCCCCCTAAGATTATTCCAGGGTGTAACTCTCTCCCTTGTCATTCCGAAATGTTCAAACCTGACTTCAGTTTAAAACCTTACTCCGTCCTTAATTTTATAAAATAGCATGAGAAGTTTCGTCCAAGTAGAAGAGGTTGGCAAGAAACTAAATTGAGACAGAAAGTGAGAGCAGAAAGGTTTTAACATTTTAGAGAAATTGCTAGGAGAACAAATCACTAGTTGTATCTGAGAGAAAAAATTATATGAAACACTGCGTAGAAAATAAAACTTTGCAAATTAATCAAGTCTTTCTAGTCGATTGGCAAAGTCTAGTTGACCAGGCATTTACTGAGCTTCTGCTGAGCGTATAGTGATCTGGGAACTTGTCCTTAAACAGTTAAAACCGTGCCAGGAAAATGAAACATTCGAAGATAAAATAAGCTAAATAATGATTAAATTCATAAAATTACAAACTACAGGTGGTGACAGAAATACTGAATCCATAGGTCATTGAAGAGGAAAGAATGTGTTCAGAAGGGTGAACATCAGCACCACCTCTCTCCTGGGGAACAAAGGATAGGAGTCTTTGGTAGCCAGTGGGTAGTCTTTGAATGAAGGCAAAAACAGTCAAGTGCTTCATGGAAAATAAAATACTTTTGTATACTTTTGAAAATAGGAAAGGCTGAGAAAGAAAGGACCCTTTAGGAAGATTAACCTGAGCGATGAAAAGGAAGAGACTGCATGCTTTACACAGATAGAAATATAGCCAGTTATGGTAGATGGCAATGGATAAGGGTGAGGAAAAAATACTGACACAATTATCTTTGCTTGCTAATAAAAAGGAAAGCCATTTCTATGTTGTGGCCTCATTGCTGAATACGAAACTTAACTCTGTCCTAATCTGCAAATCTGCATGGCCTCTGTTTATTAGAGCTCCCAGGCCCTATCCAAAGGCTTCTAACACCTGGAATAATCTGTCCAGTGGCACAGCACAGAATGTATGTGTTAAGCCCCTCGACTAGAAAGCCATTTATTTGTACTGTCTAATGTTTATATATGTTTCTATCAAATGCTGAGGTTTTGTTCCTTTTTGCTGTTGTGGTCTAAATTCCATTTATTACTCAAATTTTAACGTCCAGTTTCATGTATTAGATGTCACTCTGACATGCCCCTGCCTCTGTATCTGTTCATGTCTTATGTCTTCTCTGGACACCAACTCCAATCCTCAGATTTGAAACCTGCTTTCCCAGCTGGCTCCTTATGGACTTACACTGGCCTGAATGCAAGCAGAACCCTAGTTTCTCATTCAAGCTTAACTGAGCTCATTAGCTCTGAACTTGTCTCTGTCCTTGGGGAACATGCTATTTTCATATTCACTCTTTCTGCACTTAACTAATTCCTAGTTGTCATCTTCGGTTTGTGTGCTGCCTTCTCCACTCTGCTCTGGATGTTCTCTGCTGATTTGGAACCCTATCTTCTCTGAACCCCATCAAACTTCTTGTTGTCTTCTGACCACAACTTGCTTATGCCCATCTTTACTCCTGTAATTGCTTTTTTTTTTTTTTTTTTTTTGAAGGGTTTTTACACACCTTTACCATTGTGGGTCCTTCAAACACGTCAAAATCCATTTCAAACCCCACTGATTACTCGCGGCGCCTGGGTGGCTCAGTCGGTTGAGCGTCTGACTTTGGCTCAGGTCATGATCTCATGGTCGTGAGTTCGAGCCCCGTGTAGGGCTCTGTGCTGACAGCTCAGAGCCTGGATCCTGTTTCGGATTCTGTGTCTCCCTTTCTCTCTGACACTCCCCCGTTCATGCTCTGTCTCTCTCTGTCTCAAAAATAAATAAACGTTAAAAGAAATAAAAAACCGACTGATTACAGAGAGCATTTTTGTCTGTTTACTTCCCACTATTATGTATTTTATTTAATTTTGTTATTTTGTTAACGCATCCTAAATAGATTTAAATTACTCATTTATATTCATTTCGAACCCAATTTGTTCCAAAGCTGATGTAATGATTTGTATATACAGCAAGATAAAATTAAAATATTTTCAAATTAAGCAAATAAAAAAGAGGAGCACAAAATAAGATAAACATTATTATGTCCTAAACTCTTGGCTAGATATTAGACATGCTAACAATAAGCAAAAGAAAAATATGTCAGTTATGGGAATCAGTTTCTAAAACCACATTCTTCAGAAAAAATACTGAGACCAGACAGTTACTGATATCAGAATCTCCTCATAGAGAAAACACTATGCAATATAAGGGTAAATATCATCTTTAAAAAGTGTTTATTTTTGAGGGGGGGGAGGGGCAGAGAAAGGGGCAGAGAGAAGATCCAAGTGGGCTTTGTGCTGACAGCAGAGAGCCTGATGCAGTTGATGACCTGAGCTGAATTTGGATGGTTAATTGACTGAGTCACCCATGGGGCCCCTAAGAATGTCCCTACAGGAATCATCTACAAATTCTTAATAAATAACACAATTCATCCTTATGAACTGTCATGCATCTGTTTACTTTTATAGGTATATAAAATGGGACTGCTTATTTTAGAAAAATATATTAAATAATATGTTAAATTCTAAAATGTTATTTTCATTCAAAAAATTGAATAATAAAAATATTATTTTTATTTCAAGAAATTAAAAATAAAACTTCAAAATTAAGCTGCCAAAGTCTGAGTCAGAACACTTCCAAGCTGATGACAATAAAAAAGAAAAAAAGAAAGAAAGAAAGAAAGAAAGAAAAGTAGGCAAGGACAACTCTCAAAAAAGGTTTTCCAAGACCAGTCCTAAAGGTTTCCCTTTTGCAAATTCTTTCTTTTCTTCTGGCTGATTCACCAAGTCTGAGTTAGAAGAACTAATGATCTGATGCACAGCACCAGTGAAAAAGCCAATTCTGAAAAGAAGAGTGTTAACAGTCCGGGAAAAAACAAGAAATTCATTGGCCATCTTGTCTGGCAGGGTTCTCATTTCTTGAAGGCTCCTAGGCTTCTAACTGGCTGTGATGTTGCAAGCCAACAAACTACTCATTTATTAACATCCAAAGCTAGAGAAGTGTCCTGGTTTACACACACACACACTCACACACACACACACACACACACACACACACACACCTATAAAAATGACAACCCCCTTATACAACCTTGGTCAGTTTTTATTTCCCTTACCTTGATTTATTTTCCTTCGCAGTTCTTATTTCGTTTGAAAAAAATGTAGATCTGTTGGTTTATTGTCATTGTTCTTGATAGAATCCAAGTCCCTTAAGAGGGACTTTGTCATTTTATAATGTTTTTTCACTTCAAGTTCTCAACACTTAAGGCACTGCCTGACACATAGTAGGTTTGCATCAAGGATTTCTTGAATGGATAAATACATGTATTTATTCATCCATTATAAGTAATCCATACTGAATATTTACTCTGTAAATATTCATATACCACAGTTTCTGTGGTATGTAGGAACAAGAAATAGAGTGAATAGTTTCACCACCATCAAGTAAGGTTGGTGGATTGGAAGATACATATTGGACATGTTAAAGCACATATGAAAATCAAGAACAATCAAGGAAAAGAACAGGTTGCTATGGGAAAAAAAGCAATAGGATGAGTTCTAATTTAGGCTGAAATTAAAGAAGAGATCTCTGAGGATATGACATTTAAGTTCATATCTGGATAACAAGGAAAAAAAACATGCAAAGAGTGAGGGTAAGAACATTCTATATATAGGGAAAAAAACCTTAGAATGTTAGAGGGACAAAAAGAAGGCTCGTTTCACTGCGCTGTGTGCCAAGTGGACTAAAAATACACAGCTCTATGCGCACGTCTGGAATGCAGAAGAAATGTCTGAGTTCTATATAGATCTGGGAATTATTAGCATGAGCCTGGTTTGTAAAAGCCTGATAATGAATGAGCTCCCTTATGGAGAGACTAGAGAGAAAGGGTCCTGACCAAGGCTGAGAAACTCCCACACTTATCAGTTAGGAAGCGAAGTGTGAGACAAAGGAGAATATGAAGAAATGGTCGGAGAAGTTGAAAGATAGTGCAGCTATCTCAAAGTATGGAAGACAAGGACAGAAAGGGTCTCAGAAGATGCTAGCTGACTGCTTCCAATGACCGCAAGTTCCCCCCAAAAGACTAAAAATCGACAATGGGTATGACAGAACAAAGGCTATTGTTGCCTTTCCCCAGAGCACATTTTTGTAGTGTCATGGAGAAGAAAGACAAATGTCTGTGAGGGAAAGAGAAAATGGAACTTGAAGAAGCAGAGACTGTGTATATAAAATGTGTTCCAAGAGTTTGATTATGAAGAAAGCCTGGAAAAATAGGAGGAGACATAGAAGGGGATGTTTGATGCGGGGGACTTTTGTGTTAAGTAGGTTTGTTTGCCAAGCAGAAAAACCCTGTCCAGGGGTGGGGTGGGAATATCTTTATAAAATATGTACATACACCCAGAATCCTGCCTTGAATTTCAAAGAATTCATAAGCCTTATTCAATCTTTTCAGAATTAGTGGATCTCAGTTTAATAGCGGATGCCCTAAGATGCACTTAGACATTTTTTTAAGTGATGGTCTTTCACATATAACTTTAAAACAGGAGATTGATGTATTCATGCAATAACCTATAATAGGTTTTTATTTATCCAGAAATCTGCTTTCTCTCCTCTTTTTTATATTTCCTTTCTTTGTGTTATTTGGTTCCTCAGTTGGGGATCAGCATGGTATAGTAGAAAGCTCATTTCTTCCAACGGGAATAAAATACCTATCACATAAATTTATTTGAAATAATAATCCTTTCGCCAACTTTGTGTATGAAAAAACTGCTGACTCTACATAGGTGATCAAGTGATTGCTAGTATTTCTGCCTGTTTCTGTATTTCTGGGAAATCTACACAGAGGGTTATAAAGTTTAACAATGTGCTCTCTCTTTTTAGGAGAATGACTTAAGGTGCACAGTTCAGCTTCATGCTAATTTTAAAATGATTTCTGCTGGTGATAACGACTGAATTGATTATAAATCGAGAGTGCAGATGCCCCATTGGTCACCTCTGGCATGCCTACTTCTATGCCATGGGACTATAATAAGGAAACCTGAATACGTCCATATTTTGTTGTAATACTAATCCAAGACTTTTCCCACCCCGGCATCCAAAACTAAGACCAAAAAAGTACAAATGAGAAGAAATATCCTATGTTTCTTATAATTAAATGTAATATTTTTATTTTTTTAAACTTTATTTATTTATTTTAAGAGACAGTGAGAATGGGGGAGGGACAGAGAGAGAGGGCAAGAGAGAGAATCCCAAGTAGTCTCTGCACCGTCAGTGCAAGGCCCCATGCGGGGCTCGAACTCAAACTGTGAGATCGTGACTTGAGCTGAAATCAAGAGTTGGACATTTAACCGACTGAGCCACCCAGGTGCCCCAGATAATTAATTATAATGAAATTAAGTAAATATTTTCCAAATGAAGACAGAGAAGACTGTCATATCAGTATCAATAGTGACAAAATTCTTTGTTTTTAAAACAGATATTATGTGTAGTTTCGCATGGCAATTGGAGAGAAAGTCAGAATGAAGGTTTTATTTTGTTCATCCCATGTCTTCAGGTATCACTCTGCTAAAAGCATCATGCATATTTGAACGTTGTTATGAATTCATCTTTGGAGAGAGTAGGACAAAACGCTATTTTAATGCAACTAGAAACCAAAGTAATGTATGCCGTGCCAGTGTTCTAAAGGTGAGGACCACAGAGAATACAAGGTGGCAGGAAGCAAGATTGGAGACTGAGACAGACCCTCTGATGAAGTGCTCTGGTCCTGCTTTTAATTCTCTATCATTCTCACATAGAGATGAGATGATCGTAGAAATCAAGTATTGGTCGCGTTCTATCAAGTCTTTCATCCATCAAACATGCTATTCTGCTTCTGTCAGTCACTAACATCCAATAAGAATTCTTACCATTTACACAGTTACTTTGTATTTTCAACGTACTTTGTAGCTATTAGTGAACTCTGAGTATCTATATATGACGCTCGGTTTGTAATAAAACCATTTTACTCTCTTCTCCTATCCTGTGCCATTTTATTGATAAACAAGCCTGTCTCAGTAATATTTGCTCATGAAGGATGTTCATTTGACAAATATGTGACAGGCTTCAAGTCCCCATCAATTAAAGAGATCTCTTTATAGCTAAATATTTCATTGTATATTTTGACAGAAATGGAATCATAGGGTACAAACACTTTTTAAACTTATTTTCACTGAATAACTTAATATTAATTAAGGGTACCTTTTTAACAGCCTACTTGTACAGTTCCTATTACCTACAATGTTTGACTCGAAGGACAGTAGTGTTTTAGCTCCTGGGATCGTCAGCAATACCATTGCCTCTTAAAGTGTCTTTATCAATACTTGGTCACAGAAATGAAATCAGAGCTCCAAACAACATTCCAAGAGGGCTTTTTGATAGACATATGGAGTTGAGGGGGCGTGGGTGGTGGGTTACCTCAGCAAGGCAGGTATGGGATTACGTGAGGCCACTTGCATTGGCAAAATAGGTTTGCATAAACACCTTTACTGACAAAAATAGGGCCTCAAATTTTCACAATTCTGACAATGACTGGCTTATTCAGTAAATCACAAAATCCTAGAAAGCAGACGTTAGAGTCATTAAAAAAATAAATCAACAAATATCAATTGCTGATTTGTAAAAGGAATCTCCAGAATAAAATTAAACACGACTGTTAATGATAAATTTAAATATTTTATAACCTGAGCCTAAAATCTTATAATGTGTATGATTATCAATGTGCCTCAATAATTAGGAAACGGTATCATGGAAGAATTTAGAGTTAAGTGGAAAAGATCAGGCAAACAAAGAGCTCATATAAATATATGATGTAAGATGTTAAAAATCTTATTTTATTATTTACCTTCTACATGCCAACAAGTTATTTGTTTCTTTATTCTGGGATTTTATTTTAACTTTTAAGTTATCCCATGTGATAGTATTTTATTTCCATTTGAAGAAACTGGGACTTTTCCGCATGGCTTTCTACTGCACAATGCTTATTCCCAACTGAGTAGGAGAAAAATTAAACACTAAGAAATGAAATGTAAAATAAGGAGCAAGGTAAATAAACTCCTTAACATTAATAAGATATGACAAAAATTAATTATTGGCTGTTATAATTTGTTAATAGTGTTCATTTTGATGCTTGTCAAAAACTTCATTGTCAAGGAAGATTTAATTTAAAAAGTATAGAAATTATAGTCCTAGAGGTCAGAACACCAAGGCAATTATGGAAAACATTTAATGTTGTAATAACGTATATTTCATCAAAAGGTAAATGTTAAACTTTAGAATATAAGGCAAGGGAAAGGGGGCTACTTAGTAATATTGGGAAGAGAGTGAAATGGTAGGAAAACAGACAGGGGATCTGAATGGGGAAAAATTAAGCTACATGGTATAGAGTTCCTGAAAGTGCCCAAAAGTGCCCAAAATGTGTCTCAAAAAATGGTTTATCATCTCAAATGAAAAAAGGCCTTCTAGGCTGGGCAGAGACCATGGGTACCACACAGCCATCTTTTAATTTTGGATCTATTAGTTCAAAAGCTTCTGAGCCTTATGTGACATGCACACATATTTTTTCTTTAACTATCTGAGGTGACATTTCCCTCTTTTTATAAATGAGGAAACCAAGACTAAATGATGCTGAGTAGTTTGTTCAGGTATAAAAAGATAAGATATATTGTAAACTTAGATGTGAGTTCAGGCTTTGGTAGCAAAATCTTTATAATGCTTATAACCACTATTTTTAGAATAATTATCAAAGTTGTTTGGTGTTGCTAATTGAATCAAAAGCCAAAAAGTTGTGCAAACTGAATTCAACACTACTTTGAAAGGATCATATGCCATGGGATTTATTCCAGACGTGCAAGGATGGTTCAATATCTATAAATCAATCAACATGATACACCGCATTAACAAAATAAAGATAAAAATCATATGACCATCTCAATAGATGTAGAAAAAGCATTTGACAAAATTCAACATCCATTTATGTAAAACTCTCTCAATGGAGTGAGTACAGAGGGTGTACCTGAACGTAACAAAGGCCTTATATGACAAGTCCACAGCTAACGTCATACTCAGTGGTGAAAAGCTAGAAATCTTCTCTTCGAAGATCAGGAAAAACACAAAAATGCCCAATTTTGCCACTTTTATTCAATACGGTATTGGAAGTGGTAGCCAGAACATTAGGCAAGCAAAGCTGAAAGCTTTTGCTGTAAAATCAGGAAAAGACAAGGATGCCCATTCTCACCACTTTTATTCAACATAGTATTGGAAGTCCTAGCCAGAGCAACTTGGCAAGAAAAAGAAATAAAAGACTTCCAAATTGGAAAGAAAGAAGTAAAACTGTCACTATTTGCAGACGACATCTATACCATCTATATATCTATATATCTATACCTATATAGACATCTACATATCCACATATCTATATGTATATACATATGTATCTATACATATACATATATAGATGATAGATGATAGATACAGATGATATAGATATAGATACAGGTAGATACAGATATATAGGAAACCTCTAAAAACTCAACCAAAAATATTTGAGAACTAATAAACAAATTCAATAAATTTGTAGGATACAAAATCAAAACAAAAATCGATTGTGTTTTTATACACTAAAAAAAAGCTATCAGAAAAAGAAATTAAGAAAAACAATCCCACTTACAGTTGCATTAAAAAGAATAAAATATCTGGGCATGAATCTAACCCAGGAGGCAAAAGACCTCCACCTTAAAAACTATAAGACAATGATAAAAGAAATTGAAGAAGACACATGAAATGGAAAGATATTCTGTACTTATGGGTTAGAAGAATTAATATTGTTAAAATGTCCATACTACCCAAAGCAATATATTGATTCAAGGAAAACTGTATTATAATCAGTAAGGGATTTTTCACATAAATAGAACAAACAATACTAAAATTTGTATGGAACCAAAAAATATCCTGAGGCCAAAGCAATCTTGAGAAAAAAGAAAAAAGAACAGACCTGGAGGCATCACACTCCCTGACTTTAAACTATACCACAAAGCTATAGTAATCAAAAGAGTATAGTATTATCTGTAATACCTAAAACCATAAAACTGAAGAAAACGTAAGAAATTCTTTGAAATTGGTCTTGGCAATATTTTTTTTGTTCTGATTCCAAAAAAAAAAAAAAAAGGCAGCAAATGCAAAAATAACAAATGAGATTGTATCAAAGTAAGAAGCTTGTGAACAGCAAAATAAATAATCAACAAAATGAAAAGGCAACCTACTGAATGGAAGAAGGTATTTGCAAATCATATATCCAATTGGTTAATATCCAAAATATATAAAGAACTTCTACAATTCAGTAGCAAAAAAAATTAACAAATGGGCAGAGGATCTGAATAGACATTTTTCCTGAAGAAGCCATACAGATGGCCAAGAAGCACATGAAATGGTGCTCAACATCACTCATCATCAGGTAAATGCAAATCAAAATGCAAATCAATGACATACCACCCCACACCTGTCAGAATGGCTAAAGTAAAACAATACAAGAAACCTCAGATGTTGGTGAAGATGTGGAGGAAAAGGAACCCTCTTGCACGGTTGGTGGGAAGGCTAACTAGTGCAGCTCCTGAGGAAAACAGTATGGAGGTTCCTCAAAAATTAAAAATAGAATTACCATATGGTCCAGTAATTGCACTACTGGTTATTTACCCAAAGAACATGAAAACACTGATTAGAAAGGATATATGCACCCCTATGTTTATTATAGCATTATTTACAATAGCCAAATTATGGAAACAGCCCAAATGTCCAATAATAAATAAATGGATAAAGAAGATGTGAATCTATATAAAATCTTTATCTACATAATTTATATCTATCTATATCATCTATATATCTATATCTACATCATCTATATCTACATCATCTCTCTATGTCTGTATCTATATCTAATCTATACCTATACCTATATCTATGATGGAATATTATTCAGCCATAAAATATGAGATCTTGCCGTTTGCAACAACATGGATTGATCTACAGAGTATAGCACAAAGCAAAATAAGCCAGAGAAAGATAAATACCATATGATTTCACTCATCTGTGGAATTTAAGAAATTAAGCAAATGAACAAAGGAAAAAAAGAGAGACAAACTAAAACAACAACAACAACAACAACTACAAAACAAACAGATTCTTAACTACATAGAAAAAATAGTTACCAGAGGGGAGGTGGGTGGGGGTATGGGTGAAACAGGTGAAGGGGATTAAGACTACACTTAACTAAGGGTGTCTGGGTGGCTCAGTTGGTTAAGCATCTGACTTGATTTTTGCTCAGGTCATGATCCCAGGGTTATGGGTTTTGAACCCTGTGTCGGGCTCTCTGCTGGGCATGGAGCCTGTTTAAGACTCTCTTTCTCCCTCGCTCTCTGCCCCTCTCCTGCTCGTGAGCCTACCACCCGCCCACTCTCTCTCTCTCTCAAAAAAAAAAAAAAGACTACACTTATTTTGATGAGCACTGAGTTATGTATGGAATTGTTGAATCACTATATTGTACACCTGAAATTAATATAACACTGTATGTTAACTATACTGGAAATAAAATAAAAGTAAACAAAAAAAATAGCTATAATCCTGCCATCAAGAGATAATCACACAATTTTAAGTATTCCTTTGCTGTTATTTTCATAAAGTTTTTCAAAATTTATATGTGTGTTTGGACTTTTGCCTGTATATACATTTGTTCTGTAGATTTTCTACAACACGTTATATAGTAGTTGCCTTATTTTGCTAAAGCTGTCGTAACAAAGTATCACAGACTGATGGCTTAAACAACATGAATATTTTGTCTCACTCTCTGAAGGCTGTAAGTTTGAGATCAAAGTGTTGGCACAGTTGCTTCCTTCTGAGGGCTCGGGAGGCCTGGGAGGGAGATGCTGCTTCCTGCTTCTCCCCTAAGTTTTGGTGGTTTTCTGGCAATGTTTAGCATTGTTTCACTTGTGGACCACAGGTATTGAAAATAAACATCAAAAGGAGGAGTCAGGAGCTCTCCATGAGAATGCTGAGGGGTAATGCATTTTTGATTGTTTGGAAGGACCCTTCTACACATGTCAAGAGTTCATTCAGAAGGATGCCTTTTTCCTCTGAGAAACACAAATGATGCATTTCCACATTGGAATGCTGGTCAGTGGATCCTTTCCAAAAGAAAAAGTTAAGGAGGTTTTCAAAAACCTTAGGAATATCAGAGGGGGAAAAATCCCACCATCACCACTACTGCCGTCATCATCATCATCATCAAATTAGTCCTTGCAACAATCTCAAAAGGTTCCTCGGTGAAGTATAAAGGCAGGGATGAAGAACACTGATTTCTAGTTGTCTTGAATTCTGTGCCATCAAATTATCAGCATGTAATGGAATCAATGCTGAAAATTTCAACATTTCTCTGTGTGTGTGTGTGTGTGTGTGTGTGTGTCAGTTAGGATGCTTAAATCAAATGGAAACTCATCCCTAACCCTTTGTAATTTCCTACTTTGGTGTCTGTGATGATGATGAACCTTTATCCTGGCTTCAGGAAATAAACAACGATTCAATCCAAAAAAAACCAAACAACAACAACAACAAAAAACAAAACAAACAAACAAACAAACAAAAAAAAACGTTTTTTGTCTTTATGTCCATGTGGCATTTTCACTGCGTGTGTCTCACTGTGCCCAAAGGTCCCTGTTTTATAAAGACAACAATGATATTGGATTAAGGCCTGCTCTTATGAAATCATTTTAACTTGATTCTCTCTGGAAAGACCCTATCTCCTAATAATGTCACGTTCTGAGATACCGAGGGCTAGGACTCAAACATATCTTTTTGGGGAGTACACAAATCAAGTCATTATTTTCTCAGTTTCTGAAACTCTTTGAAAATCTCATTTGTAAAAACTGCGTAATGTTTTTATTGTTAAGACAGAGCTTGTTTTCCTTAAACATTACCCTTTTGTTGGACATTTATTTGTTTAACCTTCTTCAGCTTATAATAGTGCTATGAATATTCTTATGCAGAAAAATTTTATGTATCTCTGAGTCTATACTTGATTTAAAGTTCTAAAAATAGAAACAGTATAAAGGTATGGATATTTATAAGACTTTTGATATTTATCGCCTAATTTGTCTCATAAAAAGTGTGGGGGTTATGGTTTAAAGTATTTAAAAATATGGTTGGCAAATACTGAAACTCATTGCTTTAATGTAAATACTTTGCTTATAATGAGGTTGAATATTTTTTATGTTGCCATTCTTTTTTATATTGACTACTCAATTGCTCTGCCCATTTTCTATAGGGGCATGATAGTCATCCCCTTGCTGATTTATAGGATAAAGTTTTAATATATATCACTTTCATACATAGAGAGCTTATTTTAATTGTCATGTTTGGTTATACAATATAAAATCAAATATGCAATTACTTAAAAATATGTATAGGTTCATCTTTTCATCAATAAAATTACAGTCCCTAAAAAATCTGGAATCCATTATTTATAGGAAATATTTAGGATTTTACATCCTGATAGGAGATATAATTTTAGTTATCCAGCTGCTGCAGAAGACTTACACATCAATGAAAGTTAATTATAAGTTTTCTCTGACACAGAAAGGTGAAGTGACTTTCCAATGTCATAAAACTAGAGAATAGCAGAAGTGGGAATAGAATTCAGGTCTACTGAATCCCAGTGCAATACTTTAGTAAGTAGTCAACTATGATTTGTTGTGAAATAATAATTGCTAATTACTTTGGGTATTCCTTTCATCCTTAAAAGATCTAATAGTGCTCACAAGTTCATAAAGTTTATCCAATAGACAACAATGCCTTATGAGAGGATTTTCCTTCAATATTATGTCAAATGAACTTTTTAAATTTGGTGATTTCAATAACAGTTTCAACTGGATTCTCTAATGGCAGCTGTTGACTTTCTTTCTAAAGGTGGTGATGGGAGTATACAGGGCCTCTGCACCAGAGATGCAGAATGCTAACACTTATTGTGTTCCCACTATGTGTCAGATATTTGCATAGTATCAAATGTATTCCTTAATATTCAAAGAGATAAGAATTTTACAGATTAGAAACTGAAGGTGAGATGGGCCCCGAGACCAGCAGATCAAATAGAAGAGCTGAGCTTCGAACTGAGAGCAAACTCCAAAGATCCCATTCTCTCCAAGACACTATAGTCTTTCCACACTCTACGAAAGAACGCGTGGTAGTATTTCTTGTGTCTTGAAGAGCCACTGAAAAAAGCAGAGATGGGAACACAGATAATAAGTAATGGATTCTGTGCAGTACATTTTTTTAAATGACATCATTAGATTAGAAGTAAGGAGTCAATGATTAAAGTAACGTTTTCTGAAGATGTTCAAGGCATCATTCAAACCTCACATTCACAACCTTATCATGACTATTTTATTGGTGAGGGCATTAAGTTTCAAAGAAGTTAAGGCCATCAAGGCAGTTAGTGGTAGAACCAGGATTGAAAAAAACGTATGTCTGACCCCACAGTTTGAGAATTTCTTTAACTAAGCCTTTGAGATTCCTTCCATTGTGAGGCTAGTTTTGTTTTTGTTTTTTGTTTGTTTGTTTGTTTGTTTTTTTTTCCCCCTCAAATTGAAGAGGACATAAAGAAGTCTGATAGGAGCTACATCTGATGGATGGATGCATACATGATCTCACCTACTCCTCGAAAACAGTTTTAGTTGTTTAAAAAAATTTTTTTTTAAATGTGTATTTGTTAACAGGTAATCAGAGCTCAGAGTACATGAGCAACTATAATTAGTCTGTGATAAATCTTAGAGACAAGCCTAATTGTGACTTTATCCACATAATACTTGAGTTTTATTTCTTTTAAATCCCTTGGCTAGTATTATCTGTTATGGTAATGGCATTTTGATATCAGTAAGCATAAGGCATTTCTCAAAAGAAAAGATGCAAATACCCTGGCTCCAGCTCACATACTTGGCTTAAGTATCTGGGAGAGAGACTCATATTTTTTAAGAACTACCCTGAAATAACAAACACTGCAGTATTCTGGGAAAATAAACACTAAAAAAAATTCATAGGCTAAATTGTATAACCTTATGGGAAATTTTTAATGGAGAGTCCTATTCAAGAGAGATAATTCTCAGACTTTGGTGAACATTCCTAGAGATACTAATTCAGGAGGTCCTAGAAATGGACATTGGTGAGTTATGCGTGTTTACTGATACCAGCCTATTTTATTCTATACTATATGAAAACCTGGAAAATATTTACTATACTATCTAACTTATACCTTAAAATTCAAAGAGATAAGAATTTTACAGATTAAAAATTACCCATGAGATTATTGGTGAAATGACTTAGATTCCTTCTAGACTTTCACTGGGTGATCTTGGTAGAAAGAATTAATCATTATATTCTGCCTAGTTACATCTGATTGATGATGTCTGAAATTTGTTAAGAATAAAACTATATAGTAACAGAAAAAGGACTTTTAAGTACCATGTACTATTGGGGCCCTGGTTATCAAATGTTACTGGGCCTTATATAACCGATTTTCTAAATTAGATACACAATTTTTATATTGAGTGTTCATTGTACCGTCTCCCCAGAATTTTAGAACAGCCAACACAAGTACTCTTCAGTGTCTGACTTCCATTTTCACATATCATCTGTGGATGGCCACACCAGGTAAATTTCAAAGAACAATTATGAACTTAATAAAAACACTTAAGAAAGTGTGGTGGGGGGGTGGGAAACAACCTCAAGGTAACCTGACTATGCGCATACGTGACAACATCCCTCATGACCTTGTAACATGAGACCGGTCAATCAGACTGCATGTTTGTGTGTGTTACCATATATGGGAGACAAAAAGGTAGAAAATATATAAAAAACTGCACCACGTGGCATTTGGGGCTCAGTTCTTCAGGTACGAACCCAACGGAGGGGTGCCAGCAGGAATAAAGTTGCTTCCTGGTGTCACGATTCTCTGTGGGAGAATCCTGCTACAAAAGAGTCTAAGATACTTTTTCTGGATTGAGTCAGGACATCAGAGCCCACAGTATAGAGAGTGCGTAATCTGAGCGCATCATAAAAAACAAAACAAAAAAAAAAAACCCAAAAAACCTTTTACTGACCTTCATTTAGAGGTTATGCAACAGGGCACATTGAGAGACATTACTAACTAGAAGTGTCACTAAGCAACTCATGGTTGACTTTTATTTGTTTTAAGTATGGTGATGAGCGTGTGGTTCACTACACAGAGTGATGATGTTATAAAGAAACATGGGAATTTTTTTGCTTTCAAGTATAGGAATCAAGAATAGTTATTCTTGACCCAACTCTTTTTGTTTCATGGACACTGAGAATCATATAAGTGATTGGGTTGCCCACTTTGAATTAGTTTCTAGAAAGCACAGAATGAAAGTTATGACCCACTTTTTAGTAGAAAATTATGTGCCTTAATCTCATCCTAGCCATACCATGCTTTTCCTAGTCTTTTCTTCTTGTCGCATTTCATTTATTTTATATCCAAAATCAAACTCTGTAATCTTCATAAGCCACTATAAGTCATATATTGTGACATAGTCAGGTAAAAGTAAACTAAGTAAACTGATCAATGTTAAATATTTTTTAACTAAACTAATGTAATATTTTATTTTATTTTTTTTTTTAATTTTTTTTTAAGTTTATTTATTTTTGAGACAGAGAGAGACAGAGCATGAACGGGGGAGGGTCAGAGAGAGGGAGACACAGAATCGGAAGCAGGCTCCAGGCTCTGAGCCATCAGCCCAGAGCCCGAAGCCGGGCTCGAACTCAGGGACCGCGAGATCGTGACCTGAGCCGAAGTCGGACGCTCAACCGACTGAGCCACCCAGGCACCCCAAACTAATGTAATATTTTAAAAAATTATGCTTAGTTGCTTCACATTAGAGATTGTTTAAAAAAAATTTTTTTTAACGTTTTATTGATTTTTGAGACAGAGAGAGACAGAGCATGAGCAGGGGAGGGTCAGCGAGAGGGAGACACAGAATCTGAAACAGGCTCCAGGCTCTGAGCTGTCAGCACAGAGCCCGATGTGGGGCTCGAACTCACGGACCGCGAGATCGTGACCTGAGCCGAAGTCGGCCGCTTAACCGACGGAGCCACCCAGGCGCCCCTAGAGATTGTTTTTAAAGAAAACAATTTATTAGCTATCATTCTATTTCGTTATCAATATGCTCTTTCTAACATGAATATATTTATATATTTAAAATATGTGTCTTCATGTTCTTTACCACTTACAATTTCATGATATTAAAGGGTATTTGTCATCAATCATTTACCTGCAAAGTAACGAAATATTACTCTCAAAAATTATGGTCAGACCTTTAAAAACACTTTAAGAGGACTTTTTAAAACATCACTTTATGATTACGGATAGCTCTGTTGTCTATACTTTGATAAACATCTCAACAAATAATTTAGAATCACTCTTTTCATTGCTTACTTCAGAAAACCCATGGCAGGGACCCCAGTCGAGCAGGGTAACCCCTGTATTCTTATAAGTATAGGTCATATCTTCTGGATATTGTCAAACCAGTATTCTTCTTGGTGGTGTGGAGGGAGGGTTAGGTTGAAATCATTTTAATGCAGGAGAAACTTAATAAAGGAAGCCATAGTGTGTAGGTGTGCACCATAATAATTAAGTATTTCCATAGTTGACTGCGACCCTTATTAAGCAATGTGCCAAATGCTAGGCTGGTTTTCATAACGGATGCAGGGGAAGAAGTCACACACGCCAACGTAATGGAACACATTAATAAAAGTTTGCACAGTGGGTATCCTTCGTGCAGGCTGTGGTGACAAATATCCATGCCTTTACAAAGTACGTGCCATTATGTTGTTTAGTCCTCTGGGACTCACTTGCCATTTTACCGTCTATCATTTATTTTCTGCTCTGGTGTGTGTGCTCTGAGTGATCTCAACAGAAGGTCACAGCCAGTGACATTTCCCTATCAAACACTTCTTTCTTTGCTTTTATTTTTTTTTCTTGTCTGGGGGCTTTGAATGGTTTGCTTTTCAAGCTGATTGTCCTTCATTTTAGTAAATGTCCCAAGGAGATTCAGAGTAGGTCCTAGGACTCAGGTCTTCCATCAGTGTGTGTGGTGCGTGTGCTCCTGTGGTCTTGCCAGTTCCCATTTCTATAAATAACGGCTGGAACGTTTGCGGTGACACTTTTATTGTCTTTAATCTTATCTCTTGTTACTTTTAAGGTCTTATAAAAAGAAAAAAAAAAGAAAAGAAAGAAGCTTGTCTCAGTCTCTGCATTTTTGCGCCCATTGGCTATAAGCAGGTGGGCAGCAGTACTGTATTATAGCTCTTAGAACTACATCCCGGTTTCCATCAAAGTTCTCCTCATTCAGGCTCGGCTATCAAAGTAGAGGTGGGGGACCGATAGTTAAATAGCGTATCACCAGACATCAGGATACAGTGTTCTCACTACATAAAATAGCTTTGACTGTTTTAAGCGCAGCAAATTATCTTTTTCCCCATTTTTATTTCCAAGCCAGTGTTTAACAATGGACCTTTACAAAGGGACCTATTAAAACATCGCCGCATCATCTCAGGTCCCGGTTGTCCGATGGTGAAATTGAAAGAGTGCACACACAGGGAGAGGACACCGTGCCTTTTCCAGGAGAGGCAGACCTGTAATCTTGTCGAAGGCACTCAATTACGGCTCTGTGATAGGGGTAGTGGACATTAACACCAGGGCTGCTCTGAGCACCCCCAAGGCGCCAACACCTGGAAAGTCTTTTATCCTCTGCCTCATCATTTCCAGTATGGTATTTTTAGACCTCACAAAGCTGGCATGCTGGGCATCCGTCCCTCCTACTTCACTATCTCCCTCCCTCTCTCATTTTGAGGCGGCGGGGGCTGGCGTAACAGCTGAATAGTAAGCTAGCTCCGGACAGATGTCCACACTGCTGCTCTACCTCCTATGCAAATATTCTGAGCGGAGCCAGAAGAGGAATCAGAACAAAGGAGAAGGGAGAATTTGCTCATCTGGGGACCAGATTTCAAGCTTTTTGGGTGTGGCACTCATTTAATTTGGGAGAGGTAGCAATGTGATAAGCAAGTCCTTGGTGAAACCCTATTACTCACTTGCAATACGCTTGAAGCTTTTCTTTAGTTGAACACAGGAAACCAGTGATACCTGTGGCAATAAATCATTCTTAAATACATCAAATATGTAATTATGAGACATGAAATGTGAAGGAAAGGGCTTTATGTTATTGGATTTTTAAAAATTGCTCTTACCTTTGATAAATTTTTTATTCAGTCTGTTTAAAAATTGCTGCTCTCAATCATGATCTGTTTTCAACATTTTCATTAATATACATGCTAATTTCATGTCTAAATCAAACAATAGTGAAACTACATTTGGTCTGCACTCTTCAAACAAACTACTGTCAACATGCTTTTGTGAATAAAATTCCTGTTAATCCACATGTGTATTTTTTATGTAGTTCAAAAGAAGAATATCTAATATGAAAAATATGTTATCTATTGCTCCTCCTCATCACCAATTAAAAATATGATTTTATGTTGGGTGTGTCTTCCATTAAGACACATTATGTCTTTCCCAATACGCTAAGTCATGCATAGCTACTTGATTATTTTGAGAAGCGACGTCCTAATTTGTTTGTCAGTTCAGCATAAATCCAGGAATTTTTAATCCCATGATTTGCCATGTCAGTCCTGGGCTGGTTCCCTCCCGGATCCATTACTGACACTCGCCCTCATCTGCTCTGTATTGCAGGGTGATGACCCTGCAAACGGTTTCTCAGGGTCCCTTGCCAACAGTTTCCATTTAAGTTTATGCCACAAGAGGCATTGGAGGGAGATAGGAAGAGAGAAGAGAGAAGCCTGATTCTTTTCTCAGATTTGGTAGATGTCTCTGAGAGTGACTGAGTCTCTGCTGTAAATCCCACTTTCAACGGGAAGTCCCTCCCCCACCACACCAACTCTTACCAGGCAGAAGCTGTGATGGTTCCAGATCCTGCCTGGTGGCCCCAGCTCCTGGTCTCTCCTAGAACTGCTGCTTCTGTTGGCTCCTGAGGGTACTAGCAGCTTCCCGCTACTCCTAATCTCTGGTTTGCCTCACAATTCAGCTAAACCAACATTTTTTTTTAATTGAAGTATACCTGGCATACATTATATTGGTTTTAAATGTATAACATAGTTTCAATAATTCTATACATTACTCAGTGCAGTAATTATAGTCACCATTTGTCACCATTCAAAGTTATTACGATATTATCGTCTCTATTCTCCATGCCCCATGACTTACTTAGTATGTAACTGGAAGCTTGTAGCTTTTAATCTCCTTCATCTATTTCTCCTATCCTTCTACGTATCTCCCCTCTTGCAATCATTAGTTTGTTGTCAGTATTTAAGAGTCTAATTTTATTTGTTTTTTTGTTTTGTTTTGTTTTCTAGAATCCACATGGAAGTGAAATCCTATGGTATTTGTCTTCATCTGTCTGACCTATTTCCCTTGGTGTAACACCCTCTAGGTCCAACCACATTGTTGTAAATGGCAAGATTTCATTCTTTTGCATGGCTGAGTAATATTCCATCATATCTATATACTACATCCTCTGTATCCATTCATCTATTGATGGATAGTTGGACAACCGATCTCTTTTTAACAAACCCATTGCATAGCATGGGAATGCTCTACAAGAGAACCTGCTGTGGTTCTGACAATACATCACAGTTGGCGACTGACAGACAACTTCAACTACTGCACCTTTGGATGTTCTATTGGTTCCAAACTTATTGCGGGCTCCTCTAAGTCAATGTTTACAGATGATGAGATTATTTGAACCAGGCCATTACTGAATAAGGCAAGATTTCTTTTAGTGGTCTTGGGGTTTCACATCAGCGAATCCCAGATTTTTCCAGAACTATGCCATGATCTGAGACTTTTCCTACCCAATCTTCCCTCCTTCCATCTCTCTCTCATAGTTGTAGACCTGCATCATGATCTGATAGCTCTTTATCTAGTCCGGTTCCTTTCTCCTCTCCTTAGTATTGTAGTGTGTGTTGTGAATCTGTAAGAAAGGGAATATAGAATTTTTCAACTGCACTGGTTCACAAAGGCCTACTTTTATTATTTTTTTTACGTTTATTTATTTTTGAGACAGAGAGAGACAGAGCATGAACGGGGGAGGGGCAGAGAGAGAGGGGGAGACACAGAATCGGAAGCAGGCTCCAGGCTCTGAGCCATCAGCCCAGAGCCCAACGCGGGGCTCGAACTCACGGACCGCGAGATCGTGACCTGAGCTGAAGTCGGACGCTCAACCGACTGAGCCACCCAGGCGCCCCAACAAAAGCCTACTTTTAGAAAACCTTCAGGGGATATTGCCCTATGCAACATTCTCTGGGGAATAGTCTTGTACTTTTTAAACACAGTAGTTTATTACCTTGAAAATTTGCTACTTATTTTCTAGTTAATCAAGATATAGAAAGTGAAATTGCAGAGTTTACTGCAATTAAGGCAGGAAGGAGCCCTTGTTGAACGGGTGTTACATGGCAGTATGGGGAGATGACTGAGTCTTTAAAAGGATGGGATGTGGTCAAGTCAAAAGAGAAAAAGGAAATGATTATATTGTAAGCGTCTTCAATATGCCAGATTATTTAGTAGGCTTCCCCTAACAGCAAGCTTTGTCTGTCCCTAAAACCTTTCCATGAAAGCTTTAAACCTAATTATTATTAAGATAAATCATTTGATATTTTCAGTCTTGTGTTGATACTTTGATGAAAGAAGTGCTGGTTTATATTTTCCATGGAAAATTTTGTTCCTGTCATCACTGTATCTTGATATAATTAATTTCTATATTATTATAATACCAAAATAGATTAAACATTTATATGAACTAAGTGGAAATAAATCAATTTTATCATGTATATCCTTTATGACTATGCTTTTTAAATTTTTTTTGCTTTCTCCTTTGGAAGCTGGTTATGAATTAAATGCTTTTAAGACTTCGGTTTTCTGGTGGCGCCTGGGTGGCTCAGTCGGTTGAGCGCCCGACTTCGACTCAGGTCACGATCTCACGGTCCGTGAGTTCGAGCCCCGCGTCGGGCTCTGGGATGATGGCTCAGAGCCTGGAGCCTGCTTCCGATTCTGTGTCTCCCTCTCTCTCTGACCCTCCCCCGTTCATGCTCTGTCTCTGTCTCAAAAATAAATAAACGTTAAAAAAAAAATTAAAAAAAAAAGACTTCGGTTTTCTGTAGTATATCTAGATAATAACCTCTCATTTTCTTTTTTTTTTATTTTTATTTTTATTTTTTTTTATTTTTTTTTATTTTTTAATATATGAAATTTACTGTCAAATTGGTTTCCATACAACACCCAGTGCTCATCCCAAAAGGTGCCCTCCTCAATACCCATCACCCACCCTGCCCTCCCTCCCACCCTGCCCTCCCTCCCACCCCCCATCAACCCTCAGTTTGTTCTCAGTTTTTAACAGTCTCTAATGCTTTGGCTCTCTCCCACTCTAACCTCTTTTTTTTTTTTTTTTTTTTCCTTCCCCTCCCCCATGGGTTTCTGTTATGTTTCTCAGGATCCACATAAGAGTGAAACCATATGGTATCTGTCTTTCTCTGTATGGCTTATTTCACTTAGCATCACACTCTCCAGTTCCATCCATGTTGCTACAAAAGGCCATATTTCATTTTTTCTCATTGCCACGTAGTATTCCATTGTGTATATAAACCACAATTTCTTTATCCATTCATCAGTTGATAGACATTTAGGCTCTTTCCATAATTTGGCTATTGTTGAGAGTGCCGCTATAAACATTGGGGTACAGGTGCCCCTATGCATCAGTACTCCTGTATCCCTTGGATAAATTCCTAGCAGTGCTATTGCTGGGTCATAGGGTAGGTCTATTTTTAATTTTCTGAGGAACCTCCACACTGCTTTCCAGAGCGGCTGCACCAATTTGCATTCCCACCAACAGTGCAAGAGGGTTCCTGTTTCTCCACATCCTCTCCAGCATCTATAGTCTCCTGATTTCTTCATTTTGGCCACTCTGACTGGCGTGAGGTGGTATCTGAGTGTGGTTTTGATTTGTATTTCCCTGATAAGGAGCGACGTTGAACATCTTTTCATGTGCCTGTTGGCCATCCGGATGTCTTCTTTAGAGAAGTGTCTATTCATGTTTTCTGCCCATTTCTTCACTGGGTTATTTGTTTTTCGGGTGTGGAGTTTGATGAGCTCTTTATAGACTTTGGATACTAGCCCTTTGTCCGATGTGTCATTTGCAAATATCTTTTCCCATTCCGTTGGTTGCCTTTTAGTTTTGTTGGTTGTTTCCTTTGCTGTGCAGAAGCTTTTTATCTTCATAAGGTCCCAGTAATTCACTTTTGCTTTTAATTCCCTTGCCTTTGGGGATGTGCCGAGTAAGAGATTGCTACGGCTGAGGTCAGAGAGGTCTTTTCCTGCTTTCTCCTCTAAGGTTTTGATGGTTTCCTGTCTCACATTCAGGTCCTTTATCCATTTTGAGTTTATTTTTGTGAATGGTGTGAGAAAGTGGTCTAGTTTCAACCTTCTGCATGTTGCTGTCCAGTTCTCCCAGCACCATTTGTTAAAGAGACTGTCTTTTTTCCATTGGATGTTCTTTCCTGCTTTGTCAAAGATGAGTTGGCCATACGTTTGTGGGTCTAGTTCTGGGGTTTCTATTCTATTCCATTGGTCTATGTGTCTGTTTTTATGCCAATACCATGCTGTCTTGATGATGACAGCTTTGTAGTAGAGGCTAAAGTCTGGGATTGTGATGCCTCCTGCTTTGGTCTTCTTCTTCAAAATTACTTTGGCTATTCGGGGCCTTTTGTGGTTCCATATGAATTTTAGGATTGCTTGTTCTAGTTTCGAGAAGAATGCTGGTGCAATTTTGATAGGGATTGCATTGAATGTGTAGATAGCTTTGGGTAGTATTGACATTTTGACAATATTTATTCTTCCAATCCATGAGCAGGGAATGTCTTTCCATTTCTTTATATCTTCTTCAATTACCTGCATAAGCTTTCTATAGTTTTCAGCATACAGATCTTTTACATCTTTGGTTAGATTTATTCCTAGGTATTTTATGCTTCTTGGTGCAATTGTGAATGGGATCAGTTTCTTCATTTGTCTTTCTGTTGCTTCATTGTTAGTGTATAAGAATGCAACTGATTTCTGCACATTGATTTTGTATCCTGCAACTTTGCTGAATTCATGTATCAGTTCTAGCAGACTTTTGGTGGAGTCTATCGGATTTTCCATGTATAATATCATGTCATCTGCAAAAAGCGAAAGCTTGACTTCATCTTTGCCAATTTTGATGCCTTTGATTTCCTTTTGTTGTCTGATTGCTGATGCTAGAACTTCCAGCACTATATTAAACAGCAGCGGTGACAGTGGGCATCCCTGTCGTGTTCCTGATCTCAGGGAAAAAGCTCTCAGTTTTTCCCCGTTGAGGATGATGTTAGCTGTGGGCTTTTCATAAATGGCCTTTATGATCTTTAAGTATGTTCCTTCTATCCCGACTTTCTCAAGGGTTTTTATTAAGAAAGGGTGCTGGATTTTGTCAAAGGCCTTTTCTGCATCGATTGACAGGATCATATGGTTCTTCTCTTTTTTTTTGTTAATGTGATGTATCACGTTGATCGATTTGCGAATGTTGAACCAGCCCTGCATCCCAGGAATGAATCCCACTTGATCATGGTGAATAATTCTTTTTATATGCTGTTGAATTCGATTAGCTAGTATCTTATTAAGAATTTTTGCATCCATATTCATCAGGGATATTGGCCTGTAGTTCTCTTTTTTTACTGGGTCTCTGTCTGGTTTAGGAATCAAAGTAATACTGGCTTCATAGAATGAGTCTGGAAGTTTTCCTTCCCTTTCTATTTCTTGGAATAGCTTGAGAAGGATAGGTATTATCTCTGCTTTAAATGTCTGGTAGAACTCCCCTGGGAAGCCATCTGGTCCTGGACTCTTATTTGTTGGGAGATTTTTGATAACCGATTCAATTTCTTCGCTGGTTATGGGTCTGTTCAAGCTTTCTATTTCCTCCTGATTGAGTTTTGGAAGAGTGTGGGTGTTTAGAAATTTGTCCATTTCTTCCAGGTTGTCCAATTTGCTGGCATATAATTTTTCATAGTATTCCCTGATAATTGTTTGTATCTCTGAGGGATTGGTTGTAATCATTCCATTTTCATTCATGATTTTATCTATTTGGGTCATCTCCCTTTTCTTTTTGAGAAGCCTGGCTAGAGGTTTGTCAATTTTGTTTATTTTTTCAAAAAACCAACTCTTGGTTTCGTTGATCTGCTCTACAGTTTTTTTAGATTCTATATTGTTTATTTCTGCTCTGATCTTTATGATTTCTCTTCTTCTGCTGGGTTTAGGCTGCCTTTGCTGTTCTGCTTCTATTTCCTTTAGGTGTGCTGTTAGATTTTGTATTTGGGATTTTTCTTGTTTCTTGAGATAGGCCTGGATTGCAATGTATTTTCCTCTCAGGACTGCCTTCGCTGCATCCCAGAGCGTTTGGATTGTTGTATTTTCATTTTCGTTTGTTTCCATATATGTTTTAATTTCTTCTCTAATTGCCTGGTTGACCCACTCATTCGTTAGTAGGGTGTTCTTTAACCTCCATGCTTTTGGAGGTTTTCCAGACTTTTTCCTGTGGTTGATTTCAAGCTTCATAGCATTGTGGTCTGAAAGTATGCATGGTATAATTTCAATTCTTGTAAACTTATGAAGGGCTGTTTTGTGACCCAGTATATGATCTATCTTGGAGAATGTTCCATGTGCCCTCGAGAAGAAAGTATATTCTGTTGCTTTGGGATGCAGAGTTCTAAATATATCTGTCAAGTCCATCTGATCCAATGTATCATTCAGGGCCCTTGTTTCTTTATTGACTGTGTGTCTAGATGATCTATCCATTTCTGTAAGTGGGGTGTTGAAGTCCCCTGCAATGACCACATTCTTATCAATAAGGTTGCTTATGTTTATGAGTAATTGTTTTATATATCTAGGGGCTCGGGTATTTGGCGCATAGACATTTATAATAGTTAGCTCTTCCTGGTGGATAGACCCTGTGATTATTATATAATGCCCTTCTTCATCTCTTGTTACAGCCTTTAATTTAAAGTCTAGTTTGTCTGATAGAAGTATGGCTACTCCAGCTTTCTTTTGGCTTCCAGGAGCATGATAAATAGTTCTCCATCCCCTCACTCTCAATCTAAAGGTGTCCTCAGATCTAAAATGAGTCTCTTGTAGACAGCAAATAGATGGGTCTTGTTTTTTTATCCATTCTGATACCCTATGTCTTTTAGTTGGCGCATTTAATCCATTTACATTCAGTGTTATTATAGAAAGATACGGGTTTAGAGTCATTGTGATGTCTGTATGTTTTATGCTTGTAGTGATGTCTCTGGTACTTTGTCTCACAGGATCCCCCTTAGGATCTCTTGTAGGGCTGGTTTCGTGGTGACAAATTCCTTCAGTTTTTGTTTGTTTGGGAAGACCTTTATCTCTCCTTCTATTCTAAATGACAGACTTGCTGGATAAAGGATTCTCGGCTGCATATTTTTTCTGTTTAGCACACTGTAGATATCGTGCCAAGCCTTTCTGGCCTGCCAAGTTTCAAAGGAGAGATCAGTCACGAGTCTTATAGGTCTCCCTTTATATGTGAGGGCACGTTTATCCCTTGCTGCTTTCAGAATTTTCTCTTTATCCTTGTATTTTGCCAGTTTCACTATGATATGTCGTGCAGAAGATCGATTCAAGTTACGTCTGAAGGGAGTTCTCTGTGCCTCTTGGATTTCAATGCCTTTTTCCTTCCCCAGTTCAGGGAAGTTCTCAGCTATAATTTGTTCAAGTACCCCTTCAGCACCCTTCCCTCTCTCTTCCTCCTCTGGGATACCAATTATGCGTATATTATTTTTTTTTAGTGTATCACTTAGTTCTCTAATTTTCCCCTCATACTCCTGGATTTTTTTATCCCTCTTTCTTTCAGCTTCCTCTTTCTCGATAACTTTATCTTCTAGTTCACCTATTCTCTCCTCTGCCTCTTCAAGCCGAGCCATCGTGGATTCCATTTTGTTTTGCAATTCGTTTAAAGCGTTTTTCAACTCCTCGTGACTGTTCCTTAGTCCCTCGATCTTTGTGGCAAGAGATTCTCTGCTGTCCTGTATACTGTTTTCAAGCCCAGCGATTAATTTTATGACTATTATTCTAAATTCACTTTCTGTTATATTATTTAAATCCTTTTTGATCAGTTCATTAGCTGTTGTTATTTCCTGGAGATTCTTCTGAGGGGAATTCTTCCGTTTGGTCAGTTTGGATAGTTTCTGGAGTGGTGAGGACCTGCAGTGCACTTCCCCTGTGCTGTGGTGTATAACTGGAGTTAGTGGGCGGGGCCGCAGTCCGACCCGATGTCTGCCCCCAGCCCACTGCTGGGGCCACAGTCAGACTGGTGTGTGCCTTCTCTTCCCCTCTCCTAGGGGCGGGATTCACTGTGGGGTGGCGTGTCCCGTCTGGGCTACTTGCACACTGCCAGGCTTGTGTTGCTGGGGATCTGGCGTATTAGCTGGGGTGGGTAGGCAAGGTGCACGGGGGCTGGAGGGGCAGGCTTAGCTCGCTTCTCCTTAGGTGATCCACTTCAGGAGGGGCCCTGTGGCAGCGGGAGGGAGTCAGATCCGCTGCCGGAGGTTTGGCACTGCAGAAGCACAGAGTTGGGTGTTTGCGCGGAGCGAGCAAGTTCCCTGGCAGGAACTGGTTCCCTTTGGGATTTTGGCTGGGGGATGGGCGGGGGAGATGGCGCTGGCGCCTTTGTTCCCCGCCAAGCTGAGCTCTGCCGTCCGGGGGCTCAGCAGCTCTCCCTCCCTTTGTCCTCCAGCCTTCCCGCTTTCCGAGCAGAGCTGTTAACTTATGACCTCCCAGACGCTAAGTCGCGCTTGCTGTCGGAACACAGTCTGTCCGGCCCCTCCGCTTTTGCCAGCCAGACTCGGGGGCTCTGCTTGGCCGGCGAGCCGCCCCTCCGCCCTGGCTCCCTCCCGCCAGTCCGTGGAGCGCGCACCGCCTCGCCGCCCTTCCTACCCTCTTCCGTGGGCCTCTAGTCTGCGCTTGACTCCGGAGACTCCCTTCTGCTAATCCTCTGGCGGTTTTCTGGGTTCTTTAGGCAGGTGTAGGTGGAATCTAAGTGATCGGCAGGACGCGCTGTGAGCCCCGCGTCCTCCTATGCCGCCATCTTCCGGAACCCCCTCATTTTCTTTCATAATATCCAGTTGGATTTCTTGTGATTTTCTTACCCTTATATGTCTAAATTGAAATTTTTTTCTACAGACCTAGAAGGTGACAATCTGATGTTTATTTGTCTTTATGGAATAAGCACATCACTAAGATTATGCCACTTAAAGATCAGAGCACACTGAGTACCCTGTTAAATAGCTGCTTGATTAGAAAGAGTCAACAATCAAATTAATGCTAAGAAAATCCAGGATCGTTAAAATAGGTGTGCAAATAAAAGGCTTTCCTGCAAATAATGTATTGCTCCATGAATTTTTCTGGTTTTACTTATTTAGGAGTCACATAGAGATCCCCAAAATGCCATTCATTTGTTCATTCATTTACTGAAAGGTAAACAAAACAAAACAAAACAAAACAAAACCAAAAAAAAACTCCTTTGATCTTGTATTGAACAACTAATTAAGGGTAGAATATTTATTCACTACTTCATTTATTTATTCACTATGTATTGAATTCCTATTATGTACAAGGCACCACATCAAGTGACTGTGGATAAATATGTGATAAACAAGAACTAGCCTTGACGGTCCCACCATTTTTCCAATGGACTGTCTTGAAACAGACAAGTGGATCTCTTGATATTACTTTGAATTCTTATGGCCATATTCTCTCTAACTCTCCAAATGACTCTCATACACCTTGGTTGACTACCTTGTTATTCCATAACTTATGGTTAAATGGTTAGTTTCCTTTCATCAAGGTCAGCGATAGCTTGCTGAAAAGTTTCAGGGCAAATAGTGCAATTATATTCCTCAAAAACATAACTTATTTTTAATCAATGGAACATTAGTCAGCTCTTATACTTTGGATCTTTGCACGATGGTCAGATTACTCTTTATGCCTAAGCTCATGCAGTTTGCTGGTAAGGTTTCTGACAGCCTCACTAATTAAGTGGATTAGTAAATCTAAGGAGGGGTCAAATACTACACCAAATACTACAAATACAGTGGAACAAATACTACACCAAAAGTCAAAACAGTAAGAGATCTGATTCCATTTCATGTAAAGAATGGAAAGAATATGTGACCACACCTCTTCACAGGGTCTATAAGTATAAAAAGAGATAATGTATGTGAAAATTATTTGAGGGGTGCCTGGGTGGCTCAGTCGGTTGAGCATCTTACTTTTGATTTTAGCTCATGATTCCAGGGTCATGGGATCCAGCCCCGTGTTGGGGTTCAGAGTGGAGCCTGCTTAAAAGTCTCCCTCCCTCTCTCTCTCCTTCACTCTCTCTCTCTCCTTCTGCCCCTTCCCCACTCCTGCTGTTTCTCTCTCTCTCTCTCTTTCTAAAATAAAAAACAATAATAAAAATTAAAATAAGAAAAGTTAAATGAAAAAATATACAATGAAACTTGTGTTTAATGAGGATGTGCGATGTGCTGGGTACCCTCCCAAACTGGGGTCTCCTTTAGTCTTTACAACACACCTGTATATTAGGGGGGAGACATGGAAACTCCCACGCAGCTCATATCTAGTACAGCTCAGGTGCCAACCTCAGTCTTCTGGTGTCACTGGAGCACAGTTTCCTTGTACCACACTGGAGCCCTGGGGGCAGGAACTTTAAATGGCATCTAATAACTGCATGTTGGACACGTGTTTTCATTTCTGTTTCCTATTGACTTCCATTTGAGAGGACAGGAAGAGAGGATATTTAACTTGTCAAGAGTACTTGGCAGTCCGATTTAGAGGTGTATTAAACAAGGGACATTATTAGCAAAGATAAAGTGAGAATAAAGCTACCAAATAAAGTGACAGCAATTCAAATTGATTCTTTGTCTATAAAATGCCAATTATAAAACACAAATGAAAAGTATGGGATGGCATGATGTATTGAAGTACTTTTTTTCCCTTCTCTGAGAATTTAATTATCATTATATTTAATAAGGATACTTCAAAAGGAGATTTATTTCCTGCCAAACTATGGGTAGATGGGGTTTTGCTTCAAAAAAAAATTTTTTTTGGTAAAACTTATGAATAGAGTAGGAGAGATTTCTTCAGTCACTCCAGAAGAATATTTGGTATCTCAGATTAAACACAATACAGTCTTATACACATTTAAATAATTAGCGAGGGGTGTCTTCGTGAACTTTTATAGCTAAATTGTTTTCTTTGAAAGTTATTTCTAGTATGCACTTCATCTGCCTGGATGATCATTTAATTCTTTGCCCGGTCTTTCTCTTCCCAATCTGGTGAGTAGTAGTCAAGAAAGGCATTACACTCTGCTTTTGCACAAAGCATAGATGGGCATGGAAAAAAGAGAAGGCTCCTTTGGGAAGTACATGTTTCCTTAGATGCTGTAAAGGAGTGTAGAAATGGAAAAAAATACTCAGAAACAGACACATAGCAAATAAACTGAAATAAATATATGAATGAGTAAGCAATTTAACAGAAAGTTTACAGTAGCTTAGTGAGTTAAAGTAATCAAATTTGTTTCTGTACATTGGAACATATCTCCTAATTGGGTTGTGGTTCACCTTGGCTCCCTTTGCACCTGTTGGAGTTATTAGTTAAAATATGAGCATTTTGTCAAGTTAGAGGAAAAAGAGCAATGGACAGATGGGTGAAGTCACTTTTAAAACAAGGGTGTTAAGGCATTAAAAGAGAGTGTAGATTGCAAAAGAATATGGGTATGTGATGAGAAGGAGTTAGGAAAGAAGAACCTAGAGAGAGTTATAAATAGACAACTTAGAAATGATACTTTTATGTGATCAATGCCCATTACTTATAAAAACATTTTTTCCATGTATTATGGTGTTACCTTAGTAGTTTTCCCTAGTAGTAGTCAAAATCTGTGTCAAGTAGGTTGTCAGTGTCAATTATCCCTACGTTAAGACTAAAGTAAATTACAAATGGTTCTAAAAAGTGTTACTTTTTTCCCTTGTACTATGCAGTGATTTAAAAGGCATTTGAAGCATTAATTTATGTTAGTTTCTATGGGTTCTATCTGGTCATGATATTATGGATCTACAATAGTGCTAAAAATAGCATGTAGCCACTGAACAGTAAGAGGCAACAGCAAAAAACAAATAGTTTTGAGTCATGAAAAAAAAAAAAAGGAAAGGAATCTCCTCACAAAACCTCATATCACTGCAATTTAAAATAACCAACCACAATAAATAAAAATGTGAGCACTTTAGGCCCCCTGGGTGGCTCGGTTGGTTAAGTGCTGAACTCTTAGTCTCAGCTCAAGTCTTGATCTCAGGATTGTGAGTTCAAGCCCCGAGTTTGGCTCTGCGCTGGGTGTGAAACGTACTTTAAAAATATATGTATGTGAGCACTTTGAAAAAAGGAGATTCACATTTAAAGCTATTCTCAGTCTAGACAAAAGATGTGGCTAGCCATGTCAGAGGGTCTGGTGAAAGTGCAAAGTGGTATCGTAAACGCAAGGGCTTTGTAAACTAAACTGCCAAATTAGTGAAAGGTACTGCTATCCTATGCAAACCCATTGAATTAAATTGTGAAATGAGATATATCTCTTCCTTTATAGATAGAAAAGTCATCCGACCTTGTGATGAGCTGATTGAGTTTACACAGGCACGGAGAGAGAAAAATTTCTCTGCCCTACCAAATGAAGAGGGAGACGTACCTGAAAGCTTTTCATCCATGCAAATAACCCATGGGGACTGGGTTTTGGCGGGACATCCAGAGTCAGGAAGAATATTAGTTTTGTGCCAAGTAACTTGAATACTCTTCTGTTACTTGTCTGTAAGTCTGTCTTTGCAGACACAGATGTCTGGATAACTGGAAATCCTTAAGCTACCTGAAGCAAAAATTCTGGGATGAGAGAGCAAACGTGGTTGTGGTACTGGTGAGGTCATTCGTCCTGCCAGAAAAATATAAACTCTCTGAGATAAAAATACATTTATATTTGAGCAATTACAGGTTATTTGGTTTGGCCATCCAAAGAAGAAGTATTTTATGAATATTCAGCAGAGAAAGCATTAGATGCTACATGCCAGTATTGTTCAATTGTCAAAAAATATATTCAGGATAGATCTAAAAACACTGTGTAATCCTAAACCCTGATGCAAACATAAGGTATAAATCTCAGTTTATAATGTGAAAGTATACTGAATGTTTTACATTTCTTGGCAAAGTGTCTCAAGATCTGCTGGGAAGTTATAACTGTATTTATTTTATTTTCATGAGTGCCATCACACTTTGAGCAGCTGTGACAATTTATTGCTGGAATAACTCCATCCCAAAATTATTACTGTAAATTGAAGTCCTATTTTTCTGCCCCAAGTGTATTCTTAATATTAACAGTTGGTAATTAGTCTGTCCTTTGCTGAGACACTGAATAGTTTTGAAGAGCATTCTGTACATTTAATCAGGAGAACGCTTTCCCTGCAAGAGCAGACTATAAAATATAACATTAATTGGATTGTGATAGCTTTCACTAATTGCTGATGATTATCTCCATTTTGTTACTTTTAAAGCACATTTCTTTAATATTATAAGGATTTTTTTCCCTGTAATTCCTTCATGAAAAACCTGACTTTGGAGGAAATACAAGATATTGCAGATGCAAAAGCAAAGAGTGAGTTATTACAAACTGGTCTTTTAAAGGGACAAACTGTTTATGACATAATTCTTTTTAAAACTGCTAAGCAAACTTGTCATTCATTATTAAAGTTTACCTGCCTGGAGCACATTCTGTTTCTTCACTCCAATCTAGATACTTGCCGGCCATGTACAGATAACATGCTTTGGATTTAGACAGCATATACTACTGGCCTTGTCATTCCAGAATAGTACTACACGTTCAAACATCTTCTTTGCATTTTTCTTAAATCGTGATCGCCGAGCACTTTTACTTGGTGTTTCCTTGCTGCTTCCATTTCACGTTGCCGTGAGCCTTAGGAAGTAGGTGTACATTTGTAAAGTTTCATGAAGTTATTTTATGTTATTGAAAGCAGATTGTCTTTCTAATTCATTGCATTTTTACTTATCAGTGTTCCTTCCAAACCCGTGCTACTTATAGCAAAGTAAAGTGAGGCACCATGAAGCTTTTCATTCAGTTCTAAATTAAAATTTTGTTCCGTGGGATAATGGAAGGTTATGGCAGGTTAATGGGTAGAGTAAAATAAGATAGTGGACGAGATATAGTAATATTTGAATTTATCATATTAGATTAATAATGGATTTCCTGCTTATCTGAGGAGTAAAATAATTTTAGTTAAAATAAAATTAAAATTTGATTAAATTATTTTCCTTATTTTCATGTCCGTAAAATGGCATATATTAGATTCTTATACAACTTTGCATTTTATACTAAGAGGCTTTATTTACCTGCAAGCATCATATTTATGTTTGGCAATTTTCTTTTGTAGCTATGCTGAATGATCATTAGCCACAAAATTGATAAGATTTTATCAGGATTGGATATTTTGGCTCATTTCAGTGCTTTGCTTTTTTGTAATCATGGCTTATAAATACGTGAGAGACTTAAGACAATTGTCTCATTAAAATAGTTACAAATAATTAAAAGGTGCAATCTGTTGGCACCTTAATAGGTCACTCAAGGGCACATATCTGTGCTCACAAAGCAGAGAATGTACTTTATTTAGAATAACAGAACTAATAATAGGCCCTTTTGTCAGGTGGTATTGTAGAAATTTAAGCGATTTTTGCTAAGCCAACCCAGCAAACTTATAAATAAGGAAATTATCAAATGTTTGTGTTGAAGCTACTTCCATATATGTTACTAAAATAGGTTTTACCGGAGTCAAAAAGAATGCACAGACCCTGTGGTTCGATGTAAATTATACATACACTGTTTCATTTATGCCTAATCATTTTAATAGTAATTTATCTGGGTAGTAGTTAATATCTTCTGGATCTGAGCCAGAGGGAAAAAGTGATTATGATAATACATTCGGTTACTAAATAGGCTGAATACTTCCAAGCTTCCAGTGATACAGCTGTTAACGACAGTGGCTTTGCTAGTTAATCAGATGTTTTGCCACTGGGAATTGCCCATGTGAATCGAATCTGACAGAGGCTTCTGCTTCACCTCAAATGTAATGACACAAGTGTGTCACTTATTAAGGACTCCAGGAAAAATGCACATGGCATTCACCCTCAAGCAACTGGAGGTCCTATCCAAGTATCATCCCCATTTATGGTATGATAATAAGTCATTCACTAATTGAATAGTGATTCAAGAGTGAATGCAAGTGCTTTGCATAGTGAATAGCATATATGTATTTTTTTTTTTTGTCTATGCCTCAGTTTGGGCCATTCGAAATTTAATGTCTAGGAGCACAGACAGCACCATTTAAGAAACTGAGTTTGATTTGTTAGTATTTCCCAGAAGTGGAGATAAAAAACTCATTTGTGAGTAAAATGTGAACTCTATTATCCATGTCTTTTCAGCCATAGTGCCATGAGACGGAAAAAAAAATCTGGGTTTAAATCCACTTGAGATGACTTGAACTATTTTATATTTCAGTTGACTTTTGGTTTACTTTTTCTATAAAATTGTGTCCATTAATTAACCTGAGGCAGTCTTTAAATAAACACACTCGTGACCTTTTTATATAGAGCAAGATCGTGTTCGTGGTGTGGGGTATCTGATGCATTGATTTTTCGCAGCAAATTTCAAGGTTGTGGGGGAAAAAAAAGAACAGAAGCTGCATTTTGTGGGTTGATCCGAGAAACCAGATTGTCTACCTCCTTCGGTAAGACGGGTCAGCTGCCAGAATATCGACTTTGCGGATGGAGGAGGTGGGCCTTTGGGTCCAGGGCTGTCCTTAGAAGGAGGAAATGTTTTCAGAGAAAGAGTGGTGGTGCAGTACTGGTAAGACCTTGGTAATAAACAATAACCCACAGACGTGAGAGCACCGGTTAAGGATTTGTTAATTATATGCGAATAGAAACAGTTCTTTAAACATGCTTTTGAAGATCAGCAAGATTAAAGCTTATTTTGAAAAATGAATCTCGCTTCTTTTTATGACTAATGGTAAGGAGTTACCACGAGCAACACCTCACATTTTAAAAGAAGACTGAAATGACACCACGAAGAGTTCACAGGGAATGATTTCTATGTTCTTGGTGAATTAGTGATGCAATGATGCATCTTACAAGCAGCCTTAAAATAGTATAGGGCAAATATCACCTATAAGATTCTTCCTCTTTTCCATCAGTTAGATTGATTGCTGTTAGTGACCTGTTAGTCTCCCCTGGGTCTGTATTATTCACAGACTAAGCCTTATGCAGACATAACTAGGTCACCTTAATTACCTGTGGAAATAAGGTGTACTTGTGAAAGTTTCACAGTGATAATTACTCCAAAATGCCAAAATCGTATATGCAAACCTTGGAGGTATGTCCTGTAAATTACTGCACAATCAAGATCAATCAAACCAAATGGCGTGTGTGTGTGCGTGCGTGTGTGTGTGTGTGTGTGTGTGTGTTTTCCCCAAATTCTCAAATTCCTCAACATCATTCTATTGCCATAATAAAAATCTAATCCTTGCCAAGCAATATATTGACTGTATATCTTATGAATTAGCTGTTGGATGTCTTTCTTTTTTCTAAACTCCTTTACAGTACTTAAGAAAATCAACAGACTATTGTAAAGGAACAAAAGAAAGCTAATCAGTTTTTTTTTTTTTTAATCTGAAATGATAGCATGGAACCCTTCCTAATCAGTATGTTTTATTTTTTTTTCCTTTCCCTGCAGACATTTCTGTACCTGTCATTTTGTCACAGAAATAAAGTGAGGAAGATTAGAAAATTCATGGTCTTTTTAAACAGTGAGGGAATGAAAAGTAGAAATGTTTTACATTCTCATATGAATATTTTAATTATCTGTTCACCGGTGTATTTAAAAGAATAATAATCCCATTGAAGATCCAAAACCCTTGTAGATGCCTAACGGCCAACGTAACACTGTAGCTTGAGTAATATTGGCAGGGTTGAATTATAAAAATTCCTTGAAAATTCTAATAGATTAATCTGTAGAACTGATGACTGATATTAGAGATCATTATTTGCAATAGGAATAATGAAATAAGAACTTCTCAATGATTCCACAAAAATAACTGCATATTTTCAAGCCCCTCAACTTGATATAATGGGAGTGTTGATTTTCCTTTTTGAAACAGAATGTATTTCCTGAATTTTATAGTGTAAAATTGATAGCATGGAGTTTTTACAAAACCTATGGAAAAAAAAAAGTTTCCGAAAGGATTTTTTTACTTGAAACTGCATGGATTTCTAAGAAGGTCAACTAGCAAGTATTTAAAGACCAAGAGCTGCTGTAAAAAGCCCAAATTGATCCATAGTGTGAGCATTAGGAATTTTAGCTTTCTGATATGAGGCGGAAGACCACAAAATATATCAAATGACTCCTTCCTTATTCTTAAAAATTCTTCCGCCGACAACTGTCCCTAAAACAGAATTCGTCATCATTGTTTCTTTTCTTCTTTTTCTGAGTCTAAATCACTAGTGATATAAATAATACAATTTTCCTGAAAGAATATACTAAGTAAGAATTGGTACTGCTTTGGGTGATTCTTTTTTTTTTTTTTTTTTTTTTTAATTTTTTAAAATGTTTGTTTATTTTTGAGAGAGACAGAGACAGAATGCGAGTGGGTTAGGGTCAGAGAGAGAGAGGGAGGCACAGAATCCCAAGCAGCCTCCAGGTCTGAGCTGTCCGCGCAGAGCCCGACGCGGGGCTCGAACCCACCAGCAGTGAGATAATGACCTGAGCCGAAGTGGGATGCTCAACCCACTGAGCCACCCAGGCGCCCCTGGGTGATTCGTAAGGGAAGAACATAATCTGGTTCTTAAGGAAAATGGGAATTTTCTATTTTAAAAGCCTCCTCGCACCCCGCCCTACTCAACAAAGTGTTTTATACATTTATAATGCTTCTTAAAACCCTGCTCAAGGGGCGCCTGGGTGGCGCAGTCGGTTAAGCGTCCGACTTCAGCCAGGTCACGATCTCGCGGTCCGTGAGTTCGAGCCCCGCGTCAGGCTCTGGGCTGATGGCTCGGAGCCTGGAGCCTGTTTCCGATTCTGTGTCTCCCTCTCTCTCTGCCCCTCCCCCGTTCATGCTCTGTCTCTCTCTGTCCCAAAAATAAATAAAAAACGTTGAAAAAAAAAAAACAAAACAAAACAAAAAAAACCCTGCTCAAGTGTTATTTGCAAGTCTAAACTCTACTTTGAGCTTGAGTGGCTTGATTAATTAATTTATTTTTATCATATTCATCTATCTAGTAACTTCCTGAGGCCAAATTTGTAATTTCCTAAAACCCTAATCCCAGCTGCTATGTTAAGTGTTAACACTTGCTGGAGAATTGACCAAGGAGAATGTGCTGAATATCACCATGGATAAGAAACTGTAATTGCTACCATTTATCAAGCATTTATTCTAACTGTATTCATTTAACCTTACGAGCTTCATACTATCATTATCATCATTTGACTGATTATGAACCTGAGATGCAGAGACAAGAAACATGTCCAAGGGTGCTCAGTTGGGGCTGGAATCTGACCTCAAGTCTCTCTGATCTATAAAGTCCATGAGTGTAGTCTCCGAAGGCACCACCATGCCAGCAACGGCACGAGGACAAGCAACACCCTTCTCATTGCTCGCCAGCAGTTTCTAGACATCAGATTACTTGGGAAACCAAGTGGAAGCCATCTTGGCTAAAGATTGTGAGAAGCCAGACTTGTGTAGTATTCCACATACTCTCTTTTTGTTGTTTTTTTCCCTAGTGTGAGATCCCACAAAAAAGTCCAAACAGAGGGTCCCCTGAGATGAAAAAAGTCATCAGCTTTTAGCTTCCTAATGGGATTTCATTTTCATCTCACGGTCCCAGAGACTATGAGAGTTTCTCTCAGTAATTTGCTTGCTAGCTTTTACATCTATGCGCTCCAAAGCCAAGAGTCACTCAGGTGTATCATCTGAGGTTGCGGGATGCTCACTCGAGTGTTGCTGCACTTGAGAGACATGATAGTCATCGTCCCTTATGCGACTCTTTTTATTGTAGAGAAATTTGCTCATTAATTTCTTGCATTGTAACATTGCCTTTTGTTTCTGCCGTGCTTTTATCTACATTATCTCCTGTGGGGAGCTCAGAAATATTATGAGACAGGAATTATTATCCCCATTTTAGAGACGAGTGCTTTAAAGATGAGTGTGTTCATGTGATTTGTTCAAGGTTATAAAACTAGTAAGTGGAACACTCTAAACTGGGTCAAGTGCTTTTTCAATTCTAGTGTAGCTCTTGTTACTCACTTGCAAGTAGGGGAGTATGATCAGCGCTTTCACATCCCTGGACACAAGTGAAAATTCCCAAACCATAATCCAGATGTACTGAGTCATAATCTATAGTGTTGGAATTCGGGCATCTGTATTTACTGAACACTGCACGGTTCAGGATTGAGAACTCATCCCTTAGACAATACTCCTCTTTTTTGTTGTTTGTTGATTCATTTCCATTTTTGTAATTGGGAAAAAAACCCCACGAATATTAAATTTACCATTTTAATCATTATTAAATTTACAGTTCCGATGTGTTAAGTATATTCACATTGCTGTACACCAGATCTCTAGAACTTTTTCATCTCATAAAACTGGAACTCTAAACCCATTAAACACTAATATCCCCTCCTCATTTCCATTATTGTATTTTGAAACAGGTTCAAACATTAGGAAAGTTGAAAGTACAGTATTAATTTTTCCCCCCGAAGAATTTGAGGTTAAGTTACAGTACATTTCCTACACACAGGGACATTTTCCTTCATAACCACAACACAACCATCCAAGCCAGGAAATGAACATTAAACCGTTACTAATATCAAATACACGGACCCTGTTCAAGTTTGGCCAATTTTCCCGATGATGTCTTTTATAGTAATAGGATCCAGTTGAGAATCGCATGTTGCACTCAGTTTTATGTCTTTCATTTCCTTCAGTTTGAGACAGTTCTTCAGGATTTCCTTGACTTTCATGACCTTGGCTCTTAACAAAGGCTGTATGTCAGTTATTTTGCAGAATTGACCTCACGTTCGAATGTCTATTTTCCCCCAATTTGGAATAAGGTGATACCTTGCAAGAAAACCATAGAAGTGATGCCGTATCCTCATTAATGAATTCTGTGAAAGAGGGAGACACAGAATCCAAAGCAGGCTCCAGGCTCTGAGCTGTCTGCACAGAGCCCGATGTGGGGCTCGAATCTACAAACATGAGATCATCACCTGAGTCAAAGTTGAACGCTCAACCGACTGAGCCACTGAGGCGCCCCAAGAAAATGTATGTTTTCTGTTTCTTCTCAATCTTTTACACACTAGTTTTAGCATCTGTTTTATTGACTAAAATAATTATAGCTATGGGAGTTGCCAAATAGTAATTACAAAATTTCATTCCATTTTTACTTGTTGACGTCACACTATAAGGGAAACCTTTGGTTTCTTTCCATTTATTTATTTGTTTACTTATATCTCTATGCACTTGTAGATTCCTGTTCCGTTCAATGGATTATAATGTGTTGGTATCATTAATTCTTTTGATACTCAGTCACTCTAGATTAAACTAGAAGAAACTGGTTGGCTGGAAGAAACTTCTTCCAGCTGGCTTCTGAGTTCTTTTGATATATTACATTAGTGTTTGAGCCCTTCAATTCCTTTTGTATAATTATATGCTCCAGAGTTATCCTCTTATTCCCTGAGCTATTCCCTGCCCTCGCCTTGTAATCAGCAATTTTCTGGTGAAGCCTTAGTTCCTGTTCGTGGAGAACATTTTTGGAAGCCAAGATCTGGGCTCCACGTGTACTCAATGCTTTGTGAAGAAGGTGGGTCACTGCCAAGGGTCTTCTACTGGGACATCTATTTATCTATATTTTGTTTTTGTCTTTTGATATATATGTTAAAAATCGTGTATTAATACCAATATTTCCAACTACAATCTACCACTACTATCTTTATTCGAGTTTTCTAGTTTCCCGTACTCGTAACTCCCTCACTGAACAGTGAAAATCATTTTTAATGTATTTACTTATCATAAGACTCCTCTCTGTAGGCGAACCATCTTTTGTTACCAGTGTCACCCCTACCTCCTCCTGCACATGCACCCATTTTCAGCTCTACTCAGGCTCCAACACCTTCAGCCTGTACCATTACTGCCTACTGCCCCATATTAATGTCCACCTTGTTTGGTTCCACATAATGGCTTTTGGATAAAACTTTTCTGGAAGGAAGGAAAGAAAGAAAGAGAAGAAAGAAAGAAAGAAAGAAAGAGGAAAAGAAAGAAAAAGAAAGAAAAAGGAAGAAAGAAAAAGAGAGAAAGAAAGAGAGGAAAGAAAGGAAGAAAGGAAGAAAGAAAGAAAGGAAGAAAGAAAGGAAGAAAGAAAGAAGAAAGGAGAGAAGGAAATATATCAATCAGTAAACATAAAAGCGAACCCTTGTACATTGCTGGTGGGAAAGCAAACTGGTGCAGCCACTGTGGAAAACAGTATGGATGTTCCTCAAAAAAATAAAAAAATAGAGGGGCACCTGGGTAGTTCAGTTGGTTAAGCATCGGATTCTTGTTTTTGGCTCAGGTCATGATCTTGTGATTTCTGAGTTTGAGCCCCCATTGGACTCCATGCTGACAGTGCAGAGCCTGCTTGGGATTCTCTCTCTTCTGCTCTCTTTCTGCCCCTCCCCCTGCTTGTGCTCTCTCTCTCTCAAAATAAATAAATAATCTTAAAAAAAATAAAAATTACTATATGATCCAGTAATTCCAATGCTGGACATTAACCCAAAGAAAATGAAAAGACTAATTCAAAAAGATATGTACACTCATATTTATTGAAGCACATTTACAATAGCCAATATATGGAATTTGCATAAGTATCCATTGATAGAGGAATGGATAAAGCAGATGTGATGTATGTGTGTGTGTATATATATATATATATATATATATGTATATATATATATGTATATGTATATATATGTAGATGTATGTATGTATATATGTATATGTATATATATGTAGATGTATATATGTATATATGTATACGTATATGTATATATGTATATATATGTATACGTATATGTGTATATGTATATATATATGTATATGTATATATGGTGAGAGAGAGAGAGAGAGAGAGGGAGAGACAGACATATACACAAAGGATTTGTTTTTATTACACACTACTTTTAACACAGTGACTTTTAACTATTAATTGATCAATACATATTATCTAAATGTTGAAAGAATAAAGGAATGAATAAAGAACTTCATTGGTTACAAAGAAAAACTGAGAAAAAGTTCACAAATATTAATATGTCCAAAATATGGCGACAACTTACAGTTTAAGACAAGTTATTTTTTTGCAGTTTTAAGCCAGCAATTTGCCAGGAACTACAAGGATTTAAAATTTTAAAATGGAGGCAAGGTTGCTGAAAGAAAGAAAACGGTATTTGGTGCTGGGTAGAAGGTTACATAAATGTCTTTAATGCATATTTGGAGGTAAACTTCCTGAGCTCATCCGTTCTCCGTTCCTCACCATTTTGCTTAACTGAAGAATGACTTTATTCTCATAATATATGTTTTGGAGACAGATCAAAGTTTTAAGTTTATTTTTTATCTAGTGGTTATATAAGGTTGAAAAACTACTTGCATATTTAAATATCCATTGATTCATCTGCAAAACAGTGTGAGTCTTGTTGTTGCTGGTTTTTTTTTTTATAGAAATTAATGAGAAGTACTTTGAATGTTTCAAAGTGCTTCCCAAGTACAAAATGTTTCATTTCAGAGCTCCAGGACTTGTAAATAAAACCCTTAAAATTACCCATAATTATTATTTAGTTATACTATTCAGTCAGTCACTTTTGAAGGGTACACATTGGATTTATTTACTGGTCAGTTGTCAGCACTTTTACCGATAGCATTCCTACATAGCAGAATCTTTGTTCTGGTGACTTCTTTTGGATTGAAGAAACTGGAGTAATTCCCTTGAGTTTGCCAACAGATGCGGCAAAATGAATATTTTTGAGGTCCTGTATACCTTGATTATATTTTCTTTAGAGAGTGCACATTAGCATGACCTCATTTGGAAGTGTCTGATGAAATTCAGAAGAAAAAAAACCCACATCTGTTAAAATGTACATGGATAAGAGGTGTAGAAAAGACAGATGTAGAAATGTTGAGGGAAAGAAGTCCCACACAAGAACCGGTACCATATGATTTCACTTATATCCTGTACAAATAGAGGAGAAGATAATCTATGCTGTTGGGTATGGGATTGTGTAGTCAGTGACTGGAGAGGAGGAAAAGAAGGCTTTCTGGCTTGCTGGTATTTTTCCATTTTTTATTCCAAGTGCTGATTTCAAGGATATGTTCTGTTTGTGAACGTTCAAAAAACTGCATTTGCAACATCCATACTTGTGTTTGGTATGTCATCCTTCAAAAATAGCGATGCGAAAAAAATCACATCTATGTTTCAGAACACGGGCAAGTCTTCCCCTCACCCTGTTCATCTCTTTATCAAACTTTTGTTTCTACTAAGATATAAAAAATACAGTTATCTGCTACATCTCTGAGAAGAACTTTGCTGAGGATCTTACAGGCCTCGTGAATCACCCATTAGGGGATGTTTTTTGGGGTGCCAAGAACTCAGTCACCTCTGAGGTAGATTTGGCAAGGCCATTTGTCATTTTCGAATCAGCATGGTATTGGCACCTGCTTGTCAGCAAAGACTGCCAGTGTTGGAAACTCACTTTTAGCAAAGGGTCTCTGTTCCTGATGGAATGGATTATGATACAGAAAAAGAGGTCAAGTAAAGCGCCCTGACCAAATTCATGATCAATACAGGTGGCTGATTCAATGATGTCATGATTGATATGACTTGTTGATTTTACAGTTTAAAGATAAAGATAAGCATTATTGTCTGGTCACGTGGAGCCTACAGGAGTGCATACCATGTAAATGTTTTCAAATTTAGCTTGGACTTACATGCTAGATATTCTGGATGCTTATATTTAGTAATATAAGCATCTTTGGCCTGATTCATTTTGTTGTTGTTGATGATGGTGGGGTAATGACTTTTTATTTTGTTTCCCCTTTGTTCAGGATCTGGGGATAATACCCTTATGGGCTTTATCATCTTTCATATTAGCTTTCAATACAAAATGACATGCTGAACAGCCACAATGATTCATCAAGTTTTCTATAGAACAATTTGTGATTGAACTGGTGAATATGTTATGCCCTTAGGGAAGGCTAAATATGGTTAATGTTGAACTTTCCCTCATTTCTTTTTCTCTCTTGTGTGCATATGTAAAATAAAACTGCACATAAAAACTGGGCGGCAGAATTGCTGTTCATAAAAATAATCAAGGTAGGCATCTGGTTAAGACATGTGCTCAATTGTTTTGTTCAGCTTGTTTAGAGCTCAGCATTTTCAATGTTTGGGCAAGTAATTCTCTAGTCTTTATAAAGCAAATCCCAGTCTGGATTGTTTATCCCTCCAAAAATAACTCATTAAAATATCTTTTATTGGTGAATATCTTCCATTTCTTAATCTGTTTGGTGAGTTGTTCTTATGTTCATTCTTAATGAAGACAAAAATTTAAGAGGCTATTCTCATATTTACCCCAGTTTTCTTAAATCTCATAGGTCACTTATGTGGTTGACTTTGTTTTTATTTTTTTCAGGAATAATTTAGGTTTAACTGTTGAATCAATAGATATACCATGAAATGGGGTATCAATTATCATTACTTTGTCTGGACATGCCTCAACCACCATGGCTCATATCCAACCCAGTACTTCCAGCCATGAATGGATTAAAATTCATCAAGTGCCTTAAATGCTTGGGGCTCTGTGCTGACAGCTCAGAACCTGGAGCCTGCTTCTGATTCTGCGTCTCCCTCTCTCTGCTCCTCCCCCACTCATGCTCTGTCTCTCTCTGTCTCAGAAATAAATAAACATTAAAAAAAATTAAAATAATCCAGCAGGGTGCCTGGGTGGCTTAGTCAGGTAAGCATCTGACTCTTAATTTTGGCTCAGGTCATGATCCCACGGATTGTGGGACTGAGTTGTTAGTTCAGAGCTGGCTTAGGATCCTCTTTCCCTCTCTCTGCCTCTCCCCCTCTCGCACTCTCTTTCTCAAAAATACATAAATGAACTTTAAAATGAAATAAAATAAAATAAAATAAAATAAAATAATCTAGCAAACAAACAAGCAAAACCTAGGAAGAGTGGGGAGACTGGCACATTCTAGATGACATACTTTAGAATAATGTTGATCATCATGGATGTTGAGTAAAGTGTACATGGAAATTAATCATATTATTCTCCCTACTTTGGTGTATTTAATAATCTTTATAAATTTATTTTAAAGGAAAAATTGATAGACATGGCTTTGTAAATAATTAAGCTGATATATTGTCACATTAGCAGAATATGAGGGTTCCCATTGTTCCACATTTTCCCTTATTATATATATATATTTACTTATATTTATATTATTTATATTATTTATATTTATGTACACACATTAGTGAATCTGGTATCTGTTTAATTCTATTTCATTTTCCTCAAAATTTTCATTCCCTTGAATAATAATGAGGCAAAACCAGTATTCATGTGTCAGCTGACCATTTGGGTTTTCACTTATGTGAATTGTTTATACAGTATACACATAATTTCTATTTGACTGTTCTTTAATGATATCTAAATGTTTTTTGTATATTCCGTATATTGTGGGCAGTTACATTCATTGAAATTATCTTTCAGTCCACTACTTGCTTTTTTACATTACTACTGCTGTCTTTTACATAGGATTCTTTTTATTTTTTATTTATTTATTTTTTAAACGTTTATTTATTTTTGAGACAGAGAGAGACAGAGCATGAACGGGGGAGGGTCAGAGAGAGAGGGAGACACAGAATCCGAAACAGGCTCCAGGCTCTGAGCTGTCAGCACAGAGCCCAACGCGGGGCTCGAACCCACAGACCATGAGATCATGACCTGAGCCGAAGTCAGACGCTCAACCGACTGAGCCACCCAGGCACCCTGGCATAGGATTCTTTTTAAAAAGTAATCACATTTCAGATGTTTTCCAAGAGAAAACATCCCCCAAATATATTTTCTGCTATTCTTTTAAAAATAATTTACAGTTTTGTTTTTCTGTATTTCATTTTATACAAAATTTGAAATGGAAATCTATTTTTTTTTTTTTTTACCAAACGAGCAATCCATCATCTGATTTACAGAATCAACCATTCATTCCCTACTGATTTGCAATATGACTTCTTCCGTGTACAAATCTCCAAATGAGGTGTGGGTCTGCTTCTCTAGATACTGTTCCCCTAGGGTATTTAGACATGTCTGTAAAGTTACTGTACCCCAAATTATTATAGCTTTATCACAAGCCCGAATGTATGTTCTTGCACATTCTCTAACAATTTTTTTTCCTGTTAATATTGTCCTGTATATTTTTGTCTCTTATATTTCCCATTAAAATTAGGATCAAATTGTCAAGTTCCATAAAACAGCTGCTGGTATTTTGATCGGACTTATATTGAATTTATAATTAATTTGGGAAAATTTGCCATGTACATAACATTGAGTCTTTCAAGCCACACACAGGCATGTGTATCTCCTTATATACTTGAGCTTCATCTATGACCTTCAGGAAAGATTTATAATTTCCTCCATAAAGACTTCTGCAGTTTTCCAGATTTCTTTCAAGGATACCTTACATTTTTATTGCTATTGTGAATGTTATTTTAATATAATATTTTACTTGTTTATTGTATATGTATAAGAATATTATTAATTTTGCATTCTCATCGTGTTGCCATCAATTTCATTAAACTGTCTTATTAACTCTAGGTTTTTAAAAAATCTTTTACTGTATAGGGGCGCCTGGGTGGCTCAGTTGGTTAAGCGTCTGACTTTGGCTCAGGTCATGATCTCACAGTTGGTGAGTTCATGTCCCACACTGGGCTCTGTGCTGACAGCTCAGAGCCTGGAACCTGCTTGCTTCAGATTCTGTGTGTGTATCTCTCTCTCTGCCCCTCCTCCACTTGCACTCTGTCTCCATCTCTCTCTCTCAAAAATAAACACTTAAAAAAATTAAAAAAAAACTTTTACTGTATATTTTATTGTATTTTCTAGGTAAAAATTCATAAGTGAAGTCACAGGCACACCAACGGTATATATGGCAATAATAACACAAAGGGGAGAGGAGGAAGAAAGGGAGAAAGGGAAAAGATATAGACAGAAAGGAAATAAAAGGGAAAGACGGAAGGAAAAAGGAAGAGTAAAACAATATTGCCATATATATTGCCATATATATTGTAATTATTGCCATATATATTATATCTATATATATTATAAATCCAACAATACCATGTTATAACAATTGCTTTGTACAATCACGTCAGATAAAAAGTTATGAAAAGAAATGAGAACTAGTCAATAGTCCTTTATGGCATTTTTACTCATATATTTAATATTTGCAGTGTTCTTCATTTCTTCCTGCAGGTTTCATTTAACGTATAATGTCACTTTCTCTTAGTCTGAAGTGTTTATTTATTTATTTTTTTAGAATTTCTTGTAAGGCAAGTCTGGTAATAATACATTCTTTCAGCCTTTATAAAAAAAGTTTTTATTTGGCTTGCATTTTATTTTTTTAAATGTTTATTTACTTATTTTGAGAGAAAGGGAGAGCATGAGTGGGAGAGGGGCAGAGAGAGAGACGGAGTGAGAGAATCCCAAGCTGGGTCCTCATGGAGCTGAGAGCCGCCTAACGCAGGGCTAGATCTCACAAACCTTGAGATCATGACCTGAGGCGAAATCAAGAGTTGGATGCTTAACGAACTGAGCCACCCAGCTGCTCCTAGACTTGCATTTTAAAATGGATAGTTCTTGATAGATTGTTCTTGGTTTTGTTTTTAAGGGCTTTGAATTGCCAACCCATTGCTTCTGGCCACCAATTTTTGAGAGAAGTCAGCCTTTATTCTTAATGTTGTTCTCCTGTACATTTAATATGTGAATGAATCATTTCTCTCTTGCTGTTTTCAAAATTTCCTTTTGGTCTTTGTTTCCCGACGGTTCGACTATGTGTCCCAGCGTGAATCTGTTTATCTTTACTGAGCTTGGATTTTATTTTAGTTTTTTTACAGTTTTTTTGTTAGGTAGATTGTCTTTTGAAAAAAAATCATATTTGGGAGGCTTTCAGCTATTATTTCTTCAAATATATCTTTTGATATTTTTTCACTGTCTCTTTTTCTTCTTCTCCTATCACTCATGTGTTGGTAGAACTGATATCATTCCCCAGATTTATAAGACTGTTTGCTTTCATTCAATTCCCCTCTCCCCCCCCCGTTCTTCAGATTGAATCATTTCTATTGTTTTATTTTCAAGTTAATTATTTCTTGCCTTCTCATAGCTGCTATTGAGCCCTTCAAGTGAATTGTGCATTTTATTTGTTGCACTTTTCAACTCCACAATTTTCATTTGATCCTGTTTAAAAATAATTTTTAATCTTTTTTTGAAATTATCCATTCACTACAACATTGTTGCCATGCTTTTCTTTAAGCATGGCTCTTATTTGGGGCACTTGGGTGGCTCAGGCGGTTGAGCGTCTGACTTCGGCTCAGGTCATGATCTCACAGTTTGTGGGTTCGAGCCCTGCATCAGGCTCTGTGCTGATGGCTTGCTCAGAGCCTGGAGCCTGCCCCAGATTCTGTGTCTCCTTGCCTCTCTGCCCCTCCCCGCTCATGCTTTGTCTCACTCTGTTTCTCAAAAATAAACAAATGTAAAAAGAAAATTAAAAAACAAAACAAAACATGGCTCTTATTTATTGTTTCAATCCATTTATAGTAACTCCTTTGAAGTCTTTCTGAATTTAACACCTTGGGGCATTCTTCTTTCTATGGTTGGGTCGTACTTTCTTGTTTCTTTGCAATGTCTACTGATTTTTAGTTGAATACTGGATGTTTTTGAAAATATATTGACAATTCTTTTTTTGTTTGTTTGTTAACGTTTATTCACTTTTTGAGAGACAGAGACAGAGTGTGAGCAAGGCAGGGGGCAGAGGGAGAGGGAGACACAGAATCGGAAGCAGGCTCCAGGCTCTGAGCTGTCAGCACAGAGCCGGACGCGGGGCTCCAACTCACAAACTGGGAGATCATGACAGGACCTGAAGTTGGAAGCTTCAGCTTAACCGCTTAAATGACTGAGCCACCCAGGCACCCCTATATTAACAATTCTACATTTGGCTCTCCCCTACCTCCAAACTGGGTTGTTGTTTATTTGTCTGTTTATAAACTTGCCTGTGTAAGTGTAGCATGTCTCCCTGAAAATGCAAGGTCACTGATCTCTGCTCAAATTTTTGGTTGGTTTTATTTTTAAGTCATGGTTCCTTTGTTGGCATAGATTAGAGATCATCCGAAGGTGAGTCAAAATTTGTGCTCAAAGAATTTAAGCCAGTAAAGCGTCAACCCTTGCATGATGGATTTGGGCGTGGGCTGAAGGATACATTCAAACTTCAGGTCATTTTAAAATCTTCGGGGTGCCTGGGTGGCTCAGTCGGTTAAGCGTCCAATTTTGGCTCAGGTCATGATCTCACAGTCCGTGAGTTCAAGCCCCGCGTCGGGCTCTGTGCTGACAGCTCAGAGCCTGGAGCCCGTTTCAGATTCTGTGTCTCCCTCTCTCTCTGACCCTCCCCCGTTCATGCTCTGTCTCTCTCTGTCTCAAAAATAAATAAATGTTAAAATAAAATAAAATAAAATAAAATCTTCCCCACTTTTTATGTTCTGCTGGGCTGTGGTGACTCTTCTGAGTGTCATTTGGTCCCACCAGTCCTGTGGACCTAGGAAGTATGGATGGCGCGTGCCCACGCTTGCCACTTCAGCACATGTGTGTAGTCTTTGGTGGCTCCTGGATGTGTGGCTGTCTCACCTCTGGAAGTCTCTGTTAAATCCCTGGTTCATCTGTTGGTTCTGCCTGTGTTCTTGCTATTGAATCAACACTTCGACTACACTGCAATCAAATAAGTGTCTTAGGGCAACAGCAACGGCAAAGCGGCTGGTTTTCACCGCTTGCCATGGCCATGCCCTGGCTGAAGTACCACGATGACTGAACCTGATCAGGCTGCGAGTAGGGAGAAAAGGAAGGAGCCACGGCCGAGAAGGCCACACACCTGCACTGTTCTTACCCGAAGTCCACATTAATAAATGTGTTTGTTTCATAAATAAACACTGCTGAGTTATATACCTTTGGTCAAATTCCAGAATGCTGAAAAAATTGTTGGCTATGAACATTTTGTCCTGCTTTCTAGTTGCTTTGTAGCAAGTGGATTTGTCAACCTCTTTACTCCGTCGTGTGGGAAGTCACATTCCTATTGTAACTTTTTTATGCTCTCTGATTATAGGACGATCTAATTTTCCGAGTGAGGACATCCTTGGAATTCATGCATAAGTGTTTCAAACACCTCAGACGTCTAAACACTTCCCTTTCAAAGCCCTTTTGCTCTGATTCCCTGAACCAGCAAGATGTTTTACTGGACCCAAAATTGTATTTCCACTGTGGACTTGACCCAGATCTACATTTTTGTGGCCAAGACAGAGTCTTTTATTTTTTTAGGAAAATCAAATCTGCCTTACTGATTTACCAGCTTTTGGTCGACTTGAGATGTTGCTCAGAAAATTATTTTATCTTAAATATATCTCACCAGGTTGATAAACTCATCATTCTCAGCTAGCTCATCAACCTCTGCCATAGCTTCCCCCACATCTTTGGTGTGGCTTTCCTTTTAATATACAAATTTAGAGTGAATAAACAGAAACTTACATGTCGGTAACTTGTATTTATTGAGCTACCTGTAATAGGTTCCCTGTCCCCATTTTTTAGACTTCTATCTTGATACTAACACATAATTTACTATTATTTTTTGTCTCCAGTTCTGCATGACAATGATTTTTCTCTTCACGAGCAAATAATTCCTACGTAAAGGTTTGGGTAGTAACAGCTTCGAAAGAGAGTGCCTCAGATGATTAAGGAATAATCGATGACAAATATAGTTGTGCGGTTCCTGGGTGATACTAAATGTCAGTTGCTACCTCACCCTGATGCTTGTTTCAATGATCTGAAGACGTAATGGGAAGAGGAAGTCTACTTACTGTATACCAGACGCTATGGTTTATCTCCGGTAGTTTACTTGAATTAATGTAGTTCTCACAATAAAACTAAAAAGTAGGTACTCTTAAGATTCACATTTTTAAAAAAATTTTTTTAACGTTTTCTTATTTTTGGGACAGAGAGAGACAGAGCATGAACGGGGGAGGGGCAGAGAGAGAGAGAGACACAGAATCGGAAGCAGGCTCCAGGCTCCGAGCCATCAGCCCAGAGCCCGACGCGGGGCTCGAACTCACGGACCGCGAGATCGTGACCTGAGCTGAAGTCGGACGTTTAACCGACTGAGCCACCCAGGCGCCCCAAGATTCACATTTTTAAAGTTAAATCAAAGCACAGGACATGCGTTTGAAATCTTAGTGAAGAGACGAGTATGGATACGGCCACTTGCTAATCAGAGCAGGTGCTGGCTCCAAATAACCAGGAGAGCTTTCCTAGTGCATACAGAACGAGTATTGCTGAGGGACGATGTGAAAAAGAGGTGAATCGATGTCGCATATAGTTGCAAATGGCAGAAATTTCAAGCAATAACAGCTTCAATGAGAGATTCATTTTTTTTCACTCAACAATAAATCAAGAAGTAGACTGGCCACGGAGTTCCTATGTCTTTACCGTAACGTGTCTATGCCTTTTTTATCTTCTTGCCCTGCTTGTGAGTTTTGTCTTTTTGATCACAAGATGTATAGTGTACCTTCAGACACCATGCCAACATTCCTGAGAGGAAGAAGGAAGAATGGCGAAGGGCAGAGGGTTAAAGAGATAGGCTTGTGCTTTCTATAAAGCTTGATTCCATCCTCTGAATGCATTGATTGGTAATATCACCAGACATTAGATGCCTTCTGATGTCATACAATATGAAGTATTCATATAGAATTAGTATTTTTTTATAATATTATTCTTGTCAAGAATATAAAAGTATTCTTGCCAAGAAATTGAACCAAACCTAAGCAATAAAAAGTTAGACTAACTTCCAATTTATAGTAAATACAGAGTGAAAGAAACAGGTTAAATGACAACACGATGAAGCAATCATACATATTCAGCCATAGGCTGTTCTATGGGACAAAGTATCAGCTTTTTCTTCAATAATTCAAAGGCATCGAGAAAAAAATTAAAAAAAAAGAATACATATGATTATTCTAGATTAAAAGAAGATTAGAAGACGTTACAATCAAATACAAGAGTAATCTTTGTTTGGATCCTAATTCCAAATGGCATTTTTTTGAGATAAATAGGAAAACATAAATTGGCTGTAATTTTCTATGGTATTAACAAAGCATTGTTGATTTTGTGGGTGTGATAATGGCATCATAGTTTCTGTAAAAAATATTTTGAAAGATGTATGGAAGTATTTAGTAGGAGTGGAACGATATGGTCAGATGTGTGCTTTAACTACTATAACACCAAGAATAACAGCAATAAATAGCAAACAAAGCTAAAGTAAGATGGTCGAGGAAGGATAGGCAGCATGCGGCCAGTCGACAGAATCTACCAAAGTGCATTTCAGTGCATGGGTTGAAACAGAAAAGAAAAAAAAAAAAGATAAAACAAAAATGTGTTAAAAATAAGAAACAGCCCCAAAGAGTCAGACTTTTTTTTTTTCATTCTAGCTTTTGTTTGTTTGTTTTTGTTTTTAGGGTTATCTTGTGCTAATCGACAAATTCCCTGGTATCTCACCTTCGGAGGCTATTTTTTTCTTTCTCCTGTACCGTTCACATTGGCAGTTACTTTTCCTTGATTTCGTCAATATCCACTCATGTACATTTGAACCTGGCCAGACTTTACTGGTGTTTGGGGACATAGCAGATGTTCATGTAGCAGAAATGCAAATCACTTAAAAGTAAGTTCAGGCTTTGGCCTCTTCTCTTCTCTTTGTTCTCCCTGACAGTGTCCAGAAATTTCTCTATACATTACTATACAGAAGAATGAAGCTTTCTGTTCCAACTGCCAATAGTCTGGTAAATGATATACCATTTCTTCTGAGTTTCATCCTTTCTCTTTCCCACGCTGGTCTCTGTAAAAAGCAGGGTATAACAATATTTGCTTTCTCACTGATATAAACTATGCTAGCCCAGCACCTCGCCACACCCAAAAACCAAAACTAGCTAAAGTAATTTTTGTTTGAATATTTTGTTTCTATTTCAAATATAGTTACCTAATGGAAATCATATTTTATGTGAGCAGAATGCGTATTTTATGCGTTACCAAGCCGAGAGGAGAACTGTAAACATTTCTGCCCCTTGTTTCTTTAAATTAGAGTCACCAAGGAAACTAAAGTACAGCCAAGCACTGGTTGAGACAATATTTTGCTTACCTAGAGAAGAGACAGAACAAAATCAGCTTCAGTACTGGGCATCAGTCCCAAAGGGTCTCTCCCGGTGATGGACGCAGGGATTAGTCTAGGCATGCTAATTCTATGTTGTAGTACAAGGACCCTGTCCCTTGGGGAGAACAGATATAACAGTGGGGTTGCCTGGGGGCCATATGATGCAAACACCTTTAGCAGAGACAAAAAGCTTGCTCATTGAGCTTATAACAAGATCCAACAGAAGCTGTGTTAACTCTTTTTGTTTGTTTGTTTTAAGTTTATGTATCTTGAGAGAGAGAGAGAGCGTGGCAGGGGCAGAGAGAGAGGGAGAGAAAGAGAGAATCCCAAGCAGGCTCGGTACTCAGCACAGAGCCAGATGTAGGGCTCGAACTCTCAAACTGTGAGTTCATGACCGGAGCGGAAACCAAGAGTCGGAAGCTTAACCGCCTGAACCACCCAGGTGCCCCCTGTGTGAACTCTTTGTCTCCTGGTAAGGAAGTGTTCCAGGCCCAAGGTATTCAAGGGGCCGAGCATAGGTCGAAAGACTATGCACATGAGACAGCCTTTTCCAATACGTTTGTACTATTTTAATTTTTACTTTATATTTTTCACGTTCTTACGTACTATTGGCAAATTTGTCATTCTTGTCTTTTGTCGATTTTCAAAAGAAAAAAAAAGTCTTACGTATCCTTTGTTATTGTCACCCACCATGGAAGACAGATAAGCTATATTTGTCTGTCTTCACAATCACGTTATTTAAGAACACTTTGATGCGAAGACTTTCTCCTACTTTGATTGCCAGAACAAAGCATACTCAGTAACAGTCAGAGCTGTGATAATAATATTAAAGAGTAATGCTGAGCAAGCAGCTCTGGGTTTCAGGTTTTCCATCTGTAAAAAAAAAAAAAAAAAAAAAAAAAAAAAAAAAAAAAAAAAAAATTAGGATGGATGTTCACCACTGACCCTTCCAACTTCAAGTTTTTTATTAAAACTGTACATTTTCTTTCATTTCCCAAAAAAGAGAGGAAGCTCAATAGCATAAAAAGATTAACTAACTTCCCAAGGACAGTATTTAAAGAGATGGGAAATTTTGATTGTTCTCTTAACACCTTTGTCTAAGAAGGTGAAATTGCTGCACTTTTCCAAATTGAGCAAAATTCTGTATGGGCGACAAACCCAGCTGCAGGCACTGTGGACTAGCTTGCTGCATAGGAGTCTCACACACCATCAAAACTGTTGTGTCCACGCTCAGAGTTGGAAATGGAGGGGACTTTTCCTTTTGGGAGCAGTGATTTTTTAAATTATTTTTTTAACGTTTATTTATTATTAAGAGACAGAGAGACAGAGGATGAGCAGGGGAGGGGCAGAGAGAGGGGAGACACAGAATCCGAAGCAGGCTCCAGGCTCTAAGCTGTCAGCACAGATCCCCACGTGGGACTCGAACTCACAAACTGCGAGATCATGACCTGAGCCAAAGACGGTCGCCTAACCAACTGAGCCCTTTGGGGGCCCCATTTAAAAAATATTTAAATGTATATTTAATTTTTATTTATTTGTTTTTTTATGTTTATTTATTACTGAGAGACAGAGAGACTCAGAGTGTGAGCAGGAGAGGGGTAGAGAGAGGGGGGAGATGCAGAATCCAAAGCAGGCTCCAGGCTCGGAGCTGTCAGCACAGAGCCGATGGAGGGCTCGAACTCAGAAACCGTGAGATCGTGACCTGAGCCAAAGTTGGACACTCAACCGACTGAGCCGCCCAGGCGCCCCTGTGAGCAGCGATTTTAAAGAGATATCAAACTGCACCGAAAAGTAAAGTTCTATTAGTCGTAATAATGTCAGTGCTCTTAGATGCCTTTAAAAGTACGATATCTGCAGGCTTTGAATCAATCTGCTCGAACAGCATCGCCCATGAGCTCTAACAAATGCACAGAAATGAAGGACAAGGTTCCCATCCACCATGTCTTCACCAGCTCTGGGATGATGATTAACGAAACACGGCTGGGCTGGAGATTGGTAAAGAGAGTATGACAGCAGGATTCCCAAAGAGCTTTTGAATTGGAATTGGAGAGGATGAGTTCAAGCAGGGAAGCCAGAAGAAACACTTTCAGCATGAACAGAATCTCAGCTTCAAGCAATGCACCCTACAGGTGGATTGCTGGGAAGCCATGAAGAATGGGGTCATTCTTTTTGATCAGTGCTTCAGGTTGACTAAATCTGAATTGTCGACCCATGAATAACAGTAGGCTGCGTGGATATACTAGAAATGCATGCATTTAGACCCATAATACAGAATGCCTGAATAAACAGTTCTCATCTGGTATCTTCTTTTGAACTACCTGTGGAAAAAAAAAACTCCTTGCTTAATCAGTTGCATGATCAACTCTGAAATTCCTATGACTACATAAATGTTTGTTATTAGTAGAATCACTAATTTTAAACAAACAATTGCAACGTTACCCGTTGCAAATCATTCTTTTACACATAGTATACCGAGTTTCTCAGTGTTTCCCACCAGGAAATCCCCCGTTAACTGATTATTTTTACAATATTGAATCAAATTAAGCAATATTTTTATCATCTAGATTTCCACTTAATTTAGAATGTATTTCTGCAACATTTGCCTTAATTGGCTCTAATTCATTTATCTTGGAAAAGATAACCAAGACTTATCATGAGCTTATTATGTAGCACACACTGGATGAAGCACTGCATTTCTTATTTGGTATGGAAACCATCTTATTAAGTATGCTCTGTATTCACGCTCCCTTTACAACTGAAACAACCGAGAGTTATTGAGGGTAAAGAACTCTCTCAAGTTCACACTGCTAGTGAATGGTCACTCTTGGACGAAATCCCACATCTGTATCTCCCCAAATAATCTGATATTTCGTATAGCATATGAAAGCGTGATGGATCAATCCCAGACCTCAATAACTCTTATCGGTTCTTTTCCACTTTATAAATTGGCAATATAAACGGAATTTTTAAACACTGATCAATCAAAATGAATTTAGTGAGTTTCAACTAAATTTAGCACCTCTAATAGATTCTGTGGTTGAATCACCGATATTGATTCTACCCCAGCTGATACTAGAAGCAAGTCACGGTAATCCCACTTTTCTTGCCTTCCCAGGGCAAGGCAAGGCAAGAGTGTTGGCCACCTTGGGGAATGAAAGGAACATGGAGGCATGAGGCCATTCTACTCACTTGGGAGCAACTAGCCTTGGGGTAAGGCCAGCATTGTGAAGGAGAGAAAGAACTTGAACCATTTATTGCATCTACTGTCTCTGAGTCCAGCCTATTGACAAGCTTTTGTTAAGTTTATACATTTAATATTCTTAAGCCAGCTTGAGTAGAGTGTCCTGTTATTTGCATGTGAAAAGCAGGAGTAGTAAGAGCTCAGGGTTGATAGGTATCCTAGGGTCAAATTCGAATGAATTTAAAAGCCAAGGGGGCGCCTGGGTGGCTTGGTCGGTTGGGCGTCCGACTTCGGCTCAGGTCATGATCTCACGGCCCGTGAGTTCGAGCCCCGCGTCGGGCTCTGTGCTGACAGCTCAGAGCCTGCAGCCTGTTTCAGATTCCGTGTCTCCCTCTCTCTCTGCCCCTCCCCTGTTCATTCTCTGTCTCTCTCTGTCTCAAAAATAAATAAACGTTGAAAAAAAAATTTTAAAAGCCAGGGAAAAGTACACAACTGGTTCCACTGAAAATAAAGAGCCATTCTCAGTTTTAAAAGTGATGATGGCATCATGTAAGATGTCATCAATACCACCGGCTTGGAAGTGTTATGCAACATAGATTCCTTGCTGGAGCGCGGTACCTAATATTAAAGGCAAAAAGTGAACAGAGCTTATAGTAGAGAGAGGACAGGAAATGAACCCAGGCAGTGGTAAGAAATACAAGGTTTTTACTCACTTATGCCATGTTATTAGCTAGATTCGTGGAATAAAAAAAGAAGGAAATGTCAAAGATGAATTCCCTGGTTGGCATAGTCATAATAAATAATACTTATATAGAGACTTTCTGTGTCTATTATGATTCTAGGTGCTCTACATATATTAACTCATTTAATTATCAAGCAGCCTTATGTGATAGTTATAATTATCTTGCTTTTGGGGAAAACAGACAAACTTTCCCCTAGAACTTCAGATACCACACCAGTGAATCATAAAAGCAATAACCTAATATCATATAAACTTGACACTTTTCAAGACTATTATCAAGAATTCTAGGGGCGCCTGGGCGGCTCCGTTCGTTGAAAGTCCAACTTTCGTTCAGGTCATGATCTCATGGTTCGTGAATTCGAGCCCCGCGTCGGGCTCTGTGCTGGCAGCTGAGAGCCTGGAGCCTGCTTCACATTCTGTGTCTCCCTCTCTCTCTCTCTGCCCCTCCTCCATTCACACACTCTCTACCAAGAATAAACATTAAAAATTAAAAAAAAAAAGATTTCAAGTACCTTATTGAGTTAATATGTCTTTAATTTACACTAGCAATATGAAGGATATAAATAAAAAATACCCTTCCCCTCAAAAACTCTGGGACTTTTGGCGGGGACTTTGCTCTTATGATGAGGGTTACAAAAAAGCATGTTTCAAACAGGAATGGGGTTAATGTATGATTACTCTTGTCAGTTTATCACACTATTATTTTATTTTTTCTATCTAACTTGGTAGAAATTCTGAACCTTAAACTGAGGGCTCATTGTGTGGATGCTGAAACATCCCTTGTTCTTCTCACAATTGGCAGTTAACCTATTGTTCTGCAAATTATTCTCTTCTCTTAAGAAGAGGACTCTTTTTTTTTTTTTTTTTTTTAAGAGTCTCTTCAACTTTATTTATTTATTTTTTTTGGGACAGAGAGAGACAGAGCATGAACGGGGGAGGGGCAGAGAGAGAGGGAGACACAGAATCGGAAACAGGCTCCAGGCTCCGAGCCATCAGCCCAGAGCCTGACGCGGGGCTCGAACTCACGGACCGCGAGATCGTGACCTGGTTGAAGTCGGACGCTTAACCGACTGCGCCACCCAGGCGCCCCCTTTTTTTTTTTTTTTTTTTTTTTTTTTTTTTTTTTTTTACTAAAGTCCTTTAAATGCATAATCCCTCAAAAAAGTGGGGAAGAGTTCAAGTGTGTGGTAAATTATGCTTCTGTGTGTTTTATTCTCGGGTTTACTTGCTGTATATCATAGAAAGAAGGAAGTGCCTGCAGCTTGTGGATTGAGAAAAACACCTTGAGTCACGCCAGAGAAAAGCATCATTTCTTAACTCTTGTTAACTGGAGATCTTTTATAGTCTTCTTTGGGGACGATTAATGACATTATTAATCTGTCATCATTTCATATCTGAATTTCAACTGATTTAATCAGGCTATCAAATGCAAATCTGAGTAATTTAAGGCTTTGAGGCCGTGGGAAGATAAAGGAAAGAAGAAAAACTATAAGGCACAAAGGGCCAGACTATCTGTTGTGTATGCTGACCATACCACACTGCCATTTTAACTTTAGGGCCCATTTACCATATTTGGGTATACACAAATAATGTAGATATACAGTAATGAACTTTACCAAGTGAAATGTATACATTACACATTATCATGTATGCATTGCCCACAAGAAATATGTGCTCTTAAGACAAATGTTTCATCCAGACAAAGTGATTTCAAGAGGCACATTTCAGACTATGTTTCCTTAGCCTCGAGTCATTTCAAGAAAATGTAGAGCTATTGAGCTTAAATTTAGCCAACTAATGTGTTTAAATCATTATGAGCTTATTATAAAAATCTGGTAAGTTTACATCATCAGTCAATATTTAATTTACAATTATAAGCATGCTAATATTTAGTATGAATTGGTTTCATATTAACTTTCCCTGTTTTTGTGTTTCTGTATTTATTAACTGGAACCTACTACGTGCCAGGAAAAGTGGCCTGGACCTCACCCTTGAGTCACTCATTGACAGTCTCGTAACGACGATGTAGAGACCAAATGTTTTACTTCCAAAGTTTTTTTTTTTTAATAGATTGGCCATTTCTTATTAATAAGCTATTTTATGTTACCATATGCCTCCGAGTCTTGACGTTTTTGCAAAACAGCCTTACGTCTTCAAGCCCTTGGGGACAGCACTCCCATTTATAAATTTTCAGTGTCATGTGAAAACATATGTACTTTGTGGGTTTCCTGGGATATTATCTTCATGCCAAATCACATAAATGCAAATAATTTACTTTAACTGCAAAGATACACTTCAGATAATTTAGAAACATATCATGCATCACTGAATTATCCTCTTACTTTTGGATTAAAGTAAGTAATTACATAAAATACAATGAAAGAAATACTAAAAATGTTACAAAGGGAATATATTCTACCAAAAAGAGTTATCCTCCTTCCTCCATGTTCCTTTTTTCCCCAAAATTAAAATGGGAGGATTCCTGTGTTACCTGGAACGAAGGTGGAAAGAACTCCAACCATTCATTTGAATCAGACATTAACTGCAAGTTAATATTCATATGTTTACTTGGAGAGGACCAATAAGAAGCCTTACACTCTCTATAGCAAAACTAATACAAGAGATTATTTTTATCTGAGCACGAAAACAAGTATACAACGGATAAAGTGTAAATGACCAGTTAAGTTAGATTGTGAAGAGTAAGTTGAAAAGTTTCATATTTGTTTAAAATCTTTAAGGCTGGGTTCAGACAGGACGCAAGAGAAACATTATGCCCTCGCTTGATGTTTGCCTGAATTTTGACACTCTTCACTGTGCAGCCTCTAGCAGAACATGTTATATAAAAAGGGGTGCTAATGAATGTGTGTGCTGAGAATGAATAAAACTGCGTTTATTGGCGAGACTATGACTTAGGTCATCTTTCTTTCCCTCCCACCCCCTTTCTCTGCAAATATAGCTGAAAGCAATTCAGTTTGTGTTTTATCTGCCGTGATGCACTGCTCTCCATCCGCTCCGGATGGCAAGGGAGCGGCAAAGGGGGTTACCGAGGCCGAATTAGACTAATCAAGTTTCCGTTTCCATTCCGCCTAAAGGGAAAGATGACACCTGCTTGTGCAGCTTCAAAGTGTTGAAATCCTTTCTGCTTTCATGTGGTTACTGTGCATATTCTCTGGTGGATTAAATGAGGGGAATGCATTATAGTTTTAAACTTTGATGCCCCATTAAGATGAATATGCACCTAATGAGCTGAAAAATTACCGATGCTGCTTCCAACCACCCTTCCCCCCCTCACTATCCTGGGAAACGAGCTAATCAGGTCTGGAGTGTATCCTCTGTGTTCTTAAACCACTGGCTATGAAATTTGGCCAAGGACCATATTCAAACACATGTTTAGTATATTAACAATATAAGCAATAAGTGCTGCTTCAATTAATAGGGAAGAAAGAACAGTTTGTCTTTTAATATTGAATGCGGTAGTCTCAGGCAATTGGGTTAGAAACAGGATATAAACACAAAACCCAGCGGATATTATTCAAAGGCCAAATGTAGTTAGTTCTGTCGGTGCTTTGTAATTCCTGTAACTACCTCCACATCTACACCTCAGTAAAATATATGGAATATTTCGAAAAACAAGCAGTTTTTGTCACCTTAGTAACTCTTGAGGCTTATAAAAAAAAGCTGTAATACCGCAATTTAAGGCTGTCTGAATTTAAAGTATGTCTTTGCTGCTTAGGTGAGGTGATATAAGAATGAAGCAATTTCAGGGGACAGCACCAGGAGCTGAAGCCAATTATATTTCAGTGTTATTCAGGATATTCCTACCTGCCAAGTGGAGTGCAGCAAGCTAGTACTCACACTGTGATCTATGAGCACGGATATGAAGCTCAATTTTCTCTCGAGGGAAATCTTCTAACAAACAGTTGACAGAGCAAAACACAGTTAGAAAGGAACAAATGAAAAATCTAATAAATATGATGCAAATATTTTTTTTCAACAGGCATTTTATAATGTGCAATTCAAAGCAAAAATTCAGCTTCTGTGTAAAGAAATCATTGCAGGAAACAGTACGTTAACACTATTCCTGAGCAAAGTTTGCTCCTGAAAGATGTCTTGCGTTAGGTCAAAGTTGTACGTTTCTTATTTACTGAATTTTTTGCACTGCTTAAGAAAAAAACAAATGCAATTATATTTAGTTAAGGATTGCACTACTAAATACAATAATGCAGATATTAAAAAATGCATAATAAATATGGAAAATATTTTGCGCCCTTAATCATATGTATAGTTTTATTCTAGTTTAAGAGAATTAATGGATCTGGGGCTCCTGGCTGGCTCAGTGGATGGAACGCGCAACTCTTGATCTCGGGGTTGTGAGTTCGAGTTCCTTGTTGGGTGTAGAAATTACTTAAAAACTAAAATTAGGGGGCAACTAGATGGCCTAGTCAGTTAAGCGACCAATTCTTGATTTTGGCTTAGATCATGATCTCAGGGTCATGAGATTGAGCCTCCCACCCCGATCAAGCTCTGTGCTGGGTGTAGAGCTACTTGAGATTCTCTATCAAAAATAAAATTAAAAAATTAAAAAAAATTAAAAAAGAAATCAGTTGATCTTAAAGAGAGAAATTAAAAAAATATGTAATTTTTTCTTTAAATAGTGCTTTCTTCTACTAAATGTCAGAGCAAAAAAGTAAGTTATTAATTCAAAGGTAAGAGTTTATGCTCCCTTTCCTTTCCTTTCCTTTCCTTTCCTTTCCTTCCCTTCCCTTCCCTTCCCTTCCCTTCCTTTCCCTTCCCTTCCCTTCCTCTTCCCTTCTCTTTCCTTTCTCTTCTCTTCTCTTCTCCTCTCCTCTCCTCTCCTCTCCTCTCCTCTTCTCTTCTCTTCTCTTCTCTTCTCTTCTCTTCTCTTCTTTTCAACAGAAAGAAAGCACATACAGGAGAGGGGCAGAGGGAGAGAGAGAATCTTAAGCAGTCTCCATGCTCAGCACAGAACCCCATGTGGGACTTGATCCTTTGATCAGACTCTCAACCAACTGAGCCACCTAGGTGCTCAGAGTTTATGCTCCTTTTAGATAGATAAGAATCTGCATGTGTGTGGAGTTATAAATGCACAAAAAATAATGTTACATTCATATTATTTTGGAGTCAATATTTTTCAAGGCTTTTGAGTAATACATAAGAAGCAATGTTTTAGAGTATGACAAAAATCAAGATGAGACCAAACCACACATTTCTAGTTAGAATTAATAGATGAGTTGGAATTTATTTGTCTCTAAAGCCAAATTTTTGTGATTATTTTTGGTGAATGTAAGCACTTCTAATGACCCCAAATTAATACAGATATTTCTTTAGCCTAAATAAAATATCTCCTGGATTTCTAAAAGTAAAACACAAAAGAATATGTTTCTTAGTTTTATACCTCTGGAATATCCTTCCTTGTAACGTATTTGAAATCTCTTGGAAAGTATTCACATTTTTCACACTTACGCTAAATATTACTGTCCAGCAATACAATAGCCCAATGTTCTGTCACTTAACCATAGTTTTCATTATTATACTGCTCTCTGGACAAATTTTTAATTTTTCATACACTGAGTCCTGAAGTCATTATGATTAAAGCACAGAGAAAAAATTTCTTCTTATCAGTGATTGCATATATTTAACAATTTAGATATGATTTTAGTTGTCAGTGATTTCAAAATGAATCAGAAAATAACTAAAATATTTTAATCGCTTAAAACATTTTTTAAAAAGGTATTTTCTTTGGAAACTTGTTTTCGTTTCTCCGTGGTTGAAACAACAATTTTATAATGATAAGTTGCTCTCATTAAAATCAGTAACCATTTTATCACATAGGAAATATTATATTTGAAACTTAAAGCATACACTCCACTTTTAAAAAGTCTAGACACATATTTAACTTTGCTCTAATGCTTAAAATGCAATACATTTTGACTACTTATCTGTATGCCATCTTTGTTTTTCAAATTCCCTTTTATGATCATATATTTAATATTTGACAGAAAACATTGAGGACAATGAAGGAGACATGAAGGACATACTCATGGAAATATGAATAGGTTCAAAATGACTTTTGCCAAATTCATGAATGACAGATATACGTAAGTTAAGAGACAATTATCAGGGCTTTAGAAGGCAATGTCCCTTTTCTAGAAAACTATTTTCAGTGCGTATAAAGGCAATTGTTTACATTTATTTTTAAATTCTAGAGAATATTTTCTCAACTGTGGCTATTATTGCCTCCAATTCTTAGCTGGAATAAGTAATATCTGTGTTACTATATATTCCTTAGTATTAAACTTTGGTTACTTTTAATTCCCCTCTTTGCCTTCATAAGAAAAATGTTAGCCTATGTGTCATACTTTGAAGAGTTCAACACTACCATTGATTCAGAACGTCCACTTGAAAGAAGGACGCTGCAGTCTGGCACAGCCATCTTATAATAAACTTGTAAAGTCATGAAGGTATGTGTGAGAGATTTCAGAAACTGTAACCATACACTTAGTATGTCTGGGCTTGTCAGAGCAGTATTTTATTTTCCCAAGATCAGTTGATTTAGGATGTTCATAAAGTCCTCTGATACACCATTATCATATGTCATATTTCTGTTATTGTTTCCATTTACTTAAATACCAGTGGAGACAAGATAGACAGTGGCCCTTCCTATACCAACTCATTGAAAAAATATTATTAGGAAAACATCAACTATCATCTGCAGGTAATTTACACAAACTCCAAGCCTGGGAACATTTAACTATGGTGTATATCTATGATATACAAGTATATCAAAAAATCTTGACGGTCTGAAGTGCTTTGTTGTGAAAACAGGTATAGCAAATATATACTGGAGATTAAGTGCTTGTTCTATATGGGAGTGGAGGGGGGAGCAGAATACAAATAATAGATTTTATAGAATTATCTTTCCCTTCTGAATTTTATTTATCGTGTGTGTGTGTGTGTGTGTGTGTGTGTCCAAATTACATTTAGCATATCTAAAATGCATGTGCGGAAACCACCACATTATGGACAGAGTCCAATGATAACAGGGGACACGAGCCATTAATACAGTAAGCTTCCTTTCCTACCGTTTGTGCAATGATGCAATTATATGTTTTCAATATGATGAGGGAACGCTGTACCCGTTCTTAACAATCATGTTTCATATCGCAAGTGGCACTGATTTTCTCTGTGGTGTCATTCATTTAGGAAGAAATTATGTCCAAGAAGAATTAGAATCCAGGATTTTCTAACCCTGTCTAAAATGCGAATGCAATTGCAGGCAGTGTCTCGCACATCCAAGTTAATTTGTAGTGACTCGACTAAGCGCTGACGTGAAAGAAGCCTTCGATGACTACCAGTGTTCTTTTTTTCCCCCAATGGCTCTCTACAAATCATCTCATATACCACAGCGCAAGGCTAGAAGCTAAAAAAATGAATACACCAGTAATTTCTTTTTGACAATGATTTGACACCCGGCTGATGGGAGTAGCTAACAGTATGACCTCCAGACTGTTAGCTCTGCTAAAAGAGATTCACTTGAAACACCCATGGGGTTATGGATTCCTGCTAATAGCAGCAATAGAACGGATGATAAAATTATGGCAGGGTAGAAATGCTTTCTCAATTAATTTCCCATCATGTTAAGGCCATTATCATTGGATGTCATCTAGCAAAGTGGGGGGAAACTCTAGTACTTTGGAAAGTTTCTGTTAGTTAGAACAATGTATAATAGCAGATAATAGCAAACTAGACTCTTAGAAATGTTTACCTACAAATAAAACTTTTATAATATTGATTAACAGGCCCCGACAACTGAATTTGGCCTAAAAGCTATGCATGTGGGGAAGAATAAAAAATGTGCACTTGTGGATGAAGGAGATTTTATTATGAAAATTTAAAAATACCTCAAAAGATAAATTACATCACTGGGCAAACCAACAAAAGAGATACGCAGATTATAGGGCAGCAGAGTAGTTTTTAATTGTTTTTTTTATAACTTTAGGATGCTTCCCATTTAAGCTGATGAACAAATATAAACCGAAAAGAAATATCCTTTAATGTTAGGCCATCTTCATTTAGACAAACTGCTTGTCAAGCAGTATCACGCAGTATAATAATTTAGTTACATGACCGCTTATTAAATCACCCTAAAATGTTGTGGGAACAAAAGGAATTTCCTCAATATTAGGTGGCAAATGAGAGCCGTGAAAGACAAAGTGCAGTGTTATTTTACACGCATATGTATGTCAAGAGAGGAAACTAACTAAAGCTAACTTAAAAGCTTTGTTTTGACATTAGATCTTGTCAAAATGGTAAGATTTGTTTCATGATGGAGATGATCTCCCCATCATCGGCATCACTTTTTGAGTATAATGTTAATGTTGACCAATAACCAAAATAACATTGGTTTAACTGTTTTAAATGCCCAAGTAGAATAAAGTATTCAAAAATACATTTGCCTAGAAGAGACATTATCTAAAGAGACCAACAAGTAAGGGCCAGAGAAAAACCCTAAAGTGATTTTTGAAATAGGAAAAATACATGGTTCAAAGATTCTTGGCAAGTCCTTTAATTAAGCGCTTGACCGCATAGCATGCATCTAATGCAGGCTTCTGATTCTTTTCATTCTTTATGCCTAACATTCTTTCATGTCCCTAAAGAGGTTATTATAAAATCTGATTGCATTTCCTGAAAGATAACATTGTGGTGCTAACTCCCTCCTTCTCCTTCGTCCGCTAGCATGTGCACATCTTTCACTCAACTCGAGTATGTGGTAGGAGGTAGATACGTGCGTCTCACTGCTTTGTATTATCTCCATCATACTCAATTCTAGTTGGTAATGTTATTTTAACAATCTCCTCCCCCCCCTCAATTCCTAGCTTTTCGCTAATGAATTCCTTGTGCAAAAATATTTGCTACCGAAAGAAAATATATAGATAATCTAACTCTACAACTTGGAGAGGGGAGTTACAGAGCCCAGGTTACTCAAGTTTGTTAGTAACAAAACAGAGACCAAATCTGTGATATCTACTTCAGTGCTGTTTCCATTAAGTTTAATTGAACTGTCCCTGCACCATTAAGGGCAACATAAATATGTGAGTTCGTGGCTGTACTTAAGCAATCTGTTGTTTGTTTTATCCTTCAGTTTTTCATTAACTAAGTGCTATTATTACATAGTAAATTTTAACTCCTCCTTTTATACAGTTACTGAATTGTTTTAAATTATATTCTCAATTTTTATCTTGTGCATACTATGTCTTTTCAAGAAATGTGAAAATTTTGTCTCTATGTGGTCTTAGGATACAAAATCCAAAAAGGCAGTTTCCTCGAAAAATATGTACGTTAAGGGCTCTACTGGTAATTTCAGGCTGACAATATTTAGGGCAATATTCTCTTACAGAGAATTAAAAAATAGTAATGACACATAACAGTAAGTTTCTTTTTAAATTTTTTTTTAATGTTTATTTATTTTTTATGGAGAGAGAGATACAGAGTGTGAGCAGGGAAGGGGGAGAGGGAGACACACACATTGAATCGAAGCAGGCTCCAGGCTCTAAGCTGTCAGCACAGAGCCCGACATGGGGCTGGAACTCATGGACTGCTAGATCATAACCTGAGCAGAAGTCAGATGCTTAAGTGACTGAACCACCCAGGCGCCCCCATAATAGTGTTTCTGTTGGTTATAGTTTGCATTTATTTCAAAACAAGCAGCAGTTTACAGATGGTGCTAGAAACATTGAATACCATTGGCTGGAATTATGAGACAATACTATTCAATAAAAACTAGAGACTATGGGTGTGTGTGTGTGTGTGTGTGTGTGTGTTTCTTTTTTGTGTTATATTCATACAATCGAAAGAGGATCGGAGTATCATAATTACCCTATAATTAAGACTCTAAGTGCTGGAATCAGATAGCAATGTGCTTGAATCCTAGCTTTGTTGTTTTCTAATTGTGAAACATTAACCAAACTGCTTAATCTTTCCAAGTCTTGGTTCAATTATCTGTATAACTGGAACAATAATTCCTAATGTGATACATTCTATTATTGTTCAACAATTTATCATCCTGTCCCTCTCCACCTTGGGGTAAAGTACACTTCTTTGACTCATTGACTTTGGAATTAGTACGTGATTTGCTGAGGCTATGGAATGTGACAAGACAGTGCATGGTAGCTTTACACATGGCTTACGTGATCAGGATTGCCCTCTCTTGCTTTCAAGACCTACTACAAGAACATACATCAGGAAGTATTGGACCAAACAGGACAGAAAAACACTTGGGGAATACCTGAACAAAATTGGTGAGGTAGTTCAGGGAATACAAATAAGATAGATGAGGAAATAGAGCAAAAGTTTTGATTTGGGGCATACATTTGGGTATTATTTTTTGTCTCCATGTTACATTGCCTTTGATATGACTAGCTGTCCCATTCGTTTCTTTTTTCCTTCTTGACTTGCTTTTCTAAACTTGGGCTCCTGCATATTGAAAGAAATCTGTTTTGGGGCACCTGGGTGGCTCAGTCATTTAAGCATCTGACTTCGCTCTGGTCATGATCTCATGGTTGGTGAGTTCAAGCTTTGGATCACACAGGGCTCTCTGCTGTCAACGCAGAGCCCGCCTTGTATCCTCCCGCCCATCCCCCTTTCTCTCTGCCCTTCCCTGGCTTGTATTCTCTCTCTCTCAAAAATAAATAAACATGTTTTGATTTTTTTTCCTCTGATGGATTTACTTGTTTTTGTTACAGGAGGAGTCAAATTCCATTTCTTGACCATATTGTCAATCATCCTATAGTAATCTCTTTCCTATATTTTCCAATATTTTCTGTCTGAAACCCTTATCAATTTTATTTAATTTTTCTCATATTCTAATTCATGGTTGAGCATGCTCAGTGAAGCTCAGCTATCAAATTCAGCAAACACTTGTCATTTTCTTCCTGCTGCTTACTTTCAAGGCGTAATTAATTTACTGTAGCTCTGACACATAGAGACTATTTTGGTTTGGAAAATCTATTAAAATCCATTTATGTAAAAAGTAACCTTTAGATATTGTTATGTGGCCATTGTGGTCAAATATTAACAGGAAAATGGTCACAAATTTATGTATGCATAATTGCACAAAAACGAGAATGGGAATGTTGCTTTCTAAATAGTGACCCATCACTCTGATTATTTTACTTAATTTTAGGGAAGACCTCAGTGTTACATAAGTGAACATATCTTTCTATCAGATTTATATTTATGCATTTTTATCATAAAGTGGGAAATACTAGAAAAAAGGATTTACTAGAAAGTTGTTTAGCATCGCATATAAGTCATCCTGTAAAAAATTTGACTCCGGTACTATTTTTAAATTGTAAAATCATGATGGTAGATATTAAAATATTTGTAGTAAAATATATAATATATTTTCATTATATTTTGTATATTTAAAACAATTATTATAGATATACTTAATATTTAAGTATTATAAATATATTAAGTATGTTTATAACATGCAATACACAATACATTTAATTTATTTCACCCATATTTTCTGCTTGGACCTCTCTACCTTTCCTACTGGAAAAAAAAAGGCTAAATGTGTGTTTTAGATGCTCTAAAATATCATGATATTCTGCATTACCATTCAATAACTTTGAATCGATACAAGTGATAGTTCATGTTTAGGGAAATAAGCATATGTCTGCTTTCATCTCAATCATGTAATGTGGAACTTAGGAAAGAAGTCAATGTTATTAGAGTGGATCATATTGCGAAGGCATCTAGAATAATATAAAAACAAACAAGTCACACCTGTCCGTAAGACCACCCCATTTTCATGGTTATTGAGTGAATAACGAAGGTTCTTCATGAGAGAATAAAAAAAGGTTCATTGATGACTCAGTTTTAAAGTACAGAAATGTATCAACTTTAATCCATTACCACTGAATTCAGTTAAATCAGTTTATTCGAAGATCAATAATATTGATAACAAAAGGCATTTTCAGACTTTTCACATTTCCTAGAAAATTAAGATTGTAAGTGTCTATGGAGTGTGTCTGTCTTCTGTGGAGTCTACCTGTGGAGTGTGTCTACCTGTGTCTACCTGTGGAGTGTGTCTGTCTTCTGTAACATGTTATTCAACAGGAAGAACCACAAAGATCAATATTTCTTACTATCGGAATCTGCAGACATACCGACATTTTCTGAAAATTTCAAATAAAGTATGTGACATTTTGTTTTGAGGTTCTATTTCATGTGCCACTTTCTCACATTAGTTTCTGAAATCCTGAGGAGCAAGAATCATCCCTATATCTTGGCAATATGCTTGCATAAAGTACGTACTGAAGGAAGGTTTGCTGAATAGAAACAAAATAGAATTACGCTAGGGTTCAATTTATGCTGATTCTCTCATATATACTCACAAACTTTACTAGCTCTGCGATGATGAATAGAAACAAGTTAGAAAAGATATAGAGCTAAAAAAGTTTTAGGTAGTTCTATTTTGTTTTCCTTTTGGGCAGTTTGCAAACTGGGGAGATTTTGACATTAGGCTATTTTTTGTTTTTTTTTAGGAAAAATATTTAAATCATATGGCCTAAAGAGAAAGAAAAAAAAAAGGAAAGGAAAAAAAAATGGAAGAGAAAAGTAGATTGGAAATTATATGAAGTGAGTTTGATTTTCCTTTTTCTTGGATGGATAATTAAGTTAAAAAAATCTTGAGTTGGCATTTGAAGACTTTAGGTCTCTGGAAGTCACCTTGGACTTTTGCACATAGAGATAGGTGGGTGAAGTAGGGTGAAGAATGAGATAAGGATTCAGAAGGAAATGACATCCAGTTTTACAGCTGAAGCTGATGTTATGCTTGATAGACAATCAGTTGGAGAGCTGAACACAAAAGATTAGTAATTCATAGAGTACAGGAGTTTTGATTTCTCTGACTTCTGGTTCTTCATATATTATAGAAAAAGGTCAGAGGTGTCCGTCCTAAAACTATCACATCAGTTGTTTGGTTCTCCGGGGACAAGGGTAACGTTTGCTATCTAGCTACTACCATTCTCTACTGAGGCATTTGTTGGGGGAGAGAATAGGCATATGTAGCAAACGGATGGCATTGACATGCTCCTGTACAAGGTCATGGGCTCTAGCAGAAGGCTGGAACTACTGGAATCACTATATTTGTAGTAAGCCTCAGAAGAAACAAAAATGTTTGCAAAAGCCACTCCTTTCTTGAGCAAAAAGATCGTTCAGTAATGACGAAGACAGTCACACAGTGTAGTTTTTCACCGTACTTGTAATTCAGGCTAGTCAACTTACGCATCGCCAACATCTTTTAAATCCACACTTTCCTTTTTTTCTCTCTCTCTCTTTTATTCTCCAAATTTGTTTCATTTGGCCAAGTATTTGACATGGTCTGCTTTATGTTTGCAAATGATTGGGTATGTGTGTACATGTATTTTAGACCCAGATGTTGAAAATGAACTCTGCAATCCTCTGTTGGGTTTGTACTGATATTACTCTAGTGAATAATTTATCAAACAGAATCTTAGTAAAAATCTGTTCTTGGTTTCCTCAGAGCCTTTAAAGTTTTCCTTTCAGGATATGTATAAATTATTTCTATATTAGTAACTTGTGAGTTGCTAGAGGATCAAAAGCAGATGAATCTCATCCTGTTGTCCATGCATTCAAGTGAATTAATTAGATTTTCTTTTGTGTTAATTGAAGCAGTTGTTGTAACTCAATCACCACCAGCTAAAGGCCAAATAGTGGTTTTGTGCTCTTAAAGAATTAAATATGCTTTGCTATCTGAATTTGTGTCCATTTTAATTTTTAGTGTCTATGTATATTGGTGGACATAAGATTCTGCACAAAATTATCATGTAGGTATCAAGTATAATCCCTTCATTTCCAGGAACATGAAGTTATTTGTCTCAAAAACATTGAATTTTTTTTCAGTGAGAATTAAGGTTTTAGAACAATGAATAAAGATTGAGCTTTATAGGAAACTGGGTGCTATGAAATTAATGTGATACTGACATGTTCTAACCTTTGCTTTTTTATGATTTGGGACTCGAAATATTTTCTGGGTACTTTAAGTTCATAGATGAGGAATGGTACACGTTTTGCTCAGACACATTTGTGTCATAATGCTCTCAGAGGAAGTTTCCTTGTCTGAGCAAATTACCTAGCTTAAGGAAAATTGTGATGAAAGTAAATAAAAAATAATAAGACAAATTATCCTGAAATTCAGTTTTATCATCTGTATAGCAGGAATAATATTTGTCACTTTCAAAATTGAAATGAGAATTCCTTCTTTACTAAGGGATAGTGCCTTCTTTTCACGTTCTCTTTCTGTTGAGTGCCTATATATATATATATATATATAGTCTTTATGTTATATTAACATATATAAAATATATTATGTTATATTATATATTATTAAATTATAATAGATTCACAAGAACTTAATCTCAGTTTCACTATATACTCAATAAATGCCAGATGTACAGAAGTATACTATCCTGCTGTTCAGAAGATATATTATTAATACAGGGTCTCAGAATGGCAGTAGAAATGGATCCTTGTCCTTACTTTCTCTCTAGTATCTATGTCACAATGCCAGAGAGTCATTTCTCATCCTGCCCAGCACCCTAAAGGTCCTGCATCTTATGTAACACAATAGAAGCTAATTCAGAGTGCCCTTGGGGGAACTATCTGCTACCAGAAATATACCAGTGAGCCTGAAATTTCCCTTTAGGTTACCTTGGGAAACGGCAGCAAAACAGTTTTCCACTTCCCTAGGAGAAGGAAGGTGTGAAAATTGGTACCCTCTGTCACTCATCACAGAGACGTTTCCCCAATACCTGCAAGAAGCTTAGAGTGGTTTCTTTTTCTTGCTTCCCCCATTCATTCTTTCTCTCTTTCTCCCCCACCCGCCCCCATTGTAATCTACTCAGAAGAATCAAGTAGATGCTTAGGATTTCAACTATAATTTTATTCACTGAAAAATGTTATGGCCATTTATACTGTTAAATAAAATCTAAACTATCATATTTTTTTCCTAAGTGTAAGCATTAAGAACTTTATTTGTTTTACATGTTTGTGTTTTTGTTTGCTTGGTTAGTTTTTGCCTGAAAACAAAAGTATTGAGATTTGGTTTGGATTGCTGTCTATTCGAAATATAGTTGTCCTGTTTCAAGGAATTGACAGATGCAAAGAATATGACCTCTCTTGGAGTTAAAATCTGTTAGCTCAACATATTGATTTAATTCTGATTAATTTTCGTGCGTCACAAACTTGCTTACAATAAAACTTATCAGAAAGCCATGGGTCATTATCAAACACCTTAAAATGAATGCAGCTTAGCAATCTATAAAGTGTAGTTTAACATTGTTAGACATTTGTTTTAATTTTTTTCAATCTTAATTAAAAAAATTTTTAACACTTTTTAAATGTTTCACAACAATTTTCCACTTTTATAATTTCAAAATGATGGCTTTAGGGGCTTTACTATAATGGGTATGTCTTCTGAAATACTTTCACCAGCCATAACATATAACTATCTGCGTATGACTATTAAAATTAATATCAAAATAGTGTTAATATAGTATTTTATCAGCTTTATAGTTCTTATAAATAAACTTTCTCTTTAAACATACCACAAAATAGCACAATGATTAAATATCTGCTTTGTAAATAATACTGTCATTTAAAAGTCTATGGTATAATAGCAGACTCTATCTAGTTTATAAGAATAACAGTTTGAATACTTCCTTTTAGAAAGCACGGTAAGCTTTGGGAACCCACTGAAATTTGTTCTTGTTTTGGTGTCTTTGAAATATGCTAATTCCTTCTTTTCCATCGCTCAGGTATTTTATTGCAAGGAGGCAAGATAAAGACAGCAAACAATGTTAACAATCTGACCCAGCTCCTCTGCTATTAATCAAAATACAAAATTGAGGATCAATGTTCCTGGACAATTTTCTGGTTGAGGCTAAAAATGTTTCTACCACATTCAGATTTCCATAACGCTACACCAAATGCAGCTCACTGGAGCTACACAAATTGGGCTTCTATCCATAAAATGCTGAATAATTTAATTGACTAAGCTTTAAAAAAACTGATTAACAGAAGAGGGTGAAAAAAGACAATAAAATATGAAACAACATCTGTATTCAAACCTCAAAAGTCCCAACTAACAATATGCCTCCCAGGTTTCCAAGATCACTTTGTGCCAAAGGCCTCACTGAGTCTTTGTTTACAGCCAATTCAATTTCTCCAAAGGGAGGAAAACTACCATTAATCTTTAATTTACCTTCTTGTACATTTTTCAATAGAACACTTCAAACTGTCCTTTATGGAGAAAATTTCCATGTTAATCCATATTCTCAACGCCTTAGTACTGGAAGAAGTTCAAATGCAGGATCAGAATGTGAGTTTTGAAAGTGGTTTATGTAATCCAGATTTAGTTGACTGAACCATGAATTAAAGTTACTGGTTTATTCTACATACCATATTAAACACATTTTTCACTTCTTTAATTTTCAGCTAATGTTATATAATTCTAAAGTTGTTATCACTTATAGGTAAGTATTGTATTAGCAAAACACACCAGAAATATTAGGAAGAACTCATGAAATCACTATGTTTGATGAAGAAAAATGACCAAATATTGGCAATCCAGATACATTGTTCAACTTAGTACAGAAACAAATTATTCCAAGTATATATGGCCTTTCAGTTCACAAAATATTTTTATCAAGGCATTTCCTCATTTATTAAAGATAATTTAGATAAGTAAGTTTTTTGAACTCTTAGCCAGTGCAGAATCGTCTCCATGCATTTAGCATTTAATCCATACAAAACAATTATTTGCTAGAAAGAATATTAGCTCCATTTTACAGATGAGGAGTCTGACACTTAGATCTTCCATATTGTGTCCCAGATCATACAGCACAGAAGTGAGAATAGAAGTCTGGACCCTGTTGGTCTGGGTATAAGACCTGTGTTCTCAACCATCAAAAACCAAGATAGGGCAGATGTTAGTGTAATCAGATCTGCAATATGCTTAGGTTCAAAATGTGAATATGTTTCAATGCAACAAAGGGAACGATTTGGGCATGATGCGAATTTGTTTGTTTGTGTAGGATTTCAATGGAGAAACAGTAAGTAAATGCAGAACCCTGCCGCTTAGGGGTACATGCACTGCATTCTGCACAAACCTCAAACATCTATCATTTACCTCTGATGGTTTAAACTTTCCTTCCAATTTCAGATAACCCTCCTTCCTCCACCATTACAGAATAACTAACAAGCTGCAACCCTTCCAATGACAACTACCACAAGCAAACTTCAGGTCTTTTTCAAGGTGAAGTGCCATATACATTAAGGCATATATGTATTGTTTAACTATTTAGTGAGTGTAAAATTGTGCTATATTTTTTTACGATTTTTATGCCTATTTTTAAGTGCCTAACTGATGAAATTTTTGAATATGTGTTCCATTTTCGCCATAAAACCTGTGGTTTTTATTGGCCAATTTTGTATAGCGCAGTGATTTTTAGGAACACATATGTCCTGTTATAACTGAATTGACAGTAACTTTTTCACAATCAGGGGAATGGAAAGGATCTTCCTCAGTTTCACTCACCTGTTACGCATGCAACAAAGTTTTAAAATCTATTCTAAATGTAGTATTATTTCTACTACATCTGGCTGATACTTATATTTGAGGAGTAATATACTTAAATTGGCATACTCAAATCAGAAGTTTTTAAGTTGAATTTATTGTGAGGTTGCATCCTCTCACACTTTCTTACATTGTCCACAAATGAGAATTCATATCATATTTAATCTTTTATTATTATTATTATTTTTAAGTAAGCTCTACACCCAACATGGGGTTTGAACTCACGACCCCAAGATCAAGAGTTGCATGCTTTACTGACTGACCCAGCCATGTGTCCCTTTATATAATGTTTAATTCTAGAAGCATGACATACTTTGACCTTAAGAACAAGGGCTGGTATATATAAAACATTTTTAAAGACTTTTCTAGGTTTTTGAGAATAACTCAAAGTTCCCATTAGAATTAAATTGTCAAAATAGTTTCTTTGCTTGTTTTAATGTAGATGATCCTTGGTTTCAGAGGTGAGTTATCATATATTTGACCAGTATCGTAGAAAGTTGGCATACATAATAAAGAATCTAACTTTCCTTTTGGATCTTTGAGTCAATGGCTTTCAATCTCCACTTCTGTCTCCAGTCCTCTTGCCCCACTTCTGGACAAGCCAATCAGAAAGCCCAGGACCTCCCCCTTTTGGCAATAGTAGGAATTTCAAACTTCATAAGTCCTAGTCCGCACATGGGAATCCTCACCTCAATACCAATGCCTAACCACACACACACACACACACACACACACACACACACACACTAAAGTTTATCTCCTCATGGCTCTTGTAAGACATTCTCTGACCTGCTTAGAAGCCAGTCCTTGTCTCCTCAGAAAGCTTCCTCATACGTATAATAAATCTTCATGCATTTGTGGCATGATCTGCCTCAACGAGCCAAAACAACTGGGGTGGAAGGTTCTCCATTCACCTCTGTGGGGTAACCACAACAGGTCAACACTCCTTCTTTTTAAATGTTTATTATTTTGGAGAGAGGGAGAGACAGAGCATGAGTGGGGAGGGACAGAGAGAGAGAGAGGGAGACACAAAATCTGAAGCAGGCTCCAAGCTCTGAGCTGTCAGCACAGAGCCCAACCTAGGTCTCAAACTCACAGACTGTGAGATCATGACCTAAGAGTGGAAGTCAGAGGCTTAACCAACTGAGCCAGTCAGGCATCCCCAGGTCAGGACTCTTCTAATATCGGACTCTCTCTTAGTCAAAATATATCTTGTGTCTTTGGAGTGCCTCTCAGAACTACAAAAATGTACTTCAGGTGTAATGGAGAGAAAGGAGATAGGAGTTAGAAATGGCAAAAATATTTCTATATATACACACATATAGAAGAAAGTGAAAAACTGTCAACGGATGACAAAACTGTCGTAGACTCTGGGTCTGGAATTCTCTCTTGTCTAGCAAGAGAGTGGATGCAGGATTGAAATGCAAGAGAGGTTAATGTCCGGGAGGGGACAAGAGCCCTGAGTAAGGGTCCTTGCTCTGTTTTTATTAGGATCATAAGGCTTGCAAGCGTGATGGACATGCACAAAGAGACAATGAAACCGTGAACATTAACTCATGGGCGTGGGGGAAAAGGGGTTTTGAAGATATGCGGTGTTAGGGGTTTGGGTCAGTACAAAACAAAATCCTGGAGCAGGGCAGATGGTTGTTTAAGGCAGGCATGAGGCGCCACCTCTGTTTACCTACTGGCCTAGGGGACGAGACAGAGCATGCTACCTCAGAATCAACAAGGCACCTTACTTTTGCTAATTAGCTCCGCTTTGGGCAACTTCGCCCTGCTGCAGTAGACAGCCCTGTTTACCTGTTTACCTATTTTGGTCCTTCCTTCCTGTGAAAGCAGCTTTCTGCTATTGTCCTAAGTTGGGGGCTCTTCTGCCCTGAATACCTAATCTTGTTTACCTAATCTTGGATGCTTTCATCCTGAGCTTCCCTATTCCTATGCCTTTGTCCTATACTGGGGGCCTTTGTCCTGTTTACCTAATCTTGTTTACCCAAACTTGGGTGTGTACATCCCATGGCTTTCTAACTCTTTATGCCTTGTGAACTCTAATTTATGTGTCAATGTTTTCATCTTAGAAGATAAACAAATAAATAACCTCCTATTGTATTTTACCCCTCTCATATAACAAAAGCTTAGTTTAGGACATGAAGACACTGCATCTTTAATTGGTTTTATGTCTGCAAGATAAAGAAATCTCATAAGGAAAAAATCCCCAAAAACAAAAAACTCCCCCTCACAACCACTGCACATTTATAGGTGTGCTTAACTGACAACCTCTAGGGGGCGTATCCAGGTACGAGTGTACAGGTGTGACTAGCCAGAGTGGCAGTTCCCTCAAATGAGCAAAGAGAATACATTGTGCATACATGTGCCATTTGTATCTAGATTTATGCAAAAACACGAATTTATAACATTGGCCTTCCAAAAAGAATGAAAGAAGTAAAATAAGTCTTTTGGGAATTTTAGATGAGCTAATTGAAAATAGAGAATCCATTTAGAAACTTGGAGAAGTGTACATGAAAAGAACAGCTCGCAATTTGGGCAGGAGAATGTTGTCATCACCATCCTGAGGCACGTGTCAGATAGTGGCCCAAAACTTAGTGTCAATTTAATCCGAGAAATGAAACTTCTGGGGCGCCTGGGGGGCTCAGTCGGTTGAGCGTCCGACATCAGCTCAGGTCACGATCTCGCGGTCAGTGAGTTCCGGCTCTGGGCTGATGGCTCAGAGCCTGGAGCCTGCTTCCGATTCTGTGTCTCCCTCTCTCTCTGCCCCTCCCCCGTTCATGCTCTGTCTCTCTCTGTCTCAAAAATAAATAAAAAACGTTAAAAAAATAAAAAAAAAAGAAACTTCTACCTACAGAAAAATAAAAGACAGCCATATTATTTCTCCAGACGTATCTCCAAATATCTCCAAAATATCTCCAAAGCTGATCTAGTCACTTAATGGTAAATGGATGTCAAGTCTCGTATCTATATCCGTATCTCGGTATCTATATCAATACCTATACCCACACTTATCTATATCTATATCAGAAAGTGAAACAAGAAAGCAAGAAAAGAAAAGAGGTAAGGAAAGTGAAACAAGAGAGCTGCCATAAATCAACAGACTCTCCCTTGCTCTGAGAGAACTGATCAATGCAAGCCGCTGTACTTAACCTGTCTTTAATTTATTCAATCAGGTGCATCCCAACGCAGTGTAAATGATGACCCACTTGAGATGATAAAATATGTGTTAAGCTGAAGTAGGCGTGTTTTCTCCGATTTGAAAATGGGACAGTGAAGACCAAACCACTTCCGTAGTTTGGAAATATTTTCCAGTACCAAGAAAGACACTAGAATTTGTCTTTATGTTGCCAATGCTATGTTGAATTTGGTCCCTTTAGGATGGTATGACTTGGTAGCTGTAAGGATGTCTAAGAGTCTAGTGTATGGAAGTGGGATTGACCCCGCTGAGTAGTTTCCAACACTGCTTCTATTCCAAGAAAACCTGTGTGTTGCAAAGTTAGCACCCCACATCCCCAAAGTTAATCTACCCAATAAATTCCTTTCTGCCCACGGTAGAGAAAAAAAAAAAACCCAAAAACAAAGGGTAGGTTTTAAAACAAATAAAGAACAAATATATACCGGGTTCAGTATTTGAGGCCATCTAAATGGGAATTGCCTCTAACACAAATCAAATGCTACAAAGCATCTCTCAAATCTTTCATCCAGCGTTGTCCCTTTTCTGAACCTCAAGTCCTTTCCAATTGATGAATGTTTCTCGCCACAGTACTTTTTCGCTTTGTTTCATTTCAGAGTAAACAATTCAGAAAAACGTATCCTCCATCTTTTGAAAGGTAGTTGGACCAGATACAAGCTTTGGTTGGGCCTGGAAAAGCAAACTATGAAGGTGCAGGATGGTGTGATATTTTCCTTCTGTTTTCATCAGGAATAATTTTGTCTTTGTTTTGTAAAGGAGAAAGTTCAGAGAAGTGGTTCCCTTTTAATGAAAATGTAGCAAGTGGCTTACCAATTGTTTAAGATTAGAATTAAAAAAAGGGTCCTGTTTATACCTTCTCTGTAGAGAAGTTTTTCTCAATCCTCGAGGAGGAGCTACATGAGAAGAAGGAAGTAGACTCGCATCTAGGTGGTTACTTGATATCTCCATGTGGTTGTCCTAAGTTATCTTTGTGTGGAAAAATATTAAATACTTTAAAAAGGATAAAAAAGGCTACTGGCTATCTTCAGGGGAAAATTAGGTATTGGGTAATACATCTTTCTGATTCTTTAAGTGTCTCTATACTTTGCATTGTCCCTGTGCTTTACCATTTTGTAAGATGTGAATTCATGGTAGAAATGCAAATTATTCTTGTTGCTAGACATGCAAATGAATTTCGTCTTATCAAGCACAATTGATTTTTCTTTAGAAGGTGCATGCTATGCATCTACTAAGCAGGCTCATTTCCGCAGTCCTAATGACTGCTACATGTGTCTGCTTTTTTGGGGCACTCATTTGAACCGGCTTGACATCTTACGGGTCCCCTCATTAATTAATGAGTTCACTAGACTGTTTGACACCTGCTCATTTTGTATTTGCATGAGAGTCACGATGTAATTAATTAATTAATTAGTTTTATAAGACCCTTTAAGACCTTGTGTTAGGACCCAGTCTGGCCCTGGGGTTCTCCCAATATCACAAGCACTGCCATTCACTATTTCATTGATGTATGCATTCAAAAACTTTAGGGACTTCTTCAGCTTCTTCCTTCTATTTTCTTCGGCTCTCCCCACTCCTATTCAAATCTATTTCCAAGTCTTTCTTTTGCGGGTGCTCCTGTTCAAATACATCAGATCCCAGCAGACAACGCGTCTAGGTTTCTGCCAGTGTGTTTCTCCAGAACGTTTCTGCACTCATGTCATGATCTCCCACACCATACTATGACGTTTATACCTTCTCTGCACAGCTTAAAAACTTTTCTGCAAGCAATATGTTGCACAGACATCCTCATATTCAGTTTCCGGCCCCCCTATACTCTACTTTCTAAATAGGTCTCCCAATCATCTACGCCGCTCCCGGTTCATCCTTACTCTAGCTATAGTGTGGAGAAAAAGTTGATTTGGACAACTGCGGAAGGAGGTTGGTCAGTTAAGAGAAGAGGAGACAGTCTTAAGTTCAGAGGAGAAGGGTGTGGCGCTCTGTGGTTCGGACTGTCACCATAGACATGCACGCACGGGTCAGGACTCTCGTCTCCAACTCTATTTGAATGCCATGTATTTGTGCCAAAGTGCTCATGACAATCGGTAAATCATTTAGCACTTGCTGGAAGAACACAATTACTAATCCACCAGTTTAAGGAGCTCATGGAGTACCAGAACAAAAGCCAGGTGGCTGAGTGTACTTAGTATCACTGTAGACCGACACAAATATCCCTTATTTAATTACTTTGACAGAAACCAGAGCAACCAACACTCAGAGCACAGTGGATTGCCGTCTACATTTGGCCGTGTTCTGCAGACTAACCGAATGCAGGGGCTTCTGAGAAGCACAAATAAGGAGCTTTAATTACAGTATTGCTTAAAACACCCATGAAACTTTATTGCGGTTCCTTTGAAATGAGAAAGCAGTTTTTTTTCCTTAAAAGACGGAATTAATTTGCTCTGGATGCAAATCCTCTCCTAACCCAGCACACTATTCAAAAACAGTTAGGACCAGTTCTTTGCTGTTGAAGTGTCAGCATCTTCAACAGCAAATGCGTCAGAACATTCATGCTTATATTTTTAGTCTCACGAGAAAGGAGGGAAAACAAGAGAGAACAGAAGAGTGGAAACTGAGGTTGTTACACACTCATACCTTACACGTCGAGTGTCCCTTTGGGTTAAGGCAACTAAAATAAAGTCCCCGTTCTTTTCAAATCGCTTTTAAAACTGTGTCTGTGAGTTTTGTTTTTGTGTAGCGTTTGCTTGTTTGTTTGGGGAGAAACAAACAAAAACCAAATCATCCCGGACATAGGTTTTGAAAAAACTGAGTGGTTTCTAAGCTGGCTGCACTTATAAATACTATTACTCAACAATCTCCGTGAGTGGTCTCTGAATGGGGACACCGATTCAGTAGCATGGAGGAAGATAAGGAACCAAGAAAGCGCCTTGCAAACATTTTCCTTCCAACAGACATAGGCTGGAGTTTACAGATTCACAGAAGAGGTAGTCCCTGATTACGTGAATGATTTTCTGCAATCATTCTCCATGTTTTTTCTCTGATTTTTCTCAAGCAAACTGCATATATTATGGCTATGAAAGTGAACATTTTTCCTAGCAAAGCCTCCTGTGGAAAAGAATAGCACAATTACAAGTTTCTTGACTGCCTGAGAATGACAAGTTAACGAATTAACAGAATTAACAGCTTTTGACTACTTCCCCCGTCAGTAAATAGATTAAGGCAGGACCTTCCTTCGCTTATGGTTGTGGTAGTTTCCGTGCACAAGGGTTTCCAGCCCAGGGGGCGAGTGGCAACTAAAATTCAATCCCTGTCGTGTTTGCTAAGTTGTGAAAAGAAACGATGATGGCTACTTTCTCCTTACTTTATGCAGTCTCCCGGTGGCCCTGATTAAAGCTGAGAGCTATGCTTTCCAGAGCAATTCTGAGGTCCTGGAAAATAGACCCAGTTTATGGGAGATGCCCTACAGCACTTGACCCTGAGCAAGACCCCGCCTGAGCTTCTGTTCCTTCGTGTGCTAGCGTAATGTCGGTAATGTTTAAATTTGATTAGACTGTTTACATTTTGGCATGGCACCGATTTTTAACTTTCTGTAGGATTTGTGTCTCTTTAAATCCCACTTTGAGTTCCACACTGTGTATTTATACTTAACTAATTAATAAACCGCTAAGTAAGTGTTTTTAATTTTGGCCAAAAGCGGTGTGGAGGACTGTGTACACAGCTGCGCTCTCTTCGTTTACATCGCCTGTGAAATCCCTGGCACTTTATCTAAAGTATCAGAAACGAGGTAGCGGTGTCTTCGTTCACCATATCTGCATTGCATGAATGTAAAGCTGATATTGCAAATTCAAGCGTGCTGTGGTAACATTATCAGAAATACGTAAGATATCAAACACTCCAACGATCGTTTTCTTTGCTTAAAACACTAATGAAGTCCAAGTCTTAAAAATAGAATAAAGACACAAAAGTTGTTTTTGCAGCAATGCAAAGGAACAAGAAATGTTGTGAAACATTGCCAATTTACATAAATCCTTTTTTGTGTTTTTTTAAAAAAATATTTATTTATTTATTTATTTATTTATTTATTTAGAGAGGGAGAGACAGAGAGACAGAGAGAGAGGAAAAGGGAGAATCCCAAGCAGGCTCCACCCTGTCGGCACAGAACTTGAGACACGGGGCTGATCTCTTGAACCGTAAGATCATGACCTGAGCAGAATCCAAGAGTCCTGACGCTTAACGCCTAACCGACTGAGCCACCCAGGCGCCCCATAAACATTTGATTTTTGTGTTTGAGCAGACACGTGTGCAAGCCTTGACAGATTAAGAACACTGCTTGTACACACATTTAGAATTAGAGGTGGTTTTCAGGACACGTTTAAAGGATTTTCTCTTCTGGAGACAGCAGTCAGCCAAAGAAAGCACATTCAGTAACACAGGCTTTTATTTTTTCCTTTTGAATATGGCTTCTTGACTTCAAGAGCTCCTTGCTACACAGATGTCAAGATGCATTGCACACGACTTCATATTACACAAAAGTGTTATTTAAGTTAATTATTGGGCTGACTCTATACAGGGTAACCCGGAGCAAAGAAAGCTCAAATGGGCCACCAGCTACTGGTGGCCAAATTGAAACTTTGGATGAACCTTATTTTCCTTGACATTTTTGTTTTGATATCGGTTCTTTCGTCCTTCCCCTCATCCCAGACTAGTCTTGGCCAGGAGATCCATCATCTCAGGCGTTTGTAGCAACGTCATCCTATTTCCAACCCTCCAAATGTTGTCCCCTAGGACCGCCAGTGCCATACTGCCCCTCACAGATAGGTATCTACCTGACAATTCATTTCTGTAAAACCCAAGATATCTCTTTGCTAAACTGATAAACTAATTTCTGCTAGTGCCCACCAGCAAAATATGCCCATGATGATAACATGTACTTTAATGGTTCCCTATGGAAACAGTACTCTATTTTTCTTTCACCAAATACTTTATTACTCAAATGTTGGGGTTTTTATGTATGAGGAGAATTTTTCTGAGCTTCTCAGATCAGGTAGCATAGTTGACCAACCATATAATTATGGAGTCAAGTGCAGAAGTGAAATATTCATCTGGGAATCAAAAGACTTGGCTTCTATTCTCAGCTCCAGCACTGTGCACCTGTGAGATCTTGGAAAGACACTGAGCTTCCTGATGTTGACTCTCCTTATTTCTGTCCTATTGAGAAAATTGGATCTAGTGATTTTTTTTTAATACACCCTCCAGTAGCAGTTCAGATGTGTTTCTTTATAAGTCTGCAATTGTATAATGCTAATCCATCTCTGTAAGAAGAGGACTGAATGTAGACCATATAATCATTTTGGTCCATTCAGTTCGTTTCAAGGATCCGGGGATCACATGTTCAAATCCCCTACTTTAGGCAATCAGTATTATAAAATACCTATTTAAAGAAAACAAAACAAAGCACGGAAATGTGAAAATGTCTTTCAAACTCGCACAGCTCGTAAATTTTGAATGGTGAATAGGGCTTGAGTCCTCTGATTCGTGATTCAACCAAGGTCAAAGTGAAAAAGTTATATTTTGAGCCAGATTTCCGGAGATAATTTCTCATTCTCTGTAAGAATTAACACATGTGCCTGCTTAATGATTTGTTAATGCCAAATCCTTCCACTATAAAGAACATTTAGTGGTGCTTACTATACTGTAAGCAGTTGGCTATTGTGCCTGTGAAGTGCATTGTGGCTGCTCTTACCAGCAGGCCCTGGCAATCAGACTCTTTTGAACAGATTCAGTATTTGCTTTCCCTAATTACATAGAATTTTGTACCCACAGAACAGAACTTGTTTATTACTTCTGTTCTCTTTACAGTGGTTGAGGCCAAGATTAAGAGAGAAGGAAGGAGGCGCAGGGAGGAAGGGAGGCAGAGGCAGGGAGGAAGAGAGAGAGACACAGAGAGACAGAGAGAGGAAAAGAGAGACTCTCCAAGTAAATAATAAATAGAATGGGAAAGGTGGGCTTCACAGAGGAATGCACAGTAATGAGAAAATCAAAATGAACCTGATCACGTCACAGCTGACATGGAAAACAGCACCGCAAAAATTATCCTTTGCATTTGTCTACATGGGCAATCGTGTCGTCACCTATTCTGCGAAAAAACGTGAAAGTTTCGCAGTCAGAGATTCTCATAAAGGGTCAGGAATATGGAGACAATACCTCTTTGTTTTTGTGTTTGCTGTTAAGGCTGGAAGCACTTGATTTAGTTAATCAGATTGTTTTCATTGTTTTAGACAAGGATCTTGTCTCAAATACTTAACAGATTGATATCGTTTTTTTTTGTTTTTTTTTTTTTTTTTCCTTTATTACCATTCCCTTCTTGCCTCCTAGGCCACCACACCAGTATAGATACTGACATCGGATGTTGGACGTGATCTTGTAAAAATATGTATTATTTTGTTCCAATGCGTAATCCACATACTTAAGTGGTATTGTGTTCCACATCATTCTATTTATTAATATTAATCATCATTATCTTACACGAGACCCTTTTTTAAGATCTGCATAGGGTTATGTATGTATCTGGCCCGGTATCCTTTCACTCAGCACGGTGTGCGTGCACTATTATCGTCCACCCACTTCTCCGAAGACGGACACCCGGGTCATTTCCAGCTCTGTAGCACCACGGACAGCGCTTCATTGAGCACCATCGTGCGTGTGCCTTACAGGCTGGGGGGGGGGGGGGGGGGAGGTCGTTTGGGGTATAAAGCCAAAGCAGAGTCGCTGCTGGACAGCATGTCCCCAACCCCCGCTTCCTTGTCTTGGCTACACACATCCCACCAATGGGGTGTGAGGATTTGCACGCGCATGTCTCCAGGAACTCTTGACTTGATGCAACTTTCTATTTATGGCCAGCCTGAGCGGTTGAAACGTGTCTATTCTCCTAATCTGAGTAACTCTTAACAAATTTGAACATCTCTAGGCTCGTCTTTTGAGTTTCATTTTAAAAAATTCCGCTTGTTGATTTGCGAATGTGCTGTGTCTTTTCTAGTCATTAGTTTCTTATTGACTTTAGACATTTCACATCTCTTCTCCCGATGTATCATTATCTTTTAAATCTGGCTGTTGTATACATCTCATTCCCCGAATGTATGTGTTCATACGTGATGACTAAACTTTTAGGGAGAAATGGGGATAGTTTATATACGAAAAATAGGTCCTCCTAGGGGGGATTTGACAGAGATGCTGACCAGTTGTGTTAGCGGTCCAAAATCATTAAAACATGTCAGAAAATTGGAGAACCCCAGATGAGAGCCCCCGTCAAGAAAATGATCACAAACACTGAATTTTCACATACAATTAAATTCATCAAGATTTTTTATTAGTGCTTTTGAAGTGTTTTCACACTTCTAATTAATGTTTTCCTACATTTTTGTATCTTGGATATAAAATGTTTATATTTTACCTACATTTTAATCTTATAATTTTAGTTATACGTGTAAAAATCTTATGTTAAGGCATATTAAATCTGTAACTTGTGTCGAGTCCAATTTTGCATGTAATATTAAATGAGAATTTACTTTTGTTTTTTTCTCTCAATAGTGAACCAATTTCCACAACACTACCCAATTCAACCATCCATTATTCCCCATGGATTTGCATTGCCCCCGCTAGTATAGATGAAGGTCCTAAAAAGCCACAGAAGTGAGCTCTTTACTTCCTCTGACTGTTTTGTTTTCTTCCACTGGAATTCTCTTTGTCTTCCCAGGAAAGATGTAATGTACTGCAAATATGTTTCTGCAAGCTATATTCAGTTTGCTAATAAAATTCAAAGATGGCAGGGAACTTGAACAAAAACACCTCTGAGTAGTTGTATGCTACACATTCAGGAGTCTGGGTGGGCCAAAGCCCAATTTATGTGTGTCATTCACATAAATTTAAAATTACTTGTCAGAGGACATCGTCTGCACCCTCCGCACCTTTTCAACACTGCCTCCACTAGAGGGGAGTCACTCAAGCAGCTTCATTTCGGAGTTGTTTTCACAGTCACGTATATTCATAAACAAGGGAAGTGAATCTATTGAATTATTCAGGAGAACAACAGAAAGAGAACCTGATTTGGGCATAGAGCACTGTCCTTTGTTTTGAAAAAAGTGGTGAAGATCATCACGGTGTCAAAGGGATTAAGAGGACAGATAACAGGGGGAGAGGATTATCTCATTCTCCTTTCTTCCTGGGCTGGGTTCACCTTATCAGCTCAGCATCAGTGGCAGCAGGAGAGGTTTTATAGGCTGTTTCTCTTCACTATTTATAGAGGTGTGGTGCCTGGAGCATTTCATGATCATTTTTATTTGCACCAGTCAACCCTCATTAGCCTACTTTCCTAGGACAATAGAATTATAAAATCACTATGTCAGTCTGCCCTATCCTTTTCAACTAATAACTTTTGATCCCAGAGGCTAATTTCAGCCAGAACTGGCAGAGTGGCAAAGGGTTTATCAGTTCTGTAAAAAACAAAGGCACTCACTGGAAAATGTGGAAGCCCTCACACATCGACCCATGCATAGACCTAACAGAAGTAGGCTTAGCTAAAAGGCCTGAAATGTGCAAATTGATTACATACAAATTTGCCCGGTGAACTTAAAAATCACCTAATTTCAACACAGGGTGTTCGATTGAAATAGTCCATTTGAAATATTTTTAATAAAACCCAGGTCCCGGAGCCTGCTCACGTAATAATCCAGAAAAAGTTTTATTAGTTAATAAATATAAAATCTTTTTTAGCATGCATTGTAGCCTACTTCAGTTTTCTCATTAACCTGAATCATATATCCCAAATGTTTTAAAAATTATTATTACAATGTAAAAAGAGATGATATATAAAATCATAATTCAGTGTTATTTTATCTATTTCACAGACTACTAACTTTAAAAATCAACAGTGAATACTAATTCCCTTCCTCGTGACTTTTTCACATGTATTGACTCCCTCTTGCACCACATTTTCTAAAACAAATACTCTTTTTGTTTATGAACGTAAGTTTATAATGATTCTGACAAGCTTTTCCTATGTTTTCTTGTTTTCTGTAATTTTCAAATAACCCTGAGTGCCTTTTTAGTATATACTCCCGAACTTCTGATATTTCTGTGTCTTTGTTCTTTATGGTTTTGCTTCTGTCATTGGATTATTTGAAAATTGTGTTTTCACATGCAGTAATCACGTCAGTAATCAGTCAATAATTTTCCATGTAAAGCAATGATATTTTAACTAAGCCATGTCTCCCACACAACAGTGCTAATGTTAAGAATTTGTATATATATTTATATTTATATATATATATACACACATTCACATTATATATATATTCATTATATATATATACATATATATGTGTGTATATGTATATATATGTATGTGTGTGTGTGTGTGTGTGTGTGTGTGTGTATATATATATATATATATATATATATATATATATAAAGTTTATTTATTTATTTTGATAGACAAAGACAGCATGAGTAGGGGAGGGGCACAGAAAGAAGGAGACAGAGAATTCCAAGCAGGATTCGCACTGTCAGCGCAGAGCCGGAGGTGGGACTCAATCTCACAACCATGAGATCATGACCTGAGCTGAAATCAAGAGTCGTATGCTTAACCCACCGAGCCACCCAGGCACCACAAGAGTTTATACTTTTAAGGACATTTATGTGTTGTCTTTCTGATTCGGTTTGTGCTTCACTTTATGAATATATTTGCTCTTAATTGTACTTTTTGTTTATGAAACAGGAGATTTTAACTGAATCAGGGGCTCTCTCTCTCTCTCTCTCTCTCTCTCTATATATATATATATATATAGTGGAGATGGGCATAATTCAGAAAGAGTTGGGCTAATGTACATATTTTGCACGTGAGCAGAAGGTTCTCCTGGAGGGTGGCGATGGAAATGCTGGCCAGTTGAGTTATAGTTTCAAAGTTGTTAAAGCACGTCGGATGGCTGATAGTCTCTGTCAGAGCCAGGTGCCAAGAAAAGGTCATGAAACTGCTGAAAGAGAATCCAACAAGAGAACAGAAGGAATGCCTTCACCAAAGACTGGGGTCAAAATGAAGCTATAGTCCTCGGTCTGCAGTACCCCCTGAGACCCAAGTTCTTCATGACCTGAGCTTCCTGACCCTGCAGGAGTTATCTTTGGGGAATGACTATGTTGTGGTACTGACATTAGTGTTATATTAAGCACATGGAGAGAAGTATCATCCCTTGCTCGTGAAGAGTTCCTGCATCTCCATTAAGAAATCAGTCCCGGCAGGACTGGTAGCAGCCAAACAAGAGTCATAGAGGTTTTGTCCTCAGGAATCCACCAGGTAGCGTCACAGTGCTGTGCTTTCACTAGTGGCACGGGACTGGAACATCTCTTAAGAAAGAGCAGGGATTTTTGTTTGTTTTTCCTGGTTTTGCAATTCGATGGGAGAGGAGATAGGTTTCTCCAACTTTTGCTGGCCAGGCAAGAATAACTGGGAATGCTCTTTGGCTAATGTAAGCACTCCTTAGAATGCTTTTTCACTCTTTCCTTTTTCTCCTTCCTTTCCTCCCTCCCTCCCTTTCTTCCTTCTGGTTTTGTAATTTTCTTTGCCTTTAGAAAAAAAAGTCCTCATGGAGGCAGTCTAAATTAGATTGCAATATTTTCATAAATTTGTAAATTTTGGTGTATATATTTGGTTCTTTGATTATGTAGCATTGTGTTTAAAAGAGCTTAAATAATGCATTAACATTGTACTAATTCTCTATTAGCTAACTTGTTTTATTCCATATGTGTTTTTCTGACATTCCTTAGTGTTGATATATTTAGATGTAGTGTGTTCATTTTAACTGCCATATCACATGACTTTAAAAGCTGTCATTTTTTTGTCAATTTTCAGACTTAGAAAACGTTAAGTAATTTACTTATTTCTTTTTCCCACTATGGCAGACAATGCTGCCATGAACCTTTTTTTGCACACATTTCCTTAAACCCAGTGTTATGGAGTTTCTCCAAGGTGGATATGCAGGAGTGTAAGTGCTTTGCCAAGGGTAGGGACCCTTCAAATTTCTAGGCATTACTGAATTGCTTTTCTGTTCATATTCTTTACTCTATTTTTAAAATCAGGCTTTGGCTTTTTAAAACTGATTTTAGATAGATAGATTATATATATATATATATATATATATATATATATATATATTTGAATATACATTCATATGCATGAATATATATTCATGTTTATGAACAGATAGATCAAATTTTATATATATTATATATACATTCAAACAGCCCCTACAATGATCCATATCTTCCAATATTTACACTCTTGTGTAGTCTTCTACACTAAATTGTCAGAGAAGAAGATAAGACAAGAGCTGGTCCTCACGATAAGATGTGTTTGCGTGTTTGTTTGTTTTTTCCATCTGTCACACTTTTTGGTGCACACCTCTTGGAGCCCTGACCTGCAATGCCAGTATTGGACTACGCTGAGGCTGTCATGCAAGAACCAGCGTGTAGAGAGTGTACACGGGGAGATCCTGAAATTACATGAAGAAAAATGCGCACGGAACATGGAGCAGAAACAAATCATCCCTGTCAGACACTACGTGTAGTGGGAATTAGTCGGCAAAATGAATAATCTTTGTGGCTTTACATCATTTTGTTTGGGGGGCACCTGGTGGCTCAGCCAGTTGAGCATCTCATCCTTTGTTTTGGCTCAGGTCATGATCTCGCAGTTTGTGAGTTCAAGCCCTGTGTTGGGCTCTACACCGACAGTGCAGAGCCTGCTTAGGATTCTTTCTCTCCCTCTCTCCCAGCCCCTCCCCTGCTCCTGCTCTCTTTCTCTCTCTCAAAATACATAAACTTAAAAAAATCATTTTGTTTTGGTGCAGTTTCTTGAATGGTAATGTATAAATGAAACTGTATGTCTCTGTCTTTCATCTATCATCTATGTACCTCTTTATCCAGCTATCTACATAAATTCACATACACATCCATGTTCTGGATACTTATCTTTTATTATTTGTATGAACGCAAATTTTTTCAATATGATTTTTTTCACCTTTTTAAAAAAATTTTTTTTTAACATTTATTTATTTTTGAGACAGAGAGAGACAGAGCATGAACAGGGGAGGGGCAGAGAGAGAGGGAGACACAGAATCTGAAACAGGCTCCAGGCTCTGAGCTGTCAGCACAGAGCCCGATGTGGGGCTCGAACTCACGGACCATGAGATCATGACCTGAGCTGAAGTCGGACGCCCAACCGACCAAGCCACCCAGGCACCCCTGATTTTTTTCACTTTTAAAAATCTTTTCAAGCTTCACATAGTGTTTTCATTCTATATAAGTTGTTTTTTTTCTTTATGGTTTTTACTTTTCATGTTATTTTTAATTTTTTTTTAATTCCAGCATAGTGAACATGCAGTGTTAGGTTAGTTTCAGGTGTACAATATAGTGATTCAACAATTCTGTACATTATTCAGTGCTCATCTGATAAGTATGCTTAAAAAAATTTTTTTTTAACGTTTATTTATTCTTGAGGGAGGGAGAGACAGAGTGTGGGTTGGGGAGGGGCAGAGAGGGAGGGAGGCACAGAATCTGATACAGGCTTCAGGCTCCGAGCTGTCAGCACAGAGCCCTAGTCGGGGCTTGAACCCACCAGCATAGAGATCATGACCTGAGCTGAGGTCAGGTGCTTAACCCACTGGGCCGCTCAGGTGCCCCTGATAGGTGTATTTTTTAATCCTCTACCTATTTCACCCACCCCTCCACCCACCTCCCCTCTGATAACCATCGGTTTGTTCCCTGTAGTTAGGAGTTTGTTTCTTGGTCTGTCTCTCTCTCCTTTTTGTATTCTTTTGCTCCTTTATTTCTTAAATTCCACACATGCAGGAAGTCGTATGGTATTTGCCTTTCTCTGGCTTATTGCAGTGAGTATTATACTGCCTTGATTCATTCATGTTGTTGCAAACAACAAAATTTAATCCTTTTTTGTGGCCGAATAATATTCTATACACCCCTTCTTCTTTATCCATTCATCTATCGATGGACACTTGGGCTGCTTTCCTAATTTGGCTCTTGCAAATAATGCTGCAAGAAACATAGGGGTGCATTTGTTCCTTTGAATTAGTGTTTCTGTATTTTGGGGGGCAAATACCCAGTATTTAGTAGTACAATTACTGGAATGTAGGGTGGTTCTATTTTTAACTGTTTTGAGGAATCTCTATACTCTTTGCCCGAGTGGCAGCACCAGTTTGCACTCTCTCCAACAGTGCACAAGGGTTCCTATTTCTCCACATTCTCACCAACACCTGTTGTGTGTGTGTGTGTGTGTGTGTGTTTTACCATTCTGGCAGGTGTGGGGTGACATGTCATGGTAGTTTTGACTTGTAGTTCCCTGATGATGAGTGAAGTTGCATACTTTTTTCATATGTCTGTTGGCCACCTGTATGTCTGCTTTGAAGAAATGTCTATTCATGTCTTCTATCCATTTTAAAAATTGGATTATATGTTTTTTCGCTGTTGTGTTGTCTAAGTTCTTTATATATTTTGGATACTAACCCTTTATCAGATGTGATTTGCAAATACCTTCTCCTATTCCGTAGGTCGCCTTTGAGGTCACTTTGATTGTTTCTTTCACTGTGCAGAAGCTTTTTATTTTGATGTAGTCCCAATAGTTTATCTTTGCTTTTGTTTCCTTTGTTTTAGGAGACATATCTAGAAAGTTGCTATGTCTGATGTCAGAGATATCGCTGCCTGTGCTCTCTTCCAGGATTTTTATAGTTCCATGTCTCATATTTAGGTCCTTCATCCATTTTGAATTTATCTTTGTGTGGAAAGTTGAATTACATAACCTTCAAAGTCCTTCTAATTTTAAAGTTCTAGGTAGTAAAACTAGTTGTGCAAACTAATGTTTGAATGTAATTTCTGATCTAAAATGGACTTCTTGGAAAAAAGTCTCCTCAACCCTCAAAAAACATGCTTGTGCAATAATTTAAATGAATCTGGTCTTGAGATTTCAGAAGTCATATGTATTTTAAAGCAATGTTTGAAATATGATTCTGATTATTCATAACATTGGTTTAAGGTTATCACTAATAATTTTGTGATCATTATTACTTTATACAGAGTACCTTCATCCCTTAGGACATTGCAAATTATCATAGAGATAGAAAAGGGAAATGCATGTTTTGATCGGCTGAGAAACAGATACTGTGTTAAGTGTTTGGTTAATCCTTCCAGTCATACTTTGAAGTATGACCAAACCCAGTTCAAGATAACAAAAGTTGCTCAGGAAAGTTCAGCAATTTTCTCAAAGTTTTCCAGTTAGAAAGGGCCAGAAATAACATTCAAACGTTAGTTTGCATAACTCGTTTTAATATACAGAACTTGAAAATTAGAAGGGACTGTAAATGTCATGGAATTCAATTTTCTACTTCTCAGTCCTGGAATGCCTTTTGTGATACCTGTCGCTGATGGTCATGAAGTCTTCCCAGTAAACTCTCCACCCCAAGAAAAAATAAAATCTTCCCCCAAACCTTGGTATTTTCAAAAATCCCTGTTGTAAAGATCCATATAAACAAAGGATCTTTATAGATCGGAAAGCCCAGCATTGTAGATAATTCATCTTGGTCATTAATTTATAAGTTTACTGGAATTCTAATAAAAATCCTAACAGTTCTTTTTCACAGATGTTGACTAGCTGTCTGATTTCGTAGTACAAGGAAAGAAGTTTATGTAAGCAGTCAAGAAAAAAACATACAAGAACATAACTAATAGAACTAAGAACTAAGAAGATAACTACCAAATATAAGGATTCTATTAACAGACTGCTTAAGACATTTACAACAGTGTGGTTTGGGCAACCAATAAGATCCAATAAGGAAAATCTATGAGCCTTTGACTGTGTATCTGCTTTAGGTACATCAAACTTTTTACCTTCGCAGAGCTGTTTTCTTTACCCTTTTTCTCACACTCTTTCTCCATATCCTTTATCTATCATCTACTATCTATCATCTATTTATCTATCTATATCTATCTATCTATCTATCTATCTATCTATCTATCAATCATCTATCTATCTAAATATCTATCTATCATCTATCATCTATCTATAAATCTATATATCTATCTGTTATCTATCTATCTATCTATCTATCTGTCTATCTATCTACCTATAAATCTATCTATCCATCTATCATCTTAATCTATCATCTATTTGTCTATCTAATCATTTATTTTTTTGAGGAAAAACAGCATTCTTACATCAAAATTGCAAACACATTCCTCAACCCTCTTTCACTGTGCAGAGTCTTTCATTACACTCAATATTGATTAATGAACAGATTATTACTTAAATGCAGTAATTTTGCACACATTTTTGCTATTTCCTTTTTATTCCTAAATCCTCTCCTCTTCCTTACTTTTCTTTCTACACCTTCATTTTCACTTTCCCTCTAAAAGTTACTTTCTATGCAAAATTGATTCGCTCTTTGTTCAGACAACCAGAAAAAAAAAAAAAGTAAGAATGACATAAGTCTTGATTGTAGTTATGTGGGATTTATAGGGAAAACAAATCAGACTTGGCCCTTTTACAGATGAGCTCACACTCTTCCATTTTCCCCATTGGATTTAAAAAGAAAAAGTCAGGGAAGAAATCCAAATCAGAACCTTTATCCCAATGCCAATAATTTGATTCCAACTTTCCTGTTTCTCCAAAGAATCTTTTCCTCTAAACTTCTCATCGTTGCTTTGGGCTCAGAAAATGAAAATACACAGAACTAGAAACTCAAAAAAAAAAAAAAGAAGAAGAAGAAGAAGAAGAAGAAGAAGAAGAAGAGAGTTATGTAGTTCAAAGCCTTGACACTTGACGAATGGCTATCAAAATACCGTCTTTTATTTTGAGTTCATCATTCTATATTTTATCTCAAATAAACATAAGGTAGGAGTAATGCCACTAAATGGTACCAAAAACGTATATAAACTATGTAAAGATCCCTAATGGGTTCTTTTTAAATTTAGAATAGAATCCAAATTCCTTACTATGAACTGCAAGGCCCTCTGGGTGTAGCTGGACATTTCCTGTCACTTTTCTCGCCACCCTTTCCTTACCCAGCACAAAAGCCCCTTTTGTTTCCTTGAACAAACTCTACCCTGTTTCCTCCTCAAGGCTGTCACTTCTGTTGAGAACACCATACCCCCAGCATCCCTAGATTGTCCTGAAGCTGGCTCCCACATATCAATCTCTTTTATGCCTTCACTATCGAAAAGTTCACTCCCACCAGACAGTACTCTGTTTAACTTCTTCAGAATATGTGTCACTTCTTGAAATAATTTATTCAATTTTTCACTTATTTTCTGTCTACCCCAGTGGAATTTCAGTTCCATGACAACAGGATGCTTATTTGTTTTGATTTCTTTACTCACAACCCCCAGGTGAGTTCTTTCATTATGCAGGTTCCTGATAAATACTTTTGGATGTAGGATTTAATGAAGATCAGCCTTCAATACAAATGTAGTATTTTTAAAACACACTATTTATAAAAGACACTAATACATAAAATTTATCATAGCTAAGTTACCTACTCTAACCTCATATATGGGTTTACTTTAATAATCTGTTCTTCCAGAAAAGATATCTTGAGCTATCGAAAATTTGGTGACAATGGGAAATACATTCTTATTATTTTCATTGAGTAGAATGATGATGCAGTGTTTTTTTTTCCTTATCATTTGCTGTTGTGTATTTTTGATGTATAAAGGAAAAACTGGGCATTATAACAACAATTAAAGCATAACCTGGGGAGAAGAAGAGGAAAGGAAAATCTAGAGAAAATGGAAATATGATTCATGATGATGGGGTGATAAGAAAGCTTTTTCTGCATATCCTAACTGATGGAATTAGTACATTCCCCCAATGCCCCCAATGTTCACACTCAATGTCCACATTCCCAAGTTGACGCTTTTCTAAGTAAGGCTTGACTCACAAGTCTGTTGCTTTCTTGGTATCGAAGGATTAGCTGTCTTCCTCTTTCTGGTGTAAAGTTAGGGACTTTTAAGGTAAAAATTGTTTAATTTGATGAACAAATCTATACTAACTTACTAGTAGGAGATGTTTAAGGCAAAGCATCTTGTTCAGGGTCCTTCCACTGAAGTTCACATTTTAAAAAGTGACATTCAGCAGGTAGTGTACCGCTTTGATTTATAAATAGATGATTGTCTCTAATGGTGGGAATAAAAAGACAGCTAAAGGGGAAAAATTTTTGTTTATTCTAGTGGTACTGGTAAGTTATCGTATTCAGAGTCTCATGGAACCATATGGTTTTCCTTTCAAATATCTGCTATAAGATGTTTATTTATTTGCTTATCCAATTATTTACTATCACTAATCTTCCTAGTCTTTCTGTGTGCTGTGTAAAAGGACAAAGTCACTCAACCTGAATAAAATCACCCATCACTTTACAGACCAAGCCATACAATGCCATTAACAGTCTCCATTTTTTTCCCCCTCTTTTACCTTTGGCTTTCCAAAGGTCACAGTTCAGTTGCCACCTGATTATCTTAAATCTCTGTTACATACTTTCAGATGGGTGAATCTAAACAAGTAATGTTAGCTAAGTTATATCTGATTTTAATAAAGATATCAAGTTCTTACAGCTTCTCAAGGAACGTTTGCTATAATCTAAGTTCCCTAATAGATCAACATCTTTGGTATTATCTGATTCCTTGGAAACACTGGTATACACAGGGAATCTTGAGTATGTTGCATATAACCTTGTTTTGGTGATATGACTCTAAAGAAATGGTAAATCAATGAACATTTATAGAATCTAATGCTGATCTAAAGTTGCATCTCACAGGCTGCCTGGGTGGGTCAGCCGGTTAAGCTTCTGACTCTTGGTTTCAGCTAAGGTCATGATTTCACAGTTTGTGAGATCAAGCCCCACATTGGGCTCTGTGCTGACAGCATGGAGCCTGCTTGGGATTCTCTTCCTCGTCTCTCTCTGCCCCTCTACTGCTCTTTCTCTCTCTCTCTCTCAAAATAAATAAATAAACATTAAAAAAAATAAAGTTGCATTTTATCATTAAGAAATAAATTTTCTAGGGGCGCCTGGGTGGCTCAGTCGGTTACGCATCCAACTTCGGCCCAGGTCATGATCCCATGCTTCATGGGTTTGAGACCCGTTTGGGGCTCTGTGCTGACAGCTCAGAGCCTGGAGCCTGCTTCCGATTTTGTGTCTTCCTCTCTCTCTCTCTGCCCCTGCCCTGCTTGCACTCTGTCTGTCTCCCCAAAATAATAAACATTAACAAAATTTTATAAATGAAAAAAGAAATAAAATTTCTATTCTGATCTACTTTTAATATATATTGCATGCAAACTGGTTATATATGCATATAAGCGAAAGCATAAATGCCTAGCCAAACGGCATTTTGGTTCCCTGTAGTCTCTTAAATATGAGATTTACAAGACAGGGTTGAAAGAGATCTTTCAGACTTGTGAGGCAGCTTGGTAGAAAACCTAGTGAAAAGAAAGGGCATAATGAGTGTGGAGATGAGCAAGCAAATTAGCCCGAAGAAGAAGGGCAGGTAGAACAATGGCAAAGGACCTGTCTGGGAGGAGCTGGGTGAGGGGGGCTGGTGAAGGGGGAGGCAATAAATACAACTGATAGAGATCCTTGAAGACCAGTGTGTGAATAAAACGAATGTCATTTGTCCTGCCTAGGGCAGGAGAAGGTCCGTAACCTGAAACAGGTCATTTGGCTAACAGGACTCTAGAGAGAGCCCAACTCAACCTTCTGAGTGCCAAGCAGACAAAGCTAATTAAAAATATATCATTTAGTAACAAGTGGGCTTGCAACAGCAAATACAAAAGAAACCAAGTTATACATAATTGAATATGTAGTTTTATCTACCAGTCTGCTTACTCCTCAAAAGAATGATGTAGTTACATGCAAGACACAGTGAAAATACTGAATATAAATCGATATTAAAAATTGATGCCCCTGGTATATACAGAGGTTAACTTTTTTTCCCTCTATAACAAGGAGGAATGTCTGTGCATCTCAAATGCAGCCCAGCTTACTTTTCCCAGACAACTGCAAACCTGACTGCTCCAAGATGCTTGATTTCCAGCTCATCGATACTAATTATTTCTCTTCCCCACTCAGGGTTAAATATACCTTAATGGATCTTAAATCTGCCCGACAAAGAGTCTGACTTAGAGACTCGTCTTACCCATGACATATGATTATTAATTAATGAGGGTCAGCTGTATAAGGGGATTGCAGCTGATACGTGTAATGAGGGAAAGCATTGCAGGCTGAATGACGCCCTGTAGAACAGGAAAGAGTGCATTTTATCAGAATCATCAAAATTTCCTGTTTCCAAACTAATTAAATTAACTCTTTCTGTAGTTTAAACAAATTCTGTTTATGTCTTACAGCTTACTGCAGTTTTCTTCTAGCAAATAAAATGCCTGTGTCTTTTCATTAAGAACAATAAGCTTCCTTCCTACAACAGTTAAGTTTTCTTCTGAAATCACAGTTTATCCTTCTTTTACTACTGGGTGGGGGTCAAGTACAGTGTGCATTGTTAATCTTTGAAGCTTTAGTCAGTGTTGGCAGCCTGTTGTGACTGAGAAGCTAACACACAGTAAGAAATCTCTATAGGCTTCCAATCCCCTTTCCCGACTGAAGAAAAATGCTTTGCGACAGGAGTGACAATTAGCTTAAACCTGCCTTTTCCCTTCTGGGACATTCTTTCCACCTGAACATACCCTGGTTATCTAATATTATCCGAGACTTTATTTGAGAATGTTCATCTCATGAGAGTATTCTTTTGAAGTTTGAGATCTTATTAAGACAAAGGATGTCTGATGACCTTAGCTTCAACCAACTGAACATAGCACAGACCAGATGTGCAGAATCTCTTGGAGAAAAAGATCCGTTTGAAAAACAAAACAAAAATCGCAATGCTTCAAGCTAAACATATTGACTTGTTTCCATTAGGGATGTCCCAATTCTTGGAATGCTTTCTTAATACGAATTTACAATATATGTCACCTGTTCAACGATTGGGCTAGCCAGACGTGCTGATTAAGATTCTCACACTTGCTTTCCCTCGAGAGATAACTGGAGTAATGTGGACTTATCCTACCCTCTCCTGAATCCTTTGAGTTCTGGTCAACACGGGAATGGATACATTGACCCATGCTTTTTCATTAATTTATTGCCCATTAAAATGTAAAATCATAGAGGCCAGAAATTTTCCACTTAATTTGCTTTGTATGGCAGGTTCCTTGTATGCTGTGTATGTTAGAATTTTAAAAATTACTTGTGGCTAATTTCATATAAAATGGAGTAGTCTCTGCAAATTTCCTGCCCAAAGAATTATGTCTTGTTAAGTGAAAATAAACTTTAGTATGTTGTTTAGTATGTTGTTAATTAACAGTTTATCACATTTCTTTTTAAACATTTTTTAATGTTTATTTATTTTTGAGAGAGACAAAGAGAGACAGAGTATAAGTGGGGGAGGACAGAGAAAGAGGGAGACACAGAATCAGAAACAGGCTCCAGGCTCTGAGCTGTCTGCACAGAGCCTGACATGTGGCTCGAACCCACGAACCATGAGAGCATGACCTGAGCCGAAGTTGGATACTTAACCGACTGAGCCACGCAGACACCCCTAGCACCTTTCCCTTAATAGGATAGTTGTCTTTGTTGGCTTCTAGAATTCATTCTTTTTTGTAGTTTAACTACTTGAAAATCTCATCTGTCCATCCATTCACTCTTATATCTTCCTTCTCAACAAAGGGATCCAGAGGTCTGACTTCTTAAAGATATAAGAGAAATGGGTGTGATTTGAAGTTGAGTGGGAGAATTGTTCTGAATCTGAAACCTAAAAATGTAACATCTTGAAACCACCTCGAAAGAATTTATGTCAACAGTCACCAATTTGTTTGCAGATTTTGAGTGGCATAGATTTGTGAAATGCGACGTTCTTCTTTACTAAGCATGCATTTTATTCATAGTATTTCAGAAAAAGCTCAGGCAGAATTATTTATACAAATAAAAATCAGCATTAGAAATGTAGGCTATGAAAACCGTAAGACACTTTTTCAAGTAACCTTAAACATCTGTGACTTCCAAATATCAGATACATAGCCTCCTTCAAAGTATCTTTCTTTTTTCCTCCCTTCTCTCAGACGGCCTGATGTCAAGAACCAAAGTCCACACACTTAGTTGGTTCAGCACGAAAGTTTCAGGATTCATTGTCTGTAGCTTTCACACAAGTTCACCTTATTGCAGTTCAGCTGATTAGAGTAAATGTCAAATGCAAATTTTTTTTGGCCACTCTACAAAATGGAATACAAAGTTGGTGTTAATTCTTTAGAAAAGTGGATATATTTCTGCAAGGCTGGCCCATGTCTCATAGGTGAGTGAAATTCAGCGTGGCTTTAACTTCTGTCTTTCATGTCTTTCTCTGGTTTATTCTCATCATAACCTGAGTCTAGCCCATGGTATTCTTAAGCTATTCCCTGGGTGGAAGAGATCTTTCTCTTGACAGAGACTTGGCATATCTAGGGCAGGCTCCACTCTTCATATGCCCTTAGTTACATCTCCACATATATCTATTTGATGACCTATTTCCAGAAACTAATATGTATGTTAATATAAAACAAGAAACCCTTAATATCTTGACTTTCCTTTTTCAGTCACTGGATAGAATGTGTGACTTCTAGGGCAAGAATGAAAGGCAGCCCCCATTTTAACACCATTGTTTGAGGTTGGAACTTGAGATGGTCTTGTTTCATAATCAGTTAACTCAACATTCTTTCCTTTCCACATTTGGACGTTATACAATTTCATAGTTTTCTTCTCCATATAAATGATACTGTGTGGAAAGACTGGCTCTATTTCAGAGTAACACACAAAGCCTACTGCATATTGTAGGCATATGAAAAATATTAACTCTTTTGGTTGTTATCAATGAATAGCACAATGATGTATTAACTTTGTCAGAAAACGTGTGCTTTTTAAACAGAGGCTTGCCTTACCTAACCATAAGTGAATGGCTTTGGTGAATATTCAGACATCCTATAGGTTTCTTAAGGTATCTTTAGACAAGGGGACAATTTTGTACATCCCAATTTACAGCACAGAGAGGCAACTGTTTTTAAAATTAAATATGCTAGTAAGGTATGTTTAAACAAACTGGGATTTAATGTTAGGTTCGTAGTTACTTGCAAAAGGTAAAGATTATACACTTAACTCAATATTTGTATCGATATGGATAGACTATTTGAATAATTAATTCTAACAATATGAGAGGTTATATTATTCTCTATTCTCCCCTTAACTTTGTTTTTATACACACTGGGCCTTTAGCCAAGAAGTCCCATAATATTATTGAAATGTCTTGGAAAAAAAGTTTACGCTTATTGCTTAATTATTACCATCCTGATTGTGGTAGGTGTGAAGAAAGTACACAAGAGAGCAGGAGAAACTTATCACCTTAATGCTGAGGGGCCTCATAGAAATGTTTCTGTCTCTGCTCATGTTAATTAAATGTGTTGGTAGAATCAACTGAGGCAAAACCTGACAAATAATTTTCCTTAGATGTTCTTTCATTTTTTTCCTTCTTGCTCAAATATAGCAAAACAGTTTAGCTACCGGGCATATATTTTTGAAGATAATTTATTTATTTATTTATTTATTTATTTATTTAATGTTTATTTATTTTTGAGACAGAGAGAGACAGAGGATGAACATGGGAGGGGCAGAGAGAGAGGGAGACACAGAATCTGAAACAGGCTCCAGGCTCTGAGCGGTCAGCACAGAGCCCGACGCGGGGCTCGAACTCAGGGACTGTGAGATCATGACCTGGGCTGAAGTCGGACGCTTAACCGACCAAGCCACCCAGGCGCCCCTATTTTTGAAGATTTTTAGATACATTATCTGATGCATCAGTGTGTACGGTTTGTGGGCCAATCAATTTGAGCAACAGGTGTATTCTTTATGAAATATGTGCTGAATACTCCAACATGTTGAGCATGAGCATCATTGCAGTTAGTAACATGGCACCTTGTAGAGCTCTTTGACTTATCCTGTTAATGAGGATCTCAAGGGTTCAAAACATTCAGTCATTCAAAAAGTGTTTCCTGAGTTCCTACTATGTGCCTGCCACTTTTCTAAGCACTGTGGATATAGTAGTGAGAAAGCATAAGGCAAGCAAAAGGGAAGCAAGGACACAGAACCGCCAGAAAGAGGCAATTAAGTGAACTATAGTATATTCACTAGAACACTCTCGTAATACAGAACTGTTTTACACTAACTAGATATTGACACTAACACAAAAATATGACACGCTTCAGACTTAAAAATATGTTACCCATAACTTATTTTATATGTAGGTTATTGAATTAACTGATGATATAAAATGTGTAAGACATGGCACTTTGGTTTGCGAAAAGGATGAACACATTACATTCTCATCAGTATAATTGTGTTTTGAATTAGAAATTGTAATAAATGTAAAATTCTAGTAAGTTATAAATTAAACAATGTGGCTTAAGCTGTTATAGAAACTCACACAAGCTGTTCCCCACTTCATAAATCACTCCTTTGGAATTGTGAATGGAGTAACTGAACAGTGCATATTGATTTAAAATTTGGGCCTCTTTTTGTAGGTTGGATTTTGACATATGAGCTTAAAGATAATGAAAGATGAGGAGTTGTTTGCTAAAAATAAGAAATTTCCTAAAGCAGTGTTTGTGAGATAAGAATTTCTCCTGGCGCTGAGGCCCTTCCCCTAGGGATTCCTGGATGTCCCCTCACAGCTGGGCCCAGACATGCTCTGTCTCAAGCAAAATCCATTTGCTTGATCTGTAAATGACTAATTAGCACTTGTTTTCCATCTCTTCAACAACAAGAGCAACAATAATACTTGTGCGCACGCGTGCACGCGTACACACACACACACACACACACACACACACACACGCATCTTTTATTTGGAAGATACCTAATCCAGAGTTTCACTTAAATTTCTAAGTGAAACAACTTCATCTCTATTCTTTCAACACCACTTATTTTTATAACTATTTAAGTGATCATATACTAAAAAAGAGAGGGACATAAAGAGAGACAGAGGGAGGGAAAGTGTGTGCAGTTAAAAGAAGAATTTTGAGGTAGACACTTGCAAACTCATTCCGATATTCTGTACCACCTTGACAGAAGGTGCAAGTCTGAAGGCCAACAATGGCTTCACTGCAAGTTCTTCCCACTTGGTTTCCGTGGAAAAGATTCCCTGGCCGATTAGTGTCCCTTATCAGACAGATCCAGGACAGTTCCCATTTATTTCAGTTCACTGCCAACTGGCAAAATTCTTCAAACAAGTCAATGATATCTCCCCACGGGAGCCAAGGGCAGCCTAACCTCTCGATCCTACAAAGCCTGCCTCCAACAGCCTCTGGTTTTTCACTGTTTCCAAGTGTAACCTCTGTGCGGCCCTCTATGGCACACAGTGTCCTCCTTCCCTGACCTGTGAGCACATGTGACTAGTAAACTGCAGCTTGCAGTCTATTCTGTCTGCTGTTGGCTGTCCTGTGTCTGACCAACCCTGCAACTCTAGAGTGAGAATCCCTCCCTCCCTCATGGGGGAACAGAAGACAATAAAACCCTCCTGTATCATGATAGATACAAGAATTGCAAATATGATAAAACGTGTCTCAAAAGATCCAGGCATGGGTATTTGGAAACAATCCACTCAAATTCTTAAATCCCACACAAAACATATTATGGGATTATATGGCAGAAAAAAGACAGGCATAAAATTAGAAGAAAACGGTAACAAGCGTTTTCAAATTTCTTGACAGGAAAGCCTTTTAAAATGAATGTGACAAAAAAGATAAAAAAAGATGCAATTTAAAAATTTCTATAAATCAAAAAGAATCAAAAAGAGCAAAGTGACAGAAGCAATAAAAGAGAAAACACCATTTAAGTTTCTCTATGTCAGAAATCATAACAAGAATAAATTATGCAAACATTGGAAAATTTTGGAAACTATTTGACAACATATGATAGGTAAATATAAAGATAGGTTATGAATCAATAAGAGAAAGGTAAATGATACAAAGACAAAGCAGATAATAGATGTGACATGTAAGTCAAAGTAAAAGAAAGAGAATAGTTTCATAAATATATGACTTTCTGTTTCATGAGTAATTAAGTCTACATTTTCTCTAGTATCAAGATTTCATTTTTCCTGCCTGATGAGCAACGATCTTAAAAGTGAATATATTCATTTATTAGTGAGTCCAATGAGATAGATCATCTCCTAGTGAGAGTATATGTTGTTAAATCTTTATGAAAACTATTTTTATATATTAGAGTTAAATATGTTCACACCTTTTGACTGATTAATAAGAAACAAAGACAGAAGTTACATAGAGATGGTTTCACAGCATAATTTATAACATTGAAACAATGGAAACGTCTTATTTGCCAGAATAAGGGACTGTTTGAAACCACACTGAGATACATACAAATGATGGAAAATCATGCAGCCAATTAAAAATTATGTTTTATGAGTAATTGTGTAATGTAGTGACATGTTGTGATACGTTGTAGGAATAAATTATGAATGAACTTCATATAAACAACATATTCTGCTATGATGGTGAAATATATTCCTAGATAGAAAATTTTAAGAAACTGTCAAAATTCTGACAGTTGTCTCTAAATGGTACATTTGAGATGCTTTTCATTATAATGCATGCTTTGCACATTGTAGTTTCTCCAATGAACATGTGTCATTATTATGTAAAAAAAATCAATTTGATAACTGATATCTTTTTTTGAATTTAGGAGAAGAGTATACCTTTAGGTCAAATGCTTGAGTAATTACCAAGAGACGGAAGATAGAAAACATGACATTTACTTTGACAAGATAATTTCATTTGTTACATGAGAACTGTAAGAAGAAAGTCCATGAGCATGAACTATTCCAAGAAGTTTCTAAGTAAAGAGTAAAGGGAATTTTTGTATTGTTTTCCTAACTTGTGCTTTGTTTTTTGTCCTCTTTTGTTTTTGCTTTAATCTTTGAAGTCTAAAGAGTTGAATAAGTTTCTAGGATAAGTTAAAAGAGCCAATAATATAGAAGGAATTTAAGATATCTCATAAAGCATGATCATGGAGGAAGCAGAAAAATGTAGCTCAGAGCAAATGCACAAGTTAAAGGTTAAACTTCAATGGAAAAATTATTTTTTCCCTTTAAAATAAAGACAAAAGATGACAACCAATGAAGATAGAGATGAAACGTTATTTGGAGAGTAAGGAGAGCTAAACTGTGTGAGCAAAGACCTCTATTTCCTACCAAAGCCTTCAACCTTACTATTTTAGGCCACCATCAGACAGAGAGAAGGATGGGGTGTCGTGAGGGCCTGTGACTAGCCTAGGACTTGAAAAAGTTCTACTTGGATTGGAATGAGAGCCTCCCCCTGGCTCATGAAAGGTAGGTGAGCAGTTCTGAAGGTCCAATTGACACTGGCGTTAATGGACACAAAGATAGCTTGAAATCAATTGTTTCATTAACACCCTCTAGCTATTATAATGATTAAATTGCACGGAGATGGTATTTTAGGGTTAGAGGATTTCTAAAGTGATGGTGTTAAAGTTTCAGGGGCTGACAAATTTGAAGGAGTTGGTGAGAATGTGTTTAAAATCTACATTTGAGATAACGCGAGGTACATAGGGAAGTAAATCTAGAAGGGATTCAGTAGACTGGATGTGGGAAAAAGCAATCGAGGGCTGTGTGCTATGAGACAAATGAAGAAATATTGCTGGGGCACGAGAGTGGAGGTACATGCAGGATCAAACAGGTGGGAACTTGCACTTCTTCCTTTATCGTTTATTGACTAAGGAAACAGAACCACGATTGTTGTCTTTTGGACACTAGCACATTTACCCAAATCTGACATATGCAGTCATTTCCTGAATGAGTAGTGATTTGAATGCCCCCAGATAAAGTATGTATTTAAGAATTTCAGGAAACTTCCTCATCTTTATCAGTTCTCTCACTATATTGAGTAAAACTTAAACAGTTTTTTCAACTGTTTAGATCTAGCTTTCAGTAATTTTTGTTAAGAGCAAGAAATTAAAAAAATATGCAATTATTAGAAAGTGGGAAAAATTACAGAGTTAGAACTGGCCCTTTTACACTGATGTTTGTAACCTCAGTATCCTCAATATCTCTGCATATTATATTTTATGTCAGAATTTCTTAACTGTGTGAAATTTTTAAATGGGAAACCCATTTACTGTGTTTGTTGTGAAATCATTTATTACGAGTCTTCTGACTTCAATTCTCTGCAATCAGTGAAGTCATTTTGTCACATGTAGTAATTTATTTTTAGAAAACAAAATGTGAGTACCGTTTAAGAGAATAGATGAAGGGAGAAAAGTAATCTTTCCTGAATTAATACACCAAGTTTTGTAGATCCGATGATTTCTGAAAATCATATGAATTGAATTATATTTTTAAAGTCAAAAGTTCATTCATAGGTTTCAGGGATGATGTGAATTTCTTTAATATTTCCTTAATTAGGTAGTCTCTGAATATCTGTGAATGGCTTTAAAATGACCTAGAAATCTAATTCATCATAGCTAAGGTCATGTTTGGATTTTGGTGCCAAATTTGGATATATAGAAAAGATCTATTCACCCAGTACCCTAATTAAAATACTATTTAAGGTTCTAGTTCAATAATAAATGATTTATTAATGTGTAACTTAATTCTTGTGGAAAGGACTGAGAAAATATTGCTTGAGGCTGGGCATTGGCTAAAAAAATCTAAGACTGCAATTGTGATACCAGTAAAATTCTTACTTGACTTCTTTCTGGTATTGGTACTAGTAAATAATTCTTAAAAAATGACAGTTAACCCAAATCTTCACTGTTAGTATAGGGACGTTAATACAATTTTCATGAGTCAGTATGCAAAGCAAGCACACTTATTATGAGAAACGTGAATTGAGATGTTCAGGCTGGTGTAAGAATGCTTGTGTTTGTATAGATGTGCCTTTCTTCTATATACATTTTGTTGATATTCACTTAAAATATTCACTGTGACCTTCAACCAATATTTCCTGAGTATTATACACTTCACTGATACTATGGCTAGTTAAAGCAAATGCCATTTCACTTTATTTGTTTAATATAAGGCTGTATATAGCTGAGTATTGGGAATAATAGTACCTTGCTTGTTTATGATCTTTATAACTTAGAAATAATGTTTAAAGTGAATTCCTATGCGACAACTCTTTAAGTGACTTAATCCACCTTAGAATTTGGGAACTCACAAAATAAACCGTCTGTCTATGTAGCGAATCACAGTGCAGAATGGAAAGCCATTTTAAAACTTTCTAAAGGTTTTACTTTGATCTCTATAATAACTTTAGAAAAAAAATTCATGTCATAGTCCATAATATTACTTAATCAAAATGCGGTTCCTGTCTTCCCTGGTGTTTCCTTCCCCACTTCTGGAGCCTCTGCCCTCATCCCTCAGATCTTGGAATTTTTTCCAATTCCAAGATCTCATCCCTCAGATCTTATTGTGGGGGGGTGCTTTCCTGTCTATCCTTTGCCTCCTGTTCACGCGCTCTGAATCCATTCTTTTCATTCAGCTCCATAAGCTATGTTCTGATGACTGATGATATTTCATTGGCTTGGGTAAGGGAGGAAGAACAAGGAAGAATCTGAGCAGCAAAGATAAAAGTTTTTCTGAGGTGTGGGGCACCTGGGTGGCTCGGTTAATCGTCCAACTTCGCCTCAGGTCATGATCTCGTGGTTCATGAGTTCGAGCCCCACATCAGGCTCTCTGCTGTCAGCACAGAGCCTGCTTCAGATCCTCTGTCTCCCTCTCTCTCTGTCCCTCCCACACTCATGCTCTCTCTCTCTTTCTCTCTCTCAAAAATAGCAAATAAACATTAAATTTTTTTTCTGAGGTGCAGATGGAGTGGGAAATCAGGGATGCTTTTCATCTTAGGCATTTTGATTCTCATTTTTCAGGTTTGGAATTTGAAAGAGAAATTGATTTATTTAGCTAAGATGAAACAAGCATTATGTGATATCATTTCTATTCCACATTTGTAATTTCAATTCTAATCACATAGATCTTGGTTACTCTTATTACTAACCATATTTTTAAAATAAAGAAAGCTATTTTAAACAACCATGACCTGAAATCTCCTTACTATCTTCAAAACTTATTATATACAGATACACACAGCCATATATATACACACATGTGTGTACACATTTGTATATGTATATACACACACCTTTCCATCTCAATTGGCAATTCCTTTGCTTTCTTACGCACCAATAACTGAAACATGGAAAGAGATCCATTCTTTTAAAGTGCCTGTGTGAAGTCAGTCACTGGATTTCATCCCCAATCCTTGAATATTTCAGAAAGACAGTCTGAAAGCAGAATAGCCAGAAAGAATCACATGGTGAACAGATTTGTGGCAAAGACTCTTAATATTCATGTATATCTGAATGATTCTCCTTCCTGGTTATACAACTAGGCTACAGGTTCTAGCATCCCCCCTTGTAATCTGCTGGGATCCTGTGGTGAATTCTGACGACAATTGTGAGTGAGGGTGGTACATACCTCTAGCAGGACTGGCTTTATAAATCTACCATGTGCAATGTCAGACCTTTTAACCATCTCCCAGCTGAATGGATGGGGTTTCAAAGATACGGAAGAGAGGGAAGCTACAGGTAGAAGGATTCTGTGATCCTGAATAAACCCATAGAAGGATATAGCTGAAAAATAATCACTTATTTTAATCAGCCACAGATATTTAATAATTTGTATGAATTAATTAGGGTAGCTAAAGCAGGCATCCAAGAGACAGTGCTGACATGGAATGCAGAAAAGTGTTTGGGAAGAGAGAAGGTGTGAGAGACAAGTTTTCACCTTTTGTCACTATTTTATCTTTCACACTTTTTTGGTGGTATTTTTTCCAATTCCAATCATTCATTCTTTTTTTTTTTCCAGAGAGAGGTCCATAGCTTTATTTATTTATGTATTTGAGATAGAGAGAGAGAGAGAGAGAGCACATGAGCACGCACAAGCTAGCAGAGGAGGGGCAGAGAGAGAGAGAGAGAGAATCCCAAGCAGGCTCTATGCTATCAGCATAGAGCCTGACGTGGGGCTCAGTCTCACAAACCATGAGATCATGACCTGAGCTGAAATCAAGAATCAGGTGCTGAACTGACTGAGCCACCCAGGCACCCCAGTAGCACATGACTTTAGACTGACCACCTCAACTTCTAGGATTAATTTCCTAAAACCCAGCAAGGCTTGGTTGCTCACAAAATGGAATGCTAACATATTCCTATGCTGCATATCTGGATGAACAAGTGGCTAGGGGTGGGACTGTAGCAATAGCAATGACTATCCCTACTGCAGCAGAAAATACCTCAATAAACAGGCATGGAGGTGGACATTAGACACATATTTGGAGTACCAACATACCATATAAATAACTTGTACAGTTTTTTTATGAGAATTTCATTTAAATATTTTTTTAAATTTACATCCAAATTAGTTAGCATATAGTGCAACAATGATTTCAGGAGTAGATTCCTTAGTGCCTTTTACCCATTTAGCCCATCCCCCCTCCCATAACCCCTCCAGTAACCCTCAGTTTGTTCTCCATAGTTTTGAGTCTCTTCTGTTTTGTCCCCCTCCCTGTTTTTATATTATTGTTGTTTCCCTTCCCTTATGTTCATCTGTTTTGTGTCTTAAAGTCCTCATATGAGTGAAGTCATATATTTGTCTTTCTCTGACTAATTTCACTTAGCATAATACCCTCCAGTTCCATCCATGTAGTTGCAAATGGCAAGATTTCATTCTTTTTGATTGGCGAGTAATACTCCATTGTGTGTGTGTGTGTGTGTGTGTGTGTGTGTGTATATACCACATCTTCTATCCATTCATCCATTGATGGACATTTGGGTTCTTTTCCATACTTTGGCTATTGTTGATAGTGTTGCTATAAACATGGGGGTGCATGTGTCCCTTCAAAACAGCACACCTGTATCCCTTGGATAAATACCTGGTACTGCAATTGCTGGGTCATAGGGTAGTTTTGTTTTTAGTTTTTTGAGGAACCTCTGTACTGTTTTCCAGAGTGGCTGCGCCAGCTTGCATTCCCAACAATGCAAAAAAGATCCTCTTTCTCCACGTCCTCGCCAACATCTGTTGTTGCCTGAGTTGTTAATCTTAGCCATTCTGACAGGTGTAAGGTGATATCTCATTGTGGTTTTGATTTGTATTTCCCTGATGAGTGAAGTTGAACATTTTTTCATGTGTCGGTTGGCCATCTGGATGTCTTCTTTGGACAAGTGTCTATTCATGTCTTTTGCCATTTCTTCACTGTATTCTTTGTTTTATGGGTGTTGAGTTTAATAAGTTCTTTATAGATTTTGGATAGTAACCTTTTATCTGGTATGTTGTTTGCAAATATCTTCTCCCATTCTGTCGGTTGCCCTTTAATTTTGCTGATTGTTTCCTTTGCAGTGCAGAAGCTTTTTATTTTGATGAGGTCCCAGTAGTTCATTTTTGCTTTTGTTTCCCTTGCCTCTGGAGACGTGTTGAGTAAGAAGTTGCTGCAGCCAAGTTCAAAGAGGTTTTTGCCTGCTTTCTCCTCAAGGATTTTGATGGCTTCCTGTCTTACATTGAGGTCTTTCATCCATTTTGAGTTTATTTTTGTGTATGGTGTAAGAAAGTGACCCAGGTTCATTCTTCTGTACATCACTGCCCAGTTTTTCCAGCTCCACTTGCTGAAGAGACTGTCTTTATTCCATTGGATATTCTTTCCTGCTTTGTCAAAGATTAGTTCGCCGAACATTTGTGGGTCCATTTCTGGGTTCTCTATTCTGTTCCATTGATCTGATTGTCTGTTCTTGTGCCAGTACCATACTGCCTTGATGACTACAGCTTTGTGGTATAGCTTGAAATTCTTTCAGGATTGTGATGCCTCCTGCTTTGGTTTTCTTTTTCAAGATCGCTTTGGCTATTCGGGGTCTTTTCTGGTTACATTCAAATTTTAAGATTATTTGCTCTAGCTCTGTGAAGAATGCTGGTGTTATTTTGGTAGGGATTGCATTGAACATGTAGATTCCTTTGAGTAGTATCGACATTTTAACAATATTTGTTCTTCCTATCCAGGAGCATGGAATCTTTTTCCATTTTTGTTTTTGTGTGTGTGTCTTCTTCAATTTCTTTCATAAGCTTTCTATAGTTTTCAGTGTGTAGATTTTCCACCTCTTTGGTTAGATTTATTCCTAGGTATTTTATGGTTTTTGGTGCAATTGTAAATGGGATCAATTCCTTGATTCCTCTTTCTGTTGCTTCATTGTCGCAACCAATTTCTGTGCATTGATTTTCTATTCTGCAACTTTGCTGAATTCATGAATCAGTTCTAGCAGTTTTTTGGTGGAATCTTTTGGATTTTCCATATAGAGTATCATGTCGTCTGCAAAGAGTGAAAGTTTGACCTCCTTCTGGCTGATTTGGATGCCTTTTATTTCTTTGTGTTGTCTTATTGCAGAGGCTAAGACTTCCAATACTGTGTTGAATTACAGTGGCGAGAGTGGACATCCTGTCTTGTTCCTGACCTTAGGGGGAAATCTCTCAGTTTTTCCCCATTGAGGATGATATTAGTGTAGGGTCGTTCATATATGGCTTTTATGATCTCGAGGTATGCTCCTTCTATCCCTACTTTCTTGAGGGTTTTTATCAAGAAAGGATGCTGTATTTTGTCAAATGCTTTCTCTGCATCTATTGAGAGGATCATATGGTTCTTTTCCTTTCTTTTATTGATGTGATGAATCACATTAGTTGTTTTGTAGATATTGAACCAGCCCTGTATCCCAGGTATAAATCCCACTTGGTTGTGGTGAATAATTTTTTGAATGTATTGTTGGACACGGTGGGCTAATATCTTGTTGAGGATTTTTGCATTCATGTTCATCAGGGAAATTGGTCTATAGTTCCCCTTTTTAGTGGGGTCTTTGGTTTTGGAATCAAGGTAATGCTGGCTTCATAGAAAGAGTTTGGAAGTTTCCCTTCCATTTCTATTTTTTGGAACAGTCAAGAGAATAGGTGTTAACTCTTCCTTAAATGTTTGGTAGAATTCCCCTGGAAAGCCATCTGGTCCTGGACTCTTGCTTTTTTGGGAGATTTTTTATTACAAATTCGATTTCCTTACTGGCTATGGGTCTGTTAAAATTTTCTGTTTCTTCCTGTTTCAGTTTTGGTAGTGTATATGTTTCTAGGAATTTGTCCATTTCTTCCAGATTGCCCATTTTATTGGCATATAGTTGCTCATAATATTCTCTTACTATTGTTTTTTTATTTCTGCCGTGTTGGTTGTGATCTCTCCTCTTTCATTCTTGATTTTATGTATTAGGGTCCTCTCCTTTTCTTTTTGATCAAACTGGCTAGTGGTTTATCACTTTTGTTAATTCTTTCAAAGAACCAGCTTCTGGTTTCATTGATCTGTTCTACTTTTTTTTGGGTTTCGATAGCATTAATTTCTGCTCTAATCTTTATTATTTGCTGTCTTCTGCCGCTTTTGGGTTTTATTTGCTGTTCTTTTTCCAGTTCCTTAAGGCATAAGGTTAGGTTGAGCATCTGAGACCTTTCTTCCTTCTTTAGGAAGGCCTGGATTGCTATATACTTTCCTCTTATGACTGCCTTTGCTGCATCCCAGAGGTTTTGGGTTGTGGTGTTATCATTTTCATTGACTTCCATATACTTTTTAATTTCCTCTTTAACTTCTTGGTTGGCCCATTCATTCTTTAGTAGGATGTTCTTCAGTCTCCAAGTATTTGTAACATTTTCCAAATTCTTTCTTGTGGTTGATTCTGAGTTTCATAGTGTTGTGGTCTGAAAATATGCACGGTATGATCTCGATCATTTTATACTTGCTGAGGGCTGATTTGTGTCCCAGTATGTAGTCTATTCTGGAGAACGTTCCATGTGCACTGGAGAAGAATGTATATTCTGCTGCTTTAGGATGAAATGTTCTGAATATATCTGTTAAGTCCATCTGGTCTAGTGTGTTATTCAAGCCATTGTTTCCTTGTTGATTTTTTGATTAGATGATCTGTCCATTGCTGTGAGTGGGGTGTTGAAGTCTCCTACTATTATGGTATTATTGTTATTGATAAGTTTCTTTAAATTTGTGATTAATTGATTTATATTTTGGATGCCCCACATTTGGCACATAAATGTTTACAATTGTTAGGTCTTCTTGGTGGATAGACCCATTGATTATGATATAATGCCTTCTGCATCTCTTGATACAGTCTTTATTTTAAAGTCTAGATTGTCTGATATAAGTATGGCTACTCCGGCTTTCTTTTGTTGACTGTTAGCATGATAGATGGTCCTCTATCCCCTTACTTTCAATCTGAAGGTATCTTTAGGTCTAAAGTGGGTCTCTTGTAAACAGCATATAGATGGATCTTATTTTCTTATCCATTCTTTTACCCTCTGTCTTTTGATTGAAACATAGAGTTCATTGACATTTAGAGTGAGTACTGAAAGATGTGAATTTACTGCCATTATGATGCTTGTAGAATTGGAGATTCTGGTGGTGTTCTCTGGTTCTTTCTAATCTTTGTTGCTTTTGGTCTTTGTTTATTTATTTATTTATTTATTTATTTATTTATATTTTCAACTTTTCTCCCCTCAGAGAGTCCCCCTTAAAATTTCTTGCAGGGCTGGTTTAGTGGTCACAAGCTCCTTTAATTTTTGTTTGTCTGGGAACCTTTTTATCTCTTCTTCTATTTTGAATGACATCTTTGCTGGATAAAGAATTCTTGCCTGTATATTTTTCTAATTTAGCACATTGAGTATATCCTGCCACTCATTTCTGGCCTGCAGGTCTGCTGCAAACCTGATCTGTCTTCCCTGGTATGTTAGGGACTTTTTTTCCCTTGCTGCTTTCATGATTCTCTCCTTGCCTGAGTATTTTGTGAATTTGACTATGATATGCCTTGTTGATAGTCGTTTTTTGTTGAATCTAATGGGGGTCCTCTGCTTCCTGGATTTTGATGTCTTTGTCTTTCCCCAGGTTAGGAAACTTTTCTGCTATGATTTGCTCACATAACCCTTCTACTCCTATTTCTCTCTCTTCCTCTTCTGGGACCCCTATGATTCTGATGTTGTTCCTTTTTAATGAGTCACTGATTTCTCCAATTCTTAAATCATGCTCTTTTGCCTTAATGTCCCCCCCTTTTTTTTTCTGCTTCATTATTCTCCACAAGTTTGTCCTCTATGTAGCTGATTCTCTGTTCTGCCTCATCCATCCTTGTCACTGCGGCATCCATCCGTGATTACAGCTCAGTTATAGGATTTTTTATTTCATTTTGACTAGTTTTTACTTCTTTTATCTTCACAGAAAGGAATTCTGGTCGATTTTCGACTCCAGCTAGTACTCTTACTATCGTGATTCTAAATTCTGGTTCAGACATATTGCTTGTATCTGTGTTAGTTAAATCCCGGCTGTCATTTCTTCGTGCTCTTTCTTTTGGGGTGAATTCCTTCATTTTGTCATTTTGAAGGGATAAAATGAATTAATGAGGTAGAAAAACTAAAATTAAAAAACTAAAGTTAAAAAAATATTAAAAGTAAAAAATTAAACACACACACACACACACAAAATTGAATAATGATGATAGATCCTAGGTGTATTTTGGTCTGGGTGTTGAAAGTAGTTGATAGATTAGAGGAAAAGGGGGAAAAAAAAAGGAAATCATTTGAGAATTTGAAAAAAATGAATACAATGTAGACTAAAATGAAATGATGGAAGTAAAATAGAATTTGAAAAAAATTTCACAAAAGTAAATAATATAGTGGAAAAAAACTAAAGCAAAATATTTTTAATAAAAATTGAAAATAAAAATGAATTTTTCTCTTTCTGTATTCAAGAAAAAGAAAAGAAACAAAAAAGAGAAAAAAAAAGAAATTATTTGAAAATTTGAAAAAGTGAATACACTGTAGTAGACTATAAAATAAAATGCTTGAAGTAAAATAGAATTTGGAAAAATTACATAAAAGTAAAAATGTAGTAAAAAATTAAGGAAAAATATTTTTAATAAAAATTGAAAATAAAAATGAATTTTTTCTCTTTCTGTATTCAAGAAAAAGAAGTGAAAAAGAGAAAAAAAAGAAAAAAAGGAAAATTGAATAGATGAACCTGCTAACAGATTGAAGTTGGAGTGAAATTACTTCGTTTTCCACTAGAAGTCAGACTATGTAGCGCTTTATAGTCCATAAACTAAGCAGGCGGTGAGACTTGTGTTCTTGAAGAGGGAGGTTGGCCTAGTTGGGTGGGGCTTAGTGTAATGGCTCTGTTCTCCACTAGATGGCGCTGCTAACCTACTGAGGTGGATTGTTATGGTGCCTGTAGGTGCATATGCGCATGCGTGGGAGCGGTGAAGATGGCGTTACGCAGCTACCCAGTCTCTAGTATTGGAACTCTGTTCTCCCCGATCAGCAATCGCGCGCCTGTCCTCTGTCTTCAGCTTTTGTTCACTCCCTGCTTTTTCACTGTCCGTGACCAAGCCCCAGACAGTACCTCTCTCCCAAGTTTTGTCTCATATGCGGCTGTTTTCCCCGGCCCCTTACTTCTGAAGGACTGTGGCTTTGACCTGTTCCGCACCTCTATGGGAGGGTCTCACCGAGCAATGGCTGAATGTCGGCTGCACCCAGGAACGCTTGCTGGACCCTGCTGCTGCCAGTGCCCTGAGACTGCGGCCAGGTGCCAGGCTGCCCTGAGAAACTTCGCGAGATAGTGTAACAGCAGCATTTCAGGGATTATGGAAAATCACAACACACATCTGGCACCAGGCTTCACCTTTAACGATCTTGCTCCAGCACCAGCAAATGTGGCAGTTCTCTGGGGTCTGCTGGGCCCAGGTTGCCTCACAGCCTCTACCAAATGTCCTTCCAGCAGTGGAACCGCTTCTGCCTGTGTGGCCCGAGAACCTCCAAGATCCCACTCTGCTCCTGGTCGCCCTTCCCACCAGAGCACTGCCAGGTATTGAACTGTGGAGTTGCAGTCTCTGCACTCCCCTTGTTTACAGTCTTAATGGAATTTAAACCCTCTCCTTTCTCCTTTCTCCTTTTTTAGTTTAGTCCCTGAAGCTGTTTCCAATTTTCCACTTTCTCTCCAGCTGCTTTTGGGGAGGGGTGCTTTTCCCGTATTATCCCCCCACCCCCATCACCGTCCTCTCTCTGCCCGCAAAAGTGGGTCCCTGCCCTCTGCGGCTTCTTGCTCCCCAAGTTCACCTCTTCTTGTCGTGCACCTGCTGAAATCTGTGGTTCAGGTTATGCAGATTGTTGTGTTAATCCTCCAATCAGTTTTCTAGGTGTGTAGGATGGTTTAGTGTTGGTCTGGCTCTATTTCATGGATGCGAGACACACAAAAAACTTCCATGCTGTTCCACCATCTTGGCTCCCCGCCACTCATTCATTCTTACTTTCCTTCTTCAAATCTCTTTGTGACAATAACCACAAAATCTATGCAAGTGGCCACCAAGTTTCTACCTTCTACTGTTTGTTATCCTTTAATGTTTCTAAGTTCTTAGACTTACTGACTTATAACAAAATAAAGCAAAAGATCTTTTTTGCTCACTGTCAATCCAGTATGTAGTGTCTGTAAGGTTATTAGAAGATTTTGTAGTGGAGTTGACTGACCAAAAAGTGTCAAGAGGATGGACAAGAACAGCTTAATTAGGGAAACCCAGGAGTCCCTTGAAAATGTGAAGACACAGTCAGGGCTTAAGGCTAATGAATGAACTAGGATCCAGGCATCTGCCTTCATTTCAAGAGGAAGGTTATAGAATTTGAAAAGCTAGCATGGGGTGAGTAGTGTTCTATATTCACTAGAAGTGAAAAGTCAGAAAATGCAATATCTTTTATATTATTTATAAAATTATTATTATATTATATACTTATATTATTGTATATTGTAATCAGAGACTCAGCAAATCTAGAAAGCCCAGATGATAAAATATTCATGTTATGAATGCTTTTATATTCTAAAGATTATTTTAAGAGTCTTACTACTGGCCATATACACTTATGTCTGTATAGACATAATGATTGAGACAAAAAAATGTGGAACCTCTGGAAAATAGAATCAGGGGGAGTTATTAGCTTGCTTTGAGTATGGCCTCTACCCTTATTCCACATGTACTCTTTCATAAAAATGATAATACCATATAACAGTTATTGAGTGTCTACCATGAAGTAGGCATGGTAAATCATTTATGGTTAGTCTCTCAGAATTAAAAAAAAAACAGATTTAAAATATACTTTCTGGTACAAATTAGTAAGGATATCCTGTGTCCAACAAAATAAGATAAGATGTTGGTAGATAACACAATCAAAAATGATATAATTATCTTTGGAAGCCTGAGGCTTCTGGAAACATCTGACTTGGCCAATGGACTGACGAATTGAATAACAGAAGCAGATTCTGACTGGAACAAACTGAAGCCTCATTTGTGGTGTCACAACTGTTGAGGGACACGGCCTTCCTTATGCTCTGGATTAAAAAGCTCCCCCAATAGGGCAGTCAAGTACACCACAGTCCATTCCTTACAGTGCCTGGTTCATGCCTAGGGGGGGATTCATGCAGAAAGTATTGGCATCACAAACTGTTACCAGGCCAACATGAGGATTGGGCTTCCAGCCCGGGAACACTAAGAACCAGGAGGCAGGAAAGGGGAACAGCTGGCAGCTGTTATGTCCACATGCATCCACCACCCCCTCCTTTGCCCTTGAAGTGATGGAAACAGTCTCCTTACATCTGGGACAGGAGTTGCCATTGCAGCTCATATAGCCCTGTCAGGGGGCTACATCTGGAAGAATATTGCCATATATATATATATATATATATATATATATATATATATATAGCAGCAAGGGTTTGCTTCCATAGACAGCTCAAAACTGTCAGGCAAAACCTGAAGGGGAGCACACAAGTGTTCAAGAGACTCAACCAAGCATGTTTCTGGATCATATCCATGTTTGTTATCAGGTGGTGAAGCTCCAGAAAGTTCTGCTCCACCATGAGACCTGATCATAAACACTGTATGTTGGAAACTTGACTCTGGTGCAAATAGTTTACTCTTTTACTTGTCCGGCCTTAATATAATAACTTAATCTGAAGAAATGGATCATTTTAAGTAGATTTATTTGAACATTGTTTGCATCCATATGCTAATATAACTCCAGAATATGCTAGGACAAATTAAGATATGTAAAGGTCATGCACTTTCATGCCCATCTGAAAAGGGAGACTATAGCTAATTACATTAGAGTTTGATGTATTAAGATAAATAACATGTTATGAACCTTGAGCCCAGTCCTTGAAAACAATAGTCACTAATTGTTATATCTTTAAACTGCCCATCTTTTCCATATTCTGACAGATCTTGATCTATATCAGAATCATTTTTCATATTTTTTGCATCTTTCTTTTCTATTATTTTTCTTTTAAATACATTTTGATATGTGGGACTTATCTCCCAAATACCAAAAGAAATTCTCTTAGTATAGGTCCAGGCACTCTGCATTAAAAAAAATGTTCTTAGCCTTTCTCACACTTCTGAGCTAAAGATGTAACATCAATAGGTAGGTATCTCTTAATTACTCACATTTTCTTTTCTTTATTTCTCTATTGATATAGAAAGTTTATGCCTTCTGTTTTATTTTATTATTTTTTTTAGTTTATTTATTTATTTTGAGATAGTGTGCACATGTGGAGGGTGTGTGGCAGAGAGAGGGACAGAGAGAGAGAGAGTGAGAGAGAAAGAGAGAGGGAGAGAGAGAGAGTCCCAAGCAGGCTCTACACTGTCAGTGCAAAGCCCAATGAGGGGGCTCAAACTCATGAACTATGAGATCATGACCTGAGCTGAAATCAAGAGTCGAACACTAAACTGACTGAACTACCCAGATGCCCCTATGTCTTCTTTGTTAAACAAAGGAGCCACAAACTTCTTAGTCTTTCAGGCATACAGTCTTGGAGTCATAATCATCATTTATTGTTGACTCATTCCCATAGTTCAAATTAATCCCAGAAGATATTACCTCTGTAATGCATACCAACATTCTATAGATTGTAATACACGTATGCCAGTTAGAATAGTTTTAATTTCAAATAATAGAAAAATCAGCCCAAACTGGTTTAAAAATAAGAATGATTTATTGGCATATGTATTTCCAGCTTTCAGAGGTAGGGAAGATATTAAGAGGAGTTAGATCAAAGTTCTTGCTCCATTGCTCTGTGATTCTCTTGGTTGTTCCTTCTGTTGTAAACTTGTTCGTTTTGGGGTTTTGTTTTGGGGTTTTGTTTCCTTGTCTTGTTTTCATTCCAGCTGGCTTCTTCTAAGGCAGGAAAATGGTTATAGCAATTCCAGTGTCATATACACAACCCATAATACTCAGAAGGTGAAAAACTCTGGTTTTCACAGTGACTCCATCAGGGGATTGTTTTTCATTCCAATTAGACTAGTTTAAGTCATGTATAAATCTTTGAACAAGTCACTGTCTCAAGGTAAATGTAACGCACTGATTGGCGAAGAACTGGGTTGCGTATCACTTCTATTCAAATTTGAATTTATCAAAGTTTTACCTATCCTAGACAAACTTTCAAATCTTTATCTGGGTATGGAAAATTTTTATCCATCTTTCCAATACTATACAAATAAATAAAGGCATCTTGATGCCCACAAGCCAAAGATCTCCAGGGACACATGTGTAGCCAAATGCAAAGCCCAACGAGGGGCTCAAACTCATGAACTGTGAGATCATGACCTGAGCTGAAATCAAGAGTTGAACACTAAACTGACTGAGCTACCCAGGTGCCCCTATGTCTTCTATGTTAAACAAAGGAGCCACAGACTTCTTGGTCATTCAGGCATACAATCTTGGAGTCATAATCATCATTTATTGCTGGCTCATTCCCATAGTTCAAATTAATCTGCGTATTTCTGACTGCCACAAGGGAGGTAATTCACCATGAAGAACTGTGAGATGTCATGGTAAACGAGTATGGGGAAGAAAATATTGTAGGAGATGTGATTGTGCTTGGTGAATCTGATAAGATATCAAAACAGTAGGCGTTGCCTCTGGATTGAGTACTGACATAAAGCAAGGACATTTCAGAGATTGGTATCTTAATTTTTTTCCTCTGGTAATGGAAGTGAATGAAGCTGCTTTTTAACTTTCTTAAGTGAAATGCATTCTGGAAAGGCAACTACAAAATTTGCATTATTCTCAAATTTTTGTAAGGATATGAGTGACATTTTACTAATTGTCTAAGTCATCTCCACAACATATAAAAATTGCTGTATACATAGTAAGTGTTCAATTTATATTTATTGCCTTACATTGAAAATTATTATTTTGATCAATCAAGTGACCCTATGGAATTGTATGTGATTTACTTAAGATTTAGACTGATGACAAAATATCTATCATTTACAAAATGTTAATTTTGACATGAAGTATTTTAGAGACTTTATATATTGTAACATCTAGCTCCTAAACAAAACTAATATATCTGTTTTGTTATTCTCATTTTGTGAATGAGAAAAGGCTAAATGAAGCTAATAGTATAGTCAACACCATGCAAATAGCATATGACCATATCTGTGTTTTTACCTAGGTACCATTGTTTCCTTACAGAAAAATAGACTTAAATATAGACTTCTGGATTTGTGGAAGATCTGGTTTTGCAAAAGTTCTAATAGCAGGACACAAAGCATATGATTTTCCAACCAACATTTGACTTCAATGTAATGTTGGAAACTATATGCAATTGAAACTATATGTTCTTGATGTGATGAGAAATACTAATCTTCTAGTCAACATCCAGCTTTTCCATCATTAACGGATCATAACGGAGACCAAGCCTATTTCATTATAAATGGAAAAATAATCAAGCAGAACAAATGGGATCTATTTTTGGTTACCCAATATCATAAACTACCACATTTTTCATGAAAATAGTCTCGATATTAATCTCTGAAGTTGTTTTATGCTTAGTTCACAGTACTTATGCCTTTGATTAAATCCATTTTCTTACAATGCAAATGTAATTCATCAAGGTTGACCCTACTCTAACTTATGATTTTTTTCATTGATTTTAATTTAGTCTCTGTGAATAAGTTCTCATGACTGCTGAACCCCATCTGAGCTATACTGAACAAATGCATACAGATGCACCAAAATCTTGGGAAATGGAGTTGTTCCAAAACGTATGGATTTTATAAAAAAGTTCAGTTCTCAGTCAAGTCATTAAATTGTTGAGACATTTTTGGTTTTGCCAGAGAAGGAGAATTATAGGCAAGGAAAGACTACAGAACTCAGAGATAATGATTACCAAAGACTTTTTTTTTCTTGTTGCATGTTACTTTTTGTTGAAATATAGTGTTAACATTTCATTCTCTTTTTCTTATGACCAAGAAACTGACTACAATTAATATGGAAAAGTGTAGTTTAACAAACAAAAGCCTATGGTACCTGCTAAATCATGGGATATATAGCCTGTAAATAGATAAAATTTAACTCTTCTCTTTTTTTTTTCACTTTTGAGAAACTCCTTTTCGTAGTTCAGACTTTCTTTCCAAAATCCTAGTTTCAAATACTACGACTTTAATCTTCAGTGGCTCTGCGTGTTATGTCAGAGAATAATAAATGTAAATGTAACATTTAAACTATCAGTAATTCATTCTGTAAGAATAGTTCAAAGGAGCACTACCTTGAAGATATTGATTAAGATGAGAATTGCAGAGGCATTACACACAACTTTAATGTCTTTGTACTTGAAGAGAAATTTGTATGGGCATAATCAGTAAGCCGTGTAACTAGACAGGATCTGATTATTTACACTTTATTTTTTATAATTCACCTGCCAGAAGGACACTGCTCTGAATTTTTTTTTATTCTATCAGGGTTAAAAGGATTTCTTACAGTATTCAGTCAAAATAAGCAGATAATACAGGTATCTAAACAACGGTCTATATTCTGATCTACTTGTCTATTAAGAGAATCTCATTCAAAAGCTGAGCTACCAAAATAATTGAGTTTCCTTCAACATATGTGGCAAAAGAGGTAATAATATATGGTTTTAATTATAACATTGTAAAAATAAGTTTCCTTCATGACATTAACAGCTGTTCGTAAAAAAAAATAAATAAAACAATGGGGAGCAAGTGTGTTTCATCCATTACTGACAAGCAAAAGGATGTTTATAGAAACATTTTAATCATTTATATTGTTGATGTAATTTGATGGCACACTGTCTCTCCAAAACATATGTTTTTCATTGTCTGAATCATATTTTTCCATCTCAGCAGGGAATTAACTTGAGCTGATATTACCATAATAACAGAAAGATTTACTGATATTCATTTCTCAATAAACAGCTGTTGACTCCTATAGAGGTGAACATAGAAAGTACCTGAAAAATAAATTGCAAGTTACCTCTGCTAATGGCCATATGATATGAAACAACTGATGTAATCCAGACCTACACTTTCATAAGAAAAATTCCCACCTTCCCTTTTTTGTACATAGGAAAAAGTCATGCCAAGCTTTGGGGGGCCGTAATTATCATGTTTGTTTAATCTTTAACTCATCGCATGGCTAGAAAATGTATGCTCAATATACACTGACATCAACAGAGGCTTATTTCCCAAAACTTAGACATGGCCGTTTTAAAACTAGTGTAAAGTGAGAAAATTGCTTTGCTTGAATTTTTTTTTTCCCCAATGCTGAATACCAAGCTTATTGTGAAAATGGCACACATTTCGGCATTGCCTGAAATAGAGTTTAGATCTTTTCATCATCAAAAGCATTTATGAAGAATCTTCACATGTGTAACTCTTGGCAACCTACTGTACAAAATAATTCAACAGAAAAGCTGCTCTCAGCTAGAAGTAGGCTATCTGTGAATTAATGTTATCTCTGAGCTATGCTGATCATCAAATAGAAACCAAATTTTGAAGGCCTGGAGAGTAACCGTTAATATAGAAATCATCCAGTTCCCACCCAACTGTTAGGCTGAAGTGATCGCCATGGTGGGAGAGGGAGTACCTTTCTCAAACCATACAATGCAATGGCTGGTGACTGGCTGATGACATGAGTAGAGTTGAATCTTCAACCCACAGCTGTCTGAACAGATAAATCTTTTTTAATGTTTATTTATTTTGAGAAAGAGTGCATGAGTGGGGGAGGGGCAGGGAGCGCGGGACAGAGGATCTGAGGCAGGCTCTGTGCTGACAGCAGCTGGTCTGACATGGGGCTGGAACTCAGGAAGAACCATGAGATCTCGACCTGAGCTGAAGTCGGAAGCTTAACTGACTGAGCCACGCAGGTGCCCCAACGATAAGTCTTTTTGATTCAAAGAGTATCTGTACAGTGGAAAGAATATCCATGTGAGAATCTGGATGAGGAAGAGAAGTACCCAGAGTATTCCACATAGATATGACAGAAGTAAAAACCTGAAAGCAGTAGGTATGCTTGGTATTTACAAGGAACGGTTAAAAGCGTGATGATCTTCGAGAGCCTGCGAAGGCCAAAAAGAAGTATGTGAGAATAGGTGATGTGGGGTAAGGTGTTGATTACGGTAAGTTAGACAGAGGAGTTAGGACGCCAATTTACACATCTTGGTCAAATTTGCAGATATCTCAAACTAACTTGCCTAACACTGAACTTTTCAGTCTTTGCCCCATTTAGTTGGAGGAACTCTCGCTCAAGTGAAAACTTAGCAGTTTTCTTGAAACTTACCTCAACCTCACTCCAGCAAAATAATTATCCTAATTCTTTTCATGAAACGTCCAAAATATACCTCCCTATTTTTCTCCCTTTATACTTCTAGGACTGTATGTAGTTCAAACCAGAATAATATCTTGAGTGGTCACAGCAATAGTTTCCCAGTTAATCTCCTTATTTGGCCTCTTGCCAATCCTCCTATCCGTTCTCTATACAGAGCAGGAAATTAAAAAATAATAATATACATCAATTTGAACGTGTCGGTTCTCACAATAAATCTCTTCAATGGCCTCTACCCCTCTTAGAATAAAATCTGAATGCCTTATCATGGCCTATAACTTTGCCCTGTCAACCTTACCAATATTACCTGTCCCACTCTTCCTCTTACTCACATGATTAAGACACTCTGATCTTCTTTCTGCTATTCAGAAAACCCAGGTTTGTTTCTGTCCCAGGACCTTTACACATGCTATTTTCTCTGCTTGGCATTCTCCTTCTCTTTTTTCCCTGATCGATTTCTTCTCAGTTTTACATCTCAACTTAAAATTCAATTCTTCAAAAAAGCAGTCACTGTTCACCCAACAAAAATTATTTCTATCCCTTTTGTTATTCTACTCCATAGCCCTTATTTCAATTTGGGCTGAAGTTTGAAAGATACACATTATTGGGTGTGTGTGTGCGTGTGTATTTATGTAATTCTTTCCCGAATATAATTTAATTCTAGTGAGGGTAACGTTCATAGTTATTTCGTTCGCTGCTTTGTATCTAGATCTAAGACCAGTACCTGAAGAGATCAGGTTTTCAAAGCATGGTGAGGTAATAAAATATGTCTGACCTTTGAGATGTCTTCCTTTCTCAAGTGAGAAAAATGGCATTAATAGTAATTAACTTTATAAAAACATAGTGAGTCAGGGCTGGAATCAGAATTCCTGGGTCTCAACTATTGGTTTTGTTCTATTGACATTTATTTACTGTAGTAGGTAATAAAAATCATAGTGGATTTTGGCAAGTGGTTAGCAGAGGAGAGGTAAGGGATACAGATGTTGGTAGGGAAGGGTCTACATGTCATGATACTAATTTCGGAAGGTGTATCGCTTCTCTGCCTTTTGGCTAAGAATAAGTGTAGTATCTGTTCTTATCAGTTTAATTTTGGAAGATACCACATGTTCAGTAATGAATTTTGTTTTTGTTTTTCTTTTTTTTTTCTCTTTTTTCGGCAAAACCTATTACATGAGCCAATTGGCCTCTGCTTGAATATTTCCAGTGTATGGGCTTTCATTTATTTTGTGAAGCAGTTCACCGCTTTGTGGGAGAGTTTTACTATTAAAGAGCACTTATTTAATAATGAGCTAAAATCCATATAACTTTATTTGACCCCACTTCCGTCCTCTGTAGTAAAACATAATATAAAAAGGCTCTTGACCGTATGGGCCATATTGAATGGAATATACTCATCACATACTCATCACAAAAGATAATTTTGAGCTTGATAAATTGATGCATGTTATATCTAATCATATAGATATATGCAGAATTTATGCAGAAACAATTGGAATAAATATATGTCTATTTATCAATCAGTCTATCTATTTCGCATGTAGGAGGATGAATAATCCCATAAAAAGAGTTTTATAAGAAACTTTTTTATTAGAAAGAATTGAGATGGATGCAGGCAATCAGCAAACAAATAAAGATTTTCAGTATCACATTTATGAGAAAGATAAATGAAAATGGGAATCCATTATCATAAATCATCAGAGCTAAATAAATATTTTCTTTATATTAGTATAATTTATAAAATTAAGCTTTATCTGAGTAAATTCTATTTACAATTTAGCAAAGGACACAATGATGTGAAGTATGAAATATATCTTGAAATTCCTATACTGTATTTAAATCCTGAAACTGGGTAAAATATGTATATATCCAACTTCTGAAGCCTGATGCTTACATTTGAATGAGAATGAAAATCAATTTATTGGTAGGGCTTTCAGGTGTACTGTGAAGGTAGAACACCAGAAAAGGTACTGGAGACTTCTTAGTACTGAAATTTAAAATAAAAAGGAAATCCTCAACTTAGTAAAGCAGTTTGACTTTGAAGAATTAATTCTACAAAACTTACTTGGAGATTGAAAACTGCTTGGTAGCTGTTATTTATCATGACACTTTGATGTCACAGAAAATAATTATCTTGCCAATGTTTTATGCGGCAAGTTATACCTGATGCGTATGTAGTAAAATCTTTCTTGTGAAAGATGAAAAGAGGAAGAAGGAAACGTTAATGCATCTTCAGCTGCCCCGTAGAAGGATCCAAATGGGAGTTCAACTTTCTAAATGTGTTTTTTTTAATCTCTAATATCTTTACTAATTTTTGTGTCTCCTAAATCTCTCAGTCGTCCAGAAGGATAAATTACAATGTTCCACTTTGTTTATGATTAAGTTGTCTTTAGAAAAGCAATTAACTTGTGACCCCCAAGTGTTCAGAACTTCACATTATAAATCTTTCAGTGGCTGGCCCAATTTTAGACTCTTGTCTCATCAGTGCTACCTAACACAGCTACCATATGAGTTTAGAATGACAAGAGAAAAACGTCTTCAAGACACAGCCTCCTTTGCAAGATATTCTGCATACACTTAAAGATTTTCATGTCATGATCTCCAGCAAATCAAAATGTAACATTGTAAATTTGGATATACAATGATCCCCCTTCCTCTGGGAAACAATACAATGTCATATACAACATGTTTTAGGCTTGAGGTGAGAAAATGAAACAGGCAATATTTTAACTTTAAACTACACACTTTCAGCTTATTTTTCAAACTATTTCCTAGAAGATCTTAAGGGTTTTGAACAGATACAGAGGCACAAAGAATTTGTCATCTTACAGAGGCCATTTAAAAAACATAACACATGTCTCTAGCTCTGGACTTCCTAACAGTTCAAATTTACTTAGTAGGGAAAAAATGCTTCTAGAGATTTCCAAATGAAGCTATAAAATGTTGCTTTTAATCATATATTTTAGTCTATATAAAACGTATTTTTCTAATCCATTTGTCCATACACCTAATTGATTTAATCACTTATGGGATATTTTATACATGGATAAGTCTGCGAGCTAACTGCTAGTGTAAATGGGTTCTTTAAACTATAAATACACTCTCGATAAGTGTGGTGACTTCAATATAACTGTCATTATACATTAGCAAGGGCAGTATTGTTTAGCGGTGTTTTAAAAAATTTCATTGAAGTGTAATTGATATATAACACTATGTTAGTTTCAAATGTACAGCATAATGATTTGATATTTGTATATAGAGCCTTTCTTAATAAATATTTCCAGTTCTGCCTGCGAGCAAATTGTCATGGAAATCGGCCTTCTGATTTTTTCCATGTTCATGTTTCATGTGTGAAAAGTCCATTAAAATTCCATTGCTACTACATAGTAATAAAGATTTATAAAACTACATCATTTAGAGTCATAATTTGTATATGCTTGTGCCATATTTTCTCTTTAAAGGGGGCAAGTGTTCTTTTTTTTTTTTTTTAATCCTTTTCCTCTTCAAGATGAGAATGAGGGAATTTTCAGTTGCATTCAAATAATTAAGTTTAATGTTTGGATGAGTGCTTTAAATTTATTATTCCAAACTACATATCTTAGGAATAAGAAAACTGAGGTAAATTTAGAAATGAACGATTGGTAGACATACAACTCAATGTGGTAGACTAGAAACTTCTTAAATACGATCATTGTTTTAATTCTTCTATCATTATATATGGAACCTGACACATAATTGGCTTCAGTTAATATTGACGGTATAAATTCAGATTGAATCATAATATCATATATGAGATCTAAAGAGTTTGACCCTATCTTTCATCAGAAGCTTCTGATGGACAATAGGAACAAAAATAGAAACATTAAAAATTAAAAAAAAACAAAACACTTTGTGTAACCTTGGCTTTAAATACCTTAGCAAATGGGGGTGTCTGGGTGACTCAGCTGGTTAAGCATCAGACTTTGACTGAAGTCATAATCTCATGGTTTGTGAATTCGAGCTTCACGTCAGGCTCGATGCAGACAGCTCAGAGCCTGGAGCCTACTTTGGATTCTGTGTCTCCTTCTCTCTGCCCTCCCTCGCTCACGCTCTGTCTCTCTCTCTCTCTCAAAAAAATAGACATTAAAATTTTTTAAAAAATAAATAAATACCTTAGCAAATGAAATAATCTTCATGTGTATAGAGAATTCTTCCTTTCTTCTCCCTGGGCTGCAACATTATAAAGTTCAAGTGAAAGCTCAAAGCTTTATAAGCACTCTCCATAGGATAATTCTTATGAGAAACCCCACAAAAATGTATCTACCAAGACATAGGGCTTGGACCCATCACTTTCCTACGCTGCATGAGCCCTTCCTGCTGGGTAGGATTCAGTCAATAACTGAGCTGTTTTGGACATAGCCTTTTTGTTTTTACTGCATTCAATTTTTTTTGAAGGTTGGACTTAAAAACATCACTATAGCTCTGCCATTCACATCTTCTGTTCTCACTTCTCTTAAATGCATTTTCCTTTTTTCTCCCAGCAACAATAAGATAATACAAATATTTAAAATTTTCAATTGGGCCACCATTTATCCAATAGGAAATAAATTTTGATTTTACCTGCCCTTCACATTTTCTACAATTTCACTTATAGGAACAGAGAATAAGTTTTATACACTAAAACATCATACTTGATAATTCTGCAATAGTTATTAAGCACGCTTAAAATTAGATGCATTTCAAAAAACACATCCTGTCACTTATCTGAATTCAATATTTCTTTAACTTTTAAATGAAGAAATAATATAAACAACATTTCCAAATTACATATGTATTTTGAATGAAAATTTTCCCCTGGAGGGAGTCCCCAAGGTCCTATTAGCAGTCATCGCATTTAAAACACAATTAAACCAGCTTATGTTTTCTGATAAAATCATTAGAGAAAGTCTTCAGAGTCTGACTGTCTTTCAACCTAACCAGCCTGACATTATTCAGGGTATTTGAAACAAATTCATATTGCCTGAAATTGCAAATTGATTAAAGCATTCCTAGCCATCCCTGTATTGAGAAAACATGATATAATACTTAGTTTAGCTGTATTCCCCAAGACCTTTCCTTTCCTTTTGAAGCATTTCTAGCAAAAATGAAAAAGTTTGGATTGATTAAAAGCAAAACATTTCCTAATTTTGAGAAAGAAGTAAATTATATTTTCTCCTTCCTAACATCCTGATTTGAGAGTTGGAAATAAACATGTAAAATAACTTGATAATGATTATTTTATGTTGTTAATATATCTCATATTATAAAATCTTTAAACTATGTCTTTGGGAGATGTCAAGAAGATCAGTTGAACCCTCAGTCAATCTTGCTTCAGAGAACAGTGATTTGAAACCCAGGTGAATAGAGGCATCTCCTCTCTCCTTTGAGTTTGAAAAACTGAATATAAACTCAAAACCTTCAATCATGTGGGATTATTAGGTTTGTTTACACCCAACTTGGAGTGGAAGCACATAGTACATTTATGAAAAGAAATTCTGAATATATAGTTTAGAAATCAACTCTAAGCCCTCAGGAGAATTCAAGATTGACTACGGGTTGACTAGTCCCAGATGTTGGATTTGTACCTCTTTTCGGAAGGCTGACCTAACCTTCTACACTCTTTCTTCAATCCTAGCTCTACTGGCTCTTTTAATAGAGCTCACTCAGTCTCTTTTCGGTCTCTTTTCTGTGCCTTATTACTTGCACCATCACCAGATACGTTACTTGTACCATCACCAGATACGTTACTTGTATTTATTTCCATGTCTGTTTCCAACGTTAACAGTGAAGTCCTTGATGTGTATAATAGATGTTTCTTAGTGTGATGGAATTAGCAAAACCTTCCAGTTAACAAATTCACACCCTCCCCCCCCCAAAGTCTGTTGCTTCTCTGGAAAAAGAAAAAAACATACCTTAGATTTCCAGTTCATCAGCTCAAAAGGACTAGGAAAATGTCCCATAGCATTTGTAAAACTGTATTTATGGAAAGCTGTTAACTTGCAGGATGCAGACAGGTGGTCTTAGCATATCTTCTAAAGTAGAAGAGAATATGCGTATCTGGATGAATTATAAATCTTGTCAGCACATATTGGTTTCCACCTTCTCTTTTCATATTGGTATTGTTACCTGTGCCTCCTGTCAAATGAGTAGTTAAACGTGGAAGGGTTAATTTATGAAAGCAAACACGAGACACTGTCAATATTAAAACGAAAACAACACTGTATGTGAATATAACATATCTCCCTCTCTCTCTAACACACGCACACTCCACATGTTTGGTAGAACAAAAGAGGAAATAATGAAGATCAGAGGTATTGAGGTTAAGAGACAGGAGGTATATATTTTAGATACTATAAGGATCATCAATATGTAAGGCTGTTTAAAAAATTATTTTCATCCAAAGCCAGAGACAAATATACTATTATTTCCACATCACTTCTGCCCTTTAAATCAGTCTTTCTTATCTATGCACCATAAATTCACTTTTCCAAAGCCTGTTAGGGCAATTATATTGTGCTAGTTTTGTGTCTTCTTTATTCTGACCATGTTTGTCACTATCTGTATCTTTTCCTAAATTACAGATTAACATCCATTTGTTAAGACTTTTTCAAATGCTGCTTTAACCTGGTCTCTCAGGTTTTTACTCTCAATCTTCCCCCATGAATTTGACTTAGCTCATCCTTCTGACTTTACATATTGCAGCTTGTTTACAGCAGAGCTCAGCTAACCTTTTCTGTAAAGAGCCAGATTTAAGAAATGTTTTGGGCTTTTCAAAGCCATACAGTCTCTGTCACAACTGCTCAATGCTGTATTTGTCAGGCGAAAGCAACCATCGATGATATGGAACGCAATTAATATACCTGTGTTCCAATAAAATTCTGGCTAAAAATCATTCAACAGTTTAGTACTAACTTACTAATTTTAGTACTTATATAAATATGAATAAATAGATAAATAAATAAATAATGCATTACGTGCTAGTAATTTACAGGTACTTGGGATACACGTGTGAATAAACAGAATTGGTCCTGGTCCCTGTAGATATTACGGTATGAAAGAAAAATAATAAAATGAAACTTACAATGGAGTGTGAACATTATTATGATGGGAAAGGTGAGGAATAACTTGGTCTGAATGGGTTTGGGCTGTCAGAAAACCTTTCTCTGAGGAACAGATGTAACAGCTGGGATTTAAAAGCTAAAAATGGGTAGACCAGTTAATTTTACTGTGTTTAACTGAACGGTGCTTTCAAACTTGTTATTTCTTTGTAGGTGTGCTGTATTTTATACTACTCCATAAATTTGGACATCTGCTAGTTTCCTTCTTACCAATTTTTTGTCAGCAAAAAAGGGGGTATAAATCAGAGCAAGCTAAGTTATGCCGTCATAACAGACTAGCATGTATGTAGAACATACACGTATGTAGAGCACACATTGATCTCCCCAGTAATGATACATCTCACTGAGCTTAAAACTCTCCAGCTACAACTATTTGCATGGCTCCACCCAGTTTCGGGGAGTCTAAAGTGACATCTCATCATATATCTGGAAGATAGATTTCCCAAACTACTCTGTGAGAAGCATCAGTGTTTAACACATTACCTGGTTTGCGATTTCGGGGGGTACTCCTCTTTTTTTAATTTTTGTAATGTTTGTTTACTTTTGAAACAGAGAGAGAGAGAGAGAGAGAGAGAGAGAGAGAGAGAGTGCAAGCATGAACAGGGGAGGGGCAGAGAGAGAGAGGGAAACACCGAATCCCAAGCAGGTTCCAGGCTCTGAGCTGTCAGCACAGAGCCTGACATGGGGCTGGAACTCACAAAACTGCGAGATCATGACCTGAACTGAAGTCGGTTGCTTATTCAACTGAGCCACCCAGGCGCCCCGGGGGGGACTCCTTTTCTTAGCACAATCACATTTTTTACACTGCTTAGAGCATGCTTCATTTGAATGTTTAAAACATTCTCAAAAATATTTTAAATTAATGTATTTTGGAGTCTATAGCCACAATAAAATTAAAAAAAAAATCTGAGACTATAACGGGCAGCAGATTACTTTAGAGAATAGCATTAAGGAAATAAAAATTGTCAGATCATAGGATTTTATGATCACTGATATCTATGAATATATAATACATATATCTTATGTTTTAGTGATTTTTCAGATCGGTAAATGAATGTTTACCTTATGAAATCATTAAAAGTGTGAAACAACATTGATTCATCTTAGTCATAGTATGTGATCTATTTTAAAAGATGCATCACCAATTAAATGCACCTGTTGGATATTTGAGCACATATACAAGAAATAAGATGATTTGCATGAGCATTCATATATATATATATATATATATATATATATATATATATATATATTAAGTTTATTTATTTATTTTGAGAGAGAGAGAGAGAGAGAGAGAGAGAGAGAGAGAGAATCCCAAGCAGCCTACGCACTGTCAGAGCAGAGCCTGCCCGAGGCCAGGCTGGATCCCATGAAGCATGAGATCATGAACTGAGCCAAAATCAACCTCGGACACTTATTGACTGAGCCACCCAGGCACCGCAAGAATTCTTAGACTTTAAATGTTATGGAAACACTAAATACTGCGTAAAAAAATATGTAAAAATATATTAAGGAAACAAAAATCACTCGTGCTCTCATACCTAAACGTGGGCATCATGAGTATTTTGACATACAGCCAGTCATTTTTTATTTATTGACATATTTTTAAATAGAAATTATGTATAATTAAGGTATAAACCATGAGGTTCCTGGAACCACGGGAGCTGGCCTGGAGGCTGGGTCTGTGGGGACTGGCCTAGCTCTGGGTGGAGGCTTGGTGCTGAGGTCCAGTGTGACGTAGGTCTCTCACTTCATTTCCCTGTAGGTGAGGGTGTCTCCTTGTGCTTTGCGGCCTGGACTTGGGTGAAGGGTGTATGGTGCAATGTTAAAGTGTCTTTCCTACCTTCCTCACTGTGTTTTTTCTTATGTCTTTTCTTATTTTTTTGCTCCACTCAGGTGCTGTAATTTCTTACAGGGAATCCTTACATCTTGTGAAGCCATTTTCATGCATGGGTAGTTGTTCCAACTGATATTTCTGTGAGAGAACGAGCACTGGAAACTTCTATACTGACACCTCGCTGATGTCATTCACTCCTGTTGCCTTGCATTTTTTAAACTATTGCCATATGGCCAACATTTATAGCATCTTAATGGAATGCCAGAAGCATTTATTTTGCTCATGGATACTCAATGTGTCTGAGGATTCGTGGCTGGGAATTCCTATTCTGGAAGTGTTTGTTCCCAGGACCCCAGCTGAGGTGGCATCCTGTCTCCAGAAGTTCTCATGATAATGGCAGTCACATAAGACAAGAAATCCCAACTCTAAGGTGTATTTCAAATCTTCAACCCTTTCTTTTCTGCTAACATTTCCTTAGCTAATCGAGGCATATGCTGAGTTCAAATTCAAAGGAAAGGGAAACATAGTCCTCCCATGAAGTTAAGGAGATGGGAGAGAATGAACAGTTTTCAACGATAATGTAATTTAACAACCTTCATAAATACTCATGTCCATTTAATGTGAAAATCATACCACTCCAATCCCAAGATGCCCCAAATCTCAGCCAATGCTGGCTATGACTTGAATTCTAGAATCTTGTATTTCCATCAATTCTAAGAGTTGCTTTTTGATGTGGAGACCTCAGATCCTCAAAAAAAGTTATCTGTTATATGGGCTCTCCCACAAATTCAATATAAACTGGTAATACCTTCATAGAATAAGAGAAATATGAGAACATTAGAAAAGTGGGAAATACAAAGAAAAGAATGATCTGTGGCAATTCTGAAGTCACATTGAGCATATGTTGCTAGGTCCATCTATCCTGGTTTGGTTTGTGGAAGTGACCCAACAGCCCATTATTCTCCATGGCTCTTGCTTTGACCTCTGACAACTCTTTTCTTTTTCATCTTCCTCCTTGGCCATTTCTAAAAAAGTATTTAAATATTTACCTTTTATTTATGATGCTGAGCAGGTTTCTAAGCCTGTTTCTTTCCCATAGAAGGTTCTAGGCCTAGAAATCTTTCCCTATAGCAAATACATGTCATTCTGATTTATTCCAGGCTAACGAAACTTTTTCTAATGCAGCTTTGTCAAAGTTATGTGGGTCTTCAATATAGGTATTCTCACCAAGTCTATGTGCCATACCTTACGTTATCAATTATTTTTGAGACATAATATGCCCCTTTATTTTATTGATACTTCTTTATAAGAGTCTTTTCCCATAGCAGAAAGAGTCCAGTAGATACCAGCTTTTTACTTTTAGATCTTCATAAAGGATATCAGAGCCATGCTTTGAATTTTTTTGTTTTAACTTTGAGGCCATGCCTTATTGATAGCATCCTGAATATAGTCTGTCCTAAGATTTTGTCCCTTTGCTTTTATTTTGAGAATCTTTTACTGGTTCAAGATATAAGAGATTAGAATCGACAATGTTTTACACTGAAGAATGCGCCCTACACATTTTCATTGTAGGGTGTAGACCGAGGCATCAGCAGACACCTAGGGCAATATCTCCTCATGACAATGACAGACATACTACAGGGGAAGTAAATTGCACAAATGAATTCCAAATGCTTGCTTGACATATTCTAATATCCAGTTGGCCTAGACAGGTCACATTGTTAATCCAAAGTCAAAGAACGGGCAAGTATACTCATTCCCTGGAAATGAGAGAGGAGGGAGGAAATTTTTGAACAAGTGTCTAATCTCCTGCCTACCTTAGCGAATATTTTCCTTATAATTTTATTAATTTTAGATATTGATCATAATATAATTTCTATTAAGGATTTACTGTTTATAAATGACTGCAAAAGTTGGAGAATATTTTATGATAATAACTATCTACTTACTATGCTAGCAATTCAGAGCATCTGGATGTAGTGGAAAAAGTATTTTCTTTAAGATGAGATGGTTACTTTAGTCCTGAGAGGGCAGAAATGTCACCATTCCTTTTATTAAGCCAAAATTGTTCATTCTGAAGAATATATTACAGTGAAAATGCACTTTAGAAAAAATAAAACAACTACTGACAAAACCATTCATGGACAGAGAAATCTATGTTACCCAATTTGTGACGTTATTAATGTTGCAACTGGTATCATCAATCTGAAAATGAACTCTGAATTTGTAATCTAAATGAGATCACAGTGTAAGATTGCCTCCACCCTTTTCTTTTGAAAACTAATTCAAATCAATCTTGCTTAGGATTTATCTTTCTACTGAGAAGTTCCATTATATAATCATATACTGAAATTAAAACTTGGTTCTTAAAATTATCAGCATTGAATATCTAGAAAATTTTCAATTAGTCCTTTGAAAAAGTCATTACTTAACTATGGAACAATTATCTATCATCCATGTGAAAACTGAAACTACATATAATATTTAAAGTGTATAAATAAGGGTGCCTGGGTGACTCAGTTGGCTAAGCATCTGACTTTAGCTCAGGTCATGATCTCTGGTTCATGAGTTAGAACCCCACATTGGTCTCTGTGCTAACAGCTCAGAGCCTGGATTCTGCTTTGTATTCTGTATCTCCTTCTCTCTGCCCTTCCCCTATTCATACTTTGTCTCTTTCTCTCTCTCTCTCAAAAATAAATTTAAAAAAACATTAACAATTTTTAAAGGATATAAACAAAGATTCATGAGATGTACATGTACAAATGTTACACTGTATATATATTGTTAGTTTAAATAATATTTTAACATATTTTAATTAAAAAATAAAACAACATTGAAGTTTTTATAGATGATATTAACAAGAATTTCAGCAAAATCATGAAGGCGAAAATAGATAGAGAATGTGACCTATCTTGGCTGACAAGAGAAAGCAAGCGGACGCTTAAGCCTGCAGGGAGGAAAGTTAATGGATTTACAATGTAGAACCTCCCTAAAGGATCATGACTTGGAAAGAAGTCTCCAAAAGTGGGCTTTGGGGTAAGGCCAAAACCATAAAGACTGGTTCAAAATTTGATTCATCTCTAGAATGTAAGCAGCATTAGGGTAGGGATCTTTGTCTGTTATTTTTATTGATATATCTCAATTACTTGTAACAGTGTTTGGCATGTAATCAGAATCAAATGAATATGTGTTAAATGAACAAATGTCCTTCCAAATGGACAAAGAAGAGTGCTGACCTTCTAATAGAAGCTAGAAGTGTATTTTCTAAGGTTTGCACACTGACAGTGCTTGTGAGATGCCGGCGTAAACACAGCTTCAGAATAAGAAAGTCTACATGTTCACCAATGAGACTACCTCTGCACGTCGGTAGATCCCATAATGCTGACATGGAAATTCATGCCCAGTCCTCCTACCATGCGGGAGATTATTGTATCCATGTGTGGAGAAATTGGTCTGTTGCTTATTGAGAAATCTGGTTCACTGTCTTATTGATTTGTTTTAAAGCCTGACTTCCAATATACTCCATCCAAGAACTGAACTTTCAATTAAATTGTAGTTCTCCTTCTTAAATGTAAATGAAAAAATAAGGGCAAAAAACTTTTAAGAAAAGTTTTTATGAAAAATAGAAACCAAAACCATAAAATAGAAATTATTTCAGGAAAAACAAAAACAACACAGAAAGTAGGAGAGAAATCTCAAAATAACCACCACTATAATCAATATCTCCTAGGAGATGGGAGGCAGCAATGAATTGTGAATTTATGGTGCTACAAATATAACATTCAGATATGAAAATGCTTTTGAAATTCTAAAATATGACAGGAGGAATAAAAAGTACTTTAGCAGGTTACATGGTAAATTCAATAGAAGCTTGCAGAAAATATAAGACTCAAAATGGCTAAAAGTAGACAAAAAATTAAAGGATGGGTCCTGGAGATGAATAATAGAAGTTTACTAAAGAGGTACTAGAAGAAAAGTATTAAAGAACTAATAAAATTGTTTAAAACATAAAAAACATTTTTTTGCATCCCTACACAATGATTAAAAAAACCACAAACTCATCTACTCAAGAGTACCTCATTATTAAAAAATCAGACAATACAGATTAAAATGCTAAATTCTTGCAGAAAGAAAAATGAATAGGAATATGTACAGGATTTAGGTCCTGAATGGGATTGGTTTCCCGTAACATCATAAGTTAAAAGAAAATAAGAAATGTGTTCTATATTTTGAAATACATGATTTCCTACCTAGCACCCTATAGTTAAACTACTCAAATATAAGGATAGATGATAGATTTGGAAAATCATCATTACCTCCTATATTTGAACATATTTAATAGACGTGGATAGTTATTCTTTAATGTCTGGGGGTGATTTAGTGAGTAGCACATAGAAAACCAAACAAGTAAAAATGAGGGACCATGAGTATGATGAAGCAAACCATATAATTTCACTATCCTATATGGCTCATGAGTACATTTCATAATTAAAATTATATAAACAAGAAATATTGAAATAACCCAAATAGTATATAACCACATTGGTAAATCAGAAGTAAATTAAAAACAAACAAACAAAATTATTTCACAGATGACTTGGAAGACATCAAGATGGTGTTTAGGAATAAGATGTGAAAAGATGGAGAAATTAGGACTGGGAAAAAGGAAACATCCCACCGTGATTCAGTCTCACAAAGACTCACTCAACCCAGTGGGGATATCTGAAGCACATATGTTCATTAGAATTGTCTGTCTCACTTTAGTACAAATGGCAACCCATTTGCAGTCTTCTCTTAACCATTGGCTGTGGCCTTCACGGGGAGGTGTGTTCTCTAAGGAAGCAGGTCTCTGCAGCTGACTCACAGCCTGATACAACTGACAAGTAGAAGCTGCCTGGTGAAGCTGGGCAGCAAAATCTTCCTTGGAAGAAGGTCTAGACACGGTGTCTACCAAAGATGTTGATAGATGTGTCGGGCCTATGAAAAAACTCTTAATGTTACTTTTAACCAGTATAAAGCATTCCATACAAATTGGGACTATAACTGAACAGACAAAAAGAAATTTCTTTAAGTTCATTTATGCTAAATTAAATTGCACGATATAGACATGAATACAATCAAAAAGGACCTCAAAATAAGAGTGAGAAATTTCCAACTCACAGAAAAATATTGAGGACCGAATTTATGCCATTTCAGAATTAGTAAATAAATCAGAAGCAGTGAGGTACAGAACATAAGCAAATACTTACAGAAAGGAAAGATTTGGGTTTTTTTTTTTTGTTTTTTTGTTTTTTTTGGTAAGATTTTTGATAAGGAAAGGAAAGATTACAGAAAAATAAAATAATAGGAGAAAACTGAATAAAGATAAAGACAATAAAGTACGAGGAAGTTTGGCATTCTGATGGATAGAATACAAAATAAAAGAAATAATATTATATTTCATCATATTAATAAAAAATCTTGATAAAGAAAAATAAATAATCAGGCTGTTTGTTTTTTTACTGTTGAATTTAGAGAGTTTCTAAAATTTATTCTGGATACAAGTTCTTTGTCATATAGGTAATTTGCAAATATTTTCTCCCAATGTGAATTTTTTTCATTCTTTGTCAGGGTCTTAATTTTAATGAAATCTAATTTATCTTTTATTTTTTCTTTTATGAAATTTACCTTTCATGTCAGTCAAAGAACTCTTCCTCTGACCCTAGGTTACAAAGATTTTCTCCTGTGTTTTCTTTTAAAAGTTTTAGTTTTGGGGCGCCTGGGTGGCTCAGTGGGTTAAGCCTCCAACTTTGGCTTCCGTCATGATCTCACATTTGTGAGTTTGAGCCCCGTGTCAGACTCTGTGCTGACAGCTCAGAGCCTGGAGCCTACTTCAGATTCTGTGTCTTCCTTTCTGTCTGTCCCTCCCCACTCATGCTTTCTCCCTTTCTCTCTCTCTCTCTCTCTCTCTCTCTCCCTCAAGAAGCTTAAAAAAAATGGTGTTTTAAAAATAAATAAAGTTTTAGTTTCATGTATTACATTAGTTCTAGAATCCATTTTGAGTTAATTTTGTATACAGTGTGAGGTGTAGATTCAGTTTTATTCCTTTATTTTTTTCCCCATGAAGTTTTTTTGTTTTTTTTTGGGTTTTTTTTTTTGTCCAGTGTTGTTCCATTTTCATTTATTTAAAACTCTATTTTTTCAATCCACTGGATTGCTATTGTACCTTTGTCAAAAATCAGTTATCTATGATTGTATGTATCTACTTCTGGATTCTCTGTTCTGCTTCATTGATCTATTTACCCACTCAACAACAACACACAAGCTTGATTACTAGAGCTATATAAATATAAAAATCAGGCAGCAGGAGACCTTCAACTTGATTCGTTTTCAAAATTGTTTTGGTTATCCTAATTTCCTTGCCCTCTCATATAATTTTAGAAACTGCTTACCTATATCTAGATAGATTTCCACTGGAATTTTGGTAGGAATCAAAACATATCAATTAGGGTAGAACTAAGGTCTTGATCGGAAGAGTCAATATTGTTAAGATATCAGTTCTCCCCAAACTGATATAGATTCATGCACTCTGCATTAAAATCCTAGTAGTTTCTGTTTGTGCTTTTTAGGTAATTGACGAACCGACTCTAATATTTTTTGGAAAGGTGAAGAAAGAATAGCCAAAATGATTTTGAGAAAGAACAAAGTTGGGGGAGTACTTGACTTCTAAAGTTACTATAGTCTTACTATCTTATAACGTTACCATAATCAAGATAGTGTAGTATTAGAGAAAGGATAGGCACACATATTGAGAAACATAATACAAAATTGAAAAGTAAATGCAAATGCATATGGGCAACTAATTTTTATGGGCAAAAATTCAAGAGAGAATGGGCAATCTTTTTCAAGAAATTGTACTGGAAATACTGGGCTTCCATTTTCAAACAAATGAAACATGACTCATGACATACACCATCTATAAGAATTACTTGAACTGAATTATAAATCTAAATATTAAATCTAAAGCTCTAAAACTCCTAGAAGAACCCATAGAGAGACATCTTTGTGACTTTGGATTAGGCAAAGGTATCTTAAGACACAAAATGAAGACTTTAAAAGAAAAAATAATAATTTAAAAGCCATAAAAATTCAAAAACTTCTGTTCTTAAGACACAGATGAGAAAGTGAAAAGACAAATCAAATACAAGGATAAAATAGTTGCAAAATATTTATCTGATAAAGGACTGGTATCTAGAATGTAGAAAGAATTTCCATAGCTCAATATAAAAGAAATGGGCAAAAAATGTGAATAGACATCTCACTAAAAATAGAATCATTGTATAAAAATATGGCCATATGTTCTACATGGTTACTCATTAGGGGAATACAAAACAAAACCATAATTGGATATAATTACATATATATTAGAAGGAATAAGAAACAAATAAGCACTTAAAATGTAATAATACCAAGTGCTGATGAGAACACAGAAGTGGGACTCATACATTATTGGTAGTGTAGCTGTTTTGAAAGAAAGTTTGGCAGGTTCTAATAAAGTTAAGCACATATTTACAATACAATAAAAGCGATCTTATACCTGTGTATTTACTTAGTGAGTGAAAACATAAGTCCAAGAAAAAAGTTTAAGTGGATTTTTATAGGAATCTTTCATTATTACTCTAAACTAAAAATAACCTAATGCTCATTGGTAAATGGATAAAATTATTGTTTTATGTTCATGCAATAGAATACTACCTAGTGATAAAAACAAATTAATTCCTGATCCATGTAAACCCTTCCATGAATTTCAAGCATATTATGCTAAGAGAAAGATGCTATGATTAAAAGCTACAATGAGTTAATTTTATTTATATAGAGGACTATATTTCTAAAGAGATCTTAGATTACTAATAGTTCTGTCAGTGCTTGCTTGATAAAATTCTTGATAAAAGCCACTTTCAGTTTTGAGATGTGATTCATCAACAGATAATATTAGGTTAGGGGTCTTAATGGGAGTCCCTAATAAATCCGAATGAGGTATGGAAAGTTTCCTAACTGAAGTAAGACAATTATAATATTCCTCCTTCAAGATTCAGAATGTTGCAGTGCTGAATAGTAATGTGAAAGGGGGAGAGGAAGAGAATCTCATAAGAAGGTGATTAATTGTCTGAAAGTATTGTGTGTTCCCAGTGAGTAGTAATGTTTGTACCTCATGAGAAACCATGAGGTCAAGTGTGGAGCCTGAAACTAACTCAGCAGGAGCATCAACAACTTTTGCAGTAGCAACCATTGCCAGAAAACAAGGGGCTACACCTTGGCAACCAGGTCGAGGCTGAGGCTACAGAAAGCAAAGGGTTTTTGGTGGTTCCATGAAATTGAGTTAAACCCCAAGGTCCTATCTAGATCACTCATGAACAAATTGGTGAAATGGTTTCTTGTACTTAGGATTTCATACAGAAAGAGGCTACTGAAGAGACTTCTTCAAATTACAAAAGGCCTGCTTGAGCTCCCCAAGTGGAGGTTCTTTTACTGAGGACTTAGTCAATTCATAAAAAGGCATTGCAATCTTAGAAATCTTTGTCACTATTGTTTATCAGATTCACTTAAAGCTATTAATACTCTCAACTGGCATTTTGTGAGGGATCTAGGATAAATCTGGGTACTCTTTATTAGGAAAGAATGTTTCTCCCTCAGTGGATAAGCCTTGCCCTATATAATGGTTTGTGACTTGGAAAAATGGTAATTTACCTTTTGAAACTTTCTGGTGCTTTTATATTAGACTGAGAACAAATAAATGGGAACTCTGTATAAGCTCCCTTGTTCTCTAAACAAAGTAGGAGACCATCTACATAAAACATCACAACTGGACCACAAGGGACATTTAGATCTTTTAGGTCTTGTGGCAGGCCTGAAGAATATAGAAGGAGGTTTCAGTGAACCTATGGGATACAACTATCTAGGTACATTGTTGTCCTCAAGGTGAAGGTAAAAGGTACTTAGTCTCTTGATCTACAGACACACTTAATGAGGTAGAACAAAGATCTACTATAGGAAAACAAGTGAATTCAGGATGAATTGATGACAGCACGGTATTTGGGTTAGAAACTACCAGAAAATGCGGGATAATATTTTGGTTTATGACCCTAAGGTCTTGAACAAATCAGTGTCCTCATTCATTTTTTTTTCCTGACAGGAAAACAAAGGCTATTGCAGGATATTAGAAGACGTTTGGTTAGGACTTTAAACTACATGCTCTAGCCCTTTGTTTTCTTCTGTTTCGAGAGATATTGGGGAAGTTTGAGTAGGGTAACTCTGAAATTTTATAGGTTTTAAATGATCTTTTCTATGTCAGGGGAATTTTTGGCTCATGGAATGTCAGGTATATGGTTAGTATCCTTATCTGGGGGTATGTATCAAATACAATGAAGTAGGCAAAGGTATATTCAAAGCGGACCTACTTGATCATGAACAAAGGAGTCCTACGGAAACTCAAGTAATAGTTCCTCCAGTGTGCATTTAAGATTCAATTCCATTTGCAAAGTAAATATGTCTCTATTGAATTTGCAGGGGTGGTATCACAAAACAGGTGGGGACAGTTTCCAGCCAAGAGCCCAAGGATTAGAGTTAAGGGCTAGAAGGTAGTGAAAAGCTATGGGTTATTTGCTATACCTACCATCTCTCTAGTATGTTTATTCTGAGACAGAGTTTGAGCAGATTTTGTAGTGTTTAGTGTAGAAAGAAGAGCACCTGTATCTACCAAGAATTGGTGAGGATAACAGTCTAGATTTATAGTGAATTCACTTTTAACGTATAAGACGAAAGCAAGCTATTGGGTGAGTTTTCCTTTCTGGGATATCCTTGCTGATTTGAATTGAAGGGTTTTTCTTTGTCTTTGTTATTCTTTTGTAAGAATTGGACATTTTATCTCTGGTGTCTCATATTTATAATATTCACCAGTGTTCTTGTCAGTGGATGGTTGGTTGTAAAGTGGGCCATATAGCTGTTTGATCAGTAGGGCCACAGTTTATTTGAAGACACTTCTCGTTTTTCTCTAAAGCCCTTTCAAAATGTTCTGCAAGTGTTTCAGTTAAGATAAAGAAGCTATTTCCCCTTCTAATTTCTGTTTATCAAGGAAGTGTGCCATTTGGGGAATAATTCCATTGACAAAATGAGATAAAGAGCTGCTGCCACATCAGCTCTTTCCTTAACTTTCAAACGTCGTCAAAAACTATTTTCCAGTTAATCCCCCAAATTTCCTGTAGTTTCATCTTGTCTCTGTTATCAACTACTTTAATCAAATTTTTGAATCAATTAGGCCATTTGAATTATGCCCAATGAATTTTTTATTAGAAATGGTATGGCTTTTAAGACCTTTGCCTTAATTTGAAAGCCTTCTGTTGTGTGTGTGGTCACAGGGATCCCCAAGACCCCTTTTTTGCATCAGTTCCATCAGCTTTCGCCATCCAACAATTAGTCTCTGAAGTTCTGACCAATATGTGTATGAGGTGATGTAAGTCATGAAAACTTGAGTCACAGGCATATCTCCAAATTCAAAAATTTTCTATGAATTTTGCTGGTCTTGTTTGGGTTTAGGGACATCTTAAATTATAACTCATAATTCAACTCAAGTCCTTTAGGGAAGATTTAAATTCAATAGTTGCCTGCATATTTTGCTCATGAGAGGGATGGTTCTTTGGAGGCACTGGTTATTTTGGGGTTTGGGGGAAAAAGGTAAGGAGTCTGAAAAAGAGAAAAGGAAGGAGACAACAAAGGATCAGAAGAAGAGATATCAGAAAGAGCTTAAGAAATGTTCTTTTTTTTTCTAAAGCGTCTGAAATGAGCCATGTTGTTAAAATGTTCCTCAGAGTTGCCACTGAAAGCCCAAATAATTTTTGGTGAATTTATGCCATTTAGGAAGATGGGCATAAGAACTAGGATGGTGATGAGCATATATATCAGAAGCAGAGTTTTTTTTTTTTTTTTTTTTCTTCTTGGAAGAGAAAGGTTTTAGACTCAGATGACCCCGCAAGCTGGGAGTGACCAGTAGAAATATTCTTGTGTGCTTCTCAAGACCCCAAACACAATTGGCCTCCTCTGAATGCAAACCTGAAAATCTGTGCCTTTTGGCAGGTGGAAAACCAGAAAGATTGCTCTCTGTGGCTAAAAGTTGAGCTCTGGGACACAAAGTCTAGAAGAAGGAAAACCTTTCTGGTTTAATTGGTGACCCAAAGAAAAACTCGTGCAAGTGGATTTTAGTTTGGTGAGAACTGCAAACTCATTGGTCTGTGAGGCCAACTTGAATAATAAGACTTGTATGGTCTTTGCGTGTGTTCTGTTTTATGATTTCCATCTTCTGACAAACAACACTTTAGACCAGAAAACATAAAACAGTAACACAAAAGATGCCACAAAAATAAAAAAGATGAAAAGCAAAGGCCCACTTCCACCAAAGATGCCAAGCAAATGGAAAGCAATAACAAAACCCAGATATCAAACAGAATAAATAGCCAAGGAACTCAAAGCGAAGAAACCTCGGTACTACCTTGCAATGTCAGCACGGACTCAATGAGCCTCAAATAGCAAGACACAAGGCCTCTATACGTACCCTACCTGGTCGAAGGGTGTGTGTGGTCTAATGCCACAGTGTTTTGACAGGCCCTCCAGGAAAACTCTGGAAATAAATGAGGCCAGCCAAATGAGAACAAGTAAAGCCTCTTAGTTCAGACCTTGCTGTGGCAAGGGAGTCAGCCATCAGGAAATGGAGAGGAGACAGGCAGGAAAGTTGCAGATCTGTGTAGTAAGAAAAAAAAAGAAATTTAGGGTATGCTCTGATTGCAGACTTTGGTATTCAGAAGCTGCCAGGTCAGCTAACTAGTAGCTAGAATCTTATGTCATGGGTTAAGGGAGACTATCCGGCTTTCTCTAGTTGGCCCAAAGTTAAAAGCAGAGGAAAAACTGGGGAAGTTTGTAGTTACTAATCAAGTTCTGGCTGTTCTGGACTGATTGCTACAAAGGTTGTGGTTTGGCTTCCTGAACTGTTTGTTGCAGATTATGGGACAGAATTCTATTTTTATATATTGTGTGGCTGTTATTTGTATATTCTGTTTCTCAAGTGCTTGCCATGGGCTGGACGTGGGGAAAGATGTTGACTACAAAGGGGCGGGAGGGAATTTCCCATATCTTTGTGCTGGTAGTTGCCACATATATGCAATTGTTAAAATCATAAACTAGTACTCCTAAATAGAACGAATTATATTTTATGTAAGTTGTAGCTCAGTAAACTTGACTTAGAAAAATGAAATTAAACATATTTGTTCATGATTTTCTCTAGCGAAGTTTAACTGCACTTCTGTGAGTATAGAAGTACATAATGCCTTCCAATTAGTGTGAGCAAAATGGAAGGAGAGGCAGTCATGAACTGAAAGAATTTGCAAAGGGGGTATGATACAACACAAAAATCAAGGGATTCAAAGAGGAAAGTAAATTCAGAAAGTGACTGATGCGGGGTATAAAAGTGGTAAGTTGGGGCACCTGAGTGGCTCAGCCAATTGAGCGTCTGACTTCGGCTCAGGTCATGATCTCACGGTTCGTGGGTTGGAGCCCCTCATCTGGCTCTGTGCTGACAGCTCAGAGCCTGGAGCCTGTTTCAGATTTTGTGTCTCTCTCTCTCTCTGTCCCTCCCCCACTCACGCTCTGTCTCCCTCTGTCTCAAAAATAAATAAACATTAAAAAAATGAAAATAAATTACATTAAAAGTGGTAAGTAAATTCAAGGACCATCAATTAAATTAAGTAAGCCAATGAACTAGAAAGAAAGTCAGTGGTAGTCAGGTAGACGTTTGGAACTATGATTCCATAGATGGTATAGTTTTCACTAGTGACTAATTCCAGGTTTGGCTACAGAATAGTTTAAGAAAAGTAAATGAAAATAAGAAGTCTGAGCAACTGATCAATCATGGAGAGGGATGGATCATCCGTGGGGTGGTCGGTACATTGTGAATGACATGGTCATTTCAGAGACACAGAATCCTTTTGCTAAAGTTATTAATAAATGAGGGAGGCTTTTCTCAAGATTGGTCATGGTCAGAAACAGATTCACTGTGGAAATAAAATGATAGAAGGTAATGAGATCAGATTGCACAAACCTGAAAGGAAAATTGTTTTTTCACCTTATTTTATAAATGAGAGGGGTAGAACTTTGGAATAGAAGTTGCATTTATTGGAATACATATATGGTAGTGCACGCAATGTACCACTATAAACATTGCACCTTTATTCACATATTGGAGTGTGTGCAGGGAACAGAATCAATTTACTGCTCAATCCTGAGCGTTTGAGAATTGGACGCCTCCCCTGGAGAACATACTAGGGATATACTGTCTGTAGGAGATAGTCAAATTTTAGTTGAGGAAAGAAACTATAGTCGGGGAAGATTGAGAGCGTGTGGGAACTATCGGAAAGAGCTAGGAAACATTCCTGAGCTTCAACGGCCTTTGTGCATCACTCTTGAGGCCGGTTCTGTCATTCTTCATGATGTGGTGCCTTCTTCCCACCTAGAATCTATACCTCTCATGTGTTATTCCTGGCTGTCTTGGCTGTTTTAGAACTCATTTTAATCTAGCACACTCAATTCATCCCCCCTCCTTCTGCCACCAAAGACATGGGCCTAACCATTTAACGGGGGAAAGAGGGACTAGAAGGGAGAGAGGGAGGAAGTAGTGAGAAAAGCATGGAACAAATATTTTATTTTATTCATTTATTTATTTAGTTATTTATTTATTTAATTTGTTTATTTATAAATTTTTATTTATTTTATTTATCTTTTTAAAATATTTTATTTATTTAAATATTTTTAATGTTTGCTTATTTTTGTAATGTTTACTTATTTTTTTAATGTTTGTTTATTTTTGAGACGGGATGTCAGAGAGGGAGGGAGACACAGAATCAGAAGCAGGTTCCAGGCTCTGAGCTGTCTGCACAGAGTTCGACGTGGGGCTTGAACCCACAAACTGTGAGATCATGACCTGAGCTGAAGTTGGATGCTTAACCAGCTGTGCCACCCCTTTATCTCTCATTTCAGATGACCATATTTTTTTCCCTTGTCTTGTACTTGACTTTTGTTCTATGATTTTTCAATCAGGCGGCGGAACTATTGGTAGCTTCTTTTCTTATACCCATTCAGGCATATTGGATGTACATGTTGTTGTTATGCAAAATATGCTAAAATCTACCAATAACACATCATAAAATATTTAAATATGATGCTTAATTGTTTATTTCTGCCCTCTCAAGAAGATGAAAACATTGACATGGGTCCTGCATTTTTTTATAATAAAATCATGAATTACTCTTCAGGAAATTTTTTTTTCTGTTTTTAGTTTTTAGAGATTTAGACTTCTCTAATAGCTGAAATACTTCTGAGCCAGTATTTGTGTCCTCTTCCCTTTTCCTCAAGATCCAGAATGCTAATGCCAAAGTAAATTTTGAATAGGTAAAACAAGGATTAGAAAATACTAACAGAAGCTATATCTAGCTGCTTAGATGACTAGGGATATTATAGCAATTTGGGGCTTACTCATTCTACATACATGACCTTTGCAATGCGACAGTAAGATTCTCAATAACACAGTAGCTTATTAGTACACTAATAAGCAGAGAGGTGGAAATCTTCTGATATGGATGAATGTGTATATTTTCAATATTCGGGGTATTAGGAGAGCTTTTCTTCTAGTCTCTGGAAATACAGCTTTCCATATCTTAAATTAATTATATTTCTGGCTTTCCTGAGAGCAATGATAATTTATGGTAGACAAATAAATGTTGCTTTAACTCGCCTCAGCTACCCTGACAAAAGAGCAGTCAAACTCACGTTTTCTGTTACTTTCCATGTGCCTGGGCCCATAATTGATTTCTATGAAAATTATTGTTACAATACTGTACCATGGCTTTATTACTGATTTTTCAACCAAAAAGAAGAAACGAAAGCGAGAAAAAATAAAGGGAACAAATAAAGAAGGAAAGAAAACAGTTGGAATATGTAAGCAAGCTTATGCCTTTCTTAATATTATTTCCATTCCTAAGCTTTTCTGTGATGGATTGCCAATGGAACATAATGAAATTGAGTGATTGATAGTCGATTCAAATAATATAGTCTATGTTAAAAAGGACTTATCAAAATGAAATTGATCATTGCTGATCAACGCAGCTGAAGCAAAAGTAAAATATCAGCCCTACTGATTCCTTTTTTTGGGTTAGGATGAATAAAAACAAAAACACAAGTATGATTCTTATATAAACATACTCTCATATATGTACTTGAAAGTAATTTATTTGGTACTATCATATTTTTCATCCTTAGATATATTCCAAATACGATGACAAACAAGTGAACTGAGGTGTACTTTATTATTCATACAAAATAATGATTAAAAACACAAGATGATAAAAAGAGCCATATGGGGCTATACTTTTGCTCCAAAGCAATAGATTATTCTGACAGTAAAGTGCAGAAAAGTTATCTGGGGTGATAGAGGTGTTTTTTTTACACATCTTTTTAAAAGTTTGACTCCAGTATAATTAACATATAGTGTTATATTAGTTTTAGGTGTACAATATAGTGATTCAACAATCTTATATATTACTCATATGACAAGTGTAGTCTTCATACCCTTCTCCTGTTTCTCCTTTCCTCCTGCCCATCTACCCCCTAGCAATAACCAGTTTTTTCTCTATATTTAAAAGTCTTTTTTCTTGTTTGTCTCTTCTTTCTTTCTTTGTTTTAGTTTTGAAATTCCATGTATTCATGAAATTATATGGTATTTGTCTTTCTCTGACTGACTTATTTCATTTAGAATGTGAACCTCTAGATCCATCCTTGTTATGGCAAGATTTCATTCTTTTTTATGGCTAAATAATATTCTTCTTTATCCATTCGTCTACTGACGGACACTTAGGTTGTTCCCACCATTTGACTGTTGAAAATAACGTTGCAATAAACATAGGGGTGCACGTACCTTTTGGAATTACTGTTTTAGCATTCTTTGGGTAAGTACCCAGTAGTGCAATTACTGGATCATATGGTAATTCTATTCTTACACTTTTGAAGAACCTCCATGTTATTTTCCATAGTGGCTGCACCAGTTTATATTCCCACCAACTGTGCAGGAGTGTTCCTTTATTTTTCATATCTTCGCCAACACTTGTCATTTCTTGTGTTTTTGATTTTAGCCATTCTCACTGGTGTGAGGTGGTTTTGATTTTCATTTCCCTGATGATGAGTGAAGTTGAGCATCTTTTCATGTGTCTGTTGGCCATCCATATGTCGTTGAAAAAAAATGTCTGTAAATGTCTTCTGTCCATTCTTTAATTGGATTATTTGTAAGGTTTTTTGGTGTTGACTCCTAGAAGTTCTGTACGTATTTAAAAAAATTTTTTTTAATGTTTATTTATTTTTGAGACAGAGAGAGACAGAGCATGAACGGGGGAGGGGCAGAGAGAGAGGGAGACACAGAATTGGAAGCAGGCTCCAGGCTCTGAGCCATCAGCCCAGAGCCCGACGGGGGGCTCGAACTCACAGACCGCGAGATCATGACCTGAGCTGAAGTCGGACACTTAACTGACTGAGCCACCCAGGCACCCCTGTATATATTTTTTATATTAATCCTTCATTGGATATGCCATTTGCAAATATCTTCTCCCATTCCATAGGTCATCTTGTTGTTTTCTTGATGTTTTTCAATGCTGTGCAAAAGCTTTCAATTTTGACTCTGTCCCAATAAGTTATTTTTTCTTTTGTTTCGCCTCAGAGACGTATCCAGAAAAACGTTGCTATGGCTAATGTCAGATAAATGACTGCCTGTGCTATTTTCTAGGATTTTTATGGTTTCAGGTCTCACATTTAGATTTTTTTTACCCTTTATTTTTTTTATTAATATGAAATTTATTGTCAAATTGGTTTCCATACAACACCCAGTGCTAATCCCAACAGGTGCCCTCCTCAATGCCCATCACCCCTCCCTCCCCCGCCCCGTCAACCCTCAGTTTATTCTCAGTTTTTAAGGGTCTCTTATGGTTTGCCTCCCTCCCTCTCCAACTTTTTTTTTCCTTCCCCTCCACCATGGTCTTCTGTTAAGTTTCTCAGGATCCACATAAGCGTGAAAACATATGGTATCTTTCTCTGTATGACTTATTTCACTTAGCATAACCCTCTCCAGTTCCATCCATGTTGCTACAAAACACCATATTTCATTCTTTCTCATTGCCAAGTAGTATTCCATTGTGTATATAAACCACAATTTCTTTAGCCATTTATCAGTTGATGGACATTTAGGCTCTTTCCATAATTTGGCTATTGTTGAAAGTGCTGCTATAAACATTGGGCTACAAGTGCCCCTATGCATCAGTACTCCTGTATCCCTTGGGTAAATTCCTAGCAGTGCTATTTCTGGGTCATAGGGTAGATCTATTTTTTTATTTTTTGAGGAACCTCCACACTGTTTTCCAGAGTGGCTGCACCAATTTGCATTCCCACCAACAGTGCAAGAGGATTCCCGTTTCTCCACATCCTCTTCAGCATCTATAGTCTCCTGATTTGTTCATTTTAGCCACTCTGACTGGCGTGAAGTGATATCTCAGTGTGGTCTTGATTTGTATTTCCCTGATGAGGAGTGACGTTGAGCATCTTTTCATGTGGCTGTTGGCCAACTGGATGTCTTCTTTAGAGAAGTATCTATTCATGTTTACTGCCCATTTCTTCACTGGATTTTTTGTTTTTTTGGGTGTGGAGTTTGGTGAGTTCTTCATAGATTTTGGATACTAGCCTTTTCTATCATACTCTGGTTTCTCTTCAGATCGTATAAATCTTTTGCCTTTCACATTTAGGTCTTTAATCCATTTTGAGTTCATTTTTGTATATAGTGTAAAAAAGTGGTCCAGTTTCTTTCATTTGTATGTAGCTGTCCAGTTTTTTCCAATACCATATGTTGAAGAGATATCTATCATAACAATTTAAAGATTTAAGGTAGCTCTTAACTAAATATTTTTTTTTTTTAATTTTTTTTTTTCAACGTTTTTTATTTATTATTTTTGGGACAGAGAGAGACAGAGCATGAACGGGGGAGGGGCAGAGAGAGAGGGAGACACAGAATCGGAAACAGGCTCCAGGCTCCGAGCCATCAGCCCAGAGCCTGACGCGGGGCTCGAACTCACAGACCGCGAGATCGTGACCTGGCTGAAGTCGGATGCTTAACCGACTGCGCCACCCAGGCGCCCCTCTTAACTAAATATTTAAGTTCTCAGAAGAAAACAATGACTTTGTTATCTAGTATTGGTATATGTCAGGTAACTGAAAGCTGTAGTGAAATACTAGCAGCCAATGAATAGTCTAGTCTGGGAAGCAAAACCTATAAAATAAATATTTCAAAAGTTGTGCTTACACAATAAAAGTACCACATTCATGAAATCTCAAAACTGTACATAATGCAAAATGAATATTATTATATTAAAAATAAAATTCATCAAATGTAGGATAAACTATTTCATTTTGAGATTTAATCCTTTAAGAAACAATCTAAATAAGTTGGTTTCCTATTGTCAGATTTTGTCAGTTCTCTGCCAAGTTCTCAGTCAGTCCCCTCAAAATATTAATGCCCTTTTAATTGAAGTAGTTTAGTTATATACAATTTCTAAATTAAATTCAGATTTGCTCTGCTTGGATTATTCTCTCTTGTAGATACTATCATTTTGCTACCAAAATATAATAGAATACACTTTCCATAATTTTGCTCAGATTATTTATTCAGCAATTACAACATTGAGTGAAATCTAATGTCAACAAATGCCTTAAAGAAAACCAACATCAAATATATTATTCTATTCATAATTTTCTGGCAATATCCAATCACTCCTGTCTTCTCAATTCCTGATGCTCTAGCCCCAGAATTTTTTTAAAAAAATTTTTGATGTTTATTTATTTTTGAGAGAGAGAGTGTGAGTGGGAGAGGAGCAGAGAGAGAGGGAGACACAGAATCCAAAGCAGGCTCTGAGCTGTCAGCACAGAGCCTGACGCGGGGCTCGAACTCACAGACTGTGAGATCATGACCTGAGCTGAAGTTGGATGCTCAACCGACTGAGTCACCCAGTTGTGCCTCACCCTTTTCTCTCTTATTTCATTCAACGTAGGGTGCTCTTCCCTCATTGGCCTTTTCCCCACATTTGCAAATCTCCATTCCAAACTCCTTCATGCTATTAGAACTCACACTGAATTACAAAAATAATTCAAAAATTACAAAAATTACAAAAATAGAACGATTCCTTCACCTCCTTGTCTTCATTCCCCAAAACACGTCTAAAACAAGTAACACATTTTTCCTTAAAGCTCAAATACCCCTAGGTGATGGTTCGCCAGAATTGGCTTCCACTTGGCTCTACTTTATTACTTGTCTTTTCAGTTTCTCCTCTGTTGAAACTGTTAAATATAGTTGTGATATTCTATTTCCACTCTTGTTTTCTATTAACCCATATTTACTGCTTGCTTTAGCACCTGCTTTCCACCTTCCATAAATACTTTGAATAGCATGTCCTCTTTAACAATCATAGTGAGCACTATTTAACCTTACGTTAATTAGCTAAAAGATCTTTCAACCTTCTCTGCTCTAGAATAAGGGTATAAAAACTACAGTCCACGGGCCAAATATGGCATCCTTCTTGTTTTTGTAAATAAAGTTTTAATGGAATCTAGCCATATCCACTTGGTTGCATGTTGTTCTGTGGCTTTACCTGAAGGCAAAGTGAGAGGTTTGCAAGAGAGACCACAAAGTCAAACATACTTACTAGTTCCCCTTTACAGAAGTTTGTAGATCCCTTTTCTAGAATTCCTCAGAATCCGATGAGCACATTGGCTTTACAGCCATCTTTTGGATGAAACCTTCTGAGGCCCTAATCTAGCCATATCTTATCTGGGCGATATCAATAGCCTCCTGAGTGGCATTCTTTTATCTCTCACTAAAATCCATTTTTCTATATAGTATCAGTGTGACCCTTATACACTTTTTCTAAGGTCAGTTGTGGTTAAAATTCCCCCTTTAAAAAGGACTTTTACATTTTTCCATTAAATACAAATTAAACCTTAACCGTGATGTACAACACCATTCTCAACATATATCACCCTATATTTCCAGACACAGATTTCAATTAGTCTTTCCTCTATCAATTGTCTGCAATACTCTGGCCCTCCTGACTATTTACTATTTTCTCAATAAGCCATGGACCTCACACCTCTCTGCCTTTGTTAATGCCACTTTCTGTCTGAAATATACTTCCTATGACATCCACCTGTTCAGTTAAAATGTGACTTTTATTCTTTTTATAACTTTGTTGTGTTTGCTCTGAAATCTAGTGCACCGAAAGTGATGGAAGGCTTCTGAGAGTAGCAGCAAAAAATTATTTTTTAACTTAAAATCCTCCAATCAGTGAGTGAAAGTTTATAATCCCTCAGTTAATGTCTAACAGACACATGAAAAGATGCTCAACATCACTCATCATCAGGGAAATACAGATCAAAACCACAATGAGATACCACCTCACACCTGTTGGAATGGCTAAAATCAATAACTCAGGCAACAACAGATGTTAGCAAGGATGCGGAGAAAGGGGAACTCTTTTTGCATTATTGGTGAGAATACAAACTGGTGCAGCCACTCTGGAAAACAGTATGGAGGTTCCTCAAAAAATCAAAAATAGAACTACCCTACGACCCAGCAATTGCACTACTAGGTTTTTATCCAAAGGACACAAAAATGCTGATTCAAAGTGGCACATGCACCCTGATGTTTATAGCATCATTATCGACAGTAGCCAAAATATGGATAGAGCCCAAATGTCCTTCGACCAATGAATGGTTAAAGAAGATGTGGTATTTATATACAATAGAATATTACTCAGCGATCCAAAAGAACAAAATCTTGCCTTTAGCAACGTGGGGGAACTAGAGTATGTTATGTTAAGCAAAATAAGTCAGAGAGAGACAAATATATGATTTCACTCATGTGGAATTTAAGAAACAAAACAGATGATCATAGGGGAAGGGAAGCAAAACCAAGATAAAAACAGAGAAGGAGGCAAACCATAAGAGACAAATAAGAGAACAAACTGAGGGTTGCGGGTGAGGTGTTCGGTGGGGGGATGGGCTAAATGGGAGAAGGGCATGAAGGAGGGCACTTGTTGGGATGAGCACTGGGTGTTACATGTAAGTGATGAATCACTAAATTCTAGTCCTGAAATCATTATTGCACTATATGTTAACTAACTTGGATTTAAGGAAAAAAAATCCCTCAGTTAATGTTTGCTGAAGTGAATATATTAGAAATAATTTGAATTAAATATATAAGGTAACATTATAAGTGCAAATTTTAAGGCTGTTATATACCCATTTATATAGCTTGTATAAAACTCACTGATAATAAAAGTTTTGATTGCATTTTTCCCTCAGTGGCTCCACGGCAGAGTAGTAGAGACTGTGATTTCTGAGCTCTTTTTCTCTTATCAACTGGCCATTAAAAAGACTAATTTTTTCTTGCTGTTTCTAAATCCATGCCCTCAATTGAATTGAATTACAAAAAAATCCCAATTTTCTTTCTGAGAATCTCAATTTTTTGGTATTTAGTAAAATGCTCCCATCAATCTTTGCCAGAGAGAGAATTTCACATGTAAAGAAAAAGGAGACAACTGTGTAACATTGGAAAGTAATAGCAGAAAACAGATGTGACATTCTAGTTGTCTCATGGAAAGGTTTTAGAAAAATTTTATGACCAAGAGATAATAATGCCCTTGGTAATATTGCCTTCAAATGTAGAGCTGTCATCAGATCAAAGTTGACTACAAATGCATTCAGAGAGCTAGGGGATTTAATTATATTCAAGAATGATGTACTTTCAGGATTTGTAATTGTAAATACATTATAAATTATGTACAGGCAAAAAGAAAAAACACACAGTTATATAAATATGAAGTTATTAATACAAAATCCTTTTATATTTCTCCCTTTCTATTTGTCCTGTAACGTTGACAGATTTCCTTAAAGTCTATCATTTCTTGTCTTTACTCTGTAATTGCCGAAGACATATATGAGGCAATTGACTAGACTTAAAAAGAGGACCTAAAATTATGAAAAAGGGGAAAACTAATCGGCAATGATGGGCACTGAGATGTTAACCTAATATCTTATTTTTGTCATACCTTGAGTGTTCATCGTCTGTAATAGGTATTTTCCCATGTGATTCAGAACATTATTATGTGATAAAAATTTCTCTAAACTCCGAGCTAAAAGCACCTAGCCATTTGATGTCAGAGTTAGAACTAGTATTTTACTATTCTTCTATTATCTTTCCCTATTCAGTAGAATTGAATAGCAACAACAAATGTCACAATAAATATTGTACCAAGTAAAATACCATATATTTTGTCTGAAAAATTTTCAAGGATTTCTATAATAATTAAGACAATATATATAATGTAGCAAATAGGCAAATTAACCCATGGAAACACATCTTTCTCAAATATCAGTAAATTATTTTTCTATTTTACACTTCTATTGTTTTATCTTAATTACATTTGATGTCTTCGACCTGTATCTAAAATAAGGAAAGAAAACTTCTGGTCTGTTTGCAAATGCCAGTTGACAAAACACTAAGTATCAATCTTCTAAATATGGTATTAAATGGATCACGATTACTCAAACTGAATTTTGCTTGTTATGTCTAAATGTCAGGGAAAAAGATTTTTGCCTTCTCATTTGTCCAATGTCCCTTGGCTGTGATTATTTAACCTCTGAATGCTCTAGATTGCAATACCAAGGAACACTTAATAACACTTAGAATGAGAGATATATTTGCTATTGTAAGCCCCCAAATTAAAAACCCAGTTGTAGATTAAATGTTCAGCTGTAGATATCATGATTGAAAATGTGAATACATTAATCTTTTAGAAACAATGTTATAAATAATTGTTCACCAAGCTTTCCAAAAATTCATATTTAAGCCCTATGCAAAATGGGGAAATATGCTATAATATTTGTATGCATTTAAGAGAAATTGAATTATAAATGTTAATTGGCTCTGATTCTCTTTCTGAGGGAGAGCAGGCTTCAGGATAAGAGATTGGAGAGTTGGCTGGATACTTTCCGGAGTTTCTGAATATGTATATTTTTAAGATCTTGAGGGGTTTATATCACCTGTTTTTAGTGTGTGTAGTTTAATTTCCAAGCATAACATTTTTCTACTCCCTACAGATATTTCACTTTTTATTTGTAAAACAATTAGACATGAGTTGATAAAATGAATTAAGAAAAGGAAAATAAATCAACGGAATATAGGAAAGATAACATCAATTCAAAGAACAGAGCAATAGAAAAAGGAGTTACAGAGAAGCAAGTAGTTACATTGATTATAGCAAATAGGAGAATTAGAAGACAGGAAAAGGAGAAAGCCATTAACAGAATATCTCAGGGCACATTTGTGAAAGTAATTGCCATTGGTGGAGTTAACCAAACTGAATGAGTGAAACTCTGGACTCTTTGATGATATGCTACTACTGTATATCTTCCTCACGGATAATGTCTCTAACTCTATGCTGAGAAGTGGAAATGATGGGCTAGTTATATCTGTGATCATCCCTAGAGGATCCTATAAAGGGGATATGCAATACGTGCTTGTGGTTTGTATGATGATAGTCGAAACGGTTCCTACTCTTTCTTTCAAAAGGGAAATATATTGACTGTTTATTGTAGTGGACTTCTTAAAAAAGAGGCCTGCAACATGCAGGACATTAATCATGGTAATTGAATAAAATAAAAATCTTAAAAATGTTTATTGTCCCTAAGAATTAATAGGGATACTTAGATAAAATAGAAATATGATCCATTGCTCTTGCCAGATAGCAAAAATGCCACCCTACCTTAACATACATGGCAGTGTTACTTTGCAGCTCTTCCCATCAAGGGGTGGAGTCTCCTTTCCCATCTGGGGCAGTCAGGCTGGCCTTCTGAATGGCCTGTTGACTCTGTTCAATTGTCATGTGGACAATCCCAGATTAGCTTGCTATAGATTGAGAGATTGTGGACAATATAGGTCCCAGAGATGTGAGCGAGCCCAGCCAAGATCAGCAAACCTCTTTCTTGATACAAATGACAGCGTATCGTTCATGAACAAGCAACATTGAGACCGGCTATGCCTGGACCAGAAAAGAGCTGCCAGTTGATCAACTTGGCCTTTTAGGCCCACCGAATTTTTGAAGTGATTTTTAAATGTTAATTGATAAAATGGTAGAGAGGGTGGTTAGGGTTTTCTGTCTTCCTTTCCTCTGAAAAGGTTTTGCTTAACCGGCCACACTATAAAACCAAGGCTTTTGCAGTCAGAAATTAGTCAGAGAGAGGGTTCTCTTTTCTTCATATTCTCACCAACACTTGGCATTGGCCTTTTGGTAATAGCCATTCTAACAGGTGTGAGGTACTGATATCTTTGAGGTTTTGATTTGCATTTCCCTGTTCGTTAGTGTGGTTAAGCATTTCTTCATGGCAATCTGTGTGTCTTCTTTGGAAAAGTGTCTATTGAGATTCTCTGTCCAGTTTTCAAGTTGGATTGCTTGATGTTCTCCTATTGAGCTATAGGAGTCCTTTATACATTTTGGCTATTAACCTATTATCAGATATATGATTTACAAATATTTTCTCCCATTCAGTAGGTTGCCTCTTTCTTTTGGGGATGATTTCTTTTGCTCTGCAGAAGCTTTCCATTTAAGATTTCTGTTTTATTGACTTATAATTTCTACCCTGGAAACTTCTTAGCCAATATTAGGAAAAGGATTTTGTATGCCCATATCTTTTATTATTTAAAATTTTAAGAACTAAAATTTAACTATTACTTCACATAATAGTGGTTAGTATATATGTCCTGATTATCTTTATAACCTTACAAAAATATGCCTGAAAATCAATGATGAACTTTTTTTAACTGAGAAGCAGCTTAGGGCCCAGCTTGGAACACCAATTAACTCAAGACTCAGAGAATTTGTTTCTCCAAAGCCAAAAAGCTGGGGAGGTCAGAATAGAAACTACTTTTCCTGACTTCTGATTCTGGACTCTTCAACAGACTGTCTTACACGGGAATTTCCACACAATAAATTCAGGAAATGACTTTTAAATTTTGATTCACTCAAGACAATTCATAATTAGTTTTCATGAAATATTTTGGAATGCGGTTTTACCTTACAGTGACACACCCACGTCTAATGCTCACATTTATCCTAAAACCATGTTCATTTGGGGACGCATTAGCCTTGTTTATTTGTTAGTTTTAACTTTTTCGCAGTTAACAACTGTAAGTAGATAACCCCAAAAGCCACAGATGCATTATATACCATTAAAACAAGGAAGAAGAAGAACTAGGTATTAATCAGAAAATAAGCTGAGACTAACTACTGGTTTGAATATAAATCAAAGGTTTGCACCTCCTAGTTGCTGAGGTATATAAGGGAATACAATGTGCTCTGTCATCTCATTATTAATTTATGGAAGTGGATTAGGAAAATACAATGCAATGTTTTCTAATATGAACTGCATGCGGTTTTACTTGATGAATCCTTATATATGGGATATTAGACAGTTTATTGGAAAGAAACTTCAATAAAAAATTTAGAAATGATAAGAACCATTTATATTGCTATTTAAAGTACCCCATCAAATGCCTCTTTTCCCTTTCCCCATCTTCTTAGGATAATTAGATCCCGATTTGAGTTAGAACAGTATGCGTTTATTGTACTGATGCTATCACAGCTGATCTGTGTGATATATTATAATTACTTTTTATTTCTTGCAACCTTTTTGTTTCATTTAAAATTAATAATCATGCTTTTTTGTTTCCTTAATTCTCCATGTATTTTTTTAGCAAACCAACCCCAAATACTCTGCCAATTACTTATATCTCCTCTTTAAATATTCAGATATATAATTATTCAATAATTATCTAAAATATCTAAATTATCTAAAATAAGTCCCCCTCCAAAGTATCGCCATAATAAAAGACAAAGACATAACATTGTATATTTTGTTTTGTGAAAACAGTTCTAAGTGTAATAAATACGTGTAATCCATGTAACTTTCAGATGACTTTTTTTTCTAGTTTTTAAAAAAAAATTTTTTTAACATTTATTCATTTTTGAGAGGCAGAGAGACAGAGCATAAGCAGGGGAAGGGCAGAGAGAGTGAGACACAGAATCTGAAGTAGGCACCAGGCTCTGAGCTGTCAGCACAGAGCCAGGTGTGGGGCTCGAACCTACGAACCATGAGATCATGACCTGAGCCGAAGTCAGATGCTTAACCGAATGAGCCACCCAGATCCCCCCCGCTTTTTTTTTCCAGTTTAACTTTAAGAGGTTAAGGGTTGGTGTTGGAAGCATAGGAAGCTAACCATTAGCATGTTTGTCTTCAATTTTCAATTGTGTCATTGTTTCTTTGGGTAGGAACAGGAAGACCAATAATTCCAAATGAAGCTATTATGGTTCAGTCCTGGAATACAAGTAGAATTCTGTATTATTTATGGAAATATCTAAATATTAAGAAGGTTGTTGGCAAGCTTGACACTTTGTTTTAGAATTCAAAAAAATCTAACATAAATATGTGGCCCATGTACTTCTCTACTGGGGTAAGCTAGAAGAATTTTTAGATGCAGGACCAAGTCTTTCCCAAGTAACATCACTTAATCTGCTCAAATGCTTACACAGGCACTTTGTCCAGACTCTTCACCATCAAACTTAAAAAAAATATAAGCTTTAGTTTGGGGAATTTTAAACATCAGCATAGTGTAATTATAGATCTTAAGGGAAAAATTCAATGTTCTCTAGATACCTATTTACTCGATAACCTGTTTTACTAGTGTTCATCCAGGGGTGAGGGTCAAAAGAATGTAGGACTTGCCTGTATCCTACACATCATAAATCCCTGTGGAGTTACTGATTTTTCAGTTAAAACCAAAACACTCTTATCCTACTTAAGGGCATATAAATGTTTTCTCTGTTGAGATTCCATCTGTAGCATCCAGCTATTATGTGATCTTGTGATAAGAATCTGTAGGTATCATCAGAAGCACTTTTCTACATGTAGTTTTTGCCAATGGACTCAAAGGCTGATGACCGATCAATAAATACTATGAAATGTCATAAGTTGTTCCTAGCTCCTCAGTAAGTGGTAGAGTAAAGTAGCGATTATTATTAGAAATTAACATAACAAACCTACAGTCCTGCCAGGTTTTAAACCAGGAGGTCCAGAATGGCAGTTACAGAAAAGGGAAACTAATAAAAATAACAACAATAATACCCACGTGTGGAAAATTCTGTAAGAATAAAGCCCCAGGTCAAAGGAAAATATTTTAATAATTGGGTAAAAAAGTTCTTTACACCAGCCTTCCGACACCTTGAGTCATGAGTTAAATGCATGAAGCCAGTTGAATAGTGGCTTCCCAATGACAATCTTCTGGTTAATAAACCATAGGAGCAAAAATTGGAGTGAAATTTCTTAGCCAACCATTGATAGAAAATTGCATCTCTATAATTCTGCTTTTTAAATTCATGGCATAAACAGCTTTGCCCCCAAATATCATTTGTTTTTGTACTGAGTGACAAATATAACTCCTCCCACTAAGACACTTTCGAAAATGACATGGTGTTTATAATTGACATATAATAATGTTTACTTTTCCAATAGCTTCTCAGGTGTCTTATTTATCTTTGCTGTTGTTCGTGCTATTTAATTCCGTTTTCATTTTTGATTTTGTGTTTTCTCCCCCTCCCCAGCCACCCAAATACTCACGTCGTCATGGCCCAGTGATGTCAATGAGAGAAGAATTAGGAAATTTCAAGCTCTCTGATCTGTGAGAGGACACTCATTACTCATATAGCTTTGAGGCCCTCACTAATGATACCTCAATTTCCGAGCTTCCCTGGATGATGACAAAGCAAGAATAAAAATAAAAACAAACAAAAAGCAATAGACTCTTCAAGGGAAACGGGAACTGCCATGACAGACAAAACCTGGAACACATCCTGAACATTTTATGCTGCTTAATGGTCTTTTCCTGCAGAATCTCAAAGTAGCATCAGGCTATAACACCCTATAGCATGCTAAAGGATAAGAGTGTCTGAAGTGAGTTGAAGATACCAAGCACCTGTATATCCTGTATTGTGCTGACTTATTCCTTCACTCGCGTTCATTCCCTTGTTCCCTCTACTTGCATCTGAACACACACAACCTTGCAGCCACTGTGCTTGTAGATAATGCTAGAATAAACATGAATAAAACATATCCTGTTGGCAAGATCTTTCTGTCCTCTGGTAAGGGTAGCACAAACATTTACAACTATTTTGTTAGCCCCTATTAAATATAGTACTACACTTTCATTAGTTGGTGCCATTTAGGACCCACTATAAGGGTCAATTTTATTTCCATTAAGAAGTATAATTGAGGGGCGCCTGGGTGGCGCAGTCGGTTAAGCGTCCGACTTCAGCCAGGTCACGATCTCGCGGTCCGTGAGTTCGAGCCCCGCGTCAGGCTCTGGGCTGATGGCTCGGAGCCTGGAGCCTGTTTCCGATTCTGTGTCTCTCTCTCTCTCTGCCCCTCCCCCGTTCATGCTCTGTCTCTCTCTGTCCCAAAAATAAATAAAAAACGTTGAAAAAAAAAATTTAAAAAAAAAAGAAGTATAATTGAGGTGCCATTACGACACAACTATAGGAAGATTCCGCATTTCTGTCAGGATGCGAGAGCGATGGCTATGGCTCGACAGAGAAGATCTCTGTTCTGATGGAGCAGCAAATTTAGTGAATACCATCTAACACGTATGCTTACCCTTGCACAAATGCCATTTGAATACTGACTTGGCCTAGGGCAAACCTCCAAGTAATAGTAATAAAAACCTTCCGGAGGGGGTCCAACCATGTTTGAGTCTTATGGATTATAGAGAACATGGTACATTTCCTTATAGGAAATTATATTTTCTTGTTTTTCAAACAGAATGAAGTTTTCTAGAATATTAATGCCAGGAAGCAAAAAGACAACATCATCACCTTGTCCTCAGTCACCCGATTTAAGTACAATTTTCTCTGTTTTGTGAGACTGGGTAATAAGTGTGTTGTTTATTAATATTTCCCAGAAATTGTGATGTTTTTGTCTATTGGTGACTGTCTTACAGAAAAAATTCAGAATCCTTCGTATATCAGCAGAAATTCACAAGATAAGCACTTGCAAGAGAGATACATAACGTCTCAAAACTATTTTTTGCTCTTTTCTACCTTTTCTACACACACACACACACACACACACACACGCACACACGCACACACACACACACACACACACACACAGACTAATTAATTAAGTTTACTTTGTAACTCCCAAAGGACTTAACATTGCTACTTTAATTGAACAAAAACTTTTTCTTATAGCCAAGAGTTGGCTAGCTTTCAGATAGTATGCTATACAAAACTTGTCAGAATAAATTCTTGGAACACTCATAGTAAATGATATAATCATCCCCAGACCACTTTGAGTATGTACTTTAGAAGTCAAGACTGTGCACCGTCAGGTTTGTTTTTTATTGATTGAGACAGTAATTTCTTACCAACATTTGAACACTTAGGAATTGAATGTAAACCTGTATTTTACATAAAAATCTAGATTTCAAAGTTTCCTTGGCAAATCAGAAGACATGCCTACAATGGGCACATATTTTTGTAACATAACAATTGCCTCTGTTTAGTTAGAAGGTTATTTTCCAGTTTGTTTCCACATAACCCTGTTGTGTTGATTCCTAGTCTATTACCATGTGCATTATTTGATATATGGTTGGATTCATTCTTAATTCCTTTTTTTTTATGTTTCAGGCATTTGGGGTACAGCTATCACTTAGGAAAGTCATAGGATGTCACCAAGAATTTAGATAACGAATGTCTTCATATCTGAATGTTCACATTTTCCAGTGTTCTTTACTTTTCAGACAAAATGTTGATCCGTTGTTTTGAAGTTTGAGGTTTATTGACATACTTTCTCTTTTATACAGACAAGATTCAAACAGAATTTTATAGAACATTCTTCCCAATGTCCTGAGATTCACATGTAGCTTTTAACAATCCCCAAAACTTAATGTTACTAAGTATCTCCTTTCACTGCCAAGAGTTCCATATTTCAAATATATTATTCTGATTTCATTCTTATTTTCTTTACATATGATGACAAAAACCTTCTTTGGGAAGAACTCAGATTTAGTTACTGTCTTGCCAAAGGGGTTTGATGATGAAAAATATTATTTAGGTTGCCTATTCATGTAAAAGTCAGTGCAAGAACAACATCCCCTACATGAAGGTTTCGCTCTGTTTTGCCTTCAGGATTTTGTTGCACAGCATATAAATATGTTGATACATCATCTGATAAAATCAGTTTGTAATCATACAAATTAATAGAATAGATTTATTATTTTTATCAAGTAGTAGAAGCAAGTACCCTCCTGGGAAATAGGACTTATCTCTGAATTAAAGCAATTAAAATTATGCCACTGAACCACACAACCTTAGCCTTGTGGGGTCATTTAGAATTGCCTCTGGTCATATGAAATACATTTTTAATGAGATGCATAGAAAGATGGGAGTACTTAAGGATATAAAGACTCCATGGTAAACATCATTTTGAATTCCTGTTAAAGCCTCTATCACATCAAAAGTAACCCTATGTTTCACTTCTGAGAGAGTTTTACTTCCACTATTGTCTGTCTAGGGCTTTCCAGAGTAGGAGTTTACGGTATTCCAAGGAAAGAACTCATGTTTCCTGATTTACTGTTGATATGAATTTCCATTCTTATATAATTGTGTAAGGATGGATTTTAATTTATGAGTTATACATATAAGGTGCCTTGCATACTTAGAATTGTGTATTTATATACTTTTAGGAGTGTGGCTATTGATAAACTTTGAGAAAAAATTTGTAACTTGTCCAACAACTAAGGATGAGTGATATTCCAATTATCCTCTCAGTGTTCTAGACTGTAAAAATATTTAGATTAAGAAATATATGTTGTTGAAAACATTCTGAAAATGGGTACACTGCGTTGTATTTTTCTTAAAGATACTAGAATTTTATATGAACTTAATTATAGAGATAAAAGTGGTACTTTATAGGGGGGGTTACACAAACATTTTATATCCACGCTAATGTAAAATATTTTTATATCATAGGGGAAAATGCCAAGTGTACCTTATATTTGTATTGTCATGATATTAATTAAATTGAAGAAATGTCTTGTATTACACAATATCAGAAACGGTTTTCTGGAAATTAGATCACAGAGATCTGAAAAACATGTTAACAAATGAATAATTGCATAGTACATCTATATCTTACTCCTTGGTTTCTTGCCAAGAGATCTTTGGGAAAATGAGTTGTGATGGTTAATTTTATGTGTCAGTTTTCTGGATCAAAGAGTGTCCAAGTGTTTGGCTAAATATTATTTCTGGATGAGCATGTGAGGGTGTTTTCAGATGAAATTAGCATTTTAACTGGTAGATTCCATAGAGCCATTTGCCCTCCCCAATGTGTGTGGGCATGATCCAATCTGTAGAGCACCCAAATAGAACAAAGAGGCAGAGAAAAAGAAAAATTGACCCTTCCTGCCCGATTGCCTGAACTGGGGCGTGGATCTTTGCTTGCCCTCCATGTTCCCGTTCTCGGGACATCAGATCTAGACTGAAATATACACCATCGTCTCCTCTGGTTTTCAGACTTTCAAATTTGAACTAAATTTTATCAGTTGGCTCTCCTGGGTCTCATTTTGTGGATGGAGATGAGTGAGTCATCTCAGTTTCCATAATCGCAGGAGCCAAATCCCTAAAATAAGCCTCTTCTTCTATGTGTTGGCTCTGTTTACCTGGAGAACCTTGACTAATACATGAGGTAAATACTGTCAAGATGTAAACATATTCTTTCTCTGTTTCCTGAGTTGATAGTAAATGGTGAGAACAACAATATGAAAACAATTTTTCATAAAAGCATATGAAAAACATTTCAAATAATTATGCCTATAGTTATATGATTATCTATTGTGTACTTTTTGTGTATATATTTACATACTTTAAGGAAAAACTACTGCATATTTATTATCACAAGTCAATGAAATGATTTTCACTAAATGGAAGTGTCACAGCCTAATCTAATAATTATTTTAATATTTATTCTACTTTAGAATTTTTCCCTTATGTGCTTATTTAAATATATGATAAAGGCTGGGTGTCTGGGTTGCTCAGTCAGCTAAGCACCTGATTTCGGCTCAGGCTCTGCCTTCTCATTGTAAAGCCTGCTTAGGATTGTCTCTCTGCCCCTCCCTCTCCCCTTGTACGCTCCCTTGTGCACATGTGCTCTCTCTCTCTCTCTCTCTTTCAAAATAAATTAAACTCTAAAAAAATATGATAAAGGCATCCCATATAGTCACTTTTCTAAGAAGAATGACATTTCCTTTTATTTTAAAGCCATATGACTTTCTGGGGACTCCCTAATCTAGACGCCTGGTTTCCTCCAGACTTTCTGCTCCTGTGCTATATCCCTTACTCCCACTCTCTCACATGTTGTGTCAGTTTATAATTTAAATATTTGGCAGGAACTTCCAAGGCAGACAGCCATTCTTTATTTCTTCTCTTTGGATTTTGATATAATTGTGATCAGTTCCAAATAACTAGACATATAAGAATAGTATAATAATTGTGAAAGTCAGAGTCACATTTAAATGATAAAGAGCATCACTGCATTTTAGTCTTTTTGTGATGAAAATAGAAAGCAGTGCTTCGAATTGGCAATCCTATTGGGATACTACAAATTAAATATTTAAAACATTTTTGGGGCCTCAGTTTCAGATGATCTTTGCATGCAGAGCACTTTTGGTGTAAGCAAAGAATTCCTTAATTGGTAGCAATTGGAGTGTACCAATTAAGGAATTTCGTTAGCTTCGTGGAAATTGGGCAAATATTTTATGTTCAAAGAGAAGTCTCAGAAAGAATTCCACTGAAACATTAATGAAGAGTATCCCTTAAATGGAAAGGGATGAATAAAAGGAGGCAGAAAAGAGAAAGCTAGGAGCAAAGAGAGTTTAATAGATTATGGTTTCTTATGACGTAGCCCTTTGCAATATGACTTTGTCATTCTTCTATCAAGAAGTGGGGCCTAACTCTTCTCTGGAATCTGGGCTTGATCATGTGACTTATTTTGCCTAGTGAGACATTCGTGAATGTGACACATGCAGAAACTTGGGAAATGCTTGCTTATTGGTGCATGGCTTTTCTTGTTGTTTCTGGAACACAGCGATTGGCGTACACCATTTTTTTGTTATTTTTGGAACACAACTGTGATGTGGACAAATCTACATTAGGCAGTTAGATGCTGGATATATGTGGCCCAGTTGCCCCAATGCCCAAGTCGACTGCCAGCTTGTCTACCAGCAGACAAGAGCAGCAAACAAATGCCCAGCTGAGCCCAGATCAAATTTCCCTCCCACAGGACCACGATCTAATAAATGTTTAATGTTTAGAACTACCATTTCTGGGGTTGTATGCTATGCAGCAAAAACTAACTGATATTGATGGTAGCCTTTTTCCCCCTCTTTCTTTTATCTGTATTGAAGTGAATTTAGTAAGAATCAGAGGACCAACGAACTTAGTGGAAAGTCACCCAGTATTTTTACTTTTCTTCAGGAATTCCTTCCCTCTTAACCATGCCTGAACAATTTGAATCCTATTTCTCAGCAATAGTACTTAAAAGAATCCTAGGAAAAAATCACAATATATTTTGAGAAAAAATTTCCAGTTGATTTAAAAAAGTAGTATGCATAGGATTTTAAAAATTGCATTCCACTTTAAGAGCAGAGAAACTAGGAAGAACAATTAGAGCAAAAAATCTGTAATACTACTAAAGTAAAAAGTAAGCAGCAATATAAAGCGCAGTTAAAATTGCTAGACTTAGGACAGAGATAAAATCTTCTTTTTGGAAACACAGATAGATAGTAAATAGAAATATCCTGTAGGACCTAAGCAAATACAGTGGACGGTACATTAGACTTTTTAAAGGCAATGAAAAACAAAACAAAACAAAAACAAACAAACAAACAAAACCCAACAATCCAACAAATGGAAAAATTGTCCTGGATTTTTACATGATTCTACATGATTTTGATGTTGATTTCAAATGTGGATTCAGGAACAGATAAAGTGGAGGAAGTTATGGAAAAATTCTCCAGTAATACTGAGGAATGAGGTACTAAATTATAAAGAAGGATTAATGGATATAAATTCAGTTATCTTGGCTAAAGTTATGTAGATGAAAATAGAATGGCTCTCCCCAAACTCACAAAAGGCACAAGAATACTTTTTAAAAAGGTTTTGGGGTACATGGGTGGTTTAGTCAGTTAAGCATCCAAATTCAGCTCAGGTCTTGATCTTGGGGTTCCTGAGTTCAAGCCCTGCATTGGGCTCTGTGCTGACAGCTCTGAGCCTGGAGCCTGCTTCAGATTCTGTGTCTCCCTCTCTCTCTGCCCCTCCCATGCCATGCTCTCTCTCTCTCAAAAATAAACATTAAAAAAAATTTTAAAGGTTTTGATATTTATTTCAGCACTCAGAACTTTGAAAATTTCAATCCATATTATATTAAAAATTAAGCAATTTTTCTCCATATGCAGGAAAGTAAATAGAAAATAAAATGTAATGAAATATAGTTACTGTTCCCAAAAGATGGCCAGAAAGACCATATATTTAAAATTCTAAACTTGGGGTAGATGATGATGATAATAACAATTGCTTTTTATTTTTGATTATACCACAAAATAAGTTGTATAAATGCTGCCATTTGATATATTTATCTCCACAGGTTGGTTCCCAAAATATTTGCAATTACATTCTATAGCACACATATAAATTAAAACCAAATAAATTAAAAATATAATATCAGAACATGATGCCCTGAGAAATCTCAGTTAATATAATTGTTGTGATTAAGCATTCAATCTACCTCTGAGCTTTCTGTGATCCAAAACAATACTCCCGAAATGCCAGTTTATATGATGTAGTCAGACAAGGCAAGCCTATTCATCAGAAGAGAGAAATAAAATAATGGTGAAGTCAGAAAAGTCCAGAAAGAAAGTTCTTCATACCTCCTCTATATATCTGTTTCTGATTTTATCGGAGTTTTATTCTAAGACCTAGGAAAACTACTTAACATTCTCAGCCTCGTTTTCCTAGTCTGTACAATGACAGTTATTGGAGTTATTTTATCTCAGACAGATGTTTTTGGGTAGTTCTTTGATGCTGTAACTTGAACTCCAGTGAGAATTGTTCTAACCAAAGTTAATAAAATATCCTTATTTGCAATGTGTCCTGCAATATTTTTTTATTATTTATTTTCCACAATAACAGCAGAGGGAACTTTCAAGCTCAAATACCACTGTGATAAATATTAAACCGTATCGGTCTACTGGGGAAAATGTAAAAATAGCAAAACTTAGTGGGGGGAGGAGGAGAAATTCCACTATAATTTAAAGTAGAGATGATAAGTTAGATTTCATCTGAAAAGTACAGGAATATAATTGACAATTATAACATTCTGAAAATGTGAATTGTGTACTTAAAGACCAAAAAGGATGGATTTAGAAAAAATCTGGGAACAATAAGAACCTTATTCATATTTCTCAATTTGCCATTACTGGCCACTTGCTGTTACAATGATTTATGATTGGTTTATGTTGTGACTTGACATTGGGAAATGTCACTTATAGCAGTGACAAGTGCTTCCACAGGGTCTATGCTGCCCAATCAAGGAGATGACATCATTCTTATACAATCAACTTGCTCACGGTTGCTTGCCAGTTTCCTTGCCATCTTTTCATTGCCATGATCATCATCATGAGTTATAAGCCTCTTACCAATAATTTGAATGACCTCAATTTCTCATCACATTCTTCTTTAGTGCATGATATGTTCATTTTACTTTTTAACATCTTTCACATATTAGCAAAGTAGTCATTTAAAATGCATGCAGAGCTAGAAAGCAAATTACTAGGGTAAAGGGCATTTCAAGATGATTGAAAATATGCCTCACGAGCTGTTGCCTTTTCTGTTTCACAGAGTTACTGAAAAGGTATTAGAAATGAGATTGCACAGGTGAATATATATATGTACCAAATATATATTTTTGTTTTAATATACCTCTCTTGAATCTTTTTACATCATTTTTATTATAGGATAGGCTAAAGTGTTTAATACCATCTATGACCTAGCATTGCAAGATTTAATGCCTTGACAAATTTAAAATACTAAACCACTTAGTTGAAGTTTTATAGGTAAGATTCCACTGAAAATCTGAGATCTTTCTCATGGCTTTCTGATATTCTTTAATCTGTTATTTACAGATGGTATCTAATTTCACATGCATCTTTCCGTATGTTACCTGAATATATATATATATATATATATATATATATATATATATTCATATATATATATACACATATACATATATATACATGTATATACATGTATATATATACATATACATGTATATACATGTATATATATACATATACACATATACATATATATACATATATGTATACATATATACATATATACATATACATATATACATATACATATATACATATACATATATATATATATATATATACACATATATATACACATATCTTCCAGAGTTACTTGGAACAACCAGTACATTTATTAGGATTATTTTAAAAAGTAGGAATCAGATTTTTGGAAAGCAAAGTTTACCCAGCCATGGCCAATGAGCACAATAGTTGTCCACTGTTACAATGGTGTGAAATTTATTAATGGCTATATATTTTTAATACATTTATATTAAATTACCTCTCCTTTACTTCTTTGAAACTCTGTTCTGTAAACTTAATGCAATATGTTAAATATGTTTCACTTTTTGTGCTTTCTGTAAGTTGATATTTTTCTAAAATGTGGTTTTCTCCTTTCCTCAAATGATGCAGTTTTAAGCACTGTCAATGGGTAGACCAAGAAGTATTTTGAACCTGAGAAAAAGTTCCTCAAATTAATATGTTTTATTAAGTTATTTTTATAAACACTTTATCCAGTATTTACTTAGACCCAATTCTGAAACAAGCCTTTGGAAAAGTGGACCAAACAGGGATAGAGTTTGAAAGACACAGAAGGGAGCTTATAGCAACACCTCAGTACTACAATGATTTCTTCCTGAAGCTTCATCCCTTTGGTCTTGGGCTTCTGTTCAAAAGTAAAGAATCCTGTAGGAGTTCTAATCTTTATATTTTATTAACTGACAATTTCTTCCAACAAAAACATAATTCTAGCCATGGGTATATTGGAGTCACTCTTTCCCTTACATGGTCTCATCTTATCTTCATAATAACCAGGCATTACTTTACTCAGTTTGTAACAGAGCAGACTGATTCTCAAAGAGTTGATGTAACATTTACATGTTCATCCAGGTAGAAATTGATGGCATTGGTGTCCATGGGCCCTTGACTACTGCACAGACAGGAAATAGCAAGAGTGATGAAGAAGGTTGAGAAACACAGAGTAAGAGGGTTTCGAAGATAAACTTTTAGCTCAGGTCCAATGTGATAGGTGTCACTGATGTAATCTCTGTGAATTTGCCAAGTTATATTTTTACCTAAGGGCATAGAACACAGGCTATTATACTGCTAGAATCCTGGGTTCAGAGGAAAAAATCAACATTGGACATTAAATATCTGATGGGGCTGCATTAAAAATTACCATAAGTGATTTTAAAGCTACACTTTTTAGGGGCATCTGGGTGGCTCATTCGGGTAAGCGTCCGACTTCGGCTCAGGTCATGATCTCACGGTCTGTGAGTTCAAGCCCCGCATGGGGCTCTGTGCTGACAGCTCAGAGCCTGAAGCTTGCTTAGGATTCTGTGTCTCACTCTCTCTCTGCCCCTCCCCTGTTCACACTCTGTCTCTCTCTCTCTCTCTCTGCCTCTCCCCCACTCGTGCTCTGTCTCTGTCTCTCAAGAATGAATAAACGTTAAAAATTTTTTTTAAAGCTACACTTTTTATTATGATACACTTAATAAAATTTCTGATGACTATAGAAGACCAAGTAAATGTATTACTTTCTATTAGCACAACATTCTCAGATTGCCACACTATAATACAAAGAAAAAAGAAACTTATGGTTCTCTATAAAAATTTATACATTTCTGGGCAGGAGGCCTTATATTAGCAATAACATTACCCTCAACTGATATGCCAGATAATTTTATATAAGAGGATTAAAATAAAAAGAATGTATATATCCATCTGAAAGGAATCTGTCCATTAAAAATCTGTCATATGGCAGTTTTGTCCTGATTCCCACTAAATGAAGGCAAATTATAGCAAATGTTAGCAACCACAGTTTTATGATGAGTCTAAATATTTTCTCTCTCACAAAAGGTCTTAGAAGTTTGATGTATTAATTGCTCTATTATATATCAACTGAAACGTTACAAAGTACAGACTACAATGAATTTAGCTTTATATAGTCACAACATTTGGTCGTCAAAGAATTGGGCTCATTCATCTTCCCTAATGAAGTTACAAACACACCTTTCTTTACCTCATTTTAATAGAGCAAGTATTTTTATCCTACAGCCCATAGATGAACTGTGAGTGCCTTGAAATTTTATATAAATTTTAGATGCCTAAGCTGAGGTGAATGTCTCTAGAGAGAAAATCAAAAGTAGCCCATAATTTTTCAAAAAACTGGAACTAGTCTTTTTATGCCAACTGTGTGGAAATAAAAATATTATTTTATTTGGCTTCCCATTGCTTTACATAATCAGCACTTTTCCTTTCCATTGATTTTTCCTTTCTGTTGATACATATTAATTATTGTCACTTTATATAACAAAGAGTAGCTAGGATCCCAGATTTTAAGAGCTATTCACAAGCTGTTCTGAAAATACATTTAAAAATCTATATTTGTGATATCTCCTTTGCAAATTAAATAAATGAATGGAATGAGGTTTTACTCACATGAAGTAGATATACTTCCAATAATGAAATAACACTTTGCCAGTCTAAGATTCACTGTTGCTTCAGAAGATGGTTTTCAGTTTCTTAAAAATGTTCTGAAATTCTTTGGAGTAGATTATCCTTTAACGCCAGGGCAAGGGATATCAAAGAGCCCAGTGAAATGTGACCAAGAATAATCTTTGATCTTTTTTTTTTTGCCTTTTTCTTGCACATACTGTCATTTATAAAGGAATTTTTTAAACTACTAACACCACTCTCAGCCTTTTATCTCCGATTTTTGTCCTGATTGGTGGCCGTTGGCCTTATATTTTAGAATAAATCTGAATTACAAATAGGAACAGAATTAATCTTCCTGTGGAGAAGTAATGTTTTACCTACACAATTACTTTTTGAGAAGTAATATTTAAGATGATTCTTCTAAGAATGCTCATCTTAGTTGTCATGGTACCCCAAATGTAATTTTCTTAGTCTTTTTCTGTTCCTAACTTAGGTGACTCTCTTACAAATCATTCCACTTCCCAAAGATTGACGAGTTGGGAATTCGAAGGGCGGATTAGAATAAAAAATATTTCCCTCTTTATATTTTAAGGAATATTCTAGTCTAAGATGTTATCAGTTGAGAGAGTGAGGATTATAATTAAAGTTAAATAACATGATTTGCTACAATTTCCGATTTCCTAATTGACATTTCAAATAGCTAAATGAACATCAAAATGTCATATTCTAAAAGCTACCACATGCAGAATACTTAAAATGTCAACAACAGAGATAAGGAAATTTTCTCCTCACTCTCATCCATCTCTTCTCTTTGGTAGCCCAAGAAGGCTTTGAATATAGTTTTAAAGTTACAGCGCATGGGCTTTGAAATAAGACAAATCATCTCATTAAACACAAACACCAGCTATGTTTTATTCTAGCACAGAAAGTAGCTGAACAAACTGTCCGTAGAATCGACAATGTCTTTCTTTCCCAGAGCCAGAGTACAAACAAGATTTGACCAAATTATTTCTTTGAACTTTCAAGGACCTGTTACAATCTTCTGTACTTGGTAGGGCAGACAAAACAGACTGTTTGTACAACATTTTCAATATTAATCTGAGAGGAAAGAATAAACAAGAGGAAAAGAGATATGTTTCTATATATCTATAATAATGACCTATGAATTGATTGCTTTTAATAATTTTGATTTCAAAGAAAGAAAATTGATGCCTACCTATGTGCACCAAACAGCTAGTAAAACCCGGGAGGTGGGATTTGAGTGCAGGAAATTTAGCTTTAGACACCAAGTTCTTAATCATTAGGCTGTACCACCTCTCAATATGTAATTGGTCAAATATGACAAGTATGAGCCGTGTAAGGTTTTTATTTATCATTATTTTTACTAGAAGTATATTTATGAATTCATATTTACAAATTATTTAGATTACTGCTGAGCTGTTTTGTAGCCATACACACACACAAATCTTTTTTAGCTATTGTTACACTCATTTTAGGTAGAAATTATTTCAGACATATTGTATCAATAAAATACATTGTTTAATTAAATTTAACTTATCATTTTTACCTTTTTGAATAAGGTCTTAACATTTTTTAATTATATTTCATTTGTGTGAAATTTGTACTGAAATGCTATTATAGGTAACTTTGCATCACATGATTTCTGCAGCTCTTTTAAATGTGATTATCACTTCCCATCATTTCTCAAATGAGTAATGCAAATAATAATAATGCCACAACTAATCATTTCAGTGCGTTTCATCTCCAGTGAGTTGAATTATAGAATATTAGACATTAATGTGTTAATGAAAGGTAAGGGGCCATTTGTTCTGTTACAAATATCAACCCAAAATTCATAAATCTTTTAGCCAGATTTCTCTGAAGGTAATTATTTGAATAAAGTTCTAAGAAAACTGATGGAGTAAGTAAGAGAGAAACGTCCACTATGTTAGGAAAATGGAAATTCAAGCAGAAATTTAAAAATTATAAACTTACAAACTGATGGTAACCAGAGGGGATAGGTGTTGGGGATTAAAGAGGGTGCTTGTTATGAGCACTGGGTGTTGTGTACAGCATTGAATCACTCTATTGTACACCTGAAACTAATATTACACTGTATGTTGACTAACTGAATTTAAGTAAAAACTGAAAAAAAATTATAAATTCAATTTGAGAGTGAGAGTGAGAGAGAAGAAGAAGAAGAAGAAGAAAGAAAAAGAGAAAGAGGAGAAGAGGAAAATGATGGAGAGGGAGGAGGCAGTGGAGAAGAAAAATAGGAGAAGGAAGGAGGAAGAGGGAAAAGTGGAAGAAGAGGAAGAAGAAGGAATAAAAGACAACATAGCTAATGAGAAAAAGTGAGAAAAGAAGGAAAAATAATAATAATATAATTAGGCTAGTTACAGCAGAAATAGATATGAGATTGTATTCTTGAATCTCTCTAAAACACTCATGGCATAATATTTAAGATGTAACTTACATATCTAGTTTTGTCATTGAAAAAGAAATGCAAATTTATCATAAGTAATCTGCATAGCATGAAAGAAGAGGTTTCATTGAAAATTATTTTTACATGTAAGTTTTTGTGCCATGTCATGTGATACACACACACACACACACACACACACACACACACACATACTTTAAAGGCTGTAGCTGAAGTGAGAAAGCATTTAAATACTAAAATTTAAATCACATTAGAATCCAAAATGTGTAAATGCATTCTAGATACTTAGCATATAGTTACACTAATTATATTGCCCTTTTTGCTGTTTTCAATATATCAGTGCCCACTGTTATGCCTCTTATTAAGAACACTAAGTAAATCTATCCTATTCCACATTACTAATTAATCATTAAACTATGCAGACAAAAGCAATGATTTTAATGTTACATACTTCAAAAGAAATGGAAATACATTTCAAAGGTCATTTTTACATATGGAAAAAAATAAGGTAGATATTAGCTCACGTTATTAAAATATTTTACGTCTTTGAAGCTGGTATCTCTATATTTACTCCATTCACATGGCTATTTTACATAGGAAAAAAAAATTGTCTCCATGTTTTACTTGACCAAGTATATTTGTCTGCCTTTGCTCCACATACTTACCCAAAGGGAGGCATCAGCAATCTAATTTTCTTTATACATGTATTAATCGTGAGTCACCTAGTTGCAAGCAACCAAAATCTGTCTTCCACTTGTTCAGGCAGGATTTATATTTTAATACAATTGTGGCCACCAACAACTATGGGCTTATATTACTTGCCGACTTCCCTGGCCCCTGATCTATGTTCCAATTTTGAAAAATCAGAAGGGGCAGCTATCTGGCCTGGCTTGTCTTGTATATGAGCCTTCAAACATGATAGAGTCAAGAAGGTGAGGAATTAAGATTGGCAACCGGGGATCACTTGCCCATACTTTGATTATCACTATAAAAGAATGTGATTGACTACAATTAGAATAAAAACTTAAAAAGGCAAAAGAAAAGAAGGGGAGAGAGAGAGAGAGAGAGAATGTGGCTGGAGAAGTGGATCTCTAACTCAGAATTTGTCTAGGATTATGTAACCAGACAAAGATGTAGCTGGAGAAGAAACAAAATAAAACAGGACAAAACAGATCTCCCAATATGTTTAACTGTTGCTTTACAAAACTTCCTCCATTTCTGTCCGGCTCTAGCCAGGTGAAAGAATATTAATTTTATAACTTGCCTAGCATATTTTTCCAAAATAAAATAAACACTCCAAATTCTGGGAGAGCAGAAAAAGTAGACTCTTTGGGTTCCTGGATCCAATTGCAACATGTGTATATTGTAGGGGGCTTCCCAAACAACACCAACTAATCCTTGGAAACAAGTAGGGTGTAATTGGGGATTAACTCCATTCTGACACTACCGACCCAGAGACAGTATCAGACTCCACAGGTTGAGGGCTCAGCCGTACAAGATGGTGGTCCCACCAGTTCAGACACCAGCTTCTAGTCCAGGTTGTTACCTGTCCTTCTGAGCAAGTAGCTGTAAAACAGAAATTTCCACAACCCTCTCCTTCCTTGGGAAGAAATTTCCTGGAGTGGCTCTTAGAACTGAGAAACAATTCACTTACTAGTGCACCTGTTTATTTTAAAAGAATATAACTCAGGAATAGCCAGATGGAACCGAGGCATAGAGAAAGATATGAGGAAATGGCAGGGAGCTTCCAGCGTGTCTCCCAGAGTGCCCGCTCTCCCAGTACCTCCACGTGTTCGTGTCTGGGAAGCTCCCCACACCCAGTCTGTTTCAGTGTTATAGAAGCTTCATTACAAAAGCACAACTGATTAAATCACTGGCCATTGGTGATGATTCTTAATCTCCAGACCATCTCCCTTCCCTGGAGGTGAGGGGGTGCTGAACTGGGAGTTCCAACTCTCTAAACACATGGGTAAGCTTGGCAATCAGCCAGACCCTTAGGTGTTTTGCTAAAAGTCACCTCATTAAGATAACAAAAACATCTTTACTGCTTTTATCACTTAGGAAATACCACGTGTTTTAGAAGCTCTGTGCCAGAAAGGAGGATGAAGACAAAATATATATTTCGAATTACAAATGACAGAATCACATAGACCAAATGTATCAAAAAAGAAAATAGTGAAAAATGTTAAAGATAACACAACATATGAGGGTAAAAAAAATGATAAATCCGTGTGACTCTCACATTAAAGGAAAATGTCCCCTTGTTGGGCTCACGGTGGGGAGTGGTTACCTTTCCCTCTATCTTTAACCAAGGGCCTTGTTTCCGTTGTTCATAGCATCTCCAGCAAGAAAATATAGTTTACCTGTACTATTTTACCTTTAAAAGTCCTGTTTTCTAGGGAGAAAAGAGGTTTTGTTGATAAGAACATCTATCATCATTTAAACAGAATTCCAGAAATGACAGGTACCTTATTTAGATAAGGTGACACATTACAGCTTCCTTACCCCCTCCTTTTTCTTATACAGTGAGATCTATATGGAGACAAAATTACTTTATCAGACCAAGTAAGTATCAAAGTCAGGCCTCATCTTCTGAGTTTTACATTTCATATCCCCTTGAATTCATCTTCTAGCTATTTGAAGGACATTTCAAGTGGATTTCTGGTTTCTGTTGGTTACATTGAGTGATAATGCTGACTGAAATTATTTTTTGGTGAAAGGTTATTGGCAGAAATTGTAGTGCTTCTGAAATGCTGCTACAGGCTGTTAAGAATCTGGATTAAAAAAGAATGAGGTAGCTCAGAATGTCAATGTTCACTATGTAAAATAATTTTAAATCTTTCTAAAGTTCTGATTCACAATGAATTTTTTATATGGCATAGGGATATCCCATTCCTGGTCTTGTGTTTCCTGCAGAGTTCCTTTATTCACAGAAAAAAAACAAACAAAAAAAAACCCCTCAGCATTTAATCAATTAATAAAATAGGATGTTAGCGAGTATTTCTTCTCTTACTCTGAATTACATTTTCCACCTTGATGTGTTCATAAAAATTGAAAGTAATTTTATTCCAATAAATATTTAAATATTTTGTGGTATAAAATTAAAGCAAAACTGAGTCCTGGGAATATCATACAAGGAGGAAATATATAAATACACATAACAAGAGATTACTTTCCTTCATATTAAAAAGCAGTGTTGCATAAAGCACATGAGAGAAAAAACTCATCTTTATGTTTACATAGTGATCTATGAAGTCTCTTGTAAGACTTACAAAAGGACATGCCAGCTCCCAAATTACAGCCTCACTGGACTGTCTTATTTGCACTGAATGAAGTGATATTCTAATTCCTCTTAAAATGTATGGATTCTGCATGGGACACCAACAATGGATTTTAATATAATCACCTGAGATTTGCAAAAAACAGAGTTTTTAAAAAAGGGAGAACATAGTATTGTTTAGTTTTTCCTTTTACATTTATTATTACTATTATTATTATTATTATTATTCACAGAGATACGTAAATTCAAGAAAAAAGGAAAATAACCATTTATTGCCACTAGATGGACTTAGCCATTATCAATATATTTTTACTAGCCTTTGCCTTTTGTCTTTATTTTTTAAACAATCTCTCTTTTTTTAAATATACATTCCAATAATGAAGTTTTCAAAAAAGCCAGCAGAGTATATTTAAAAACATAATACAAAGACTGCTTTTCACACATGAGCACCATTAATATTGGATAAGCATGTTTGCAGAAATCTTTATTTGTCTATGTATGATGCATTCCTTGTAGGATGCATGATGGAGAGGAAGAGGAAAATGCAAGTAGAAAATACAGAGATGACATTAAAATAGAGTAAATACTTTAAAGGAGAATTAAGTAACTCTATGCTATGAAATCTGAGGACTTTTAAAGTCATTTCCTTTTCTCCTGTAACATTAGCCTTAATTCTTTGCTTGTTGGTTCTGTAGGTTGTTATATATTGTCTAAGGTTCTTATATTTGTATTTTGTCTTCCATAATTCTCATAGATGTTTAGCATACATGCTCTTTTCAAAATGAATTAGTAATCACCATTGACCAGTTACCTGCTTTTCCATTTCTCATTTCTTTACTTTTCATCATCAGAAAGCACATATGTTTAAAGATATCACATCATGTCAAGAGTTTTTATTATACTAATTCTTTCATGTTTGGAAATTTCTATTTGCTTGTTGCCTTTATATCTGCCAACAAATCTCGCTTGTTGTATTGTATTTGGGACAAGATTTTTCTCTGAACTTTGAAGATTCCTCCACTGTCTTCTGGCATTAATAATGCTGTTGGTCATTTTGAGGTCATGTTTACTTTTTCCTTATTAAGTCGCTGACTTTTTTGGTCATGATGATTGAAGAATTAATGTCTTTAATTTTAAAGTCCAATAGATTAATGAAATTATGTGACTCATTTAAGAATTTTCTAAATCAAAATTTTCTGAAATATCTATTTTTTTCCAGCTAAAATCTTCTAGAATTAAATTTACATATTCTCAATTTTCTGAGTTTTATTAACTTTTATTATTCTCAAGTTTAGAGCCATCAAACTTTCTATATGCTACATGGCTTTTTATCTCACATTTTAAGGACCCTTATAATTGCTCTAATCTTTATCTTTTTTTCCTTTAGTTTCAAGTTTTTATCTTAATTCCAGTTAGTTAACATACAGAGTAATATTGGTTTCAGGAGTAGTATTTAGTGATTCATCATGTACAAAGGACACCTGGTGCTTATCCCAACAAATGCCCTCCTTAATGCCCTTCACCCATTTCACCCATCACACCCACCGCTATCTCTAGCCAGCATATTAATTATGATTATCTAAGTTATTTTTCTTTAAAAATAGCTTGCTTTCTGGTAGTGCCTACTCTATTCATTCCTGGTTTTAATTTATTTGTTGATGATACTTATTGGTCTATTCAATTGGATCTTCAAGCTCTCCTTTCATTTTTTATACCTCTTGTATATTGAACTTAATATTTCTTAATTATTCTACATCAATAAATTATTAAAAACCTATTTCATAACATACTTTTTCTGGATTCTTAACTTTACCTTTTGCACATTGATTGCAAATATGTGTTTAGTACCTGTTCTTAGTTATTTACCAGCTATTTTTATTTTGTTCATGCTCCAATGGCTTTGTTATTGACATTATATGTACTCTGATTTGATCCGGAGGATTTGATTTTGTTTTACTGAATATGAAGTTAGCTTTTCTCTTCTCTTCAACCCAGAGATAAAAATTGAAAAACGCACATTGTCTCAAATATTTTTAATAATCTGAACTACTGGTAGATATGGAAGCAGAAGAACTTGGGGAAGAAACGGAATGGAATTTAGTGATAGATGTGCACAATCTTCGTTACAAAATTTAATGTATATGTTCTTAGGACATGCTGTATATGTCACACCTGGGCTGAGTTCACCTACAAACTAAATTTTGTGTATAAAAATACGTATAAATACTATTCTCATAATGGGATGCCTTAGGTTTTGAAACATGTCTGCAGTTTAATATGCAGAAACAGAGCTGCCTTCTTCTTTTTTCCTATCAGGGTGCAACTATACTGTTGACAGTTGATTTCTTTTTAGGTATTTCTTTCCCATGGCAACTTTTACCACTACTGCATATGAAAAGGAAAATATAAATAAATATAAAGATACCTTACCTCATTTGTCGGTGATGCCAGAATTTTCTCCAAAGAGAGCGCATAAATTTCCACACCTGCTAACAATACTTGCAAATTATTTACACTGTCCTGTAGTCTAACAATACTTGACATTTTCAGAATTTTTATTTTGCAAATATAATGAGCACACATGATACTGCATTGTGGCATTAATTTTTACCTTGCTGGTTACTAATAAATTTGAACATATTTAATATGTTTATGGTCCATTTGTATATGTTTCTGTTTCAGAAATCCATTTTAAATTTTGTGTATTAATATTTTAGTGGCTTAACTTTTTCCTATTGATGTGTTGTATTTTTCAACATATTATGGGTAATGACGTTATTTTTTCGCTTTTTTATGTTGTCCTTTAAGGCATGTGATTATTAATTTAAATAATTTTCAATATTTTATTTATTATTTATTATTTTTATACTTTTTTGAATATTATCTAAGAAATCATATCTGAAGTTTTAAAGTAATTTTCACCTAAGTAATTCATCTACCTGGAGCATAGTGCAAGATAAGCGATTATTTTCTTTTCTACACAGATAGTGTAGTGAGTTGAATTGTGTGCCTCATCGCCTCCCCAATATAGATGCAAGTCCTAACCCCTAGAATCTATGAATGTTACCTTATTTAGAAAAAAGGGTCTGTGCACATATAATTAAGTTAAGGATCTAGAGAGGAGATCATTCTGAATAAGTCTGATCCTTAAATTTAATGATGTGTCTTTATAGGAGAAGAGAAAAGAGAAGACACACAAAGGGGGAAACCATGTGAAGACAAAGACAGAGACTGGAGTTGTGTTGCCATAACCAAAGAACACCTGGAACCAGCAGAAACTGGAGGAGAAAAGGATCGTCTTTTAGAGCCTTTAAAGTGAGTATGGCCCTGCCAACCTCTTCTGTAAGAGAATACATTTCTTCTGTATTAAGCTATAAGTCTTTGGTCATTCATTATGGCAGCTGTAGAAAACTCATAGATACCTAATACTCCAGAACCATTATCGAAAAGTCCACTTTTCCTTATGTTTATCTACATCTGTTGGATTATCAGATGTGCTTATATACATGCATCTGTACCCGTTCTGTCCAACACACTCTAGTCTTCCTTTATATATAACATGATGTCTATGAACAAAATCACAAAGGATTGGCAAAAACCTCTAAGAACTAACAAAGAAATATAGCAAGGTCACAGGAAGCAAGATTTTATAGAATAATGGTTGCTTAGTGCTGTCTACATCCTAGTCCCTGCTACCAATTGCTTTACTTTGTTTGATAAAAAAAAAAAATAAATTCAAAAAATCATTGAAGATGTGGTTAAATTAAGGATTTTAAGATGAGAAAATGACCCTGGATTGTCTGGCTGGGCCCAATGCAATCACAAAGGATCATATAAGAAGGAGGCAGGAGGGTCAGTCTGAGAAATGAGATATGATGAAATTTGAAAATGTGACACTTCTTGCGTTATAGTGGAAGGGTCCCCAAACTAGCAATGAACAACTGGATTTTGAAATCTATCTATCTATCTATCTATCTATCTATCTATCATCTATCTATCTATCTATCTATCATCTATCATCTATCTATCTATCTATCTATCTATCTATCTATCTATCTATCATCTATCTACAGACCACATATGGCAGCACTCTCACAAAAACTGAAATCTAAAAAGTAATTTGTGCATGTGGGAAACTTGAAAATTCTGATGGGAGAAACCAACAAACATTTGGATAAGTGGAGAGAGGTTCTATATTCATGGAATAGAAAATTCAGTATTGTTAAAATACCATTTTTTTTTCAAATTTTATATATAGATGTTACACAGTTCCAACCAAAATCCTAGCAAGAAATTATGTAGATATCAATAAACTGTTTCTAAAGTTTATGGGTGAAAAAACTTAGAATAACCAATGCAATACTGAAGAAGGAGAATAAAGTTGGAGGACTCCGTTACACAATTAGCCAGCTGCCTAATGAAGAGAGTATGGTACTGGCAAAATTATAGACACGCAGATCAAAAGAACATACTAGAGAGCGCAGAAACAGACCTACAAAAAGATAATCAATTAATTTTTGACAAATGAGCAAATGAAGTGGTGGAAGTATAGCCTTTTCAATAAATAGCACTGAAACAATTAGATGTCCCCATGAAAAAAAAGCCTAGAAACAGATATTATATCTTTCGTCAATACTACCCCAAAATGGATGATAGACTTAAATGTAAAATGCAGGACTAAAAGCATGACTGATGAAAGAAATAGTTGATATGTTGGACTTTATTAAAATTAAATCTTCTGTTCCTTGAAAGATTCTGATAAAAGAAGGAAGACAAGCCACAGACAAGTAGAAAATATTTCAGAACACATATCTGATAAAGGGCTTCTATCCAAAATATAAAAAGAACTCGTAAAACTCAAGAATAAAACACCAACAGCTCAAAATAAAAACTTGTGCAAAAAGACCAGAAAAGGCACTTCAGCTAGGAAGATATACAAATGGCAGATAAGCATATGAAAGAATGCTAAACACCATGCCTCATTAGGAAATATAAGTTAAGACGATGAGATACTACCACAATATAATGGCTCTAATCCCAAATATGATATTACAAAATGTTGGTAAGGATGTAGCACAAAAGGAACCTCCAACCATTGCTGGTGGCCATGCAAAATCGTAGTCATTTTGGAACATAGTTTGGCAGTTTCATGCAATGTTGAAGGTAATCTTACCATATGATCCAGCAATCCCACTTTTAGATGTTTACCCGATGCATTTGAAAGTTTATGTCCGGACAAATATCTGCACAGAAATATGTATAGCAGCTTTATTCATCATGACCCAAAATTTAAAGTAACCAAGATGTCTTTCAATAGGCGAATGGATAAACACATTGTGATTCATCCACACAATAGAGTATTACTCAGTGATAAAAAGAAATGCTTAAGCTGCAGAAAGACATGGATGAGCCTCAATGCATAGCGTTAAGTGAAATATTAGTCTGATAAATGATCAGTGATTCAATAATATGACATTCTTAAAAAGGCAAAACTAATACCAACTATAAAAATGTCAACCATTGTCAGATGATCAGTGGAATGGGAGGGAAGCTTGAGTAGGTGAAACACAGGAGATACTTAGAATGTGAAACAATCCTCTAATGTATGTGACATATTTGTCAGAAATCATTGAGCTTTATAGCACAAAGGTAAACTTAAGTTATGCATACATTTAAAACGATCATTTAGGGGTTCCTGGGTGGCTCAACGGGTTAGCGTCCAACTTGGTTTTGGCCTAGGTCATGATCTCATGGTTTGTGGGTTCAAGCCCCACATCAGGCTCTGCACTGACAGTGTGGAGCCTGCTTGGGATTCTCTCTCCCTCTTTCTCTCTCTCGTCTCTCTGCCTTCTTCCCCCACTGGTGCATTCTCTCTTTCAAAAATAAATAAACCTTAAAATTTTTTAAAAAATACAATAATCATTTAGGGAGTTGGGGGAGTCCAAGAATGAAATGCAGAATACACCACAAATATGTGAAATAATCTCATTGAACAAGATTAGGGGGGAATTTGCTGATCAAAGTATCTTTGAAATTGACTGGAATTTGTAAAACTAAAGACCAAAGAAACTATACATAAGCACCATAAAAAATCTAATTGACAAAGTTGTACCTGACAGAGATGTAGGTGAAAAATTCTGATACTCTTTTATGTGTATACTGAAAATGAACAATTAAGTAAATGGATGGAAGATGGTAGGAGTCGGGTTTCATCCTTTGAGTAGGAGTTTATAGACAATTAAATGAAGGCAGCTAGAACGATCCATATTTTATTTAAAAACAAAATGACATGTTTTTTCCCCTGATTTTAATATTAATTACAACTGCAGAGTAATAATTACTTCTAAACCTAGTGCTTTAAAACAATAATATCTATTATCCCACAGTTTTTGTGGGTCAGGAGTCTGAGTGCAGCATTGTTGAGATTTACAGCTCAGCGTCTCTCACAAGTTATCAGCCAGACTGAAGTGAACTCAAGGCTCACTGGGGGGAAAATCTGCTTCCAAGCTTGTGTGGGGCTCCTCGGAGGATTCAGATTCTTTAAGCCTTTGGACTGAGCGTCTCAGTTCCCTACTAACTTTTGGCTGGAGTCTACACTCCCTTACTTGCCACATCGATATCTCCATAGGTCAGCTCACAACATGGCAGCTTAATTATATTAGATGTAACCCTGGACTGCTGCTTCTATATGTACATGAGCAGCAATTCATCTGTGCTAAAAAACTAAAGCAAGTTATTATATTTGTTGTTTTTAAACATAGAAAAGCTAATCCTATACACTGTCTATATAAATTTGCATATGATTAAATGAGCCTATGTAAAATTGTTGAAAGATACACATCAAAAGTGTAAATATTGATGAGATTGGTCTAATTTTCAACATCTTCCTAGTTGAATGATGGATAGAAATTCTAGAGATTCTTATAATGTTATTTTCTTCCAGAAAGATTTAGTTTTCTTATTGTAGTCAGATAATTTATTCACTCATAATCCTGATCTAGTAAATGCTAGTCTACTTAGGGTTCACTCTTAACTTCTAGGGGATAATTTTCTGGTGTCATCCTTGATTTGTTCCAAGGCTCACTCCATTCAAATCTATTTTTTTCTACAACACCCTGAGAGTGTTACACTCTCTGCTTATGTTTTTTATATTAGTTTTCCATTGTTGCGTGAAAGTTACCACAGGCTTAGCAGCCTAAATAATACAAATGTATTCAACAGTAAGAAACCAAATTACCCAATTGAATTATAGGAAAATGATCTCCAGAGACACCACGCCAAAGAAAATACACATTTGGCAAATAAAGATAATGGTTACCCAAAGATGTCCATTTCTTACTTCCTGACATCTGTGAATATGTTTCCTCATTTGGCAAAAAAGACTTGCAAATATGAACAAATTAAGGATCCTGAGATGGAGAGATGATTTTAGACTATCTGGTTGGGCTCAATGGAATCACACGTGTTCTCAAGAGAAGGAGGGCAGTGGTGTCAGTGAGAGAAGGGGATGTGAAGATAGAATCAGAGGTCAAGTGGGGGCGCCTGGGTGGCGCAGTCGGTTAAGCGTCCGACTTCAGCCAGGTCACGATCTCGCAGTCCGTGAGTTCGAGCCCCGCGTCAGGCTCTGGGCTGATGGCTCGGAGCCTGGAGCCTGTTTCCGATTCTGTGTCTCCCTCTCTCTCTGCCCCTCCCCCGTTCATGCTCTGTCTCTCTCTGTCCCAAAAAAAATAAATAAAAAAACGTTGAAAAAAAAAATTAAAAAAAAAAAAAAAGAATCAGAGGTCAAGTGATGTGACTGCTGAAAGACATCACTACTCAAGGAATGTGAATGGCCTCTGAAAGCTGGAAAAGGCAAGGAAATGGATTTTCCCCCAGAGCTTCCAGAAGGAATGCAGCTTGGCCAACACCTTGATTTTAACTGCATAAGACCCAGTTTAGACTTCTTGCCAGGACAGGAAGATAGCACATCTGTGTTATTTTAAGTGACTAGAATTGTGCTAGTTTGTTACAACGGCAGTAGGAAATACATACGTACTGTGTCTCCAGGATCTTGGTGCCTCAAGTCCTGCTTTTCTTCCTATCTCTCAATCTCATTCTCTTTCTCTCTCTCCCTCTCCCTGTACTTTATGTACCTCTTTACATGTTCTCATCAGAAGGTTTGTCAAATACTAGCTACTTCTTCCTATTGGGAGGGGACGTCTCAAATAGACTGAAAATGCACAAATAATTCATCCCATAATCTTTGTAATATAAGTCTCCCCCTTGAGCTACCAAATCAGGAGAAAAATAAATACTTTGCTAGGTGACACTGTGGATTATATGGATTCAGGTATTAAACTGTAACAACCATGCAGCACGGAGAGATACATGTTGAGAGGTCAGTTTTGAAGTTAGGCTCTCTAGTGAAGTAACACACCTGTTTTGAAGTTTGGAAAAGTAAAATACATACCTCAGTAAGATTAAAAAAAATATCTAGGGACGCCTGGGTGGATCAGTTGGTGGAACTTGAGCTCCGGTCATGATATCATGATTCGTGAGTTCGAACCCTGCATCAGGCTCTCTGCTGTCAGCATGGAGTGCGCTTCGAGTCCTTTGTCTCCCTCTCTCTCTGCCCCTCCTCTGCTCTCTCTCTTTCTCTCTCAAAAGAAAAAAAAAATCTGGCTACTCATTGTCTTCAAAAGACGTTTGTGAATAGGTGGAAATAAAACTAAGAAACAACAAAACTCAAAGAATACCATAAAATATTATGGAGTCTTCCACACGAAAGACTGATAACAGGATTTGATTTTGCAACCACGTAAAGGACGCTATTGTGACAAATCTTTTCGGAAAATGGGTCTTTTTCTACACTGAGTACATATACTTTTTGTATTTGTAATTCTTGCTCTATTTTGAATTTTATGATATAAAATCAATGTACTATGTGCTTCCTGGGGAAAAAGGCAGGAACTCTAAACACGCTAAATTATTGTCATATACAACTGAAGTTTTAATAAGTGATTATTCAATTAGGTAAACTGGAAAATTCTATACACTATAAAAAGTGTAATTTATCTTAGCACCATTTTAATAGTAATTTTTATAGTCCTGCACTTTGAAAATTAGTAATCCATGTATGATGTAGATTTAGAACCAGAAAATATAAATCATGAGACCATGACAGTTCCCTGCTAAGCCAGATAACAGAGAATTGATTATAATTGAGAAAAATAAGTTTATAGGCGGACGTGGGGTGAAGATAGTTGCATTTGAAATTGCGTGCATATGAAGAGATGAAAGGCAGGATATGAATGAACTGGCGTCTGGATAATAAAATATTCAGAAAGTGCTTAAACATATCAAAAAATTAAAAAATGTAAATACACAGTAGTTATGATAAATATTTTATTTATTTTTTTTATTTAGAGTCCTATTCAAAATGTTATATTTGTATTGGGCCCACACTCAAAAACAACCCGATTTTCTCCTCCCAAATGACCTATTTCCTTCTGCGGTTCTTTATCTAACAAGGAGATGTTACATTTTCCTATAACTAGAAATATACAAAATAAAGTATTCCCAGTTTTCCTCTGTCCATGGAAGCAAAACATGCACATACACCTACACAGAGAGAGAGAGACAGACAGATGGACAGAGACAAAGAATAGGAAAGGTCTATTATTTTAATTTTTGCTAGAGATCATTTAAGAAATGATTGTATTCACTGCTGCCATTGCCCAAACTATGAAGAAGTACAGATTGCTCTTTCTATATTTTATATTGTATTTCCTTTATCTGTACTCCAAATTTCACCTGTCTGTACTCTGCCCAAATGCAAAATCCTGTCAGGCCATGCATCCTTTAGCATAGACTACTCTTATTCAATTGTAACTGTAAGTCTGATCATTCTTCGCTAGGGCCATTACATCAATTTGTCTCCTATTAATTTCCTATTCATATGCTGTATTATTTATATATTTTAAACAATTCTTCCGGAAGTCTCCCATTTTGTCCCTTGGTGCAGACGCATGCATCTGATTAATGCGATGGCTATCATTTTGATTACAGACCTCTCTACTAGGGTAACTGTCTTTTTTTTTTTTTAATAAAAATCTATGCATTGATTCTTTCCTTTGAGATTATAAGTGAAGTTATTTTACTTGTAATTCCACCTGTACAAGTGGTAAAAATCTCGAGTCTCATTGTATTACCAACGAGGTTTAGTTTATGAACAAGAAATCTTTTTATATGAGCTGTTGTTGCCTGGCAACATCTGGAGAAAGCTATCTGTAGAGCTAGTAAAAACACCAAGTGCAGCATTGTCTGGTAAGGCCCATTATATCCTACATTTTCTGAATGAGTTTGTAATACAGATGAATTTCATTGCATAATTTCAAAATCTGGGTAATAAGACTTTGATTATTAAATTGCAATAGAGTTTATTTCTCCATGAGAAGATACACAGAGAGTAAGCATGCTCTTCAATTTTATTTAATTCCTTTAAATTCAGTCAAACAATGTGAACATTGGTTACAAACATCTAGTCTATGGAAATTCCATTTGCATTGACATTTGGAAAGCTTAAAAACCTGACGCAAGTTGTGTACGTTGCCACAATAGAAAATAACTGACACTTGGAAATATCTTTTCAAAAGCATTTAAATCATTAGAATTAGAAGGTCATGAGGGACTTTAAGAGATTGATTAACTCATCCTTTTGCCATCTGGTGCATATTCTGTTCTATACAGGTGAATACATATTCTGTTCCATTAAAAAAAAAACATAAGGAGCATGCATGGTCTTGTTTTACAATCTCCTTTAACAACAATTTAATGCAAAAATTTCACCAGTAACATCTTGTAATAACTAATTTCAAACTTAGAAATGTAAATGTATTGCTATGCTCCTACCTATATATTGTGTATCACACCTGACATCTGCTTGGGAGGTATAGGAAGAACTTCACAGAAGAGGGAATATTTGAAATGTACCCAGAATTTAGTGTGGCAAAGTGTATTTACTAAGACTTGTTGTTCCTCTTGGTAGGTACGTGGCCAGGTTATACTGTCAGTCTCTATTGAAACCAAGTGTAACCATGTAACTGAGTTGTTGACAATGAAATGAGAGGAAAAAAATGATAAGGTACAACTCCAGGTCTGGTCCATGAAAGGGCGGGCCTACGCCGGCCGACTCCATCTTGTTCTGTGTTCTCCACCTTGAGTGACTATGTCCCCGACATGACCCCTTTTCCGGGAAAATCACAGAAACCTCAGACCTCGCCTCCTCCCCTTGAGTAACCTCCCGCTCACCCATTCCAACTTCCTGATCAAAACACGCCCAGCGACCTGCATAACAGGACTCCGACCCTTCCCCAGCCAATCGGCCAAGGCCACGACCCTTCCCCAGCCAATCGGCTGAGGCCACAGCCATTACCTCACCAACTGCCCCTAGACCCCTATAAAACCTTTGTGCTTTGAAACTCGCTCTCTCTCCCTGGTATCTCACTGCTGCGTCGGTGCAGGTAGGGGATTGAGCTCGAGCTAGCTCGAATAAAGGTTCTTTTGCTTTTGCATTGGACTCGGCTCCCTGGTGGTCTTTGGGGATCACGAATTCTGGGCATAACAGTCCATAAAACCCTCACATTCCTTTCCTCTCCACTGACTTGATACAGATGAGGAAGTCATGAATTGAAAATGGCAGAACCATATGACTAAAAGGAGACTGGGTCCCTGAATTTCCTTGTATAGGAGAGCTGCCTTCCAACCTGGGGCACCTATTGGGAGGCTTACCATGAAGATGAATAAACTATTGTGTTAAACTACTGACATTTTGTGTCTTTTTTCTTGTACAGCAATTGCCTTAATGTGACTTTATTTAACATCTGTAAGAAAGATTTGGACAGAGGACACCTAAGTGGCGAGAGGAGTTAAGACAAAAGATGGGTCCAGCACAACATAACAATGGTGCAGAAGCAGGAGAGTGCAAAGCATACATGTAGAATCTCAAGTAGTCTGAATGTACTCTTAGACAGTTGTAGGGAGTAATGGAAGATAATAATAGAAGAAAGTATGTATATTGGGGCCATATTTTGGAAGACTTCAGGTGTCAAGCCGAGGCCCTTGACATAATCTGGGAAGTAATGGGGCTCATAATAAAGGCTCAACAGCCAAAGAAAATGCACAATTTGAATTGTAGCATATGCCTATTAATCTAGCAGCTATAAATAACCTGGTCTAGAAGTAGGGCATGATAAAAATCTGCAGTAATAATCACAAAGCAAAACCGTGCAATGTGAATAGATCAAGGGAAGGAACATGGTGTTTCTGAGATAGAATTCGTAAGTGTGGCAATTGTTTCGTTATGAAGGTACAAGGCGAAATAGCAATACTAATAACTATAAGCTGATGCTTCTGTTCTTACTACTGGCCATTTTATATGGGTTGTCTTCCTTAATCATCACAATAATCCTACAAAATAAACATTGCTCCTATCTTGCAGAGAGAATACAATTTAGAGAGGTTTAACAGACAGTCGAAAATCACATTAGTTGTAAATGGAACAACCAGGATTTAAAAGAATCTAATGTTAGACCCTTGGCTCTTAAATGTAACTTCAAATCCAGACTGTGAGAAGTATGAAAAATTACTAATATGTGAGAGATATTTGCTTGTTTTGGTAAATTTTTATATTGATATCATTTTGAATTCATAGACAAATTGCAAGAATAGTACAGGGAGCTTCAATATAGCCATCATCCAAATTCATCAGCTATTTATACTACACACACTATATACAGAATGACTTTTGTCTCTTTCTCTCGCTCTCTCTCTCTTTTTTTTTTTCATTTGTTAAGAGTGAAATGACTAGGATATTTACATACTGACACCAGAAGAGAGTTGGAATTTCATTTGTGATTGACCTTTTCGAAAGAGTTCAGTTCTAGAGATAATGGTATGTAATAAATTACTATAGATAGAGATTGGTAAAATTGGCAAAATAAATCAGATTCCTGAGTAAGAGGAGGGTAGAGGATAAAAAAAGAGAAAGAGATAATTTACTAGCAATAGGATAATACTGTGTAACAAATGTCCAGAGAGGAAAAATTACAGAGGTATAATCATAACGTTAAATTTAGGGAAGATCAAGAGATCTAGGAAAAGTTAGAATTTAATGTTCAGAAGGTTTTCAGTGACCTTCAATACAACATTTTGGGTAGCATACTGAAAAGAGAAACTAAATTACAAAGGTTAAGGGGAACAATCAGGAAAATGAAAATAAATATGAGAAAAGTGCTGATTATGTGTCAATAGTCAAAACCTTTAATTTCATCTTCTGTGATTTTGCTATTCATATTCTTTTATTCATCTAGTAGGCTTCTGTGTCAAAAATTTGCAAAAACACTTTGGAGTGGCCAGGCAGGGGGTTTGGGGTGGGGTGTACATGGTGCTGGTCTTCCCAGGGATCATCTCTTCCATCTGTAAGGGACCGGATTGAGGCAAAGGGAGAATTCATCTTTCTAGGAGCACATGCAAGTCTTTGGATGACCCATCACCCCTGGTGAGAGTGGTGCTGGGGATGAAGTTGGACAATTTTTCAGGAGCAGATTCCCTCCTGTGTAAATGAGCAGGATGGGGTTTGGCCCACGTATTTTACTCCCTGGATACTAAAATAAAGAACTTTGAATGTGGATTATGTTGGAAATATTTGTAACAGAAATGTAAGCATATGGATGGATATATTTTATGAATATATTTATGAATATGGATATATTTTATGAATATGGCTATATTTTATGAATATATTTATGAATATATACCCATTAGGGATATATGGGTAGGTGTATATTTGCATTGTGACTCGAGATAAAAGAACACTTTTATTTTCCATGTCTGAAGTGAGTGAATTCATTTTATGACTTAGATAAATAAGCTCAATTTCATTTAAGAACAATTTTATAATTTCAGTTAAATAAGTTCAAATTTCCTTGTAGGTACATTTTGCCTGAATTGCATTTATTACAGGATTATTTCTATTAACTATAAAAAAAACTTTGTAGATAAGAGTTGCCAAACTCGGAGAGTCCACTGCTCCTCATAAAAATTTCACGGAAAAACGCTGTAAATAATAATAATAATAGTAATAATAATAATAATAATGCTAATAATAATAAATATGATGAAACTTGAGATCTGAGATCTTTTCCTTCATCTGGTTGTTTTTCAAAGGGATACTTTATCCATGTTGCCTCCATAGTCATTAGAATAAGGATACTTTCTAATTTTTTTTTTTTTTTTTGCTTCCATTTCCTTATGTTGAAATGGAAACAATGCTTGTAACTAATTCTTAGGGTTACTGAAAGGTTAAACAACATCCCATTTTGGAACAGTGTCTTCTGCCATCTCCAATTTATGATAACCTTCTTCCTTGTTAAAGTACCTAATTTGAAAAAAAATATTTATTTTATTTTATTTCTTAATTAAAAAAAATGTTCATTTATTTTGAGAAAGAGCGTGAGGAGGGGAGGGATAGAGAGAGAGGGAAAGAGAATCTCAAACAGGTTAGCGCTGTCGATGCAGAACCCGACATGGGGCTCAATACCACAAACTGTGAGATCATGACCTGAACCAAAATCGAGTTAGACACTTAACCCACTGAGCCACCCAGGTGCTCCTTGAAAGATATTTTAATTGTGCAGTATCAAAAGCTCAAGAATAAGTTATCTACTACCCTTACTGGTAACCCCAGTAATGCCTGTATTAAAATCACACCCCTGGAAGGCTAATCCACTTTGCAAAAAGCAACCAGTGAAAACTTTAACTAACGTTTATTTATTTAAATTAGCATACGTATCATTGCATCCTTTGCCGTGTATGTTAATTTCTCCCCCACCCTCACCACCATAAAATGGAAACCACACAAGTTATACAACTTACTTCGTAATGTTATTTTGTAATTTTGGACAAGTTATAATAGTGATATCAAAGCGATCTCATTTAAATTACCACCTAGTCTGGCTTAAAAAAGCTATGGCATCTGACTCATACTCCTGTGGACTCCAGGGAGGGAGGAAAGAGACACATGTCTAGTAACTGCTTCTCCTCCATGAAAGCTCCAATTAGGAGCTCTCCTATGGGAAAGAAAGAATAACAGTAACATCAAACACAGTGTCTTGATCATGGCAGATCATCATTAGTTTTAAGAGATCAGTGTTTGTGATTGTGTCTGTGTATTTATTTAACTCTGGGGCCAGGGAAAGGCAACACACCTCCCAAAATTGACCAGGTTTTCTCTCAGATTTTGTCTTTCTTCTCTCCCTTTATTTTCTCCCTTCCTCCTATTTCTCCCTACTTCCTCCCCTGACCCTTTTGTTTGAGGGGGGAAGCAGAGAGGACTAAAGCTTTGAACCTAAGCCACCCCTATCCTGTGCATTAAGACAGAGATAGATGTTTAGGCTTTCTTGTTAGTTCTCTGCACATTAAAGTATCTCTATGACTGTTAAATATTGAGACCTTAAGAGATGAAATTTCATTGAAATGGAAGCAATGATACATATGTTAATTTAAATAGATAAATGTAAGTAAAAGTTTTCACTGGTTCCTTTTTGCAAAGTGGATTAGCCTTCCTGAGGTGTGATTTTAAGACAGGCTTTACTGAGGTTAACATTATGGACAGTTGATAACTTATTCTTGAGCGTTCACTACTGCTCAATTACAATATCTCTCAAGGAGCACTTGAGTGGCCCAAAATAGTCTTCTATCACTCTCTATATTTAAAATGTATTTAGCAAATATAAAAACTGATTGCCAACACTTGATAAGGATACAGAAAGCTTTACTGAACATTCATCAAAATTTTAATTTCAAGTGCATTTTAAACTACAATAATTTGCAAATAAATTTTATTATTTGATACAACTTGCAAATAAAGAGTACTGGTAAATGAAAATGTTTCAATATAAAAATTTTATTATGTAATCATAATATTATATATAATATCATATCTGAATGTGAATTATGAAAATATGTTTGGTGTTATTGACCCCTTAATGCATTACGGTTGCTCTCAGATCATTACACTATAGTTTGTTGAATGCTTTTCTATAGGTTTAAACTCCCAATGGTCAGAATGTTTATAGCAGGTTTATTGCAAAGTGGCAAGTTACCTTGATAATACATGTTGAAATTCTGCTAACATTCCTTTCATGCAGAGACTCTCATTGGGACTAACATATGTCACAATTCAAAAACCTAAACCGAATTCTATTTAAACCTACTGGTTCTGAAGGAGAAAGTATTCAGGTGTTTATTTGCAGCACTTCTGGGAGAAGTGCCAAACCCCCAGAACATTAGTATTCCTGCAACTTTACATTTTCTTTCTAGAAATTGTCCTTGTGGAAAATGTACAATAGTGTTAAAATGTTAGGTAAGTAGACCACATACATGGTCACATCTGTAATGATTTACTGAGAGATAAGAAAAAAGTAGATGAACAAGTGGACAATAAACATTTAATATAAAAGGAAAACATGATCTTATTGTGTTTTTATTAGCATATATATTTCAGAATGATTGTGCTGCCCCTATGATTGAAATACCTAGATAGTATTAATACTAACATTAATAATAATAATACCGAAATCTGACTATATGCCACATGTTTTATATCCATTCCCTATTTTATGGTCATATAATACTTGGAAAGTAAATTACCCATCTACTGAATGGTATAAATATTATCATTTTGAACACCAAGTCTCATCCAGAAGGATGAAGGGATTGACGTTTGTAATCAAAGTGTCATTAAAGTGAATGGTCATAGGGGCACCTGGGTGGCTCAGTTGGTCAAGCGTCCGACTTCGGCTCAGATCATGACCTCTCGGTTCCTGAGTTCAAACCCCGCATCAGGCTCTGTGCTGATGGCTCAGAGCCTGGAGCCTGTTTCAGATTCTGTCTTCCTCTCTCTCTGACCCTCCCCCGTTCATGGTCTGTCTCTCGCTGTCTCAAAAATAAATAAACGTTAAAAAAATTAAAAAAAAGTGAATGGTCATAAAGAATAAAATAATCTGGGGTAAACTACATGACTAGAAAGAGGTGAGGAAATGAGATGCTTCAAGGATACTGAAGGCTGCTTTGGAAGGCAAGACGGCAATAATTTGAGATACTAGGAAATCGGTTGGCTTGTGTGTATATCAGCAGGTGTTTCTGTGGGTATAAAAGTGGGGAGATAAAAAATATAATTGAACACATTTTTATATTATATTCTCCTTACAAGTTATTTAACTTGCTTATGATTATTACTTCTTATTCTAGTATAGCGGACACACAATAATTGCTTATATTTAAGGGAACTGTGAGCTCATCTAATTCTGGCACTGAGTTCTTTCACTTTTCTTTTATGTTCGATGTTTGTCAACGCCTGCCTGCCCAGTGACTGACACATACTAATTGATGTTTAACACTCTTTTGCGAACTGAGATCAAATAAAGCAAGCACCAAAGGACAACTACAATGGTAATAAAAGACACGGAGAGAAAGGACGGAATTTTGTGCTTGGAGAGAGAAATTATAGCCTTTGAGAATCATAGACGTAGAGATATTTTCTTTGAGAATGGGACATGGCCATACTGTTAAGTGACAGTACAAAAAAGGACAAAATCCTTTTTAGAAAGGTGCTAAGTCTCTACCAGCACTTCCATTACTTATCACGTCAACTAAACCAGCTAAGCATTAACAATTCTACTTACGTATATGCAGAAAAGGCTGGTAGAATTAAATAATTTTCTAAATACAATTTAGCTAGTTTTTGTTGAAAATAGTGAACTTGAAGCAATTTGCCTACCTACAGTGAAATGTAAATATGGTTTCTCTCTCAGTATAAATCAGGTTTTGACTTTGAGCATGAATATCCTTAAGTTACTCATTCAAAATCAGGTCTTCAAATATTGTACTCCTAAAAATATTTTCTTTAATTTTAACATGTAATCACAAGGTGTTCTAGGCCAAGAAATAGATTGAGCATTGGAAATTAGTCTCATAATTACTCAAGGTGAAAAAATCCTTTCAAACCTATATTATATTGAAATTGACTTGTCACTTCATCTTCTTTCCTTGCACTTGGGTAAAGCCCTCATGAATGCATTTTGGAAATGGATTTCCCACAAGAGCTGTTCTCTCATTTGTCACAGGAAAAAAAAAAAGCCAGACAATATCCAACTTAAACATCTTCTTCATGTTGAGGATAAAATTCAGTCAAATAAATTTCACTCATTTTTCTTTTTGCACATTTGATCATATTTCTAAATGGAACCAGAGGAATTAAGGATAGTTTCTAGTCAGATCTAATATTTATAACATTTTTTTCTTTATACTCTGAACTGGTTATAGATTCCACCGTACATGTGTGCCTGTGTGTACATAAATCTTTCACTAATGGGTTATAGGAACTTTAAATATTGTGAGTGGATTGATTTGTTGATTGTTACATCTTTGATTCAGGTCATAATTATTAAAGAGCCCTTAAACCATTACAAGTATAGAATATTTATTTCCTGACCTGCAACTGTGCTTTTAATCCCTTAGGTCAATGGTGGCTCAGGTTTTGTTCTTATTACGCTCCTATGCCCTCAGAGTGGGTTACCCATTTTCATATTTTACTAGCTTGTTTTCTTCATTCTTCAAATACAGTTTTAAAATACAATCAAAGAATTTTTCAAGCATCTTATAAAAGCACTCTAGAGACAGGCAGGTTTACCAGGTTTAATAAACTTTATTCAATGAAGTTTCAAGAGAAATAAATCTTTGGGGGTTCCAGACGGTTGGTGAACCATTGTGAAATCATTAGCACCTGCTTTCACACTATATGTAGAGTGTCCCTGCATTTGTGCCCATTTGCCAAAGGCAAGAACAGTTTTATATATATATATATACACATATATATATAATTTATATATATATATATAAATTATATATATATAAATATATATTTAATATATATATAATATATATATTTAATTATATATTAATATATATTTAATATATATTTAATATATATATATTATATATATAATTTATATATATAAATTATATATATATATAATTTATATATATATATATATATATATATATATATATATATATATAAATGTCCTTAGGACTATTATTAAAAATGGTTTGGTACTCAGACATACTTTTGTTTTCCTTTCTGTGAAGAAAACAGCTCACAGTTATGTTATATAGAATGTCCTTTAAGCCAGTTTTTCTATTTTAACATGTAGAAAACATATTTTTACCAGATAGCTTTATTCCTCTGGGACAAAATATTTTCTCAGGGCCTGTCAAGATCGCAAGAGTCAGACCCCTACTGTTGTAAGGATCTCAGGGGCCTCTCTGACCATCAGAGCTGTCAGTTTTCTGTCTTTAGAAGGGGCCCTGCGGGTGGCAAGACCGCTGACATCACCCAAGAGCTGGCTTCACAGGAAGAGGAACAGGTGTCTTTGTGTTGGAGAGTACAGAGGCACTGTGGCCCCCAGGATCCCTGCCAGTGATCTGGTCTCTAACTAAACAGCCCAGCCCCAGGACGGGCTAATTGCACCCTGCCTGTTAGAATCACGCGGCGCGTGCCTATAGTTTGCATCTGCCACACAGGCCTGTCCAAGTCCGTGCCCTTCGGGCCTGTGGAGCCTGGCCCCGGCTGCCCATCCGGCCTTCCTCCATCCACCTGGCCTTCCTCCTGGGGCATAGGGGGATCCCACACTGCACTCCCGATGAGATGCTGGTAAAGACACGAGAGCCAGATCCCGTTTGTCCCCGCTGTGTGTATTGGTACCAGACTCGTCCTCTCTGGCAATAGGGCTCCCAGTTGCTTGTTTTCTTCTTCTTTTTTTAATGTTTTTTTTTTTTTTTATTTATTTTTGAGGGAGACAGAGACAGAGCACGTGCACAAGCGGAGGAGGGGCAGAGGGAGAAGGAGAGAGAGAATCCCAAGCAGGTTTGGTGCCGGCAGAGAAGAGCCCTACATGGAACCCGTGAGATCATGACCTGAGCCCAAACCAAGAGTCGGATGCTTAACCGATGGAGCCACCCAGGTGCCCCTACTTGCCTCTCTTCTGAGGACGGCCCCAGCCAGCTCATTCCTGATCCCATGAGATGGGGCTTTGTTTTGAAAGTGTGGTGGGCTAAGACTTAGGCAATTTATGCCTCTCTCTGGGGCCCCTCTCGACTTGCTGCCCCTGTAGCAGGTCCTCGGTTGACTCCCCACCACACACACCTGAAGCAGCAGAGTGCATCTAGAAGGCTCCACTGGAGTCCTGCCTGCTTTCCTTGGCAAGTCCACCATCCACCCCCTCTGACCAGAACCCAGCCCAGAACCCAACACCTTCACTGTGTTCAAAAGTGAAGAGGAAACATGATGAATCTTAGCATCGACAAAGCAAACAAAACCCCAAACATAGAAATATCATATTCAAACTTCAAAACCAAAAAGAAAAAGAGGAACTCTTGAAAGAAACTGAAGAAAAAAATGAATCTATAAAACATCACGAATAAGAATCACAGTGGTTTTTTTATAAATGATCTAAGCAAAAAAGATAGTGGAGTGAAATATTTAAGTATCAAAAGAAAAAAAAAACATTAACGTAGAATTCTATATTCAGTGGAATTACACCTCAGAAAGGAAAGAGAAGAGATACTGTCTGAGGCAAACAAAATCTAAGGGAGTTCATTGCCCAAAGACATGTTCTAAAAGAAATCTTTTTTTTTTAATTTAAATTTTATTTAAATTTTAGTTAGTTAACATACCCTGCAATATGGTTTTCGGGAGTAGAATTCAGTGATTCATCAACACCCAGTGCTCATCACAAGTGCTCTCCTTAGTACCCATCACTCATCTAGCCCATCTCCCACCCACCTCCCTCTGACAACCCCCAGTTTGTTCTCTATCATTAAAAGTCTCTTGTGGTTTGTTTCCCTCTCTTCTCTCTCCACTTTTCCATATGTTCCTCTGTTTTGTTTCTTGATTCCATATATGAGTGAAATCATATGGCATTTGTCGTTCCCTGATTGACTGATTTCACTCTGCATAATACATTCTAGCTTGATCGTCATTGTCCTGCAAGAAATCTTAAAAGAAGTTTTTAGGCAGAAGAAACTGGAAGCTACATAAAAAGTAAAGCGTGTTGGAGAAGAAATAAATGAAGGTAAAATTACAATCTTGTATTTTTCAGTCTTAAATGTCATCACATATACAAAATTAAAATATATAAAACATTTTTTCAGCAGTTAATAGTGCACCTAAATTCAATGAACAAGATATATTGGTTTAGGAATCTACTTGTTGGGATATGTGTGACTTAAATGTATTTTAAGTAAATTAATTATACCAATGACAACATAATAGGTGCTTCTGGAATATTTTTAAGAATATGTGCACACAACTTGAAAAATAGAATTACGGCTTCATATTGTCACATCCTACATTGGATGGAATTATGAAATACACTTATGCACATTCTTTTTTATAAGACGATACTTCAAATCTGATTTTAGAGAACTAAAATAAAAAGGTAAATGACCAGCATAATATTGAACATTATTATAATCTGGAATTACAGTTTCATTTTTTTTCAACTTCAAAATTGTGCCGCAAACATTTGAATAATTTGAAAATCTCTGTCATCCTTATATCTTCTTGGTCTAATTCATGTTAAAAAATACTTGTTAATGAATTCAGGACCAAGTGCATATAATCGCAGAGTACTAATTAAGATTTCTATTATCATTAATAGGAGTAAACACACAAATCAGGAGAAAATGGATCCTTATATTCTAAACTTTGAAGTTTATATTAGAAATAAATTAACCATAAAATTAGAATCCAGGCAGCCTTCTCAAGAAACAGTCTTAAAGGTATTATAAAGTAGTTAAAAGGCAGTATTTCCTTAGGAATTTAAGCAGAGACACATAAGTCGAACAAGGGAATTTAAAAAATTGGGCAAGATTTAGATTCCCATTAAAATTAACCTTTGCTTAAGTTTCCTGGAAAGTGAATTGGACTCACTGTAATTGTAACTATACTATAATTAAAAGAACAGACAAAATCCATTTACTCCCTAGTCACCAAAAACCTAGATATTCATGGTACTCTTTCCAAAATGGCTGTCATCACAATTACTTTCCTAAAGAAGGAAAAAAATAAATTCTTTGAAGAACATAGGGAGTAATATAAAAGAAAGTAGATTAAAAATGCAGACAAAAATGCATGTTTAAAAATTTTAAATTTTTAATCAGGAGGGATTTTTTTATTATTCAGTCCTTTTAAAATTTTAATGTGGAGATAAATGTATATAGGCATGTGAAAAATTCAGACACTGCATTTCACAAAATAATTAGAAAAGAAGGATCATATAGAAAGATAAGATCCTAAGAATATGTGAACATTAACCTCTTTTGGAGTGAAAATGTGAAAATAAAAATCTTAACATGAGCCACAAAACATTCTCAAGAGTTGTTTGCAAAATTTAAGATCATGACCTAAAATGCTGACTATCATACGTATCCAGATATATGTTGTAAGTCATGGCTAACTTATATTCTTATCTCTAATAAAAGCCAGAAATATTTTAAGACCTTATACTTTAAATTTCTTCCATATATCATTTTAATTTGATCTAATAAAAACTAAGGCATACTTTAATTCCAAAACAGCTATTTTCAGACTTTGCGAGACCAAATTTGAACCACTCAGTTCAGAAATGTACCTTTCTTTAAGTTTTTACTTTTATTACAGCAATTAAAAAAAACCTGAATTGTTAAAAGCAGATTTAGGTCAATAGCAAAATTGAGAAGAAGGTACAGAGATTCATCATATATCCCCTGCCTCCACACATGCATAATGATTTTCATTATTAACATCCCAAACAGAGCGTTACATTTGTTGTAGCGGGTGAACCTGCATTGACATCCAAGCCTGTCTTATAATTACGGTTCACTCTTGGTGTTGTACATTCTATGGGTTTCGACACATATATGATGACATGCATCCACCATTATGGTGTCCTGCAGAATATCTGCACTGCCTTAAAGATTCTCTATCCTCCACCTATTCATCCCTTCCTACACCCCCACCTTCTGTCAACTAATTTCTTTGCTGACTTCATGGTTGTGTTTTTTCTAGAATGTCATATAGGTGGAATCTTAAAGTATGTAGCCTTCTCGGATTGGCTTCTTTCTTTTAAAAATATGCACAATTGCCCTTTTCACTTACTAATTGGAAACATTAAGTTTTCTTTATGTCTGATCATGGCTTGATAGCTTTCCCTCTCTGTCTCTGTCTCTCTCTCTTTGTGCTGAATAATATTCCATTGCCTGGATGTACCACAGTTTATTTATTCATCCACCTATGGAGGGACATCCTTATGGCTTCCCACTCTTTACAATTGTAAATGAAGTTGCTATAAACAACTGTGCGCAGGTTTTAGGGTGGGCATAAGTTTCAAGCTCTTTGGATAAATACCAAGAAGCATAACTGCTGGATCATATGGTAAGAGTATGCTTAGTTTTATAGGAGATCATCAAGTGGTCTTTCAAAATGTATTTATTATGTTGTGCTCTCAGCAGCAAGGAGCGAGAGTCCCTGTCGCTCTGACTTGTCACTGGCATTTGTTGCTGCAACTGTTCTGAATTTAGACCCTTCTAATAGGCCTGCCGTGGAATCTCATCTTTGTTTTAATTTGACCTTTGAGGGAGCATATTTTCATGTTTGCCATCTGGATATCTGTCTGGTAAAGTGTTTGTTAAAGACTTTGACCCATTATTAATTGGGTTGTTTTCTTCTTATTAAATTTTAAGAGGTTTTTGTCTTTTGTTTTTGTTTTTTGTTTTTTTTGCTTTTTTTTTTTTTTTGTATATTTTGGATAATGAACCTTTATCAGATGCGTCTTTGCAAATATTTTCTTCCAGTCAGTGGCTTGTTTTCTCATTCTCTTGGCATTGTCTTTTGAAGAGCATATGTTTTCAATTTTAATGAGGTCCAGCTTATCATTCTTTCTTACATGGGTTGCATCTTTGGTGCTGTGTTTAAAAAGACATTACAATACCCAAGACCATCTAGGTTTTCTCCTATGTCATCTTCCAGAAGTTGTATAGCTTTCCATTTTACATTTAGGTCCATGATTCATTTGGAGTTATTTTTTTGTGAAGTGTGTAAGATTTGTGTCTAGATTTATTATTATTATTATTATTATTATTATTATTATTATTTGCATGTGGATATCCAGTTGTTCCAGCACCATTTATTGCCTTTGCTTTTTTGTAAGAGATTAGTTTACTAAGTTTAAAAGGGTCTATTTTTGGACTTTCTATTCCATTCCATTTATCTATTTTTTTTTTTTCCAATACCACAATGTCTTGATTATTGTAGCTTTTGTAGTAAGACATGAAGGCAGGTAGTGTCAGTCTCCCAACTTGGCTGCTCTCCTGCATTATTGTGTTGGTTATTCTGTCTTCTGCCTCTGTATATAAACTTCAGAATCTGTCAATGTCCAAATCAAAACCCTACTTGCTGGAATTTTAATTGGATTACATTGAATCTACAGAACGAGTTGGGAAGAACTGATATCCTGACAATACGTTTTTCCTCCATGAATATTTTCATTTTAGTTTTTTTTATTTAATTCATCAGAGTTTTATAGTTTTCCACATATAAATCTTGTACATATTTTATTAGGCTTACACCTAAGTATTTTACTTTATTGAGCGGTGATTACATGATATTGTGTTTTAAATTTTAAATTCTACTTGTTCGTTGTTGTTATATAGTAAAACAATTGACTTCAATAGATTTAATTTCTTTAATAGATACACACTGACTCAGATGATCTATTTCTTCTTGTGTGAAATAGGGCACATTGTATCTTTCAAGGAATTGATCCATTTTATCAAGGTTACTAAGGCGTAGAGTTGTTCATAGTATTCCTTTATTATCCTTTAAAGCCCATGGGATCTTTATTGGTATTCCTTTTTTTGGTTCATTTCTGGTATTAGTAATCTGTGTCCTTTCTCTTTTTTTTTTAGTTACCTTGCCAGAGCCTTATTGACTTTATTGATCTTTTCAAACAGTTTGTGGTTTTAAAATTTTTTCTCTTGTGTTCTACTACTTTTTATTTCATTGATTTCTGCTCTAATTATTATTTCTATTTTTCTGCTTACTCTGGATTTAATTAGCTCTTCTATTTCTAGTTTCCTGAAGTGGAAACTTAGATTATTCATTTTAGATCTTTATCCTTTTTTAATATATGCATTCAATGTTATAAGTTTCCCCTAGGCACTTTTTTTTGCCACATCCCACACATTTTAATTATTTGTTTTTATTTTCACTTATTTCAAAGTATTTTAAAATTTCTCTTGAGATTTCGTCTTTCACCCATGTGCTATTTAGCACTGTGTTTTTTAATATCCAGGTATTTTAGGATTTTCTATTATTGATATCTATTCAAATTCCATTGCTGTCTAAAAGCATATGTTGTATGATTTCTATTATTTTAAATTTGTGAAAGTGTTGGCCTATGGCCCCAAAGAGTCTATTGTGATGAGTGTCGCATGTGAGCTTGAGAAGAAGGTGTATTCTGCTGTTGTTGGATTAAGTAATGCATGGATGTCAATTTTATCCTGCTGATTGAGTTTAACGATGTCCTTACTGATTATCTGCCTGCTGGATCTGTCCATTTCTGGGGTGTTGATGTCTCCAACTATGCCAGCGCATTAATCATTTTTCTTTGCAGTTCTACCAGGTTTTGTGTCACATAATTTGATGCTCTGTCACTAGGCATATGCATGTTAAGAACTGTTACTCTTTTTTTGGAAAACAGACCCCTTTATCATTATGTAGTGCTCTTGGTCATGCCTGATATCTTCACTTGCTGTGAAGTCTACTACTCTGTTAGAAATTAATACAGCTACTCTTTTCATTTGATTAATGTTAGCATGGCATATTTTTCTCCATCCATTTCTTGTTGGTCTATATGTTTCTTTATACTTAAAATGAGTTTCTTGCAGACAAACATAGTTCAGTTGTGTTTTTGATCCACCCTGACAATCTCTTTTAATTGGTACATAAAAACCATTGACATTCAATGTGATTATTGATATAGTTGGGTTGATATATATTACTCTTTTCTATCTGTTCTACATTCCTATTTTTGTCTTCCAATATTTTCCCCGAATTTCTGGTTTTAATTGACACTATGACTCCATTTTCTCTCCTTTCCTAGCATCAGATATATAGGTTGCCTTAGAGTTTGCACTGTGCATTCATAACTAATCTAAGCACACTTTCAAATAACACTATACTGCTTATGGGTAGTATGGGAACATTATAATAACAATATAATCCTAATTGTTCTCTCACGTCCTTTGTATCATTGCTGTCATTCATTTCATTATATAGAAGCATACATAAATATATATATATATACATATATATACACATAAGATATGTACACAAGCATACATAATTGAATACAGTGCTATTATTTTGAATGAACTGTTATCTGTAAGTTCAATTAAGAGTAAGAAAAATTAGTTATTTTACCTTCATTTATTCCTTTTCAATACTCTTTCCTTTGCTTATGTAAAAATGAGTTTCTAGCCTATTTTCCTTGTCTCTAAACATTTCTCGAGAGGTAGGTCTGCCGGCAATAAATTCTCTCAATTTTTGTTTGATAAAGTCTATCTCTTCTTCACTTTTGAAAGATAATTCCGTATACAAAAGTCTAGATTCTTTTGTTCTCTCAACATTTGAAAGATGTCTTTCCACTCCTTTCTTGCCTGTATGGTTTCTAAGGAGAGGTAAAATATAATTGTTATCTTTGTTCCTGTATATGTAAGGTATTTTTTTTCTTTCGGTTTCTTTCAAGAATTTTTCTTTACTTTTGATTTTCTGTAGTTCGAAAACGTATCCCTAGGTGTAATTATTTTGGCATTTATGTTGCTTGGTGTTCTGGTGGTAAGGTGTACGGAGATGGGAATCATTCTAAAGTCCCATGGTTAGATCTCAGTCTTTTATAGAAGCCTATCCCGTGACTTGTGAACTTCATAGGTGTTTCTCATTCCCCTCGCACTTAGGAAGGACAGAATGGCTAGAGTGGGATGGACTTGAGAATTTCCCCACCCCCAGGTCAGTTAGCCTCTGATGATACCTCAGGAGGCTAGGTTACGTTTAACTAGTTTCTCCTGAGGGCAGGCCTTGTTAAGAATGTTGCTTTTTGTATTCCAGATTGGTTTCCTTTCCCCTCCCACTGGGGGAAGTACTGGGGATTTGTCTCTGATGCTTACTGTGAGAGCCTTGTGGAACTCTAGAGGTAAATCTCACAAAACTGTAGGTTCCCCTTGGAGTTTTTAACTCTCAAGAGTTTTTCACACTGAGGCTCCAGCAAATTGTCAATTACAGTTCAGGTTTTCCTATCCTGGTACTGGTTTCCATGGAAGTTTCTGCTAGTGAGTCTCAGCTTTGGTAAGTATAGAATGTTTGTATGCTCCTGAACTCTCTAATCTTGGGGCCAGAGGTTTGTGTCCTCACTTTTCTTATTCATCCCAGAAAAGTTCTTAATTTCTTAGTCTATTCAACTTTCTTCTTGTTGTTAGGATTTTCTTTTAAATTGCTTAAATATAGAACTGGAAATCAGAAACCTGTCATTGTAATTTCAAATTGAAAATCTCAGGCAATATTTTGAAGGACTCAAGATATATGTTATTTCATTTAGATAAAATGAATCATGGTGGCCAGAAGGAGTGGTGGGTGACCCCATTGCATATGTGAAGTTAGTTAAAATCCCTAGCCCTTTACCCATACCTTGACATGCACCCCTGCAGGGATGTGATCAAGGGTTGGGTTTAGTTAAAACTGAAAAAAGTTCTAGGACCTTGTTACTGTGTAAATACTTATTTTTTAATTAAAATCATTAGGATTTAAATTAAATTTATAATGATTTTAAATAACCTTTGTTGATATCTAGCTTCTGTTTCCATATATATATATATATATATATATATATATAGTAGAAATTGCTGATACATATTAACAAATGATTCATTTTCCACATTATTTCTTTAGTTTGAATGTTTTTACTTTTGAATAGAGTAGTAATCTGACATAAAGTATATTTTTTAGTGAATTCTATGTTGTTTTTTTTTTTTTTTTAAGGTTATTTATCTTGAGAGAGTGAGCATGAGCAGGGGAGGAGCAGAGAGAATCCCAAACTGACTCTGCATTATAGCATAGAGTCCAATTTGGGGCTCAATCCCACGAATTGTGAGATCTTGACTTAAGCTGATATTAAGAGTCTTAACTGACTGACTCACCTAAGTGCCCCTTTTCTTAGTGAATTTTTAAAGGATGTTATATTTCAATAAAGAAGTATAACCAAAATCCTTTATCCAGCATTCAGCTCTCCTTCCTTTGGTAAATTTTATGTCATGCGTTTTTTTTTTTTGTTTGTTTGTTTTTTTTTTTTATATTCACGTATGGATTTCTCAACTATTTATAGTATTTGTTTCAAATTTTAAAATTTGAAATAAGTACCTGTGTATTATTTCTGTTCTTCTACAAATATAATTTTGGCTTAAACTGATACTTGAGAATTTCCAAGTTTGTTTACACATCTATGTATTTAGCTTCAGATGGTTCATTTTCACTTTTGTATAGATTTTATGTTTGAGTATACCCCCACGTGTATTTATCATTCCTCTCCAATGTAGAATATTTAAGTTGTTTCCATTTTGGGCCAATATAAAATATAATGTAAATATTGTACAACTCTATATGCACATGTAGGAGATTTTTTTCTGAAAGGAATCGGTAGAAGTTTCTTAGTATCACTAAATGGCCCTTCCTGTAGACTATGTAAAGAGGTCCTAAGAGCTACATCTACAATAATGCTTTGTATTTTCAGGATGTTTACCTTTTGCCAGTCTGGGGGTATAAGATGGTGTTCTCTGGTTACTTTAATTTGTATATCCATGAATAAACGTGAGGTTTAGTATCTTAGTATTTATGTCATTTAATATACTGGTCATTCATATGTGTATATATATATATATATACATATACATATATATATATATATATACTATATATATGTATATATATATGTATATGTATATATATATATTGGTCACTTTAATTTGTATATCCATGATTAAAAGTGAGGTTTAGTATCTTACCTTTATATATGTATATACATACATATATGTATGTATATATATATATGTATATATATTGGTCATTTTGATTTCCTCATCTGTAAATTATTTAGTCACACTTTTGCCCAATTTTATTTTGGTTATTGTGCCAGATCACCTGTTTCTATATCTTACTATGTTCTCCATCTATAGGCATCATAACGATAATTCATTCTTGAAGACTTGTTCAATAGGTTTCTAGATTACATTTTGCCAGAAAGATGTAAGAGAAAAAAATGACCTAATTTCCTGTTTTAAATATGTTATGCTTGAAATGCATAGATAGTGTCATTTTCCTGATTAAACTTTGATTGAGTTATTATCTCTTCTTACTGATTTATAGAGTTGTTAACATTCTGAGTACTTATTCTTTATTTGGTTTATGTGTCATAAGTATTTTTGTTGATAATTTTTTCAGTTAATCATGTGTTGGTGTTTTATTTTTTAATTTTAGGTTTATATAGCAAATTCTCTATCCTTAAATTTGTAAGACTACTTTCCTAAATTTTCTTTAAAGTATTTTAAAGTCTTTGATGTCATAGTCAGGGTGGGTTTGCATATGTTTTTCTTCACAAATAACCCAAAGCCTTAGCTTTATTCCTTTCCCACTGCTTCTTAATCTCAAATTTATATGAGTCTCCCTGTCCTTAAACCAGTATATCTATTTCTTAAATTATTATTTTCATCTATTAATACAATTTTATTTTTTATTTTTATTAATACAATTTTTATTCCCAAAAAGTTGTTGCACATATTTATTAGCTATATTTTTAGCTATCTTTAGCTGTGTTATAATGTATGTTACATTCTGAATTAGAAGGTCTACTTATGTTACATAGAACATACTTGCATTATGTTTATGTTACATCCTGCAAACTTGTTTTATTTTCGTGATTTGTCTGTAGAGTTTTTTTCTTTTTTTAAAAAGTTTTTTTAATTTATTTTGAGAGAGAGACAAAGATCGTTAGTGGGGGAGGGGCAGAGAGAGAGGGAGAGAGAGAATGCCAAGCAGGCTCTGCACTGTCAGAGACTGAACTGCCCAGCCGCTCCCCTGTCTACAGATTTTAATGAATTCTTTATCATATTCTCTATGAATAATGACAATCTGTTTACTCCCAAACAATATATGTATATTTTTCCTTTTCTTACTCTTCTTACTTAGATCTTGAACAGATTGGTACACAGAAATAGTAGTCACTATTGCTAATCTTGTATTAGTGACTAATGAGAATCTGTATCCTTCCCAATTGAAGGGAAATACATCTTAAATTTCAAAATGTAATATGATACTTTCTATGTATTTTTTTGGTAGATGTTTCATCAGGAAAGAATTTTCCCTCTGAACATAATTTTCTTTTAGAAAAAGAATATTCAATTAAACAAATCAAATACTACCCATAAGTAAATTACAGTAAAATTTAAGTCTAATTCAAATCTCACAAATGAAAATAAATACCCTCAAAGAATTCAAACACGAAACAAAAACAAAGTGAAGCAAATTATCAGTACGTATCTCAATTGTAAGCATAGTTAACTCAAATGTTAATATACAACAGTAAATACATTCCAGAAATTTAGAAAGATGCTACCCAAAAATATTTATTCCAGAAATACTAGAATGATAAATTTCTTTTTTTTTTTTAACATTTATTTATTTTTGAGACAGAGAGAGAGCATGAACTGGAGAGTGTCAGAGAGAGAGGGAGACACAGAATCTGAAACAGGCTCCAACTCGGAGCTGTCAGCACAGAGCCCGACACAGGGCTCGAACTCACAGACCAGGAGATCATGACCTGAGCTGAAGTCGGACGCTTAACCGACTGAGCCACCCAGGCGTCCCTAGAATGATAAATTTCTTAACACAGAATTGAGAATCCTATAAATGATTACTTATAGACATAAATACCTGTTCTTTCTCTTGATATTTTATGTCCTCTACCAAATTATTTAACCTTACTAACCCTTCTCTAGAGTCAATTTATGGTTTCAATAATTATGTAATAATAATAGTAAAATAAATAATAACTACCTCAGACTTTACATATCAATGATTTGTGAAGTGATGTATGTTTTTATAAAGTAGTTAGCATGTATTATATAAAGAAAACATTCCTTATTATTAACAATTTAAGCTGTTGGCTCAATAGCATTATTTTATGTTTTACCAACAAATTAGTAAATAAAGACAAGTAAAAGTTGACCCAAACAAAATACAGAACTATTATCACTTTCTCATTGTATGATGACTTTTAAGACGTTTATATGGCAGTATTAAGCAAGATTTTAAGCTACATTAAATAAGAATATGAAATCAAGTCCTCCCCAAAAGCAGCTAAAGTAAAATAAACATAATCTGAGTGTGGCCCCCAAATTTGTGAAATCTTATATAAATTTATTATCTTATATTTATTAATCTTCTATAAATATATTAATAGTGTTCATAAAGCTGACTGGCCACTAAGAGAGTTACATATTATGAATAATTTTCTCTTAGTGGCAAGTCTTTAGTTGATCAGTTTTTCTTATCTAATTTCCTTTCTTTTGTATATATTACTCAAAGCATGTGGTACTTTTCTACAATAAAAAGAACATATTTTTATAACAAGTAGTAGAATTTAAGTTATCTGTCTTCAAAGTTTGAGTAGATTCTACAATTGGAAACAAGAGGTATTGAGTACCTCATTTCCTAAGGTGAGTCGTTAATGACTAGGACTATATACTTTTCCCTTAGTGTCGATTAAGGGCCACAATTAGGCTCACTCCTACGATACTCAATCTAATTTTCTGTCACACTGTAGATGAGGAGAGTTGAGGAAACTACTGTTAAAGAAAAACAAAGAGACATCCTTTGATTTCTTAGCTTTATGAGACTAGTATATCTAATTAGATGCTTTCCCACATTCCTGGTCAGAATGGGAGAATGGCAAGGGAGGGGTTGATTAGTGTTCATTGTAAGCAAAAGGAAGCAGAATGCTAAGGAGAATCTATCACTCTGAGAAGTTGCTCGTATCTTTCAAAAGAGAAAAATGACCGGGGCGCCTGGGTGGCTCAGTCGGTTAAGCGTCCGACTTCAGCTCAGGTCACGATCTCGCGGTCCGCGAGTTCGAGCCCCGTGTAGGGCTCTGGGCTGATGGCTCAGAGCCTGGAGACTGCTTCCTATTCTGTGTCTCCCTCTCTCTCTCTGCCCCTTCCCCATTCATGCTGTGTCTCTCTCTGTCTCAAAAATAAATAAACGTTAAAAAAAAATTAAAAAATAAAAAACAAAACAAAAAAAAACAAAAACAAAAGAGAAACATGACCTATGCTACCCTGCTAGTTGATTGCTGGTGTTGCCATGAAGGTAAATATGGAAAAACTTGTTAGATTAAATAGATATTCTCTGTCATGCCATTTTATTTCCCTTGCTTCTTTTACTATAATTTTTAAATTAATTTTATTAATGGTTGCCTTTGGGTTTCTTAAGTTAAAAGTTTTAGTTTTATATTAACACTAACTTAATTTCCATAGTTGATAAACGCTTTTTACCAATACACCTTCATTCTCTACCTGTACACCTTTGTAGTATTATTTTAATACACATCATATCTTTATATATTATAAGCCCATTAACATGTTTTTATAATTTTTGCTTATTAAAACTGTCTTTTAAGTCAGATAAGAGACCAAGAGTCAGAAAAAATACACAAAAAATACACTTACCTTTGTAATTACCTTTACCAGTGTTTTTTTTTATTTCTTCAAAAATCTTGAGGTACTATCTACAGTCTTTTCATCTCTCAGGGATCCCTTATTGTTGGTTTTTGGTTTTGGTTTTTGGGTTTTTTTTTTTTGGTATGGTTTCTCTGCTAGTGACAAATTATCTCCATTTTTGTTTATTTGGGAATGTCTTAATTTCTCTTTCATGTTTGAAGGACAGCTTTTCTGGACATAGAATTCTTAAGTAGTATTTTTCTTTCAGCACTTTGGATAAAGTGCTTTCTGGACTCATGATTTCTGACAAGAAGTCAGCTCTAAGTCTTATTGAAGGGTCCTGTGTACTCTGATGATAGTTTTTCTGCTTTTGAAACTTTTTGTTGGTTTATGTCTTTCAGTGGTTTGATTATGAAGTTTCTGAACTTATTCTATGTGGAATTCATTAAACCTCTTAGATATATAGGTGAATTTTTAAAAATCAAATTTGGGAAGGGTTTAGTCTTAATTTCTAAAAGTATTTTTTCTGCTTCTTTTTTACTCTTCTCTCTTCTAGATCTTCGGTTATGCATATATTGATTAGTTTGATGGTTTACCTCAGATCTCTGATGATCTATTTATTTTTCCCTATTTTTTTTTATTCTTTTCCTCAGACTGGAAATATCTCAACCTATCTTTGAATTTACTTGTTCATTGTTCTATCAAATCTGCCGTTGAGCTCATCTAATGATTTTTTTCTTTCAGCCATCTAATGAATTTTTTTTTTCAGTTATTGTTCTTGCTGACTCCAGAATTCCTATTTCCAAAGTTTATTAATTTCTCTCTCCCTCATTTATTTATTTATTTTTTGCATTGTATATTTGGTGCAATGTCATTTTCATACTTGCCTTCAGCTTATTAGACATAATAGCCTTTAGTTGTTTGAACATATTTAAACTGGCTGAGGGGTGCCTGGGTTGCTCAGTCAGTCAAGTTTATGACTCTTGATTTCATCTCAGGTCATCATCTCATGGTTTGTGGGATTGAGTCTCACATTAGGCTCTGTGCTGAGAGTGTGGAGCCTACTTGGAATCTTCTGTCTCCATCTCTTCCACTCTACCTCTCCCCTACTTTCTCTCTCTCTCAGAATAAATAAATAGACATTTAAAAATTAATAAATAAACTACCTGATTTACGATCTTTGTCTAATAAGCAACATATTGACTTTATCATGGACAGTTTCTATTGACTGCTTTGTTTTTTTCTGCTGATGGGCCATTTAATACTGTTTCTTTGTCTTATAACTACTTTCCTTTTTTAAATTTTATGTATTTTGAAAGAAAAAGAGAGCACATGAGCAGGAGGAACAGAGAAAGAGGGATCCCACCACAGGATCGTGGGGCTTGATCCCACAAACTGTGAGATCATGACCTCAGCTGAACCCAAGAGTTGGACACTTAACTGACTGAGCTACCCAGGCGCCCCTCTTATAAGTATTTTCATTGAAATCTAAACATTTAAAATAACACAGCACGGGGACTCTTAAAATCAGTCTATTCTTTGTTGTTGTTGGTTATTGTTATTATTGATGTTTGTTTAGTGACTTTCCTGGACTACTTCTATGAAGTCTCTATCTTATATGTGGCCACTGGAGTTTCTGCTCAGTTAGGTTAGTGGTAAGCTAAAGATTGTGGAGAGATTTCCTTTAATACATTGTGCCATCCTCTGTTGAAGAGTTTTGTTTGTACGTTGGGGCACACCTTCATTGCTCTGGCAGTTTACAGTTCTGTGTTAGCCTTTCCTTCCTACTTTCACAGGGTCTCAAAAAAAGAGGTAAAAGATTAGACCCTTCTCATGATTATCCTGAGTATGCACCTCACCTGCACATGCATATAATGTTCTAGGTCGCCAGAAACATGTCAGAGGTTTCTAAAGCCCTATACAGACATCTCATTTCCAATATTTCCTTAAGTTTTTTGGTGACCCTCTTGTTTCCTCAGCTGGTGTTGCAGCCTTGAATAGCTGCAGTGTTAAATAACTACTGCTTTTTTTTTTTTCATAAATGTACTGTGGGAAACGGTTGTTCTCACTAAGTGAGTTCTGAATTAGGTTGAGTAACAAAAAAAACATTGGGAAGGAGGCTTTGCCAGGAAGCTGCTAAACAGATCAAATAGTGACGATTCTCAGAGGATGGGGCCTTTAGGGGAGCTTCGAGCCAATTCTTCTGCCCTCCGGTGGCTCTTAGGTTGCTGTTTTTCACACCTACCATGGTTGTGAGGCTGCTCGTTTCAAGGCTGTCAGACAGCTAAGGAGAGGGCAGTGGGAATAGAGCAAGCAAAATATCACAAATCTCTTTTTTTTTTTTAAACCAAGATTCAGCCAATTTCTTACATAAGTCCTTCTTGGATTGTTGCAAGCCTTTGGGTAAAACTCAGAGTTGTATCAAAAGTTGATTTTTAGAATATTTGTCACTTTTCTCCATGCTTTTGGGGATGAATAATTTATTTAGGCTCTTATTCTGCCATTCTTACTAAGTGATTCTTCAGTAAGAGACACTGGAAGAACAAGGCTAATATCCTCTGAACTAAAGTGCCATTTAAAGCTTCATGAAAATAGCATGGTTTATGGAGTAATTGATAGCAACATGGCAAAAAGGGATTATAAATAGCATGTCTGGAATAAAGATAATGGAGGGCGACCACGTCCTAGTTCTCTGAAATCATTAGATGGTGCAAACTAGGTGATCATTGGCTCTTCTGGCTCTCACTGGAGAAAAATGAGATTGGAAAATGAGGTTAGAAGAAAAAGAAGGGACAGGAGCTGTGAGGACGGCTATCAAACAAAGAAACCTCCTACCTAGAATGGAAGAGTTGGCTGCTGCTGTGTCCTTTATAATAGAGGGGTAGAGGGTGATGCTGAGCAATACTTCACAGACCTGTTAAACCATCTTGAAGAGATCTCTGGATCTCAGAGCCACAGGAACTGTCACAGTGGATAGTAACTCCAGACCAAGTCAGATTGAGAAAAAATGAAGATCCTTATTTCTATTTCCTCTTCATGTTTCTGCCCCCTAATACTGAAAGGCACAATGTAAGCCTTGAAAATATCAGAAGGAGAGATATCCTAGTGCCAGATACATCCTTTTGCTTGTTTATACACCCCCCGCACCAACACGCACACACCCCAGTAAGGCACTGACATTGTTTTTAGGCTTCTTTGGAAGAGGAAGTTTGAAGATCTTTCAGAAATATGAGAACAGGATTTGAAAATAAAATGGTTTCTATATTAATAACTAAATGTAACAACAGATTTAGGAAACTGCCCAGCTATTGTTTAGAACAGAGAAGGAAGAAAGGTAGTGGTTAGAAGAAATATTAAATCACTTCATGTATATGCTCTATAAAATTAAGAACTTTTATATAATACAGGTATAAAAATAAAGCAGAAAAGCATTTTAGGAGTAAATTTTCTACCACTAATATTCTATTTTACGTGATATCTTCCAATTTGTGCACATGAAAATTATTTAAGTGCCATTCATATTGTGTGATATTTGTGAATTCAGACATACTGCAGTGTTTCTAAAGTGCCACACTATAAAATGTATGACAATAATTACTTATTTCAGTTCAAAGATTGAGATGAAACGATGAATGATTTTACTTATTTATTTTCCTGTGAAATTGGTTTTATTAAAAAAAAAAGGAAAAAGGGGCACCTGGATGGCTGTCTATTAAGTGTCTGACTTGATCTTGGCTCAGGTCATGATCTCATGGTTTGTGGATTTGAGCCCCGTGTGAGGCTCTGTACTGACAGTGCTGAGCCTGCTTGGAATCCTTTCTCTACCCCTTTCTCACTGTCTCTCTCTCAAAATGAATAAATAAACTTAAAAAAAAAAACACTGAACCCTATTTTAAAAAAGTAAATCAGTGGCTTCTATATACATAGTAATATTCTATTAGCAATTCTAATGGAAATGGAATTCCATTCATAAAAGCAATAAAAACTATAAAATACTTTGAAATAAAAATAACATAAAGAAATATATGAAGAAAAGGATTAAGAAAAAATAGAACACAAGCACAAAACAGTATGTCTATATATGTATCCTATATGTTCTAATGAGGTAATTTATTGTGCTAAATATAAAATATTTCTTTTTTTTTCTTTAATTTTAGAGAAAGAGAGTGGGCATAGGGAGAAAGAGGGTGAATGTTAAGCAGGCTCCATGCTCAGTGCAGAGCTCAACATGGGGCTCAGTCCCATGACCCTGAGATCATGACCTGAGCTGAAATCAAGAGTTGGATGCTTAACCGACTGAGCCACCCAGGTGCCTCTCAAAAATTTCTTAAGATACATTTGTAGATTGAATGAAGTCAAAATCAAAACCCAACATGTGTTATTAGAGAATGTGACATAACAACTCCAATTTGCATAAGTAATTCATTGCTTCTTGTTATCATGTTTCTTTATCTCATTAATTGGAAACACTTTAGTTACCTCAACATGAATGGTAGAAGCCAATTAATTTGTAGATTGGCCAACAATATGCGTTAGCCTAAAGTTTGCCCATAATTCTATTCAGATTGTGCATATTTGGCAGGATTGCCACAGAAATGGTCCTCTGTCCTACTCTGTTTTGATGGAGGCACACCAAAAGATACAACTGAAGACAAAAAGGAAAACGTATACATAAACATGTACTATAGTCACAAACCAGTGTTATAACGGTACTGAAGTTAGATGAAGACGACTGGAGATAATACGGATAAATATCTCCCAACTTAGAAAAAATAAGGACACAATTGAAGAGATGGAGAATTTCAGCAGATAATTACAGTTTTTTAAATTAAAGTTTTAAATGAAACATGAAATTAGGTGCATTTTTTTTAACGAGGGAAATAATAACATTGGACATTACAAACTCAAAAGATTAAGTTAAGGAAATGATCTGACCAATCGGATCACAAGATCATTCAATGGAAGACAGATCAATAGACAATGTGCCAACTTCAACATCTAAATAAGAAATGGAAAATAGAAACGAAGAGGTAGAAGAACAGAACACGGGAAGGTCTGTGCCACATATGTAATTGGAATCCCAAAGGAGAGGCAAGAGAATGGGGCAGAAGAAATATTTGACAATATAATTGCACAGACTTTGCCAAAACTCCTGAATGATATCAACTCAAAGAATTGAGAACATCTGAGAACATCAAATAGATAAATAAAAAGTATACCGTCGTCCTATTCTACTCAATGTTGGTCCTGGGACTTTCAGCAACAGCATTATCAGTGAAACTGTTAAAAAGGTGAATACTGGGGCCCTGCTCCAGTCATACTGAATCAGAAACTCTGCGGGTGGAACCCCACACTCTATAAATAAACAGGCCCTCCAAGTGAATGTTTCAGAGCTACTGTCATACGAAATCTGATGAAAATTGAAACAGAGAAAACAAACTTGAACACAGAAGCAGATAATATAAACATAATCATATAGTAAGTTAAAGTAGGCAAATGTTCCCACAAACAATAGCAATTTTCACGTGTATTATATTTTCTAATTGCTAAGTATGCAAATGATAGGACAGATGACTACATATCTAACAAATGCATCAATGTTGTAGAAAGAGTCCATGCAGATATATGATTACATATACAACTAATGTTAGCTCTAATTGCATAGGACTCATTTTTACTTTAAAGAATAATATTGTGACTTTCACGTGTAGCCCTTTTTAAAACAATCTGGTAAGACTTCTTTTTAAAACAATTTGTGAGGGGCGCCTGGGTGGCTCAGTCGGTTAAGCGTCAGACTTCGGCTCAGGTCATGATCTTGCGGTTCGTGAGTTCGAGCCCCACGTCGGGCTCTGTGCTGACATTTCAGAGCCTGGAGTCTGTTTCAGATTCTGTGTCTCCCTCTCTCTCTCTGACCCTCTCCCGTTCATGCTCTGTCTCTCTCTGTCTCAAAAATAAATAAACGTTAAAAAATAAAAAAAAAATAAAACAATTTGTGAGTAGCTCTGAGCAGAAAATGCCATATAAATTTTTGTTTAAATTTTTATTTTTATTTATTTTTAATTTTTTTAATGTTTATTTCTGAGGGACAGAGAGAGACGGAGACACAGAATCCAAAGTAGGCTGTAGGCTCTGAGCTGTCAGCACAGAGCCTAATGTGACAAATCAGAAATCAGTTGCATTTTTATACACCAATAATCAAGCAACAGAGAGACAAATAAAGAAACTGATCCCATTCACAATTGCACCAGGAATCATAAAATACCTAGGAATAAACCTAACCAAACATGTAAAAGATATGTATGCTGAAAACTATAGAAAGCTTATGAAGGAAATTGAAGAAGATACACAGAAATGGAAAAACATTCCATGCTCACGGATTGGAAGAATAAATATTGTTAAAATGTCAATACTACCCAAAGCAATCTACACATTCAATGCAATCCTACTCAAAATTGCACCAACATTCTTCTCGAAGCTAGAACGAGCAATCCTAAAATTTGTATGGAACCACAAAAGACCCCGAATAGCCTAAGTAATATTGAAGACGAAGACTAAAGTGGGAAGCGTCACAATCCGAGACTTTAGCCTCTATTACAAAGCTGTAACCATCAAGACAGTACGGTATTGGCACAAAAACAGAAACAGAGACCAGTGGAATAGAATAGAGACTCCAGAACTAGACCTACAAAGGTATGGCCAACTAATCTTCTACAAAGCAGGAAAGAATATCCAATGCAAAAAAGACAGTCTCTAACAAATGGTGCTGGGAGAAATGGACAGCAACATGCAGAAGAATGAAACTAGACCACTTTCTTACACCATTCACAAAGATAGACTCAAAATGGATGAAGGACCTGAATGTGAGGCAGGAAACCATGAAAACCCTAGAGGAGAAAGCAGGAAAAAACCTCTCTGACTTCAGTCACAGCTATTTCTTACTCAACGTATATACAAAGGCAAGGGAATTAAAAGCAAAAATGAACTATTTGGACCTCTTCAAGATAAAAATCTTCTGTGCTGCAAAGGAAACAATCAATAAAACTAAAAGGCAACTGACGGAATGGGGAAAGATATTTGCAAATGACATATCAGATAAAGGGCTAATATCCAAAATCTATAAAGAACTCCCCAAACTCCACACCCAAAAAAACAAAAAATCCAGTGAAGAAATGGACAGAAGACATGGATAGACACTTTTCTAAAGAAGACATCCAGATGGCCAACAGGCACATGAAAAGATGCTCAACGTCACTCCTCATCAGGGAAATACAAATCAAAACCACACTAAGATATCACCTCATGCCAGTCAGAGTGGCTAAAATGAACAAATCAGGAGACTATAGATGCTGGCGAGGATGTGGAGAAACGGGAACCCTCTTGCACTGTTGGTGGGAATGCAAACTGGTGCAGCTGCTCTGGAAAACAGTGTGGAGGTTTCTCAAAAACTTAAAAATAGATCTACCCTATGATCCAGCAATAGTACTGCTAGGAATTCACCCAAGGGATACAGGAGTGCTGATTCATAGGGACACTCGTACCCCAATATTTATAGCAGCACTTTCAACAATAGCCAAATGATGGAAAGAGCCTAAATGTCCATCAACTGACAAATGGATAAGGAAGATGTGGTTTATATATGCAATGGAATACTACTTGGCAATGAGAAAGAATGAAATATGGCCTTTTGTAGCAACGTGGATGGAACTGGAGAGTATTATGCTAAGTGAAATAAGTCATGCAGAGAAAGACAGATACCATATGTTTTCACTCATATGTGGATCCTGAGGAACTTAACAGAAGACCAGGGGGAGGGGAAGGGGGAAAAAAGTTACAGAGAGGGAAGGAGGCAAAGCATAAGAGATGCTCTCTTAAATACTGAGAACAAACTGAGGGTTGATGTGGGTGGGGGAGAGGGGAAAGTGGGTGACGGGTATTGAGGAGCACTGTTGTATGAGCACTGTTGGGATGAGCACTGGGTGTTGTATGGAAACCAATTTGACAATAAATTATATATATATATAAATATACATTGCCAAAAAAGAAAAAAAATTAAAAATAAATAAAAATAAAAGCTTATTTTTATTTATTTTTATTTTTTTTAATAGTTATTGCTGAGAGTGAGCGGGGGTGTGGAGGGGGACAGAGACGGAGACACAGAATCCAAAGTAGGCTCTAGGCTCTGAGGTGTCAGCACAGAGCCCAACACAAGTCTCAAACCTACGAACCCTAAGATCATGACCTGAGTCAAAGTTGGACGCTTAACCGACTGAGCCACCCAGGCGCTATTTCTTTACATTTTTAAATGGGAAATTTATCTCTCTGAAAAAGTTTCTATGGTCATTGATCCTAATTTTCATAAAGTTTGTGATGTGGCACTTTTGAATTTTGGCTTTTATGTGCATGGGAAACTTAACTGAGTTTGTACATAAATTATGAGGGATTAACTTAAAACCTAAGCCAGTATTTTCATTATTTCATGATAACATGAATACGTATTATTGAAATTTCCATTTTATCCTTTATAAGTACCAAAAATATTGTGTAGGCTGAAGCCTTTTTTTTTTCAAATATGATTTTAAGATAAAATTCCAAATGAGACCTTGAAACCTCACTTTTGGGGTAAATTTATTAGGCAAAATAAATCTCTTCTTTGACATACGTTATTTATTGTGTGTGGGAATTTTGAAGCATCTCAAGCAATATTTGTTGTCAACATTAATTGTGATTACATACTGCCTTTATTTTGAATGGGAAGGAAAACTGGCTGTTTTGCTTTAATCTGACCTTCGCATAAAGTAACAAGGGAAGTGTACCTGACCTGTTAGTACTTTCAGGTATTTCAAGCTGTGGTTAAAAGCTGACCATAAAAAGAAAATTTATTTTGGTGACATTCAATTTACCAACATTCAATAAAGTTGTCCTTTAAAAAATACAATATTTTGTTCCAAGAAACATTTGAAACTTATTAAATCTTTAAAATTGTGTGTGTGTGTGTGTGTGTGTGTGTGTGTGTACCCATTTGATGGGGACAGGGGTAAAATCTAAGGTAAAACAGAAAGAAAGAAAGAATATTAAGATCAGATATTAAGCCTATCTGATGATAGGCTTAATAGTCCACTCTTTAGAAGAGGGTAGGGGGACTCATAGCTTCCCTAAATCTAGTAGAAAAAAGAACAAGGGTGTATGAATGTGGGTGTGTATATACACATTTGTTAGGCAAATTATGAATCCAATCGTGACTTGCATTTTTAGACAGCATATTACATGTATAGCATTTGGAAGTTTTGGTAACTAGGTTTGAATAAAATTTTCTCTTTAAATCATATTATACAGTTATATTTTAAAGATTTGAGGGGTTTATTTCTACTTATTTTACTGCATAGAAAAATGGAAATTAAGTGACTCCAAATTTTTCACAGGAATCCAATGTGAAGTGTTAGGTGTTACTGTTAATATTTAATTATTATAATTATTAAGCAGTTATTTGGGGCAAATTTCAAACATGGTTTCAATTCTTTGACTCTCCTTCCATCAAGAGTTGGAGTCTATGTACCTTCCCCTTGATTCTGAGAAGGCTTGTAAGAGTAGAGATGGGATCCAGCAACCTGTGTATTAACAGGCTTTCTAATTAGATGCTTGAGAAACACTGCCATAACAGACAAATTTGTAAAATAGTGAAAATGAGTCAACGACTCATAGATTTAACTGACAAAGTGCTGATGCTTTCTTCCTCGCCTACAATGGCACAGAATTGAAAAAAATAAACAAGAAAAAGGCTTTGAATATTAATGCTGGGAGATAGTATAACATGGAGTTTCCGTGAGTGGGCTTGGGAACTAAGAATGCCTGGATCACAAGCTATTCTGGGTTCAGCATCATCTTCTTTAAAATAGGACTGGGCGTCTGGGTGACTCAGTCAGTTAAGCATCCGACCGGCTCAGGCCATGATCTCATGGCTCATGAGGTCCAGCCCCGCGTCAGGCTCTGTGCTGACAGCTCAGAGCCTGGAACCTGCTTAGGATTCTGTGTCTCCCTCTGTGTCTGCCCCTGCCTCATTCACTCTCTCTCTCTTTCTCTGTCTCAGAAATAAATAAACATGAAAACAGGACTGATGACAGAATCTATATTTGTAGGAATTTTTACAATTACAAAATGGGACAATAGGTGTAAAGCATGTAGAATACTACTAGGTACGTATTAACACTCAACACAGATTAGCCATTATTGCTTTTTAACCTGGTTGAGCAGATATGTTCTGCCCCAAGGGCCTCTTTATATACAGTCCTTCATCCTAGTTACCATAACAATTTTATTTAAAAGATGTTAATTTTTCCCCATTTACTGACAAGGAAACAGGATAATAAGCTCAAATATATATTTCAAATTAAAATGCTGATAGTTTTTTTATAAACAGCAGAAATTTATTTCTCACAGTACTGGATGCTGGACGTGCAAGACGAGGGTGCCAGCATGGTGAGTTCTCGTGAGAGCCCTCTTTCACGCTGCAGACCATTGACTTGTATCCTCACATGGTGGAAAGAAAAGAGAGCTCTCTAGAGTGCCTTTTATAAGGGCATGAATCCCATTCCAGAAGGCTTCGCTCTTAGGACCTATGCACCTCCCAAGGGCCCTCCCTCCTATTATTATCACACTGGAGTTTAGGCTCTTAACATATGAATTTTAAAGGGACACAAACACTTAATACACACACTTATTATTACTTTTTCACTCTCACTGCAAATGTCAACTTGGTGGAAATACTATCTTACTGTTGTAAAAGTAGTTTGATATTATTGACCTAAGGGACCAAGGGACCTTATAGATCTCAGTGCCACACTTTGAGGACCTCTTTTAACACTGTCCAAAAGAAATTCAAATATCAGAATTCACTAAATGACTATCACTACCTAGTCCATGCTTCAGTCAATAAACCAAGCAAACAAATAGAGAAAACTTCAACTTTTTGGACTAATTTTTAAGTGAGAGCAATAGGTATTGTTATGAAAATAATGCACAGGGTCTCAGGAAGGCTGAGGGGGTCCTTGAACCATACACCATTAATTTCAAAGATTTAAACTAATATCATTCACTTTAGTGACTGTTTGCTTCTCTGTTTGTGAAACATGTATTTCATACAGCGTATCTGTTTATTTTGGGGCTTATTTTAGCCTATTTTACAGTTATACGTTGTGAATATAACCATTTCATTACTGACACTTTTATACATAATGGGGAAAATCCTCCCCCGCCCCCTCAACTAAGGGAGCGTAACTCACGGACTAGTCTGAAAGGTCATAAAATTGTCTTTCCTTCCCTAGTTAGTTGAGAAAAATGTAAAAATAAATCTTTATCATATATTTGTGCTTTTAGAATATACAGATAAATATCAATACTATTACATGTATTTCATGAACTGTAAGAAAATGCTAAATCATTACAATCAGTTAACAAATTTAAGATGTTTATTGATACGTGGATCAATAAAAATAACTGTTACTATTGATCAAAACCATTTAGGTTTTTAATATTGATAAGTCTCTTTCATTACTAACCAGTTTAGTATGTTGCAATGTAATGACATGTTGTTGGTTTTAAATATTAATAGAAAGAGCAGATTTTGTTAGCTTTGATTGGATTTTTGTATTTTTGGTATGCATAGTAGAGCTCTGTTTTACTTGGACATTTTTTTTTTATTTAAAAAAAAAAATTTTTTTAACATTTATTTTTGAGACCGAGAGAGACAGAGCATGAACAGGGGAGGGTCAGAGAGAGAGGGAGACACAGAATCCGAAACGGGCTCCAGGCTCTGAGCTGTCAGCACAGAGCCCAACGCGGGGCTCGAACTCACGGACTGTGAGATCATGACCTGAGCCGAAGTTGGACGCTTAACCGACTGAGCCACCCAGGCGCCCCTGGACTTTTTTTTTTCAGTTTATAAAGTCCTTTTACCATTTTGAAATGTTTCATTTTCTTATTATAGATAAGGCAAATTTGCCAGTAGACTCTTTAAATCAATTATATAATTTAAAATGTTTATTTTATGACAACTGTTTTCAAATTCAAGGCTTACTTTTAGTATTGTGTTTAGTATATTTGAAAAAGAGGAAACAATGAATATCATATTTGAATCCAGATGCAGTTTAAAATCAGAATTTTTATAGATTTCTTGTATGAAAAAAATTGAAATTATGATTTCTTAATGAATTTCCTAATGATAAGGCTTCATTTATGTTTTCTAACTCTATTGATGAACATCAGATGTGTTTTCATTAAATTTACCATGAGTTGATAGTTCTTCCTGGAAGTGCTTGTCAACAGTGATCTCAGTATTAGAAACAAGAGAAAAATTGTCAGTAGTTAACAAAATCCCAAAACACAGAATGCTCAAAATAATCAACAGAATTTTATTTGTAAATGTTACATTTGAAAATTACTTGTTTTTAATGTGGAAAAAAATATACATAACACAAAATGTACTATTTCAACCAATTTTAAGTGCACGACTTAGTGGCATGAAGGGCATTCACATTATGTGCAACAATAAGCATTATTCATATCCAGAGATCTCTTCATCTTGTAGCACTGAAATTTGAACCTATTAAGCAACATTCTGTTCACTGGCAACCATCATTTTTCTTTTTGTCTCTATGAACGTGACTACTTTAAGTACCTAATATGAATGGAGCCATATGGTATTTGTTCCCTAAAGACTGGATTACTTCACTTAGCATAGGTTCTTCCATTTTATAGCATGTGTCAGAATTTCCTCCCTTTTAAAGGCTGAATAATATTTCCTTATATGTATATACCACATTTTGTTTACCCATTAATTTGTCAATGGATGCTTGAGCAATTTGGCAATTATGAATAATGCTGCTATGAACTTACTGGGAAATGCTGCTATAAAGTTTCCTGCTTTGACTTCTTTTGGGTATATACTTGGAAGGGGAATTGCTGGGTAATACAGTAATTTTATATTCAAATTTTCAAGTGGCTGTTTTTCATAGTGGCTATACCATTTGGATTCCAAGCAGTAGTACACAAGCATTCCAGTTTCTTTACAGCTATCCTGGAGAATGACCTATGTGCACTTGAGAAGATTGTGTATTCTTGGGCAAGATTGTTGGGCAGACTGTTCTGTATATGTCTGTCAGATATAGCTGGTTTACTGTGTTTTTTAAGTCTTATTTCTTTACTGTTGTCTGGTTATTCTATCCATTACTGAAAGTGGTATATTGGAGTCTGCAATTATTATGGTAGACCTATCTATTTCTCCATTCAATTCTATCCATTTTTGCTTCATATATTTTGATGATCTGTTATGAGATACACAAGTGTTTATAATTATTATATCTTCTTGCTGTTTCAAACCTTCTACTAGTATATGATCTCCTTCTTTGTCTCTTGTAATTGTTTTTTTTAATTTAAAGTCTATTTTTCTGATATTGGTATAGATTTCCCTACTTTATTTTGGTTACTATTTGAACTGAATATCTTTTTCCTCCATTTTATCTTTAACTTATTTGTATCTTTGGATCTTAAGTGAATATCTTGTAGATGGCAGATAGTTGTTGGGTCACTTTTTAAAATCCTTTTTTATTTCCAGTGGCACTAGGGTAACTCTGTAGATTAAGCTTCTGACTTTGGCTCAGGTCATGATCTCATGGTTCATGGGTTTGAGCCCTGTGTCAGATTCTGTGCTGAGAGCTCAGAGCCTGGAGGCTTTGGATTGTGTCTCCCTCTCTCTCTGTTCCTCCCCCACTCATACTCTGTCTCTCAAATAAACATTTAAAATTTCTTTCTAAATAAATAAAAAAATCAATTTTTTCCAATCTCTCTATCTTTTGATTGTAGAATTTAAACCATTTACATTTAAAGCAATTACTGATAAGGAGGGACTGTTTTCAATATGCTACATCTTTTCTGTATGCTTTATACATTTTTTGGCGCTTACTTCCTGTATTACTGTCCTTCTTTTTGTTAAGTTGAGTTTTTCTAGCAAAGTGTTTTCATTTTCTTCTCATTTTCTTTTGTGTAGATTATAGAGCTCTTTGTGATTACCATAGAGATTACATTTAATATCCTAAAGTTGTAACAAAGTAATTTGAATTTATACTAGCTTAACTTCCATAATATAGAAACATTCTGCTTCTACAGAACTCCACCCCCACCTCCTTTTACTTTCGATGTCACAAAATTTCATCTTTATATATTTTATGTCCAAAAAATATAATATTATTTGTTTTCATGCATTATTGTATAAAAGTTCAGAGGGAAAAAATGGAATTGAAAACCAAAATTAAAATAATAGTACTTTTTTAATAATTGTTTATATACTTACTTTTATCACAGATCTTTATATCTTCTTACAGTTTTAAGTTACTCTTTAGTAGCATTCCATTTCAACCTGAAGGACTTCCATTAGCATTTCTTGTATGACAGATATAGTAGTAATAAACTATCTTAGGCCTTGTTTACCTGAGAATATAGTTTTCTCTAATTTTTGAAGGGAAGTTTGCCAGATAGAGGGTTTTGGGTTGATGGTTGTTTTTGTTCCCCTCCAGCAATTTGTATATATTGCCTTCTGACATTCAAGGTTTTTGATAAGAAATATGATGAGTGTCTTATAGGGGGTCCCTTGTATGTGATGAGACTTCTTGCACTTTTAAAATTATCCTTTTGTTGGGGCGCCTGGGTGGCTCAGTCGGTTAAGCATCCGACTTCAGCTCAGGTCACGATCTCGCGGTCCGTGAGTTTGAGCCCTGCGTGGGGATCTGGGCTGATGGTTCAGAGCCTGGAGCCTGCTTCTGATTCTGTGTCTCCCTCTCTCTCTGCCCCTCCCCCGTTCATGCTCTGTCTCTCTCTGTCCCAAAAATAAATAAATGTTAAAAAAAAATTTTAAATTATCCTTTTGTTCTTGGTTTTTCTCAGTGAGATTATAATGTGACTTGGTATGGGTTCCTTTCAGTTTATTCTTATTATGGTCTTTTGAGCTTTTTGGATGTTTATATTCATGTCTTTCCTCAAACTTGGGAAGCTTGGGGCCATTCTTTCTCCAAATGGTCGTTCTGCCTCCTGTGGGACTCCCACAGCGCATGTGTTGGTCCATTTGATTGTGTCCCAAAGGGCCCTTAGCCTCTGATTACTTTCCTTCAGTCTTTTTCCTTCTGTTTTTCAGACTTGAAAATTTTAATTGTTTTACCTTCAAGTTCACTGATTTGTTCCTCTGCTTGACCAAATCAAATTTTGAATCCCTCCAGTGAATTTTTAATTTCAGTGGTATAATCTTTCAGCTCCAGAATATCTTTTTGGTTTCTTTTGTGTATTCTATCTCTCTGTGGTATTTTAATTTTAATTTTTACATTGATTTCCTGACTTAACATCTTCTTTTAGACCTTTGAGTATACACTGTATTAAATATTCATATAGAAATCCCATCATCAGGCATTTCTCAGGGATAGTTTCTCATGTTTTTTCCTCCTATGGGCACTACTTTCCTATTTCTTTACATGCCTTGTGATTTTTTGTTGAAAGTGAACATTTGAATTTTATAATGTGATAACTCCAAAGCTCAGATTCTTCTTCTCCCCAAAGTTTTCTGTTCTTTTTTGTTTTGTTTTGTTTAATTGTAGATGGTTTGTATGTCAGGGATAAGCCTGAGGTATATACTTAAGGCCTTCTGCGGTCTTTTCTAAGCTTTCATGTTGATAGTGATTTAAACGATTTCCCCATATGTGTAGTTGCTTTTGGAAGTCCTGGTCTTAAATGTCTGGCTCCCTTAGGAAGACAGAGAAAAATAAATGGAGAAAATAGGGGTTTGGCCCTTTAAATTCTCTGGAAGATGCTTGCAATAATGGCTTCCCACCTCGGTTCCTGCATCTCCATGATCAGAAGCAGCAATCAGTGATTAGAACAAAGACCCCTGATGTTTGGAAAGCAAGATCCTTATTGGCCACCCTGACTTCTGCAAGTTGTGTACAACTATTCCATTAATTAAATAATTAGTAACATAAAATATTACAACAAAGAAAAGCCAAGGACCAGATGGCTTCATGGGTGAAGTCTATAAAAAATTCAAAGAAAAATTAACACCATCCTTTCATAAAATGGAAGAGGGAACATTCCCAAACTCATTTTATGATGCTAGCATCATCCTAATTCCAAAATCAGTTAATGATAACACTCGCAAAAAAGAAAATTAAGGGCCAATATTCCTGGTGAACATAGATGCAAACATCCTCAATAGAAATTCCAGAAAAACAAATTCAACAGCAGATCAAAAAGATCATACATCAAGAACAAGCAGTAGCATCTCTATGATGTAGGAATGGTCTAGCACATGAACATTAACCAATGTGGTAAAGCACATTAACGTAATGAAAGAGAAAAAACGCATGATCATCTCAATAAAGAACCAGCATTTGACCAAATTCAGTTCCTTTCATTATGAAGAAAAGTTACAACAAAATAAGTATGGAAGGAACTTCTCAACACAATAAAGGCCATTTATGAAAAATACATAACTGGACTCATAATCCCTGGGGAAAAGATTTTCCTTTAAGATATGGAGCAAGACAAGGATACCCACTTTTATCACTGTAATTCACCATAATATTGGAAGTCCTAGCCAGAGCAGTTGGGCAAGAAAAAGAAAATGTATCCAAATCTAAAGAGAAGAAATAAAATTATCTCTGATTACAGATGGCATGATTATATATGTAGGAAATTCTAAAGACTTCACAAAATAATGGGACTAATAAAGGAGTTTAGTGAAGTTGCAGGATATAAAATCATCATACAAAAAACCGTAGCATTTCTATATTAAGGAGATATTGAAGATGGAAATTAAGAAAATAATCCTATGTGCGTTAGCAACAAAATGAATCAAATACTTAGAAATTAACTTAACCAAAGAGGTGAAAGACTTGTTTGGTGAAAAACTATAAAACATTGGTGAAGAAAATTTAAAATGCACAAAAATATTTCAAGATATTCCATATTCTGAATTGCAAAAAGTAATATTGTTAAAATATTTACACTGCCCAAAGCAATCTACAGATTCAATGGAATCTCTATCAAAATCCCAATGACATTTTTTACTGAAAGAAAAAGAATCCTAAGATTTATATAAAATCACAAGACCACAGATAGCCTAAGAACTCTTAAGCAAGATGAGCAAAGCTTAAGGCATCACACTTCCTGATTTCAAATATTACAAAGCTATAGTAATCAAAGCAATATGGTACTGGCATAAAAACTTATCTTTAGACTAATGGAGCAGAACAGAGAATCAGAAGTAAACCCACACGTTTATGGTCAACTGATCTCCAACAGGAGTACCTAAAACATACAATGAAGGGAAAATAGTCTCTCGAATAAATGTGTTTGGACAACTATATTTTCACATGCAAAAGAATGAAACTGGAACCCTGTCTCATTCTATACTCAAAAATTAACTCAAAATGAAGATTTCAACATAAGACCAGAAATTATAAAACTCATAGAAAAAAAAACATTCAGACTGGGGCATCTGGGTAGCTCAGTCGGTTAAGCGTCCAACTTTGGCTCAGGTCAGGATCTCACGGTTCGTGGGTTCGAGCCCCGCGTCGGGCTCTGTGCTGACAGCTTGGAGCCTGGAGCCTCCTTCAGATTCTGTGTCTCCCTCTCTCTCTGCCCCCTCCCCCGCTCATGCTCCATCTCTCTCTCTGTCAAAAATAAATAAACATTAAAAAATTTTTTTAAAAATCAGACAAACCTTCATATTAGTATTGGCAATAATATTTTTAGGCATGACACCAAAAACACAGGAAACACAATGCAAAAATAGACAAATGAGACTAAATCAAACTAAAAAAGTTCTACATAATAAAGGAGATAATCAACAAAATGGAAGGGCGACCTATGTAATGTGAAAAATTATTTTCAAATGATATATCTGATAGGGTAATCCAAAATATGTAACTCATACAAAAAATATAAATGACTTGATTGAAAATAGACAAAATTCCTAACTAGACATTTCTCAAATGAGGAAATTCAAATGGCTAACATATATATGAGAAAGGACTTAACATTCCTGATCATCAAGCAGGATACAAATCAAAACTACAATGAGATATCACCTCACATATGTTAGAATGGCTATTATCAAGAAAATAAAAGATAATGTTTGTAAAGATGTGGAGAAAAGAGAACTCTTGTACACTACTGATGGGAATGTAAACTAGTACATATGGAAAACAGAAAACATATGGAAACTCCTCAAAAACATTAAAATATAATTATTATATGATCCATCAACCCTACTGCTGGGTATATATTAGAAAAATGAAATCAGGGTAGCAAAGAGATATCGGAATTTCTGTTGTATTGTTCATTATTCATTGTTGTATTGTTCCAATTAGCTAAGATATGGAAACAACCTACATGTCCTTCAGTGGATGAATGGATAAAGAAAATACGGTGTTTGTGTGTGTACATTAACAGAACGTTAGCAGAACACAATGAAATATTATTCTGCTTTTAAAAAGAAGGAATCATGTAATATGCAACAACATGAGTGGAATTGGAGCTCATTTCACTAAGAGAAAAAAGGCAGGCACAAAAAAAGAAATACTGCATGATCTTACTTATTTGTGGAATCTAAAAAAGGCAAACTCATAAAAGCATAGGGTAGAATGGTAATTGCCAGGGACTAGGGGAGGAGAAAATAGGATGCTATTAATTAATCAAAGGTACACGTTTTCAGTTATACAAATGAGTAATTTCTGGAGATCCAATATACATCATGGTGAAGATAGTAAACACCACTATATTATATACTTATAATATGCTAAGAGGATGGATTTCACATTAAATCCTCTCACCTTATACTCACACACACACACACACACACACAAATTAATAACCATGTAGAAGTAATGGATATCTTAATTAGCTTGATTGTGGTGATCATTTGACAATGTATACCTGTATCAAAACAGCAATTTGTACACCTTAAATATATATAATGTGTATCAATGTCATCTCCATAAAATGGCTAACAAAAGGGGCGCCTGGGTGGCGCAGTCGGTTAAGCGTCCGACTTCAGCCAGGTCACGATCTCGCGGTCCGTGAGTTCGAGCCCCGCGTCAGGCTCTGGGCTGATGGCTCGGAGCCTGGAGCCTGTTTCCGATTCTGTGTCTCCCTCTCTCTCTGCCCCTCCCCCGTTCATGCTCTGTCTCTCTCTGTCCCAAAAATAAATAAAAAAAAAAAAAAAAAAAAAATGGCTAACAAAAAAGTGGTAAAGTATATGAAGCATTTGAAGTATTATGAACATAATAGCAATGTTTTTTTTTAATACATTAAGTAACATTATGTAGAGTTTTTTTTGTTTGTTTGTTTGTTTTTTTAAATAGGAACCATGCCCAGCATGCCCAGTGCAGGGCTTGAACTCAAGACCCTGAGATCAAGACCTGAGCTGAGATCAAGAGCCAGATGCTTAAATGACTGAGCCACCCAAGGGCCCCTAGAGGTTTATTTTTTAAGAGAAGAGGAAGGCAATGACCAATATGTAGAAAAGTGATTTTTAAAGAGACAGGAATTCTTGATGAGTGTTCAAAATAAATGAAGACAGGTGAGGCTTAATTCATAGGTTTCTGACTTGGGCGAATGGAGAAAGCTTGGAGAAATTACAGTGTTCTAAGGGAGTATTTTAGTTCAGTGTTGAACATGTTGAATATACAATTTCTTTAAAACATCTAAGAGAAAAGGACAAGTAGGCAGTCAAATGTGGGGCCAGTATGGACACAAAGATGTGTGACTCCATAGCATATAGCTGATAATTAAAGCCATAAAACTCTGTTGGCTCACATGATTGCATTTATAATGTGAGGGAGAAGAGAGTCTAGCATAGATATAAGGTAAAAAAAGTTAACATGAGAAGAACACGTGAAGACAATTGAAGACCAGACAGTGTTGCTAAGAAAACCAGAAAAGTGAGGAGACTTTGGAAGCCAGAAATGATGGACTCAATTAAGGTTCAAAAGTTAAGCCAGTTAAGGTCAGAATGGCAGAGGCTGTTAATGTTAGAGTCTAAGTCCAGGTAGGAGTGGATGAAAAAGTGTTGTGATCTCAGATGTGGGTGAGAACTCGCTAAAAAAGACAATTGAATGGGAAGAGGGAAATACCCCCATTAATTTGTTAATGTAAAGTAGAAATTCATATTTCTGCTGAGGAGGGAGAGATTGAATGATGGGGTTGGGAACTCAAGGTTTGTAGCAATCAGATATGTAAAAAACCTATCATATTGGCAACTTCTGGCAGTATTCCCACATTCTTTTTGGCATGAGGAACAATGGAACTAGTGGAACAATTATTATTATTTTTGTTATTTGTAGGTTTATTTTTCAGAGGGCCTCTTGACCTACAAAAGTTTCATAATACAGAATATATGGCAGAAAGGTAAATGTAGCCTAAAATATAATAGCCTCACAAATAGTAAAAAAAAAACAAAAACAAAAACAACAAATTATTTGGTCTCATTAGTGTCATTCTTTAAAGTTCAAATTTACTTCCAGGAACTGCAGGAGACACTAGTTTGGTCTAATCTCACTCAACAGTTTGAGTAATGTTGGTTAACTGTCGATGTTATGAAAATTTTGTGAACAATGTTATTGTGGTGGGGAGGGGAGTTCGAAGACAAGGGACATAAGGTTGGGATTTTAATTTGCACTGCAATTTTTTAGTGGCTTATGAATCATCTGTTTTTAAGAATTTATAATACAGTGTCACATTGTGCAATGTTCTGATGAAAATAAAATAAATTTAATGAAGAAAAGAGACTCAAAAGGATTTAAGTAATTTTAAGTTATGAATGCCATAGATATCTGAGCAAGATGGAAAGCTACAACAGCATAAATTTTAGTACCATTTCCAAAGGTACTTGGTTAACGTCCCTCTTTTTCACCTAAATAAAGATTTGTGCAATCTTTTAGGCAGTTACCTCAAAAACAAAGTGTATCCTTTCAATGATCATGGTTGAATTCAATTAATACTGTATATTTTCTCAACAAAAGAAAGCCATGACTGAATCATTCCAACAATTTGTTAAAGGGTATTCCATGTGGTTAAATTTCAGGTACATGACTTTCTTGCAGAATGTCAAATTCTTAATTCCAAACCTATCTAAGGCTATTTTCATGAATGATAAACAGTGTCTTATCTTTGATACTGCACCATATCAATGTTGAAATAATGCTTTTGCTCAAAGAGCGGGAGGATAATGAGTACGTGCCATTCAAGAGCATCGCTAGAACTGAGCACGCATTTATAAAGATATTCTGATTATAATCATGAGTCAAGAAGTTAGAAAAATATCTCTATTCTGGTGCTTTTATACTCTATACAAGATGTTTTGAAAGCTTTATTTCTAAAAATCTACATCTCTGTTCGTAATTATGTCATCAGTATACAACTGGGCTGTCTTTGCTCAAAGCTTTGGAAAACATGCAAAAAGCTAAACCCACTGCTAGACACGAATGCCTTTGTATCCAGTATCTCATCACTAATGCGTTATTGTCACTGACACTTTTCAATATAGAAGATTAACTCTTTAGCCAATCAAATTGCATTTTTAATCACATTAAGTTTCGGAATGATTCAGACCTAATAATGGAGAAGGAAAAGATAAGAGTGGAAAAATCAACTCAGGAATGAATCTAGAAGCAAAAAAAAGATTTTTTTTTTCAGGGGAATCTTTTAGATATTTCACAGAAGATATTTCACAAGATGGAACTAACCTCTCTGTATGAAAAATAGGAATTGGTCATTTATTTACTTATTTTTAAATGGTTAGTTATTTATTTTTGAGAGAGACATAGAGAGCGAGTGGGGAAGGGGCAGAGAGAGTGAGGGAGACAGAGAATCTCAAGGAGGCTCTGCAATGTCAGCGCAGAGCCCCATGTGGGGCTAGAACTCATGAACCGTGAGATCATGACCTGAGCCAAAGTCAAGAGTTGGATGCTTAACTGACTGAGCCACCCAGGCACCCCAGGAATTACTCATTAAAAGTCTAAGCCCTGAGTTAAATCTGATAAACCATATAATGATTACATTGAAAAATATGAAAAGTATTATAATATCTAACAAACTCCTCATCATAGTCTTGCAGTAAACATACTTTTCTGGGGAATGTTATGGAGATATATTTTGTTAAGAATCAATCATAATTTTTTAGCAACAGTGAAACAATTTTTATTGTGGTATACACCATCCTAGGATGGCTCAATGTGTTTTAAATTTCAACTAAAATATCTGCTCCAAAGGCATACTGTGAACTTGTTTGTAAAATAGATACAAGTATAATACAATATGTGTGTTCAAGATCGTTCATTACAACATTGTTCACAATAACAAATCAGTGGAAATAATCTAAGTATCCATCAAAAATTGAGGGCAAATATGCTATAACATACACTAACAGTGAAATATTCTGAATAAATAATTTGAAGGTCCTTAAATACCAAGATAAAAGAAATTCTGAATAATATATGGATATGAAAAGAAGCAAGATACAAAATAAGCAAGACGTGTAAAAAATAGGGAAAAGATTATAGGGGTACGTACATGTGTTTGTGCATGTGTGTGCACTACGTGTAAGTATTTGTATATGATAGAGCTTCCTAAGAGAATCATTACTGGCTGGCTGAATACCAGGAATTGGAGGGAGATTATATCTCATCTTTCTTTTTGAAATATTTGCATAATAAAAATAAATAAGAATATACAAAATACAAGTGACAGAATATTTGGGCTTATATGTATTTTGATTCCATATTATTCTTTACAAAGAGGCCTACACAGAGCTGCACAGGACTTTCCTATCCTGGCATTTTCTCCCACAACTGGCATACGCCCTGAACAAACTTCAGAGTGATATACATATAAAAAAGTTAGAAGTAATAGAAATATTGTATTTGAGGAAAGAAAAAGACAAAATATATCTGTATTTCTTCATTAGCATATCTTTTTAAGTGTTAAAAATTAATAATCATGGAAAGTAATTAGGATGTCCCAAATATTGTGAATAATAACCAATTATAAAACATGTGCAAAGTGTTTAAACAAAAAATATTTATAAATATAAATGTACTAATAACATAGATAGTTATTAGGGGATTTTATGTCTACTGAAAACAACTTTGTGATTTATTTGATTTCATTAAACTAGTTTTATTGTTTTCTCTGATAATAAAATGATTTATATTTTGCATAAAGATTCAATATCCAAAAATACATAAGAGATAATATAAAAATACCATTATCTTTGTAAGCTATTAATATGCTAATTAGTTAGCATTTTTCTCTGTATTTTTCTTCGCACACACATGTATAAACAAAAATATATATGTAAACCTGCATCCGATTTTGTTTACAATGGGATTGTAGTATGAATATTTGACATCTTTTTTACCTGCCTATTGATTTAATGTGAAAATCATTCCATGTTAATAAATTTGGATAAAAAGCATTATTTTAATGATTGCCTTCCTATTGATTTTTTAAATATTTATATACACAGTGATCCATTCAAGAAATCTCCAACTGATGGATTTCTAGATATTTTACATGTTTTGACCATTATAAACTACACATAGAAAAGCATTGTGTAAATGTTGCCCTCTTTTCTAATACTGTGTTAGGACACAGTGATAAAGAAATATAAAACAAGGCATTATCTAATCATAGTTCCAATCCATTATCATTGCATAACTTTTTATCTGAACCCTTATCCTTTTTGGTTGTTTTACTTTTTTTTTTAACATTTCATTGTGTCTTTTTATTGAAGTATAATTGACATACAGTGTTATATTAGCTTCAGGTCTACAACATAGTGATTCAACAATTCTATACATTACTCAGTGCTCACGCTGGTAAGTGTAGTGATCATCTATCACCAAATAATGGTTTTACAGGCTTATTGACCACACTCTTTATGCCGTACTTTTCATTGCCAGGACTTATTTATTTTGTAACTGGAAGTTTGTCCCTCTTAATCCCCTTCATCTATTTCACTCATTCCCCACCCTCTTTCCTCTGGCAACCACTTGTTTGTTTTCTATATGTAAGAGTTTATTTGTTTGTCTTTTTTCCTTTGTTCATTCATTTTGTGTTTTAATTGCACATATGAGTGAAATCATATGGTATTTGTCTTTCTCTGATTTATCTCATGTAGCATTATTTCGTCTAGATCCATCATGTTGTTGCAAGTTACAAGATCTCTTTCTCTCTTCTTTTTATGGCTGAGTAATCTTTCTCTCCCTCCCACTCTCTCTCTCTCGCCCACTCTGAGTGTGTGTGTGTGTGTGTGTGCGCGCGTGTGTGTGTATCTCACATCTTCATTCATTTACTGATACACACATTTACTGATATACTACTTATTTCTTATGTTTTTTATTTTCACCATTCTCACAGGTGTAAGATGATATTTCACTGTGGTTTTGATTTGCATTGCCCTGATGGTTAGTGAATTTGAACATCTTTACATGAGTCTGTTGGCCATTTGTATATCTTCTTTGGAAGTAAATGTCTATTTAAGTCTTCTGCTGGTTTTAAAAAATCAGACTAGTTCCTTTTTGGGTTTTGAGTTGTATAAGTTATTTATATATTTTGGATACTAACCCCTTATTGGATATATTATTTGAAAATATCTTCTCCCATTCAGTAGGCTACCTTTTTGTGTTGTGGATGGTTTCCTTCACTGTGCTAAATGTTTTATTTTGATGCAGTCTCAATAATTTACTTTTTATTTTTATTTCCTTTATCTTAAGAGACGTATCTAGAAAAATGATTCTACAGCCTATGTCCAAGCAATTACTGTCTGTGTTTTCTTCTAGGTATTTTCTGGTGTCAGGTGTCACATTTAAGTCTTTAATCCATTTTGAGTGTACTTTTGTGTAAGCTATAAGAAAGTGATCCAGTTTCCTTCATTGCCTATAGCTATCTTGTTTACCCCACACCATTTTTTGAAAAGATCACCTTTTCCCTATTGCATACGCTTGTATTCTTTGTCCTAGATTAATTGGCCATGAAAGCATGGATTTATTTCTGACCTCTCTTTTCTGAGCTCTCTGTTGTATTTATCTATGTGTTTATTTTTGTACTGCTACCATACACACTGTTTGAATTACTCAAGTTTGTAATAAAACCTGAAGTCAAGAACTGGGATACCTCCTGCTTTGTTCTTTTTTAAGTTTGCTTTAACTATTGAGAATCTTAGGTGGTTCTATACACATTTTTATATTATTTGTTTTAGTTATGTGAAAAATGCTATTGATATTTTGATAGGGATTGCATTAAATCTGTAGATTGGGTAGCATGGGCATTTTAACAATATTGGTTTTTTTAATTCATAAGTATGGATATCTTTCCATTTATTTGTGTCATTTTTAATTTCTTTCGTCTATGTTTTATAGTTTTCAGAGTATACGTGTTTTACTACTTTGGTTGAGTTTATATCTGGGTATTTTATTCCTTTTGACACAATTGTATATGGGATTGTCTTTTTCATTTCTCTTTTCTACTACTTTATTATTAGAGTATAGAAATGCAACCAATTTCTGCATATTAATTTTGTATCCTGTGGGTTCACTGAGTTAATTTATCAGTTCTAGTAGTTTTTTGGTGGAATCTTTAAGATTTTCTACATATAGCATCGTGTCATTTGCAAATAGTGAAAGTTTTATTTTTTTTCCTTTCCAATGCAGATGCCCTTTTGTTTGTTGTTTCGTTGTTGCTGTTGTTGTTTTCTGGTGGTTATAGTTAGAACTTCCAGTATTATATTTATTAAAAGTGGTGACAGTGGACACTTTTGTTCCTGATCTTAGAGGAAATGCTGGTTTTCATCATTGAATGTAACATTAGCTCTGGGCTTTTCATATACGGCCTTTTATGAGGGTGAGGTACATTCCCTCTAAACCTACATGTTGAGGGTTTTTATCATGGATGGATGTTGTAATTGGCCGAATGTTTTTTTCTGCATCTATTGAGATGATTGTATACTTTTATCTTTTCTTTTGTTGATGTGATATATTGTGTTGATTGATTTGCAAATATTTTACCACCTTTGCATCCCTGGAATAAATTCACTTGATCATGGTGAATGATTTTTTTTAATGTATTGTTGATTTCAGTTTGCTAACGTTTTGTTGAGAATTTTTGCATCTGTGTTCTTCCGAAATATTTGCCTGTAGTTTTCTTTTTTTGTAGCCTCTGTCAGGTTTTGGTCAGAGTAACACTGGCTTCATAGAGTGAATTTGAAAGTCTTTCCTTCCTCTTCTACTTTTTGAAATAGTTTGAGAATAGCTATTAACTGTGTTTTAAATGCATGGTAGAATTTACCTGTGAATCCATCTGATTCTGGATGTTTGTTTGTTGGGAGTTTTCTGATTCCTGATTCAATTTCATTGCTAGTAATCAATCTGTTCAAGTTTTCTATTTTTTCTTGATTCAGATTTAGTAGGTTATATGTTTCTAGGAATTTATCTGTTTCATCTAGGCTGTCCAATTTGTTGACATTTAATTTTTCATAATACTTTCTTATAATCCTTTATATTTCTGTGGTGTCCATTTTATTTCTCCTCCTCCATTACTGATTTTATTTATTTGAGTCCTTTCTCTTTTTCTCTTGATGTGTCTGACTAAAGTTTTATGGATTTTATTGATTTTTTTCAACAAGCCGTCTCCTGGTTTAATTGATCTTTTCTTTTTTCTTTTCTTCTTTTTTATTTGTCTCTATTTTATTTATTTCTGCCCTAATCTTTATTATTTTCTTTCTTCTACTGGTGTTGGGCTTTGTTTGCTGTTTTTTTTTTTTTTTTTTCTAGCTCCTTTAGGTGTAAGGTAGATTGTTTATTTGAGCTTTTTCTTATTTCTTGATGTAAGTCTATGTTGCTATAATCTTCCCTCTTAGTACAGCTCTTGCTGCCATCCAAAGATTTTGGACCATTATGTTTTCATTTTCATTTGTCTCCATGTATTTTTTAATTTCCTCTTTGATTTCTTAGTTGACCCCTTCATACCTTAGTAGCATATTATTTATTTTTTATTTTTTTAAAACGTTTATTTATTTTGGGCACCTGACTGGCTCGGTTGGTTGAGCGACCAATTCTTCATTTTTGGCACAGGTCATGATCTGACAGTTCATGGGATCAAGCCCTGTGTAGGGCTCTGCTCTGAGGGTGCAGAGTCTACTTGGGATTTTCCCTCTCTTCTCTCTTTGCCCCTGCCCTGCTCTCTTTCTCTCTCTCACTCTCAAAATAAATAAATTAAAAATATAAAAATAAAATGTTTATTTATTTTGAGATGGGAGAAGAGGATTTCTTAGTTGATTTCTTAGTTGACCCCTTCATACCTTAGTAGCATATTATTTATTTTTTATTTTTTTAAAACGTTTATTTATTTTGGGCACCTGACTGGCTCGGTTGGTTGAGCGACCAATTCTTCATTTTTGGCACAGGTCATGATCTGACAGTTCATGGGATCAAGCCCTGTGTAGGGCTCTGCTCTGAGGGTGCAGAGTCTACTTGGGATTTTCCCTCTCTTCTCTCTTTGCCCCTGCCCTGCTCTCTTTCTCTCTCTCACTCTCAAAATAAATAAATTAAAAATATAAAAATAAAATGTTTATTTATTTTGAGATGGGAGAAGAGGAGGGGTGGAGGGAGAGAGAGAATCTCAAGCAGTCTCCACGCTGTCAGTGTAAAACTCAATGGAGGGCTATATACCACAAACCACAAAATCGTGACCTGAGTCAAACCAAGAGTCAGAGCTAAACCGAGTGAGCCACCCAGGTACCTCAGTAGCATGTTATTTAGCCTGCATGTATTTGTTTTTTTCCAGATTTTTTCTTAGTATTGACTTTTAGTTTTATACTACAGTGTTCAGTAAAGATTCACAATATGATTTTAATCTTCTTAAACTTATTGAGACTAATTTTATGATTTAGCATGTAATCTATCCTGGGGAATTGTTTCTTGTGCACTTGGAAAGATTGTGCATTTTTCTATTTTGGATTGAATGCTCTGTATATGTATGCTGGGTTCATCTGATCTAATGTGTCATTCAGAATCATGGTTTCCTTGTTTATTTTCTGCTTTGATGATCTATCCATTGATAAAATTAGGTGTTAAAGTCCCCTACTACTATTGCATTATTGTCAATTTCTCCCTTTAAGTCTGTTAATAGTTATTTTATGTATTAAGTGATTCCATGTTGGGTGCATTGATATTCACAATTGTTATATCCTCTCATTGGATTGTTCCCTTTATTGTTATGTAGGGTTCTTCCTTGTCTCCTGCTACAGTCTTTGTTTTGAAGTCTATTTTGTCTGGTATAAATATTGCTACCCCATCTTTTTTTTTTTTTTTTCGCTTACATTTGTATGGTAAATGTTTCCTCATCCCTTTACTTTCAATCTGCATGTGTCTTTAGATCTGAAGTGAGTCTCTTGTAGGCAGTGTACACATGAGTTTTGCTTTTTCAGCCATTCAGTCAATCTATATCTTTTGACTGAAGCATTTAAAATAATTATTGATTCTCTTACTTATTTTCTGATTGTTTTTGTAGTTCTTCTCTGTTCCTTTGATCTGCTCTTGCCTTCTTCCCTTGTGATTTGATGGCTTTCTTTATTGTTATGCCTGGATTTCTTTCTCTTGTGTGTGTGTGTATGTGTGTGTGTGTGTGTATGTTTATTATAGGTTTTTGAGTATTGTTCCCTACATTTATGTATAAAATCTTATGTACATAGCAGTCTACACTCAGTTGATGGTCACAAGTTTGAAACTATTCTATAAGCACTGAATTTTTGCTCCCCTCCATACTTTATGTAGATGACATTATATATTTCACACCCTTTTTTGTGTGTAAATAAATAACTGATTTTGTATATATATATATATATAGTGATTTTACTGCTTTTGTGTTTTACTCACCATACTGGTTTTATAAGTGATTAATCTACCATTATTATATGTGTTCATTTACCCGTAAAATTTTGCCTTTAATAATTATCTTACTTCTAGTTATAGCCTTTTTTTTCCCACTCCAATAATTCTTGTAACATTTCTTTAACATTTCTTGTAAGGGTAGCTTAGTGGTTATGAACTCCTGCAACTTTTGTTTGTCTGGATAACTCTTTATCTTTCCTTCAATTCTGAATAACCTTGTTAGGTAGAGTATTCTTGCTAGTGGATTTTAATCTTTCAGCACTTTGAATATATCATGCCATCCCCTTCTGACCTGGAGTTTCTTCTCCTTGGATTAATTTTATTAGAGGATCTCTGTGTGCTTCCTGGATCTGGAGGTCTGTTTCCTTTTCCAGATTAGGGAAGTTTTCAGCTATTATTTCCTCAAAAAAGTTTTCTGCCCCCCTTTCCTTTATTTCCTCCTTCTGGAATCACAATAACGCAAATGTTACAATGCTTGATGATGTCTCTCGGTTCCCTTAACCTAGTCTCATTTTTTATCATTCTGTTTTTTTTTTTTCTTTTGGCTATTCAGCTTGATTGGTTTCCATTACCCTTCGCCTGGATTTCTAATCTGCTCCTCTGAATTCTCTAATTTGCTATTGATTCCCTATAGTGTAGTTTTTATTCCAGCTTTTGAGTTCTTTATCTCTGATTTTTATATGTTCTATCTCTTGTTGAATGTCTCTGCGAGATCCTCCACTTTTCTCAAATCCAGTGAGTATCTTTATCACCATTACTTTGATTTTTTTTATCAGGCTTATTGGTTATCTCTTTCATTTAGTTCTTTTACTATGATGTTGTGTTATTCTTTCATTTGGGACATAGTCCTCTGTTTCATTTTGTCTAACTCTCTGTGTTTGTTTCTGTGTATTAGGAAGGTCAGCTACATCTCCGGATCTTGAAAGTAGTGGTGTTAAAAAGAAGTTCCTGGCTGCCCTGTAGCACTATCCCCCTTGCTCACCAGAACCAGGTGCTACAAGGGTGTCTCTTATGTAGGCTGTGTGTGCCCTACTCTTGTGACTGATTCATGTTTGCCTTTTGTCCAATAAGCTGCAATGGTCCACTTTACTCCCTGGGGAAGATTTGGTCCCTGTACTGTTAAAGGGTCTGTTAAGGACTGTTGTGGGCTTACAGTTGGGCGGTGTCTGCAATCAGGCTAGCTGTCTGCACTCAGTCTTTCTGAAGCAGTTGTGCGCACAATGAACTGCAATGCATCCTCACTGTGCTGCCTCCTGAGAGGCTTTTTTTGGTGGGTGGGGACAGCAATCAGAGGAGGTGACTTCCTTGACTTACTGCTGTGGCTGCAATTGCACTGACCTTCAGGGTGTTCTCCCTGTGCTGGTGTGTGTGATGATCCCCCTCTTTCCCCAGAGCAGGAGTCACTCTGTAGCAGGACTCACTGTGCCATGCTGGGCATGCTTGCAGGGTATGTCGGGGAAGGAACTGCTTTGGAGAGACACTGCCAAACAGGGTACACTGGACAAGTCAAGTCTACTGGGGAATGTGGGATGAGGCACGCAGTGCTAGCAGATAGGTGGGGAGTGTTAACAATGGTTCCTGAATGTGTCCAGACATCTAGGTTGAGAAAGGGGAAGAAATGACAACAACAAGCACCTTTGTTTGGAGAAGTCTCCTAAAGATCCTTGCACCTCCAGTGCACATTCTGAGACCAGTCAATAAATTTCCTTCATGTATACACCAGGTGCTTCTCAAATTGTTGCCTCTATGCTGTCTTTCAGCCAAATTATTTGTTACGCTGGCTCCTTAAGGGTGGGGACTCAGTTTCTTACTGCTCTTTAGCAATCCAGAAGATAAGCTTGCTTCTGTTTAAAGTACCCTGTATTAAGCCCCACTGATCTTAAAAAACTCTCCAAGTTAAGCCCCAGTATCATTTAATATTTTCTATGTTAAATGTGTTGAAAACTCGTTTTCTTGGGGCGGGGCTGCTAGGCCTACTGTGCCTGGTGTGGGCTCTGATCCTCTTCCTTCTTCATCCTTGTGATTTCACTCCTATTTGCTGTTAGTATCCCTGATTGTTAGGTTCTCAATCATGTCTCTGTCCTTCCTACCCTTCTGATTGTGTCCTTCTTGGAAGGAACTGTAGAAGATCTGTTCTGCCAGGCTTCAGTTTGTTTTCAAAGTTAGTTGTATAAATGTAGCTGTTAATTCAGTATGTCTGAGAGAAAAGACATGCTCAGGACCCTTCTACCCTGCCATCTCTCTACCTCCTCCTAGTTCCTGAAGCCTTATCTTTTAATTTATAATGTTAGATTAGATGTACTCATTGTTGCAGGAGTAACTTGGGAGACAGCATTCTAATTTTGAAATTGTTTTCCTGGAATTTTTTTGTTGTTATTTCTATTTTCATTATGAATTTATAAGAATTTTACACCAAATAACCGACTGACTTTTACAAACATTTTTATGGATATAAGATGTATGCGTGCATTTTAATTGCCGCATACAAAATTCTATACAGTTCTATTTAAATAAACTTGTTGATTATTCAAAGTCTGTATTTTCCTTGCTCAATTAGGACATTTGGCTTAATCCAAAGATGGACTAAAATAACGAATATATACACAATGAGATACTTGATATTGTTTTCATAGGAGGAAAAACTAAAAATGACTTATGGTATATACATACAATGCAAAGTTCTAAAGACATATTTCAAAAGTATTTATGTTGTATAACTTTATTTTTACCCAAATGTGAATGAATCAAATAGCTGCACAAAGAGACACCCAGGGATATATTCAGAATACCATTCCCTCCTTACTTCTGAGAATAGGACAGTTTAGCAGAGTACTGATAAATGCATGCATGTAAGGAAACTTCCTGGGGCTAGGAAAAGAACCATCTGAAGGAATTAGAAGGAACAGTAATCACTGCCACACAAGGCTGGGAATAGTACCTGTTTCTACTAGACAGGCCAGAACACCTAATAATGCAAGAAGATCCTGCATAGGTTACTCAGGTGAGTCTTTGTTTATTGTGTAGAATAACAAACCCTAGACTGAGAACTTCTCTGATTTTAACAACAAGGCCAAAGTTTAATCAAAATTTCCAAGTAACTTAATTATGTCCAGACTAAAACTCAAAAATAATAACTAAAAAATCCATCCAAAAGGTGTAATTCACACTGTCTGAGATCCAAAGATTATCAGGCATGAAAAGAAGGAGAAAATATGACCTAAGAAAAATGAATCAATCCACAAAAGTCAAGAGCTTATACAGATGTTAGAATTAGACAAGGAAAATAAATACATTACAATAGTGGTACGCCTTTTCAAAAAGATAAGGAGCCACACTGGAGACAATTTTTTTTTTAAGACCAAAATCAAACTAGTAGAGGTGAAAAACTACAATGACTAGATGTACTTAGTAGCAGGTTAGAGATAGCAGACAAAAAGATTAGTAAGTGAACCAATAATTTCACTTGTAGATTTAAACCTCCCCAAAAATGTACGTATGTTTGCCAAAAAGCATGTACAAATATGCTCATGGCAGCAGTATCCTTAATAACCTCCATGCCCAAAGGCCCATAAATATTAAAGTGGATCATTAAATTATGATGTATATACACGATAGAATAATGGAGAAATGAAAGTAGACAAAAACATTAATCTCTACTAACACAAATTAATCGCACAATGTCATCAAAAGCTCCAGATACAAAACAATGCGTACGGTACGATGCTATTTATATGAAGTTGGAGATAAGCAAAGCACTTTTTAGCAGGAAAAATCAGAACAGGGAACACGTTTGAGAGGGTATAAATGGGAGTCTAGTGTGTTGGAAAAATTCTATTTCTTGATATAATTGGTGGTTGCATGAGTGAGATTACCGTGATGTGTAGTTGGATTCCAGGGTATTTTTGCAGATGGGTGAGAGGCAGGAAAGCCCATATATAGCTAAAAATGAGAAGTGGAAAAATATGCTAGCACCAGGAATTGAAAAGCCTTTTTCATTTCTCACAGATCTTTTGTTTGGATAATGCAGAAGGCACTCAATAGCTATCTCTTGATTTTTTACCTGTCTTAAAATTTTTGTCAGCCTACAGAAACATAAAATTTACTCCTGGGCTAAGGGTATTGGGAGAATCTATAAAAATAAAGTTAGTGACATTTCTCTAAAGTTTTTATTTCACCAATAATATTTTTATTTTTGTGTCATCTTTCCATATTATGCATCATTCATGTCTTTGGGTGCCTTCATATTTTACATAAAAAAAATCAAATGCCATGCTTCATATCATTCCTACAGAAAAGTTAGTGTCATTCAAAATTGTTCAGTGTCATATTTAGTTTGCTAGATTAAGAAAGATGATTGTTAACTTTTGACAGGCCAGAATTTTGGGGTAGAAATTGTCAGATTTGAAACTGCTAATTAAATTAACATCTACATCACTCTACAAACCTTTTAGGAATGTGCTTATCAACAGTTCTATTTGCACGGCATTTGCCCAATTTATTATATTTTCCAATGTCATATGAATTGCAGTTTTGGAATTGACTGACGTTTCTACCCTGTTTCTAAGCCTTTTGTGACACTGCTCACAATACTTGACCTTAAAATTTCAACCCTGTGGTTTTTATCTATACATGTACAGATTCTTCTGGCTGAGTCATTTACTAACCTTTCCTCTCTGAAAAAAAATTTTTTGTGTGTGTCATTTTCCTTACACAATTAGGAGAAAACATCCTTTTTTCCCCCAAATACAGCATATTATGAACCATATGGACTACATTGAATCGGTTAATCTGATTAATTTCTCCCAAAGTTGATTGCTATTAGTTTTCAATGTACTGTTATTAATAAATTCAGACCACAAATTGTTATTAATGAATTTACATACAACATACACATTTGCATTTATCCCTGACACCTCACTACATACAAATGCACATGTATACACACACACACACACACACACACACACACACACATTCGTTATGATAGTACCAGTTTAAATCTGCATGAACATATTTTGCATTTCTCCATCAGAATAAAATACACCTTTCTATTTCTTTAATGGGATCGCTTTGAAGAATATAATTTGTGCTTTCTGATTCTATTTAAATAATTATGTAATTCTGAATACTCAAAGGGATATCTTACTATTTTGTATATATAATAAATAATTATAACATAAAAGAATAGGAATTGAATTTTAAGACATAAATGCATGATTTATAGCTGATCAACATTTTTGCTATATATTGTTATTTAGGATAATGCTTCTAGAATTTGGATACCAGCAGCAGCCTGAGAGATGATAAAGTTGTTACTGGGGTGCTTCTGTATCCTGAGGAATTATTACTTAGGTTGGCGTTGCTACCAAAGCTGCAATTTTTCTCTAGTGACATCTTTCTCCTAAAAACTGATATTTCCCAAGAAAATTTTTTCAGTGACAGACAAAACGTCCAGTTGACCTTAAAAGCGTGAGACCCATTACATTTTCCAGCCCGTTCAGTGCTTGTTTTCTCATCAAATAGAGTGGACATTTGAGCTCACATCTCTGAGTACCTCATCTTCAGAACTTATCTCTAAGAAGGCGACAATGTTTTCTTTGCTGACTTTGTAAACTGTTTATGTTAAGGAACATAATTACTATGAAAGTATCTAAACCTGATAAGTGTAATATATGAACAAATGTTAGTGAACTAACTGGTGTCTGCCTTCCAAAATATCACATAATTGAGCCGTCTTTTAATATCCCTTCTAGGGAAGCCTGAGAGGCGCAGTCAGTGAAGCAACCAACTTCAGCTCAGGTCATGATCTCATGGTTCATGGGTTCGAGACCCACATTGGGCTCTGCTGACAGCTCAGAGCCTGGAGCCTCCTTCAGATCCTGTGTCTCCCTCTCTCTCTGCTCCTCCTCTGCTCGTGCTCTGTCTCTCTCTCTCTCTCAAAAATAATAAATAAACATAAATAAATATCCCTTTGCTAACATATTATTTCTAGAAATGGAGCTAGAGCACTGTTAGGTGTAAGTTCTCTGTTTTATATGGCATATCTAGGGGGTTAGACAGGTACTGTACTTCAAAAGACCTTCAGAATCAGTCACAAAATCTGTAGGCTAGTGGTAATATTTCTGTACCCTTCCTATTGAGTATCTTTAGCACCAACAGGCTCAAATAGATATATGGAATTTCTTAAAATCCTTGACTTCTTGAATTTCTTGTAATCCTTGTTTTTTATCTCCTACAGTACCTCAGTGTCTCCTTCATCAGAATTTTCATTTCATGGAGGCCAAGACCTCAAAGACCATCTTACCTGGTTATCTCTAAAATAGGTTAGTGACTTTGCCTTTCAATTCTTTAAAGACTAAGTTTGATACTACAATTCTTCAGAATCAAGTATCTACATGAAAAACAAACCTTGCTTGTACTTATCTTATCTCCTCAGAATAAAGGCTATGCGTTATTAAACAGAGTCCCCTAAACAACGATAAACAAAAATAAAAAGGAACCAAAAAGGGAGTAAAGGAGAGGTGTGCAAGGCTTATTCATTAGTCAAATCTATTTATTTATTTAAGGTTGTTGGTAAACTCTAAATGTCAACAAGCATGCCCTAGGAGAGTTGCTCATCAGGAAACTTTCTGTGTCTATTTGTCAGATACTTATTAGCCAGTTTCTTTGAATTATCAGCTCAATACAGCCAAAGCCAACATTCAAGACTGAGTCATTTGTCTTTATAGTACCATGATGAGCAAACAGTTAAATAACAAAATTATTTTGACACCCTTACGTGGCAATACTTTTTGGGAGCTTATAGTTTTAGTCTCTGAAGCAGAAATTTATATGCATTCATATTTGTACCCCTGAGTGTTCCATTTGTCCACTCAAACATAACATTCATTTATGAGTGCATGATACAAGGGAGGATTCTGAGGAAGATGAATCCCAAATAAATATTGTATCCTAGAGAGATCTAATTCTCATACAATGTCTTTAAATGCACATTGTATTTGCTATCATTTCCCCCATAAAGAACCTCATGCACTAGTTACTATTTGCATATTAAAAAGTTCACTTTTCATGTATGTCAGCCAGCCAGTCTTTTTTTTTTTAATATTCTTAACGTTCATTTTAGAGAGAGAGAGTGAGAGTGGGGGAGGCACAGAGAGTGGGGGAGACACAGAATCCAAAGCAGGCTCCAGGCTCTGAGCTGTCAGCACAGAGCTTGACGTGGGGCTCAGACTCAGGAGCTGTGAGATCATGACCTGAGTGGAAGTCGGATGCTTAACTGACTGAGCTACCCAGGCGCGTTCTCCGCCAGCCAGTTTTTCATGACTGTTGGCAAACCATTGCTTTTGTCCTAGAAAACTATTTTTTCTGGAGAAGCTTCTTACTTGTGGCTTTTTTATAAAATCTTTGTAACAAAGAATGGGGTGAGATTGCAAAAGAAGGGTTAGAGAAGTTTAAATGTTAAGTTAAACACCCAGAAGCATAGCTTAAAGTAGTGATTTATTCACAGATCCTTGTTTGATTCCTTCAATTACTTGTTGTAACAACTTGGGCAAATTATTTATCTTCTCTGTGTCTTCGTCCTCATCTACAAAATGCTAATTCTACAAATACTCAGAGGATATTATGGAAATTACATGATTTATTATTTATAAGGTGCTTAGAAGAACATAGATAAAGGTTATATATAGTTTATTAAATATATCTGTTATTATGCAAGTCATTGCTATCCTAAATCAATTGGTTTAGGATGGCTATCTCAAAGGGGGGTATATGGTACTCAAAAATAATCATCTACTTCTGAGTTTATTAATTCATTTTTAAAATGTATTGTAACCTAGATTAATATTTTAATTTACTTAAAAATTGCTGCTGAAATGTAAATATAATAAAGGCATAGTTATTATTTCAACATGAAAATATTTTTCAAAGGAATAATACATAAAATGGCAGAGTCCTATGTTTTTTTGTTTGTTGGTTTTTTTATTTGTTTTTTTTTTTGGGGGGGAGGGGTTTTCTGGAGGAAAGAATTTTGTATTAAAGTGAGATAATCCCTTTCTAAATGCTAAGTAGCTATGAGAAATTAGTAAATCATTTACTCTACCTGGATTTCCATTCCTTTTTAGATAAATTAAGTGTTTGATTAGATGATCTTTAAAGCTATCTTTCCTTCAAAGCTCCTTAGAGTCTCAAATATAAGTGTATGCTGTTTAAAAACTAAAACATTATTATTTTTCTGTAGATAATATTTTGGTAACTTAAAAATATATCTTAGTTGGAAAGTTTGTATCATAAAGTAAGTTTGATTTCATTGTCTATGGAACTCCTGAACGTTCTTTAATAAATTGAATAGAAATATATTTATAAAGTACATATCCATATCTTGATCAATTAACTTACTGTGTTAAAATTTATGTCTCTGATTAAAAAACATAAAGAAAAATATGGTAGAAAAATTAGTAAGGCTGAGAAGAGAGAGAATTCTATATTTCTCTTCCTGAGTTAAAACTGTATATTAAATACATTTTGGTCAACTGCAATAGCAAATGAATAAAGTAAAAAGTACACATGAAGCCTCGTTGCCTGGGCCTGTTGACACCTCATACATATTCATTGAATTGAGTGGAGAAAAGCAAAAATAATCCACCTCTGTATACAACTTTAATAGATAAACAGTGTTCACAGACATCCAAATATTCTTTCCCCTTTCTTTTATATTTTCAGTCAGTCCCTTCCTTTAAGTTATTCAGTACAAGTTTATTGAAACTCTACTGTATACTAGACAAGGTACTTCCCTGAATAAATTTTTCCACGAACTAACCCCCAAATACATAAACCTTCCTGCTTTTGAAAAATGCTCTGTAAATGATAAAGTGCACAAAGAATACACTGTTATTAGCAGTGTGAATATTTTTCCCATTATCATTCTTATTCCATTGCTATTACCTGTAGAGCCTCGTGAAGAACACACCAAATTGTGACACAGTGTATATTTTTCACATTTATTTAACATTTGATCTGCTTCTGCTGTGTTTTCTGAGCTGGAGTACAGATTGTCTCAGTGAAGAAAAGGGCCTGCTTATGACAACAGACACTCAAAAGTATTTAACATGTGCCTTGTATCCGGAATACAAACTTAGTGAATCTCTATTTTATTTGCAACATAGTTTCTGTGATTTATAACTTCATTTGGACTATGTTTTTACTGCCTGACATGCACACATAGACACACACTGCCACATACAGTTTTCCAAATAAGGAGAAGCTAGTAGTATAGTGTCATGGGTACAATAAATTTTTAATGTATGCTTATTGAATTATTGTTGTATGAAAAGAGATCATAAAACTAAATTCATGATGTTGTAGATTCTGACCCTCAAATTCTTATCTTCCAGTATACTTTAATGGAGATATATTATTGTATGTGAAAAAGTGATTAAAAGCATGGATTCTGAGCTAGTATCTCTGTATTAAAACCTAAGCTCTTCTACCTACTTAACTATGATTTTCTTTCCTCTTCTGTAAGTGGAGATGTAGAAGATATTTTTACATGTATTTATTTTTGAAAGACAGAGTAAGACAAAGTGAGAGTGGAGGAGGGATAGAGAGAGAGGGAGACACAGAATCCGGAGCAGGCTCCAGGCTCTGAGCTGTCAGCACAGAGCCCGACGTGGGGCTCGAACCCACAGATCGTGAGATCATGACCTGAGCCGAACTCAGACGCTCAACCGTCTGAGACACCCAGGCTCCCTAGAAGATATTTTTATATCTTATTGTGTTGTTGGAGAGATTAAAAGAGCTAATATTTGGAAAGTATTTAGAACTGAGACTGCAACTTAGTAGGCATCTCCTAAGTGTGCTTTATATCAAAGCAAATAACAAGAATATAAATTTTAAATTCATATATAAACGGTTTTAAATCTACTTGTCTACTTGGCTCGATTGCCTATGAATGATCAGTTAATCTTTTTGATCTTTGCTCCTTATCTGTCAAAACAGAATCATATCTGTATGTCTGAAACTTTCCAAAAATATTAATTGAGGACTTGTTTATTGTATAACTTCGAACTAGATAGTTTGGGACTTACCTTGAATTGTGGGAACCGTATGAAAATATTTACTCTTGATAATGATCAAGAAAGTGAGTAAACAGGCCATAAATTGGAGGAGAAAGTAGCTTTAGAAAAATGAGGTTAAATTTTAGTCATTTTTTTTTTTTTTTTTTTTTTTTGCCTAGGGAATTTTGAGTATTTCAGAACAGATAGTTAGAGTGTGGGATAAAAATCATCACTTTTGGCTGCCTCACCAAGTAGAGCAACAATAATTGGATGTTCCTCCCCCTCAGACTATGAGTAAAATATCTCCTTCTCAGAGAGTGAGTATCCTGGAAGTAGAAAAGCATTGGGGGGGGGAGGGATGGGGAAGGAAAGGAAAGAAAAATAAGATGAAAGGAAAAGGAAAGAACCTGCAGAAGTTGTAAGCCAGCTTCAAGTCTTTTGAGTCCCTGAAAGTATGTTTCTACTTTGGAGGAAAATGACATCATTTTTGGCCTGAAATTATTTCTACAAATATTAAAAATACAATGCCTGGCAAATAATAAATATATTAAGGCTCAGAGAAAAGTAAGAGACATGGGATAAAACCAGGAAAAAACAAGGTTGAAACAGGGCCTTTGAGGAGCAATATATTATCAAGTAGAAGATTTAAAATATGCTTAAGATGTATAAGCTAGTGAAAACTTAAGCCGAAAATATAAACAGTGTATATAAAATGAACAGGTGAAAAAATAAATGAAATGAACAAGTGAAAACTCTAGATGTGATTATGATAAAATTTTGAAATCAAGATCAAATTAAAATAAATTACATACAATTAAAAAAGATAGAGAGGGGCGCCTGGGTGGCTCAGTCGGTTGAGCGTCGGACTTCAGCTCAGGTCACGATCTCACGGACCGTGAGTTCGAGCCCCGCGTCGGGCTCTGGGCTGATGGCTCAGAGCCTGGAGCCTGCTTCCAGTTCTGTGTCTCCCTCTCTCTCTCTGCCCCTCCCCCGTTCATGCTCTGTCTCTCTCTGTCTCAAAAATAAATAAACGTTAAAAAAAAAATTTAAAGAAAATAAATAAATAAAAATAAAAAAGAGAAAAATAAGAAGTCAAAACTTATCTAGAATTAAACACTAGAAGACATAGAAATAAAAATAAAAGACCATATGAACACAGAATATAATAACAGGGTCTTATGAGTGTGTAAAATGAATCCTAGAAGGAAAAATGTGAGAAAATGCATGAGAAAAAAATTTTTGAGCAAATAATACTGAGAACATTTCTAAACTAGTGAAAGAAGCATGAGTGCAGTTGTTGAGAGAAACAGAACCGAGACAAAATGTGTAGATAGAGATACAGATGCAAGATACATAGATAAGGAATTGGCTCAAATGATTATGGAGACTGAGAAGTCAGTAAGCTAGAGACCCAGGAGAGCAGATGTATAGTTCCAGTCTGACTACCATTCCGAGAGGCAAATTTGCGTTCCATTCTGAAAACTTGTGGCTCAAAACCCAAGAAAAGCTGATGTTTCAGTTCAAATCCATGGGCTGGAAAAGACTGAAGTCCCATCTACTGGTATTCAGTCAGGAAGAGATGTTTCTTACTCAGGCCTATAGTTCTATTTCAGTTGTTAACTAATTGGATGGGGCCCACAAACATTAGGAGGGCAATATGCTCACCTCAGTCTGTTGATTCCAATACTTATCTCATCTGGAAACACATTAACAGTCACATCCAGAATATTTTTTGGCCAAAAGTTTGGGCACTTCATGACCCATTCAAATTGACACATAAAATTAACCATTATAGACTTCAAGTCACAGACTCAAGAAGCCTGACAAACTGAGGAAAGATACATTAAAATATATTCAGAACTAGATACAGTTTAGAAAAGCTGCTAAAAATCAGATAAATAGAACATCTTAAAAGCAGCTATACAGAAAACAAAAACAAAAACAAAAAACAAAATACAAACAAACAGATTATATTCAAGCAGATAATTCATAGCTGTGTTTAAAACAGAAACGGTATAAATTGGAAGACAGTGGAACCATGTCTTTGAAAGACTGCAAGGAAATAATTGCCAACTAAGAATTTTAATATTTGAAAAAATACTATTCAAGAATGACAGTGGGAACCCAGGGAAGATGGTGGAGGTGATTTTACAATGTACCTAAACTGGCCTATAAAACAGGTGGGTCATCATGTTAAAAAACCAAAATTGACAAGGTCTTTCTATGAGTCTAAATTTATGAACCTTCTACAAATCCAAATATACGACAAAACACCAACAGCCATGTTGTACATATGTTTTTTCTTGCTGTTGTTGTTGTTGTTGTTGACCTTAAAACCTGCTAATCCATACATTTCCAGCAGATATGTTTGGGAATCTCTGATAAGCCATTGAAACTATTAAAGGCTGGGAGGGAATTTGCCTCATTTAATTTGAGGATGGGTAGGGGGGTACCTGAGAAATTCTGAGTGAACCGGAGGAGTCTGGGTGTCTAGAACCTGACATTAAAAAAAAAAGGGGGGGCAGCGTTCAAACAGAACATAAAAAGAAAATAAGGACAAAAGAAAAGAAGATCTTGATAAAAGTAAAGCGTTGAAGGCAGAAAGAGTATAAATCAGAAGGAGACATACAAGAAATACTCAGATTTGTGGTAAATAGAGGGACTGAAGATTTGAAAAAAGATATAAAAGGACACAGGAGAAAAAGTGTGTGTGTGTGTGTGTGTGTGTGTGTGTGTGTATTACAAACTCCCATATATAAAGATGCTGAGTATATATAATTTCTGAAAACAGATATAATGCATTCAGAATTCTAAATAGATGACATCTTAATCCCTTCAGCATATTTTCCTATATAGGTCTTATTGAAAGCACACACATATACATACATGTACATATGTACACACATATTCAGTAAAAAGAGAAATAAACTGGTAGGAACACAGGAGCTTATAATATTCACTTGAAAATGTTTTTTTTTAAATAAAAGATATAAAATAAATTTAAAAAAAATCACAGTAGTAATTAAGAGATTAAAGCTTTAAAAGTTTCCTTCTGATTATAGATACACTTTCATATAACAGAGGTCCATGATGAATAAGACTGTAACAATAAAGTAAGATAAATGTCAAAAACCGTCATTCAAGGAAGTCTTATACCATTAAAATTCAGAAAATAAACAAAAAGGAAAGAAAAAGAGTCATAGAGAGACTTGGATCAAAACATTGAAAGGTAGTTCCAAAACCCTGAGAACACAAATCTGGAACGGATGACACTTTGGACTTTTAAGAAACATTAAAATCCTTTGAGTATCATGGAAGGAGGGAACAAATCAAATTATAAGTTTTTATTTATAATAGGAAGCTCAATGAAATTATCAGTATACTTTGTGACAGCAATGCTTTATACCAGAAGTCAAAGGAGCAATATAGTGAATGTATAAAAAGAGAGAAAATATGAACCAAGGGTTTTATATCCATTAAAGTGATCTTCAAGTGTAAATGTCTTAAACTCATGAACATGTAAGGCCTTTTGAAACTGATTCATTGTCCTTCTGAAGAAATCTAGTAAACATATTCCATACAATCAAAATGGATAGAATGACAGCAATGTAAGGATTAATAGTGAACATTAAATATAGATGTGTGTAGAGAACTAAGGCTAGATGATAGGTATCAGTGAGAAAACACAGTATATGAAGACTATATGTACCAATTTGGTGCATTTCACACAAAAATTTTTAAGTACACCTAAGTTTGATTTTGTTTCAAAATAAAGGTTTCAAAAATGAGAAAAGAATTTGGAGAATGCTCAGGAATACACTCAGCTTGCTCTTTACTATATATATGTATGTGTATGTATATATATATATACATACACATACATATATATACACATACATATATATATATAACTATATATACACACATATACATATATATGTATATATATTTTAAAAGTAAACAAAATCCTATTTCAAATTAGATACTAGCAAAGAGAAACAGGAGGAAAAGTAATATCTACCTAATCTTATATTGTTTGTAGAACAAAAACTGAAAACCATAGTTAAACACCATAAAAGCCATTTATGAAAAGCCCACAGCTAATATCATCCTCAATGGGGAAAAACTGAGAGCTTTCTCCCTGAGATCAGGAACATGACAGGGATGTCCACTCTCACCGCTGTTGTTTAATGTAGTGTTGGAAGTTCTAGCATCAGCAATCAGACAACAAAAGGAAATAAAAGGCATCAAAATTGGCAAAGATGAAGTCAAGCTTTCACTTTTTGCAGATGACATGATACTATACATGGAAAACCCGATAGACTCCACCAAAAGTCTGCTAGAACTGATACATGAATTCAGCAAAGTCGCGGGATACAAAATCACTGTACAGAAATCAGTTGCATTCTTATACTAATAATGAAGCAACAGAAAGGCAAATAAAGAAACTGATCCCATTCACAATTGCACCAAGAAGCATAAAATACCTAGGGATAAGTCTAACCAAAGATGTAAAAGATCTGTATGCTGAAAACTATAGAAAGCTTATGAAGGAAATTGAAGAAGATTTAAAGAAATGGAAAAACATTCCGTGCTCATGGATTGGAAGAATAAATATTGTTAAAATGTCAATACTACCCAAAGCAATCTACACATTCAATGCAATCCCAATCAAAATTGAACCAGCATTCTTCTCGAAGCTAGAACAAGCAATGCTAAAATTTGTATGGAACCACAAAAGACCCCGAATAGCCAAAGTAATATTGAGGAAGAATACCAAAGCAGGAGGCATCACAATCCTAGACTCTAGCCTCTACTACAAAGCTGTAATCATCAAGACAGCATGGTATTGGCACAAAACAGACACATAGACCGATGGAATAGAATAGAGACTCCAGAATTGGACCCACAAAAGTATGGCCAATTAATCTTTGACAAAGCAGGAAAAAATATCCAATGGAAAAAAGACAGTCTCTTTAACAAATGGTGCTGGGAGAACAGGACAGCAACATGCAGAAGGATGAAACTAGACCACTTTCTTGCACCATTCACAAAAATAAACTCAAAATGGATAAAAGACCTGAAGGTGAGACAGGAAACCATCGAAACCCTAGAGGAGAAAGCAGGAAAAAACCTCTCTGACCTCAGCCGCAGCAATTTCTTACTTGACACATCTCCAAAGGCAGGGGAATTAAAAGCAAAAATGAACTATTGGGACCTCATGAAGATAAAAAGTGTCTGCGCAGAAAAGGAAACAATCAACAAAACTGAAAGGCAACCAATGGAATGGGAAAAGATATTTGCAAGTGACATATCGGACAAAAGGCTAATATCCAAAATCTATAAAGAGCTCATCAAACTCCACACCTGAAAAACAAATAATTGAGTGAAGAAATGGACAGAAGACATGAATAGACACTTCTCTAAAGAAGACATCCAGATGGCCAACAGGCACAGGAACAGATGATCAACATCGCTCCTCATCAGGGAAATACAAATCAAAACCACACTGAGAAATCACCTCACACCAGTCAGAGTGGCCAAAATGAACAAATCAGGAGACTATAGATGCTGGAGAGGATGTGGAGAAATGGGAACCCTCTTGCACTGTTGGTGGGAATGCAAATTGGTGCAGCCGCTCTGGAAAGCAGTGTGGAGGTTCCTCAAAAAATTAAAAATAGATCTATCGTATGACCCAGTAATAACACTGCTAGGAATTTACCAAGGGATACAGGAGTACTGATGCATAGGGGCACTTGTACCCCAATGTTTATAGGAGCACTTTCAACAATAGCCAAATTATGGAAAGAGCCTTAATGTTGATCAATTGGTGGATAAAGAAGTTTTCCATCAAATGGATAAAGAAGTTGTGGTTTATGTATACAATGGAATACTACTTGGCAATGAGAAAGAATGAAATATGGCCTTTTGTAGCAATGTGGATGGAACTGGAGAGTGTTATGCTAAGTGAAATAAGTCTTACAGAGAAAGACAGGTACCGTATGTTTTCACTCATATGTGGATCCTGAGAAACTTAACAGAAGACCATGGGGGTGGGGAAGGAGAAAAAAAGTTACAGAGAGGGAAGGAGGCAAAACATAAGAGACTCTTAAATACAGAGAACAAAGGGCATTGAGGAGGGCACCTGTTGGGATGAGCACTGGGTGTTGTATGGAAACCAATTTGACAATAAATTTCATATTAAAAAACCCTGAAGATAACTTTTAAGTATAGAAGAAATAAGGATAATACATAGGTAATAGGATAAATCTCAGCATTAGCAGAGAAATATAAGCCCTCCAAAATATTAAAACGCATACTACAAAGGTAATCAATGTATTTTATTACAGAGTAGAATATTTATCTAGCTAGATATATCATATGTAACTGATATTTTAAAATAGGGACAAAAACAGATTAATAAAACTAACTGCTGCTAATGGAGAACAAAAGAAAATGATGGAGTTAGAAATAAAGGTTAGATTACTATGAATAGCTTGTGTTTGCTTGATTTGACTTTTAAACTGAAAAACAAAATTTAATTAAAAAACAATCTCTAAAACTCAGCAAAAGAAATAAGACCAATGGGCCTGTGTGTCCAGTTAGTGGCATTAACATAGTGTGGAGAACTCTTCAAGGTGGCTTTAGGACACAAAAATTGGACTTCACATACCTGGTGAGAATATTAAGAACAGGAAGAATTATCAAAAAAAAAAAAAAAAAAAAAAAAAAAAGAAAGAAACTATTTTACTAGTGATTATCTAGGATCCTGTGTGTTGTAATAGTAATTTGGAAGCAATCAAATAATAACCTGATGTAGTCTCTCATACCATGCCATTTCATCCTAAATGAATATAGAGTTTCTTAAAGAAATAGCTGATTCAAGGTAAGTGTCATGCTAGAAAGCAAAATATTGTCAATTATTACTAAAGTTGGTCAAGCAGTGGGAACTTTGTAACACCAAATGCTAATATTAAAAAAAGAAAAATCTGCTCAAATTGGTAATCTACGTTTTCACTTTAAGAAAAAGAAAGGGGCACCTTGGTGGCTCAGTCAGTTAAGCCTCCGACTTCCGCGCAGGTCATGATCTTCCCAGTTTGTGAGTTTGAGCCCCGCGTTGGGCTCTGTGCTGACAGCTCAGAGCCCGGAGCCTGCTTGGATTCTGTGTCTCCCTCTCTCTCTCTGCCCCTCCCCTGTTCACACTGTGTCTCTCTCAAAAATAAATAAGCATGAAATAACAAAAACAAAAAAGAAAGAAAAAGGAAAAGAAAGGAAAGAAAAGGAAAGGAAAGAAAAGGAAAGGAAAGAAAAGGAAAGGAAAGAAAAGGAAAGGAAAGAAAGGAAAGAAAAGTAAAGAAAAGAAAAGAAAAGAAAAGAAAAGAAAAGAAAAGAAAAGAAAAAGAAAGAAAAGAAAAACATGGGTCACCTCGGTGGCTCAGTTGGTTAAATGTTGGACTTACTTCTGGCTCAGGCCATGATCTCATGGTTCATGAGTTCCAGCCCCCCATTGGGCTCTGCATTGCCAGTGTGGAGCTGGCTTGGGATTCTGTCTCTTTCCCTCTCTCTTTCTGCTCCTCCTGTGCTTGCTCTGCTCTGTCTCTCTCTCCCTTTGTCTCTTTCTTTCTCAAAATAAATAAACTTAAAAAAAATAAGAAACACACAAAAAGCAAATTATACTTAAGGCAAACAGAAGGTAGACAAAATATTAAAGATAAAAGCAGAAGTTGATAAAATTGATACCAAAAATAAAGAAAAAATAATAAAAAGAAAACCAAATTCTTGGGAAATATCAATAAAAATGAAAAACTTCTAATACATCTGACTCAGGACAAAATAATTAGAAGATACAAATTACCAATATTGGAATTAAAAGAACATCACTGAAGATGGGATGATGAAATTATTCTATGTAGAACTGTGTTTGTGAATACATTTCTCAAAATCTGTGGCACTGGGGTGCCTGGGTGGCTCAGTAGGTTACGCGTCCGACTTCAGCTCAGGTCACTATCTCGCGGTCCGTGAGTTCGAGCCCCACGTCGGGCTCTGTGCTGACAGCTCAGAGCCTGGAGCCTGTTTCAGATTCTGTGTCTCCCTCTCTCTGACCCTCCCCCGTTCATGCTCTGTCTCTCTCTGTCTCAAAAATAAATAAACGTTAAAACAAAATTAAAAACTAACTAACTAAATAAATAAATAAACGTTAAAAAAATTAAAAAAAAATCTGTGGCACTGAACACCACAGAATGTCTGTGTGTACACTTTTAAAAATAGCTAAGGTGTGGGGAAGGGGCGACACCCAAATGAAAGGTGCATGTGAAAAAATGAATCAAATTGTATTATAAGTGAAATATACAACCACACTTAAGGTAAAGGGAAAACAAGAAGCTGATCCAAATTGTTTACAAAACAAGAGTTGATACAATAAAACTAAGGGACACAAATAACTGTTCACAGTGTAGTCCAGCTGGTTAAGTTTGTTTCACACTAATTACAGATAATATATTCCAGTGTGTATAGGGGTTAATATACACACATATTTACCAGTTCTGTCCCCTAAAAAGGTATGGAGGTTGTGAGATCCCAATAGCACTTGGTTGTTATATGTTTACAAATGTACATTTACAAAATTGAAATAAATATTCAGACAAAAGTAAAAAAAAAATTCATAAAGAGTTTCTCAATAAAACTCATTGTAAAGATACATTTAAGTGTCTCATTTCAGTATAGGGAAACATAATCCTAGATGGGAGGTCAGCGATGCAAGAAGTGATAAGGAGTAATGAAAATGGTAAACATATATATTAAATTCAAATGAGATTTGACTATATTGATCGGTTGATAAAATTAAGGGGAACTAAGGCCTTTACATCTTCTAGGCATGCAAGAGGAGATAAAATTACCAGCTAATATTGGAGTTTGATAAACAAGAATGCTTGTGTAATTTCTGGGGCAATCACTAAAATGTCAAAAATATGTAACAAACAAGCCAAAAATGAATGAAATTGAAAAGATCAAATTCAAACTCCAAATAAAGCAATCAAATACAATTTAAAAATAACATAAGGGGTGCTCGGGTGGCTTAGTTGATTAAGTGTTTAACTCTTGATTTTGTCTCAGGTCATGATCTCACAGTTTGTGAGTTCAAGACCCACATCAGGCTCTGTGCTGACAGCTTGGAGCCTGGAGCCTGCTTCAGATTCTGTCTCCCTCTCTCTCTGTTCCTCCCCTACTTGCACGCTGTCTCTCTCAAAAATAAATAACCATTAAAATATTTGTTAAAAAATAATTAAAATTAAAAAAAACAAAAACAAACCCTCTCTTTCTATACATACATTTACGTACACAAACACATATACACATTCCATATATATATATATATATATATATATATATATATATAAAGAGAGAGCAACTATATTCAATCTCTCCCTCTCTTTTTATATATGTTACATATGTATATATATAATATATATATTGTATATATATTTTCTCTCTTTTTCTCCATACACACACACACACACACACACACACACACACAAACACACACACATATACACATGGGAAATAAAATAAGTATAAATATATATATATGTTATATATGTATATTATATATATTTATATAAATAATGAAAAGAGATATGGAGTAATTGTATTAGTATCAGACAAAATACATGTTAAGACAAAATATATTATTAGGGATAAGTGAGTAGAATTCTGAATGAGTAAATATTTGATTAATTAGGGATGTCAGATAAGTCTAAATTTGTATATATACTGAATAACAGTCTGAAATCCATAAAGCAAAAATTTCAAAAAAGCTAAATAATAACCACATAAATCCCTCAATGATTGGAAAAAATTTAAAAACATGTAAGAATTTTTTTAACGTTCATTTATTTTTGAGAGAGACAGAGAGAGAGCAATCACGGGACGGACAAAGAGGGGAGACAGAGAATCCAAAGCAGGCTCTAGGCTCTTAACTGTCAGCCCAGAGCCCAAAGTGGGGCTCAAACCCATGAGCAGCGAGATCATGACCTGAACCAAAGTTGGTCGCTCAACCAACTGAGCCACCAAGGTGCCCCTTAAAAAACATTTTAAATAAATTAGTAAGTTAAAATATTAATAATATTCTTAAAAAACTAAGGATATTAGTAATATTCTTAAAAAACTAATACAGACTTCTATATCCAAGTATGAAGAATATATTTTTTCAAGTACACACAGGATTCACAAAAATTGACCATATGCTAGACATGAAGAAAATGTCAACAGAATGCAAGGCATTACTATCATAACTTTATATTAAGTTGATTTATTTTGAGAAAGAGAGAGAGCATAAGTGGAGGAGGGGCAGAGAGAGAGGAAGAAAATCCCAAGCAGGCTCCACACTGTCAGTGCAAAGCCTGATGTGAAGCTTGATTCCAGGAAATGTGCGATCATGAGTTGAACTGAAACCAAGAGTCTGACGCTTGATCGACTGAGCCACTCAGATGCCCCAATATCATAGCTTTTTTCACCATTTAATAGGCATATGGCCTACAAAATAAATAATTTTATATGATTTTAAATTGAGAAATGTTTCTAAATAACCCATGGCTCAAATACTAACAATGATTTAACTAAGAGAAAATACGGGTGGGGGGGGGAGGGGGGAGGGGGAGGGCCAGGGATGTCTTTCACAATAATAGCAAAAGCAAAACAAATAGGAACAAATTTAACAAAAATAACAATGATCTATTTATTGATAACTATAGGACCTTGTTGGGAATAATTGAAGGAGCTACAAATAAGTGGAAAGATATCCCATATTCCTGAATTGGAAGACTTACTATTGTGAAAATTTCTATACTACCCGAAGTGAACTACAGATTCAATACAATGCCTATCAAAATTCCAATGGCATTTTTTTCACAAACATAAAAAACTATACTAAAATGTGTATGCAATCACCAAAGACCCTGAATAGCCAAAGCAATCTTGAGAAAGAGAAACAAAGCTAAAGGCATTACAGTTCCTGATTTCAAGCTACATTACAAAACTGTATAATCAAAACAAAATGATCCTGGAGTAAAAATAAGCATAAATACCAGTGGATCAGTATAGAGAGCCAGATATAAACTCATGAAAATAAATCAACTTACTTTTGAAAATGGCACCAAAAACACACACTGGGGAAAAGATAGTCTCTTCAATAGCTGGGAAAATGAGATATCCACATGCAAGAGAATGAAACTCAACAACTATCTTATACCATACACAGAAAATATCTCAAAATGGATTAAAGAGATATATGTAAGACCTGAAGCCATAAAATTCCTAGAAGACAACATAAGAAAATGATTCTTGATATTGGTCTTAGCAATGATTTCTTGACTTAGATACCAAAGGAACAGACAACAAAAGCTAAAAGAAACACTTTGGACTCTGTTAAACTGAAAAGAGACTACACAGCAACGGGCACCTTTAACAAATGAAATGGCAAGTTATGGGATGGAATAAAATATTTGCAAACCGCATATCTGATAAGGAGCTAATATCCAAAATATATAAAGAACTCATACAACTTTATGGCAAAGAGACAAAACAAAACAATGCAGTTTAAATATAAAGTAGGCAAGGGTGCCTGGGTGGCTCAGTCAGTTGAGAATCTGACTGAAGTTCAGATCATGATCTCATGGTTCATGGGTTCAAGCCCCACGTTGGGCTCTGTGCTGACAGCTCAGAGCCTGGAGCCTGCTTCGGATTCTGTGTCTCCCTCTCTTCTCTGCTCCTCCCCCACTCACGCTCTGTCTCTGTCTCTCTCTCAAAAATAACTAAACATTTAAAAATTGAAAGAAAAAATAAAGTAGGCAAAGAAAGTGAATAGACATTTTTCCAAAAGCATATATAAAATAGGTACTCAACATCATTAATCATCAAAATAATGCCAATCAAAACCACAATGAGATATCACCTTAGAACTGTTAGGATGATTATTATTGAAAAAGCAAGAGATAACGAATGTTGGCAAGGATGTAGAAAAATTGTGAACTGTTGTACATGGTTGGTGGGAATGTAAATTGATATAGCTTGCTTTCTATCTCTCAAAATTAAAAAAAAATAAATAAACTTAAGAAATAGAACTATCATATCAACTAGCAACTGCACTGCACTCCTGGGTATTTATCTGAAGGAAATAATATCAGAGACATCAAAGAGATATCTGTATCCTCATATTAATTATAGCATTATTCACAATAGCCAAACTATGGAAACAACCTAAATGTTTTTCAACAGGTAAATGGATAAAGAAAATATGGCATATATATGCAATGAAAAACTATTCAACCCCCCAAATGGAAGGATATCCTGTCATTTGTAACGGATAACATGGATGAATCTGGAGGGCATAATGCTAAGTGAAACAAGTGAGACAGAACAAGATATCCTGTATGGTATCGCTTAAACATGAAATCTAAACGCATACTTTTTAAAAAGCTCATTTCATAGAAACAGAATAAAATGTTGGCTGGTAGGGGCTAGGTGAGGAGAAATAGAGAGATACAGGTCAAAGACATAGGTACAAATTTCCAGTTATAAGAAGACCAAGTTCTGAGCCTCTAATGTACAGGATGGTGACTATATATGATAATATGGTTAACTCATAGAGTTAACTATATGAGTTGATAGGTATGTGAATTCTCTTGACCTTGGTGATCATCCCTCATTGTGTGTGAGAGCGTGTGTGTGTGTGTGTGTGTGTATCTCAAATCATCATACTGTACACTTTAAATATACACAATTATATTTGTCTATTATTCCTTATAAAGATGCTAAATGACATTAGGGCACTAAGATAAAAATGAATTAGAGATGTGTCATAGATATAAATAAAGAAGCTAAAGGTATAAAACCTAAGAAAATATCTTTATAATTTAGGATTTATGAAATACATACAAACATAAAAGGAAATATGGATTATTTGGACTTCATCAATTGTTTTTAAAAAAACCTTCTCATTAGAAATATGCACCATTAACAGATGAAGGAACACATCCCAGGTTGAGAGAAAATTGTCACAATATATGTAATTATAAAATGTTTTGACTTTAGAATATATGAAGTACACCTACAAATGAGTCATAAAGAAAAACAATTCACTTTTTAAAGGATGGAAAACTTGGACAGTTCACAAAAGAAAATCTATAAATGGCTACTAAGCACATAGAAGGTGTTCAGCATCATTCGTTGTCAGGGGAATACAAATTAAAATTGACAAAACCAGGACTTTATGCCCTGCAGAATATCTAAGATTAAAAGTGACAATACCAATTGTTGGAAAGAATGTAGAAAGACTGCAACTCTCATATATTATGAGAAGGACTATAAATGATACCGCCACTTAGAAAAGTTTTTAGTTTCTTTTAGTTGTTTAGTTAAACATACATCTGCATGCATGACCCAGATTTTCTACTCATTAGGTACTTCTCAAAGTGGGGGAAATATCTGTCCATAGAAACACTTGCACCCGAATGTTCATAGCAAACTTAATTACAATCATCCCCAAATGAAACATGCCAGTATCCATTAACAGATGAAAAGTTAACAAATTGTGATGTATTTATAAAATAAAATACTACTGAGCAGTTAAAAAAAAAAAAAAAGAGCAAACTACTAACACACACAACATCATAATCTCAGAAACATTATGTTTAGTGAAAGAAGCCAGACACAAAAGAGAATGTATTGTAAAATTCCATCTGGCATGCAGATATAGGCTAAACTAATCTCTGGTTGTATGGTTGTCTGAAGGAGAGAGGTTTGGTGGCTGATGACCAGAGGCAGGGAATTAAAAAACTTTCTTGGGGCACCTGGATGTTTCAGCCGGTTAGGCGGCCAACTTCGGCTCAGGTCATGATCTCATGGTTTATGGGTTCGAGCCCTGCATTGGGCTCTGTGCTGACAGCTCGGAGCCTGGGGCCTGCTTTGGAATCTGTGACTCCCCCTCTCTCTCTCTATCCCCTCCCCAGCTCATGCTCTGTCTCTGTCTCTCAAAAAATAAATAAACGTTAAAAAAAAGTAAAAAAAAAACTTTCTTATGTAATACAAATGTGCGATATGTTTATTAGGACATTAATTTCAGTGGCATATACATGTATTAAAATTTATCAAATCATGCACTTAATAGCAATTGACTCAATGTAAATTGTTCTTTAACATTTTCTTAAATTTATTTTGAGAGAGAGAGTGTAAGCAAGGTAATGACCAAGAAAGAGAGAGAGAGAGAGAGAGAGAGAGAGAGAGAGAATCCCAAGCAGGCTCTGCATTATTAGTGCAGAGTCCAATGTGGGGCTCAAACCCACAAACTATGAAATCATGACCTGAGCCAAAATCAAGAATCAGATGCTTAACTGGCTGAGCCACCCAGGAGTACCTGTTCTTCTTTAATTAAATAAATCATTGTACCTAACTAAATTAATAATCTGAAGAAGAAAATCATATGATGATCTTAATGCTTTAAGAAAAATAATCTTGGGGCGCCTGGGTGGCTCAGTCGGTTAAGCGGCCGACTTCGGCTCAGGTCATGATCTCGCGGTCAGTGAGTTCAAGCCCCGCATCGGGCTCTGTGCTGACAGCTCAGAGCCTGGAGCCTGTTTCAGATTCTGTGTCTCCCTCTCTCTGACCCTCCCCCATTGATGCTCTGTCTCTCTCTGTCTCAAAAATAAATACACGTTAAAAAAAAATTTAAAAAAAAAGAAAAATAATCTTAAATATATTAATTTATGATAAACAATTATTAGTATGCTAGGACTAGAGTGACACTTCTTTGATCTAATGAAGAAGTTGACAGCAAACATAATACTTAATGGTAAAGTTTGGAAGAATTTCCCACTGAATTCAAGAATGAGAAACTATCACCTTTGTATTTTACACTGCACTATAGTGTTCTAGCAAGTATAGTCTGGTAAAGAAAACAATGAAAAGTAAGGAATAAACTCAATTGTGGACAACATGATTATGTATACAGAAGATAGAAAAAGCTATTCCCAGTGAATGTTTTTATCAATATGTCAGTTTAGGATGCTAAATGAAATTAGGGCACGGCTGTACCAATTAGTTTTATTTTTTATATTCCGGACACAAATATTTTGAAAATAAAATAAAATGCATGAAACACCATGTAAATAGCATCAAAATATAAAATGCTAGAAATAAATATAAAAATTTATAAGCCTTTATTCATAAACTTATGAATGAGTACTAAGGGGAACTGAATGAGAGCTAGATAAATAAAGGAGTACACAAAAGTCATGATTTGACACTTGATATTGTTTATAGATGCCTTTATCTCAAATTATGCTGCATATTTAGTGTAATTCAAAATGTATATGTTGTATGATCTTTGATTCTAAAATGTATGTGAAATTCAACCCAGCAAGAATGGCCAAGATCCTCTTGATGAAGTACGAGATGAGAGTCCTGGTTGTACTATATATCAAGTTATTATAAACTGACAGTTGTTATGATATAATGGATTTTTCCAAAGTTAAAAAAAATAAAAGGAAGAGAGTCTCCCTACTGGGGACAATTTTAATCCCCTAGGAGACATTTTGCAATATGTGGAAACACCTTGAATGTCAGGGAGAAAGGGAGAGTGAGTACTAAGGATATAGTAGGTAAAGGCCAGAGATGTTGCCAAACACCCTAAAATGTACACACAATTTCCCCTGCATACAAAGAATTGTCCAGTCTGAAATGGCAATACTCCCACTTTTGAGAAATGTGGAGTATTATTCAGAAGGAGAACCATGCATATTAGGATTATTAGCTAACAAAGGTGGAAATGAAGAACACTTAAAAAAAAATCTTTCCAGTAAGTGATATTGGGACAATTGGAAATTCAAATCAATCACTTGACCCTGACTCAGACATTATGCCTAAATTAAATCATGGTGTCTTATAAAATTAAATATTAAATAATGATAGAGATTTTAGAAGGTGAATTATGAGGTAATCTTTATAAAGATTCATATACAGAATACAAATATCTTAATTGTAGATGAATGGACTGTAAATGTGGCTACATAAGAAATTGTTGTTCATTCAAATGACATTCAAATGGAACAGTATATTGATATAACCACTCGGCGGGGGGTAGGGAGCGGAAAAGCTGGGGGCTGAGGGACATCAAGTGGAGATGTTCTGGTATGAGAGCATGGTCAATGGATGCGAATAACAATTTAAACAAATGCTTGATGAAGCTGATAGATGAATAGAAGAGAAGGGAGAATAAGACATGAAATTAGAAAATTTACAATGAGCCAGATCAAGAAAGCCAATTTTGGGTTATTTTGTAAGGATCTTCTTCTGAGAGAGGAGATCTAAGATTTTGCCATTGGATTTAACACGCTTAAGTCACTGAAACATTAGAGATGTTTTAGCACAGTGGTGGTGGTGGGGGGCGGTGTTTACTTGGGGAGGGTTGGGGAGGGTTGTTGCAAAAAGGAATACAAGAAATGAAGACAGTAAGTATTGATGACTCTTCTAAGAATGTTTCATATAAGAGAAGCAGATAAATAGGGCCCTAGTTTAATGTGGGAGGAGAAGGATTTTTTTTTTTTCCATTTTTGATGGGAAAAATAGCAGTATGTCAGCATAGCTTTGGTCTGTCCACATTCAGCTGCAAGGGTAAAGTTAGAATTAATAACTGAATAGCTGAAGTAAAGTTAGAATTAATAACGATTTTCTTTTAGCCAGCTACTTAAAATAAACAAAGAAAGGTATACGTATTTCAGGTTACATATAAAAGAAGTGTCTTTAAGAGACATTGAGGGGCACTTGGGTGGCTCCGTCCTGACTTCTTGCTCAGGTCATGATCTCGCGGTTTGTGAGTTCGAGCCCCACGTCAGGCTCTGTGCTGAAGCCTGACAGCTCGGAACCTGGAGCCTGCATCGGATTCTGTGTCTCCCCCTCTCTCTGCCCCTCCCATGCTCATGCTCTGTCTCTCTCTGTCTCTCAATAATAAATAAATGTTAAAAAATTAATAAAAAAAGAGACATTGAAAAAGTGGTTAATGGATTACGGGTTCTGGTGGGGCCGAGATATTCTTGATGTGGAGGAAGTGGATGGTACTGACTCAAATGATAAGAGTGGTGATTTGAGGTGCTTGAAATTGAGATGTCAGTGGTGTCACAGTTATTAGTAACGCCAAATGTTTTGTGCTGCAACAGAGAATAGACATGAGAGACATAGAGAATGGACATAAGAGACGTGTGTGAAGAAAAGATCATTGCAAGAGGGGAACAACTCCCCTCTACCATTTCTTGTTAGTACCATTTATGCAAATACTGAAAAGACTGAAATACTGATGACAAGAATAGAGTTGGTAACACTGAATCAGGAACTGAAATCTTCAAGTAACTCAAAATAGGTCACAGAGTAAAACTCAAAACTATAAAACTCCTAGAAGACAACATGGGAGAAAACTAGATGACTTTGGTTGCAGTAATGACTTTTTAGATGCACTAAGGGCACGATCCATGAAAGAAGTAATGAATGAGCTGGACTTTGTTAAAATGAAGACTTCTCTGTAAAAAACAATGTAAAGAAAGTGAGAAGACAAGCACAGATTGCAAGAAAATATTTGCAAAAGACATCTGATAAAAGGCTGTATTTCAAAATATACAAAGAATATTTAAAATTCAGTAAACTAGGAATAGAAGAGAATCAACTTGAAAAAACTGCTTCATATATACTGTTGCTTTCACAATATTCAAAACTCTCCAATTCTTTTTCAAAAACACAACTTCACTTGTAAAATGCTGAGATTGGCTATTATTTACTATCTCTATCTTCTGTGAATAAAACCATAAAGGAGTCATAACACAAATGGCAGTTTTACATAGAATAATTCTTGAAGCTAAAGAAAGCATGAATAAGAGATATGGAATTTACTTAGGTGGTTAATATGATTAAGGTTAACACCCTTTGTATGCATTACAGAATTTCTAGTGACCTGTGTTTGAGTATACAGTAATGTAATGAATCAATCAGATCTTACATTTCAGCTCAGCTGGTGGAAGGATAATAATAAAATTTGTGGAACAGAATAGTTCTATTGATCTCTCCTAAATCTAATCTCTCTTGTATCAACCAACCACTAGATTTCTACCCCTGCAGGACTCTGGCCCTGAAGCAATGACAGCTGGGGTTGCTATTATGTTGAGAAAGTTCTCATTAGGCCCTGCCATCCATTATCTGAATACAGCCATCAAGAACATGACAGCAAGCACTTCTGATGAGTTTGAACCATTCTGTAAGAATAACATTGTAGGGGCCAAGGGAAGGCTGCCCCCAAATGTGCCACTTTAGTATATCGATTATTTAAAATAAAAGTTACTTAAGAGAGAGGCTAAGCAGGAAGGACACTCAGACCCTCCTCTATCCCCACGAAATCAGGAAATAAATCTCCCAAGTGAAATGTACCCTCCCTGTACCAGGAGATAAAGAGACATCCTTATCACTAGAGATAGGAAATTTAGAGCCCAGAAGGCTATACAAACAACCCTTGTGACTTTTTACTCATTTACTATCCTAGCTCAAATTCTGTTTAGAATTCCTTACTAATGGAAGCTCCCAAAGTTAGTTTTGTGTTCTTTTTGTCCTCTAAATTCTCCCGCACATTTATTGTCTCTTTGTCTACAAAGTATAAAAACTGCCTGCCTTAATCATTTCTTTAGGTATCAATTTTATTATTGGGCCTCTGTGTACACAAAATAAAACTTTGTTGTTTTTTTTTCCTCTTAATCTGTTTCATGTAAATTTAATTCTTTGTCCATTGGGAAGATCTTGAGGGTAGAGAAGAACTTTTCCTTCTCTTCAACATAAATAAATACACACACACACATGTATTTCCAAGTCTAGGTTTACTAAAAGGAAAAGAGATTGGAGGCTGAGTTGGATTTAAAAAAAAAAATCTTAATTCTCCCTCCCTCTGTCAATCAAATTAGAATAGCAGGAGTCAGAACTTTGAAATGCAAGTGCTTTCTTACTGTCTAGTAAAAAAAAAAAAAAAAAATGCTGCATTCAAGTCATTGATTGTCATTTTTAAAAGGAAGTAGAAGCTCATTTCAGTGACAGTATGACCTTCAATAATGCCCAAACTCCTGCTGCCTCTAAAATGGCTCTCATGTTTCAAGGGGATTTTTTTTCTTTCTTTAGCCAAGATTTAAAAATGCAGAGGTGAGGTCAGGTGTCTTGTAGAAAGATAGATTCAGGGAAGACAGATCCATGGAGAAATAGTAATTTCAGATAGTAATTCTGATGAATAAAACTAAGCAAATTATTTGTATGTTAAGTCAGTGTGGAAATACAATTTCTGCATTCTTTTTATTAAAAAGAGTAAGTAATCTGAACTAGCAAAAAGTAAAGCTGGTTAATTAATTATAAGTGTATATATCATTTATAATAAATATGGATAGTAAAGTTGATAATATGATACATTCCCTGTTGAAGATCACCTACCATTTTAAAGAGTCTTGGTAAAAAAATGAGTATATTGATGGAATGTGATATGAAGAATCTTAGGTAAAGATATCAGTATTCCTGAAATCTTTGAAAATTTAAAAACATTTAAAAACCTTTCTTTATCTCTGTTGCCTAACTTTCAAATGTGCAGTAAATATGTTGAAAGGGGCTAATGACATTCAGGCATTTAACATTATCATTTTCAAGACTTTTATGAACTACAGTCAGATAATTACTGCTAATCAGTCTGTTAGGATAGCAGAATTATTAGAGTATATAAGAGAGTTAACAATATGTTGAATGTATAGCATTCATGCAGAGATCAGTGGGGCTGACATTTTCTTTGCACTTTTTTGTTAACACTGAATAAAGAACTTTCATTGATCCTTATTGACTACACATGTAATTTTGCTTACAATTTTCAATGTTCCTGTTTTTACTACTTATATTTGGATCTTTTACATATGGCTCTTTCCTACAGCTTAAGGGAGTTTAACATATTATTCATGGAAAACTGAAATCTAAAATCAAAATTGCAAACTGAACAGGGAGGAGCTTTTACATTTTGAAAGTTATTCTTTACTCTTAAATATTGAATTATTTTTTAATAACTCCTTATAATAATACTTATAGTCACAAAGACTTTCTAAGGGTATGGCTGTTACACTGATGCTGTGTGTCAAATGTAGAGGCAGCCTGCTTTATTTGTGAGAGGTAGAATGAAGTAAATAGGTCTATCCAGATATAGCACTGGGTGATAAAGATGAGAAAAGATATATACCAATAATATTAAACTGTTAAATAAGGAAGTTAAAATCTCAAGCAGCTTGTTATATAATCTTTTTAACATACAATGCCAGTTATATCATTTAAAAGAACTAGATTAATAATACAAATGAATAAATTCTTATGGGCCCTGACTTACACTCACATGGCTAGAATATTGCTTTAAGAACAGGAAAATAAATATGAACGTGTCTATTATAAGACATTCAAAGGCATTCACTTTCTCCCAGATGGGCCATTTGAAGTTCCTAAAGGCAGTGTTAACAATTGGTAGATATTATCTGCCATCACAGCTGTAATATTAAACGTTAGAATTTCTTTGGAAAACTTCATTTAATACCAGTTCCCCCTATGCCATATTCCCTTCCCCCCCCCCCCCCCCCCCCCCCCCCCCCCGCACACACTCAAGCACACTTTTCAGGATTAATAGACTAGGATTCTGGGATACAATTTTTTGCATGTCGCTCAATACCCAAGAGCAATTCTTTAATCCAATGTTAAAAGACTCATTTTAGGCCAACATTAGCATTACTATTGTATGCTCTAAAATGTCAGGCATGTTCTGCTTCAGAATTATTCTAATAGGTATTCCCCAGTATTTATCCATAGTTACTAACACCAGTAGAAATGTGGTGCCTAAAAGCATGACATTAAACCTTAAGAAATTGTTGGGGCGCCTGGGTGGCTCAGTCGGTTAAGCGGCCGACTTCGGCTCCCCGTCATGATTTCGCAGTCGTGAGTTCGGCCCCGTCGGGCTCTGTGCTGACAGCTCAGAGCCTGGAGCCTGTTTCAGATTCTGTGTCTCCCTCTCTCTGACCCTCCCCTGGTCATGCTCTGTCTCTGTCTGTCTCAAAAATAAATAAACGTTAAAAAAAAATTAAAAAAAAAAAAAACCTTAAGAAATTGTTAACTATACCATCTTTCATTCATTCATTCATTCATTCCAAAAGTGATGTATATCTTTATGATTCAGTTCACCATAGGTTATTAAGGCAACTATAATTTAAAAAATGAAAATGATTTTACTCTATGAATTCAAAACTAACCCAAATCTAATCTGAATAGATACACAGTTTTTGCAATCAAATTATTCTTTCTTTTGGGATCTATGTCCATTTGTCTAAATGAGCAGTGGTTCTCTCTGTCTTTCCTTGGCCTTACATCACCTGTGGATCCTTTTTTTACCCCTTAAGACATGTGTTAGGAACCCACTTCACTAAATGAAGAGCTCCCTAGACTGAGGCCTAGATTTCTGTATATTTTTAAAAATCCAAAAGTGTTTGTCTTCCCTTTTAATCCAAGAAGGCTTATTTTATTCTTGCCAAAATTTTAGTTTATTTTTACTACAACAGTAAGAAACAAGGAAAAGGGAGAATTTTTAAAGTAAGGATCCCACCAGAAAATCCTCCAGTCTCCAGCTCCATAGATTACTAATCTTAATAATTTGTAATGCATCTTTCCAGGCTGGTTCTATACATTTACAGAGTAAAGAGGGCCCTGTGGATCTTGATATACACACACATATATATAGGGGTAAACATAAAAATATGCATATATAATTGCATACATGTATATACATATGTTTATACACAGACTTTTAAAAACAAATATTGGGGTCATATTAGTCATACATATTATTTTCCTCCCCAATGTCTGTACTTTCTTCATCTCTGTACTTTCACTAAGAGTATAAATGTATTTAACCCCCCTGTATTGAAGTGAGTAAATTAATAAATAACAATATCCCCATGTCCTTTTAGATAATATTCTGTATCTCCTCCTTGTCCATTGAGTTCCTTGAAAGAGTAGTTCAAATCCCTCGTCTTCAACTGCTCTAATAAAAAGACACTGACGGTCTCTTTATGGATAAAGCTAATAACCACTTTGTGGTTTTTTTTAAAATTTTTAAATATTTATTGATTTTTGAGAGAGAGAGAGACAGAGCATGAGTGGGGAGGGGCAGAGAGGAAGACACAGAATCCGAAACAGGATCCAGGCTCTGAGTTGTCAGCACAGACACGGTTTGTGGGGCTCAAACTCACAAACCGTGAGATCATGACCTAAGCCGAAGTTGGATGCTCAGCTGACTGAGCCACCCAGATGCCCCCTTTGTGATTTTTTGAATCTGGGTATAAATATAAATTTAATTGCCTAAAGAATGGCTTATTGTGCTTAACATTTTTGTTCTTTTGTTTTGCTTTGCTTTGCTTCCTTATCTTCTTTGACATTTTACCTTCACTAGTATTAATTCTCAGACTCTTGGGTTTCTTGTTTTGCTCCAATGACTTTTAGTGTCTTCCATAAATCTTAATGCTTTCCACATATATATACTCCTTTTGGCTAATCTTAGCCCCTCTTGGAGATTAGACTATCATTTTGCTAGTTGACCCAAACCTGACTTTCTTAGCCTGGCTTATCCTGGAGTTAAAGATGATGCATCCAACTGTCCGTTACTTCAAGGATTCTTCAAATCCGGCAACCTGATGCTAAGCTCACCATCTCTCTCTGTGTTCCTACCCCACCCTCCTCAACCCTATTGTTTTCTTTGTATCTCATATCATTGTCAGTTAATAGCATTACTAAATCAAATAAGTTAGAAACCCAGAAGTTATCCCAAACTCTTACCTTTATTCAATAAAGTGCTAGTTTCTGACAATTTTACTTCCTAAATGTTTTTTTTTAATATTTTACTTATTTTTATTACTATCAAAACAACCTTTGAGTTTTCAGGAGAAAAAATGAGACTACTTCTAACTATATACAAAGTGTCTGCAATATTTTAATTTGATAATGGGTTAAGGCATTGTGGGATAAAAAATAAGAAGATAATCTTAAAAGGTTGAAAGATCCAGTCTAACAAGGGAACAGGTGTAAGCAGGAGAGAAGCACCATTTACCATTGATAAGGTGGTTTGAGACCATAAGAGGTTTGGGGTACCCGGGTGGCTCAGTCAAGCCTCTGACTGGATTTTGGCTCAGGTCATGATCTCATGGTGTGTGAGATCGAACCCCATGTCAGGTTCTGTATTGACAGCATGGAACCAGCTTGAGATTCTCTCTGTCCGTCTCTCTGCCCCTCCCCAACTCACACACACACACACACACACACACACACACACACACACACTCTCTCTCTCTCTCTCTCTCTCTCTCTCTCAAATAAACATTAAAAACAAATCTTTAAAAAATCCAAAGGCTTTGCTTTGGATTCTGTTTCTCCCTCTCTCTCTGCCCCTTCCCCACTCCCACTCTCAAAAAAATAAATAAACCTTAGAAAAAAAATTTAAAAATCCAAAGGCTTATGAATATCAAGGTGTGGAATTTGAATTCCATAGTTATTGAAGGATTATTAATAGAAGTGTGACAGAATTAGAGCTATGTTTTAGGGTTATTAATCTGACCATACGCATTGTTTGGATCGGAGGACAAGAGGGAAACCTGGTAGGAGAGTTTTGAATAAAAGTATAAAGAATAAAGTCATGAATTTGATGTTAAAGGGAACCAAGAGAAAAGTAATATATTTAAGGATTTTGTTATGCTTCTAATTTAAAGTGAAGAAGACTTTACCAAGAACAAAGTCAATTCCTTTGATTAATTATGGAGACTTTTTTTTTTTCTCATTATGTAGGACTGTTTAAAATAAGGAGAGATTAAGTAAAACAGTAAAATTTGTATCTTCTAAAATCACCCCTTTAGTCATTTCGCTTAATTCTTTATTTGACAAAGGTATGTGAAAGAAAGGATAGAGATTTTAGATGCATTAGGAAAACAAAAGGCGACATCAGTTAGCTGCAGGCGCCATGACATCCTCACCTAGGGTGGACAGTGAACAAGATGACCTCAATCACCTTTTTTTTGTCTTGTAAGAAACACACCCAAAGTGTCCAAGCACACTGGTTCCTTTGCCGTACGTGCTGTCTAATAAAATTGTTATTTCACTTCCCATACCTGCTAAGTTCTGACAGTAAATAGTGCTATCCACTTAGTAAAGTCAATGGCATTAAAAGGCTTAGCAGACATTTTAGGGCATGGACACAAACCTTATCATGAGTGATTTCAGGAATGAATTTTAACACCAATTTGTCATTTTGCTCCTATAAGTTTTTCTTCTTGATCTTCTTGTAATTAAAGGGCCAGAGTGCAATAGCTTGAATATGGAGAGGCTTCTGAAATATGACACTTCGGTAAGGGCATTTTGTAGACTGTCTAACTCACGATCACCCTTTCTTGTACTTCAGCTTTAGAAAATTTGTAATTCAAAAAGCCCCAGGAAAGAGTTTGGGGGCTGATACATTTTGCAACAGATTATTTCCATAAAAATGTCTCTACATTAGATTTTGGAGTGTCCAGAGCAATAATTAAGCCTGGCATTCTGCACTTCTGTGACTGTTGATAGATCCTTTTATCATCCCTTACAGTGAAAAGGCTAGAATTTGTTGTTTCTCTGAGACAGAAAAAAGTCTGTAAAGTGCGATAGTTCCCTATTATATCCTTCATCATAATTCTATGACCACTATGGAGACCTAGAATTGATCATTTCACTTATGTACAGAAATGGAAAAAGAAAAACACACTGATGCTTTTAACTATTACATGAAATATACAGCAAGAAAAGCAATTGGATTCTAAATTAGATCATCAGAATTCAATCCAGGTTCTGTCATTTACTGGTTATGTTATCTCAGCAGGTGGCCTAATGTCTCTGAATTGTATTTTCCTCATGTGTACAAAATTAATAGAATGTTGTGGGAATTAAATAAATAGCGTGGAGCTCCTGGGTGGCTCAGTTGGTTAAGCGTCTGACTCTGGATTTTGTCTCAGGTCTTGATCTCAAGGTTGTAAGATTCAGTCCCACGTTGGGCTCCATGCTGAACGTGGAGCCTGCTTCAGGTTCTCTCTCTCCCTCTTTCCCTTCCTCTCTCTCTGAAAATAAATAAATACACATAAAAAAAATGGAAAAAAATAGCACATAGCACATAGCCTGGCTTACTTCAAACGTGATTCAAGAGTTTAGTGTTTAGCAAATGTTGTTCATATTAACTTAATTTTATAGGTCATAAATAATTTTGTGGAATCTAGCAAAAAGTTTCTACTTTCTTTCATGCACTTTTCTAGGTACTAAGAATTAAACAGTGAATAAAGCAAATTCCTAGCTCTTGTGGACCTTCTGTGTATAAGCCAACAGTAAGGTGGTATCAGCCAAGAGTAAGGTGATAAATTAACAAACATATAATATTTCAGATGACAATTCACTTTATGAAGAAAGGCTAAGTAGGTTTAGAAGATAGAAGGACACAAACTGGAGGCAGGTATTGTTTTACATAGAGTTCTAAGGAAAGAAACATAAATTAGGGACAATTAAAGCAAACTCCTGAGTGAAGCAAACATTGAGATTATTGGAATTCATTCCCCAACAAATAAAATAAGCATAAATATAGCCCTGAGGTGAGGAAAGCCTTAGCGGGATCATCCCCAACAGAATTCTATTAGGTACTACATTAAGGTGTTAATTAAAAAGCAAGTGTATATGAAATTGGGGTCAGAAAAACGTTAAGAATGTAATCATGTAGAGATTTTCTATATACGGGACTGAAACACAGGATGAAATGTCTATACGTGTCTCACAGTATATTTAAGTTTTGTGGTAAGTAAAGTGCATTAGAGTACACTTAAGGACTTAAATAATGAACCACTAAAGAATCTTAGATGTGATGTTGAAGGAATTATTAACCTTACAACTATAATTAATTTAATTATGGAATATGTATTTAAACACACATATTGAAGTTAAACTTTTTCATCTGCTGTCTTCCTCACTGACATTTGAAATACACACATACCTCTTTTTACTGCACTTTTCTCTATTCTTTATCATAGATACTGAGTGTTTCACATACTGAAGATCTGTAGCAACCCAACGTCAAACAAGTCTATCAGCGCCATTTTTCCAACAGTATTTGCTCACTTTGGGTCTCTGTTTCAGATTTTGGTAATTCTTGCAACCTTTTAAGCTTTATTATTATTATTGCCGTGGTGATCTGTTAGGTATCATTGTGATTGTTTTGGGCACCATGAACTGTGCCCATATAAGAAGGCAAACTTGAAAGATGCTATGTGTGTTGTGTTTGTTTCACCAAACAGTCCTTCTCCCATCTCTCTCCCCTCCTCAGGCTTACCAATTGTCTGAGACACAACAATATTGAAATTAGGCCAAAAAATAACTCTACAGTGGTCTCTAAGTAGTCAAGTGAAAGAAAGAGTTGTACATCTTTCACGTAGCTGGAAATGATTAAGCTTAGTGAGGAAGGCATGTTGAAAGCAGAGACAGGACGAAAGGAGGCCTCTTGTACCAGTTAGCCAACTTGTGAAGGCAAGGAGAAAAATTCTTTTTTTTTTTTAATTTTTTTTTAACGTTTATTCATTTTTTGAGAGACAGAGAGAGACAGAGCATGAGCACGGGAGGGGCAGAGAGAGGGAGACACAGGATCCCAAGCAGGCTCCAGGCTCTGAGCTGTCAGCACAGAGCCCAACGCGGGCTCGAACTCACGAACTGAGAGATTATGACCTGAGCCGAAGTCCAACGCTCAACCGACTGAGCCACCCAGGTGCCCCAAGGAGAAAAATTCTTACAGAAAATAAAAGTGCTACTACAGTGAATATGAGAATAAGAAAGTGAAATGGCCTCCTAGCTAATATGGACAATGTTTTAGTGGTATAGATAAAGATCAAACCAGACACAAGGCTCCCTTAAGCCAAAGGCTAATTCAGAGCAGGGAGCTAACTCTCCTCAATTCTATGAAGGCTGAGAGAGGTGAGGAAACTGCAGAAGAAAGGTTTGAAGCTAGTGGAGTCTGGTACATGGGGTTTAAGGAAAGAGGCTCTCTCCATAGCATTGACCCAAAGGTGAAGCGGTAAGTGCTGATGTAGAAACTGCCCCAAGTTCTCGCTAAGGTAATTAATAAAGTTGGTTACACCAAACAACACATATTCAATGTAGATGAAACAGCTTATTTTGGAAGATGCCATCTGGGACTCTCATAGCTAGAGAGGAGAAGTCAATGCCTGGCTTCAAAGCTTCAGAGGAGAGGCTCACTCTCTTATTATTTAAGAAATATATTTTGTGAGAGTCTGCTGCTATGGATACGATCTCCTCTGATGGATCTGGGCAAGGTACATTAAAAATTTTCTGGAAAGGATTTCACTATTCTAGATGCCATTGATTCATTTATGATTCATGGGAAGACGTCAAAATAGTAACAGTAACAAGAGTTCGGAATTTATGAATGAACTTGAGGTGTTCAAGAGTTCACTGGAGGAAGTAACTACAGCTGGAAATAGCAAAAGCACTACCATTACAAGTGAGCCTGAGGATGTGACGTGACTGAATTTCTGGAATTTCATGATGATACTTGAATGGATGAGGAGAGGGTTGAGCAGAGAAAGTGGTTTCTTGAGATGGAATCGACTCCTGTTGAAGACGCTCTGAAGATTGTTAAAATGACAACAAAGAATTTAGAATTACAACTAGTTGATAAAGTAATGGCAGGATTTGACAGGATTGACTGTAATTTTGAAAGATATTCTATTGTGAGTAAAATGCTATCAAACAATACCATAACATACAGAGAAATCTTTTGTGAAAGGAAGAGTCTTCTGATGCAGCAAACTTCATTGTTGTCTTATTTTAAGAAATTGCCACAGACACCCTAAACTACAGCCACTACCATTTCAATTTTCCAATAACTATGAACACTGAGATAAGACCCTCCACTAGCAAAAAGATTATAGCTGCAGAAAACTTACATAAAGGTTAACATTTTTTAGCCAAGAACATTAATTAAGCTATATGCAATGGTATTTTTTGACATTATGCTGTTGCACATTTAACAGATTATAGTATAGACATAACTTTCCCATTCACTGGGAAAACAAAAAGTCCATTTGACTTGCTATTTTGTGATATTGCAGTGGCCTGAAATGGAACCTACAATACTCTGACATATGCCTGTATTTATTTATTTTGTTTGTTTGTTTGTTTTCTTTCATTATTGTTAGATTTTTGTTTTGTTTTGTTTTTGTTTAAAGTAGTGAAGACGAAAAGACCTAGAATATGAAATTTGAAAAGAAACCATATGTACATATATAATTTCTTACAAGTAAAGCCATACCTTCTTGGATTCCCAAATTTTAAAAACTTCTATTTAAATCTCATTCTCTCTCAATTTCTCTCTCTGTCTGTATGTGTTTGTGTGTGTGTGTGTGTGTGTGTGTGTGTGTGTGTGTGAGAGAGAGAGAGAGAGAGAGAGAGAGAGAGAGAGAGAAACTTCTCTTTTAGAGAAGATATTACTTCTGATCACATTTTGCCCTAACATGTAGATTTTTGTGTGATGTGGACAAACACTTGCAATTGGTTAATTAATACACAGCTGGGTGCCTACCAGTTTTTTTCGTTCTTTCTCCTTTTTTTTTTTTTTTAACATAGAATCTCTATCTAGTTTTGAAAACAAATTAATCACAATTTTTCACTCCGTAGGAAATAGTGCCTGCATTTTTGTAGTTCTCAAGTCTATATTGTATCCTATGTACCTTCAAAATTTGATGTGTGATTGTAGACATTCATAATCGATTTTAGGGAGAGATAGTCAAGTTTTGTGGAAGGAGGGATGGTATTAAGATCAGGAATTGATTCATAATCTCATGCTTGGTGCTAACTAACTGGTCATCTTGGGCAAGTAATGACTTTCTGGGCTTCAGTTTTCTCACCTGGAATATGAAATTGACTGAGCTGGTTTCTAGAATGTTTAGATATCCTAACCATGTTGATTGTATAATATTTAAAAATACTCATAGTTATTAAACGTTATATGGAATCCCCTTGTTTCAACCACTATTTATTTCAAATATTTTCAGGAACCCAAACATAATATTGAATATCATTTGCATCTTGACATTCTCAGTTTCATATCCATAGTATCAAAAAGTGTGGATATTTTAAATTTTCCCCATCGATCTACTCACAAATGGAGATTTCCTGCCCTCCCCCTATTTTATAATCTATTTTATTAGTTTGAACTCTTTTTACCTCTAGTTGTTATATTTTTTAAATACGTTTGTGTTTTCCTTATTAGGTTGTAAACTTTATGAATATAAGGAATATACTTTTTGTTATGTCCTGTGAGTTTTAGCACAGTGTACAAAGTGGTCACATATGAATAAGCACATTGATATATGCTTCCTTAATCACAGGCAATGGATAGGAAGAATGATTCTTAAACTTAAACTAGTCTTATTAGGATGTTGATTTATTATTGTCATCAAGTAAAAAGGCTGTATATAAAAATCCACCACAAAAACTGGTGATACATTTCCTTGGGGCATCTTACATTCAAATTCAAATGTGTACTATTAAATTAAGGGGAAAAAAGTTATGCCATGTAAATGTCTGATCTCACCACTATTTCCATAGCAACTTGATTTAATGTAAATATCATTGTGCAATACAACTGGATTTAATCAAATAAAAATAATATTGGAGAGAAAAAAACGGACTTTATTTAAAAGTGCTATCCTGTAAATCTGTTTCATGTTTCCTCCAGAGTAAAAGTATTATTTGAAAGAAGCTATGACATGAGAATACCTGTCCTTTGTTAGAGTAAGATTAAATTTACTTATTTGTTTGTTTTTCTATTATATACCATTTAAACTCTAGAGTAAAAGTAAACAAAATTCTTTGTTTTTCTAATACACATTTTTGTTTTAGAAATTCTGTACTAGCAACAGAAGCTAAATTCATATTAATTTGACATGTTTGCATTTTTAAATCTTTAATGAGCAAATTTGCAAAAGTTATTAAAACTAAGAAAGAAGTAACTCTGTTCTTTTTTTTTTTTTTTAATACCCATAACAGTTTGGCACTTAAAACTCATTTTACTTATAATTGTGTTCTGAAAAAAAATTGTGTTCTGCATTGCCATTGCAGTAAATGTTTAAGACACTTTAAGATACACTTTTGACCACTTTCCCTTTATGAAAACTGGAAACAATTGCTGGCATACATTCACACTACCAGAGATAACTTAGCATTAGCGTGAAAACAAAGGTTCAAATGTAATCATCCTTTTTATACAAATGGGATAGAAATTTCTTGCAGATTATTGTTAGTTAGCCGGATGCCTTCACATGGTGTAAGCAGGTGCCAGAAATAAGTATTCAGATTCATTTCCTGGTACATATGATTGATCCATTCTGTGGCCTAAGGTTTAAACATATGTGAATGAATTACTCATCCTTTGAGCTGGTTGAGTGTCTGTTAATAATATTTGTTGATCTTTTTAGTACATTATTTTATTGAAAGGTTATTCATAGTCAATAACAATTAATAATACTAATACACTGGCTTAAATTGGATGGATAAAAAAATGTTAAATTAGCATACACTGATTATATTTTATATTTGGGGTGTTATGTTGTTTAATTATTAATTTAGTTGATCATTCTATAAGTTAAATGAATACACAAGTAAGTCATACATTATGTACTACAAATAATATGATAAAGAGAAAACACTTCCAAAAGGTGATTACAAGTAAAATTAAGGCTAGAATAAAATGGACTGTTAGAAATAGTAATGTGACAGTCTATTTCATTGTTTAATAGACATTTTGCAAATCTTATTATCATAATACAGAATAGTTTGAGAGTTAATTGAATTAGCATACCTGTCTAACTTGATAGACTATGATTTCCAATATATTTATCCCCTGTTCTTTCCCAGTTACTCCAACATCCTACTTTTCTCTACCATAGTTTATTAATGACTCAGTATAAAACAATAAACTTAGAAGAAATAATTGAGAGATATAGAATATGTGGTTCCCTGAAAAATAGTTGAATTGTTTTGGGGGTACAATAACTCATTCCATTAAGATGACATCCTCAGAGTATCCTCAAAATATAGCTTCTCTGTCTTATAACTTTCTTCATAAAAATGATTATATAAATGCTTTCTCACGGAGTAATTATAAGGATTCGATAATTCATGAGAATCTCTAAAAATGCTTTCTTCTATGAATTAGTCTTTTATTTATTAATAGTTCCTATTAAGTCTTTTGTAGTCTTCCTGCTCTCAACCTCCATATTTTTCCCGTTAATATTTTGACTTTCAGTGGATGTCTTAGTTTAGATAACAACGAGTGATAACTATTTCCAAAGTAGCAACCATGTTGAATTCTTGTGACTTAGAGGAGTTTCCTATAATTACTGACATTTGTTATAATACATAACTGTGTAAAACTGTGAGAAGTAAACATGTCAAAGAACAGACTTCTGATGGGGTGCCTGGGAGGTTCAGTCAGTTGAGCGGCTGACTCTTGATTTCAGTTCAGGTTATGATCTCACATTTTGTGGGATTGAGCCCTGTTAGTCTCTGTGCTGTGAGCACAGAATTCTCTTAGATTGGAATTCTCTCTTTCTCCCTCCAATCTCTGCCCCTCCCCTGCTTGTGCTTTCCCTTTCTCTTTGAAAATAATGGATGAGCTTTAAAAAAAAGTTCTTATATGGAATAAAACTGAAAAATCTAGTAAGATTTGTAAAAAAAAAAAATACTGCATTAAAAATGTTATAGACAAGGTATAAAATCAATTTCTTTTAATAAACTAACTTTGGGGCTAATTATTTTTGTTTTGTATTTCAAAAACGTTGAGTTTAGAAATCACTATGTGATAAACATTTTTATGTTTGTATTTCCCCATATATTTTCATTGATCTATTTATTTTTAATTTTAATTCCAGTATAATTAACATGCAGTACTATATTAGTTTCAGGTGTACAATATAGTGATTCAACAATTTTATACATTACACCGTGCTCATCACAATGAGTGTACTCATAATTCCCTTCACATATTTCACTCATCCCCACACCCATCTCCCCTCTGGTAGCCACAAGTTTGTTCCTTATATGAGCAGTCTTTTTTTGTTTATCTCTTTTTCCTTTACTTCTTTGTTTTGTTTCTTAAATTCCAGATATGAGTGCAATCATATTATATTTGTCTATATCTGACTGACTTATTTCACTTAGATCCCTTAGATCACTCTAGATCCATCCATATTATTGCAAATGGCAAGATTTCATTCTTTTTTATAGCTGAGTAATATTCCAGTGTGTGTGTGTGTGTGTGTGTGTGTGTGTGTGTGTGTGTACACACCACACCTTCTTCATACATTCATCTATAGATGAATACTTGGGTTGCCTCCATAATTTGACTATTGTAAATAACACTGCAATCAACATAGGGGTGTGCATATCTTTTAAAATCAGTGTTTTTGTATTCTTTTGGTGAATAACCCAGTAGTGGAATTACTGGATCATATGGAAATTCTGTTTTTAATTTTTTGAGGAAACTCCATAATGTTTTCCACAGTGGCTGCACTGGCTTGCATTCCCACTACAGGTGTATGAGAGTTCCTTTTGCTCCACATCTTTGTCAACACTTATTTTTTTCCTTTTCCTTTTTCTTTTCTTTCTTTTTTTTTAAAGTTTATTTATTTCAAAGAGAGAGGGAGTGAGAGCAGGGGAGGGGCAGAGAGAAGGAACTAAAAGCAGGCTCTGCAATCTCAGTGCATAGTCTGATGGGGCTCAAACTCAGGTACCGTGAGATCATGACCTGAGCCTGAAATCAAAAGCCAGGTGCTTAACCGACTGAATCATCCAAATACCCTTCTTGTATTTTTGATTTTAGCCATTCTTACAGGTGTGAGGTGATACTGTGGTTTTGATTTGCAATTTCCTGATGATGAAGGATGTTGAGTATCTTTTCATGCGTCTATTGGGCATCTGTATATCTTCTTTGGAGAAATGTCCATTCATGTCTGTCACCCATTTTTAAATTGGATTTTTTTTTGGTGTTGATCTGTATAATTTATTTATATATTTTGAGTATTAACTCTTTAACAATTATATCATTTGCAAATGTCTTCTTTCATTACACAGGTTTCATTTTAAGTTTTGATTGTTTCCTTTATTGTGCAGAGTTTTTTGTTGTTTGTTTGTTTATTTTGATGTCATCCCAATAGTTTATTTTTGCTTTTGTTTCCTTTGCCTAAGGAGACATATATATAAAAATGTTGCTAAAGCTCATGTCAGAGAAATTACTGCATGTGCTCTTTTCTAGGATTGTTATGATTTCACGACTCACTTTTAGATCTTTAATCTGTTTTGAGTTTATTTTTGTGTATGGTGTAACAAAATCGTCCAGTTTCATTCTTTTATCTGTAGCTCTCCAGTTTTCCCAACACCATTTGTTGAGTGGCTGTTTTTTATTTTTTGCATATTTCCTCCTCTGTCAGAAGTAAATATTCTATATAATTGTGGGGTTATTTCTGGTGTTTCTATTGTGTTCCATTGGTCTTCCTGTCTGTTTTGGTGCTAGCACCATAGTGTTCTGTTCCCTACAGCTTTGTAGTATATCTTCATATCTGGGATTGTGATACCTCCAGCTGTGTTCTTCTTTTTGAAGATTGTTTTGTCTATTTGGGGTCTCTTGTGGTTCCATACCAGTTATAGGATTGTTTGTTCTAGTTCTGTGAAAAATGCTGTTCGTATTTTGATAGGGATTGCATTAAATCTGTGAATTGCTTTTGGTAGTATGGCTATTTTAAGTATATTTGTTCTCCCAATACACGAGCATGGCATATTTTTCCATTTGATTATGTTATCTTCCATTTCTTTTATCAGTGTTTTCTAGTTTTCAGACTACAGGGCTTTCACTTCCTTGGTTAAGTTTATTCCTAGATTTTTTTGTGTGTTTGTTAGTTTTGGTGCAATTGTAAATGGGATTGTTTTCTTAATTTCTCTTTCTGCTACTTCATTGTTAGTGTGTAGAAATGTAATGGATTTCTGTGTACTTATTTTGTATCCAGCATGCCTACTGAATCATTTATCAGTTCTAGTAGTTTTTAGTGGAGTTTTTAGGTTTTCTATATATAGTATCATGTCATCTGGAAATAGTGAAAATTTTCCTTCTTCCTTACTAATTTAGATGCTTTTTATTTCCTTTTCTTGTCTTATTGCTCTGACTAGGACTTCCAGTACTATGTTAAATAAAAGTGGTGAGAATGGACATCCTTGTCTTGTTCTTGATCTTAGGGGAAAACCTCTCAGTTTTTCACCCTTAGGTATAAAGTTAGCTGTGGATTCTTCATATAGGGTCTTTATTATGTTTAGGTATGTTCTAGTTAAACCTACTTTGTTTAGGATTTTTATGATGAAGGGATGTTGTCCTTTGTCAAATGCTTTTAATTCATCTATTGAAATTATCATCTGGTTTTTACTTTTTCTCTTATTGATGTGAATAATCATGTTGATTTATTTGTGAATATTGAATTCCAGGATTAAATCCCACTTGATCATGATGAGGTTTTTTTTATTGTATTGTTGGATTCAGTTTACTAATATATTTTTTAAGGATTTTTTTCTATGTTCTTCAGAGATATTGGCCTGGAGTTCTGTTTTTATTGTAGTGTCTGTATCTGGTTGGAATCAGGGTAATGCTGGCCTTTTAGAATGAATTTAGAAGCTTTCCTTCCTCTACTATTTTTTGGAACAGTTTGAAAATAGGTATTAACTCTTTTTTATATGTTTGGTAGAATTCCCCTGTGAAGCATTTTTCATTGGGTAGTTGTTTATTACTGAGTCAATATCATTGCTGGTAATTAGTCTGTTCAAATTTTTGCTTTCTTTGCAATTCAGGTTTGGGTGGTTATATGTTTCTAGCAGTTAATTCACTTCTTCCAGGCTGTCCAATTTATTGGAATATAATTTTTCATAATATTCTATTATCCTTTGTATTTATGATTTTGTTTATTTTGGTTCTCTCTCTAACTCTCTCTCTCTCTCTCTCCTTGTCACTTTATTTTTCTTTTTCCTTTTTTTATTTTTTGATGAATCTGGCTAAATGTTTATTGACTTTGTTGATATTTCAAGAATAGCTCCTGGTTTCATTTATCTATTCTATTGTTTTTCTATTTCTATTTTGCTTATTTCTCTCCATCCTTTATTATTTTCTTCCTTCTATTGGTTTAGGGTATTTTTTTTTTATTTGTGTAGTTCCTTTAGGTGTAAGGTTAGGTTGTTAATTACAGATTTTTTTGCTTCTTGAGGTAGATCTGTATTGCTATAAGCTTCCCTCTTAGAACTACTTTTACTTCCTCCCAAAGGTTTTGGATGGTTGTGTTTTCATTTTGATTTGTCTCCATGTATTTTTTTTAAATTTCTTCTTTGAGTTCTTGGTTGACCCATTCAGTGTTTGGTAGCACGTTATTTAACCTCCATGCATTTGTGTTCTTTCCAGAGTTTTTCTTGTGGTTAATTTCTACTTTCATAGCCTTGTAGTTAGTAAAGCTATGTGATATGACTTCAATATTTTTTAGTTTGTTGAGAATGTTTTGTGGCCTAAAGTCATATATTCTAGTGAATGTTCCATGTGCACTAAAAAAGTATATAATCTGAGGTATTAGGATGTAATGTTCTTGTTTTGAGAGAGAGAGAAAGAGAGAGCAAAAGCATGCAAGCAGGGGAGGGGCAGAAGGAGAGGGAGGGCAGAGAGAGCACAAGAGTTGGGGAGGGAGGGGGAAAAGGGGAGTATGGGGGAGAATCCCAAGCAGGCTTCATGCCCAGCGCAGAGCCTCATGTGGTACTTGATCTCATGACTGTGAGATCATGACCTGAGCTGAAATCAAGAGTTGGATGCTTAACCTACTGAGCCACCCAGACACCCCTAGGATGGAATTTTCTAAATATATGTTTGATCCATCTAATTCAATGTTTCATTCAAAGCCATTGTTTCCTTGTTGATTTTCTGCTTGGATGATCTCTCCATTGAGTTAGTGGGGTGTTAAAGTCCCCTGCTATTATTTTATCACTGTCCATTACTACTTTATGTTTGGTATTAGCTGCTTTAAGTGTTTGGGAGCTTCTATATTAGGTGCATAATTATTTGCAATTTTTTCATCTTTTCACTGGATTCTTCCCTTTATGATTATGTAGTATCTTTCTTGTCTCTTGTTACAGTCTTTGTTTTAAAGTTTATTTTACCCATGTAAGTATTGCTACCCTGGCTTTCTTTTCACCTCTAATTGCATGATAAATGCTTTTCCATCACGTCAATTTAAATCTTTATATATCTTTATGTCTGAAATGAGTCTCTTATAGGCAGCATATATTTGGGTCCTGCTTTTTTATTCATTTAGTCACTCCATGTCTTTTCATTGTAGCATTTATTCCATTTACATTCACAGTAGTTTTTGATAGGTATGTACTTATTTCCATTTTTTCTTGTTTTATGGTTGTTCTTATAGTTTTCTGTTCCTTTCTTCTCTTTCTCTCTTCTTTCATGGTTTACTGGCTTTCTTTAGTGATATCTTTGGATTCCGTTTTCCTTGCTGTTTACATATCTGTTACCATTTTTTGTTTTTGATTACCATATTATATATCACATTTTATGCATATAGCAGTTTATGTTGATTGTCACTTTAGTTTGAACCCATTCTAAAACCACAAAATCTGCATCCCTTCCCCCCCCGCATCTTAGGTATTTGATGTCATACTTTACATCCTTTCATTTTGTGCAACCCTTGACTGAGTTTTATGGATATACTAAATTTAACTGCTTTTGTGTTTCCTGTTTTTATTACTTTTGCTTATGACTTTCCTTTCTACTCTATAAGTCCCCTTTAACATTCCTTTTAAGGCTGGTTTAGTGGTGATGAATTCCTTTAAGTTTTATTTGTCTGGATAACTCTTAATCTGCCCTTCTAGTTTGAATGATAGCCTTGATAGAGTATCCTTGGTTGCCGATTTTTCCTTTCAGCATTTTGAATGTATCATGCCACTCTCTTCTGGCCTGCTAAGTTTCTGCTAAAAAAAATCAATTGATAGACTTATGGGGTTTCCCTTGTATCTGTTTTCTTTTCTCTTGCTTCTTTTAAAATGTGCTATTTATCACTGCTTTTTACCATTTTAATTATTATGTGTCTTGGTGTGGACCTCTTTGGGTTGATTTTGTCAAGGCCTCTCTAGGCCTCCTGGATCTGGATTTCTGTTTCCTTCTCCAGATTATGGAAGTTTTCAGCAATTATTTCTTGAAAGAAATTTTCTGTGCCCTTTTTCCTCTTTTTCTGGGATTCCAATACTGCAATACTGCAATACTATTACACTTGATGGTGTCACTGAGTTCCCTTGATATATTCTCAGTTTTTATTAGTCTTTTTTTCTTTCTCATGTTCAACTTGATTACTTTCCATTACTCTGTCCTCCCAGTCACTGCTTCCTCTAGTTTATTATTTATTCCTTGTAGTGTATTTTTACTTTTGGATATTTAGTTCTTCATCTCTGATTGTTTCTCTTTTATGTTTTTTATCTTTTTGTTCAAGGTGTCAGTGAGGTCTTCCACTCCTTTATCAAATCCAGTGAGTATTTTTATGACAATGCCTTTAAATTCTTGAACAGGCATATTACTTATCTCCACTGAGTTTTATTCCCTTGCTGTGATTTTGTCCTGTTCTTTTATTTGGGGCATATTCCTTGGTCTCCTCATTTTGTCTAACTCTCTGTGTCTGTTTCTGTATGTTAGGAAAGTCAGTTATATGTACTGCTTTTGAAAGTAGTGGCCTTATGAAGAGGAGGTCCTGTAGTGTCCTATAGTTCAGTGTCCCCTGTTCTCCAAAACTGGCACCTCAGGGATCTCTTCTATGTGTGGTGTGCTCCCTACTTTTGTGGCTGAGCCATATTATCTTTCAGTCCAGTTGTCTGTAATGGTTCTTTTTGTCTGTTGTGGCCAGAGTTTGTTCCCTGTGTTGTTACTGGGCCAGTCTGGGACCTGCTTGAACTTTAGTTAGGTCAGACCAGAATTTGCCAGAGTTATGGTAGCATTAAACAGCCAGGGTAGTTTCCCTGTGTTTTCCCTCGAGAATCTTTTGTTTGTTGATGGGCCTACACTGCTGGGGCTGTAGTTCACCTGTTGTGTATGATTTTCTTTCCCTTTCTTTGGGACAGGAGTCACTTTGGGGTGGTGCTGATCCTTACTGGGGCTGCTGCATACTGCCGCTCTTGATGGATTCCTGCTGAAGGCATATTTGAGGAGGTAGGTCCGCAGGATAATATGAGGGTTGGACATTCAGTGTTAGGAAGATTTGCACAGGTCTGCTGTGGAAATAGGACTTTGGAAAAGTCCTGCAGAGAGCATATTGGATAGAATGAATCTGCAGAAGGGTATGGGGGTAGGGCAGGCTATTAGCAAACAAGATAGAGAGTGTTAGAGCTATCCTAGTTCTAGCATGTGTCCTTGTATCTAAGCTGTGTTGTTAGGGAGGAAAGTGGCACCTGCCAGCTCTTTTGTTCTTGAAGAAGTCTCTTAAAGATTCCTGTCTCTTTGGTACATGCTCTGAGATTAGTAAACAAATCTTCCTCCCCTATACCCCAGGCATATACCCCAGGAACCATTCTTTCTATTCTGTTTCTCAGCAGGGCTATTTGTTTTTCTCTCCTTAAGATTGGAGACTCAGTTTTTTATCATCCTCTGGCTCTCACAGAGCTTAGACAGCTGGTTTTTAAAGTTCCATGTGTTAAGCCCTACTGGTTGTAAGAACTGGAGAAATTAAGCCCCTCTGTTTTTCACAGTCCAATGTTATAAGGATTCATCCTTTCAGTATGTGTCCCTGGTTCCTGGGGTGCCCGTTGTGGGATCTACTCCTCTCCTCTCCCCTCCTCTCCTCTCCTCTCCTCTCCTCTCCTCTCCCCTCTCTGCACCCGTGGTGTCGCCCCCTCCTTTGTACAGTACCATGGGTCAGTTTGGGCTCCAAACCTTGTCTCTTCCCTTCCTACCCCTTTGATGTGCCCTCTTTACATTTAGCTGTAGAGAATCTTTCAGCCTTTGTGTTGTTTTTTGGACTATTTACACTGATGTGGGTGTGTTCTAGGTATATCTGTGGAACCAAGTAAGCATAGGATCTCCCCACTCTGCCACCTTTTCCAGAAGTCCAATGCTTTTTCCCATGTATTTTTAATAAGCAGTAATCTATATGTTAATGTAATTTTTCCTTGGTGTAAAAAAAACTTAATGAATAATAAGTTCTCTTAGATATTAGATACATTATTATCATTATAATTACTATTAATATTATTTCTGTGGTTATTATATGGTAAATGAGGGTATTTCCATGAGAATAATGATTTCACACACTCTGGATTAATGATTCAGGTAAACTGTTGGTTGGAAAGAAAAGAGATGACCAGCTATCAAGTATGTGATTTCCTGTGTTTGATAACATACACATACTGGTGTTGGTGGTGACTTTCCTATCCCATTTTAACATTGCCCTTTAGCTTTTTATGGTTTCTAAAATAATTTCTCATTCAAGAATTTCTTTGAAATTTATATTATTCTTTTTTCATATGTATAAAGAAAGAGTTATGTGGGTTGAAGAAATACATACTGTGCACCTCCTCTTTGTTCATACCTCTAGGTTCTCTTAGGTTCTTGACTGGAGCAGCTCCCTGTGAGCTCCAGTTTCTGTTCAATTATATGGCGTCTCTATACTCTGTCCTATCTCTACACTCTGTATTATCTCTACTTTGTATTATCTCTATACTCTGTATGATTTCTATACTCTGTATTATCTCTACTCTGATACTCTGTAAACTGAATATTGCTTTTTTTCAGGCATATTTCCACTATTATTATCAGCAAGTTAACATTCCCATCATTTCCCACTGAGTTTACTGTATACTTGCCTAGATACATCCCGATAGTGCCTCCTGCAAAAAAAAAATCCATCACTGCAATCTACACTTATATTCACATATATTTCTTCAATATAATTGTGATGATGATGATAATGATAATTGGAGTATGTAATTCTTATTTGGTGCTTGCCAGTTCTGAGTGCTTTATACATATTAACCCATTTATACTTACAATAAGACAATAAAGTAAGTGCTATCATTATCCTCATTTTATAAAAAGGAAAACTGAATCACAGAGTACCTAAAAGACTTTCCCGTGGTAAAGGAGCAGCAAAGTTAGAGAAAAATAACATCTGAATTCATTTCTTAAAAGTCTATGATCATATAATTTCCAAAAGGCTGACTGTGGCCTCAATTAGCATGGACTTTCGTGCAGTGGACTTATTGCTATTTGGTATAGCAAATATTTTGTGGCACCCCTTTTACTATCTTGAAATATTATTTGTGCATAGTATAAACTATCTATATGTGATTTAAATAAAACTGATATATTGTCCTTAGTTTAAAGTAAAGGAATATAAAGAAATTAATTTATAATAAAAATTCTGTATTCTAAGTTGTAAATGGTTGGGCCTGACTCTACTAAAATATTTAAATAAGTGAATCTGGTTCTTTGCCTATATGTCGAATCACCATGAATAAGTCAAGTATTTTGTATCACAGACTTGTACTATGACTTACACAATAATTACTTTTAATTACACTGAATTACATTGATTTACTTCTAGCGATTTACCCAATAATTACATTGATGAAAAATGTAGCATATACTGTGTAAAGAAATGTCCTTCCTGTTTACATCAAATGTTTAGGTAGGTTCTATATCTGGATAATTATATACTTTTTTTTCCCCTTCCTAAATCCCTGGTTAAATATTTTATATTATATATAAGATTATGTTAAGATTCTTTATTTATGTTGAGAGAGAGCACAAGCACAAGTGGGAGATGGGCAGAGAGAGAGGGAGAGAGAGGATCCCAAGCAGGCTCCACACTGGTAGCATGAGCACAACACGGGGCTTGAACCCACAAACCACAAGATCATGACTTGAGCCAAAATCAAGAGTCAGATGCTTAGCCAACAGAGCCACACAGGCACCCCTGTGTTTGAATATTTTTAAATGTTGTATTTTCAAATATAGTAGATATATGATAACTCTTCTTTGGATGGCAGTGACCAACAGGTTTTAGGAAATTTAGTATTCTTGGCCCCAGTCGATAAAATGTCAACTCCAATCACCCTAATTACTCACAGAAATTTCTGGGAACCCAGGCCCAGGACATGGTATTGAGGTCTAGGACACCTATGGAGAACATCTGATTAGGTAATTTCTGACAATACAATAACTTGATATTATTTAACTTTATTTTAAAAAGCAAATCTCGTGTGCATTTTTTTCTCTCTCTCTCTCTCTGAACTTAGAAATAAATAATAAAGCACATACACTCTTAGGTCAAAAGTGTATCTCTTTTATATAATCCTGGGTTATTAGAGCACAAATTCCTTTTGTATATTTAAAAGCAGAACACGTACTGAAGGGAGAAGTAGTGGTAAGGATTCATTGAGCATTTATTTGAAGCCAGGCTTCCAATTGCTAATGTTGAACACTATTGATTTGAAATGCTTTTTGATCTTTTGACTCCCTGACTTCACCTTTGCAGATAAGGTAAAAGATAAGCAAGAAGAAATGTACTAGTTTGCTCTGAGTTTGGAAGCAATATGATAGTAATAACGATAATCATATTAATAATAAAAGAACAATTAGCACCACATTCCTTTTATGGAAGAAAATTTGTCTTCATTTAGGAAAGTAAGCTGGTAACTTGTGCCACTTATTTTAGAGGGATTTAACAAAAGACAATGAAATAAAGGGAGACAAAGTGTTGCACATAATAATTACCTAGTAATTCAGTGGATATGTGTGAACAGGAAGACTAAGGTGACGGCAGTAGGGAGGGAAAGATAGGGAAGGGATGGAAGCTAAGATATTTGGGGACATCCAGTGAGTAGTTCCTGGTGGTCAGCAGTCCGAATAAATATTAAAATCAAGGTTGGGGCGCCTGGGTGCCTTGGTCGGTTAAGCGTCCGACTTCGGCTCAGGTCATGATCTCAGGGTCCGTGATTTCGAGCCCCGCGTCAGGCTCTGTGCTGACAGCTCAGAGCCTGGAGCCTGTTTCGGATTCTGTGTCTCCCTCTCTCTCTGCCCCTCCCCTGTTCATGCTCTGTCTCTGTCTCAAAAATAAATAAAACGTTAAAAAATTTTTTTTTAAATCAAGGAAGAGGCTGGATGGTAAAACCTACATATCATAGGCTACACTTGGCTACATATCATAGTGCACAAATAAGTATCTTGTTTAAGTAAATGTATAGGTAAATATAGAGGAAAACTAAAACAAAGACCAAAAAAATCTGAGAATGAATGAGTAGAATGGAAAAGATGAAAACTAAGTTAGAAGCAAGAAAAAAAGTTGAAGATGTGACTGTGAGAGGCTAACATCCTAGAAGTAAGAAAAAGCATATATGTATCTTGAAGAAAGATTTTCTTGGCCACAGAAACTGAGAAAAAGGCTCAACTTAATTATAACTAAATTCCAGAGGGCTATACATCTGCATTGGAGGATGAAATGTATAACATTATATTCCTTTTATAATTTAGTAATGACTGGCCTTGGAGACCATGAAAAATGAGATGTGTGGATATGTTTTACCTGATTTTATGCCATACTTAAGCCTTATCAAATCAAATTGAGCTTTGTATTTATTTTTAACATGCATGCAGATATTACACACACATATAACATAAATATTTTTCTAGTAATACATATGGAAATCATGCTTCTGTATTTTGGGGTTTATAGTTTATAAAACAATATCAGAATTAGTAATTGGATTTATTTGTCAGTCTCTAAATTCATAATTCATGATGGGAAGACTAACAGGGCTTCAGACGGTGGTGTGAAGGATGCCACTCTAATAGCCAGTGACAGGGTATCACAGTTGGGGCCTGTGGTTCCTGTGGTGTTCAGATCAGTAAAAGTGGAAAGCATCCTGTAGTGCCCTACTGAACTTAACTGAGTAAACATCACAGCAATTCAATGCCAGTCTATGATAAAGAAAACCGATTTATCCATAGTCTGCAGTAAAGGGTACAATTATAGTACTAGGCCACTATGTTAATCCTTTCTCAGGGGACGTCTCGGTGGTTCATTCCCTTAACGTCCGACTCTTGATTTTGACTCAGGTCATGATCCCAGGGTCATGGGATCAAGTCCTGTGTTAGGTTCTTGGCTGAGTATGGATTCTGCTTAAGATTCTCTCTCTCTCTCTCTCTCTCTCTCTCTCTCTCTCTCTCCCTCTTGCAGCCTCCCACACATGTGCTTTCTCCCTCTCTAAAAACAAAAACCACTTCCTTAGTCGTGTGATTTTAGAATGATTTTTAGGACACAGTCACAAAGATATCTTAAGTTGTATTTGCCTTGTTCTTTTTAAAATAAAATAGTAATCGACATAACTAAAGGTAGTAACAACTACATTCATTTTGAGAGTTAAAATGGAGCTCTTTAAAATAATTTTCTTCATATTTTTCAAACATTTGTTTATATGAAATATTAAATAAAAGGAGATAGTCCTCTTCTCCATATGTTTTCTTTTGTCTGATAGCATAACGAGTCATATTCCATTTCTTAATTCCCATGTATAGTTGTATGGATTTCTGGACTCCATTGAGTGGTTCTCAATCTTCCTTATTCCCAGCACACCCAAAGGATCAACTACATTCTCTGGAACAGTGGTTTCACTGACAGGGACATTGGGTCTGGGGAGTGGCTTTAAGGAACTGATTCTCTGGCTTATAGGAGGTGGAGGTTTGAGTCTTGGCTTTGAAACTATTTTCTCACCTCCAGCAATGCATGCATTCTGGTCCTAGAATGAGAGTCACTATTTTAAGTATTTGAGTAATTGATTAATTGTATTATTTATTGACACCTAAACTGTTCAAAATATCACTGTCTTATAAATATTTTATAAGTGTTCTGGTGTTTGTGCTCTAGTATATTTGCATCAAATAATTTATTACGTGGTGCTTTTCCCTTTTGAGAATTTTAACAATTTATTATTAGTTACTCCAGCCTTACTCTTATTTTAAATGTACTCAGTAAATGAAGTCAGTACCCTCCTACCATGACTTCCCATTTACTTTTCTTCAACTTTCTAGCAAACATTTGAAAAACCCAAGAAATTAAAAACAAAGTAGTGTAACAAACAACCTCCTTGTATATTCTGCAACTGTTACTGTTTCACCATCTTTGTTTTATCTCACTCTTAAAACGTGGGTATTGCTGAGCCATTTGAAAATGAGTTACTGATATTATGACAATTCACCCTTAAGTACATCACCATGAATCTCACAACAGACACTCCCCCTATATAGCCACACTAGCAGAACATCTAAAAAGATGAAAGATTGTATAATATCACCTAAATTCTAGTCTGTAGTGAAGTTACCACACTTGTTCCAGTAACATAGTTTATATTTCATAACGTTTTTGAACCAGGATTGGATGGTTTCCAACACTAAATTTGATTTTTTTATGGTTCTTAATCTCTTTTATTCTACAGAGTTCCCCATACTTAAAAAAAAACAAACAAACAAACAAACAAACCTGACTTTTTTTTTAAAGACTTTATTTTTTAGGGCAGTTTTAGGTTTATAACAAAATTGACCAGGACTACAGAGATTTTCCATATACCCCCTACCTACATAGTGTCCTCTGTTATCATCATCATTCACCCAAATAGTATTTTAAGAGAGAGAGAGAGAGAGTGAGAGAGAGAGAGAGAGAGGTTATGAGTAAGGGAGAGGCAGAGAGAAAGAAAGGGAGAGAGACAAGTAGAAGCAGGCTCTGCGTTGTCTGTGCAGAACCTGATGCAGGGCGGGGCTCAAACCCATGAACCAGGAGATCATAACCTGAACAGAAATCAAGAGTTGGAGGTTTAACCAACTGAGCCACCCAGGTGCTGCTAGTATTTTCTTTTAATAAGGATGAACCTATATGGATATATCACAATCACTCAAAGTCCATAGATTACCTTAGGGTTCACTCTTGATGTATATTTTATGGGTTTGGACAAATGTATAATGACATAAATACATCATTATAATATACATAGCAGTTCTTCTGCCCTAAAAATCCAATGCTGTTTGTATATTAATCTCTCTGCAATCCCCAGTCCCTGGCAACCACTGATCTTTTTATTGTCTTCATGGTTTTGCCTTTCTCAAAATGTCATATAGGTGGAATCCTGCAGTATGTAGCCTTTTCAGATTGGCTTCTTTGACTTTAGTAATACACATTTGAGATTTCTCCATGTCTTTTATGGGCCTGATAGCTCATTTCTTTTTAGTGCTGAATAATATACCGTTGTCTGGATGTACCACAGTTGATCTGTTCACCTACTAAAGAACATCTTGAATGCTGCGAAGTTTTGCCAATCGTGAGTAAAGCTGCTATAGAATAAACATCCATGTGAAAATTTTTGTGTGGACATAATTTCCCAGCTCCATTGGATAAACACCAATGGTAAGACTATGTTCTGTTTTGTGAGAAACCACAAAACTGTCTTCCAGAGGCTATTGTGTCTCTACCATTTTGCCTTTCCACCAGCAATAGATGAAAATTCCTATATGCTCCTGCACATCCATGTCAGAATTTGCGGTTCTCGGTGCTCCCGATTTTTGACCATTGTAACAGATGTGTGGTGATACCTCAATGTTGTTTGCATTTTCATTTCCCTAATGTTTCTTATGTGTTTATTTGCCATCTGTACATCTCCTTTGGTACAATGTCTGTTAAGGTGTTTGGCCCATTTTTAAATGTGGGTTCCTTAGTGTTTAATTTTAAGTGTTTTTTTTTTTTAATGTTTATTTATTTTTGAGAAAGAGAGAGAGAGAGCAGAAACAGCGGAGGGGCAGAGAGAGAGGGAGACGCAGAATCTGAAGCAGACTCCAGGCTCTGAGCTGTCAGCACAGAGCCCAATGCCGGGCTCAAACTCACAAATGGTGAGGAGAGATCATGACCTGAGCTGAAGTCAGATGCTTAACCAACTGAGCTACTGAACTTGAAGTGTTTTTCAGTGTCCTTTGTATATGTTGGTTAATAGCCCTTTGTCATATGTATCTTTGGTAAATTTTTAATCCCAGGCTCTGGCTTGTCTTCATTTTCTTGATATGGTCTTTCATAGAGCAGAATTTTTAATATTAATGAAATCCAGCTTATCAATTATTTCTTTCATGAATCAGATTTTTGATGTTGTATATAAACAAGCATTACAATCCCCAAGGCCATCTAGGTGTTCTCCTATGTTAACTTCTAAGAGTTTTATAGACTTGCATTTTACGTTTAGGTTTATGATCTATTTTCAGTTAACTTTTGTAAAGGGCATAAAGTCTTTCTGAGATTCTTTTTTATATACAAACGTTCAGTTGTTCTAGAACCATTTGTTTAAGGTACTATCATTGCTTTATGTATTGCCTTCACTCCTTTGTCAAAGATCAATTGACTGTATCTATCAGGGTCTATTTCTGGGCTCTCTATTTTGTTCCATTGACCTATTATTTCACCAGTGCTATGGTGTCTTCATTACTGTAGCTTTATAATAAGTAGATCTTATATTAGGTAGTGTCTATCCTCCAACTTTGTTCCTTCAATATTGTGTTGGCTATTCTGGGTCTTTTGCCTTTTCATATAAACTTTAGATTAATTTTATCAATTCCACAGAATAACTTTCTGCAATTTTGTTTGTGATTGCATTTAATTTAAATATCAAATTGGGAAGAACTGGCACCTTGAAAATATTGAGTCTTCCTATCCGTGGAAATGGAATATCTCTATATTTATTTAGTGTTTTTGATTTTTCTCATCAGAGTTTTGTTGTTTTCCACAAATAGATCTTATGTTTTGTTAGATTTATACCTAAGTAATTCTTTTTATGGATGCTAATATAAATTATATTGTGATTTTTATTTCAAATTCCACTTGTTTATTCCTAATATATAGAAAAGCAATTGAATTCCGTGTATTAGCCTTGCATCCTGAGACCTTGCTATAATTGCTTGTTCATTCTGGGAGATTTTTTTGTTAATTATTTTGAATTTTCTACACAATCATGTTTTCTGTGAACAGTTATAGTTTTATGTCTTCCTTCCCAATCTTTATACCTTTCATTTTTTTTTCTTGCCTTGTTGCATTAGCAAAGGCTTCTAGTTGATGCTGAAAAGGAATAGTGAGAGGAAATATCTTTGTCTTGTGCTTGATCTTAGTGGGAATGCTTTGAGTTTCTCACACTTAAGTATGATGTTAGCTATAGATATCCTGTAGATAGGCTTAATCAAGTTGAGAAAGTTCCCTCTATTCTTAGGTTGCTGAGAATTTTATAATGAACGGGTGCTGGATTTTGTCAAATTCTTTTTCTGCGTTTATTGATATAATCATGTCATTTGCCGTTCGTTCTGTTTCAGTAAGCCCATGATTGGGTTTGAAATTGTGCAAATCTAATAAGCTTCCAAGGGATGCTGTAGACCTGAGACCCACGTTTAAGGTTTTAGAAGATCCTGCATTATCTATTTCCTTCATCATTCCTGTTTCCTTTGGTAGGCATTTGTTTTGCTAAGATTTCTATCTCCAGTATTTCTATAAATTATAAAATAAGTGTATAAACTTGATTGGGTTTATTTTAAACATTTTGGCATATATTTGACAGCTAAGCTAGTGTTGTATACTTCATATTGCAGCACATGAAGAGACACATATCATGTAGCTCTACTTAAATGATGCTAATTTTATCACTTGCTTAAGGTGATGATTGCCAGTGTAAGGTGTTTTTATTTTATCTTTTGCATTTAGCCTTTTACCTGTGGATTGATACTTTAATAGCATGCATATATTTTGTTTCCCAACAGTCTTCCCTGTGTGTGTATGTGTGTGTGTGTGTGTGTGTGTGTGTGTGCATATTTTAATGTGAATACTTTTATTTTCATTGTTTCAATTTATACTAAAATACTATGTATAAACACCACCACGAATAATAATAATCAACCCACTGCATTGTAAACTTGTATAAATTTACTGTTAATAGGTTTAAAAACAAATAATTCATTTAAGGCTTTGGAGCTGGATTTAGCTAAAAAACATTGCAAATACCCAAACTTTATCATTCTGAAGTGAAACTTAAAATGGCTATTAAAAACAAATACAGTGTTATTTTGATTATATTTCCTCCTATAAAAAAGAGCAAAAAAATGCAGGCACAACCACTAGGGAGTTAACATAATGGCCTTATAGAAACTGTCATAAATGTATAGCTCTCATTTTTTTTCCCTCTCAGTGGCCTCAAGCAGGAGAATGGCTGCTCCTAGGTATGCAGCAGGGACAGGAACCGGATTGCATACCCCTCACTTGGGCACTTCCTTCACTCAGGGCACTATGGTTTTGGATTTTAAAACCACTAGTAGCGAAGGACAGTTTAAACCATCAGTTGTCATTTGACTCAGTTTGGTTGTACATGAAATAGCAAGTAGAACACAGAGAAGGCCTACTTCTTCTGCGCTGGTTCTAAGCCAAGCAAAATAATGTGTGGCTTGTGGGCATCAGGCCTGAATGTGGTTTGGAAATGCAAAGCTTGGGGAAAGCCACTGAGGGTCTGGACAAGGGACAGTAGACAGTGAACATCATCATGGCCCTGCAAAAAATCCATGATTTTTAAAATTGTTGTTAGACCACAAACCCCAGCACTGTCTTGCTGGACTTTAGCACAGGAATGTGCCTCCTTAGCTCTGCAGGACCCAAGTAAGGGTGGCCAAGGTTACTCTGCCTGCTGTCTACCCAAAAGTTCAACCTTGGCTAAAGTCCACTGGGGAGTTTCAGGCCATTCACCCCAGACTTGTGGAAGGACCTGTGTTACTGGAACTTGAACACCTTCTGGATGAGTAAGTCCACCATGTATCCTAAAGATCTGGGTGGCTTGGTCTGGCATCACTGTGGGGTCATTGCAGTGGACAGGATTACCTGGCCTTTTGCTCCAGAAGTGGAGAGAGAGGTTATAGAACGGAGGGGACCAAATGCATTGGTGATAACCATCAAATCTCTTCAGACAAATTGAAGCCATTAGCCACATTGTCTGTCTGCATCAGTGCCCTGTTGCCTTACTTTGTGACTGCTTTCCAAGGGACAGTCTGATTTCCCTTTACCATTGTAAGTGTTGAAAGCTCAAGTTTACTTTTTTGAAGAATCTTGAAATCTAGAAACTATCTTATCTCAAAGGTTTATTCCATGTCATCTTTATCTCTCCAATAGAGATCTAACTTCTTGTTTTGAATATTTTTGTCCAGGAAATGCTTTTGAATTCCTTTGCCTTTATCAGCTAAGTCTATCTCCATGATTTCATTGGCCTGCTTGAGCTGTTTATTCTAAGTGTTTCAAATTTTGAAAACCAATTATGCCTCCATCCAGGACTCCCAAGTCTGATCTCACTAATAGCTGGCTCGTATGTGAGCTCCAAGGTTTCAGTTTCTGTCCCATGAACTCCATTTCAGTTTGTTTCCCTAAATCAGATTTTACATTTCTTCGAATTGGTTTTGGTTTTCACATCTTGATCCCTTCCTACTGCCACAGAGGGTGGGTTTAAGAAATTTACAGCATTGTTTTCATGACAAGACCTATACCTTCCAGACTGCCTTGTGATGGGCTGCGGTCAGCATTATAGAAGCCAGTTGGTAGGATCTTCTTGAAGAAGGACATGACTGAGATGGATGGTAATGGGTATTAGCTGATTCTTATGCAACACGGACAGAGGCCCATTCCTTGTGAGGACAGTGGACTCCTACCATATTTGAATTCTGCGGCTTCATTAATCTACCTATGGACTCTTCATGAGTCAAGCTAAAAAAAATACATACATATATATATATATATATATATATATATATATATATATTCCTTGCTTCTCATAGAACACATATGGCTTCAGGAGCTGCCTTTCCTCCTGCAGGAGCTAAAATCATACTTCCTGTTTTTTGTAGGTTCATATCCCTTGAATATATTTTTTCTAACCTTTTCATTTATTTTATCTTCAGCTTAGTGAGTGCTTTCTTTACTAGGTATTCTAAACGTTGGTTTATTTCACTTCCAGTGCAAAACTGACCTCGGCAGTTTGCAGCATGAAAGCGTCTTTTGTGGGAGTTATCGACCGGCCAGTAGGACAGGCCTTATAATGGAGCAGAAGTTGCTACTGTTAGATGGCCCTTGCTGATTGCCCATAGCTGTTGACCTCTGTGCACTCATTCTCAGAGAAGATTCTTGGCTGGAGTAGATGGGGCTAGGAAATCAAAGGGAATTCAACCTGAGGAAATCTGATGCTGCATTTTCTGCTCTGGTCTCCCGCAGGGGCCTCATCTCTTCTTGCCACTGCTGCTGTTATTGTCCAAGAGGAAGAAACATGGTTGCATTGAGATACAACACTGAGCCCAGGAGAGGGCTTAGGGTAGAGGTGCTACTATTGCTCTTAGACCCTGAGCAGCTACTGTTGCCTGATAGCTTTCTGGCTCACACTGAGCTGTTTGTAGGCCAGATATGTAAAGGCAACATCTAACGGTTTTAGCGACTATCGATGACTTTTATTGCATCAGATATTAAATTTGGAGTTGCAAAACGACAGCTTCTTTTTTTTTAATTATTATTAGTAGATGGCATTTTTCCAGAAAGGAGGAATTTCCTATTTTGTTTGGTAGATATTACTATGAACTCTTTTTTTTTTTTTTTTTTTTTTTGGTATGCTCATTGTTACATTGTTACATATTTGGCCTGCAGGAGCCCCTTCAAGCCAGCTTTTGTTTCCTGTTGACATTACTCCTTGTTTTCCAGGGTGGGGAGGCGGGTACTTTCTGTCTGGAATTACTACATCTGACACTTGTATTTCCCCTGCCCCAGATCTGTAATCAGCCATATTCCCAGCAATCCCTGCTTCTTTTTAGTGGGAAATAGTATCTAGAAGACAAGACATGATCACTAGGCAAGCTCTGTGCTAGTGGGATAGCATTACTTATAGGTTGTTTTAGTGGATCACTTATTCACATTGATAAAATCTTATTTGCATCATATGAGTCATATTTTGTTTGGCTAGATTGCAAGTACAGATGAAATTTTTGAAAAAGTGCACGTAAATAACATCCTTTTTCAGGCTGTTGCAATGGTATGAACCAAAAAAATATGTATGACAGAAAGACGGAAAATGTCTGTACTTGCTTTGGTATGTGGATAAATGTGATCAGGTATAAAGCTCAGACACCTTGTCTTTTGCTCTAATTCAACAGATGTTTGGCCCATGTCTTCTGTTTCTATATTTGATGGGTATGAGGTCAACCCTTTCTTGTGATTGGTTGGTTGTGATTATAAACAACAACAACAAAAAAACTAAAAAAAAAAAAAAAAAAACTCTTCATGAAAGGATTCTTTGAAATTAAATAATTTCGTGTGAGATTTTTAAAATTAAATGACTTTATTTTCACAATAGTATGATTATATCTTCTTTGATTTTGCCTATCTAGAAACTTGGAGAAACATTTATAATTTCATGTTAGCACTCGAGCTAGAGAGCTTCATTTTAAAGTTAGGGTGGAAAGGAATATGCTATTCTGGGGAGGCTTAGTCTGAGAATGTTTCTCTGTAATTTTAGTCTCTGTTAAGTATTCATCCCCGTGATCACCTTTGAGAGGTACCTGTTAGGTTTCTTCCTGCTACTTTTATGGGGATCAGCTACATTTTTTAAAGTGGGGTAAGAGTGCCTCCCTGAAGCATATTGACATTTTACTTTTGTATTTCACTGTGTATTTTCATCTCACTATTACCATTATTTTATTTGTGGAAAATTGACTTCCTTTCACATCTCTTTGTAGGTTACACAGTTAGGATTCACAGACGGGAGAGGAAAAGAGGGAACAACTTAGCCAAGTTTTTTTTTTTTTTTTTTTTTTTAATTATTTCTCTCAACGTCTTCTTTCCTGCTGTGATGAAAGAAATGACATAAAGAGGTGGAAAGTTTTCAACCTGGTCCCTGCCAAGCTGAGGGATATTTTACAATAGACTTCACTCTACGTTTACCCACAATAATACACTGTGCTCATTTGCAGCATTTGCTACAGGTTGATTCTTTCCGTTTTTTTCTAAATTGTCTTTTCACCTGGCCAATATTGTTTGAACTTTGCATAATTAGTTTGAGGCTTTTCCTACCTTGGCAAAAGGACTTTTGTTTTGCGGCCCCCTGCAAACTTATTTCAGAGAGTATCATGAGGAAGGGACGGGTTGTAAATGTGTTCTTGGGATGCCACTATCATTACAGCCGCAGAAACTTAAAAACGGAAGATTTTCCACCTCTACAAAGCAGTATTCACTCAGAAGTAAGGCCAGGCACTTTTTGATTTTCTCATTCAGTAATTTAAAATTTTAAATCAAAGAGAAGTTGGGATGCAAAAGTTGTGCCTAGCTTTATTTTTTTTCCACCACCAATTTAAACGTCACAGTGCAAGTTATCACCTTAGAAACTCTATTTATATAGAGAGGAATCTAGTCAGGTACTAGAGATTCCAAGTTTATTTTCCAGAAAAAGAAAAGACTATTTATGAACTTCAAATGTAAGCAAATCTAAATTTATTTTAGATGAATCACATGAGTCACACCTAAGCGAATGAAATATATATATTTTTCACGTTGTGAAATGATATTCTCAGTCCAGAAACTGGAGACTGAGGCGCCTCTTCTGAAAAATATCAGGCCAGGTTTGAACGATACGTTATGGTTAAGTTTCAATCTAAAATTTTCTGTAACTGCAAGCATACAGTTTTTACTCTTTTGTGCCTGGTCACTTTGATTCAGCATAATGATTTTAGATTTATCCTTTGTTGTATAAGCAGATTGTTCCTTTTTATTGCTGAGTAGAATTCCAGTGTATGAATTGCCACAATTTATGCAATCCCCTATTGATGGATATCTAGGATATGCCACTTCTTTGCTCTCATGAATAAAATAGCTGTGAACAATCTTATCTTTTTATGTCTTCATTTACCTTGACTAATTATTAAAAATAGCATTGCCAGCTCACTAGATATATGTGTATTTTTATAAGAAACTGCCTATTTCTAAAGTGGTTGTGCTATTTTTACATTCCTGCAAAGAATATATGAGAACTCTAACTTACCCATATCTTTTTATATCTATTGTCAGTTTGTTTTATTAGTTTGTTTTTAGGTATTCTTGTAAGGTATATAACGATAATTATGTTTTAATTATACTTCTCAAACTTATGGCTGAATATCAAATCAGAAATCAAGCATAATGTAGTTTGTAATTATACTTTAGCTATATATGTAATAAAATTTAATCTATACTTGTTAAAATATAACTTCCAAAAATAGATAAAACATCATGACCTATATATAAATATGAAATAAACATATGTCAAATGTTTTGTTGATTAATGAACCAGGAAGATGGTACAACTAGTTCAATGGAAAATTCAAAAACCAGGGACATATATAGGCCAGAAATTTATAGATGGATGCAAAACTAGATTGTTCCATGGATGGGGTAGAGGGAATCAGAACAAATCAAATGGACAAATTATATTTCTATAACTATAAACAGGGATTATTTTCGTTGCTTTAAATTATCTGAAGGGTTGAAGAGCACCTAGGTGGGTCAGTGGGTTGAGCATCTCACCTCAGTTCAGGTCATGATCTTGTGGTTCGTGAGTTCAAGCCCTGCGTTGGGCTCTGTGCTGACAGCTGAGTCTAGAGTCTGCTTCAGATTCTATGTCTCCCTCTCTCTCTTCCCATCCCCTGCTCGTACTCTTTCTCTTCCTCTCTCTCTCTCTCTCAAAAATAAATAAACATCAAAAAATTTTAAAAATTAAATGAAGGATTATAAGTAGCTTGAAAAAATGATATGAAGGCAAACCCACATAGAATCAGATAACCTTAAAGGATGTTCTCTAAACAATGCATAATTTTCCTTTGAAGACACTCAGTAATTTTTTGTTCTATTTCAGAATCTTTCACAATTTTCCTTACATCCTATACTTGGTATTAAAATAATCACTGACATAATTTTAAAAATAGCTCAATATATTAAAGTGAATTAATCCTGTAAAAACATATATTGCTTCTTATAGAATATTGCTCTTATTCTGCAGTAATTAGTTATGGAAATGTTTAAGTCTCCTTTTTTTTTTGAAGTTGAAATACAAATTTATAGCAATAAAAATAAAATAATGTTTGCAATTCTAAGAAATAAAAGTGCTTAATGACCAATTCTGTATGTGTGTGTGTGTGTGTGTGTGATTCTAGGAGACATTCCCACTGTCCTTTCACATATGAGATCATCCTAAAGCTTTTTAAAGTTAGGCACTAAATTCGGTAGTGCATGAACCTTATTTTTTTCTGATTTTTTGGGACTAAGGAAGATGCTTATCTATGAAAAAATTATGTGTTATATACACAGAGAGACACACATAGTCCTTTAACAGAATTAGATGGTGGTTGAAATTTTATCAACATGACTATAATTTTATCTATTTACAAAGTGATTATAGCCATGGGAAATGTTCATCTAACCTCATCCATTACAGTTAGAGAAAGTTTCTTTAACTTCAGGTAGCTCAGCTGCTATGTACTGACTAGATCATTTTTAAGTTGGAAGTTTTTTTGGTCTTGTCTTGTTTTGTTTTCTAAACATAATATGGTCACTGTAGAGCCTATAGTCCTATCCCGAGTTATCTATATGGATTTGCTTTCCAAATAACATGAGATAAGTCTTCTAAAATATACCAACTGTATAGAGAAAGGGAGGAATTAACTAATGAATATATTAAGCAAATAAGGATCGAATGTAGGGGAAGGGGACAGGATATTAAGTTAAGATGATTGTTTTCTGTTTTTTGTTTTTGATGAATTCATCAATTTAATCTCTTAATGCTGGTTGCAATATTGGATTGACAACCTATAATTTGTTCAGTCATTCAGTATAAGTTCGTTGTGATTTTGCTAAATGCTAGTCACTGTTCTAGGTATTTGGGATACAGAATATAGTCTTACTGGAAACAGCCTGTCAGAGGAGATGGACAAGTTAAAATCTTTTTTTTGATAAAATGCAGTATGTGTTAAAATAGAAATTATTTTCTCAGATAGTGGTGTCAATTTTAAATGAAGTATAAAAAATGTGCTAATTTCTCTTTGAAAAATGGGTGGTTTAACATTGTCTGAAAGGAAACCCTAATTTTAAATTGAATTACTTAAATTTACTTAATCTAGTTAAATACCTTATTTGGTATACAAAAATAGACTGATTTTTTATTCAACACTTTTTACATCAAAATTTGAAAGTATATTGAGAAAATTCTAGATGCAGTTTCAGCCATAAAAAGAGAGACACCATATATACCCCTTACTCAGTTTCCCCAGTGGTAACATCTTGCAAAGCTGTAGTACAATAATGTCACAAACAAGAAGCCGACATTCATATACGTTACTATATTTTTTTATTTTAGCCATTTTGACAGGATTGAGATGTTATCATGATTTTAGTTTGCATTTTTCTAATAGCTATCGCTGCTAAACATCTTTCCATGTGATGATTTCCCATCTGTATATCTTCTGCATATAGTATAGCGCCCTAAACTATAAAATGTTTATCCGTGTCTCTTGCCCATTTATAGTTGGATTTTCTTTTTCATTTTACCGTTGAGTGTTAAGAATTCTTTATGTATTTTTTGATATGAGTGCTTTGTCAGATATGTGATTTGCAGATATTTTCTTTCAGCCTATAAGTTGTCATTTCATCCATTAGGAAGATATTTCTCTGGAAAAATTTTAAAAATTTTGAGGAGAAATAATTTATTTTATTCTTTATTTTTATGGATAATGCTTTCAATGTTATGTCTGAGAACTTGTCCAGCCTGAGATCCAGAAGATCTTCTCTAGCTTGTCTTTTAAACATAAATGATTAAAAAAAAATCTGTGTTTCTGGGATCTGTGTTCTGTCCTTTATAATTTTGTAAGGCTCCAGGAACAATTAGGAATATAAAATTTGCATTTAAAATAAATTTTGGGTCACCCAAAAGCTACTCTGTCCTAATTTTTTTTACATTGTCACCTTACCTTAAATTTGGATGTATACATTGAGAGTACTTGTGAAAAATCAAACATTCTATGGCAGGTAGACATTTAAGGCATTACTAGATGTACTGAATTAGTTGTGTGCAGATTCTTGTTAGGATTCTAAGAAAACGGATCAAAAACAAATATGGTTTCTTCAATTTTTTAAATGTTTACTTATTTTTGAGAGAGAGAGAGAGAGAGAGAGAGAGAATGAGTGGACAAGGGACAGAGAGAGAGGGAGACACAGAATCTGAAGCAGGCTCTAAGCTCTGAGACATCAGCACAGAGCCTGATGTGGGGCTTGAACTCACAAACTATGAGATCATGACCTAAGGTGAAGTCAGACACTCAACCGACTGAGCCACCTAGGTGCCCCCAAATATGTTTTTTTAAGTTTATTTATTTTGAGAGAGAAAGAGAGGGAGAGTGGGCTTGCATGAGCAGGGAGGGTCAGAGAGAGAGGGAGAGGGAGAGAATCCCAAACAGGCTCCGCCCAATGTGGAGCCCAATGCAGGGCTTGACCTCATGATCATGACCTGAGCTGAATCGAAGAGTGGAATGCTTAACTAACTGAGCTACCCAGGTTCCCCCAAAACAAATATGTTTTGATGATTTGATAAGCATAAAAGCAGAGAGATGGACAATTAGTTAAGGTCCTGAGAATGGCGTATAATTTTTAAAGATAAATTATGATAATGTTCCTTTTGAAGAAGAGGATAAACTGGCACCAAAATCATACTTTTCTCATATTTTGTATTGACAAATATTTTGTAATATACAGCTTATCCTGTCTATTTTGTCTATTTTTCTTTTCTCAAAAATACATAAACAATATTCGTTGTCAATGGTAAGGAGCATTGTATTGATAATGCATGCACATTTTTATTCTTATCAAAACAGGAAGAAAAGTTAACTTTATAACATTTTATATACTGTACATCAAGTAATTCTTGAAATTTTCTTTTTTTAAGTTCATTTATTCATTTTGAATGAGAGAGCGCACAGGGGAGGGGCAGAAAGAGGGAGAGAGAATTCCAAGCAGACTTCACACTGTTATCACGGAGTCTGACAGGGGGTTTGAACTCATGAATGGCGAGATCATGACCTAAGCCCAAACCACCAAGAGATGGACACTTTACGGATAAAGCCACCCAGGCACACCAAATCTTGAATTTTTTTTAATTGCATTTAATAACATCAATGCACTAAATAAAATTTTTTGTTGTATCATTTTACTGGTTATAATAGGAATATTTCCAATGTTTGATCACTAACCATTATGCTTATTTTTAAGAGATTTTTTTATAATGTTTATTTTTGAGAGAGAGAATACAAGTGGGGGAGGGACAGAGAGAGAGGGAGACACAGAATCTGAAGCAGGCTCCAGGCTCTGAGCTGTCAGCACAAAACCTGACTGCAGGGGGGTGGGGGGTAGGGGGCTCCAACTCATGAGCTATGAGATTATGACCTGATCAGAAGTTGGTCACTTAACTGACTGAGCCACCCAGGTGCCCTGTGCTTATTTTTTATTTGAAAAAGATAATTGTTAAACATTAATACTATCATGGTATAACTTAAAACTCAAGAATGGATATAGGATATCAAATGTTTTTTTGGTATATAAAAATCTATTTTTTCATGTGTGTCCTCTTTTATTTATGATATTTCCCAAGACTATGATGACTTTCTGATTCCAAAAACAATCCTTTTGGACATGGAACTTAATTATTTTAATATTTGCTTCAGATTATTTGCTGATATTTAGTTTATGATTATTCCTTTTATAGGTCATAAATTAATAATACTCTGAAGTTTCCTTTTCCTGTGCAATTATTTTATAATTTCTGCTGAGTTTATTGCAGCTTCACAAAACTCTCACACTATTTCCTTAATTTAAATTTTGGAAAAATTTAAATAAGATAAAGTTTTTCTTTCATTCTTCAGAGCCCCCAAATAACATATTATTATGGAGGTATATTTTCTTAAGATAATTACTTGAAAATATTCTCATTTATCTTTACAATTATTGATTTATCCAGATATATGACAAATTCTACACCAATATTTTTGTACTTTTTTTCTTTTTTGAGAACTTAAACATGTCAGCACAAAATGTTACATTTTATATTTATTTTACCTTGATTATTAACATAGCTTCATGAAACTCTGAATTAATTTTATCTTCATTCTAGGTGTTTTAATTTTGCATGTGGACCTTATATTCAATATTTTATTATCAATGTATAGTTTATCACATTGCAGAAACTGTTGCCATGATCATTTATGATATATTTAGATTTTGATGTGCAAGCTCATGATTTATTTTTAATATATTTCTAATCTATAATAAATGGGATGACCTGTTTACAATGCCCTTAATTCAATGGTTTTAATTAAATGAAGAATATCAATTATATATTTAATTATTAAATAAACTTTTAGTCTTCTATTGAATCAAAATTGTATTAATTCTTACCATTTTAGTAACCCATCTGTTGTACTGGTCTGTGGAGATCACACATTTGTTTCTAATCCTTTCAAACTTAGTCATATTCTTCATTTTAATTAATATGTCAATAACTTCAAATATTTAAAAGAAATATTTCCTTCTAGGAATATTACAAGTTTGGTGTGTAGTTATTACCAGTTGCTTTTCAATATCGACGCATCCTTTCTCCCATCTTAGAAAAGAGGAAGTCTTAATAGATATACATACTTTGTAATTTGCCCTTTCTCCTTCCTGTCTGGATCTTAGTTGTAATATCTGAAAGTGGAATAGTTATTTTGCAACCATGAGGACTGCATTTGTTTCTGTGGGTCAGGAATTTGGGTCATGGCTTAGCTGAGTGCCTATGCTCAATGTCTTTCATGGGATTATAGTCAGAAATGTAGCCTGGACTTCATTCTCATCTGAAGGCTCAACTGAGAGAGGGTACACTTCTGAATTTAACTAATAGGTGATTCTTGAAAGGATTCAGCTCCTTGGTTTTTGAATCAAAGCCCTCAGTTTCTCAATGGTTTTTCTTGTCGTGTAGTTCTCTCTATAGAGAAGCTGTCACCATGGCAACTGTCTTAACTCAGAGTGAGAGCCTATTTCCATATAGAAGCCAGTCTTTTTGCAATCTTATCTCAGAATTGATATTTCATCACCTTAGTGGCATTCTATTTGGTGTAAGTCAATAAGCCCAACCCACACTCAAGGAAGGGGAGGAGATAATACAAGGATATGAAAGCCAGGAAGCAGGGATGATTGGATCCCATCTAAGAATGGTCTACCATAAGAATTGACACCACAAGCTTAGAATGTTAGAATTTTATTCCTCTACTCATAAGAAAAGAACATTTAAAGTTATGGATGATCTATGTTTATGTTTTCTTATAGCTGCCATTTAAAAGTTTATAGAATCACTCTAAATATTTATATATATATATCTCTTTGGATACTTCAAGAATGTTTGAAGGATTATTAACTTACTCCCTGACAGTATCATTGAGAAGCTACACTACTCTTGAAATTCTACTTATGGAATTCTCGTTCTGTGATCCCTACACATACATCCCTCCCCAAATTAGAGGTAAAATTAATTAGAGGTAAAAATAATTAATTGGTTTGTTAAGCGACTGTACATAGCCTGAATGTAATTCTAGAATGACACAGGGGGCATATCTGAATTTATGTCTTATGGCATGTGGTTTCCTTCTTACTGTCTCCTTATATGATGTTTTCTATGTGTGCACACATTCCTGATGTCCCTCTCTACATGTCTAAATTTCCTCCTTTTATAACGATACCAATCAGATCATATTGGTATCTATCCCAACAGCCTTATTTTAACTTAGTCACCTCTTCAAAGGCCCTCTTTCCAAATCCAGTCACATTCTGAGATACTGAGGGTTACCTCATGAAGCTCCTAAGAGACACTGAGCTTCAACATATGAAATGGGGGGAAGGCACAATTTAGCTCCTAATTTTGCACACATACATATCTATAATTATTTTTGTGTATGCATATATGCAATCTGAACCATTCCAGACCTCTGCCTGATTTCTCCTTCACTTCATGCCAACCCACATATCTGAGCTGAAACCAGAAGTTGTTAGAAAGAATTAAATGTCTTAAGTTGAACTCAGTAACAAAAAGTACCTTAAGTGGAGTAAGTAGACCAATTAAATCTTAGTGAATTAATGTCATTGTTTTGTGATGCAGCTTCTAGTTTATACTTCATTCAACAAATTTTGTATTATTTGTATATAGTTTCCTTATAAGTATTGCAGATTTAGAATATTTAAATTAATGACCCATTAGAGTCCATAAGATCTCCATAAATATTACAGCAATTCTGTAAACCTCCTGGGGGCAGCTATAAGAAATTAAAGAAACAGAGAACAAGTACTTTATACATTTTCCCAAATGACAGCTATAGACAGAATCAGGACGCAAGCAAGCATTTAGTATTTCCATTCCAGCTTCTCATCCACCACCTTCCCCTCCACCCAGCTTTGCAGCCTCTCTAAATTCCTCAGATGGCCAGTGAACTCATGTTTGTTGATCTCCATTTTGTAAAGTAATTCCTAAAGAGAGATACTGATAAAAATATTCACGCTTAAGGCTAAGAATTGCATAGTAACTCTATGTTAATTGTCTAATTTTAATAGGAAACTGTGGTTTAAACCAAAAGAATATTAGACAGAGATATGCTTTTTTTTCCTTTCTTCCTATGGTAGGAGTTGGTGACGAGGAGCAGAAATATACATATTAATTTAATATCTTCTCTGTTTAGTCACAATACTAGGTCTTTTTCATGTTATCTTATGTGGATTGAACTATATTCTCCATGAATTCGTGTCCACCCCAAACATGTGACTATAACCTTATTTAGAAATAAGTTCTTTGCAGATGTATAATCAAGTTAAGATGGATCAGAGTGGGCCCTAAATTCAAGATGATTGTTGTCTTTATAGGAAGAGGAAATTAGAACACAGAGACACAGGCACACAGGAAAATATCATGTGAACATGGAGGCAGAAATTGGACTTATGCTGCCACAAGCCAAGAAACAGCAAAAATTGCCAACAACCACCAAAGGCTCTAAGAGGCCTTTTTGTTATAGCAGCTACAGGAAACTGATACAATGACTAACTTAGAATCCCAAGCAAAGAAGTTTTGGAGATGGGAAACTGGCTTTTGAGAAATTAACTGGTTTGTTCTGAGTTATATAGGTTTGTAAGGACAGAAACATTGTTTCTGAACAAAGCTCAGCAACCAGTATTGCCCTAGAGGCTGATATTTTTGGAACATCTAAATTTACGATCTAGAAGAAATGGACATATTCCCAGAAAATCCCTGAATAAAACCCACTAATAGGTGTGGACATGCACATATACACACTTTTCAAACATGTCATTTCGTACCTAATAAATACGAATTGTCTCATTAACCTTATTAAAGGACTAGGTTTTATAATCACAAGACCAATCGTTAGTAGAAAGACCCCAGAATCATCAGACTATAAGAATAAAATAATTGACACACATAATAGATTTTTAGATAGAGTGGATGGTTAGAGCTATGAGAAAATAAGATTGGTACCAAAACTAAGTCATAACATGCGGGAACAGTCAGAGTTAATATATCTGATTCATGTTCAGTATAATTAATCTCAGGATATGGTGGATTGGATGATATTCTGCCTTCTCTAGGTAAAAACTTTCTTAGTAAGGGGCAGAAAAGAGAGAGAGAGAGAGAAAACAAGAACACAGTTAAATTAGAATTGTGGGGGTGGCAGTTACTGTTGGTAGAATCTGATCATCATCTTAGAACAGTGTTTGGCATATGTTAGATACTCAATAAGATTTTGTTGAATGATTTATTTTTAAAATATGTTTATTTATTTATTTTGAGAAAGAGAGTGTGAGCAGAGGAGGGGCAGAGAGAGAAGGAGAGAGAGAACCAAGCAGTCCCTGCACTGTCAACACAGAGCCCCAAACCGGGTTCAAACCCACAGACTGTGAGATCATGACCCGAGCCAAAATCAAAAGTCAGACGCTTAACCTACTGAGCTGCCCAGGTGCCCCACATATTGAATAATTTAATGAAAAGGGCTTGATTCTTTTTTTAAGTTTTTATTTAAATTCCAGTTCGTTCATTTACTCTATAATATTAGTTTCAGCTGTACAATTTAGTGATCCAACACTTCCATACAATACCCAGTCTCATCACAAGTACACTCCTTAATCCTAAAGGGCTTAGTTCTTAAGGAGTATATTACTCCAAATTAAAAGCTACAAACTCTTGTGGACTTTATTATGTTACAAGCTGAAAATTAATACACATATAAGCTTCCCTGGCTATCTATATTTTTCTCCTGGTATGCTGTCTGTTCTTCTTCGTTCCAATTTTCTTAGGATGTTTCTGTGAGTTCTGTAAGATTGGTGAACTGTAAGATCCACTAGGCTAATACCCCTTGGGCATCAGCAGAAGGAATGGGGCCCTGGCATCCCTTGCCCATTTTCTGATTAACCCATCAGCAGTCAACAAAAACTAAGTTGTACTGTTTACTGAGTTTGTGTATATAATGGATGTGAAAAATGCCAGATAAGTTACAACTGCTACATAGGCACAAGGATTCCCAACAATTTCTTACCTGGACGGGTACCTGCCCCACTACTCTCCTTTTTTTTCACATGACCAGGGCCTGTTTACCTCTCAGTAGACCAGTTTTCCTGAGTATACCTATGTCTTATATTCCAGGACAACTACCCCTAGCCCAGGCAGGTGGATTGTTTCTGTACTCCACACGATGCAAGAAGAAAATCATGCGGTAGACTGACAACACATTTCTTAAAATGTGCCATTTAAAAAAAATATAAAATCCTGCAGTGTAAAAGTCTGTATCCTATTGTGACACCAACAACTTGTTTTGGATCTGCATTAATATTAGTCCATATTTTTTTTTCCTGTTTTGCTCATCAAATGTTAAAACAAATTATGTAGTGCAGGGTCTGTCTGGAAAAGTGAATTACAGTTGTTTCAGAGAACAAAATAACATAAATAAAACTTGAAGTCTATAAAAACTAAAAACTCAAGATTTACATTACTAGTATAAGGTGGCTGAATATCTCTGAATAAGTTAAAGAGGTTGAGGAAAGCATATAAGGTGACTGGCAACACATTGATGCAAACAGAGAGTAAAGTTGATGCGAATAGAGGTGAGGGGGAAAAGAAAACTAATATTGACTCGGCAGCCATTATTTACATGCTGCTTTCACATACAGTACTTCATACAAAGATAAGAATGATTCTGCAAATATAATTGTTCCATTGCAGAGATGAGGGAATAGGAAAGCTATACATACCAAGTAACTACTAAACAGGAATTGTGATTTAAGCACAGGTCCCTCTGACACCAAAACACAGAGAATGGCAACTGAATGGGAAAAGATATTGATGTAGATGAGGAAATAAAATAGCTCAATGCCTGAGGCTTCCAGAAAGACAAAGCTCTTCCAGAAAGATGGAATTAGGGGCTTAAGAACGTGAACTATCTTGGGACACACAATTGTTTGAGACTCCCATCAATAACATCTAGAAGTAGCATGCATCAATACAATTATTTTTTACGGTAGAGATGAGCACATAAGGAGGAATATTTAAGGGCATCTGAAGAGAGATGCAAATAAAGAAGTTAATGAATATTCTGAGTTTGTGTTTGAAGGGTGATATGGAAGTCTCAGAGGGAAAGTCACAGAACTACAAAAATTTTGGTATTATTTTAGCAGAAATTGTGAAGGAAGAAAAAATGAGCCTGGGTATTTAGGCAAGGGATAGATGAGAAGAGCTTTTAAATGAACTTAATTCTAGAATAACCTTGGCTAAAAAATACAGAGTGATTATGAAACGTTAGTACCATTATCTACTTAAAAAGGTAAGATTTATTCAACTAGTTTGTATTGATCGGAAGGCATTTATATTGAAACAACATATCTGAATTAGCTTTAAAATGAAGATTTGGCACTAGAAATAACACTTGGAGAAATTTGGAACTGGAAGTCAGTGTGTACCATGTGGGTAGTTTCAGAAATGATACAATGATATAAGCATTTGCTGGCCTTATTTAAGTCTTTGTCTGTTTGTTTTTTGTACTACGTATAATTGATGGGGAGTTTAGTCCATAGACCAGAGACCTCCTTGAGGTCTGGGGTTTTATTTGTCTTTATCACCTAAGAGCATATATGCCACATGGTAAATATATTTGTTTATTTTTTTACTTTCTCCATCCATTCACTTTTTTTCCTCTGGGAATTATAGCCCAATTTACCAGTGGATGTTAATGTCCTTCTTTCAAGTGTTTTTAGTGGAATTGGCCGTGTCCCTAATCTTGAGCATATGTGGGAGCAAGGATGGGTACAGTTTGGAAAATTAAAGTATATATATATATATATATATATATATATATATATATAAAGTGTGTGTATATATATACATATATATGTATGTGTGTGTGTGTGTGTGTGTGTGTGTATATATATATATATATATATATATATAAAAAATCAGAGCCAATGGGATGCATAAAGATGCTGCTGTAACTTCTGGGAAAAAATAATTTCACTCTTTCCTTCTAGAATTAAAATGGATCCTAAAGGTACATAAAGTATGGAGCTACCAAACCTACCTTTTATTATAAATAGTTTGTGTAAAAATGGAGATCTACCTAGAGTGGGGGGAAAGAGACTTTATAGAGAGAGAAGAAACCTCCCAAAATATTGTTAGAGGCCTTGCATCTGATTGTGCCTAATGTGTACCTTATTCTTGGACTTTTTAGTTATATTACCTTTTTTTTAAAACTTTTTTTTAACGTTTATTTATTTATTTATTTATTTTTTTGTGACAGAGAGAGACAGAGCATGAATGGGGGAGGGTCAGAGAGAGGGAGACACAGAATCTGAAACAGGCTCCAGGCTCTGAGCTGTCAGCACAGAGCCCGACGCGGGGCTCAAACTCACGGATCGCGAGATCATGACCTGAGCTGAAGTCGGCCGCTTAACCGACTGAGCCACCCAGGCGCCCCTATATTACCTTTTTAAATGTAAGTAAATCTGAAATGGATTTCTAGCATGAGAATCCTAACTGATATAAAGACAAGCAATACATTTTTGCTGAGTGAGCATTGAATAAACAAAAGAAAACACTGCCACGGGAGCTCAATAGCTGTACCCTGAAGTTATTCAATTCTAGGACAAGACTATTTCACCTGATGTCCATGGATCTGCCTATACTTCTAATGATTTCCAACATGTTCCCCACCCCCACTCATCAATTATATGCAAAATTTGAGAGGGCATGCTTCTTTTCTTATTTTATTTTTTTTAATATATGAAATTTACTGTCAAATTGGTTTCCATACAACACCCAGTGCTCATCCCAAAAGGTGCCCTCCTCAATACCCATCACCCACCCTGTCCTCCCGGGCATGCTTCTTTTCATTTCTTTGTGGGGAGGGGCAAACACTTCATCATAGTTTCAAAGAAGTTTATGATCTGTAATTTTGGAAGAAAAACTAAATGCAGAAAGCATCAAATTAGGGTAAATCAGCATTCGTATGTTATCTATTTATATCTATCTACAGGATTATCTAAAGGAAATGTTCAAAAAATTATTAATTTGATTTTGAGGAGTTAGACTAAATATGATTTCCCCATTTCAAATATACTATCAAAGTGAGACTTTTAAAAATATGTTGATTTTTATTTGGGATACAGGATATTCAGGCTTAATTGATTTCAGATCATTAGAATATAAATTACCTCCTTAGATGAAGATAACCCCATCCCTTCTAGTTGCAGTGACATACTAATGACCGATTTATGACATAGGCATATATGTGTGTTTTGAGATAGCAACTCATTAGAGATCAAACTGAGATATTTGAGAGATGGTCTTCTTTTCAGGGACAAATTGAAGCTGACACTAAAATATTTTGTAAAAGCCTGAAATATAGTTTCATGATGATTATTACTCTGTCTTATTTTCTACCTAAATAATTTATGCCACAACAATTTATACATCACAAATATGCAGACTTTTCATCTGAACATTTTTGCGTTCATGGGACTTCTGTGGATGGATTTTAGTCACTGATGAGCTGATTAACTCAATGATTTTGTATTATGCAGACATCTATTGGTATGTTTACATTAGATTTCCTTTCTTCATTGCAACTTCACGATATCTATTTTTACCACAAGGAAAACATTTTTAACCAAATAATTCAGTTTTATACTTATTACAATGTAAAATGCAGGTTGAAAGACAAAAATGAAAGTAACTCTAGTAACCAGTTTGTCCTTCAGTTCAAAACAGATCGTCTTGTAAATTGTACCCAAATCCAAATAACAGATACTTAAGCAGTTTTTTTTGTTTAAATATGGTTTTTCATAGTACACTTTTTAAAAGAATGTAGCTACACCTGTAAGATGGTATTTAAAAAAATTTTTTTTTAATGTTAATTTTTTTTTGAGAGAGAGGAAGAGAGACAGAGCACGAGCAGGAAACGGGCTGAGAGAGAAGGAGACACAGAATCCAAAGTAGGCTCCAGGCTCCCAGCTGTCAGCACAGAGCCTGACACGGGGCTCAAACTCATGAGCCCTAGGATCATAACCTGAGTCGAAATCAGACGCTTAACGGACTGAGCCAATCAGGCACCCCTGTAAGGTGGAGTTTTTAATGCAGTATAAAAGGCCGCTATCCAAGGTTGACCATATTGTATGAGCAGTAGACTGTAGGTATATTTTCCTGTTTTCCCTATTTATCACAGGCAAAAATGACTCAAGGCTGGTGGGAGCTAAAAGATGAGAATGACCAGAAAGCTTTTATGGTGTATTGATTAAAATTTGACTAATACAATGGGCACTTCCCCGGAGTGGTGATAGATTTCAGCAGTTCATGCAAACCAAGCAAAGAAATTTATACTTATATTAAAGGAGAATAGCAAAGATTCTAAGTCGTAACCATAAGTAGTGATTAGACTAACAGTACAGGTATTCCTTGCTATTTGAAAGCTTGTGTTATTATACCCCTTTATTTTTATGAAAGACCTACATTGGTCCCTTTGTCGATAATTGAAAGAAATCTGAAAGGATTTTCACTTTTATGAGAAAATACCGAAAGCAAAAATGGAGGTCAGCATTTGTTTTGTAGTGAGCCTTTATGAATGCAGCACACCTCCAGAGCAGCAAGAATGGCCCCACCAAGCTCCTCCCCTGGGAACTGGACTCTGCATCTCGGCATCAAACTGCCGTAGTATTGAACTGAGTCTGTGAACATCTGTACTTTATCTCTAAATTTTTTGTGCATCCATTAGCAAGATGTGTCTTAAGGTATCAGAAAAGCCTAAGAGACATTATTTGTGGGGTCTCGAAATGCTCAAACATTTTCCCATATAAATGAATGGTAATCGCTTCTGTGCTTACTCCATTTCAGCTTACGAAAGCTTTCATAGGAATGCTCTACTTTTGGATAGTGGGGAAAGCTGTAATAGGTGGGTGGTTTTGACCCTTAGAAACTATGGGATCAGCTGTGGCTCTGCAAGCATGAAATTGCCTCCCACAGCATCCTGGGCCAGCTAAGGTAATGAATTCTTCATAACTTAATATGATTCTAAGGAATTTCTGGGAAGTAGATTCTTCAGTCATAAGCGTGTGCATCAAGAAGGATGCTATTTATTCACTGGTTCTCTTTTTGGGAGTTGGGATTAGATCAACACAGAACTGGAGAGCTGGTTAGACATGGAAAATGAGGCAGAGGGAAATACTGGGGACATCTGAGTTTTGCAAAAAGCAGATTACTAGAATAGGAATCGAAAATTAGGTTGCCAAGAATGGGGTCAAGGAACTAAGCCAGGTGTCAGAGCTGAAATGCCATTTCCCTAAGTTATTTTCCCGCTTCCATAAGCACTATCTGTCCTGGGTTTCCATGAAGTATGAGCTTGCACTTAAGGTATATCACTGATTTAATAGGTTTTCTGATCTTCTCCGTCCCTTGAAATTAAATAAACACAAATAACATTCATGGCCAGATTCTACCACACATTATGGTAGTGGAAGGAAAACAGTGAAGTTTTACATTAAACTTTTGATCTGCTTGAGAGAAAACACTGTACTGTATTCAGGTTCAAGAACTTGGTACATAGCAGGTGCTGAACACATATCCATACAATGAATGTTAGAAACAACCATATATATAAAATATGAAAGTGTGCAAAGAAAATAGAGAAAAATGAGGGTAAAGAGTTAAAACAATAGTAATCATAGTAGTAAAATAATATAATGTTAGGCCGATTTTGGATTACAGACCCGCATTGAGGTTTTTGTTTGTTTGTTTGTTTTTAATGAACATTTGTAGATCTCTACTTACATTAAATAATAAAAGAAAATTTGGCATTGAATGAAAATGTTTAGAAATTACTTGAAGAATTTTATATTGAGGGCCCTAGAATTAAAGAAAGGGATAGTAAAGTTCGCATTTTTCTTCTTTTTCCATTTTTTTTCCCTCAGTTGCATTTATTGTCTAGGAATGAATAAAGAGAGATGTGTTTAAAGAATCTGATGTTACAATGCTTGTGAATATTCCATTCAACTTATGGGCATAATTTATAGTAATAAAATATTATGCTAACCTTGTTGAGATTTTGAAATATAGAGATTGTTAGGGAAGTCTGGAAAAATGACACAGTTTTTTTTTAAGGATAAGGAATCAATATTCTTCCAGATGTTCTTAAAATAGTACATATATGAAGGAAATATTTATTCTTTAATTCTGAGTATTATTTTAAACTGAAAATCTAGGTCAACAGGCACATGAAAAGATGCTCAATGTCACTCCTCATCAGGGAAATACAAATCAAAACCACACTGAGATATCACCTCACGCCAGTCAGAGTGGCTAAAATGAACAAATCAGGAGACTATAGATGCTGGCGAGGATGTGGAGAAACGGGAACCCTCTTGCACTGTTGGTGGGAATGCAAACTGGTGCAGCCACTCTGGAAAACAGTGTGGAGGTTCCTCAGAAAATTAAAAATAGACCTACCCTATGACCCAGCAATAGCACTGCTAGGAATTTATCCAAGGGATACAGGAGTGCTGATGCATAGGGGCACTTGTACCCCAATGCTTATACCAGCACTTTCAACAATAGCCAAATTAAATGTCCATCGACTGATAAATGGATAGAGAAATTGTGGTTTATATACACAATGGAATACTACTTGGCAGTGAGAAAGAATGAAATATGGCCTTTTGTAGCAACATGAATGGAACTGGAGAGTGTTATGCTAAGTGAAATAAGTCATGCAGAGAAAGACAGATACCATATGTTTCCATGCTTATGTGGATCCTGAGAAACTTAATACCATGGGGGAGGGGGAAAAAGTTAGAGAGGGAGGGAGCCAAACTATAAGAGGCTCTTAAAAACCGAGAACAAACTGAGGGTTGATGGGGGGTGGGAGGGAGGGCAGGGTGGGTGGTGGGTATTGAGGAGGGCACCTGTTGGGATGAGCACTGGGTATTGTATGGAAACCAATTTGACAATAAATTTCATTAAAAAAATAAAATAACCTGAAAATCTATTTCTTGCCAAGTCAGGATATGTACCACAATTTTGTAATCTCTTCATTTTTCATGAGTATTTTTGGTAATATTAGACAAACTTCTTTCTACCACCCTCCCAGCAATGATATTTTAAATACCAATAATGTTGATAAGGTTTGTTTCTGTGTGTAGGCTGAGAATTTATCGTCAGCTGAAAGGTGATATTCCTAGAATTTTACTTATTATTTTTTTCTTTCTCTTTTTGAGACTTCGGGCATAAAAATCTGTTTGGGGATTAATTCCCCTCTATGTATTTGGTTTATAATTGTTATATGCATGCAAATTGCTTGCTGTTAACATCCATTATTTTAGTTCCTTTAATTTGTAAAACTAAATTAAATGTTCTTTTTTATTGAATGCATAGATCATAGACTTAATACAAATGACCTCTAAAGTTTGTACAAGTGAATTGCATGGCTTGAAGCCATTAGTACATGTTTACATAACTTTATCTTTTTTAATTTAAAAAAATATTTTTTTAATTTATTTTGAGAAAGGGAGGGAGGGAGAGAGGGAGAGAGAATCCCAAGCAGGCTCCACACTGTCAGCACAGAGCACAACGCGGGGCTCCATCTCATGAACTGAGAGATCCTGACCTGAGCCAGGATCAAAAGTCAGACCCTTAACCAGCTGAGCCACCCAGGCACCCTGTGTCTTTAGTTTTAGAAAATAATTGTTCTTGTATATATATAATAAACTTGTCGTTTATCCCTCGTGTCATATCATGGATTAAAAACCATGTGACAGATTATAATCCAAGTAATGCCATATTTTTCACAGTTTCTAGGTATGATGCCTTATATTTCATGTCAACATCTCTGAATATGTTTGAAAATACTTCTTTTCTGTCTTTCTATCCCACCCTGCCTCTCAGATCCTGTTGAAATAATGTAAATTATATTTAAATTACCACAAAGATTCCTGGAAAACAAGAACGGATGCCAGATATTTGGAAGATTTTCTTTGCACTAGAAAGTAAACAAAATTAAGCTGACTGAGACTTCCATAGCAAAAAAATACCAGCTGTAGAATGAATTTTTTTTTTCTAGACAGCTCTGAAAAGACCATTGTAGAACCAAAAAATATAAAGTATAGGAATGAATTATTAGAAAGTCATCAGGGTCATTAATCCCACACTGCAAACAGCTGGACTGTTAATACCCTATGCTATGGTCTGCATGTCTGTGTCCCCTCCCCCCAAATTCATACATTGAAATCCTAACCCCTAGTGTGATGGTATTCAGAGTGGCACCTTTGGGAGATGATTCAGTTGTGAGGACAGAGCCATAATGAATGGGATTGTCCCTTTGTAAAAGAGATCTCAGTGAGATCCCTAACCTTTTCAACCAGGTGAGGACACAAAATCCAGCAGTCTGTGACCTGGGATAGAGCCCTTACCTGACCATGTGGCGCACTGATCTTGGACACACAGCCTTCAGAAGTGTGAGAGATAAAGGTCTATATTTTATAAGCTCCCCACTTTGTCATATTTTTATAGCAGCCCAAACAGACTAAAACATCCTACCTTCTTATTATATTTAGTTCTGTTAGCAACAGCTTCCTGTCTCTGATGTAAGGCACTTAAACTTCTCTCTAAAATAAGTAGATAATCTGCCCAGGTATTTTCTCTTAGAGTGGGATTTGGGAGATGATTTGAGGTAATCCTCTATCCTCACAATAGTAAGGGAATAATGGAAAGGGGTAAAGGCATCTTTCTTTAATATGGAAATATACTAAGCATGTCCGTTTCTAAATTAAAGATTTCTTTCCTTTGGACATTAAAAGGGTTTCCAGACTGCCGACTGGTTTCCTGCTTACTCTCCTCAGAGTAAAAATTGACATTAATCTTCCATGTAAGAGAAGATGTTTGGAAAACAGGCCTGCTGAACTGTAGAGGAAAAAGATAAACTGTCTCCCTATACTGGTAAAGTTAGTCCCTCATTAAAAACCAATATTTAAGAGAGAAACAAGGTTGCTAGTACAAAAGAAGACAAGATGAACCCGCAGAAGTCTCCATAAGATAATTATAAATGATTCAGTAAAGAGGAAAAATGTTTAAATAAAACTATACTACTATTATAATTATTTGAGAGGATATTTCAAGCGAAAGTGAGAAAGTGATGCAGAGCAAAAAGAACAATAAAAGAAAACTATCTTTGGCAGTTCAAGAATATTTGCTAAATATAACTATGTTTTATAATAAAAATATTGTCAAAATGGAAGCCTAGAAGATGAAGTCAAAGGAATTCTGAGTAAAAACTAAAGATATATGTAACAATATGCAGCATAAATTTTGAAGTGCCAACATGTTAATAATAATTTCAGAGTAGAAGAAGAAACAATGAAAATGGGAATAAAATGAAATTTTTGACATATTATGATATAAAGAATATCTTAAAATCATCCAGAGAAACTAACCTAAAAGACAAGAATTGCATTTGAAACAACTTTTCATGAGCAACACTGAATGTTGGAGGTCATAAAGCAATGCATTCATAGTTCCATATGGCAAGTGCTTACGAACATAGTATTAATATTTTATTAAGTGTGAAAGTAAATAAGTAAATGCATAGACATTCATATATTCAGGACATTTACCAATGCTCTCAGTCCCACTTTATGAAATTCTACACTCTGTTAAATACTACACTCTTTGTAAATACACACACACACACACACACACACATACAAATATACACATATGCACAAATATATATGTATGCTTTAAGGTGATAGAGCAAAGGGAAGGCTTAAGTGTATTATTTAAATTTATAAAAGTAACCATTTTTTTTTAAATAAATAGTTCTGGGGCGCCTGGGTGGCTCAGCCGGTTGAGAGTCCGACTTGGGCTCAGGTCATGATCTCTGTGGTCCCTGAGTTCGAGCCCCGCGTCGGCCTCTGTGCTGACAGCTCAGAGCCTGGAGCCTGCTTTGGATTCTATGTCTCCCCGTCTCTCTCTCTCTCCCTCTCCCACTCATGCTCTGTCTCTCTCTCTCCGTCAAAAATAAACATTAAATTTTTTTTTTTAATAAATAGTTTATAGTTGTTATTTCTGGAAAGGCATACAGACAGAGGATACATTTAGCGTTTCATTTAACATTATTTCATTATATTCGATTCTTTTAAATTCATGAATATCTGTAGTGATGGTATCCATAACAAAGATTCAAAAAGATTAAACACTATATGTCTTTGGTTTATTACATTTACTCAGTTCATATTTACTGAGTGCCTCACAGACTAGGTTCGGTGCTAAGTGCAAGGTCATGACACAGTATACATTTATCTCTCTTATCCACAATATTAGCATGTGGGTAAGAATGCAAACCTTACAGTCAGTTTGTTTTATTTTTTATTATTTTTTTATTATGAAATTTATTGTCAAAGTTGTTTCCATACAACACCCAGTGCTCATCCCAACAGGTGCCCTCCTCAATGCCCATCACCCACTGACCCCTCCCTCCCACCAAAACAAAACAAAAAAAACTTTAAAAAAAGATTTTTAAAGATAGGTATATATAAATAGAATGTATGTAATAGAATATGTGATATATATTATAGAAATATATAACATAATTATATAATTCTGTTTACATCTATCTATATATTTCTATCACGTATATGTATTTCTATCATATATGAGAATATATTGATAGACTATGTATTATATACAATATAATATAATATAATATAGTAAAAAATAAAGTCAGTTTGTATGGGTTTTATTTCTATTCTAATATATATTTATTGTGTGATTTTAAAGTTTATTAATCTCTTTGTTTCTCAGTTTCTTCCTCTGGAAAAGAGAAACAGTGGCACCTACTTCCTTAAGGTGGTTGCAAGGATTAAATTAGTTAATGTATTTTTTTTAATGTAGAAACGTGCTTGTCACATGGCAAATACATAAAAATGCAAACCATTATTCCTATCATTACATTTTAATGGGAAGAACATACAATTCTACCAATCTATACAATAAAATCAGATGAGCCTATTACTTTGATATATTGTATGTCATGGGAACATATATCTGTCTAATGGAAACATATGCCTTTGTTTTTAAAGCATTGTTTTTAAGAGAGAAATAATAGCTGCTCTTTTAGAAACTAAACACTTAGGTGATGAAGAATGCTGTAAAACTACACTTATCCTGAAAGCTCAGAAACCTAGACTCCAGGCACCATGCACATTCTATGCAGTCATTTACATAAACCATCTGGAATCTGGCATCTGTATTCCAGATTTATGATTTAGAGCCTCAGGAGCTTTTTAAAAAAGCATTAAACCTTCACTTTTTTTTCCACTAACGTCAATTTATTTTAGGGTGTTATCTTCTGCAATATAATTATATATCCTCATTTTCAGATATTTTTTCCTGAGTAAATTAAATGTTTTCTTTTTTTTATGACATAATTATTTTTCAAGATTGTCTTTTGTTCTATAGCTCCTCACAAACATCAAGAATTACAGTGATTGTTTCATAATTTATATTTGAGTACTCAATAGATGGGATCATTTTTAATGATGATTTCTGTATTAACTTGGCACCAGGGAATTGTTCTGTTTTCCCAAATCCTTCAGTGTGGACAGTTCCTACATCCAGAGTAGGCTTGAATCAGATGAGTTTATCTTGAAAGGGTAGCAATGGAATAGCAGGATCTTTATTCTAGTCACAATGGTAGAGGAAACGCATTGCTAGGGAAGGGAACTAGAGTATCAAGAAGAACCAAGTTCATAGTTTTAAGTAGGGTATCAAATCTAAATTATGAGATGAAGATAAAAGGGAACTAATGAACAATAAGGCCAGTAAATGAAAATGAGGAGGTAGATAAGAGTAGATGAACAAAATGTTCCAAAGCGAATGGTTCAGTTTTAAAGCTAAATTCCAAACATGTAACAAACAAGTGTTGAGATAATGGGCTCCAAGACTCCATGCAGAACTAGAGATGCCATTTTTTTTTAATGTTTATTTATTTTTGAGAGAAAGAGAGAGAGAGAGACAGAGTGCGAGTAGGGGAGGGCAGAGAGAGGGAGATAAAGAATCCAATGTAGGCTCCAGGCTTTGAGCCATCCACACAGATCCTGACGTGGGGCTTGAACTCACACACCATGAGATCATGAGCTGAGTTGAAGATGGACACTTGACCAACTGAGCCACCCAGGTGCCCCTTAGATGCCATTTAAAAAATTTTTTTAGCGTTTATTTATCTGAGAGAGAGAGAAGGGAAAGAGACAGAGCCCCAGTGGGGGAGGGGCAGAGAGAGAGGGAGACACAAAATCCAAAACAGGCTCCAGGCTTTGAGCTGTCAGCAGAGAGCCCGACCTGGGGCTCGAACTCATGAACCATGAGATCATGACCTGAGACGAAGTCAGACACTCAACCGACTGAGCCCCCCAGGCGCCCCCTGCCTTAGATGCCATTTTGAACCAGAAGTCTCCTTACCTTGCCCTAATACCTTGATATCAATTTCTTCCCTTTATGAATCAATATTTATTAAACATCACTTTAATGCTGAAGGACAAATAACATGAAGACTAATCTACTTTGCTCCTTAATTTCATTATACCTAATATATGCAATTTCATTCCTATTTAGTAGCAACACTGTATACTGCTTAGTACAGAAGTCCACCTGCCTTTCTTCCCCCAGCATTGTGCTCATTTTTATTTCTGAAGCTTCACTTTTGCTCATATTCTTAGTTGGAATGCCCTCAATTATACCTGTTACATAACCAACTGTTATGCATCTCTTCAACTCTTAACTCTTCAATATTCTATGAGAACTACTCTAACTCCTCTGAACTCTATTTTTAAAATCTCTATTTATATGTAATAAAATTTTATTTCCCAACTCCATTTTTTTCCATTAAATCCAAATTCTTACCTCTCATGTGTTTCTTGATAATTCTTCAGCACAAGATAAGATTCTCTATCCTCTGTCAGTGCTTACATATAAATTAATTACATTTGCCTTTTTGCTTCCCTTTTTTGCCTCAATAATCAAGCAACATCTTTCTTAACAGCCACTTTTTTTTTATGTTTTATTGTAATGGCTAACACCTCATCATGATATTGATCACTAATAATGATGGACTTCTTTGTCTTTTCACTTCAATGGGAATCCTCCCACATTCATTATTAATATCATGTTTCTAAAAGACATACCTGTAATGTTTGTTTATGTATCAAAATTTTCTCTGAACTGAAATGTAACACTTTCTTGTAGGAGATAATTGTTAACTTTTTAAGTGTAAATTTTATAGCTTAAGGCTCTTCATTTCCATTTGAGGAAAGATAAATCTTTGTAGGAAAAAAAAAAGATAGGATCTCTAATTTAAAAAAAAATCAAGTGCCATTGAATTTAATGAGAATTTACTTTCTAAGTGTTCACACCCCTGTCTTCTTCCACTTTGGCCTTACAGAATACTGTTAGCCAGACGTACACCCTTCAGGAAGTAGAGTGGAAGCATCTTTTCTAGGAAAACTGAATAGCTCAAGATGATACCTTAATATACTTAAATTGGTGTGTCTTCAATGGCAAAGCTCAGCCAGATCACCCTATACTGAACCCCATTGTCTATAAGTCTTACTCATGGTCATAGAATTTTCAACCAACTTTTCAGTGTCCTTTCCTTAAAATGCAAGCACATAGTAAAGTGTCATCTTATATCTGTGTAGTTTTCTAATATAAAATAAGAACAAAACAAACAAAAAAAAAAAAAAACTAAGGAACAACCAGAAAGGCACTTGGAAGAAACAATGATTGTGTAGCTGTATGAAATCTTTAATATTTTTGAGAGAGAAAATAATTTACTGCATTCTGGAACAAGAACAGGTTGCTATTGAAAAAGAATACAAATAAGCTCCTCAACATTACAATTAAAATGATATAAAGTAAAAAGTGAAAAAAGTTTAGAGAATAAATTGAGGAACTCTCCCAGGATGGAGAATATGAAAAATAGGAAATGAAAAGTATCATAATTATTTGCCTATCAATGTCCAGATAATATGAGTTGCAGAGAGAAAACAAATAAAAATAGAAAGGAGGAAATCATCACTCACAAATATGTAGTAATCAAAACAGTATGTTACCGGCACAAAAATAGAATGGAACAGAAAAGAGACTCCAGAAATAAATCCACATTTATATGGTCAATTAATCTATGACAAAGAAGGCAAGAATAAACAATGGGGAAAAGAATAAATACCAAATAAATGGTGCTTGGAAAACTGTCCAGCTACATGAAAAAGAATGAAACTGGACCATTTTCTAACAACATATACAATAATACACTCAAAATTGATTGAAGACCTAAATGTGAGACCTAAAACCATAACCATCCTAGAAGACTACACAGGCTGTAATTTTTCTGACATCAGTCATAGCAACATTTTTTAGATATGTCTCCTCAGGCAATGGAAACAAAAGCAAAAATAAACTACTGGGACTGCACCAAAATAAAAAGCTTTTGTAAGCAAAGAAAACTATCAAGAAAACAAAAAGACAACACCCTGAATGGGAAAATATATTTGCAAATGAAATATCTGATAAGAGGTTAATAACAAAAGTTTATAAAGAACTTATACAACTCAACACTAAAAAAAACCCAAACAATTCAATTAAAAAATGGGAAAAGAACACGAATAGACATTTTTCCAACAGAGATATACAGATGGCGAACAGACACATGAAAAGATGCTCAACATCACCAATCATCAGGAAAATGCAAATCAAAACCATTGTAAGATATCATCTCACACCTGTTAGAATGATTAAATCGATAAGACAGGAAACAAGTGTTGATGAAAGCATGGGGAAAAAGGAACTCTCATGCACTGTTAGTGGGACAGTAAATTGGTACACCAACTGTGTAAAACAGTATGGAGATTCCTCAAAAAGTTAAAAATAGAAATATCATATGATTCAGTAATTCCTCTATTGTGTATTCACCCAGAGAAAGCGAAAAAACTAACTCAAAAAGATATATGTACCCCTATATTTATTGCAGCATTTATAAATAGCCAAGACATGGAAACAATCAAAGTGTACATCATTAGGCTAATGGATAAAAATGTGACGTATATATTGTATGAAATATATCTGATATATATTATGTGATATATATGTGCGTGCGCATGTGTGTATGTGTAAAATACTACATGACCATAAAAAAGGCTGAGATTATGCCATTTTTGACAGCATGGGTGGATCTAGAGGGTATTATGCCAAGTGAAATAAATCAGACTGAGAAAGACAAGTGCCACATGATTCCACTCATAAATGGAATATAAAAGTAATGGATAAACAAAAAAATGGGAGAATCAGAACTATAAATACAGATTAAAAACTGATGGTTGCCAGGGCAGGGTTAAGGCATTGGAAATGAGGCAAAATGGGTGAAGGGGAGGGGGACATACAGGCCTCCAGTTACAGAATGTGTAAGTCACAGGAGTATAGTCAAAGATATTATAATAGTGATATAATGGGACAGATGGTAGCTATAGTTGTGGTGAATATAGCATAATGTCAAATAAACTTCTCTCTCTTTCTGCTCCTCCCACCCTGCTCATGCTCTCTCTCTTTTTTTCTCTCTCTCTCTCTCTAAGATAAAAATGTCATAAAGTAAAATATAAAATAAATAAAATAATAAAAAGTCCAGTTGGTATTTTTTTAGTTTATAATTATGTTTATTTGAGGCACATAAAAGAATTAAAGCACTCCAAAGGGAAAAAAAAAGTAACACCCCAAAAACTAAAATTTAAAACAGTAAAAAAAAAAAAAACCTTAAAAAGTCTCCTTCCACACAATTTCTTAGTTCTGTTCTCGACTGAAACCATTAGCATTTTGTTATGGGTCTTTCCAAGAATCTCTACTAAGTCAATCCAATTATTTTTAAATATTTGTATACTGGACATTCATGCAGCTGGACTTATTAAAAAAAAGGCCTGCATTTTTCATACTCATGTATCTGTTTTCTCAGCGTATCTGCAAATATACGTCGACCAAGAATTTTGGAGTTGTCTGCATAGCATTTATGTCACTAAATAGAATCTTTTTATTTCACTCTGGATACTGGAAGCAGTCACCAAAATATTTCACTTTTTAATTTTTGTTAAATGTTTTCAAAGTTCTGGTTAACGTGAGAACATATCTTCCCAAGGATTTAGTTCTAGAAAACCTTCATTTCTTTCTTATAACCTCAATTACCCTACACATTTACTCCACAGGAATAAAGGATCTATTCTTTTCTTAAACTGTTATGAAAAAGGCAAGTCCAAAGTAGGAATATTTTTCATTGTAGTATTTCATATATTCCTTTTTAAATGCCCAATCAAATAAAAGTTGAATAGGACTAGATTATTCTTTCTCCAAAGAACATTAGGAAATGATACATGTTCTTCATTCAGATGTTAACTTTGCTCAATTCTCAGGTCTCTAAGAGTGATTAATCTTGCATTTCACATTGCTAAAACTATTTTTATATCCTGTATAAATTTCAGTCTACTTAGTTCCTTCTCTTTTCCCCAAGAGGAAAGAATGTCAAATTTGATTTGTTAAATTAATAATGCTAAATATATAGGGGCACCTGGGTGGCTCAGTCGGTTAAGCGTCCAACTTGGGCTCAGGTCATGATCTCATGGATGCTGGGCTTGAGCCCCACGTTAGGCTCTGAGCTGTTAGCACAGAGCCTAGAGTCTGGTTTGGATTTTGTGTCTCCCTCTCTCTCTGCCCTTCCCCTGCTCATACGCTGTGTGTGTCTCTCTCTCTCTCAAAAAATAAATAAACATTAAGAAATTTTTTAAAAAAATGATAAATATATAAATATCTTTAATTTTTTGCTACTGTAAGAACGACTCACATCTGACCTTGGAGTAAGATATATTTGTTAATGAAGAGAATGGGTTATGCACAGTTTCTTTCAAGCCTCTCCTATATAGATTTATTTTTATTCTAAAAAACCCACTCATGGATGTATTGAAAACTACATCAACACAAATTTGTGGCTATGAGGAAGTATTCCAAATCTGTAAAAATTTTAGTGGAAAAAGTACAAGATTAAAAAATATTGTTAAAAATTTTGCCTATGTGTGTGTCTATATCACATAATATTATATAATTATATTATGTAATATTATAATTTAAAATATATAAATTTACATCTAAAAGCATACATAAATTATATAAAATAACAACCAACAGTTTCTTTCTTATTACTTCTTCCCGTAGGAAAACTATTACATTTGTTATTCTGGATCATGCAAAAATGAAATCATTTTTAAAAAGGATCGGGGGTGCCTGGGTGGTTCACTCAGTTGGGCGTCCAACTTTGGCTCAGGTCATGATCTCATGGCAAGTGGATTTGGGCCCCACATCAGGCTTTATGCTGACGGCACAGAGCCTGGAGCCTAATTAGGATTCTTTGTCTCCCTCTCTCTCTACACCTCCCCCACTCATGCTCTGTATCTCTCTCTCAAGAATAAACATTAATTTTTTTAAATAAAAAAATAAAAAAGCATTAAGCAACATTTCTAGTCCCTAACTTATAAATTTTAGTGGTTGCTAGGTAAACAGGTAATGAGAAGTTTAGCTCTTGGGAAATCCACAAGTAAAATAATAATAATCCACAGCACCTTTATAAAACTCAAAATGTCTTTCATTGATGTAAAACAGCATTTTGAATGCCAGCCATTAATCTAAGCAAATCAATGTCATTTTGATTAGTTCAATGTGAAACTAGAATACATTTTCAGGCAAGTAAATTCATTACATTATCAAAGGCCAGCAAATATATTGCCTAAGCAAGCTTAATTGGTCACCCAGCATATAAAAATAAAAAAGAAATTAAGATACAGCTAGTATAAAAATAATGATAAAAATTGTTATGGTAGCTATTGCAAAACTAGTTATGTTCAAGGCCTAATACTGAATAAATTGTTAATTAAAATAGTCAAAATTGCTAACAAAGTAATTTTGGTGGTAGTATATTTTCTAACACAGGTAGTATATCTATCTATCTATCTATCTATCTATCCATCTATCATCATCTATCCACCCACCTATCTCTCCCTGTCATCTATCATCTATCTATCCATCCATCTATGTAAAATCTGCATCTCTATCCCATACTAAACTGAAAATAATGTAGGAAATATATCTATAAATTTTATCAAAGAAACTCCATATCATAAATTTATTATTCATTCTCACTATTTTATAGTCCTATACAATATCAAATTATGTATAGGTAAATGATAGTAAATGGAAGAAATTGGTGTTGGCAACCACAGCTATCAGGAAAACACCTGTACTAGAACAATATTGGGTCCTTGACTCCTTACAAAAAGGGAAGATGCCACATGAGGTGTCTTAGTAAGAGAATATTATAGACATTGGGATTATGCTATCAGATTTTGAGCAGGATTCAAGGAAACAGTTTTGCTTTCATTGGATGGCTCCAAGAAGTAAAGGTAATTCTATTATTGAGTATATATTTTTTAAAATTATTTTTAAAACAATTTTTTAAGTTTATTTATTTATTTTGAGAGAGAGAGGAAGAGAACACAAGTCAGGGAAGGGCAGAAAGAGAGGGGGAGAGGGAATCCCAAGCAGGCTCTACGCTTTGGGGCTTGTACCCACGAATCATGAGATCATGACCTGAGCTGAAATCAAGAGTCAAACGCTCAACCAACTGAGCCACCTAGGTGCCCTCTATTATTGAGTATTTTAATTGTTGTCTACAAAGAGGTAATAATTGAGCAAGTCTAAAGTGGCAATTTGTAAAGCAACTGTCGTTTACTTTAGCTGAGATAGGAATTGTCTGAACATTCCTATAGTTTGTACAATGTATTGCTTATGTTTGAGTTCATAGTTGGATTATAAAGTGGTCTAATTTTTGTCTTGCTACATTATAGTTAGAGAATAACCTTGTCTGACGGTGTTTTGTGAAATTGTTTATGTTCAACAGAAGAACATCCTGGTTTAGTTGGGAATTCCAAGCCAACTTGCAGCAAGAATGGAGTCATAGCTATTTGTTAGCTTTTGACTATCAAAAGCTGCTCTCCTCTTTCTCACAGATTTTCTCAAATATTATTTAATCCTTTCATCTCACTCTCCTACTATCTTGTTAAAACTTTCACACAATGAATGACTCACTGGTATAAAATGTATACACCTATGGATCACTAATACCTCTCAGAAACAGTACTTTTCTGGGAGGACTGTGACAATTCAACATCAGAAATGCAAAATAAGATTAAAACGTAATGCTAAATCTGTCTTGTTTCAAACCACTAAGTTCATGGTAAGTTGTTAGGATAGCAAGAGATAACTAATGCAATGGACTCTGTCCAGCAATGTGAAGTTGGTTAACATCTTCAAGTGATACAAAGAGGTATTTGTTAAGGAGGAATAGTGCTATGCAAATTGTGACGGTCATTCTCTTTTAAAACAGCTTATGCATTTTTTTTTTGAGAAAAAAAGGCGTATAGTACACAAAGCCTAATATAATATATTCAACCTTGGAGAAACTAAATTTATATTACTTGAGTGAATGAAAACAGACAGAAATGTAATTATGTGATATAGCCTATGTCTACTATATTTAAGACAACATAAAGTGAAAAGAAGTTTTGAGATCTCATTTAGGAAACAGTGGACTCTGTTTTGAGCATATCTATTCTGATCTCCTAACTGGTTCAATATAGCAAACCAGACAAAATTCATGTCACAATGTTGGTGACCCTTTTATATATATTATAATTTTTTAGAGGTAATACACTGTTGCAAAAATATTTCTCTACTAATTTTAGCATAATTAATGAACTCTTCAAATATTGAATATGTTTATGTATTTACATGTGTACAGCAGAAGAGATTGAGTGACATTTTTAATTCATAATGAATAACTTAGTTGATATTTAAGAAGAAGCACCCAGGTTCATTGATAGAAACTCTTTATTTTAAGATGAGAAGAAAATCAAAGTGTAGGGAGAATAAAGAAGCACAGTGTGGTCAATGCTTTTTGACTCACATTTCAAAGAAAATTAGAGGAAAACATAAGAGAATGAGCAAAAAAGGATTAATTGTTACAGAAATCCAGATGATCTGACAATCTAAAAAATAGATATACTTGTTTCCAGACACTTCTGTTTTACTTTATTTTACATTCATCTCATTGCTCAGAGATTATGGGTAATAGCTATTATTTTATTCTAACAAAAGTTATTTGACTAATAAAATTAAGTGTTAGTTGAGTTAAATTTTAAAATTTTAGCTTTGTCCTATGTTAGCACTACCAAAATAAGGTTTTAAAAATGTTATTTCTCTGCAAAATATATGCTCATTTCATTTCTTTCTAACTAAAGGAATCTGACTAATCACTATCGAGACTCATTTACATTGTGAGCCTTCAAGTTGGTGTAATTATCTCATTCTTCAAATTTGTTTATGGGCGAAGCTAACTTCTCTAAAGGTCATGAAAGACCTAGCAATGTAGATGTTGCCCCAATACTTTTTTTTTCAGTGATACTTCTGCTAGTGAACAGAAATGTTGTACAAGATGAAGGAATCACCTTGACATGCCTATTTCTCAAAGATAGGAGGACAGTGCTCAAAAAGGTTGGCATTTGAAGTATATATAAATTATTGTAAAACGTATAATTTATCTTCTCTATAATGATCAAATCAATTAAAATGGGAATAGTGATTATGAAATAATTAAAATTAATTGTAGCTAAATGATTTTTTTTCTTACAACTGAAGAAACGTGCATTTGCCTTCAATAAGATTTGGATTGACACCAGCAAAGTGAATTCTAGGTAAATTGTTTTCTCTGGATTACATGGGAAATACAAATATCCCAGGAGAGTGACTTTACTCAATACCACTCTGGGCCAAGGGCTTATCTTTACAGAGAATGAAAAATACTGGGTCTTTACTGAAACTGATCAGTGAAAAGTTAGCTCTTGATACTTTCTGACCCAATATGTACAGTTTTCACCATATCTAATACAAGTAGTTATTTACTCTTCTGTCCTCTGTTAAGCCCTGTCTTTTTTTCCCTGTGAAAGCTTAAAACTTGACAAGGAATTTTTCCATGAGACAGACTTGGGCTTGAAAAATAGCTCTGTCATTGCTAACTGTGAAACCTTGGTAAGTGTCTAAGTTTCACTCTGCTAGTTAGTAAACTGGGGAGAATTTCTGAGCCTCTGGCTAGTTAAATATAAAATGAGAAACATATGTTAAATGCTTAACAAACTGTGTGTTCTGTAGTAAGCAATTAATAAATGAAAGGGGCCATGGTTATTACAACTGTGCCAGGTTGATTCGTTGGCTCACTATCAAGATGACTGGGAATTCTCATATTAGTCCTTCTATGGTGGCATTATCCTGAATTTCGACTCATGATCAGTTCTTTGAAAAATTGTTCCTGTCACTTGCATTCCATTCTTTGACATTTTGTTCGAGTGTATGCCATGTGCCCGAATGGTATAGAAGAATTAATAAGATATCTTTCCATATAAAGTGGAAAAAAACAGGTGTACTTGACAATGTATTACATTAGATAATCAGCATTATAAGATAAAAATTCATAAAATTGAAACAATGCAGTTAGTAACTATGACAGCCTCCTTATATGACCTCCCTTCCTTTCTGTAACTCCCCTAACTGTGTATCTGGGGCCTACAAACCTGTCTACTCTATCCCTTCAGGTTGTTATTTCTGAGTCCCAAACACCGAATGTCCATCAGGATCTGCTGCAAATTAATTCATGGGTTTTAAAATTTATTATAAAACTAGTATATTTCAGTTTAACCTGTTAAGTCTGTGGGTATTTCTTTCTTACAGCTAATTTTTTTTACTGATTTTGTTATGAGTTTTGTTGAGATGAACATACCATAAAATATTCATTTAAAGTGTCCATTTGGGGAGGACCAGGCTGGCTCAGTTGGTTAAATGTCCAGCTCTTGATATCAGGTCAGGTCATGATCTCATGGTTCATGGGTTTGAGCCCCACCGTGGGCTCTGTGCTGACAGTGAGGAGCCTGCTTGGTATTCTCTCTCTCCCTCTCTTCCCCTTCTCTGCTCACACATGCTTTCAATCTCTCTCTCTCTCTCTCTCTCTATCAAAAATAAATAAATAAAATATTAAAAAATAATAAAGTGTTCATTTGGTGAATTTTTATATGTTCACAGAACTGTGCTTCCATACCAGAGTCAATTTTAGAACACTTTTATTATCCCCAAAATGGATCATACACCCCTTAGCCATCATCCTCCCAATTTTTCTAGTCCCTCTAGTTCCAGGAAACCACTAATCCTTTTCTATCTCTACTGATTTCCCTATTTTAGGCATTTCATATACAAATGGAATCATTCAATATGTGTTCCTCTGTGACTGGCTTCTTTAAACTGAGCACGGTATTTTCAAGTTTCATTCATGTTGTAGTATGTTTCAGGCTTCCTTTCTTTTTATTGGTGAATAATATCACATTGTATGCCTATACTACATTTTTTGAATTTCTTTATCATTTGCTGGATTTTGCATTGTTTCTACTTTTGACCATTATGAATTAATGCTTTTATAAACATTTGTGTACAAGCTTTTTTTTGAATATTTTTATCCTCTTGGATATAGATTCAGGAGTGGAATCAATGATAGTTATGTTTACCTGTTTAAGGAACTTCCCGATGATCTTCCAAGGCAGCTGTACCATTTTGCATTACCAGCAACAGTGTATGAGAGTTCTAATTTCTTTACATCCTTACCAACACTTAATGTCTCTCTGTTTGATTATAACTGTCCTAGTGAGTGTGAAATGGTAATTCATTTTTTTTTTATCACATTTTCCTGATGGCTAATGATGTTAAGCCATGGTCTTAATCATGTATCTTCTTTGAAGAAATGTCTATTCAGATAATTGGGTTGTTTGACCACTGCGAGTTGTAATCATTCTTCATATATTGTAGATGGAACGCGCTTATCAGATATATGATATGGAAAAATGTTCCCCGACTCAGTGGGTTGTCTTTTCACTTTTTTTAGCAGTGTGTTTTTAAGCACAGAAGACGTTAATTTTGATGATGTCCGGTGTATCTATATTGTCTCTTGTCACTCACTTGGGCTTTGATATAGTTGTTTGCTTTTTAATATCACATTGTATGTAATCAGTGTGAAATACTTGGAAATAACACAACATTTAAAATAAAAAAAACACATTTTTAAAACATTATTCTTAACTGCCATTCAAAGGCAACTACTGTTAATATTTTCAATCATCCTCTTACTTTTTCCATTCACTTTCCACAGTTGATACTGTTGTATATCCCCTTTTGATCATGCCTATTTTTCAAATTAATATTGTAGCCAAGGTATTCTCCAATCCTTAATTCTCTTTTACCATGTCTTTTAAAATGTTCAGTTGCACTTATTAATCATAGTTTAATCTAAACAAACATTCTCCCAATGTGGTATTGGACATTCAGATGTCTCCATTTTTTATCATTTCCATACCTTCAGTCATTTCATAAGCTAAGATTCTCCAAAGCAGATTATTATATAAAAGAGTTATGGCGTAAATTGGAAAATTGCTTTCCACTAAAGGTATACCAATTACACTGCCACTGGTGATGATTGTGCCCTGTCAGTGCTTTCTCCTTATGAAAGGGTTTTGTATGTAACATGTGGACTTAAATGTTTTGACTTTTATTTCATATCATGGATTTTTATAAAAATAGTTATATATTATTTCATAAAATAAACATATGTGTTTTCAGAAGTTGAGGTTGGGCTACTTGAAAATCTGCATCTTTCCTCTATATTTTTAATATTAGACTTTCCTTATTAGTTTCTTGAATTAAGCTTTTTTCTTCATCTGCTAGTTTTTGCTTTTTATAACAGTGTATCATAGTAAAAAGTATTGACTTCCTGACATAAAGGAAAAAATGTTTTGTCTTCCATAATATTTCTAATGTTCTCATTAACATTTTGTACAAAAAAGTAATGGCTTTGTACATTGAATGGGAAAAAAATCCAGTGGAATATATCATTATAGTATAGAAAAAAATAAGTTGAACTGGTGATCTGTAGTTCTAAAATATGAAATCTACATTAGAAGACAAAATGACAAGACTGAAAGGCAAGATGCTCGAGATAACTTGCTGGTAAAAATCACTCCCAGAATTTGCTTCATTTAATTTCTTTACCCTTACTGACAAGAATGATATATTACTTATTATTTTAAGAGATTCCTCAATAAACCAGAAAAGTGATGAAATGCTCTTTTGACCCTAGACCCAGAAATAATTATGATTATCTGCACTGGTTAGTTTGAAAAGAATCAGACACTGTTCATGGTCTGTTACTTCTACTATGATATTTGATAATCTATATATACAAATCATTGAAGGTCTCTCAACCTTAGAATGCTTCAAATGGATTTAGTCTTAAATGAATAGTCAAGTATATGTGCTAGTTTTCTATTACCCATCTGTCTTACAGCTACTTAAGTGTGAATTTTGGAATCATGAACACATATATTTATCTGTCATTAATAAAGCTTAAAATAATTCAGTTGTTTTGGACTTGTAGACATAATTTATTAAATACAATATTAGAATAGAAAACATATAGATATTTCACACTATAGATGTTTGCTATCAAATGAAGCGAGGATAATAATTTATAATTAATTTTTTCTGTTATTTATAATAACAGATTTATAATTAATATTTTCTGTTATTTTGTTTTGGACAAACAATATGCCATGGTTGTGAAAACAATAAAAAATTCCTGTGGTTTCCATAGCATTAATGTGGATGCTTAAAAATGTGAAAATAAGCCATTTTGAAATATATAAACATATTCTTACACATGGGTTTGCAAAAGCTGTATTTTATAACTTTATTAAAGTCCTAAAATAATAATAATTTCACATATTCAACCCACAATTATCTTTAGTTCTATGGAATCTGTTTCTCTGCTATTTTCTATAATTCATCTAGTTCCTCACTACCAACAAAAGCATGAAGGTTAAAAACTGCATCTCCAGATCCTGAGGCTACTACAGGATTTTAGACTGTGTTTATTATACTTTAGTATGTTAAATCTTTGTATCATTTCTCATAAAGGAAGGACTCATGGTAAATTTTCCACTGTGGGCACATTTTAATTCATATAAGTGGAAAGAGGTGGTGATGAGTGTGGTAAATATCAGGGAAATGTTGAAAATATCAGGGAATATATCAGGGAAAATATCAGGGAAAAATGAAACAACCTGCCTATTATCTATATATCTAGGCTCAGGTAATTGTGTCTTATAATATTCTCCAAATGAACAGAATGAAGCAAAAAATACTACACATCAGAATATTCAAACCAAGCATCAATATTATCTCCTATGATCTATTCTCATTTAGTAACACATTAGTAATGAGTTGTGGCATTTCTCAATCCTTAGTTACCAAATGGGATGTAATTTAATCAATAGATTGTGGATAGGAAAAGCAGTTTTCAGACAAAAGAGAGACTGTGCTGTAACCTCCAGTTGGATGCAATAAATTGTCAACAAGGAGGCTTTTGACCACCATCAGATTATATATATATGTATATTATATATATATATACACACATGGATTTGCATGGATTTGTAATCCATATATATATATGGATGGATATATATATATATATATATATATATATATATATATCCATCCATCCATATATATACATGTGTATATATATATCTCCATATATGGAGATATATATATATATATATATATATATATATATATATATACACACACATATAGGTATACATAAAATACATAGCAATGTATTTATGGATACAAATATGGATATATATATATATATATATATATATATATATAATACATAGCAATGTGCCTGGAACATAAACTCCCACATGTTACTTATTATTCAAATATGAGTTATTTGTGGGTTTTGTGTTTTCATTGAAATAACATTGCGAGGACCAGATATAATGTAAAATTAGAGATAAGCTTATTAATAAAAGTGATGATTTTCTTAATAAGAGGCAAAGCTAGTGAGAGAAAGTATTGAGTCTATTAAGAGCCTTTTAAGACTGAGAATTTGTGTCTGTATATGATCCACTGAACTTTTCAGGGTAAGGTTTTCCAAGTAATAATGCTTTTTGATGAACTTCCAAGTTATTGCTCTATGTGCCTTTTGCAAGAAAAAGGAAATAAAATTTTATGTCCTTATTTTGAGGCCAGGTGGAAATTGAGAAGGCAGAAAATGTGATATGTTATATTTGCGATATTTCACTAAAGCACAATTGCAATTGCCAAAGGATACTATGCCAAAAATAAAACAGTTAAGGTAAACATATATGTTTGAGAGGTGACTCATAAATGAGTCAGTAGTCTTTAGGTAGGACAAGGATTTTGGACCAATCAAAACTTACATTTTTATGCAATTAGAAAACAACATGACAAATGGCATTAAAAATCTATTAAATTATAAAATATTATAAAATGGAAGAAAATAGTTTCTTTTTAAACTCAAAATATATTAAAAATTCCACATACTCTGGGGAAAAACAAAAACTAATGTATTCATTTGAACTGAAGATTTAAGATGGCTATTTTATGTAGTTAAATCAAAATAAATCGATAAACAATTATTTTTATACAACCTCATCTTCTTTTGAATACCACTATTAATCTTGAATTAATTTTCTCATACAGTTGTTATAACAAGTAACAACATTATTGGTTTTTATATCCCAAATCCTATTTTGAAAACAATATATAAAGGGCAAGGAGAAATATATTCTCTACAAATCAATATTAAAGAAACAGATTAAAGCTATATTTCATTTATACAACCAGGTAACAAGATTGACTATTCCCTGTTAGAGTGCAAACAAATCTTCTATAAAGGGTAACATAAAAATAGTAAATTTTGTTTTTTTTTTTCATTCTTGCATCCATAGCTCCTTTTATTATATGTTTAATCACTAGCTTTCATTACCAAAAATTGCTTATGTGTACCATGAAGTCTAAATGCAAGGAGGCTATTATCCTACAATGGTTTCTGGTCAATACATGCATTTTCCTAAGACTTCACTACTGCATAATATTCATCCTTCTGTCAGCCGCTAACTATACACTAGATCCCAGGCTCTCGAAACCAATTTCTTTTATGACTTCATCTTGACTTATTTCACCTATTTGTTTTCTGCTGCTACATCTCAACTATAGGCTACAGGTCTCTATCTTCGGGCCATTAAAAGAATTATGGGTCATCTCACTAGAAGGTCTTACTGTAAGTTCAATTTGCATGTATACAAAAGAAAGCTCATGTTATTCCTTCTAGTGTAACGTTAACCCTTACCTGAGACCACATGGAAGTCAAACTCCTTTCCATCTACATAGTACATTTCTTAGTTTCCTATCTCTGTAGAAATAAATTAAAAACTTACTTTTAAAAATAGAGGGTTTTTTTTCTTTGTGCTAGATTTTATTTCTTCTTTCTGATAATTTGCTACTTCCCCTTCACTGACCTTTATTTTTAGAATGAATACCTTAATATTAAGGTTAAAAAGGTCAAAATATATTCTTATCCACCAAGGCATGGGCAAAGTTTCATTAAGTAGGAATGGGCACATATTTCATTTAAATATATTTCTAATCCTATTAGTCTATGCAAACTTGTAAGGAGAAGAGTTCTACCTGAGGAAGAGCTTCCAGGCCCATCGTACAGTAGATCTGTGTGAAAAGAAAGAACAGTGTTGGACAATGAGGGAGAATGTTCCATGTGACCCAAGATATTGAGCTGTTCTATTTATAATCCCCTTAACTTGGTCACAACAAGCTACTTCTTCAAGCATGGAAACCCATTTATGTACTTGGCATTGACCCACAGTTGGGGAATCCTGTAAAATATGCATTTGAACAAAGGAAATTAATCTTGAGCTCCCCCTAGAGGATAGACCATGTAACTATCTCATATTGCTGGTAACCTAATTGAAGAAATAATTCTAGGTGACTGGATGTTACTTACCTCTCTTCCATATGTCTATTCTTTGATTATATGAGAACCATCTTATATAGTTTAATAATATTTATGTTTCATACTGTTCCCATGAAAAGGGTTTAATATTTGTAGGCATGCAGGAATAACTTTTGACCTATTTTTGATCCTTTCTATTGACATAAACTATTTGATAAATATTTTTCTTCAGGAGTTTGAATTTCATTTATACTTTAATTTATATCCAAATTTATTTTTAAATAACAATAGATATTATCTAATTTTATTTGTATCAAATTAATAATCAGTACTTACCAGTGAGATCTAACTAAATTCACTTTTTTAAACTTAGACCATATTACTGATTTCAAAATACTTAGCTATTTCTCTGAATTCTCAATAATCACCTTATGTTTCACATACTTTTTTGAGGTTGGAGACCCTGTGTAATTTGCCTTCCTAGAAAGAGCATGGCAAATGAGAAATGAAACACGACAGTAATTAAGACAGACTTTCATTGTACTGGAATTGGCAGTTAAATGTGACAGTTACAGTGAATATTTCATAACAAACCATTCCCTAGACAGTGCGAATGACATTTGTAAACAGTTTAAAGATAGTGAGTAGAGATTTCATGATTGGATGACTGATAAAATAACAGTAAAACTTATCCTAATGATACTCTGTGTCCTCAATGTTATCCACTGTGGCACTGCTCCTAATTCTGATTTAAAAAGACCAGTGAAGTTTACATGATACTTTAAATGATTCAGTGATACATTCCATAAATATACCATAGCCTACAGAACTCCTTTGTTTTTACTATGTTATAACTATCTAAGGATTAAAGTCAACCCAACCACTATATGTAGCTTCTAATATTCAGAGAATAAAAGGATATTGTGGACAGTTCCTTACATACCTTCTGTTTGCAGTTTCAATTTTCATTTCCTTCCTCATAAGTTGGTTTTCCTCTCTTATGTTACTGTACACTAGCATGATTTAGTCATAATCCTGAAATCATAATGAAAAAGAATATTACATTGAAAAAGTAAAAAACTTCCAGCCTACTCTGTCTGGGCCAGGGGATTGTGGGAAGTAGGAAGGCTGAGACTGAAGAGGGGAGGGCTAGAAGTTGTAATCAAGAGTAGCAAGGAGTGGGAACAAAATCTCTGGAGAATTTACCATAGGAGATAGAATTACTTGAAGGGATTATTTAAATTATTAAATTGAAATGAGTTAGCATATGGATCCATTCAACACACATATTGAGAACCTACTGTGTCAGGTACTGTTTAGGTGCTGTTTATTTTGTTAAACAAACTCTACCTTGATGGGGCCTACAATGTAGTATGGGAAGATAGCCAACAAACAAATTCGGAAACATAATTAGTATACTTTTCAGATAATTAATAAGGACTGTATAGGGGCGCCTGGGTGGCGCAGTCGGTTAAGCGTCCGACTTCAGCCAGGTCACGATCTCGCGGTCCGTGAGTTCGAGCCCCGCGTCAGGCTCTGGGCTGATGGCTCGGAGCCTGGAGCCTGTTTCCGATTCTGTGTCTCCCTCTCTCTCTGCCCCTCCCCCGTTCATGCTCTGTCTCTCTCTGTCCCAAAAATAAATAAAAAACGTTGAAAAAAAAAATTAAAAAAAAAATAAGGACTGTATAGAATCATAAAATGGGTACAGCAATAAGGAAATGATGGTCTTTCAGGAAGAGATAGGGAATATGTTCTACATATAACCATATTATGGGAGCCAGTCCCCTTGACAGTATGTAGGGGGGGGTGCCTTTGATTAAGAACATGATAAAATGTGAACCTTCACTTCAGTTCTGCCTAGGGTAGATTGAGGCATTGGGGGGTGTGGTCCTGTCAGAGGCTATATCCTCAGCTCTGTTTAAATACCATTGAATGTAGCTTTGATGCTATGTACACACACACACACACACATCGCACACACATACTTTAATTACTCTCAGGACAATTTCCAGGCTTGGGGAGAGACACTCTCATCAGGTGCGCGGTGGGAAAATAAGTAGAGTTAGAAAGAAGGCGAATTCAGACTGTGACACAGATGTGTCAGTGTCTCGGCCAATACAACGTTGAATTTTGGAGTGTATTAAACCTGTTAGAATTCTTCTGTGGTAGGCCAAAATGGGTAGATGTTTATTTCCCCCATGGAGAAGATCGTGGCTTTCTCTTGACACCTCAGCAGCATAGACAAATCCCACAAGAGCTCATAGCTTGGACAATAGGTCCTTCCTTGAAAGGGGATCTAAGTGGCACATCTCTGTGTCCACCATATCAAAGAGTCACAAAATAAAGTTTTCTTAGAAACGTTGAGTAGCAAGCATCTAAAGACTTCCCCTTAATACATAAAATTAAAATAATTGGAGTTTTGTGTCAGGATTTAGACTGCTGTTGGAATTAATGTTGTTTCTCTTTATTTAGTGGGCTCTATTATCTACCATACTTTTTTTTGTTGTTGTTATAGGTCTTATTATTCATTGCTTTAGACTGGAAATGAAAGATATTTTCCTAATTACAAATAAAAATGCCATTTGAACATAATTTGGAGAATATAATTAAGGATGAAACAAAGTTAAAACTAATCATAACCCATCACCTACACATTAAATGCCATTGATATATTGATGCATTTTCTAATATTAAGAGGATATATTCACTCTTTTCAAATAAGCTCATACTTTATATATAATTGTTTTCTGTCTTATCTTTTTTTAACGGAATGTGAACTCATTTGTGTTTATTTATGACCTGCTAGAATGTAAACTTTGTGAATGTAGGCATATTTATATATTTTTTCACTGATAAACATCTGTACTAGAATAGTATCTAGTACACAGCAGGTATTTTTTTAAACATAAGATACTCTCTTTTTAATATTTATTTTATTTATTTTGCGGTGGAGGGGGGGCAGAGAGAGAGAGGGAAAGAGAGAATACCAAGCAGGCTCTGCACTTTGAGTGCAGAGCCCAAGGTGCAGCTCACTCTCATGAACCGTAAGATCATGACCTGAGCCAAAATTAGGAGTCATACATTTAACCAACTGAGCCACCCAGGCAACACCACAATAGTTATTTGAAACATACTTTTGAGGGATACCTGGGTGGCTCATTCAGTTAAGCATCCAACTTCAGCTAAGGTCATGATCTTGTGGTTCACAAGTTTGAGCCCATTGTCAGTTTCTGGACTGACAGCTCAGAGCCTGGAGCCTGCTTTGGATTCTGTGTCTCCCTCTCTCTCTGTCCCTCTCCTGCTCATGTTCTGTCTCTCTAACAATAAATAAACATTAAAAAAATAATAAAACATCCTTTTGAATATATGGGATATCTAAACTATTTAAAAAAATGATTTTTTAAAAATTTACATAAAGTTAGTTAGCATATAGTGGAACTATGATTTCAGGAGTAGATTCCTTGATGCCCCTTACCCATTTAGCCCTTCCCCCTCCCACACCCCCTCCAGTAACCCTCTGTTTGTTCTCCATATTTAAGAGTCTCTTATGTTTTGTCCCCCTCCCTGTTTTTATATTATTTTTGCTTCCCTTCCCTTGTGTTCATCTGTTCTGTGTCTTAAATTCCTCATATGAGTGAAGTCATAAGATATTTGTCTTTCTCTGACTAATTTTGTTTAGCATGATACCCTCTAGTTCCATCCACATAGTTGCAAATGGCAAGACTTCATTCTTTTTTTATTGGCGAGTAATACTCCATTGTATATATGTACCACATCTTCTTTATACATTCATCCATCTATGGACATTTGGGCTCTTTCCATACTTTGGCTATTGTTGACAGTGCTGCTAGAAACATTGGGGTGGCTGTGCCTCTTCAAAACAGCATATCTGTTTCCCTTGGATAAATACCTAGTAGTGCAATTCCTGGGTCATAGGGTAGTTCTATTTTTAATTTTTTGAGGAACCTCCATACTGTTTTCCAGAGTAGCTGCACCAGTTTGCATTCCCACCAGCAGTGCAAAAGAGATCCTCTTTCTCTGCATCCTCGCCAATATCTGTTGTTGCCTGAGCTGTTAATGTTAGCCATTCTGACAGGTGTGAGGTGGTATCTCATTGTGATTTTGATTTGTATTTCCCTGATGATGAGTGATGTTGAGCATTTTTTCATGTGTCGTTTGGCCATCTGGATGTTTTCTTTGGAGAAGTGTCTATTCATGTCTTTCACCCATTTCTTCACTGGATTATTTGTTTTTTTTGGGTGTTGAGTTTGGTAAGTTCTTTATAGATCTTGGATACTAACCCTTTATCTGATATGTCGTTTGCAAATATCTTCTCCCATGCTGTAAGTTGCCTTTTAGTTTTGCTGATTGTTTCCTTTGCTGTGCAGAAGCTTATTGTTTTGATGAGGTCCCAATAGTTCATTTCTGCTTTTGTTTCCCTTGCCTCTGGAGACGTGTTGAGTAAGAAGTTGCTGTGGCCAAGATCAAAGAGGTTTTTACCTTCTTTCTCCTTGAGGATTTTGATGGCTTCCTGTCTTACATTTAGGTCTTTCATCCATTTTGAGTTTATATTTGTGTATGGTATAAGAAAGTGGTCCAGGTTCTTTTTTCTGCATGTCGCTGTCCAGTTTTCCCAGCACCACTTGCTGAAGAAACCGTCTTTATTCCACTGAATATTCTTTCCTGCTTTGTCAAAGACTAGTTGGCCATATGTTTGTAGGTCCATTTCTGGTTTCTCTATTAAGTTCTACTGATCTTAGTGTCTGTTCTTGTACCACTACCATACTGTCTTAATGATTACAGCTTTGTAAATGATGCAAGATTACAGACTGAAGTCCAGGATTGATTTTAATAAGAATGTTATTAGAGGTAATATCAGATCCTTACTCCCCAACAAGTCTTGTTCTTTAAATAAGAGGAGAGAATTCTCATACAAGAAGGACTTACAGGACTCCCCTGAATAGTCTAGCCCTACCAACTACAGATGTCAGGGAAGATTCACATTTCTAGTTGGCAGTTTAAACTTCCAATTCCTTGAACCATAATTGTTTCTGTTGGTGGCAATAGTTTTCTGTTGGGTAACATGAGTTCTAAACAAATAAACTGTATAGTTTAGTTTTGAGGATAGGAATTTAACTAGTTAGTAATAGTAAACATTGGGAAAATTCCACTTCTTAATTCCTAGACTCAGAAAATACTACAATATAAGAAGTACTGCCATACATTACATGCTGCTTAGGAACATGTATCAGTGATGTGCAGCTCCCCAACAACTTATAGGTCTAATTACCAAAAGAGTCAGGTGAAAATTCTATCATTCTCTAAAGCATCATTTTCCTGAATGATATGAAATATGTCAAAACTAGAAAATTCCATGACCATCAGCCTCAATGTCCTTCTTAACTGTAGATTTGTCTGTCAAAAGGAAGGCACTGTGGGAAGCCAAAAGTAAAAGTCATTCAGTGAATAAGTGGAGATGCGGTGGATAAAAAGTGGAGGCATTGTGGATAAGAAATAACTCAAATGAAGACAAATCACTACTTTCCCTATCACATAAACATTTTAGTTTAACCATCTCTTTGTTAATGATGGTGTTTAGAATTAGATGACTTGCACTGATATTCTCTTAGCTTTTGCTATCATGGCCACATTCTTTTTTTTTTTTTTAATTTTTTGGGTATGGTTGACATGTTACACTAATTTCAGGTGTACAATACAGTGAATCAAGTTTTCAACACATTATTCTATGCTTACCAAAAGTATAGCTACCATCTGTCAGTATAAAATGCTATTTAAATGTCGTTGACTACTTCTTCCTGTTTCAGTTTTGGTAGTTTATATGTTTCTAGGAATTTGTCCATTTCTTCTAGATTGCTCAATTTGTTGGCATCTAATTGCTCATAATATTCTCTCATTGGTGTTTGTATTCCTGCAGTGTTGGTTGTGATCTCTCCTCTTTCCTTCATGATTTTATTTATTTGGGTCCTTTTTCTTTTTGATCAGTCTGGCTGGGGGTCTATCAATTTTGTTAATTCTTTCAAAGAAGCAGCTCCTGGTTTTGTTGATCTGTTCTGTTGTTGTTTCTAAATTTTGATATCATTAATTTCTGCTCTAATCTGTATTATTTCTCTTCTTCTGCTGGTTTTGGACTGCATTTGTTGTTCTTTTTTCAGCTCCTTTAGGTTTAAGGTTATGTCGTGTACTTGAGACATTTTCCCCTTCTTAAGAAAGGCTGGATTGCTATATACTTCCCTTTTATGACAGTCTTTGCTTCATCCCAGAGGATTTGGGCTGTCATGTTTTCATTTTAATTGGCTTCCATGTATTTTTAATTTCCTCTTTAAATTCTTGGTTAATCTATTCATTCTTTAGTAAGATGTTCTTAATCTCCAAATATTCATGGCCTTTCCAAATTTTTTCTTGTGGTTGATTTCAAGTTTCAAAATATTGTGGTCTGAAAATATGCAAGTTATGATCTTGATCTTTTTGTACTGATTGAGGGTTGATTTGTGACCCAGTATGTGATCTACTCTGGAGAATGTTCCATGTACACTCAAGAAGAATGTGTATTCTGCTACTTTAGGATAAAATGTTTTAAGACCATCCAGTCCAGTGTGTCATTCAAAGCCATTGTTTCTTTGTTAGATGATCTGTCCATTGTTGTAGTTGGGGTGTTAAAGTCCCCTATTACTATAATATTATTATCAATGAGTTTCTTTATGCTTGCAATTAATTGGTTTATATATTTGGGTGCTCCGATTTGGGGGCATAAATATTTACAATTATTAGAACTTCTTGGTGGATAGACCCCTTAATTAGGATATAATGCCCTTCTTCATCCCTTCTTAAGTCTTTATTTTAAAATCTAATTTGTCTGATATAAATATGGCTACCCTGGCTTTCTTTTGACATCTATTAGCCTGATAGATGATTTTCAATACCCTTACTTTAAATCTGCAGGTATCTTTAGGTCTAAAATGAGTCTCTTGTAGGCAACATATAGATGAGTCTTATTTTTTTTATCCATTCTTATGCCTTATGTCTTTTGATTGGAACATTTATTCCATTTACATTTAGAGTGATTATTGAAAGATATGAATGAGTTGGTGTTTCTGGTGATGTTCTCTCATCCTTTCTAGTCTTTGTTGCTTTGGGTCTTTTTTTCTTTTCTTTTCTTTTTTTCCCTCTCTCAAAGAGGCTTCTTAAAATTTCTTGCAGGGCTGGATTAGTGGTTGCAAACTCCTTTAGTTTCTGTTAATCTGGGAAACTCTTTTTCTCTCCTATTCTTAATGATAGTCTTACTGGAAAAATAATTCTTGACTGCATATTTTTCCAATTCTGCACATTGAATATATCCTGCCACTCCTTCTGGCCTGCTAGTTTTTTGTGGATACATCTGCTGTGAACCTGATCTGTCTTCTCTTGTGGGTTAATTTGAACAGATCCATAACCAGTAAAGAAATTGAATCAATAATCAAAAATCTCCCAACAAACAAGAGTCCAGGGCTGGATAGTTTCTTAGGTGAATTCTACCAAACATTTAAAGAAGAGTTAATGCCTATTTTTGAAGCTGTCCCAGAGAATATATAAATGAAAGGAAAACCTCCAAACTCATTCCATGAGGCCAGCATTGCCTTGATTTCAAGACCAAAGATCCCACTAAAAAGAATTAAAGACCAATCTCCCTGATGTACATGGAAGCAAAAATTCTCATCAAAATACTAGCAAACTGAATCAGACAATACATTAAAAGAATTATTCATTGTGATCAAGTGGGATTTATTCCTGGGATGCATGGGTGGTTCCATATCCTCATGTCAATCATTGTGATATACCACATTATTAAAAGAAAGGATAAGAACCATATGATCTTGTCAACAGATGCAGAAAAAGAATATGACAGAATAATAGCATCCATTCTTGATAAAAACCTTCAACAAAGTAGGGATAGATGGAACATACTTCAAGATCATAAAGGCCATATACAAAGACCCACACCTAATATCATCCTCAATGGGGAAAAAAACTGAGAGCTTCCCTCCTAAGGCCAGGAACTTGAAGGGGATGTCCACTCTCACCAAGGTTGTTCAACATAGTGTTGGAAATCCTAGTCTCAGCAATCATAAAACAAAAAGAAATAAAAGGCAACCAAAGTGGCAAGGAAGAAGTCAAACTTTCACTCTTCACAAATGACTAATACTCTATGTTGAAAACCCGAAAGACTCCACCAAAAAAATGCTAGAACTGATCCATGAATTTAGCCAAGTTGCAGGATATAAAATCAATAAACAGAAATCAGTTGCATTTCTGTAGGCCAATAATAAAGCAGCAGAAACAGTAATGAAGGAACCGATCCCATTTAAAGTTATATTGAAAACCATAAAATACCTAGAAATAAACCTAACCAAATAGGTAGAAGATCGTATACTGAAAACTATAGAAAGCCTATGAAAGAAATTGAAGAAGACACAAAGAAATGGAAAAAAAAATCCGTGCTCACAGATTGGAATAACAGATATTGTTTAAATGTAAATACTTCTCCAAGCAATCTACACTTTCAATGAAATGCCTTCAAAGAAAAAAAAAAAAACACCAGCTTTCTTCACATAGCTAGAACAAACAATTCTATAATTAGTATGGAACCAGAAAAAAAACCCCAAATAGCCAAAGTAATGTTGAACAACAACAACAACAGCAAAAACCCTAAAGCTGGAGGCATCACAATTCCAGACTTCAAGCCATACTATAAAACTGTAATCATCAAGACAGTATGGTACTGGCACAAAAAACAGACACATAGATCATTAGAATAGAGTAGAGAACCCAGAAGTGGACCCGCAAATGTATGGCCAACTAATCTTCAACAAAGCAGGAAACAATATCAAATGGAAAAAAGACAGTCTCTTCAGCAAATGATGTTGGGAGAATTGGACAGCAACATGGAGAAGAATGAACCTGGTCCATTTTCTTACAACATATGCAAAAATAAACTCAAAGGATGAAAGACCTACATATAAGACAGGAAACCATCAAAATCCTAGAGGACAAAACAGGCAGTAACCTCTTTGACCTCGGCCACAGCAACTTCTTCTTACTAGGCATGTCTCTGAAGGCAAAGGAAACAAAAGCAAGAATGAATTTGGGACCTCATCAAGATAAAAAGCTTCTGCACAGCAAAGGAAGCAATCAAGAAAACCAAAAGGCAACTGATGGAATGGGAGAGGATATGTGCAAATAACGTAACAGATAAAGGGTTAGTATTCAAAATCTATAAAGAACTTACCAAACTCAACACTCAAAAAACAAACAATCCAGTGAAGTGGACAAAAGACATTAATAGACACTTTTCCAAAGAAGACATCCAGATGGCTAACAAAAACATGAAAAGATGCTCAATATCACTCATCATCAGGGAAATAAAAATTAACCACAGTGAGATACCACCTCACACCTGTCAGAATGGCTAAAATTAACTCAGGAAGCAACAAATGTTGGCAAGGATGAGAAGAAAGGGGAACCCTTTTGCACTGCTGGTGGGAATGCAAACTGGTGCAGCCACTCTGGAAAACAGTATGGTGATTTTTCAGAAAATTGATAATAGAGCTATTCTATAACCCAGCAATTGCACTACTAGGTATTTATCCAAAGGACACAAAAATGCTGATTCGAAGTGGCACAGGAACCCCAATGTTTATAGCAGCCTTATCAACAATAGCCAAATTGTGGAAAGAGCCCGAATGTCCATTAACTGATGAATGGATAAAGAAGAAATGTGCCTGTGTGTTTTTCATATATAGCTGTTATTATTCAGGTATGTTTTCTCTTAAACCCACTTTGTTAAAAGTTTTTATCATGAATGGATGTTTAATTTTGTTAATTTTTTTTCTGAATCTATTGAGGTGATCATATGATTTTTACCCTTTGTTTCATTGATATGGTGTATCATGCTCATTGATTTGCAAATATTGAACCATTCTTGCACTCCCAGAATATATCTCACTTGTTTGTAGAGAATAACCTTTTAAATTTATCATTAAATATGGTCTGAATGTGGTTTGCTAATATTTTGGGGAGATTTTTGCATCTGTATTCATCAGGGGTATTGGTTTATATTTTTTATTTTTTGTGGTGCCTTTGACTGGTTTTAGTATTGGGCCTTGTAGAATGTATTTGGGACCTTTCCTTCCTCCTTCTATTTTTTATAAGAATTTAAGAAAAATAGGTATTAACTCTTCTTTATATGCTTGGTAGAATTCTTCTGTGAATCTGTCTGGACATGGACTTTTATTTTTTGTAATTTTTTTATTATTGTTTCAATTTCATTACTAGTTATTGGTCTGTTCCATTTTTCTGTTTCTTCCTGATTCAATTGTGGAAGATTGCATCTAAGAATTTATGTGTTTCTGTTATATTGTCCAAATAATTGACATATAACTTTTGTAGTATTCTTTTAATTCCTTGCATCTCTGTGGTATTAGTGTTTGTGTCTCCTCTTTTATTTCTGATTTTATAAGTGTATATACATTCCCTTTTTGATGAGTCTGGCTGAAGATTTATCTATTTTGTTTATCTTTTTAATGAACAATCTGTTGATTTCATTAATTTTTTCTACTATTTTTTTAGTCTTTATGTCACTTATTTCTGTTGTGATTTTATTACTCCCTTCCTTTACTCACCTTAGGCTTTGTTCGTCTTTGTCTAGTTCTTTTACGTATAAAGTTAGATTGATTATGTGAGCTTTTTCCTCTTTCTTGAAGTAGACCTGTATTGCTCTATATTTCCCTCTTAGAATGGTTTTTGTCACATCCCCAAGATTTTGGACCACTGTATTTTATCTTCATTTGTCTCCATATAGTTTTCTTAATTTCGTCTCTGATTTCTTCATGAACCCCTTGGTTGTTTAGTCTCATGTTGTTTAGCCTCAACATGTTAGAGTTTCTACCATTTTTTTTTCTTATGTCTGATTTCTAGGTTCATTCTCTTGTGTTCAGAAAATATGCATGATATGAATTCAATCCACTTCAGTTTACTGGGACTTATTTTATGGCCTACTATGTGATCTACTCTGGATCACAGAATGATCCAAGTGGAGAATGCTACAAGTCCACTTGAAAGAATGTGTATTCTGTTTTGAATGTGTATTTTGTTTTGAATGAAATCTTCTGTATACATCTATTAAGTCCATCTGGTCTAATATGTTGTTCAAAGATATTACCTCCTTATACCTTTCTTGTCTGGATGATCTATCTACCAATATAAGTTGTGTGTTAAAATCCCCTACTATTATAATACTATCAAATTCTCTGTTTATGTCCCTTAATCTTTGTTTTATGTATTTTGTTGCTTCAATGTTAGGTACATAGATATTTACAATTGTTAATATCCTCTTGTTGGATTGATTTCATTATCATTCTGTAATGTCTTCTTTGTCTCTTGTTACAGTCTCTTTTTTCAAAGTTTATTTAAGGTCTGCATAAGTTTGCTATCTTGGCTTTTCTTTCCCACTTCCTTTTGTATGGTTAATGTTTTTTTTATCCCTTCACTTTCTGCCTGTATGTGTCTTTAGGTCTAAGGTGAGTCTCTTGTAGGCAACATATAGATGGGTCTTCTTTTTTTTTTTTTTTTTTTGTTTTATCCATTCTGCCACGCTTTATCTTTATTAGGGCATTTACACAATTTACATTTAAAGTAATTACTATAGTATGTACTTATTGCCTTTTCATTGCTTGTTTTCTCATTTTTTTATTGTAGTTCTTTCCTTTTTTTTTTTTCTTCTTTTTTTTCTGCTTTTTTATGATGGACTAATTTCTGTAGTGTTATGTTTGGGTTCCTTTCTCTTTATTGTTTGCACAGATTTTGGGTTTGTTGTTACCATGAAGTTAATATATAACATCAAAAGTACGAGTATTTATTAGGTTAATGGTAATTTAAATTCAAATACATTCTAAAAACAAAACAAAACAAAAATTTATTTTGTTTTTTACACTCTCCTCCATGTTTTATGTATATGCTGTCATATTTTACATCTTTTTATTCATTACTTAAAAAGTTTTTTAATGTTTATTTATTTTTGAGAGAGAGATACAGAGTGGGAGCAGGGAAGAGGCAGAGAAACGGGGAGACAGAGAATCCGAAGCAGGCTCCAGGCTCTGAGCTGTCAGCACAGAGCCTGACACAGGGCTCAAACCCATGAACCAGGATATCATGACCTAAGCTGAAGTCAGACACTCAACCGACTGGGCCACCCACGTGCCCCTATTCATTACCTTATTACATATAATTTTGACCATTTCTTTTCCATTTAAAGAAGACCCTTTAACATTTCTTATAATTTTGGTTTATTGGTGGTAAACTCCTTTAAGTTTTGTTTTTCTGGAAAATTTTTTATCTTTCCTTCAATTCTAAATAATAACTTTTTTTGAGTAGAGTATTCTTGTAGAGGTGTGTGTTTCCCCCCACCCCTTTCGGTACTTCAAATATATCAAGTCATTTCCTTATGTCCTGCAAAGTTTCTGATGAAAAGTCACCTGATAGTCTTATAGAGTTTCCCTTGTATATAACATTTTGCTTCTCTATTGCTGTTTTTAAAATTCTCTTTTTGTCTTTAAACTTTGACATTTTAATAACGATGCGTCATGACGTGGACCTTCTTAGGTTCACCTTGTTTGGAACTTTTTGTGGTTCTTGAACTTAAATATCTACTTCTTCTCTAGGTAAAGGAAGATTTCAGTTATTATTTCTTCAAATAAGTTTTCTGCCCACCCTCCACCCCCGCACTTCTTCTGAGACTTCTTAATATGAATATTTATTCATTTGATGTTTTTTCAAGAGATCCCTTAACCTATGTTGTGTATGTGTATGATTTTTTTAAAATTCTTTTCCCTTTTTAATATTCAGCTTTGGTGTTTTCCACTACCTTGTCTTCCAGATCTCTGATACATTCTTCAGCATGTGCTAATCACTATTCTCCCTAGGTGTTATTTTTTATTTTTTTAAATTTAGGTATTGTGCTCAACTCTGATAGTGTTTATATATATATATATATATATATTATATTAAATAATATATATATATATAATATATATATATATATTTTTCTATCACTATTGAAGGTCTCACTGAGTTCTCTCACTCCTCTCCCAGACCCGTGAGCATCTTCACGCATATATTGCTTATCTACAATTTCATTTAATTTTTTTTCACCTGAGGTTATGCCTTCTTCTTTCTTTGTGAGCATATTCCTCTGTCTCCTTATTTTGCTTGAATTTCTGTGTTTGTTTCTATAAATTAGGCAGAATACCTACTTCTAAAGTTGAAGGAATGGTATTGTGTATGGTCATCCCTATGTAGATTGTGTTTGGTGACTTTTCTGGCTGACTGAAGCTGCGACTGGTGTGGGCTGGGGGTCCTAGGACTCTCCATGCAGTGAGTGCCCAGGCAGGACATCTAAAGCTGAGGTGGACACACGTCAATGGGTCTCTGGGATCTCCACACAGCAGGTGCCATGGCCTAACAGCTAAAGCTAAAGTGGGTCCCAGCCAGTAGCCTGGGCTCTACATAAGGAGGGTCTGTTGGCAGGATAGCTGAGGCTGAAATGAGTGTTATCTGGAGTGTTCCAGAGCCTTCTGCACAGAGGGTGCCCTGGCAATATAGTTAAAGCTAAAGTAGTACTTTAAGCTAAAGTACTAAAGTACTAAAGCTAAAGTAGCTGAAGAGTACTAGAGTTCTACATGCTAAGGGTACCCTAGCAGGATTGCTGAAGCTGAAGTGATTACAAGCCAAGGGATCCTGGGGCACTCCATGCTGGGGATGCCCTGGTAAGGTGGCTGGAGCTGAGACAGTATGCAGGCCAGAAGATCACAGGGTTTTTCACACAGAAGGCACCCTGGCAGGACAACTGAACCTGAAGTGGGTGTAAGCCAGGTTGTCCCACAATGCTCAGTACAAGGGTGCCCTGGCCAGGCAACTAGAGCTGAAGCTGGTATGAGTGGAGGTGTTCTAGGGGATTCCATGTTGGGGACACTCTGTCATGGTGGCTTTATCTGAGACAGACTCCATCTGGGAGGTACCAGAATTCTCTGCACGAGAGATGCCCTAGCACACTGTCTGAAAGCAAAGTGGCATGGGTCTGGACTATTCTGAGCTGCATTATGCCTGTGTCACCTTGGCACAGAGGCTGAAACTGTAGTGAATGCTAACCAGAGGTGTCCCAGTAAGTAACTCTATGTGGTCACTTTGGTGGGATATCTGTGGCTGGTGTGGGGTAGGGACCTAGGCTTGCATACGTGGCAAGCTGCCTATGGCATGCAGATCCTGCTGTGTCTGTGCTCAGGGTAGAAGGGGAGCATAAACCATATCCCTCTCCAGTCTCTCTGACCCAGAGAGAGTTCCAGTAGCTCCTCTGCCATTTGGTAGGGTCCTTGGGCTAGATCTTTTATTAACTAGTGGCTCTTTTAAACTGCTCCTTTAAACCCTTGCACTGTTGGTGGGAATGCAAATTGGTGCAGCCACTCTGGAAAACAGTGTGGAGGTTCCTCAAAAAATTAAAAATAGACCTACCCTATGACCCAGCAATAGCACTGCTAGGAATTTACCCAAGGGATACAGGAGTACTGATGCATAGGGGCACTTGTACCTCAATGTTTATAGCAGCACTCTCAACAATAGCCAAATTATGGAAAGAGCCTAAATGTCCATCAACTGATGAATGGATAAAGAAATTGTGGGGGCGCCTGGGTGGCTCAATCGGTTAAGCGTCCGACTTCGGCTCAGGTCACGATCTCGTGGTCCATGAGTTCGAGCCCCGCATCAGGCTCTGGGCTGATGGCTCAGAGCCTGGAGCCTGTTTCCGATTCTGTGTCTCCCTCTCTCTCTGCCCCTCCCCCGTTCATGCTCTGTCTCTCTCTGTCTCAAAAATAAATAAACGTTAAAAAAAAAATTAAAAAAAAAAAGAAATTGTGGTTTATATACACAATGGAGTACTACGTGGCAATGAAAAGAATGAAATATGGCCCTTTGTAGCAACATGGATGGAACTGGAGAGTGTGATGCTAAGTGAAATAAGCCATACAGAGAAAGACAGATACCATATGGTTTCACTCTTATGTGGGTCCTGAGAAAATTAACAGAAACCCATGGGGGAGGGGAAGGAAAAAAAAAACAACTGCTCCTTTATTTCTGTGCCCAAGGACAGATGAATCTGCTCTCTGTCCCTCAGTACTATCACAGTATCAGGAGTGGCGGCCCCCTTCATTACTATGTGTCTATCTCTCTTGCTATTCTCTTTATGTTTTTTTGGGGCAGAAGCTATTTAGTTGGCCCTCATTTCTTCTTCAGGAGGAATTTCTCTAAAAAATAGGTATAATTTAATGTATCTGTGGATGATGTGAGTTCAAGCTCTTCCTATCATGCCATCATGGACTAGAACATCCCATAACCACATTGTTGAGGGCCCTTTGAGCAAACACTGACCAGTTGGTGAAGGAGGATGACTCCCTCCATACAGCAGGTTCTCTTGACTATATGTCTTAAAACTCTTAAATTCTTTGTACATTCTAAGAGTGTCTACTATAAGAATTCATAAATCTTATTCTTGTTTATTTCCCAAGACTGACTGTCTTAGACTATGAGTCTCTCCCAGAGAATCAATGTAAACCTTGGTACCAAGTCAGCCCTCTCTCCATACAAAGTGAATAAAGTTCCCTGCTCTAAGTTCTGCCTTCTTGGGGGTGGGGGTTTCTATCGTTTACTCTCCTTTACAATCAAACCTGACACAGATTATAAGGCTAAAGCTCTACACCCATGATGACCCCATACTTCACAATAGCATCAGAAACCATTTCTGAGTTTTTCAGCTTCTGTCAAGTGATCATAGAAAATTCTTTTTGAGGTCATACTATGAGTTGAAGGAAGATCAGCAATTTGGCAGAAGCAGGCACATTGCTAGCGTGAGCAACTTATTCATGCGACATAGCTGTGTGTTTGAGACCTGATCAGGCTGAAAGCAAAATTTAACGCTGGAGGTTGAGCTCTTGGGAAAATGTAATTATATGATTAAGTGGATGAAATGGACTGTTTATGGAGGTGAAATACATTGTGTGGTCACTTGCTAACTAACCGTTTGTCATTTTGTCTTCACTAGAGCCTAGTGGTAAACTGATACCCGTTTCTTTAAGGGAGAATAATTATTCGCTGGGCTGAGATGTCCACCAGCTCTGCATCAAAAATCCAGAGGCCTCTTATCCTATTAAAATGTGCCGCGGAAACTTCAAATTTCGTTGGCTTCTCTTGGTCATAATGACCATTGTCAGGGGTACTTGCTCCATGAATTGAACCAGCTAGAGACTTGCTATTTTATATCTCACTAAAATATTGCAGCTTTGGGATTACCTGGTAAATAGAACAGATCAAATAGTCAAGTGTAGAAAGTGTGACTTCCCAATATAAAGTGGCCTATCTGACATTTTTCCTTAATGGCAGGGGATACAGGCTGCAGCAAAGGGTCTACTATTATGAGGTCATATTCAGGCATCTGAAGTATTACTTATCTTAATGAATTTTACTTTGTCCATCCTCTGTCACACATCTGTCTTATTAAAACATTTAAGGTAATTGCTACTATCTCTTTTGCAGGGGTTTTGCACTAAAGGCCATGAATCTAGTAGATTACTGTGATGTCCTTTTTAACAATGAGGCGATCAAGGCTCATGTAACACGGAGACAGAGGATGAGCTATCCCCAAAATGGGATGGCAAGGATATTGGTGCGTTCACCAGTAAAAAACAACTGCTTCTTGTAGTCCTTATGTTTCAGATGGTAGAAAAATGCCTTTGGAAGATAAAGTGCATTACAAATATTAGAACTTACAAATTTTCTCCAGCAAGGAGAGAAAAATGGAACAAAAAGCCCCTATGAGATTTTCCACTTGATTAAATTCAAGGAAGCACTTCTAATATCTAGAAGTCTTTGTTATTTGTTAACGTGGAAAATTCAACATGATGAAAGATATCATACTTGCATATGTTAAGTGTTCAATGTTAGCATTAATCTCTGTAGTTTCTTCAAGAAGGTAATGCATTTTATTTTCTAAATTGGTAGTAATTGAGATTTAGAGCATTTTTAACTTATTTTAATAGCCCTAATTCCTTAAATATAGAATGAAATAGGATTAAGGAAAGACAGTATTCAGGGAAACTGAAGGGAGATAATGAACATTCTGTCTGCATTTCTCTTGTGAAATAATTCACCTCCAACAAATACATCTTTCTCTGTGCATCTCCTTTTTAATTTTAAAATTCCCAAAGTAGATAATCCCATTGATCCAAGTTTGGTCAGTTTTCTCTACTTGGATCGATTAGCCATGGCCATGGGGCAAGAAGAATAAGAATGAGAAATGCCAGATAAGAGTCATTGTTAGTCTGGCAGCCAAATAAACTTAAATCCAAATTTGTGGTTAACGCACTACAATAAGGAAAAGAAAATATATGCTTTGGAATTCTAGGTGCATTTTAACTAACAAAGTTAAAGTTCCTTCTGAAGCAGAGCATCTCTTTGTATATGAATGGGAAAAATCGGTAAACACAAATAAAACAATTATCTTCCTTATTAAAATTTGTCAAATTTTATACAGCAGAGCAGAGTATTTAGGAATTGGGACTCCAGACTCAGATCGCTCTTTTGAATTCTTCCCTTGTGCCACATTGTTTAACCCTCTGTTCCTCAGGTTCCTCAGATGAAAATGAAAATAATAGTAGAATCTACTTTATAGGATTGTTTTGAGGGAGAAATGAGTTAATGTTGGAGTGTGTTGACATATTATGTCTGACATTGTAAGAACTGTATAAGGTTTGTTAAATAAATACATGAAGCTGCATTTATCATTAAAAAAAGTGAAAAGTTCAGCTAAATGATTTGAAGGAATCTTGTTAAGTCCTGAATTCAGCAAGACCATGTGTGTATGTGGAGATACTCTTTCAAAGTAATATAATGCAAAACATAAATAAGTGGAAAAGTTCAAAAGAACTTATGAACAAAATGGCTAAATAATTTGGTGATTCTTTTTTTTAAATTTTTTTAAACATTTATTTATTTTTGAGACAGAGAGAGAGAGAGCATGAACAGGGGAGGGTCAGAGAAAGAGGGAGACACAGAATCTGAAACAGGCTCCAGGCTCTGAGCTGTCAGCACAGAGCCCGACGCGGGGCTCGAACCCACAGACTGTGAGATCATGACCTGAGCCGAAGTCGGACGCCCAACCGACTGAGCCACCCAGGCACCCCAATAATTTGGTGATTCTATTAAGGAAAGAATATTGAATGTTTCAAAGACATGCAAAAATTATAACTGAGAAAAGATTTAGGAGGTCTAAAATGAATGATGGGTATTTTTGCTAAACATAATATGTACTTTAGCCCCTTCCTCAATGTCCCTTTATGAATTTTCTACTTGCAAAAAGCACACGTTTTTTTCACGGCACCGTGTTGTAACAGGTGGCTCTGCTCTTTCATAGGTGAGCAAATATGTCTGATTCTAGAATGAAGCATTTCAAACCCCATTGTCACCCCACAGTTAAACCATGATTACCAAGATTTAAACAACATCTGCTCAAACATTTTGTCTGTCTTTATATTGGCTCTGAAACCAGGCCGAGAAAGGAGGTTTTATTTATTCCTACCAAATGAAAGCAAAAGGGAAAACATCTCCCCTTTCACCACAAGCTAGGTTTCAAAGCAAAAGCACTCTGCCTATGCTCAGACGATCATATGTTCACACCTGAGACTTTTGCTCTTAAGCCAGTGATGCAGCAATGCAGGCAGAGGGAGAGTGATAACGTGGCAGTGGTAATGACCGTCTCACGTGGTTGTGTGCTTGACCTCTGGAGGCGTCTAGTGGTTGCAGGGATGCAGTTTTCATGGTGGATTGCTACCTAGCCCTTCTGTGTGGATGGCCTTTTTCTGGGTTTGGATCTTGAGCTTGGCCAATATTCTTATTCTTTGTTTTCAATCTCTCCTGGTAATGACGTTACTTGAAACAATCCCATGCTAACACAATAGGGCGAAATGCTAGTGATTCATGAAGAAGATATAATCTTTTAACAATACAAATATAGTGTCTGTTAGGCAATTTAATAGAGAATATTCACACATTAGTAATTATCTGTGAAATTTCAGTGAAAGCAGTTAATCACAGACAACAAAGGAAATTTAAAAATTGGTGGGAATTTTGACCTAATTATCTCTTCACTGAAATTAATCTCAAGAAGGCAATATAATGAGATAAGTAAGTTCGATAAATTCATTCTTAAACCAAAATTATCCTGTGTGTTTTACAGAATTTAGTTATAGAAATTACTCCATTTCTGACAGTTGCTACAAATGCACCTAGAACGCCTTTATTTATAATTTAAGTAGGAGGTGCCTGGATGGCTCAATTGGTTAAACGTCAGATGTTGGCTCAGGTCATGATCTCGCAGTTTGTGAGTTTGAGCCTCATGTCGGGCTGTGTGATGACAGCTCGGAGTCTGCAGCCTGATTCAGATTCTGTATACTCTCTCTGGCCCTCCCCACGTGTGCTCTCTCTCTCTCAAAAATAAATAAATGAAAAAAAAATTAAACTATTATAGTAATTTAATAGGATAAAACATAAGTGGAAACATATCAGGAAACTATCATTTCACATGGTTTGCATACACAGCAATTAGAAAGAAAATTAGAAAGAATATGCTCTAGTGTCAGGGATCAATCATGTGGTTCTGTTCAATGTCACCTTCAGTATTTGTCAACATATACCTTATAATGTACATAAAACTTATTATTTTCACTTATTTACTACCTTATTCGACATCTACCACCCTCAAAGAATGCAACAGCATATCAGGAAGAGGCATTTCCAAACTCATAATAAATTTTTCAAAAGAAATTGAAGCAGTCCCTTGTTTAATTCATAACTATGAAATATGAGGTGAAGTTTCAAAGGCAGTGGCAAACTTAAGGCAGGGAAAATATGAAGAATACTCCAAGTTTTGACTTTGAAAATGTTCGGGTAACCTGAAATATAAGATTCATAAATGGTACCTTAGCTTTATGGTACCACATACCTGGTAATGCATACATAACACACATCATGGAGTGAGTGCCTGCTGTATTTATCAAAGCATTTTTAATTCTAACCTGAAGCTTAGCATTTCATTATTTTCCTATACACTGAATATATACCAATTTAAATATCCACCTATCCTTGGAATTCTTAAAACAGTGGATAATAAAGAAATGACCACTTATTAATATGGATAAAACACATCACTTTTGTATAAAACATTCATATGTGAAATATGTCAACATTTTAATCCGAGATAAAGGCAAAAAGCATATTAAGGACTCACTTTCAAAATGAAAAAACCAAAAAAAAAACCAAAAAAACAAAAAAAACTGAAGAAGTAAGGCAACCACAACATTAAATAGTTTCTCACCATGTGAACTCTTGAACAAATAAGCACCTCTTACTAATTTACCCATTTGGAGATGTCCCAGGCAAATAATACTCCATATATGCTGTCCTCCAGATTATCACTCCTAAGGAATCAATCTAATCAGTGGTGCTGATACGCACATTGGAGCAGTCTGTGCTGTGCATAAAAGTACAGCAGGGGATTGAGATCTAACCTGTGGTCCATTCACCAAATTACGAACCTTAACACGGGGCTGTGCCAATCTTTAAATGGTGTCTTTCTAGAATCACATTCAGTCACATTATGAGCCAGCAGTGGCTCTAGTATACCTTTTCATGTCTGTCTGACCAGCAATTTTGACATTGGTCTTCGGATCACTATGAAGAAAAGAATGGATATCCAACTCAGTAATTCCTTCTAGGATAAGTCATCAATTAAGGATGCACCTTATGAGCAAATGAGTCACTTACACATAGAGATTCTACTGTGCATAGACAAAAAGAAAACATTGGTACTTTGATGGGTTCAAATACACCATAGATCTAATTTTTGGTGTTGAAATTACTCTTCTAATATAGAATGGACTTAAGGTTTACCACGGATTGTTTGCATGCCTCTGCCTCCCAAAGCCATATACTCTAGGTTCTGTACAATACAATCTCTTAAATTGGGAGACTAGACTCACCTTTCCAACTAATTACTGTGTAGATAATTTTAGGGACATCTTTCTTTCTTTCTTTCTTTCTTTCTTTCTTTCTTTCTTTCTTTTTTTTTAGTGGAGAGAAAGTGGTTCTATGTTAATCTTTTCAGGGGACAGAAATCTTTGAACATTCTTTCAACCTTTTAATCACTACCATGCTGAACATTATTTGATGCATAAAAATTTAGGATTTTTTTTTTAGCAAGAGGACATTATATCCATATCTTGCACTAGTAATTATTTGTGTATCTTTATATGAACATCTATAACTGTATATATGTCTGTATCAATATATCACCAAAACATTATTATTGATGGTTCCCAAAACGTGTCAAGATAGAAATCGCCAGAAATAGAAAACGGAACAAGTTGTTTTTCTCTAATATCCACCATGCTAATAGAAAGGGTATTTCTTAAGCAAAGATACAAATATCAACTCCGCCTTACGAATTGTTTCCTAAAAATATTTCTCTCTCCCACTTTAGAATGCCAGTATCTAGGGTCTGCTGTTATTTCTTCCTAGTTGTGTATAGCTTGTCACATCTTCCTTGCATTTGGACATTTCTCAGTGCATATATTCATTTGTAATATAAAGTTAAAGTTTGGAGGAAGAAGTTGGCAACTCCTTTCTTCTAACTGTATCTGTGTAATAATGAAGATCCAGGAAGTTTAACAAAGACTAAAACTATCAGCTAGGTACTCCTTGGAGCAATTGCAGCTCACACATACAATTGTGGGAAGATAGGCAGTAGGAGCTAGCTATTAGGAATAGAGGCTCTGTTTTGTGATTTCTTTAGTTGAAATTATATGATCTTTAAGAATGGGCAAGCTTGAAAAAAGGGCCTGTATATTCCTGCTGAAATTAATCAATACCTAATTATTTAGAAGCTGTAAATGCTATCTTTGGCTGACTTGTTCACAGAATGTGGTTTCTTCTGTCAATAAAGGCCAACAAATCAGAAATCTAGCATAAAGGAGGTTATTACAGAGGACAAAAGACTCACCCTCATTTTTGTACTTAGCTATTTCATCAATTTAATGGTATTTATGCCACTTTAGTAAGAAAAAGAAAGAGCTTGGGCCTTACAAATATAATTGGAAAATAGTCACAAACTGATAATACCTGAAACCATAGAAAACATCACACTTTCAAGAGAACTTCAGAGCTCAGGACGTTAGCAAGGCAACTTTTGAGATAAAGAAATAGAAATATCACCATGTTCACCCCAGAATATTTTCTACATGTCATGCATTGATCCGCTTTGTTTATTTAAGTGTTTATTTTTGAATATGAAAAGGAAGTTTCATTGATTGTAGTGGATGCTGGAAATCTGTTAGATCCAAGGCATAGTCCCTCAGTTGCTGGGAAGTTTGGCTGTTGACAGCTCAGAGCTAAATCCCTTAGACTAAGATACCCATTTTACTCTACTCTGTCCTGTCTGCCGCCCCAGAGCAGCACTTCCAGTGCTGTTCAGTGCTGAGAAATATAGGTTCTCTTTGCCTCTTTGACTCGAGGGACAATTCTGAAGGACCATTCTGGCTCCAGATCTCCCTGTGGAATCACCTGCTGTGGAATCCTTTGTTGTGACTATATCTAAAATTCATAGGTTAACTCCTCCCTGTGCCCAATCCTGTTATCTTTATTTCCTTACTGGCTTTGATTTTAGGTTACTCACCAATTAATGTTTTACATAAAAATCTCCTTTTCAGTTTGTTTCCACGGCACAAGACCTATGATAGTGATCAAGCAAAATCTATGTACTTAGGTTTTAAATTGTATCATATAAACAAACATTTTAAGTGGTAAAACTACGTGACAAAATAGTACCCTTCCCTATACCTACATTTTTTTAATATATTTTTTTTAACATTTAATCATTTTTGAGACAGAGAGAGAACATGAACAGGGGAGGGTCAGAGGAAAAGAGAGACAGAATCTGAAACAGGATCCAGGCTCTGAGCTGTCAGCACAGAGCCGGACGCAGGGCTCGAACCCACGGACCGCAAGATCATGACCTGAGCCGAAGTCAGACGCTCAACCGACTGAGCCACCCAGGTGCCCCTATACCTACATTTTCTACCAGTTCCTTCTGTCATGTCTTATACACAGTTTTATACCTTACTGTAGACTCAGAAACTCTGCCTTAGATTTAGATTTCTTCATGGCAGTAAGAACTCTTGTAATTAGTTCGTCATCAATATTTTCTGTTTCAAATATCACTGAGTTTGTATTGTTGGCATTACTAGGACTTAATATTTAGAGACTTAGTTAAATTCAATCTACCCTTGGGAAGAATCACCAGTAAATATAGGCTCACTTTTTATCTATCTATCATCTATCTATCTGTCTATCATCTATCTACCTATCAATCATCATCTTTACATATCTGGACATTAAATACTATTTGCATTGGATTGCTTTTATACTAAATCTGTTCATTGTAAACCCATCATTATACAATATCTTTCTTCAAATCTTTCTTTTCGTATATCTATCATAGTATTTTCTGGATTGCATTAGTTTTTATACTTCAAACAAGCAAAATCACATTTATAACACGAGAAGTTATATATAAAGACATATACCTACAAATGAACATCAGTGTATAAATTTACATATCTCAGGTGAAACCAGGCTTTTTAAACTCCTGAACTCCTAATGGCCACCAGCCCATAACTCACCAGCAAATAATATAATTTTAACATCATTTTTAACTTTTCATCATGGCAAATATAATGAATAAACTAAACAATGTATGAATATAAATATAAAGTGCAATAAACATCTATAAAGAAAATACGTGTGTAATCTATAATGTTAAGCAAGAAATAGAATAATGTCGGAGACTCAGAAACATTTGTTGGTATCCTTGCCTGATGCTGCACCCTTCCCTCTATCCTAAAAGTGACTACTATCTTTACTCTGCTTTATAATTTTACCTCTACAAACATGTAATGATTTAGTACTTTAAAGTACTTTAGTACTTTAGTCATATCTTATATACCCTAAAACTAACATGTTACCTAAGTCAATCTCCTTGAATATCCTGGACTTATTTAACTGTCCACTGGATGTTGGATTTTTTTATGCCCTCATGAACTTAAAACTCAATATACTCCAATATATACTTAGTAAATCCTACCCAGTCCAGACTATTTTGTATTCCATTGATACATCTTGTATTTTTATTGAAAGCATCAACTCTCACCCTTCAAATCCTAAAAACTGAAGTTGATCCTTCACATCTCTCTTTCCCTTACCTACTTCTGGATAAGCTAACTCATGTTCTTTTTTCTTTCAAAGTATTTCCATAGTTATGTATGTATGTATGTATGTATTTATTTATTTATTTCTAGCACTGCCTGGTAAAGCCCTTCCCTATATGTCTTCTGGGATATTGCAGTAGCTATCTACTTCCTCCCTCTGCTCTAGGCTTAGGACTTTGGTCCCTGGCCTATCCTCCAAATTAGTTTTACAAACCACAAGTCTAGTTGTAGGTTTTCTCTTTTTATGTTTCTATTGTTTCCCTTTCATCTACGAGACAAAGTTCCAGACTTTCATATGTCATGCAGATAAATTCACAGGCCGGCCCCATCCAGTCTCTCCCTCCTAATCTGCCATTTCCTCTCCCTCACGTTATACTACAACAATTACAACAGTATAATATTTCCCTGGGCAAACCATTGTGTTAGCGGACAATACTTACTCTTTCTCTTCGCTAGCTCATATTTCCTTCTCATAGACAATTACATTTTTAGAAAAAAAAAATCAGACATTTACCAGGAAAAAATTATCTCATCCTGGCACAGCCTTCATCCTAGAAGAGTCAGTGTTCTCTCCACCCTATCTCTATACCTTGGATACATACTTCTATTTTATCACAAGGTCACAACATGTTGCAATACATTCCAGGGATACGTTTGTCATTTTGACCAGTTGTGAACTTGAAATTAAGATAAAATGTGATGTATATCTCTATATTCTCAGAAGTAAGGATAGTTCCTGTTGCACAGATTATTACTCAACAAGTGTTCAGTTGCATTTTTTTCTTTAAACTCTTTTTTTTTGTGTCATATTAATTCCTATTTCTTGTGACAGCATGTGAGTATTTTGCTGAGCTTAATTTCTGGATGTTCATTGTTTGCTTAAAAAACTTGCTACTGATTCAAGGGACACTTGCAAGGTTACAAGTTCCCAGGTCTATCAGCGTAACCAACCACTGAATAGCCAAAGTCAAATCCCATGTTCTACATGACCAAAGGGGTTTAAGCCTATATTTATGAATACATCTGATTTTCATATTGTTTATTACACTATAAATCATTATGGAAACAACAGTCCATTTTATCTGCTTTAAAATGTGCCTAGGGCCTATTAACCAGTGACTTCATCCAAGAAGTAAATATATATAGTATATGCAGGTCATTAACATTTGCAAAATTGAGATGACAAAGTCATATTTCCTCTGAACTTTCATCATTTTTGTCTAGTTTATTTTCTGAAATGACTCTTTGAAATGAGCTACTATAAATAAAAAGTTTGGGAAACTAAGTTCTTTGTATCCAATTGCTACTGTTTTTCTATCTTAATGAGAAAGAACAAACCTTATTTTTCCACATGCTGAAGAAAGAGAAATGAGTGTTTATTTGTATTTCGGGACTAAATTACTTTTGCACAGAAATCTTTCTTCTAGATAAATACTTTTTTTCTGATTTATAACCTACCATGTATACTGCTGCTGTTTCTTAATTCTTTTTATTAAATTTGATTTTATACAACTGCTATTTTATTGTGAAAATTATAATCAAGCCTTGCTAATTTGTAAATTGTTTTGACTAGGTTGGTATGATTATGAAAATAATAAAACTCATAGAAACAGAAGAAAATATCCTCTCAAAGTCTTTCCTTGGTGTTCTTTTCTCCCTATTAGATGCATTGTTAAGATTTTGTGGAAGTAGCTATTCTAGTGTTGGGTTGCTGCTGCAGAACTGGTAAATACCTGGGAATTGCGTATTCAACAGTGTTAAAAGATTGCAACTTGTAGCTCGAGAATGGTATATATTTAATGATACTTGGGTGATAAGGGGAAGAGATATAGAGCATTCATTTTGTGAATTCATATTCACTAAGGGAAAACTTTAGACAAATGTGAAAGACAAAGAGCCATGCCTTTGTTAGAGTTTAAACAGTGCCTGAAGGTTATAGAAGCTGGCATTGTGAGAAAACATAGTAACCTTTATTTCACTTTTGTGTGTTTTATATTTTTATATAGCACTTTGTATATTTTAGATTGTAGTGTCAGGATATATGCAGCTGTTCTCTCCATGGTAATTACGTATTCTTTCCTTCCTTCCTGCCTTCCTTCCTTCTGTCCTTCCTTCCTTCCTTCTTTCCTTCTCTCCTTCCTTCCTTCCTTCTTTCCTTCTCTCCTTCCTTCCTTCCTTCCTTCCTTCCTTCCTTCCTTCCTTCCTTCCTTCTGTCCTTCCTTCCTTCTGTCCTTCCTTCTTTCCTTCTCTCCTTCCTTCCTTCCTTCCTCCCCTCCACTTTGTTCCATCCCTCCCTCTGACTTGTCTTTATTTATATTATTTTCCTCCAAATTAGAGCTAAATACTTGTAAACTTGGACGTTGGTTACTAGATGCTTATGGCTTGATATATGATCAAATATAAAAAAAAATGATGCTTAACAAATATGTAGATAACTAGCATGCTCTTCTTTTAACTGTACTTCAATGAGCATAGGACATCTAATACATTATTTATTGTGACATACTTTATGAATAAAGTCAAACTGTAAGATAAGCTTTACAACATGGTCAGATTAATCTTCCAAATGCACAATCCAACTCATATCCTGTCAGTGCAAATAAATGTTCATCGGTGTTCTACCCGCTATGAACGGTGTACTACTCCATCTGACATTCAAAGCTTTGAAACAATGGATTGACACTTTCCAGCCTTATTCTCTCCCATTTACTATTCCTGTCTCCAGGCTTCAAATAGAGCACACACTTCCAGATAAGCCTATATATTTTTTAATTGTGGCAAAATAGACATAACTTAAAATTTACCATTTTAACTATGTTTAAGTGTATAATTCAGTGACACTAAGTACATTCACAATGTTGTATAATCATCATGACTATCCATTTCTGGAAATTTTCATCATCCGAATGGAAACTCCTTACTTTTTCTTTTGTTTCTAAAGACCTACTTTTTTTCTTTAATGTTTTATTTGAGAGAGAGAGAGACAGAGACAGAGAGAGAGACAGAGAGAGAGACAGAGAGAGAAGGAGACACAGAATCCGAAGCAGGCTCCAGGCTCTGAGCTGTCAGCACAGAGCCCAATGTGGGGCTCATACCCACAGCTGTGCAATCATGACATGAGCTGAAGTTGCAAGTTTAACCAAGTAAGCCACCCAGGTTCCCGGGGGAAACTCCTTACTTATTAAACAACAACTCCCATATGCCCCGCCCCACTCAGCCTCTGGCAACTACCATTCTACTCTCTGTCTCTATGAATTTGACCACTCTAGGTACCTTATATAAGCAGAATCATATAAGATTTGTCCTTTTAAATGTGGCTGATTTCACTTAGCATGGTATCTTCAGGGTCGATCATGATCTAACATGTGTCAGAAATGTTTTGTTTTTGTTTTTTCCCCCTTTTAACTCTGGATAATATCCCAGTGTGTGTGTGTGTGTGTGTGTGTGTGTGTGTGTGTGTGTGTGTATCTATGTTGTTGTTATTTAACCATTCATCTGTTGATGGACATTTGAGTTGTTTCCACCTTTCCCCAAGAGTTGCATCCAAGATTCTTTTCCATACCTCAGATGGTCTACTGAAGGCCTCCACCTGGAATCTCTTGCCCAGGAGTCTGGATTTATAACCTTCTTATAGTATTTATAAGCAGTCCTCATCAGATTTCCCATCTGCATTAGAATTTGTGAGCTAGAGGTGAGCAAGTCTGTCCTGCAGGTTTTCTTCAGAACATCTAGAACGAATATATACAATAATTTACAAATAGTCTTTTCTCTTGCCTTCTATTGGAGGGTGGAAACTGGGGACCCTAGGCTGCCTCCATTCAGGACCAAAAACAACATTGACACTGCAGTGAGGTGGGAGGGCAAAGATAAATAAAATGCCACAAATATTTTCTACTACTTTGAATAGATAGATAGATAGATAGATAGATGCATTTTTTTCCTTGATTAGGTGTTCTCTTACTGCTATAATCTTTCCTTTTCTCCAAAATTTCAACAAAGTCGATTCAGACAGGCTCTGGTGGTTTTCTCTAATGTTTCTTGTTTCTTCCGGTCAGCAAACAAGATCCAATTTGCTCTGTGTTTCATATTTTTCCATCATTCTAATTTATCTGGAAACTACTTTCTTATTTTACAGACTCTCCAAAGTCTCACATAAATATCAGGCCATTTCTTCCTGAACATGTAACATGTTCTCTTTCCACTGACTTTTTTTACTCAATTCCTTCAATTGGAACTGACACTTAGTGATACTTAGCCTCCTGGAATAATGTTTTTCAAGCTTGAATTATGTATTTTTAAATAAAAGTAAATCCTTGAAGATTCTCAGCTTGCATGTTTATACGTTAATCTCATATTTTCATTTTAAATAGACTTAATATGTATAAACATAAAGTATGTTTCTTTAGTAGAATACTCATATAATTATTATACCTGAAACATGAATAAAACAGAAAAGAGCTATAAAAATTACTGTGGTTCAGATTAAAGTTACTGCTGTATTATGAATAGGATTGTTTTGCTTGAAAGCTTGGGTTTAATAAGAGAAAGAAATATTTGTATTTCCATTGATCTACAGGTTCAATCTAATTCCTATCAAAATTCCAGCTTTTTTTTTTTTTTTTTGGTAGGAATTGGCAAATAAATTCTAAAATTCATATGGAAATGAAAGGGACCCAGAGTATCTAAATATCTCAAAAAAGAAGAACAAACTGGAAGTACTCAGCCTCTCCTGTTTCAAAACTTACTGCAGAACTAAAATAATAAATATTGTACTGTAGTGGCATTCAAATTCCAGAAATACAGCCCTATATCTGTGATTGATTGATTGATTGATTGATATTTCAGAGAGAGAGAGAGAGCATGTGAGCAGGGGCAGGGGTCAGAGGGAGAGAGAGAGAATCTTAAGCAGGCTCCACACTCAGTGCAGAGCCCGATATGGGGCTTGATCCCATGATCCTGGGATTGTGACCTGAGCTGAAATCAAGCATCAGATGCTCAACTGACTGAGCCATCCAGGCACCCCATAATTTATTTTTTATAAGATTGCTAAGGAAATTTGATGGGACAGCAGCAAACATTTCAACAAGCAATGCTAGGACCACCAGATATCTGCATGAAAACAAATGAAGGTGGGATTCTCTCTGATACCACCTATAAACATGTTCTCCAAATGGATTATAAGCATAAATTTAAGAGGTAAAACTGAATCTTAGAAAAATTGTGGGAGTAAATTTTTGTGGCCTCAGGTGAGGCAATGTGTTCTTGGATATGAGAGTGCAGCAATGGCAATAACACGAAGGAAGGAAGGAAGGAAGGAAGGAAAGAAGGGAGAGAGAGAAAGAAAGAAGAAAGAGGACACATCAAAATGAAAGACTTCTATGCTGCAAATTATACCATTAAGAGAGTGAAAAGACAATCAACAAAACTATTTGCAGATCATAAATAGGATAAAAATATCCAGAACACAGCAAAAACTCTTGAAATTCAATAATAAAAAGACAAATAACCCATCTAAAATTTTTGAATAGACACTTCTATGAAGTAGTTAAACCAATGACCTGTAAGAGTAAGAAAATATGTTCAACATCATTATTCAAAAGGAAGTGTACATGAAAGTCACAGTGAAATACTTCTTCACATGAATTGCTTTAGTAAAAACGAAAAAAAAAAAAATAGAGAATAACAACCATTGATGAGAATGTGGTGAAATTAGAACTGCCAATGTTAATGGGACTGTAAAATGGTGCAGCTCTTTTGGAAAACAGAGTGGCACTTCCTAAAATTGCGAAACTTCACGTTACCATATGACTCAGTAATTTCACACACACACACACACACACACACACACACACACACACACACACCAAAACCCACAATGTTGGTTAAGGCCAGCTGCTTTATGCAGGATGGCTAAAGAGATTTTTAAGGAGTTAATGTTGAGCTAATGACAGAATAAGGTGAGAAAAGTCAGCCTCTCGGGTTCTGAGGCTAGAATGTTGCAGACGAAGTTTAGTAAAATTGTATAACTCATGATTGTATGGCTTCTGAAAGTTATTTATTTGAGAAGCAGATGTATAGTACTGTGCTAATATGGAATAATTTAGTCCATATAGCAAACCAATAAGTAAATACTATTCATCCAAACCAATGGATATGATCTATTATTTCCCATTTTCCTATATTCATTTGAGGATACTGTAGTACACGGGGGTTAATTAACTTTTCCCAAATTACATAGTTTTCACGTTAATTATTCCCAAAATACATCAGAGCAAAAGGGAGTATGCTGCTGCAGTGGAACTGAACACTGCCATCCTTTGAAAATTTACCAACCGCCTAAGTAAATAAGATAGAAAGAAAAGAGGGGTCTCAGCACTTCTAACACCTCCAACTATGACATTTTAAAGGGATATTATTAATATGTATAAGGTAGCAAACTTTTGCAAGCCTTGTATTTACCAGCACATTACCATAGCAATGTGCTGATTTTGCAAAAATGTCTAATAAAAACAATATAGGAGTATTTAAAGAGTGAATTACGAAGCACTTGTATAATAACATCCCTTCAAAGAAACAAGTCCCACTGCATATGCCACCAGATGCCTTAAGCATGAACTCTGCTACAAAAGACATTTACTCTCAAGAGTCAGGTGGAAAACATTACCCTTTCATTTTCCAGGTTGCTATAAAGGTAACCAGTCCTTGAAAATGAATCAGGGAGCAGAATATTTACAAGAGGTGGAAATGCAGAAAAGGACCATTCCAGTTTCCAAAGAACAAGTTTATTTCCTTGAAAAAGTTGCAAGTACACATGATATTTTAAATGCAAATTATAATCTTGTAAATGGCGATATCATCATCTAGTATTATTTTTCTGACAGCTCACCCCATATAAATAAAGGGTATGAAAAGGTTAGTAAAGATCAAGGATTAAAGGTTGAAAAGTAATTGAGTTTACTTGGAATAATGGGAGATTTAACAAAAATTCAGTGACAGAAAAGGGACAAGGGGGAATGAAAATTTGCTGTCCATAAAAAAAAGTGGTGAAATATTTGAAAAGTTTTGTCTTAACAAATAGAAGAATATCGAAACTGGAAGATATGGTTACTGTAAACATCAGAGCAATGATAAAGGTTTATTTTTATATGATATATTACTTTTAAATCCAATAAGATAAAACAAAATAAAATTAGATTAAGTTAAATATTCTGTAAAGAAGTGTGGCATTGGAAATATTTCAAGAACATTTTAGATATTAGTGACTAAATGGATACAAAAATATGAATGAGACTTAAGTTCAGTTTGTAAAACAAAATAAATAAATCTACTGCATGCATACATACCCTATATAATAAAAGCTGAAGTACTAGAATATAGAAAAATTAAGTACAAGAAACACGTATTTGCCATTCGAGAATAAGGTATCATTTTGTTTTAGTTTCAGAAAACAAGTTGGTTTTATAAAGGAAGATAAGTAAAATGATTTAACGAACTCTCCTCAAAAAGTTTAGACATGTGCCCCTATTTAATTTACATTTTAAATAAGATAAAATATCCTGATATTTACAAATATATATAAAAATCAAGAATGATTTCAAATTAGGTTTTTAATAATGATATATCAAAGGTACTCCTACATATTTTTGATATAGACTCAATTAAAAGATGATTTTAAATAAAATCCAATACACATGAATACCAATGACAACAGTATTATAAAAATTACTTGATTCTTTATATTTTTTGTATTGAAATAGTAGAGGAAAAACTAAATTTAAGAAAGTAATGAAAAATGCAATGTAACTAATTTTAAAGGAAATGTACAGGCTAATTATTCTATTTTAATTAGACAAAGCAATTTTAGAGAAATTGAAAAGAAGTCATAAAGATAATAAACAATAATGACATTTTTAAAGGAAAACATTTCACTAAAACTTTTTTTTAAAAATCAGGAAATAATACCTATACTAATATCTTACTGCAAAATTCCTCCGTGTTCATTTTGCTCTTCTTTTTCTATTTTCTTAAAGTAGGAGATTGCAATTTAGAATTTAGAATTTGAGATCTTTATTCTTAATATAATCATTTAATGCTACACATTGTTAAAAGCTTTTATAACTTAAAATTATAAAAGCACTGTTTTCATTCTGCAAATCTCATTTTTTCTCACCTCATTTTCAAAAATCCTATTTAATATCTCATTTCTTATTTTTGTACATGTAATTTCTTTTACAAAGATAAGTCTAAATTCGTTTTTCCTTTAAATATGGTTTCTTCTTACATGAAAGGTAACATGCTATAGATTCTCTATTGCCCCTATATCTCACCCCTCTTTTTGTTCATTAGCATATCCTATTAATAACTCTATGTCAGTTAATAGAGATATCATTGTCTTTTACACTTCACAGCATAGTATTTTGTGAATATTTCATAGTTAATTACTTTTCCATGCACGGACATTTAGCATGTTTCCAATATTTTGCAATTATGTTTCTAACATTTTGCAAGTGTGAACAATACTGTAACACTGCTTAATTTCTGTTTATAATATTGTTTATTGTTGGAGGTGTATGGTCAGGGTAGATTCCTGTTGTAGACTCTGGGTCTGGAGTTCTCTCTTGTCCAGCAACAGAGTGGACGCAAGATTGAAATGCAAGAGAGGCTAATGTTCGGGAGGAGACAAGAGCGCTTGAGTAAGGGTCTTTGCTCTGTTTTTATTAGGATTTACAAGCATAATGGACATGCACAAAAAGACAATGAAACTGTGAACATTAACTCGTGTGTGAGGGAAAGGGGGTTTCAAAGATATGAGGTGTTAGGAGTCTGGGTCAACACAAAACAAAATCCTGGCACTGGGCAGATGGATGTTTACAGTGGACATGAGGCACCATGTCTGTTTATCTGAGATGGCCTAGGGGATAAGACAGATAGAGCATGCTACCTGAGGGTCAACAAGGCACCTTACTTTTGCTAATAACCTGCCCTGCTGTGATCTATAGCCCTGTTTACCTGTTTACCTATACTGGTCCTTCCCGCCTGTGAAAACAGTTTTCTGCTATTGTCCTAAATTGGAGGGTAGTTCCGCCCTGAATACCTAATCTTGTTTACCTAATCTTGTATGCTTTCATCCTGAAGCTTCCTATTCCTATATGCCTTTTTCACCCCTGGGTGAAAACTCAGGGAATTCCTAAGCTGATTCCCCACCAATTCCTATAAATGGGATTTCTGGGTCAAAGGAAAGCTCATAGGAAGTTTGTTTAGTATCGCCAAATTCTCCTCCAAATGGTTTGCCACCTTGTATTTCTACCAGTGATGTATGAAAGTTATTTTTTTCCTAGTTGCATGAATTTCTCTAGTACAATGTTAAACAGTACCAGAGATAGTAGTCAGCCTTTCTTGCTTTTAGTGAAAATGTCTGATGTTTTGTATGCATGTGCAACATGGACTAGCACTAAAGCATCCCTCAAATATTTTTATCTTTGAACTTTAAAAGTTATGAATGTTTGTTAAAATACTATTGGAAATATTTTAGCATCTATGGCAATAAGTATATTTTTTTCTTAGATCTATTAATATGTTGCATGAAATTAATGAGATTCCCAATGTTAAATCAACCTTAAATACTGTCCTTGGATTTAATCCCACTTGGTTATTCTGAATTATTTAATGTGATGGATTTTTGTGATATTCCACTTAATATTTTTGCATAAATATTTATTCTCCATCTTGGTTTATAATTTTCATCTTTTTAATTTTTTTTTAACATTTATTCATTTTTTGAGAGACAGAGAGAGACAGAGCATGAGCGGGGGAGGGGCAGAGAGAGAGGGAAACAGAATCCGAAGCAGGCTCCAGGCTCTGAGTTGTCAGCACAGAACCGGACATGGGGCTCAAACTCGCAAACCATGAGATCATGACCTGAGCTGAAGTTGGACGCTCAACCGACTGAGCCACCGAGGTGCCCTTATAATTTTCTTTTTTTGTATTACCTTTGTTAGATATAAGGGTAAACATTGTCCTTGTTTTTATAACAAAATAAGGATGTTTTTACATTTAAAAACATTTTAGAACAATTTGTGGAGTATTAGTGCTATACGCCCTTGCAAGTTTGTTGAATTTCCCAATATAATCATCTTTACCTGGTGCTTTTTTGTGTGATAAACTTAATTTTTATCCCATTATTGCACCATATGAAGATGCTTGCAATTGCTTAACTTTTTTTTAATGTTAATTTATTTATTTAGTTTTGTGAGAGAGAGACACAGATTATGAGCTGGGGAGGGGCAGAGAGAAGGAATCCCAAACCAACCCTGCACTGTCCGCACAGAGCCTGAAGTGAGGCTCCATCTCACGAACCTTGAGATCATGACCTGAACCAAAATCAAGACTCGGACACTCAACCCACTGAGCCACGCAAGTGCCCTGCAGTTGCTTAACTTTGAATTTCCTCCTATGTTTCCTTGCCTTGCCACAAGCTGCTCCATTTACCTGAAATGATGCTCTTGGCTTGACTAATGCTTGCTTGTTACCTGATACTTCACACCAATATTTCTTGCTTTGTAAGTATCCTCTGAGGGTCCCTTTTCTTCCTCTGAGCTGATCCTCCTCTTTATGCTCTGTTAGCATATTAGATTTCTTCCATATTATTATCCTAATGTATTTAAGCTTTTGCTATCTTTCACCCTTTTTGGATAGATTGTTAGCTCTATAATGTATTATGTCTTGTTTTTGTTTTCTTACAGCTAATGTAGTGCCTGGTATAAAGTTGGTTCTAAGGAGCTGTTATTTGACTAAGACTGACCCAAATATTTTTAGAAAACAATTTCTAAATATGTATGCCTATACAAATATGTATATGACAAGCAATACAGATTTATAAAATGACCATTTAGGCATATTCTATATTCTATCCAAATAAAGTGTGTGTTTGTGTTTACCAATAAATGGAAAAAATCAAGTTTACCTATTTGGTTAAATTTCAGTCAAACTTATAGGGTCTTTGAGGATCTTTAAATATTGCTTTCGGAGCACAAATGAAGTTTACTTGATGGAGAAGCACCCTAAATATGTGGTTATAACTGCTACAGTGGAGAAAAATCCCATGTGTATTGAAGCGCCTTGCAGAAAAAATAAATAAAATTTTGAATGAGTACAAAATCAAAAGTTACATATATGGCAATTTGATATTATAAGCACAGATTTGTGTAAGAGCTGTTACTAATGGGCCATACCATGTACTGGCCATAGAGATTTGTAGCAAGCATTTCTTTTTAAATAATTTTAATGATTCTTGAGGCAGGCTGAACAGACCCACCAAAGATGTCCATGTCTAGATTTGAATCCTCAGAATCTGTGAGAATGTTATCTTACGTGGCAAAAGGACCTTGCAGATAAGATTCAGTGAAGGAATTGAGATACGGCAATTATATCAGGTAGGCTTGATGAAATTACAGGGGTCCTTTACAAAGGGAAGCAGGAGGTCAGAGAGTAGAAAAAAATGCTATCTTGTTGGTTTTCAAGGTTCAGGGGGGGTGCCTGTGTGGCTCAGTCAGTTAAGCATCCGACTCTTGGTTTTGGATCAGGCCATGCTCTTAGGGTTCATGAGTTCGAGCCCTGCATCCAGCTCTGCGCTGATGATATGGCGCCTGCTTGGGATTCTCTTTCTCCCTCTCTCTCTCTGCCCCTCCCACTCTCTCTCTCTCTCAAAATAAATAAATAAACTTAAAAAAAAAGATTGAGAAAGGGGCATGAGCAAAGGAATGTAGGTGATCCCTGGATTCTGAAAAAGGCAAGGAAAAAAAAAAAAAAATCTAAAGTCTCCAGAAGGAATATATGCCTGTCGAACACATGTTGACTTCTGACTTTCAAAACTCTATCGTAATAAATTTTTGCTGTTTTAAGTCATTAAATTTGGTAATTTGTTATAACAATAGTAGGAAATTAATGCAATTCTCCTGAGTAGAGACCAGCTAGTTTATCAATACATTTCCATTCATCTTTAAAAACTTTGCTCTGTAGTTAGGAGAACCAAAGACTTGGTTTACAGAGTGAGTGAATGTATGCTACAAATAAAAGGTTAGAATTATTTTTTATGTTAACCAGAACCATAAGAAGTACTCACCTGGGATTTTATTTAACCAATAAAGATTATGAAAATGATAGCTTCTATCATTTCCTGAATCACATCTTAAAATCCTTCATATGTTCATCTTGTTTTTTTTAATGTCATGTTCACAACGATAATCTATATTTTTTAACATCCAGACTCTTACAACTTCGGTTTTTATATTTTTGATCTTCAAATAATTCCCAAAAGGCTAACTTACATAGTAGAACAGCACCGTTCACAAAACATAGCTCTTTAGCAATATTTCTTTAATAAAGTTGATTTTGATATTTTTCTGAATCTTAAAGAATCCTAAATAACTGTCAAAACCTAATAGTTATGTAATTTTTTTAAATTTTTTTAATATATGAAATTTATTGTCAAATTGGTTTCCATACAACACCCAGTGCTCATCCCAAAAGATGCCCTCTTCAGTGCCCATCACCTACCCTCCCCTCCCTCCCACCCCCCATCAACCTTCAGTTTGTTCTCAGTAATAGTTATTACTGTATATAAAACTTATATACACAGTTTACAATAAAAGAATGGAATTAAATTAACAAATTAGATTTCTAGGAGCCATGGGATGAAGTTTAGATGGAATCATAGCCGTGCTGCTTCTGTTATAAGGTTAATTCAAAACTGTGATAACACTTATATGTCTAGGTATCACGGATACAAATATTTTCTTCCTCCCTTCCTTTGACAAAACTTCAAAGCAATAGCAGAAACCACTTTAAAGAATCCTAGCAACACAATTAGCACTTTCAAATTTTCTTCTAATTAATCACTGGGGACATGACTAATTTGGATTTAACTCCTAATTCAAAAAAGTTTTCTTTAAGCTTTGGAACAAGTTTAATTTTTCAATAGTCACTTAGATGCACATAGTTCAATACTACTGAAGTTATCTTTGAAAAGTTGAATTCGTATGGGTATTTTACCAGGTAAAAATTCAACACCTATTAGAGTTGTGGTTACATCAATATCCACTTTCTCCGGAGTCATTTTAAAACTTAGAGTTATAATTAATATTAATCACACGTTTTTTAAGGATATAAAAGTATATATCAATTGATACTTGATTATTTTTCTTTCAGAAATATTTTGGGAAATGTCTAAAATGAGGCTATATTTGTGAAAGAGTGCCATTTAAAACATGCTAAAGCACTTGTGTTAATTTATTTAAAAAGTAAAAAAAAAAAAAAAACAATAGAAACATATCCTGAAAATATAATCTATATCATTACAAAATATTATTTAATATATACTTTTCATCATTACACATAGTTGAGTATAATTAGACCAACGTACTTTTGTAGCGCAGGACTTCTTAAAAATTATTATTAAAATAGAGTTGATGTACAATATTGCATTAGATTCAGATGTGCAACATAATGATTCAAGAATTCTGGGGATGCCTGGGTGGCTCAGTTAGTTGAGCAACTGACTTTGGCTCAGGTCATGATCTCACAGTTCGTGGGTTCGAGCCCCGTGTTGGACTCCGTGCTGGCAGCTCTGAGCCTGGAACCTGCTTCAGATTCTGTGTCTCCCTCTCTCTGCCCCTCCCCTGCTCTCGCTCTGTCTCTCTTTGTCTCTCAAAAATAAACATTTTAATAAACATTTAAAAAATTTAAAAAAAAATTCTGTATATTACTCAGTGCTCACCGCAATAAGTGTAGTCATACTTTATGTAAACATACCTTATTGTATTCTCGTAACCATATAATACCATTGACTATACTGCCTATGCCGTACTTTTCATTTCTGTGGCTTATTTATTTTATAACTGGAAGTTTGTAGCTCTTAATTTCCTTTACATACTTTACCCATGTCCCATCCCTCCCCCGCATCTTCCTTCTGGCAACCACCATTTTGTCCTATTTAAAAGGATATTTATTTGTTCATCCATTTTGTGGTTTTTATTTTATTTATTTATTTTTTAGGTTCTGTATGTAAGTGAAATCATATGACATTTGGCTTTCTCTGTCTGACTTATTTCACTTAGCATAATACCCTCTAGATCCATCCTTGTTGTCACAAATGGCAAGTCTCATCCTTTTTCATGGCTGAGTATTATTTTCCTGTAAATATACACTACTTTATTCATTCCTTCCTCTATTTCTGGACACTTATGTTGCTTCCGTATTTTGGGTATTGTAAATAATGCTGTAATAAACATAGGGGTGCATATATTTTTTCACATTAGTGTTTTTGTTTACTTTGGATAAATAACCTAATAGTAGAATTACTGGACCATATGGTAACTGTATTGTCAACTTTTTGAGGAACCTCCATACTGGTTTCCACAGTGGTTATACCTATTTACATTCCTACCAATAATGCACCAGGGTTTACTTTTCTCCACATCCTTGCCAATACTTGTTATTTCTTGTCTTTTTGATTCTGACCATTCTGACAGGTGTGAGGTGATATCTCATTGTGGTTTTGATTTGCATTTCTCTGATGATGAGTGATTTTTGAGCATCTTTTCATGTGTCTATTGGCCATCTGTATGTCTTCCTTGGAAAAATATCTATTCAGGACCTCTGCCCATTTTTTCATCAGATTATTTGTGTTGTTATTTTTAAGTGTTAGGGTGTATGAGTTCATTATATATTTTGGAAAATTACCCCTTATTGTATATATCATTTGAAAATATCTTCTCCCATTCAGTAGAATCTTTTCATTTTGTTGATGGTTTCCTTCATTGTGCAAAAGCTTTTCATTTTAATGTCATCCAAATAACTTGTTTTTGCTTTTGTTTCTCTAACCTTTGAAGGCATATCTAGAAAAATGTTGCTAAACCTGATGTCCATGAGATTACTGCCTATGTTTTTGTTTTAGGAGGTTTGTGGTTTCAGGTCTCACATTTAAATTTTTAATTCATTTTTAGTTTGGTTTTGTGTATGGTATAAGAAAGTAGTCCAGTTTGATTCTTTTGCATTAGCTGTCCAGTTTTCCCAGCACCATTTATTGACAAGACTGACTTTTCTCCATTGCATATCCTTGCCTCTTTTGTTATAGATTAACTGATAACATAAGTGTGGGTATATTTCTGGGATCTCCATCTGTTCCGTTGATCTATGTGTATTTTTATTCCACTATAATACGGCTGGGATTGTGATACCCCGGCTTTGTTCTTTTTCAAGATTGCTTTGGCTATTTCAGGCCTTTTGTGGTTCCATATAAATTTTAAGATTATTTGTTCTAGTTCTGTGCAAATTGCTACTGGTATTTTGATAGGGATTGCATTGAATCCGTAGATTCCTTTGGGTAGTATAGACATTTTAACAATATTAATGTCTCCAGTCCATAGCATGGATCTGTTTCCATTTGTTTATGTCATCTCAATTTCTTTTGTCGATGTCTTACAGTTTTCAAAGTATAGGTTTTTCACCTCCTTGGTTAAATTTATTCCTAGGTATTTTCTCTTAGGATTGTTTTCTTAATTTCTTTTTGTACTATTTCATTATTAGTGTATACAAATGCAACAGATTTCTGTATTTTAAATTTACGTCATGCAAATACCCTAAATCCATTTATTCGTCTAAAAAGAAATAAAAGGTATTCAAATTGGTAAATAATAAGTAAAACTGTCACTATTTGCAGATAGCATGACAACATGTGTAGAAAACCCTAAAGGTTCCACCAATAACACTGAGAACTAATAAATGCATATAAGGATTTTTAATCTATGATTTAAATAAGTTTATATAAGCAATTAGGAGATTGACCCTTTATATAAAGAAATTTTATGTCTTTGAACAATCTAAGGGCATCGACTGATCATGTTTAGATTTTTATTTCAATAGTGTCCTTTCAAGTATATACACTAAGTCTTAGGATTTAAGAACTAGGAGTAAGTAGAAACGGATATAAGTTTGCAGCAACAAGATTTCTATGACTGGAGAACAGATCATGAATCCACACTCACAACAAAATCTTATGGAGCATCTACTATGTGATAAGCAAGTCTTCTAAAGTTTGGAAAACAATAGTAAGAAAGTCATGTAGATCCTTTGTGGACCTTATATTTTAGGAATTAGCAAGAGGAATCTGTCAGTGATGTTTGGAGAGAACTGCTGACCTCTCGATGTGTTATTTGTTTTGTCTGTTATTTCTTTTTTTTTTCTTGGAACAGGGCATATTTGGACAAATCTTGCTCAGACTGCACATAGTCCATGGATTATATAAAGCTGTAGAATTAATAGCATTCATTTATATTTCAAAGTAAGTTGTAAGGTAATTTGTAGAAAACAAAACCGCAGAAACAATCACCTGTATAAAGTACTTCAAAAATAGCACAGTAAAGCAATGTAATTACTGTAAATTAAAACAATAACAGCTATAGTACTTAAACATACCTGTAAATATAAATACCAAGGAGAAAACTGTTATTTGTGTTTGGAAACTGTATTGTTCATTGAACCTTATGTTGCTATACTATTTTATAGAGGTTCAGAAGTAGTCAAAGAAATTAGTACTATTTTGTGTATGAGGAATGGAATGTTTCAAGCTGGTTGATAAAACAATTACTGAACAATAGACATTTATTTTCTTTCTCATTCAGAGCCCTATGTTATAAGTAAGTAATATTGTAGAGTATAAGAATATGATCTTCAGAATCATTCAGGTCCTTAATTTTGCCACTTATTATTTCTGTTACCTTGAACATAGTATTTATTCTCTCCGGGTGTTGAGGTCTTTATATATGAAATGAAGCTCATTTTACTTATTCTTCAGGATAAAATACAATATATATTACATATGAAAGCATCCATGACTTATGGTATATGATATTTACTCAATAGATATTAACTTATTTTTTTCTTACGTTTAAACCATATTTTTATTAGGAAGATGCACTATTGTAGATAAAGTAAATAGAGTGCCATTATTACAAAATAGCATCAATATTGTAGGAACAAAGGAATATTGTTGGAACAGATAAAGTAAATAGAGTGTTATTATTACAAAATAGCATCGATATTGTAGGAACAAAGGGCAGGCCACCCGAAGATGGGCCACTTTGGCATGAACATAATTTTGAGTTAAAAGCAAGCAAAACCCAGCAGACTCAGGAAAAGCTCTTTACCTCCCCTTCCACTGGCTGCTTGTTCCAGGAAGAGAGCTATTAACAGAGATTCCTCTTTACCTAAGAAAGGTATCTACATAATAGGGCAACCTTTTGTCCACCCAGACCATCCCTTAGCTTCCTGTTAATGGTTTTTCTTCCCTTTATATCCTCAGACCCCTACCCCTCTCCTTAGCTCACATAAGCATTATGTTGCCTCCTTGTGTTTGGAACTGCATGTTTATGAGGATTCCCCATACACATACTAGTAAATTTGATTTTCTCCTGTTAATCTGTCTCATGTCAATTTGATTCTCAGTCCAGCTAGAAGGAAACTGAAGGGCAGAGCAAATTATTCCTCTCCTAAAATTCCTAAAGTGAACTTAAGAGTAATTATTATTATTCTCCCAGGAACACAGTTGCATTTTTAAAAATACTTCAAATGTATATTGACAATAACATAAATTATCTGGAAAAATCCTAATTCAGGTCCAATTTATTCATGAAAAGTCCCTTACCAGTTGTTCTTCTATGGACAATTAGTGAGACAGCACAACTATAAATAAAATACTTGATGAAAACTTGGATCATAATGTGAAGGGATAATCCAGACAATTATGTTTAGTATTTTCTTTTTTTTAGTTGTTTTTGATTTTTTTTCTTGCAGTGACTCAATTAAGAAACCTCTGTGCTTGTTGTCTATAAAAAAAGTGACACAGCAGAAATTTGAGTCAAAGGGAGAGTGCATTATGAGCAGAAGTAAACCTGAGATACATGATTTTGAAAAAAGAATTCCTGAGTATTGGGATTGAGATGGAAATAAGAGAACACAATGAAAGGGAAAGGCTTGTAAGGTGTGAAAAGGGGCAACTAACCCCAGTAGGCTCCTGCCACACATGATGAAGGGAGCATTTAGATACTACCAGTCACCACTTTTGCAAAAGCATTGATCTCCCCGGCCTGTGAATTGCATAGGTATCAAGTCAGTGAACGTAAACTATCTATTTTCCTTTTGATGAGCATCATGCTATGCTTTTGCCAGTGTTCCTTAAGTTATTGGCTTTTCTTTCAGCATCCATTTCTTCATGAGCACTGAGCAAACTGCCCATTTAAAAGGGGTGGTACTTGGGCATTTCTTGAGGCTTTGCTCCATCCATATTCAAATTATCCTATGTGGACAAACTTCATTTAGGCCAAACTGCCACTAATACTTTTATTACAGCAAATACTCAGTGCCCAGGAAGAGACAAGCCACATGCACACAAGGAATCAGGAAAAGACTGTTTATTGCACACCGGTGCTGGCCCAGTGGAGTCACCTCCTAAGGCTAAGCCTTGGCATCAGCCTCCTTTTACGGCTGGGATGGTAGGGCCAAAGGAAAAGGAGAGGGGACACTTATCAGTAGTGCTATCCTAGCAGTTGGTGGACACAGGAGACAAGCAAGGTTACAGAAGCCAAAAGTATGCAACGGGAGTGTCCAGCCTCAGACATCAGGCTGGCCCCTTTTATCTTGTTTTTACTAGCTTTTCTTCTCACTTTTTTTTTTTAATTTTTTTTTTTAACGTTTATTTATTTTTGAGACAGAGAGAGACAGAGCATGAACAGGGGAGGGGCAGAGAGAGAGGGAGACACAGAATCTGAAACAGGCTCCAGGTTCTGAGCTGTCAGCACAGAGCCTGACGCGGGGCTCGAACTCACGGACTGTGAGATCATGACCTGAGCTGAAGTCGGACGCTTAACCGACCAAGCCACCCAGGCGCCCCTCTTCTCACTTTTAAAGTCTCTGAATGTTGGTAAGTATATAATATAAAAGAGTGGCCTGTGTACCACGTGAAGTGGTGATGGCATGGAAGGATGGCTCATGAACCTGTCCACATGTGGAGATAAATGGAACCAACTAGGCATCACTCTTGCCCCCAACCTGCTATGCCAGAACCGTAATGAAAGACTTCTATTTCAGAGGATAGGGGAGGGAAAATAATATTTCCTCCACCCCTCTAGGCTTTTGGCTGAGACCCCTTGTGGTAAAAGACAGATTAAGAGAAGAAAAACAAAGTTTAATAACATGTATACCTCCTGTATACATGGGGGATACCCAGGAAAACTGAGCAATTCTCTAAAATGGCCCATGTCACCACCTTAAATACCAACTTGAGCTGAAGACAAAAGAAGATGGCAAGGGGGAGAGAAGCCACTTTGGGAGGTTATCAAGCAAGACACAGTAAGTTGGTGTATGGTTGCTGTGCAGATTTAAGTCGGTTTCTTTCTCCATTGATAAGAATTTCTAGAGATTTAGTCACCCTCCTCTTCCTGGTACAGACCAGGAGACACCTTTACAAATGGAGATTTCACTCCTCATAAATGTAAATATCTCTTACAAAAGAGTAACTTGTCAAATGTTTTTAAGCTTCTCTTGTGTGGACTCTTTCTTAAGAATAACAAGCTGAGGATAATCTTTGTGCCAAAGAGGCATGTTTTGGGATGGCCAGTTCTGTTCCTCTTCAAGATTCATATCCAGTATTAATTAAAAGACGATTTTTATGAGATCACTATAGCACCGAACCAATTTGAAGTTGTTTAGAAAAGTCTCTGTGGTATCAGATTCCCTTCTTATGTACTACCATTTCTCAAAAAAAGATGATCACTGCAAAGTGATAGGAGCACTGGAAAAGTTAATAATCTCGATTTTAATTCTAATTAGATGTGTGACATGGGCAAGTGATTCTGTGCATTTATTTCTCCTTCAGCAATATGGAAATTAACCACTTCGGAGTATATTAGTGAGACCAGAATGAGAAATATACACAAGCTTGTTTCTCCGTATTATAAAATATTTAAAATACAAAAGAGTTATTCTAATGCATAGTTTTAATGTTCTTCTTTTTCGTCATCATCAGGATCCTCACCGTTATCATATCAACATGCTGCCTATGAATCCATCATCTACTATCTATGAAATAACTAGAATATTAACATTTGAAGTTCCTTATTGCCACATCTTTCCAAAATTTTGCATTTCATTTTTTTCTTTTTAAAAATTTTGTTTTATCATGTGTCTTCATAAGAATATAAAGCCTTACTTGTTTTAAACTTTTAAAATAATGGATTTTAGTTGTAGTGTTCTATGCTTTGTTTGTTTGTTGTTTTTTTTTTTTTTTTTACTTGCAGGGCCAAGGGCAGGCTGCCCCAAGATGGGCCCCTTTGGCATGGACCTTATTTTGAGTTAAAAGTAATCAAAACTCAGCAGATGTAGGAAAAGCTCTCTCCTCAGTCCTCTACTGCCTAGATTTGCATTGGAAAGGAGAACCTATGCCACTGAAGGGAACTATTAACAGAGACTTCCCTTTACCTAACCTTTGTTTTTCAAAACGTTCTCTTTCACTTTCCTGCTAATGGCCTTCTCTCCCTCTGTCTTCACAGATCCTACCTGTCTTAGCTCTTATAAGGTTCATTTTGCCTTATTATCTTTGGAATTTTCATGTCTGTATGGATTCCTAGCTTTAGAGCTATTAAATTTGATTCTCTCCTGCTAATCTGTCTTATGTCACTTTGATTCTAAATCCTCCTAGGAGGACCTTGAAGGTCAAAGGAAGGTATTCCTCCCCAATACACTTAACATTATAGTCCTGATATCCGGTCATGTATTTGGCATTTAATTTGCTTATTTTCGCTCTGTATGACATTCTATTATATAACATTTCAGTTTCTTTATTGGGATTCTCCAGTTTGTAGCAATTTTGCTTTTCTAGTTTTTGCTACTACAAAAATAAAGCTATATACATTTTATTTTTCATGTTTTTTGAAACGTGTGTGAATGAATATCTGTAAAGTATAAACTAGGGAAAAATTACTCGGTCACAGGATTATCACATGTTCAAATTTATAAGATAATGCCCATTTTCCAAAGTAATTGAACCTAGGGGCACTTGAGTTGCTCAGTCGGTTAAGCGTCCCACTCTTGTTCTCAGCTCAGGTCATGATTTCACAGTTTGTGAGTTCAAGCCCTATGTCATACTTGGCACTGACAGCATGGAGCCTGCTTGGGATTCTCTCTCACCCTCTCTCTCTCTCTGCCCCTCCCCTGCTCTAAATATATACATACATACATACATACATACATACATAGATAAAACAAAAAAATGATTGTACCTATTTAGATTACCACTATCAATGTTTTGTGGACTATGTAGCTTCTCATCCCACACACATTTGCTATGATCAGACAATGATTTTTGCCAAACAACTATAAAGTAGAATCTCACTGTTTTTAATTTGCATTTTTTATGTTCGAGAATTTTTTTTATATTTAACCATTCATATTTCTGCTTTTGTTGCAATGTTTGCTTATTCTTTGCCCAATTTTTCATGGGTTGTTTTTCTTATTAATTATAACAATTTTTATATGCCCTGGATACTAATTTTTATATTATTGAAAATATCTTCTCTAGTTTGTGGCTTTCCACTTTATGTCTTTATCTTTATATCTTTATGCTAAATATTTCAGTTTTACATCTTATGATGAACACAAGTTTATGATTTTACTGTGTTGAATTTACCATCATTTTTCAGTGTGCATCTCTTGTGGACTTTTTAAATAAAATTCTTCTTTACACAGATGTTATAAAGACATTTCCCTAATTTTCTTCCAGTTTTTTGAATACATATCTTAAATCATGTTATCATTATATTGTTTGGAATTTTCCCACTGTGTTTATGAGATTAGATTGTCCTGTATTTTCATTTCTTGCACTATCCTTGTTTGCTCAAGCTTCAGTATTAGTCTAGACTTGTAGGATTACTTGGAAAATATTCCTTTTCTTCTGGAAATGTTTGAATAACACTTGAACATTATTTAAATAATGTTTAAATCTGATGTTTGAACTTGACCTTAGTGTGTGCGTGTGTGTGCAAATCTTTATTGAAGTATAACTGATATATGATATACAATTTGGCAAGTTTTGACATACATATATATCTATGAAATTGCCACCACAGTGAAGATAAGACAAAACCGCCCTCAAGAAGTTTCCTCCTTCTTCTTTGCAATTTATTCCCTTCCCTGCCTTCAGACAACCAGTGTTCTGCTTTCTGTTAAAATAGATCTGTAGAATTTTGCATAAACAGAAAATACAGTAGAATTGTATGTAATCTTTTTTGGTTTGACTTCTTTTAGTTAATATAATTATTTTGAGATGCAGTCATGATATTGAATATACAGTTTATGTGTTCTTGCCGAGTAGTATTCCACTGTGTATATTTACCACAGTTTGTATATCTACTTATCCGTTAAGTGGTAAGGAAGACCTTCCTCTGCCTTTCAAGGCCCTTCTAGCTGGACTTGAATCAAATTGATATGAAACAGATTGATAGGAGAAAATAAAAATATATACAGGGAACCCACACAGACATGAAATTCCAAAGACAAGGAGGCAACATGAAGGTTATATGAGCTAAGAAGAGAGGTAGTGCATGAGGATACAAAAGGGAAGAATACCATTAGCAGGAAGGTGAATGGAGATGTTTTGAAAAACAAAGGTTGCCCTGTTATGAGATAAGTCTCTTAGGTAATGGGGAGTCTCTGTTAATAATTCTGTTCCTGGTATAGGTTCTCCTTTCCACTGAAAATTTAGGCAGTTGAAGACTGGAAAGGGAGATTTTGCTCTATCTGCTAGGTTGTGATTAATTTTAACTCAAAATAATGTTTATGCCAAAGTGGCCCATCATGGGGCAGAGTGCCTTGTGCCTTGCAGTGGCATTTGGACTATCTCCATGTTTTGGCAAATACAAATAAAGATCCTATAAACATTTATATACAAATCTTCGCATAGGATATAGGGTCGCATTTCTTTCAGGTAAAAATGGAATTTCCAGGACATATCTAAGGTCGATATTTAAAGGTGTAAGAAACTGATAAACTATTTTCTGAAGTGGCTTTAGGATTCTATATTTCTACTAGCAATGTATAATCCACTGTAAGGGGCTTTACACTGACCACATGTATTTATATTGTATTTTTAATGCAGTCTCACAATTTTATCCATTTTACTGGGTGAATGATTTAATTCATATTATAGTTGATTTTAAATCTATAACCTTTTGCTATTTTTTAATCATATCAATGTGTGTGTGTGTTTTTTCCCTCTATGGACATTTTTCCTTTGAATTAATTATTTTCTATTATTTCATTTTGTCATCTTTGTTGGCTCATTAGTTACACTTCTCTTGTTATGTTTGAAATGTCACCTAGTGACATTGTAAAATAATCACAATTTTCTTTTAAATAATATCATGCCACTTCCCATTTAATGTAACAAACTTACAACAGTCATTTCCAGTTTTCAATCCCTGCTTCTGTAATTGTTGTCATTATTTTATGTTTACCTGTGTTATAAACTATAATACTTTTTTTAAACAGTTAACTTCTCCTACAAAGCTACTATAAAGAAGAAAAAATATCTCTTATTTAATTTAAAGTTTTTACTTTTTTGGCAGATTTTATTTCTTTCTATAGATACAAATACCCATCCAATATCATCCTTTTCCTACCCGAAGACACCACCCTTAAAAATAATGGTAAAATATGCGTAGCATAGAGTTTACCATTTTAATCATTTTTATGTGTACAATGCTGTGGCATTAACTACCATCACATTATTGAACAACCAGTACCACCATCCATCTCCAGAATTTTCTCTATGTTTTCAAACTAGGGGCTGTACCCATTAAACATTTCCTCCTCCTTCCTCCTTCCCCTCAGCCCTTAGCAACCATCTTTCTACTTTTTGTCCCTAAGGATTTGACTATCATCTAGGCACCTCATATAAATGGAATAGTACGATATCTATCCTTTTGTGCTTGGCTCATATCATTGTCTGTAACTTTCTGTAATGTCTTCAAGGTTTCATCAATGTTGTAGCATTGTGCCAGAATTCCTCCTTTTTAAGGCTGAATAATACTGCATTCTTTGCATATATCACATTTTGTTTATCCATTCATCCATCAGTGGACACTCATATTGTTCCCATATTTTGGCTGTTTCAAATAATGTTGCTGTGAGCATAAGCACACAAATATCTCTTCCAGTCAATCCTTTCAATTATTTTTTGTATACTTAGAAGTGGGATCGCTAGATCTGATAATCATATTTTAATTTTTTTAGGAACTGCCATATTGTTTTCTATAGCGCTACACTATATTCCAACCTGCAAGGCACAAGGGTTCTAATTTCTCCACATCTTTGCTAGTACTTATTATTTCCCTTTTTTTTAAATTATAGCCATTTTAGTAGTTGTGAAGTGGTATTTTATTGTGTTTATGATCTTCATTTCCCTAATACTTAGTGACACTCAGCATCTGCTCATTGACTATTTGTTTCTCTTCTTTTGAAAAATGTCTACTTGCATGCTTTGCTCATTTTATAATTGGGCTATTTTTACTTTTGTACAATTCTAAAAGTTCTTTATAAATTTTGAATATTACCCTCTTATCGGATAAAAATTTGCAAATACTTTCTCCCATTCTGTAAGTTATTTTTCCCTCTCCTGATAATTTCCTTTGATGCAAAACAGCTTTAATTTAAAGGAAATCCAGTTACCTATTTTTGTTGTTGTTCCTTATGATTTTGGTGTCATATTTAAGAAACAGTTGTCAAATCCGAGGTCATAAAACTCCCCTCTTAGGTTTTCTTCAGAGTTTATATTTTTAGTTTTTCCTTTTATGTCTTTGGTCTATTTAGGCCTCATTTTTGTATATAGTGTAAGTAATAGACCAACTTATTTTTTTTTTCCCATGTGCATATTCTGTTTTCCAAGAGACCGCCATTTCTCTACTGAATGGCTTTGGCACCTCTGGGGATGAACAATTCACTATAGATGTGTGGGTTTATTTTTAGGCCTTCTATTCTATCTTGTCTACTTTTTGCTAGTATACCACTACTTTAATTGCTGTAGCTATATGGTAGGTTTTAAAAGTTAGAATCAATTTAGACCTCCAACTTTGTTAGTCCTTTTTAATATTATTTTGGCTACTTGGTAGGTATCTTGGTATTTCATAAGAATTTTCAGGTGAGTTTTCCTTTTCTTCAAAAAAAAATGAAATTTTTGATTAAGGATTGCATTGGATCTGTAGATTACTTTGTGTAGTATAGATATCTTAACAATACTGTCTTCCAATCCATGAACATGGGATGTCTTTCCATTTATATTTGTCTTCTCTAATTTCTATTGTGTTGTTTTTTAATTTCCAATATATAAGTTTTGTGCCTTCCTGGTTAAATTTATTATTTAGTAATCTATATTTTTTATTGCTATTGTAAAGAGAATTGTTTCCTTAAATTTCTTTTTGGATTGCCCCTTGCTTTTGAAGAATGGTTTTAACCACAAATATATGTGAATATATAAAATAGTTTTTCTTCATGTGTTGAGGTGATCAATTATTTTTTCCTTGGTCTATTAATGTGATGACTTACCTTGATCAATTTTTGAATTGGGGAACAATCTTTTAAGCATGGCATAAATCCAAATTTTTCATAATATATTATCTTTTTAATGAATCACTGGATTTAATTTGAAAATATTTTTTTAGAAGTTTTATATCTATATTCGTCTGGATTTTTTATCTGCGATGGTCTGTCATTCATATATTACATTTATGAAGTCATAAATTACATGTATGAGGTTATATTGGCCTAATAAAACAGTCAAAATTTCTTATTTTTTTTTCTCATCTTGGATAATTTGTATATATTGGCAGTCATTCTTTAATTATACTGTAGAATTCATTTGTGAAAGTATCTGGGCATGAAATAATTTTTTTGTGGGTATGAGAACAAGTAGATTTAAATAATGATTGAAATTCTTTAATGGTGTAGAAATATTTAAAAATTCTATTTGTGTGTCAATGTCATTGTTTTTATTTCCAGAATTTTGCACTTTTAAATAAATTTTCAAATTTGCTATTATAAAATTATTCACAATAACCTCATGACATTTTGATTTCTGCATATCACATAAGGACATTTTTGTATGGTACTTTTAATCAACATATACTGTGACAAAATCAAGGTGACGTTTATATAATAAAAAAAATCTTAATGTTTTCATATGATTTTTGAAAGTGCCTAATTTTATGGCAGTCAGAGTACTTGTCCTGAATGCTGAACATAACAGGATTCTAGAGTGGTTATAAAAAAGTTTAGAAGGTTACAAAATATCAATTATAGTATGCCATTTTAATTAGTATAAAATAAGAATATTATTTCATTTGTCAATAAATGTTATTTGAGAACCAATCTAAAGTTCTCAAATATGAGAGTAAAACAGAAAAAATGCAGGAAACAGCCTTCACAAATTATTTGTTGAGGTGCATTTAATTTGGTCTTTATTATTAGCATTGTGTTTCCATGATCAGAAAATGTATTACTACTTCTAATAATAAATTATTATGTAAACTCAGAAGTAATTATGTGCTAGTTTTTAAGGAGTTGTTACTTATCTGTATAAAAGTAAAGTAATATAACATGAAATAATTTTCAGTAGTAACAAGTATGAGCTAGGTAATTTGCACAAATACAATAAATTGAATCTTAAAATGAATATAATGTTTAAAACTAAAATCCTAAGTGTCATTATATTCTTATTATTTCTTAGTAGTAATGAAACATTCATTTGGTTCTGAAATAGCATCAATGTTTGTTTGTCAATAAACTTTGCATTTATGCCACTATTTAAAATTTTTTTTAAGTTTATTCATTTTTGATAGAGAGAGCATGTGCCTACATGCATGGGAGGGGATAGAGGGACAGAAAGAGAGAGAGAGGGAGACACAGAATCTGAAGCAGACTCCAGGCTCTGTGATGTCAGCACAGAGTCAACATAGGGCTTGAACCCACAAACCATGGGATCGTGACCTGAGCTGAAGTCAAATGCTTAACCAACTGAGCCACCCAGGCTCCGAGCCCAAGCCACTTTTTAAAGAAAAAAAAAATGTACTTTTTCACTTTAGAGTGTGTAAGAAATTTTTGTATAAATACTCTCATACTTGAAATAAGTATAATTTATACTATCTCAGGTGAAGAAAGATAGTACCTTAAATTTTGTCTATGAGGAGGCTGTTTTCAGCCTCCCTAGACAGGTTTATGCAGTCAAGTTAACATTTACTAATTTCCATGTTTTTCTGTGGTCTTTTTTTGGGGGGGGGGTGGATGGAAGCACAAGTGTTCTAATAATCTGAACAGATAGTTTAAATAATTCCAGATACACAATAAATTAAAGAGGTTAATGAACAGAAAGAACTTAATTCTCTAATCCTGCTGCCTAAATTGTGTCTGCTTATTCCTTTCTTAGTTCTTGCTAAGAATCCTAATCTGCTAATTAATCTCAGTATTTTTTATACTGATAATTTAGTAATAAATTTTGGGTATCTCCAATGGAAGGGTTATAAAAAAATATAGCTCTCTCTTTTTTAATTGATGCCTGGCATGTTCCTGGTCAAGTTGAAGGTTTCACTGCACATTGTCCCCAAATCAGTATAAAAGAGTGGTCTCCAAAATCTTTCAGGTCATGGCAACTTTAGTGTCCAAGCCTTTTTTCCACAACACTTACAGATAAAAATCAAATAAAAATAAAACAAAATAAAAGCTAACTGTTCCTTTTATTGAGTTGATCCAAACAAGTTAATAGTTTAATTTGATTGGCGCCCAATAGATGTCACTCAGTTTTCCTTAAAATTTTAAGATATCCCACAGTGCTCCTGTTCATTGTGGTGCCCCAGAGAACTTCAGCACACAGTTTGAGAATCTCAGTTTCAAAAGTTATAACCTGAATGGAAATGATAGTACGAGAGGAAGTTCTTTTAACACTATTTATAGGTCTTTTGAGAGAATCGTTTTTTCCCTTTAGGCAGCGACCTCTTTGCCCTATGCCATAACCTTTCATCTACCATTTCGTCTAGTCGGGGCAAAGAAGATAGTTGATAATGTGCATAATAGCTAAGAACATAGTAATGGTGACTTCAGTCATGGCTGTTGTTTAACAACTTATGTTTAGAAGAAAAGTGAAACTACTTTCAAAAGGGCAGTGGTTTTAGTGTAATTAGCAGGGAATAATAAAATGATTTGATAGGGCCACAGAGTCTGGTGTGACTATAAATAATGCTTTAAGTCTGGATGCAGAACATGGCTGTTGCAATCTAGTCTTTATGTAGCTTCCCTGCTGAAGATTTAATTTATTTGGCCTCTTGAGGAACACATTTGGCATTTGTAATATCTTTTGCTTCCAGGTTCTATCTCCAAGGATGACTTGATGAGATTGCACATAAATTTATTTTCAAAGCGAACTATTTTCCTTTTAGGGAACTCTATATTCATCCCACAGATGTAGAAAGTAATATAATAATCAAATATAGATATTCAGCAAGTGAGGGCCTCATAGATCTTATATATGTGGTCATTTCATATATAATTTTATTAATCACTATTCCTATAAGATAAGAAATTTCAGGAACCTTAATGAAGAAATAAAATATGATGGATTATATCAAATAAAAAATTTAAATATCTTATCTACCACTAAATATCTACATGGCGAATCATTGGAAAATATAAAAAATATAAATTTGGCAAATATACTAAACCGGTGGAGTTTATTTTCATCTTGATTTCTGTCTGACTCCCAAAGGCAATTTATCTTGATCTCTTTGTGATTTTTATTTCTTGTTAAATATACAGAATTAATTAAGCAGATTCATAGAGCTGAATGATAAAATTGTATTAAGAGATGCATTGGGATTCAATGTGACCTTATCAAGTGAGGTGAGCCATTCATTAATTCAGATGATAGAGCTTATTACAATAATCTTTTACTTATGCTATTGTTGAGCATAACCACTTACTTGTATTTGCATATGCATATTGAGATAGTATCATTTCATCAATTTTTTGTACTAAACTTTAATCCTTGTCAAGAGTAATTCTGAAAGTTTTAGGTTGCAGTTAACTTAACTGTATACTTTTATAGTATCTTCACATATGCTTGAATAATTTATATGCAACTCCAGTAAGCTTCTACAGCAAATCAACTAATAAACCTAGCTATTAATCATATAGATGACTTAGGTAAACGGGTAGCGCAGTGCTTAGTATGTAGAAGGACATTGAAATCTGGTATGTTCCTCCTCTTACTTCATTCTTACTACTGTTATGTCCACAGCTTTTTGTGTAACTGTTCCCCCCACCTCTGCCTCAGTCCTTATAATCTGTTTTCCCCATAACCATCAGAAGAATGTTTTTAAACATAAGCTAGATCATGTTACTCCACACTCAAAACCCTTCAGTACTTTTCCTCACAGTTACTGAAAGAAAAAAAATAACAATGTAAGAACCTACAAGGCCTTCCATGATCTGGTCCAGTTTCCTTAAAATTTTGTGTACTTTCCAAGACCAGAGCCTCCCTCTCTTCCAATTTCAATGACCTTTTTATATTTTAAGGACAAGTTAGGCTTAGTTTCAACTCAGGTCCATTTTTCCCTCTACCAAATTGCCCTCCTATCTGATAACCACTTAGATCCAGCATCACTTTATCTTTATCTGCTAAAATATCTCTTTGTCTAGGACTTCTTCAGTTACCAACTGATCTCAAATTCACCAGACCACAACTTCCTCTGCCTTTTCCCTCAAAAGGCTTATCATTACCTCATAGTTATAATTTGTATATTATATGTTTCTTTTCTATGCCTTAGAATTATGGTGATCATACTCTTCAATGTCCAAAAAAATACTTTTAAGAATGAGAGGGTGTATTGAAATAACTGGAAGTATACACTTTCTGAGATACTCATCAATTGACAAAAAGTTGGTTTTATTATATTGTTGAATCTTCAAAATAGTCCTATTCAAAAGTTATTTTCTAAACTGCAATTCTTTCTAAAAAAAAAATAATGGGGGCACCTTGGTGGCTAAGTGTAGGAGTCTTGATCTTGGCTCAGGTTATGATCTCACAGTTTGTGGAATCAAGCCCCATGTCAGTCTCTGTGCTGATAGCGTGGAGCCTGCTTGAGATTCTCTCTCTCCCTCTGTCCCTGTTCCTCACCCACTCATTCTCTCTCCCTCTCTCAAAATAAATAAACTTAAAAAAAATAAAAATGAATAAAAATAAAAATAACATATATACATGGATATTAATTCCAAAATGATTCTTTATACTTATTATTTGAAGATTATAGCATAAGGAGTAAGTTAATATAGTATATAGTATATATTTTAATATTTTATTCAATGCCATAGTACTATCTACCTCTAATATAATCCGAGTTGTACTGTAGGATTCTTCATGAAGATCGAGATATTCGAAAGCAAACTATAAAAGTTTAAACTTAAATCTGTTCTGTTTGTACTCTCATTTTTTTGGATATTTCCCTTTGCTTTTGTGGAAATTTGTCTTCCTGTCTGCATGCTGTGTTTTTAATATTTTTAATTTACTAAAATTACAAGCTTTCAAAGCTAAATTTTGTGATGCTCCACTCATGATATACTTGTTTTGATTAAAGAGATTCAATTAATTTTGACAGATGCAAAAAAAATAGAATACTTTATTACAAATTCAGTATCAGTGCACTATACTTAAGTTTATTGAATGTTGGTTCTTCAAAGTTTCATATATATTAAAAATCCAATTAGTGATGGACAGCAAAGAGAAAAAGCATATATTTCCTGAAAATTATTTTATTATTTTGACTATGAGTAAAGTATATAGAATAATACAAAAAATAAAATATTTATACATTATTCACAACTACAGCCATTTAGGGGATGCAATTTTGATTTATATGCATATCACACCAATTAAGATTTTTTAATTCAGGAATTTAGTAAAGATAGTTTTATTACTATAATGAGTACAGTCCCAAAATTTGTATTTATATTATCAATATAAAAAAGTAAATAATTTTATGCTCAAACTTTTAACTGAATTTAACTGACTATCTGAATTTAACTGAATTAACTGAGTATCATTACAATGATATAAAATATTTTGCCTTTTATAGAATAAATTCCCAAGAGTCATGTTTATTAACATTTATTGACACACATGATTAATGGTGAGTGTAAATAATGAACCAGAATTACTTATTTGAGAAATGTGGTTTGCTAAGGGAATCAACGCACTAACAATAGTATCCTCACTTTTCATACATGAACAAGGAAACTTAATTTAAAAGAATAATTGCTTTTTTTATAGGAAAATTTATGCTGCAGAGAATGATATATAAATGAACTTCCTTGAACTACATCTGCTAAATCATTGCCTTCAGGCACAGTCTTCTTAACATTTTTGAAATAAATGCTAATTTTTCTTCAGTAGATTTGTGTTTTCTAATGTTCCCGCTAGAACATTAGTTCTATAGTCGGTTGTCAGTAATATTATTATGGCCCCTATAGGCCATGGCAAATGTTGAATAATGTTTTGTTACATGTTGTCTTAGTCTGTCTTCCCTGATAAGCCAACCTGAGGCAAATTCACGAAATAAAATTTTATTGAAGTCCTGTGGAAATGGAGGAGGGGAAATGAAGCTGGGAAGGGTGTAAAGCAATTATAAGGGTTTGCATTTCTGAGCATGTTATAACTTCGGATTAAGCAATCTCTCTTTTTCTCACCCATCTTCAGAGATTGTGCTTCTCTAGCTACTCATCCTGTGAAAAGTAAGAAGAAAAATTATGTGTGTAACATATCTCCCCACATTCAACGTTCACCCTAGTGAGTGTTAACACCCTTGAAATTATAGTGAGGAACCTGCATCTTATACTTCATTGACAATCAGATACCCAGAGGGAGAATAGGAAGGGGCTCTTAGTGTAAGTTAGAACTGAAGCATTGATAGGATATATCCAGGTAGCCACTCAGTCTTTTGAAGTGAAGGTGAGAATGCTAATGGCAACTTCACCGGCTATTAGGTGCCACTCTACTCAGAAAGCAAGGTCAGGGAGCAGAGATGGGGTAGTGCATAAACTGAATTTGTATATTCTATTCCTTGCACAATTCAGATCTTTTCATGCTCTGCTAAAATATTCAATACTCACCTTCAGTTCTTCCCTGATAATAAGTCTGAAAGTCCAATCTCTAAATGTTATTGCTAGTTGCTCTATTCTTAAACAAACCAACCAACACAAAAAGAAACTTTAAAAGATGTTGTTAAAGGAAGCCATAAAGTTGGTTACCTTCAGCCATAATCTGTTTCTTGATGGATAAGATGACCCAGACCTTGATCCTTAAGGGTTGTGATTCCCAAATTACTTTGAAATTGGGGAATTTTGTTTTATTTAATTGACATTTTCAGTTGCTACAAAAATACCAGAGACATCCCAGGGAATTCATGGGTTCCAGACATATTTCTTTTTGAATTTATTGTGCTGTAGGAGCTATATCTTCTCATCGTTATCAAGATAGACTACTCCTGCCATTATATATGAGCTTCACCAGAATTAGAAGCTCAAAGATTTTGTACCCTTTTTCTCCGCTTGGAAAAATTGTACGTCTAAAAATTAATGTGGCATGGGAAACACAAATTTTAAAAGTGAATAACTGGGACTAATGGTGAGGAAGCAATCCTTCCTCTCCTCCTCAATTCCTAGACCTAAATACCAGCTGTTGGTTCAATGTGCCTACCATATGCTGGAAAACAATACCCTGGGATTGAATATCTGAGCTGACTTCTTAACAGCCTTCATTCTATCACTGTAATAGGATGTATTAGTAAGACACATGAATCTTGTACTCATTAATTCATCATGATACCCCTTTTGTGATAAACTGGGTATCTTGGTCTATATTCCGTGGAGTTATCAGGCATTTTGTAAGCGTTCAGATGGTGGTGTGGATGTATGCACTGGGGACAAGGAAGGAAAATGTATATCTAGAGCGTAAGGTTTTTTGTTTGTTTGTTTTTGTTGTTTTTGTTTTTTGAAAAGGGAAAATTATGGTTCTCTCCATCGCAGAAAGGGTCACACTTAATTGACCTGTCATCAAGTGGCTTGTTAGATGTACCAAGTCATAGTTCCACGTGGAACGTTGCGATAATCTCTGCCCTTGTCAGGTTGGGCATTCATCAGTGGTAGCAACTAGATCAGCCTTGGTGAGAAGAAACCCATTTTATTAGACCCATGAATAGCATTCATCACTTCTGCTATGACCACTTTGGTCATTAGCCCCCTTGTGCAACTACTGGAATAATCCTATCTACATTGTTTGTAGACATCCTTTCTGGCAAAGGGTTATCTCTGATGGAAACTAACATTAGTTATACGTATCTGCTTGCTTTGTGTCCATACACGTACTTCTTCTTCAGACCTTCTTATCCCTAATTCATCTGTCTTTTTTATTTGAGAATTCCAACCAATGAGCCAAGCCACTGGCACAACCCAGAAATCGATATATATCTGTACCTCTTACTACTTCACCTCCCATGGGAAGAAAAGGATTGAGTTCTGTGTTCACAGCTCAGCCCTTTGGGAAGAATTTCCTCTGCTACTGACTCTGGGGCCAACCCTCATTGGAGCCGAATGTGACAGAGGTCCATTTTGAACTTGTACGAACATTTTGGGCCATCTCATTTGTCTCCTCTCTTAATGTGACATATGAGCAACCGCGCACAGCACATTTCACCTTCTATCACATGTTACTTGCTTATTTATATTTGTTGTTTTTTCCTTATAATTTAATGAGGGTTTTTTTTTTTAATTTTTATTATTGTTACCTGATAGGTCTCACTTGCATAAAAAGTAGCTGGCTTTTAATATGTGTTCAATAAGTGTTTGTTAAACAATGAAGGAATATATTAACTCTGATTCATCTGTTTGCTTCCTTTTTCTTCATAGCACTCATCACTCCATAACATTATATACTATAATATAATGTGGGTTTTTTCTGCCTTTTCTGCCTCTATTTTAACATAAAATACATAAAGATTTGTTTACTTTATTTAAAGCATTATCTCCAGCACCTATAAAAATGCCTGGTTAAACAAATATATTTAGAGTTAATTAGCAAAAATGGACCATGCTTTTTTAAATCCCTGACTGTATCACCAAGTAACACCTGGCAGAGTGCATGTTGCACAATAGTAATAGGTGTTCAATGAAGACTTTATAATATAAAACAAATGCATCACTTCTAAGTAGCATCTAGACCAGAAGTGTGGCCTCTTTCAGCACTCTTTTGGTTTTCCAGCAGGTAGGATTGAACGGAACCTAAAATGATGGTTTTGGCTTTAAAGTTGTTTCTCAGGAAGTTGTGAAGGAAAAATTCTGATCGTTTTTCAACCTGAAAAACTGGAAGGGCTCATTCCTTTTATTTATACACAGCTTTGGCATCTAATCCTATCAGTTTATGATTTGGGTTTTCCATGATTCCTATTATCTCGTTTCTTTGGGGAAAAACATATAAAATCAACATCTTATGAAATGACATGGGAAGACAGGAGGCCCTTTTGTTAGCTTTACTGTATCTCACAGTTGGTAAGTATTAAGCACTTAAAGGAAGATACATCTTAAACCACTGTTGTACTTTATTATATGCATATCTGAAGGAGAAAATCTGGCAAGAGGTTGGCCATAGACAATTTTCGCTATTGTTACTTGGAAGATGAATAAGGAGTTAATTTTCATTTTTGACATATTATATTGAGATTTTGAATCCATTCTCTGTGAGTTCAGTTGGAACGAGTCTAATCTCATGGTATCATTTGAGGACAGCTCTATGAATATTTGTGACAAATGAATCTTTTATTTGCCTTGAAAATTATGATTCAATTTGATGAAATGAAAAAAATTTATGGATAATATTTAATCACTGCTGTCATATAAAAGCTAAGCTGTCAGCAGGATGCTATGACACCTAGAGTTAGTCACTTCCAGCTGAGAGAGGATCCACACAGCTTCTAATAGCTTAGGAAGCTGTGACTTGATATTCTGGCTCATTTAATAGATTCATTACGTTTCTTCTTCTATGTGAAACTATATATTTGAAACTAGCCTAAAAATTTTTTTGAATCTTTTAATGCTATTCTAATTTTTATATTCCATTTTAAAAAATAAATGCAGAAATAAATTCCCAATTTTTAAAAAGACCTTAACTATTGATTAACATGAACATAATTTCAATTATAACATTTAATGAGATGTTTTGCTAAATCAATCAACACATGATTATTTGCAGATATATATCCAGTCTTGTCCTGGGTACTGTGGTTGCAACTTCTCTACCCTTGAGGAATTTTTTTTTTTTTCCTAAGAGAGAAAAGGAACAGGAGAGAAAAAACTTTGTAGCAATAAAATGTAGTGAATGGAACTACTTGTGAATGCATGTGGTACAGATGAAGGACTATAGCACTGATTTTAAGTATATATTGTAAGCATAGAGATTAAAAAAAGAAGTGTATTTTAATTATTTCTCCATTGTTCAAGAACTTTGTGATAGCCATCCATTTCATTTTGCAAGTTGCATTCTCACCACTACTTTGTTTCTTAGCAAAATCTAGACTTAAATCTAATTGGTCATGGTTTACTTTCAATTAAATGTCATTCTTTTAAATTTTTTCCTCCTTGGTATTTTTCAATATTTTGACAAAAATTTAGAAAAGATCCCTATTAACTTTGTATATGCCACAAAACAGGGTGATTTTTAAATTTGATAACCAATTTAAATGTAAAATGACAGGCAGTTTGCAGAGATTTATGTAACAACTACAAATTAGCAGGTGTAAGAGTAACTTTTGTACTTATTTACAAAAGGTCAACTTTACAAATACATGAAGGAGAATTTTTCTTAAGGATAACAATTAGACCTTATGACCTAACATTACGTTCAATATGAGTCAACATTGTAATGTGGCCAAGAAAAGATATATACGTTATGCAAACTGAAATAAAATATTTAAAATAATGAGGAGGAGAACTCCCCCTTTATAGCAGTCTGGATATGTCATACTATAATTCTTAAGTTTGAATATGGACACTCTTCTTTCAAAAAATGTAGTTTAATAGGATTATTTGTATAGTGACTTAATACTATAACACAAAATGAATGGCTGAAAGAAGGAAATACTAGTATACAGCTTGGAAAATATGCAATTACAGAAAAGTTAGCATCGAACTAAGACTTCAGACGAGTATAAGAGCAAGAGACGTTCAAAGAATGAGTCAACAATTCTTTGGAAGAAAAAACAAAGGGAGTGTTTTGAGTACGAGCCATGACCAAATACCAGATCTATTATGGAAGAGATTTAAGTGATGTTTAATGGTTATAATGAATATTCTTAGCTACCTTCCAATTATGAAATTCAGGGATTCTGTAATGCTTTTAACTTAATATGTGTCCCTCCAATTACCACCTGCCACTACACTGAAGCTGTCAATTCTTATATCAAAATTTCAATAATTTTTCATATTTCATTTGCTTTTTTTTATTTTTGCATAACATTGTCAAAGTATGTCTTTTTATACTGTAGTTTCATGATAGAACATTAATATACTTTATTTCAAGATCTTCTTCCTTAATTAAAAAAATTTAATGTTTATTTATTTTTGAGATTGAGAGAGCATGAGCAGGGGAGGGGCAGAGAGAGAGGGAGACACAGAATCCAAAGCAGGCTCCAGGCTCCGAGCTGTCAGCACGGATCCGGACGCGGGGCTCGAACTCACAGACCACAATATCATGACCTGAGCTGAAGTCAGATGCTTAACTAACTGAGCCACCCAGGAGCCCAAAAATCTCCCTTATTATTTAAAGTTCATATTGTATATATGCATATTATATGCATTACATATGTTAATATATTCATTACATGCATTAATGCACATGATATGAACTTAAGTACTGTAAATTTTAATTGGCACTCTTTATTTACATCAGGATTTGAATCATGCTAGACTTTCTATTCACTGATCACCAAACTAACAATTTAAATTCTCGCTATTTTTAGCCTATTCTACCTCCACATGCCCTTTATATAGTCAACCACCCTAAGTCCCATTCAAGTTGCATAATTTCCAGAAAATTTTTGGAAACTGACACTAAATGCTGTTTTCTTCTCATTTCTGAATGTCTACAATGCCTACTGAAGAATCATTACCTTTCTGTTTACTTTCATGTGAGGACTATAAATAAAGAAAATATCCCTGAACTCGATGTCCAGGGACCTGAGCACTAGTTATGACCCTACTTCTATTTAACTATATTGACTTCAATAACATATTGAAACTGTGTGGCAGGATTCTCATCTATAAAATAAATACCTATTTTAATTATAAAAAGTATTGTATAACTCTCTTTCGTCTTAGAATCATTCTTATATTGTTGACTTGCATGGTAAGTTCCTCATGAGATTATAAATCTTATAGTTCTTTTTTTCCCCAAAATCTTAACACTTAGCTATTCACAGAATTTCTATTTGTGTTTCTTCATTAAATATGATGTCAGAAAATCTAAAATCAACAACTATTTTGGAGTATCATTTACTATTTATATTTGATAGCGCTGACATGTTTTTGTATATTAAAAAATCATTTCAATCTTAACTTTTAGATTTTCTTTATTTTTTTCCAGAATATTGATAAGATTATTTAAACCTAAGTCTTTTGCTTCTCTGAGATTTTTGGGTCAATAATATATTTTATGTGTCTTAAAAATATTTTTATGGTATAAACATTGGTTTATTTCTATAAACTTACCTATATAGGAATGCTGGGAAATAGGGGCCATTAGATACATTATTTCACTCGTTAATTAAGTAGACTGCCGTGTAATTCTCCAGCTTTGAATCCCTGGCCTATTTTCTCCTTGAAAATTAAATATTACACTTTCAAGCAAGATGACGTAACATCTAATAACAGATCTCCTGAAGAGATACTATTGACAAACTTGGAAATGACTATAACTTCTATATAATCTATGGATTATACCACTGCCACTGAAGTGGCTTCTTCTAGAACTCAGTGATGACAGATGTGTCCAGGTTCCAATCCTGGTCCATTCTAGTTCCTTTAGATGTTCCACCTTGAGACGATTGATTCTCAATGGATAATGACCCATTGATTTTCACCCACAAGTATGCGAATTGACATCCTAACTCACATGAAAGAGAAATACTGCATCCTTACTTTGATAAAATAACCATACATGGCTGCCATACAGTTAGCCCCAATAAAAAATCTTTGACAAATTTGTAACATTATTTCAAGCATCTGTGCTATAGATTCACTGTTGAAAGTAGATGTAATGTCATTTGATATCATCTAAAATATCCTATACTCCTCTTGTTTCTGCAGAATATTTTCAGTCTACAGAAAGAACAAAGAGAAGATAGAGTTATTCAGTATTTTGGTTAGCTATGGTTGTCCAGTGCTACCCTGGACCAGGTTTCTAAAGTTGTAGGTCTTTCTCAGTTCCAACATAGTTAAAAGACTTAGTCACAAGAGTAGTCACATTCTATCAGCTAGTTATTATCACAAAGAACCACAAAATTTCATTGGCTTATAAAGTAAGTATTTATTTCTCATTCATCTGTGTTTACCTGGAACAGCTCATCCAGCCTCAACTGGGCTGGATAACTCTACTTCAGGGTGTGGGTCCAGTTGAGCTTAACTGGAGACGTTTGGCTCTACCTAATTTCATTATGCCTAAAGGGATAGCATCTACCCCAAAGTAGTTTTCTTATGATGGTGACAGAAGAACACGATTAAAGCATCAAATGTCTCTTAAAGCTTAGACTCAAAACTGGCACACTGTTACTTCTGCTAATAGGCCTCTGTTTACGAAAGTTAAATTGAATTACAACAGAGTATAGGAACAGGAAGATATAATCTAACTTTGGGAAGGAACAGTAAAGTGTATGTATATGTTTTTATAAAATTTATACACTCTTTTGATGGATGGACGCACCACAAAAACACTAGGAAAGATAAAAATCAGAGCTCCATTACTTACAGTTCCAAATGAGAGAAGACTCCAGGCAGGGCCACATAGGCAGTTGTGCCAGAAGAATGGTGACAGCAAGCTAAAGCTGTAGGGAGCAGTTTACGCATGACAGACTGGGTGGGTTTAGCCAGGTTTTCCAGGTTTCCTATGGATTGGCTAATTCAAATAATTTCTTAGGCTCCAATACATAGGAACCGTCCTGAGTTATCTAATACCTGACCATGGTGCAGTTAGGGCAGCTGCACTGTGGTCTGTACTGTGAAGACCCAATAACAGAAATGGTTGAGTTGTGAATTTAATCAACTGCTCAAAGGAGGAGAACTGACAGGCCTCTTAGCCAAGACCTCAAAACTCTGTCAAGACAAATGTTAAATAAACAAAAATACCTATATTGATCCCTTGAAGTCTTGACATAAGTTTTTAGCTTATTTTGGATAATTTAAGTAGCTGTAGAGCAGGGAACGCTTTCACAGGGTAGAGTATAAGTTGTCCTAAACAAGGGAGATAACATTTTCTTGTGAGAGTGAAAGGAGGAAAACAAGTAGAAGAATAAGGAGTTCTTGAAAGCCAGCTCATAACCATGATCCTCTGGTACAGCATTAGCCAAGAAAACCGATCTGGACTTTCTAAAGTCTCTAGTGATATTTTTGGAGCAGTTTTAAAGTCTTGGAAACTATGGGTTATATATTTTTTTATGACCATATCTTGGGATATTCCTTGGGTCAAGGTAGGAGCCCAGCAATTATGTTGTTAACAGGGTATCAACTGTTATTTCAATAGGTGTACATAAAGATTAGTGGTATGTGTTGGTAACCAAGAAGAAGAAGCAGCGGTAATGACGGTTAGAGGTCCATGGCAGGTAGTTCTGGTGGAAAGTTGGAGGGGGATAGCAGAAGTCATGAAGAGTCAGAACAGAGATGAGCACAGGACCGCTGCTCCCTGGGAAAAGCAATAATCTTCATTAATTTTTAAAATACCATGGCTGATAGTAAACTTTGCTAGTTTTTCCTTAAGGCATGGGAAATTCTCCTCAAGGAGACCCAGAAGTATAGATGGAAATGAGATTTATCCAACTTTAAATAAAGGAAAGCTAGGCGCCTGGGTGGCCCAGTCAGTTAAGCGTCCAACTCTGGTTCAGGTCATGATCTCGTGGTTCCTAAATTTGAGCCCTGCCATCAGGCTCCGGACTTATGGCTTAGAGCCTGGAGCCTGCTTTGGATTCTGTGTCTCCCTCTCTCTCTGTCCCTCCCCCGCTCACTCTCTGTCTCTCAAAAATAACTAAACATTAAATAAATAAATAAATAAATAAATACATAAATAAATAAATAAAAGGAAAATTTTTAAAGTTGATCTTACATGTGAGTTGGTCAAGGGGCCTTTTTTTAATTAAGAAAAATTAAGTCCTGAGACAAGACACAGAACCATTTAGGTGTCTGTTTGTCATTTTCCAACTTAAATAGGAGTTGTTTGAGGAACACATTAGGTCTCAATCCAGCTGCCTCGGACCAATCTGGGTTTTAAAAGTTCAACTGAATGACTTTCTTGAGAGCCTATTATGCATTCCTAGAAGTGAAATGTATGCCTTGGTATACATTGGTATACATGCCTCAGTAATGTATAACATTTCAAAAGGAATCCTAATAAGGCCTTACATTGTGACCTTATTATACATAAAGGTACATATCATTTTGTTTTGTATTTTGGCTGCCTTTGAAACAAGAGTTCTTTACCCTAAAAGAGACGAGTCTTAGTCAATGGCCCTAAAGTTTATAAAAATGTGCAGATGGAGACATTTTCTGATATCCAGTGTTAAGATGACTGCCTAAAATTTGGCCAAGTACACTGTACTAACCCTCGTGTTCCTTTCTTTATCAGGACATCCTGGTTTAGGGATGGAAAACAGCAACATAGGTGTGTATGGAGGGTTTTAGGCTCAGAGTCCATAAAAAGCTCCATTTCCAGGAGAGTTCAGCACTTGGCCTGCAATGTCCTCTCTAATCATAAGTAGCACAAAGCCGAATAAAGTAGTTTCTTCCATTGGAAGCCCACAAGGAATTTATGGCCGTGAAAGGTAGTCTAGGGACTCAAGGAAACATGAGAGAAGGTTGCTTGAAAGCCCTAGTGTGAGTGCCTATTGATTTTAATTTGGACAAATTCTAGAGCCTTTTTTTGGAATGGGTTCCATTTAAGGAGGGCTGATATGTAAGTGACATGAAGTAAAATGTGTAAATCAGGAATATGTTGCCTCCAGAATGTAAGATGCATTAAAATATATTAGACTTGTATGTATTCATAGGATACTCCTTGGAGGAGAATGTCATCATTGTAACATTATACCTGTGCTTCTGGAGAAAGGAGGGTATGGTCGAGATCTTATATGCAAATATTGCGTGATTTCAAGCCTATAGGGCTACACCACGGGTAGTCTGTAAAGGCGTATTTTGTCATTTCAGAATTAAAGGCAAACTGCAGAGGCAGCTGAAATAGGCGAAATCTATAATAGCAAAGTATTTACCAGTTGCTGATTCGGTGGAACTAATAATTTCAATAACGATATTGGGTGGTGGGTATGGGGACTTAATGGATAAGACCACAGCATTAAGGTTATAATAATCCACTCCACCGTATCAGGCTGTCAAATGGAGGAGTAGAGGAGACAATTATCGGCTCATTAATTAGATCTTATACAATGTTTCAATCCTCAAAGGTCCTGTTTTAATTTATATTCGGCCATATTAACTATTTTAACTGAGAGTCCATGAAGTCCCATTTTATCAAGCCACTTTGCAAGTGCCGAAGACTTCATTTAATTTTAATGTATTACTCACTGTGTCAGAGTGTTTATGGGATATTTTAGGGCAAGGGGTATAATGATTATGAAATTTAAGCAAGGCTAAAATTATAGTGAGCTTGCCTATTTTTACTCTCTTTTAGATTTAGTTACTCTCCTAAGGTTATAGAGGGTACTATGCTTAAATTAGTGAGATCCGTAGGTATAACTATAATTTAAGTCTATGAAACTCAATTGGTGTATGTTGGCAAACGTTAAAGTTAATTCTGAACCTATGTTGTAGAAGTGCAAAAGCCAATCAGCCCCCTTTTTATCTTTTTGTTGTATAAATTCTATTTTTTAATTTAAAACATGTTTATTTATTTATTGTTGAGAGCAAGAGAGCAAGCGAGAGGGGCAGAGAGAGAGGGAGACGGAAAATCCCAAGCAGGCTCTGCCCTGTCAGCTCAGGGCCTGACAAGGGGCTCGAACTCACAAACTTTGGAGATCATGACCTGAGCAGAAATCAAGAGTCCCACGTTTAACTGGCTGAGCCACCCAGGCACCCCCATGATCTTTTTTTATTTTTATCAAGGCATTTAATAATGAGAGATATTTTAAAACAGTATGTAAATAGTTTTTTATAACTTCCCTAACAAATTACAACACAGTGGCTCAAAACAACAAAATGACAACAAAAGTATTATCTTACAGTTCTGGAGGTAAAAAGTCCAAAATTCATGGCACTGGGTCATAGTTAAGGATTTTGCAGGGATGGTTTCCTTTTGAGAGTTCCAGGGGGAGAATATGTTTCCTTGCTTTTTCTAGTGTCCAGTGATTGTCTGTAATCTTTGATTTGTGGCCTCTTCTCCATAGTCCTCCAATGTCCATCTTCTCCTGTCACAGCTACTACTTACTCTGACTCTCTTGCCTTCTGCTTATGATGATCTTTGTGATTATACTGGGTCCAGATAATCCCAAATAACAGCCTCATATCATAATTCTTAATCATAGCTGTAATGTCCGTTTTACCATAGAAGGTAAAATTTGCAGGCTCTGGGTGTTAGAAAATGGACATCTGTGGGGCCATCATTACTCAGCCTGCCATCGTGTATAATTAGGTAGGTAAAGGCAACAATGGGTAGTAAATGAGAATATCATGTTGTTGAGAGTATCCTAAGGTATCGAGGAGGATATAGATGATGGGTCAATGAAGACTTTGTGAAAATATAATTTTTAAAAAGATGATTAAAAGTTAGATAGTGAATGGTGGAGTTCTGATGATATGGATTATCTAGGCTGACAGAGTAGCTCATGCCAAGCCATTGAAGCCATAAGAAATTCAAGTGTTCATGGAATTCTAGATATTGGCAGTTTTTAGCAAAAAAGCACAAAACACACATTTTTCTTACATTTTTTTATTTCTAAAAAATGGCATATATCTTATGATGAATGAGCACATGTAATGTAGTCATTCTTTTTTTTTGGTATTCTATTATTAGAAATTATAACAAATATTTAAAAAATATAGATACAATACGATCTGATAAACTTAGTTTATAAAATGCTAAAAAAATGGAGATAAGCCTGCAGAGCAAAGCCTGTGTCAAAATCACTGCAAGATGTACATATGATGAGTTAGTAAACTATATTGAAAATCACAAGAAGTTTTTGAATCTCTTTGAGGAGGTACTTGACAGAGTCTGATTTTAGTTTTAGGAAGACCACACTGACTCTATGGAAAGGAGTGATACTATAGGTAAAGAAAACAGGCTTTTGATTAAATTTTTGACAATTTAATCAAATTGTCAAATGTTGAAGGCTTGAATGAGTGGTGGCAATTGACTGATAGTCAGATGTAGACATGGCCAATTTTGGTAAATAATGTATTGTATGTAGTGGGAACGTAAGAGAGGGGACAGTTTTTAGGACAACCCCCTCATTTGTGTAATTAATGATTGAACTTTTTTTGTTGAGAAAGGAATTGAGACCCGGGATTTTTTGGGAGGGGAATGAGGATGATATGTATGCATCATGTTTAGCTTTGGGGATGTATGTGATATAAATAAAATATAAATATCCATAAGCATTTGTACATGAGAGTCTAGAGCCCAGAAGTGGCATTTTAGGGGCACCTGGGTGGCTCAATTTGTTAAGTGTCGGACTCTTAATTTTGGCTCAGGTCATGATCTCACTATTCGTGGGATCAAGCTCCACACAATTAGCGTGGAGCCTGCTTGGAATTCTCTCTCCCGCTCTTTCTGTCCCACCCTCACTCATGCTCTTTCTCTCTCTCTCTCTCTCTCTCTCAAAATAAAATAAATAAGCATTAAAAAATTTAAAAAAAGAAGTGGAATTTTATTTTATTTAAAAATGTTTTATTTATTTTTGAGAGAGAGAGAGAGAGAGCATAATCATGAGAATGAGCAGGTGTGTGATAGAGAAGACACAGAATCCGAACCAGGCTCCAGGCTCTGAGCTGTCAGCACAGAGCCTGACGCGGGGCTTGAACTCACAAACCGCTAGATCATAACCTGAGCCGAAGTCAGTTGCTTAAATGACTGAGCCACCCAGGCACCCCAAGAAGTGGGATTTTAGATGTAGATACATATTCAGTAATCATTCAGGAGTAACTGAAATCTTAGGCAATGATGGGACAATGTGCAAGAATGCCATAGGTATTTCAGGTTGACTATTTGGACTCCTAGGTCAGCTTTCTTTCTTGCTTTGGGAGACAGTCCATCTTGTGAGATATATTGTGTTGTTTCTCACCATGGTAGTGTAAGTATGAGTAACTTTCATTTCTCTGCCCCTGATGATCAATGGTTTGGGCATGTGATTTGGGTTCAGCCATCAATTGCTCCCATACAAAACTTTGTATCTGGAGCTGGAGGCACAAAGAGGACAGGTTAGGGTTCAGTCATAGCAAATGAGAGGGTGTTCAGTGAATGCAGCACTAAGGCCTAGTGGAAGCCTTCTACAGTGGCAGGGGCAGAGACTTAATCAGATTGTCCCTACCAGACATGATTGTTTCCTGACTTTTTTGTTGTTGTTTGTTTGTGTTTGCCTGTTGCCAAAACCTGATCTTTGAGTTTGTCATCAGTTCTTGAATTCCTAACATTATTCCAAGATAACATTTGCTACTTAGTCTTGCTAAAGTTGACTTTGCTTTATGCACCCATGTTTGGTAAAGAAGACATAGTATGAAAAAAAAAAATTTCATTACCCATGTGTTTGTTGAGAAAAGTGTGTACTTTATTGGTTTAATTTTTAAAAAAAGTTTCTGTGTGTATGTGTAGAAATTCACAAATACTGAGTATACTAATATATATTAATATTTATTAATAGTGTACTAATATAAATAATTAGTATATTAATTACTAACATAGATACATAGTATATTAATATATCTTAATATTATATTAATGCTTAGGATTTTAATAAATATTTAATTTTGAAAAATTAATTTCACAAAAGCATAAACATATCATATGAATTTTCATGTTTAGTGAATTATGTTGAGTTTTTGTCTATAAATAAACTTTCATGTTATTACTACAATTATATGATCATCTAATCATTTATTCATTTATATATTTCTACAAATGTTATTTTGTGCCTTCCATGTGGCAACCATGGCATTTAGGATAGAAAGATGAATATCATACAGAGTTTCCCTGCAAAGGGCCCATAGTTTGGGTAGATGCTAGAAATCATGTTAATTATAAACAACAAAGTTGAGAATGAATATGATGTAAGGAAATTAAGAAAATCTGAGCAAGAAAATCTCCTGACGTTTAATAGTAAAATGGGTTTCATTAGACTATAGATATTCATGAAATCAAGACTTTTGTCTGTTGAGGAAAGGGGCAGGCTATGAGTTTTTCAACATTTTCCTACTTTAATTTCAAAATGATTCACCCATTTTAGAATCAAAATATATCACATTAGCGCAAAGGAAACCTTACATACTATTCAATCTCAAACTTAACTGACCTAAAAGATGAAATGCAGAGAAAGTAAAAAACAGATGACCTGGAAGTTACTAATACTCAGGAGAAATATTCCATCAATTTGTAGATGCCCTTGAATACTCATTCTTATGTTTTTGCCATGAGCAATAACCTGATGACTCTACTTTTTGTTTTTTCTATCAAACTAAGACTGATTTTTCTATTGTATAATTCTCATTGCCTTACAATTTCATTACTTGAGTTAAAGTGGATACGTAATTATTTTAATTATAGCTTAAAATGTTTTACCTACAGTGGTTTAGGGCATACATTAATCACTCACATTCATATGTTTAAATATATCATGCACCACATATAATCCTTAAACGAAGAAAAAACTTTTTTGACAACATTTGTTAACTGAGTTATTTGAAATTAGATTTTAATAGCAGTAGCAGCCTAGGCCAAGCATCAAAACACACTGGTTTTAACAAATAACACAAGTATATATAGGACTAAGGCTAATTGCTAGTCCCCCTATCTTAGGTATATTGAGTGGATCTTAAGGAAAAAAATCATAGAGTCAGGCATTTTTCAGTCTACTTAAAATATCTGCTGATAGTCTATATATATACAGAAAAATATTCAGATTTCATAGTATTTCTCTTCCTACTAGATTATGCTTTGCAGTAAATTCTTGATTCTGTCCAGTTAAATTTAAATGCAGTAGTAAAGCTATATAAGTGATTTTTTAAGTAACAAGGCAACTGAAGATAAGTACTATGTGCATGAATGTATACTGATATGCATTTTTGTTGTTTTTTATTTTGTTTTGTTTTTATTTAAAATCAATAGACAAATCTAAACTTTCAGATTCATGGATGTTATCAAGTGCTCCATTATCTATTTCATTTTTGTGTGTAAATAGTTTGACTCCCAATCTATAAGCATGTTTGAGTTTCGTATTTTTTTATTATTGCTAGACCAAAAATATTACCAAGGTTAATCACCAGGTTTTTATTTTCCATTTTGATAGAGAACCTAGATTACTCCTAAGGAAAAGAAATTCATATGTGATGAGGTGGTTGGAAAGAGTAGGAATACCCTCAGAAATTAACTGTGAATAAAAAGGATTTAGGTAATATAGTCCTAGGCAATGTAATTTAAATATCTAATTTTAATGAGGAGTACTTTTGTGAAAAGCAGAATAGTAAAATACATAGGCATGGATTTCCATATTGACTGGCATAATATATTGCTATTATTCTCATTTTATCAGCTAACTAATCTTGATTGTTTTGTATATCCCAATCACTCTGCTAAAAACTTAACTGATATTGGTGCACCTGGGTGGCTCAGTTAATTAAGCTTCTGACTTCAACTCAGGTCATGATCTCACGGTACGTGAGTTTGAGCCCCATGTCAGGCTCTGTGCTCACGGCTCAGAGCCTGGATCCTGCCTTGGATTCTGTGTCTCCCTTTCTCTCTCTGCCCTTCCCCTGCTCTGTCTCTGTATCTCTCTCTCTCTCTCAAAAATAAACATTAAAAAAATTTAAAACTTAACTGGTACCACTTTATATAATCACCATCATAAACCCACAAGATATTTATCATTATCTCACTTTTCATATGAAAAAAATTAAAGCATAGAGAGATTAAGACACTATCTTAAATCACACATCTATTGATTATCACCACCAGAATTTGAACCCAGGCACTCTAATTCTAGAACGTTTGTTTCTGTGAAGCTTAATATGTTGGGGAAAAATAATCATAGTACATATACTCACTTGTATCAATAAGGCATATAAATAGATGATTCTGGCTGATTAAACAGAAAAGTGTATTAAAAGGGTATTGTAGACGTATCATAATTGTTAGAAACATGGAGGAAACAAGGCTCCAAGAAAGTTCTGACAAACAGCCAAAAACACTGCAGAAGTCTTAGATCAGCAACAAAAATTCACTTGCTTCCACCAGTGGCTAGATACTCATGTTTGCAGCCCAGAATTTGACTTATTCACACTGCTACTAATGCCAATGACAATGCACTCTGCATTAGGGAGTATAGCTCGCCACCACTGACTGATTCAATCAAAAGCCAAATGTTCCCCTGCTCTCCTTGCCACCAAAGGGTTGCCTAAAACAAGACTAGCTTCTGAATTCATTTTCTTCCAATTACTATGCTTAAATGGTTTTTTATTTCAGTTTTGTGGTGACCAGGATAGGCTATCATAAAGTTTGAACAATTCAACATTCAAATTCAAGGTCTCAGTTTTATTTTGTTTTGTTTTGAAAGCTCTGCAATAGTTTAAATCCCGTTTCTATGCTTAGATGTCCAGGTATACAATTCTTACAGATTCTCCACGGACTGCTTTGATCTTTTATAGTCATATTTACTATTATACTTAGTAGATAATAAAATAAAACGTTATGTAATAAAATCTCAAAACGGGTGATTGTGAATTGCAATGGTGTTTCACAGCACACTCTTATCTAGGGATTAGATTATTCCATGAAAATTAATTGGAGACATTAAGTGATAGCATTACTTGAGTATATCTAAACCATGAACAAAGAAGTCATGAAAAAAGCTATTTTTCATAAAATTTTGATATTTTGTATAATTTTTTTCTGGCCAGAAGCACAGCCAGAAGCAAATCCATTTACTATAAGGATTAATAAACAGAAACCAAAATAATTTGGGGTGCCCGGATGACTCAGTCAGTTAAGCATCTGACTTCTGCTCAGGTCATGATCTCACAGTTTGTGGGTTCAAGCCCCGCATCGGACTCTGTGCTGATAGTGCGGAGCCTGCTTTGGATTCCCTGTCTCCCTCTCTCTTTCTGCCCTTCCCCTGCTCTCTCTCTCTCTCTCTCTCAAAAATAAATAAAAAATAAAACATTAAAAAAAAAGAAACCAAAATCACTTAATTGTTCATTTCTTTATTTATTCTTATTGCTAGGCAAGTTTTAATTCATGGTTTGCCTTGCATAAAGGCTCCATTGTAATTATGGTTGTAGAGTAAGTTTTAAGGCAGGGAAGTAGGCAGAACACATGTATCTGTCCTCTACTTTAATTATCCGTTTTCCCTTATTCATAGATATTTAATTATTGAGAATACCTTTAGGCAGTCATAAGAGGTAGATTTTCTTCAGATTAAAGTGCTCCTACAGCTAACTATAGATAAGTTAAATGCCTCAGCTGAGTTATTCAAGACTTACAAATGGAGAAGAAGGCCAAGCCAAGTCTTTTGGCTTGCAGAATATCTCCCAATACACCATGCTGCATGTCTCAGTGCTAGGAGGGGTGATAGTCAAAACAATGTTCATACCTGTGATTTGTCTTTCTCTGAGTGTATTGTGCCTCAGTTTTAAAATACAGTATACTAAGGATCTGTCTTTACAGATAAAGGATGCTAGAACATTGTAGTAACTCAGTTGCTTTGACTTCTCTAAATCTTTAAGGAAGTAGCTGAAAATCATAGTAACTTAGTCATTGCTTCCAATTATAGCTTCATATTATGACTTAAAATGTGGCTGATGAATATTAACTCAATTATACCCTTTAGACAATTCCCATCTTAGAATGAACTATTAGATTGAAGAATTAGATAAGAAGGATTTTCCCTAAGTGTTTTCTAAGTGCTGTGTCCAAAGAGCAAAATAGAGACAATTGTTGATAGATCTTCACTTATGATTCACATGCGAAATAAATATTCTTAAACATGGATGGTGCATCTTGTCTACCATTTCCATATTTCATGAACAAAAGGTCCCAGGGAGGCTATTTTTCCACCACATGTCTTGAAATAAACATGGAGCCAGTTCTGTCAAAATACCCTTAGGGAAGACAGTTCAATGCTTGCAAAGTTGCACTCAGTAAGACCCAGCGGACCATTTGTTTCACTCTTTATTACAGAGCAAACAGTGGCCAAGGCTGCTGGATTCCAGATTGCTCAACAGACCTGTTGCCTCTTATGGCTTGCTGATCTTCCTAGTAGGTTCTAATGATTTGGATTAAGACTCGGAAAAATCTTGTTTGGAATAATACTTATTACGACGGCAGAATAAATGTGTCTATTTGGCCTCATTTTCATAGCACTTAAGTCATTTTACTAGTGCTCTCTTGAGGGCTAGCTGTCTGAATGTCAGGACACCAAACTCCCCCCTCCCTCCCCCCTCCCCCCCACCAAAAGCAAGCTTTACATTTCCAGTATTGCGCAATAAGCCCGCAGCCTCTCCAAGCCTCATTAATAAAAACCTAATGGTAAAGTAGGAGGAAAATGCCAATGAAGCACAAATTTGTTGAGACTAAATTATTTCTCACCCCAGCAGGTTTGTTGCATTTGACATTTTATGAAATCAGCTGAAGTGGAAGAAAAATAGCTCCCAGAGTGGACTCTGATGTCAAACTGCCGGCAGTACTGAGGGGCAGCTGACACTCTCAGAAAGGCCTGAAAGTGTGAATTAGGATAGCAGTTCTTGTGATCAGTCTTTGCGATGACCTTCTTGTTCTCCATAAAAGTATTCCATATTCATGAGTCACAGGGTTACCCTTCTAGCAGCTAGGATGTCAGACAAGCAGAACAAAAAGAGGTCATCAGGCATTCGCGAGTGCCCAGTCTTTTCATATGTCTCTCAAGGCCTTATGTTTGTTTTCACTTTGGCTAAGCACAACAATCTGCTTGGGGAAAAAAAAAAAAAAGTCTGGAGAAAACAAAGGTGCCTTTGCCAATATTTATGTTTCGCGTTGACAAGCCCTGAGATTTCTGAGGGGAATCCACTATAAATGGGATCAGGTCATTTGTCTATGTTGTGTGCAAATATAATTTAAAGAAACAACCTCCGCAGTGAGTATGCTTTCCTAAGGGTAGGCATTTGGAGGACTCAGGGCGAAACATTCTTCAAGATCAACTAGTCAGGTGAGGCATTCTTAACATTCTGAAATGCCCTCGTTACAAACATTGGGTATAATAAGTTTACACTTAATGGATAAACTCTAGAAAATACAATCTTTAACTTGTGGATGGACAAAGCCTGCAAAGCAAAAGCAAAAGCTTTGGCTAAGTTTTCATATTTTCTGTGTGATTTCACTAAAGAATCTTGTTTGCTTTTTGGCATAAACAATCACAGAATATTTCCAAGTCTCATTTAAGATGAGAGCCAAGCCACAAATTCTTAGCTATACCTTGGATAATTCTAAAATTCAGGTGGGTGTTGTCTAATTGATTTGCATATAATTTGTATATATCTTTCCTAGAATTTCAAACTTCAGGTATGTGGATTTAACTAATTTGTGTGTGCTCATCAATTTAATTAGAATCCCTCAAAAATACTAGTTTCCTAAATTTTACATAGTGAAGGTCACATATTCAACAAATTTATCTACATATATAATTATAGATTATTTCTCAATATAATGCCTTCATCCTAACAGAATCATCTTTGTGAGTTTTTTCAAACCACCAAAAACTTCAATTTATAGTTACTTACTCCCTAATGCAATGAGGTTAATCATCCAGCATTAATTGTATAACGTGATCATTTTTATGTATCTGAAGATGCTTAACTTGAAGAATTAATGTTGGCCCCTTGTATTTGTTCTGTACTTAGTCCGTGATTATAATTACTAATTTATGTCTAAAAAGTATCTATATTTTTCTACTCAATATTTTATATATAATTAATTATGGTAACTATAGCAAATATTAAGGATTTCCAAGCCACAGATATATAAGAGTTCATATAGAAATGAAATGTCCAGGGGCGCCTGGGTGGCTCAGTCGGTTGAGTGCCGGACTTCAGCTCAGGTCATGATCTCACAACTCGTGAGCTGGAACCCCACGTCGGGCTCTGTGCTGACAGTTTGGAGCCTGGAGCCTGGAGCCTGCTTTGGATTCTGTGTCTCCCTGTCTCTTTGCCCCTAACCCACTCGCGTTCTGTCTCAGTCTGTCTCAAAAATAAATAAACATTTAAAAAAAAGGAAATGAAATGTCCATTTCATAAATCTGGATGCTGAGCAAAACAGTGCTTTTGATTCAAAGAGCACTGGGTTCATAGAGGGTAAGATTTCTGGTCCCTAGTCCCTAGCCCAGGTCCTAGTCTAACCTTAATAGCCATGCTGCTCTGTGTAAGTCACTTACCCTATTTCAGTCTCTTGTGTCTTTGTATCTCTAAAATGACAGTATAATGATAGTTTTTCTTTTTTAAAAGGGCCAAAAGAATCAAAAAGTAGATATGGGAGGTTTTTTTTTTTTTAACTGTAAAGCATTATTATGTGTAACAGGTGATTGTTATGATCACTGGTTAGAATAGAAAGAAAAAGAATCAATCCCTATCATATATTGTACCTTTTTTGGGGGGTACATAAAATCCCACAAGAATTGCTCTCTTCTTTTTTATGGTGTTAAATGAATTGTAAGTGAATGAGAGACATGCTTGCTTGGCTATATAGACTACAAATAAGTATTTGAAAGTTGTTTACATAGGTTGTTAAAATTATACCTTAGTTTTTACTTTGTATATTACGTGTTAGATTTAGCGTATGGAAATCAGAAGTGAGGAGTGTATCAACAGAGAACAGGGAAAATACAGTAGAATTAAACCCTTTCCAGTTCCTGTACACATGTAGGCTTACTAGATACCCCACAATCCTACATAAATGGCATAGTTAGGGAAGGATACTCCCAAGGAATATAGTTTTGTACCATAGTTTGAATCAGAAGTGTAAATCTAGAGCACAGTCTTTATAAGATTAAAGAGCCTAGTTTATATTGAATCATGGCAGATTCATTAAGATTTGAAAACCCACTTAAACCTTGCTATGCCCCTTGTATAAAGTTTTACAAGTAGCAATGTAATGGTTTATGAGATTAGGGTCATTGCCTTTCCTAGCCTTCTGAAATTGCATGAACATCATCGGGATATAGTAGACAATAGTGAGAAATACATGTAGTCTTCAGCAACCTACTTGTTCACTTTTCTTCTTGTCCTCTGATACTTGTTTTCCTGGAATTTCTTAAATGCTGCCCATAAATGTTTTCCCAACCCAATAATATTACAGAACATATGTCTCCTTTTTCTGCTAGGAAACTGATGGATTAATTTTGAGACAGGCAACTGATCCATCCACCCACTAGTAGGTCTAGCAAAACCATCATGGAAGAGTAGAGTTGGGAGTTGTTTTTTTTTTTTTTTTTTTAATTTCTTATGGTCATTGGAGGTATAGTAACTGGATCCTTTTACAGTTGAGGGTATATAAAAAATTGGGGTAATTCTAGTGGCTAATTTCTTAAAAGTAATGATAAAATATTATAAACTTTAGCTCATATCCCTTATGCTGTATGCCTCACTGTCTCATGTCTATTTACGGGTCCATGGCTTATCACAGCTTTATGCTGTTTAAAGCTTTAGTTTGACCATTTTTAGGTGAGAGAGATTATCCATGGTGGGATGCCAAGTCCATTGCCAATTAGAATACATCCAGTATTGTTTTGGCCAAGTATACCTATTTACATAGAACAAGGTGGTTGAGATAAAAATTAAAATCTTACTTTAAGTGTCCAAATACAGAGAAAGGAGGACTTCTAGACTATGATGAAGGTTCAGTGTCACTTAGAATGAATGAGTGGACAGACCTTACATTAGAGATAATAAGGCATTTAGCAAAATTTGTATCACCTGAAAGAAAAAACACATACATATATAATATATGCATATGTGTACCCATGGATGCATGCATATAAATATGTATGTATATATACATATGAATACCCTTAAAATTTGCTTTAATTTCATTCAAAGCAAGCAAGAATATCCTGGCAAACCACAGTGGTGTCCAGAAAATTCCTCATCCAAAGGGTAGTCCTGTTGGGAAAGCCTACTCGGCCATACTCTTTAGAGATGGAAGGTGCTATTGGACAGACGTGAATAAGCAGGTCCCTACTTTTGAATTTAGTCAATATTGGTGAATCCTTGTAGCACTGGGCATAGTGTTTTAAATTTAAAATCACATTTCTTAATATATAGGTTTAAATTTAAATAGTCTCAGCTGTCAGGCAGCCCATCCTTCAGAGACTCTTCCTCCATATGCTCTTTTTGGCACCTCAGATTAAACACTACTGAAAACCATGCTCTTAGAGTCTATTCAGTAAGATTCACTGGTAAAACAGGAAATTTTAGCCTTGCTTCACTTTCCTCAAGGTTAAATTCATGTGGTTCATATAATGGAAGAGGATTAGCTGTTTGACATGTGCTCTTCTCTGGACTCATTGGTATTAAAAGAAATCATTTCAGGAAAGTTGAACAGGATCTTTTCTGAACCTCCATTCCTGGAATGGTTAAGCGACACCAAACCCACAAACTCTCCTCACTTGAAATAGGCCCTATGCCTTAGATTCCCTTTATGCAAATCAGCAGATTAATTGTGTAGATTCCAGAAGATTTTCTGAGAATGAGGATAATTCACTTCAGTAAAGCGACCAAGCTTGAAAGGAGAGTGAATTGTAGAAAAAAATTTCTGAGAATGAGAGTAATAAAAACAGACATACATTACCACTTAATAATAAGCAAGGGACTGTGCAAAGCATGTTGCATGCATTTTCCAAACTGGTAAACTGGTACTATTATCTTTATTGGATATGTGACGGAACAAAGGCAATTCCTTCCCTCACATATGAACACAATACATTGAATAAATAGTACACCAGACAATGGCCTTCAAATTATATGACTATTCTCACAGAGATATTTGCAGTCAAAGGCAATCATATCTAGATCTGTTCCATAAAGATGAATTTATAGGACAATAGAATTGTGTGACAGAGACAGAGGAGGACATAAATATTTGCTCCTACAAAAACTCCAGCATCTTATAGGTACTTATTTTCAACCATGAAGTAAGTATAATTATCTATATCTACTATGAAAGGAAAATGAGATGAAAATAAGGGTTTTTTTAAAAGTTTATTTATTTTGAGAGAGTGCACACACACGCACACACGAGTGAGAGGGGGAGGAACAGAGAGAGAGAGAGAGAAATCCCTAGCTGTCTCCGTGCGTCAGCACAGAGCCTGAGGCAGGGCTTGATCTCATGAAACGTGAGATCATGACCTGAGCCAAAACCAAGAGTCGGACGCTTAACCGACTGAGCCACCTAGGTGTCCCAAGATTAAAGCAAATTTTAAAGTGCCCAAATCACATAATTTCCCGCTTACAGTAGTGGGATTCATACTCATGTATCTGACTTCTGGGACTGTTGACAACACTACTTTGTGACTTCATGTTCCCATGATGTATGCAAGGCATCATCTGCTGTGTGTATAGTTTTAATTTCATAGTAAACTTCTTTTAGAATCACAGGGATCACATGTTTGTAGGTTGGGCTTTTGATACCAGATTATTGCCCTGTTTGGTAGGGAGCTTTTATCAGAAATCTGAGTAGCTATGAGAAGTCACACATCTCTAAAAATATATCATGTCTTTTATGTTATAACCATCTCTCTTCCATGGCCTACGAGGCCAGACCAGATTATGTACAGTCTAGAATTTAAAGCAATTTTATAGGAGACAAAAGCTTCAACTAAAAGCTTTTATTATATCGACTGAAATATAGAATAATTGGAGCATCTCCCAGGCAGTCCTGGTTATTTATTTGTCTCCCTCCCCTGCTTGTCCCCTACTTGTATGTGTGGTACTACCAGACGTTATTCCAAAGATAAACAAATCAAACTTAAGAAGCTATCTTGACAATATATTATTCTATGGTAACCTGAAGTAAGATGGCGGCAATTAATAAATAAATGATCAAGGAATAACACAGCAGAACTGTCACGAAAGTGGGGAGAGGTAGCACTATTTGAAGAATATAGTTGTAAAGAATCATAATAATAAAAAAGCCACTCAGTCCAAAATACCACTGGGTGACTTATCTGTCAGGTACATAATCACTGGAGATGTAGTATAAGCACAAGGCTTGAGTGAATGTCTAGACAGGTAATTGATTCATTTTTATGGAAATTTTACTTATTTTAAATATAATTTTTGACGATCCTGATTTTTTACTTGAATATTTATCTTGTTAAATAACACTGTCAGATTTGATTTGGTTGCTAGTATAAATAATATACTGTGTATATTACATGGTTTTTATTTTTCATTCAGTGTTCTTAACCTTCAACTCTGAGTAAAAATGTATTAAATTAACTTATTAATCTCTAGCCTAAAGTAGTGATTCCTACATTTTATTTTTAAAACTAAATAGCATATTTTTTATCCCAAAAGGTGACGGCATTATTAGATTCCATTACTAAACAATATTACTGTGCCTTGTTCATTTTGACAACATAATCATTTATTGATTTATAGAAATAATAAAAATAAAACATGGAAATCAGTTTTTTCCATAGGAAAATTCTTCCTATTAATAACCATAGTTATACTGTTTAATTTTTTTAAATGTTCATTTTCCCTCTTTCTTCTGGGTATGTCTTGATTCTAATATACGTTTCTAAACTTGATTCATCTTTACTCTCCCATACTATTATTATATACAATCCATAATTAGTCTTAGAACTTTTCAAGTGAATTACACATCATATATTTAAATATCTATAGGAAACTAACTTAGAGCATTTGAGTGGGTAATGAATTTAATGATATGATCTAGGAATATAGAAATTGTATCTTAAAAGAAGAAATTTCTAAATCAGCACAATATAGGAATCTACTAAAAAGGAAAGACATCACCAAATTTAAAAATATAAATGCTTCATGTATAATTAGATTAATTTTTATTTTAGCAAACACAAAAATATATAGTTCTAAATGGGGTGTGTGATATAACCTCAAATCAATAAATGGTAAAGGCTGCATTTTACAAATAGCATAATTCAACCAAGCATATCTTGAATTCATGCATTGTGATTACACTAATGAATTTTTAAAAGGTGTGACAATATTTAAACAAATAAGGTCACACTCAACAATAACTCTACCTCAAATTTCCACCTATAGCTTTATTTCTTCTTCTCTAGATAACTATACTGTTTTAGAGATTACTTTTCATTTATCATCTTCATTTTCATTGTTCCCTTTCTATTAAAAATCATATTTTTAATCATTACAACAACAATAATTATCACATGTAGACAATTTTGAAAATTATATAGGAAAGGAAAAAGAAAAAAATACCAATTTAATTGCCAATTATCTTACTCTCTAGTGATAACCACTCTAGGATATGTAACAGATTTTAATCACATACATAAATCCAACTTCCTTCTGGATATCTCACATTTGATTTTTGGCAGATTCTTCAAATTAAAATATCCAATTCTAAACTTATTATTAGATCTAACAAAATCAGTAGGGTATTATAATACAGCAGAGTGGAGATAGTGGTTCAAACTAAAGAGATAGCAAGAAGATGAAGAGAAAAGGTCAGATTCTGAATATACTGTAAAGGTAGAGACTAGGGAATTTGCAAATCAATGAGATATGGAGTGAGAGAAAGGGAAGACAAAAAATAACTCTAGTGTTTTTAAGTGTGAGCATTAGAGGGGTATTGTTGCTATTTATTTCCATTTGGAATGAGCCACTTTGAATAAAGATGTATCAAATTTTTGGTTTTGGACATATTTAGTTTTAGAATGCCTATCAGACACCAAAGTAGAGATGCTGAGTATACAGTTAAAAATACAAGTTTGGGTATTGGGGAGCTATCTGAGCAAAAAGTGTAACTTTGAGAGACTTAAATCTATAACTGAATAAATAAAGCCATAAGAAAGTAAAATAAACGGTATAAATAAAATCAAGTAGACAAGAATGTATAAAGGTCTAGGGCAGGCAATGAGAAACCCACCCATAGCAAATTCATCACCTATTTTTATAAATAAATTTGTACTGAAACACAGATGTGCCAATTTGTTTCCATATTCCCTGGGGCTGATTTCACACTAAAATTTCTGAATGGAATAGTTAAAACAAAGATCTTATAATGAACCAAGCCTAAGCCATTTATTTTCTGACCCTTTACAGAAAAAGTTGACTAACCCCTGGTCTACAGGAAGGTAGTTATCAAGCTAAAAGTAGAATAACTTTTCATTCCAGGTTTCCCAGGACATTCCTAATTATAATCATTGCCACAGCATCCAGGACAATATAAATAACAGCCTTTTCAATATCTGATAAGTCTTTGGGCAGTATATTATATAATCACCTTAACTGAAATTAACCGAAATTAAAATGGAAAAAATTGCACCTAGAACAAAAGAGCTATTTCTACACTATTATATTTTATTTTGGCTGAACAGCCCAAAATATGACACCAAACTCTATAGTTAAAGAGTCTCTTGTGTATTTCCCTCCCTCCTCTTCTCCCCCTCCCTTCCTATATGTTCATCTGTTTTGTTTCTTAAACTCTATATATGAGTGAAATCATTTGGTATTTGTCTTTCTCTGATTGATTTATTTTACTTAGGATAATACATTCTAGTTAGAGTGGGAGAGAGCCAAAGCATAAGAGACTCTTAAAAACTGAGAACAAACTGAGGGTTGATGGGGGGCGGTGGGAGGGAGGGGAGGGTGGGTGATGGGTATTGAGGAGGGCACCTTTTGGGATGAGCACTGGGTGTTATATGGAAACCAATTTGACAATAAATTTCATATACTGAAAAAAAAAAAAGAATAATACATTCTAGCTCTATCCATGTCATTGCAAATGACAAGATTTCATTCTTTTTGATGGCTGAGTAATATTCCAGTGTGTGTGTGTGTGTGTGTGTGTGTGTGTGTGTGTGTGTGTTTGTGTGTATACACACACATCTTTATCCATTCATCTGTCCACAGTTTGGCTATTGTTGATAATGGTGAACTAGCATCCATTTTAATAGAACTCAGGATTGGAGACTTTGTTCTGGTTGTCTTACATAGGACAAGTAGAAAATTGAGGGTACTTATATTTTATTTATAAATTTTACTCCCAATCACTACCCGAAACAATGATTTCCACTTTCAGTATGAGTATATATGTACTGATTTTGAAATGATATCTTAAGACAGAAATGTGGCATTAGCGAAGTAAAAATGGAAAATTTTTAAAAATATAATTATTTCATACTTTATTTGGATCCTTTTATTCTTCAAACTTTTTAATTTTGGTTGGAATGAAAAATATGTTAAGAAGGTCATATGGCCATAATTATCTAGTAGTTCTGTTTTAGTTTAGGCTGCTAAAACAGAGTACCACAGTCTAGTGGCTCAAACACACATTTTATTTCTCACAGTTCTGGAGGATAGGAACTCCAAGATCAAGATGCCAGCAGATTTAGTGTCCGGTGAGACGCCTCTTCCTGGTTCACAGACTGAAATCTTCTCATTTTGTCATCACATGGCAGAAATAAATCATCTGTCTCCCATCTCTTCTAAAAAGGCATTAATCCCATTCATGAAGGTTCTACCTCATGACCTAATGACCTCTTAATGTCTCGTTTTTAAATACAATCACATAGGGAATTTTGGCTTCAATACAAGAATTTTGAAGGGGAGGGTAGATACAAATATTCAATCTATACCAAGTTCTAAAAATAAAATGATCAATGTATATCTTTTGGAGATCATGAATATTTGCAAAATGTCATGAACCAACTAATACAAAATTTCTGTCTATCAAAAGCAAGGAAATAAATAGCAAAACAATTGACTATCAGGTATAATTTCCCAAAAGCTATTTATAATCTAATTCATAATATGAACTAGTATAGACATTAATGAAAAATGTTAGTTGTAAAAAAATGTGTTAAAGACTGCATTATTCAAAATGAATAGCGTTCTGTAAGTTAAGCAGATCAGATCATTATATATTGTTGTTGCCTGGTGGGGCCTGTGGTGTAAGAACTCTACAGGACAGCTGGAGGATAAACTGTTTAATTTTGTGAAATCATGAGTTCATATTAAAATCTTAAATTACTTGGCAAGAAGCAGAAAGAGAAATGATAGTGTTGTTTGAAAGGACAACTAAATGTAGGGGGAACACAGAAAACAATGAAAATGTGAAACAAAGAGAGTGATCCTCTATGGATCACTTTATTTTTAAGATACAGTAGTTTTAAAGTAATTAAATATTATGAAATGGAAATTCTCACAGAACAAATATATTTTCCTATCTTGTATAATTTTTCATATAATTTGCATTTTAATTTCAAGAAAATAAACCAAAGTGTTGAAAACATTAAAATTAATTTTAAAATTTATATATAATACCAGTTTAACTGCATGATAGTATTGTACATTTCTATTAAATTTGTTAAAATTCATATTAAACCTAGGTATATGTATGATTATCTTTTTTTTTTTTCCTGGTGAAAAATGTTCTGTACCAGAATGAAAGTCAAATGGGGTGTTTTGAAAAATTTATAGAACATTTATGTTTTTGTTCTGTTTTGTTTCCTTGGAAAGAGTGTGCTTGAGTTGTATTCAGTGTCTAACTATCATGTTTTATTTTCTGTCTTGATGCATAAATTTAGTTCCAGTTTTGTCAATGGACATCCCATTAGTATAAAAAAGATAAATCAATAATGGATGTCAGAGCTAGTGAAGAATCTAGTAATAAATTAAAAATATAAACTTTGCTGTCATATCTAGGATAACCATATAGAACACATAATAGAGAAATATTATATATAAGGTAGAACAAAGAATCATGAAGAATCATCCAAAAATAAAGGTGTGGAAATTATAAACATTATTTGAAAAATTATTCACACATAAAAATATTTCTTAACCTAAATAAAGTGATATAACATGATCTTGTATTTAAATAATTCAAAGGCTTTCTGAGAAATCCATTTTTAAGATGATTGTTGGATTATGGTGGAGATGGCAGTGTAGGAGGATGCTGGGCTCACCTCGTCCTGCTAATTGCTTAGATTCCACCCACATCTGCCTAAATAACCCAGAAAACCACCAGAGTCTAGCAGAATGGACTCTCCACAGCCAACCGTAGACAAGAGGCCCATGGAAAAGGGTAGGAAGAGCGGAGAGGCAGTGCACACTACAGGGACTGGCGGGAGGTAGCCAGGGCAGTGGAGGGGCAGCCCACCCAGCAAGGCAGAGCCCCCAAGCCTGGCTTGCAAAAGTGGAGGGGCCGGACAGAGTGAGTTCTGATAGCCAGTGGCACTTAACATCTGGAATGTTCTAAGTCAACAGCTCTGCTCAGAGAGCAGGAGGGCTAGAGGACACCGGGAGGAAGAGGTGTTGAGCTCTGGAAGACAGAGATCAGCTTGGCAGGGAACAAAAGCACTGGCCAGCGCCATCTCCCTCTCCCATCCCCCAGCCGAAATCCCAAAGGGAACCAGTTCCCAACACTGTGCTTCTGTGGATCCATCCCTCCTACGGGTCTGCCTGCCTCCCTCCTGGTGCTGCAGGGCTCCTCCTGCAGGGTATACCAACGGCAAAGTGAGCTGAGCCTGCCCCTCCCGCTGCTGTGCAACTTGCGGATCCTCCCCAGCTAATATGCCAGATCCCATCAAAGCAGCACCCAAGCCTGACAGTGTGCAAGTAGCCCAGACAGGGGCCACACCACTCCACAGTGAGTCCTGCCCCTGGGAAAGGGAAAGATAAAGTACACACCAGTCTCACTGTGGCCCCAGGGGTGGGCTGGGGACAGACATGGGGTCTGACTGTGGCCCCGCCCACCAACACAAGTTACTCCAGACAGCACAGGGGAAGTGCCCTTTAGTTCCACAACACCCCTGGGACCATCCAAAATGACAAAATGGAAGAATTCTCCGCAAAAGAAACTCCAGGAAGTAGCGGCAGCTAACGAATTGATCAAAAACGATTTAAGCAATATAACAGAGCAAGAATTTAGAATAATAGTCATAAAATTAATCTTTGGGCTTGAAAAGAGTATAGAGGACAGAAGAGAATCTACTGCTACAGAAATCAAGGGACTAAGAAATAGTCATGAGGAACTAAAAAAATGCTATAAATGCGGTGCAAAATAAAATGGAGGGGACCACAGCTCAGATTGAAGAGGCAGAGGAGAGAATAAGTGAGTTAGAAGATAAAATTATGGAAAAAGAGGAAGCTGAGAAAAAGAGAGATAAAAAATCCAAGAGTATCAGGGGAGAATTAGAGAACTAAGTGATGCAATCAAACACAACAATATGCATATAATAGGAATTCCAGAAGAGGAAGACAGAGAGAAAGGGACTGAAGGTGTACTTGAACAAATCATAGCTGAGAACTTCCCTGATCTGGGGAAGGAAAAAAGCATTGAAATACAAGAGGCACAGAAAACTCCCTTCACATGTAACTTGAATTGATCTTCTGGACGACATATCATAGTGAAACTGGCAAATACAAAGATAAAGAGAAAATTCTGAAAGCAGCTAGGGATAAACAGGCTTAACCTACAAAGGGAGACCCATAAGACTAGTGGCAGACCTATCTACTGAAACTTGGCAGGCCAGAAAGGAATGGCAGGAAATCTTCAGTGTGATGAACAGAAAAAAATAGGCAGCTGAGAATCCTTTATCCAGCAAGTCTGTCATTCAGAATAGAAGAAGAGATAAAGATTTTCCAAAACAAACAAAAACTGAAGGAATTCATCACCACTAAACCAGCCCTACAAGATCCTAAGGAGGATTCTGTGAGTGAAATGTTGCAAGGACCACAAAGTACCAGAGACATCACTACAAGTATGAAACCTACAGACATCACAATGACTCTAAACCCATATCTTTCAATAATAACACTGAATGTAAATGGACTAAATGCTCCAACCAAAAGACATAGGGTATCAGAATGGATAAAAAAAACAAGACCCATCTATTTGCTGTCTACAAGAGACTCATTTTAGACCTGAGGATACCTTCAGATCGAAAGTGAGAGGATGGAGAACTATCTATCATGCCACTGGAAGTGAAAAGAAGGCTGGAGTAGCCATACTTATATCAGACAAACTAGACTTTAAATTAAAGGCTGTAACAAGAGATGAAGAAGGGCATTATACAATAATTACAGGGTCTATCCATCAGGAAGAGCTAACAATTATAAATGTCTATGCGCCGAATACAGGAGCCCCCAAATATATAAAACAATTAATCACAAACATAAGCAATCTTATTGATAAGAATGTGGTAATAGCAGGGGACTTTAATACTCCACTTACAACAATGGATAGATCATCAAGACACAGGATCAATAAAGAAACAAGGGCCCTGAATGATACATTGGATCAGATGGACCTGACAGATACATTTAGAACTCTGCATCCCAAAGCAAAAGAATATACTTTCTTCTCGAGTGCACATGGAACATTCTCCAAGATAGACCACATACTGGGTCACAAAACAGCCCTTAATAAGTGTAAAAGAATTGAGATCATACCATGCACACTTTCAGACCACAATGCCATGAAACTTGAAATCAACCACAGGAAAAAGTCTGGAAAACTACCAAAAGTATGGAAGTTAAAGAATACCTACTGAAGAATGAATGGGTCAACCAGGCAATTAGAGAAGAAATTTAAAAACATACAGAAACAAATGAAAATGAAAATATAACAATCTAAATGCTTTGGGATGCAGCGAAGGCAGTCCTGAGAGGAAAATACATTACAATCCAGGCCTATCTCAAGAAACAAGAAAACTCCCAAATACAAAATCTAACAGCACACCTAAAGGAAATAGAAGCAGAACAGCAAAGACACCCCAAACCCAGCAGAAGAAGAGAAATAACAAAGATCAGAGCAGAAATAAATAATATAGAATCTAAAAAAAAACAGTAGAGCAGATCAATGAAACCAAGAGGTGGTTTTTTGAAAAAATAAACAAAATTGATAAACCTCTAGCCAAGCTTCTCAAAAAGTAAAGGGAGAGGACAAAAATAGATACACTCATGAATGAAAATGGAATTATTACAACCAATCCCTCAGAAATACAAGCAATTATCAGGGAATACTATGAAAAATCATATGCCAACAAACTGGACAACCTGGAAGAAATGGACAAATTCCTAAACACCCACATATTTCCAAAACTCAAACAGGAAGAAATAGAAAACTTGAACAGACACATAACCAGTTAAGAAATTGAATCAGTTATCAAATATCTCCCAACAAATAAGAGTCCAGGACCAGATGGCTTCCCTGGGGAATTCTACCAGACATTTAAAACAGAGATAATACCTATCCTTCTCAAGCTGTTCCAAAAAATAGAAAGGGAAGGAAAACTTCCAGACTCATTCTATGAAGCCAGCATTACTTTGATTCCCAAACCAGACAGAGACCCAGCAAAAAAAGAGAACTACAGGCCAATATCCCTGATGAATATGGATGCAAAAGTTCTCGACAAGATACTAGCAAATCGAATTCAACAGCATATAAAAAGAATTATTCACCATGATCAAGTGGGATTCATTCCTGGGATGCAGGGCTGATTCAACATTCGCAAATCAACCAATGCAATACATCACATTAATAAAAGAAAAGATAAGAACCATATGATCCTGTCAATTGAATCTGAAAAAGCATTTGACAAAATTCAGCATCCTTTCTTAATAAAAACCCTTGAGAAAGTCGGGATAGAAGTAACATACTTAAACATCATAAAAGCCAATTATGAAAAGCCCACAGCTAACATCATCCTCAATGGGGAATAACTGAGAGCTTTCCCCCTGAGATCAGGAACACAACAGGGATGTCCACTCTCACCGCTGTTGTTTAACATAGTGTTGGAAGTGCTAGCATCAGCAATCAGACAATAAAAGGAAATCAAAGGCATCAAAATTGGCAAAGATAAAGTCAGTCTTTCACTTTTTGCAGATGACATGATACTTTACATGGAAAACCTGACAGACTCCACCAAAAGTCTGCTAGAACTGATACATGAATTCAGCAAAGTTGCAGGATACAAAATTAATGTGCAGAAATTAGTTGCATTCTTATACACTAATAATGAAGCAACAGAAAGACAAGTAAAGAAACTGATCCCATTCACAATTGCACCAAAAGAAGCATAAAATACCTAGGAATAAACCTACCAAAGATGTAAAAGATCTGTATTCTGAAAACTATAGAAAGCTTATGAAGGAAATTAAAGAAGACACAAAGAAATGGAAACACATTCCATGCTCATGGATTGGAAGAATAAATATTGTCAAAATGTCAATACTACCCAAAGCAATCTATACATTCAATGAAATCCCAATCAAAATTGCACCAGCATTCCTCTCCAAGCTAGGACAAGCAATCCTAAAATTTGTATGGAACCACAAAAGACCCTGAATAGCCAAAGTAATATTGAAGAAGAAGACCAAAGTGGGAGGCATCACAATCCCAGACTTTAGCCTGTATTACAAAGCTGTAATCATCAAGACAGCATGGTACTGGCACAAAACAGACACATAGACCAATGGAGAGACTCCTAAGTTGGACCTACAAAAGTATGGAACACCAATCTTTGACAAGGCATGAAAGAATATCCAGTGGAAAAAAGACTGTCTCTTTAACAATGGTGCTGGGAGAACAGGACAGCAACATGTAGAAGGATGAAACTAGACCACTTTCTTACACCATTCACAAAAATAAACTCAAAATGGATGAAGGACCTGAATATGAGACAGGATACCATCAAAACTGTAGAGGAGAGTGCAGGGAAAAACCTTTCTGACCTCAGCCGCAGCAATTTCTTACTTGACACATCTCCAAAGGCAAGGGAATTAAAAACAAAAATGAACTATTGGGACCTCATCAAGATAAAAAGCTTCTGCACTACAAAGGAAACAATCAACAAAACTAAAAGGCAACCAATGGAATGGGAAAAGATATTTGCTAATGGCCTATCAGACAAAGGGCTAGTATCCAAAATCTATAAGGAACTCACCAAACTCCATACCCAAAAAACAAATAATTCAGTGAAGAAATGGGCAGAAAACATGAATAGACACTTCTGTAAAGAAGACATCCGGATGGCCAACAGGCACATGAAAAGATGCTCAACGTCGCTCCTCATTAGGGAAATACAAATCAAAACCACACTAAGATACCACCTCACGCCAGTCAGAGTGGCTAAAATGAACAAATCAGGAGACTATAGATGCTGGAGAGGATGTGGAGAAACGGGAACCCTCTTGCACTGTTGGTGGGAATGCAAATTGGTGCAGCCACTCTGGAAAGCAGTGTGGAGGTTCCTCAAAACATTAATAATAGATATACCCTATAACCCAGCAATGGCACTGCTAGGAATTTACCCAAGGGATACAGGAGTGCTGATGCATAGGGGCACTTGTAGCCCAATGTTTATAGCAGCACTCTCAACAATAGCCAAATTATGGAAAGGGCCTTAATGTCCATCAACTGATGAATGGATAAAGAAATTGTGGTTTATATACATAATGGAATACTACTTGGCAATGAGAAAGAATAAAGTATGGCCTTTTGTAGCAATGTGGATGGAACTGGAGAGGGTTATGCTAAGTGAAATAAGTCATACAGAGAAAGACATATACCATATGTTTTCATGCTTATGTGGATCCTGAGAAATTTAACAGAAGACCATTGGGGGGGAAGGATAAAAAAAGTTAGCGAGGGAGGGAGGCAAAGCATAAGAGACTCTTAAAAACTGAGAATAAACTGAGGGTTGATGGGGGGTGGAAGGGAGGGGAGGGTGGGTGATGGGCATGGAGGAGGGCACCTGTTGGGATGAGCACCGGGTGTTATATGGAAACCAATGTGACAATAAATTTCATATTAAAAACAGATGACTGTCAATTTTATCTGTTAAAAACTGATAGGGTTTTTTGAAAATGTATAATAGAATGAAAACTTCCCATACTACTAATTAGATCTCTGTATAAATGTTAGAATAATTAAACACATATGCTATTATGGGGGAAAAAGGTTCATAAATAACAGTTGAGGAACTACACAATAGCTCTTCTGAATGCAGTTTGCTGACTGCAGATCTTGGGATTTGTCAGCTTCTATAATTGAATGAGCCAATTCCTTACGATAAATCTTTTTCTCCATACATATGCATCCAGTTAACCCTATTTCACCAGAGAAACCTGACCAATACACAGGACATGGCTCAAAAAGAGACAAAGAATGCATCATAGCCAATAACGAATTTTTAAAAATAATAAAAAAAGATAATTGATAGTTCAAAAGGAGGATTAAGAACTCAGTGTATATATAATAGTATATCTAATAGTAGACTTAAGAGCTCAGAGTATATATAAATATGTTTCATATTTTAATGGCAAAAGGTTTAGGACAAATTTTTTACAAATAATTTCCTAATCATTGTAGAAAATGTATTTTATATTCTCATTAAAAAGACATTCCAAATGATTTCAAAATCTTAATGTGGGTAAAAAAAAATGAAACCATAATTATCACGAAGAAAACCTATATAGTAGTCGGTGTTATCTTCTACACATAAGGAGCTGAGAAGAGATCAAGTCTGCCCTTTCCAATAGGAAATAATAGGAAAAACTAGAAATCAATGACTTTTCTTTGGCATATTGTTGAATTGAGATCAGAGGGCAAACCACCAACCGAAAATCTGTAAAGATAGGCACCTAGGGGGAGAAGGAGGACCTGAGCTTTTGCTTATTTGGGGCAGAAGCCACTCAATGCCCTATAAACATTTAGACAATGAAGCAGCAATATTGACAAATTGCTGGAAGTTGAGTGTGGGCTAGTGTGAGAGTGAGAAGCTCTCCTGGGGATGACATTTGTATGGGTTCCTCACACTTTCAAAGGCTTTTCCTCTGGGAATTCTATCAGGTTCTCACAGGAAGAATGGAAAAATCCATAGAAAGTTCCTCTATTTTGCTGGCTGGGGAGGGGAAGAGCAACCACCCGGACCCCTCCTCCTGTTGAACAAAGCCTTAATTTAAAGGGCAAGGATATCATCAAAAGGCACTAATGAAATATTTCAGATGCGGTAAGGGAACTCCATCCAGCCCCACTCTTCCTATTTCAACTAAGGGGTGGGAGAAGGGAGCCTTACTCTCCTTTTTTTCCCCCAGAAATAAAATGAGAAAAGTGGAGGATATCTCCTAGAGCTGGCAAAGGTATTAGAAGTAAAAAAGAAAAAGTTCTATCCCTGGGGGAGGGACAAAAATGCTTATGAAGGCTATACATCCCAAGACAAAGGTCCAATGTATACTCTAAAGACTGGAACTTAGTGAGAAGAAACCCTCTCACTCTACCTCCAGGCTAACAAGCTTCCAGTGATAATAATGCACTAGCATAGTCCTTGAAATAGAGTATGGAATTAAGAATATCTAATGTAGGGTGCCTGGGTTGCTCAGTCAGTTGAGTGTCTGACTCTTGATTTCAGCTCAGGTCATGATCCCAGGGTCAAGAATTTGATTCCCACATCTGCTTAAGATTCTCTCTCTCCCTCTGTCCCTTTCCTCTACTAGCACTCTCTCTTCTCTTAAAAAAAAAAAAAATGAAAGGAAGAGGGAGAGAAAAGAGGAATATAGAAAAATAAAACAGAACACTCTAATGTTACAATTGTAAGGAATTAAAAAAAAATGTTGAGTTTATTCCAGATAAAAACATACGTATCTCAAATACATGTATGAAAAGTGGGGCTCCTCTGGAATCCTGGACAGAATATGTGTGGCCTGAGTAAATAACATAGAAAAATAAAAGTTTTGTATGTATGTACAAATAATCAGACTGGGGGCACTTTATGCTGTGGTTTGAGTATAATGCCTTGCTCATAGTGTATAAAACCATTAATCTCTGTGGTGGAGAAAGCTGGCTGCCTACCTCTTATGTCCATTTTATGTAGTATAGACTTGATTTTGGGAAGTGGTTGCCCAAGCAGAAATGACATTTTATGACCTCTATAAGTGATGACATTTCAACAGCCCAACATGAGTGAATATGAATTAATAGGCAGAATAATGACTCCCCTGTAGACATCTATATCCTAACCTCCAGAACCTGTGGCTATGTCAGGTAACATGGCAAAGGGGAAATTAAAGTTCCAAGTGGAATTAAGGTCTGTTGTAGATTCTGAGTCTGGAGTTCTTTCTTGTCCAGCAAGAGAAAGGAAGCAGGATTGAAATGCCAGAAAGGCTAATGTCTGGGAGGAGACAAGAGCCCCAAGTAAGGGTCCTTGCTCCATTTTTTATTAGGATCAGAAGACTTACAAGCTTGATGGACATTCACAAAGAGACAATGAAATTTTGAACATTAACTCATGGGCGTGGGGGAAAGGGGATTTTGAAGATATGAGGTGTTAGAGGTTTCTGGTCAATACAAAACCAAGTGCTGGTGCCAGGTAGATGGTTGTTTACAGCAGACATGAGGCCCCACCTCTGTTTGCCTAAGCTTGCCTAGGGGACAGGAAAGACAGAACATGCTACCTCAGGGTTAACAAGGCATCTTTCTTTTGTTAATTAGCTCCTTTTTAGGCAATTTCACTCTGCTGTGGTCTAAAGCCCTGTTTACCTGTTCTTGTCTTTCCTTTCAGTGAAAGCAGCTTTCTGCTATTGTACTAAATTGGGGGACTTTTCCACCTTGAATACCTAACCTTGTTTACCTAATTTTGGATGCTTCCATCCTGAGATTTCCTACTCCTATACTTTTGTCCTATACTGGGGGCCTTTGCTCTGTTTACCTAATCTTGTGTACCTAATCTTGGATGCATATATCCTGTGGCTTTCTATTTCTTTTTGCCTTTTTAACCCATTGGTACAATCTCAGGGAATTCCTAAATTTATTCCCCACAAAGGTCCTTAATTATCTGGCCTAAAGGAGATTATTCTGGAATAGGCAGGTGGGGTCAATGTAATCACAAGCCTTCTTAAATGGGGAAGAAGGAGGCCAGAGAGTCAAATTAGCACCAAGGGGTCTTGAGAAGAACTTCCATCTCTGTCGCTGGTTTGAAAATGGATCGGAGCTGTGAGACAGGAATGCAGGTAACCTCTAGAATCTGGAATTTTTACTCTATAACATCTAGAAAGTAATGCAACTCCGTTAAGGATTTGTGACTTTCGGCAGTATAACAAATTTGTGTTAGTTTAAGCCAAAGTTTGTAGTAGCCAAGTACAACAGCAATGAGAAATAAATATATGGAGTTATATCACTTTGAAACCAAAATAATTTTAAGAGTGGGTGTGATTTGTCCATTGTCTCGTTTCTCTTTGGTGACCTTGGACGTTAAGTGTGGAAGATGTAGGAACCATGGCCTCATGCCCCAAAAGGCATCCTTCTGAATATTCGCTTGGGCTTTGTTATGAGAAATGCATATCTATTTTGTGAAGTCACTAAGATAACTTAATTACCTTATTTTTGGAACCCCTCAGTATTGCCATGGCTTAGTTAATTTCAGTTAGGAAAATAATACTGGAAAAGGAATAAACCTAAAATAGAAATTCCAGTAAGATTTTTAATGAGTAAAATATTACCATCTAGGTATGAAATTGTTTTCAAGTTAAACCATTTTGGACTCCTAGCTTAGGTAAACAGAAAGTCCTTTCAGTGGAAGTCACATGAGAGAAGAAGCGAAAGATCTTGGTAAAGTTAAACTTATAAAAGCAATTAGTTATAAAGGTGTGATACATGCTTTTCAAGTACTACTAACACTTTTAAAGATTAGGTATTTTATAAAGGGTATCTGACTTATTCATTATATTTATTTTTCTTAACGGTTAACTTAAGCTAGATTACTAAAGTTTAATAATGACGTTATTTTAATAATACTTATATGTCCTAGAACCAAGCTTTATTAGTATTATACATTACTGCTTTAAAGGACAAACTGGTCCTCAGGCAGTATTAAATAACCCAACTTCCATTGTACTGTTGTAAACAATCCAGGACCCTATCTTCTATTCAAGGTAAGTTTAAGCTTAACAGGTACTATCAGTTGTGTCTGGGGACAGGTTTTATTTGCAATAATTGTGTATATAAATATGAATATTTCATATCTCATTCCTTGTTGGCTGGTGTATAAAATAAGTGTCTACATTTCCTACTATGCTCTCATTTCCACATAAAAGCGAATAGTTTCAGGCAACATATGAACAATCGATGGAAAGACTTTAACTTACCCTTTGATATAAAATGATACTGACCCAACATTAAAACTTTAGCTTTCACATCATCCACAGCCTCTCATATAAATAAGCCCGAAGTCCACAACCAATCCTCTCCACCACCCCCACTCACTATAAATCACAGTCTATACACCGAGAACTAGCTAAAAACCAGACAAAAATCTTATCAAACATGGTAAACCAGGGAGTCCTGGCCCTTTTCCAATTTTGACAGGCAGAAAATATTAAAGAGCTGTTTGTAGGCATCCTCTGATACCTAAGAGAGAAGAGTGAAAAATGGGATGTAACAAAGGGTAAAAAAAAAAAAAAAAAGAAGAAGAAAGAAAGAAAAAAGTGAGTTTGTGGGGTATCTGGGTGGCTCAGTTGTTTAAGTGTACGACTTTGGCTTAGGTTATGATCTCACAGTTCATGGGTTCGAGCCCCATATCGAGCTGTCTTCTGTTAGCACAGAGCCCGCTTCAGATCCTCTGTCCCCCTCTCTCTCTGCCCCTCTTCTGTTTGCACTCTGTCTCTAAAAAATAAACACTTAAAATAGTTTGCAAGGGAAACAGCCAAGTATTAAGCTCTGGTGTTAATATTACAGGGATACCAAATTCACATCATCCTGCAAACAAGTCATTTGTAAGCAAAAGACCATGTCTGCAAAACAATATTGCCGGGGGCGGGTGTCCCTTCATTTTAAACTTAAATACATCCAGAGTTTAAAGCTACCTACTGAAAAATACCTAAAGCTAGTCAGATTAGACAAAAGGGTTTGTGGGGTTAGACCAGAAGAGCAAATGTTATAAAGAAAAATGTTAAAATTCATTATGAAGATTTTCTAATGTCATAAAAACAGAATATGCCACAGTCCCTTCATCTCTAATTGTTTAACTGTGGAGTAAATCATGTTGTTCTGTTTTCAGCATTTAATTTTTAAATTAGCTCTTGGCTGCAGTGTCCTTGATTACAGAACTTAATTAGCTGTGCCTGTTGAAGAGAATTATGCTATATACAGGATACATGATCCCATGAAAAAGCTTCATACAGGCAATCTGAATCATAGCGAAGCTTGGTTGACTTTCTAAAATGTGGAAGAACAGTTGCAAAACAGGCTGTATTTAGGAACAGAAGATTCAAAGGAGAAAGATTTAATGAAACAAAATTAAATGGGTCTGTGTTCTATCGAGACAAATCTTCTGATTGACAGAAGTACTGTTTTAGAAGAATGAGTTAATATTAACTTTTCTTGTATTCACTAATAAATTGGTGTACCAGATAAAGATTTTTATTTACACAATTAGGGGAAAACAAATTTTACTGTTTATCTACTGGCTTAAATTTTAAAAAAGTACACTTGTGTAAGTATGTTCTTGGCATTTCCACTGGTCAGCAATAACAGCTTCCGATCTTCCTATATCATGCAAATTATATAAGTACATGCAAATTTGTAGCAGTGAATAAAAGCTAAGCCAGAAATGGCTTTTTAACAATATCTTATAAAGGGGATGACCTCACAGAGCTGATCACATCTATGGAAACTTTTTTTTTTCCTCTAACAGTTTAGGAAACTTTGTTTTACATCTTAGCCAAACACAAATATTCAACATAAAATTCCAAACGGATGTGAGAAATGTAAAACAATCAAGAGATTACATGATGTAAAAATGGGTTTAGAATAGCTCACGTGAGATGAGAAGGCAGTTAGATTCATTTTCTAAGCAAATCTTGAGCACAAGGACAGGGTATAGTTGGTACCTTAGCAGTCATTTTTCCAAATTAGTTTCCAGGTTTGTTGTTTATAAAATGTTATTTATATAATGTGAGGTAAATGATGCAGAAGTAAATAACCTTTAATCTATTTGGCATTTTTTTTTTCTTTTGCTACATTGCATAAGGGGGTAGGTCACCTGCACAACAGATCAACTGAGCTCAGCTGTGCCTAATTGGGTTCGGTAGTGCTAGACTCTCTCCACAATAATTCTGTGTTTTAAAACATTGATGGAAGCAATAGCCATGATCTAGGAAACCTGTTTTCTTTTTTTTTAATTTTCTTTTTTTTTTAATTTACAACCAAGTTAGTTAGCATATAGTGCAACGATGATTTCAGGAGTAGATTCCTTAATGACTCTTACCCATTAAGCTCATCCTCCCTCCCACAACCCCTCCTGTAACCCTCAGTTCTCCATATTTATGAGTCTCTTCTGTTTTGTCCCCCTCTCTGTTTTTATATTTTTGTTCCCCTTCCCTTATGTTCATCTGTTTTGTCTCTTAAAGTCCTCATATGAGTGAAGTCATATGATATTTGTCTTTCTCTGACTAATTTCACTTAGCATAATACCCTCTAGTTCCATCCACATAGTTGCAAATGGCAAGATTTCATTCTTTTTGATTGTCAAGTAATACTCCATTGTATACCACATCTTCTTTACCCTTTCATCCATCGATGGACATTTGGGCTCTTTCCTTACTTTGGCTATTCTTGATAGTGCTATTGTAAACATGGGGGTACATGTGCCCCTTCGAAACAGCACACCTGTATCCCTTTGATACATGCCTAGTAGTGCAATTGCTGGGTCATAGGGTAGTTCTATTTTTAGTTTTTTGAGAAACCTTCATACTGTTTTCCAGAGTGGCTGTATCAGCTTGCATTACCACCAACAATGCAAAAGAGATCCTCTTTCTCTGCATCCTCACCAACATCTGTTGTTGCCTGAGCTGTTAATGTCTGACAGGTGTGAGGTGGTATCTCATTGTGGTTTTGATTTGTATTTCCCTGATGATGAGTGATGTTGAGCATCTTTTCATGTGTTGGTTGGCCATCTGGATGTCTTCTTTGGAGAAGTGTCTGTTCATGTCTTTTGCCCATTTCTTCACTGGATTGTTTTTTGGGTGTGGAGTTTGATAAGTTCTTTATAGATTTTGGATACTAACCCTTTATCTGATATTTGCAAATACATATGTTCTCCCATTTTGTCAGTTGCCTTTTAGTTTTGCTGATGATTTCCTTTGCCATGCAGAATATCTTATTTTGAGGTCCCAATAGTTCATTTTTGCTTTTGTTTCCCTTGCCTCAGGAGACGTGTTGAGTAAGAAGTTGCTGTGGCCAAGATCAAAGAGGTTTTTGCCTGTTTTATCCTTGAGGATTTTGATGGCTTCCTGTCTCACATTTAGGTCTTTCATCCATTTTGAGTTTATTTTTGTGTATGGTATAAGAAAGTGGTCCAGGTTCATTTTTCTGCATGTCGCTGTCCAGTTTTCTCAGCACCACTTGCTGAAGAGACTGTCTTTTTTCCACTGAATATTCTTTCCTGCTTTGTCAAAGATTAGTTGGCCATATGTTTGTGGGTCCATTTCTGGGTTCTCTATTCTGTTCCATTGCTCTAAGTGTTTGTTTTTGTGCCATAAGAAACCTGTCTTCATATTGAAAGACAAGAGCAAGAGAAGCAGAGCCTAACAATGCAATTTTATTTAACGCTTCTGCTGGTACGTACTAAATTTGACCTACTTACATACCATTAGCCAAAACATGTTACATGACTAAGCCCAAAGTTTATGGAGGTGAAAAGAATGAACCTTTTCATGGAGCAGATAGGTAGCTGACAGCCCAGTAGTTATGAATGTATCATCTGATTATAGAGGGAGAATGGATTTGAAAAAATAGTTTGGGAACAATATGCCACAGGGGTAAGTGTTCTAACATCTCAGAAGCGAGAAAATCATCTTATAATCACTTATATAAAGGGCATGGAGGAAGAATGTTGAGATTCCACAGAATATCACATGTTGTCTTGCTGTACTTTAGGTATCTAGTTCGTCCACTAAAATGTGAGCACAATGAAGGCAATTCTTACCTGTTTTGCTCCTTGAGAAATGCCTGGCATGTTAAAAGTACTCAAACATTTATGACTCTTCTAATGAAGAGAAGGGGACAACACCTTAGAAGAGAGAAATCATGATTGCAGAATCTAAACCAAGGAAACATGTCCAGAGAGGAACAGCCCTGCGTTTAAAAAAAAAAAAAAAAAAACCCACAAACTTCTAAATGTGAAGGTAGAGTAAAATAATAGAGTGTATTAGGTGAAAAAAGAGTTTCTATGGTCTGATGTTTTAGAAGTTGGTTTACAATTCATACATTCTTTTTTTTTTTTTTTTTTAATTTTTTTTCAACGTTTTTTATTTATTTTTGGGACAGAGAGAGAGCATGAACAGGGGAGGGTCAGAGAGAGAGGGAGACACAGAATCGGAAACAGGCTCCAGGCTCCGAGCCATCAACCCAGAGCCTGACGCGGGGCTCGAACTCACGGACCGCGAGATCGTGACCTGGCTGAAGTCGGACGCTTAACCGACTGCGCCACCCAGGCGCCCCTACAGTTCATACGTTCTTAATGCAATTACAGACATTGTAGGAGAAGTAAGATGTAACTGCTTTTAATACTCCAAGCCTCACTAGATTCTGTTCAATTAATAAAATTAGATAAGAAATATAATGTACATAAGAACACTTACATATTTTGATCCTACAGGAAACATATCTATGTAAAGAGCCATCCATGTGGAGAAGGAGAACTTTATCAGAATCACAGAAACCCTCTCATGATTCCATTCTATCACATTAATTCTTTCTACAAGCACTATCCTGACTACTAAATCACTAGGTTAGTTTTTATTACCACATATATAAGTACAAAGTAAATTATTTTGTATCTGCTTCTCTGATCTCAAATCAGGTGTATGGGAGAAATCTGTTTTGATAGCCATAGTTCATTCACTTTCTTGGTGTACAGTATTATAATGAATCCATAATTTATCATGAATTTATTTACATGAATACTTGGATTGCTGCTATAAACATTTGGTTCATGTATGTATGCACTGGGATGTATAAATCTAAAAATGGTGTTGGGTCACACAGATATGCATATATGTTCAAATTTAGCGGTATCACAGTGTATATGAACAAAATATAAAAATGTCCAAACAAGGCCAAATGCCCAAAATTTTCCAAATTACACTTCTGTATCAGAATAGGATATGCTGTTTTATATATTAAAACTTCACTTTTAAGCAACTGAGTTTTTAATGTTATTAATTGGCTTTTACTGTACCGAAAACTACTGAACACGTTTGCTTTAAACAGCCTTTTGTCTTGAAACAGTATAGAGAAAGCTTTAAATTGTAAGTCGTTCTGCAAATGTCCTGCAAGGAGAGCAAATATTATTAATACATTTTAACTCAATAGACGAGTGATGTTTTGCAATACAAGTAGTACATGATGCCGAACATCACACGATCACAACTGAGCCAATGGGTCTTGAAATTCACTTTGATACACAAGTGCTTTGGATTACAGGCATGTTTCCGGATCAAATTATGCTCAAAAACCAGGATTTTACTCGTAAATACTTCGGGCCGAGTGATTCTTTTGGTCTCAGGCTCACCCATGTTTCTGCAGACAGGTGCCAGTTAGAGCTGGTTGATCAGGGATGCCTATAGCTGGGACAACATGTCTTGGTTCCGTGTAGTCTAGCATTGTCTAACAAGGTAGGCTAGGTTTTTCACATGGAAACCGTAAAGGATCTTGAGAGATCATGACAACATGAAAAATTTCCTGAGACCCAAATTCTGAATGTATTTCCACATACATTGTCAAGGTGCATGACTGCCAAAATGGGAATAGTTACAAGCAACTTCATAAACAATGTGTAACAGTAATATTATTTGATTGTAATTTAATTTATATTTCCCTTATGATGAACAAGGTTGATCAACATTGCCTATGATTTTTGTCTTTAAAAAGCTCCTTTTATGAAATGCCTGTGCAAGTGTCTTACCTGTTTTTAAATCAGATTACTTCTTAGTGATCTGAAAGAATTCTGTTTTCTGGATATGAACCTATGGGCAGTTCTTAAAGTATGGCTTGACTTTTGATTAACTGGATGTATTCATTTTATAGTTGAGTAGTGCTAAATTTTACCTTTTATTTTTTTTTAAGTTTTTTAATGATTATTTTGAGAGAGAGAGAGAGAGAGAGAGAGAGACAGAAAGAGAGAGAATGGAGCAGGAACAGAGAGAAAAGGAAAGAGAGAATCCCAAGCAGGCCCCACACTCAGCATGGAGTCCAACATGGGACTTGATCTGACGGTCTTGAGATCACGACCTGAACCAAAATCAAGAGTTGGAGGCTTAACTAATTGAGCCACTCAGGTGCCCCTAGTAGTGCTAAGTTTTAATGTAAAAATGTAATCATATTTTCACTTTGGGATGTTTTATGTATTTATTTTCCTTGCTTGTTAAAGAAACGAAACAAAGTTTACTTAGCACAGGGTCCAGGAGCATGAGACAGCTCCACGAATTTCTACAAGCTGGGTTTTTTTTTTTCCCCCTAATTCAACAATAAATTACAAAACTCCTCTGAAAGTGATTTTATGTCTGATGTGAGGTAATGGTCCAACTTCTTTGATTTTAAAAATTTTATGACATGGATATTGCAGTTGACTCTAATATTTTAATAAAAAGACCTCTATTTGGATGATACTGTAAAGGTCCATCTTTGTCATAAATTAAGTGTTGAAACTGCATGAGTCTGTCTTTAGACTCTCTGCAGACATCCAGTAGTGTATATGTTCAGTCTTGTAGCAAGACTACCGTCCTCACTAACATAATATTACATATACTCCATATAGTAGTGTTCCCTTGTTTTTTTTTTTCTCCTTCTATTTCTTCCTTAATATTTTTGTTGCCATTCTTGATCTTTTGGTTTCTTACATACACTTTAGAATTTAATTGATTGCCATAATTTTAATTCACCATACATTCAAAGTAAATAATGTGGATAAAATGGCATCATTACTTTTTCAAAGCGTTCATCTAGGACTTGAGTCTGCCTATCCATTTTATTGTTGTTGCTCTTGTTCTTTGATACAAAGCCATAATTTCTTTAAAGGAAGTCACAGAATAGAGTTTTAGGTAAAATTCAGCCAATTATTGGACTCCTGAATTATGGCAAAATTAGGGTATTGGTGGTAAACCACTTTCTTAGCTTAATTTTATTTATTTTTTTATTGGAGTATAAATTACATACAATATTAGTTTCAGGTGTACAACCTGATTCAGCAATTCTATACTACTGTGTGCTTGCCACAGTAAGTATGGTCTCTATCTGTTATCACACAACATTAGTACTTACAGTACTGATTATATTCCCTATGCTGTAGTTTTCATCTCAGTGACTGATTTCTTTTGTCCTGGAAGTTTATACTTTTTAATCCTTTTCATCTATTTTGCACATCCCCCTTCCCACACATACTCACATCCCCTCTGGCAAACATGTAGTTTGTTCTCTGTATTTAAGAGTCTGTTTGTTTTATTTAGATTCCACATATAAGTAAATTCATATGGTATTCGTCTTTCTTGGACTTCTCTCCCTTAGCCTAATACCCTCTGGGTCCATCCATATTATCCCAGATGGCAAGACCATATCCTTTTTTTATGGCTGAGTGATATTCCATCACACACACACACACACACACACACACACACACACACACACACCACTTTATCTACTCCTATGTCTGTGGACACTTGAGTTGCTTCCATATCTTGGCTATTGAAAACTGATGCAATAAACAAAGGAATACCTATCTTTTCAAATTAGGCGTCTTATTTTCCTTTGGTAAGTCAGTAGTAGATTACTGGATCATTTAACATTTCCATTTTAATATAAACCTTACGGTTTTCCACCATGGCTGTATGGATTTACATTCCCATCAACTGTGTACAAGTTTTTCCTTCTCTATATCCTTGTCAATACTTGCTATTTCTTGTGTCTTTGGTGTTAGCCAATATGTGTGAGATAATATCTCATTGTGGTTTTGGTTTGCATTTCCTTGATGATTAGTGATGTTGAGCATTTTTTTCATGGCTGCTGGATGGAGTGGTATTGGCTGCAAGCTTTCTTTTAGGTCTTTGATTATATCATGTCACTCTCTTCTGGCCTGCAAAGTTTCTGCTCAAAAATCAGTTGTTAGACTTCTGTAGCTTTCTTTGTATGTAACTACTTATTCCTCCCTTTGCTGCTTTTAAAATTCCCTCTATAGCTTTAATTTCTGCTAGTTAAATTACGTGTTTTGGTTTGGATCTTCTTGGGCTTATCTTGTGTGAGGCTCTCTCTATTCTTGGAACTGGAGGTCTGTTTCCTTAACCAGATTGGGGAAGTTTTCAGCTATCTCTTCAAATAACTTTTCTATTCTCTTTTCTGTGTGTTCTCCATGTGGGATGCACGTGTTATTATGCTTAATGATATCTGAGTTCCCTTAACCTAGTCTCCTCTTTTAATTCTTATTTCTTTTTGCTGTTCAGCTTGGTTGCTTTTCATTACCCTTTCTTCCAGATTGCTGAGCCATTCTTCTGCATCCTTTAATCTATTGATTCCCTCAAATTTATTTTTTTTAGGTTATTGAATTTTCAGCTCTGACTACTTTTTTTTAAAATATGAAATTTATTGTCAGATTGGTTTCCATACAACACCCAGTGCTCATCCCAACAGGTGCCCTCCTCAATGCCCATCACCCACCCTCCCCTCCCTACCCCCCACCCCCCATCAACCCTTAGTTTATTCTCGGTTTTTAAGAGTCTCTTATGGTTTGGCTCTCTCCCTCTCTAACTTTTTTTTCCATCCCCTCCCCCATGGTCTTCTGTTAGGTTTCTCAGGATCCACATAAGAGTGAAAACATATAGTCTGACTACTTGTTTAAAATATATTTTCTGTCTCTTTAAAGTTCTCACTGAGTTAATCCACCTTTTTTCAAGTCCAGTCAGTATCTTTCTGACCATTGCTTTGAACATTTTATGAAACCTTTTGCCTATCTCCATTTTATTTAGCTCTTTTACTGTGATTTTGTTTTGTTTGTTCATCTGGAACCTATTCCTCTCCTCATTTTGTCAGTGTTTGACTCTGTATTTATTGGGTAAGTAAGATACACCTAATGGTCTAGAAAATAGTGGGCTTGTACAGAAGAGGTCTTGTAGTGTTCCATAGCATACTTGCCCTTGGTCACCAGAAATAGGTGCTCCAGAAGTGTCCCATGTGGGCTGTGGACACTCCTATGTTGTGGTTGAACCACAATTTCCTTAAGCCGCAGTGACCCCTTTGCTGTTGTGGATGCACTGGGCAGAGTTTTCTCCCTGCACAGTTCAGAGGCCTCACTGTGGTTGCTGAGGGTTCACTGGGGCAGGGTGGCACTCAGCCTATCTCTTAGCAAAGTAGCCTTTCTGCCACAGTTTTAGGCACACACAACAGCAGCTTGTTCCTTGCACAGGCACCTGTGGCAGGAATTGTGTGCATGCTGGTATGTGAAGTTTTCTCCATCCTTTTTCAGGGCAGGAATCACTAGGAGGGAGACGAGTCCAAGTTGTACTTGCCTGCTCTGTATGGCAGGGCAGAAACCACTTCAGAAGGATGCCCTGCCCAGGGAGACAGGTTGGACTGGCTCTCCTACTCTTTTCCATGTGGAGTTCTCTCCATGACCTAGCTATGAAAAATTTTTTCTGCCAGTCTTTAGGTCATTTTCAGAATTAGTTGCCTAGATGTACCTGCTGCCTCCATGTATCTGTGGGATGAAGTTACCTTAGGACACTCCTACTCCACCATCTTTCCTCCGGTATTTGGTTGGTTGGTTGTTTTGCTTAATAATGTTGTAGTTTCCTCTGGGTAAGTCTAGATACGTATATTTCTTGGTATTAGGTATGTTTCTTTGCTACATAAATGGTATATAGTATATATTTGCAATATAGATCTGTTGTAGTATCTATAAGCACACTTGGATTTATATATTGAATTTATCTAGTCAGCTTTGTTTTAATTCCAATCATCTATATGGATATAATTTTTGAATATACACAAGTGCAACTAGCAGGTGTTGACAGTTGTTTCTTTTCAACTTCTTAAATCTCTTTTAAGGTGCTTTTAAACCAATCTGGTGAGTTATTCTGTATTTCTGTTCTAAAATTACCAATGACATTTTAATTATCTGAAAATATTGTCAATCATCTTTTGTGTTATTATTGTAAAAAAAAAAACACACAAGTATGTTAAAGTACAATTTTGTAACTCTTAATTGGGTCCTCTATGGTTTTGGTGCTATTAACTTTCTATTTGTCTTGGTTGTCTCCTTGTATTATTTTTTACATGATACATTGTTTTTAAAATTTTTTATTCTATTATATATGAAAAAGTTCTGGGATACCTTGAGGTGATAGATAATTTATTTTTCTGTTCTTATCTAGATATACTTGACATTAATGTTGTCTTAGTTTTAAGTATAGAAAATACTAAACATATATAAATATATAGGTTGGGTAAATGAGTTTAGTCGACATTCACTTCACATAATTATAAATTCTTTCTGTTGTGATGAGAACTTTTAAGATACCCTCTAAGTAACTTTCTAGTATATAGTACAGTATTAACTATAGTAACCATGATGTACGTTATATCTCCAGGACTTGTAGATCTTATAACTGCAAACTTAGGCTTTTGAATACCTTCACTCATTTGACCCCTTGCCCCTACTTCTGGCATCATCAGTCTGTTCTCTATATCTGTGAAATCATGATTTTTTTTTATTCCATGTATAAGTGAAGTGATATTATGCAACATTTGTTTTTCTGACTTCCTTAGCATAATGCTTTCAATGTCCATCCATGTTTTCATAAAGGCAAGATTTCCTTTTTTATGGCTAAATAATTTCTATTGTGTATATGTGTGAGATATATAATCACATCACATTTTCTTTCATCTGGTGATGGAGTGTTATTGTTTCCATATCTTGACTATTGTAAGTAATGCTGCAGTAAACATGGTGAGGGTACAGATTATCTTTTCAAGGTAATGATTTTGTTTCCTTGCTATATACAAACAAGTGCAATTGCAAATTATAGTTCGATTTTTTAATGTTTATTTTTGAGAGAGAGAGAGAGAGAGAGAGGGTGGGCACAGGGAAGGGACAGAGGAGCAGAGAGAGGGGTAGAGAGGAGCTGAAGGAGGCTCTACACTGAAAGCAGAGAGCCTGATGTGGGACTTGCACTGACGAACTGCGAGTTCATGACCTGAGCCAAAGTAGGACACTTAACCGCTTAACTGACTGAGCCACCCAAGAACCTTGGTAGTTCAATTTTTAGTACTGGTTTTCATGGTGGCTTCATCAATTTACATTTCTGCTGATTATACATAAAATTCCTTTTTCCATGTTCTCATCAACATTTATGTCCTATCCTTTTGATAATCGGCATTCCAACAGGTGTGAGGTAATCTTGTGATTTTGATTTTCCTAGTGACAAGTCATTTTGAGCATCTTTTTATGTACCTGTTGGCCATTTGTATACTTCTGTTGGGAAAATGTCTGTTTAGTTCCTCTGCCAATTTTTAAAATAGGAATTTTTTGTTGTTGTTCAGTATTGTGAATTCTGTATATACTTTGCAAATCTTGTATTTGATAAGGAGTTCCAAATATTTTGTCCCATTCTTTAGGTTGGCTTTTCATTTTATTGATGACTTCCATTGTGGTATGGAAGCTTTTTAGTTTGATGTAGTCCCACTTGCTTTTTTTTTTCTTTTGTTGCTTTTGCTTTTGATGTCCAATCCAAAACATCAGTGCCAAGACCAATGTCAACAAGCTTACCTTTGTGTTCATTCTAGGAGTTTTACAGATTTAGGTCTTAAATTTAAGTCATTAACCCATTTTAAACATTTTTTTTTATAGTATAACATAGCCGTCCAGTTTATTTTGCATGTGGCTGTCTAGTTTTCCCAATACCAATTATTGAAGAGATGATTCTTTATTATCTGTTCTTGGCTCCTTTGTCATAAATTGACAATGTAAGAATGGGTTTATTTCTGGGCTTTCTATTCTATTCCATTGTTTGTTGTGTCTATTTTTATATCAGTACCATACTTTTTGGTTAGCATAGCTTTGTTATGTCACTTGAAAAATAGTAAGTTGGTGTCTCCAGGTTTGTTCTTCTTAAGATTGCTTTAGCTATTCAGGATTTTGTTTTAATGGGTTATGTTTATCTTGTATACATATTTTTTCTCTTGCTACTTTTAATATTCTTTTACTTTTGACAATTTTAATGTGTCTTGGTGTGGATAACTTTTGATTCATCCTATTGGGAATCTATATGCTTTCTGGATCTAGATGTCTGTTTTTCTCCAACTTAGGGAAGTTTTCAACCATTATTTAGGAAATCTTTCCCTTTTTCTCTTCTGTTTTTCTGAGTCCTCTGATATGAATATTTGGCCACTTGATGGTGCCTCATAGGTACCTTGAGCTATCTACTCCTTTTAATTCTCTTTGCTTTTTACTCCTCTGATTTAATGAATTTCATTGTCTTGTCTTCAAGTTTGCTGATCTCTTATTCTGCTTCATCTAGTCAGTTATTGAATCTCTTTTGAATTTTTCAGGTTAGTTATATTCTGCTCTATGATTTTTGTTAGATCTAAAATATTAGAATGTAGTGCTCTATTGAATTCTTACTGTGTGTATTACTCTCCTAATCTCAATGAGCAACTTTATGATAATAATTTCAAACTTTGTCAGGTAAATAACTTACCTCTACTAAGGTCTGTTTGGGGGTTTTATCTTACTCTGTTTGCTTGAAGCATATTTCTGTTTCTTTTTTCTTTGACTCTGTGTTGGTTTCTGTGATTAGATAAAACTGTCACCCCTCCCAAGGTATAGGACTAAAGGAGTATCCTGTGTAAGATGAAACTTTACCATTCTGCTGGCCTGAGCTCTTGGTCATCTCTCAAACCTTTGTGGCTGTCTAAACAGGCTTCTTTTTCATTGTTAGTGAGACCCTCTAGTTGACGATGTGCCAAGACCTATCAGTGTCCCAAAGGGGAAGATTTCAGTTATTAACTAGATGCTGGATGATTGGAATCTGGACCCTTAGGCAGCAGCTGTTAAAGTATGCTAATAAATCTTTTCAGTAAGAGACTGTAAAATAGGCATTTGTGTTGGCACTCTCTACTCCAAGGCCTGGAGGGTTAGCTAGTTAAGAATGTTTCTTTAGTTGCTATATTCATTGAACTAGTGAACACAGGTTCAGTCTATCAAGGGTTGTATCCTAAAGTAAGCAGCCACAAATCCAAGGAATCCAATGTGTGCAAATCTCCTTTCATGGAGACACTGTAGACCTGGTGCTGGGAGGAAAGGTTTTTGAGAGAATTGCAGTTGTCACTGCAGTGTTTAAATTAGAAAACTTACCCTCAAGCTATGGCTTTTAAAATCTGCAAAGAGCACTTTTCAGGGAAATAGTGGGCATTTCAGTCTTCTGCCTCTTCACTAAACCCTTGGTGGATAGCTGATGAAGAACTTACTGTTTGCTACATTCCTGTGAAATCCATGAATGTAAGTCCCATGAGCCAAAGAGCCAGACCACAGACGGTTGCATACCCTGGTAAGCAGGCACAAAAAACTGTACCACCAAACTGTTCACAAGCTAGAGACCTGGAGTGGTAAAGAGGGAGAGAGAAAAGATGGTGCCTGCCAATCTCCTCAATTACTAGAGAGTATTAAAATAGGTCACTCGATTTGGATTAACTAAGAAGCCTGACCTTCAGGCTGTAGCTTTTAACATCTGTAAATAGAGCCTCTTTCAGAGGAAGACTGGTGTTTCAGTCTGTTGCCCTCTGCTGAATTCCAGAGATAGTCACAGTAGTCCTCAGGAGTCCATTGAGAACTGTTTTTTTTGTTTTTCTTGTTTTTGTTTTGTTTTGTTTTTTAGTATAGTATTGTAGGGCAGCCCTGTTGGCTTTAACAGGTAGGTGTTTTGGGAGCCATCTCTTAGGTGGAAGTCTTAAAAGTTGGAGCACTAAATGTAAGGATTTTTCACTCCTCAGGGAGAAGATGGGAATTGTGATCCCTTTCTTCACTGTATGTTATTGTACGTCAGTGAGTTTTTTGGTGAAATTGTGTCAGCCTCTCCTACCAATTTATATGTTATACACACATCCATACATCTATATTTTCTCATTTGCCCAATGTACGGGAGTCGCTTGACTAAATTTTGTATTTCCTTTAGAGGAATTTGTTCTGTTTGTAGCTATAGTATCAGTGTCCAGATGAGGAAGTTAGTTTAGGAGCTTCTTATGATGTCAGCTTGAATCAGAATGTGGCTGACAGTTTCTCAATAGGAAATCTATTCTCACTCCTGGAAAGTGTCTAGGCTAGGAGCATCAACAATCCAAAATGACCTTACTTCAGATAGATTGAGATAATTCTATACCATGCTTTAACCCTTAATGGGCTGATATTCCAATTTATTGTTACCACTACAATGTAAACTACCTGGGTCCCAACTCAAAGTCTGGTGGACTATTAAGACCCTAAACCATTTCTTAGCTTTGACCTCAAACATTTATCCCTTAAGTCTGGTGAGTTTATTAAGACTTCTACTTAGTTTCCTAGACTCTAATTTATAATATTGGAAGAGGGGAATTTATTTGGGTAAAAGCAACCCTTAAAGACCTTTTCATTTCTCTGAAATTCTTAGTGTTAACAATTCTTCACTGCTTAATATCTCTCCAATACCCTGGAACATATTTAAGTGTATGTCTGTGTATATTTGAACATTTCTAGTTCTCTGTGGGATGGTTGTTCAAACACCACTCAAACTGCCACTTAATTATCAAGACTATATTTGAGTTAGGTATTATTCTTTATTCCAGATATAAGTACATTCAAAAAGATTTTGCATCCTGTCTTAGGTTATGTAATAATGGGACCCAGATTTAAACCCAAGTTTATTATGTTATAAGCCCCATATATTAAGCATTCTAGAAGGTGTCTCATTTCTAGACCACCACTCATGGTGGTTCATGAACACATTTAAGTGTTTTTACTCCACGTGTTTTATAAACACTAAAATGAACCCAGCCCAAATTTCATGCAAAGTACAAGTGTTTGGTCTCTAGATTAGATGAAACCTCACTACTGGGAGAGAAGAAATATTTGTAGCATTAATTAATATTCTTGTGATCTTGAACTTTTGTTATAAAGTAATATTATATAGTTTTTGTGTGGGTGGATAGGTTATACTTTTCTTACTAGACTATGTGCTTATCTCTTGTATTAGGGCAGTTCCAGATAAATCTCTATTAAATAGTATTATGTCTTCTTATTTACATTATTAGAAAGGTGTGTGTGTGTGTATGAGGCACACACCTATATTTTATACCAGTAAATATATGTATAAATCTTATTTCCAGAGTTTTGTATCTTGTAATGACTTATATTCTGGCACATTATGCTTATTTTATAAAGGACAAGGAACATTTAGTGTCCATTTGATCTTTAGTTCATTTGTCTACCTATATCTTTATAATGTAGTAGAAAACAGCACAAATATTTCGCCTATTGTAAAAATATTCCACAAAACTTTTTCAGAATTTAGCGTGATTCCAAGTTTATTTGAATTAGGGACAAAACCATTTTTTTTTTTTCTCTAGGTATGTAATCAATCTTTCTCTATTATACAGGAGATACAGAATTACATTAGCATAGTCAGAAAAATTAGTGGTCTGGAGAACAACAGACAGAATTATTACAAATATAGATTTTCAAGCGACGGATCCATACACATTACCCTGGAGGGGATTATTATGAAATCTTTGCAGTGAAAATGTGTTATATACACTTTTTATTTTTTCTAAATAGACTATAGTACCTAGTAAAGTGACATCTTTTTGTTTGAAGTTTAAGTGATTACTTTCCACAAGTATATTGACAGGTAGATTATTTCTCTTTATTTTAATTCTATTAACCCACTGTCTTGTATTAGCTTCAGGTGTACAATAGTGATTTGATATTTTATACGTTACACAGTGCTGCTCATGATAAGCGCTCTCTTAAACCTCATTATCTATTTCACCCATCCCCCACCCCCGCACCTCTCCTTTGGTAACAATCAGTCTTTTCTCTCTATTTAAAAGTCTGTTTATTTATATATTTTTTTTCTTGGTTCACTTGTTTTAGTTGTTAAATTCCACATATGTATCAAATCCTATGGTATTTGTCTTCCTCTGACTGAATTATTTCACTTAGCATTGTACCTTCTAGATCTATCCATGTTGTTGAAAATAGCAAATTTCACTTTTTTGACTTAGTAAGTTTCCATTGTATGTATGTATATATACACATATGTACATATATACACATAATATACACGTATATATAATTTTTATCCATCTAACAATGGACACTTGGATGCTTTCATAATTTGGCTATTGTAAATAATGCTACAATACAAATAAAGGTGCATATATCTTTTTGAATTAGTGTTTTATACTCTGTGGGTAAATATTGAGTAGTGGAATTAGTGGATCATATGGTAATTATATTTTTATTTTTTTGAGGAAACTCCATACTTTTGTCCACAATAGCTGCTCCAGTTTGTATTCCTACCAACAATACATGAAGGTTCCTTTTTTCTCCACATCTTCACCAATACCTGCTGTTTCTTATAGCTGATATTTCTTATGGTTTTGATTTTAGCCATTCTGACAGGTATGAGGTGATATCTCCTTGTGTTTTTGATTTTCAATTCCCTGATGATGAGTGATGTGGACCATTTTTCATGTGTCTCTTGGCCATCAGGATGTCTTCTTTGGCAAAATGTCTGTTCATGTCTTTTGCCCACTTTTAATTTTTTTTTTTTTTTTTTTTTTTTTTTTTTTTTTTTTTTTTTTTTGGTGTTGAAGTTCTTCATGTATTTTGGATACTAATCCTTTAGCAGATATGTCATTTGCAAACATATTCTCCTATTCAGTAGGTTGCCTTTTAGTTTTGGTAGTTTCCTTTATAATGCAGAAGGTTTTTATTTTGATGTAGTCCCAATACTTTACTTTGGCTTTTGTTTCCCTTGACTCTGGAGACCTATCAAGGAAAATGTTGCTGTAGCTATGTCACCACACTCCTTAAGCTGTCATCTTTTATGGTTTCAGGTCTTTTGGATTTTAATCCATTTGAGTTCATTTTTGTATATGGTTTAAGAAAGTTTTCCATTTTCATCATTTTGCATATAGCTGTTCAGTTATCTCAGCACCACTTGTTGAACAGACCGTCTTTTTGCCATTGAAAATTCTTGCCTCCTTTGCTGATCAGTTGACCATATAAGTGTACGTTTATGTCTGAGCTCTATTTTCTGTTCTTTTCATTTATTCTGTTCTATTGACTTATTTTTCTATTGCATCTGTATTTTGTGCCAGCACCATACAATTTTGATTACTATAGCTTTGTAGTAGATCTTGAAATCTCAGATTGTGATACCTCCATTTTGGTTTTTCTGTTTACCAAAGATTGCTTTGGCCAAAAATTGCTTTGGCTATTCAGAGTCACCTGTGGCTTACACAAATTTTAGGATTGTTTGTCCTAGTTCTGTGGTGGGAAAAATGCTGTTAGTGTTTTGATAGGAATTGATTAAATCTGTAGGTTGTGTTGGGTAGTATGAAACTTTTAACAATATTTGTTCTTCTACTCCATGAGCATGGAATATGTTCTCATTTGTGTCCTCTTCAATTTCTTTTATCAGTGTTTTATAGTTTTCAGTGGACAAGTCTTTTACCTCCTTGTTAGGTTGATTCCTAGATATTTTGTTATTTTTGGTGCAATTGTAAATGGGAGTGTTTTCTTAATTTTTCTTCTACTTCATCATTATTAGTGTATGGAAATGCAATGGATTTCTGTATATGGATTTTACTTCCTGTGACCATACTGAATGTATTTATTAATTATGGTAGTTTTCTGGTGGGGTCTTTAAGGTTTTCTCTATATAGAATTAGGTCATCTGCAAATGGTGAGAGTTTCACTCCCTCCTTACTAGTTGGGATGCCTTCCATTTATTTTTGTTGTCTAATTTCTGTGGCTAGGACTTCCAGTATTATGTTGAATAAAAGTTGTGAGAGTGGACAGACATCCTTGTCTTGTTCTTGATCTTAGGGGAAAAACTGTTTTTCACTTTTGTGTATGATATTATGTGTTTTTTTTTCTTATAAGTCCTTTATTTTGAAGTATGTTCCTTCTAAACATACTTTGTTGAGGATTTTTATGATGAATGGATGTGTACTATGTCAAATGTTTATTTCTGTGCTTATTGAAATGATTATATGGTTCTTACCCTTTCTCTTGTTGATGTGATGTATCATGTTGATTGATTGTGTGTGTGTGTGTGTGTGTGTGTGTGTGTGTGTGTATTGAACCACTATTGCATCCCCAGAATAAATCTCACTTGATCATGGTGAACGATGTTTTAAATGTATTAATGAATTCAGTTTGCTAAATTTTGTTGAGGATTTTTGCATCGATGTTCGTCAGATATTCGGGTGTTTTTTTTTGTTTTATTTTGTAATGTCTTTATCTGGTTTTGGTTTCAGGGTAATGAATGAATTTGGAATGAATTCATAGAATTAGAATGACATTCATAGAATGAATATGGAAGTTTTTCTTCCTCTTCTATTTTTGGAATGGTTTGAGGAAAAATAAGTATTAACTCCTCTTGAAACATTAGGTAGAATTCAATTGTGAAGCCATCTGGTCCTGAACTTTTGTTTCTTGGGATATTTTTGATAAGTACTTCAATTTCATTGCTATTCTGATTTTCTATTTCTTCCTGCTTTAGTTCTGGTGGGTTATGTTTCTAGGAATTTATGTATGTATTCTTGGTTGTCCAATTTGTTAGCATAGAAATTTTTATAATACTCTTTGTATTTCTGTGGTGTTGGTTCTTATTTCTCCTTTCATTTATGATAGTTAGTTCCCCTCTCTCTCTCTCTCTCTCTCTTTAATGAGTCTGGCTAAAGGTTTATTTATTATCAATTTTTTTTTTTTTTTTTAAAACCAGCTCTTTATTTTATTGTTCTATTGTTTTGTTGTTGTTGTCGTTTTAGTTTTTATTTTATTTCTGCTCTAATCTTATTTCCTTCCTTCTATTGGTTTTGTTATTTTACTGGCTCTTTTAGGTATAAGGTTAGGTTGTGTATTAGAGATTTACATTGCTTCTTGAGGTTGGCCTATATTGCTATAAACTCCCTGTTAAACCTGCTTTTGCTGCATCCCTGGGACTTTGGATCCTTGTGTTTTCATTTTCATTTATCTCGATGTATTTTTTTTTTTTAATTTCATCTTTGATTTCTTAGTTGACCCAATCATTGTTCAATAGAATGCGATTTAACCTCCATGTATTTGTGTTCTTTTCAGATTTTCCCTTGTGGTTGAATTTTTCCTAGTGTTGTGATCAGAAAAGATGCATGGTAGGACTTCAATCCTTTTGAATTTGCTGAGAACTTTTTGTACACTAACAAGATCGGCTGTGGAGAATGTGCACTTGAAAAAAATGTGCATTCCATGGTTTTAGGATGCAATGCTCTGAATATATGTTACATCCATCTGGTCCACTGTGTCATTCAAAACCATTGTTTTCTTGTTATTTTTCTGTTGGGTTAATCTGTCTGATATAAAAGGAATGTTAAAAGTCCCCTACTATTTTATTACTTTTGATTTCTTACTTTATGCATGTGAATAGCTGTTCTATTTGGTTTCCTCCCACATTGGATTAATAAACATTTCCAATTGTTACATCTACTTGTTGGATTGTTCCCTGTGTGGATAATTTAGCAAGACACGAAGAAGGACTCTAGAGTCTCTGTTTTAAAGTCTATTATTGTGACACAAGTATCGTTACCCCAGTATTCTTTTTACTTCCTTTCGTATAAGTGTTTTTCCATAATTTCACTTTCAAACTTTATGTGTCATTAGGTCTGAGGGGAGTTTCCTGTAGGCAACATATAGATGGATCTTGCTTTTTTTTTGTTTTTGTCACCCTATGTCTTTTGACTGGAGAGTTTAGTTCATTTACATTCAAGGTAATTGGTAGGTATATACTTATTTACATTTTGTTCCTTATTTTATGGTTGGTTTTGTAGTTCTTCTCTGTTAATTTGTTTTCTTCTCAGTTTGCTGGCTTTCTTTAGTGATATATTTGGATCTTTGTGTATCTCTATTACCAGTTTTTGATTTGTAGTTACCATTTTAGGTTATATATAACAACCTTATGCATATAGCTGTCTGATTGACAGTCACTTAAGTTTGAACTGATTCTAAAAGCACTAAATTCTTACTCCTTCCCATGCCACATTCAGGTATATAGTGTCATACTTTATATTCTTTTATTTTGTGAATCCCTGGACTCATTTTTATAGATACACTTAATTTATTGCTTTTGTGCTTCGTACTTTTCTTATTCCTCCTTATGGTCTTTCATGTCCACTCACAGTTCCCTTTAACATTTCTTGTAAGGCTGGTTTAGTGATGATAAATTCTTGTTTGTCTGGGAAACTCTTTGTCTTTCTCTATTCCCCATGGTAGGCTTGCTGGGTAGAGTATTCTTAGCTGCTGGTGATTTTTGTTTTTGTTTTGTTTTTGTTTGTTTTTTCCTTCAGCACTTTATCTCCGCACTTTATCTCGTGCCACTCCCTTTTGGCCTGCAAACTCCGATAAAAAAATCAGCTGATAATTGCCTTATGGAGTTTCCCTTGTATGTAAATGTTTTCTCTTGCTGCTTTTAAAATTCTCTTTGTCATATCTTTTGCCATTTTTACGACTATGTGTTTTGGTGTGGACCTCCTTGGTTTAAATTTATTGGGGTTTTTCTGTGCTCCTGGATTTGAATATCTGTTCCTCCCTTCCCCATTTCCCAGATAAAAGAAGTTTTCATCTATTATTTGTTCAAAGAAGTTTTCTTCTCCCTTTTTTCTCACCTCCTTGTCAAATCCCTATAATGTGGATGTTGTTATGCTTGATGATGAATTCTCTTAATCTATTCATATTTTTTACTAGTCCTATTTCTCTCATCTCTCAGCTTAATTGCTTTCTATTACTCTGACTTCTGGGTCTGTGATTCATTCTTCTTCTTCTTCTAGTCTTCTGTTTATTACCTCTAGTGTATTTGTTATTTCAGTTGTTGAGGTATTATATCTGCTTGGTTCTCTTTTTATGTTTTCTATCTCTTTGTAGAGAGTCTCCCTGAGTTCTCTGCTCTTGATCCCAGTGGGTATTTTTATGACGATTACATTAAATTTTCTATGAAGCATATTATTTAACTCTGTTTCATTTTGCTCCCTTGCCGAGATTTTCATCCTGTTCTTTTATTTGGGACACATGCTTCTGTCTCTTCATTTTATCTAACTCTCTATGCCTGTTTCTAGGTGTTAGCAAAGTCAGCAACATTTCCTACTCTTGAAAGCAGTGGCCTTATGAAGAAGAGGTCCTGTGGGGTCTTGCTGTGCAGTGGCCACAGTTCACCAGAACCTGGTACCTCAGGGGTATCTCCTATGTGGGATTTGTGCACCCTAGTGTTAAGGCTAAGCCACATTTGCCTTCAACCCTGTTGTCTGCAGTGGTTCTCTTTCCCTGTCGTGGGCACGGTTTTGTCCCTATATTGTTAGTGGACAAGTCTGGGGCTGCCTTTGTCATAATTTGGGTGAGATCTGGTATTGGCCAGAACTGTGGTTGCACAAACTGCAGGGTGCTTTCTCTGTCATACACTGAGAAGCATTTGGTAGTGGGAAGGCCTGTAGCCAGACTAGATATCTGCTCCCACCCAACTGTTGGAGCTGCAGTCATACCGTTATGCATGAGTTAGAAGTCACTTTGGGAGTGGTGCCGATGCATGTTGGAGTTGCTTGCACACTGCCATACTTGTGGGGCTGCTTTGATGAACTCCTGAGGGTACCTTTGAGGGACTGGGTATGCAGAACAGCGTGAGGGTGGTGCACACTTCTCTCAACCTGGGTGGAGAGTTTTTGTGCTGCAGTGGCTCTGTAGGTGTCCGTGTGTCTAGGTTGGGAGTCAGGGGAGGGAAATGGGGCCCACCAGCCATTTTCTTCTTCCAGAAGTCTCCTAAATATCTTATCCCTCAGAACACAAGCTCTGAGATTAGTAAACAAATCTTCCTCCCTAACATATGTTTTTTTTTTTTTTTTTTTTTTTTTTTTCTTTCTTCAAACTGTTGCTACTATGCTGTATCTCAATGGGCCTGTTTGTTATATCTGAGGACAGAGACTCAGTTGCCTAGCTTTCTGTGGCTCTCCCAGAGCAGAGTTTGCTGATTTTTAAAGTTTGCGGTGTTAAGCTTTACTGATGGTAAGAACTCACACAGTTAGGCCCTCTGATTTTTAAAGCCAAATCTAGGGGGATTTTTCTCCCAGTTCTTGTTACGCATGCCTGTGTGACTGATGTGGGGTCTGCTCCTCTCCCCTCTCTGTGCCTGACAGTCTTGTAGGTCATTTTGTCTCCTGATGGCATCTCTACTCTTCCTACCCTTTTTGATGTGGTCTCTTCTCTACAATTATCTGTAAATAGTTTGTTCTATGACCAGTCTTCAGGTCATTTTTAGGGTTATTTATATTGACATGGGTGTTAGCTGGTTGTATGTATGGGAGGAGGTGAGCTTAGGATCCTTCTACTCCATCATCTTCCCCAGAAGTTCTCATGTGCATTATTTACTTTTGTTTTTACTTTTTAATGTAGTTTTGAGAGAGAAAGACAGACTGTGGTCCAGGGAGGGGAAGAGAGAGAGGGAGACACAGAATCTAAAGCAGGCTCCAGGCTCTGAGCTGTCAGCACAGAGCTCGACACGGGGCTAGAACTTATGAGCTGTGAGATCATGATCTGAACTGGAGTCAGATATTTAATAGACTGAGCCACCCAGGCAGCCAACTTGTGCATTATTTCTAATAGGACCACCTCTCTAGACAGAACAAATGATGTGGTTGTGTGTTTCACACACAAAATAAGTAGAACACAGTACACTTGAATTAGATATAATGCCTTTGCAAATGAATGTGTTTATTAGCTCACTGAGATAAAGGACCATCATTTATATATTAACACTGTCTAGAAAAATATAATTTGTTAATATTTCATTTATTAGTATGTGTGAATAAACTTGAAGTATGTTCCTTTCTCCAGAGTCTATGCTAAGTATTTTAAACACGTGTTCACTTTGAATTTTATTCCCATACTTCATTGGGTTATTTTGTAATACTTTATATAGTCTATAGACGAAAAAAAAGTTAATAGGCAATTATACTGCCTAGAAGAATCAGAATTTGAGTCTAAGTCTTGTATTCAAAATCTGTTTATATTCTGGTATTTGTGACTTTTTAAAAAAAAATCGGTTTTGATTCCCATGAGTGACTTCCTATTAAGCACATCTTGTTTTCAAAAAATATTAATAATTTCAGGATATAGCTAATGATATTGGAGAGGGGGCCATCCTAGAACTATAAGACGACCAGATATTTATGGTCAAGACAAACTATACATGAGTTAAGTTTTTATTTAGAAAGCTATAGGTACATGTATAGTTTTGAGATCTAACATTCCCTAGTTGCTGCAATACTGATGTGCTTCATCTGAATAAGTTGGCCAAAATAAGCAAACTTGACAATACTAGTTATTTATAGCTAATGTTGCAGTTGATTCAGCACTTGGCTTTTAAGACTGTTCATTTAGTTTTTTTACTATTTAATCTAAAAACTTATTTTTGTGGAATATCTCTGGACTGAACGTTGCTTTAGCAATAATATTGCTAATATTAACTTAAAAATGTTTGCAAATACATATCTGTACTTTACAACATGAAGCCATCACCCAAAGACCATTAAGATAAAACTCTCCTGTAGCTAAATTTCGTTCCCATCAGGAGTGTTCTTTCCTATCCCTCTTTCAACATTCTCCTGACACTACAAACCTGTGAACTACATCATGTGCCAGTTCTGATCAAAGGACAATAGAAGCCAGTAAAATAATAATGTGCCTAACTTAGAGTAATTAGATATTGGCAAGCTTGAGTGACTGCACCAAGCATTAAAAGTTGAATTATAATCAGAGCCCACACACTTCTCATTAACACATGCAAAGCACACCTGTGGTTTATTAATTTTCTTAGCCACAAAAGTTAAGCACAAAACCGTGCTTTCTTCCACAAATGCATAGTCTATATGTTTTCCTGTGCTTCTTATTCGGTGTATTAGAGGATGGAAATGGATTTAAAATAAAGTTTATAAAATTTTAAATACATCTACAATAAAATCATAATTACAGCAAAAAATGCTTTAGGGTTTGTAGTTTTTAATTTTGTTTTAAATTTAAGCCCAGAAAAACTGATAAATTTCATTATCTACAACTGGATATGGTCATTTGAGTGCTATTTGATAAATAGGATTCACAAACATCAATATTTAGACCTTTTAAAAAGTAATGATACTCGGGGGCACCTGGGTGGCTTTGTTGGTTGAGTGTCAGACTTCAGCTCAGGGTGCATGGGTTCGAGCCCTACATCGGGCTCTATGTGGACAACTCAGAACCTGCTTCGGATTCTGTGTCTCCTCTCTCTGACCCTCCCCTGCTCATGCTCTAACCCTCTCTCTCAAAAATAAAACGAAAAAAATAAAAAATTATGATATTCTTTATATATAAGTAACTATGGAAAATTAATTTGTTAGTATTTAAGATTTTTAAAACACTTAACATATTGCCAATAAACTAATTAAATTTTTTAAAGAAGGGTTATAAACAGTCTGTTTTGATAAAATTATACAAAAATGTGCTGATATTTAGAAATCTTATCTTTCTCTAGAGTATTCCTAAAATGATAACCTAATAAAGTGAGTATTAGGACTTATGGGGCAAACACTATACTTCTGCAGGTCACAGAGCACCTAGAATTACATTTTGTGCAAGCTGATGTAAAATAGATAAAATAATATGTTGAAAGATAATATCACAAATATGAAAGATACAAGTTGAAGCAGGGAGAAATAATATGTAAAACTTTTTTTTTTTTCAAATATTTCCCCCATTCTTTGGCTACTAGCCAAGAAGGAAAAGCAAAGATCAAACTTAACATCATATCATAAACAGATATAAAACTGGATAAAATATACAAAATGATCTTATTTTTTATTTAAAAACATTTTTAGTATTCATTTATTTTTGAGAGAGAGGGAGCAGGGGAGGGGCAGAGAAAGAGAGAGACACAGAATCTGAAGCAGGCTTTTAGCCTTTAGCGGAGCCTGACACAGGGCTCAAACTCACAAACCATGAGACCATGGCTTGAGCTGAAGTTGGATACTTAAATCAACTATGCCACCCAGGTGCCCCTACAAAATGATTTTAGACGTTGGAAATCAGTGCAGAACGATTATCTCTTGGATAAGGGGAATAAAGAGGGTGGGTTTTATAATCACTTTAACTCTTGAAGTTTGGGGATCCCTTTGTACAGAAATAAATCACTCACAAACTTGGAATTCCAGTTTAAGAGATGGAGGTTAGACTTTGGTGAGGATTGAAATGATTGAAAATTGAAGGAGACGGTATGAAGAAAACAGGGAATCCTGCAAAAATAACTGCAGAATATGCATCAGAAATCCTGTGACACGGGGAGGGTCTGGCCACCTCCTGCCCAGCCACCCCATTGTAAGGAAACTCCCATCAGAAATTCAACTGGTTTCCAAACTGCCAAAAAAAAAAAAAAAAAAAAAATTCTATGCATATCCACTGAATACTGGGCTGCACATGAATGAATAAAATTCAAGAAGGCCAAGAGCAAAAGACAATGGAAGATGTCTGCTGCAAAGTTCTGAGCAATTGCAAGTAGCAGTCATTTGAGCTCTGATCAACCAGAGTAGAAGCCTCAGTGATTATTTTCCTGGGACATTAGGTAGATATTGTGGGGGAAGGACATACCTTACTGAATAAGAATAAAGTCTACTCAGTCTTCAAAGTGATAAAACATCTGAATTTAACTGTAGGTCCAGACGAATCTAAGCCAACCTGAAGGAAAACAACAAATTTTGACGTTCAGCAAAGTAACCTAATATCCAATATCTAACAATTTTTAGGCATGCAAAGAAACATAAAAATTGTTCCGTAGCCAGCAGAAAAAGCAGTCAAGAGACCTACAATCAGAAATGATAGATGATGTAACTAGAAGATGAAAAATGAGCAGGCTCAGATCTTAACTCAGACATGTGTGGAGTGATGGGATCAACATCACAATTGCATTTTTGTTTTAAGAAACAGAAAAGACATGGCCAAAATTCACATCGTGTGTTCTTGAACCAGAACTGAAGTTTCAGGGCAGACAACTGAACTTTAAAAAGGAGTGTGTGTAAAGAGAAACACGATTCAAGCATTTGCTAACATCACCAAATACCATATGAACAAGTAAGGAAACGTTTTTCATGTTTTGCTTAAGACCACATATGGGTTAGCAAGAGAATTTAAAGCCTGTGGAGGCTGCAGACATTTGGAGTATTCTTACCCTCTTGAAGGATTTCCCTGAACAACCCCACCAAGCATCTAGGGGGAGAATCCTGAGGAACCCCCTACCCACATCGGTGCTGGCCATGACCAACCTTCTCTCTTCCCTATGGAACAAAGTTTTGTTTTCAGGAGCAAGTATATTGAGAGTACTACTGGGAACCATTTGCAGTGGAACAGGAAGGACAAAGGTCTACCAATGCAAAAGGGGCAGATATGTGTGCTAGGTCAAGCATTACTTTTCACAGAGGAGCGTAAAAACCTGTGAAAACTACATTACTGAGATCCACGTTAATAGTACCACCTAACACTGAGGCTTAAACACCACACCTGTGGTGTGGCACACCACACTATACTTCTGCGGCAACCTACCTCGAGTTTAACAGCGGTATACAACTGAGAGACATGCAAGGGACAGAATTATCTAGGAACTAGGACAAAGGAAAGACCAAAATCCAAATGGGAAGAAATTAACAAGTTTTCAGTGGAAAAATTTGAAATCTCTAGTTACACTGAAGGTAACCATAACAACAATAAGCTTCAGTCCAAGTCCAATTGCTAACAAGATGAGCAAAACTCCCACACTAAGACTTTGAAGAAGGAAAGATGTGTTTATCTCCAAGCATAAAACATTTACTTCAGCGTTGACTGCCCTAACATAGCAACTTTCATGAAAAAAAAAAGACATTAAAAAAAGACATAAAAAGGAGAAAAACAGTTTGAAAAGACAAGAACAAACTCAGATATGACACAGTTGTTAATTGACACATTTTCAGATAATTATGATGATAGCTCTAATATAAAAAGTAGAAAGCATGCAAGATCACATAGGTAATTTTAACAGAGATGAGCACTGAAAGTAAAGATAACACAGAAATGTTAGAAATCCAAAACACAGCAACTAATGAAAGAATCATCAGATTTATCAATTGACTTGATGCACTTAAATTAACTACAAACATCACATTCAAGTTTACTGGTTCCTTTAAGTGTTAACATGACTAGAATAAGAGATGCCCAGGTAATTGGTAAAACACTATTTGTGGATGTGTCCATGAGGATGTTTCCAGAAGAGACTGGCTTTTGAATTGGCATTGAATGGAAAGATTAAGCAGAAAAGATCTTCCCTCATCAGCTGCAGGCATCATCCAATCCACCGAAGGTCCAAATAGAACAAAAAGTCAGGGATGGGGCAAATTATTTCCCTCTTACCCCTCTCCCCCATTCTTCTTGGAAAGAGACTCATTATCCACAGACAGGAGAAGATCAATGCTGCCAGTTTTAAGACTAAATTGTACAATCAACTTATAGGGCAGATTGTTAGACTCCTCAGCCTCTATATTGCCTCAAACAATTCCTACACTAAATCTTATAAACTTCTCTACCCATATACGTATGTAGGTGCATGGTTTTATTTCTCCGGAGAACCCTGACTAGTGGAAAGAGATCCATAAAAACTCCCTAACAAAATAGAGGCAAAAAAGAGAAAAACAAATGAAAAAAAAAAAAAACCCACAATGAAATAGAGCATCTGAATTTTATGGAAACATAACAAAGGCTATAACCTCTATGATTGGAACCGCAGAAGGAAAAGAAAGCAACAATAAGGTGACATATTTGAAGAGACAGTGACTTAGAATCCTCCAAAATTAGTGACACACACACACCACATGTCCAAAAGACTTGGGGAACATCAAGGAAAATACAGAAACCCAACAAAGCAAAACTTACATATAGACATATTTTTCAGACTGCTGAAAGCAAAGATGAAGAGAAAAACCTTGAAGATAGCCCGGGGGGAAGAGGTGTGCATTACACACAGAATAAGTTTAAGAATTACATTACACATCTCAACAGAAACCATAGAATGAAGAAGATATTATAGTGATATTTCAAGTGCTAAAAGAAAAATCAACCTGTAATTCTATACCCAGTGAAAATACTCTTCAAAACTGAGGAAGAATAAAGAACTTCAGCTGTGCTGGAGAGGCTCAGTTGGTAAAGTGTCCGGCTTTGGCTTAGGTCATGATCTGACAGTTTGTGGGCTGGAGCCCCGCATCGGTTTTGTGCTGACAGCTCAGAGCCTGGAGCCCGCTTCAGATTCTGTGTTTCCCTCTCTCTCAGCTCCACCCCATTCATGCTCTGTCTATCAAAAATGAATAAATGTTAAAAAAAAATAGTAACATCAGACAACCAATGCTGAGGGAATTTACTGCCAGCAGATTTAGGCTATCAAATTATACAGTTTTCTAAGCAGAATGAATATACATCATGTCAGAACTCTACTCAGATGTTAAGAGTATCAGGAATGGAATAATAAAGGTAAAATTTAAGCTTATATGCCTTAGCTTGCTGGGTCTTCTGTAATAAAATACCACAAACTGGGCAACTTAAACTATAGGCACTTACTTTCTCACAGTTCTGGAAGATAGAACTCTGAGATCAAGGTGACAGCCTGGTTCTAGTAAGATTATTCTTTCTGGTTTGTAATTGCTGCTTTCTTGTGTACTCACATGGTGAGAGAGGCTTGAGAGCGAAAGCTCTCCGGTGTCTCTTCTCATATGGAATAATAATCCTATTGGATCAGGGCCCCACAATTATGACTCTATTTAACTTTAATTTATTTGTTAGAGGCCCCATTATTGAAGGTATGGTAAAGTTAGGGCTTCAACATATGAATTTAGGGCTACAAAAATAGTGATTTTCTATCATTGTGTTTTGTTATTTGCAAATGCTCTTAAAGGTGACTGATTGTTTAAAGCAATAATAGTACCAATGTATTGTGTGCTCTAGGGTATGTAAAAATGAAATATATGACAATGGTGCAAGGGATGAATTAAAAATATACTGTTGCTGGTCTGTAGAGTTCACCTTAGTGGTATAAGCTATTTCGAAGGTAATCCTTAAGTGTAAAGTTTATGTTGTAAATCCTATGCTAAGTTTCTTTAAAACATAAGTAATAAGTTCATAGAGAAAACAAAATGGAAACATAAAAAGATAAATTAAAACTAGTGAAGGCAGAAAAAGAATATAGAAAATAGAAACACAGAACAAATGGAAATAGCAATGTGCTAGATTTTAATCCAAGTATATCAGTAACCACTTTAAACATGAATTGTATAAACACCAGTTAAGACAGAGGTCATCATATTGAATAAAGAACAAAATTTAACTACACATCTTTCTATGCATGTTCTATATACTCTATACAAGAAACTAACTTTAAATATAAAGATACAGATATGTTAAAAGTAAAAACATGGGTAAAGTTGTATAATGCAGACACTAGACAAAGATCAGTAGAATAGCTATACTAAGAAAAGGTAGACTTCAGAACAAGAAAGATTATTAGTGTGAAGAATGTATTACTTGATAACGGGGCCAATTCTTCAAGAAGATATAACAAGCTTATATGTATATGTGACTTACAAAATGCAAGAGTAACTGATAGAACAAGTAAACACAAAGTTAGTAAGAATATAGATGACCTGAACAGCACTTATTCTAATGTACATTTATAGGACATTCTACACAACAGTAATAGAATATACATTATTTATTTTTTTTAATGTTTATTTATTTTTGAGACAGGGAGAGACAGAGCATGAACAGGGGAGGGTCATAGAGAGGGAGACACAGAATCGGAAACAGGCTCCAGGCTCTGAGCTGTCAGCACATAGCCCGACGCGGGGCTCGAACTCACGGACCACGAGATCATAACCTGAGCCAAAGTCGGACGCTCAACCGACTGAGCCACCCAGGCGCCCCTACATTATTTAAAGTGTACATAGAATATTTACAATGATGAACCATATTTGGGGCATATATATGTGTGTGTATGTGTATATATACATATATACACATACACACACACATACATATACATACACACGTATATATACATACATACGCATATGCATAATTTTAAATACAAATAAAAAGTGCACACAATGGAATATTATTCAGCCATAAAAAATGAAATTTTCCCATTTGCAACAACGTGACTGGAGCTAGAAAGAATAATGCTAAGGGAAATAAACCAGTCAGAGGGAGACAAATACCATGGTTTCACACATATGTGGAATTTAAGAAACAAAAGCCAATAAGCAAAGGAAAAAAAAAAAGGCAAACCAATTAACAGATTCTCAACTAGAGAGTGCAAACTGATGGTCTCCAGCATGGAGGTGGGTAGAGGGTTGGGTAAAATAGGTGATGGGGATTAAAAAAGAGTATACTTATCATGATTTAAAAAAAAAGGAACAGGTTATTGACTTGTGCATCAATATGGAGAATTCTTAAACAGATTTAAGTGTAGGAATTTAAATCAAAATCCTTTTATACTATATAATTCCATTTTTATGATCTGGAAAAGACAAGACTATAGATGAAACAAATCAGGAATTTCCAGAGATCTTTTTAACTGTATTATGCATATATGAAATAATTACAGTAAAGGGGGCATGCAGGTGAAAATTGAGTTGACAAATTTGGGAGAGGATGTTATGACTGAAAATGAATGGGTAAAGACCCAAGAAATTACATAAACGCTGTACTCTGATAAATTTGTTTCTTGTGGGGTCATGGGCTGCTTTTGAAACTGCTTTAGTTGTATACTGTGTTTGAACAAATATGTAAATGAGTGGTGCCCGGTGAAAGGTTTTTCACTGTCAAAGAAGCAAGTTGCAGGTGGATAAGAGAAGGCTAGAATGAATGCTGTGGAACATTCCTAATTTGGTGAAAGACACAAACCTACAAAATCAAGTTTAAATGGCAAGAAAAAAATAAATCCAATAAAATCCATGCTAATTACATCATAATTAAACTTCTGAAAACCAAAGACTAAAATATCATAAAAGTATCCATAGAGAAACAATATAAGGGGAAACAATAGAAGAAAAATCTATAAGGGGATGCTTCTGTAATTATGGTCAGGTTTCTAGGAAAAATATTAATCTTAATTTTTTATAATACCAATCAATATAAAAAATGACTTTTATAAACAAGCAATGAGCAAATAATAATAAATATACCATTTAAATAGTTAACGTTTTTAGTTGATTTAATAATTTTTATTTTAGAGTATTTGTTAAACATTATATAATTACTTTTAATCATATTTATGTTTAATGTTTGCATCTCAGACGAGTAGGTTCAAATCTTCCCTATGATATCTTTTGAGTGAATTCGTTTTGATACTTTTCCTCTATCCTGAAATAGTTTTCTAACATTCAAATTATAGTTTATGGAATTGTATTGGTCTCTGTTCAATTTCTCTAAGATGAGGTTCAGGAAAATTTAGGTTTTGCATGTATCCTTTGTTGTGATTCTGGGGTTCTGCTAATTACATAAAACAATCTGAATTACAACCTACCACATCTAGTCGGCAACATATTTTATTATTTTGGGGTTTGTTTTGTTCTCTTAAGTTAATCATAAACACCTTGAAACTGATAGTGATAGAAATTTTTGTGTGTATTCAGAGGTTCTATGATGATACTAATAATTGAAAAGAACGGGGCACCTGGGTAACTTAGTCAAATGAGTCCGACTTTTGATTTTTGGGTACGGTCATGATCCCAGGGTTGAGGGATCAAACCCTGTGTTGGGCTCGTTGCTGAATATGGAGCCTGCTTGAGATTCTCTCTCTCTACCCCTCTCCCCTGCTCGCTCTCTCTCTCTCGCTCTCTCAAAAAAAATGCAAAGAACTATATAGTGCATACTATGTGCCAGATTCTAAGTGCTTTGTATAGGTCATTTGATTCTTTATCGTAAATAATGCTGCCATTAACATAGGGGTGCATCTATCTTTTCAAATTAGTGTTGTTGCTTTCTTTGGGCAAATACCCAACAGTAGAATTACTGGATCATGTGATTCCTATTTTTAATATTTTGAGGATTTTCCATACTGTTCTTGACAGTGGCTGCAACAATTTACTTTCCTACTAACAGTGCATATTGGTTCCTTTTCCTCCTCATCCTAATCAACACTTGCTACTTCTTGTCTTTTTCATTCTAGCCATTCTGACTGGTGTGAGATGATTGCAGTTTTGATTTTCATTTCCATGATAAGTGATGTTGAACATCTTTTTAGTTGTCGGCCATATGTGTTTCTTCTTAGGAAAAGATGTCTATTCAGGTCTTCTGCCCATTTTTAATTGGATTATTGTGGGAGCTTTTGTGTTTAGTTGTATAAATTCTTTATATATTTTGGATATTAACCCCTTATCAAATATATAATTTGTAAATATCTTTTCCTATGCAGTAGGTTGCCTTTTTGTTTTGTTGATGTTTTACTTTCCTATGAAAAGCTTTTTATTTTGGTGTATTCCCAATAGTTTGTTTTTGTTTTTTGTTTCCCTTCCCCAAGGAGACCTATCTAGAATAATGTCTCTATGCCCAATGTCCAAGTGATTACTGCCCATGGTTTCTTCTGAGTGGGGGTGGGGGGGAGGCTATGGTTTCAGTTCTCATACTGTGGTCTTTAATCCATTTTGAATTTATTTTTGTATATGGTGTTAGAAAGTTTTCTGATTGCATTATTTTTCATGTAGATCTCCAGTTTTCCTGGCTTTTGAATAGACTATCTTTTCCCCATTGCATATTTTTACTTCCTTTGTCATAGCTTAATTGACCATATACGTGTGAATGGTGTGGTATTTTTTTGTGTCAATACCATGCTGTTTTTATTATAGTTTTGTAGTAGATTTTGAAATGTGGGATTATGATCCCTCCGACTCTTTCTCAAAATTGCTTTGTCTACTCTGAGTCTTTTGCGGTTCTGTAAAATTTTTAGGATTATTTGTTCTGGCTCTGTGAAAAATACTATTAGTATTTTGATAGGGATTGTATTCACTTTTGTTCTACTTTGTTTAATGTGTATATTAGGGCAATTACCTATGCATATTTAATTCGTGTAAATAACTAAAAGGAACACAAAATAACATAGGCAAAACAGATTAAAATGTAAGCATCATTGGAAATCCTATAGTTCATTTTTTTTCATTGTCCATACATAGAAACCTAATCTTAAGAAGAATTAGTAAGTTTTCTATAAATGCATTGAAAATTAGTAGCAGAATAAACACACTGTATGTAGGACTCCTTCCATCCAGTTTAGTAATATTTTCCTTGAGAAAACACATTTCTTTACAAAATATCACATGCATACATAAACACATACCCTTCTCTCCACCACCAAAATAAAATAGGTTGGACTAAAAGCAGATTTAGGTTATGTTGGTGAGAGGTAAGTATGTATCACAGATAAGCATGTATATCTGCATACAAGATATATGGAGCATATCATGTACATTTCAAGGTACAGAATTTAAAGTATGTTTAATTAAGTAGACTTCTACAATTAAGAAAATCCTGTAAGATATACACTATTATTGACTTTGGTGACAGACATTTCATTAAAACATAGTCTCAGAAGACTCAGCTATGTCAAATGTTGGCATTCTAAGACCAAATGAAAGTTTATAGTTCTTATCTGTATATTCAGTCAATATTGATTATCGGTTATTTTGTAGACAAATATGAAAAATTATACTGTAGAAATAATATTCAATTGTACAATTGTATAATTCTATCTCTAATAACAGTTTTTTGAGAAAAATGTGAAATTATAAAGTACAAAGGGATGTGATACAAAAGAGGAATACTTAGTGTCAGTACTCTGGCTTTGTCTCTAGATACTAGAATTTGAAGAAGAATCAGGAAAAGAAAAAGGTTATAGGGGAGCGGGACAACAGTTTGTTAGTGTAAAATTACTCAGCAGATGTTTAAATGCTTCCATGACTGGGAGAGTTTGTGTTGGTCCGGTATTTAAAGATTATAAAGGAATTGTTTTAATGAAAATATGTGAGAACTGAGTTTAGATTTAAGCTCTGCCATTTATTAATTAAATAATTTTGAGGGAAGATGCAATCGTCTATCAGTTTTTTTATCTGCAAAGAAAGTATATTAATACTCACTTTCTAAGATTGCTGTGTGAACATAAGGAGAGTCTCATTTTGCTCTACTTTATGAAGGTTAAATGTGATATCATATAAAAAATTTGCTTCTAATCAGTTGACTTCAAGAAATTTACAGGTATTCTTTTGCTAATACTTGGCATTATATAATTTGAATATTTACTACCTTGTTCGAGATGAAAAAATGTTTCTATTTTTATAAAACATTTAGAGATTTGGAATGAACAAAACATATAAATATGATTTAGTGTCATAATTATTATCAGTATTATATCAATTTTCTGCTAACATTTCTGAAATCATAAATGTCAAATATATGATTCATCCTGATGATTTAACTTTCAGTAAGTGAAGTTATAAAGGCTACGTATCAATATTAATAAAAGAGCTGAGGCATTAATTTTTAGCAATTTCTAAACTCACTATAATAGACTTACTCTGTAGAAGAATTGGGGGAGATAAGGGATAAAAGATCTTTAATAGACCCTACAGTGGACAAACAGTTGGGGTCTAATTAAAACAAGAAACTTTCTTGTTCATTTTGTTCAATGACTCTCTTTTACCATCTTGTTATCACATTTAGAAAGGTTTTATATTCTCCATTAAAATCTATTTGTGTATCTAAAAATTAAAGCAGATACATTTACCCCCCAAATTAAATTTCTGCTCTTACAATGTGGGGAGATCATTTTTTTATTCAATGAATATTTAGTACTTACTAATAAAACATTGTTAGAATATAATTCCCCAGTTAAATATAAGTTCTATGAGGGCTATTACTTCTAAAACAATTGTTCTCTCAGATGATTAAAAAATATTGAAGGGATGAATACATTTATAATTATTGCATGAACAAAGAATGGTAAGCATGAAATGGCTAAAATATCAATCTCAGCATGCTGAAGCTATAGAACTGATTTTAATCATGTTACAGTCACTAAGTTCTATAAGATGAATAAAGTGAAAATTAGAATTTAATGTTTCTGTGCTATAATCTAGCAAAATATTTTACTTTTGAATTATGCATAGCAGTTAATCTTGGCAATCCTTTATTTAAAATTATATATTTACATATAGGGTTATGTAAAGAGATGTATAAGAGTGTTCATATTATACTATGTAGAGGAAGAAAAACACAACCCAACGTAATATTTTAATAAACCGTTCACACCGTGTATTGCCATTTGCGAAGGCCAGAGAGGTGATTATGCAATACATATAGGAGCCAGTGGATACCATAAAGACAGTTCATGACTTAGGAATATGAATAAGAGTCATTCTATGTTTTTTTAAAAAAATCTGAAGCCCAGCATTTTGATGGATGCCTGGAGAAACGATTGGGACAAAAACTCTGGGTTGCATATTTCAGCTCTATGTAAACACACAAAAAGGCAGAACTGGAATTATTCTCATACTGTTTCAAAGATAGAAGTGGATGCTTCACTACAGGCTTAAGACAATAAAATCACACACTCAGGACAGAGAAGGTAAGAAACAAAGAAATAAACTAGGGACTGTTTTGGGGCACCCGGGTGGCTCAGTGGGTTGAGCTTCCAATTCTGAATTTCAGCTCAGGTCACGATCCCTGGGTGATTGGAGCAAGCCCTGTGTCAGGCTCCAAGCTGAGCAGGGAGCCTGCTTAAGATTCTCACTCTCCCTCTGTCTCTTTCCTCACTATCTCTCTCTCTAAAATTGAAAGAGAGAAAGAAAGAGAAAGAAAGAAAGAAAGAAAGAGAGAGAGAGAAAGAGAGAGAGAGAAAGAGAGAGAGAGAAAGAGAGAGAGAGAAAGAGAGAGAGAGAAAGAGAGAGAGAGAAAGAGAGAGAGAGAAAGAGAGAGAGAGAGAGAAAGAAAGAAAGAGAGAGAAAGAAAGAAAGAGAGAGAAAGAAAAGAAAGAAAGAGAGAGAAAGAAAAGAAAGAGAGAGAGAGAAAGAAAGAAAGAAAGAGAGAGAGAAAGAAAGAAAGAAAGAGAGAGAGAGAAAGAAAGAAAGAAAGAGAGAGAGAGAAAGAAAGAAAGAAAGAGAGAGAAAGAAAGAAAGAAAGAGAGAGAGAGAAAGAAAGAAAGAAAGAAAGAGAGAGAGAGAAAGAAAGAAAGAAAGAGAGAGAGAGAGAAAGAAAGAAAGAAAGAGAGAGAGAGAGAAAGAAAGAAAGAAAGGAAGAGAGAGAAAGAAAGAAAGGAAGAGAGAGAAAGAAAGAAAGGAAGACAGGAAAGGAAGAAAGGAATGTTTTATTCCCCTAGGGAATTCCTAGGGGAGATGAATTAGATAAATTGATTAAAATGAATATTAGAATTTAATGTTTCTGTGTTATAATCTGGTAAACTATCTTACCTTTGAATTATATGTACCAGTTAGTCTTGGGAATCCTTTATTTAAAAGTATGTATTTATATGTAGGATTATGTGAAGAGATGTACAAGAATGTTCAAATTATGCTGTGTAGAAAAAAAAAAATAAACACACCCCAATGCAATAGTTTAATAAACTTCGAGATTGACCATTTTGTAGAAATGTCAATTATTTTCACTTGATAATATTCAAGTGTTCTGCATTTTTTCTTTGAATTTTATTTTATTTTATTTTTTAGTTTATTCATTTTGAGAGAGAGACACAGACAGACAGAGATAGCCCATGTGGGGGAGGGACAGAGGGAGGGGGAGACCGAGAATCCCAAGCAGGCTCCGTGCTGCCAGTGCAGAGTCTGACTCCGGCTCGAACTCAGGAAACAGTTTCAATCTGAACTGAAACCAAGAGTTGGTTGCTTAACTGACTGAGCCACCTAGGTGCCCTGTGTTTTTCTATAAATTACAACAAGAAGAATGAGCTAACCAAATACATTGTACATCTCTGTCTTTCTAAATAAGTCATGTCAGTTTTGACTTTATGCATTATAAATATCTGGTCATTGCATAATTAGGTTATGTCTTTTTAATGTATTGATCATGTAAAACATTATGAAATTTCTATATCCATGTAAATATTCTCTGGGATGAATTTATTTTATGTGATAGTAAAATATCTTTTCAAGCTCTCTTAGGCTTAGTGTTTATGTGCTATATTTCTATCATTTTATTTTTTTTTTTTTAATTTTTTTTTTCAACGTTTTTTATTTATTTTTGGGACAGAGAGAGACAGAGCATGAACGGGGGAGGGGCAGAGAGAGAGGGAGACACAGAATCGGAAACAGGCTCCAGGCTCCGAGCCATCAGCCCAGAGCCTGACGCGGGGCTCGAACTCACGGACCGCGAGATCGTGACCTGGCTGAAGTCGGACGCTTAACCGACTGCGCCACCCAGGCGCCCCTCTATCATTTTATTTTTATCTTCTGTCTTTATAGGTAAAGTGGGTCTTTTAAAGGGCATAAAATAATTGTTCCTTTATTTAATGCATTTTGATCATCTCTCCTTCAACTGTTTTTTTTTCTACTATTCATGTTTAATATAATTACTGGTATGGTTGGATTTCAATCTACTATCTTACTAATTTTTTTATTCCTATTTTTGTTTCCTTACTATTTGTGGATTGAGCTTTTTCCCCATTTTAATTTTTCTCGTCTTAATAACTATGCTAATTTTTTTTTTTTTTTTAGTGATTTTTCTAGGGTATACAATAAGCATCTTTTACTCATCGCAATGTACCTTCAAATGCTATGACACTTCATGTTTCATTTCATGGTACTTTATATCATGGTACTTCAATTTCCTCCCTCCCATCATTTACATTTTTGTTTCAGGGGTAGAAACCACATGATACATTGTTACAGTTTTTCCTTAAGACAATTATCTTCTAAATGAAAAACAATAAGTGCTTTATTTACCATAAATCTTGCATGTCTGCCCTTCATTTTGATGAGTTGATCTAAATTTCTATTTGACCTCATATTATTTTTGACTGTACTGTAGTTTACTATTGATTTTCTTAACTTCACTTGTATGAAAACACCTTTATTTCATCTCTATCTTTTAAAATATACCTTTGCTAGATATAGGATAGACACAGGTTTCTGGGTTAACATTTTTTTTCAATATTTTTTCAGCACTTTAATGTTACTTGATTTATTTTAGGCTTGCCTATTTCTGAGAAGTTTTATTAACATTTTTATCTTTCATAGTATCCATTTTTTTTTTCTTTTGCCTTTGACTGCATTTTTGAGTGTTAGAGTTTGGGTTTATGCTTATTTTTATTTTCCTTGTGGATAGCTGAGGTTCTTGAACTTGTGGTTTGTCAACTTTCCTTAATTTTGGATATACCTTGGTCATTATCTCTTGTATTATTTCCTAACTTTCTTTCTTCCTTGAGATTTTGGTCCTAGTTAGTTCAATTAGCGTGTACGCTCTCTCTCTGTCTCTGTGTCTGTCTCTCTCTGTCTCTGTCTCTCTGTCTCTGTCTCTCTCTCTGTGTCTCTGTCTCTGTCTCTCTCTCTCTCATATATATATATATATATATATATATATATATATATATATATATATAACGATTATCATAGTTACTTTTGCTCTTTAGCTCTTGGATACTATGTTTTGTTTAGCTGGTTTTTAATTTTTTTCACTTTAGCTTTCAATTAGAATAATTTATATTTACCAATCTGCAAGTTCAATGATTTCTTCTTTATAATCTTATTTTGGTTTCTATCATTTTCATTTTATTTTTTAACATTCCATTTATCTGCCAAAGTTGTCCATGTATTTATATATATTGCCTACCTTTTCCATAGAATTATTATAGAATTTTATTGTATATGTAGTTATCTGTTACCTTCAGTATCTGGGAAGCTTCTGATTGTGGGTCTCTTGATAGATTTATTGAATTATTCTTTCTTTTTGTTTCTTTGTGGGTTATCTCTAAATATTTTTGAGTACAGAGCAGTGTGTGTAGAAGTTAGAGACTAGGATAAATAGTATTTACATAAATGGGCATATTTTTTATTTAATTTTGTTAATTCTTACTTATTTTTGAAAGAGAGAGAGAGAGAGGGACAGAGACAGAGACAGACAGAGACAGTATCTGAGGCAGGCTCCAGGCTCTGAGCTATCAGCACAGAGCTCGGCATGGGGGTCTAACACACTAACTGTGAGATCATGACCTGAGCGGAAATCAGATGCTTAACTGACTGAGCCACCCAGGCGCCCCAAGGAATACTTCTTCTTAAGGCTATTATGATATATTGCCAAGTCCATCTAAGCAGTAGTTGAGCTGTGTTTGGGGTTTTGTTGTCTTAAATTCACCACAGATTTTAGCTCTTGGTAGTAGACTGTTGTCATCTTGCTTTTATTGAAGGTCCCACGTTTTCCAGAGAGTTTTTCTCATGGTTACTGGTCCATTATAATGCATCATTATACTGAAGAGTCCTTTCCTTGTGGTTTGATTTTGTTTTTGTCATTCTAGTGATAGATTGTTATTTAGTGTATGTTAGGCTTGAAATGTGGTCAGAGATGGGTTCTCTGTTCTCCTAGCTCAGTTCCTTTCTGAGGTAGACCCTCTGTGCCGAACTTCTCTTCTACATAGCAGGAAACTCAGTCCTTTTATCAGTGGTTGATTATGGGTGGGATCTTTTTTCTTTTTTTTTTTTTTTTTTCTCTCCCCAGTATTAGCAGATGTGTAGTTGGTATCCGTGCAAACTCCTGGCATGAACAGGGTTTCTACTACTCTGAGGGACAGACAACTTTTATTAGACCTTTCCCAGAGAGGCAGTCACTTTTGCCTGGGACCAGGGGCAAGAGAGGATACTTTGGGAGATGGCTAACCCTCCCCAAGAGGTAACAAATCTTTGCTTATGTCTGGGGGACGATATCATTTTCTGCCTTTCCATGCGTAGCTAAAGATTTTTACTTCACATTTGACAAGTGTCTGGCTAGTGGTTTAGTCCTTTTTCTGAAACAAGTCAGTTAAATCTCCTGCCCTGTTCCCAGCTGTCCTATTGAGCACGTAGTTAAGACCTTTGGATAACGGTGCCATTATATACTGTCCTTGTGTTTTAGGGATTCCAGTTATTTTAAGCTGTCATGTTAACAAGTACTTAGCCTTTAAAAAAGTTTCAAGATTGTAGCTGATTTCATCTTAACTAGTTTTTCAGTCACTAAGTCTTCCCCCTATGTTATATCAAAAGATAGACAGTGAGTATATACAATCTCCTTCACAGGAAGTTGTCACCTGCTGGATTTTAGTTCAACTAGTTGTTCAATCTCAACCCCCTGTTGGCTCCAGAATGAATTATGCTTTCATAGATTGTTGGACTTTTTTGCTTTTTTCTTTTCTTTTTCTTCTTCTTTCTTCTTCTTTCTTCTTCTTTCTTCTTTCTTCTTCCTTCTTCTTCCTTCTTCTTCCTTCTTCTTCCTTCTTCTTCCTTCTTCTTCCTTCTTCTTCCTTCTTCTTCCTTCTTCTTCCTTCTTCTTCCTTCTTCTTCCTTCTTCTTCCTTCTTCTTCCTTCTTCTTCCTTCTTCTTCCTTCTTCTTCCTTCTTCTTCCTTCTTCTTCCTTCTTCTTCCTTCTTCTTCCTTCTTCTTCCTTCTTCTTCCTCCTTCTTTCTTCTTCTTTCTCCTTCCTCCTCCTTCTTTCTCCTTCCTCCTCCTTCTTTCTCCTTCCTCCTCCTTCTTTCTCCTTCCTCCTCCTTCTTTCTCCTTCCTCCTCCTTCTTTCTCCTTCCTCCTCCTTCTTTCTCCTTCCTCCTCCTTCTTTCTCCTTCCTCCTCCTTCTTTCTCCTTCCTCCTCCTTCTTTCTCCTTCTTTCTCCTTCTTTCTCCTTCTTTCTCCTTCTTTCTCCTTCTTTCTCCTTCTTTCTCCTTCTTTCTCCTTCTTTCTCCTTCCTCCTCCTTCCTCCTCCTTCCTCCTCCTTCCTCCTCCTTCCTCCTCCTTCCTCCTCCTTCCTCCTCCTTCCTCCTCCTTCCTCCTCCTTCCTCCTCCTTCCTTTTCCAGGAATCCTATTCTCCTATGACTTTCTACAGCGTACTTAGGGAAATCTCTTATCCTCTGTTTCTAAAATGACCTTATCATATACCAATTTCCTACATAGAGATGAATTTGTATTTGGGATTTGCATTCTGATATATTCTATTTCTCTGTTCTTATCAAATTAGCTTGATTATCCCTGGTTTATATTCTGGATTGACTGCTGATGAGGACATCTTCTACACACCTTGACTTACTTAATATTCTTTTGACATTTATTTACCCTTCCATCTGGATTTGAGACTTATCCAATTCAGCAACAACAAAAACTCTGATTTTATTGGATTTATATTACATTTATTGGCTAATTTATGAATAATGATAAACTTTCCCATCAACAAACCTCATCTACTCCCACCTTTTATTGATGCCTCTTAAAAGTATGTATTATCTATACTTTTTTTATTTGAAAACTCACATTTCTATTACTAGCTACTTAGTAGGTTTTGTTTAAGTCTTGACATTTTTGTTTTCTTTGAGTTTCAGAACTTCAGTGGCCACCTACCATTGTTTCTAGACCCTAGTGAACTTTATGTTCTTATTTTTCATCCAAACTATGGATTTTTAACCTTTTAAAAACTGTTTAAATTAAAGTTTTCTATTGTTTACATAAAAGTAATGTTTCATTATTCTGTTACTGTTCATAAAGCAAAATGCAGACATCTCAGAACATCACCTTTCCTGTAGATGTTACATAATATTGGGAAATGTTGGGAGAAAAACTAATCTTTCATCACTGTGGTTCTTTTTTAATGTTCATTTATTCTGAGAGGGAGTGCATGTATAGTTGTCTGTGGGGGAGAGATAGAGAAAGAGGGAGAGATAGAATCCCAAGCAGGCCCCACGTTGTCAGTGCAGAGCCCAAGTAGGGCTCGATCCCACAAACAGTGAGATCATGACCTGAGCTGAGATCAAGAGTCAGATGCTTGACTGAATCAGCCACAGAGGTGGCCCTAGAATATGAATATAATATATATATATATATGTATATATGATTTCTGTAATTAGAAATTAGTTTAATCAGAATATAAGAGGGATGCCTGGTTGGCTCAGTCAGCTAAGCATCAGAATTCAGCTCAGGTCATGATCTCAGGGTTTGTGAGTTCGAGCCTGCCTCAGGCTCTGAGCTGACAGCTCAGCTTGGAGCCTGCTTCAGATTCTGTGTCTCCCTCTCTCTGCCCCTCCCCCATTCATGTGTTTTCTCTCTCTCTCTCAAAAATACATGTAAAAAATATATATAAGAATTTTTTGAAAGGTGGTCCTTTAACAACCAACCTACTAATATATTGCGTTAATAGAACAAGAAGATGGAAGACAATGGAATAAAAGTAATGCATCTAATTATAAGACCCACAAATTGTCAAGGGTCCTTGGGTATTCTATTTCTCTTGCATGCCTTAGGCAAGGACACTTACTTCACTAACACCCATGAACAAATCAGTTCCCCATAATTCTTTAAAATTATCAGTAATGATGCATTTTTCTTTTGCCATATAGTTTTATTCTACAGTGACATTTAAGCCATCAGAAAAATTCCATAGTAATATTTGTACAGATAACATATCACATATAAGGAATGAAAACTGGCAGTAATCTCTGCCAAACTGGAATAATCCTTAAGTTAAATGTGGTATCTTGTTCACATGCATACAAAAAAGGGGTGAGTTAGAACATTCTGTATATAATACCATTTAGTTTAAAACAATCTGTTCCTTGTAGGTATTCAGTTCAAAAAGCTTGTTATTTCTTGGCAATAATTGTGTCAATTGAAATACTAGAGATCTCAGTATTTTATTTTCAAACTAGAACTAGTGGATGTGTTTCTGTGAAGCTGAAGTGATGTCAATATTCATTTTCTAATGGCTCTCATGACTCACAATATTGTCTAGCAATGTAGTCCACAACATAAAATTTTTTACTAAAATTATTCACTTGAAGCATCACTACCCCATCCTCAAATTATTCTAATCAAACATCTATCCTTAGAAAACATAACTTACATGCAACCTTTTGTAGGATCAGCAAGCATTTTGGTCTTTTTCCTTGATTCTCAAGCAGTTATAATTTCCACATTTTCCGTAAATATAAGCATATAACATGTTTCTAGCTTCAGAAACCTTTTTATTTCAAATTCCTACCCTAGATCATGTTACGCAATTTTAAGTAACAATAATTTAAGTATTCTACCTTTCCAAATCTAATGTCTTTCCAGCCAAAAGCTTAAATTCTTATCTGATTGCTGTAATTTCCCCAGGATATATTGCCAATTTTTCAATGATAAACTCTATAAATCCTAACTTCTTATTTTCCCCAGCAAACCTGGCCATCTTTTCATAAATCCTGACATCATATCGCTGTCATCCCAGTTACTAAATATAGATCCACTGGAGACAACACCAGTAATTGCCTTTCCCATTCTAGGTTTGTTTCTACCTTAATAATGCCTCACTTTGAAACCCTAAACTTCTTAGTAATAACTACCAAGCAAGTCAAAAGCAAAGTTAAAATAGCAGCTTACAGGCCAAAGTTTAGCCCATATGTGTTAAATCGAAGACGAAACTTCAAACTACGATGGCTAAAATGTCCAATAAAACTTCCAAATGGACCTGTGTCTGGGAGCTCTGGGGCCTGCAGTCTTCTTCCATTGACACTTTGAGATTAGTAAACCTGTAATGATGGATGCAGTTGCACAAGGAATACATTGTATAACTAAGATTTGATGTTCTCCTCCTCTGAAACCCACCATACCACAAAGATGTTTTCCATACCTTTGAGTCCCTCAACAATGGTCCTAGTTGAGTACCTCATCATCTCTCACTTAAGTCATGTCCATAGTAGTCACCTGGTCTTCATTAATTATCTCTCAAATTCATTCTCCTTAGTCATAAAACTGACTTTTCTAAGTATAAAAAAATGAATATCACCTCTTTCTCTGCTTATTTGAAAATGATTTAGTACTTTCACTTTATAGAATGCTGTCCAAATAATTTTATCTGGATGGCAAGATTGTGACTATATTCACTGACTGGACCATGTATTCAGATAACAAGTTTAACTTTATGGTTTATAATGTGACTAAATTTCACATTACTCATGAATATGGAATTCCTACCATAATATATTTGTTAAAATTAATTGAAATAACACAAAGTTCTTAGCTTGTGCCTGACACAATATTCCATAACACAGTTCTGGGCATTAAAAATCTCTTATGACACCTTCCCTTTCTTACTATGCCTCTTGGGCTTTTAATCTTCCTATAGTATCATAACAAAACATAAAGCAAATTTCCAGGATTCTGTTTATGTCTTTGATTCCTTTTCATTGTATGACCTAAATGTGCAAATCTGTATGTCAATGTCACATATTTTTTTGAAAAAATGTCTGACCAAACATCTGTTTAAGTTTTTCCTCCTGTTATAAAATTTTGCTTTTCTTGCTTACAAGTTCCTTATGGTCCATGAAAGAAAAAAAAATTGGACTTCAATAAAAGTAAAAATTTCTGCCTTGCAAAACACTTCTTAAAAAACAAAAAGGCAATATACTGGGAGAAAAATTTTGCAAAGTACATAATTGATAAAGGACTGCTATACAAAATATACAAAGAGTTTTTAAAACTCAAGAAAAAATAAATTCTTAGCTCAGATGTCTATTAAAAATACCATAAAATGGGTGTGTTTTAAAGTACAGAAATTTAATCCTCATCGATCTAGAGGCTGAAATTCTGACATCTGTGTGTTTGCATGATGGGTTTCTAGTGAGGGCTCTCCTCCAGTGTCCAGAGTGTAGATTTCTCTGTGTGTCCTCAGGTAGAGGAGAGAAGAAAAGAGAACACAGCTCTCTTCATGACTCGTTGAAGTGAGCTAATCTCATTTATCAGGATTCCACCTGTAAAACCTCATCAAATTCTAATAACCTTCCCAACACCCCATTTCCTCATACCAGCATCTTGATTCAAATTAGGAAAGACTGTGCCATTGCAATGGAGAAGCATACAAGGATGATAAACATCATCCTAGAGGTGCTGTTTATTATCAGACTTTTTAATAGGGCTAGTAAATAGCACTCACTGCTGTCATTTTATGTGCAGTAGTACATGTAGGACTAGGTCATAATATGCCCACTACTTGGTAATTTTTTTTTGTTTTACTATTCAATGATAGTACTGTTTTAAAAGTGAAGAATAAATAAAATATAAAAGGCCTCCCCGAAAGAAAAATGTTTCAACATATATATTTTCAGTTTATAACAAAACCAATTTTAAAAATGGAGAGAAGATCTGGAGGACCTCATCAAAGAAGATATTCAGATGAAAACTAAACACAAGAAGAGATGCTCAACATCATATGTTATCAAGGAAGTGCAAATTGAAGTAACCATAAGTTACTACTACCTAATTATTACAATGCTAGTATCCAAACACAAAACCACAAGTGTTTGTGTGATGAACACTTGTATGGTAAGTCTAATAGGTCAGGCATATTCTTTATATGAATGGTAAGCTAATTAGGAATTACACTTACAAAAAAAACACACTGGTGTACTATATAAAATTGACTATTCTGCTACTCAAATGTTATTCTTCCTTGCAATAGTAGTTGGTTTTAAATATTTGTTTTCCCCACAGACTTCAAGCCTCTTGAGAATATGATCACTCATTTATTCACTCATTTAGTCATTCAATTAACAATTATACTTAGCGATGTATGTTGCTAAAATAGTTTCTTAGCAGATGTATAATGAATTAAAGGATGTACTTTGAGCTAATTGGTGATAATTGTCTTCAATAATGTAGATTTCAGAGGCATAAATTCAAGAACTCTCTAAATAAGATCCAACAAATACACTTCATTTCTTTTTTGAATCCTTAAGATCACTTGTTCCTGCATTCTGTTAACTGCTAGAACAGTTACTGGAAATTTATTCTAATGCTTTTCCATCTTTAAATTCGAAAGCAAGCTACTTAGTGAATTCCTGTCTTGCTAATTTTCTTCCATATTATCATGAAATTTTTAAGTGTTAAGCTTGATAATGTCTAGTTTAAAAAGATTTTTAAAAATAGATTTTTAAGATGATTTATTATGTTTTATTCATTGTCAATTCCAAAAGTGGAAAATGGTCAATATTCCAAAAAGTTGAATACAAAATGGTTTCCTCTAGGAACATCTCACTGGAAAAACTAATTTTCCGTGGAATACGTGATCATTTTAACGTTTATTAAAACAAGGTACCTTTATCTTAAGTGCTATGTGAAAATTTTGTAGATACAGAACAGTACTTTCGGGAAACCACTGAACCATTTGGAAATATTTTTTTTGTCTAGGCAGTTGAAACATAACTTTATATTAGAAGTTCCTTTAATTTCAGATACGTGTAGCAATAAAATCCTACAAAAAATTTCCAAATTCCATTAACATGTCAGATTTAGTCAATTGAGATCAGTTGCCCAAACAGGCAATTCTACTAGTGTGCTCCAAGAAGTAGCAAAAACTTATGGTTAATGAATGACTCTCTTGAGTAATATTTTCAACCAGTTACTAAGGTTATCACAAACATGTAGCTCTTGTATTCTATGTGTAAAATTGAAAGAAAAAAATCCCTAGTTAAAATTTATATTAAAATGAGTGCAATTATTTTTTCAGTAATTTTACTTGATGTAAACACTGAAACATATATTTACATTCTTATGTTTTTAGCCTGGAATAAAATTGTATTACAAACATGTATTCTATAATCTTTTGGCACATTGGTAAATAAAATCTAAAATCATTTCAAGAACTAGCATTTTTAAGGTAAATTACCTTGCAAATGATGAATGTTAACCAAGTCTTGTGCAGTTATAAAGATCAATCTATAAAATAGGAAGCTGAGGGATAAGAATATTTATAAAAATCCATTAATAAAATGGAAGAAAAATACCTATGAAATGCAGAATTCGAAATGCTTAGCCATTTGTTCTTGATTATTTATTTAAAAAAATAATAAAAATTAGGGGCACTTGGGTGGCTCAGTTGGTTAAGTGCCTGACTTCTGCTCAGGTCTTATCTCAGGTCTCCTGGGTTCAAGCTCTGCATCGGGTTCTGTGTTGATAGCTCAGAGCCTGGAACCTGCTTCAGATTCTGTATCTCTATCTCCCTCTCTCGTTGCCCCTACCCCGCTTGCACTCTGTCTCTCTCAAAAATAAACAAACATTTAAAAAATTAAAAGAAAATTAAATCCCATAGAAATAAGTTTCAGTTATATATTTGATTTGATAGCTATTGTAAAGGGCAAGAGGTTAAATTATATTAGTATGTAGCTGCTTGTATATTTCTTAGATGTCTAAATGTGAGAAGGAATTAAATCCCATTTCCCACCCTCATAAATACACAAAGCAATTAGTGACTATTTTGTGGGCTTTGGCTTTTGGCTAAACATCTTCAACTCCCAGCTCTACTCTGAAATATTTACATGATTTGGAATTTTGGGCAAGCTCCTTAATACTGTGACTCTCAATTATCTCATCTATATATAGCAATGATAACAACGCTATCATATCGTTTTGCTCATTGGATTAGATGAGTGAAGCTTTAGCCCTGATGGTGCCTAGCATATGGTAAGCACCACATAGGTTTTAGACATTATTATCCTCATAATCACATACCAGTTACTGTAGTGGACACTTGAAGTACATTATCTCAGTTCTTACAGACAAAGTGGCAAATTGTGGATATATAACGTATCTCACATGTTGGGTACTGTGTGTGAGACAATGCCTTAGAGATTGTACTGAGATTGCAAGAGTTTTCAGTATACGGAAATAGTTCATAGGATATCAATATACTGTTGATTTGAGAGTATTGTGAGTTGAGTCAAGACTGTCAACCTCTTAGTTATACAGATCTAAAAGGACTTTTCAGCTTACCACTATTTTTGTCATTTTCCTTTTCTTTGTTGCTATCCATTTGTGTTCTTAACATTGATCTCCTGATACTCATTTTAGGTCTTTAAGACATTCTAAGAAAATAATTAGGCGATTGTGAAGTTATATTTTGAAAAATGTTTCACCTATCAGTTCTTCTGAATATTTTACATAACCGCTCCTCTACTGAAAGGAGCAAATGACAAATTCAGCAAAAATGAGAAGGAGTCAGCAACAATAGACATTTACTCTTCGTGTTCAGTAAGTTCATTATAATTTCTGGCAATATTAGAAGTTGACTGAAACTTGATGTAGCACTGGTCAAGACTGAAACTTCACACACTCTTGAAAGAATGTAGTTTATTGTAACACTTGATCTTACTTTCTCAGAAGATAACTCTTATTTTAATTTAAAGAGGGTAAATCTTAGTCCCTTGAGATCATGAGGCTGATCTGTATATCTACCCAAGAATTTTTTTTCTTTTTTTAAATTTTTTTTTAATGTTTATTTATTTTTGAGACAGAGACAGCATGAATGGGGGAGGGGCAGAGAGAGAGGGAGACAGAATCGGAAGCAGGCTCCAGGCTCTGAGCCATCAGCCCAGAGCCTGACGCGGGGCTCGAACTCACCAACCATGAGATCGTGACCTGAGCTGAAGTCGGACGCTCAACCAACTGAGCCACCCAGGCGCCCCTCTACCCAAGATTTTTAAGAGTTGCTAGATAAATTATTCCATGGGGTTAATAGATATTTTAAACAATTGTCAGAAAGAACACATTTTGTGATCATTGTTTAATAATTGGTGTTGTTCTTGAGCATTTGACATTTAACAAGTACTTCTTTCAGGAAAATTAGTAGGAAGCAGTGAGTACAATGTGTCTTCTTGTTTGCAACAGTTTCCCCTCTTGGAAAATCTTCTGATATTTTCCAATCTCTAAAAACCCCAAAAACTGATTTTAAATACTATTACTTGCATCAAAACATTAAGAATTGAATATTATGTTTTTTTCTAATAGTATATCAAAGGTGCAATGTACAAAAATGTAGTTTTGGGTATTAGCTTCCCTTTCCCTTTGTTCTGTTGATAGCTTTTGTCTTTAATACTTAATTTTTGTAATTAGCTTAAACAAATAACTGCACATATTATTTTAGTTTCTATATAGAGAGATTAAAATATGAGAAAACTTTTAGTTGGCATTTTAAAGAAGATATCATAAAATATATTTTTTTGTATGTGGAATAATGATATAGTTATAAAACTGCTTTTTTCCTTCAGTATATCTTTGGCATGTCTTTTATAAAATTCTAGTAAGTTTATGAAATAACAAAGAAAAGTGCTTTCTTGTCATTTTCTAAGCGTGCAACTTACTGTCCTTTGTTCAACTAAGTATACATATTATCTACCCCCAAATAGACAGGCTCGGCAAGCAGAACATGAGTATGAGGTTAGTTTGTGACATTCACAAAATGGATACCTACATTTGCTTTGAAAGGGCATAGATAAAAGTAGATTTCTTGTTGTTGTTCGTTCAGGTAGATTACTAAACATTAGTTAACTGAATAGTAAAGTGATACAATTGATAAGTTTAAAAATAGAATCCTGAATTAAACACATTTGTAATTTCAGAAAATATTTGTGTAAAATTTTCAACTCTCTCAGGTTCCTGATCTAGGACTACCTAGGAAGCTCATACATAGAGAAGTAAATACTCAAATGAATAAGCAAAGTAGTATTTTTTATAAATCCATCCAGATATATATGCCTGCCTTCTCAGTTTTTGCTCTGGTGGTTCATGTAATTGAAAGGGAAATAGTGGTCCCTTGTAGTATTAGGGTTAGGGCTAAACTGATGAAACAAAATTTCAAGAGATTCTGGGTACGTAAGACATAGTATATTTCTCTTTTAATAGTTTTGTTTTATGCATTCAATCAGAGACCTAGGGTCTTATATTATCTCCTCAAACATTTTGTTGATGTTCAAGATTGATTGGAATGAACCATCTTTTTCCTTTTACATTCATTCCCCAACAGGAGAAAAAAGAAAGCACTAGCTAAAGAAATATTTTAAATTTAAATTGGGGTTGACTAAAAGTTGGATACATGAAGCCTCTACTCATATAACCATCCGCACAGCTACAACTGATTTCCTATGGAATCAGGTGGATTTTTTTTTTTTTTTTTTAGGTTGACAACCAATAGTTTTTGCTACTTTATTACCTAATGATAGTGTGGTATGAATAGCAAAAGAAAGAATAGCTCTGTTATATACATGTTATTAAAGGAGGAAAGGTAGTACAGAAACTTCCCTTAAGATGGGGAGAAAAAATTAATTGCTCTCCTTTCTCTAATAAATCAATTAAAAATAAGATGAATAATACAAGGACTTTATTCATTTATTTATTATACCTTGGAAAAAAGCCAACTGGAGAACAGAATCTTAAAAGAAGTTCTGTGATTTTCAGCAAAGTTTTTGAAATTAAGTGAGGACACATAGAATACGGGTCCAGAGATTATAGTTTTTTTGCAAAGAGTATTGAGAGGAAGAGATTTACTGGAACTTATCTGAAACTGTGGTGGTGAAGGAGGCAAAGATGAATCTATGCACATGGATATTTTGCTGCTTTCAAGAGTCTGCTCTCATTGCAGGGCGGACGAGGAATTGAAGGTGGTAAGCAATGCTGGATTGGGAGCGTTTCCCACGGGTTTCCCGTGTTTGTGAATATTTCATTAGTAGAGGCAATGACTCACTGGTCCAGACCATGATTTGAAAGCTAGAGATAGTGTTAGTGTCTGGTGCAGAAGGGCAGGTTTGTTCATTGGCCAGTGTAATAAAGATGTCCTCTCCCTCCAGGGAAAATATCAGGCAGATTAGCTGCTCATTAGAAAAGATTGAGGTTCCCTGTGCTTGAAGTACCTCTCCTACGTGACAATCTATTGTAGGTGCAGCTGTGGCCTGGCCTTTTTACTAGTGCCTTGTGGGAGTTGTGTTTTGAGGACCCAGCATCGATCCTGATAGTTTCCCTAATGGTCTCACCGTGAGTGATTTCCTTTGTCTTTAACCTCAGACTTCCAGGTCTTCTGCCTGCCTTTACGAAACTGTGACAGATTCACTTGTTAGTTAAAAGTCCAGAACACTCTCTGTACCTTCATAGTCCCTGACATCCTCAAACTGATGACCATAGTCAGAAGAAACGCTGAATTAGAACATTACCATTTGGCAACTAGTATAGCAAAAGTTAATTTAGTCAATGAATACAAATGGATGCTCAAACTAGTGGGTGAGAGTTGGAGGAGAAACAAGGTATCAATATGTTCTTGAAGGACCACCATACAAATATTACCATGTGGAAAAGTTAACATTATAGTAACTGGACAAACATTAGTGAGAAAAAACTTTAATTCTGCATCATTACTGCCAAAAAAGAAGTATGTGTAATTATGAGGAAACATAAGAAAAAAATGAGTGATGTTTTATATAGGAGCACTTCTAAAATGTGAAGATTATGGAAGTCAAGGAAAAAAAAAAGATCCACATTGAAGAAGACTTAAGACCTTAACAATTAACTGCAATATATAGTGTTGAATTGAACTATTTTCCTTTTAAAATAAAACGTAACATTATGTCACTTGAATAAGACGTGACTGTATATTCTCTTTTACTTTGACATTGGAAATACAGGAATGAAGGCTACAAATTAGATGGTATCTGTATCAATTTTAATTTCTGAACTTAATGATTTTAATGTAACTAGAAAGCACAATATTCTTAGTTTTAACAATTACACACTAAAGTTTTTCAGTGTCAATAACGTACTTTCAAATAGTTCAGGGAAAAAGTGTTTTGTTTTTTTTTAAATTTTTTGGTCATATTCTTGCACTTTAAAAAATCTACATAGCAATTTATAGAATAAGAAACTATCAAGATATAGACCATCTAAAAAACATTACTAGCTTTTGACCTAGTTGGTACTTAGAGAATAATATATCAAACCACTTCAAGATAAAACATCTCTAAATAATCCTTGATGCAAAGTAGAATTCACAAGAGAAATTGAGAAATATTTCTAACTGAAAGATAGTACAAGATTTCAGAACCCGTACGATCCCATGAAAGAAATGCTTAGAAGAAAATTTATACCTTTGAATGCTTGAATTAGGAAAGAAGTGGAGTCAGGCTAAAATCAATGACTTAAAAGGCCAACTTATTAAGCTAAAAAAGAAAAAAAGTAACTTTACCTTAAAATTCAAAAAGTAGAATGACAAACACTGAAAGTGTAGCAATCAATGAAATTGGAAGAAAAACTGTAAATTGTCAAAAGCAAAAGATAGTTTAGAAAAAATTAAAAGTATTAATAAAATCCAGCTAAATGGATAAAAACAGGAAGAAAACAAAAATGTCCCATATCACAAATGAAGCAGAGGTTACCACTGGAGATCTTACAGAAATAAATATCAAGCAATATTACAAGTATTTTAATGTCAACCATTTTGGCAATGTAAGAGAAATAAGGTAATTTCAACTTAAATGAACACACAAATCACGGCATGAAAGATAAAAGCAAAAGAATGCGCTCTATTTAATAATATAATTTTATTAAAAATTTCCTCACAAACCTTCAGATGGAAATGATTTTATTGGTGATTTCTGTCAGACATCTAGGGAATAAAGAACAGCAATTTTATATAAGCTCTTCTAGAAAATACCGGAGGAGCACACAGTACCTAACAAATGTTAGAAGGTTAATACAATCCCAATATCAAAACCTGAGAAGTACATTAAAAATGGAAGGAAGGAAAGATAAGAAAGAATATTACAGATCAATTTTCATCATGAACATAAATGCAAGCACCCTTAATAAATAGCAAATGGAATCCAGCAATATATAAAAGGAAAATATGTCATGACCAACTGGGATTCGTTGCAAAAATGCAAGCTTGCTTTAACACTAGAAAAGCAATCAATGTAATTCATCATATTAAAAGAATAAGATGAGAAACCATATGATATGTCAAGAGTTATAAAGAAAACACTCGAAAAAATTCACCCATCCAATAAGAAAACCTAATAAAAACTTTGAATAGAAATAAATCTATTAATTTCACAAAGAGATCCACAGAAACCTACATCTATCTTCATACTTAATAGTAAAATGTTACCTACTTCCTCACTAAGGTCAAGGATAATGCAGAATGTGCCCTTCACCTTTTCCATTCAGCATGGTATTGTGTATTTTCACTATTAAAGTAAGACAAGAAAGAGTATACGAATAGAAAGGGAGGAAATAAACTATTTTTGTAGATGTCATAATTATTTACATAGATAATCTTAAGAAATCTAAAAAATACTATAGCTAATGGATTTAGCAAGTTCTCAGGATACAATAGTAGTAAAACAGAATCGACCTTACATAAGCAACTAACAATTGGAATATGAAATTGAGAATTCCATTTATAGTATCATCAAGACATAAAAGAAAGAAATTAACCAAGAGACATGCAAGACTTCTAAACTGAAAGCAATATGTAAGCCATTTTCTAACCAACCAAAATAAAGTTAGGTGCAAATTCTATACGGTAAAACTAATGAATTTTATATTGGTTATATTCCAATAACGTCCTGAACTACTTTTATCCTATATCATTTGTTACTCATTAGGAGTAAAATTGATTTTTTGCAAGACATAACTAATTTTAAGTTTAATTTATTTAACTTGAGTGAAACATCCAAAACTATGTACAAAATACTAGGATTATCCTAATGTTGTTGTATTTCAGCCAGGATGTTTGATGATGGTTTGATATATTGCCATAACTAAATAAAAATTTAAAAAAAATACAACAAAAAACACTTTGGAGAAATTTCAAAGGTGACATTTGTAGCTGTCAGTTACCAGCAAGTACAACAAGGAGGGCTACGTTTTTTCTTAAGATGTTGTTAACAATTTCCACAGATAAAATCATTAGTCAGGAAATACAAAATTCAACCAAAAAATACATCTTTGACAATTGTTCTAATCCTCTGTTTCCTTTGAAACAAGTGACTTTAATTATAGTATCGGTAGTGGGAGAAAAAAAAAGCAGAAGTAGTAACTGAAAATAAATACTAGTCTGAAGTATGTGTGGAAGAAAGACAATATCATTTTGACATGTTTATCATAGCATGAAGTAGCCTGAAAACAATCCCGCAGATGTCTGCATTTGAGATTCTACAATAGAGGCAGGCATAACTTGAAGATAATTGAATGTAGTAATTAGATGAAACTAAGTATATTAAATGCAAAAACATAATTGCGTAGCTATGTAATAAATTAAAATGTGGATATTTAAACCAAATTATTGCACAGTTGCAACAATGGTATTCTTTGTATTGAGCCTTGTTAGCAGGAACATGTACTAATAAATATCAAATTTAATACAATTTTCTGGAGAACAGAGGCTATGTGATTTCCATCTGTGTAGTTCCCACCTCCCTGCTGTGTCTCAGCACCAACCAGTGTTCTAATTGCATTATTGACATGTTCACAGATTCAAATATAAAATAATTTATTCTAAATGATTCACAGGCTAGGAGAAATTGAGTATTTTAAAAATAAGTGCATCATATTCTACTTTGAAATCACTTTTTAGAGAAAATTGTGAGGATTTATAATAATAATCCCATACCCCGAACCCCTCCTCCTATTAAAATATCTAGACTTGATTAAATGTATCATGTGTTAGCTGGAAAAAAAAAAAAAAAAAGAAAAGATTACCTCCGGAAGCAGAGTAGAGATGGGGTGAGGCCTCAGTGAACTTCAATGAATAGGGAAAACTATTAAAAAAAAAAAACCAAAAAAACAAACAAACAAAAAAAAAACCTAACCAGGTTTCCAGTTTCCATTAGGGATACACTAACCTGGAAAGAACATTGCGCCTGCCCTCTCAGCAGTGGTAGCAAACAGGGAAATCTGCACATCTACAAGCTTTCACGAATCCGTCAGACACTGAGGTCAATGACGAACCAACTAACCCCAAATCAAAGGAAAAACAAAGGCCTTCAAGAACAAATACACATGGGCACTTACTTACCTGGGACCGATGCAGCCAGACTTGGTTAAGAATTCAGCTAACATTGTTAACACATTGGACAGGCTTGTAAGAGAATATGGAATCTCTAGGATCACAGATATTAAGAAAACCTCTAACCCATTTGTACAGTTGAAACAGGCGATGGTGGCAATACCTAAACCAAGGAAATTGGCAAATGTTACAAATCAGAGCTTGATTTATTCTGTCGATTGTTTCAACTTGAAATGATGGATAAAACGTTAATAATAGAGATTAAGTTGAAAACTAGATTGTGTTAGTAGGCATGACTTTGTGAATAGCGCAAAAGAGAGGAAATACATATCCAGGATTTGGAAAACACTATCAAATTCAGTAAGACAATCACTTGTGTCATTGATAGACGCGTCAAGTTCTTTTTTTAAGTCTTTAATTCCTGCTAACATACAGTGTTACGTTAGTTTTGGGTGTACGATATAGTCATTCAACAATTCTATACCTTACTCAGGGCTCATCATGATAAGTGTACTCTTTAGTCTCCATCACTTATTTCACCCATCCACCCCCCCCCCCCCCCCATCCCCTCTTGTAACTGTCAGTTCTCTACAGTTCAGAGTCTGGGTTTTTTGGTTTGTCTCTCTTGCTCTCTCGCTCTCTCTTTTTTTCCCTTTGTTTGTTTTATTAAATTCCACATAGGAGTGAACCCACATGGTATTTGTCTTTTTCTGACTTATTTCACTTAGCGTAATACTCTCTAGCTCCATCTGTGTTATTGCTAATGGCAAGATTTCATTTGTCTTTATGGCTGAATAATATTCGTCTGTCTTTATGGCTGAATAATACATATATATATGTACATATTATACATATACATATATATATACATGTACATATACATATTATATATGTAAATATATACATATATATACACATATATACACATATGTATGTATATATATACATATATATACATACATATATATATATATGTATATATCACATCATCTTTGTCCATTCATCTATTGATGGATACTTGGGCTTTCTCCATAATTTGGCTATTGTAAATAACGCTGCAATAATCACAGGTATGCATGCATCCCTTTGAATTACTACTTTTGCATTTTGGGTATAAAGACCCAGTAGTGCAATTATGGGACCATATGGTGCCTCCGTTTTTAACTTTCTAATGAACCTCCATACTGTTTTCAATAGTGACTGCACCAGTTTGCATTCCCACCAAGAGTGCAAGAGAGTTCCTTTTTCTCCACATCTTTACCAACGCTTACTGTTTCTTGTGTTTTTGATTCTAGCTATTCTGAACAATGTTAGGTGAGATCTCATTGTAGTTTTGATTTGCGTTTCCTTGATGCTGAACAATATTGAGCATCTTTTCATTGGTCTGTTGGCTATGTGTATGTCTTCTTTAATGAAATGTATGTTCAAGTCTTCCCATTTTTAAATTGAATTATTTGTGGGTTTTGGTGTTGAGTTGTGTAAGTTCTTTATATATTTTGGATGCTAACCTTTTATTGGGTATGTCATTTTCAAATATCTTTTATTTAATAGATTGCCTTTTATTTTGTTTCCTTCACTGTGCAGGAGCATTTTATTTTGATCTAATCCTAATGTAACTTTGTTTTGATGTAACTTTGCTTTTATTTCCCTTGCCTCAGGAGACAAATCTATAAAATCATTGCTGTGGCCAATGTCAGAGAAATTACTGCTTGAGCTCTCTTCTAGAATTTTTATGGTTTCAGGTCTCATGCCTAGGTCTTTAATACATTTTGAGTTTATTTTTGTATATGGTGAAAGAAAGTGGTCCTGTTTTTTTTTTTTTTTTTTTTTCTTCTCTTTCATGTAGGTGTCCAGTTTTTCCAACACTACTTGTTGGGGACAATCTTTTTCCCATTAGGTATCCGTTCCTTTGTCAGATTAATTGACCATATAATTATGGGTTTATTTCTGGTTTTTTTTTTCTACTCTGTCCCATTGATCTAGTGTCTATTTTTGTGCCAGTACCATACTTTTTGATTACTACAGCTTTGTAACATAACTTGAAGTCTGGAATCATGAAGCTTGCTTTTGTTTTCCTTTTCAAGATTGCTTTGGCTATTCAGGATCTTTTGTGGTTCCATACAAATTTTAGGATTGTTTTAGTTCTGTGAAAAATACTATTGGTATCTTGAAAGAGACTACATTATATCTGTAGATTACTTGGGGTAGTATAGACATTTTAACATTTTTTTTCTCTTTTAACCCATGAGTGTGGAATGTCTTGAATAAGTGAAGTTCTAATATAGTATTGTTTCACCTGACTTGTTAGTGTAAATGAAAACACCAACCAATATTTATGTGGGAATTATTTTTTCATGGATTGCACCAAAATTTGAAAGAGATTTAAAAAAATAATGTATGGTAAAGATGAAATAAAGCATTTTGTGAGACTCAATTTGCTCTATGATTATAATAAAATATATCCTAGTTTATTAATTGCAAATTTTATATATGTGTATACTCTTATAACAATAAAATCCATAATAAAGTTCTGTACACATATTTTCTTGAATATAGAGATAATTGTTAATCATTTGTGAGTATGGCAATGGATATAAACCATAACTTACCCATCCATTCTATTGTTAATGAGCATTTGAGTTCTTTTTTTTTTTTTTTTTTTTTTTTTTTTTTTCTCTTTTCTAGTGGACTGACATATTACCCATGCTTCTGTTGTCAAGCTTTTCTGTAAAGGTCAAGAGAGTAAATATTCTCAGATTTGCCAGCTATATGGTCTGTCACGACTACTCAATTCTGTCACTGAAGATGAGCCTAGGCAATGGTAGGTGAAGGAACATCTATTTGGCTCAAGAAACTCCATGTACCAAATTTTGCTTTTGCATAATATACCTCGGGAGAAATTGTGTGTTAATTTTCTAGGGTTGCCATACCACAAACTAGGTAACTTAAACAGTATATGTTACTGTCTTTCATATTAAACCAATATGAGGTGTGGGTAGTTTTGGTCCCTCCTGAGGCTTGTGAGGAAACCATATGTTCTAGGCCTGTCTCCTTGGCTTGTAAATGGCTACCCCTTCCCTAGGTCTCTTTACGTTGTCTTCTTTCTATCTGTGTCTGTATCCAAATTTTCCTTCTTATAAGGATACCATTACGGTGTAGATTAGGACACACCATAATGACCTCATTTTGTCTTCTTGATTACCTCTGCAAAGACCATATCTCCAAGTAAGATCACATTCTGAGGTAACTGGGGATAGGATTTTAACATGAATTCTGGACACATTCAACCCATAACAATATTGGAATGTGTAAACTTACAAGAAAACAAAGTCATGTAACAAACTGGTGATCAATATTTATATTATTTACATTCCTACCAGTAATTAATAATTCCTTGCTGACACTATTTTTAGACTTACATTTTTTCCTATCCATTGGATATAAAGTGTTAACTCATCAAAGTTTTAATTTTCATTTTCCTGACTAATAGACAATGAACATATATAAAATGTTTATAGACATTCACCTTTTTTCTCTTTTTCTAGTTGCTGCTATAGAGTTGGGTAGAAAGTTTATAAGTGTTAATAGAAGAAATAGAAACATTGTTACATTATCCTTACCTCTTTAATTCGTTATAAAATTGAACATTTTAACTCTGAATTCATTCATGATTTCATTCTGATCCCTAATAAAACAAAAAAAATATTTTTTAATGTTTATTTTGAGAGTGAGGACATGAGTCGGGGAGGAGCAGAGAGAGAGGGAGACTGAGAATCCAAAGTAGGCCGCTTGCTCTCAGTTGAAAGCCTGAAGTGAGGCTCAAACACAGAGACCAGGAATTCATGACCTGAGCCAAAGTCTGACATTCAACTGAGTGAGCCACTGAGGCACCCCAAAACAACAAAAAACATTTTTAATATATAACTATTAAAAAATAATTTCTTCTACAAAGACATTATATTTGCCAGGTTTTATACTTTGATACCAATGCACGGCATTAGAAAGGTTTTCTTTTTTGAATTCTACGACTTCTTCCCTTCCAATACCTGAGTTTTTTTTTTTTTTAATAATTTATGTATTTTAGCACTTTTTCTTCAATTTATTTATTTTGAGAGAGACAGTGACACTGCAAGTGGGGGAGAGGCAGAGAGAGAATCCCAAGCAGGATCCACATTGCCAGTGCAGAGCCTCATGTAGTGCTTGAACCCATGAAACTGTGGATGAAACAGAGAGTCAGATGCTTAACCGACTGAGCATCCCAGGAGCCCCAAGTGTTTGTGTTTTAATTTCATACTATTTTTGGATTTTCCCATACATAAAATTTACATTTCAGCATTTGAATCCTATATTTACATATTATCATCCAATAAAATCATTTGTTATGTTTATTTGCTTCCTTGAATGTACTATAGTGGTACCCATAGTTCATGAAAATCTCCTTCCTGTGCTCCTTTATATTACCTATGTTGATGTATTTGCTAAAAATTATCTACTGTATTTTTTTTATGAAGTATAGTTGATATACAATGTTAGTTTCAGGTGTACAACATAGTGATTCAACAATTCCATACATTATACTACACTTACCATGATAAGTACAGTTACCATCTATTACCATAAAATGTTATTGCAGTATTATTGACTATGTTCCCTCTGCTAATTTTCATCCTATGCTAATTTTATGAAAATTCCCCAATTTTCATCTTTGTGACTTTGTTTTGTAATTAGAACTTTATACTTCTTAATCCCTTTCACCTGTTTTACTCATCTACCCAACGCTCTCCCTTCTGGCAACCACCAGTTCTCTGTATTTATAGAGTTTGCTTGTTCTGTTTGCTTGTTCATTTGTTTTCTTTTTATTTCTTTTTCTTTTTCTTTTTTTAGATTCCACATATAAATGAAATCATATGATATTTGTCTCTCTCTGGCTTATTTCAGTTCACATATTTCAGTTCCCTTTAGATCCATTGTGTTGTCCCAAATGGCAAGATCTCATTCTTTTTTATAACTCGGTAATACTCCATTGTATATATTTACCACATCTTTATCCATTCATGTACTACGGGTCCCTATTTGCTTCCATGTCTTTGCAATTGTAAACAATGCTGCAAGAAACATAGGGATACATAAGTTTTTGAATTAGTGTTTTTGCTTTACTTGGGTAAATACTCAGTAGAATTACTGGCTCATAGGTTATTACTGGTTTTAATTTTTTAAGAAAACGCCATACTGTTTTCCACAGTGGCTGCACCAGTCACCAGTCATTCCCAACAACAGTGCATAAAGCTCCCCTTTTCTACAGGTCCTTGCCAATACTCATTATTCCTCGTGTTTTTGATTTTAGCCATCCTGCCATGTGTGAGATGATCTCTCATTGAAGTTTTGACTTGGATTTCGCTGATTATTAGTTATGTTGAGCATCTTTTCATGTATCTGTTGGCTATCTGTATGTCTTCTTTGGAAAAATGTCTATTCAGATTTTCCCATTTTTAATCAGATTATCTGTTTGATGTTAAGTTGTGGAAGTTTTTATGTATTTGCTATATTAACCCTTTATCAGATACATAATAATTTACAAATATCTTCTCCCATTCAGTAGGTTGTCTTTTCATTTTGTTGATGGTTTCCTTCACTGTGCAAAACATTTTTATTTTGGTATACTCGCAACAGTTTATTTTTTTGCTTTTGTTTCCTTTACCTTAGGAGACATATATGGAAAATGTTGCTATGACTGATGCTTAAGGGATTACTCCCTATGTTTTCTTGTAGGAGTTTTATGGTTTCAGGTCTCACATTTAGATCTCTATTCTGTTTTGAGTTTATTTTTGTGTATGGTATAAGAAAGGATCTAGTTTCATTTTTTTTATTTTTATTTTTTGCATGTAGCTGTCTAGTTTCACAATACCATTTACTGAATATTCTTCGTCATATATTCTCCAATGAAAACTGCACACCCCATTGTGTATTTTTTTCCTCCTTTGTCCTAGAAGAATTGACCATATAAGTGTGGATTTATTCTGGGCTTGCTATCCTATTCCACTGGTCTATGTATCTGTTTTGTGCTAGTACCATACTGTTTTGATTACTATAGCTTTGTAGTATATCTTGAATTCTGGAATAATGATACCTCCAGCTTTTGTTGTTGTTACTCAAGATTGCTTTGGCTATTCAGGGTCTTTCATGATTCCATATGAACTTTAGAATTATTTGCTTCTAGTTCTGTGAAAAAATAATACTGGTATTTAATAGGGATTGCTATCAAATCTATACATTGCTTTAGGTAGTACGGACATATTAACAATATCAATTCTTCCAATCCATGAGCATTTTTAAAAAATACTTCAAAGTTTATTTATTTTCAGAGCGTGTACACGTGGAAGGGGCAAAGAGAGAGGGAGAGAGATGGGGAGAGAGACAATCCCAAGAAGACTCTCCTCCATCAGTGCAGAGCCTGATGTGGGGCTTGAGCCCATGAGAACCATGAGATCATGACCTGAGCCAAAGTCAGATGCTGAACAGACTGAGTCATCCAGGGACTCCAAGGATTTTATTTTTTAAGGAACAGCACGAGCCCAATAGCTGGAGGTAACCCTGCCAGAAATTTTACTCATTTAAAAAATAAGGGAATTTTTAGTATTTAACTGACAGTATTAATGGAATTAAGTAAGTTAGCGGGGAAAAAAGAAACACATTTATGTGCTTAACACATAGTTAACATCAGAATCATCAATGGTTATTGTATTATTCTAATTGAATTTGTTTTTTTAATAGAAATAACTTTTATCATTTCTGAGTTCTCAAATATTCTCTTTTCTTTTTTTAACCCTGACAAATGATTGATATTTTAAGTGAATGTAAGAGTTTTTAATTACTGTACATTTTTCTTCCTGTGTTGTATATGTTCTTCCAAGAGGGCACTGGTGACAGAAGTATAATGCTTGCGTTCTTTCTTTTTTCTTAAACCCATGTTTTATTTACTCAATGTTGTAGTTTTAAGTTTGATTCATCTTCTTTAATTTCTGGGCTGGCGATAATGTGTCCAGAGCCAAGAAGTGCTAAGGACTCATTCCTGCTCTCAGTTCTCTCTAAGACCTTTCAGGACAGAGATGCTTATCTCATGACCTGTAAGGACTACAATTCAGGTCATATTTGCAATAATCCCACCCAAAGATCATATACCATGGGGAGGAAAGACAAGATTTTCATCAAAGCCTCAGTAGTGTTCATATTTTGAAATTTAATGTTTCATATTGTTGCTACACAATATTTTTCTCCTTATGATTCTGATCTATTTTAGATAATCTCAAATGTTTGAGTCACCAGATGACTAATTTGTACTTAATTATTATTGACTTGCAAACAGAAGAAGACAAATGATTCAAATATTAGATACTTCTTAGAATATAGGTTAACCTAAAGCAGTAGACATCTGTTGATGAGAAACATTTTGTGAATGCTTAAATGATATAATTCTTCATCTTAACAAGACTAAAAATAGTAATTAGCAACATTTAGTTTTGACCTTTTTTGTTTTATTTTGCGAAATGATTTTTTATTATAGTACAATTTATACATATTATCAGTTATAGAATTTATAATATGGAAATTGCTAGGGCTGACAAGTACTGCAATTCAGCAGAATAGTCATTTGTGAATGAAAGGAATATTGATTCCTTGTGGTTTGAAGAGATTAACATAATGGATAGAAAGCAAAAACATTGTGAAAACGAATAGTTCATCCACTCCCATACATTGTCTCATACATAAGACTCAAAATATATTTTGTTATTTGTTTGATTTTGTGAACTGACAGTAGTTGCTGTCTTGACTACTGATGCCAAGAATTTAGGGCTATAGCAGATACCTTTAAATTCTCACTACTGAGTGGAAGAAATGTGTTAAAGCAGCCAAACTACAGTTATTTATTTCTATACTGTTACGTTTACTTCCTTGACTTCGGAGACACCTCCAAGAAAAGAAAAAAAAAACAAACAAACAGGTGACCTCCTTGTCAATTGAAATTATGGGTAAAATAGCAGTTTTATATATATATATATATATATATATATATATATACACACACACACACACACACACATACATACACACACACATATTATGCACACACATATATATGTGTGCATATATATACATATATTATGTATATGTGTATATATACATATGTATATGTGTGTGTGTGTATATATACACACACACACATATATTTTGCAATGATAGTTTTTAGGAGGAAGATGGCTTATTTATTAAATACACTCAATAGGACTATATCCAACTAAGGATTTCTAGTGGCAAATAAAACCTGAATCTATGAGTCATGACTTTTTGGAGAATGTCATAGAAGCTATTACAAAGAGGTTAGCCAAAACAAAATTAGGGGGCAGAGTCTCCACATAAGATGTCCATCACTTCTGACATCAATTTCAAAGTTTGGGGTTCCTGAAACTACCCTCAGGATTAATAATTGGTAAGTAGTACTCAGCTACACTCCTAGTTGCAGTATTTTTTATAGGAAGAAGATACATATTAAATCAACCAAAAGAAGAGACACAAAAGGTAGGTTTCAGGAGGGATCTAAATACTGGCATTTCCAGTTTTCTATTCCCCATTGATCATGCACAGTGGTAACTCCTCTTGGCCACAATGTGTGACAAAATGTATAGTGTTGCCAGCCAGGGTAGCTCGCTTGAGCCTTTGGTATCCAGAGGTTATTGGGCTTCAATCACATTTGCCTTGTGGCTGACCTTTAGTCTTCAGCCCCTCCTGGAAGTCAGGACAATACTTTTTAGTCTCAAGTTTCTCCAGAGATCAGAAATATTAACACATGGTCTAAACCCCCATAATAAATCACATTGTTAGCTCAGTAGCCAAACACCCAGGCACGTATGAGATCATGACTCTCACTTTGAAGCTTTGAGTTAAAGTTTCTCCTCATCTCTTGTCCTATGCTTCAAAATAAAAGCTGCATGGTTTATGGCCTGTGCTGCTAGCTGCCATGAGATTCAGACATTGCTTCTGAGTGTAGGGAGGATTTAACCAGCAGATGTGATTATGTTAAATAAAAGACTTGGCAGATCATTTTTTTTTAATGTTTATTTTTGAGAGACAGAGAGACAGAGTATGAGTAGGGGAGGGGAAGAGAGAGAGAGGGAGACACAGAATCCAGAGCAGGCTCCAGGCTCTGAGCTGTCAGCACAGAGCCCCATGCAGGGTTCAAACCCAAGAACTGCAAGATCGTGGCCTGAGCTGAAGTCGGCGCTCAAGGCGCCCCTTGATCTTCTTGCTTAGATGGCAGTAATGCAGTACATGCCCAGTACTTTTGGGCAATCATCCTATTCTCATCTTGCGACAATGTGTGGTTCCAGAAGTCCTTAAGATGTAGTGTGGGATTTCGCAAGAGTTATGTATGAACAAAGAATCATTGTGTGATATTACACAACTATTTTCAAGGTAGAAAAACTGAAAGTATTTTATTTAACAGTTTATTATCTTTTTTTGTAACTTGAACATATTTAAAACATACCATCATCTGTCTTCTATTTTTACTCTTGCTCCAGGCTCTTCAAATGTGAGGGATTGGACTGTTTCTAATTATGAACACTGGAGAAACCTATGCACATGTAAATGGAAACCTGTAGAGAGGCAAGCCCCAAACCAAGAAGTAGTCCACATTTCCACTAAGATTTTAATGGGTTAAAAAAATCTTTGGTGTTCTCTTAAAATCTTATGTATTAGTGAAAATGACTGCTTGAAGTCATTGATGAGTTTCTTAAAGTTTCACTGGTTGAACTATAAAACATAAAGAGGCAAAAAAATATCAAGTTTCAAGTAGGAAAGGTAGAGTATCCCTTCACACAGGGCCATCTGCATAGGTGTGACCTGTGCTGATACATAAGGCCCCACTCTTGATTAAAGGCTTTGCTGCTATCATGTTAGAATTCTTAGAAGAATTTTGAATAAGGACCCACCATTTTCATTTTCACTGGGCCCTATAGATTATGTAGCCTGTCCTAGTTCCTGTTAGAGTATATTTTAAAGACAGGAATTACATAATTTAGGAACACAATCATATGTCATGTAGACAATCTGTACAGACATAATTGTTATATGATTCATGTATTACAACTTTATAATTGACTTCTGATGGTCAGTGATTCAGGATAGTGTTTATACCTGTGAGGGATGGGCAAGGATATAAACTGGAGGGTATACACGGAGTTTCAAAGCTATAAATAATACTCTATTTTTCTAGCCGAGTGCAAAGATTTAGTTTTTGGTATTACCAATATAAAATGTGACATATATATGTATATATGTACATGATGCATTTCACAGTAAACAGCTAAAAAGTATAAACATAATATAGATTACCGAAATAATAAAATGCAAGGAAAAATGAAAAGACAAATTGGGAAAAGATAATTTCAATATACATGCAAAAGAGTTATTACTTATATGACTGTATGCACAAATCTTATATAAGAAGAAATTTAAATGAAATAGTGTAGCAGGATATAGGCAGATCATTTCAAGAATTGAACTGTAATTGAATAAGATACAGATATTCATTATAAAAATAGTGATATAAATTTAAATAGGATTCTATTTTTGCCTATCTAATGAGAAATTGCATATTAAATAAGCACCTGAAATTTATAAAGATATAAAATGTGAGCACTCTAATATACACACTATCGGTGTAAATTGGCATGGTCTTTTTAAAGGCCAATATAACAATATGTTAAAGCTCTTTAAATATTTTTTTTAGTGTTTATTTATTGAGACAGAGTGCAAGTGAGGGAGAAAGAGGAGAGACAATCTCAAGCAGGCTCCACACTGTCAATGCAGAGCCCAACATGGGGCTCGAACCCATGACCCACGAGATCATGACCTGAGCCAAAATCAAGAGTTGGACGCTCACTGACTGAGCCACCCAGGTGCCCTGTGTTAAAACTCTTACAATGTGATTAACATTTTCGAGAAATATGTATAAATATTTTTTTAAATAAAACTTATAATTTCATTAAAATAAACTAAAATCAATATAAATTGATTGTCTCATAATAGGTTACAGGCTAAGTAAGGTGATTATGTGTTATTTGTAGGGGATAATAACCAGCTAGTAAAATTTCATCATAGAAACAAGTGGTAAATTGATCAACACTCAAAATAGCTAGTGGTTAATTTCTATGGATGAAAGCTAGACAGAGATATTATTTGGTAGTTAGTGAATTCATATAATTTTCAAATTTTCGTCAAACAATATATTACAGGGGTGCCTGGGTGGCTCCGTCGGTTAAGCGTCCGACTTGGGCTCAGGTCATGATCTCACAGTTCGTGAGTTCGAGCCCCACGTCGGGCTTTGTGCTGACAGCCCAGAGCCTGGAGCCTACTTCAGATTCTGTGTCACCCTCTCTCTCTGCCCCTCCCCTGCTCATGCTCTGTCTCTCTGTCTCAAAAATAAATAAATATTAAAAAAAATTTTCCAAAACCATATATTACATTGCTGTGAATTTTCTTGCCTTTTTTTCCCCCAGCAAGTCTTCATTTTTTGTGCGTAACCAAGCAAATATTTCAGAGACTTTTCCAAAGGTTTTTGAGTGTTTGCTCTTTTTTCATTTTGTAGTTTCCAAAGGCTCATGTCTATTGAAGGGTTTCTTAAACTTGTCAAATGGAAGCATCCCATTTTGCTATATTGCAAAGCACTGGTAAGAAACATCCAGAGCAGCTCTCCATCCATCCATATAACCCAGCACACATGCAATGCAAATGATTGGAGAATACAAAGAGTCATTAGCTTACTTAATCATCACATCCTTTAAAATTGTTCTATTTTCACAATTACATTTGGCATCATTCTCTCTGGTAGGTAACATTGTTAACCATGTGTGAAGGGAAGACGATTATTATTATTTTTTTTTTTTTATTTATCAGTTAGGAAGAAAAGTAAAACAAAACTGTCAAGCCAATACAAACATGGCCCTATTCTTTAAACTATATAGGGGGTGAAGGATACTAGTTTTGCAGAATCCAAATCTGTCGTGGAAGCAATGCATGTAAGAAGTTGTAGGTTCACAATTATGGGTGTTCGCATCAAGAAACCAAACTGAGTTCTTTTTTTTTTTTTTAATTTTTTTTTTTTAACGTTTATTTTTGAGACAGAGAGAGAGCATGAACGGGGAGGGTCAGAGAGAGGGAGACACAGAATCTGAAACAGGCTCCAGGCTCTGAGCTGTCAGCACAGAGCCCGACGTGGGGCTCGAACTCATGGACCGCGAGATCATGACCTGAGCCGAAGTCGGCCGCTTAACCGACTGAGCCACCCAGGCGCCCCCAAACTGAGTTCTTATAGGTTCCCTCTCCCTCTCTCTCTCTTTCCAATAGAGTTAATATTTGTGGAATCCTTCATTTACACTCTAATGTAAATAGATATTTGCATATGGAATATAAATCTCATAACACATATATGTATATACAATTAAGTCTCTTACTTAAATATATTTACCCATATACTGTAACTTTATATTGTTTGTTGGTCCATGCCTACAACCTGGAATTTACTTCCATAGCTCTAGCTGCAAATAGGTATTGCCACAGGATTAAAAAAGAAAATATGTTTAAAGAATTGTTCCTTAGCAATTAAAATGGAGGAAAATTATAACATATTTAACTGTATTGAAGGCTGTAAAATTACATGCTAGTGATTCACATATTTTGTATTTTCTACAGGTATTAAACTCTATTCTTAGAAGCAAATATGCAGTTAATCTATCATGAGCCCTGGCTTAGTAGTTCTTTCCTACAGACTGCCAATACTCTCAAGTTGACATTCAATAAAGCAGTAGTTAGTGCAGCAACAGATTTGGTATTGCTTTAGTAAGTGTACATATAGCATTTGAACAAATTGACAGTTTGACTTAAAGTCCTAAAAGTTTGATTCACTGTTAATTGTGTTTCAATCAGTGGGGACTTGTTAAGGAAAAAAGTGCCACATTCAAAAGCAATCTATTCCAACCTTAGTAAACTTTAAAGAGGTTTGTGCACCTGAAGCATTTCAGAGTTTCTGCATATTCCATTTGTGCACTCTTTTTTTGACTTATTTTTTCACATGCCAGCCACATTCATCTGATGATCATATCGTTTTTTATTCTTAACCAATGAACTTGGAATTAAACCTCTATTTGGCAATAATATGAGATTTCCCATGAGTGGCCTGACTAGGTAGAACTGTGTTCAAGAACTCAGAGCAAAGTTTTAAAAATTGGGTAGTTAACAGATGGCAGTTAATTTTATATTTTTTGTTCTATTTAATACACCAAAAGCATTATTTTTTTAAGAAAGTAAAATGATAAATTCCTAAGAAATAGACCAGCTTTTCAGGCTAGAATATCCCTAAAGATACTGTGTTAAGTAAACATCATTCCCATGACCTAACATACTGCTATTAATTTCGGCCAGCCTTCTGGCATTAAGGTGAGTGTAACTTTACATTCTCTTAAATTTCGAGTATTGTTATTTAATCCACTGTGATAGTTTAGGATAGGATAAGTTTTTAGAATCCTCTCTGAAAATGCCTAACACATTTATCTCATTTTAGATTTGTTAATAAATGTTGGCAGTGATATCCACAAAATAGAAAAATATATTTAAGTAAGGATTTGTTCTTATCTATGACATTGATTTTTTTGTTCACCTCTTGGAATATTAATCAGCCTTGGGTTAAAAATAAATTGTATCCTTACCAGAGTAAACTGTATAGAGCTTTTTTTTTTTTTTTAAATTAATTTATTTTGAGAGGTGGGGGGTGGAGAGCAGAGACAGAAGGAGAGAGGAGAGAAAGAATCCCAAGTAGGCTCTGCACTGTGAGCACAGAACCTGACATGAGGCTTGAGCTCATGAACCGTGAGATCATGGCTTAAGCTGGAACCAAGAGTCTGATGCTTAACTGACTGAGCCATCCAGGTGCCCCTAGGGTTTTTCTAAATAAGAGTTTTTAAATGAAGCAATGTAGTCATGAGCATATCTTGTACATTAAAATACACATTCCTCACTATTTTTAGCTGCAGTGGAATAACACTTAAAGGGAATCTGTCAAAGGTAAACAACTCAAATAAAGATAAATCAATTTGGAAGAGGCCAATTATAAAACATATGTTATTTTATTTAAGGCACTTTTTCTTCTCTCGTGTATGAGAATAGTAGACTTCTAACTGTGCTCCATTGTTAGGCTGACCATGTATCATGGTTTATCATGGCAATCCTGGGATGAGCTTGATGTCTTTGAGTTCCCTTTTATCTCAAAAGTTTTCCTGTTTAATTTATAAATTATGTGGTCATCCTAGCTACATGTAATAGGGACCGGCAGAAAAGAAATGATGTACTAGCCAAAACACAGCAAAGCAACTAGAAAGCAGAAGGGTTAGGAACACGTTTGTGAACAGGGCAGACAGTATACTTTCACAATTGCCCCTAGAGTATTATGTATCAGTCCAGAAATACTACGTGAAAAACCAATGTGTCAAAATAAGTTTCGCTAATATGTCATACCAAATTAAGCTTTGGAAAAAAAAATCACGACATATATTATCATAGTAAATTTTCAGAGAATAATTTAGAAAATAAAAAAAATAAATGAATTACATTATTCAAATTTCTTTAACCCAGCATTCCTTGGATGTTTATGACCATCAACAATTACTTCTTCTATAATATGAACTAATGTCTATAAGAAATAATATTTTGGAACTATGGTTATTATATCGTTTATTATCCAAACCTGGATACGTGTGAGAGGGTATGCATCACTATTAAACTGTGAGAACAGTGTAAATAGGCATTTACGTGAATAAACCAGAAACAGTTTGGGGATGATCCTGGAATTAAGATCACCCTATACATTGCCCATGGAAACAAGGTCACTGAATCTTTGCGTTACTATCAATATTGAATATAATGCCCAAACCAATGAATAAACTCACCATTAGTAGTTAAGTAGTACCTGGTCGTCACTTATATGCAGTATGGTATAAATGGAGATGGGATCCTCATTCCTGTTGCAGAGTGGTAGAAATTGAGAGAGAATAAGGCTAAGGCATTTTTTTTTTCAGTGAACAGTTGGCCTGGGCAGTGTAAGCTGGGGAATTCATGTGATAATAGTTTAATAAAACAATAGGAAGATTTTAATGCCATATGAAATGAGTAGTCAACGAAATCTCAAAATAAATTAATTCAGTAATTTGAAAGGTGTTAACATGTTACATATTCTCAAATGTAACTAAATTGCACATTCTGAATATGTATACATAGCAAGTGAATGTTTTAAAGGTATTATATATATAAGTATATATAAGTGTATATATATATATAAGTTTATATATATATATAAGTATATATAAGTTTATATATATAAGTATATATATAAGTTTATATATATAAGTATATATATATAAGTATATATATAAGTATATATAAGTATAAGTATATATAAGTATATATATGTATATATAAGTATATATATACATATATATATATATATATGTATACACACACACACACACACACACACACACACACACACACACTAACTTGCCTAAAATGTTCACGAAAGGATTTGAAGTTAAAAGAATAAGAAAATTATTAGAAGTCAGAAGTTTTTCAGATTATGGTACCTTCATTAACTCATAGTCCTAATTTAACCTAGTTAAATATGGTGATGAGGCTTACATTTAGGCAGTCTGAAATCTAATTTTCTGACTTCATATTTGATTATTTCATCCCAGGCCAGATAATAGAGGAAAAAAAAAAATCACAGCACTGGTAACGAGTCATACAGCATTTGAAGTCACAACACAGCACAAGGATCCATGATGGAAGGGGAGAGGGGGGAACATAAAAGAAAAAGTAAAAATGGAGAAAAGAAAGTAGCATACCTAAATCTAAACCCAAGGTTCTTACAGAATGATGACATTCAAAGTAATTTTTCTTGGCTCCTGTAATTGAACATATGATGAATTCTTGAAGTTTGACCAGTCATTATGAGTTATTTTCCACTGGTCTCTTTAGTTTTACCCTTTTCCCAACTGGCTCTTGTCTCTAGGTGAATGGGCAATATCAACAGTCTCCTTTGTCCCCCACTTCCTATTGGGTATTCCAAGAGAAGCTTCTACATGAGATCAGAAGAAGGAATAAATAAGACTAGCCTTTGTTCTTCTAGCCACACCCGTGTGGTATCAGCTTGGGCTGCATCCTCTGACCAAATATGTCTTTCAAAGTAGCCTTATTTCCTTCTTTATTTCAATAATCCTACTGTCCCTGTTCCTCTGGCTCTGGGGGGGGGGGGGGGTGGCGTATGCCGCTCCATTTAGTAGTCTGAGTGCATTATCCCTTGTGGGTCCCCTACACACACCTTCACTTTGTGAATAGTCCCTTTATTAAACATTTCTGAAATCATCCTAATTTGAGTATGCCATCTGTTTCCTATTTGGACCTTGTGCAATTCTAAGAAAAAAAAATAAATGTCCAGTTGGGCTATATTTCTGTGGTTGGACTCTATGATTGTTTTAGACATTTTGTTTAATTTATATCTTTTTCTTCATTCTTCGGGTTGACTTTTTGACAGATGAGAAAAGTAGGTGTGATCAAGTCTTAGCAGTTATGTGGTATATCAAATCTTTATTCTTGATGATCTGATTCAGAAAGGAGCAGTGACATAAACAGTGTTTTGCCAGTTTTCTCTCTCAACCAATATGCCCTTGCATCTTAGGGCAAGGATTCAGTTTATAGAAAAATATCACATTTACTAAGAGAAAAATTGGGGCAGATTTGCTCAAGAAAATAACCAAATTGTTTTTCTGGATATATAAAAAGGCTGTCTGGTTAAATGTCCAGCTTTCCTGTGATATATAATAATGCACAGACTATATGTATAATTTGGCTTTGTCAAACCAATGTAATGTGCTTCCTCTATTGTCATTCTATAATGAAAAAAAAACTTAAGCGAGCTAAAGACATGTTGGTTATTTAGACTCTTTCGGAAGATATGCAGACTATGGTTCTTTAATTCAGCAGACGTTTAGTATCAGTTCAACACACAAGAGCTATTTGCCTTACCATTACGATAAATAGAATAGGATTTTTGTTCTATTTTCTTTATTCTCAACTGCATATCATTAGAGAAAATCCTATGAGAAATTCCCAATGCCAAAGGCATTTCTCTGGACACTAATTCTGAAAAATGTCCATGGGAAACAAAAAAGAAAGGATATGAGATCACATAATTCTAGGAGATAATGTAAGATATATCCTGAGCATCAGATTAACAATACACATTAAAAGGTCTAAGCAGTACTGTGTTAAAGAAACCTGAACACCTATTTTAAACCAGGCGTATATTTTTTGTAAAACTTGACATCTAAATTATTTCTTTCAAAGCATGTATTTTACACAAAATTGACTTATAAAGGTAATGATGATGCTAATTAGCAAAACTTCATAATTCCCTTTAAAATATTTTACTTCTCACAATGAGATTTATTGCCTAAAGGGCAACAAGTTTATGATCCCTAACTGGTATCATCCCCAAATCCTTGAAAAATATCCAGACTGGACAGTAATTAAATTAGTTAAATCTTCAATTAACTGTTAATTTTTCTGATAATCAAGAAATACTCGAATGGGAGGTTTAACTATCGTTGTGGTTCCAGGGTAAATACGGTACTCTAACAACTTGAAGCAGTACCCCTTTCTTTGCATCCTCTCCAACACCTGTTGTTTCTTGTGTCATTAATTTTAGCCATTCTGACAAGCGTGAGGTGGGATCTCATTGTGGTTTTGACTTGTATTACCCTGATGATGAGTGATATTGAGCATCTTTTCATGTGTCTCTTAGCCTTCTGGATGTCTTCTTTGGAAAAGTGTCTAATCATGTTTTCTGACCATTTCTTAATTGGAATATTTATTTTTTCAGTGTTGAGTTTGATAAGTTCTTTATAGATTTGTATACTAACCCTTTATCAGATATGTCATTTGCAAATATCTTCTCCCATTCTGTTGGTTGCTTTTAGTTTTGTTGATTGTTTCCTTCACTGTGTAGAAGCTTTTTATCTTGGTGAAGTCCCAGTAGTTCATTTTTGCTTTTGTCTCCCTTGCTCCAGAAACATGTCTAGTAAGAAATTGCAGCCAAGGTCAAAGAGGTTTCTGCCTATGTTCTTCTCTAGGAATTGGATGGTTTCCTGTTTCACATTTATGTGTTTTATCCATTTTGATTATATTTTTGTGCATGGTGTAAGAAAGTGTTCCAGTTTCATTCCTCTGGAGGCTGCTGTCCAGTTTTCCCAACAGCATTTGTTGAAGAGACTGTCTTTTTTCCATCGAATATTCTTATCTGCTTTTTTGAAGATTAGTTGACTTTATATTTGTGGGCCCATTTATGGGTTCTCTATTCCGTTTTATTGACCTATATGTCTGTTTTTGACCAGTACCATACAGTCTTAATGACTACAGGTTTCAAATATAGCTTGAAGTCTGGAATTGTGGTGCCTCCAGCTTTGCTTTGCTTTTCAAGATTGCTTTGACTATTTAGAGTCTTTTGTGGCTCTATATAAATTTTAGATTCATTTATTCTAGCTCTGTGGAAAAGTGATGTTGGTATTTTGATAGGGATTGCATTAAATGCGTAGATTTCTTTGGGTAGTGTGGACATTTTAACAATATTTGTTCTTCCAATCCATGAACATGGGATGTTTTTCCACTTCTTTGTCTCATCTTCAATTTCTTTCCTAAGTGTTCCATAGTTCTCATAGAACAGATCTTTTACCTTTTTATTTAGGTTTACTCTTAAGTATCTTATGGTTTTGGGTACAATTGTGAATGAGATGGATTGCTTTGTTGCTCTTTCTGCTGCTTTGTTATTGGTGTATAAAAATGCCACAGATATCTGTACGATGATTTTGTATCCTGTGACTGCTGAATTCATGTATCAGTTGGAGAAATTTTTTAGTGAGGTGTCATCTGTGAATTGTGAATGTTTGAGTTCTTCCTTGCTGATTTGGAGAACTTTTATTTCTTTTCATTTTCTGATTGCTGTGGCTAAGACTTTCAGTACTATGTTAAATAACAATGGTGAAAGTAGACATACCTATTTTGTTCCTGATCATAGAGAAAAAGCTCTCAGGTTTTCCCCATTAAGGATAATATTAGCTGTGTGTCTTTTGTATATGGCCTTTATGATGTTGAGCTGTATTCCCTCCATCCCTATTTTGTTGAGAATTTTTATTAAGAATGGATGCTGTACTTTGTCTAATGCTTGTTCTGAATCCGTTGAGAGGATCATATGATTCTTATCATTTCTTTTATTAATGTGATGTTTCACATTGATTGATTTGCAAATCTGGAACTAACCTGACAGCCCAGGAATAAATTCTACTTGATCATGGCGAATGATTCTTTTAATATACAGTTGCATTTGATTTGCTAGTATTTTGTTGAGAAATTTTACATCCATGCTCATCAGGAATATTGGCCTTTAATTCTTTTTAATGGGATCTTTGTCTTCTTTTGAAATCAAGATAATGCTGGCCTTCTAAAATAAGTTTGAAAGTTTTCTTCCCATTTCTATTTTTTGGAATAGTTTGAGAGTAATATGTATTAACTCTTTAAATGTTTTACAGAATTCCCCTGGGAAGCCATCTGGCCCTGGGCTTTCATATCTTGGGAGATTTTTGATTATTGGATCAATTTCTTTACGGGTATGGGTTTGTTCAAATTTTCTGTTTCTTCCTGTTTCAGTTTTGGTAGTTTATATGTTTCTGCAAATTTGTCCATGTCTTCCAGATTGCTCAATTTTGGATATATATATATATATATTTATATTTATATTTATATGTATAATATATACTTATAGTTGTTTGTATTTCTGTGGTGTTAGTTGTGACTTCTCCTATCTCATTCATGATTTTATTTATTTGGGTCCCTTCTCTTTTCTTTTTGATAAGTCTGCCTGGGGGTTTATCAATTTTATTAATTTATCAAAGAACCAGACTTTGGTTCCATTGATCTGCTTTACTGTTTTTGTTTTTTGTTTTTGTTTTTTTGTTGTTGTTGTTTCTATATCATTGATTTCTGCTCTAATCTTTATTATTTCCCCTCTTCTCCTGGCTTTATGTTTTGTTTGTTCTTTTTCTACCTCTACTTGATCGTTTGAAAATACATCTTGTTTGTTTGTTTTTTGCCTGTGTTCTAACATGACTGGAGCTCATATGGGTCTGGGGTTTGTGGATCCTGGGCTCACTGAGTTCACAAACTCCCTGTGATGACTGGACCCACCAGATATGGTGTTGGGACCCAATAATTATTATCTGAGCCTGCCTCTTATAGTGTCCAAACATTACTCTGGTCTAGGCTTTTGAGGTGGTGTGGGAAAAAAGGTCATTCTTTAGTCTCTCTGATCTAGAGAGATTTTCCACAGCTCCTTGGACATTTGGCAGAGTTCTAGTGTTGTCTCTTTCATATGCTAGTTGCTCTCTAAACCTTGGTTTTTCTTCTGTGCTCAAGGACAGACTGAATCTGTTCCCAGTCACTCATGACTATTCCTTCCCACTATCATTAATTGTTTGGGGGTGGAGTTTCCTTTGTTACCGTGTTCACATCTCTCTCCCAGTTTTCTTGTCATTTTCTGTATTTTTGGTTTGTTCCAGGGAGAAGGTGAATTCAGTCATTTAAAAAAAAAAAGTTTGTTTATTTATTTTGAGAGAGCATGGGGGAGAGGCAGAGAGAGAGAGGGAGGGAGAGAGAATCTCAAGCAGGCTCCACACTGTCAGCGTAGAGCCCAACCTGAGGCTCAAACCCATGAACTGTGAGATAGTGACCTGGGGTGAGATCAAGAGTCAGACACTTAACTGACTGAGCCACCCAGGATCCCTGAATTGTCTTATATCATCATCCTGAGCCAGAATTAAATGAATCTCTTAGAATAAAATTATTCTGTTGAAATTAATATATGTGTGAGACTATAAGTGTGTGTGTGTGTGTATTGAGTACTCAGACACTTAAACCATAAAGCAAATACATTTCCCCATTTCTATAGGTCAATTACACTTGAAAATGAAAATACTCCTTATAACTGCAAGTCCCCATAATGAAACACATATTCATGAGCGTTCTTTTTTCTCCATAGTCTCACCAATACATTATTTTTTATGTGGTTATTATTTATTTGATACTAGCCCTTCTGACAAGTGTAATGTTTTATCTCATTGTGGCTTCAATTTGCATTCCCCTGATTATTAGTGATGTTGAGTATCTTTTCATGTGTTTGTTGGCCATCTGTATGTTGTCTTTGGGAAAATGTCTATTCAGGTCTTCTAATTTTGTAATCAAATTGTATATGTGTGTTGAATTGTTTGCATAAGTTATTTCTTAATCTTATTTATTCATTTTGAGAGGGAGAGAGAGAGAGGAAGAAAAAGTAGGCTGCACTTGTCAGCCTGGAGCCCACTGCAAGGCTTGATCTCACAACCGTGAGAGCACGACCTGAGCCAAAAATCAAGACCCAGACGTCTAACTGACTGAACAACCCAGGTGCCCCACGAGCATAAATTCTTTATGTATTTTGGATATTAACCCCTTATCTGAAATATTTTAAAATATCTTCTCCTGTTCATATGATTACCTTTTTGTTTTATTGATGGTTTCCTTTGCTGTGCAGAAGCTTTTACTTTGGTGTAGTCACTATAGTTTAATTTTATTTCCCTTGGTAGACGGGACCTATCTAGAAACATGTTTCTATAGCCAATATCAAATAAATTAAAACTTCCTATGTTTTCTTCTAAGAGTTTTATAGTTTGAGGTCTCACATTTATGTTTTCAATCTATTTTGAGTTTATTTTTATGTATAATATAAGGAAGTGGTCCAGTTTTTCCATCTCCATTTGTTGAAGACACTGTTCCTTTCTTACTGTATATTGTTGCCTCTGTTGTGGATCAATCAATATAACCATGGGTTTATTTTTGGATTTTCTATTCTGTTCTACTGATTTATGTGTCTGTTTTTGGGCCAGTACCATACTCGTCTGAGAAATAAAGCTTAATATTTAAAGGGGATTAGGAGTATACTGATCTTGGTGATTACTGAGAAATGCATAGAATTGTGAAACCATAATATTGTACACCTGAAACTAATATAAAATTGTGTGTTATTTATACTTGAATAAAAACTTCTATCTTGGGGCACCTGGGTGGCTCAGTTGGTTGAGCATCCAACTCTTGATTTTGGTTCTGGTCATGATCTCATGGTTTCTGAGATTGAGCCCCACGTTGGGCTCTGGGTTGTCAGCACAGAGCCTGCTTGGGATTTCCTCTCTTTCCCTCTCTCTCTGCCCCTCTCCAGCTTGTGCACCCTCTCTCTCTTTCTCTCTCTCTGTCCCTGCCCCATGCAGAGCCTGACACTAGGCCTGATCTCATGAACTGTGAGATCATTACCTGAGCTGAAATCAAGAGTCAGATGTTTAACTGACTGAGCCAGCCAAGCCAGCCACTCCTGACAATGTCTTATAAATAGATTATTTTAAATAGTCATTTTAATAATTTATTTGCATTATTTTTTTCCTTTATGATAGCAGTGTTTCTGAAATTCCACTTAATTAAAATACAGTGTAATATTAGTTTCAGGTGTACAATAAATTTTTTATAATTTAGACTTCAATTTTTAGAGCAATTTCAGGTTCACAGTAAAATTGAAAGGAAGGCACAGAGAATTCCTTCATGCCTCCTGCCCTCTTATGTGAATATCCTCCCCCATTCGTCCATTTATACTTAATTTCATTTTTGACAATGTTTGGCAGTTATAGTCATTGAGCAGTTAAAGATTTTTATTCCATTTTTATTTCTGGATTCCATTGTTGATGCTGAGAAGGCATTTGCCAATTTTACTGTTCGTTAAAGGTGATAATCTTTGTTCTGTAGTTGATTTTAGGAATCACTTTGTCCTTGCATTATAGCATTGCTTAATGCTGTTTGGTATCGTTTATTTGTGTTCACACTGCTAGCACTTTTAAAATCTGTAGTTTAATTTTTTTCCAGTTTTGGCCAAAAAACTCAGTCTTGTCTTTTAAATATTGCTTGCCTCCTATTCATTCTTTATGAGAATTCAATTAGTCACATGTTATTTTCATTATACCCAATATGTCTCTTAAGATCTTTTTAATTTTTTTCTTACTGCTTTATTATCTTCATGCTTCAGTTCCAAATTATCCTATCTATCTTGCACTATATTAATTTCTTCTTCAAATCTATAATTCTAATTTGCATCCTAAAAAAAATTTCTATGTGTTTTGGGTTGTCTTGGTGGCTCAATCTGTTAGATGTCTGATTCTTGATCTCAGCTCAGGTCATGATCACACAGTTTGTGGGTTTCAGCCCTGCATCAGGTTCTGTGCTGGCAGCGTGAAGCCTGCTTGGTATTTTGTCTCTCCCTCCCTGTGCCCCCCACCCCAAATAAATAAGTAACCTTTAAAAAAATTTTAAAAACTATGTGTTTTGGCAATACCTATTCAATTATTGCAATCATTTATCTTCCTTTGTATTCTTGAGCCAATTATATAATAAGGTATAAAATATTTATTGATTACAATATCTAGGCCATCTCAGAATTAGACTTATGCATTTTTTAAGAATTATGTTTCACATTTCCCCAATTTTTGGTAGTCTTTTGTAATGTTTGGATTGTATGTTGAATATTTTGAGTGATACTCTTTCTTCAAAGAGTATTGTTATTTGTTTTTCAGAGTCATTTTTCACGGTTGGACAAAGTTTAAACTCCACCTCCTTTGCAGTGCAAAAAGAATCTCTGATTTGTTTCTCTGGTCTTAACTGGGATTCTTGGAGTTTAATCCCCATATACCTAGATCAGGGATCAGTCAGATATTTACACCCAGTAAATGCAGAATTTGGGAAGAAGTAGGAGATGAGAGTTTTTATCCCAAATTTGCTGTTTATCTGTTTTGTCTAGAATATCCACCTTCTTCTACACCTGCTATATTCACCCTACACTATGCTCTAGTTGTTAAAGCCTGTGGGTATAGTGTCTATCTGATAGTTTTGCCACCCCACATGGTACTAATTGTTGTCAATTTTCACACATGGAATTTTAAACAAGTAAACATACCAATGCTTTTCCTTTTTTCCAAAACTCTAACCCTTCAAATCCACCTTCCTTTGGTCACTAACATCACCCTCAAGTACCAGTTGTATATTTTTTCTAGGGTTTTAGTTGTTATCTATAGGGTGGTTGGTCTGATAGATGCTATTACATGTAAATTCCAATTCTTTCTTCAGCTGAATTAATTGCACTGGATGGTTAACTTTAGCTATTTGTCATAATTATTTAGTTAAGAATAAATCACTGAATAGAAATATACTTTTAAACCTAATCTTCTCATTTTTATTGTTTATATAGAACCAACTTGTTTTAACTATTTTATTTTCACACAATGTTTTAAAAACTATATATTGTTTGGAGCAATTACTACAGATATTATAGTTCCCTCCTTTATTACATATTTTATTAAATTGTAGACTAAGGTCTGGATTTACTGTGTTTTATTTTTTTCCTTTTGTAACAGCTGTTTTGCTTGATTTTTCTATTCCTGATACCCAGTTCTTGCAGTCTTCTAATTATGATTTGCAGTTTTGGTATGCAGAAGTTGAAATTCTAATGCAGTTTTACAAATCTATTTTTACAGTCAAGGGGGATTCAAATTTTAGATTTCAGAATGTCTGCACTTATTCATATTTCTATTCAATGAACACAAAATAAAATCTATGCTGGAGTATGTACTAGTTATTATGAACACAGTGATGGATAGGAACCTAATATTTGTCCTTAAGGATTGAGGCACATGCAATTAAACCATTACAACATAATCAATGTGATACGATGTCCCACGCTATCCAGAATTGGTAGGTAAAAAGTGCTAGTGTCCCAAATCTTATCTTACAGAAAATAGTTGGCTGTATTTAACTGTAGATTCAACCACAAATTCTTTAGGAGAGCTTTAGCATTTCTCATAGATATTTTCTTTCCCTTTTAAAAGAAATCCCTCAGGATCTTTCTCATTTATTACCTTTCGCAAGGATTTTGCACATCACGTAACATGTAAGATGCCTTCAACCCAATTCTGTTTTTAGACTCACAAAATCACCTTGTGCTGTTCTCACGTAATGCTGCGATGATTGAAATGTTGACAGTTCATTTATTATGATTTTAACACTTTGAAAGATGGGATTTATAAAAAAATGTTAGAGGCTCTAGAATACTAACACGTAAATCGCACTTTGCTTCTAAGTTAATATGTGTACACATTTCTGCAAGGTCAACTGCAAGAAACTATATCTACTCACCGAGAAAGGAATGGAAAGTTGTCTCCAAGACAGCAAAAAAACACAGCGACAATACCCGAAGGCCACTACTTCAAAGAGAATAATTGTCAACTAGTTCTAATGAATTTATTCATCATTTCTTTCACCAGAGAGAGTGAGAACTCTTTCTTATATGTCTTTGTGCTTTCAGTTCCAAAGTAAGTTTTACTTTCAAAGCAAGAGTTAGGAAATATTTGTTTCCCTAAAATGACAGCCTACTATGTGCCAAACTGAGTTTGGTGAGAATTATGAGTAAATTCTAATACACTTGTTGTCCTCAAGGAATTCACAAAATTGGAAGAGACAGGCAAATGAGCTAAACATTTAATTGTGATTATGTAATTGAAATCACATTAATGTGACTGTGATCTGATACTACAGGGTATTATGGGACAACAGTGAAAGACCAACCTTAGCCTTTGTGTAAAATAGCCCCTTAATGACAATTATGAGTCGTGAATGACAAAATAGGAGATTTCCAACTTAGCTAAGAAGCATGACCCTGACAGCGACCCAAATCAATGTTTAAATAGAATGGAAGCCTTTTTAGGAAATTTAAGCAATTCTCTATGTTGGGAAGTCAGCTGGTATTAGGTCAAAATGATTTATAGATTTATTCTTAAGGTGATCTGGAATGATATACTTAAATTAGGGAAAAAAAAAACATTTTGGATGTATGGTGAATGTTTGTTCGCTCAGTACCTCTGTGTGCTATAACTCTCACTTCATTAGCCAGTTACCTACATTTTTAACTTAGTCATTTTGGTTTAGGGAAATAAATCTCATTCTAGGTTCAGGGTTGAGCATTGATTGTTCTCAACACCCAGGGCTTCCCAAATTTTTTTTTATCATAACACACATACATAATGTAGAATTTCAAGTTACATTAGGATAAATGGCTGAAGCTGCTCTCAACAGGAAGAACCAGATGAACCTCCACTGACTATGCTCTGCTCTTTGGAGGATAGAAAGATCCCGGCATCTCAGCACATCTGTAATGCAGTCACAGTACTTCATTGGAGAATGATTTCTCTAAACAGTGTATATTAATTATAACTTTTTGTACTTTATTGGAGAATGACTCATTTAAACAGCTTATATTAATTATATCTTTTTGAGTTATGAGACCATGACATAACTCCATTAACATAAGCTTTATCTTACTGTTGTTCTTCAGAAGTAGACACATGGCTTATGTTTGACAAGATTAGATTGAAGGGATGAATTGGTGGAGAGTGAAGCTCACTTTTGTGCATGAAGGAGCTCTATAGCCCTTGTTGATATGCACAGCCATCTCATTATCATGAAGGGCACAAAACACAAGATAGAATGGAGACCCAGGGTCTTTGAGCAGATTGCAAAGCAGTTGTATTAACCGCCATGAAGCCTCATTCCATATACTACCAAATGAGCCTACCTAGTGTTCAAGTCCAAAAGTACATGTACTGGGCCACCTTCATATTTACTTCCTAAAATCAAATTAAAAAAAAAAATCCTAAATGCCAAGTTTTTACATCAAATGTGGTGGGGAAGAGATTGCCTTTTCTCTACATCTTCACCAATACTTATTTCTTGTCTTTTTTATACTAGTTACTGACTGTTGTGAGATGTTATCTCATCATGGTTTTCACTTGTATTTCCCTGATAATGAGTGATGTTGAGCATATTTTCATGTGTCTGTTGGTCATCTGTATGTCTTCTTTGGAAAAATGTCTGTTCACGTCCTCTGCAATTTTCCATGTTGGGAAGTCAACTGGTATCAGGTCAAAATAATTTATAGGTTTATTCCTAAGGTGACATGGAATGATGTAGTGTACTTGAATTCTCTATGGTTTTTTGGTGTTAAATTATATTAGCTTCTTATATATTTTGTATATTAACCCCTTATCAGATACATCATTCGCAAATATCTATTACGATTTAATAGGTTGCCTTTTTGTTTTATTGATGGTTTCCTTTGTCATGACAAAGCTTTTTCTTTTGGTATACTCATAGAATTAAAAATAGAAATACTGTAAAATCCAGTAATGTCACTACTGGGTATTTACACACACACACACACACACACACACACACACACACACACACAGAAAACACTAATGTGAAAAGGTATATGCACCCATATATTTATTGCAGCATTATTTACAATAGACAATATATGGAAGTAACCCAAGTTATAACAATGGATGAATGGATCAAGAAGACGGGGTATATTTATATCTATATCCTCTATATTATCTATAATGGAACACTAACATTTAAAATTCTGGTAGAAACAGATGATTTTGCAAATGGAATTCAGGAATGCCAAGTGTTCAGAAAGACCCCAAAGAAAATAAATATGGGTAAGAGAAAAATTCAGGAAGAGACAGTTAACTAAATCAACTGCTTGAATGAGTATAGATGTGCCTATGTGTGAAAACCAGCAGTGATAAAGCAGGGAAAATAGAATATGAAAATAAGTTACTCTGTGGCCTAGTGTAAAAGGGTGGGTGCTATTTTCTAAGACAGGGAAAATCTGAGCATTCCTATACCAGCCCTCCCCCCCCCCCAAAAAAAAAGGAGTAAATAGACATGGAGAATGTGAAAATATGGAACAAAAGAGACATGAGCTATGCCTATTGGAAATATAGGAAGATATTGATTTTGAGTAGGTAAAAAAAAATAGGTGAAATAATAGACAAATAGATCAATAATAGACAAATTACTGCAGAATTACTGCAGAATAGAGAGCCCAGAAATAAACTCACATAAATATGGTTGACTGATCTTTGGCAAAGGGCAGAGCAAATGTAATGAAGCAAAGATAGTAGTTTGAATAAATAGTTCTGAAACAATGGGATATCTCCATGGAAGAAGAAGAAGGAGGAGAGGAGGAGGAGGAGGGGAAGAGGGAGAGGGAGTAGAAGGGTGAGGAGGAGGAAGTGGAGAAGAGGGAAGAAAGAAAACTCTAGACATAGACCTAATACTCTTCATAAAATTAACTTAGAATGGATCATAGACCTAAAGGAAATGCAAAAATATAAAAATCCTAGAAGTTAACATAGAAGAAAATCTAGGTGACCTCAGTTTTCGTTATGACTTTTTAGATACAAACCAGGGGCAAGATCCTGTGGGCAGCTCACTCCCAGTAGGGGAATGGGAGAGGAAGAACACTGAAAACACATGCTAAAGAAGGAATTGGTAAGCTGGACTTCATTAAAATTAAAAACTTCTGCTCTGTGAGACAATATCAAGAGAATAAGACAAGCCACAGACTGAAACTACTTGCAAAAATATATGATAAAAGATTGTTAGCCAAAATATACAAAGAACTCTTAAAAGTCAACAGTAAGAAAACAAACCACCGGAAAAAATGTGCAGAAGACATTAGCAGACACCACACTGAAGAAGATATACAGATGGCAAATAAACACATCAAAAGATGTTCCACGTCATATGTCATCAGGAAAATGCAAGTTAAGACGACAATGAGACATCACTATACACCTATTAGAATGGCTAATATCCAGAATGCTGACAACACCAGATGACAGTGACGAAGGGAGTGGAGTAACAGGAACTCTCATTCATTGCTGTCAGTAATGCAAAATAAGACAGCCATTTTAGAAGTGATTTGAATTTAAAATATTATCATTAATCCAGCAATCACATTCCTTGATGTTTACTCAAGGAGTTGGACATTCTTTTTATCTTCATTTTAGTGAGAATTTAGGGATTTGCTGGACCAATAGATTGGGATGTAAGTGACACTTTGAGTTTTGGGACAGTAGGTCCTAAGATGATTTTCAGCTTTTGCTTACATATTTGAACCTGTTTTTGAAGGCTGTCTCTTGGAATGCAGTCACCATGACAGGAGAAGCCAAAGCTGAAAAATAGTTCTACAAGTGTCAACACTGAACACTCAATAACCTTCAGAAGACCTTACCCCCAGCTGACATCTGACTGAATAAAAGAGCCAAGTGAGAATCTACTCAGTTGAGACCAGTCAACCAAAGAACTGTAAGAGATAAAATATAAAATTTTTCACCCACTAAATTTGGAGTGTTTTTATATAGAAACAATTGGGACACATGGAAATATGTTTTATATTCATTAATCTCCATTTAAAATTCATATTTCTTTCAGGTATATGTATAGATAAAACACATAGTAGTATTAGAAATACTTTTATCTGTCACCAATAGAAACCACAGGTAATTTTATATCACATACAGTTGGAATAGATTTTTATTAAATGCTTTCCACAGATATCACTACTACTTTTGAGATTGTAATATTACTAGGCATGCAATAATTATTGTTATCAGTGTGTTAATAAAAATACATGAAATTACACATTCATTTTTAAAATTTGCTAAGTCTTTATACTTGATTTCCTTTTAATTCTATAAATTTAATTGAAGGCATTTAAAAACATTATTCTAAAAGAAGGTTCTTAGGCTTCAAAAGTCCTCAAAGGAGTTCATGACACAAACATTGTTAAAATATCGCTTTACAACAAGTCTCTTTTTTCTTTTTTCTTCTTAATTTAATTTTTTATTTTTTTTTAATTTATATCCAAATTAGTTAGCTTATAGTAAAACAATGATTTCAGGAGTAGATTCCTTAGTGCCCCTTACCCATTTATCCCATCTCCCTTCCCATAATCCCTCCTGTGACTCTCAGATCTCCATATTTATGAGTCCATTCTGTTTTGTCTCCCTCCCTGTTTTAATATCATTTTTGTTTCCCTTCCCTTATGTTCATCTGTTTTGTCTCCTGAAGTCCTCATGAGTGAAGTCATATCATTTTTGTCTTTCTTAGACTAATTTCACTTAGCATAATGCCCTCCAGTTCCATCCATGTAGTTGCAAATGGCAAGATTTCATTCTTTTTGATTGCTGAGTAATACTCCATTTTATATATATACCACGTCGTCTTTATCCATTCATCCATCGATGGATATTTGGGCTCTTTCCATACTTTGGCTATTGTTGATAGTGCTGCTAGAAACATGGGGGTGCATGTGTCCCTTCAAAACAGCACACCTGTATCCCATGGATAAATGCCTAGTAGAGCAATTCCTGGTCATAGGGTAGTTCTATTTTTAGTTTTTTGAGGAACCTCCTCCATACTGTTTTCCCGAGTGGCTGCACCAGCTTGCATTCCCACCAACAATGCAAAAGAGATCCTCTTTCTCCACATCCTCGACAACATCTGTTGTTGCCTGAATTGTTAATGTTAGCCATTCTGACAGGTGTAAGGTGGTATCTCATTATGGTTTTGATTTGTATTTCCCTGATGATGAGTGATGTTGAGCATTTATTTTTTTCATGTGTTGGTTGGCCATCTGGATGTCTTCTTTGGAAAAGTGTCTATTCATGTCTTTTGCCCATTTCTTCACTGGATTATTTGTTTTTTTGGGTGTTGAGTTTGATAAGTTCTTGGTAGATATTTGATACTAACCCTTTATCTGATATGTCGTTTGCAAATACCTTCTCCCATTCTGTTGGATGCCTTTTAGTTTTGTTGAGTGTTTCCTTTGCTGTGCAGAAGCTTTTCATCTTGATGAGGTCCCAATAGTTCATTTTTGCTTTTGTTTCCCTTGCCTCCAGAGACGTGTTGAGTAAGAAGTTGCTGTGGCCAAGATCAAAAAGGTTTTTGCCTGCTTTCTCCTCAAGAATTTTGATGGCTTCCTGTCTTACGTTGAGGTCTTTCACCCATTTTGAGTTTATTTTTGTGTCTGGTGTAAGAAAGTGGTCCAGATTCATTCTTCTGCATGTCGCTGTCCAGTTTTCCCAGCACCACTTGCTGAAGAGACTGTCTTTATTCCATTGGATATTCTTTCCTGCTATGTCAAAGATTACAAGTATCTTTTTTTTCAAAAATTTTAGCATTTTTATTGCAATTGCCCACTCATTTAGATTTAACAATATGGCTTAAAATATGGGAGGAAAATATACTTAGGTACACTGCTAAATTGAAAATGTAGAGTCTGTGTGTACTTATTTCTGTGTACAATGCATCTTTATTAGCACATCTATTATAGAAGCTACCAAATTTCCCCTTGTGTGTACATCAGGTATACCAAGTGGTACCTCTCTTTTATTTCAACAGTAGCATAATTAACCACTATTCTGAACTAATGCCCCAAACAGAGATTTTTAAACAAAGTTTTTGCTGAGAGAACATAAGAAAACAAAAGGAAAATTAGTTTTTGCACCACCAGAGAGGTCATCTTCTAGTTAAATGAGTAATAGAAGGGGTGCCTGGGTGGCTCAGTTGGTTAAGCATCCGACATCAGCTCAGGTCATGATCTCACGGTTTGTGGGTTCAAGCCCCTCACCGGGCTCTGTGCTGACAGCTCAGAGCCTGGAACCTGCTTCAGATTCTTTGTCTCCCTCTCTCTCTCTCTGCCCGTCTCCTGCTTGTGCTCTATCTCTCTCAAAAAAAATAAAGAAACATTAAAATTTTTTTTAAAAATGAGTAATAGAATACCTATTTCTAAGGTAACATTCTTCCTTACAATAAATATTTTTATAGTTTTATGAACTTTAAAATAATCTACAAGTGAGAATAGACTATTAGGTCACCATGACACCTGCTCCAGAACTCAGTAAACAAGACAAGTGTATTTATTGCTAATAAATAGTTGCAATTCCATGTGGCATTCCAGGGGAGCCAGCTCCATAGGAGAGAGAATGCCATGCTGGCTTCCACTGTGACTGCAACAGAAAGAGTGCTGGACATGCCCATACCAGAATTAAATGCAGGTACCCAGGGCGAAACATGTCGTATCACCTCACTCTAACAGAAGTATAATCATGCAAATGTCCCATGTGTCCAGAAGGGGGAGAACTGGAACTCTGGCTGAGCAGTGTTAGTTTCGACCATTAAACATATTTATAGACATTTAAAGTTAACACAATTCTTGGGCTTACAGGGCTATAGACAACTATTTAATAACGGGGTTCTGAAGTAAAAGAACTTAACAAAAATATTTTTATACCTTTATACTGATTACCAGAAAGATAAAAACGATCTGTAATTTACGGTACCCGATAGAACACTATAAATTTAATTCTTGCGAGAAATTCACCCAAGCGTGTTTAGTCATCTAACAAGGCAATGCCTTTTAGCTCACAGGATTGTCAAGATTTTGTGTTCTTCTTCTTTCTTATGCCACAGAGAGACAACTTACCACATAGCATTTGAATAAGCAGTATTTTTAGGTCCAATGCATATGTGCAGAGCTCTTGATTTATATGAGAATTGTGACTTTTCATAAAGGTTGAATGGCCAGAGACTTATATGTTAATTGTAATATTTCTTGCCGAAAAGGGAGCCTTAATTTTTTCTGATTGGATTATCTACCTATTATTCTCAGCACACCACCCCCTCCCAAACACACACACACACAGAACAAAGCATAGCCAAAGACAAAGGAATAGTCAGAAGCATGTAGGGGAGAGAAAAAAAATAAGTAAATAAACAATAACAAAAAGTAATATTATCAGCAAAGTGTGCACAAAAGATGGGATTTCTAAATTACAAATCCATTTTAAATAGCAATGTAAAAATGAAGAAAAATCTCAAGCTTACCAGGTTTTCACCACTTGTTCGTAGTGGGAAAAGAGCAACTTTCACATGTGGTTATTATTTTCATAAATATATGTATCCAGAGACATAACGAAATCAGGGAGAAATGTGTTATTCCTAAGAGGTCTAGGTTTGTGGAAGAAGGTCAAGGATTCATTATTTTGGGGACCAGAGTCACAGTGAATGACCTCATTATTATTGGTTTATCTTAGTGTGAAAATGTTTATTTTTTTTCTTTCCGACTGTGAAAGTGCCTAGCATAATGAAGCAGAGCAAAGTGTCAGCTTCTGCTTCTAAAACAAGGGTTGTGAATGTATATCCTAGAATAATTTCTGGGCATAGAATAAGTAGCTTTTTCTCACAGTGATTAAGAGAGCGAGATCTTTAAAACCAGACTACCCGAGTTGATATCCTATCATAACCTTGCTATGTCGGCAGTAGGTTGCCTCAGCCTTTTGGATAATCTATGTGTGCCTCGATTTCCTCACCAGTAACGTAGGGATAATGATAGTGCTGAACTCATTAATGTTAGTACTGAACTCATTAAAATTTCTGAGAATTAAATACAAGGCAATATTCACATAGAATAAATACAAGGCAATATTCTCCAAATACAAGGCAATATTCACATAGAATAAATGTTTCCTATTTACTTTTGACCATTATTTTCATCATAATCGCCCTCCTTATCATAAGCCTCTCCTCTGATGGCCTTAGAATCTTCTGCCTCGGATAGCCCTTCCATTCACATGGACTGTCTATCCATCGTCCTATCATTCCACATAGCTGGATACACACTGAACTTGTTCTGTATCTATATCATTGCACGTAGGTCATTTAAAAGTTGGCTGTTTAGAGTACAGGATTTTGAAACATTTGGTGAGACTTCAGTGTCTTTTGGAGGTTGGTATATCATATTTCATTGGGGTCAAAAGGTGGCGCTTTCTCCTATTGCTTTGTATATATTTTTGGTTGAAAAAACTGTATATTGTAACTTGATGCCTTGCATGTAGAACATCCAGTAATGTCCATGTATTGATGCATAAAAAAGCGTATGTACACAGACTTATGTAGTTGCTGGAATGAAGCCTTGATACACAATATGCTTATTAAGTGTTCATCATCGGCAAAATATTTTTACCCACTGTAAGTGTATAATTTGATTTACTTGATCTTTGCAATTACTCTGTGAGGTAGGTGTCATAAGGAATCATATTTCATAGGTACCTATTTTATATACACCCTGTGCCTAAGGATAGTAACTTAGCCACTATTACATAGTAATGTGTTTTTCCAGGGTAACTGACTTCATGATCTGTGCCCTTAACTAGTATGCTATTGCACATACAGCTTTATAAATTTTGCCCCGTACAATGGGATCTCATCTTGTTCTCTGTTGTCTCTGCAGTGCTACATCTACTATACTGTGCTGCTCAATAATTTTTCATGATTAACCTATTAGATTAAATTCCTTTATCATTTTTATTAGGCGGCCCAAATGTTACTTACTTCTTGTCTTGCTTTCCTTGTGTAAGAGAGGACTGTCTTAACATCTTTCAGTGTGTTTGTGGATTTGTAATATTTTTCGCCACAATTTGGGCACATGTGATTTGATTTTGTTAAGTGTGTTTTGGTAGAGTGTGTTAAATATATTACAGTTTTTATTTATGGTTGGCTTGTCTTTCCATCATCATTACATGTATAGATTCTTTCCCCTTATGCTATGTTGTCTGATACTAATATTTACTCAGTTGCTGCTGTTCTCCTTGGCATTTCCCATCAGATGGGCACTGCTTGTCCTGGAGAACAGGGTCTCATTTGGGAGTTGTCTTGCCTCAGGAGAGAGTCCGCGTATGAAAACCCCATCCTGCTTTTGAGGACGGTCCTCTGCATCCTGCCTCAGCCTCTGCTGCTCTGAGCTCTCACCATGTCAGGAGCAGAGCTGAAGCCGGCTGGGATCATGGTTTCTCCCATGAGCTCTGGCTGCTTCATTCTACTCTGCCTGCTTTCAGCTCTGCTGGAATCTCACACTGTCTGGCCATTTGAGAATTCTCCTGGTTTGGGGCTCGTCATTTAAGCTAGACTTAACTTTTGTGCACTTCTGTGTTTGTCACAGGGTCCTGCTAATGAAGCAGGTGCTCACTGATACTTCTCGAAACCTGGCACTTAGCATGGACTTGAAAAGGGACCTGCTTTTCCATCTCTGGACAACTATTTGTTATTACCTAAGTGTAAAACAAAAGATTTAAGTTCTTTGTTACTAGTCCGTGTTCCTTTTTGAGACCAAATGGATATTGGAGATCATTCTGTTATTTAATGTCATGATATTTATACAAAGGATATGCTGAATTCATAGTATTTTAGCAAGTAGCACTATTTCTATTAAAATCAGACATGAAATACCATTTTTTCCACTTTTAACTATGGAAAAGTGAGACTCTGCTAAGGAACGTCATCACAAAGTATGGGAAGAGCTCCTTATCTTAAAATAAGTGTCTATACATTCTGTCACATAAATAAATGAGCTTACGTATAAATAGTGATTGACATTCATCTATGTAGGCATATAATACAATGTCTGTATATTAATATGACATTTATTTTGATATGTTTATTTTAAAAATATTTCGTATCTAAAATTTCATATTTTCACTGATATGTACAGATACCAAATATTCTTCTTAAACTGAGTAAATCAGCGGTATTTTATATATTAATATACCTAAGAGGAGTATGTCTTTTAATCTGGTTCTTTTTTTACTTTTTTTAAAATTTAAATCCAAGTTAGTTAACATACAGTGTAATAATGATTTCAGGAATAGAATTTAATGATTCATCACTTACATATAAGACCCAGTGCTCATCCCAAGAAGTGCTCTCCTTAATGCCCATCGCCCATTAGCCCAACACCCCACCAGCAACCTTCTGTATTTAAGAGTCTCTTCTGGTTTGTCTCCCTCTCTGTTTTTATCTTATTTTTGCTGCCCTTCCCCTATGTTCATCTGTTTGGTTTCTTAAATTCCACATATGAGTGAAAACATATGATATTTGTCTTTCTCTGACTGACTTATTTTGCTTAGCATAATACACTCTAGTTCCATACAGATTTCTGTACATTGATTTTACATCCCGCAACTTTGCTGAATTCATGTTTCAGGTCTAGTGGTTTTTTTGGTAGTGGAGGTTTTCGGGTTTTCCACGTAGACTGTCATGTCATCTGCAAGGAGTGAGAGTTTGATTTCCTCCTTGCCAATTTGGATGTCTTTTATTTCTTTTTGTTGATGATGATGGCTGAGGCTAGGACTTCCAACGCTATTGTTGAATAATAGTGGTTAGAGTGTACATCCCTGTGATGTTCCTACCTCAGGGGGAAAGCTCTCAGTTTTTTCCTACTGAGAATGATATTAGCTGTGGGGCTATGTTCCTTCTATCCCTACTTTCTTATGGGTTTTTTATGATGCTACATTTTGTGAAAATCTTTTTCTTCATCTATTGAGAGGATCATGTGGTGCTTACCGTTTCTTTTATTATGGTGACATAAGACAATGATTGATTTGCAGATACTGAACCAGACCTGCATCTCAGGAATAAATGCCACTTGATTGTGGTGAATAATTCTTTCAATATATTGTTGAATCCAGTTTGCTTGTATCTTGTTGAGAATTTTTTCATCCACGTTCATCAGGGAGATTGATCTGTAGTTCTCTTTTTTAGTGGGGACTTTGTCTGGTTTTGGAATCAAGGTAATGCTGACCTTGTAGAGTGAGCTTAGAAGTTTTCCTTCAATTTCTTTTTTTTTTTTTCTATTTTTTATGTTTGATAGAATTCCCCTGGGAAGCCATCTGGCCCTGGACTCATTTGTGGGAGATTTTTTTGATTAATGATTCAATTTCTTTACTGGTTATGCCTCTGTTCATATTTTCTACTTCTTCCTGTTTCAGTTTTGGTAGTTTATATGTTTCCAGGAATTTGTCCATTTCTTCCAGATTGTCCAATTTGTTGGCACATAATTGCTCATAATATTCTCTTATTATTGTTTGTATTTTTGTGGTGTTGGTTGTGATCTCTTTCATTTGTGATTTTATTTAAGCCATTTCCTTTTTCTTTTTGATAAATCTGGCTAAGGGTTATCAATTTTGTTAATTCCCTCAAAGAACAAACTCCTGGTTTCATTGATTTGTTCCACTGTTTTTTTCTTTATTTCGATATCATTGATTTCTGTTCTAATCTTTGTCTTGAGAAGGTTATAGAATGAACACCAAAAATTCAGTCAGTTGGTTTAAATAGTATGTGTGAACATTTGCCAGTTTTTTCCTCCTTGAGTTAGTGAAGACAATGACTAACAAACAATTAGACAAGAAAAGTAATAAAAGTCTATTAAAAATACTGAATAAGTGACATTGTGGTCTAGAGTAATAGGCAGTAGAGAAAGTAGGAAATAAGCCATGACTAAGTGACCTATCTGAAATTATAAGAAAAAAAATTCCATCACATTCCATCACAGAGGTCAATTTTTATTTATTTTTATTTTGTATGTGAAATTTTTTGGCAAATTGGTTTCCATATAACATCCAGTGTTCATCCAACAGGTGCCCTCCTCAATGCCCATCACCCATTTTCCCCTCCCTCCCACCCCCCATCAACCCTCAGTTTATTCTAAGTTTTTAAGAGTCACAGAGGTCAATAGAATGTAGGATATTTTAGATAAAAAGGAAAATGGGAAAATTGGAAATATATAAAAACTTAATAAAGCATTCTGTACTAACATAGACTTCAAATAGAACCTTGTGTTAAGTATTACCATTAAACTATCAAAGAATTGGGGTTTTAAGTATTTATAAACATTAATAACTTTAGCATGTTTATAAGCATTAAAATCTTAAGAGTATAAATAGTTTTTCTACGTTATCTTTCTTACCTTCATCATAATTTATTAAAATATTTTTTAAACTTTATATCTAAAAACAAATACAAACTAAAAACTATAGTAATGAGGATAGTCTAGTAGACATTATTTTTTTTTATGCTTTTCAACATTTTATTCAGTATGCTAACAGAAAACAGAGTTTTCCTTTCTGGAAGTGAAGAAAGAGTAGTGATACCTGAGGAGACTACCCAAACACGTGGCACTTCCTTCTGTTCTGTAGGTTTAGAAACTCCATTGAGATTGCTCAATAAAAAATCATCTCATTTAGGGGCGCCTAGGTGGTTCAGTTGGATAAGTGTCTGACTCTTGATTTTTGCTCAAGTTATGATCTCACTTTGTGTGTTCAAGTCCCGCATCATGCTCTGCACTGACAGCAAAGAGCCTGCTTGGGATTCTTTCCCCCTCTCCCTACCCTTCCCCCACACTCACTCTCTCTCCCTCTCTCTCTCTCTCTCTCTCTCTCTCGACATAAATAAACATTAAAAAATAATAGTCTTATTTGTCAGGTAGTTGGCAAATGACCCAAATCAGGACAACCGGAACTCTTATGTAGGAGTAGCTATTCATTTTTGATTCAGATACTTTTTCTTTCCTATGGAATCTTCAGATGAAAGAAAGATAATTTTAACCAAAATTGCATTCCTATTTCTTGTCATTAAAAAAAAAAAAAAGGTCTGAATGGAAATCTTGAAGAATTGTGTTGCAAGCGATATACCCTAAAATATGGGCTTTTCTGTATCACTGTGGAATTGACACAGTGAGGCTTCCCCATTTTCCCCTGGGAGGACATTGATCATTGTAATGTGGTACAAATAAACAAACAACAACAACAACAAAAAACTGTTGGCTAAATAATAGTTTTTAGGTTCATGAGACACAGAACAGGTGGAGACTGAGGTAGGTAGACTTAATATGAAAATATTGGAGTAATGGAGCTATTTGGCTAATTTTCTCAGATTTTAGCAAATTTATACACAAACAAAATAAATTTTATCACATTGGTCCTATGAAATTACAGAGAAAAGGAAATACAACCCAGTTAATGGTTGATCTTTCAGCGTGAGGCCAGAAAAACAAATGAGGAAATTTTAAATTTTGTATGCCTTTCAGGGTTTGAGAACCCCAACTTGGGGCCCAAACTAAATTCAGAATAAGGCAGAGTGGGGGGGAAATACCACTGGAAATAAATTTAGCAAAGGAGCACAGTAAGAAATTTGATTCCCCAGTGCTCTCCCTGCATCTCTCATGACTCATGTTCCCTTGCTTATAAATACTAATACCCACTTACAAAAAGCCATCTTCTCAGTTACATCTATGGGCACGTGGCAAATCACCATAGCCTTGGTGCATTATTTCCTTAGTAGAATTAAGAATTAAGGCAAGACCTTGGTGTACAAGAGAGACACAAGCCCCAGGGCAGATATAACTTTGAGACCATGTATGCACTCAGTGAAAACTGAATAAAAACCTTCTAAAGGTTGAAGGAGATTGTTTTTTGTAACTTTTAATTTAGTTTTTGTTTTGGTTTGTTTTGCAGAGTAATGCCATGCCCAGTAAAGAAAGCTACATGACATTGTTGTCCATTACAGCAGTCTCCTGGTCATTAAACCCACATACTCACAGGAAGTATCTTGTTCAAGTGGTTAGTCTTTGAAAGAGCAATCCTCTGCATCCCCCTGTCAGATATGGCCTTTAAAAGCATAAGCATTGGGGGGGGGTCCCAGAATTCTAAACCATCCATGGAATTACTCCAATATCATTTTCTACTGATGTTACTGAAAACCTTCCCAGAAGACTACCTAGCACCATCCTGCTTTCTTACAGGCTACAGTGGGTATGTTTTGATGTTCATTGAAAGGATAACTTTTGAGTACTCTTTCTACCTTTTGGCCAAAGCCATACTTTTATCTTTCTTCCCTTGGTTGGCTTCTTAGACACACTTCAGTCGCTGCCCTTTTCCTTTGTGTCCCTGGGATAAGATCCCAACAGTTCTCACGACTCATGCCATAAGCTTCTTTTTCTTTCTTTTTTTTATTTTGTTAAATTTATTTTTTAATATGAAATTCATTGTCAAATTGGTTTCCATACAACACCCAGTGCTCATCCCAGCAGGTGCCCTCCTTAATACCCATCACCCATCCTCTCCTCTCTCCCACCCCACATCTTTTTAATATTTGTTTATTTTTGAGGGAGAGATACAAAAGGGAGAGAGAGAGAGAAGGGGAGGGGCAGAGACAGAGGAAGACATAGAATTGGAAGCAGGCTCCAGGCTCCGAGTTGTCAGCACAGAGTCCAACACCTGGATCAAACTTATGAACCATGAGATCATGACCTGAGCCGAAGTCAGAGGCTCAACCGACCGAGCCACCCAGGTGCCTCCTTAAGCTTCTTTTTCCAATCACTTTCCTGTTGTCACTGAGTACTAAATGTTATTCTACCTATTAGGTATCCACAATGTGTGTTTGCACCACAGAATGTGTGGGGCTGTATCCCTCAGACTGTTACATTTATGCAGGTAGGACATAATGATGGTTCTTCCTTGCTTGCTGCCTTGCACATAGGACACTGTTGTTCAGTGATTAGTATCTGGCTTCCCTAATGACATCTGATGGATTTGGTGACATGTCTCTGAAGTGCCTGGAAGCTGTTATCCTGTAAGTGAACATTGACCAATGGAAGATAGGAGCCAGGGATAAATTCCCTCTCCTTTCTGCCATGGTTGAACCGTTCAGATCTCTGAAAACAATTCATAAGTCTGAGAGACAAACTCAGTAATATATATACATTATACATAAATATTTTTCTATTTCCTCCCCACCCTCATTCTTTGTTTCCCTTTCTCTGTCTTGGGATTTCATTTTATAATAAAGTATTAGCATCTAGGTTTTCTCCTGAAGCTATATGCTCTAGAAAATGTGGCATAAAATCTACAGTAAACAAAATCTGATGAAGCCAGCTTAGCAGACAACAGGTCTAACTTCACTGTTTGAGCTGAGAGTTTGGGGCTTTTTGGGGGGCATAGGCTATTTGCAGAGAATCCATGTAGCTTTCCTTTTTTTTTTTTTTTTAAGCAAATGAGACTGTTCCTGTTGCTGTTATGTTCTCTTTCTGCCATTATATAGGAGGAATAACAAGAGAAGAGAAGCGTGATATTTTAGTCATAGGTTGCAAGTCTATGGCACACCATAAGTAGACCTGTCCACAAAGAGTGATTTATCCAGTAATCCTGGCCTGGCCTTGGACTCAATAGCCTTGAAGCCTTGAAGCTAGGGGATAGTTGGTCATAGTCAGCAGTATGACCTGTGGGCCAAAGTTGTTTCTACCTTTTCATGTACTAAACTCATATAGGGAATACATACGTGAATCAAGATCCAGCTGTAGTGCAGACATTGTTCTTTGATATGACGATGGATATCAGTGTAAACTGAGAATAATCTTCTATCACATTTTCTCTCTCTCTCTCTCTCTCCCTCTCCCCCTCTCTCCCTCTCTCCCTCTCTCCCTCTCTCCCTCTCCCTCTCCCCCTCTCCCTCTCCCCCTCTCCCTCTCTCCCTCTCCCTCTCTCTCTCTCCCTCTCTCTCCCTCTCTCTCCCTCTCTCTCCCTCTCTCTCCCTCTCTCTCCCTCTCTCTCCCTCTCTCTCTCTCTCTCTCTCTTTCCCCTTTAATACCTGTTTACATCACAATGCAGCATCCAGTTTTTAAGTTCTTTAGAGGCACTTCTTGGGTTGAAGTGGGTCCATCACATCCTGTTCATTGCCTGCTTTCCAATCCAAATATTACTCATATGTATTAACTAGGGTCTTGCTCAGTCTCTTTATATAAAAATTACAAGCACTATTTGTTCTTAAGATAAATGGAGTTTAAAGATAATCTTTTGTTCAATCTCAAGCCACCTATTGTATTTCTAGCTTAAGTTTCTTGAAGCCTCTGGCAAGTGAGTGCTTATGATGACTTATGCCATTGCAATTTTTATATGTATGTAAAATTGATATAATTTTATATAATTATGCCAGCTGTAATTTAATAAGGATCTAGGACTAGGGACTGAATTACAGGATCCATTTATAAGTGTGTGTACTGCTACCAGAATCCGTTATCCAAGTGGTCATATAAATTCTGGTAGAAACCACTAGAATCTGTACACCTGCACATAAAGAGGAATTCACTTTTATAAGCATTATTTTTTCAATATAGAAAGGTCAAAAATGAATTACTCTTTGTCAAAAGAAATGGAGCCATGAGTAAAAAAATAAGTAAAACTACATAGAAATTTTTTCTGTCATGTGATATATGAGAATTTTATTTTAAAAATTACTTAAAATAACAAAAACCATCTCATTAAAATTGGAAAAAGAGAAAAAATGAAATTGAGATCTTACTTCTTACCTTGCCCTATTTATAAAACTCAGTAAACTATGATTTAAATTTCCAGTAGCCTCTAATTTATTTTAACTAGACATGAATATGTTTCCATGTGTTTTTGAAAGGCACTGGGTGATATATTTTTTTTTTTACTTGGAGATGAATAGAAATGCTTAATTTAAATCATAGGATACACTTTTTAACATGTAATAGATCTCACTTTTACTGTTTTTGGGATGCACTTAAATATTTTCAGCCTTGTTAAATCTTAAAAATATTAGATAAAACAAAATAAGAAAACTTTAATGTGTAAATACATATTTATTTGGATGTAATTTCCAAATAAAATATTTAAAATGATCTTAAACGAGGGATATAAATGAATGGGGAAAAACATCAATGAGAAAGTCTGTGTATTGTGTGTGTTTTTGTATGTACCATAGATATTATAGGAGTTTTCTACATATGTAGATGATGTAAATCTTTGTGATTGAAGGTTTCTTCCAAGTTCTGATACTGGACCTGTGTTCTGTTGGATGGATTATATTATAAAATTTTGGAAAATAAAATTTTAAATTAGAAATAATTGATTTTAAAAGTCACTATATTTTTTTAGTACAGAGAGTAAATGAGGGGCAAGGAATGATTTTCATCTTCCATGTACCGTAATGAATGTAATTGTCAGAATTTTCTTATTTAACTTTGACCTCCCTCATCCAATCTGAGGGTATTTCATTACAACATTAAAACATGGAATGAAATGGGCCACTCTCAAGTCTATTTATTTTATATGTTAAACATCTATGTAAGTATATCATAACTGTATATATTACATATTGATCTTACAGGAAATCCTTAGTCTTTCTGTATTATTTCAAATTCTTTAATCATGCAGATGTGTCTTTTTAACATTTTTTGAAGTAAGTACTGGGATGATTCTTAAAGTTTTTAACGTTTATTTTTGAGGGAGAGAGAGAGAGAGAGAGAGAGAGAGAGAGAGAGAGCGCTTCAGTGGGGTAGGGATAGAGAGAGAGGGAGACACGGAATCCGAAGCAGGCTCCAGGCTCCGAGCTGTCAGCACAGAGCCTGATGTGGGGCTTGAACTCACGCACCGCCGGATCATGACCTGAGCCAAAGTAGGAGGCTTAACCTACCAAGCCACCCAGGTGCTCGCCCCTGGCATGATTATTTCAAAGATAATGAATTCAAAGAAGAATCTCTGTAGACACACAAAAATTCCTCTTCTGTGTTACCTTCCCATTCTTTTTCTTATCCTCCAAAGTGAGCTTGAAAATTATCTTTGTGGAAATTAAGAACTATTTACAGAAGCTCTTATAATATCAGTAGAATAATTTACTTTTTTAAAAAATTATTTTTTAATGTTTATTTATTTTTGAGAGAGAGAGAGAGAGAGAGAGAGAGAGAGAGAGTGTGTGTGTGTGTGTGTGTGTGTGTGTGTGTGTGAGCAAGGGAGGGCCAGAGAGAGAGGGAGACACAGAACCGGAAGCAGCCTCCAGGCTCTGAGATGTCAACACAGAGCCCAATGCAGGGCTCAAAGTCAGGAACCTTGAGCGGAAGTCAGCCACTTAATCAACTGAGCCACCCAGGTGCCCCATAGAATAGTTTACTTTTAATAGTGCTTCTCCCTGCTTTTGAAGAAGGAGGGTATTTTTTAGACATCTCATACATGACTTGTACTTTTCCTTGATTTTGGATTTGTGATTTTCTTGATGGTTTTCTTTTATACAGTGTATTCTATTATACTTCCATATACATAATTAGTCGCAAAGAAATATTTAAACTAAACTGGGACAGTTAGAGTTTTCTCATGTGATATGACACCTTATGTGTTATTATTTCAAGTTTGCATGTAGAAGGCAAAGGGTAAAGCATCTGTAGACTAATTCTCAAATTAGGTACCAGGGAAAAGATTAATCCTACAGATTAAATTATATATATACACACACACACACACACACACACACACACACACGCACACACACACATACATATATACACATGTATATACATGTAATCTCCTATTAGAAAGAATAATCAAGGATATGCTGCAGTAATAAATAATTCCAGATCTTTATGGCTTATAACAATAAGTGCTTTCTTCTCAGGTTGTATGTTGACTGCAGTTCATTTGAGATTGTGCTCCACGGCGTTTTCCCAGGCTGACAGGGTAATTGCTATCTGAAACATTGGCCATCACTGTAGCAAGGCAATAGAATGAAAGAGTGAGTCACATTAATAAACCTCCTGTTTGTTGGACAAATATGGCAATATGACCCATCCAGGGGGGCCAGGAGATGTTCTTTGCCTAATGGGAAAAATGTAAATATATGATATAAATAGTACTGGTTACTATTACAATCAAATCATCATTCCCAATGGTTGCGCTAACAACCTCTTCAATTACGTTTGCTTAATTGTAATCCATAGAGAGATTATTGTTGTTTTTTTTTTTTAATCACCCCTAGGCCTAAAGGAAAAATTTAAGATGACTGGCTAAAAAAGTCAACAAATGGAAAATCCTCTCCTCTATTGATCTTAGGTAATGTTTAAGTTTTGAAATAAACCATCAATAGATAATTTATAATAGCAGCCTTAAATCAGCAGACCTCTAAGCTATAAACATTTTTTTCTTAAAGAAAAAAAAGGTATTACTCAAAAGACCAGAACAAAAATATTTATAAATGAAAAGAAGGGTAATCCTACTAGTAGGAAGTAAAGAAATTATACATCTAGTCCCGTACAACTGGCTACTCATGAAACATTAAAATCAAATCACTTCAGGCAAGTGCTTTGCAATGGATTAACCTGTCCATGGTGTAATCAAGTTTTAGAATAATACTACAAATGCCAAACAAGACTTTCAAACAGCAACATTAAGACCCTTTGCCAGCTGAATCCATTACTGTAGAAAGAAATCCTTCAGGCAATGTTAGGTCACTGATTATAGCAATTTATTTCTCATTAGCTTATAACTACCTGACCTCTTCATCTGTTTCTGCTCTATGAAATCGCACTTCAGAATTTATACATACAAACTCATAAGGAATCATTTTATTGCTTTCACTCAAAAAATGAGTATTCTCTGGAATTCTAGTCAGCAATGCTGACAAATTGGCTCTTACACTTGCAATTTCACAAGAGATTGATATTCCATGCAATACAGAAAATCAGAATCAGACCCTCTAAAAGAGCATAGTTGTAACACTCATTAAAGTATATTCAAAAGACTGCCTGTTGGTATAAAAATGGAAGATTCAAATACTAAAGAAATAGAGCAAAACTTCAAGGAGTAGAAAATTCCTAAGTAATTTTAAAAAATGTATAGATAGTATAGAAAGTGATGGTAAAGATTCTAATCTGTCATTAAGTTTAGCATAGCCTTGCTATTAAAACTAAGCATAAATAAACACAGAAAAAAAACCCTGCTGTTTGCCAGAGGGAAGTGGAGAGGTGGGCAAGATGGATGAATAGGAGTGGGAGGCTTTTAGTTATGGGACTAAAGGATTGGCATAGGTAATATAGGCAATGATATGGTATGGTGACCTGAGCATAGATAGTATGATGCATAGAGTTGTGGATTCACTATGCTATACACCTGAAAGTAATGTAACACTGTGTGTTAACTATACTTAAAAAAAAAAAAAACAAAAACAACTCAGTATATATATGTATACACATAAAGTATAAGTGTGTGTGTGTGTGTGTGTGTGTAGCATTAGTTTCTATGCCTGATTTAACAAAATTACCATGAATATGGTATCCTAAACAACACAGAATGGTACACTTACAGTCCTGTAGGTCAGAACTCACAGTTCAGTGAAGTAGGTCAAGATCTGAGGAGGGCACCCTCCCTCTGAGGCTTTAGGGAAGAACTCATTTCCTTGCCATTTCCACTTTCTCCAGATCCATTCCCTGTGTTCTTGGGTCATGCACAGTCTTCAAAGCCATCAGCATGGCATCTTGCTTCAGTCATCGCATTGCCTTCTTCAATCTTTCTGACCTTTCTCCCTCCTTATTCTCTTATTTAAGTGTTTTTTTTTTTCCCTCGAAGCATTAAAGGAATGAAAATTACTGGACCAGACATTTAAGAAACTTAAAGGATTACTCAAAGAGAAAACTGCCTGGACATTTCCAGGAAAATATTTTAATTGTCTCTGTATTATATGCCTACTATTTTAATCAAATTCTGTGGGCAGGAAGAGGTTTTAAAATAACCACTATTTGGTAATATGTCCACCACTATGTCAACAGTAGTATACTATGATTGACAGATCTGTCAGAAATGTATAGACTTGGGGGTTCATGAAAGGAAAGTGGAATTCTTATTACCAGAATAAGAAATGCTCAGTACGGAGTCAGTTCTAAAATTTACAAATGAACCCAAGGTCTATATATCACAGTTGATTCAGTAAATTTCTACAAAATTGTGCTGGTTTCAGTAATACCAAGGGTCCGTTCCAAAATAGGCATTGCCAGTCTTGTAAAGATTCCGATGTTTTAAATGCAGACTGTTCTGTGTTAGCTCTCAACATTGGCTATCTTGTGTCTAATAACAATGACTAATAATTATGTCTAAAAACTATACCTAAGAATAGAGATCTTTACATATGAAATACATCATATTTCTCTATCCTGGATGCTGCCACTCTTATCATATCTGGATAATAGTAACAACGTCTTATTTGAATGATATCACATTATAACCTGCAAACCATCCTCCGTTCAAATCGAGCTTCCACATTCTTTTCTCAATTCTTTTCATGTAATCATTAAATTATGTTCTTTTGTTTGAAAAGGGCAGAGGCGCTCTTAGTTTTATTAAAACATGGGAGGTTCTCAAAAGTTAAAAGAGGAAATTAAGAAAGAATGGTGCACAATCTAAACAAACTTGGTGAATACCAGAAAATAAGAAGATGCATTTCAGTTTTAGTGGCATAATTAGCTTGTTGCCTCCTCAGACATGTATTTATTTTTGTGGTGGTTTTACTCCGTTGATTGTCTTATTGATGATAGTCTTTGGATCATGTGCTCAATTCCCTCCCGACAATAATTTTCATGAGAACAGGGATGTTCAATTTTGAACAGTACAATGTATCTTTAATATCTCGATAGCCATATATAGATTTCCACGCTAGAAAAAAGATGAAGAATAGATTTAGAGCGAAATATGCAAATATTAATTTGTCAAAAGACCAACCAGAATCAAGAATGGAGAGAATAGAGGCAGCAATTTTGTAATTAAAATTATTAATCAGAGTGGTCTGCTCTCTAATAGATGAAAAACCACCACACAATATCTATGCTAAAGCAAACTTAATAGAGAGCTCTGAAGGGTAAAGACCCAGCTAAATGTAATTACTAGCCCTGAGAAGAGAATAAGAAACTGAAAATAGTATATATTAACAGATATATTAGAGAAACGAAAATATATTTTGAGTGAAGGGAAAACTGAAATTGTAGGGGAAAAATATGTTCTAGAATAGAGAATAGCCTACATTAAGATATAACGTGGTGAATTTACTCATGGTAAAGAAATTATCTGCTGTTATTAGAATAAGAAGAACAAAAATATAATGGGCTAAGGTAAAATTGGAATGGAAACATATTGATGCTAGAAATGGGGCAAAGTTAAATACTTTAAGGAAAAGGAATCTTATCCCCAAGGGCATTGTAATTCAGTTAAAAAGTAAATAGACAAATATACAGGTTTTAACCTCATAGAGTGATGATTAATAAATTGAAAATAAATCAGAATATATTTTAAATTAATAGATTTTTTAAAGAAGCAAGAAAACCAAATAGACATATAAAACTGAACATATTAATATTATCAGAGAAAAGATGAAAAGTATTGTGTCAAAAATCGATAAATTTAAAAAAATAGTGAAAAACATCACATCTATTGTTTAGGTCTTAAGGTAACAGTAAGGCCATACTCCCTCTGACAGTCTCTAGCTCTGGAAAGCCTCCCTTGACTTTTCCTAGTTTTGGGTATGTCCTAGAAATCTTGGGTTCTAGATGTATCATTTCAATAGCTGCCTCCATATTTACATGACTTCTGTGTGTGTATGTCAGTGGGTTTGTCCTCTTCTATAAATATACCTGTCACTCTTACAAGGCCCACCCTAATTCAATATGACCTCATCTTAATGGCATGTGAAAAGGCCTTATTTTCAAATAAGATTATATTGTGAAGTTCTGATAGACATGTATTTGGGGGAAAGAATACTGAATCCATTACATGTAGAATTCAAAAGTTCATCAAATGTATAAGAGTTAAGAAAAAAATAGGTGAGAAAAAAAAAGATGGAATATGGACCACCAGAGTTCAGGGAAGAAAAAATATCTCCCCAAAGAAGGTCTTTTTGTAACCAGCACAAATGAGAATAGACACTGTTGAAACATAGTAATGGACATGAAGTAACATATAATAAAAAATGAAAAAGCAAATTAAAAATAGTAAAGGCTTTATCAGAGAGAAATGATTGAAATGGTCACCTAGGAAATCAGATGTGTGCATCATCAATCTTCAAAGCCTTAGAAGTAGATTACAAAAGTAATATAAAAAAAGTAGCCAAAATACAACACGCATTTTGAAAAACAAAAGCTTTAAAACTTTAGGTGAACAATACCCAGCACTTTAGAGGTGGGGAGGGAAACAAAATTGGGTGACTAATATTAAAGAGATTTCTTAACACAAAAATTTGACCTCAAAAGTAAAGAACAAATCACCTAAAAGAAACAGAAGACTGGTTTCACACTTCTTTACAGTTATATTAAATACTAGAAGGCAGTAGAGCAATATATTTAAAGTGTTGAGTGAAGAATGTATGACTGAAACTTTTTTTACATTATCAAATATTCCTGACATGCAACAAGTCATGGAATTTCGTTCCAGAGTCCTTTTTTGAGAAACTGCAATTCAACACACTTAATTCAGCCAAGTGTGGCTGAAGTAACAGGACCAATCCGTCTCAGTAGGTGGTGAGAATACTCAAGTAGCCCTGTGGAGAGGCCCAGAAGAAGAGGGACTAAGCATTCCAACCAACATCCACCACCAACCTGGCTAAGCATGCAAGTGAGTTACTGTAGAAGGAGTTCCTCCAGCTCCAGTAAAGACTTCAAAGGCCTGCAGTCCTGGCTAACTTGTGAGTGCAACCTCTTAAGAAACCCCTGGGTCAGAATTATCCAGCCAAGCTTCCCATGAATTCCTGACCAACTGAGGCAGGACTAAAAGAACTAAACCCCCTTCCTCCCAATAATGAAGAAGCGCGCGCGCACGCGCACACACACACACACACACACACACACACACACAGTTTTTCTTGGAATTCTACTAAAGTGTTAAACAAAAATAGGCCACAAAGGAAACCAATCCAAATAATGGCTATTTGGATTGTATAGATATGTACTTGCTGATATCACTTCAGTAAAATGAGAAAGTAATTACAACCATAAATTTTAAGTTGGATTTGGAATTCTAGAAATTCTTAGGAATAGATAAAAATAAAAATATTGGATAATAATTTGAATCACTAAAATTAAATCAAATCTCTGAAACACTAACTAAAATATATTCATAAACAAAAAACATAAAAATAAATTATTCACCTTACATTGTAAAAGTAAAAGAAATTACAAACAAAATTTATTAAAATAATATTTCTGCTCTAAGTTTGATTATCTTTAATACAGTTTCTTTTAGGTATATGTGGCCCCTTTTTTTCTATTTTCTTAAGGTGGGGCCTTAGATTACTGATTTCAGATCTTTCTTCTTTTCTAATATATGCACTTAATGCTATACATTTCCCTATAAGCACTACAAACTTTGGTAAGTTGCATTCTTATTTTAGTTCAACATGTTTTTTTTTCATTTCTCTTGAGACTTCCTTTTTGACCCATTTTCTGTTTAGATCTGTATTGTATACCTCCAAATATTTTGGGATATTCCAGCTATCTTTCAGTTATTGATTTCTAGTCTAATTCCATTCTGTTATTGGTTTTTAGTTTAATCCCATGCACTGAGAACATATGTTGTAAGATATATACTGTTTGAAATTGGTAAGATGTTTTTTATGGCCCAGATTCTGGTCTGTCTTTGAAGATGTTCCATGTGAGGTTAAGAAGAAAGAGTATTCTGCTATTGTATGAAGTATCCTATAAATGGCAATGTTCCACTTCACTGAGGTGCTATTCAGCTCAACTATATCCTTGCTGATGTTTTTGTTGGATATGTCAATTACTGATAGATGTTGAAGTCTCTAAATATAAGAGTGGCTTTTTCTATTACTCTTTACAGTTCTATCAGTTCTTGCCTTAGATATTTCACATTTTGATATTTTCTTGTTAGGTACAAATGCATTAAAGACTGTTGTGTCTTTTTGGAGTATTGATCCTTTTACCATTATGTAGTGCTCCTCCTTATCCCTGAAACTTGCTCTTGCTTTGAAGTCTTCTTTTTTGAAATTAATATATTGACCTCAGGTATCTTTTGATTGTTGTATTATCGTATATTTTTCTCCATCTACTTTCTTTTAATCTATCAGTGTGATTGTATTTAAAGTATGCTTCTTTTAATATATAATTGGGTCCCTTTTCAAAAAATCAATTCTGATAGTTTTTGTATTTTAATTCATGCATTTGGACCGTTCACATTTAGTTTTTAATTTTTTTTTTTTAATTTTTTTTTTTTTTTATTTTAGAGCGTGTGAACAGGGGAGAGGAACAATGGGAGAGAGATTTTAAACAGGCTCCATGCACAGCACAGAGACTGATACAGGGCTCCATCTCATGACCCTGGGATCATAACCTGAGCCCAAATCAAGAGTCAGATGCTCAACCAACTGAACCACCCAGGCACCCCAGGCCATTCACATTTAAAACTGATTAGTGATACAGTTGAGTTAAATCTGTTGGTAACAGTTTTCTACTCCTTGTGATTATTCATTTGTTTTTTCCCCTTTTTCTGCCTTCCCTGGTTTTATTTTTTAATTTTTTTACGTTTATTTATTTTTGAGACAGAGAGAGACAGAGCATGAATGGGGGAGGGTCAGAGAGAGGGAGACACAGAATCCGAAACAGGCTCCAGGCTCTGAGCTGTTAGCACAGAGCCGGACGCGGGGCTCGAACTCATGGACCGCGAGATCATGACCTGAGCCAAAGTCGGCCGCTTAACCGACTGAGCCACCCAGGCGCCCCTACCCTAGTTTTAAATGAATATTTTATGGTTCCATTTTCTCTCTTCTCTTAGCCACTGATTAAAATCATATTTTAATCTACTTGTTGCTCTATACTTTGCAGTATATGTTTACAACAAATTTAAGTCCATTTTCAAATTATGCTGTACTGTTTCACAGGTAGTTCAGGTACCTTATAACAGAAGATACCCAACTTCTGGAAATAAGTAGAAAAAAATGAATTAAGTCAAAAGCTTATTCTACAGAAAGATCAATAATATTGACAACCCTCTAGCTAAACTAAGCAAGAAAAGAGAGCATAAGCACGAATTACTCATAGTAGAAATAAAAGAGGTAACCGATACTGATCTTAGACATTTAAAGGATAATAAAAGAATATTGTGAATGATAACACGCCACCAGATTTGATAATCTATAGGACGTGGAACAATTCACTGAAAGAAATAATCTATAAAACACACACCTGAAGAACTAGTTAACCTGAATAGATCTATAGCTATTAAAGAAATTAGACCCATAATTAATAAATATCCAAAAAAAAGGAAGCACTAGCCAAGATGGTTTCACCACTGAATTCTTACATCTATTTAAGGAAGAAATAAATCTATTCAATCTCTTTCAGGAAAAAGAAATGAAAGGAATGTTTCCTAATTCATTCTGTGAAGCCATCATTACTCTGATAACAAAACTAAATAAAAACATTAAAATAAAGGAAAACTACCTATCACTCTTTTTTATGAACATTGATATAAGCATTTTCAAAAATAATAGTTAAAACCAAAAATATATAAATAATATACTACAACCAATTGTGATTATTCCACATATATAAGACTGGCTCAACATTTGAAAATCAAATAATAAAACTTAAGTAAAATCTACAAAAAAAAACCACCTCACAACAAATATCACACTTAATGGTGATAAACTGTATGCTTTCCCCTTCAGATCAGTAATAAGGCGAGTTCTTCTCACTACTCTTACACAATATTGACTGGAAGTCATAGCTAATTCAATAAAACAAGAAACAGAAATAAAACATATACAGATTGGTGATGAAGGAATAGAACTCTTTTTTTTTTTTTATAATGAGACAATTTTTTAATAGAAAGTCCCAAACAGGGGCGCCTGGGTGGCTCAGTCAGTTAAGCAGCCGACTTCGGCTCAGGTCATGATCTCGCGGTCCGTGAGTTCGAGCCCCACGTCGGGCTCTGTGCTGACAGCTCAGAGCCTTGAGCCTGTTTCAGATTCTGTGTCTCCCTCTCTCTGACCCTCCCCGTTCATGCTTTGTCTCTCTCTGTCTCAAAAATAAACGTTAAAAAAAAAATTTAAAAAAAAATCCCAAACAATTAACTACCCTAGAACTAATAAGTGATTAAGGCAAGATTGCAGTATATACGTATCCAAAGTTTAATGATAAGTTTAATATATAAGTTTTATATAAGTAGAAGAGTGGGGAGAGATTAATATGTTGAGCATATGATTTTTAGGATAGTAAAAATACTGCTATTATAGTGGTAAATGTTTTTCATTATGTATTTGTCCAAACCCATCAAATATACAACACTAAGAGTGATGTGTGTAATCTGTGGACTTGGGTGATTATAATGTATCAGTGTAGATTTATTTTTGGAAAAAATGATACCACTCTTTTGAGTGCTGTTGATAATAGGAGAGGCTATGCATGTCTTAGGACAAAAGGTATATGGGAATTCTCTCTAACCTTCCTCTCAATTTTAATGTAAACTGAAAATTGCTCTAAAAAACATGATCTTGGGGCGCCTGGGTGGCTCAGTTGGTTAGGTGACCGACTTTGGCTCAGGTCATGATCTCACAGTTCGTGCGATCTCACACCCCCTGTGTCGGGCTCTGTGCTGACAGCTCAGAGCCTGGAGCCTACTTCAGATTCTGTGTTTCCCCTCTCTCTACCCCTCCCCTGCTCACGCTCTGTATCTCTGTCTCTCAATAATAAATAAATGTTTAAAAAAAAACACGATCTTTACTGAAAATCGAAGTGACCTTGGGTTTGGGTATGAATTTTTAGATATAATACCAAAGACATGATCAATAAAGGAAAAAAATGAAATTTGAACTGTATTAAAATTTAAATCTTTTATGTAAAACAGTTAACAGGATAAAGACACAAGTCACCATCTTCAAGAAAATATTTGCAAAACATATCTGATAAAGAATTTATCAAAATACACAGATAATTCTTAAAATTCAATAATAGGAAGACAAGCAGCCTATTTTTTTAAAGATTGGCAAAATATCTGCATAAAACTTTACCAGAAAAATATAGAGATGGCAAGCAAGCATGTGACGGGATGCTTAATATCATTTATCATTTGAAAATTGCAAATCAAAGCAAGATAATGTCTCCACATACCTATTAGAGAAGCTAAAATCCAAAAAAGACTGACAGTATCCGTGCTGGTGAAGAGGCAGACAAACGTGAACATTCATTGTTGGTAGGAGTACAAAGTATAGTTTGATATGAATTGTACCACGTCTTTCAAGAGGAGGTAAGTACAGTGCTTTATAAAGAATACAAGTAGAGAAAGAAGAAACAATTCCATTACTTTCTATGAAGCAAGAGACCACTTCTTTAATCTCTCTTTCTCTCTCTGACACACACACACACACACACACATACACTTGACAAAAACAGAAGTTATAGGCAAATATCAGTTATGATATAAGTCACAGATTCCTAAATCAGATATTCACAAATATAATCCAAGAGTATACTAAAGAATAATAAACCATAGTCATGTAGTACTCCTACTAGGAATTCAAGGATAGTTTGGGTTAAAAATATATTGATCATATGATCCTTTTTCTTTCTCTGTCTTGGTTGTGTGTGTGTGTGTGTGCACGCGCGCGTGTGTGTATTGTCTATAATCCTTTCTGTGAACTATTTTTTTTAACCTACCTATCTACCTGTCTCTTTATCCAGCTAACTCAAAAGTCAGTATTGTGCTTAATAGAAAAACCCATGCAAGATTTCAATTCATTATTAGTACAGTTTTAAACTTTTTGGTGGAACAATCAATACCATTTCTAAATAATCAGATGAAAAATAAAGTGGTAGAAAACACCCCATTTATTATTGGAAGGAATATATAACAGAGTAAATTCAACAAGAAATGTTCAGTTTATAAATGAGGAAATGTTTTAACTTCTACACAAAGATTTAAATAACTAGAAAATGAAGCATGGTAACTACCATATTATTCTAAAATTCCTGATTTACCAAAAGCTTTAATACAGAGTCATAAAAATGCAAAGAGAAACCTGGGAGACTTCATTTGCAATGTCTTAGTTTGGGATGACATTCTAAGAGAGAAAAAAAATGTAATGATTAGTCTTAAAAGAAGTCCATAACTTGAAAGTCACCAAGGCCAAGTCAAATAACAAATGATAATAGTTAAATATATATATATATATATATATTGGGAGGTCACAGTTCGGATGCAGATATAACATACGTAAGTTATTTTCAGATCAAACAAAAATACACAAAAAGTATATAGATAAGTGACACGAATAAACCACTTTAAGATAAGATATAGGAATGTTAAAAACTAACAGGGGGCCTGGGAGGCTCAGTTCAGCGTCTGACTCTAAATCCGGCTCAAGTCATGACCTCACAGTTCACAGTTCCTGAAATCGAGCCCTGTATTGGGTGCTGTCAGCCCAGAGCCTGCTTATAGGACTCTGTCTCCCTCTCTCTCTGCCCCTTCCCCGCCTGTGTGTGTGCTTGCACGCACGCTCTTTCTCTCAAAAATAAATAAATATAAACATTTTAAAAAAGATTAAAAGCTGAAAATACAATAAAAGATTCAAATTAAAACTAAAATAAGTTCCATTTTTTACCAATTAGGTTGGAAAAGATTAAAACCTTTTTTTTTAACGTTTATTTATTTTTTTTGAGACAGAGAGAGACAGAGCATGAATGGGGGAGGGTCAGAGAGAGGGAGACACAGAATCTGAAACAGGCTCCAGGCTCTGAGCTGTCAGCACAGAGCCCGACGCGGGGCTCGAACTCACGGACCGTGAGATCATGACCTGAGCAGAAGTCGGCTGCTTAACCGACTGAGCCACCCAGGTGCCCCAAGATTAAAACATTTTGATAAATCGTTGTTCCTGAGCGCTTATGGGAGTAAGACCCAAGCTAATAAAACAAATACCCCTGAAACATCAGGTGTTTTGATAGACAAAAAAGAGAGCTCTAGGGTGTCTTACATGCTCATGTTCCAGCCACCCACAACTCAGTGACCAGAACTAATTATAGTGCCCCACATAGTCACAGAAGGTCTGTGAAAGGAAACCCTATAGACAAGTTGCCCCAAAGAGAGAAATAAACGATATTTGATACATAGTGCTGATAATTACCACATTCTGTTTGTACTCATCAAATATTCAGTATATCTTCCTCCACACAAAATGCTGTTCAACCCTCCCCAAAGCACATTATTCAAATATCACAGCTTCTATCAAAGTGGAAAAATGATTTTTTGCTTAAAAATGAGTCAAGGAAATAAAGCAGATATGTACAAAATAGGTTTAACAACCTCTCTAAAATAAAAAGCAAATGGCGAAGCCCCAAATCAACAGTTTTAACGTATACTGTGCAAATTTTTTTTTTTTTGGTAGATGATACTTTTGTGGCAGTAGGCAGAAGGGTAGAAATTGCCTCTATAAATCTGATTCATTTGTAATATGCACTTGTTTAGCTTATTGACCTATTCTTTGCAATCAATAAATAACTTGGTAATTAATGAAGTAATGTGGGACAGATTAATAATTTTATAATCCAAGTTTGGGGTCTTTATTTTTTTGGTAAAATATTTTAAAATTTTAGAACATCTTTTTGTAGTTGGAAAAGACCAAAGCCAATGGCATATATCCCTGGTACTGAATGTAAAAAGGATTAAACTAACCAAAATTTGCATTTAACTGATGGTTATGATGTTATATATAAGCAATTAATAATGTATTTTTTTAGGATTTTTTTTCTATATTTTTTGAGAGAGAAAGAGAGAGGAGGGCAGAGAGAAAGGGAGGGAGAGAGAATCTCAAGCAGGCTCCATGCTGTAAGCCCAGGGCCCTATGTGGGGCATGATCCCATGAACCATGAGATTATGACCTGAGCCTATGTCAAGAGTGGACTCTCAACTGACTGAACCACGCAGGAACCACATTATAAACATATTCTTAATGTTTCATGATTCACGATGAAAGTCTAGTTTTATCATAATCCAACAGTTTATTTCTATTCCTTGTGACATCATTTTATATAAAGAGGTCAATGTTAAAATATATATATTGTTGTAACATTAAGCAATTCTATGTTTTCTACTAGATAGTATTATAAAATCAAACATACCATGATTATATTGTTTATACCTTGTTTCTTCTAAACTAATTTCTTCTATGAGTAGATTTGAAACACTGGATGATAGGCAAATGTAAAAATAAGATTTTAGGGCTCATGTTTTAAATCGTTTCTACTAACAATTTTGAAGACTATACGTATTCCCCCATTAATGTAAAAATGCAGTCACCATGTCATATGCTGATTTGTCTGTCTGTTCACCTTTCAAGGAAATGTGTTTTGAAGGATGGAATCTAACATAGTGAATATATGTCTGAGGTAAAATTACTGAAATAGCAAAAAAAGAAAAAACGGAATGAATAAAATGCCTCAACGTTCTAGAATGTGGAATTAATGCTGACAATACACTCTTCAGTGTGCTTATAGTATCTTTATTGTTGTCATCTGTAGTCTAGAGGTTCTCTTGGGATTGCCTTTTCTTGCTCATGGAATTTTGTTGACACATTAGATGTCAGCTTCTAAAAAATTTATGGAGTGGAACAGAAGGGTGTTTCCTTCTTAAAGTTTTATATACTTCAGTTTTCTTCCTGTGATGTGGCAGCTGGGATTATCTTTGGATCATATACAGAGATTTTTACCAGAATATATTTGAAGAGGAAAATGAAGAACAGAAAATACCAAAGTTTCACATAGACGGCAAATCTTCAATTTTGAAAAAAAATAGCAGGTTTTTTTTAAGGGAAATCTAAATAAAATAGATATCAATTTGATAATCTTAGGATATCTTGATATTTTATATATTTAGTTTGACATTTTTAATTTTTCATAATCAGTTTATATACTTAATCTTATTTTGATTTTTTTTTTTTTTTTTGCTTGTGCATTAAACTATGACCATGCAGGTGTTTTGCATATAGTACTTTAAAGCTAATTTAATGTTTTTTTTTTTTTTCGTTTTTTTTTTTTTTTTATATTTTTTATTTATTTTTTTTTATTTTTTAATATATGAAATTTACTGTCAAATTGGTTTCCATACAACACCCAGTGCTCATCCCAAAAGGTGCCCTCCTCAATACCCATCACCCACCCTGCCCTCCCTCCCACCCCCCATCAACCCTCAGTTTGTTCTCAGTTTTTAACAGTCTCTAATGCTTTGGCTCTCTCCCACTCTAACCTCTTTTTTTTTTTTTTTTTTTTTTCCTTCCCCTCCCCCATGGGTTTCTGTTATGTTTCTCAGGATCCACATAAGAGTGAAACCTTATGGTATCTGTCTTTCTCTGTATGGCTTATTTCACTTAGCATCACACTCTCCAGTTCCATCCATGTTGCTACAAAAGGCCATATTTCATTTTTTCTCATTGCCACGTAGTATTCCATTGTGTATATAAACCACAATTTCTTTATCCATTCATCAGTTGATGGACATTTAGGCTCTTTCCATAATTTGGCTATTGTTGAGAGTGCCGCTATAAACATTGGGGTACAGGTGCCCCTATGCATCAGTACTCCTGTATCCCTTGGGTAAATTCCTAGCAGTGCTATTGCTGGGTCATAGGGTAGGTCTATTTTTAATTTTCTGAGGAACCTCCACACTGCTTTCCAGAGCGGCTGCACCAATTTGCATTCCCACCAACAGTGCAAGAGGGTTCCTGTTTCTCCACATCCTCTCCAGCATCTATAGTCTCCTGATTTCTTCATTTTGGCCACTCTGACTGGCGTGAGGTGGTATCTGAGTGTGGTTTTGATTTGTATTTCCCTGATAAGGAGCGACGTTGAACATCTTTTCATGTGCCTGTTGGCCATCCGGATGTCTTCTTTAGAGAAGTGTCTATTCATGTTTTCTGCCCATTTCTTCACTGGGTTATTTGTTTTTCGGGTGTGGAGTTTGATGAGCTCTTTATAGATTTTGGATACTAGCCCTTTGTCCGATGTGTCATTTGCAAATATCTTTTCCCATTCCGTTGGTTGCCTTTTAGTTTTGTTGGTTGTTTCCTTTGCTGTGCAGAAGCTTTTTATCTTCATAAGGTCCCAGTAATTCACTTTTGCTTTTAATTCCCTTGCCTTTGGGGATGTGCCGAGTAAGAGATTGCTACGGCTGAGGTCAGAGAGGTCTTTTCCTGCTTTCTCCTCTAAGGTTTTGATGGTTTCCTGTCTCACATTCAGGTCCTTTATCCATTTTGAGTTTATTTTTGTGAATGGTGTGAGAAAGTGGTCTAGTTTCAACCTTCTGCATGTTGCTGTCCAGTTCTCCCAGCACCATTTGTTAAAGAGACTGTCTTTTTTCCATTGGATGTTCTTTCCTGCTTTGTCAAAGATGAGTTGGCCATACGTTTGTGGGTCTAGTTCTGGGGTTTCTATTCTATTCCATTGGTCTATGTGTCTGTTTTTATGCCAATACCATGCTGTCTTGATGATGACAGCTTTGTAGTAGAGGCTAAAGTCTGGGATTGTGATGCCTCCTGCTTTGGTCTTCTTCTTCAAAATTACTTTGGCTATTCGGGGCCTTTTGTGGTTCCATATGAATTTTAGGATTGCTTGTTCTAGTTTCGAGAAGAATGCTGGTGCAATTTTGATTGGGATTGCATTGAATGTGTAGATAGCTTTGGGTAGTATTGACATTTTGACAATATTTATTCTTCCAATCCATGAGCAGGGAATGTCTTTCCATTTCTTTATATCTTCTTCAATTACCTGCATAAGCTTTCTATAGTTTTCAGCATACAGATCTTTTACATCTTTGGTTAGATTTGTTCCTAGGTATTTTATGCTTCTTGGTGCAATTGTGAATGGGATCAGTTTCTTCATTTGTCTTTCTGTTGCTTCATTGTTAGTGTATAAGAATGCAACTGATTTCTGCACATTGATTTTGTATCCTGCAACTTTGCTGAATTCATGTATCAGTTCTAGCAGACTTTTGGTGGAGTCTATCGGATTTTCCATGTATAATATCATGTCATCTGCAAAAAGCGAAAGCTTGACTTCATCTTTGCCAATTTTGATGCCTTTGATTTCCTTTTGTTGTCTGATTGCTGATGCTAGAACTTCCAGCACTATATTAAACAGCAGCGGTGACAGTGGGCATCCCTGTCGTGTTCCTGATCTCAGGGAAAAAGCTCTCAGTTTTTCCCCGTTGAGGATGATGTTAGCTGTGGGCTTTTCATAAATGGCCTTTATGATCTTTAAGTATGTTCCTTCTATCCCGACTTTCTCAAGGGTTTTTATTAAGAAAGGGTGCTGGATTTTGTCAAAGGCCTTTTCTGCATCGATTGACAGGATCATATGGTTCTTCTCTTTTTTTTTGTTAATGTGATGTATCACGTTGATCGATTTGCGAATGTTGAACCAGCCCTGCATCCCAGGAATGAATCCTACTTGATCATGGTGAATAATTCTTTTTATATGCTGTTGAATTCGATTTGCTAGTATCTTATTAAGAATTTTTGCATCCATATTCATCAGGGATATTGGCCTGTAGTTCTCTTTTTTTACTGGGTCTCTGTCTGGTTTAGGAATCAAAGTAATACTGGCTTCATAGAATGAGTCTGGAAGTTTTCCTTCCCTTTCTATTTCTTGGAATAGCTTGAGAAGGATAGGTATTATCTCTGCTTTAAATGTCTGGTAGAACTCCCCTGGGAAGCCATCTGGTCCTGGACTCTTATTTGTTGGGAGATTTTTGATAACCGATTCAATTTCTTCGCTGGTTATGGGTCTGTTCAAGCTTTCTATTTCCTCCTGATTGAGTTTTGGAAGAGTGTGGGTGTTTAGAAATTTGTCCATTTCTTCCAGGTTGTCCAATTTGCTGGCATATAATTTTTCATAGTATTCCCTGATAATTGTTTGTATCTCTGAGGGATTGGTTGTAATCATTCCATTTTCATTCATGATTTTATCTATTTGGGTCATCTCCCTTTTCTTTTTGAGAAGCCTGGCTAGAGGTTTGTCAATTTTGTTTATTTTTTCAAAAAACCAACTCTTGGTTTCGTTGATCTGCTCTACAGTTTTTTTAGATTCTATATTGTTTATTTCTGCTCTGATCTTTATTATTTCTCTTCTTCTGCTGGGTTTAGGCTGCCTTTGCTGTTCTGCTTCTATTTCCTTTAGGTGTGCTGTTAGATTTTGTATTTGGGATTTTTCTTGTTTCTTGAGATAGGCCTGGATTGCAATGTATTTTCCTCTCAGGACTGCCTTCGCTGCATCCCAGAGCGTTTGGATTGTTGTATTTTCATTTTCGTTTGTTTCCATATATGTTTTAATTTCTTCTCTAATTGCCTGGTTGACCCACTCATTCGTTAGTAGGGTGTTCTTTAACCTCCATGCTTTTGGAGGTTTTCCAGACTTTTTCCTGTGGTTGATTTCAAGCTTCATAGCATTGTGGTCTGAAAGTATGCATGGTATAATTTCAATTCTTGTAAACTTATGAAGGGCTGTTTTGTGACCCAGTATATGATCTATCTTGGAGAATGTTCCATGTGCACTCGAGAAGAAAGTATATTCTGTTGCTTTGGGATGCAGAGTTCTAAATATATCTGTCAAGTCCATCTGATCCAATGTATCATTCAGAGCCCTTGTTTCTTTATTGACTGTGTGTCTAGATGATCTATCCATTTCTGTAAGTGGGGTGTTAAAGTCCCCTGCAATGACCACATTCTTATCAATAAGGTTGCTTATGTTTATGAGTAATTGTTTTATATATCTGGGGGCTCGGGTATTTGGCGCATAGACATTTATAATAGTTAGCTCTTCCTGGTGGATAGACCCTGTGATTATTATATAATGCCCTTCTTCATCTCTTGTTACAGCCTTTAATTTAAAGTCTAGTTTGTCTGATATAAGTATGGCTACTCCAGCTTTCTTTTGGCTTCCAGGAGCATGATAAATAGTTCTCCATCCCCTCACTCTCAATCTAAAGGTGTCCTCAGATCTAAAATGAGTCTCTTGTAGACAGCAAATAGATGGGTCTTGTTTTTTTATCCATTCTGATACCCTATGTCTTTTAGTTGGCGCATTTAATCCATTTACATTCAGTGTTATTATAGAAAGATATGGGTTTAGAGTCATTGTGATGTCTGTATGTTTTATGCTTGTAGTGATGTCTCTGGTACTTTGTCTCACAGGATCCCCCTTAGGATCTCTTGTAGGGCTGGTTTCGTGGTGACAAATTCCTTCAGTTTTTGTTTGTTTGGGAAGACCTTTATGTCTCCTTCTATTCTAAATGACAGACTTGCTGGATAAAGGATTCTCGGCTGCATATTTTTTCTGTTTAGCACACTGTAGATATCGTGCCAAGCCTTTCTGGCCTGCCAAGTTTCAAAGGAGAGATCAGTCACGAGTCTTATAGGTCTCCCTTTATATGTGAGGGCACGTTTATCCCTTGCTGCTTTCAGAATTTTCTCTTTATCCTTGTATTTTGCCAGTTTCACTATGATATGTCGTGCAGAAGATCGATTCAAGTTACGTCTGAAGGGAGTTCTCTGTGCCTCTTGGATTTCAATGCCTTTTTCCTTCCCCAGTTCAGGGAAGTTCTCAGCTATAATTTGTTCAAGTACCCCTTCAGCACCCTTCCCTCTCTCTTCCTCCTCTGGGATACCAATTATGCGTATATTATTTTTTTTTAGTGTATCACTTAGTTCTCTAATTTTCCCCTCATACTCCTGGATTTTTTTATCTCTCTTTCTTTCAGCTTCCTCTTTCTCCATAACTTTATCTTCTAGTTCACCTATTCTCTCCTCTGCCTCTTCAAGCCGAGCCATCGTGGATTCCATTTTGTTTTGCAATTCGTTTAAAGCGTTTTTCAACTCCTCGTGACTGTTCCTTAGTCCCTCGATCTTTGTGGCAAGAGATTCTCTGCTGTCCTGTATACTGTTTTCAAGCCCAGCGATTAATTTTATGACTATTATTCTAAATTCACTTTCTGTTATATTATTTAAATCCTTTTTGATCAGTTCATTAGCTGTTGTTATTTCCTGGAGATTCTTCTGAGGGGAATTCTTCCGTTTGGTCATTTTGGAGAGTCCCTGGAGTGGTGAGGACCTGCAGTGCACTTCCCCTGTGCTGTGGTGTATAACTGGAGTTAGTGGGCGGGGCCGCAGTCCGACCCGATGTCTGCCCCCAGCCCACTGCTGGGGCCACAGTCAGACTGGTGTGTGCCTTCTCTTCCCCTCTCCTAGGGGCGGGATTCACTGTGGGGTGGCGTGTCCCATCTGGGCTACTTGCACACTGCCAGGCTTGTGTTGCTGGGGATCTGGCGTATTAGCTGGGGTGGGTAGGCAAGGTGCACGGGGGCTGGAGGGGCAGGCTTAGCTCGCTTCTCCTTAGGTGATCCACTTCAGGAGGAGCCCTGTGGCAGCGGGAGGGAGTCAGATCCGCTGCCGGAGGTTTGGCTCCGCAGAAGCACAGAGTTGGGTGTTTGTGCGGAGCGAGCAAGTTCCCTGGCAGGAACTGGTTCCCTTTGGGATTTTGGCTGGGGGATGGGCGGGGGAGATGGCGCTGGCTCCTTTGTTCCCCGCCAAGCTGAGCTCTGCCGTCAGGGGGCTCAGCAGCTCTCCCTCCCTTTGTCCTCCAGCCTTCCCGCTTTCCGAGCAGAGCTGTTCACTTATGACCTCCCAGACGCTAAGTCGCGCTTGCTGTTGGAACACAGTCCGTCCGGCCCCTCCGCTTTTGCCAGCCAGACTCGGGGGCTCTGCTTGGCCGGCGAGCCGCCCCTCCGCCCCGGCTCCCTCCCGCCAGTCCGTGGAGCGCGCACCACCTCGCCGCCCTTCCTACCCTCTTCCGTGGGCCTCTCGTCTGCGCTTGACTCCGGAGACTCCCTTCTGCTAATCCTCTGGCGGTTTTCTGGGTTCTTTAGGCAGGTGTAGGTGGAATCTAAGTGATCGGCAGGACGCGCTGTGAGCCCCGCGTCCTCCTACGCCGCCATCTTCCGGACTAATTTAATGGTTTTTGATCAAGATATTAGGGAGGATATTTTGTCTCTTCACCAAATGTCACTGGCTTAGCCTACACAGAGGACAGAAATTTAGGCCAATTATCTTCCCATCTGAGCCCTTGTCTCTCTGAACCCTTTTATATAATTAATCTCCCATTTATGAGAAATAGCTAAATTAGTGGGACTAAGCACAAGTTTTATCATGCTGCATTTTTCTACATGGCAGAACTGTATGACCTATTGATGCTTTTTGCTACATACTATTTACAACTAAGTAATGCAGTCCCTAAATCCTTGTGCAGAGTCCTAGGTCAATAAAACTGAATATAATACATTTACAGGCAGAAAATATTTCTGGAAACAGGAATCATGAATGGACTAGGAATTCCTTTTTAGAATCTTATGGAAAGAAATTTTTTAATTGTGGATATTTACCATTTGTATTAAATATTTTCATGTTAATAGAAAAACAAACTTCAAATTATAAATAATATAATTTATAAGATAATTATAAATTATCTTCACATAAGAAAGAAACACTAGTGGGTAAAATAGATTTCCCTTTAGTTCAACAGACCCTTATATGTAGTTCTGCAGTAAAAATCTGTCCAATGTTTCTGCTTATAAATCAATCTTATAGAAGAATATCCAAGACAATGAAGACTGAAACGGAAAATATAAGACCTCTTGGGGGAAAATATAGTTTTACAAAAATAAATAAGTTATTATATCTCCCGATGTTGACTATCACAATCCTACAGGTTTATTTCAAATTTTGTTCTACAAAGGGAGGTAAGTATTGCATCAAAGAGAAATTAGTCTTACTTTGACACTTTTACATTGGAAACAGATAATTTTGAAAAGAAATATTATATGTGATATATAAAATTACAGAAGAACTTGAAAGCATAGAACAAAAAATTAAAAATGAGAGAAGAAGATAAAAAGAAACTGGCTGGAAAGCCAAAGAAATTTAAAGGAAAAGTTGTAAGGCAAATGGAATGAATAACAGATAATATTATCTATAAAGAAAACTGACAATGCAGGAAATTTTACCAGTGATGTGAAAGACTAACTTTCAAACCTCTTCCTAAATAAAAAAGTAAAATAATATGAAGGGTAAATTGAAGTAATTTTACAAAATAACAGTTAAGGCTCATGTTTTTTATTTTGTATTTTCTAGATAGTAGTTTACTGACAGCCACTTTTCATCAGGGAATCAAAAAAAAAATTAACAAAATTTGAAACACTTTTCTTTATATTAAATGAATACGAACAGTATCTTTCTTTATTTTTAACTATTCTTTTAAGTATTTTGCCTTAAAATATTCAATGTTCTACCTGATATGATTTTCATCATTCCTCCTCCTCCATCACTAAATTTCTGTAAATATGATAAAGATCTTGATTTGAAAATTTAACCATGTCAGTGACATCCTGGAGCTGGTTTTAGCTTCCTTATTGCCACAGTCCCTGTGAGCAATGACGTGCTTTCATTTATATTAGTGGATAATCCATATTCTGAATGAGTATTTCAAAAATGTGAGCAAAATTCTGGGTGTAGTAGTTTAGATTGTTAGTGTTCTTTGCCACTGTAATGCAGCTAATAAAGAGCATGTACTAGGATAAGGATGGACATATATACATACACACACACAGTCATTTGATTCATTTTTGTTTTCTCATATTTGTGTATTTGCTTATCCTTTGCTGTGGTTTCATTGAAGAGTTTTCCAAGTCACGTAACAGTTTTGTGAAAGTTAGTGGAGTTAAAATTAGGGCATTTCCCAAGGCCTGTACATGCAGCATATTGCAATGCTCCAAAGGCAAAAGGGAGGAGTGAAGACACTTTATAATATAGTGTGGAACTTACAGTAGGAACTCCTGTGCATTGTGATACATGAAAGGGAGTCTCCCGGATCCAAGGAGGACCATGGGAGCAAGCTGTACATCAAATATTCGTACAGCTTAATGTCTTTGTTAATTTTTAGATGAAATATATGTAGATGTTGTCATATTTTTCCCAAGAACTCACTTTTCCCCCTCCATACAGTGGAATCCATGGCTGTTGGAGACACGGCCCTTGATCAGGACAGCCGTATAAGGTAGAGGTGACAATCCTTATGTAGGACTGGATGGAGTTCAGTCCTGGGTTAAATAGTTTTCTATATTTAAAATGTTTTTGTTTCACAAAATTATAATATCCATAACACTTGCAGGAAGTATTACCTCCTGCCAAAGAATCTGGCAGCCAAAGAGCCAAAGAACCAAAGGAGCTGAAGAATCTGGTTTCTGATTTCTATGAGATGCTGCCTCTCAAAATCCAGATCCCACTAATATTGACTTAGAGGCATAGGACTGGGATTCAATGACATGTGAAGCATTAAGAACATTTTCACACACAGCACTCATTGTGTGCTAAGTTATTGTAGTAGATGTTTTGTTGCCATGTGGTTGAGACTACATGTGGGGCAGGAGATGAGAAGAAGGGTAATGGTTTTTAGAGAAAAGTGGAAGAGACAAAGAAAAAAGGTTGAAAGTATCCCAAGGTATCAACCATCTTGTTTCTCAAAACACTTAAGGCCTAGCTGCTTTCCTGTACTTTCTGTGGCTTGCTTCTATATTGTCAATAAGGAAATTCCTTAGATTTGAAGCATGACAGTTTTATCTCTGTGTCTCATTGACTGTAATAACCCTCTGTTAATTATTTTGTTGAATAAAACACTTGAAAAAAAGAAAGGAAAAGGAATAAATGGAGAAATAACATTCAGTTCTTTTTTGTAAAAACTATGTTCAATTCTGACCACAGACTGAAAATTTACAGGCAAATAGATTAAGCAGTATTTACTTAGCATAAAAAAAATAAATGAGTGGCATTATGCCATCAGAAAAATTACTCATTTATTATGTGTATACACACTTCTATTTAATACTCGGAAACCTAGAAATATTACATGAAAAACTGTTGCCTAATATTACACAAAACCTTTGGATCACTGTGTGTGTGTGTGTGTGTGTGTGTGTGTGTGTGTGTGCGCGCGCGCGCACACACACACACGCATGCGTGTACTTGCGTTTGCCAATCTTTCACTTTTAAGAAGTTTTCTTTTTAATTGATCTTACATGGTGCCTGCCATTAGAGCTTATAAACACTCCTTAGGTGATTCTAATATGCAGCCAAGCATGACAGTCACTTCAAAATAGGGCTCACCACTGAGTAAAATGCTTACCTTTAAAATATAAACTCTTGGGGCGCCTGGGTGGCTCAGTCGGTTAAGCGGCCGACTTCGGCTCAGGTCATGATCTCACGGTCCGTGAGTTCGAGCCCCGCGTAGGGCTCTGTGCTGACAGCCCAGAGCCTGGAGCCTGTTTCAGATTCTGTGTCTCCCTCTCTCTCTGACCCTCCCCTCTTCATGCTCTGTCTCTCTCTGTCTCAAAAATAAATAAGCGTTAAAAAAAAAAAAAAAGTTTTTGCAATTTGTTCATACAGTCTGAAAGAATAAAAGAAGAATCCTCATCTCATTATGGAGAGGACCATAACCTAATCACAAAGAAAATTCCCACCCAGCTCACCTACTTGTTCAGGGTGTCATTTTACTTCACACATTAGGTAAATCACTATCCTTACTCAAGGCAAATCAAAGCAGACTATATAAAGTTCTCTTTCATACTCTCACTTTCTCTCTATATACATTCGACTTGAGGGATTGGAAATAAAAACCAATCTCGCTTTTCTCAAATAAAACTCAGAGACAAGCATTTCAGTAGGAGACAAAAGAACATGACATCCATTCTACTGTGAGCAGTACTGGTTTACATTACACTAGTGGGAATGCCTTAGAAATTGATCTTTGAAATATTTTTCTAATGTCAAATATTTTCCCAAGGCTTGAAAAGGAATATATAATTAAAGGAATAGGCTCAGAATATGGCATGCGGTGACCACTCCTGGCTCATCAAACGTGTGTTCACTGTTAATTGGCCTTCCAAGTGACCATGGTTGGGTTAAGAAAAATAGTTATGACTAATCTTCCTGTGTCTATTAACTCAGAATACAGTAATTCAGACATTCAGATATCCCATACATCTTACTGGCTGAAAACTTTTGCTTGATTATCTGATCATGAATATTTAACATAAAAGAATAATAGCAATATCTATCTTTGGATCTGTTCGGAAGATTAAGTAAAATATATGTAAAACAGTTAAACGATGCCTTGTACATATTAGGCACTTGATAAATCATACTGAGAGCAGTAATAATACCATTATCACTGTTAATAATGATATAACACTTTTGGAACTTTCACTCATCTCCTAGGCAGCCTACACAAAAACCAAGAAGTAATTACTTTTAATGACTCTGATTTGTATCATACTATAACAAGGCACAACAACTACTTTTTGGAAACTAAACAATAGCTTTGTTTATATAGAACTGGAAGGAAAGAAACCCTTTTATTATTTGAATTCATATTTCTATTTTCTTTTTTATTTCTGACAGAGTAGAGCTTGATACCTAGGAAGGTAATATAGATCTTTTCTTAAAATACAGTGACAGATAAGAAATTCTGAACTCAGCCATAGGTATCCTCTTTGCTGCTTAAGTGACTTCATTGCAGCAGATTTTTTTCATAGAGAAATTTCTTGAAAACCTTAGTTTTGCACATCATATCTAATAATACAGAAAGGAATCTGGTATGATCAGTGGTGATATAATGAATGCCGTATGAATTAATAATATTTGGCCACTTCTTGAAGTTTTAATGGCTCCATCTGTCTCTTAGTTCATTTGACATAATTAATATTCTCTTGCTTTTACTTGTGACAGTAATTCATACATTGTAGCCTCTGATGGTTATATTCACCCCTGAACACAGAACCAATTATTTGAGCTAAGAGAGGATGTAGAGGTTATTTCCTACTTCTTTAATCTTAAGAAGATATACCCCACCTTTGCCGTTAATTCATATTTATGAAGTACAACCTCTAGGTTGCCAGGATGGCAGAAAGAAGGAAATAAATATAATTCCTGCGAGGAGCACACAATGATTGCTACTGCAGTAAACAATGTGAAATAAGTAGCTTATGATGTATTTATCTGAATTACATGTTCTCAAAATATCCTGTAGCTTGGCATATATATATATATATACAGAATGCAGTGCTTACTTAATCGGTTACTAGCTGACTTTTTTTTTTTTTTTCGTATTTTGCTTTGCTTAGTTACTGAAAGCGCAATGCTCACTTGAAAACTAAGCCTATGAATACCAACTTAAAGGACACTTTTTAAGAACGTATTTTGAAACCGTAATTGAAAAAGTGTTGGGAAAATTCAAGGAAAATTTTGAAAATAGAAGTTTAACTTTGTTTTAAGTGGCATTAGCACAGCTGGGGGGGGGTGGGTAGTACAATATAAATTAGGGAGATTTTTAAAGCTATTTATTTATATATTTTGTTAGAAGCTGTTAGAAGTTCTAGCTGTAGGATTGTACTGACATCAAAGTGGATGTTGTACAAGAAGTTGCTGACCTGACATCTGAAATATACATTGTATCGATTGTGAAGAGTGTAAGATGCCTGGTATATTACTCTTTAGCATTAAAGGATTCATATTAACAGAGCTGATAGTTAAAGGACAACTACTAATTGACCCACACCCAAGGATGGCCTTTCTAATGCACAGGAGAAGTTTAATAAATAATAAAAATAATGGCAAATCTATGCTTAATCTTAAACTAAACCAAAATGTTTGCGGGAATACAGATAAGGAATTCCAAATATCTTTGACTTGTCAATCATGAGGGTGGAAATGCAACATATGTAGTTTTTTTTTCCTTTTTTATCACTTCATTTTGTCATCATAATAAGCATACTCTTTAATCCCCATCCTCATTTTTTTTTTTAAATTCCACATATGAGTGGGATCGTATGGTATTTGTCTTTATCTGACTTATTTCTCATAGCATTATATTCTCCAGCTCTATCCATATTGTTGCAAATGGCAAGATTTCATTTGTGATGGCTGAGTAATATTCCATCATGTATATATACTACATCTTCTTTATCCATTCATCTATCGGTTAACATTTGAGCACTTTCGTATCTTGGCTATTGTAAATAATGCTATAATAAATATAGGGGTGTATGTATATCTTTGAATTAGTATTTTTGTATTTTTTTGGATAAATACCCAGTAGTACAATTCCTGGATTATAGGGTGGTTTTATTTTTTAGTTTTTTTTGAGGAAACTCCATACAGTTTTCTACAATGGCCACACCAATTTACATTCCCACTAATGGTGGGAAAGAGTTTCTTTTTTTCTATATCTCCACCAACACTTGTTTCTTGAGTTGTTGATTTTAGCTGTTCTGACAGGTGTGTGGTGATAGCAGATTATAGCCTTGATTTGCATTTCCCTGATGATGAGTGAAGTTGAGCATCTTTTCATGTAACTTTTGGCATCTATGTCTAATCTGGAGAAATATCTGTTCATTTTTTTCTGTCCATTTTTAAATTGTATTATTAGTTTTTTTAAATATTGAATTGTGTAAGTGCTTTATATATTTTGGATGCTAAACCTTTATTGAACATGTCACTTGCAATCTTCCATTCAGTAGGTTGTCTTTTTGTTGATTATTTCCTTTGCTGTGCAGTTTTATACATTTACTTATTTATTTTTTTTTGATGTGGTCCCAATAGTTCATTTTTGCTTTTGTTTCCCTTGCCTCAGGAGACATTTCTAAAAAAAAAAAATGTTATAGCCAAAGAGAAATTACTGACTATGCTGTCTTGTAGGATTTTTATGGTTTCAGATATCACATTTAGGTCTTTATTCTATTTTGAGTTTATTTTTGTCTGTGGTGTAAGAAAGTGATCTAGTTTCATTCTTTGCATGTAGCTGTCCAGTTTTCCCTGCACCGTTTGTTGAAGAGACTTTTTCCTATTGCATATTCTTGCTCCTTTGTCAAAAATCAATGGACCATATAATCCTCAGTTTATTTCTGGCTTTTCTATATTGTTCTGTTAATCTATGTGTCTGTTTTGGTGCCAGTACCATATTGTTTTGAATACTACTCTTTGTAGTAGATTCTGAATTCTGGGATTGTGATGCCTCCAGTTTTGTTGTTATTTTCAAGATTGCTTTGATTATTCAGAGTTTCCTATGGTTCCATACAAATTTTAGGATTGTTTTCTAATTTTGTGAAAAATGCTCTTGGTATTTTGATAGGGTTTGCATCAAATTTGTACATTGCTTTGTGCAGTGTGAATATTTTAACAATATTTGTTCTCCCAATCCATGAACAGGGAATATCATTTCATTTGTTTATGTCATCTTCAATGTCTTTCATTAATGTTTTATAATTTTCAGAGTATAGGTCTTTCCCCTTCTTGGTCAAGTTTATTCTTTTGTATTTTTTTTTTTGTGCAATTGTAAATGGTTCATTTCTGATTTCTCTGCTACTTATTATTAGCACACAGAAATGCAATGCACTTCTGTATACTGGTTTTACATCCTGTGACCTCATTGAATTCGTTTATCATTATCGGTTTTTGTTTTGTTTTTGGTGTATCTTTAGGGCTTTCTATATATACTATTATGTCATCTGCCAGTGCTGGACTTTTCATGACTGTGACTGTACTTCTTAAACCTCTTCACCTATTTTGCCCATCTCTCCACATAGCTAAGCTCTGACGACCATTTTGTTCTCTGTCTTTATGATTCTGTATGTTACATTTGTGCATTTATTTGGATTTTTTAAGATTTCACAAATGAATGAAATCAAATGGTATCTGTCTTTGACTTATTTTGGGTAGGATAATACCCTCTAGGTCCATCCATGTTGTTACAAATGGCAAGATCTCATTTTTTTCTATGGCTGAGTAGTATCTAGTTGTAATATACACCACAACTTTATCCATTCATCTCTCAATGGACACTTGGGCTACTTTTTGAACATTGTATATTAGCTTTTATAAATAATGCTTCAGTAAACATAGGGGTACATATATCTTCTTGTTTTCATTTTTGTGAGTTAATACCCAATAGTGGAATTAATTAATCATATGGTATTTCTATTTCCGATTTTTTGAAAATCTTCCATACTCTATTCCACAATGACAGCACCAGTTTACTTTTCCACCAACAGTGCACAAGGGTTTCCTTTTTTTCTACATCCTTGCCAACACTTGTTATTTCTTATCATTTTGATAAGAAATTTTCTGACAATTGTAAGGTATTATCTCATAGTTTGATTTGCATTTCCTTAGTAATTAGTGATGTTCAACATCTTTTCTTGTGTCTGTTGGCCAGCTAAGTGCCTCTTTTTATTTTGGAAAATTCTATTTCAACTACTCACTTTTAATGGGACTGTCTTTTGGGTGTTGACTTGTTAAATTCCTTATATATTTTGGACATTAACCTCTTATGGGATATATTGTTTGCAAATAACTTCTCCAATTTGGTTCATTGCCTTTACATTTTCTTGATGGTTTTCTTTTACTGTGCAAAAGCTTGTTATTTTCCTGTAGGCCTAATAAGTTATTTTTGTTTCTGTTTCCCTTGCCTGAGGATGCATATCTAGAAAGGTGTTGTTAAAGCTGATATCAAAGGTATTACTTATTGTCTATGTTTTCTTTTAAGAGTTGTATAGTTTTAGGTCTCACATAGGTCTTTAAAACATTTTGAGTTTATTTTTGTGTGCAAGTAAGAATGTAGCCCACGGGCACCTGGGTGGTTCAGTTGGTTAAGTGTCCAACTTCGACTCAGGTCACGATCTTGTGGTTTGTGAGTTGAAGCCCTGTGCTGACAGTTCAGAGCCTGGATCCTGCTTCGGATTCTGTGTCTCCCTCTCTCTCCCTGCCTTCCCCCCACTTGTGCGCACGCGCTCTCTCTCTCTCTCTCAAAAGTAAATAAATTAACATTAAAAAAAAGGTAAGCTGTTTAAATCTCAATGCCATCTTTGAAAATACATTGCATAGGGAGTAATGAGATTAATATTACAGCACTTTTGTTTTCAAACATTGCTTTGCTATTTGTAAAATGATTAAAAAAGGAATTCTTAAAAAAATAAAAAAAAGAAAATAAATTCTTCTGTAATCACTGGCACACAGCCTGTTCCTGAAAGATCTCACAGAGAATGGAGTGAGGTGGGATCCCTTCCTTTTCCATGTAAGGAGGGATAATTAATATAAGAATAATTCTATTTGTAGAGTGAGCATTTTTTAATGAAAGTGGAAGCAATCATAAAACAGAGGAAAGAGGAGAAGACAGTTAAATCTCAATTTTTTCTACATGTTGATGTCAAAGTTACTATGTAAATCTGAAAAATCAAGATTTGAAAATTTAAAAATATTATTTAAAAACATGGAGGTAAGTATTATTTTCAGCTAAACAACAACAACAACAAAAAAATATTGAGAGCAATTTCTACTTGGAAGTGGAAGGTGGGAGAAAGGACCAGGAAAATGATGATACCTATTACATCTCTTATAACTGATTGACTGTACTATGTGCACATATACTTTGGGTAAAAGTTTTTTAAAAAAAATAAGGTGAAACTAAAACTAAAAATATTGACTTAACATTGAGAACAATTAAAAACATTGAAGCTTAGTTACTAAACCGGAATTAAAACAATTACATGTGTTTTCTATGCCTGTTTATGAAGACTTTTTAAAAATTTTTTTTAACATTTATTTATTTTTGAGACAGAGAGAGACAGAGCATGAACGGGGGAGGGGCAGAGAGAGAGGGAGACACAGAATCTGAAACAGGCTCCAGGCTCTGAGCTGTCAGCACAAAGCCCGACGTGGGGCTCGAACTCACGGACCGGGAGATCGTGACCTGAGCTGAAGTCGGATGCTTAACCAACTGAGCCACCCAGGCGCCCCTGAAGACTTTTAAAAATAAAGGGGATTTGAGAGACTTTCAGGTGTAAGTTGCCATTTTTGAATTTTGGTTGTCTTTGGTCACCTACATTCAATTTTTTAGATAACAATGTACACTAATGTTTCTGTTCTTAAAGAAAGTTTACTTTTTGAATAATGAATTTTCATAAGCTTATATCTATGTATAAGCCTGCAAAAATCACAGAAATAATTTTTTCCCAATACTAGTCCATTTGTTTTATATTTCAATATATGAAGTTGTACTTTTTTAAAATAATGGGCAATAGAACTGTACTTCACAATGAATTAGTATATTACTTATGAGACAAATCAGGCCAGCCACTGTTATTTTACTTTAGTTTCTCTAAAATGTCAACAAATGCAACTTCACTCTGTGTAAATGTCCTAATTATGTGTAATATATACACTTTATTTAAATCTGAATGTATACTCTTGCGAGTTGCTCTCAAAATGTTTTATTCCATAGAATTGTATGTTTCCCATGTATATTCCAATTAATTATACATTTTTCTTCTTAGTAACTAAAAAAAAACATATGGGCACCTGGATGGCTAAGGTCATGATCTCCGGTTCATGGGTTCGAGCCCCACATCCAGGCTCTGTGCTGACAGCCCAGAGCTTGGAGCCTGCTTTGGATTCTGTCTCCCTCTCGATCTCTGCCCCTCCCAGGCTCACACTCTGTCTCTGTCTCCCTTAAAAATAAATAAACATTAAAAAAAAATAAAGTAACATATATGGATGATTAAGTGTTATTTGAGGGATGATATTGTATAAGAACACAAAATGAAATATACTGAAAGTCAGCAGAAATATGTAATGTAGTTCTCACCTCAAAAAACATATCTATAAAGTCCTTGCTCATAAACATTAAAAAAAATTTTTTTTAATGTTGATTTATTCTTGAGACAGAGACAGAGCATGAACAGGGGAGGGGCAGAGAGAGAGGGAGACACAGAATCTGAAACAGGCTCCAGGCTGTGAGCGGTCAGCACAGGGCCCTACGCGGGACTGGAACTCACGAACTGTGAGATCATGACTTGAGCTGAAGTCGGAGGCCCAACCAACTGAGCCACCCAGGCGCCCGGCTCATAAACATTCTTAAGATTCTAAATTTAAATGCCTATGTCTTAAAGGATAGGCATGCAAATATAAGAAACTCTACACTTTATTTACATTTCATTCTCATTATTTAGAGTAATTATGTACTATATAAAGCCACTGTCAGATCTGAATTAGTGATTACTGAATCACTGACATGAGGGGAAATCCGATTAAGTTTCTAAGCCTCTGGCTGTAGCATTTTTTCAATTGATCAAAACATAACTGTTTTATATGTTTATCTGTTTAAAGACACTTTGTTTAAATATATTGCTGTTTCATTAACACTGAATTCATGGACGGCAGCACTACAATTCCTGGCTGAACAAATCTTATTTAACATATATACTTCTCCATAGGGCACATCGCAGTTTTCTTAACCAGTAAGGACACTAGACAGCACTTTAACACTACGCTTAGGGCCATTTTAAACAATGAAATCATCACACACACACAAAAATATGCCACTAAATAGATCATGCAGAATGAGATCTGAAACAAGAAGACAGAGTATCCCCTTATGCTATCTCAGCTGGGGACTTGGGAGGCAGGCACGTGACTTTTTTTGTTGTTCTGCACTTGTCCAGGAAAACACCAATGTCTGTTGATTTGGGGATCACAAACAAATTGTAGTAAGTAGGCAAATATACAAATACAGAATTAAAAAACTGATCAATTGTACTTTAATTCTTAAGTTATCTTAAGAATACTTAAGTAACTGTAAAACACATATGACCTGTTGAAATGTTGACTGAGTCCCCATCTAGACTTCCAACTCCTTGAATGTTTCCGCTTAAATATCTTAAAGGAATGACCATTCCAACATGCCCCAAACAGAATTATTCTTCTTAATCAGCAAAGTCTAATTGTCTACATTCTGAACATATTTAAACTTAAACATTATTTATCATATCCAGTTTGAAGCCGTGTTTACAGCCACTGTGCTGTATACAGTACTGTATTCTTTGTTTTCATTTTTATTTTTTATTTACAGTTCTGTATCTTTAATATGAGTCTCTAAGATCGGGCCTCATCTTCCAGTCCGCCTTCCTCACTCTTTGAACTCTGGCCATTAGAATGTATTTCACTTCTTCAATATGCCATGTTCTTTCTTGTTTGTCATTAATTGACTTGGTTTTCTCTGTGTTTGGAATACCTTTTAACACCTTTAACCCCTTTACCTATGTAATTACCATTCTGCCTTTAGGAAACTTTAAACATCACTTCTTTAGCGAGAACTTTCTTGACTCTATAGACTAGGGAGGTTTCCCTCATTATACCTTAATCTTTGACTTTGACAATACTCTTTATTCTCGTCATTTATTATATAGCAGATTTAATTTTTACTATTACACACTCAGATAAAACAAATGTGTCTGTATTTACTAATATGTTTGGTTATGGTTGATATATTGTTTGTTTTTTTTTTTTTTACTACACCCAGACAACACTCAGTTTATTCCTATCACATCCAATAAGATCAGCCACATTAAGATTATAGTAATTGTACTATTAAATTAAGCATACTGTAAGATCTTTCAAAATATTGAAATTTTCATAACATAGCCATAGAGTGTCTCTCATAAACAGTCCAGAAATCTAGGCGTATAGTTTAATTCTGCTCAAAAAAGTAATTCTGGCACCCAGGTTCCTTCTATCCTATAGCTCTGACATCTCTAAGTATATCATCCTGACCTGCATGTTTGAAATTTGGCTACTTCCATTTTCACACTGCAGTCTATGAGAGGAGAAAAAATTAAATTCTAAGGAAGAAACCTTAGAGATAGCCTGGGATTACACCCATAATTTGTACTATGTCAGATTGGATTCTTGTTCACAGCTCTTCTCTTCTTCGCTTAACAGCGTTATACATCCACACCTTTTGCCACAAGGCTTTGCAATGTCTACCATTCTATTAGGTAGAGAAGACATTCCCTCTTCATCGATTCAGGGCTTGCCTACTTAACTGTTAGAATGTGGATGGAAGTGACAATTTTGGATGGGATGCTAGTTCCAATCAGAGACTTGAAATGGTTTTTTGTTTCTTTTTATCTTTCCTCAGCTTCTACCTGTCTACAAGAAAACAAAAACAAACCCACCAAACAATGGCTGCTTTCTGAGGATTCCCCAAATAAAAAGGTATTATGACTCATTGTATAGATATACCATATTTTGTTGATCCAGTTGTCGGTTGATGGGCACTGACTTGTTTCTATTTTTTGCCTAATATGAATAATGAATACCGCTCTGAACGTTTGTGTAAAAGTTTTTGTGTGGGCATGGGTTTTCATTTCTCTTAAGTATATACTTAGTAGGAAAATTTCTGGGTCATATGGTAACTCTGTTACCTGTTTAATTGTTTGATATACTACCAGACTGTTCCAAAGTGACTGTGTCATTTTATGTTCCCACCAGCAGTTTATGAAGCTATCCAGTTTCCTCAAATCCTTAGTAACTCTTATTATTATCTGACTTTTTGTTTCTAGTCACCCTAGTGGGTGTGATATGGTACCTTATTCTAGGTCCTTTGCAATTCCATATGAATTTTAGAGTCAGCTTGTCAATTTCTACAAAGTCAGCTAGGATGCTAATTGGATTGCATTGAGTCTCAGTCTGGATTTATTTCGGTCTTAACAATGTTATATTTTCTGATCCTTGAAACAGGTGCTTTTTCAATTATTTATATCTTTAACTTATTTCAGGAATGTTTTCTGTTTTTCAGAGAATAAGCTTTGCATTTATTTTGTAAAATTGTTTTTGAGTATTATTTTGAAGATATTTTAAATAGAATTGTTTTCTTATTTTCACATTCAGAATGTTTGCTGCAATTGCAATTGATTTTTGTATAATGAACCTTGTATCCTGTGAACATGCTGTTTCATTTATTATTTCTAATAGTTTTTTAATGGATTCCTTAGGATACACAGGATCATGTCATCTGTGGTAGAGTTATTTTTACTTCTTCCTTTCCACTTTGGATGACTTTTGTTTCTTTTTCTTACCTAATTGCCATGGATAAAATCCCCAAAATAATGTTGAAAAGAAGTAGTGAAAGTGAACATTCTTTATATTGTTCCTGATCTTAGGGGCAAATAATTCAGTCTTTTACTATTAAATATGTTACAGCTGAGGATTTTTTGTAGATTTTTTTACAGGTTGAGGAGGTTTCTTTCTGTGCTTAGTTTGTTGAGTGTTTCCATCATGAAACATTGTATTTTTATTAAGTGATTTTTCTGCATCTCTTGAAACTATCATATGATAGTTCATTATGATAGAATTCGTTATTCTTTTAATGTGATGTATTACATTAATTGATATGAAATGTTGAAATGTTCTTGAATTCCTGGGATAAGTCCCATTAGGTCATGTTGTATAGTTATTTTTATTTTGTTGGATTCAGGGTGCTGGTATTTTTTGGAACATTTTGCATACATATTTATGAGATCTGGTCTGTAGTTTTGGTTTGATCTCTTTGGTTTTGGTATCAAGATAATTGTGGCACAATGAGTTAGTTGGCAAGTGTTTTCTTACCTATTTTTTGAGGAAGGAGGATTTTATAAAGATTTGGTATTAGTTCTTCAAATGCTTCATAGAGGTGTATCCTTTAATGTTATCTATCCAGTTGGATTTATGTCTGCCATTTCAGTTTTTAAAATTTTCTCTAGGTTTTCTGACATATTTTGTTCATCTATTTTTTAAATTTATTTTTATTAAGTAAATATTTCATCATATAAATATTAAAGTTTAATAATAATTTCAGTCTCTAAGTTACATTATTATTACATTTATTTCTGCTTTAAAGTACCATATATTTGAACTTATCTGAATTACTTTCTGATTCATAATTGCTTAATTCTAGTGATAAATAGACATGTTCCACTATTCCCTCTCCCTTGTTTGCAATATTATAATTACACATATTATATTTATTAATGTTTTAAACCCAGCGTGTCTAATTACTTTTATCTGTAGTCATTTTCTTAACCCAATACAGTTTTATTCTTTTTACCTCTTTTTTGATATTGTTGACAAATACATTATATATATGGTATTTATTTTTCATAGGCTGAATAATATATTATAAATACACTATTTTTATGCAATTGCTTTAAATCAGCAGAGAAGACAGAGGAAAATATGATTTCTTCTGTCTTGTAAAATTACATAATTTCTTTTACTGATGCTTTTGTTTTTTCATGTGAATACAAATTACTATCCGGGGTCACTTGCTTTCAGCCTGAAGGACTTTTTAAGTATTTCTTGTAAGGTGAATCTAGTTGTATCAATTTATCTCAGTTTCTTTTTGTTTTGTTTTGCTGTCGTTTTTAGTCTAGGAAAGTCTTTTCTTAGCCTTCATTTATAAAAGATAGCTTTGCTTAATATAGGATTCTTAATTAAGTTCTATTCTTTGAGTACTTTGAATATGTTATCCTCCTGTTTTCTGGCCTGTATTTTTTCCACTGAGAATTCAACTCTTAATCCTATTGAGTTTCTTTTGTTAAGTAATGAGTCATTTATCTCTTAGTGCTTTTGAGGTTTTCTTCTCCTCTGACTTCTAGCACTTTTAGTCTGGTGTGCCTGTGAATGTTTTTGTCTTTATCCTATTTGGAATTCACTGAACTTCCTGGATTTAGAGTTTAATGTTTTTCATCAAATTAAGGTACTTTTTAAAACAATATCTCTTCTGGGGCACCTGGGTGGATCGCTTGGTTAAGTGTTTGACTCCAGCTCAGGTCGTGATCTCACAGTTCGTGAGTTCGAGCCTCATGTCAGGCTCTGTGCTGACAGTTTGGATTCTGTGTCTCCCTCTCTCTCTGCCTCTTCCCTGCTCACACTTGTCTCTCTCTCTCTCTCTCTCTCTCAAAAATAAATAAACATTAAAAATTTTTAAATATTATCTTGTCTAATGCATTCTATGCTTTGTCCTCTCCTCTCTCTCTAGTACTTTCGTTATATCCATTTCACTGTTCTTAATAGTTCCCCACATTTCTCTGAGGCCCTCTTCATTTTTCTTTATTATGTTTCTCTATGTTTTTAGGCTCGCGTGATCCCTGTATCAATCTATCAAGTTATCTTATTCTTTCTTCTGCAATTTCACTCTATTATGGAGCCCCTCTAGTGAACTTTTTATTTCAGTTAATATAATTCTCAAATCCATGATCTCTGCTTGGTTCATCTCTATACTTTCCCTTTATTGATATCCTCTCTTATTGTGACATTGTCATCATATCAACATTTACTTCTTTAATCATGGTTTCCATTATTCTATAAACATGTTTATAATGGTTATTTTAAAATCTGATAAATCTGTTATCTGGTTCTCTCATACGAGTGTGTGTGTGTGTGTGTGTGTGCGCGCGTGCACGCTCTTTTATTCTGCCGTATGAGTTGTTTCTTCCTCTCTTTTCATGCCTTTTAAATTTTTGTTAGAAGCTGGACATGCTAGATAATATATTGTGCCAATTCTGGATACTGGCTCTACCTTTCCTTTAAGCTTCTTATTGTTATTTTTAGTTATATGTTTAGTGACTGCTTTAGATGACTATTTAATGGAGTCTACTCCCTTCTATTCCTCATTCATACACATGTATGTACACACACACACACACACACACACACACACACACAGTGTTCAGTCTTGAATGTTGTTTCTAGTCATCCAGAGATGACAGTGGTTTAGGAGGACTCTCTTACTTGACCATGCCCACGTGTTAAATTGCCCTAGCTGCTTACTCAATTCTTTTTGATAATTCTGCAGGGCATTGCTTAAGCTATTAAAATTCTACAAGCAAATCCAATTAAATTCTGGCTCTTTTCAGTAGCTGACGTTACTATTTTATTTTTGTTCTCACTCCAAGAGGACTCCTCCAAACTTCCTACTTTCAGGTTTATTGAAATAGCTGAAAACTAGATAGCCTACAGTTTGGCCTGCATTTTTGGATCTCCTCTTAAGTTTGTTTCACCCCAACCTCTATTGTTCTTGAGAATGACTTTAGGCTTGAACTTCTTCACTCTCTACTCCAAATGAAGTCAAAATTTTGGGAAAAGATTAGGGACTATTTCAATGGTTGTTTGTCTTTGCCCATACCTGGGAAAATCTCTGAGCTTTCAAGCTTCTCTGAGAATGGCACCCCTCCCTTAGGGGCTCAGCACTTCTTGGGGAGGGTGATATCCTTGAGTGCTTTTGGCTTGTCATCCTTGGGTGCTTTTGCTAAGAGCAAGAGTGATCAGGGCATCAGTCTTCTCAACATGCCATGCCCAAAGCAGATCTTCCATTTCATAAGTGGGTATTAAGGATAAGAAAAGATTTCCTACCTCTCTACCACACTTTCTGGGGCATTAATTCAACAACATGTAGTTGGGACAGGTTGAGAAATGGTGACATCTTGTTCCTCACATAAAGAAAGTCCTCAGTCTGGGTGCCAAAGTGGAAAGGAGTACAACATTGAGACCAACAATCTGGAGTGCAGTTTCTGCCATGCTGATCTGGGGGAAGAAAGGGAGAGAAAGGTTTTGGTTCAAAGCATAAGCTCTCACCTATTTTGCTGAATTTTTAGAGATTTATAGATGTTTCTTCATTGATATCACCCCTTAGGACTCCTTCTGGAGGCTTTAAGATATTTATATATAGTTTTATCAGTTTCACATGGAATCAGGCCAGAAGGAGTCTTCACACTTTCTTATTGGAAATAATTATATTGAGTTCAAATATTTTATTTTTTTTAACGTTTATTTATTTTTGAGACAGAGAGAGACAGAGCATGAACGGGGGAGGGGCAGAGAGAGGGGGAGACACAGAATCGGAAGCAGGCTCCAGGCTCTGAGCCATCAGCTCAGAGCCCGGCGCCGGGCTAAAACTCACGGACTGTGACATCGTGACCCGAGCTGAAGTCGGACGCTTAACCGACTGAGCCACCCAGGCGCCCCAAGTTCAAATATTTTAAAGTTGACTATCATTTGTTTAAACTAGGCTTCTGAGGCCCCATGAAACACAATTATTCCTGTCTTGTTTTCTTTATTCCTTGTATTATTTTTACTTTTAATGTATCAGATTTAAAGTTTAGTGACCAAGCATTGCTTTTCAAAGGATTCTTTTTTTTTTTTTTTTTTTAAATAAGGAACGCTATTGTACTGGCTTGCTCTAAAATGGTAAATGTTCCTTCAGTTTTATAGAAACGTGTAAGCAACAAGTTAAGATGCAGAAAAATAAATGTGATAATTCTATTGTCTCATAGCTATCATGTTGAAGTTTATATGATTTATTAGATTTGTATGGGATATAAATATGAATAATGTTAGACAATACACCACAATACATGCAAATTTTAAAAAAGTGAGGTATCTCCTTAGATAAAATTTATACCAATATTGGACACTAATCACAAAGATCTTGGTAAGCCCTTGGTTAGCCCTTGGTAAGATCCTTGGTTACTCTTGAACACAAGGAAATTAACTTCATTATTGATAAAATATCAAAAAACCTCACACCTGTGTCTATACATAGTAGTGTTCATTCATAGGTAGATTTTAAGAATGACTCCGACTTACTGCAAAATGGAAGATGAATAAAAAGTAAATTATAATAGCTCAAGTCAATGCACTTGCCACTTTAGAAGCACACGTTAATTTTATTTTACATCTTTCCAGAAGACAGATGGTTATTAGCTAGACTTTAAAATGAAACTTGTATACCAATCAAGTAACAAGGAAACTGCCCAAGACTACATTGACATAATTTAACAACTGCAATTATTGGGCAAGGCAGTCTGTGAAATTAATGATCTCTACATGTAGAGCATCTAAACCTATACTATAGTGATTGGAAGAGGTGTGTTAATCTGAATCCATGGTAGTGTCTAATAGACTTTGTCCTCAAATTACTAATTTAATCTCTGGTGCAAAATGAAGGTATTATCACTTCAGGAGTCAAGAAAGTCACTAAGTACCTCATTTTCTGCTAGTAGATTTTTAATCACAGGGAGAATTAAGTTTGTAAAATAATGGACATCCTAGTTTTCTGCTTCAAAATGCAATAATAACCATATAAACTTTCTAACTCTTAATTGTCGTTAAGTAATGTCATTGTGACACTGGAATTGACTGTAGAATTTTTTTTTTCCATGAGAAACTGAAATTGGATGGATATTTACAAGTATGAGTCATGTAGATTACCTTTTAAAGCAATTTTTGTACATAAGCACTGCTCTGTTATAATTGCAAAATAACAGAATGTAATAATATGAAAATAATACTAGTTGGCATTTAAAAGTTATATATTTCAGCTGACTTTTAAGTGATTTACAAATACAATTTCTTTAGCCCTCACATCATATTTCTCATGTAACCGGTTAAGAAAACTGTTCTAGTTTGAGAAGATAATATCTGCATTTCAGTTTTAGTAGATTACCTTAATATCATGGAACTCAATATCCAAGTAAGATTCCTCTTTGTCATACCTAATGAATGCCCCCTGGAAGTTGATGGCAGAATATTACCGTTATTCAAATTTATATGATCAGCCTATTCTATCTAGACTCATTTGGGGTGATAGATAGATTAATAAGACTTCCCTGTACTTGTGTCCTTTTTTATACTTTTTAAAGCAAAATAGCAATGCCTTGAACCTTCTGAAGATTTGAAAGAATAACCCTATAAATTCTTTTGGTTTATTCTGAAATGACAACCTCATTCTTAGCATCCATTAGAAACTGTCAGTATCTCCAGAGTTAAATCAGAATATAACTTCAAAGTCAAATTATAGGAGGGAAAAATAATAACTGGATATAAGGCAAAAACCCTAAAGCATCAGAGAAAAAAAAAGCTAAAACATAATAAAATGTGAAATTCATTAATTATTATAAACAAATTAGTAAGCATAATTGTAAAGCAGTAATTTTAGTAGGTTATATAAGTACTATGAAATGGTTATTTCAGTTTTATACTGAAATATATATATATATATATTCATACACACATACACACTCTTGATATGAGTATAATTATTGGAGGAGGTGATAGAAGAGAACATCGTGGGGTGGGGAACTAATGGAGTGGGAGTTAGAGATGTGTCTTTTTTTGACAATTAAATCTAAAGGCAATGATTTATGCCCATCATCTGATGAAGTATAAGGATATGTAAGTTTTAGTAATGTATACATTTTAAAATGTAGTATCCAAAAGCATAATTTATTTGGAAGGGGATGGATCATGGAAAACTAATTATAGTCTAAGTCTGGGAGTTACTGAAATCAGTACTGCCTTCATTCCATTAGACAGAGGTATATGACCTGAACCAACTAACTGCAACGGGAGAAGGAAAATGGATTTAGCCACACATCCTAAGACATGCACTAACCAAAAACAGATATCAATGTTCAGCAAAAAAATAAAAAAAAATAAGTACTTACTAAACATATAAAGATGCTCAAATTCACTAGCAATCTAAAAAAACGTTAAAATATGTTAAATAAATTACTCTCATTCACTCTCAATGGACATGTATGAAATTCATTTTAAGAAAACAGTTTTGACATTTCAATTCAAGAGTCTTAAAAATATCTTAACATAGTTACTTGATCTCAGTAACTCCACAAAATAAAAAAAAATGTACACAAATATTTATGAATAAATATTCCATTATAATATCATTTGAAGCACCATATATATTGAATTTTAATAGTTAATTTTAGATGTATAAATTATGGTAGCTTTGTTCTTTTTTCTACTTTTCTATGTTTTGCAAATTCACCAATATTAAATTATATCATTTTGACATATTTTTAAAGAACAAACAAAAACCAATTGCATCAGTAAGAATTAGGTTCCATTTTGAGTTTAAAAAGATAAGTCAAAATAAAAATGACTCCTACACATCAGAAGTTGTGTTCTCAAATACGAGTTAGGAGATAAGTATCCAGGACTAATGGGGTAGCTCATTTCCATTAGAATCACATTCTATCATAGTATTTCACCATGCATCTGCTGTGACCTTTATTTTCATGGTGTCACTACACCCATATTTGAGAAAAAGTATTAGGTGATAATTCTTAATAATCTGGCACTTTTGCACATGTTCTAAGGTTAGGAGCCAATTTAAGAATGGTTATATAAGCAGGCATCCCTGGACCGATTAGGTAGTCATTTCTTCCAGAGGCATCGTTCCTCTTTGAAGATATCTCCCCTCCCCAGAGGCATTCTGAGATAGAAAAGTATTCCTTCTATTTGCAAGAGAAATTTGCTTACATTCAGGACAATTGAGAGTGTCTTCCTCTTGGGTGAATGTTGGGCAGGTTTGCCAGAAGCTCTCTGATAAGATTGAGTTTCCATAAGCTCAGTGATTCTCAGCTGTGTGCATAGCATTCGTGTAGGTCTGTTCTGGCTTGTTCTCATAGACTTGGGGGTGGGACAAGGACCATTGAGGTGAGTATGAAGCTCATGTGGTCTGCTGTGCCCTGAGTGCAGCCCAACTGTCTATATCCACGTGGAATTTTTGTTTCTCTACCGTGTAAATTTATGAAAGTGTAGCAAGTCAGCCTAGGAGCCATGCCACTGCTTAGGACCTGCTCGAATTTTTGATGTAACAGATGGAAAAAAAAAAGAAAAAGAAAGAAGAAAAGAGTAAAGCACACTTAAGAGCTGCCATGAAGGAGGAGTCCCAGAACCTCCCATTGTACCACTTGGTAAGAATTAGCCAAGGAACTATACAAATCTCCAAGGGTGGCTGGAAATGGTAGTCCTTATCATTGCTATAAGTCCAGAAAAATGATCAACCATTCTGTTATAGAAGTGAAGCAAATATCATAGGGCAATTAGCTGTTGTCCTATTGCAGTAATTATGCTAAAAAAGGAGGAGACAATTGGCAAGAAAATGCAGCGTGAAATAAAACTCTTTAAAAAGCTTTTGGTGTATATATTCACCAACAGTCAAGTATCAGCCTATCTGAATAACTTAACAATATCTGAATAATTTAAAAATTTGGTCAGGTGTATGATGACGAAAATGCACAGCCCACATATAGGATATTAAGTTGAATGTTTAGAATAATGTCTTTTAAACTTCAACCAGATTTTAGGAGAATATTTGAAATAACGAATGAAGATAAATGCTGACAGTTTAACAGCAAGAGAAAAATGAAGGTAAAGTTTCATCCAGTATGTCCTCAGGGAAATATCCAGTTGACAGGATAGAGGGCATTGTCAGGATATATGTTAATGGGATATAAGAAAGAAAATGTGTTAGGCATCTGAAGGCAGTAAGGCACTACACAAGAACTTCAATCACTAGTCCTATTGATTAAAATCAAATAGTAATGAAAAGTAAATTTAGATACCTACATGGCAAGAAATAAGTCAGGATTGCATGAAATGATTTTTCGCCTCTTAGGTTGTTGTAATTGTAAATCTGTAATGCAGGAGAGAGAGAGAGAGACAGAGAGAGAGACAGAGACAGACAGAGCAAGAGCTTGTAGCTCACCAAAAGATACATTAAATACGCTAAACAATTTCTCAGTTGATTTTGAAGTGAAAGTAAAATAAGTACTAAAACTGTCAAGTATCAGATTTAGACCTTTGGTGATAGTGATTTTGTTTTATTTTCTGTAATTAAACCTGTTTACTCATTTTCTGGGCTTTTTCAGCAGGTATAAAAGTAGTTTAAGAAAACCTAATTGTATTGAATAATTTTGGATGATGTGATCTTGTTATTAAATGCCATTCATTTGTTTTATTTGCATATCATAATGGCCTTCTCTGTTTTCCAATTAGTTTACCCTGTTTTTAGATATCAAGTGATTCTAACAGAAAACTCCCAGTGAATTTTATTATGGGTTTGGTAAAAATGTCCGATCTAGCAGATAATTACACATTCCAAGACACTTTTATAGGCTTTTATTTCATAGCCCATGAAGCTCAATATTTCGTGAACTTTATAGTCCATGAAATAAAGAGCTGGTGTAGCAATAAGTTAAACCATTTAGGTTTCAAAAATGAATGCTAATTCTGAGATTCATTGTGCTATAGGCCAATTGTCTAATGAGTTTGAGAGTAATTTTATTTTTATATATTTAGAGCAGACTCCTTATCACATAAACAAATTTTTACTAAAGGAAAAGTCTGCAACCAAAGAATTCAGGCAAAATGAGGAATAGATTTCCATCTGTAATTTCAATAACAATGTAGATAGACACATTTCTATACCCTTCAGGGTTCTTTTTAGAACTATATAACCTGTGGTGAGATTTGAAGAAAATCTTATACTGCTATCAAACATAGACAAATGCAAGAACGTATCAAAGTAGAGGTAATAACAGCATTAATTTAAGTCAATGAAATCATGGAGTATTCATTCGTAGAGTAGATCTTTTATTGAATGAAGCTCATCTGTTTCTTCTAGCCTATGTGAAAGGAACAAGTTTCTGCAGAAAAAAAAATTCATTTTAATGTTGATGCAGGTTTTACAATGTGCCCTGTGACTTAAGGGGTAGATCCCAATGTGTGTTCCATGGAACACTAGTTTTGTTAGGAGTTAAAATAGATTCTGATGACTTTTCTTCCTTACTTTGAATTCATCAGAATTCAGTAAAAGAGAATTTTGATGGTTCAAAAAAAAAAAAAAGAAACATTACATTAAACTAATTTAAATGTTTAAAGGATCTCTGGGAAATCTGTGTGCAGGGCAAGACTCCAAGAGGGTGATAAGCAATGCCCCTGATACCTGATCTTTACAGAGCTTCACCAAAGAGTAGCTTTCCGTAGAACACAACAAGTTAAATGTTGACTTCATGATTCAGAGAATCCACTCACTTTCTGATTGTTCAGATAAGGATACTTCACAGATAAAAAATGATCCTCTCTTAGCCAGTTATAATTCAGATTTTAAAGGAGTTATTTGGGCATAGGTTAAGGAAGTCTTTTTTTTTTTTTTCTGTCCCCTGTATTTGCTATACTTCATATTTGATCAGTCCATTATTTAAAAATGTTTCATTGCATGTTGTATACATAGAAGTGTACCAGAAAAAAAAAAAAAGAAGTGTACCAGATGTACAGAGAGAAATAAAAGGAATCGTTTTTTCAGTTTTTTAGAGACTATGTCTTTAATCAAATACTAATGCCTCTGATATCTGAGTGGTATCTGAACCATTCCAAGGCCACCAGCAGAATGGGGCTGGGCCCTCGGCACCTACTGAGTTGGCTTTGTGTACCTAGGTTCATTTCAAATTACCAGCAGCCCCAAGTGGTCCTCTAAATATCCTGCTCTACAATGAGAGAGTGAAATCACAAGCATCACAGAGCAAGGAAATGGCAAAGTATGGATTAAAACCCAGGTTTCTGACTCAAGTTCTGCACTTTTACCACCGTATTACCAATTTGTAGATGGTTCTATGAACTGCAGAGTTAGCCAGGCACCGAGACTGAAATTAGCAATTTCGGCTTCACATTTTTCCATTTAATGATTGTATCATTGTGTACATATTACTTAATTTCATTTGGTTCAGGTTATTCATCTATATAATTGTGTTATTATACATTTTTATATATCTATCTTATAAGATAGTAAAAATGGGTATTCTTGTCTTGTTCCTGATCTCAGGAAAAGAACATTCACTCTTTTACTGTTAAGTATAATGCTAGTATGATTTTTCAGATCTCCTATATCTGGGTAAGAAATTCCCTTATATTTCTGTTTTCTGAAAGTTTCAAATTTATTTTTTAAGTTTATTTTTTTATTTTGAGAGAGACAGTGAGAGAGCATAAGCAGGGGAGGGGCAGAGAGAGACAGAGAGAATCCCAAGCAAGGCTCCACGCTGTCAGTGCACAGCCTGAGGTGGGCCTCAAATCCAGGAATCATGAGATCATGACCTGAGCCAAAATCAAAGTCAGACACTTAACCGACTTTGCTACCCAGAGTCCCTTTCTTTTTTCTTTCTTTCTTCCTTTCTTTCTTTCTTTCTTTCTTTCTTTCTTTCTTTCTTTCTTTCTTTTTGGTGAAATCAAATGTGTGTTATAACTTATTAAATGCTTCTTATATGCTTACTTATCACATGTTTATTTTTTTTTTCTTTTGTAAATATAATGAATCCTATTGATTGATTATGGAATGTTAAGCTAATGTGCATTCCTGGGATTAATCTCTCTTGATCATGACTATTCTTTGTATTTATCAATGTATTTGATTTGTTAAATTTATGTTTAGAATTTCTACACATGTTATTGATAGGCATTGGTTTATACCTTTATTTACTCGCAATTTTTCAATTTATGTGTAATTACTTGTAATATCTGTCTAGTTTTGTTATAAGAGTACACCTGGCTTCATCAAATGATTTGGGATGTATTCTCTCATCAATTTCCTGCAAGAGATTATATAGAAGTATTCTTAAATGTTTACTAAAATTCTCCAGTGAAGCTATTTTGTCCTGGGGTTTTCTTTATAGGAAGGTTTCAACCATAAATTCAGTGTTTTTAGTACATATAGGATTACTTATGTTATCTATTTCTTCTTGCTTGAACTTTGGAAATTTGTCTCTTTCAAGGAATTTGTCTATTTTGTATTACTAGTCAAATTTACTGGCTAGATATATTGGTAAGTTTGCTTATAATATTTCACTAATATGTTTTTAAATTCTGTAGTAAGTGGTTACTTGTGTCCTTTATATTTTGTCTTGATCTGTTTAACTTGAGAGATGTTTAGCAAATTGATTAACTTTTGGTTTCGTAGTTTGGTAGTCAACCAATGATCTGTCAAAAGACTTCCTTAAATGTGTTGATCTAGTATGTACTCCACCTTTTGGCATAGAGATCTGTTTGGGAATACACACCTTCAAATTTTTATGAAACTTACAAATCAACCTTAGCTTTTATGTCCAGCTTTTAGAGGTCCACGAGGTAAGCCCAGAGTGAGTGTTTTGTGCTCTGACCTTTCCAAGTCCTCCCTGTGTATGAACACAACTCTGTGTATGAACTCATCTTTTATATCGCCATGTATATGTTGGAGCTTTTAATAGTCTGCTGTTTGTGGACCAGTTCATTAGGTATCCCATTCTCATTTCGAATAAGTTTTTGTTTGCTCCACCGGAAATTACAGCCATAAGCAGCCATGGTGTTATTGATTGAAGGAGATGACTATTAACAGAGCTTCTGGCTGCTGGGTTTTCCTGGCTACCACTTCATGGTGCTGAAGATATAGGTGAGAAGTGTAGTTCCATGCTAAAGTGTCACAGACTTGAAGTTTTCACAAGGCTTAGTGTTTTTTTTGAACAAAAGCTTTTATATTGCTCTGTGCCTTTGATTAATTTCCATAATTCAGAAATGGCCCATTTGGATAATTTTGCCAGGGGCTTTCTTGCTTTTGTCAGGGAGAAAATTCACTGAGGTTCTGTGAGTCTCATCTTCACAAACCCTATTTATTGACCACTTCTACTTTGTGATTGTGTGTGTATCTGTGTGTCTGTGTCTGGTTTCTTTTTCTTCATTTGGGGATTAAGACTTACAAGAGTGGACATGTCTATAATTTTATTTTGATAATCCTGTTCACTACCTGGTACCTCATGAGTAAATAATGGGTTGTCTTAAGACAATATTCCTAAGGGGTACCCTAGCACAGAGGTGGACTGGAAGATGGGCATAGTGAAGATAAATGTTTAAAGTCCTCAGTTAAAAGCTGCTTCTAAAAGACCATCCACATTTAGTTAAAATTTTAAGGGATATCTAATATCACTGATGATTTTGTACAATTGGATCTGATTTTTTGATGGAATATTAACATTACTGATATTTGTTCCTGTGAGGACATTGATTATTCAGAAAATAACTGTATAGGTGTGTGTGTGTGTGCATGTGTGTGTGTGTGTGCGTGTGTGTGTGTGTGATTTAAAAAACATACAATAGACATATTATAGAATAATGATAATTCACTGATACTTTCCAATGTTTGAAGTGACAGAAGATATCCTCAGAAGATATCCTCAGAAGATAAGCACAATAACTGTACCCATTATGAAGCTAAAAATATTTAGTTCTCAATGGATTATATAACTTAAATAGCTAGAGAACCTATGAATGAACAATACATTACAGGTAGTCTTGTTAAAGTAAATTTAATTGGATTTAAGGAAACAAAATTAAAGATAACAATAGAGTCTCAAGATTCCATTCTTTTTTTATGGCAGAATAATATATATTATACACACACACACACACACACACACACACATTTACATATACATCCCACCTCTTCTTTATTGATTCATCTATCATTGAACACTGGGGTGCTTTCTTGATCATGTGGTATTTCTACTTTTAATTTTTGAAAGAACCTTAATATTGGTTTCTGCAGGGGCTAAACCAATTTGAATTTTCATCAATAGTGCACAGTGATTCCTTTTTCTCCACATCTTCACCAACACTTGCTCTTTCTTGTCTTTTTGATTCTGGTCATTCTGAGAGGTGTGAGATGAAATCTCATTGTGGTTTTGATTTGCATTTCCCTGATGCTTAGTGATGTTGAGCATCTTTTCCTATGTCTGTTGGCCATCTGAATGTCTCCTTAGGAAAAATAACTATTCCTGTTCTCTTTTAATGGACATTAAAAAATGTCCATTTTTTAATCAGATTGTGTGTGTATGTGTGTGTGTTTGTGTGTGTGTGTGTGTGTGTGTGTGTGTTGAGTTGTATAAGTTCTTTATATATTTTAGATTTTAACTTCTTATCAGATGTATCAGTTCCAAGTATTTTCTCCCATTCAGTACATGACCTTTTTGTTTTCTTGATTGTTTCCTTCATTGTGTAAAAGTTTTTATTTTGATGTAGTCCCAATAGTTTATTTTTGCTTTTGTTTTCCTTGATAATATAAGAGAATGGATGGATCTAGAGGGTACTATGCTAAGTGAAATAAGTCAACAAAAGACAAATACCATACGATTACATTTGTATGTGGAATCTAAAAAACTAAACAAATGAATAAAGAAAAAGTGGGATCAGACCTATAAATTCAGAGGAAAAAACTGATGATTGCCAGAGGAGAGGGGATTAAAGAGATGGGAAAATGGGTGAAGGTGAATGGGAGATATAAATGTCCAGTTATGGAATTAAAAAATCACAGAATTTTAAAAAGTCACAGGAATAAAAGTTGCCACGTAGGGAATAAAGTTCATGGTATTGTAATAACACTGTCTGGTGACAGAAGGTAGATACACCTGTGGTAAACATAGCTAAATGTATAGAGTTGTTGAATCAGTATGTTGCATGCCTGAAACTAATGAAACTTTATGTGACAACTATATTCAAATAAAAAATGAGAGAGAGGGTGAGGAAAAGAGTGGAAGGGAAAGCAACCCAAAAAGACGTGCAATATGAAATCATTAAATAAAAGCAAATGATTGAATTGGTTAACCCTATCAGGGCCAGGTGTTAGGTAGATCACAAATGGCATACCTATATTCAGAAGCAGGCAAAACAAACAAACAAAAACAAAAGGTAGGAAAAATAGGCAGTATTTGAAAAGAGTAGCAAATGTTCGGAATTAAGTTGTCCATTGTTCATTTCCAATGAAGTTGGAAATTTAGAAATACAATTGTGTCGTTATTTTGCTGCTTGAAATTATTTTAGATTCTCAATTCTAATTACAACAGTGTTTGGATTGATTGCAACTTTCTTTTCGTTTATAATTAAATTTTGTCCTCAAATTTACCTACTTTGTTTTACATTATTTATAATATCAATAAAACAAGCAAGGATAAACAATGGACTATAATTCCTGACACCAAATATTACCAGCTGGACAGGCTGAAGTGATCTTTTCAAGGTAAAACTACATTTAACTTTAAATTTATCCTTAATTTAGGGCGCCTGGGTGGCTCAGCCGGTTGAGTGTCCTACTTGGACTCAGGTCATGATCTCGCGGTTGGTGGGTTTGGGCCCCATGTTGGGCTCTGTGCTGACATCTCAGAGCCCGGAGCCTGCTTCAGATTCTGTGTCTCCCTCTCTCTCTGCCCCCCTCTCTGCTGGCACTATGTCTTTCTATGTCTCAAAAATAAATAAACATTAAAAAATGAAAACAAACAAAAAGTATAAAAGTATCCTAAATGTCTTACATGTGAGAAAATTGCTAATAAGTAATTTGAACGATTAATCATGGAACTGAAAATAAACTCAATGTTTACTGAAAGTACTGATATGCATTTTACTTCAGAGATAAAAGACACTCATAGGAGGCCTTAATCAAAACTTGAATGACCATATTAATTGCATATCTTATCCAAACATACATTTTTAAATAGAATCTATGCATTAATGTTTTTTACTTTTAAAATATGATTTCTAATATATGCACACACTGAAGAAAATGTTTCCTTTTCCGATACCTTTGTACTAAATGTTTGGGGCAATTAACAATTTTAACAAAACTGTGAATTGAAAATTGTATTTTGAAGACCACACTAAATCAACATGTTACACATGTAAAAACATAAAAGTCAACAAATTTCTAAGAAAATTTTAAACGTAACTTTGCTAACTAAAATTAAAAATTCTGTTATTCAAATGATGGAAAAATGAGGCACACTATTTTCCCTTTAAATGCTTGAACAGATTGTCACCATAGTAACTAATAGGCACATCAGGAGAAAATCATTCAAGTATATATTCTTGCAGGTGACTCCCACTCTCACAATCTTTCTTTTAGCTGTCTCCATACTTATTACTGAAACCAAAACAAATATTAGTGGGGAAAAATTATTTCATTTGAAAAGCATTGCTTTCCAAGTAGCACCGACTTACTAAATTTCATAGAGCTGAAGTAGTAACTATGCATTTAGCCTTTGGTCTGTAATATCAGTTCCTGCCTATTTAAATGCAATGGAACAATATGCCTTAGCACGTGTTTTGTAAAACGTAGTTCTTTCTGGTCTTCCTTTCTAATATATCCAGGCTTATCTGGGGTGTGTGTACGTGGAAGTTCTTAGAGAAGTAAATCCAGAAGACTGTGTTGATTGAGGTGTCATTATAACTAATGGACCCCAATAAATATTTCAAGCAACTTCCTAAAGATAATATTTTCTCTGTAATGATCTTAATTTGGACTTATACTACATTAAAAATATTATACTTAAGTCAACAAACCTCTGAGTTAGATATTTTATACACAGTTCCTTGATGACAGTATGGCTGCTCAGGAACATTAAGTAACTTGACAGCTATTTACAGCTAATAATCAGTGGGACTGGAGTGCCAAACCATGCCTGTCTATTTATAAAGCTAAAGACCCTCCACTGAAATGTGCTGTCACTTTCTTATTGCACAAAAGAGGCCAGATGGTAAATTGGAAATACATCAGGCAGAGAAGCTATGGCTGAGATGGTAATTTTATTCCATTACCCATCCTCTTCCTCCATATGGAAATATAAATACCATTCCACCTAATTTTAGCTAGGCACGTGGCTGGCCCTCACCACTTATCATCTTTCATTATAGTATGAGTTGTAACGTGGTTAAATTCAGAGCAATGGGAAATAAGCAGAAGAGTTATATGCAATTTCTGAGACTTCTCCTTAAAAAAAAATGATACCTTCCTAGGGCTTCCTCTGTTTTTTTCTTTTTATTGGCTCACAAACAGATGTAGAGGGAATGTAGTTTCAACCATATAGGATCACAACTAAAGGAATAGTGGGGCCGTATGGTGTCAGGAACCCAGATACCCCAACGACTTTGTGCTGTGAAGCAACCTTGCCAGTCTTGGACTGATCATCTCTGGACTACCCAGGGAGAGAAATGAACTTCCTTTTTAGTTAGTATCCCCTGGGGCCTTTTTCTTTCTTTCTTTTTTTTTTTTTTTAATTTTTTTTTAACGTTTATTTATTTTTGAGACAGAGAGAGACAGAGCATGAACGGGGGAGGGTCACAGAGAGAGGGATACACAGAATCTGAAACAGGCTCCAGGCTCTGAGCTGTCGGCACAGAGCCCGACGCGGGGCTCGAACTCACGGACCGTGAGATCGTGACCTGAGCCGAAGTCTGACGCTTAACTGACCAAGCCACCCAGGCTCCCCACCTGGGGCCTTTTTCTTAAAGGACTTGAGTTTAACCCTAAATAATACAGACGTTCATTAAAAATCTATTCATTAAATCTTTTCCCGTTACCTGATGCATACACAAATTTTATTCACATAATAAATTTAAAAGAAATATTACTGACTTAAATTGTTTTTATATCCTGGTTAATAGTAAAAAGAAAAGAAACAAATAATAAAAGTGATGGAGTTAGCCTCATAGTTATCCAAGTAGAAAGGATAAGAGAAGCAATGGCAACGAAAATCAATTTAGCGTTCCACTGAAACCAAAGCTAAGAGTGAGACAATAAGGCACCCTTAAAACTTTTTGTCCAGGAAAACGAACGATAACAGTGCATCAGTCGTAACAAGTTTTTCTTAGCTTGGAATTCGGAGAAAATTTTATTGCACTAGTTTTTATGCAGAAATAATTAAAAGTATAGTTGATGATGCTCTGCATGACATTTTTACAAAAAACACAGATATTAGATGTATGGTCATTTCTTATTTTCACTTTGGTAGGCAAAGTGTTAGGACACATTTGGGTAAGTGTCAATTTTACAGTGTCCTCTAAGTCCACACATCCTCTAGAGAATGGACTTTTTTTTCATATATTTGTAGTCTTATTATGACCAAGTTATTTGATTGCTTTTAAGTAATATATTTTCTGCATATGGAAATTCATTTATATCTACATTTTCTCTTGTTCGAAATTTGATAGTCTGAGAAACTCAACTAATATTGAAAAGTGGTGACATTAGAGTTTAAATATAGTATATGCATTGAAGAAGTCAGGAGGTAAAAAAATCAGTTGATGCTAAAATACATACTTTAACAAATATGTACTTCATAAGGATTTTATGTAGGCAGTAAGGTGAAAGTGGTGGTAATTAGAGTTAAATATGAAATTCATTTACTCTACTGAAGAACAATTCACCTGGCTTTTGATAATCCAGCCAGATGCCTCTTCTTATTTTTAGTCTATTTCTTCTAGAATAATTTTGTTTCACTTTAATGTTTGACAATAATAATGGGAGAAAAGAAGTTCAGAATATCAATGGCTTGCACCTTCATTATGCTAATTTTTAAAATGACCCCCAATTAGTAACTGCAATCAAATTGCTAAGGCTATTTATGTTTATATAACTTTCACATGATGTATAAGAATTATGAATTTATTAAGGCCCATTTTCTATCCCGTGCATTTGCCCCTCTCTTACCATGCTAAACAGTATATTTAGCTACAAGTATCTGTATTCTTTGGAAGCTCATCCCCCAAATCATCCCCCAAATAAACCATGAAAATATCTTTTGGATTTACATTTGCAAAAGTATCTTCATCCCTAGTAAATATTTTGCTATATATTAAAATTGTCTTTGCTTTTGTTTCTCCATTTTTTTTTTTTTTTTTTTTGAGCTTCAGTAGAATGTTCTATCATTCCAGGGACAGATACTCTGAATTTTACCTAACGTCTTCATGATTTTATAGATTAGAAGCACACTTTACTTCTTCTAGGTTCTGCCAGGTTAAAAATTCATATGTATTCTATTATTCTTTCATTTTCATTTCTTTGGCTCTGATCTCTGTCAATCTCTCCTTTTAAGACTTTTTATTCTCTTTATTTACATTTTTACTGTATACTTTTCTTTGGAAAATACAAAGTTTATCCTGGCTTTCTCCCAAAAGTAAGTTAGACATTTTGTTTGGGGTTTTGACTTTTTTTCATCAAATATCCCACTGAACTTTTAATTATAGAAGCATACTGCCCACTGAAGATGACTGCTGTGACTTCCAAATCTCTTTTATGGGTTATCAGAGACAGTGCGGAGATTACTTTTTACCTAAAAGCATTTTCTTGCTCTCACTTATATAGACACTTACTTGTCAATGCAGATCTATTTTTATTCTTTCATTCCTCCTGGGCAAACTACCCCCTACCGGTTTTGAGGAATAAATGGATGACTTTCTCTTCTCCCCTCCATAATTTACTCCCTGGAGAACTGTTGTCATTGTCACCAGCAATCATCAGTTTTCAGTCTATTTAAGGGTTCCAGAAGTTGCACCTGAAGAACTGACCTGTCTTCTCTATTTTTGTGAATGAAAGTGCATTTAGGCACTGGTTAAATATATAAATATATATCTAATTCATATATATATATATATATATATATATATATATATATATATATATACCCTTCAATTGTCCAAATTCTGCTCCCTTTCTCAGATGGTCACCATATGTATATCAAAGGTTAAATGATTGCTATACATATGACATGGCACAGAAGTTCATGCTATAGACTTGCTTAAATCAGTCACTTTGTCCAATCGCTATATGTTAATATAGTTTGGAATTTATTATGAATTCTATGCTGCTCTATGTACATATTTCCATGGCGCATGTTCTGCCTTTTAGTATGCAGAGTATGTGAATGTACAGTCTGCATTAGGGAAAGTCTTATGGAAAGTAAGAGAGTAGGTATGGAAAGTGCAAATGTTTTGAATCCATTACACCAGGTTTAGTTCCTGTTGCTAAAACTTAATAGTTCTTGCTAATTTTAGCAAGTTATTTAAAACCTTGGAGCCTCAATTTCTTTGTGTATAAGTCATGCCTTATGTTTCCACTGAGTTGTTCTAAGCAATGCAGATTAGGCAAGCATCTACTCATCAATTACAGTCAACAAATTCTAGCTGCTACTATTCCTATAACTGTCCAATAAGAATGTAGTAGTAAAACAGCTAGTAACCCGTCTCATAGTCTCTTGTGACTTTAAACTAGGATTTGTCCTTTAATCATTTTTAAATGGCAATGCTCATAAATAAAGTGGCTATGCATGGTGACATTTATATATATTTTAGCATTAAAAATAATACAATGTATTCTTATCACCTTAAACATCCAGATGAATAGTGAAAAATCAAATATTTTGGTCTATAGCAATGGAAATTCTCTTCATGGAACACTGGTACCACAGTTAATAAATTCTATCTTAAACAATATGAAAAAGTTCCTATTCATGCAATTTAAAAAATATTTTATATTCCTCTATTCTTCTTAGACATTGAATTGTTTGTTAACACGGGAAAATTTTCTTGAGTATGAAATAATTTCTCCAAAACTTTAACTAGACTTTAAAAAATATTATTAAAACCTGTTTTCTACATAATACCTCATGATAGGACAATCTTGAGAAGATGGCCTGGAAAGTGTCACCATCAATAATGCTAGTTAAATATTATTACACTTCCAAATCATGATGCTCATAGGTGCATGTAGTGCCCAATAAATATGTTTTGAGTGGTTAATTGAAGACTTGCCTTTTTATCTTTGCCTATTAGTTTCTCAGTATTTTATTATTTTAGAATTCACTAGGCGAACCACAGATTACACACACAGAATAAAAAACAGGTGTAACTGTCTCATGATTCAATCTTGTCATAATAGATCCATGACCAACAATTTTGGTATACACCTTCCTTTAGTTTTCATCATTTTGCAACTTTTCTTAATTCACCATTTCATTTTGAATATTTTAACTGTGATTTAGCATATACTATGGTTTATATATTATACTTTCAGTTTGTTATAAAAATACGATTTACCTTTAAAAATTTTTTTTAGCATTTATTTATTATTGAGAGACAGAGACAGACCGTGAGCGGGGGGGGGGGGGGGCAGAGAGAGAGAGGGAGACACAGAATCTGAGGAGGATCCAGGCTCTGAGCTGTCAGCACAGAGCCGGACGTGGGGCTCGAACTCATGAACTGCGAGATCATGACCTGAGCCAAAGTTGGATGCTTAACCGACTGAGCCACCCAGGTGCCCCTAAAAATACCACTTAAATTCTAGGTTTCATAATATAATTGCCCTACCTTGGTGAATTTATCTAGGTTTTAGTAAGTATGTATGCTTCAGTTTGAGTTCTGGTTGCAGCAAAGGAGAAAGGACAAAAGATGCAGTTTTACACAACATTTAACAAGACTATGTTTCATTACAGCAGCAGAGGAACTGACCTCTGTATTAGGTTCTCTGAGGAATGCTAAAAGAAGGAGAAGCACATTAATATTAAAGACATTTATACAATTTTCAAACAGCTGCAAAAGGTCTAAATACCCTTTTCTTTGCTGAAGGAGCCAGGATAGATTTGTGACCTTCGCTTATTTACAACAAAATGATTCCCTTCTTCTACAACTGACTGATTTTACCAAAAAGCCATAAACTGGTACTAACCAGATCCAAGTCCTTTGTAAGGCAATTAATTAAGCACAACTGAGTAAAGAGCATAGCTAATATTAAATATTTTACTTAGAGGAAATTGTCTCTCATATAGAAGAAAATTTTAGAAATAAAGTTAAGTGGAAGTGAATGTCATTCAGTACACTTCATCTTATATTCAGTACAATTATCAGGATTTATGATCTCCATTGATGTGTGCCAAGGTATATTTTAGAAGTATCTTGATGTGTAGAATAAACACATTTGAGGTAAGAAGTATACTCAAGGCATTTAAAGTCTGCTTTTCTCCAACGACGTAAATCCATGCAAATCATTCCATAAGCATTTGTTAGTCATTCTCAACTTGCAGCAAAATGTTTTTGGAAACAATGGGACAATTTAATTTCCTTTCAGATGTAACATTTTGACTTTTATATAACCAAGGCACATAGTCATAGAATGATGTAATTGTCTGGAAGTATTCCTTTAATAAAGAGTTTAGGCCCTGGGAGGACAGAGTAATAAGATATACTTAGGCATGATTGATTCATCCACTGATTATGCTCCCCCTGTCATCAGTGTGTGTGTGTACGTACAGTGTGTATATTTTGTATATTGGTTTTCAAAAATGTTTGTATTATTTCTAAAATTTCTATAATGTCAGCACTTTTGTCTGTACTATCCTTACTATAGGCACAATAAATTTTATACATCTATTTTTGTATAAAAATGTAAATTCTAAGGAAGTAGATTGATTTTGTAAAATATTTTCACAGTTTATTTATTTATTTTAAGAGAGGAAGAGCATGACCAGGGGAGGGGCAGAGAGAAGGAGAGAGAGAATTTCTCGCAGGCTCTGTGCTGTCAGTGCAGAGCCTGATACAGGGGTCTAACTCAAGAACTGTGACGACATGACCTGAGCCGAAGTCAAGAGTTGGATGCTTAACTAACTGAGCCACCCCCCGTGCTTCAGGAAGTACATTAATTTTAAGTAACAAATGGGGTGCCTGGATAGCTCAGTCGGTTAAGCATAGACTCTTGACTTCAGCTCACGTCATGTTCTGATGATGGTGAGATAGAGCCCTGTGTCCAGCCCCACATGGCTCTAAGCTCAGGGTGGAGCCCACCTGAGATTCTCTCTCTCTCTCTCTCTCTCTCTCTCTCTCACACACACACACACACACACTCACTCTCTCTCTCTTTCTCTCTCTCAAAAAAATATTTTAAGTAACAAATGAATTTAGAGATTATATATTTAAAGTGAGTATGATGAAACTTTAACATTCCAAAGTATTAAGCATAAAAAACATTTTTTCCTTTAAGCCCTATTTACTTATGATGTTATTGATTGCTTTCCCAAAAATGGAAAGTTTCTTGGAGCATTTAAACACACAAAGGGACAACCATATAAAATATTTACTCATTATTTCCAAGAGATGAAATCAAATCTCTGATAAAAACAGAAGAGAAAAATATCTAAGTTTTAATAGAATGCACAGCTAAATTAGTAATTTTTGTGTATTCATAACATAAACCAAATAAATATTTTATCACTTGCTATAAAATATACTCTAAAGGGAGTTATTTAACTGGGGACTTACTTTAACAATGATACATTTGTTGATTAAGCTGCTAAAAGAAAACAATGGCTAGTATATGTAGTAAAATCTGAAGGGATTTTTGAGAGAAAGTTCAGCTTATACCAAGACAGTCTATAAAATATCCAAAATAAATTTATCTAGAAAGATAAATCTGGTTTGTTATAACCACAATCAAACAGTAAAAGATTAAAGAGGATGATGGTTCTAGGAAAAACCGAACAACTCGTGTGTGTTCTGAGTGGGAGCAAAAGGAAGAGTCTGACTGCAGTATGCATGAAAGTGAAGAAAATCGGAATACTCTCATGAACAATACCCCTACCCTCCCCCTAAAATAATAATAAAGACTAGACAAGTCAAGTTGTTATATATGATGTATTTCTCATCACAAGCCTCATTTTTTTTTTTTAATGCTGCTCTCTCAATGCAACTTTTCCTGGTTATTTTGAGTCTTTGCTTCTCCAGCCCTCTCCCCTGGAATAGTGTCTCTGAACCAATCTACTAAGAGATACATAGTGGTCCAAAACTCTTCTCCCTACCTTTTCCCTACCCCTATCAAGAGAACATACTTGCTTGTCTCCCATTCTCCTATTGTCCAATAACCTACATGCCCCATCTCAAACTTATAGGCTCAATGTGTTAAGCCTAATAACATAGTTATATTAACAAGGAATAATCATAATAAACTTTATGGAAATACAGTATTTTTCATCAAAATAAACAAGACATATATTGTGGAAATTGCTAGTAATTTGAGAAATAGTAGAGGTAAGGGGGTCTTTTAAAGTCATTTCCTAGGTTCCTGGCCTACCCTCAAATACTCAGGTCAGTGAGATCTTTTGTGATACGTAGCATCATAATCTGCACTCAGCAACCATTAAGAGAGCAAGCAGTCTTCTGATTAGAACTCTCTTCTGAATGTTTAAGTGGATATTCTTTAAAGCCACTTCATTTAAGATGTTTTATTAGATTAATTTGGACTTAACATTTTATTGAGATTCATGAACTATATATACCCGCAGTGATCCCCAGTGCTCAATGGTATTTACTCCATTTGTTAATCCTGATTTCATAGTTTATAAGACGTAGCAGGAGTTATTTTTTTTAATTGGGCAGGATGATGCATTATAACTCAAAGAACATCAAACTCCGAGAATGGTGAATAAATATCAACGTGTGTATAGATGATGATAATGTATGAAAGACATTTCATTATGTTTTTAAAAGTTCTCTCATTTTTAGTGTTTAGTTCTGAAATTGGGTGAGTTGTTTTGTTTTGTTTTGTTTGTTCTTGCTCACATTGTAACAGCTTTCCATAATCTCTAAAAGTCTTTGTTCCCTTGGGGGGCAAAAAAAAAAAAAAGCATGACACTACACTGACCATATTTCAGCAGCGTATTTAGGAAAAAAATAAAAATGTAATTTACTTCCAAAAATAATTTGTTTCATAACTGAGAGAATGAAAATGATCTTTTCTTTATGATATCCCCTAGGGATAGAGAAAAATGTCCTTAGTTTACCATTATTTGGCAGAAACTGTAGCTTTCTCTTAAGAAAGGGAAAGAGAAGAAGCACTTGGCTCAAAGTGGCTGAATCATATGTCTCAGGAGGCTACCCAAAAGCAGATGCTTTTCATCTTCACCCACTCCTGAAGTGCTATCATTAAAACCCTTACCAGTTGCATGCTGTAAATTGTAAGCAAACTCAAACTAGTGCAATTTTGGATAGGTATTTTAATTTAAAATAGTGATATTCTGCATGGTTTTTAATTTTACCTGTGCCCCATGGGACCACTCTCCTTTGCATGTATGCGAGTGTTTCCTGTGAAAATAAATGAAAGGTAGCTATGAACATATCAATAAATAAATGGGATATAGTTATAGATAGATTAATAGATACATCAATTATTTGCTAAAACGTTTTTAAAGTGTTGACGGAAAGATCATTATACATACACACGATACGCACACATGACATCCATAGATATTTTCTCCCTTAGGCTACTTGACCACGACTGGAATTATTATTAGAATATTTTTGTAGAGATCAGTTTTTATTATGTTCTTGAAGCTTGGCAGTTTTGCTGAATGCAAAACACATTTGTGCAATAAAACGTGGAGCTATTATCAATTAACAAAATTTTCCAGCATGCACACGGTTACTGTAGTAGGGCAACATTATTCACCTGCATATGTTCATCTGATGTAGAATGGTTCTGAGTCCTTTTTAATAAAATGGGTGTATATTCACATCATTTCCTCTAGACCCTGCCTAAGGCAAAGAAAACTTAATTTATTCTTCTTAAAAAGAAGAAAAAAAGGATAACTATAATCAGGCTATGAACTAATTGGAACTCCCAAATGACCATGTAGCATAAGCTTTATATTTCTACTTTGTGAAGAAAGAAGTCTTGATTATCAAATACATAGAGAAAAAGCACAAAGAGAAGAAATTACAATTTTAAATCATGAGCATATAATTACAATTTTTGAAAATACGCCTATTTTTACATTTAAATTATATTTTCCTAAAATTTGTCCTTGTTTGGGAGTAATGAAAAAAGTCAAACTGAAAGATAATCAAGATCATAAACTCTCAAGCACTCAGAACAATTCAATGAATATTATGTAATATAGAGTCGTAAAGGATAAGGTGTTGACAAGTAAGAATGACTTAAAATAGCTCTATGCAATTCTACTGGTAAAATTCTGAGGAAGAAGATATAAATATTTTACATTAAAAATCTGTGTAGTTATATATCACTTGATGAATCTCTAAAAAGTCCTTACAAAAACACAGGAGTCAAATCCTCATGGACACATATACCTTTAACTCAGTATTATCCAGTGTCTCCGGATATTGCTACTTAATTTCTATAGGTTAGTGGAACTTTATGATAATACTGTTCTGAGCTTCTGAGCCTCTGGCTTATCTATGCAACTTCCTGACCTAATTAAATAGGATTTAGCAATAATAGGATCTAATTTTGACTAATTTTAAATTAATGGCCATGGCCTTACATTGCTTATACTCACTCACAAGTTAGAAAAGTGATTGTTGTCTTAAAATTGCCATGTGTTGTGTTTTAAAACGTTTCATGTGAAACCCATATGTATTTAGACTGCACTTATGCAGTGTCATTTTCTCATATTTTTTCCTATCTGTCCTTTCTCTTTTAATCTGCATAAATTATTCATCAGGCATAGCAGGGGTAATTGTATGACTGGGAGTCTAGAATTGATGAACATTTGTAGTGATGTTTAAAAAGAAAGATGATTCATCCTATATTCCAAAGTAACACTGTTTGGTAAATTCAAAGTGATTTGTAATAAGTGAGTTAACATGCTGCTTTCTGGTATTTCATGTTTTCCTATTAACTGAAATAACTAAAGAATACATGTGAAAACTATAGGACAGTGATTTGTTTCTGATATAGAATATATATGAGTTATTCAGTTTCTTCCTGGCTTTAAATTTGTTCCACCTAAATATTTCTTTACAACTTGTTTTCCCACAGTTGGCAGGCTAAGATTAGACAACTTTAAGAACTTGTTTCCAGTCTTAGTTTTATTTATTTATTTTTTTAATAGTTACATAAAAATTGCAAAAACTCCTGCCTCGTAATCAAATTAGTAGTAAAGTAGTAAAGTAATTAGCATAAGTAGACAAAAAAATGTTGTGATAACACAGGTATTAATGATAGACCAGCTGAGAATACAAAGTCAAATTACAAAAATAAATTATTTTTCTATACATTAATAACAAACTCTCTGAAGAAGAAATAAAACTCACTTATAATAACATCAAAGAGAAATACTTAGCAATAAATTTAACCAATGAGGTGAAAGAAATCAAAAACACAGATACTCCATGTTCACGGATTGGAAAAATTAATATTTTTAAAATGTTCATATGACCCAAAGTAACCTATAGATTTAACGCAATCCCAGTCAATATTCCAATAACACTTTCCATGGAAATAGAAAAAAAAAATCCTAAAATTTATATGGAGCCACTAAAGTACTTATATAACTAAAGCAATTCTAAGAACAAAGCTGAAGACATAGTGATTCCTGATTTCAAAGTTTATTACCAAGCTGTAGTCAGCAAGCAGTATGGTACTGACATAGATATACACACATAGGCCCGTGGAACAGAATTGAAAACCCAAAACTAAACCTATTCATTCACAGTCAACTAATATTTTACAAGAGGGCTAAGAAGATACAGTGGGGAAAGCATAGTCTCTTCAGCAAATAGTGTTGGGAAAACTGAATAACTACATGCAAAAGAATGAAATTAAAGCCCCATCTTATACTACTCATAAGAATTCACTCAAAATAGAAAAAAAGAGACATTGGGGCGCCTGGATGGCTCAGTCGGTTAAGCGTCTGACTTCGGCTCAGGTCACGATCTCGCGGTCCGTGAGTTCGAGCCCCGCGTCAGGCTCTGGGCTGATGGCTCAGAACCTGGAGCCTGCTTCAGATTCTGTGTCTTCCTCTCTCTGCCCCTTCCCCGTTCATGCTCTGTCTCTCTCTGTCTCAAAAATAAATAAAAACGTTAAAAAAAATTAAATAAAAAAAAAAAGAAAAAAAAGAGACATAAATGTAAGACCTGAATCTCTAAAGCCACTAGAACAAAATATAGAGAAAAAGCTTCTTGAGATTTTTTGGGATATGATATTAAAAGTACAATCAACAAAATCGTAAGTAAATATGTACCACTACATCAAACTGAAAAGCTTTTGAACAGCAAAAGAAACAATCACCAACATAAAAGCAATCTGTAGAATTGGAGAAAATATTCTCAAATCATCTATCTCATAAGGGATGAAGATCCAAAATATGTAATGAACTCGTACAACTCAATAGTGGGGGAAAAACAGATTTAAAAAATGGGCAAAGGACTTCAGGAGACATTTTTCAAAGAAGCCATGCAAATGGCCAGCAGCTATATGAAATGATGGACATCACTAATCACCAGGGAAATGTAAATCAAAATAACCATGAAATATCACCTCACATCTAGTAGAATGGCTACAGTCAAAAAGACCAAAAACAACAATTGTTGGTGAGGAAGTGGAGAAGAATGAATCCTTGGGCCTTGGTGATGGGAATGTAAATTGGTATAGCCACACTGGAAAACATGATGGTGGTTCCTCAAGAATTAGAACTACCATACTCCAACAGTCTCAATATTGGGTGTATCTAAAGCAAATGACAACTCTATCTTAAAGATCTATCTGTATCCCCCATGTTTCCTGCAGCATTATTCATAATAGCCAAGACAACCTAAATGCCCATCAATGGGTGAATGCATAAAGAATATGTGGTGTGGATATAAATAGTATTCAGTTACAAAAAAACAAAAAAAAAAGGGAATCCTATATTTTGCAAAAACACAGGTAAATCTTGAGGGAGGGCATTATGCCAAGTGACAGGACAAATATGATATATCCTCACTTATATACAGAATATTAAAAAGATGAACTCCTAGAAATAGTATAAAGGTGTTCAACAAGGGTGGGGGGAGGTGTGGGGAAAATGGAGAGATATTGGTCAAAAGGTACAAAATTCCAGCTGTAAGATACATAAGATCAAGTGATCTAATGGACAGCATTGAAAGTATAATTAACACAACTCTATTATATACTTGAAAGTTGTTAAGAGAACAAATTTCAAATGTTACCAACACACACAATCGTAATTATGTGAGGGGATAGAGATGTTAACTAATTTTATTTTGGTAATCATTTTGCAATATATGCACGTATCCAATCATCACATTTTACACCTTAACCTTGCATATGTTACATGTCAATAATATCTCAGTAAAGCTGCGGAAAAATGCAAATATAAAGGAGAAACGCCACTGGATTTTTCCTTGGATCCTGAGGTCCCTACACAATTTGCCTTCTCTCCAGCTTTCATAGTCATCTTATCCTTGTTTTATGTATTATATTCAAGGTTTTTAGTTGTGCTTAGCAGGAAGAATAGGAAAAACATGTCTATTACCTCTTCCCAGAAGCCAAAATCTGCCCTCTGGTTTTATAACCTGCTTTTTCAAAGGAATGTCTTTTCTTGCAAATAAATATATCGCACAGTATCATTAACAAAAATAGACGTGCTGATGCGAGAGAAATATAGACCGATTAATACCCTTCTAAGTGTAATTTAAAAATACAAACAAAAGCCTTAAAATTTTGTATAGTTATGTCTGTCATCCAGGTCTGAGCATCTCAGTTCTGGCTTTTGATTTGAGTAGTCCATATCAGCCTCCTGTGGAGATGCATAATGTGGTGGGTAGGAAGATGAAAAATTAGTGGGTAGAAAGTTGAAGTAAATTACTTAAATCACAGAGCTGTCTTTCAGAGTTCAGATCACCTGTTTCTAAGCCAGGTATTTTTTAATTGAGTTGGGGTGAGAGAACTAACACATCAAAAAATGAATATTTTGTTTAGAAAGGCTATAAGAAAAGAAAGTAATCCACACAAAAAATAGTTAACAGGCATAAATGCCTTTTAATTATTTGAAAGATTACTGAATGATTTCTTCAGAATCAGGCATTAATTATAATTTTCAAAGTAAGATTATCATTTTATAGTAGTAAATTATTACTATACAAATGGGAGTTAGTGATTTGATAATAATTTGGATTTCTCACTGCCGTCCGATTCTCAGGATAAAGCCTTCCTACTTAGGGTGGATATTTCTTATTTTCTCTTCTTCAATACTTCTTTTAATAAATATCTTCATTTATTTTTATTCCTTTTTTTTTGCAAGTGTCGTTTGACAAGTTTATACGTTATACCATGTTCTCTGTAGGTATAGCTAGCTACCATCTGTCCCGTTACATTGGTATTACAATGTCATTGACTGTATATTTTATACTCTGCTTTTTATTCCTGTGACTTACTCATATATCCTTTAAACATGGAATTGTACATGATGGGAAGCATGCCATTCCATCCCATGGCCATACGAACAGTTAACAGTAATGTCGGTCATAGTACTACACCATTCCTGTTGTAAGGATACATTTACAATTCAAGTCAGCTGATTGGGGTAATTTATTTGGACTTTCACATCTGTCATAAGGTGTGTCATAAGGTAAGATGTTGAGGGCCAGGGTTCCAATCATTGGAAAAGTGGGTCAGAGAGAATGACGCCGACAAATTTGAGGGTAGTTGAGATGAAAGCAAGACTGATGGCATTTTTGTCATTGCTTCTATCTATCTTTGAGGCCAGTTGCACAAACTGTCCATTTTCACGTTACCAACTATTGGAAGCAGTGTTGATCTGCCTGCTCAGAGACCTCATATACCTCATATACCTCAGAGACCTGCTCAGAGACCTAAAACTTTATCACATGCTATGACTGCATTATCTACAGTAATGGAATTTATCTATTTTGTGCTTCATGCCGCTGGTTGCCATGTCAATTTATTAGGGAATAATTAACATATTAATACACATTGAAGATTACTAATATTACTAATAAATATTAATAGGGCTGATATATTACTAAAATTATTTCTTTTAAAAAATGTTTAATGTTTATTTATTTTTGAGAGAGAAAGACAGAGCATGAGCGGGGCAAAGGCAGAGACAGGGAGACACAGAATCCAAAGCAGGCTCCTGGCTCTGGGCTGTCAGCACAGAGTCAGATGCAGGGCCCGAACTCACACACCGTGAGATCGTGACCTGAGCCAAAGTCAGACGCTTAACCAACCAAACCACCCAGGTGCTCCATTACTAGAATGATTTCTAATGGAACTAATGTATTAGCTGATTTCTTCATCATTCTCAAAATCTCTCTCTCTCTCTTCCTCCCTCTCTGTCTCTTCCATCTCTTGTATTCATCATTGTGGTGGCTGTGGTCCTTGGAGTTAAGGCATTTAATTTAAATGGAACCTGAAAATATATTGCATTATAGTATTGAAATAAAGATGACACCCTAAAATTATCTCTCAGTGAAATTCGTATTTTAAGAATAGATTTAAAACCTAAACACCAAGACTTATATACTAAAAATCAAATTTCTGACACCACTGAACAGAGTGGGGGAGATATTTTGAGCACTAGAAACTACAAAGAAAGCTATTTGTTTCCATGCAGGAAGATAAGACAAGCTTAAAGCTTTTGTATATGTCTCAGATAAAATTTAAACAGAGTCCAAACAGAGTGTTATTGATGATATTCTCTATCCTATACCTTTTATTTGCATGACTTATTTATTCCATAAGTGTCAGCCTGTGTCTCCCACTCCTCTTTACCCATTTTGCCCATCCCCGTAATCTTCCCTCTGGCAACCATTAGTCTGTGTTCTTCATTTATACGTCTGATTCTGCTTTCTGTTTATTCATTTGTTTTGTTTTTTTATAGTCCACATAGGAGTGAAATCATATGGTATTTCTTTCTCATTCCGACTAATTTCACTTAGCATGATACCTCTAGGTCCACTTATGTTGTAAACGGAAAGATTTCATTCTTGTTTTGACTGCATACTATCCCGTTGCGTGTGTATACACACATATATGTATATATACATACATATTCCATATATTCTTTATCCATTCATTTACCAATGGATATTTAGGTTGCTTCCATATCTTTCCTATTGTAAATAGTGATTTAGTGAACATAGGGGTGCATGTATCTTTTTGAATTAATGTCCTAATTTTCTTTAGGCATATACTTGGTATTGGGAATTGTGGAACTATATGGTATTTCTATTTTTAATTTTTTGAGGCATGTCCACAAGGTTTTTCACAGTGGCTGTGCCAATTTATATTCTCAACAACAGTGCGTGAGGGTTCCTCTGTCTCCACATCCTCCCCAACACTTGTTATTTCTTGTCTTTTTGATTGTAGCCATTCTGACAGGTGTGAGGTGATACATCATTCTGGTTTTGACTTGTTTTCCTTGATGATTAGTTATGTTGAGCATCTCTTCAGGTGTCTTTTGTCCATCTGTATGTCTTTTTATTTGAAAAACGTCTATTCAAACTGCCCATTTTTAATGAGATTATTTGTTTTCTGGGGTGTTGATTTGTATAGACTCTTTATATATTTTGGACACTAACCCCTTATTGAATATATTTTTTGCAAATAACTTCTATTCAATAAGTTGCCTTTATTTTTTCTTGATGATTTCCTTTACTGTGGTTGTTTACCATCTGCATGTGTTCTTTGGAAAAAAGTCTATTCAGGTCCTCTGCCCATTTTTTAATTGGATTGTTGTGGGGGTTTTTTGGTGTAGAGTTGTATAAGTTCTTTATATAATTGGATATTGACCCCTAATTGGATATATCATTTGCAAATATCTTTTCCCTTTCAGTAGGTTGTCTATGGTTGTGTTGATGATTTCCTTCACTGTTCAAAAGTGTTTTATTTGTATGTAGTCCCAATAATTTATATCCGGCTTTTGTTTCCTTTGCTTAGGAGATATAACTGGAAACAGGTTTCTACAGCTAATGACCAGGCTACTGCCTATATTTTCTTCTAGAAGTTTCATTATTTTTGGTCTCATGTTTAGGTCTTTAATCCATTTTGAATTTATTTTTGTATATGATGTGGAAAAAATAAGAAACAAAAACAGTGGTCCAGTTTCATTCTTTGGAATGTAGCTGTCCAGTTTTCCCAGCACCATTTACTGAAAACACTGTCTTTTCCAATTACATATATTTGACTCCTTTGTCAGACATTTATTGACTGTATATAATGGATTTATTTGTGTTATTTCCATTCGGTTTCTTTGGTTAATATGTCTATTTTTATGCCAGGACCATACTGTTTTGAATATTAGAGCTTTGTAGTATATCTTGAAATATGGGATTGTAATACTTCAAGTTCTTCTTTCTCAAGACTGCTTTGGTTATACGGGGTCTTCTGTGGTACCATACACATTTTAGGATTATTCTAATTGTTTGAAAAATTTTGTTGGTATTTTGATAGGGACTGTCAAAATACCTATACATTGTTTTGGATAGTATAGAGATTTTAACAATAGTAATTCTTCCGATCCACAAACATGCTGTATCTTTCCATTTGCTTGCTTGTGTCGTCTATTTCTTTCATCAATGTTGAACAGCTTTCAGCATGCAGGTCGTTTACTTCCTTGGTTAATTTGTATGGTGACAGATGATAGCTATACCAGTAGTTAGCATAGCGTAACATACAGACGTTGAATCATTATGTTGTACACCTAAAACTGACGTAACATTGTGTGTCCACTAAACTCAAATTAAAATTTTTTAAATAAAATTATTAGGTGAGTGAATTTTAAAAGTCTCAACAGAAGATGAAAAATTGTGTAAATATACAATATGATGGGTGTTCATTAAACTTATTTTGGTAATCATTTTGAAATATACACATATATGTATACATATATATATATACATTTAAACTAAAATGTTAAATTTCAATAATATTTCAGTAAAACTGCACCTAAAGTTATATAACAATGGCAAGATGTAAAAAAGAAACACAAAACACAAGTGTTGAAAAACTACAGATTTGGGGCACCTGGGTGGCTCAGTCAGTTAAGCGTCCGACTTCGGCTCAGGTCATGATCTCACGGTCCGTGAGTTCCAGCCGCACGTTGGGCTCTGTGCTGACCGCTCAGAGCCTGGAGCCTGTTTCAGATTCTGTGTCTCCGTCTCTCTGACCCTCCCCCGTTCATGCTCTGTCTCTCTCTGTCTCAAAAATAAATAAACGTTAAAAAAATTTAAAATAAAAAAAAAGCTACAGATTTTATTCTACTAACATCTATTTAATTCAGTTGTACTTATCAATGATTTTTTAATTGATTATGAAAATTTTATAAGCTAACTAAATCTTGCCATCAGAAACACATTCTAAGATTCTTAGTTAAAAAGAAATCCAGGGACCATATATGCTACACATTTACTATAGAGATAAAAAAAATCTGAAATGCAGAGAGGATATTTAGCAAAGTCGCACAAGGATTCTGAATCCTGGTTTGGGATTTTCTCTGTCCACCGTGCTGTCATAGTTGCAGTAATGGAAATAAACTTGGTCTAGGATTACACTGGCAAGGGGTTATATTGTGTAGAACTCTTACAGGCTTACAGGAACATAGCAATGTATTCAGTTTTATTTTCATGATGAATAGTAATTTCACTTTTATTTTTCAGATATCCAAATCAACAATTCATATTTGAGTGCCTTCCACTATGTATGTTTTATTTGGCAACACTAATGGCTAAGCTTACTTTCCAGATGATTTTATGTTTATATTTTATTTTAAAGTCTAAATTTCTAGCTTAAACAATTTTTATAGAGAACATTATTTATCTCACTAAAATCCCTAACTCAGTACAAGGACATAAATGCCAGAAAGACAAAAGTCCATTGACTGAGGATAGAAATCAAGAACATATATATTTTGAATGATGCATTACCTGAATAATGTATTCCATTCCTGTGTAAAAACTGATAGTAAAAAATGATAGTAAAAACTATCCATTTTAAATAATGATAGGTATGTTTTTTTCTCATTTTAATATGATAGTAATATATTAACAGGTAAACAAGAACGTGTTAAAATAGTCAAGTTATAAATGAATTTTCATGGAGAAGTGTGAAAATGAGAGATAATAGAAAATAATTCAAAAGAATTCTTTTATCCTAACCTGCTACTTTATCAGCCTGGGAATTTAAAATGAAGAAGGAAAAATTACAAATAAAACTCAGTAGAATTTAGCTGTGAAACTGCATTTTCTAACTCAAAAGGATGAGAAAAATACACTGTATTTCAAGTGGTAAGTGATTTTAACGATAAGGATGAATTATGCCATAATATACTAGGAACCAGTGGATGTCCAGTAAAGGCTGGGCCGTCACCCTCCAAAGTGTGTTCTAGGAAATAGCAGATTGTAAAGTTGACGATGTCTCTGACGTGTGAGTAGCACACGAGTGTAGTTGTCAGCTTCAAACCTGGAGAAACATTAGAATCCTTTGGATTTTAGTTTTCTTGACCCTAACTGCTGTTGGCGCTCACCTATCTCTCTGAGCTATTGGATCAGGAGTTTGTAGAGGCCTAAACACTGTTTCTAGGGGCAAGTGACTATAGGGGAAACATTCATAGCGATTGCAGGGTTAAAATCAACCTAAAAAGAAAAAACGATCATAAGTACCTAGAGCTTATGATAAATGCATTGGTTAAAAAAAATGAACACTGATAAATTTCTCAATCATACAGTGAACTAGTCTTAGTCTGAAACAATCATGGTGGTAAAAGAGAGAAATAGAAAGAAGCATGGCTCCTGATAACATATTTTGAGCTTCTGAATTAAGAAATTTGGTACCTGCTATGCCTCTGAGTTTTTACCTGAAATAGCAAATATTTTCATTTTTAAAACAAGTTTGATTCATATGTCTTTTGCACTTGGTGGAAAGCATGTTTCACAAGATCACTACTATAATTATATCTTTGTATATCAGAATATAAAAAGAATATCAGAATATTTTGGGTTGAAACCCCTTTATGGCTGGGACTGCCAAATTGAGTTTTTCTATTTCTTCAAGATCACGTGAAGCTCCTTCTTTAGATCTCCTACATCCCTGAGAATTTCAGGTAAAAGCTTCTCTGTTACTAACTCTTCAGTAAAGTTATCCATATAGACCTCACTGCAGTGTGTTGTGATTCCTCATATATAAGCCCTGCTTCTATCTCTTAGACTCTGAGTTTCCCGTAAGGCACAGATCACTGCTTATTCATCATTATCACATCAGTTTTCAGCAGAGTGCTTGACTCAAGACATGTCCTCAATAGCTGGCTAAGTGAATGCGTTGTGCAATTATAATTAGATGTAAAATCATCAGCCAAAGCTCTTATACCAGTATAGTATTTGAGGCTTTGGAATTTGTAATATGTACGCTATTTCGTGTGAAATATAATGGTGTGAGTGTGCAGAACGATGTTGGCTATGATCATGTCGGGAGAGAGTTTATAAAACTACAAAAGAGGTCATGAACAAAATGCTATTTCCTAACAGCTACATTTTTCAAATTCTTGGAGAATCAAGTGATCCTAAAGTTTATCTGACTGACTTTGTCACTTTATTGTCATCCAGAAAGAGAAGGGATGATGCAGGTGAAAAGAGCATAAACCCCTTATACATATGTCCAGTAACTTGCCAGTTCAATGCAATTTACCAACTATTTCTAACTCTGCCTGTATACCAGACTCCTTGTGGAGCCATGTAGAATACAATGTAAAAAGAAAGTCACAGCATTTACTCTAGAGTAATTCACATTTAACAAGTAAATTAATAAATGCAATGAATCAATTAAGAAAATAAGCTGTAGAGTTAGATATTTCCAAAAATTAGAAAGGTGTAAAAACAACAGTTATAAATTGTTATATGCCAAATGATATTTTACATATGCCAAATAGAGAATATCTTTGAGAGGGCAGAAAAATGAATATGAACAGAAGTATGAAAATAATAAAATCTCTGGTATGCCTAGAAAATAGTAGATCATTTATTTTGAACAACGTGCTCATGTAATGAAGAAGTACCAGTTACAACTAGGCAGATAGATTCAGATCATAATGCAGTGGGTGAATATCAGTGAAGACCTTTAATTCGATCATATGAAATGGGAGTGGCTACAGGTTTTTGAGAAAGATTGATATTTAGAAAGTGCATTATAGGACTTCTTGCAGAGTAGATAGGATGGGGAAAGTAAGAGGTGGGAGAAATCCTATAAAGCATTTATTGCCACCATCTATCTAGGGAGGATTGAGTAGGGCCAATAGTAACGTGAACAGAGAGAACACAAATTCTTTGAGTTGTGTTGATGTACTTTTTTCAAAAGTATACATATGTTCCTGTTCTTAACTTACTAAAATGATGGCTGATTATTTCTCTTTGGTTCTGGAGAGACAATGAAAATGGATATCCTAGCAGCTGTCCTTTCTACATTGAATGCACATGTTGCATGGTCTCTGGCAATCATCCAAATATCATCATGTCAGGAAGAAATAAATTATATGTCAAAAATGAGTCTCAGATTGTGCTATAGAAATTATCACAGGGCCTTTCCCCTCACTGTATAGGACTTGTTTTCACAGTGGGATAATTTAAGAGCAACCCAGTACAAGAGCAATTTATTGAAAAAAGAGTGATTGCCTCATGATCCATGATGCTATCCTCCACCTGGGACTGGCCAGCTCTTTAATGCACAGCTGCCTGAGCATCTGCCTCAGCGTGGCTAGTATTCACTGTCCCTCATGCTTCTTGACTGTCTTCAGAAAAGAACTCAATATGAAATCAAATATTTTTCCAACATTTCCAATTTAGATAAACTGAAGATTTATGGTTCAGTGCCAAAACTCTTTTGACCTCTTTTGTCCCAGAATTTTTTTTTTTTTTTTTTTACAAGAACCATTCTACTACTTGGACCAATGGTGTTAATGCAAATAACTGATGGATTAGTAATATTTTAAGGACTTATTAACATTTGAATATTTTGGGGCCGTAATAATAGTTCACAGTAAGAAGATTTTGTCTTAGCTCCGTGGATTCGTTCTGAATCCTTCAATGACTAAATCCTTTTCTTTATTTTGCCTCCAAACACCAGATTATCCCAGCACTTTTTGGCTATTATGCTTTGTCTGTATTTCTTGCTTCTCTTAGCCCTCTGGCTTGATATTTTCTTATGTGTTTTCTGTGTGATTTTCTCCAGCTTCCCAGCCTCTATGACAAAATGGTCATTCTTTTTTATTATTATTATTATTATTATTATTATTATTATTAACTCAGTTAATCAGAGGCAATAAACCAGATTAATTCACAATGATTTCCCAATCTCTAAATCTAAGGGGATTATTTGAATCTAAGGGAATTTTGATAATGTTTTAGAGTAAAGCAAGGGACTGCAAATAGTTGGCGATCTTTTGGAACTACGTGGCAGTAAATATGTGACTACAAACACATCCTAGATGACTGGCAGATTTCAAGTCTGCCAATCCAAGAGAGCATATAAAGCAATGTTGTACATGAGTGGTCTTTACAGTAACTCAATGTTTTTCAAACCTTATTATTTTCTTTGCCATTATCACTTTCTAAGGGAAAGTTTTAGACTTTTAATCAATACCTAAGAAATTTTAATACAACACATATATTGTATGTCTGATATACAGTATCTGAATATCTGTGGTTTATACATAAGAGGAAGATTATTTTCATCCCTAAAACCATTTTTTGCCCCTATGACGGTGACATTTTCTCCAATGAGAATTCATGCTCTAATGTAACCTTAAGATACAATGTAAAGGATAACTCCAATCTAGAGGTGACACAGAGTCAGAGAGCTATATTAAAGCATGTGTAGAGGTGCCGGGGTGGCTCAGTCATTTCAGTCTGAGTGTTGGTTTCAGCAAGTCATGATCTCATGAGTCATGGGTTCGAGCCCTACATAGAGCTCTTTGCTGGCAGAAAAGAGCTTTCTTGGGATTCTCTGTCTCCCTCTCTTTCTCTGCCCCTCCCTGCTCTGTCTCTCTCAAAAATAAGTAAACATTTATTTTTTTAAAAGCACGCATATATGGGCTATGGGAAATGTAACAATTACTCAGGTGAGAGACGCAGATGGTGCTGTGAGAACTAAAATAAGCCATGGCACTGACCTTACTTACAGATATAGGGAGACAGTTAAAAAGATCAACAAAATTAATCTCAGTATAAATAATCTCATTATAAATCCTACTGGACATTTAGATAAATGAGTAACTTTTTGTAGAGTTTTTTTTTTTTTCTTTTAATAAAGAAAAACTTTAAGGAATCTCTGAGCATACCAATTCTTTGAGCAAGAAGAGAAATAATTATGAAATTTGCAATCTATAAACATGAAAATACATGCATGAGTACTTTGGACTTTATTGCACAGGGAATAAGTGGAGATCAGTTCCCAACAAAGTGTAATTTTAGCATCAGGACTGGGAAATATTGACTGAGATGAGAGGCTGGAAAATGAACTTGGCCAGAATTCACCAATGCTTATCTATTTTGTCTTTTCCTTTTATCAGCAGGGGCTTGGTTAAGGAAATGCTAACACAGTTAGCCAGAGTCTGTCAATATCTAGAGAACTACTCTCTCAAACCTAGACTATTACTGAGAGATAGGTAAGACAATGCCACTTGCAGGAAAAAAAAGAAAACAAAAGAAAAGAAAAAAGAAAAAAAGAAAAGAAAGAAAGAAGGAAAGAAAAAAGTAAAAACAATACTGAGCTAAAAGAACATTGTGCAGAAAAACTCAGAAGAATCATGCTTTTCAGTTGAAGACTGAATTCTCAGAATTTTAAGTCTATTTAAGTCTATTTTAATCATTTCATTTCTCCTAATTTAGTTTGATAATGACAATGTGTCCTTGTTAATGAAAAGGCATTGAAGAGCTACACATTAGTTGTTTCCTATTAAGCAAAAAAATTAAAATGTTAGTTCAGCGGTTGTTTAGATGCAGCCATCTGGGAATTAAAGCATTTCATTGTATAATTAAAAGGTGTGTTTTTCCATTAAGAAGAAAGCAAAAGATTATATGCCAATCATTATTTGATCAGAAGGCAAATGGACCAAATAACATTATTCTGCATTTTCCTCACCATGAGAAAGAAAATTTGTGAGCATTACATATGTATTAAATCAATATGTTAATCAATATCCCATTATTTGAATGTCTGAATGATAAAAAATGAACCCAGAACATTTGTCAAAATTATTTTGAGGGTTTTTTTTTTTTTTAGTTACGTATAATTATTGGCATATCTCCACTTTTTTCTGATAATTACTACCCATGTGTTCTTTAATTCAATGGATACTTCTTTTTATAACTTATAAAATTTTAAATACGAAATTGTCTGAAAAAAATAATGAGGTACACTCTAATTTACTTATTTTTATAAATAGGTCCTCATGATTTTTATCAAGAATGTTATTCAATGACATTTCTCATCGTGGTATTAGGCTAAGTGAATGGCTTTCTCTAGGAGCAAAGAGGTCTAAGCTCATAAAGCTAAGTCCTTGGTTTTGAGGTTCCTCATCTGTCATAGGGTAGCAGAAGGCCAAGGGAAACACAAAATCCCTAGTTTGTTTCAGCGAGGATGAGGAACATTAAGGTCTTGAGGGGAAAAAAAAACTACCTTAGAATTACTAACTATGGAAATGTCAGGTGTGTTGGATCTATATTCGGTTCTTTTAATTGCATACAGCTTAAATTCAGTAGTCAAACATACAAATTGTGATTCTGAATCAGGAGAAATTAACTTTAATTCCATTTCAAGTGTGACTTTAGCATACAATTTGCTATGTAGGGACTTAGAACTAAGGTTTAAAACAGTGATAAAATATACAAATCTGATGAAAGCTATACGATGCAAGATAAAATAGGTAATCCTTTGGGTAATAAAATATTGTTTAAATTTAAATTATATTAAAATTATGAAATAATTTGTAGTGTGACGTATTTACAAATTTTAAAAGCAAATGGAAGGTTGAAATGTGAAATTCACTAAAAATTATCTGCTCTCTAGCTTTAATGTTCCATGTTTCTCCTTTTTGTCATTTCAGTTATACCCTGGTGTTTAGTACAATTGTACACAAAATGTGCTCAGTAACTTTTTGACCATCTGTTATTGGTATCTGTTTTGTTTCTTTTTTTGAAATTATAATAACTGTCATGAATTCTGAAATGGAGTATTTTTCTGGCCTTCTGGTTAAGATCATTCATACATCTGCTCCCAGGAAAATTGAAGTGAATGTGGCATAGAATGAGCTCTGTGATCTACTGTGGCTCATTTATTTCTAACTGTTATGACTCAAGTGTATCTGAAATCTTGGTGACATAAAAATGCTCTAAAGTTAGTCCTTGATTTGAGTGTGCAATATTAATGACACTCTTCTTTACACGTGACTGACCAGGAAGAATTGATTCTCCACTTTTTCTCTTTTCACAGTCTTAAATCATTCATGCTTGTGGTATTTTGCCTCCTCCCACACCCTCCATCAATTATAAATACTAGCAAAAATCACCCGTTACTTTTCAAAAACTAGGTGCATTCTTTGAAATCAGTTACTTCTCTAGGGGATTTGTGAGAACTCTCTGGCATTTCCCTTTTATTCTTAACAGGAAGAGAATGGGCTTTAAAGGTCAAGGATTTGGGTATGAATATTGCTTTGTTACTAAATAAACTAACAAAATTATGATAATTCTGATAAACATATCCCATCGGTTTTTAATGACTAAGGTGCGTGTTTTTTCCAGCAATTTAATCTGACATACTGCTAAATTTCTGGATTTGGAAGTGAGTAACATGTGACAAAACCATTTGACTTTGTTGAGGTTCCAAACCAGTATCACAATAGAACATTGCCATATACCCAAAATAAACTGTAATTTAATGGTGCGCTTTGTTTCCAACATAGGAGCTTCTTTCGATCAGTATAAATATGTTGAGCATCTTTTCCGTATTATCTATATCAGTAGTTTGTTGGGTTTATTGGCTAAATAATATTTCATTGTTTTATTTTGAATTTCTTTGATGACTAATGATGTTTTCATATGTGTTTTGGTCATTTCTACATATATTTTGTGAGATATCTGTTATAGGTTTTGATCATTTTTTATTGGATTGTTTATCCTCTGAATCGGAAGAGTTGTTGTGTATACTCTGGATACAAGTTTTGTTGATAGATATTTTTACCACAAACACCTTTCCCCTATTGCTTACCTTTTAATTTTCTCCAAGTTATATTTTGAAGAAAAAATTCTTAATATTCATGAAGTCCAATTTTACCATATATGCCACAACTTAACCTTTTAAACATGAGTGGGTTTCTGCGTGTGTGTGTGTGTGTGTGTGTGTGTGTGTGTATGCATGTATGTATATGTATGTGTACTATATGAGAAATAATTGCTTTCTTGTGACTATAGCCTGTGCTATTATAAAGAAATTTAAGACTTTAGATTTAGTATTTATATTTATGACCATACATTGGCATACGCTGTGAGGTAAGGTCATATTATCTAATAGATTTTTTAATGGTTTATGGAAGATAAAATAATTTCCCCAATGGATTATCATTGTAGAAAATTAAATGGTGTGTGTGGGTGTATTTGCTACTGCTATAATATCTATATTTCACTAAATTGTGTGCCATTCTTTAAACCAATACAACTTTCTTCATTAATAGGAGGTTTGAGGTCAAATTGTTTATCCTTCAAATTTTACTCTTTCTCTTTGTTTGACTCTCTTTGTCTCTCTCTCTTTCTCAGTCAATCTCTCTCTGTCTCCCTCTGGCTGTTCTAGATTCTTTACATTACATTATAAATTTTAGAAACATCTTATTGGGATTTTAGAAATGGATTCTGGTGATTCTACAGATGAATTTGAAGAACATCTTTAAATATATATCTTTCCACTGTGTTTACATAGCATATGTCCACATTTATTCATCTTCTTTATTCTTTTCCTTAGTTTATTTTGTAGTTTTCTTTCTCTAGGTCTTACAAATTCTTTATTAAATGTAATTTCCTGAATTTTATAATCTTAATGCTATACTAAGTGGTATTTTAAAATATTTTCCAATTTTTGGTTATTACTTTATTGTCTTGCTATATTCACTAATAAATTCTTGTTTGGTGGGTATATTCTATATGAGTTTTTAGGCAAAAATATTCTCTGCAAATATATACAGTGTTATATTATTTTCAGGTGTACCCTATAGTGAATCAACAATTCTATAGATTACTCAGTGCCCATCACAATAAGTGTAATTTTAAACTCCCTCACTTATTTCAGCCCTCCTTCCACACACCTTGCCTCTGGTAACTATCAGTTTGTTTTCTGTAGTGAAGAGTCTTTTTTATTTGTTTCTTTATTTCATTGTTTATTTCTTTCTTAAATATCACATGGGAGTGAAATCATATGGTTTTTGTATTTCTCTGACTTATTTTGCTTAGTATTATACCCTCTGGATCCACCCATGTTGTTGCAAATAACAAAATTCCATTCTTTTTTGTTGCTGAGTAATGTTCCATTTTATACTTAAATCATACCTTCTATATCCATTCATCTACTGATGGACATATGAGCTGCTTCCACACTTTAGCTATTGTAAATAATGCTGAAATAAACATAGGCGTCTGTATATCTGTTTGATTGTTTTCCTATTCTTTGGTTAAATACCCAGTAGTGGAATTACTAGATCGTATGGTATTTCCATTTTTCATTTTTGAGGAACTTCCATAATATTTTCCACAGCTGCTACACTAATTTCATTCCCACCAACAGTGCACAAGGGTTCCTTTTTCTCCACATCCTTGCAGCACAAGTTGTTTCTTGTCTTTTTGATTTTAGCCATTCTGATAGATGAGGTGATGTCTCATTGTGGTTTTGATTCGCATTTCCCTGATCATGAGTGACGTTGAGCATCTTTTCATGTGTCTGCTGGTTATCTATATGTCTTGTTTGAAGACATGCCTGTTCATGCCTTCTGCCCATTTCAAGTTGGATTGTTTGTTTTTTGTTTGTTTTTATTTTGTTTTTGGTGTAGAATAATACAAATTCTTTAAATATTTGGAAACTAACCCTTTATCAGATATGATATTTACAAATATCTTCTCCCATTCAGTAGGTTGTCTTTTAGTTTTGGTCATTGTTTCTTTTGCTGTTCAGAAACATTTTATTTTGATGTAGTTCCAACAGTTTATTTTTGCTTTTGTACCCCTTGCCTGAGGACACATACCTAGAAGGAAGTTGTTATGGCCAATGTCAAAGAAATTACTGCCTGTGCTCTCTTCTTGGGGTTTTATGGTTTCAAATCTCACGTTTCGGTCTCTAATCCATTTTGAGTTTATTTTTGTGAAGGAAATAAGAAAGTGGTCCAGTTTCATTCTTTTGCATATTGCTGTCCATTTCCCCAATACCATTTGCTGAAGAGACTCTTTTCCCTATCGTATATTCATGCCTCACTTGTTGAGGATTAATTAACCATATAGTTATGGATTTATTTCTTTGCTGTCTATTCTGTTCTATTGATCTGTGTGTCTATTTTTTATGCCAGTGACATACTGTTTTGATTACCACAGTTTTATAGTATATCTTCATATCCAGGATTATGATACATCCAGTTTTGTTCCTCTTTTCCAAGATTGCTATATCTATTTGGGGTCTTTTGTGGTTCTATACAAATTTGAAGATTATTTTTCTATTTCTGTGAAAAATGATGTTGGTATTTTGATAGAAACGGGATAAATCTGCAGATTGCTTTGGGTATTATGGGCATTTTAACAACATTTGTTTTTCCAACCCATGAACATGGAATATGTTTCCATGTTTCCAATCATTGTGTCATCTCCAATTTCTTTCATAATATTTCATAGTTTTCTGAGTACAAGTTGTCATTCTTGGTTAAATTTATTCCCAGGTATTTTATTCTTATTCGTATAATTTATGTGGGTTTGTTTTCCTCATTTATCTTTCTGCTGTTTCATTATTAGTGAATAGAAATGCAACAGATTTATATACATACATTTTTTTGTATCCTGTGATCATTCTGTATTTATTAGATCTAGTAGTTTTTTGGTGGAAACTTAGGGTTTTCTATACATAGTATCATGTCATTTGCAAATAGTGAAATGTTTACTTCTTCCTTACCAATTTTGATACCATTTTTTTGTCTTTTCCTTGTCTGATTGCTGAGGTGAGGTATTCCACTATTATGTTGAATAAGAGTGATGAGAGTGGACATCTTTGTCTTGTTCATGATCTTGGGGAGAAAGCTCTCAGATTTTCACCATTGTGGATGATGTTAGCTGTGTGTTTTTCATATGTGGACTTTGTTAAGGTATATTCCCTATAAACCTACTTTATTGAGGTTTTTTTATCATGAATGGGTGTTGTGTTTTGTCAAGGTACTTTTTCTGCATCTGTTGAAATGCCATGTTTTTTATCCTTTCTCTTATGAATGTGATGTATCTTGTTGATTGATTTGTGAATATTAAACAATGCTTTCATACCAGGAATAAATCCCCCTTGATCTTGGTGGATGATTTTTTTAAATGTATTGTTTGCTAATATTTTTGCATCTATGCTCATTAGGCCTGTAGTTCTCCTTTGTGTAGTGTCTTTATCTCATTTGGTATCATGATAATGCTGGCCTCAGAATAACTTTTGAAACTTTCCTTCCTTTTCTATTTTTTTGAATAGTTTTTGAAGAATAGGTATTAACTCTGCTTTAAAAGTTTTGCAAAATTCACCTGTATATCCGTCTGGTCCTGGACTTTTGTTGGGAGTTTTGTGATTACTAATTCAATTTCATTGTGGGTAATCAGTCTGTTCAAATTTGCTATTTCTTCCTGGTTTAGCTTTGGGAGGTTATATGTTTCTATGAATTTATCCATTTCTTCTAGGTTGTTCAAATTGTTGGCAAATAATCTTTCATAGTATTTGTATAATCTCTTGCATTTCTGTGATGTCAGTTGTTATGTTTCCTCTTTTTTTTCTGATTTTATTCGAAGTTTTTTTTTTAATGACTATGGCTTACAGCTTATCAATTTTGTTGAGCTTTTAAAAGAATTACCCCTTAATTTCACTAATCTATTTCTTTAATTTCTATATTGTGCATTTCTGCTCTAATCTTTATTATTTCCTTTTTTTTACTAGTTTTGTATTTTGTTCACTTTCTAGCTTCTTCAGGTGTAGGTTAGATTGTTTCTTTGTGGATTTTTTTTCTCCTCTTGAGGCAGGCCTGTATTGCTATAAACTTTTCCTTCAAGAAGATTTTGTTGCAGCCTAAAAATTTCAGACCATTGTGTTTTCATTTTCATTTGTCTCTGTGTGTTTCTTGATTTCCTCTTTGATTTCTTGGTTGAGCCCTTCATTGTTTAGTAGCATGTTATTTAACCTCCATGAATTTCTGCTCTTTTCAGATTTCTTCTTGTAGTTGATTTATAGTTTTATAGCATTGTGATCAGAAAAAATGCATGCTACAACTTTTTTTTTTTTTTTTTAGATTTGTTTTGTGGCCTAACATGATCTATTCTGGAAAATGTTTCATGTGGACTTGAAAAGAATGTGTATTCTGCTGTTTTAGGATGGAATGTTCTGAATATATCAATCAGATCTATCTGGTCCATTGTCTCATTCCAAGCGACTGTTTGCTTGTTGATTTTTTGTTGAGTGATCTCTCCGTTGATGTAAGTGGGGTCTTAAAGCCCCCAACTATTATTGTATTACTATTGATTACTTCCTTTGTGTTTGTTACTAGCTGCTATTTGGGTACTTCCATGTTTGGTGCATAAATATTTACAATTGCTATATCTTCTTGTTAGATTGTTCCCTTTATATAGCGTCCTTCTTTGTCTTGTTACAGTCTTTGTTTTAAAGTCAATTTTGTCTAAGTATTGCTAGTTTAACTTGCTTTCATCTTCCATGTGCATGATAAATGCTTTTCCTTCTCTTAAACTTCCTTTCTTTTGCTGGTTTTGTATTTTGTTTGTTCTCTTTCTAGCTCCCTCAAATGTAGGTTAGCTTACTTCTTTGAGGGATTTTTTTTTCCTTTGAGGTAGGCATGTAGTGCTATAAACTTAATAAGGTAAGTCTAGTGCAGGACTTACTGAAGTATGGCCCTTTATTGTAATATAAGACGTTTCTCCTGTCTCAGCTGGATTCTCAGGATGTTATTACATGTTAACTTTGTACTATAGGTTATGGGTGGACTGGAATTTTCCACTTTCTCACAATGCTTGATTTCCACTACTTTTATTCTGCTTTCAGTTCTTTTGTAACCACTCTTTGGTAAACCATGTGCACTCCTCTCTACGTGTGCATAGTCCAGAACTCAGCCAAGAATTAATGACGATCTTTTGCACAGAATTATGTGAATCCTCTCCATATAGCTCCTTCTTTTTCAGAGCTGCACTCAACAAATTCCAACATATTCAGCTGCTCTAAACTCAAATCTCTACAACTTCAAATCCAATGTAGTGCCATACTCTGATTGATCCCTGGCCCCTGTGCCATTAACAGGAAATTGTACCCAGACCTCGAGCCAAGACCATTTGAAGTTCCCTTGCTGAGTTTCTTTCTATTTTCTCAAAGCTGCAGTGTTTGTTCCTTTTATAATGCTTAAACAAATGTTTAATATTTTTGCTCACTTTACAATTTTTTAAGGCAAGAGGATTAGCTTGGTGCCAGCTACTCTATCATAACTGGAAGCAGAAGTCTTAAATAATTTTAATTCTCTGTGACTATAATCACATCTCATCTTTAGTGTCTTATAGTAATATCTCAGAATATAAAGATCTTAAAGTCCAATTATTTTTTTCTAAAACACTCTGAATAGGTCAGTAAAAGTTGGTATTTTTCTCCTTAATGTGTTTCCTATGACCATGTGGAAAACAGATGGGAAGACACTAAACCTTTTTGGGATTAATTTTATTTGTAGAATGGGTCTCAAAATTCTAACATTTCAGTTTTATTCTTCAAATTATACCACATGAATGCATACACATACATTAAAAGGTAGTAAAGTCCTGATGTATACTAGTTATTCAATAAAAGTAATCTCTTCTTGAGAAGCAAAATGCTAGATAGGGGATCCCTTGAAATTTGTTATATTCCCCAAAATAATGATTCTTACATCATTAGTTTATACTACTTGCTGTTTTCTAAATGTTTAAGTATTACCACATAATTTTATGAAGTTTTATGATGTATATATTGCTTTACCCAATACAAAATCGATGAAACAGATACTCAGAGTTCAAGAAATTTGTTCAAAATTTAACAGCAAACAAGTTAGTGCATAATACCAAAATCAAGTTCCTTTGACTACTACTGTTTTTCTGCCCTTTCTTCAGATATAAAATTCCAGCATAGAGGGAGTAAGATTCAATGAGCATATCCTAACACAAAATATATGTTTTATTACCAGATGGAATAATAAACATAAATGTTTTCATGGCTGTAATGTGGACTTTCTCCTCACTTCAGAGAGTAGTAGAAATGTAACCTCCTCTACCAGTATTGGAGGAATTAAAAGCATCTCAAACTATCCTCCTTTTGAAGTTAAAAAAAAACTCAGCTGGATACTCTCTGAAACAAGCATGGCCTTTTGAAGAAAATATAAATAAAAGGCCTGCTAGTCTATGACAAAAAGATCTCTGATGCAATTTCTGAAGATTTCTGAATGAACATGATTTTCATTTCTTTTTGTATAGTTTCATTAACTCTGGTTGATTCAGCAATGCTGGAGCCTAGGAAATCATTGCCATTTTCATGTGTATCTCTAAGGCAAATTTCTTCTTCAAGCATATAATTCCATATGATGTTAAACTGAGGAAATATAATTTTGAATTTAAAAACCAACCCAGTTTGTCCAAACATGCAGTAACTGTTTTGGGATAAGAGTGTTCAACATTAAACTCCTAAAATATTTGACTTAATTTTATTCTAATTCTGCTGTCTAAAGTGGGATTCAAAATGGAACATAACTTGTTAAAGTGGTTAACATGTAAAACCAACATGCAAAACCAACAGGAGATTTACCAATTAATTTGGCATTATTAGAATACCCATTAAAATGTAAACTCTTTAAAAATTCATAAGTTAAAAAATTGAATACTGATTGTATATAGGTTGGGTTGAGAATTTACTTCAATATAAGTGGTTAGGATATGGAGTGGAGGTAAAGATGAAACATGAATTGATAATTGTTGAATCTGAGTTACAGATCCATTTTTGTTATATTACAATATCCTTGTCATATGTCTGTTACTTTTATTAATAAAAATGTTGCCAAATCGTAACATGATAGCTTATATCCCTCTCTATAGCTACTTGCGCTAAAACCCAGCAAATGAAGTCTTATCAGGGAATGAATACAGAAGTCTAAGTTATAGATACGATGGATAGGGTAAGTTGTAATATGAGGATAATCAAAGCTAAGCATGAACACACAAAAAAATCTATCTAAGTAAGACCAATAAGAGGAAAATAGAACAGAGAAAAATAGCAATTTAAAGAAGCTGGATGAAAGGAGAAAATAAAATTCAAATAGGTATAAGCCAGGGTGCTAATGGTTTAGGGTAGAACACAGAATATTATTCTAAATTCCTGCTGAGACCATTTGGTTGAAACTCAAAATCATGAAATCCAGACTGATGGGATCATTTCTTCGTTGAGGCAGGTTGCAGGTGGCAGGGCAAGCCAACTTAGTCTGCCTTTGATAGGCTCATATTTGGACAGGGCAGGGGGTAAAAATGAAGATTCCTGTTGGAGTTGGTGTCAATCCATTTTATGACAATCCTTATTACAGTACATGTCTTTTTCTCATTTAATTTCCTGTGTATCATCATTCCATGTATCCTTGGCATTCATGCCTTCCAAATATTTTCTCCCCATTGAATGTTATATTTTGATTATTTCTTACATCTGTGTATTTTACCAAACATTGGCTTTGTTTTTGATGAATTACATTTTCTTAAAAAAGCTTATTTTTAACCACATGGAATGGCTAGTGTTTAGTCATCCTTGTTAATTTTCACATCTCCTTCTCATTTTCTATATTTATATTTTTGCATTATATAATGTTGTCCTTCAGAAAGTGAAATGTACTTGGTAATGCCTTTTTTTCATGAACCACTGCCAAGTCCCATGGGTTTGAGGTTGAGTTGTTCAAGGGACTAAATAAAAATGTAGAATATTATTCCTCATTGTGCCAGAAAATAACGTTTTTTATCAATCAATTCTATTAAACATGATTAGAATTAAACAAAATATGACATTCATAGTTTTCTAATTAATTTTCCTAATTAAATTACACAATATAAACATTTGCTGATACTGTTGACTGTACTTTTTTCTGTGGCTTTACAGGAAAAAATTACAAAGTTTTTTTAGACTGGAGTTTCTGATATTTTTATATTAATACATTCTTATATACAATTTTAGCATGCACTTACAAGCTCTTAGAATTTTTAAAGTATCTATATTTAATGTATTAAAGTATCAGGTTCATCTCACACCATTCATTTTCTCTCATCTTTCTTAAGTGAATGGGATGCACTTCGGCCTCCCTGAAATCTAACTGGTCAGAGGGAATGAACATGCCTCAACAACTAAGCAGAACCATATTAGAATGGATATTGAACTAACTTACTTACAGATAGTATTTCCATAAGCTACAACTAAAATGATTTTGTAACACCTTATAAAACATTCACACACACGCACACACACGCACACACGCACGCATCATGGCAATTCTACCAGCAAAAATTTTAAATTATATAATAATGAAGTTTTAAAAACTATTCAACTCTATATTGGTATTCTCACTTGTGAAGGTCTTCTCTGCTTCCTAGACTGGAAAACTTTTGGAGAGGTGACAACACAGGAAAATTTATTCTTTCCATTGCACTTAAAATACAGTTCTGTGAGAGGTGTAAAAACACACACACACACAAAATCTCTAGAAGAATTCAGAAATTTTCAATACCTCATGTGGTTAAAAATAATACATTTGTGTTAATCAACAAAAGATATATACATTGACTTTGGGGATGTTACACTCACAATGTATCTTCCTTCAAATTCTGAGAATCGTATCCCATTAGAACCCAAAGGAGAAGGAAACCTCAAAAACACTCTGATATTATTAAAAATGCAACATTAAATGTGTGCTTTAGTAACTCTATTATTTTTATTACTTCTGTTCCAGTCTTTACCCTTCTTTATATAAATATGGATTATTTCTGTAGCTCATTGGGTGCTAGAAGAAAGCCAAATAGTCTTGCAATTTTTGCTGAAGAACAAACAGAGAAAAATAAAAGTAGAACAATATCTGGAGAGATGAATCTAAACTAAGGATCTTGACTATAGATAGACAATAATTTGTTTTCTTTAATTAAAAAAGTTATACAATAAAATTAAACTGTTTATCAAGCATCCCAGCTAGATATCCTATACTTTGTGTAGTTTCCCCTTGTTAGAAGCAAAAGTATTCAAGTTATAAGGGAAAAATCTTAGAAATTTTAATCAGTCATTATAATTTATTTCTCAGACTTCTAAGTGGAGGTTGCACAACTGTGAATAAGAGGTAAATATGGACAGGTATCCAAATGGTAGTTACCTCTTATTTGGGGTTATTATTTGATGTGAAAATTTATGTTATGAAAATTAATGGGGGCAAAAACTTCCTGATGGTGTTTCTCAAGTTGTAATGGGAAAAGGAACTGGATGCAAAATAGTCAAATATGACGATGTGTCTATTTTTGGTGAGTGAGAAAGGAGAGAGAAAGACAGACAACTTCTCTTAAGGAAATGACCGCTACATGTCTACATGATAAGGCAGTCTAACAGAGTGGTGATAATGGTCAATGCTGTACATACCCATTTGTGAGATTATGTGTATAGTTCATGGTTATAGGTTCTCTTTGTACAATAATAGACCAAGAACATCTTGAGATTACTCCTTCCACAGATGAAAACTACACAAACAGCCCTTGAGAAAGTTCTTATAGAGATAGAAATACGGTATCTTCTAATTACCGGCTTCAGTTATTTCACAAGCACATGTGTCCAGAAATGTTCACACAATAGAATTTTACAGATAATTTCCCTTTGAAGTGTGGAAAACTGTCATCATACAGTAAACCTACATAATTGAACTTTAATATGTTTCTTATGCTTCAAAATGTTATTAAAAATGCAAAAAGGAAATAGGCAATTAAGATATGATCATCTTGCTTTTTCTTTTGGTATTCCATTGAGAAACAGATGATGAATTGTCATACATAGTCATTTCTCTATCAGTGACAAATATACATCTATTATCAACATTAACAATTAATTCATTAGTCATAACAGCAGTGTTCTCATTTGGAGTGATCAATTGTTAATGATATCAAAATTCAGAAACTCTGGTATCCCTTAATTATTAAGAGAATGATTGCATTCTGATGTAACCCCATGCACAAGTATAAACTTAGTATATCCTCCTAAAAGAATAAAGTTTCTAAAGTAACCTGCTATTTAAATACTTAATAACAAGAAGATTTAAAGATTGTTAAACAGGCCTTCCGAAGTATTTTTGTATAAACACTTACTGACATATACTTTAAATAAGCTTTAACTTAAAAAATTTGTATCAAAAACATCAAGATTTCAAAACAAAACACAAATTTTATTGATATAGGCATTTTAATTACCTTAACTATATATATTGTACATTTTTATTTCACCTTTGGGAATTTATTTTATTAAAGCACATAACAGTTGGAAAAAAATTTTTATATTATCATCTTATATCAAACATCTGGAAAATAGCACTGTAAGATTATTTATAACAGACTCTACTTTGGTCCTCTTTGTTACTAGCAGTGTATCAAAGAAATGCATAAGTGATTCCTGAATAATTGAACACAATTTTCATTAAGTAAACATTTTGTTGGTGGCAGTACATATCAGACATTGAAAAAACAGAGAAGAAAGGGTCCCCAATCTGTCTAGAGCCACCAAATAATATTTGGTAGTTCAGATATTTATATTGATGCCGTATAATTTTAAGCCATGAAACCTTTGAGATAATTCCATTTATCAGCCCATGGTTACCCTTTCAATATTCCCTTTCAACTGTCTGTCTTCTTTTCCTTATTCTGCATTCCTAGCCAATTTATTCGGAATCTTGATTTCATCTACCATCTGTTTTAAACTGACTTTGTACTCTTACCATTTCAGTTTCTCTAAAATTAGGTAATAAACATGATGAAAGAAGCACAGTGCCTGAGACACAGTTCCCTCTCCATGTTCCTTCTACCAAAGGTGTTCTAACTCTATTAAACTTCAGCTTTTTCTAATTCTTCAACACTGAATATTTTATATTTTACCCATTTAAGATTGTTCAATATTCCAAAACGATGTCCAATAATTAAAACACTTATAGCCACATCTTCTCCCCAGAGGAGAGCTTATGTACATTTCTATAAACTTGAACTTTTATATACATGTGTACTAACCAGGGGTAACACAAAACTTTCCCAAGTCTTCATGGGAAAAGAGGGGTTTATGAAGGTTATTCTCTAATAATACAATTGCTGGACTCTGAGGAAAAGGAGATTCTACAATGGAGGGATTAATGCATCCCTTGGAAGTCCTCGTTAGTTGTCGGATATTTGGTAGTGTTCCCAATGTCATATTTAGGAACTTCTGGACATATCTTAATTTGACATATTATCAAATGTCAAACTAGGTGTTAATGTTAAAGAATAGCTGTTAAACTTGTATTGAACATTTCTAGTTCGTATGACATAACAAAGTTTGGGGCACAGAAACTGATTTTGCTTAAAGGTCATGTGAAGATTTCCAACTTAAACTTGAAGCATAAATAATGATGTATCAGGCACAGAAAGTGGACAGTGGAAAGTGGTATGCTTTGCTCTTTACAGATACCATGTTAATGAATTCTCATAAGAATTTTATGGGTAGGGGTGCCTGGGTGGCTCGGTTGGTTAAGTGTCCAACTCTTAATTTTGTCCCAAGTCATGATCTCACAGTTTCATGAATTTGAACCCCTGCCAGGCTATGCGTGAAGCCTGTTTGGGATTCCCTCTGTCTCTCTGCCCCTCCCCTGCTTGCTCTCTTTCTCTCTCTCCAAATAAATAAATACACTTAAAAATATTAAAAAAAAAATTATGGGTTAAATATCAAGTCTTCACAAATAAAAAAAACAGTGCTATAAAGAGTGAATTATCCACAGAGATAGAAAGATGATAACCTGCTTTTGTAAATTAATTAATTAATTTTTAATGTTTATATATTTTTGACAGACAGAGTGCAGGCAGGGGAGGACAGAGAGAGAGGGAGACACAGAATCTGAAGCAGGCTCCAGGCTCCAAGCTTTCAGCCTAGAGCCTGATGCAGGGTCTGAACCCACAAACCGTGAGATCATGACCTGAGTCAAAGTCAGACACTCAACCAACAGAGCCATCCAGGTGCCCCTAAATTTATTTATTTAATTCAAGTTAGTTAATATACAGCATAGATGATAATTTGAATGGAAGCCAAGGTCTGCCTCTCTATAGGAAACCAGTGCTAAGAAAGCAGAGATGAGATAAAGGTACAAACATTTAGTCTTGTATTTTAGAAAGTTTTATTGTAGGAAATCTTTTACCAAAGCCACAATAAGCTCCAGAGTCTCATGACATTTATTCATGGGAGTGACATAAGGAAAAGGTAAAGAAATCAAGCGAGTAGATATGCTATTATGATAACAAGTTTCCCTTGTTCCAAAAATGTAATTGATATGTTCACCTTTACCAAATCAAATGAAGCAACCAACTCTGATACTTTTCATGGAGACTTTCTTTTTTCACCCGGCCAACTCATTGTAGATTTTACCTTGTTCGCAATTTTTATCTGAGAAAGTGAATCAGGAAAGTGTTTACAATGGGTGACGAGGCTGCTTTCCTTTTAGAATTAGGGAGACTATAAATTTTAAATGCATTCTAAGCTTATAAAAATCAAGTGGAATGTTTTGCACATTTTGCATATTTGTTGTGCATACTTTAGGGAAATGTTTCAGGGTGTTTCAACATTCTTACTGTAAGAGGTTGCTTTTAAATATTTCTGGATTTTGTAATGAATCTTACGTTACACAATTTTTTTTCCCTAACAAATTCCTGAAAGTGCAATTGTCCATTGCATAATTATGCAATTATTCATATTGAGGGATTCAGTTTCTTGATACATGATCTTATTGAAGGTAAGACTGAACATTTGATCCCCACGTGAGCCAGTTGAAAGTACAGAGAACGTATTCTTGGACAGAAATAGCACTTTTAATTCTGCTCACTAGTCAACCTCAAGGAAAACTAGATTAAAACAGTAGTTAATGGAGTTCCATCTACTCTGGAAAAGACAAAGCAAAACACAAGTTAAACTGTAGCAAACTGTTCACAAAGAGATGTTTAATTTCATGTTACACAAAATCGGATTTTCAATAATAGTTGTAATGAAATACATTTCACTCTCTCACAATGATTGTAGAGTAAGAGTGAAAAGAATGTTTAAGGCTGTTCAATGAATTAGTTGTATAAATCTATAAATTGAGAAGAGTAGGACATAATCTTTTCAACTGTCAGTTTGAATATTGAGGGGGCTTCAGCTGGGCCATTCTTTCCTTCTACATTTTCAAAATACTTTTAAGATAAAATTTTTATGGTAATCGCTGTATGAGATATTCTTTTTCACATAAATAAGATTCTCAGTGCAACATATCTTTCTAATCTAATGGCCACTATTTGAAATGTATCAGTAAATTATTACAATCCTGCACTTTTAAATCCGATGTTCTTTTGGCCGCAATTTGCTTTTTTGTATATTCAACTAGTTGCAGTAAGAATCATTTTTCCCCAGTTGCACTTTCATAATATAATGTCATTTGCTGAAATGTACATGGGAAAACTACCAGCCTTTCTCAACCTCACTTTCACCCTTGGATGATGATTAATAATTCTTACTACAATGAATTGTTTTCAGACTTAGGTGGATAATATATGTGAAATCATCTAAGCTAGTACTTAGACAGTGGTGGATACAAGATAAATATTGATTCTAGGCTTATTTATGCATAATACTTAACCCTTATGATAGTATATAAATTGAAAAATACCACTTTATATTTAGTGTCAGAATATTAATGAATATGAGACAAAAGGCCATCAACAAAATCTATTGAATTACATTTTAATCACAAAATATGTATTTAATAGTGAGTTATATGAATTGATTATTATATCCATATTAATTTATCTATGTTTTACTACTTTAATAAGTCGAATAATCTACTTTTAGTTAATTTTTCAGTGTCTAAAAAGTTGCCTGACATTCCGTGCAGCTATTTTTCAGCTTATTTATTGGGAAATATTATCATCTTATTTCCTATTTTACCAAAATGTTTCATTCAATTTGGCAAAGTTTTGATTTAGTTACCTTTTTTTGATTAACTGAAAAAAATGTAATTTCACTTTCTAATTCTAAGAGGGAGAACAATTGAACCTTAGAAATGAAAAGTCAAGAAAAAATAACTTTAAAACATAAAAATCAATGAAAGTGTCATCTGCACACAACATAAATTGTTTTCTAAGACAAGTAAAGTATTTAATAGGAAAAAATATTTGATTAAATGCTTATATGGAAACCTTAAGAAATAAGGCACTACTTCTGCAAGGTACTAGATAGCTGTTTATAAATGCCAATTATTTACTGCTTCTCCTTCTTTTATCCTTGGGCTAACTAATTTGGGAATATCTGATAAATCATAATGTATTATTTACTACTGTATGTATATGTATTACATTTTAATATGGAATAAATTATTATTTATTTATAGAAATGCTTAACACACCTTTTGTAAGAAGAATCCAAAGGCACCTTAATTTCTTTTTAAATAATTAAACTGACCAAATGGGTGTAGGAATACCTTTCCAAGGAATAGGTTTAACATACGTAAGTATCTAAGAAATAGAACCAGATTCTGAGTATTTTTGTTGATGGTCTGTCAGTTGTAATTGTATCTCCTCATAACCTTTCCAATGTCATACTACTTAAAAATTTAAAATTATCAGGGCGCCTGGGTGGCTTAGTCGGTTGAGCAACCGACTTCGGCTCAAGTCATGATCTCACAGTTTGTGAATTCAAGCCCTGCGTCGGGCTCTGTGCGACAGCTTAGAGCCTGGAGACTGCTTCTGATTCTGTGTCTCCCTCTCTCTCTGCCCCTCCCCCACTCATGCTCTGTCTCTCTCTGTCTCAGAAATAAATAAACATTAAAAAATTTTTTTTAATTAAAAATTATCAATGCAAGTTTTCTGAATTACATTCTAAAAGGTCAGTTTCTTGAAGAGAGAGACAACAATTAGTTCTTTAGATTCTCTGTACCTGCTCAATATCCTTCACTTAATAAATGTTGAATGAATGAGTAGATTGAATAAATAAATTAGAACTTAATTACAGTGTTATATATTAATACTTTGGAATGTCATAACAATTATTTTTAAAAGAAAAAAAGAATAAAGTCTCCAGAGGATATTTATAGTTTATCTGCGGACTTACCATGAAATTTTTAGTGTTATCCTGATTACAGATAACTATTCTGTGAAGTTTCTGCGACTTCACTTTTTTTTTTTTAATCACCGACACAAGAAAACTCTCTAAATCAGGTTGAAAAAATTTCTTATGTGCATTTCTAGGAATGCTTACAACCTCAGTAACCCAATACCTATGGTTCTATTGCTTTGATCAAAAAATATCAAATATTTAGCATAGAGTAAGCATTTGATCCCCTGAAGATGGCAAGTAGGGTAAGATATCTGTGTAATGGGGACCCATATAGGTTAGAAGAGCAGAAACCTGTCTCCATGGAATAATTTTAGTATATAAATGTCTCAGTCACGTTAACTAAAATAGAAACTGGATGAAATTAAAAGAGTTGACATTTCACAGAATGACTGCAAAATCACATGTGCAGGTCCAAAAACTAGCTGCAAAATTACTTGATAAGGGAAAAAAAAAAAAAGAATCCCGTGTGAGAGAAAGATCTGAGAATTTTAATAAGCTCAATATAATGACGAAGCAGTGGCTACCCACCCCCCCCCAAAAAAAAACAGAATTATAGGAAGCATGGATATAAGTATGAAATACAGGGATAATATATAATGTTTTATTGTATATACAATATATTTTAGTTTTTGAATAATTGAAGCAATAATGAAAAAGAATTCAACAATATAATTTGATATCGTATTATTTTCTGATTCAGTAAAATGATCTGTTAGCTATATTGATGTTGTTGCTTTTTGCCCCTCATTTAAAAAAACAAAAACAAAAACAAAACCTTCTTTATGTTCATCAGCAACACACTCCTCTTTTGTCTAGCTAGTATAATATGTATATATAGTGAACTTACATGATTTTTTCATTTTTTTCAAGATGTTGATGTTCCACCTTGGCCACAATTACTCTTCCTTCAGTATTTCATTGACTTTTTGAAACATAAATGATATTTTGGGGCGCCTGGGTGGCTCAGTCGGTTGAGCGTCTGACTTGGACTTCGGCTCAGGTCATGATCTCATGGTTTGTGAGTTTGAGCCGCACGTCAGGCCCTGTGCTGACAGCTCAGAGCCTGGAGCCTGCTTCGGTTTCTGTGTCTCCCTCACTCTCTGCCCCTCCCCTGCTCATGCTCTGTCTCTCTCTGTCTCAAAAATAAATAAAAACATTTAAAAAATAAAAAAAAAGAAACATAAATGATATTTCAATTAGCTTTTATCTTTCAGATATAATTTTTGTTTGAGAACCTAGATAAATTCATTTAGAACACTCAGATTTGGGAATCATGGACAGGCATTTTCAAAGCTTTTGAAATTATTGCTTTGTATATCTGAAAAATTGTCAGTAGAAGAGGTCATTGATGCTGGTATTTTAAACAGTGACTCTAAATGAATGCCTTTAAACATTTAACAGGAAATTTGCATTCCTTTGAATGCAAAGAGTATTTTTTTCAGAACAATTTTTAAATCTTGCTTTAAAAAGTATAGTTTTCTAGACTTTACAAAGTGCATATATTTTCTGTCAGTCCATTCAGCCTGCTACAATGAAATACCATAGACTGGGTGGTGTGCCAGCAACAGAAATTTATTTGTCGCAGTCTTGAGGGCGGATGTGAAAGATCAGAGTGCCCGCGTGGTCAGCTTTTGGGTTGCAGACTGACTTCTAACATTATAACCTCATGTCCTGGGAAGAAAGTGAACTGGTTCCCTTCTCTTTTAAGAGCATGAATACCATTAATAGGGGCTCTATCCTCATGACCTAATTACCTCCCAGGAGCCCCACCTTCAACTGCCATCATGTTGGGGGTTAGATTTTAACATATGAATGGGGGGTGGACACAAACCTTTGGCCCATAACACTGTCATTAGCACTAATCATAAGGGAAGTTTTAAATACAAAATGTTAATATTCAACTACCTTAAATCACACAATGTTAAAGCAGATATGCCACATATATATGTAAAATATGTATAATATTTATAGTGTCATATAAAACATAAAACAAAGTATAAAAATAACTTATAAATTATTACAAATAATTTAAATATATAATATTTATAATTTCTGACCAAACCACATATGTAAATATATATAAGCTGATTTCCATTATTTTTAAGTCTGATAAAATAATTTCAATTAAAACTTGCTTGAAATGTCACAAGTAGAATACTTTTAAAACTTTCTAAAATAAATTTGCATAAAGAAATACCTCTCCTAAATTCTCTGCATTAGAAAACACTGTCACAAAATAATTTCTAAGTATGAAGAAATTCTCTCCTAAATATTCCCTGTGATCCTGTCTAAGCCACATAGCTGGATCATTCCCAGGCCAGTTGGAAGCAATGGCAGCCTTGGCAACTGTTGGGACTGTTGGCATAATGCAGGTACCTGCTTCTGAAGAGTGTTCGCATTGCTCGAGTCACAGTGTGGGAGGTCTGGAAGATACACTAGATGATTTAGAGGAGGGGGCTGACGAAGAGGGAGGAAACAACAATCACAAAAACCACCACCACCCTCTTTTGGTTCAAAGAAATTTTTTTTAATTTTTATCAAGATTCCTTTGATGCATGGATTATTTAGAAACGTGCTCTTTAGTTTGCAAATATTTGGATTTTTTTTTTACAATGATTTCTGGTTGGATTCCACTGTGGTCAGAGATAGACACTGTTAATTTCAATTGTTTTATATTTTTCACGGTTTGTTTTGGACCAGAGTCTGGTATATCTTCTTACATGTCTGTGAGCTCATGAAAATCATACACATTCTGTTGTTTCTTTGTGGAGTGTTCTATGAATGTCTGTTAGAACCTGTTGATAGATGGTGTTGTGCAGTTCTATATTTTTGAATCTGTGGGTTACCGTCCTTTGCCAACTTGGGGACACTTTTAGCCGTTACTTCTTCAACTCCTTTTATTCTGCCCTGCCCACTTCCTCCTTTCTTTCTGGGGTGCATTTGACATGAACATAACATCTTTTTTATAATATCCCAGATCTCTGAGTCTGTTAATTTTTGTTTTCAGATTGTATTCGGAATGAGTAATTTCTATTCCATATCCAAAGTTTATTGATTTTTCTGTCCCTTGCATTTTCGTGTTTATGTACTGAAAAAGTGACCACTCATTCTTTTTTGATACATACTCAAATGACAAATATTCAAATTCTAAAGTGTAGGAGACCAAACTTGGAGTAGGTCAAGTTTGTGGTATGTTCCCTGGAATAATTAAATAATTCTGCAAAAGAAGTTGATGTGTCTCGTAAAATATCCTCGTATGTTATTCTGCAGCCTCTTCATGCCCCACTGACCTTCTATAGGAAATATTCACGTTCTTTTCATTGTAGCAGAAAAAAATATATTATTGAGGCTACAATGAAAATTTAATATTGCTAGAGCATGATGTTTTAGTTAATTCATTAAGAAAATAATGGCACTAAAATTGGACTTCACTTGGCATATGTTAACTAAGAAAAACAGGTACATAAAGACGTCATGAAAAATATTTACCTTATAAATGTAGGAATTCAGAACACTGAAATAGAAATACATGTACACACATATGCATACACACACACAAACTGCAGATAGCATTAAAGATAAATTTTTCCATGTAATAATTTTGTTTTACATAAAACTAACAGATTAAATGTTACCTTTAAATTTGGTGATCACCTTATGTTAATTACCATAAATTTGGTAAATCAATATAATTTATTAGTAGATAAAACAGTAAATCAAATGCAAAATACACATAAACCCAATGGGGTAGTTTTTCTGTATAATCTAAAATAGTTGATGCATCTTCCAATGAAGTCCAACTTTAAGTGATGTGAATAATTGGGGAAGCAGTTTTCATGAAATTTTCTTTGATTTGTCTGGAATATATGATCAAAAGCACTTCCAACTTTCCAGTCATCTCTTCTAAATAGCTGACATTTCAACTCAATTTGTACTATTTCTAAAACCTGAAATTCTAGTGTGCAATCAGTAGATCTGTTCAATTTGTGCATTTTAGCCCTTATCATTGAACTACGTATCTAACAACGAATCTTACTTACAAAGCAACAGAGACAACAGGAGGAAAGCGGTTTTGACATAACACATATTGAAGTTCTTACTGTTGAGCCCTGTCGCCACAATTAAATGGCGGAGTTGGGTCTCTTCCATTTACATATCAATTTACCATTAATAGCCTGTGATGCTTTGCATTTCATAAAAATTCTTTGCAAGGTATTTTTAATTAGAGGTCAAATTTCAGAAATTAAAAATATTATTTCACGTTGAGCATTTTAAAATATGATGTATTAATTGAACTCGGTTGCAGGGGAGTGATCCCTTTGTTCTATTACACGCAATAACCAGAGAGAGTTCTCTGAAACATTATGGTCACATCCTTTCAATCATCAGATTATGCCATTCCCGAGTCGTATTAAATTGCCAATCTGCAGGTTTACTGACCTTAGCAACATGAGCCTCAATTACTCTAAAAGGCAAACTCCTTGCTTTCTTTATACGACCACCTGTCACTGAACCACAAACCATCATCAGCCTGATAGAAGTGATTGAGTTGTTTTGTGTCCCTTCTCTCTCTTTTCAAACTCAACTTTCTTTTGTCCAAGCAATTCTGAAAAACATAGAGAAGAAAGTAAATCTTCAGCCAAAATCATTCCATCAGAAATATCCCTTGTTTTCCAACAGTCCACCAATCTTCCTATAGACAGAAAAAAAGTTTAGGTTATAAGAAGTAGAATCAACCGAGAAATGAGTTTTCACATAGTTATTTTAAAACTAAATTATATTAATCTTATTAAAATTAAAATTTAATTATGTATTGAGGTATAATTAAAATTGTCATGAGTTTCAAGTGTACAGTATAATAATTCATCAATTCCATACATGACTCAGTGCTCTTCACCATAAGGTACTCAGTCCCCTTCGTCTATTTCTCCCATCTACTCACCCTCCCCCGCTCTGGCAACCACTAGTTTGTTTTCTGCATTTAAGAGACTGGGGTTTGTTTGTTTGTTTATGTCTCTGTTTTTCCCTTGTTCGTGTGTTTTGTTTTTTTAAATTCCACATATTAATAAAGTCATATGTTATTTGTCTTTCTCTGACTTATTGCACTTAACGTTATTACTTCTCGGTCCGTCCATGTGTGGCAAAGAGCAAGATATCATTTTTTATATGGCTGAATAATATTCCATCACACACACACACACACACACACACACACACACACACCCCACAACTTCTTTATCTATTCATCTATTGATGGACGCTTGGGTTGCTTCCATAATCTGGTTATTGTAAATAATGCTAAAACAAGCATAGGGGTGTGTATATCTTCTCAAATTAGTGATTTCGTTTTCTTTGGTTAAATACCCAGTGGTGGAATTACTAGATCATATGGTAGTTCTACTTTTCATTTTTGGACGGACTTTCATACTGGTTTCCACAGTGGCTGAGCCAGTTTGCATTCCCACCAACAGTGTACATGGGTTCCTTTTTCTCCAATGCTGGTTATCTCTTGTCCTTTTGATTCTGGCCATTCTTACAGGCATAAGTAATACCACATTGTGGTTTGATTTGTATTTTCCTATTGATGAGTGAGAGATATTGAGCATCTTTTCATGCCTCTATTAGCTATCTGTATGTCTTCTTTGGCGAAATGTCTATTCAGGTCCTCTGCCCGTTTTCTAATTGGATTATTTTGGGTTATTTGGGTGCTGAATTGCATAAGTTCTTTATATATTTTGGATATAAATGCCTTGTTTGATATAACATTTGCAAACATCTTTTCCCATTCAGTAGATTGCCTTGTCGTTTTGTTGATGTTTTCCCTTCCCATGCAAAAGGGTTTTTTTTGTTTGTTTTTTGGTTTTTTTTTTTTTTTTTTTTGTTTTGTTTTTTGGTGTAGTCCCAATAGTTTAGTTTTGCTTTTGTCTCCCTTGCCTAAGAAAAGATTTAGAAAAAGGTGTTTATAGCCTATGTCAAAGAAATCACTTCCTGTGCTCTCTTCTAGGAGTTTTATGGTTTCAGGTCTCACTTTGAGGTCTTGAATCCGTTTTGAATTTATTTGGATATATAGTATAAGAAAGTGGTCCAGTTTCATTCTTTTGCATGTAGTTATCTACTTTTCTCAGCACCATTTGTTGAAGAGACTTTTTCCTGTCAGATATTCTTGCTTCCTTTGTCAAAGATTAGTTAACCATATAATTGTAGGCTTATTTCTGGGATCTCTCTTCTGTTCCATAGAACTATGTGCCTGTTTTGGTGCCAGTACATACCATTTTGATTACCATAGCATCATAGTAGATCTTGAAATCTGGGATTGTGGTATCTTCAGCTTTGCTCTTCTTTCGAATCTTAGGATTATTTGTTCTAGTTCTGTGAAAAATGTTGATATTCTGATAGGAATTGCATTAATTCTGTACATGATTTGGGGGTGGTATGGACATTTTTAACAATACTGGATCTTCCAACTCCAAAACATGAGATATCTTTTCATTGGTTTATGTTATCTTCAACTTCTTACATCCGTATTTTATGGTTGTGGAGTACAGGTCTTTCACCTCCTTGGTTATTTCTAGGTGTTTTATTCTTTCTGATGCAATTGTAAATGCAATTGTTTTTGTCAATTTCGCTTTCTGCTATTTCATGATTAGTGTATAGAAATGAAACCTCTTTCTGTATATTAATTGGGTGTCCTTTGTCTTTACTGTATTTATCAATTCTAGTAGGTGGTGTGTATGTGCACATACGTGTGTTTGGTGGAGTCTTTAGGGGTTTCTAAATTTAGTATCGTGACATCTACAAATAGTAGCAGTTTACCAGTTTGGAAGCCTTTTATTTATTTTCTAGTCTGCTTTTTGTAGCTAGAACTTCTAATACTATGGTGAGTGAAATTGACAAGAGTCAACATAGTAGATCTTGAAGTCTGGGATTTTGATATCTTTGTCTTGATATCTATTCCTAATCTTAGCTCATTGCTTGTTTGTTTTTAACATTCAGTGTGATGTTAGTTGTGGATTTTTTCATATAGGAACTTTATTAAGTTGAGGTATGTTCTTCTACTTTGTTCTTTGTTGAGAGTTTTTATAATGAATGGATACTATATTTTGTCAATTTTTTTTCTGTATCTATTGAGATAATCATATGGTTTTATCCTTCCTATTGTTAATGTAATATATCACATTGATTGATTTGTAAATATTGAACAACCCTCGGATCCCTGGAAAATCACTTTATTGTGGTGAATTATTTTTTTATATATTGTAAGGCTTGGTTTGCTAACATTTTGTTGAGAATTTTTGCATCTGTGTTCATCAAAGATCGTGATCTATATTTTTATTTTTTATTCTTTCTTTCTCTCTTTCTTTCCTTCCTCCTTTCTGCCTCCCTTTCCTTCTTCCTTCCTCCCTTCCTTTACTTTTTTCATTCATTCATTCATTCATCTGGTGAAGCCATCTGGTCCTGGACTTTTGTTTGTCGGGAGCTTTTGATTACTGATTCAATTTCATTGCTAGTAATCAGTATGTTAATTTTTTTTATTTCTTCTGATTCAGTTTTGGAAGGATATGTTTCTAGGAATTTATCCATTTCTTCTGAGTGTCCATTTATTTTAGCATATAGCTTTTCATAATATTATTTTATAACGCTTTATGTTCCTATGCTGTCAATTTTTACTTCTCCTTCATTTCTGATTTTACTCAGTTGAGTCCTCTCTTTTTCTTGATGAGTCTGGATAAAGGTTTATCAATTTTGTTTACCATTTCAAAGAACCAACTCCTGGTTTTATTGAATTTTTCTGTTTTTTTAAAGTCTCTATTGCATTTATTTCTACTCTAATTTTTATTATTTCCTTCCTTCTACAGGCTTTGGGCTTTATTCATTCTTCTTTCTGTAGCTCCTTTAGGTGCAACATCAGATTTTTTATTTAGGTTTTTTTTGTTGTTGTTGTTTGAGGTAGGTCTTTGTGTTATAAACTTCCCTCTTAGAACAGCTTTTGCTGTGTCTCAAAGAATTTGGACTATTGTGATTCCATTTCATTTTGTCTCCATGTATTTTTGATTTCTCCTTTGATTCTTGGTTGACCTGTTAATTGGTTAGTAGCATGTTATTTAGCATCCATGTATTTGTGTTCTTTCTCAGTGTTCTTAAAATCAACTTAAAAATATCATGGGTTTCAAAAATCATGCCCCTAAGAAATTATATTCAAATAATTAAGACCCACTCATCTATGGAGATTTAATGATAGAAAGTAAATATTTCAGCTTCAAATGATTAAAGACTAATTTACTGTAATGGGCAATAACAGGGCTTCTGCAACTTGAAGTGTGTGACTCTGTTTTAATACTTTTAGTGAAAGTAAAATTTTGGTAATAGTCAGGTCTAAAGTGGCAATGTAAAGCAGCTTTTAAGATTATGTTAACTTTCTTTAGATAAAAATACTCAAATGCTAACACTTGTCCTATTGTCACTTAAAACACTTTCTGCCTAATTATTGAAGAAAATAAATCACATTGATATAGAAGTAATTTTAAGTTTTTATTTGATTTTCCTAATCAAAAATTTTCCTGACTTTTGAAATTAAACAGCTTGCTATGAGTCTTTTTCATGCATTCAGGATATTTATGATGTCATTAAACATGGAGAAAAAAAAAAGAACTCTTTAACAGAATACCAAAAGAAGCTTTCTAATAATATTAAAGATGCAAATTGTTTAGAAAGCTAATCTCAAGGGATCAAAATTGCATAAAACATAAGAGATGATAGTAGGAATTCTGTTAAGTATGAATTTATGGTACCATATATTTAGAATAGCTGTCTTAGAGCTCCAAATTACCCTGATGGCACATATTTTTCTTTTGATAAATAAATTTAACAAATTCATTTTTCAAAATTTGTATTTAATACAAACACCCAATTGAAAAAAAACACTATAAAAATATTTAGGCATTTTATGTGTGTGTGTGTGTATATATATATATATATATATATATATATACACACACATATGTATATATATATACATACATATATATATGTATATATATATATATATATATGCATATATATGTATGCATATTTCAATCATCTTTGCTAACATTGTCATTATCAGTTTTGAGGGTTATGTTTTTATGCCAGCACCCAATTGCCATCAACAGCACCTTATGTGAAAACTACAAGAAACATAAAATGTATCTAAGTACTTTCTTTCAACTAGACTGCCTAAGCCTGCATAAATTTCATTCTTTCAGCAAAGATCACTTTATTTTATGATTTATTTACTTTTTGTCTAAAATATGATATTTACAATCGTTCATAGGCCTACCACCCTTTTAATATCTTCAGTAAGAAAACAGTATTTTACCTCACCATTCTCTCCAGTTCACCACAGTTTCAGGAATCCTACTTCATCAACATTGCTGATTTATTTAAAAAAAAATGTTTATTTTTTGAGAGAAGGAACATGAGCAGAGGAAGGGCAGAGAGAGGGAGAGAGAGAGAGAGAGAATCCCAAGCAGGCTCCATACTGTCAGCAAAGCCTGACATGGGGCTCAATTCCATCAACCGTGAGATCATTACCTGAGCTGAAATCAACAGTTGGACGCTTAACCAACAGAGCCACCCAGGTGCCCCAGTATTGGCAATTTCTGATTTCAGTATTTTACAAGTAACTATTAAAAAGCAATTATCTGTTAGTCATTTTATTATTTTATATTATTTTTGTAAAAGGTTCAATCAAGTAACCTTTGCTTGTTATCTGATGTTCCACAACATTATCAATCAGATGCTTTTTAAAAGTTATCAGTATCTGAGGGAGTATTAAACATTTTATCCTTTTTGATGTTCTAACAATTCGTGTATGACTTACATTTCACATTATTACATAGCGTATTCCATCCTTTAGAAAGATATTAAAAATATGTGGCAAAATGAATTGTGTCTAAAAAAATAGCAGACTCTCTTAACTATATCTGATAGTGGCAGAGAAAATGAGATTTTCAGTACAAATTGATGCTGAAAAAGATAGTCGTATCTTAAAGCAAAGGTCCCATTTACCTACTTTTATTCTGTAATAGCTTTATTGAGATATGATTTATAATCTATAATACTCAGTTACGTAATGTATTTTGTTTTGTTTTACTATAGTCACAGTGTTTGCAACCATCATTGCATCAATTTCAGGATATTTTTTCCAGAAATAATGAAATAGTTTTTACTATCTCACCTAATCATCCCGATTTCCCCTTCCATGATAGGTAACTACTAATCTAATTTCTATCTCTTTAGATTTGCCTGATCTGCACATTTCATATAAATAAAATCATATAATGTGTAGTCATTTCACTCAGCATAATATTTTCAAGTCCCATCCATGTTACAGGATGTATTATTACTTTATTCATTTTATTACTAATATACCATTGTGTGGACATACCACATTTTGTTGATCCATTCATTGGTTGTGGGGCATTTGATTGTATCCAACTCTTGGCTATTATGAGTAATGTTGTTATGAACATTCATGGAAAATTGTTCCTGTGGCTGTGTGTTTTCATTTTCAGGTATATAATCAGGAATAGAATTACTAGGTCACATGGTCACTCTGTATTTAACATTTTGAGTTACTGACAGACTATTCTCCAAGGTTTCTCAACCATTTTATAGTCTCACCTACAGTATATAATGGTTTTGATTTCTCCACATCCTTGTGCAACGGCTATTATCTTTTTTATAATAGCCATCCTAGTAGCTATGAAGTTACATCTTATTGTGGTTTGATATGCATTTCCCTAATGACTAATGTTGAGCATCTTTTCATGTGTCTCTCTCATTTGCATATCTATTTATAGAGATTTCCATTCAGTTCTTTTGCCCATTTCTAATTGAGTTATTTGTCTTTTAATATTAAATTGTAGGAGTTTATTATATACGCTAGATACAAGTCCCTTATGAGCTATGATTTGAAAATACTTTTTGGATTTCATGTGTTGCCTCTTTACTTTCTTTATAGTATCCTTTAAGTCAGAAAAGTTTCTTATTTCAGTGAAGTAAATATAATTTTTTGGATTGCTTAGGCTTGTCATGTCATATCAAAGAGCACATTGGCCAATGATGCTTCTAACAGTTTTATAATTTTAGTTTGGAACTTATGCTCTGATAAATTTTGAGTTAACTTTTTTTTGTATGTTATGACATAGGCGTCCAATTTCATTTCTCTTAATGTGGCTATCCAAATGTCATAGCCATAAAAAAAAGAATGAAAACTTGCCATTTGCAACAACGTAGATGGAGCTGGAGTGTATCATGCTAAGCAAAATACATCAGTCAGAGAAAGACAAATATCATATGATCTTACTCGTACATGGAACTTCAATAAAACAAATGAGCAAAAGGGAGAAAAAGAAAGGCAAACAAAGAAACAGACTTTAACTATGGAAAACAAACTGATGGTTACCAGGGGGGGAGATTGATGGGGAGATGGTTTAAATAGGTGATGGGGATTAAGGAGTGCACTTGTCATGATAAGCACTGGGTGTTATATGGAATCGTTGAATCACTATATTATTTACCTGAAACTAATGTTACACTGTATGGTAACTAACTGGAATTTAAATTAAAACTTAAAATTGCCCCATCAAATTGTATTGGCATACTTGTTAAAATTCAATTGACCATAAATGTAATTTTCTTTCTGGATTCTCAATCCTATTCTGTTGATCTATACGTTTTTCCTTATCCTAGCACCACACTGTTTGGATTACCATTGCTTTATGCTAACTTTTAAGATCAATTGTGTGATGAGGGTTGATGGGGGGTGGGAGGGAGGAGAGGGTGGGTGATGGGCATTGAGGAGGGCACCTGTTGGGGCGAGCACTGGGTGTTGTATGGAAACCAATTTGACAATAAATTTCATATTAAAATTAAAAAAAAATAAAATCACTTGTGTGCCATGCAACTGTGTTCTTCAAGATTGTTGTTACTCTTCTGGGTCCCTTGGGTAAGTCTAGATTATTTTTAGGATCACCTTGTCAATTTCTACAAAGAAACCAGTTGGGAAAATGACAGATTGCATTGAATTTGTAGATATTTGGGGGGATCATTGTTATTTAAAATTTTCAATATTATGTTTTCAAATTCATAAACTTTACCAATTTCTTTTAACTTTGATCTTTAATTTACTTCAATGATGTTTTATAGTTTCCAAAGAATAAGTTTTATACTTCTTTCATTAGGAATTTATTTCTAAATATTTTATCCTTTTTGATATTAATTGGAATTATATTCTTAATTTCATATTTGCATTGCTTATTGAAAGTGATTGATTTTTGTGTATTGACCTGGAGTGTGCTCAATATGGACTTAATATATCCTACATTTCCTTAAGCCTTTTCCCCCACCTCCTCTTTAGAGTGCATACTCTCTGTTGATCTGACTTCATGTTTCCATGTTTGCTAATTATTCTGCTGAGTTCCTTTAATACAATTTTCATTTCAATTATTGTAACTTTTAACTCTGAAATTTCCACATGGCTTTTTAAAAATATATTTTCCCTATCTTTATATATATTTTCTACTTGATGAAATGTGGTCTTCATAGTTTCATTCAGTTCTTTAACCATGATTTCCTTTATTCTTTGCATGTATTTATTATGCTACTTAGGTACGATGTAGCTTTTTGTGTTAAAACTGATATCTGATTGATTTCCCAGCCTCTTTCCATTGCCTGATTTCCCCCCTCTGTGGGTCATATCTTCCTGTTTCTTTCCATAATATTTTGTTGAAAACTGAGCATTTTAGTTAACATATTGGAACAAGTTTGGATAATGCCCTTCCTCTGTATTGTACTTTTGATTTTTTCATTTAGTGACTGGCTGAATTATTTTAATGAAGTCTATTTCCCCTACAATGTAAAGTACCTGATATTGTTCCTCAGGGTACAGCCTTGGGCGTGTGCACAGCCAGACAATACAGCAGTGGCTTTAGTAGTGCTCCCTTGGACTGTCTCTTTCCCTGACCACATGCAGCTTTACTGTAAAGTTCTACTAATTGTTCACTTACTGCTGTACTGTTTTCAACAATGCCCTGGAGCATAAATTTTCCCACAGACTGATTCAATTAAATTCGAGTTCCTTTGCAAGGATAGTTTAGGAATTCAGTGTTCGAGGTTTCTTGTGCTCCCAGGAAATCTCTTCTTGGTTGTCTATTTCCCGGTTGTTTCTGGTAAACTTATTGGCCTATTGTTTAGCTTGTATCTGTAATGAAGCCACAACTCTTCTCTTAATTGCTTTCCCCCAAAAGCGTTCATTATTTTTGGGAGCATCCTTGGGCATGAACTTCATCACACAGTTTCAAAGAAAGTCTTTTGCATCAGAAAGAGCTTTGGAACTCTGTGTGTTGTATAGCCTGTCTCTACCCTGAGAAAATCTGTGAGCCATGGCTCTAGAGGTAGGAGTGGGGGCAGGGGTACATTTCCCTCTGAATGATATCCCTTCTTTAGAAGGTGAGCACTAGGCTGGTGGTGGTAGTCTCTGGGCTTCTTGGCTTATGTTTTTTTTTTTTTTTTTTTTTTTTTTTTTTTTTTTTTTAATGTGAAAACTCCACCTGGTAAATAGGCCAGGGAGAAAATGATCAGCGCCCCAGCATTTTCAATAGACCATGATAGCACTACAGCCACTGTCCCCTCAATTTCTCAGCTGTATTCCAGGACATGGCCTCTGAAAAAACTAATGGGACAGAGAGTGTGAGGTGAGAGGATGCGAATTGCTGATATCCAGCCTCTCCCAGGAATATACCATATTCCATGACTGGGAGTTTTGTGGGTAAGAAGCCTTGTGTTCTTGGCTGCACTATCCTGCAGTAGAATTTCTCCTATAATGGCTGGGAGGGGACAAAGGGATCAAAATTAAAATGCCTCAGATTATCACTGTTCTTAGCAGGTTTTAACAGATTATTTTGAATAAGTTCTTCTTTATTTGCTATATGTCCTTAGAACCATTTCTGGAGATTTTAGTGGTTGGATTTTTATTTTTTTTCCCCATTTTCACCAGTTTCTTTGGAGATTTGGCTCCACAGAGTTCCCCACATTGTCATTGGAATTTTTAAATATATTTTCTAATGTTTATTTACTTTTGAGAGAGAGAGAGACAGAGAGAGAGAGAGATGGGGGAAGGGCGGAGAGAGAGAGGGAGACCCAGAATCTGAAGCAGGCTCACTCTGAGCAGTTCACCACAGAGCCCAACACGGGGCTCGAACTCATAAAGTGTGAGATCATGCCCTGAGCAGAAATCGGATGTTAAACTGACTGAGCCACCCAGGCACCCAAGTTGTGGAACTCACATGTACCTACTTTTACATGAGTGATGATGATGATGGTAATAATATTATTAGACAGAAGGAACATCACAGCAGATTTTATAAAAATATCTTTTTCCCTGATAACTAAGCATCTGATAAAACATATTTAATTGTGGTTCCTCTATGGCTGACAGTGACCTGCATGTTTTCAGTAAACTGGAAGTATCTATGACACTGCACTGTCTCACCTTCCATACATATGTGTGAGTGTGTGTGTTTGGGTTTTTCTTCCTTACAAATGTAGTCTTCCTTGAGGAATGATAGTGCTTATTCATCTTTGTATTGTCTTATACATATCACATAGCCCACATTGTATCCTTTCAATATGCTAGTTAGTTGACTATTTGATTGTTTCTAGATATTAGGAAATATAACTAGACTTGGTTTTATATAACCACACACTATTGGATTTTGACATAATGTAAAGTGATGTGGGTGGGAAGTCAAGAGTCTTCTTTTGGTTATGAGTTGAGGGTACCCAAAACCTATCATACTTTCATATCTCTTTTTTTTTTTTGCAAGTTTAGTTAATATTCTTTTTTTACTTTTATTATTTTTTATTTTTAAAAATGTACATCCAAATTAGCATACAGTGAAGCATATAGTGAAGCAATGATTTCAGGAGTAGATTCCTTAATGCCCCTTACCCATTTAGCCCATCCCCCCTCCCACAACCCCTCCAGCAACCCTCAGTTTGTTCTCCATATTTATGAGTCTCTTCTGTTTTGTCCCCCTCCCTGTTTTTATATTATTTTTGTTTCCCTTCCCTTAGGTTCATCTGTTTTGTCTCTTAAAGTCCTCATATGAGTGAAGTCATACGATTTTTGTCTTTCTCTGACTAATTTCACTTAGCATAATATCCTCTAGTTCCATCCACGCAGTTGCAAATGGCAAGATTTCATTCTTTTTGATTGCTGAGTAATACTGCATTACGTATGTATGTGTATGTATGTGTGTATATACCACATCTTCTTTCTCCATTCATCCATCGATGGACATTGGGCTCTTTTTTTTCATACTTTGGTTATTGTTGATAGTGCTGCTATAAACATGGGGGTGTATGTGTCCCTTCGAAACAGCACACCTGTATCCCATGGATAAATGCCTAGTAGAGCAATTGCTGGTCATAGGGTAGTTCTATTTTTAGTTTTGTGAGGAACCTCCATACTGTTTTCCAGAGTGGCTGCACCAGCTTGCATTCCCACCAACAATGCAAAAGAGATCCTTTTTCTCCACATCATCACCAACATCTGTTGTTGCTTGAGTTGTTAATGTTAGCCATTCTGACAGGTGTAAGGTGGTATCTCATTGTGGTTTTGATTTGTATTTCGCTGATGATGAGTGATGTTGAGCATTTTCTCGTGTGTTGACCATCTGGATCTCTTCCTTGGAGAAGTGTCTATTCATGTCTTTCGCCCATTTCTTCACTGGATTATTTGTTTTTTGGGTGTTGAGTTTGATAAGTTCTTTATAGATTTTGGATACTAGCCCTTTATCTGATATGTCATTTGCAAATATCTTCTACCATTCTGTCGGTTGCCTTTTAGTTTTGCTGATTGTTTCCTCTGCTGTGAGGAAGCTTTTTATTTTGATGAGGTCCCAGCAGTTTATTTTTGCTTTTGTTTCTCCTGCCTCCGGAGACGTGTTGAGTAAGAAGTTGCTGTGGCCAAGATCAAAGAGGTTTTTGCCTGCTTTCTCCTCGAGGGTTTTGAAGGCTTCCTGTCTTACATTGAGGTCTTTCATCAACTTTGAGTTTATTTGTGTGTCTGGTGTAAGAAAGTGGTCCAGGTTCATTCTTCTGCATGTCACTGTCCAGTTTTCCCAGCACCACTTGCTGAAGAGATTGTGTTTATTCCATTGGATTTTCTTTCCTGCTTTGTCCAAGGTTAGTTGGCCAAACATTTGTGGGTCCATTTCTAGGTTCTCTATTCTGTTCCATTGATCAGAGTGCATGTTCTTGTGCCAGTACCATATTTTTCTTGATGATTACAGCTTTATAGTATAGCTTGAAGTCTGGGACTATGATGCCTCCTGCTTTGGTTTTCTTTATCAAGATTGCTTTGGCTAGTCAGGGTCTTTTCTGGTTCCATACAAATTTTAGGATTATTTGTTCTAGCTCTGTGAAGAATGTTGGTGTTACTTTGATAGAGACTGCATTGAGTATGTAAGTTGCTTTGGGTAGTATCGACATTTTAACAATATTTGTTCTTCCTATCCTGGATCATGGAATCTTTATCCTTTTTTTTGTGTGTCTTCTTCAATTTCTTTCAGAAGCTTTCTATAGTTTTCAGTGTGTAGATTTTTCGCCTCTTTGGTTAGATTTATTCCTAGGTATTTTATGGTTTTTTTGTGCAACTGTAAATAGGATTGATTCCTTGATTTCTCTTTCTGTCTCTTCATTGTTGGTGTATAGGAATGCAACCGATTTCTGTGCATTATTTTATATCCTGCAACTTTGCTGAATTCATGAATCAATGCTAGTAGTTTCTTGCTGGAATGTTTAGGGTTTTCCATATAGAGTATCATGTAATCTGCAAAGAGTGAAAGTTTTACCTCCTCCTGGCCGATTTGGATGCCTTTTATTTCTTTGTGTTGTCTGTTTGCAGAGGCTAAGACTTCCAATGCTATGTTGAATAACCATGGTGAGAGTGAGCATCTCTGTCTTGTTCCTGACCTTAGGGGGAAAGCTCTCAGTTTTTCCCCATTATGGATGATATTAGCGTTGGATCGGTCATATATGGCTTTTATGATCTCGAGGTATGCTCTTTCTATCCCTACTTTCTTAAGGGTTTTTATTAAGAAAGGATGCTGTATTTTGTTAAATGTTTTTTCTGTATCTATTGAGAGGATCATATGGTTCTTGTCCTTTCTTTTATTGATGTGATGAATCACGTTAATTGTTTTGCAGATATTGAACCAGCCCTGCATCCCAGGTATAAATCCCACTTGGTCGTGGTGAATAACTTTTTAATGTATTGTTGGATCCGGTTGGCTAATATCTTCTTGAGGATTTTTGCATCCATGTTCATCATGGAAATTGGTCTATAGTTCTCCTTTATAGTGGGGTCTCTGTCTGGTTTTGGAATCAAGGTAATGCTGGCTTCATAGAGAGAGTTTGAAAGTTTTCCTTCCATTTCTATTTTTTGGAATAGTTTCAAGAGAATAGGTGTTAACTCTTCCTTAAATGTTTCGTAGTATTCCCCTGGAAAGCCATCTGGCCCTGGGTTCTTGTTCTTTGGCAGATTTTTGATTACTAAATTGATTTCCTTACTGGTTATGGGTCTGTTCAAATTTTCTATTTCTTCCTGTTTCAGTTTTGGTAGTGTATATGTTCCTAGGAATTTGTCCATTTCTTCCAGATTTCCCATTTTATTGGCATATAATTGCTCATAATATTCTCTTATTATTGTTTTTATTTCTGCTGTGTTGGTTGTGACCTCTCCTCTTTCATTCTTGATTTTACTTATTTGGGTCCTTCCTTTTTCTTCTTGATCAAACTGGCTAGTGGTTTATCAATTTTGTTAATTCTTTCAAAGAACCAGCTTCTGGTTTCATTGATCTCTTCTGTTTTTTTTGTTTCTTTGTTTTGATAGCATTAATTTCTGTTCTAATCTTTGTTATTTCCTGTCTTCTGCTGGTTTTGGGTTTTATTTGCTGTTCTTTTTCCAGATCCTTAAGGCATAATGTTAGGTTGTGTATCTAAGATCTTTCTTCCTTCTTTAGGAAGGCCTGGATTACTATATACTTTCCTCTTATGACTGCCTTTGCTGAGTCCCAGTGGTTTTGGGTTGTGGTGTTATCATTTTCATTGACTTCCATATACTTTTTAATTTCCTGTTTAACTGCTTGGTTAGCCCATTCATTCTTTAGTAGGCTGTTTTTCAGTCTCCAAGTTTGTTACCTTTCCAAATTTTTTCTTGTGGTTGATTTCGAGTTTCAAAGTGTCCTGGTCTGAAAATATGCAAGGTATGATCTTGATCATTTTGTACTTGCTGAAGGCTGATTTGTGTCCCAGTATGTGGTCTATTCTGGAGAACGTTCCATGTGCACTGGAGAAGAATGTATATTCTGCTGCCTTAGGATGAAGTGTTCTGAATATATCTGTTAAATCCATCTGGCCCAGTGTGTCATTCAAAGCCATTGTTTCCTTGTTGATTTTTTGATTGGATGATCTGTCCATTGCTGTGTGTGTGGGGTGTTGAAGTCTCCTACTATTATGGTATTACTATCTTTATGTGTGTGATTCATTGATTTATATATTTGGGTGCCCCACATTTGGTGCATAAATGTTTACAATTGTTAGGTCTTCTTGGTCTATAGACCCCTTGATTATGATATAATGCCCTTCTGCATCTCTTGATACAGTCTACTTTAAAGGCTAGATTGTCTGATATATGTATGGCTACTCCAGCTTTCTTTTGTTGACCATTAGCATGATAGATGTTTCTCCCTCCCCTGATTTTCAATTTGAAGGTGTCTTTAGGTCTAAAGTGTGTCTCTTGTAAACAGCATATAGATGGATTTTGTTTTCTTATCCATTAAGTTATCCTATGTCTTTTGATTGGAGCATTGAGTCCATTGACGTTAAGAGTGAGTACTGAAAGACACACACACACACACACACACACACACACACACACACACACACACATATATATATTTGTTTGTTTTGATTGAAAACATATATATATTTTTTTTTTTTCATCTTTTCTCCCCTCAGAAAGTCCCCCTTAAAAATTTTTGCAGGGTTGGTTTAGTGGTCACAAACTCCTTTAATTTTTGTTTGTCTGGGAAACTTTTTCTCTCTCCTTCTATTTTGAATGCCAGCCTTGCTGGATAAAGAATTCTTGGCCGCATATTTTTCTGATTCAGCACACTGAATATATCCTGCCACTCATTTCTGGCCTGCTAAGTTTCTGTGGATAGGTCTGCTGCAAACCTGATCGGTCTTCCCTGGTAGGTTAAGGACTTTTTTCCCTTGGTGCTTTCATGTTTCTCTCTTTGCCTGAGTATTTTGTGAATTTGACTATGATATGCCTTGTTGATGGTTGTTTTTTGTTGAATCTAATGGGAGTCCTCTGTGCTTCCTGGATTTTGATGTCTGTGTCTTTCCCCAGGTTAGGAAGGTTTTCTGCTATGATTTGTTCACATAAACTTTCTACCCCTATTTTTCTGTCTTCCTCTTCTGGGACCCCTATGATTCTGATGTTGTTCCTTTTTAATGAGTCACTGATTTCTCCAATTCTTAAATTGTGCTCTTTTGCTTTAATCTCCCTATTTTTTTCTGCTCTGTTATTCTCTATCAGTTTGTCCTCTATATCGCTGATTCTCTGTTCTGCCTCATCCATCCTTGCCGCCGCTGCATCCATCCGTGATTACAGCTCAGTTATAACATTTTTAATTTCATTCTGGCTATTTTTTACTTCTTTTATCTCTGCAGAAAGGGATTCTAATCTATTTTTGACTCCAGCTAGTATTCTTATTATTGTGATTCTAAATTCTGGTTCAGACATCTCGCTTGTATCTGTGTTGGTTAAATCCCTGGCTGTGGTTTCTTCGTGCTCTTTCTTTTGGGGTGCATTCCTTCATTTGGTCATTTTGAAGGGAGAAAATAAATTAATGAGGTACAAAAATTGAAACTAAAAAATTAAAATTAAAAAAATATTAAAATTAGAACTTAAACACGCATACACACACACAAATTGAATAGATGATGTAGATCCTAGGTGTGTTTTGGTATGGGTATTGAAAGTGGTTTGACAGATTAGAGAAAAAAAAAGGTGGGGGGGAGAAAAAAAAAGGAAATCATTTGAGAATTTGAAAAAGTGAATACACTGAAGTAGACTAAAATGAGATGATGGGGTAAAATAGAATTTGAAAAAATATACACAAAAATAAAGAATATAGTAGAAAAAAATAAAGAAAAATATTATTGATAAAAATTAAAAATATATATGAATTTTTTTCGTTTTCTGTATTTAAGAAAAAAGAAAGGAAAAAGAAAAAAGGTAAAGAGAAAAAAAGAAATCATTTGAAAATTTGAAAAAGTGAATACACTGTACTACACTTAAATAAAATGATGGAAGCAAAATAGAATTTGAAAAAAATTTACAGAAAAACAAAAAATATAGTAATAAAAATTAAATAAAAATATTTTTAATAAAAATTGAAAGTAAAAATGAAGTTTTTCTCTTTCTGCATTCAAGAAAAAAAAAAGAAATGGAAAAGAGAACAAAAGAAAGAGAAAGAAAAAAAAGGAAATTGAAAATTTGAAAAGGTGAATACACTGAAGTAGACTAAAATAAAATGATGGAAGTAAAGTAGAATTTGAAAAAAATTACACAAAAGTAAAAAACATAGTGATAAAAATTAAAGATATTTTTATTAAAAATTGAAAATAAAAATGATTTTTTTCTCTTTCTGTATTCACGAACAAGAATAAAAAAGAGAAAAAGAAAAAAGAAAAACAAAGAAAGAAAACTGAGTAGATGAACCTACTAACAGATTGAAGTAGGACTGAAATTGCTTTGTTTTCCCCTAGAAGTCAATCTATGTAGCATTGTATAGTCCCTAAACTAAGCCGGTGGTGAGACTTGTGTTGAAGAGCAAAGTTGGCCCAGTTGGGCGGGGCTCAGTGTAACAGCTCCTCTCTCCACTAGGTGGCACTGCTATCCTACTGGGGTGGATGGTTGTGGAGCTTGTAGGTGTGTATGTGCATGCACGGGAGTGGTGAAAATGACGCTGCTCAGCTACCCAGTCTGTTCTCCCGGATCAGCAATCGAGCACAGGTGCTCTCTCTTCAGCTCTCATCCACTCCCCGCTTTTCCACTCTCTGTGACCAGGCCCCAGGCAGTAACTCTCGCCCAAGTTTTGGCTCAGGTGTGGCTGTTTTCCCCGACCCCTTACCTCTGAAGGACTGCGGCTTTGACCCATTCCACCCCTCTGCAGGAGGGTCTCACCAAGCAGTGGCCACAAGAGCAATGGCCGAATGTTGGCTGCACCCAGGAACGCTTGCTGGACCCTGCTGCTGCCAGTGCCCCAAGACTGAGGCCGGGTGCCAGCCTGCCCCAGAAAAAATTCACGAGACAGTGTAGCAGCAGCATTTCAGGGATTATGGAAAATCACAAGCCACATCTGGCACCAGGCTTCACCCTCAATGACCTTGCCCCAGCACCAGCGAATGTGGCTGCCTTCTGGGGTCTGCTGGGACCAGGTGGCTTCAACAGTCTCTGCCAAATGTCCTTCCAGCCGTGGAACTGCTTTTCCCCGTGTGGCCCGAGAATGTCCTGGACCCCACTCTGTTCCTGGGGATTTGCCCTTCCCACCAGAGCACCACCAGGTATCGAGCTGTGGAGTTTCAGCCTTTGCGCTCCCCTTGCTTAACAGTCTTAATGGAATTTAAACCCTCTCCTTTCTCCTTTCTCCCTTTTTTGTTTAGTCCCTGTGGCTGTTTCCAATGTTCCACTTTCTCTCCAGCTGCTTTTGGGGAGGAGTGCTTTTCCTGTATTCTCCCCCCGCCCCCAGGCTCCGTTCTCTCTCAGCCCGCAAAAGCGCTTCCCTACCTTTTGGGGCTTCTCACTCCCTAAGTTCATCTCTCTGCGCCACGTACCTGCTGAATTCTGTGATTCAGGTTGTGCAGAGTGTTGTGTTAATCCTCCAATCAGTTTTCTAGGTGTGTAGGATGGTTTAGTGTTGGTCTGGCTGTATTTCATGGACGCAAGACACACAAAAAGCTTCCGTGCTGTTCTGCCATCTTGGCTCCTCCACTCTGAGTTTCATATCTCTTTATCTACCTTTTCTGAATCAAGGTCTATATAACTCTCCGGTGGTTGAATAATAACTGGAGCTGAACTGAAAATACCAGTAATTTTTTAATCTTCCTACGAGTTCCAGAGGAACACAAATTCTGTGGACATCTTTGCATTTGAAAGAGTCCCTTGGTAAAGAATCAGGTGGCCGAGGAAATAGGTTGCCCAATTATGAAAAACTTAGTAAGTTTGTTCTGATTTCTAAAAACTTACCTATGATGGACGAACACGTTATCAGTGTACTAGTCTAGCTTTCATAAAGGTGTTCTTCAATTGACATCTAGTGTCCTGGAAACACCATTAAATAAAACAAATAAAATAGTAGTAAAGTGACTGGAAAAATAACTGTAATCTAGTGTATATAATGAAAAATTGTTCCAGGCTATAGAAAAAAAATTATGTAAGGGAGAATTTTCATAGAACACAGGAATTTCTAGTGCAATGTTGAGCATCACATAGTTTAACAAATGCTTATTTGAATGAATGTACTTTATCCAGTTTAAAAATGTTTTAAAAAATCTCATTCTCCCTTTTGGTAAATATCTGGGAATATTTCATATTTTGATGTTTTCAAAATATGTTCATTGTCCCAGAAACCTACAAGCAAGTCAAGGATTAGTAAAGAGACAACTCTTAGTATAAAAATGGGGACAGGTCCCAGGTGGCAAATTTTAATTAAAATCTTCTATCAAATAATTAATATTCTTGTTTTTTTTATATACAAGTCCAAATACTTAAGGGTATTATTCTATTATTATACAACACTTTAATTCTTGAAGCTATTTATTCAATATTTTTTTTATTAAGTGTTTCGTTTTAATTACAGTATAGTTTAATTCCAGTATAATATATACAGTGTTATACTAGTTTCAGGTGTAAAATATAGTGATTCAACAATAGTATACATTATTCTATATATTAGTCTATAATCCTCATTACCTTTGTTATCCATTCCCCCATCTACTCTGTAATTTTTATAATCATTTAGAAATATCTCTCCTGTTCAATTGCATCCAAATATCATATCTAAAAAACAACAAAAAAAACACTTTCTATATCCTCCAGATGTAAACCATATGGTATAATACTTTCATATTAAAATCACAGATTAAATATAAAAATTTATTATAAAATTACATTTACCTTAATTTAAACTTCCATATAAAACACGTATTTCTTTTGCTCTGTATGTGTGTGTATGTGTATTCAAAGAAGCCCCTTTATAAAAAACAGTATGGGGGTGCCTGGGTGGCTCAGTCGGTTAAGCACCTGACTTTGGCTCAGGTCATTATCTCACAATTTGTGGGTTTGAGCCCTGTGTCGGGCTCTGTGCTGACAGCTCACAGCCTGGAGCATGCTTCAGATTCTGTGTCTCCCCTCTCTTTGCCCTTTCCCTGCTCACACTTCTCTCTCTCTCAAAAATAAATAAACACTAAAAAAATTAAAAAAAAAAACAATAAATAAAAATAAAAATAACACTATGAAATTGGGAAGAAAAATATTAAAGAGCATACACCCTAAAATCCAGCTATAAACATACACTTACAAAGTCATGCATTAATTTTCTAACTTAGTGAGAAATCATCTTTTCCTCTTACATTAAAATACTTTTTCTACTTCAAATGAATCCTGAATATCAGAAAAATATTTCAGTATCTAGGACCCAGATGCAAATCCAAGTGTTGTGCTTATTAGAGAATGTCAGTTAAATAACTTAGGCATCATGTATCTAGAAAAAAGTTTTTCTAATATTTTTAATAGTGTAATTATAGCTGTACTTATTGTGTTTGAATGAAAAGATATACACTAAATGATGCTGTATTCTTTGAATGTTTTCTCTTAATGAAAATAAACATAAAGACAAAATGACATTTTAATGTAGGTCACAGACAAGCAAGTAAGAACAGTCTACTTCTAGAGAAAAAATTCATACCCAAATTCCGAAAAAATACTTATTCTTCCCTGGTTAAAGTGAACATAGGCATTCCAGTAACCAATGAAATATCAATTTACATCTGTCCCAATATAATTATTAAATTTGTCCCTTGTTATTCTTGAAGATATTTTGATTTGGACTATAAATTTGTGTAGTTACTTAACTGTAGATTTCCTGAAAATCATGACATTTTCATATTTATGTATTCTTTCAGTTAAGTATTATAAATTCTTCAAAATCTTCCCCTGGGAGAATAAAGATATTAATCCACTCTATTAACTAATACCAATTACTATTCATTATTTTCTCTTGTTTTTTGTAGTTTAGTTTAAAAAAATACTATGATATTCTAGCTTTAAAACTGTATCATTGTGGGGGTACCTGGGTGTCTCAAGTCAGTTGAGCGTCCAACTTGGGCTCAGGTCATGTTCTTGTGGTTTGTGAGTTCAAGCCCCACATTGGGCTCTCTGCTGTCAGTACAGAGCCCGCCTTGGATCCTCTGTCCCCCGTCTCTCTCTGCCCCTCCCCCCGCTTGCACGTGCTCTCTATCCTCCTCTTTCTCTCTGAAAAATAAATAAAAACATTAAAAAACACTGTAGATTTGTGCCATAATTTTTAAATAGCCTTAGTAAGGTATTAAAGTATAAGGCATATTGTAGTATATAATAGTATATAGTATCATATATAATATGTAATCATATAGTGTATGTATAATATAGTATATAATAATAAATAGTATAGTATAGTATATATAAAGGCATATTAAAGTATAATGAATGAATTTCTTTGGGAGAACAATCTGATGATTATTGGTGATTACATACAGTGATATAACCTCTCCACCACTACCAAGGTACAGAACAATTTCATCTGCAACAGTGCCCATGAGCCACTTGAGTCAATCCAGCCTGATTTCTAGCTCTAGGCAAATGCTCCTCTGTTTCCTATACCTTTAGTTCTGCTTGTTTAACATTTCATATAAATATTTGATTTCTTTCATTCAGCATGCTTTTGAGACTCATCCATGTTGTTGTGTGCATGACTGCTGTGTTCATTTTTATTGTTGAATAATAGTTTGTGATTTGTGTCTCTCTCTCCATTGGTTGGCGGACATTCAGATCATTTGCTATTTTTGAGTAAAATTGTTCTGGAATATTCAGGTGTAAATCTTCGCAAACGTTTTCATTCGTTTAGGATCAAGACATAGTAGGAGATTGCCAGGTCACATGGTAAATGCATGTCACCTTTCGAGACACTAGTACTTTATTTGCAAAGTGACTGGACTACTGTCGCTACAGTGGTTGGGAGATATGTCTGCCACACAACCTCAGCAGCACTTGGTATTGCCAGGCATTTAGATTTTAGTCATGTTGGTGGGCGTGAGGTGTTGTTAATTTGTACTTCACTGATGACAAGAACTGTTGAAACTCTTTTCACCTGACTAATGTATTTTCATTTTTGAAATCTGTGTTCAAGTATGATGCCATTTTTTCCAAATTTTCTGCTATTTTATTAATGAATTGTAAGATATCTTTATACTCTGAGTATAGCAGTTTTATGTCTATGCTTTGCAGATGATTTTCACTGGTATTAAGTGTGCTTTTTCATTTTCTTAGATTTTTCTTTTAAAAAGAAAGCATTTATTCCTTTGATAAAATTACTTTTATAGATAATTTTACAGATCATTGTTTTTGTGTCCAGTATAACACAACTTTGCCTAACCCAATGTCACTAAGATTTTTGCCCACTAGCTTCTTAAAAATTAACAAATTTAGCTTGTGTTTTATTTAGGTATATAACTCATTTGAAGTTAACTTTTGCATACCATTTGGAAAAATGAAGTACTTTTATGTCCATACAAATGCCTCCTTTATATAGCATCAAATATGTATTTTTAATTCTATATTTCCTCCATTAAATTACTATGGAACTTCTGTTGAAATTCAATTGTTAATATGAATATGGAACTATTTATGGAGTCTGTATTCTCCATTTATCCATATGTCTATTTTTACATCATAACATAATCTTTTAAAAATTAGAGCCAAAACTAGGTAGCAGAAGTCCTTTGGATTTATAGTTTTTCAACTTCTTCTTTTTTTATTTTCCTGGCTACGCATTGTCCTTTGTTTTCTCATAAAATTTTAAAACCAGTTTTCTAAATTCATCATAAAACTTTCTTATATTGTGATTAAGATTGCATACATCTAGAAATCAATTTGTGAAAGATTGTAATCTCAAAAACATTGAATCTTAAACATGGACCACTGTATACTTAGATCTTATTTAATTTTGCCTTTTGTAAACCTGTGGGTTTTATGTAATTTCATGTCTCTTAAAATTTATTCCTCCGTATGTTATCCTTTAATGCAATTAAACATTTTTGAAGTATAATTAACATACTATGAAATTCATCCTTAGAAGTGTACAATCCAATGATGTTATTACATTTGTAGAGTTGTACAACTGCATCACATTCTACTGTAAAACATTTTCATCACCCGAGAATCTTCTCTGGTGTCTATTTGGAGTTATTTCCTACTCTCACCTTTCATTTCTTTTTTTTTTTTTTTTTTTAATTTTTTTTTTAACGTTTATTTATTTTTGAGGCAGAGAGAGACAGAGCATGAACGGGGGAGGGGCAGAGAGAGAGGGAGACACAGAATTGGAAGCAGGCTCCAGGCTCTGAGCCATCAGCCCAGAGCCCGACCCGGGGCTCGAACTCACGGACCGTGAGATCGTGACCTGAGCCGAAGTCGGCCGCCCAACTGACTGAGCCACCCAGGCGCCCCTCACCTTTCATTTCTAGGCAACCAAAGATCTGCTTTTGGTCTCTCTAAATGTGCATTTTTAGACATTTTATATAAAAGAAATCATACACTATCTGTTATGTCTGACGTCCTTCCTCCTGACTTAGCATGATGTTTTTGAGATTCATCCTTGTTATATCATACATCAATGTCTTATTAATTTAAATCCTAAATAATATTCAGTATTACTCCACACTTTTCTTTAGCCATTCAGCAGTGGGGAGACACTTGAATTGTTTTCGTTGTGGGACCATTATGGATAGTGCTGCTATGCACTTTTACAAACATGCATGTTTTCATTTATTTAAAAAAATTTTTTTTCAATGTTTATTGAGAGAGAGACAGAGCGTGAGTAGGGAAGGGGCAGAGAGGAAGGGGGACACAGAATTCAAAGCAGGCTCCAGGCTCTGAGCTGTCAGCACAGAGCCCGAGGCAGGGCTAGAACCCATGAACCGTGAGATCATGACGTGGCCCAAGTCAGACACCCAGCCGACTGAGCCACCCAGGCGCCTCTCATTTATTTTTGATAGATTCCTAAGAGTGCAAATGCTGAAATGTATGATTTTATGTATAACTAAAAATAAAATCCAACCTCCTTTCAAATTGGCTGCATTGTTTACATTTTCACTAGCAATATATGATTCCAATTTCTCTACTTCCTTGCCCCGTATTGTCTGTAATTTATATTAAACATCTATTTTAGTATATGTGTAGTAGTACCTTATGGTGACTGTAATTTGTATTTCTCTAATGACAAATTAAATTTAACATCTTCTCATGTGTACATCTTATTTGGTGAAATATCTATTCAATTTTTTTATCATTATATACTTGGGATATTTTTGAGTTTTAAGCATTCTCTTTAAACAGGACATAAGTCCTTTTTAAATGTTATTTTCAAGTATTTTCTCCCTATCAGTAGCTTTGTTTTTTCTTAATGGATATTTCACAATACACATTTTTAAAATTTTAATAAAATCAAAACTGTATGATTTTTTCTTCCTATGCAGTTTACTTTTGATATTGTATCTAAAAACTTTTTGCCCAAATCAAGCTCCTGAAAATTCCTTTATATGCTTTCTCCTAGAAACTGTATAACTTTAGATTTTGCGGTTACTTATGTAGTCCACTGCCTAAGTATTATGCATGTGAATATCCAATATTTCCAGAATTGTTGAAAAAACTATCTTTCTCTCGTTTTGTCTTGGCAACTTTATAAAAAAATCTTCATTTGAAGACTTCCAATGTTCTTTTTTTTAATATTATTTTTTTTAATTTACATCTAAGTTAGTTAGCTTATAGTGCAACAATGATTTCAGCAGTAGATTCCTTAATGCTCCTTACCCATTTAGCCCATCCCCCCTCCCACACCTCCTCCAGTAACCCTGTCTGTTCTCCATATTTATGAGTCTCTTCTGTTTTGTCCCCCTCCCTGTTTTTATAATATTTTTGTTTCCCTTCCCTTATGTTCATCTGTTTTGTCTCTTAAAGTCCTCATATGAATGAAGTAATATGATATTTGTCTTTCTCTGAGTAGTTTCACTCTTTAATTAAAATATGTCCCTGTCTTGATTACTGTAGATTTATAGTTTGTTTTGATTTGGGGTAAGATAAGTCCTTTATACTATTTTCTTTCAAAATTATCTTACTATTCTAGATCATTTGCATTTCAGCAGTGGGAAGATACTTGAATTGTTTTCGTAAGATATAAATTGTATCTTAACTGTTGTAAGTTTCTACCAAAAAAAAAAATGATTTGGGGATTTTTTTGAAATTTTAACCCAACTGGGAGAGAATTATCTACTTGATAATGTTCAGCCTTTTGATTGATGAACATGAAATATCTCTATTTATTTAAATCTTTAATTTCCTTTAGCAAACTTTTATAATTTTTATGATACAAGAGTTGTATTTCTGTCAAAATTATCTTTGAGAATTGTGTACTTTTTGATGTTACAAAATAAATTACTTTTAGAATTTCATTTTCAGATTTTTGTGAGTATATTGAAATATAATTGATTTTTATATATTCAGTTAACATCGCAAAAGCTTAATATATTCAGTTTTTAGTTCTATCAATTTTATTGTAATTTTCTCTGGGTTTTCTACATATACGATAATATTATCTGAAAATAAAGACACATTGGATTATTCTTATCTGATATAGATACTTGTGATTTCTTTCTATTACCATGTCAAATATGTGGGCATATAGTTGCTCACAGTATTACCTTATTATCTTTTAATTTCCATTAGATCTGTAGTGGTATTCTCTCCTTCATTTCTGATACGAATTTGGGTCATTTCTTATAAGGCTTATCAATTTTATTAATCTTTCAAAGGGTCAGGTTGTAGTTTCCTTGATTTTCCCTATTGATTTTTTTTATTTCATTAATGTCTACATTAATTCTTATTTTTCTTTCTGCTTACTTTGAATTTCATTTGCACTTTTTTTTCTAGTTTACAAAGTTGGAAACCTAAATTAATGACGTTTAACTTTCTTCTTTTCTAATATACGCATTGATTGATATGTTTCCCTCAAGCATTGCTTTTACTGCATCCTATACATTTTGATAACTTGTCTTTATATTATTACTTCAAAGGAACATTTTTCTCTAGAGATTTTTTAGGTTAATCCACTGTTGTCTGAAAGGAAATATTGTATGATTGCTATGTTCTTAAGTTTATTAAAGTGTGTTTTATGGTCCAGCATGTGGTCTATCTTAGTGAATGGTCCATGTGAATTTGAGAAGAATGTGTATTCTGTTATTGGATGAAGCAGGCTCCAGAGGTTAGTTGCATCTGGCTGACTGCTGGGGGTTTTGAGTTCAACTTTATCCTTATTTTCTGCCTGCTGGCTCTGCCCATTTCTGATAGAGGGCTGCTGCCGTTGCCAACTATGATAGTGGATTCATTTATTTCTTGTTGCAGTTCTTTTAGCTTTTCCCTCACTAGTTTGTGTTTGATGCTTTATTGTGAGGCATATACAACTTAAGGATTGTTTCATTTTAGACAGAAACAAGAAGACTGGGAAATAATTGGGTTAAAATATTTTAAAACCTTACATGTACCTTTTGGTGGTATCAATGACTGTACTAATAGTTCGCCTGGAAGAAAATGAACATAACCAACCCTGTAAAGTAAACTGGATTCCCAAACTGGAGTGTTCAGAAGATTGGGAGATAGTAATATGTACTCTATGGGAAAAGTGTATTTGCAGGCAACTACGGTCAGGAAGCAACAATATTCAACCTGTATCACTTAGTGCCTTTTTTTTAAAAAAAATTTTCATCGTTTATTTATTATTGAGAGACAGAGAGACAGAGCATGAGCAGGGGAGGGGCAGAGAGAGAGTGAGACACAGAATCTGAAGCAGGCTCCAGGCTCCGAGCCATCAGCGCAGAGCCTGATGTGGGACTCGAACTCACAAACTGCGAGATCATGACCTGAGGTGAAGTCAGATGCTCAACCGACTGGCCCACTCAGGCACCCGATTGTGCCTTCTTTCTTAAATCACACTGCACGCTAATATACTAAAAGTTCTGCAATAATAAAGAATATATAACTATCAGTTATATCTTAATAAAGCTGGAAAAAAGAGCAATATATAAGTCTATTCAATGGTCTCCCAACTTAGAATGTGCATATAGGTACTTCATTAGCAGGATTCTTACCCCTGAAAAAATTTAGGTATATGACTCAATATATGCATTTTTAATGAGGAAAACATTCTTAATGAGCTAATCTACATGCATATTATTATTCAAATTCACCTATTAAGTTTTTCAAATCTATATTATTAACGTTATCTTGAATATTCACATAAGTTCCTAGAGCAAATATAAAACAATAACTATTGATTTCCTGTTTCATAATTCCCACACGTGAGATGATGCAATAGGACACAAATGTCATGCGACACATGTGCAATCTATATTGCTGGTAAGAGGGGCGCCTGGGTGGCTCAGTCGGTTAAGCTGCCGACTTCGACTCAGGTCATGATCTTGCGGTCTGTGAGTTCGACCCCTGCATCAGGCTCTGTGCTGACAGCTCAGAGCCTGGATCCTATTTCAGATTCTGTGTCTCCCTCTCTCTGACCCTCCCCCGTTCATGCTCTGTCTCTCTCTGTCTCAAAAATAAATAAACGTTAAAAAAAATTAAAAAAAAAATATTGCTGGTAAGGAACCCCAAAGAAAATGAATCCAGTCACTTACTTGCATGATGTATTACTCCCATCCGGAAACAGTCTCCTTGGAAATATAATGGGGAAGATCCTGGCATCTCACTCTAACTCCATGGAATATAAATAAATCTCTCCAGGGGAAAGATAAATAAGTCTGTTGTCACCAGATTTACAACCCAGAATGTCTTCAAGGTCCCAGGTTTCAGCCTACCTTGAAATGTAAATATGCACCTCAGGAAGTAAATCTCTCTGGGGCTCTCTCTATCTAATTAGTCATAAATTACCTTTCAAAACATGTTTTTCGCCCAGACTTCAAGTTTCAATAAAATTTGTTTAAATGTCTTAACTGTGCAGAGACTATCTTCCCTACAGTGTCACACCTGCAATGTAGTAATTAAAGCAAATCCAATTAAAATAAAATAATGTTTTTCATTCAATATATGCAACAGATAATAATTTAGTCATTGTTGGTACTTCATTATAATTTATAGATATATTTTTAGTCTTTATAAATATGAGAGAGTATCATAGTAACAATGATTTTGTATGCCTAATATCAAAATATATTCTTGAGCAAAATATTTGAAATAGTGAGTTCTCCTCCATGCTAAAAATATCTTGGAGTCTATACTGACCTCTATCAAATATATGGAACCATTTGAAACCTATGCTTAGAGATGAAAGGAAAGCACTCCTTAATCTTAAAAGTAGAAAGAGATCTTTATAAAATTAGTTAAATTTTGTTTAAAAAATAAAGCAGTACAAAACGGAGTGTATTCTTTCCTCTTGTAGCATTCTATGGAATAATTGCAGTTGATGAAGAAAAAATCAGGTCCCACCTAATTATTTAAACAATGTGTATATGCATGTATGTATAGTTATATGTATATGTATGAGATATATGAACCTTGAGGTTATTTTCTATGTGTATGGAGCTGTCCATTAAACAGATATTGGAAATTGATCTTAAGTTTAAATACATCAATGATTCCCATGTTTTACTGTAGCAATAAACATTGTGTTCATATACTAACTGCTAGGATGGACATAATTTTACCTTTTCATACAGTATATGAACACGTGTTTTGAAAGTAACTAGTAAAGCACTCAAGATTTTAATAAGCTTCAATATGTCAGAACTATAAAATTGTTATTTGAAAAGGAAAGTCAGATTATTTTTAAACAACATAGTCAGTAGTTTCAACTTTGACTTTGTGGTTATTGCAATTGATGTCAAAAAAAAAATTAAAGACACTTTCTAGGGGAATTTCATTCTGTTATTCACTCACTGGCAGTTTTCCTTTTATGTAGTATTAAGAGCTCAAGAAGCTAATGGTACAATGACTAATGCATTACGTTCCCAAGTACGCATGTCACAGAAGCTCCATGAGTGCTTCTCCCTGATTCCATACCCAGAGTTATCCTTTAAATCTAAATTTTTCCCTTTTTTTATTTGGTCATTTAATTTTCATTTTTTAAATGTATATTTGTTTTTGAGAGGGAGGCAGGAACAGAGGATCCAAAGCAGGCTCTGAGCTGACAGCAGAGAGCCTAACGTGGGGCTCATACTCAGGAACCATGAGATCATGACGAGCTGAAGTCGGATGCTCAACCAACCGAGCCACCCGGGTGCTCGGTTTTTATTTTTTAAAGATTTTTTTCTTCTAAAAAATTTTTTTTAACGTTTATTTATTTTTTTGAGACAGAGAGAGACAGAGCATGAATGGGGGAGGGTCAGAGAGAGAGGGAGACACAGAATCCGAAACAGGCTCCAGGCTCCGAGCTGTGGGCACAGAGCCTGACACGGGGCTTGAACTCACAGACAGTGAGATCATGACCGGAGCTGAAGTCTGACACTTAACTGACTGAGCCACCCAGGCACCCCTAAAGATTTTTTAAATACAGGTTTCTTCTAACTTTATAGTAATCTGACATTGTCAAATTACCTCGAAGTTTAAAGTGTATCTGATGTGATTATTCTAAATACAAAGGTGCCATTTTGCATTTAAAACATTTTCACATCTCTAGTATACACTATATTAAGCACACAGTCTTGATACATACTTGGTTCCAAATCACCTGGAAGGTTGTTTGTTGTTGTTGTTGTTATTTAACCATATCAATCAAAATTATTTGTTTAAAATTTTTTTTAATGTTTATTTATTTTTGTGAGAGAGAGAGCATGTGTACAGGAGAGGGCAAGAAAGAGGGAGACAGAGGCTCTGAAGGGGGCTCTGAGCAGTGAGCACAGAGCCCCAGGCAGGGCTCAAACTCACAAACCATGAGACCATGACCTGAGCGGAGACCAAGAGTCAGATGCTTAACTGAGTGAGCCACCCGGGTACCCCCAAAATTATTTCTTATTACTCCTTCTCTCGTTGTCTATGTTAATTTTTCTGTATTACAATTACTAATATATATTTCATTTTTTATTTACTACCTTCCACTTATTCTACTTTTCACTGCATTTAAAAATTTAACAATATCTGGGGCACCTGGGTGGCTCACTCAAGTGTCTGCCTCTTGATTTCTGCTTAGGTCATGATCTCACAGTGGGTTTGAGCCCCAAGTCCAGGCTCTGTGCTAACAGCAAGGAATGCACTTGGGATTCTCCCTCTCCCTCCCTCCCTCTCTCAAAATAAATTTAAAAACTTTAACAATATCTAGGGATGCCTGGGTCATTCAGTTGGTTTCTGCTCAGGTCATGATCTTGCAGTTTGTGAGATCGAGGCTATGCCCTGATAGTTCGGAGCCTGCTTGGGATTTTCTCTCTCCCTCTCTCTCTGCCCCTCCCCTGTGTACTCTCTCTCTCTCCCTTTCTGTCTGCTCCTGCCCCGCTTGTGCGCTCTCTCTCTCTCAAAATAAATGAAACTTAAAACGAGGAAAAACTAAAGCAACTGAATTCCCACCATAGAGGTAATTTCCTAAAAAAAAAAAAAAAAATTAACAATATCTAATGTTACTATTGTTAAAAATTAGAAATATCTAATGTGTTTACCTTCTTCCAGAATATTATGGCCTGATAATGCTCTAATTCCAGTCAAGTCCTTCTAATTTACATCTTACTTTGTGTAACAGTCTGTGTTTATAATCTTTCAAATTAGGTACAATTATTTAACATAGTCAATGTTTATTTAGATTTAAACAGGTATTTCTCATTTACCTTGCTTATCATTCCTTCTTGCATCTCAGATTTTCATTTTGCATTCATTGTCTCTCTTCTTAAGGCACACCATTTACCACTTCCTTTCATAAGGGTGAATTTGTGACAAAATCTTCCAGTTTTTGTTTATTGGAAAAAGTCAGTGCTATTCTATTTGCAAAAGATTATTTAATTACATATAAAATCTTTGCCATACTTTTCGTCTCAAAATAATTCCAAGATATTAATCTATTGTCTTCTGAACATCCATGGTTGACATTAGGAACCAACTACAGGTTGAATTTTAATTTGGTTTATGTAAGCTTACTTTGTTTCATGCTGGTCTTTGTTGTTTTTCAGTTTATTATAATATGCCTAAGTGTGGATTTCTGGTAATATTCTCCTTGGAATTTGTTGTGATTTCAGTGCCTGGGCCACTTATTACCTATGGTTCAGCTCTAACTTCTGTGCCATAAATTAATTAAACCTAAATATTCCATAGAAAAACTGTAACTGTACCTTTTTCAAATCGGAAATAGTCTCAGTATTTACTTCTTCTAAATTCTTATGTTTTCCATCATTTTCTTCTCTATCACTGATTAGAAGTATACTCTCCATTTTCTTCCCTTCTCCATTATACTTAGCCATGATTATTTTAATTATTTTTCTGTCCTTGTCAACCAGAGACATTCCACCGAAGTTGGAGTATACAGATGTTTATTTTTATATCTCTAAGTATCTGTGTTAGAAGCCAAACTTCTTTTTTTCCCCAAGTATAGCTTTTTATTCTAGAAAATGGATTCAACACTACAGTTAAAGGAAACAGTAGAATTTCCATGAGAACGGTATCAAAAAGCAAAAAGAATTACCTACTAATACTGACATAAAAGGGGAGGACTGTGATGTCATTGGTTTTAGTTATATGATACAATGGAACAAGCCACCAAAAACATAGGGACTTAACAATGGTTTCTTTAAGATTTGGTAAAATTTTCTAGTGAAACCCTATGTGCCTGGAGATTAGTTTTTTTTATACTTTTTAAAATTAATTTAAGTTCCTAGATAGTATAGGGCTATTAAAATTATTTCCTTTTTAGATGTGGTAGCTTGTGTTTTTTCAGGAATGGGTATATTTCCCTAAAGTTAGAAGCCAAACTTTCTAATCTGACTTTTTAAAATGTTCATAACATATCCATAAATGTGCAGGTTAAGTAGACATGGGCTCTGGAAACTACCTTCACATCTTCACTCTTTGTACATTTCTATACCATTTTCTTTGATTTATACTGTATCCTTTTAAACATTTTCTTAGCCTCATTTTCTTCATGAATAGGTAGGTGTTTCTTCCCTAACTCTGGTATCATTATCACGGAAAGAAAATATCTTTTGCTATTTATCACAATGCCACATTCACCAATGGGGCATGTCTAACTTTTTTAGGCCCTCCCCTGTTCTTTGTCCTGACATCCACATAAGAAAAGGGGAATTAGAAAACCTGGCACAAGTAGTAAGAATACATTTATTAACTAAATGGATAAATCAGTGGGTATAGTAAAACAAATACGTGAAGAACAAAACTTGCAATAAGTTGCAGAAAAGAGTGCTATCCAAATTTCAAGTATGTCTCCTGACCCTCCCACTAGAGGTAGACCTAAGTGCATTCTTGTGTATGTACTTATACATACTCATATACGTGGAAAAACATACACACACATACACGCATATATACACAGAGAGATTCCATTTGCAACACCATCTTGGTTTACCACAGTTTTTATGCCCAGTAAGTGTAAGGATAAGTAGAGTCAGTGCTCTGGCATGTGTAATAATTTTTGTACCATTCCTGTGAAGGAAAAATCATGGACAAAGGATGGATGATGGAACTTTCTAAGTGTTGCTGTCTCTGACATGGAACAGATGAAAGTGCGCTACTAAGAGCCCAAAAGAATTTTTAAAATGATATTTGGCATAATATTACGCTGTTAATTTTCTTGAGGTACAAGTAGAGTTCTTCAATGAGATCTGTACGGTGTGCATAATTTATGGCCCAGAATTTAGAACTGAACAAAGGTAATAATTGTGCAAATAAATTGTAAGTCAGATACAGGCCAAAAGCACAGTCCACGTATATTCATTTAAAATCTACAGTGACTACTTCAAATAGTCTGCTAAAAACAAATCTATTGGCACCTTTGTACATAAAAGTTCCAAAAATATTTTGGGTGGGAATATTGTGCAATGTGAGAATCTCGATGTTTGTAGCACAGGCTATTGTCATATAAACATTAGGTTAGTAAATATTGTTTTCTTTATCAATATTCTTTCAGTTCTTTACAATAAACTTTTAGATAACTCCTCTCTGATTTTGTGGAGGTTAGTATTTGGGAATCTTTCATTTATTCTAACTGCCTTTATGAGTTAAGATAAATGCCTATGTACTTTATATAGAGTAGGAAAGAGCATAACTCCTTTTCTGGAACAATGAATGACAGCCTCATACATATTGAAATAAAATTATAATTTTTCTCAAAGTGCTTTTATGAACTTCTCAGAAGGTATTTAAATAGTCAAGGAAAGTTATATATATTTCTTAGATGAAAAATATTGTGACATTACACATAAAAATGATTGGCCATTTAAAAACTCATAACATAGATGAATGTCTTTATAAAATGAGAATATGCACTAGGACTCTGATGTTTTTTATTACTCTGCTACTAGAGCATTAAAATCTGTTCTTTTCTAGCATTTGCATTTTATTAACTATGGAGACTATATTGAATATTTAAGTCACATTTTTAAAAAAACTATAAAAGAGATATTAATATGTATTCAAAGTAAAAAAAAATAATATACAGGAGCACATAGGTGGTCTAGTCGGTGAAGTGTCCAGCTCTTAATTTTTGCTCAGGTCTTGATCCCAGGGTCATGGGATGAAGTCCTGTGTTGAGCTACGGCTGGGTGTGGAAACTGATTGGGATTCTCTCTCTCTCTCTCTCTCTCTCTCTCACTCACTCACTCTCACTCTCCCTCCTTCCCTCTCTCCTCCTCTTTCCCTATCCCACTTTCATGCACATGCACACTCTCAAAAATTTTAAGAAAATAATAATGTATAGAATATCATTTGTTCAAATTCTGCACTGTAGGCTAAATAAAACAACTTCGTATAACTGAAAGTAACCACAATATTTTGCCACTTTAAAAAATTCTACCTGTACCTTATCAAACACATTCTTACCATTTTGTCCTTACATCTTTACTCCTACAGGGAATAAAATCTCTATATTATTACTATTTGCTAATAGCTCATATTCTTCTTCTGTCATCACTGGGAACACAGGCACCATTCTTTTTACTAAAATATTCCTTCCTGTCTTTATTCCAATGGCAAAACTCCACATTCCTTTTATCTGATATGAGATGACTAGCAAGGTAATGTCTAATGTTCCAAAATTTTGGCTAAGTCACAATGATTTGAATCATGGGCCACACGAACTAACTCAGCTTCTGAGTTACAATCTGAAGTATAATAAACTAAGGAAAATTAATCTCTCCGATCTTCAATTTATTCATTTTTCAAAGTGCATTTCTCAGTAGACTGTCTGATAATCTGTGGAAACAAACTCCATCTTCTTTATCTATTCATCTATCAGTGGACATTAAGGATGCTTCCATATCTGGGCTATTATAAATAATGCTGCATTAAACACAGGAGTGCATATCTTTTCCTATATTAATTTTTTCATTTTCTTTGGGTAAATACCCAGAATTATGGGACCGTATAATACTATTTTTGTGTTTTTTTTTTTTCCTCTGAGGACCCCACATAACATTTTCCACAGGTATTGCACCAATTTGCATTCTTACCAGCATTACACAAGGGTCCACTCTTATCCACCTCCTCACCAATATTTGTTATTTCTTGTCTTTTTGATACTAGCCATTTTGATAAGTTCGAGGTGATATATCTCATTGTGGGTTAGAGTTGCATTTTCTTGATTAGTGATGTTGAGCATCTTTCCATGTATCTCTTGGTCACCTATATGTATTCTTTGGAAAAATGTCTATTTAGGCCCTCTGCCTACTTTTAATCAACTTGTATTTTTAGTGTTGAATTGTATACGTTCTTTATGTATTTTGGATATTAACCCCTTGTTAATGTAGCATTTGCAAATACCTTTTCCTTTTTAGTATATTGTATTTTTATCTCATTGATGGTTTCCTTTGCTATGTAAAATCTTTTGACTTTTTGTTTTTTGTTTTAGTTTTTGTTTCAATTCCAGTTAGTTAACATGCAGTATAGTATTAGTTTTAGGTATACAATATAGTGATTTACCACTTCCATACAAAACACAGTGCCGATAACAACAAGTGCTCTCCTAATCCCCATCACCTCTTTAAACCATCCTCCTATAACTACCCCTGTGGTAACCATAAGTTTGTTCTTTCTATCAGTTTCTTGGTTTGCCCCCCCCCCCTTTTTTCACATTGTTCAACAGTTTGTTTTCTTAAATTCCACATATGAGTGAAATCATAATGGTGTTTGTCTTTCTCTGACTTATTTCACTTAGCACAATACTCTCTAGCTCCATCCATGTCATTGCAAATGGTAAGATTTCATTCTTTTTTATGGCTGAGTAATATTCCATTATATATGTAATATATACATAATCCTTTTATATATATGTAGATATACAGTAAAACCTTGCATTGTGAGTAACTTGTTCTGTGAGTGTTCCACAAGATAAGCAAATATTTCTAATAAATTTTCACTTGATAAATAAGCGATGTCTTGAAACACAAATAGCACCTGATGCCAAACATCACATGATTACAACTGAGCCAACGGTTCTTCTCTCTTTCCCTCTCTCTCCCTTTCTCTCTCTCATTCTGGGATTGTGGGTGATCATTTCCTATGCTCAAATGCTTGGTTTCAGGCCACCGTGTTTGGCAGGAATTGGTAATTTTTCAGAACGTTGGAGGGTGCCCACAATGGGCACTAGTGGGTTTTTCTTGTCACTTCAAATCACCGGTGGGCAGTCCTTTGCTTTTCCATACAAGAGTGAGCTTAGGAATGTTTTGTTTCATTCTAGGTCAGGCTTCCTGCAGATATAGACTCTTTGCTCTACTGCCTTATTGTCAGCTACCTTAAGGACTATACTGTAGTCAACATCCATGGCCCCCATGCAGAAAAAGATTCCTCTGAGCCAATAGATAGCAGTGATTCCTTTATTGATAGTAAAAGTCCTCCTACACAATAACCCTCCTCTCTCTCTTGTCTCCCTCACACCAGCCACAAAGGTTTTCAAAGGTAAGTGCAGGTTAATTTGTATATTTTTCTTTGTATTTTGTATTTTCTATTATTTTATATTATATTACAGTATTATCATTTTTAAAATTTTTAAACATTTATTTTTGAGAGGATGGGGCAGACACAGAATCTGAAGCAAGTCTGAGACTCTGTACTGTCAGCACAGAGCACTATACAGGGCTCAAACTCACGAATCATGAGATCATGACCTAATCCAAAGTCAGATGCTTAATCAACTGAGCCCCCCAGGCACCCCTGTAATTATTTTTATATGAATATTTTTGGGTTGTAGAGCAAATCATCTGAGTTTCCATTATTTCTTATGGGGAGATTCACTTTGATATACAAGTACTTTGGATTACAAGCATGTTTCTGGAATGAATAATGCCACAAACCAAGGTTATAATATATATTCCTAGATATATATATATATATATCATATAAATATATATAATCAGTCAATGTAAACTTGGGCTGTTTCCATAATTTGGCCATTGCAGATGATGCAACTTTAAACACCAGGTTGCATGCATACCTTTGAATTTGTATTTTTGTATCCTTTGGGTAAATCCCTAGTAGTGCAAATGCTGGATTATAGGGTAGTTCCATTTTTAACTTTGTGAGGAAACTCCATACTGTTTTCCAGAGGGGCTGCACCAGTTTACATTCCCCCCAAAACTGCAAGAGGGTTCCTTTATCTCCACATCCTCACTGACACCTGTTGTTTCTTGTGCTGTTGATCTTAGCCAGTCTGACAGGTGCAAGCTGATATCTCATTGTAGTTTTGATTTGTATTTCCCTGATGATCAATGATGTTGATGATCTTTCCATCTGCCTCTTGGTCATCTGTATGTCTTCTTTGCAGAAATATCTATTCATGTCTTCTGGCTTTTTAAAAATTGGATTATTTGTTTTGGGTGTTGAGTTTTATAAGTTCTTAACATATTTTGGACACTAATCTTTTATCAGATATGTCATTTGCAAATATCTTCTCCCATTCCAAATGTTGCCTTTTAGTTTTGTTGATTTCCTTTGCAGTGCAGAAGTTTTTTATTTTGATGAAGTCCCTATAGTTTATTTTTAATTTTTGTTTCCTTAGCCTCAGGAGACATATCTAGAAGGAAGTTGCTATGGCTGATATCAAAAAGTTTACTTCCTGTGTTCTCCTCTAGAACTTTTATAATTTCAGGTCTCACATTTAGGCGTTTAATCCATTTTGAATGTACTTTTGTGTTTGGTTTATGAAAGCGGTCCAGTTTTATTCTTTTGCTGTCCAGTTTTCCAAACATCATTTGTTGAAAAGACTGGTTTTTGACCATTGGATAGTCTTTCCTACTTTTTGAAGATTAGTTGATCATATAGTTGTGGGTTCATTTCCATATTTTCTATTTTATTTCATTGGTCTATGTGTCTGTATTTGTGCCGGTATCATACTGTTTTGATCGCTATAGCTTTGTACTATCACTTGAAGTCCAGAATTATGATGTCTCCAGTTTTGCTTTTCTTTTTCGAGGTTGATTTGGCTTTTGGCCTTTTGGGGTCTTTTGTGATTCCATACAAATTTTAGTGTTGTTCATTCTAGCTCTTTGCAAAATGTTCTGGCATTTTGATAGGGATTACATTAAATTCATAGCCTGATTTGGGTAGTATAATCATTTTAGCAATATTTGTTCTTTTAATCTATAGGCATGAAATTTGTTTATCCATTTCTTTGGGTTGTCTTCAATTTCTTTCATCAGTGGTTTTTAGTTTTCAGAGTACAGGTCTTCTAACTTTAGTTAGTTTATTCCTAGGTATCTTATTTTTGGTGCAATTTTAAGTGGGATTGACTATCTTTCTGATGCTTCATTATTGGTATAAAAAATACAACAGATTTCTGTACATGGATATTGTATCCTGCAACTTTACTGAATTCATTGATCAGTTCTAGTAGGTTTTTGGTGGAGTCTTTTGGGTTTTCTATATGGCATCATGTCATCTGGAAATAGTGTAAATTTTGCTTCTTCCTTGCTTATTTGGATGCCTTGCATTTATTTTTGTTGTTTGATTGCTGTGGTTAGGACTTCTAGTATTATGTTAAATAACAGAAGTGACAGTGGACATACCTGTCTTCTTCATGACCATAAAGGAAAAACTCTCAGTGTTTCCCCATTGAGGATGATATTAGATGTGTTTTTTTTTAATATATGGCCTTTATTATATTGAGATATATTTCATATAAAGCTACTTTCTTGAGGGTTTTTATCATGAATGGATGTTGTACTTTGTCAAAGGCTTTTTCTGCATTTGTTGAGAAGATCATATGGTCCTTATCCTTTCTTTCATTAATGTGATCTATCACATTGATTGATTTGCAAATACTGACTCACCCTTGCAACCCAGGGATAAACTCCACGTGATGGCCTAGGTGGCACCATTTCCCTCTCTGCCCCTCTGCTTAAACAGAGTCACCCGAAAGAAGCAGCTCAGTGGGGACAATGGTTGACTAACTTGGCTTACAACAAACCCCACCCCCTTGTCTTCTGGTGGGACTGCTCTTCTCAGTCAAGTTTGCCTCAAACCTAAAAAGGTGGGCCCTGTTCCGAGAAGAGCAACACAATTCTTACCCATTCCATGTCTCATGACCAGAGAGTTCTGCAGTTCTAGTGGCATTGGCGTCCGGTCTCTTTGCACAAGCAGACCAGAGCACACCTAGTTAAAATTCACTATATTCAGGTCAGGGAGTAAGCCCCCCCCCCCCACCCCCCCACAGCAGGCAAGGAGAGCTTCTACAGATGACTGGCTAAAGGATAGAGCACAACAGAAAGCACATGGCACACAACAGAAACACTCCCTGAAATGCCTGGCCCAGGTACTACATGACCCCTTCTCCATTAAGACCATTACTTTTAGGAGGAGGAGACATAACTGTCTTTTCTAACACAGAGAAGAAGGCAGAGATACACAAAATGTGAAGACAGAGGAATTTATCCCAAACGAAAGAACAAGATAAGGCCACAGTCAGAGATCTAAGTGAAACAGATAAAAGTAACATGCCTGATGGAGAATTTAAAGCAACCATAAGGATACTACTTACTGGGGTTGAGAAAAAAATAGAAGATGTCAGCAAGACCCTTGCCACAGAGTTAAAAAAAAGAATCAGAGATGAAGAATGCAATAAATGAGACTGAAAACACACTTGATGCAATGAATATTCGGCTTGAAGAAAAAGAGAAATGAATTAGTGATCTGGAAAACAAAATAATGGAAAATAATGAAGCTGAACAAAAGAGAAAGAAGAATTATGCAACATGAGAATAGACTTAGGAAATTCATTGACTCCATCAAATGTAACAACATTTGTATTATAGGAGACCCAGAAGAAGAAAGTGAAAAGGGGGAAATGATAGCAAAAAGCTTCCCTTATCTGGGGAAGGAAACAGACATCTGCATCCAGAAAACACAGCCCCCATCAAAATGGAAGTAAAGGCAACCTAACAGCAGGACATGTTTAATTACATATTGTAATTAAATTTGCAAAATATAATGGTAAAGAAAATATCTTAAAAGCAGCAAAGCAAAAGAAGTACTTAACTTTCAAGAGAAGACCCATAAGGCTAGCAGGAGATTTCTCAACAGAAACTTGGCAAGCCAGAATGGAGTGGCTGAATGGGAAACATCTACAGCCAAGAGTAGTGTATCCAGAAAGGCAATCTACCATTCAGAATAGAAGAGAGATAAGAGTTTCCAAGGTAAATAAAATAAAATAAAATAAAATAAAATAAAATAAAATAAATAAAATAAAATAAAATAAAATAAAATAAAGCAGTTCATGACCACTCAACCAGCTCTGCAAGAAATATTAAAGGGGACATGCTGAGTGCAAAGGAGAGACCAAAAGTGACAAAGAGAGAATCAGAGCAAATCTCCAGAAACAAAAACAGAGCAAGTAATAAAATTGCAATGAATACGTATCTATGAATTATTATTTTGAATGTCAATGGACTGAACACACCAATAAAAAGACATAGGGCTTCAGAATGGATCAAACAAACAAGACCCATCCACATGCTGCCTACAAGAGGCTCATTTTAGACCTAAAGACACCTGCAGATTAAAAGTAAGGGGTTGGGGAAACATTTATCACACAAATGGATGTCAAACTAAAGCCAGAGTAGCAATATTTATATTGGGCAAATGAAACTTTAAAACAAAAACTGCAAAAAGAGACAAAAAAAGGCATTGTATAATCATAAAGAGGACAATCCAACAAGAAGATGCAGTAATTGTAAATATTTATGCCTCCAACACAAGAACACCCAAATATATAAAAGTTAATAATGTACATAAGGAAAAGCTTTTTATTTTGCTGTGGCCTCAATAGTTTATATTTGTTTTCTTCTTCTGGAAGAAACATATCCATAAATATGTTGCTAAGCTAATGTCCAAGGTATTACTGCCTATATTTTGTTTCATGAGTTTTGCTGTTTCAGGTCTCACATTTAGGTCTTTAATCCATTTTAAGGTGTGTGTGTGTGTGTGTGTGTGTGTGTGTGTGTGTGTGTGTGTGTGTCTGCATGGGCGCGCTATAAAAAAGTAGGCCAGTTGTACTTTTTTGCATCTAAATCTCCAGTTTTCCCAACACCATTTATTAAAGAGACTGTCTTTTCCCCCACTGTCCATTCTTATCTCTTTGTTGTTGATTAGTTGACAATATAAGCATGGGTTTGTTTCTGGAGTATCTATTCAGTTCCATGGATCTATGTGTTTATTTGGTGCCAAAACCATACTGTTTTGATTATGAACAATTTGTAACGTATCTTGAAATCTGGGATTCTGATACCTCCAGCTTTGTTATCTTTTCTCAAGAGCTCTTTGCTATTTGGGGGCTTGATTTTAAAATCAACTTTAAAAAATATATTTTTATTTCAGTATATTGATTATATAAGCCATATACATAATAACTATTAGATAATATATTAATATGCTATTAAGGTTGAAACACTTTATCTCCACTCAAAGCAAGATACATTTCTACCATTGAACAGATTAAGACAATCTACAGTTCTAGGATGGTGGTCCAGGACTGAACCAAATTTGTCTCTATATCATAATTAGACTGGTCCAGTTAGTATAAGTTAGTATTGCTTTGGGATCTTATAATTAAAGTCTCCATTTCATACAAAGAGCACTTGAAGTCATTAGCAGCAGTAACCAACTATTAAATTTCTCAGAAGCAAACATGTTAAATTTTAACTGTTTCTTCAAAATGGTTGGCAAATAGTATTGTTCTTAACCTCCTAAAAAATTATTTTGGGTCTTTATTTCCTAAAATAGATCAAGATTGATTGGCTACCTAGAAATCAGAGAAAATTAGAGGTTTAGGTTTTTTTTAACCTATTCTAGAGATTATCACTGAATTTATTCCAAAATAATGACATATTTCCAGATTCTTTTGTTATTTCCTGTTCTAAATGGAACCATCAACATTCTACCTACATATTAGATAGAATGCTGTTGCCTCTGCAAAACCATCCTTGATAATTTCCTCCTTTTCTACCTTTATATAAAAGTAGAAAATGATTTTGAATTTGTATCTAATGTGTAATAATTGCAATATATTGACATTATGGTCTATAGTGAACAATTTCTATGTCATATATAAGAATTACTAATTGTTATACACAATGAAGACCCTGAATTATATGTAATATATTCTTTCTGTTTCCCATTTCTTTTTCAATCTACATTTCAAGCTATTTGTGAACAGGACATTGTGCTTCTGTTACATTTCCAGAATACTTTACACAGTGATAAACAGAGAACACAATAAGAAATAGAGTCTTAGATTCATCACAGCATTGAAAATAAAGAGTTTCACAACAAAGAGTTTCATTACAAATAAAGAGCTTTTTTTAGCAAAAGCTAAATATAATCTAGGGGAAAAACATTTATTAAGGAAAGTTTCAATAAGTTGGAAAATAAAAACAAGGAATAAGATTTTAGTGGGAAAAAAAGGGGGAATGGGATCAGAAAAAGACTGAAAACAGCCTGGGGTAGGCTTCCAAGCCCTGAACTCCTGTTCAGTTCTCAAAAACAACAACAACAAAGGTGATTAGAAAAAAGAATAAAGGGGGAAAGTGAGGGGTGCGGGGAGAGAAAAGGGGCAAGAGGGAAATGGGACAAGGAGAGAGGTAAGGAGTGCAGGAGCACACTGTATGCATTTAAAGTCTCTCTCTGGTATTGGGACACTAATTCTACTCTTTTGATGCTGATCTGAAAATACCAAACACAAGTGGCTGGGGAAAATTGGAGGGATTTCATATACTTATGAATGAAATTCAAGGTAATCCCAGTACCTTAAAAATCCTACACAATCCAGGACCATTTTAAAATGAAATGGAGGGGGGAAAAAAGGATACAGAATGGAGCAAAAAGAAAATGTATATGACATATATTACTTGGATAAGTATAAAGTTATTTGCAGTATAGATGCTATTGATACAGAGGGTGGAATTTGTGGTTGGATAAAAGTTTTGCAATACAAGATATAAAGTCTGTAACAGAGAAATAATAGTGATTGTTTTCCTCCTTGATTTTAAATCCCAAACTGTCATAGCTTTGGGATGCTTGCACAATCAACAATACATTTTTCAAAAATATTTTCTTCAAATCAGAAAAATTTTTTGGCGTATTTCTGTATTTTCCCACTCCTTGAAATATTTAAAAATCATTTTCATTACTTCAAACTTAATATTGTATGTGGATTATCATCTTTCCTCTTATGTAGTGTCTACCTACCATGTTACTGGGATGGCTATTACATCTATTTGAAAGATAACATTTAGGGAAGGTTGACTTAATTTTGAAATTCTCTACCTTTCCTCAAGCGATTTTATGCCCTTTGGTTCAGTGCATTGAAAATCTTTCCTATTTTCAAATATCTGGCTATAGCATGAACATCATTCAATCTAATGGCTAGAGATACACTTTCCAAGAATGCATTATTTGTGTCTTTCTATGCCTCTTGTTCCCAATTAATGTACAAATAATCAGGAAACTATATTTCCCAAATCATGATAGATATTCTTATTGAGAATAGAGGAACAACAACAACAAAAATATTTTTTAATTCAGTAGTATGATGAAACTGTTCAACAATACAAAAATTATAATCAGGCATGGTATTGAAATATTAGATGTGAGAAAAATAGGCAAATTTTTTTTTAAAAAGCACAAACCTTGGGAATTTTGCCTGCAGTATTATACGACAAAATTCGTGTACAAGAAGTAATCCTCTTCTGTCTAAACTGAAGGTTTAAGCTGCAGTGCAACCCCTTCAAGGAAACCATAGAAAAGGCCAAATGTTGGCAAGCATGCTGAAAACCCAGCCACTTGAGAACATGAGCGAATATCATATGCTTAGAGATAACACATTTGAAGTTCTGAAATTGCCTGTCCAACATGAAATAACAGGTTCTAATGTATTGAGGTGTACTCTATAAGATTTTATTTTTATGTTTCTAGTGTGCAAGTAATTACAATTAATATTATTTGTTTCCTTAATGTACAGAAATGAAAGAAGCCGATTTTAGTTTAAAAAATAGTCAAGCTTTAAATCGCCTTTCTATTTAAAGATAACGTTTTTTTTTCACCACCAGTTCAGAAGCTCAATGTAATTCAGATAGAAAAACAGCTGGCACAGATGTCAAAGAATTCTGTGTTCCCTGCTAGTCATAGCTGAAGTTTATGTCTAGCTTTCCTTGGAGCCTCAGAGGAACATAATGAGTGGTCACCTTGAAAGAAGGATGACAACTTTTGCATTTTTATTTTTTATTAATTTTATGAAAAGATTGTACTCCTACAGTATTACTGTACAGAGAGAATAGCTGGAGAGAGGACCTAAATTCTTGTTTCATAAATCTCACCATAAAACCTTAAACTATGCAGAAAAATAATGGACATTAACAGATTTCAAAACTCTGTCAGCAAATTCATTTTTCATTTCACCAAAGTATTTGTGAATTGTCCACAGAATGAGTCTTGGCTAGAAGAACACTTAAGGAATGTATGTATTCCTAAGTGGCAGTAGAGACTTCACAAATGTTATGCACTTTTTTAAAAATTCCAGTAGATCTTTGTTTATTTGTGGATATAGGTGGAATTCTAGAAAAATGGGTGATATTTAAGAAAGAGAGAATATTCTCTATGGGAATCTCAAGTTTCTGCCAATCTTACACACAGAGGTACTGATTGCCTGGATGCTAAATGGTATTTCTAATAGTTTGTTTTAGGGGATAAAAAACCCTGGAAGATGTAGATAAATGTCTGCCTCAGAAGCAAAGGACAAGTTTGTTCACTGTCCAGTTTAATAAAAATAATGTCTCTCTTTGGAGCACAGGTCAGACAGGCTTATGACTCATTGAAAAGACTGGGCATTTTTAAAGTTGGGTTCCTCTTTAAAACCCTACTTTGTGCACAGAGTGAACCCTACTCTGTGTGTAATACTCTGTAAGAATTGAGTAGGGAACAGTATAGTTGTGGATTTACTGGCCATTGCTTTTGTTGCAATAAGCTTTTTTTTTTTTTTTTCTTTCCCATTTCTGACCCAGTGGTCTTATGTCTTTAGTCACTATCTATGAAACTGTGGCAGGCTAACTTGTTAGATTGAAAGTAGGATAAAAATCTCAAACTTCCCACCCTCATTAGTATAGCATCTATGGGTCTTCTTGTTTTTTGTTTTTTGTTTGTTTTTTTGAGCCCAGGCTTCTGGTGGTAATTAGACCATGAAGATAGTGTCAGATATTTGGAGTGAGACAAAAGAATGAGTGTTGGTGTTTATTTTTTGGTTCCTTTTGAGAAGGGTTACTGTAGGTGGATAGATGTTAATATAGATAGATACAGGTATAGTTACAGATATAGATAGATAGAAGTTACTTATTAAAGCCCTTTATGCCTATTAGTGTATCCCTCTCTAGGTTCTATGTGTCTTTGAAACTGTTCTCCTGAGCTGGTGGCTTAACTGTTAAACGGCTTTCTACTTAATGTTATGTGCTGCCCAGTAGATCACTGGTTAAAACTACTTGGACTGTTTATTGCCACACTCTGTCACTTGTGGAGTTCTTCACAAACTAATGGCAACTTGTCAAATCTGATATTAATCAAGATTCAGATTTTATCAATGCCCAGGATCCTTTTGAAAAATAATTGATCTCACTTACTCAAAAGAAATGTGGCCCAAACCAATTTATATTTATTTGTCATAAATATGCTCTTTGGCTCTTCAATTCTCTACCAAGCTATTTATGAACATTCTAGATGGCCCCAAATTCAGACTGTAATCCTCCATTTGGGGAATAGAATACTCTTTTTTTTTTAGCAGTGATTATGACTAGCTGGAAATGGGGTACTTTCTTGTTTATTGAGTTATCAAATCAGTTAGTAAAACAAATTCACATATCAGTGGACCATTTGTTGAATGTGAGTATTGTGCGTGCCCTTGTAACCACCCACTAAACCATTATCAGTAATTTATTCCTCTTAATTGCTGAGTATTCAATGATATGAATATATAATGTGTTCACTCTCCTGTTGATGGGCAGTTAACTCATTTACGTAATTATTATGAAGAAGGCCTCTATGGACATAGTTGTACAAGTCTTTCTGTGTTTCTAGGTTTTCTTTTCTTTTAGTCAAATGCCTAGTAGTGAAATGTTTATCTTTTCACAAAAATCCCAAACAGTCCTACAAGTCAGTTGTGCATTTTCCACATCGATCAGCAGTCTGTGGAACTCCCTCTGATTCAACATCTTTGCCAGAATTTGTTTTCAGTCTGTTTGATGTTAGTTATTATGGTAGGGAGACAATGCTATATCAGTGTTGTTTTAATTTGCATTTTCTCAATTACTAATGTATCAGTGGTGTCATTTGCCTTTTCACATGCTTATTTACCACATACATAAAAATATGCCATATATACTAAAGAAATGTATATATGCACACACTTCTTTGAAGTATTTTTTTAAGTCTTTGGCTAATTTTAATTGACTTTTTAATATTTTTTAAGCATTTATTTTGAGAGAGAAGGAGTGCAAGTGCGAATGAGCACACTCAAGGGAGGGGCAGAGGGAGAGAGAGAGAGAGAGAGAGAGAGAGAGAGAGAGAGAGAATATGAATATCCCAAGTGGGCTCCATGCTATCAGCACAGAGCCCCATGTGGGACTTGATCTCATGACCCTGAGATCATGACCTGAGCCAAAATCAAGAGTTGGATGCTTAACTGACTGATCCACCCAGGTGCCCTTTTAATGTTGATGTAGAAGTTCTTTATATATTTTATACATTAGTCAATTGCTTGATATATACTCTTCAGCTGTTTTGGCTGCCTCGTCTAGTCTGTGGTTTCCCCTTTGATTTTCTCTTTGGACAAAAAAAAAAAAATGTTTATTCTTGATTAAATCAATATCAGTTCTTATAGTGATCGCTTTCTTGTCTTCTTTTAAATAAATTGTTCTTAATATAAGACATGAAGTTACTATTTGTTCTATTAGGAGATTTATAAGGGTGGTGTTTATGAATATTTCTATGATCCTTCTTAAATTGATTTTTTATAATATAAAGATTGATATTAAAATGCTATAAAGGTGCTTAAAAATTATATATATATAATTATATATATATAATAAAATATATATATATATATATATATATATATATATATATATATATATTTCACTTGGTTGCAAACAATTTGTTGAAAAGACATCCTTGCCCTTTGAATTAACTTTGTCAACATTCCAATGTTATAAATGCATATATCACTTTTTAGAGTCTCTTTTGTTAATTTATCTTTCCATTCTTATACCAATACTTATTACTATAATCATGCTTTACTCTTTATTTTTATATGTTTATTTATTTATTTTGAGAGAGACAGAGAGAGAGGGAAAGCCAGAGAGAGAGAGAGAGAGAGAGAGAGAACAGGGAAGGGGCAGAGAGACAGAGAGGAGGAGAGAATCATAAGCAGGCTCCTCACTGACAGCATAGAGTCTAATGTGGGGTTCGAACCCACAAACTGTGAGATCATGACCTGAGCCCAAATCAAGAGCCAGACACTCAACCAACTGAGCCACCCCAGTGCCCCAATCATGCTTTACTCTTGAAGTCAGGTAATGCAAGTATGCAATGTTGTTTTTCTTTTTCAAGGTTTTGATTTTTGTTTGTTTTCTTTTTTGTTTTTGTTTTTTGATAAACTATATCTGTTGCATATCCATATACTTTTTAGAATCAGCATAACAGTTTTTTTTCAAAAATCACCTTTGTGACAATACATATATTAAGAGTACCAAGTCTTTCAGTCTCAGTGATCATGGTATGTGTCTTTAATTATTTTACCTCTTTTTAAATTTCCATCAGCATTTTGTAGTTACGGTAAAAAGTCAAACACCTGTCATTCTATTTAATATTAGGTAATCTGCACTGTTGTTGCTGTTGTAATAGTTTTGTTTTTCTTAATTTCATTTGTATTGAATATTGCTAGAAATTCAACTACCTTTCATATGATCTTGTATCTTGCAACTTTGCAATTCATTTTTTAATATTGAGATTATCATTTCTTGTTGCCTCCATGGTTTTTTTTCTTTTAAAAATGTTATTATAGAAGTACAGTTGGATATACAATGCACTGTTTCAGGTGTACAACAGAGTGATTCAACAATTATATTTATTCCACAGTGCTCACCACACACAATAGGTGAAGTTACTGTCTGTCACTACAAACATTATTTAAATATTGTGAACTATAAATCCTATACTGTACTTTTCATTCCTATGTCTTACTCATTTTATAAATGGAAATTTCTTCTTCTTAATCACCTTCATCTATTTTCCCAACCCCTACCTTTCTCCCCTGTAACAACCATAAGTTGTCTATATTTATGAGTCTGTTTCTGTTTTTTGCTTGTTTTCTTTTTTAGATGTCACATATAATTGAAATCATATGGCATTTGTCTTTCTATGTCTGACTTCACTTAGCATAATACCCTTCTTTTTTAATTGTAGATATATATATGGATATAGATATAGACCTATACCACACCTTTGTTGTACATTCAATTATCAATGGACACTTAGGGTGATTCCATATTCTTTTCTATTGTAAGTAATGCTGCAACAAACATAGGAATGCGTATGTCTTTCCAATAGTGTTTTTGTTTTCTTTAGGTAAATACTCAGTAGTGGAATTGCTCGGCGGTGTGACTTTTTTTTAACTTTATTTATTTGCTTTGAGAGAGACAGAGCCGACAGGGGAGGGACAGAGAGAGAATCTCAGGCAGGCTCTGCACAGTCAACACAAAGCCAGATGCAGGGCTCAAACTCACAATCCATGAGATCATGACCTGATCCAAAAATCAAAAGTCATACCCTTCACCAACTGAGCCAACCAGGTGTCCCTGAGGATTCTTTATACTATTTTCCACATTGCATGGAAGTTCCCTTTCTCAACATCCATACCAACACTTGTTATTTCTTGTCTTTTTAATACTAGCCACTGACAGGTATAAGGTGCTATCTCATATGGTTTTGATTGGCATTTCCTTAATGATTAGTGATGTTGGGCATTTTTTCATATGTCCATTGGCCATCTTTATGTCTTTGGAAAAACTGTTCATTCAGGTCCTGTGCCTATTTTTAATCAAATTATTTGTTTCTTTGGTATCGAGTTGTATATATTCTTCATATATTTTACATATTAACCTTTTATTGATTATGCCATTTGAAAATAACTTCTTCCATACAGTACGTTGTCTTTTTGTCTTGCTGGTGGTTTCCTTTGCCATGCATAACTTTGTATTTCAGTGTAGTTCCATTAGATTATTTTTGCTTTGGTTTCCCTTACCTGAGGAGATATATTCATAAATATGAATAAACATGACTAAATATAAATAAATATAAATAAATATGTTGCTAATGATGATGTCTAAGAGATTACTGCCTGTTTTATTTCTGAGTTTTATGGTTTCAGGTGTCATATTTAGGTCTCTATCCATTTTGAGTTTATCTTTGTATATGATATATGAATGAGGCTTGTTTTATTATTTTTCATGTAGCTGTCCAGTTTTCCAGCACCATTTATTAGATTTTCTTCTCCCCATTGCTTATTCTTGCCTAGGTCAGTAATAGACTAACTGATCATATAAGATAAGGGTGGGCTTATTTCTGGAATCTCTATCCCATTTTATTTATCTGTATGTATATTTTTTGCCAATAGCCTTCTATTTTGATTAGGATAGATTTGTAGCATATCTGGATTCTGACACTTTCAGCTTTGTTCTTTCTCCAGATTTTTTTACTAGAGTCTTTTATATTCCATATGAATGTTAGTATTATTTATTCTAACTGTGAAAAATACAGTATTTTGATAGGGATTGCATTCTAGATTGCAATCTATAGATTTCTTTGGATAGTATGGACATTTTAACAATATTAAACATTATTCCAATCCATGGGCATTCCATTTGTTTGTATTGTCTTCAATTTCATCTATCAACATCATAGTACAGGCCTTTCGCTTCCTGGGTTAAATTTATTCTTAGTTATTTTATTCTTTTTGGTGCAGTTATAAATGGGATGATTTGCTTATTTTTTCTTTGTGCTAATTTGTTATCAATTTGTTAGTAACTTGAGAATTTTTGCATCCATGTTCATCAAGGAAATTGGCCTATAATTCTCCTTTTTATGGTTTTGGAATCAAGGTAATGGCCTCATAGAATGAGTTTAGAAGTTTTCCTTCCATTTCTATTTTTTTTAAAAACAGTTTGAATTGAATAGGTATTAACTCTTCTTTAAATGTTTGGTAGAATTGCCCTGGGAAGCCATCTGGCCCTGGACTCTTATTTGTTGGGAGAATTTTGATTACTGATTCAATTTCTTTATTGGATATGGGTCTGCTCGAATTTTCTATTTCAGTTTTGGTAGTTTATATGTTTGCAGGAACTTACCCAATTCTTCCAGATTGCCCAATGTGTTGGCATATAATTGCTCATAATAGTTCTCTTAAAATTATATTTCTGTGGTGTTGGTTATAATCTCTCTTCTTTCATTCATGATTTTATTTCTTTGGGTCCTTTCTCTTTTCTCTTTGGTAAGTCTGGCTAGGGGTTTATCAGTTTTGTTAATTCTTTCAAAGAACCAGCTCCTGGTTTCATTGATCTGTTCTACTGTTTTTGCTGTTGTTGTTGTTTGTTTTTGTTTTTGTTTTTTATATCATTTCTGGTCTAATCTTTAGCATTTCCCTTTTTATGCTGTTTTGGGGCTTTATTTACTATTCTTTTTCCAGCTCCTTTAGATGTAGTCTAGGCTGTACTTTTGAGACTTTTCTTCCTTCTTGAATAAGGGCTGACTTGCTATATACTTCTTTCTTATGACCGCCTTTGTTGCATCCCAAAGGTTTTAGACTGTTGTTTTTTTTCATTTCCATTGGCTTCCATGTATTTTGTGTTTTTTTTTTAATTTCTCCTTTAATTTCCTGATTAGTCCACTCATTCTTTAATAGGATAGTCTTTAAGCTCTGTGTATTGGTGGCCTTTCTAAATTTTTTCTTGTGGTTGACTTCAAGTTTCATAGCATTATTTTCTGAAAATACACATGGTATGATATCAATCATTTTTGTACTTGTTGAGGGCTGATTTGTGACACAGTATGTAATCTATTCTGGATAATGGTCCATGTACATTCTAAAATAATGTGTAGTCTGCTGCTTTTGGGTGAAATGCTCTGAATATATCTGTAAGTCCATTTGGTCCAGTGTGTCATTTAAAGCCACTGTTTCCTTGTTGATCTTCTGCTTAGATCACCTGTCCAGTGTTGTAAGTGGGTTGTTAAAGTCCATTACTGTTATTATTATTATTTTAAATTTTTTAACGTTTATTTTTGAGAGAGAGAGACAGAGTATGAGCAGGGGAGGGGCAGAGAGAGAGGGAGACACAGAATCCAACGCAGACTCCAGGCTCTGAGCTGTCAACACAGAGCCCAATGTGGAGCTCAAACTCACGAACTGTGAGATCATGACCTGAGCCAAAATCGGGCGCTTAACTAACTGAGCCACCCAGATGCCCCTCCCCTACTGTTATTGTATTATTATAAATGAATGTCTTTAAATCTGTTATTAATTCATTTTATATTATTGATTTTATGCTGCCAAGTTGGGAACATAAATATTTACAATGTTTTAGATCGTCATGTTGGATAGACCCTTTATTGTGATATAGTGTCCATCTTTATCTCTTATTACAGACTTTTGTCTAAAACCTAGTTTGTCTGATATAAATATGGTTATTACACCTTTCTTTTAATGTCCATTAGAATGATAAATGGTTCTTCACCCCTTCATTTTTAATCTGGATGTGTTTTTAGGTCTAAAAGGAGTCTCTTGTAAGCAGCATATCAATGGGTTTTATGTTTTTGTCCATTCTGATACCCTATGTCTTTTGATTTGATCATTTAGTCCATTTACATTCAGAGTAATCACTGAATTTACTGCCACTCTATTACCTGTAAATTTTCTGTTCCTATAGATTATCTCTGTCCCTTTCTAGTCTTTGTTGCTTTTGGTCTCTCTTTCCCAGTCAGAGGGTCCCCTTAATAATTCTTGCAGAATTGGCTTAGTGTTCACAAACTCCTTTAGTTTTTGCTTGTCTTGCAGACTCTTTATCTCTCTTATTCTGAATGACCACCTTGCTGGATTAAAGTATTCTTGGCTGTATATCTTTCCCATTTACCACTTTGAGTATATCATGCCATTCCATTCTGGCCTGCCACGTTTCTGTGGACAGGTTTTTTGCTCATCTTATGTGTCTACACTTGTGGGTTAAGAACCTTTTGTCCCTGGCTGCTTTCAGAATTCTCTATCTTTGTATTCTGCAATTTTCACTGTGATATATGACTGGGTGTTGACCTGTTTTTGTTGATTTTGAGGGGAGCTCTCTGTGTCTCTTGGACTTGAATGCCTGTTTCCTTCCCCAGATTAGGGAATTTCTCAGCTATAATTTGTTCAAATTAACCTTTTGTCCCTTTATCCTTCTCGTCGTCTTCTGGGACTCCTATGATATGTATATTATAGTGCTTTATAGAGTTACTGAATTCTCTAAGCCTATATTCACGTCTAATAGTTTTCTTTTCCTCTCCTTTTAAGCTTCATTATTTTCCACATTTTTTCCATGATTTCCCAATCACCTATTCAATCCTGCTTCTTCCATCCTCATAATTCTATCCAGTAGGTTTTGTACCTCAGTTACAGCATTTTTTATTTCAGCCTGATTATTTTCAGGTATTTTATCTCTGCAGCAAGGTTTTCACTGGAGTCTTCTATGCTTTTATTCAAGCCCAGCTAGTATTCTTATGACAGCTGTTCTAAATTCTTGTTCAGATATATTATATCTGTTTTGGGCAAATCCCTGGCTGTAGTTTCTTCTTGATCTTTCTTTGGTGGAGAATTCCTCTGTCTTGTCGTTTTCTCTAGGTTTCTGTCTTTTGAATGTTATGAAAACTTGTTATGTTTTTCTTCCTTCTGAGTGTAATGATATTTTAAGAAGGGCTTATACACTCTCCAGGGACTCGTGCTTCGTGAAGGAAGCTTTTCTTGTATATGCTGTGTGCACTCTGCTGTTGTGATTTGACTGCTCTTTCTCACAGGTTAGTCCTCTGCAGAGTTCCTCCTTGCTTGCAGTTGGCAGTGTTTGGGTCTTTTCCTAGGTGTTCTTTGATTTATTTGTTAAAATAAGATTGGTTCAAAAAACAAAAACAAACAAAAAAAAAAACCTTATCCAAAAAAACAGAAATGGAAAAGGAACAAAACAAGAAATTACTGAACAAACAAAACACTATAAGCCTGATTCCAAAGAAAATGAAAACAAAAAAGTAAACAAAGAAAAAGAGAAAGAAAAGAAAGTCTGATCAAAAAATGGAGAAAAGGAAACTAAAAAAAACAAATGAACAAAAAATTATAAGCCTGATTTAAAAAAAAAAAGCCCTGGTCCTATTTCCACCAGAATTGAAGCTGACACTTTAGAGCACTCTATGATCAGTATACTTGGTACATGGAAGAGGGGAGGGAGGGTGACAGTGTTGGTCCTCTTGGGAGAGGCCCACTGCACTGGCTTACAATCAGACCTGCCCTTCTAAATAAAGATGTCCCTGCATGGCTCACAGGGGAAGGGCTTGGTGTAAGCAGCTCCAGCCTTGGCTTGGGGCACCGTGTTGCTCACTAAAGTCTGACCGTGCTGGTGGGCAGGGTAGGGTGGCATCACCTGCTCACTTGTTCCCGAATAGGGGAGCTGGCACGCACTGCTGTTCAAGTAGCTCTCACAGACAAGCAGTCTCCCCTCCTGTATCCCATGCTTCCATCGAATCCCTGTCTTCAACCCTTCTGTGCCTGGCCGTGGACATGCCCAGCACCACAGCTTTCTCATGCGTTATCTCTGGCACAGGAATGGGATTCAAAACTCCAAATCTTAAAGGACCTAGCAAAGTATCTCCTCCACCAAAGGAGAGCCTTGCAGCGCTGTGCCTGGTGCAGTTCTGTCCCAGAAAAGCAGTTGCACGGCCCCACAGGTGCCTGGAGCTTATGGTGAGGCACAGGGAAAAGCTGCAACCGCTTTATCCACCCACCCTCTGTGTGTGTCTCTGTTCTCTGTTGTTGAATGGGTGCTTAAAGGCGCCATCTGGGTCTTCTGTCCTTGGAGAGGCAATATACTGTTTTCCAAATACACTCCAGGAAGGGGAACTTTCTCTCCCAGTGTGACCCAGAGGATCCCCACACCATGCAGTCTTCCGTCCTCCCCCAGGTCCACCTCCTTCTCCCCAGGAGCACCGCTGCCTGCCTAGATCTCCAGCAAATGGCACAAACTTCCAAAAACTCAGAATTTCAGCTCCACTATTTGAAGAAACTTGTGATACTTCCTCATGATTCCCCCATCAGTGGTTCTGGGGGAGTGTTTTCTTTGTGCCAACCTGATGTGTTGCTCTTTCTCCCCTTCTCTCCTTTTCTCTGTGAAAAGGGCTCCCACCCCTCCATGGCACTGTGGCTTTTCTCTCCCCCAATTCTTTCCACACCAGGAATCTGCCATATTCTTTCCCTCAGATTATGCAGAATGTTCTCTTAATCCTTAGATCGATTGCCTAGGTGTTCAAAATAATTTGATGTTGATCTAGCTGTGTTTGAGGGACCAGGCAAGTCCAAGGACTCCTATTATACCACCATCTAAATTCCTCCATCTACCCATGTTTTTAATATTAGCAATTTATCACTACCCTCATTGTTTATAATTTTTTTTTCCTTTGCTGTTCACCTTGGGTGCTTTCATTTCTCTTTCAGATATTTGATTCATTCTTCTGCATCCTCTAATCCACACTTTTCATTTCAGTTATTGTATTCTTCATGTGATTTTTTTCAAATATGTTTTCTCACTCTTTGTTGAAATGCTCACTCAGTTTATCCATTCCTCTCAAGTAAGCCTATTTATGACCATTACTTTGAACTCTTTATCAGATAGATTGCTATCTCCTTTTCTTTTGGTTCTTTTTTTTTTTTTTTGAAGTTTTGTGCTTTCATTTGAAGCCTACTCTTTGTAACCTCATTTTGTTTGACTATACGTGTTTGTTTCTATAAATTAGGCAGAACAGCTACTTTTCTTATACTTGAAGGAATGGCATTTTATGGGATCATATGCTGGCTGGAGTTGCAATAGGCATTGGCTGGTGGTTTTTGGACATTTCATGCTAGGCCCATCCTGGTGGAATAGACGGAGCTTATGCAGGTTTGGAGTTGGTGTCCTAGGCTGTTCTGCTCAGCAGGTACCCTGGTGGGTGAGCTGGAGATGAGCTGGGTGTCGGTTGAGTGTTCTTTCATTGCTTTGGCAAGTCATTTGGAGCTGAAGTATGTGTAGTCTTGGATGTCCCTAGGATGCTTTGTGCCTGTGTCACCTTGATGAGATGGCAGAAGCTGTAACAGGCACTATTTGGGTATGTCCTTGTGAATGCCATGCCAGGGCCACTTCAGTGGAACAGCTATAGTTTGAGCAGGTGTGTGAGCTGGGCTGCCTTGTGATATGGATTGGAACTTAATGGGCTATGGGCCTGGGGATCTCTAAGCTGGCAGGCCATCTGGGGTACCAAGACTCTGCTCCTGTCTGTGCTATCCAAGTGGAGGGGGACATAAACATTGGCACGTGCCAACACCTCTGAACAGGGAGAGCATTCCAGTAGCTTTTCTGCTATTTGCAAGATGCTCTAGGACTGGTACCTCTATATTCTAGCTGATCTTTTAAACCACAGATATTTTGTATATTCCAGGATACCTGGGGTTGGCATGGTCTAGGGCCCAGGGCTCGCTAAAGCAGCAAGCTGGACAGGTGCCCATACCTTTCTCCTCTCTGTGCTATTAGGGTGTAGGAGGAAAGCAAACCATGGCACTTGGTAGCCCCTCTGATCCTGGAAAGCCTTCCATAGGTCTCTCCCTTCGTTTGGTGGAAGGTTAGTTCCTTTTTATTCTAGATGTCCTTTTAAATTGTGGCTTTTTTTTTTCTGTTCTCCAGGGCAGACAAATTTGTCCCTTAGTAGTTTCTTTCCCCACTGCAATTTTTAGCATCAGGGACGGGTTTTCTGTCATTACAGTGTCTCTACCTCTCCTGTCTTTCTGTGGTCCGTCTATCCTTTGTTGTATAGATGCTGTTGAGTAAGCTCTCAGTTCTTCAGGAGGAATTGCTTTTTATGTAGGTCTACACCTACATTTGGTGGGTCTGAGGAAGAGGTAAGGTCAGGGTTTTCCTACTTTGATATATTGGACCCTTCCTCTTATAGGGTTTTCTTATACATAATAATGTGTGTTGTAAATAAGGAATGTTGGAGTTTTACATGTTTTCAATTTGTACTTTTAAATATATATATTTTTTGCCTATATTTTTTTACCTTTACTGCATGGCATAGAACTTGTAGTACAATCATGTATGGAAGTGGAGACAATTGATAACTCTACCTTGTTTAAAGTGTTTTTAATGGTGTATCATAGATCCTCAATATCGCATTAAGAAAACTCCCTCGTGTTAGGAATTTGCAGATATATATCTTTTCCAATGGATGTTGGATTTTTGCAAATACGCTTTTTTTTTTTTTTTGCAACTACTGAGATAATCATATGGGTTTTCTTCTTCTGGTAATGTGAATGATTCACTTTAATTTTAATTTTTTTTTTTTTTAGTTTATTTTATTTATTTTGAGAGGGAGTGTGTGAACGGAAGAGGAGCAGAGAGAGGGAGGGAGGGAGGGAGGGAGAGAGAGAGAGAGAGAGAGAGAGAGAGAGAGAGAGAAGGACCCAAACAGACTCCTTGCTGTCAGTGCAGAGCTGGATGGGTGGGTCTGGAACTCACAAACCGTGAGATCATGACCTGCGCCAAAATCAAGAGTCAGACGCTTAACTAATTGAGCCACCCAGGCACCCTGACTTTGATTTTTAAAACAACCTTTAATTCCTAAGTAAGCCCCACCTGAATGTCTATAATGTATTACTTTTTTTACATATCTGGGTAGAATTTGATTATATTTTGCTAAGATATTTTTGTCTAAGTTCAAGAGAAACATTAGGATAGGGGTGCCTGGGTGGCTCAGCTGGTTAACCATCTGACTTCAGCTCAGGCCATGATCTCTCAGTTCATGAGTTCGAGCCCTGCATTAGGCTATCTACTGTTAGAATGGAGCCTGCTTCAGATCTTCTGCCTGCTTCTCTCTCTGCCCCTCCCCTGCCTCGTGTTCTGTCTCTCTCAAAAATAAATAAACATTAAAACAAATTCAAAAAAGAGAAAAACATTAGTATATAATTCTTTATTTGTTATTATTAATTAATTCATTCATTTTTGTTTTAAACAGCTTTTAGTATCATGGTTATGTTGGCATCATAAAATAATTTAAGAATTGTTCCATTCAGTGGATTTGAACAACAAATCCATATTGGCCAGTAATTTTCTTTGTGGTAGATAAGGATTTTTTTTAATTACTAATTTCATATATATATATATATATATATATATATATATATATATAGAGAGAGAGAGAGAGAGAGAGAGAGAGAGAGAGAGAGGTATTTAGACTTTTAGTATCAGCTTTAGAAAGGCATTTTTCAATAAAATTTTATATTCTATTTTGTTAAATTATTCATTATATTTCATTATAGTTCTTTACTCTTTGATCTTTATTTTTTTGTTATAGCTAGTGTTGGTAATTTGTTTTTTTTATCACTCTTGCTAAAGCTTCATCAATTTTTGTCAATCTTTCTCAAGAACTAACTTAACGCTTTGTAACTTTTCTTTATTGTTTTATTTTATATTTCAATGATTTCTATTATTTTTCTTATTTCTCTTCTCTACTTTTTTGGGTTTATTTTACTCCTAAATTGAAAGCATTTAAGCTTTTTTCCCCATTTTTTTATGACATAAGCTTTTAATTTTACTCAAAAAGCTACTCTGGCTGCATTTCACAGATTTTGGTAGGCTGTGGTATATCACTGGACTTATAATATTTTACAATTTTCCTTGTGATTTATTCTTTTATTCATAGGCTATTTATAATACCCACATTGTTAAGACAAGGGTGACAATCACTAGCAACTTTTTATGTCCTAAGCATAGATAGAATGCAGATTTCATTTTTACCATTCAAAAATTTCCCCAATATACAATTTTCTTGAGAATGGAATCTGTTAGTTTCACCCTTCATAAGTTCCCAAATGTCCTATGTCTGTCAAGGAGGCTATTCTGTGATTTCATGGGAAATTTCCATTACAAAGAGGAAAGGATCAATATTTTAAAAAGGATTTATTATCCTAGAAATACCATTTTATAGCTAGTATCCCTTATAGAAAAAAAATCTCATGTTTTATTACCTGTGTGTCTTCTCCCTGATCACATTGCTACATTAGGCATTTCTACCTCTGAAAAGGAAACTGTAGATGAGAATGCCATAAATGAAAAGATACATTTGAAAATGCCATTTATTAAGTTCATAAACATTTCTTCTGCTAGTGGGAATATCTTTAATTCATTATTGCACTTGAGTTTATCCAGGTCTTTTCCAGGTACACTCTCCATATGAGAAAGTCATATTGAAACGATAATGAAGAAAACACGTTGAGAGAAGCTCTTCATACTCTCTCCCGATATCACCTAAACTTTATTGAAATTGACTGGGTTTTTTTTTCATATTGAGATTAAATATCTACTGCAAGAAAATTAAGTTCATGTCAAAGTAACCATATGTTTGTTTTTCACAAATTATCAACAGAAAACTTGCTCCTGGACTGTTGATAATTTGTCAGCAATTATTAATAGGTATTGACACTGACAAAGTTCCCACTGGGGTTTAACTTTCAAAATAGCTCAGGATTCAAAACTCATCAGTAAGCAGCTGCTGCTATCACCAAGTGCACATTACGGTTCTATTTCATACGGAAGTGTTCATTTAAAATAGAAATTAAAAAAAAATGGTGATGCTTTTTATTTTAAACTTATGTTTAACTTGGGGTGCCTGGATGACTCAGCTGGTTAAGGGTTTGTTTTGACTCAGGTCATCTCCCATTTTGGGAGACTGAGCCCTGCTTTGGACCCTATTCTGACACTACGGAGCTTGCTTGGGATTCTCTCCCTCTCCCTCTGCTTGTACTTGCTCTCTCTCTCTCTCAAACTAAAAAAGAATGATTTTTAACTTTTTAAAAACATTTTTCTTTTATTTTTGAGAGAGAGGGAGAGAGGCAGAGTGTGAGCAGCGGAGGGGGCAGAGAGAGAGGGAGACACAGAATCTGAAACAGGCTCCAGGCTCTGAGCTGTTAGCACAGAGCCCAATGCAGGACATCGAACTCATGAACTGTGTGATTATAACCTGAGCCTACATCAGAAGCTTAACCGACTGAGCCACCCAGGCACCCCTTTATTTTTTAAGAGAGTATCAGTCAGAATAGATGCAAATTGGTAATAACCTTAATAAACAAAACACAACCTACATCTCATTTTTTTTAAATGAATCCTTTCCATCACTGTTTTACATACATTCTAAAAAGTTGAAATAACTTTAGAAAAAAATTTAAAAAATGCAGTGCCTAGTTTTAATATCCTTACTAAGTGTGTTTGGTTCAGCTGGTGATTTGCTATTCTTGGCTGGGTACACTTATTTGTCTGCAGGTCAGCTAGTTTGTTTATATAGGCTGCCCACACATGGAATGACTAGAAAAATTCAGTTGTATTTTACATGACTCACATACACCAGTAGACAAGTCTGGGTGTATTCTCATAGTATTGATGGAAAGACTAGAGAGAGGAAAAGAAGAAGAAGAAAAAAAAATTATCCAGGTACATTTCAAGTTGGCATCATGTCTGGTAACATCCAGTCTGTCAAAATAAATTACATGATCAAGACCAGAGTCCAGCAGTGGGCAAATTAAAGTGATATGGGAAAAGGAAATAGATAGAGGGAGGGATTAAATATAAAAGTCAATGGCATAATCAACTATATCATCTAAAGTCCTTAAACTTACATATTTTGCCTACTTTTACATTTCTTATATCTGTGTATATATGGTAAGTTATATAAGAAAATTTATAGTGAAATCAAGATTACTAAATAATATTCTTTGTTTCTATATGTATTGATATGTATGCAATTAATATAAAAACAAGAAATTGCATGTGTTAAGGGAAGATTACACACTTGGGAAGTGCGCAGAATATTTTGACTATCAAAGAAAAATTAGCACATATTGTGGATGGTACATCAAAGTTCCAACTTTGGCCCCCGTGAGCAGTCCTAGAACAGCAGAAGATCGGATTCTAAGCTTTGACTGGAATCCCCAAGAGTGGGTCCCAGAAAAGAAGCATAGCCCAGTGATAGTGGGCCAAACCTAGGACTACTTAGAACTCTGGGGGCAGTCACAAAACAGCAGGAATTTGGCCCAATTGATGGCAGGTTAGAGCCCCTGTTTAGGACCCAGAGGACAGGGTGCAGAGAACAGTGGTATGGCTCTAGTAAAGGCAGGTAAAGGCATTACCTGGACCTGGGAGCAGAGCACAGAACAACCATATCTCTAGTTTTGCAGATGGCCGGGCACTATGGCGTCCTGATGCTAGAAAGCACGGTCCAGCAGTGACTTTGGCCCCTGGGATCAGGCCTCACTTCAGCGACTGTTCTAGCCCTGTTGAGGAGACACCCACAGCAGGAAACCAGGAGGTTCTGTCAGTTCAGTCTAGCTTTAGTGAAGACTGGAATGGCGGTTACCATTGGGAAAGGATACAAATGTCCACAGCAGCAAAGCTTGAGGACATTCTCCTGCTCTCTTTTTCTCCATGGGATAAAATCCTTTGGAGGGAAGCCCTGTTGGGGCCAAGCTGCTCTGAACTGGGGATGGGATGACATAGGTAAAATGTTTCCTACACTGTTCTTTCCAGCCATCCTTGGGTTTTGAGCTCCATAGGATGTCTGCTTGCTTCTTCACTGTCCTCCAGAGCTTTCCCAGAGCTATTTTCCTCAGTTTGTAGTTGTTTCTTTATTTTTTGTTGGGGAGACCAGTATTAGGCCCTCCTAGCCCTTTATCTTGCCAATGTCACCTCTAAAACCAAGGTTTAACATGACAGCCTTTGAGCTAAAATTGTATTTTCTAAAGACAAAATTTTGTGCTTTCCAGTTTTATCAGAAGGGGCTGTGCTCCCCACATGTATGTGTATTTCAGTGTTTAATACTAAGAGCCTGTACCAAGGTAAAGTGAGGAAAAAAAAAAAAAGACGACCTGGGTCAATTTGAAAAGACCTGAGTTTGCATAGTAATTACTTAGTTAGAATCTGTCCATGAAACTTTTCCCTGATCATAATAGTAAATCTTACCTGTATGTGTATGGAGAACACTGAGAATACCACCTCATTTATTAGTTACCTTATAAATCATTGCTGGGAAGGAAGGGAGGAAGGGGGGGGGGCAGGCAGGCAGGCTATTAATGTGCAGTGGAAATACGTGGATTCAAGAAGTAGGTGAATCTTAGATTTTTATCCTTGCTATACACAATTTAGATACTTTCTGAGCCTAGGGAAACTATTTAATTTTCTAAGCTTGGCTAATAATTTTTAAAATCTGAGTAAAATTGCCAGGTTGTTGAAGAATTAAATGCTTTATTGTGGGTACAATCCTTATATCAATGCTACATCCAAATGTATTCAACAACACTTGGGCACTCACTTTTATGTGTCCATGAGAAGAATTTTATATTAAGAAGAACACAATGTCAGATTGCTAGCTACTAAGTGTGGAAACTAGAATTTTACATCTGGCTTTCTGGACAATGGTTGAGCTCTTAGCAATCATTCTTTGCCACCGCCCTTAGAGAGTAGGCTAGAAAATCACTGAATTCTATAGAGGAGGCAGTTCTGTCTCACACTTGTCCTACCTTACACAACCTACCAGTTGCAGCCCTGGGTAAAAGTTGCCTCCACTCTGAACATCTGCAAAAATTCCCCACCCATATCATATTTTAATAGAATTAAGCCCTGCATGGTTTTTAGTATCTCGTCATCTTAACATTTCTATTGTTGCATATTTTCATTGGCTATATTTCACTATAATTGTTTATGTATCTATATTAACCTTTGTATTACTAGCACATGATATAATACCTAAAACATAGTAAGTGCTCAATTTTTCATGGAACAAATTTTATTTTATTTTTTTTCTATCATGGAACAAATTTTAATGTATGCAGATGATATTTCGATGGAACGCTATGACTCTATTGATCATAAAATATAAAATTCATACTTAAGATAAAAAAACACACTGTTGTAAAATAATATAAATTTTCTCAATATAGAAACAAAAGAAGTGTGATCATACAATCACATAAATAGAAAGAAAAGGGCATTTCTATCATTGATGGTTTATGATGAAACATGTTTTGTTTAACATAATTTGTTTTTCCCAATTCCCATTGACTAGTATACAGATAAATAAGAGTACTGAAGTTGAGTTTAATGTTGTTTAGTCTCTTGGAATTTCAGAAAAAAAATATATATATATGTATATATATATATATATATATATATATATATATATATATATATATATATATTTCAACCTATATATATATAGGTTGAAAAGAGCAAAACAAAAACTGATATTTTTAAAACATACAGTTAATATAGTGTTGCTTTCCTGTCTGCACATATTAATGCTTCTCAGAAGACAGACATCATTCCATAAATATTTATTTTCCCAAGTGATCAAGTCTATAGCCATTACTGCCTAGTATTACGTATTAGAAATGTCAGGAGAAGAGCATCCAGTTTCAGTTTGCAAGTTACTGTAGGAATACTGGAAAATCAATCAATGTGTCACTTACAAAAGGGTTCCCACAGTATTGCCTCACATTCCTTTACCTCAAAAACCAACTTTTATTAGAACACAGAAAAATTCTAATAAGGATGTGAATAGTTAACACTATTTTAACATCTCTAAAATTGGTCATACATAATACATTGTTAAAACCACTTACTTTCAAATCCCTTTTCAAACACAGATTTCTTTATAAGACCATGTTAGGCAATTGATTTGGGGAGTATAAATATCTTCATTAAAGATCATAGAAGTGAATTCCAGGCATTGTAATATATGCCCCCAAACCTCAGAATGGACAAACAGTATGTGGATGCCACAAGTTAATAATTTTCATCCCTTAAAATAACTAGTGGGTAACTCATTTGAGTTTTCTGTCAGTTATCAAATGTGTTTTTACTGTGATCTTATTCGGTCTCATGACTTTTTAAAAATCTTCCACGAAAGACATTAAGGACAGTTGTTTTATTTGACTTAGTGTCAGTTAGGGGTTTTGTGGGGTTTTTTTTTTGAGATTAGTTTCTTTCCTAGTTTGTTCATTGTAGACATTATTTATTTTCCTTAGAAAGTTTAGCCCCAGGGTTTTCATGACAATGCTACTATATTATAGAATATAAATAGAACTCCAGTCTCTCTTTCCCCCACAACCCCTATAAATTCATTTCTAATGACTGAAGAGCATGCAGGGGCACTCAAAGATATATCAGAGTTTTTCAAAGTCCTTATTTTCAGCATGAAAAAAGAACTCTAAATCGGAACCCATTACTTATAGTTCATTTATTTACTGGTCTAGAAAAACGAATAACCTCATTATAGCTCAGCTTTGTCTTACACACACAAGAAATCTTTCATCATTATGATGTCGCAGTTATCTTGAGTAAAAAATGAAATTATTCTTTTAGCAGACTATCTTCCTCTCTACGTATTAAGTCGTTTTAAAAGTATATTTCTTACAGAAAATTCCAATGTCTGATTAGATTTTCAACATACTACATTGAACTGACTACATACAATAAATTAACTGAGTTTTTCAACTAATTTTTTTCTCATCCCATTTTTTCTCTTTACTTTTAGAAAATACTAAGGACATATGCTATTTTATTTGCCTTTTTGAAGTTTCATCCTTTTTAAAAAAATACTTAATTTTTATTTATTTATTTATTTATTTATTTATTTATTTATTTATTGAGAGAGAGAGAGAGAGAGAGAGAGAGAGAGAGAGAAACAGAGAGGGGGGGCATGGAGAGAGAAATCCCAAGCAGGCCTCATGTGATCAGCACAGAGACTAACGCAGAGCTCAATCTCAAGCACCATGAGATCATGTCCTGAGCTGAAACCAAGAGTCAGATGCTCAACTGACTGAGCCATCCAAGCACCCTGATGAAGTCACATCTTACTATAAGTTCTATTAGACCATAAACTGGACCTAGTGAATATGATCTTCAAATTACTATAATGCAAGAATTATTTTTATTATGTGAATAAGCATGCAAGATGTTTAAAAATGAAAGTATATACTAAAACAAATTCTGTGCAGAACAAAGGGAACAGTAAGAGACCATCATATTTTATTTTTATATAGACTGCTGAAAAACTCAGTTTGTATAGCAAAATACAGATGCATTTTTAAAAGAATCAAATCTTCCTTTGGAATGAAATACATATTGGTGAAAATGCATTGTGAAGAATTTAATAAGGCTGACTCTACGCTTAGCTACTCAGTGAAGAAAGTGAAGTGAAGAAGAAAGACAAAAGAGCCAACCAAATGTATCCAAAGCAATTAGTGATTGTTATATACTCATGGGGCAGAAAAGCAGGGTGTGCCCGTAGTCTAGCTAAAAGTAACTTAGAATGCTTCATTAGATTTACCCCATCTTACAACAAAACATATTTAGTTGATTAAAACCTATTAACTATAGATGCTATTTGATAAATTTAAAATAAATATATTTGGTGTATAGAATTGTTTCTCTAATAGCTTTAATGATTTTGCAATATATTTAGCAATAGAGATATCATGGTGTAAATCATGGTACATGTAGTTTTTAAACCTTGATATCTATAAAAATCAAAGCTAAAGCTGTGCTATGTTGGAAGTAATAATAATTAAATACATACTTTCCTCACCTACTTGCAACATTTTCAGTCTTTTTTTTCTCTTTGTTTATAAGATGCTATCTTAAAACATTTATTATGGAACATCATAGCAAAAGTAGAGGGAATAGCAAAGTAAAGCATCATGGCCTATTATTGCTTTGTCTGATGCCTATAAAAACTTTTTCTCTTCACAAATGTATTTTAAAACAAATCCCAGACAATGTATAACAGATATTACTTTAACATAATTACATAGCCATCGTCTTACTCAGCAAAATTAATTATAACTCCTTATTATCATCTAACATCAATCTGTATTCTGTACATTTAAAAATTATTATACAAATATGTTATTTTTTCCTCTATTTTGAGAGAGAAAGAGAACACGAGCCAGTGGCGTAGGGGCAGAGCGAGGGGAGAGAGAGAGAAGAATCCCAAGCAGGTTCCCCACTATCAGCGCAGAGCCAGATGCGGGGATCGAGCTCAGGAAATGTGAGGTCATGACCTGAGCCGATGTCAAGAGTCACACAGACTGAGCCACCTAGGCGTCCCCAAATGTGTTATTTTTAATGTTCCTTTGTTCTAATCAAGATTTTTTTAACTTAGCTGATATGATATTAAGGGTTTTTTTTTCATTGTTGTTTAAATCGCTTCATTGAGCTATAACTAACATAAGTTTCACATATTTAAACTGTACAATTTTATGAGAAAGTATACACACCTATGAAACCATCACTACATAATGGTATGAATATGTATAGATAATAAATGTATATAGTTCCCATTAATCTGTAAAGTTTCTTTTGATCTTTAACCTTTTTGTCTCTCTTCTCCCAACTCCACCCCATGTACTTGTTGAATACACTGCATCGCCTCCCACAGACCCTTTTGAAATTCATGCTCTCACATCTGGGCTTCACCTTTTAATGTAGTCAGTATCTAACTTCTTTGCTTTGGGACTTCCTTTAAAGTTTCAGAAAGTCATTCTAACCCTGGATGGGAAACTAGAATTAATGCCCTGAGATCAAAACAGAATGAAGAAATAATGGCTATTGGTGTAAAAATACATCAGCTCCATAGGCCTTTGGATATAATGCCTCTGAAAGGTATTATGTACATGTTTTCTTTGCAGTTTCCAGTGTGCTGGGATTAGGCTACGGCACTCCCAGTGGTAGCTAATTCATAACGCAGGCTTTATAGTTGTCTTTCCTTCCCTGCCCCTCCCCCTTTGCCACTCCCCATTCATAGTGCTTGTACTATAATCTTTGTCCAAGGACTCACTTCTGGGAAATCCAAAGACAGATATTCATTTGTCCTACAGTTTTGTTTTGTTTTGTTTTGATCACATTCTGGATTGATTGATTCCTAAATTCATTTAACATGCTCCTCTAGTCCCCTAATATCCTTAAAATGACAGTTAATGATTGATGTTTTATTAGAATGCTTTTCTTTTAGCCATGATTCTTTCACAAATTGGGGCTGCATGTTTCTTGTTTCATCACATTAGTTAACATATTGTCAGGTTGCTTCACCTTTGTCAACATTGATCAGGGAATTCCAGTGGCATAAGCGTGATTCACAAAGTTCTCCAGCAGAATTTACTAAGTATTTTTGGCTTCTATTGATGATCAGTGCCTAGATCCATTATTTCATGAGAGGCTTGAAAAAGTGATAATCCAATTCAATAATCCCCTATATTCATTAGGTCTGATTTGTTCATTATTTGAATTTTCTGATATATAATTCACCAAGGAAAGGCAGGATCAATTCTAAATTGTTTTCCTTTAATTTTTAATTTCCAGAATAACCATCTGGTGTTTTAGTAATCCAAAGGTAACCAGTGAGGTTTTAATAAATTCATGGATTTTTTCAACGTTTTTTTTTTTTTTTTAATTTTTTTTTTTTTAATTTTTGGGACAGAGAGAGACAGAGCATGAACGGGGGAGGGGCAGAGAGAGAGGGAGACACAGAATCGGAAACAGGCTCCAGGCTCCGAGCCATCAGCCCAGAGCCTGACGCGGGGCTCGAACTCACAGACCGCGAGATCGTGACCTGGCTGAAGTCGGACGCTTAGCCGACTGCGCCACCCAGGCGCCCCAAATTAATGGATTTTTAATGTATTTAAGATATTTAGATCTACTGCAGTAGCTATACTTAATAATTTATATTTTTTCCATATTAATACAGCGAAAACACCTTTAAATTATCTCCTATATCCTTTTACATGATACTGGAAGCTTTTGAAACTTCCCTGATTCATCTTTCATATTTCTTCTCCCAGATCTGGAACCAGGCTTTACCTTGTTCATTTTAGTGCGAAATGGTATTTAGAGACCACAGTCTGGGCACTAAGGCTATTCATTAGTAATGGGTTATCAGTACTTCTAAATCATTTTAGGAACCAGAGGAAAGATGTTTAGGGAAAATTAAAAACAAAGGTTTGCTTTTAAAAATTCCCCTATTCTGCTATTTTTTTTAATTTTTAACTTTAGATATTTACATATTTATTTATTGGATGTCTTCTTCATTTAATGGTGAATATTATCTCCTTTACTCTATTATCTGTCAATTTCCTTATTGAATTCCAATTGAGGCCTTCATGTAAGCCTAGGCAATCTTCTTTTAGGAATTATTAACTGTATTTTATGTTCATCCAATACCGAGCATGCAATTAAGCTTATGGCAAAAACCCTATAAGTATGCTGGGTAGATAATATTACAGGTCAAAATATTGGGATTAAGGAAGTTATATAACTTTCCTGAGTTCACTTAAAACAGATTAAAATTAATCCTTGTTTGTCTTAACCTCCTGATAATACATTTTGCTCCCGTTCTAAACATTTCACACAGGGGTTAGGTATATTACTATCTAAGAAACCCCAAGTATAATGATTGATGTCTTCTATTTTAAACTATGAATATCTGTAATTGCCTGTTAGCATCTCTCTTCTCCACTGTCCATCCTCTGCCAATTCCAAGATTAGATCTGATTCACCTTATTTTCTTCCCCAATAATGTCTTACATATTGCATACATTTAATAAAAAAAATGTTTAATTTATTTTCTCTCAATTAATGCTGTCACTAGATTAGAGATAAATATGGTTTTGTATCTTCAGTATTAAGACAGCCGAAATTAAGCTTTTCTAAATTATCTAGTAAAATAGAATTAGTAGCAGCCTTTGAAGCCAAAACATCTGAGGTTAAATTCTAATTCACTTGCTGATTAACTGTAAGAGTTATATAAATAACCTTAGGTTCCCAGTCTCCCTCTTCCTCCTTCCCTCCCTTGCTCCCTCCCTCCTCCTCTCTCTCCCTCTCTCTCTCTCTCTCTCTCTCTCTCTCTCAATCAGTAAAAAAATAAAGATTAAATAGTACAACATACCACAGCTAGCAGTCTGGTTCCTAGATATGAAATTTCATGGCTCCTGGACATACTTTCTCCCCCCAACATTTTAACATCTTTGCTCTACAATTATACCTACAGCCAATGTTATTTTAAAACTGTTATCAGTCAAGGTTAGGTATGACATAGATTTCATCATTTGGACATGCATAAATGTGGTTGATATTGCCAATGCCATAACCAGACAGTTGCAGCCACTGGATGTTTTAGTCAAAAAATTTTCAAGGGTAATTTAAGGAAGATATATTCTTCTTGGCCATTTTCTATAAGTGTTTTTTTAATCTTATAATCAAATTACAAAAAAACACACAAAAAGCTGTCAGTGACTTGGGGAAAAGAGCGGAACATTCCTTGGAGACATACAGTCTTCCTACCACTCTTGTTAACTGGAAAACACACACACACACACACACACACACACACACACACACACACAACTCTAAGTATATATTAATCAGTTAATTTTGCTAAATTTTCCTTTGATTATTCATGAAATTGGCATACAAATTGGTATGTAGGTTTCATTATGTCTAAAAGAGATCTTTAAATATGTATAGTATAATATACGTTTATGTTGTAAGAACTCTTTTTTTATGGTTTAGTTTACAGCTTTTCTCTTAGCAGATGAAAGCATTATGCATTTATAATCAGTGCCATTTTACAGTCCCTGAAATAAGACAGTTAATATGAATCAGCACCCCCTTTATTTTATTGTACAGATACTAAATATTATAGGTACTTAGGTAATGTAGTCCTATTACTTTACCTATTTTATATTTCTTAATACATCTCCAGGATTATTTACTATTCTTATAATTTTAGAACAGAATATATCCTATATTGCGAAATAATTTACTTGCTATCAGTTTATCAAATTACATAATCTATTTAACCAATAAAGTAGAACTGCAACTTTATAAGTTTTTCCTTATGAATTGATGTTATTTTTTTCTCATTTATGCATAAAATAATTCTCAAATATATCTGCTGAGCTAATTTTAATAAATATAAAATTCAAATTGAGAATATGCACTCATACAGAGTTTATATTTAGGATTAATTCACTAAAATTTGGTTCTTTGAAATTGGTTATTATATTTTAATTACATTTCAAACAGTGTCATAAATGCTTATTATATGCCAGTCTGTTTCCAATCACTTTATAAGTATCACCATATTTAATACTAATAACAACCTTATGAGATAGGTACTGTCATCAACTCCATTTTACAAAAGAGAAAATTGATGGGCAGATAAATTAGCAAGCTATCCAACACCTTAGAACCGGTGACTGACCAAAACGAATTACCAAAGTCATGTCTATAAGGTCTACAGGATGCAATAACCTCAGTGGGATTTGGGAAATATCCTTTTCTGTTTTTAAGACTATCATATAAATTGATCACATTTGCTTCTCGTTGACAAAGAAGTAAAAGCAGCAGCCTTGGCACCATTATGCTATTCTCTATTTCTATTTCTATGAAATGGGCTTTTTTTCAGATTTTACATATCAGTGATATCATACACTCTCTTTCTCTGTTTTATTCCATTTAGTATAATGTTTCCCAGTTCCATCCATGTTGTTACAAATGGCAGCATTTCTTTCCTTCTTATGGCTGATTAATAATCCATTGTATGTGTGTGTATAAAATAACATTTTCTATATTCACTCATCTGTTGATGAACACTTAGGTTGCTTCCATTTCATAGCTATTGTAAATAATGCTGCAATAAACATGAGATTACAGATATCTTTTTGACATATTGATTTTGCTTCTTTTAGTTACATTCCTAGGAATTTACCATAGCTTTGTGATATAGCTTGCAATCAGGACGTGTGATACCTCTAGCTTTGTTCTCATTTCTCAAGATTGCTGTTGAAGAGGTGTTTTGGGGGTCTTTTGTGGTTTTCTCCAAGTTAAAGAAATTTTTTATATCTGTGAAAAATGACATTGAAATTTTGATAGGAATTGGATTGAATCTGTAGATTACTTTGGGTAGAATGGACATTTGGATGCTATTAATTACTCCAATCCAGGAAGACGGGATTTTATTTTTTCATTTGTATCTTCTTCAGTTTCCTCCACCAATGTCATAGTTTTCAGTGTAACAGATATTTTATTTCCAAGGTATTTTATTCTTTTTGATGCTATTGTAAATAGAATTGCTTTCTCAATTTCTTTTCATTGTTAGTGTATGAAATATCGTTTTTTTGTTGATTTTGTATTTTGCAACTTTACTAAATTCATTTATTCTAACAGTTTTTTTTTTTTGAGGAGAGTCAGGATTTTTTACATATCAGATTATGTCACCTGCAAATAGATAAGTTTTACTTTTTCATTTCTGATTTGGATGTCTTTTATTCCCTTTTCATGACTAAATGCTCTAGCTAGGACTTCAAGTACTATGTTGAATAAAAATAAGAGAGTAGACATCCTTGCCTTATTCTTGACTTTGGAGAAAAATCTTTCAACTCTTCACCTTTGAGTATGATGTTAGCTGTGAACTTCTCATGTATGGCCTTTATTTTGTCAAGTTACATTTTCCTCTCCAGTTTTTTGAGATTTTTTATCATGAAAGGTTTGAATTTTATCAAATGCTTTTTTTTGCATTTATTGAGATGATCATGTGACTCTTACTCTTCATACTATTAATGTGGTGTATCATATTTATTGATTTGCAAATGTTGCAATGTCTGGAATAAACCCCAGCTGATCATGGGAGATGATCCTTGTAATGTACTCTTGAATTCAGTGCTAATATTTTGTTGAGGATTGAACATATTTTTAATGCATTTTATTTAATGTCAAAAAGTAAGGCTCTTTTTGCTTATAGCAAATATGGTGTTGGATAGAACCACATGAAATAAATTCCTATGTCATGGGAAAATAATTAAATTATCTGTCTAGTCAAACATCAACAAACAGTAGAATATAGTTACTTACAAAAAGTACTTCCAATAGTGATTGTACTGAAAATCCTAAATCCAAAGTGATTTGTGTCGCAGGAAAAAAAATGGTTTTCTTTTCTCCTAACTTGTAATTTTTTCTAGCAAAAACATATTTATATTTTTATCCAAAACATTTAGCAGGGCTAACATATTAGCTTGAAAATTTTTAGATAAAGTTTTACTTAAAGCAGAGCACCAGTGGGATTAAGATCTTAATTAAAATCTCATTTGTTTTCTAATTAATTTATATTAGTGTTAGCATATTTACAGTAAAAAGATGTAGCTGTTGCCTATTGATAACCATCTCAGTCTGCTTGAAATTTGTCCATAACCAAATATAACACTCATAGACAGACTACTACCATGGAAATAACATTTCTTATTAAGAACGATAAAGAACGTTTATCTCCAGACTTCTTACATATTGAAAAATTATGCACTTGGTATTTAATATTCATTTCTCTCATTTAGCTTTTCTCACTTTCTCCAAATATTTGGGTATTAAGCACTGCTGATTTATTTGCAATTTGGTGTTTTGTGAAATCTGAATGCTAAATATAATTTTCTTCCTTGCCATTCTCACTTTTGCAGATTATAAAACTAAAGTGTAGAGATTTTAAGTTATAAATCACATGGGTCATAATAATGATTAATTCATTCAACAAAATGTATTAATTGCTTATTTATATGCTAGACACTCTTCTAGGTGCAGGTACAGAAATGAACAACAAAAACCCTATTTTTTTTTTTTAATTTTTTTTTTTAACGTTTATTTATTTTTGAGACAGAGAGAGACAGAGCATGAATGGGGGCGGGTCAGAGAGAGGGAGACACAGAATCCGAAACAGGCTCCAGGCTCTGAGCTGTCAGCACAGAGCCAGATGCGGGGCTCGAACTCACGGACCGCGAGATCGTGACCTGAGCCGAAGTCGGCCGACTAACCGACTGAGCCACCCAGGCGCCCCAACCCTATTTTTTTTTTTTAAAGTTTAAAGGGTAAAAGACTAAAAATGAGTAACTAAAGAACGATTATTTCAGATAGCAATAAAGGAAAAGAAGATGGTGACAGGGAGAAAATGGTGTCACTGTTTAGAAAAAAAGAAACAACCGATGTCAACTTTTTCTTTCTGGTGTAAAAGGCATGCTACATGACTACACACAAGAACTGAAATGATTGCATTCAAATATGCCCAGATTTCTGTTTCTTCCTGTCGGCCACTAGGAGAGGGTGGACATGCAAAAAATCACTACAGGAAGATAAGGAATTCTCATTTCCATGTGAATTCACCTACTTACATATTACAGTTTTTCTTCAAAATGTTAACTAAATTTCTAACTATCTTTGTTATGACTGTCTGACCTATATTTCAGAATAGTCCAAAAACATGCATACTTCAAAAACTGGTTTTTTTGGCAAATGATGTTAGTAACTGAAGATCTATCTCCTTGCTTTGTAATTTATCATAGAACACCCAATGTCTTGTAATAGAGTATTTACTTTTTCAGCCATGAAATTTTCCCTCAACTGACATTTTTACCTGCATTTCCAATATATGAAACAAATTACATTGGAGCTGGACTATGTATACTCCATTCTGTTTGCCCTTCTTTTCCCCATCTACCCACAAGAAGTTTTTGGTTTTTTTTGGCATTGGCATTTTTCCTCACCCTTAACAATAGCATATGCTTTGTGTTATGTAGCATGTAGCTTAAAGATAGTTCCTTAATCCAGTGAGATATCTTTTAGATTGCACCATACGTGGTTTGGCTCTATTTTCACAGACACTACAAAAAATATTGAACTGTTCAGATAATTTATGGGTAAAGAGGGAAGGATTACTATTTTTGAGATGAAATTATTAAAAACTAATCTAGGTTTGTTTTATCTTTAGTATTTATTCATAATAACATTGTTTGAGCAATATCAATGTTGTATTCACTCTAGGAAGTTCAGTTCATGCTTCTTAGAATATACTGCCTCAGTTATTCACTTTGGGCATTTTTACACTGAGCTGGAGAATCCATAAATTCTTTTCACATTATGCTATAATCCATCATTTTCCTCTCTTATAGAACAAGTGAGTTTTAACGTTGTCATTTTCATTATTATGTTTGTTTCCAAAACAGGTAGTATTACATAAACCATTAATTAATTTTTATGAAATGTCCCTGAATTACTATTTTAAATGAAGAGCAGTGCTACCCCCGAAATGTAATTTGAGCTCACATTTGACTCATTATTTTATTTTGAAACATAACATCTTCAGATTAGAGTAACACTATTCTGTCATAAAGGGATGGAACATTATATCATTGTTAACATTTTGTGAAGAATGACACAGATCCATTGTGCAATTATAACCACTTTTAAAGCTTTTTATAAGCACCCTGGAAACCTCTGTTTATGGGACAAATGATTTATTTTGAAACTGATCCCGCTTTAAGCTGTGTTTCCTACTAAATATTTTTAAAAGTGGGGCATTTTGTTCTAGACATGATTCATTGCCTTCTCTTACACATTCTTTCTCAGTTACTTCAATGTTAACTGCTTCCCAGGGTTAGCATCAACCTCAGGAAGGTGCAAGTGCTGAGTAGCATGTGTAGAATAAGTATCCTCAACCAGCTCCACAGACTTTTGTGGTTCATTGTTCTTTATATGTCTTATATTCCTATTGATCTTGATATTTGGATTATATTCGGTCTATGAATAAATGTCATATATATGCTTCTTTCACCATGACTTTGAAAATGTATGACCAGAGATTTAATAGATATAATTTTAATCAAAAATGAGTGAAAATTTTCCTATAAATATTATTTGGTACCAATAACCAAGAGATACAAAAATACAAAAATATTTTTTATATTAGTCTTTATCTTAGGGAAATGATCAGTGAGCCATAGTGATAGAACTAAAGTTAGATTCAGTGCACTATTTAGTAAGTGTCTAAACCAAAACACATTTTTCAATCTTCATGTCATATGTTTTGTTGGTATAAAACAAAGGGTTAAAATTTTTTTTTAATTTTTGTTTTAACTACCTCAAAACTCTCAAATATCTTAATACTTATGTTCATTAAATCATATTTTACAGAATAAAACTACAATGCTATTAATGCTTTTTCCAAATAAGTAACCTCTAAGGCTTCTGTCTGAGGTTGCCAGGGAAACACCTCAACCATCAAGTAATCCTCAACTAATTTCCCAGCTCAGATAATTTCATTTTCCTTGGAATTTTTTTTCTCACAACATGTTAGAGCTTTGATAAATAATTTGTTACCCAAAATAAAAACAAATGTCTCAACTCCACATCACATTTGTGGCATTCTTTTGAGCCTTGTAAATTCCTATAGCTCTTAAGTCTCATTAGTATTTAGAAAAGGATCTACCATTAAGAAATTAGGCTAATACTATGTGAATATGTCTGTTGCAGACACTGTCAGTATCCACAGATTGCTGTTTATGTAAAATATTTGTCTAATATCTAAATAAAACAGGGCCTTCATTATAAGATGCTGGAATCAATGTCTCAGGAGTTATCTATAACCAGTTTCAGGGAACAAGATGTTCTTTTGAATTATCAGATATTTGAAATATGATACTGGTTTTATTTTGCTTATTTTTTGTATATGAATATTTTTAAACTTTTTAAAAATACTAAATTTTAAACTTTATAATCTATATATAGTATATCCAAAGTAACTTATGAAACAAAAGATTGATGTATACATTTTAAGAATCACTAGCATGAAAAACATAGGGGGCGGCTGGGTGGCCCAGGTTGTTAAGCATCTGACTTCGGCTCAGGTCATGATCTCATGGTTTGTGACTTTGAGCCCTGTGTCTGCTCTGTGCTGACAGCTCAGAGCCTGGAGACCGCTTGCATTCTGTGTCTCACTCTCTCTCTCTGCCCCTCCCTGCTCACGCTCCCTCTCTCTCTCTCAAAATAAATTAAAAATATTAATTTTTATATATGTATAATTTAATTTTATATATGTATTTATACATATATAAATTTAAATTTTAATATTTATACATATATATATTGTATACATATATTTATACATATATGTATAAATACATATATTTATACATAATTTTTAATATTTATACATATATAAATTTAATTTTATATATGTATATATGATATATTAATCATATATACATATGTACATATGTGTACATATGTATGTGTATATATGTATATATATGTGTATATATATGTACATATATATACACATATATGATTAATATATATACATATATAATTAATATATCATATATATAATGATTAATATATCATATATATGTGTGTATATATATGTGTATGTATATGTGTATATATACATATATCTATATCTATCTATCTATATATATACGATTAAGATGTTTATGCATTCTTCTCCTTGATGAACTAGTGGTACAATCACTAGATGAATGAAAATATATGGAAAAATAGATGATCAGTTATTATTAAAAGATGTTTTCTTTAAGGAGGCAACTGAGAAGGAATGGAAGTAATCTTGAGAGAGATATAATCAATAACACAAATGTTCTTTGTCTAAAATTGTAACTCTTTTGCTGTAAAAGGCATTAAATTTCTTTAATAAAATACATACATAAAAAATAAAGGTAAAATAAACTACACATACTTATGTTGACTCTGATGTTAATGTACTCATTCAGTCCAACTACTCTGGACATACATGCAAAATATATAAAGCCTGCGTGTGACTATCAAGAGTTAGACATTGGGGAGTGCCTGGGTGGCTCAGTCAGTTGGGCGTCCGACTTCGGCTCAGGTCATGATCTCGCGGTCTGTGAGTTCGAGCCCCGCATCGGGCTCTGGGCTGACAGCTGAGAGCCTGGAGCCTGTTTCGGATTCTGTGTCTCCCTCTCTCTCTGAGCTTCCCCTGCTCATGCCCTGTGTCTCTCTGTCTCAAAAATAAATAAATGTTAAAAAAAATTTTAAAAAAGAGTTAGACATTGGTTAAGAAGAGTTACTTAAATATGATAGGTGCAATCCTTGAATTCATCTTCACCCCCTCTTCTCTCCATAGTAAAAAGAGAATTGAAGAGAATAAGAGCAGATAAGAGGCTTCACTAAAAGTTCAAAATATAGGGCACCTGGGTGGCTTACTTGGTTAAGCCTCTGACTTCAGCTCACATGGTCTCATAGCTTGTGGGTTCAGGCCCCGTGTCAGGCTCTGTGCTCATAGCTCAGAGCCTGGATCCTGCTTCAGATTCTGTATCTTCCTCTCTCTCTGTTCATGCTCTGTCTTTCTCTCTCAAAAATGAATAAACATTTTTTTTTTAAATTAAAAGTTCAAACATTTAGAAAAAGGTTAAATACATTAGTAGATTAGGATGTAGGATATATGGGAAGTGCTCAGAGACTTATTTTTGGAAGTCAGTATTAGCAATAGGGCTATTTTGATATATAGATTTATTGTAATTTCTGATGTGTGTGTGTGTGTACAATTTTAATTCCTCTCATCATGTAAAATATTTTTAAGAGAAACAGAAAAACAAAAGAGATGGGTGCAGGGCAAGGGACAAAGTGAGGAAGATACATGGGAATAAACATACATTTTAGTTTAAAAAAAAAAAAAACTTTGAAAAGTCTTTTTTAATATTTTAAAATGAAGATTTTATATTTAGCTCCAAGGTGATGTTACAAATACGACCATAGATTAAGAAAGGAAATGGGTTTTTCTGCCCTCATTATTTTGAAATTGAAAATAATTTCTTCTCTGTAATCTTATCTAATGTATCTTTTAAATAACATAAAAAACAATTGAACTAGTTCATAGTTTAATAGAGATAAATGTTTATTGTGACTCCCCAAAAGGTTTTGAGGACAGTAGACAAATAACCAGATTGATGAAAATGCTTTTCGAATTTTTCCCAAATTTTTTCGTGCCATCTTGAGGGGGGGTTAGGAAAAAAAAAGTCTATATTAACTATCCAGGCACCCATTTCCATACTACGGTTTCCTGCTTTGTATCTAGGTTTAAGTGTGGAGGGGTCAAGACAATTGAAGGTGGAGCAGGAGGACAGGCAGAGATTTGAAACGGGGAATACAGGAGCGCTCCCTTATCGGTGGTGGTTTTGCCTTTCACAGTTTCAGTTACCCTCACTCACCAATGGTCCAGAAGCAGATAATCGTCCTCATGAATCATCAGAAGCTCAGTAATACCCCAATGCTAATGTCCATATCATTCATTTAATTTCATCTCATCATGTAGGCATTTTATCTCACATCATCACAAGAAAAATGGTGAGTAGGTTATTTTAAGAGAGAGAGTGAGGTCACACTCATATAAATTTATTTATAGTATATTGTCTTAATTGTTCTATTTTGTTATTTGTGATTGTTAATTCTCACTCAACTTTACCATAGGCTTGTGTATATAAAAAAAAAAAACATAATGTGTATAGAGCTTGGTACTATCCACAGTTTCAGGCATAAACTGGGGGTCTTGGAACATATTCCCCATGAATACGACTACTGTATTTCTGGGCAAGGTAAGGTAGTATTTGCCCTTTAAATGAGTTAAATGAAAATGGCAACCTTATTATATAAGATCTATAACCAGAGTCACTACAATTGAAACCAAATCTTAAGATTTGTTCCAATTTTCTGACAGAAGCACAACAATATGATCCAGGCAACAGTCTCTTTGAATCATGGAGTTCGCTAAAACGATTGATTTTGTAATAGTTTTCAGTGTGTCTGACCTCATACCAATAGTGCTCAAGTTTATCTTTTTAACTTAGAGCCACTGAAACATTATAGTAAGTTTTAAATAGTATCTTAATAAAGTATTTTGATAAAAAATCTTAATACAATTAGTGTTTATATTTTAGTTTAACAGGACTTGTTATTCATTCTAAATAAAATTTACCACATAATACACCTTTCATATATGTGTGCATATACCTATGTATATAAGCACACACACATATATGTTAGTTATAAAAGGGGCAGGGTCAACTGAATAACATTTGAATATAAATGTGTAGTATTTTGTCAGTTGAAGTTACAAAAATCTATTATGTTATTATGTGCTTTTATTTTTGGATTTCTGCAAGTTCTGCAGAAAGGAGAAAAGCACTTACTCTCAAACATAAAGACTCAAAGAAAATCTCTAAATATTCTGTCACATGTTCTAAAAGTAACTTTGTGCATCTTGTAAATTAATCAATACCCTCACTAGAAACCTCATATTAGCACTAATTCTCAATGACAGCTCTTTCTTTCCTTTCTTCCTCTTTGATGGAGTCTATTAGAAACATCCTCAGGAATTTACTGGAAAGAACTATTAAGACACAGGATATTATCTGTTTTAAGTTCCACTATACTCAAGAGAACAATTAGTAATGTATTTTGTCACTATCTTTTCCTTGTAATGCTGACACTGACTGTATTGGACATAATTATGGAAAACTATAATTTATCTGTAATATATATGAGGAGTCTACATAGAATTTTTATTATATCATAGAACAAAATTTCAACTAATAAATTTATATACTCTTATTTCTATGTCAGCAGCTTCACAACAAAATCCAGGTTCCATGAAAAAAAATTTCCTTTAAATTTTATCTAAGTTTATTGCACATTCTTAATAATTAAAATTTAACAGAGTCACGATATTTAATCAGAAAAATGCAAGTTCATTCAGCCTTAACACATTCTTTTTCCTTTCCTTTTCCCAGTACACTGTAACAGTCATATCAGCTATCAATTTCTGAAATGCACTTTTCCTGTGGGATCAGATGTCTTAGCAAGTATGTCCAATCTGTCAGCAACTTGAACCTGTTGATATTAAAATCTATATTCCCCAGTCCATTGGTACTTCTTCAAGCATCCCATTATGTGTGACCTTGCCCTGACATGTGTTGTGTCACAAATACTAGACTCTCCTAAAACAAAATGGAAGGAAAGGTATTTAAGTGTGGGAAAAACTATTAAAAAAAAGAATTAAGATAATGGTGAGCATTCTCCCCCTAATGCCTGTTGGCTATTTATTGTAAATTCTTTCCCTTCACACTATTTTCCTTTTCTTCGGAAAAGATCCTGATTTCTGTCAGTATCTGTCATAAAATGTTTAGTACATTTCAAGTTTGTCATATTGTTCCAAATAAAGGGAAGCAATACTCAAAAACCACAGGATACACCTGGTTTTCATTCTTTAGCTCCCTATGGGCTAACAAGACAGAGTAATAGCTTCATGCTCATTTTGCATAGATCAAGTAAATCCCTGAAGTGCCATACATTCCTAAGAAAAAGTCTGAGATAGCATATGAAGACAGTATTTCAGAAAATATCATTAAATAGATCACTTACATTAACCGTCAAATAAGTTTGAGAACAAGAAAAGTTGTGTTCAAGGCTGTGTTAGATTATTGACAATAGAAAAATTAGAATATACACATAAATTATTTGGCTCTCTGAATCCAAGGAAGGTATGCGTGGCTTGAGAAGTTAAATGAGAAAAGTAGAAAGTATCTATTTCTCATTACATATTTTTCAATTTCTATCAGCAAAATTAATTTCAGGAAATATAAGCTTGTATTATAGACTGTTATAACTACTGTTAAAGTAGCATATTTTACTTTTATAAATCCCCAAGTAAGAACTGGATGAACCCTATGTTTCTAATTTATAACTTTAGAGAAGCAAGTATATTTTTCAAAAATACTATTGTCCAGAAGTTAAAAATGTACAAAACTTAAGACTGAAGAATTGAGTCTAATTCACATTTTTGTTCATGTGTTAGCAAATGCATGTGCGTGTTTAATGGAGGTGAAATTCACATAACACAATTAACCATTTTAAAGTGTATAATTCAGTGGCATTTGGTACATTTGCCATGTTGGGCAACCACTCTCTCTACTTTCAATGCTTTTTCATCACTGGAAAAGAACACTCCATTTCCATTAAGTAATCACTCCCTGTGGCCCCTTGCCCCCATGCTCTGACAACCACAAATCTGCTTTCTGACCCTATGGATTTGCCTGTTGCAGATATTTTGTTTAAAAGGAATCAAACAGCATGTGACATTTTGTGTCCAGCTTATTTCACTTAGCATAATGTCTTCAAGGTCCATCCAAATGGTAATAGTTTTAGTATATCATTCTATATAATGGTTAATATTACAGTGCATGTATGTACCAAAATTTGTTCGGACATTTTTACATTTACTGGGGGGACATTTGGGTGGTTTCAACCATTTGACTATTGCAAAGCTGCTGTAAACATCCGTGGACAAGTTCCTATGTGAATATACATTTTCATTTCTCTTGGGTATATACCAAGGAACGGAATTTCCAGAGTATATGATAATTCTCTTTCTAACTCCTGGAAGAATTGCTGAACTGTTCTCCGAAGTGATTATGTCATTTTACTTTCACACTAGCAATGTATAGTTCTTGTTTCTCCACAGTCACACCAGCCCTTGTTATTTTCTGTTCCTTTTAGGATAAACTTTCTAGTGGGTATGAAGTGGTATCTCAATGGGATTTGAAACATATTTCCTTAATGATTAATGATGTAGAACATATCTTCAAAAAAAAAAGTTTATTTTGAGATAGAGTGGGGAAGGGACAGACAGAGTAGGAACAGGGGAGGGTCAGAGAGAGGGAGACACAGAATCTGAAACAGGCTCCAGGCTTCGAGCCGTCAGCACAGAGCCCGACGTGGGGCTTGAACTCACGGACCGCGAGATCATGACCTGAGCCGAAGTCGGCCGCTTAACCGACTGAGCCACCCAGGCGCCCCAATGCATATTTTTTTTTAAATCGTGTTGTCTTTTTGATGTTGAGTTGTAAGAGTTCTTCACACATTGTAAATATTAACCCTTATTAGATATGATTCACAAATAGTTTTGCATTCTATAAGTTGTCTTTTACTTGTTTGATAATGTTTGGTGCACAGGGTTTTTTTTTTTGTTTTTTTTTTTTTTTTTTTTTAGTTTTTAAGAAATCTAATTTATCTTTTTAAAAAAGTAGTATTATGGTAAGAATACTTAAGACCAACCCCTTAAAATGCAATACTGTATTCTTAAATATGAGCACTATGTATTACAGCAGATCTCTAGAAACTATTCATCTTGAATAACTGAAACTTACACTCGTTTAAAAACAACTCCCCATGTCCACCCCCTCCCTCAGCTTCCAAACTACCTCCCTGTACTCTTTGCTTCCATCAGTTTGAGTAGTCTATATATTTCCTACAGGTGGAATCATGCAGTATTCGTCCTTGTATAACTGGCTCCCTTTTGTAGCACAATATCCCCAGTCCATCTATGTTGGTATGTCTGGTAGAACTCCTTTCTTTTTAAGGCTAACATTGCTTTGTATGCATATAAGATATTCTATCTAGTCATCTGTGGATGGACATTTAGGCTACCTACATACCTTGGCTATTGTAGAATAATGCTGCAGTGACCGTGGGAAGGCAGATACTTCCTAAGAATCTATTGCCGAATCTGATGTCATGAAGACTTATTCATGCTTTCTTCTTTGTTTTCGAATATTAGCTCCTATATTTAGAGCATTGTCCCATTTTGACTTCATATTTGTATATGTAGTGAATTAGAGATCGGGCATCATTCTTTTGCATATGTGTGACAAAAGACCCAGTGTTATAGTGTAATATTATTTTTTAAAAATGTTTTCACATTTATTTATTTTTGAGAGACAGAGCATGGGTGGGGGCGGGGCAGAGAGAGAGGCAGACATAGAATCCGAAGCAGGCTCTGAGCTGTTAGCACACAGCCCGATGTGGGGCTCGGACCCATGAACTGTGAGATCATGACCTGAGCCGATGTCGGACACTTAACCGACTGAGCCACCCAGGTGCCCCATATAGTGTAATATTATATGCTGACTTGATATATGATAAAATAGACAAGGCTTCAAATGGCCAACTGTAAGATCTACTCTTCACTCTGGTAAGGCTGCCTATCCAAACAACTTTCCTTATCAAACAGACCACATGCAGCTCCTATTTATCCTTAAGCAATGGGTTTCAGTTCCCTGACAGCCCATAGAATTATTGCTAGCCCATGAAATTATCCAAACACATCATTGAATCATCCTGAAAGCACCGAGGTTACCCCGACCTCTTGATCCTACAAAACCTGACTGCACCTAGTTGTTCATTCTGTTCCCAAGTGCAACTCCACTGTGACCTTGCATAGCCAGTCCTGTTAAGGACTGGCTCTAAGTGTATGTCACTTAAACTTTTGTCAATCTAATCTGCCCCCTTTTGGATCAGGTGTGTTCAGCCACACCTAAAACTAGGGGGAGAATCATGCCCTCATGTATGGGGTGAATAGAAGATGATTAATACATGGTGGTTATCCAATTGTCCCTTGACCATTTATTGAAGAAAACATTCTTGCCCCCATTAAATGTTATTGGACCATTGTTGAAATCAATTGGCCATAAACATTTTGGGTTATTTCCGCATTCTCAATTTTATGTTATTTATTTGTCTGTAGGCTAATACCACATTGTTTGGATTAGTATAGTTTTATATCGAGTTTTTAAATCAGAAGGTGTGAATCTTTCAACTTTTTCTTTTTCAATATTGTTTTGACTGCTTGGAGCCCCTAGTAATTCATGAATTTGTGGTTAAACTTTCTAATGCTTCAGAAAAGGCCCCTGGAATTATAATAGTGATTCCATTTAATTTGTAAATTGGGAAGCATTATCATGTTAGTAATAAGTTTTCCAATCCATTAATCTGGGATGTCTTTTCATTTTATTAGAGTCTTTTTTTTAATTTAATTTTTTGTAACGTTTTGTACTTTTTAGTGAACATACGTTTTATCTCTTTGGTGAAATTGATTGCTAGGTATGTAATTCTTTTGGGTAATGTTCATTGTAAATGAAATTGTTTCCATCACCACTATTCATCTCTAAAAGCTGCAATTCTATATCCACTAAACAATAACTCCTCATTGTCCATTACCCCTCACCCAGAAATCTCAACCATCTCCTAGAATCATACAGTATTTGTATTTGTGTGACTAGACTATTTTACTAAGCATAGTTTTTCTAATTTTAATTGAAGTATAATACACATGTAACATTAAATTACTTTCTGTTGTACAACATAGTGGTTCAACAGTTATATACATGACAGAACACTCATCACCACAAGTTGATTTCAATATTATTGACTGTATTTTGTATGCTGTATTTTTCATTCCCATAACTTAATTTTTAACTTGGAACACTCATCACCACAAGTTTATTACAATATTATGGACTGTATTTTGTATGCTGTATTTTTCATTCCCATAACTTAATTTTTAACTTGAAGTTGGTACCTCTTGATATTCACCCATCCCCCACAACCCTCTCCTTTGGATCTTTTTCTGTTGTTTCTTTTTTACATTCCACATTAAGTGAAACCACACAGCATTTGTTGTTTGTGGTCTGACTTATTTCGCTTAGCATAATATCCTCTAGGTCTGTCCATGTTGTTATGAATGGCAAGATTTCATTCATTTTATGACCAAATGATATTCCGTTGTATATATATACCACAACTCCTTTATCCATTCATCCATCACTGAGCACTTAGATTATTTTCCTATCTTGGCTATTGTAAATAATACTACAGTAAACATAGGGTGCATATATCTTTCTGATGTAGTGTTTGTATTTTCTTCTAATAAGTACCTAGCAGCAGAATTACCAGATTATATGGTACTTATATTTTTTTTAATTTTTTAAACATTCTTTTTTAAAATTTTTTAATGTTTATTATTTGAGAGAGACAGACACACAGAGCAAGCAGGGGAGGGGCAGAGAGAGAAAGGGAGACTTTGAATTGGAAGCAGGTTCCAGGCTCTGAGCTGCCAGCACAAAGCCCCATGCGGGGCTCGAGCCCACAGACTGTGAGATCATGACCTGAGACGAAGTCGGCCGCCTAACCGACTGAGCCACCCAGGCGCCACCCTATTTTTAACTTTTTGAGGAACCTCCATACTATTTTCCAGAGTGGCTGTACCAATTTGCATTCTCACGTAGTGCATAAGGATTCCCTTTTCTTCACATCTTCTTCGAAAATTCTAATTTTGTGTATTTTTTGATATTAGCCATTCTATCTGCTATGAGGTACTATCTCACAGTGGATCTAATTTGCATTTCCCTGATGATTAGTGATGTTGATCATCTTTTCATGTGTCTCTTGATTATGTGCATGTCTTCTTTGGAAAAATGTCTCTTCAAGTCCTCTGCCCATTTTTTAAAAAATCAAATTGTTTCTCTGGTACTAAATTATATTAGTCTTTTTTTTAATGTTTGTTTATTTTTGAGAGAGGGAGAGACAGCATGCAAGCAGGCAGAGAGATAGGGAGACACAGAATAGGAAGCAGGCTCCAGGCTCCCAGCTATCAGCACAGAGCCCAACACGGGGCTTGAACCCACGAGCCTCAAAATCATGACCTGAGCCAAAGTCGGACGCTCAAATGACTGAGCCATCCAGGCGCCCCTATATGAGTTTTTGATGTATTTTGGATATTATTCCTTTACTTGACATATCATTTACAAATATTTTCTCCCATTTAGTAGGGTGTCTTCTCATTTTGTTGGCTTCCTTCACTGTGCAAAAACCTTTTTAGTTTGATGTAGTCCCAAATTTTCATTTTTGCTTTTGTTTCCCTTGCCTGAGTTGACAGATCTGGAAATATTATTGGTAACATTGATGTCCAAGAAATTACTGCTTATGTTTTCTTTTAGGAGTATTATAGTTTCAGGTCTCATATTCAGGTCTTTAGCCCATTTGGAGTTTACTTTTGTGTATGGTGCTAAGAAAACGGACCAGTTTCATTCTTTTCCATGCAGCTGTCCAGCTTTCCTAGCACCATTTGTGGAAGACTGTCTTTTTCCCATTGTATATACTTGCCTCCTTGGTCATAGGTTAATTAACCATATGCGCATGGATTTCTAGGTTCTCAGTTCTGTTCTATTGATCTACATCACTATTTTGACACAGTACCATAATATTTTGATAAATGCAGTTTTGTTATATATCTTGAAAGCTACTTGTGATACTTCCAGCTTTGTTCTTTCTCAGTATTGCTTTGTTTTGTTCTAGCACTGCAGGAAAAAAAAAAGAAACCACTATGGATATTTTGATAGGGATTGTATTGACTTGGTAAATTTCGTTGGGTAGTATTTTTCCAGTCCATTAACATGGCATAACCTTCCATTTATTTGTGTCACCTTTGATTTTTTCATCAAGGTCTTATGATTTTCAGAGTACAGTTCTTTCACTTCTTTCACTAAATTTATTCCTAGGTATTTTACTCTCTTTGATGGCATTATTTTATTTCCCTTTGTGCTATTTTATTATAGAAACACAATGGAGTTTATGTATATGAATTCTATATCCAGCAACTTTACTGAATTCACTTAGTTTTTTGGTGGAGTACTTAGGGCTTTCTATATATAGCATTATATCATCTGCAAATAGTGACACTTTTACTTCTTTTTTAGCAAGTTAGTTTATTTTTATTTGTTTTACTTCTCTGGTTCCTGTGGCTAGGATATCCAGGATTATGTTGAATAAAAGAGGGGAGAGTGGACATCTTTTTCTTGTTTCTGATTTTGGAGAAAAAGCTCTGTTTTTCATATTTGGTTTTTATTATGTTGAAGTATTTTCCCTCTAAGCCTACTTTGTTGAGAGTTTTTATTATGAGCAGACGTAAAATTTTTTCATATAGTTTTTTTCTTCATTTACTGAGATATTTACTTTGTTAACATGGTATATCACATTGATTTGTGACTATTGGATCATGCTTACATCCCTGGAATAGATTTCACTTGATTGTGGTAAGTGAGCCTTTGAATATAGTTTTGAATTTTATTTGCTAATATTATGTTGAGGATTTTACATCTATATTCATCAGGGCTATTGGTTGGTAATTTTCTTTTTTTGATAGTGTCTCTCGGGTTTTTGTGTCACAGTAATGCTGGCCTCTTAAAATGAATTTAAAGCATTCTTTCATCTGCTTTTTGGAATAATTTGAAAAAGATAAATTTTGCCCCTTTTTTAAATGTTTTGTAGAAATCACAGGTGAAGCAATCTGGTCCTGGACATTTCTCTGTTTGGAATTTTTTGATTACTGATTTAATTTTGTTCCTTGTAGTCAGTCTGGTCATACATTCTATTTCTTCTTGATTCAGTCTCAGAAAATACATTTGTAGCAATTCATCTTTTTCTCCTAGGTTGTCCAATTTTTTTTTGTCATTTCTTATTGCATTGTCTTATAATCCTTTTTTATTCCTAGTGTCAGTTGTAACATTTCATTACTAATTTTGAGTATTTTTTTCTTGATTAGTCTGGCTAAAGGTTTATCAATACTCTTAGAAATAGAGCTGGTGCTTTAAATCAAATGGGATCTTTATAATTTTCTTTCTGGGACTAACTTTGGCTTTGTCCTTTTTTGTTCTGACCTTGAGGTTCTGACCTTTTGAGTGCAATATTCTGTATATATCTGTTAAGTCCACCTGGTCTAATATGCCATTATCCAAAGCCACTGTTTCCTTATTGATTTTTTTTGGTCTGGATGATCTTTCTATTGATGTAAACTGGTGTTAAAGTCTCTCGGTATTACTATATTAATATCAATCTCTCCCTTCATATTAATTAGTATTTGCTTTATATTTTTAGGTACTTCTATGATGGATGTATAGATATTTAAAATTGTTATATCCTTTTGTTGGATTGATCCCTTTACCATTATGTAATGACCTTTTATTTGTCTCTTGTTAGAGTGTTTAAGTTTGTTTTGTCTATTGCTATAGTATTGTTATACTCGTGGGTGTTTTTTTTTTTTTTTTGCCTCCATTTGCATCTAATATAATTTTTTCTATCCCTTTGCTTTCAGTCTGTATGTGTCTGTAGGTCTAAGTAAGTCTCTTATAGGTAGCATATAGATGGGTCTGTTTTTTTAAGCTATTCATTCACCCTATATCTGCTGATTGGTGCATTTAGCCAATTTACATTTGAACTAATTATTGATATATATTTATTCTCTTTTTGCAGGTATTTTCTGGGGTTTTCGTGCCCTCTTACCTGTAATTTAATAATTTCCTTCCCATGTGCATATGTTAAAGTTTTGGTTTATAGTTAGCATGGAATTCATGTACAATATCTAATGTGTCTCCAGTCTATATTAAGTTGATGTTCGCTAAATTTCAAACACAAAGAGTTCTAAATTTTTATTCTGTCCTCTAAGTTACCTGATGTTATACTTACATTTTTTATTTTGGATATCCTTAATTATTTATCATTTATTTTACTGCTTTTGTGTTTTAACATTCATACTGGGTTTATAAGTGATTAATCTAATGCTTTTACTATATATTTGCTTTCACCAGTAAATTTTTTTCCCTTTGCCTAACTTCTTCCAGTTATGGCTTTTTCTTTACACTTAAAGAAATCCCTTTAACATTTATAAAACTGTTGTAGTGGAATTCAGTGAACTGAATTTCTTTACTTCTAATTCATCTGGGAAACTCTCTCATTCAATTATGAATGATAACCTTGCCATGTAAAATAGTCTTGGTTGTAGGTTTTTTAATAGACCACACCACTCCCTTTTGGCCTGCAATATTTCTGTTCAAAAATCATCCTTATGGAATTTCCCTCATACACATTTTCTTTTCTCTTGCTGCTTTAAAGATTCTCTTATCCTTAATCTCTGTCATCTTAATTATGTCTTTGTGTAGACCTCCTTGGGTTCATCTTGGTTTAGGCTCTCAGTGCCTAGTGGACCTAGAGGTCTGTTTCATTCCCTTAGTTAGGGAACTTTTCAGTTATTATTTCTTAAAATAGGTTTTCTGCCCCCATGTCTCTTCCTCCTTCTTCTAAGACTCCCATAATGGGAACGTTATTAGTCTTAATGTTGGCATAGAGGTCTCTTAACCTATCCTCATTTTATTTATTATTCATTTTTGCTATTCAGCTTGGTTGCTTTCCATTACCCTGGCTTGAAGATTGCTCATTCATTCTTGGGCATCTTCTAATCTGTTGATTCCTCCTAGGTTTTTTTATTTCAATTATTGTATTCTTAAGCTCTCGTGGTGTGTGTGTGTGTGTGTGTGCGTGCGTGTTTCCCCTTTTTATTGAAGTTCTCACTGGATATATCCACTCTTTTCTCAAGTTTAGTAAGTAGCTTTATAACCATTACCTTGAACTCTTTATTTAGCACATTGTTTATCTCTGTTTCACTTAAATATAGGATTTATTCTTCTGTCTCCTTATTTTGTCTAACTTTGTTTGTGTCTAGGTATAGATGAGTCAGCTATGTCTCCTGGTTTGAAAAAATAACCTTGCATAAAAGAGGTACTGTGCTGAGGTGTATGGGTGACTCAGTGGGTTAAGCATCTGATTCTTTGTTTCGACTCAGGTCATGATCTCGTGGTTTCGTGAGTTCAAGCCCTGAAACAGGCTCTGTGTTGATAGGAGTCTGCTTGGAATTCTCTCTCTACCTCTCCTTTGCCCCTTCCCTACTCACGGTGTCTATGTCTCCCAAAATAAGTAAACCTTAAAAAAAAAGGAGAAGAAGAGGCACTGTGCTGTCCTATAGCATTATTCTCCCTGTCTCCCTGGTCATCAGAAACAGACACTCCAGGAGTATCCCCTGTGTGGGCCGCACATGCCCTTCTGTTGTGGCTGAGCAGAGATTGCTGTTTGCACACTGGTGGGTGTAGCTGGCAGTTACCTTACTGCAGATTGTTGCAATGACCTGTTTCATCTGCTGTGGGCACAAAGGTGTGCAGGTCATTCTCCCTGTGTGAACACCTGAGAGGCTCAGATGCAGCCTCTTTAGACTTGCTGATGGGTGGTGCCAGCATTCAGACTGCCTGAAGGCACTTAGCTGCTGGGACAGCTGTGGGTGCAGGGCTTGCCTGGTGCATGGTGTGTAAGGTTAGGTTTTTCCTCTCCAGGGCAAGAGCTGCTTTGGAGGGGCACCTGTCAGAGTGGGTGGATTGGGTGGAGCAAGTCTATAGGGAAACATTGTGACACGGCTCATGTGCTAGCACAGTAGATGGAGAGTGCTAGCACCGGCTTCCACCAGTGTCCAGCTATCTAAGTTAGGGAAGGGCAAGAAAAATGGTGCTCCCCAGCACTCTGGTCCCAGAGAAAGCTCTTGTAAAGTCCTGTTCCTTCTGCACACATCCTAAAATTAGTTAATATATCTTCTTTACTATATTTTAGGCCCTTTTAAAACTGTTTCTTCTGTGCTTCATCTCAGACTGAATTATTTGTTGCACACCAAATAATGGTCCTTTAAGGGTAGGAACTGTTTTCTCTTGCTCTCTGGCTCTACCAAAGTTAAGCCTCACTGATTTTCAGTGCCAGGCATTACGAAGATTCACCTTGTCAGTGTGAGACCATAGATTCAAGGGTGCCTGGTGTGGGGTCTGTTCCCCTTGTTCTTCCATGCTTGTGGTATCCCTCCCATTTGCAATTAGTGTCACCAGGACTTTGGTCCCTAATGTTTCTTTATCCATCCTACCCTTTTTGATGTAGCCTTCTCTCTGGGACTAGTTGTAGAAGATCTAATCTTCCAGTCTCAGATTGTATTCAAGGGAAAGTTGTAATGCATGTAGTTGTCAGTGTGTTCATAGAATGAGATAAGTTTATGATCTTCCTATTCTGCCATCTTCCCAGCAGAGAATTGTCTTCTTTGTCTAAGTTTAATAATATGTCATTGTATTTATATACCATATTTTGCTTATCCATTCATCCATCAATGTTCTGTAGTAGATCTGCTTTTGAATTTAGTTGGTTTATTGTGCTGTATAGGTCCTCTATTTCCTTAATGTAGCTTCTGTGTGGTTTTACTATCCATTATTGAGAGTGGGTTATGAAAGCCCCCAACTATTGTCTATTTCTTCTTCTAATTCTATTGATTTGTTGCACACATTTTGATGGCTTGTTAGTAGATGTGTAAATGCTTCTAATTTTGATATCTTCTTGCTGTATTAAAATTTATATAATCTCATAAAAACCTTGATATAAAATCTACTTTCTGATATTAGTATGACCACCTCTCCCCTCTTTGCTGTTATTTGTGTGGAATGTCCTTTCACTTTCAACCAATTTGTGTCTATAGATCTAAATCTCAGAGATAACACAGTGTTTGGATAATTTAATCCATTTATATTTAAAGTAATTACTGATAATGAGAAATTGTTTGTTATTGTGCTGTTTGATTTCTATGTGCTTTATAGCTTTTTTTTTGTTCCTTATCCCTGCATTAGTGTCTTCTTTTGTTTTGCTTGATTTTTAAAAATAGTGAAATGTTTGGACTTCTGGAGAAGATGGTGGAATAAGCTTAACTTGTCCCAGGGATACAACTAGATAACACAACAGTATAAATAAACTAGAAAAATGACCCCAAAACTGGTAGAACAGACTCTGCACATCAAAGAGGGTAGGAAGGGCAGAGACACTTTTGGGAGCCAAATGGAACCAACTGACTCTTAGAATGGTAGGAGGAATGACACCAATGGTTGTCTGCCTCCTTATCTAAACTTCTGAAAATCAGTGTCAGCAATCAGAAGAGCATCTATCTCTGATATTTGGTGGACAGGTTTTTGTTTTTTTTTGTTTTTTTTTTTTTTCCCCCTCCCTGGCTACATCACTGTAGAAGCTGTGCCAGGAATATGTACACAGCTAGCTGATGTAGCAGCTACTGTGCAAAAAGCTGAAATTGGACAAAATTAACCATAATTTACTGTTCAAGACTTCAATAGATTCCAAAGTTCCAAAATAGTTAGATTCTGTCAGAGCATTTGTTGAGTAGGTGAGGATATAGAATCAGGATTCTGCCTGCTCCAGCATTGTACCATAATCCTCCCTCTCAAACTCTAAGAAAGTGTATGTTGGCGTTCATGATGATATCCCATAGAATCCCTTACTCTTTATTCATTTTCTTTACCCTGAACCTCAGACTATGTAATTTCAATAGCCCAATTTTCAAGTTCCCTGATTCTTTTTTAAATGTTCTTAAATTTGAAGTTGAACCTCTATGATAAGTGTTTTATTTACCCTATTGTATTTTTCATTTCCATGATTTCTGTTTAGTTCCTTTTATCATTTCTTTATTGATAATCTCTGCTGATTGAGACTTCATTTTTTTTCTGAGATTTTTTTTTAGTTTCTTGTCCATAGTTTTCTTCAGCTTTTTTTTTTTAAAGCACATTAAAGACAGTTAAAGTCTTTGTGTAGTTAAGTCCAATCATGCAGTTTCCTTGGGGATGGCTGCTGTCAATATTTTTTTCACTGTGATTGGGAGACACTTTCCTGTTTCATTTTATGCTTTGTTTAGTGAGATTATTTTGCAAAGTCTATGTTTTTTGTTAGGCGTAGTCACTGAAAACTTTGTCTAGTTATCTCTACCGGCGATCATTGACCTCACAGAGATTTCCTTGAATGCCTGGATTCAATAATCAAAGAAAATAATAAAGGTATTCTTTTTCTTTAAACTCTTTCAAACAGGTGCTGCCTGAGAATCCACTTGTGACACAGGGGATTGTTACAATAACCTACCTCTTTTTCAGTCCACCAGAGAGATCAAAATATCCAAACACAATTTTTGGATATCAAAGTTCTTATTGCCTAGGCTGGTAATAGTAAACCACAGCAAAACATACCAATCTCTTTTTTATAAAGCAATGCCCTTGATGATGCAAGTGTTCAGTTAGTATTGAAATTTTGATAGTAGTTTATTTTCTTTCATATTTCTTACAAACTCAATAGATATTTTCTTAGAAAGACTGATTCTTGGAACTTCTTAATTCCATCATCTTCAACCTCCTCCTAATTCATAAGATTTTAAATATTGTAACTTGGTAGAAACTATACAGTCATTTCCTTTGATGCTGGGAAGGATAGATTGCCTTTCAAACCTTTGGAGTAAAAATTATATTAGCAACAATAGTTTTTGCATATGAAATTATACTGATGAGTTTTACAGGCTGATGGCTAGGACCAAAATGGCATGGAATATCAAAATAGTTCAAAAATATAAAGTAAATGTTTTCTTTCCCCTCACACATATCTATGTCTGGATGTACTTTCTAAATATAGTGCGTGTCTAGAAGAGATGTAATAATGAGGAAACTAAGGAATATTTCCAAACTTAAACTGGCAAAGTAAGGAAAACAAGATATAGAAAAAAATATAATGTTTCAAACTTAAACTAATTCAATTCAAGTAAGAAATTAAAATAATGGGTGAACATGAGGTCCTAAGACTCTTGGGGATGTTTTGCAATCTTATATGTAAATATTGGGCAAGAAGATTTAATTAACAGTATAGTCAAACCTGTTTTGTATAAAGAATTCCAAAACATGTTATTCAAAATTCAAGCTAAAAGTTTAAAAATAAATTGCCCTTGACTGTGGCCAAACTTTTTAGCCTATTTTTCTTTAACATAAAGCAAAGCATTTTTTGCTTAACCTGACTGCTACTGTTCTAATATTTTACTTGTATATGAATGTTCATTTTTCTTAAATAACAAATTTTGCACATTTTTTCTATGATCTTAACCTTGGCTTTTAGAATCCTTCAACAAGGCACATTCAAAAGCTCTTAAAACACAGTTAATAGCACCTGTGTTTTCTAGTATCTGTGTTTTTTCTTTATCCCAGGAATAGGAATTGCCTTCTGTTCAGGGAGTCTGGGCCCTATTAAAGAGACATATTGTAAAAACCTAAATTCCTGGCACAGAGACTCCCAAACTTAGACATTTATTTTGTTCAATTCCCATATGTAAAATCAAAATAGAACAAAACCAGATGCTTTGTTCTAATCATTATTTTTGAGAGCCAAGTGAAAAAATAATGCTTTCCTAATATTCAGTTTCTTTGTGTTGTTTATTTTCTATCCTGTCTATCTTTTCACATGGGGACCTTGGGTATATCAAATTTGTCTTATTTTGCTTTATATCATCAAATCCCAAACATAATCCTGATGAATTAGGAAAATTCTGAAGTATAATTGAAATACTTACCCACTGACTTCAATGTTGACCATATAAATCCATGAATGCTTTGTGTTAGTGCCAGAACTATAATAACCAGATTACAAGATTCAATTTAAAGCAAAACAAAAGAAAATTTTCACAGCAATAATCTGCAGTTCTGGTATTGGAAAACAACCCATACTGACTCTGTACTGACATATTCTACACATAATTCCCTACTTACAAGATTTAAAGTATAAGCTAATAGCATTATAGCTAATTCTCAGCCACTGTTGGAAAAAAAAAATATTATCCTACCTCACCCACCCCTTCCTAATAAGTGATTAAAAAAGCATAAGGTGTATCTAAGTAAATGTCATTATAAAACTATTTCAAAAATAAATAGCACAAGCATGACACCAGTATCAAAGAAAATAAGTAAGATAATAGGCATTTGTTATTGGACGAATTATGTCCCCATTGCTAAAACCATAAAGAAATGTTAGTCCTAACCTCTAGTGTTTCAGAATGTAAACTTGTTTGGCAATAGGGATATTAATCTAATAATAAAGGCAATGCCAATAAAGTTAAATGAGATTATTAGAGTGCACTCTAATCCAATATGACTGTTTTCTTTATAAAAAAGGAGGAAATTTGGACACATAGAGATCCATGTGAAGAAACACAGGAAGAAATGGGTCATTGAGAAAGCCAAGGATATAGACCCATCTTTCCTTCACAGTTACTCAAGAGGAACCAATCCTGTAAGCATCTTGATTTCAGATTTCTGGCCTCTGGAATTATGAGACATTAATTGCTATTTTTTAAGCCATTAGTTTGTGGAACTTTGATGTGGCAACCCTTTTAAACTAGTACAGCATGGTAAAGAATAATGGAGAATTTTCAAGTCTATCAAACCCAAGGTAAAAATTCTTATTCAGATTAAGATAAAGAGTAAATATTCCATCATATTCATAGAAAAAATTTATTTTACTATTAGTTTTATAAAATTGCTCCATGTTGGTGTCATTCTATCCAAAGACAGTAGTTTCCAAATTTGCCTATCCAAATAGAAACCCCCTCTCCCATCAAAATTAGCCTAAATGATTCACCGGTATTGCTTTTTATTTGGTGATTTCATTATTTCCCTAGGTTTTATCCATATGTTAACATACATATAATATTTTAACGTTGAAGTGAAATAAAACTACCTTAATTTTAATTATTTCTCTAGCAGTAGCAATAACCTTTTTCTTAAGTCTATATCCCTTTCTCCCTTGAACAACTCATGTTGGGGGGGAGGTGGTGTTGGGTGTGCTTTAAGATATGTCTAACATCCACACTCTGCTGTTTTCTGGCCCTATGCCTTTAGCCAAATTTTAGAGTTAGTAAAAGTACTCTCTTTCAGGGTATCTGAGTGGCTCAGTCAGTTAACCATCCATCTCTTGATTTTGTATCAGGTCATGTTCTCTCAGTCATGGGATCAAGCTCCACAAAAAGATTCTCTTTCTCCTTCTCTCTCTGCCCCTTCCCTGCTTGCCCACATGCTCTCTCTCTCTCTCAGTACAAATATATAAACTTTAAACTAGTACCTACTTTCTAGGGATGTGATGATTAACTAATTTGACATGGGTAAAGAAAATAACAATGTCCAATAAGACATGTTGTGTTATTGGAGGCATTGTTATAATCATTCATTTATCCATCCATTCATTCATTCACTCATAAATTCATTAAATATTTAATATTTTTGTTTTTAAAGACAGAGCATGCAAGTAAGGATGAAGGGAAGAGGGAGAGGAGAGAGAATGTCAAGCAGGCTCTACACTCAGCCCAGAGATCAAGGCAGGGCTCCATCCCACGACGCTGGGATCATGACCTGAGCCAGAATCAAGAGTCAGATGCTCAACTGACTGAGCCTCCCGGTCACCCCAAATATTTTATTTTTTACACTATGCCAGACATGCAAGTAAATACTCTACATCTATATGTTTTCCTTATCTTTAATATATGAATCATATATATGATAAAAAACTCACACTTTATATGTATCTTTTTTATAGTATTTATTTTAAAAATATTCTTTGTATCTTTGAGAGCCATTCTCCTTCCCTTACATTCACAGGCAACTATTCTACTGTGCTTAAAATTCACTTATTTCATTGTTCTTTAAGAATATTTAATGTGCATATATTTTCTAATTTTCATGCCATATAGCAAACTAAGTTGATCTACTCAACATTTATGTTTTTGTGATCCATGTAAGTTGTTTTATATATATATACACATACACACACACACACACACACACACACCTAAACTGTTACTTTCAACTCCTCCATAGTGCACCTGTGACCCAACTTGTGGACATCCAAATTACTCTCAACATCTTGCTACCACAAATTATGCTAAGGTAAGTATTAGCATGCAGTGCAAGACTTTATCTGGGAAAGATCAACAAGCAGAATCACTGGGCCACAGGGATTGTCTGCATTTTAACTCTTGATTTTAACTCTTGATTTTGGTTCAGTCATGATCTCACTGTTGGTTAGTTTGAGCCCCGCATCAGGCTCTGTGCTGTGCTGACAGCTCAGAGCCTGGAGCTTGTTTCAGATTCTGTGTCTCCCTCTCTTTCTGCTCCTCCACCACTCATGCTCTGTCTCTCTCAAAAATAAATAAACATTCAAGTTAAAAAAAAAAAAGTACCACAGGGTGAGTGGTTTAAACCAGAAAATTAAGTTTCTCACAATTCTGGTGGCTCCAATTCTTAGATCAAGGGGTTGGCAGGTTTGGTTCCTTCTGAGGTCTCATTTATTGGCTTGCAGACGGCGGTCTTCTCATTATGTCTTCACGTGGTCTTCCCGCTGTTTATGTTTGTGTTCTAATTTCTTCTTCTGTGGATGCTTGTAATATTGATTATGTCTTCATTTTAACTTAATCACCTCTTTAAAAGACCTATCTTCAAATACAGTCATGTTCTGAGGCAGAGGAGGTTAGGACTTAAACATATGAATATTGCAGGGGAGGGGGCAGAGCTCCATCCATATTATAACTAATGGAAAATTTACCAAAAATATTTTAGGCCTGAGTAACCACTTCTATAAAATACTATTCCCTAAGTATGGGGCTACTAACTAAACCTTCGTACTTATATCATTAATTTCTTCATATAGCTTCACTTATAACTAAATGAATCAATTCAAGGTGAAGACCTATGTTTTATATTTTCATTTAATGTTAGGAATTAAGATTTAGCAGATCACATTAAATCTCAAACTATTTTTCTAGATAGCACAATCAAATAAGCCAAACTTCTCTGATTTTAGCCCAGTAAGGAAAAATCTGTATAGATAAAAAACCAAAATGTCTGCCTTATAATAAGGTTTTGGTAATGCAGGAATTATTTCAAAATATGACTAATATTCTATGCCTGATATGTAAAATTTTAAACATGTTTATTTTTAATTTCATGAATATCATGTAATGTTCAATGACTGAAAGAGAGCCCTTTGTGTTCATTCTGGATTTTCTTTGTTAGAGTAACTGTACTCTATAGAGAAAATTTGTCCATAGACCAGAAAAGTTCCCTTGTGTCAGTTCAAATAACCCTATCCATATTTCTAAGAGGTGCACATAAGTGTGGTGTAGAAAATACTTATGCTTATGCCTATGCCATTTGGTAGAGCTATTTGTCTGCAACCATTTATATGGATAGGGCATTTGTGAGAAAAACTAATATATCCTTTCTTAAACATTTTCTGGATGCCATGAATTGTGATCAAACCTGTCATATTGGGGTGCCTGGGTTTCTCAGTTAAGTGTCCGACTCTTGGTTTCAGCTCAGAGTATTATCTCATATTTTGTGAGATTGAGCCCTGCATTGGGGTCTGCACTGACAGCATGAAGCCTGCTTGGGATTCTCTCTGTCCTCAAAATAAATAAATAAACCAAAAAACAAACAAACAAAAACCACTATCTTATTTAATCTTTTTAACAGTTCTATAAGATAGGTAATATTATGCCATTTAAAATTCATAATCTAAAGCATAGAGAGATAAAGCTACTTATCCTAGGGAAAACAAAACAAATACTTTTCCTCCTAGGGATTAAAGCTCAAAGTGGAGTTAATCCACCCAAAGAATGTCTAGGTGCAGCTGTACAATGTAAGTGACTTAGAGGTTGTCACTCTTGACATTATAAAAGCTATACAAACTTAAAGTCAATTTTTTTTTTCAGTATTTACCATGGAACAGTGATTAGAGGGCAAACTGTCATTCTGAAATCTGGAGACAAACGTACTTGCAGAAAGATAAAGCAACTGAGATCAGCTTACCTTGGACAGAAGCCATTGGAACTATAAAGTGGAAGGAACAAGGGTGCCTGGATGGTTCAGTTGGTTAAGCATCTGACTTCAGCTCAGGTCATGGCCCTGTGGTTTCAGTTTGAGCTCTGAGCTGTGAGCTCAGAGCCTGGAGCCTGCTTCGGATTCTGTGTCTCCCTCTGCCCCTCCCCTGCTCTCTCAATAATAAATAAATGTTAACAAATTTAAAAAAATAATAAAAATAAACTGGAAAGGACATAAATGCTAACTTTGATGCATTTCTAGAGATGAGTATGGAGTTGGATAAGAGTGACAAACTAAAAACTATAAAACATTGATGAAAGAAATTAAAGATGACACAAAGGGGAAGATATTCCATGCCCATGGGTTTTGAGAACAAATATTGTTAAAATGTCCATACTTCCCAAAGCACAGATTTTTCACAGATCAAAAATAATCCTAAAATTTGTATGGAACCACAAAAGAACCCAAATAGTGAAAGCAATCTTAGAATAAAACTGTAAGTAAGTATCACAATCCTAGGTTTCAAGATATGCTACAAAATTGTAGTGATCAAAACAGTATTTACTGCTATGCATGCGCACACACACACAACGCATATATCAATGGAACAGAATAAAGAGCCCAGAAATAAACCCATCATTACATGGGTCAATTTTTTGACAAAGGACTCAAGAATATGCAATGGAAAAAAGTCTTTCAACAAATGATTTATGGTATTGGATAGCTAAATGCAAAAGAATTATACTGGACCACTTTCTTACACCATACACAAAATAAACTCAAAATGATTAAGGATCTACATGTGAGAGCTGAAACCATGACAATCCTAAAAGAAAGCACAGGAAGTAATTTCTCTGATGCAGGCCTTAGCAATATTTTTCTAGATAGGTCTCCTGAGGCAAGGAGAACAAAAGCAAAAATAAATTACATCAAAATAAAAAGCTCCTACACAGCAAAGGAAACGACAAAACTAAAAGGCAACCTACTAAATGTTAGATGGTATTTGCAAATGACATGTCCGATAAAGGGTTAGTATCCAAAATATATAAAGAACTTACACAACTCAACAGCAAATAACCACAAATGATCCAACTAAAAATATGGACAGAAGACACGAACAGACATTTCTCCATGGAAAACACACAGCCAAAAGACACATGAAAAGATGCTCAACATGACTAATCATCAGGAAAATGCACATCAAAACCACAAATCACCTCAACTGTGAATGGCTAAAATCAAAAACACAAAATACTAGTGTCGGTGAGGATGTGGAGAAAAAAGAGTCCTCGTGAACTCTTGATGGGAATGCAAACTGGTATAGCCACTGTGGAAAACAGTTGAAAATAGAACTACCATATGATCCATTAATTATACTAGGTATTTATTCAAAACACATAAGATTTGAAATTACATATGCACTGCTATGTTTATTGCAGCATTATTTACAACAACCAAGTTATGGAAGCAGCCCAAGTGTCCATCAATAGATGAATGAATAAAGCGTGACTCAACCATATAAAACAAAGCTATCTTGTCATTTGCCCCAACATTAAATAAAACTTTTTATTACTAAATAATAGGATTACCTCTTTAGAAAACCTCAAAATCTACCAAAAATAATTTTTGTAATTAATAAACTACAGCATTATCAAATAATAAAAGTTAATATACAAACACAATATATAAAATACAAGAAAGATGCTAGACATCATTTGTCATTTGAAAATTATAAATTAAAACAAATACACTATAATCAACTTCAACTAAAAAAAATATATAAATTATCAATATAGTGAGGAAATAGAACAAAAGGAATTCCCTCATTCATTGCTTGTGGGATGCAAAAGGTCATCAGCTGCCGTGGAAGACTATCTGAAGGTTTCTTATCTAAACATAGTCTTACCATGGAAACTCCAAGGTTTTTACCCAACTAATTTGAAAATGTATGTTCACACAAGAAACCTGCACATGAATAAAACAATATTTATAATCACCCAAAATATGAATAACAGGTATTTTTCAATATGTGAATGGGTAAACAAAATACAGTGCATACATACAATGAAACAGTAGAAGATATATAAGGGAATGGGCCCTCAATGCATTTCGGCAATGCAAGTACCTGAATGAATCTTAAAATGCATAGTATTAAGTCAGTCTGAAAGGCTGAGATTCCATTCCTGTGACATTGTAGAAAAGGCAAAAGTATAGATTTTAAACAAATTTTAAACAAATTTGAATAGGTGAAGTTCACAGAATTTTTTAAGGCACTGAAACTATTCTGTATGATACTGTAATGGTAGATACATGACACTTTTTTAAAAAAATCAATAGAACTTTATGGCACAAGTGAACCTTAATATATGCATTTTTTAAAGAAATTAGTTGACCAGGATACTCAAGGTGGAATTCAGACTGTGACAAAAGGCTTTACCTGTATTACAAATTTGTGAAATTTGGGGTGGGGGTAAAGGGGGTAAAGGTGCTGATCTATGTGATTTTGAAAGTGAGACTAGAAGACTAAAGGCAAGAGAAATTTTACTTAATCATTGTTCTAAACTTGGTAAAGTTTTTCCCCACAAGATGCAGGTTAACAATTCTAAAACCATTATTTGCATATACAGAAATAGAATGATGGAGTAAATGGATACTGAATGGTGGGAGCTCGGTTAATCACTATTGGAGTGGAAGGCTATAGTCAGGGGAGGATGCTAGAATAAACATGCAATAATGGGTTAGGGTTGTATTAATATAAACTCATATTTAGCTTAATATAGATACAGATGTAGAGCCATTTATATTTATAAATATGTGTACATTCATAGGTTAGTATGCACACATGTACTTCCTTGTTCTTCCAGCTGAGAGAGCCTAGAAGCAAAGATATCAGTAGCAAGGAGTACACTTAGTGACCAATCTTAATTTCAAATACCATTCTTCAATAAAAGCAAGCAGAAATCCTTAGCGAAATGGCTGACATTAGGACTTGAACAGAGAATACACAGAATGAACCTGGAGCATCTTAGCATTTTGTAGAACTACGATTTAAAGGCATTGAAAATAAGAATACAAACCCAACAAGTATGTTGGAGTGCACAAATGTCAACGGAGAGAGCTCCTAATTGCCCACACCAGTAAGGTTTGGGGAACAAATATGATTGGATTATAACCCAAAGTATAGCATAAGTATCTTAGTTCATTCAGATATGAATTATTAAATATGTAACTGAGAAAGAATAGGCAGTCCTCCCAGAGAACATTACAAATAGTTTACGCAGATACTGCCTCTCCAACAGTAGAGCATAACTCCTCATCATTTCAATTTGAGTTATACAGAGTTACTTCTTTCCAAATAACATTGCACTCCAATGGGATTGGGGAAAATTACAGTGGAGAAACCTGACAAACCCTCCTCTAGGTAGGGGATCAAGGTAAGCATTAATGATGATATTATGTTAAAAACACGCACCCTTGATATGATGTGATGAAAATGGAACTTAATCTCTGTTGTCTTTTCCTCAAAAAAAAAATCCCTGTGCAACCCCAAGAAATACAACAAACTAAAGTCGATAAACATTTTATAAAATACCTAATCAGTACTCCTCAAAACTCTCAAGTCATCCAAAACAAATTCTGAGAAACTATCACTGTCTAGAAGAGCCTTAGGAGACATGACAACTAAACGTAATGCACTATACTGGATGGGATCCTGGAATGGGAAAATGAAATTCAATTAAAGATTAGACTTTAGTTAATAACGATGTATTGGTGTTTATTAATTGTGACAAATGTACCATACTAATACAAATGTTAATAGAGGAAAAGGTGTGGGATATATGGCAATACTGTATTATTATTATAATTGTTTTGTAAATCTAAAACTATTCTAAAGTCAGACTATGTTTTCCTACCCTGATCATTTATATATAATACACACACACACACACACACACACACACACACACACACGATATAGATATATAATTTAGTTAAAAGACACTGAAAGACAATGTACAAGCATTCTTCATTGTATTGTGTCTCATTTTAGTGTACTTAACAGATTTTTTAAAACTAATTTAAGGTCTGTGGCCAATGTTCCTTGAGCAAGTCTATCAGCACAATTTTTTCAACAGCATTTGTTCACTTTGTGTCTGTGTCACATTTTGGTAATTTTCACAATATTTCAATTGTTTTATTATTAATATGTTATGGTGATCTGTGATCTTTGATGTTACTATTACAATTAATTTCAGGGGTCACAAACCACACTTGTAAATAATGGTGAACTTAACTGATAAATGATGGGTGATTGATAAATGATGGTGAACTAAATTGATAAGTGCTCTGACTACTCCACCATCCATTCCTCTCTCTCTCCCTCTCCTCAGCACCCCCCCCCATTCCCCAAGATACAATATTAAAATTAGGCCAATTATGAACTCTACAATGGTTTCTAAGCAAGTGCTGATGTAAAAGCCCTAACAAGTTATCCAGAAGATCTAGGTAAGATAATTAATGAAGGTGGCTACAAAAACAACATATTTTCATTGTAAACAAAACACCCTCATGATGGAAGAAGATGTCAAGTAGGACTTTCATAGAGGGGAGAAGTCCATGCATGGCTTCAAAGAATAGCCTCTCTTGTTAGAGGATAAAATGGTGGGTGACTTTAAGTTGAAGTCAATGCTCATTTTCATTCTGAAAACCCGTAAGAATTATCCTAAATTTACTCTGCCTGTTCTCTATAAATGGAACAAAGACTGGACGACAGCACATCTATTTACAACATAGCTTAATGAATATTTTAAGTCCACTATTGAGACCTACTGCTTAGGAAAAAAAAAATTCCTTTCAAAATAACACCATTCATTGACAATGCACCTGTTCACCCAAAAGCTCTGATGGAGGTGTCCAATGAGATTAAGACATTATAATGTTTTATTCATGCCCGCTGACACAACATATATTCCTTAGCCCATGGATCAAGGAGTCATTTTGAATTCCAAGTCTTATTATTTCAGAAACATATTTTGTAAGACTACAGCTGCCATACACAGTGCCTCCTCTGATGGATCTGGGCAAAGTTAATTGAAGACCTTCTGGAAAGGGTTCACCATTCTCGATGCCACTAAAGATATTCATGATTCATGAGATAAGGTCAAAATACTAACATATACCAAAGTTTGGAAGAAATTGATTCCAACCCTCATGGATGACTTTGAGGGGCTCAAGACTTGATGGGAGGAATTAACTGCAAATGCAGTGAAAATAGCAAAATAACTAGATGTGGAGCCTGAAGAGAACACTGAATTACTGCAATCCTATCACAACATTTTAACAGATGAGGACTTGCTTCTTATGGATGGATGAGCAAAAAAATGGTGTCGTAAGATGGCATCTACTCCTGGTGAAGATGCTGTGAAAATTGTGGATATGTCGTAAAAAAAAAAGGATTTAGAATGTAAGATGAACTCAGTTGATAAAGCAATGACAATTTTTGAGAGGAACGGCTCCAATTTTGAAAGTTCTACTATGGGTAAAATGTTATCACACAGCACTGAGTGCTAGAGAGAAATTGTTCATGAAAGGAAGAGTCAATAAATGTCTTAATTTTAAAATTTGTCACAGCCACCCCAACCTTCCACAACCACTATCCTGCTCAGTCAGCAGCCATCAACATGGAAGGGAGACCCTCCACCAGAAAAGAGATTATGACTCACTGAAAGCTCAGATGATGGTTAGCATTTTTTTAGCAATCAAGTATTTTAAATGTATGTACATTTTTTTTGGACATAATGCTACTGCATACCTACTGCATACACTATAATATAGTGTAAATATAACTTTTGTAAACCCTGGGAAACACAAAAATATTCATTTGATTCGCTTTGTTGAAGTGGTCTGAAACCAAACCCACATATCTCTGAGGTATGAGGTATGACCATATATTCTATCATATAATGAAATATAGGTCAAAACATGCAATACTGATATCATTCCAGGAAAATGACTACCTATATCTTGTTTTTGGATTCTTAGAATTATTTATTCACTTAGGAATATGGTTTTAAATTGTATAACCTTAAATACTGGAACTTATTTTAAGATGACTTAGTCTCAATTTTCTATATTTTGTTCCTAGAAATTTTATAAGAAAATTAAAATTTATAATATTTTTTTTGCCCAATGAGTCAAACTGTATGATTTTTTTCAATTATATTTGGGTTTTATACACTTTATGTTGTACACTTTTTAAACTTTATGTTTATACATTTTATACACTTTATGTTTTATGCACTCTTTTAAAAAAATTTAACGTTTATTTATTTTTTGAGAGACAGAGACAGAGCATGAGCGAGGGAGAGGACAGAGAGAGAGGGAGTCACAGATTCCGAAGCAGGCTCCGTGGGGCTCAAACTCACCAACCATGAGCTCATGACCAGAGCCAAAGTCAGACGCCCACCCAGGTAGGTGCCCCTATGTTTTATACACTTTTTATGTTGATGGCATGTTGGTTAATTTTATGTGTCCACTTGAGGGAACCACTAGGGGCCAGAATTAAATATTGTTTCTAGGTGAACCTCTGAGGGTGTTTCTGAATGAAATTGGCATTTAATTGGTGGGCCCAGTGTCCCCTTTTCAATCCACTGAAGGCCTGAGTAGAACAATGGCAGAAGAAATTTGCTTTTTTTTTTGATTTTTTTTTTTTTTCTGTCATATTGCTTGAACTAGAACACCTCATCTTATCTACAGCCCTTGGTCTAGAATTTACATCTTTGGTTCTCCTATGTCTTATACCTTTGGACTAAGGCTGAATTATATCACTGACTTCCCTATATTTCTAACTTGCAGATGGCAGGTCACGGAACTTAGTTTCCACAATAGCATAATCCAATTCTAGGCACATCTGAATGGTTTTGTTTTTCTGGAGAATCCTGGCTACCAATATACGAGCATTTAAAATCTCTTTTATTGTAATTTTAATGCCCATACTTAGGGTTGTTTAGTTCTATAAAGCCAATAAAAAGTGAAAGATGTGTCTACAAATTTTACTATGTTTACATCATATACATGTAAAAATTTAAAGACTTCTAATAACTGGCTGAACATGCAAATAAAAGCGTTAAAAATTCAGTAATGAAAATATATAAGAATATTTAAGATTTAAATTAATCCACTTTATATATCCATTTTTTTATAAAGCCTATATTGAACGATAATAAGATGGTACAATTATACATATCACATTACTAGAATATGTTAACTACTCTAAAATCAGTGGAAAATAATTTAAAAATAATGAAACCATATGATATTCCATTTTCATCATTATCAGTGGAAAATAATTTAAAAATAATGAAACCATATGATATTCCATTTTCATCATTATATATCAACTGAACCAAAACAGGAACCAACTTAAATTAGGTGCATAGGATTTATTTTCACTAAAGAATTTTATTTTTATTATTATATTTATGTAATATAACTGGTATAGGCAACCATTAATACTTTTCTTTTCTCACTATGAAATGACAAGGGGACCTAGCAATATGTGTGTGGACAAGAGTCTAAGTATCTGCATAAAATCAAAAGTGGGGCATGTTCAATGATACTGCCTTTTACTTCAGTATTCTATCCTGATTCCATAATGTTTTATTCTTATGCATTTATAGACTATTTCATAAAGCAGGGAGAATAGACATGGTATCAGTTATTCTTTTGTAAGGTTGCATAAGCTGTCAAAGGACATATATCATGTAGTAGATAAAAAATTTATCACAATTTCCTTGCATTGTGAATTGCAATAACTATAGAACTAGATGGATCTGTACGCAGATGATGTGTCTACATGTATTCTGCATATGTCTCAAAACCTTTAGCCTCAGTTTCCTATTTTTTAATATAAGGGAAATATTGCATCATGAATTCCTGGGAGAATAAGGGAAATAATATATATTAGAAATGCCAAGTGCATTATGTATGGGATATGCCTACTGTTTCATAGGTGTTCAATAAATGATAATTATATTATCATTAAAAAATGTATATCACTGGGGCACCTGGGTGGCTCAGTCGGTTGAGCGTCTGACTCAGTTTCAGCTCAGATCATGATCTCATAGTTTGTGAGTTCGAGCCCTGCATCAGGCTCTGCACTGATGGGATTCTCTCTATCTCTCCCTCTCTCTCTGGCCCTTCCCTGCTCATACTGTCTCTCCCTCAAATTTGATAAATAAACTTTAAAAAAAAATTAATCCAAATTCTTAAAAATAATCTATATAGTTTACATAATTACAAGCTTCTGTAGAGCCATAATTGTGATTCATTTTAGAATCTACCACAGAAGTTAGCAGTGTAGTCTGTTTTTATTTTAAATTTTTGAATGTTATAGAATTGAAAGTCATTTTATATTCTAATAATTTTCTGTCTATAATTCAATCCTGAGGACTATCCAATATTTATAGCTTTATTTAAATGAAAATCTACCTTAGTATGCATTGCCACTCACAATTTTGAGGATTATATTTTTGTATAACAAACATAAGAGCTCCTATGTATATTTTATTTATACTTTGAAAATTACCATTTCGATACTCCCAAATAAAAGTCAACTTTGAAAACTGGATTTCTTCACAGTGCATTCCGCTGCAAAGATCTCAAATGATAGTTAAACAAGAGAGGAATAATTGCATTATTAAAATTGCATACAATTTAAATATTGGAAATCTCTAGAATATCAGTCAGAAGGTTACTTAATTAAATAATTCTTAATCAGAAAAAGTTAACTTTCTCTGTCAGGCTGATATTTCTTGCAATCCTTTTACTAAAAATTTTTATAATCAGTAATTGTTTATACCATTATCTGAGGAATGCTGATACTTATATTCCTGTTACTTAGTACTGTTTAGTACATAATTTTAAATAACACAGCTTAATTGAAAAAAAAATGTTAGTTCTTTTTACCTATAATATCTGCATCAGCATTTCATATATTTAAGACATTGATCGAACAAAAGTATAATTAAATGTATCTCTCTGCCTTGCTATTTCATTGACTATAGTTATTTTAGTTATGACTCTCTATTCTCATTTTTCCATATGTCACTTGAAAACTTAGCTGTTTAATAAGTCCTGGCCATCATATTTTTTTCATATTTTTCTTTTTCTTTTCCGTTGTAATTTCAAGTCCAACGCTTTATTTGGAAGGAAAATATTTAAGGAGGATAACAAGGTTACTCTTTTATAGTACATGTAGTTGACCTGAGAAAACATTCTGATGATATAGGTAACATTTCAAATGTCATAAAATGTCTTCTAGTTTTTGTTTGTTTTTTTGTTTTTGTTTTGTTTTGTTTTAGCTTTGAGAACTCTATAAATATTGGTGCTATATAACAGCTAGCAAAATGCTGTTTTATAATTCTCTGGGAAACAAAATCTTCATGCTACATACAATGTTAATTAACATCGATATGATTAAGGTTATAGGCTTCTCAGCAATCGGAAAACCAGAGTTTTTCCTTCTCTCTTTTCTAATAGTTATATCAACATATCATGCCTGTAAAATTAGTAGAGACTAAAGATTTAAAAAGTTAATGTTATGCCAATAAATATCGATTCACTTTTTCTTAAATAGCAGAGTGAATCAGCCGTTTTATATAATAATCTTAAACCTTATACAGGGCAGACATCAACTGACTGGAATCTAATTTTTAAAAATTCTCCCGTGGAGTTGCTGTGCAAAGTGGAATGATGGAATTAGGTATGTGTTTCACCATCACCTCCCAAGTGAAAAATAAGCACGGAATCCTATTGCTCAGGACTATTTTTCTATAGCCTAAAATACCAAAGGAATTTCGTTCAAGGAAGTGCTGATACTTTCAAGTTGGAAGAGAAGAGGATTAAATAAAAACAGTCAACCCCACTTGAGTGTCCAAGGTTGCATAGATTCTAAAGAGGCTTGATTTCACAAGATATGGATCCTAGTAGAGTTCCAACAGGTCTCTAGCTCTACATTCTCTGCACCTATAGCCATACTCAAGATATGTTCTGTTGTTTTTTGTTTTTGTTTTTTAATTTTTTTTAATGTTTATTTATTTTTGAGAGAGACAGAGACAGAATGTGAGTGGGTTAGGGGCAGAGAGAGAGGGAGACACAGAAGCAGAAGCAGGCTCCAGGCTCTGAGATGTCAGCATAGAGCCCAACATGGGGCTCGAACTCACAAGCTGTGAGATCATGACCTGAGCCGAAGTCGGACGCTCAACCGACTGAGCCACCCAGGCGCCCCAGTTCTGTTGTTTTTAAAGATTGTGTGGCTTTATAGTTATTAACTGTTTATTCTAGCATTTATCATTCTCTAGCTTTATGTAATGGAATAAAGAGATCATCTATATATGTATATATATGTATGTATATATTACACATATATATATGTAATATATATAATAAAAGACATTAAAATGGCATTTGATTGGAAAAGACAATATAATAGTCCCAATCCCCAGTTACAGCCTGTGCCACCACCCACATGGCTCATAATCATCTTATGAATTCAGCATTTTCTGCCTCTTAGAGCTTCCCCAACAGCTCTACCACCTGAGCTGATCAAGCATACAAACACCTGCTTTATACCACATGACTGCCTGAAATCTAGACTTAAATTTTCCCAATAGAAAGGTATGAATAAATAAGAATAATTATTCTTTTCTAATGTATGGACTGGGAAAATTTAAAATATTTTCCCTAAAATATGAAATTCTGCATAAAACAGAGCAAAACATTATTTTTCTAGTCAAGTGCCCAAAATAGAAAAAAGAGTCCTAGATCCTCAACACGAAAACAATATTGCAAAAGAAAAATATCATGGGGGTAAAATCATGAGTGGTTGTTGTCTCGTATGGACGTGAGTGAGATAGGGTTTGGATAAGAGATGTGACCTAGTGGCAAGAGTCGTCTTATCCCCCACAGACATAGAAGTCAAGGCCTTGGGTCTTTACACAGTAAAGGATTGGAACTAACATATCTGCAAAAACTTGGAATTCTCAGGGTCGTGAAGGAGTAGAGTTTTAAAGACACCTAGCAACAAATGAAGATGATAGGAAAATGTGTCTGATTATGTATGAGCCCTGAAAGAAAGAAAAAAAAAATATATATATATATGTATATATATATATCTCCCATGAGAATTTGAAGCTATAGGTTTAGAATTCATACAAATTTGGGATTCAAATTTATACTACTCAAGTATTCAGGAAACTTCCAAATTTGAAACTGTATTAAAAATTGGTCCAAGACCTAGAGTATATGTCAAGTGTCAAGAAGAAACTAATGCAAAATTGGTTTGGAAATGCAGTTCTATAGCCAAAGCTCAAGGTTTTCTTAAAGATAAAAAAGACCTACAGAATATAAATCCATGATTTAAAAATGTAAAAGACAAATTACAAAAAAACAAGAAATAGATCAAAACAGAAGAAAATAGAATTACAATGTAAAAAATATAAATCTGTTTAATCCAAAAGTTAAGAAAAAAATAACTTTTCACAGAAGGAAGCAAAACTTGTAAAAATAAGAGACCATCAATGAAATGAATTCAACTGACAGATAATACAACAGGATAAAGCAAATGAAACAAAGTCAAAATACTGGTCATCAAAACTACATGCAATGAAGAGTTGACTCAATTGAAATGTCCTAATTTTCTGTCTTTGTTTAAGGAGTTTGTAGAAGTATTGATTCAGTTAAGGCTTTGTTAAAACTACCACATGTGTGAAAAACATACAATTGTTCATTCAAAGAGTAAAATGTAAACCTTAACTGTTAAAGGATTACAAAAAGAAAATTTGATCAAAAGTGACAGGAGAAAATATGCAAGTTTTAAGAGCATGGCAAATATAAAGATAGATCATTTTAGTACATAACACATTATGAATGTTCACAGGTAGGAGAACCATGAAACTATCCATAGTAAAATACAATCTTAATAATCAGTGTGAAGAATAATTCTGGAAAGACAGATCGAACTGTCGGAATGCAAATCGGTGCCGGAACTGTGGAAAACAGTATGGAGGTTCTTCAACAATTAAAAACAGAATTACCATATGATCTAGGAATTCCACTACTGGGTATTTATCCAAAGAAAAGGCAAACATTAATTTGAAAAGATATATGCACCTGATGTTTATTGCAACATTATTTAAAATAGCCAAGATTGGAACCAACACAGTGTCCATCCACAAATAAATGGATAAAGAAGATGTGTTGGGTATGCACACACACACACACACACACACACACATACACACACACGCATATTGATCATTCACAAAGAGGAATGAAATATTGTCATTTGCAACATGATGAACGTAGAGCATATAATTCGAAGTGAAACAAGTCAGAGAAAGATAAATGCCATATGATTTCACTCCGTATGTGGAATTTAAGAAAAAAAAATGAAAAAGAAACAAACTAGTAGACAAACAAAAGACTCTTAAATATAGAAAATAAACTGGTGGTTGCCAGAAGGGAGTTAGGTGGCCATTTGGATGAAATAGATAAAGGGAATTAAGAGTATACTTATCTTGATGATCAGTAAGAATTGCATAGAATTATTGAATCCTTTTGTACACTTGAAACTAATGTAACACTGTAAGTTAATACCCCAAGTAAAGATGCACATATCAAAGAGAGAGAGAGAGAGAGAGAGAGACCAATGTATAGTAAATAAGATAAAAAACTAATATTTATTAAAATTTGATAATGAGGGACACCTGGGTGGCTCAGTTGGTTGAGCATCGACTTTGGTTCAGGTCATGATCTCACGGTTTGTGGGTTCAAGTCCTGCATTGTGCTCTCTGCTGTCAACACAGAGCTCACTTCACATCCTCTGTCCCATCCTATTTCTGTCTCTCCCCCACTTATGCTCTTTCTCTCAAAAATAAACAAACATTAAAGATGTGACAATGAATATGTAGATCACATTATCTGTTTTTATATATTTAAATAGTTTATAATTTTAGTAAAGTATTATCTGTCATAATTCCCAAATATGTTCATCACACAGACACCAAAGTCAGATAAACATATCACTAGTTAAGTAAACTGCATAGTAATACCCTTCATAAATATAGGTATAAAACCCCTTCACAATATACTAGCTAATTGCAACAAGTAAAAAATATAAAATATTATGAACCATAACGTTGGGATTTGCCTCAGGAAATTAATAAATGTAATACATAATGTTACATGAAATTAACATGAGATTAATAAATGTAATACATAATGTTACTAGAATAAATGATGTAAATCATTAACTCAATTGACACAGAATGTGATAAAATTTGATAAAATTTTTACCTCGATTAAAAACAAACAAACCTTCAACAACTAAGAATGAATAGCAATGTCCTCAAAATAATCCAGGGGGGTTACAAAAACAAACAAACAAACAAACACAACTGATGTCATTGTTAATGGTGAATGATGTAATTCTTGCCTCCTAAATTCAGAAAGGAAACAAGGAAAGACACTTTTGCCACTTCTACTCATCATGTACTGGAGATTCTGACCAGGGAAATAAAAAGAAAAAAAAAAAGAAAAAAGAAAAAGAAAGAGAAAGTATTTAGATAAGAAATAACTAAATCTATATGATGAACGTAGAGCATATAATCCTAAGTGAAATGACATAATATATACACACATGACATAATATATACACACATATTTCAAATGACATTATACACACATATTTTGAAGAAATAATATAAAAATATCATTTCAGCAAGACTGTGAGATATCACAGCTCAATAATCAAAACTCCACTGAAGACTTCCAGCAGACATGATGAGAACCACTTCTCAGTGAAATTGATGAAATTATTAAATAAAAATGAAAAATAATTCAAAAAGTCTAGAATGGGTCCTTTGGGCATATAGCAAATGAAGAAATTTCAAGAAAACCTATGAAAATTTAGGAAGAACTCTGAGAGTCTGCTATGTCTTAACCAAGATATGAGCCCTCTTTCCTCCCTCCCACCTCTGTGAGGTGAAAGCTCTGTTCAAGGCAGGTACAGTTCTCAGGTACAAGAACATAAGCCTCCTCTCTCCCCAGCTCTTAGTAGCAGACCAGCTTCCTAGGAGAGGCAGACCATCAGCATCTGTTATCCCACTCCAGCTATCTGTTAAGTCTAAATTTTGGTGACTCTGGCTAAGAGGTGAGGCTTCCTTATCCCACCATGTTCCCACTGCATATAGGTATAACACCACTGTGAATTCTTGGTTTCCAGTTTTCTCAGCTTGTGGATGGGGGTTCTACTCCAAGAGAGGAAAGGTAAAGGAATCGAAATCTGCTATCCGCCATCCACCAAGCACTTAGCTCCTAAAGTGGGAGTGTCAGTCAGACTGAAGTATTCCATTGACCCACCCAGACAAATAAGCCATGGCCCAACGATTTTGTTTGGGGCAAAGAAACAGATTTAGAGAGGGGAGGGAGGCGCTCCAAGTCCTATGCAAAGGGCCTTCCTTCACTTGCAATAGAGTGTAGAAAAGGCCAACCCCAAGGAAACTAAAAAAACAATGGAACTTATCATGAAAGAAATTGGATTTATTTGTAGATCTAGGCTAAGCTGTAGGCTACCTATTTTCCCAGTGATAAATGGGAAAATAAATAGGTGGGAACAGTACACCTGGAATCAGAAAAAAGAATTTCAAACACTGACTTAGGAAACTATCCATTAAAAAGAGTGCAAATTTAACTAGCCTATGAAGTAATTTATGATTCAAGATATTGTTAAAATGTGTGTGTGAGAGAGAGAGAGAGAGAGAGAGAGAGAGGGAAATTAGCTGGCAATTAATGGAAGTTAACATATTTTCAGGGAAAGAGAATGCTGAGACCTATCAAAACTACTGTTATCCCAGAGTGACACAGGCCTGCCTTTCCCTGGGGAACAACAGCACAGTTCAAACTGCACTGGGTGCCTAGTAGTCTTCGTTATAAAGAAGCCAGCCAGTCTGGAACAGTAAGCAAAGAGCAGCCATGAGCTCTGGGAGAGGTACCCATATCCAGAGTTGTAATAATCCATTATGTAACATGTCCAGTGGCCAACAGCAACACGAAAAATATGAAAATATGCGTTTCAGAGTAATAGGAAAGTGTGACCCATATAGTGCCCAAAGGCAACCAATAAAAATCAGCTGTGACCAGATGGGGGATTTAAAGAAGACTTGAAAGTAGCCATTACAAATATGTTTGTAGGACTAATGGAAAACATGATTAAAGAAGAAAGGTATGATAACAATATCACATTAAATAAATATCAATAAAGAAAAATTACAAAAACGAACCAACTATAAATCTTAGAGTTCAAAAGAATAATAAGTATAATAAAAATTCACAAGAGGTCAACAGGAGATTTGAACTTGTGGAAAAATTAGCAAACATGTAGACTGATAATTGATTTGCAATCCAAAAGTCAGAGAGGAGGCAGAAGAAAAACGCACAATGTATCAGAGAAACGTGGGACATTAAATGACCCAAATGTGCATAATAAGAAAGCCAGAAGGAAAAGAGAAAAAGCAGATGGAAACATATAGGAAGAAATAACGGCTAAAACATCATAAATTTATAGACAAATATGAACATATCTATCCAGGAAGCTCCACACACTCGAAGTCACATAAACTAAAAGAGATCCACAAAGCTAACAGTAAAAAATGCTGAAATCCAAAGACAAAAAGAAAATCTTGAAAGCAGCAAGAGAAAAAGTTATCATTTACAAAGAAACGCCAGTAACAGCTGACTTTTTCTCAGAAACGGAAGCCAGAAGGCAGTTTTACATAGTAAAGTCAGAAATAAAATAGATGGCATTTCTACTAATCTAACTGGCATTTTCAAAAAGCACATAAGAAGGAATACCATGAACAATTGGATGCAAAAACATTTAGGTAACTTACATGAACTAGACCAATGCCTAGAAAGACACAGACTACCAAAATTGACAAAAGAAGAAATATGACACCTTAATGGACCACTAACAAGTCAAGAGATTGAATTATTAATTAAAAGCCCCCTTCACACACAGAAAAGCATAGGTCCAGATGGCTGCATTCACGTACATTGGTGCTCTAATGTTTGATAATTTTAAGAGTTATCAAAATTATTACAATAAATTTTACAAAAAGTATGAAAATGTATACATTGAAAACTGTAAAATATTGTCAAAATAAATTAAGAAAGATGCAAATTAGGAAGACGATGGAGTAGAAGGGTCTGAGGTTCACTTCATCCCACGGATACACCTAGGTAACACCCACATCAGTAAATAACTCAGAAGACGACCAAAGACTGGCAGAACAGACTCCTCACAGATAAATTTAGAGAGGAGGCCACATCAAAGAGGATAAGAAGAGTGGAGTCAGGGTCAGGAACCAAACAAACCTGCTAAACTGTCCAAGGGAGGGAAGGAGGGATGCCACAGGCACAGAGAGTTCAAAGGAATGGACTCCACACAGGGCACCCCAGGCATGGAGGACCCACACTGAGAAGATGAATCATCTTAATAGTTGGCTTTGAAAACCAGGAGGTCGTAACTTCATGAGTTCCTACAACCAGTGGGGCTTAACACTTGGAAATTTAAAAATCAGCAGGCTCTGCCCTAGGAGGAAACTAAGTTCTTGCTCTTAAAGAGAAAGCACAACCAATAGCCCTGCTGAGATACAGCATAGGAGCAGCAGTTTGAAAAATATTTAGGTTATATTGGAGGGAGATTTGTTTACTAGTCTCAGAGCATGTGCTGGAGGGCCAGGGATGTTTGGGAGACTTCTCCAAGAACAAATGGGTACTAATTCCCTCCCCAACCAAGATAAAGGGACACTTGTGGGAACCAGCATAGTGCTAACACTCTCCATCTAGCTTGCTAACAGCCTACCCCACCCCAGTGCTCTTCTTCAGACCCACCCCCTCTAGCCCTGTCGCTGCAGAAGTGTTTAGGGTGCTGCAGGTGTCCTCCTGCAGTGGACCAGAGCAGACCTTGCTGGCACAACACACGTGCAGTCCACTTCCCCTGTGGAACCAACCCATCTAACACAACCATGGCAAGAGTCCATCCAAAGAGGTGCCGCAAGGACGGCGGTATGTAAGCAGCTCCCCACAGGGACCATCACCACCCAAAAGTGACTCCTGTCCTGAGGAGAGGGAAAGAAAACTATACAACCAGTTCAACTCAGACCCAGCAGTGAACTTGGGGCAGGTATCTAGTCTGAGTGCAAGCCTTGTCCCCTTCTCAGAGGATAACTACCCTGCAGTTTGGTGCTACCAGAGCTCTGACAAATACCTGATCCAAGTCAACTCAAGCCTGAGGCAGCCCCACACTAGTTCATTACCAACGTAGGGACCAGACCCTGCCCACAATAGGCAAAGAGAGCCATTAGAGACAACTGGACTGAAGGAAAATGTGACACAGCCAGAATTCTAGGGTGCATGTGACACACATAGGAGACATCTCTGAAGTGCCAAATTGTGATGAACAGGGCACATTACACTATAAGGCACTAACGTGACCTCTTCTTCAGAAGGCCACTGCATTCAAGAGGAGAGGACATAGCTGATTTTACTAACACATAAAAATAAACATAGAGAGTTAGACAAAAGGAGGCACCAGAAGAGTGTGTCTCAAATGAAAGAACAGGTGAAAATTACACCAAGAGAGCTAAATGAAATAGAGATAAGTAATATGCCTGACAGAAAATTTAAAGTAATGTTCATAAAGATACTCATTGGACTTAGAGAAGAGAAAAGGACCAGGTGAGACTCCCAACAAAGAGACAGAAAACATAAAAAGAACCAAAGATGAAGAACCCAATAACTGAAATTAAATATGTACTAGAGGGAATAAATAGACTAGAGGGAGAAGAATAGATCAGTGACCTGGAGGACAGAGTAACAGAAAGCAATCAAGTTAAACAGGAGAAGGGATAAAAAAAATAACAAAAAAAATAAAAATAGCTAAGGGAACTCAGCAACACCATCAAGCAAACAATATGTATTACAGGCATCCCAGTAGGAGGAAAGGGAGAAAATTTATTTAAAGAAATAAAGCTGAAAACTTATTGAATCTGGAGAAGGAAAACAGAAATCCAGATCCAGGAGGCACACACACACACACACACACACACACACCATAATCAACCCAAGGAGGTCCACACCAAGACATATAGTAATTAAAATAAAATGTAGAGATAAAAAGGGAATTTTAAAAGCAGCAAGAGGAAAAAAGAAAAAAAAAAAACAGTTACATACAAGGGAAATGCCATTAGGCGATCAGCTGAGTTTTGGGAGAAACTTAGGAGGCCAGAAGGGAGTGGCATGATATATTCAAAGTACTGAAAGAAACAACAACAACAACAACCCCTGCAATGCAGAATACTCTATCCAGCAAGGCTATCATTCAGAATAGATGAAAAGATAGTTACCTAGACAAACAAAAGTTAAAGGAATTCACCACCAAACTAGCCCTATAAGATATGACTTCTTAACTTTATTTTAAGTTTACTTATTTATTTTAAGAGAGAGAAAAAGCATGAGCGGGGGAAGGGAAGAGAAAGCGAAAGAGAGAGGGAATCCCAAACAGGTTCCACACTGTCATCACAAAGCCCAAAGCAGGGCTCGAACTCATGAACTTGTGAGATCATGACCTGAGCCAAAATAGAGTCAGACATTAAACTAATTGAGTCACACAGGTGCCCCAAGCCCTACAAGAAATATTAAATGAGTTTATTTGAATGGAAAGGAAAGATCATAAGCAGAAATAAGAAAAATAGGATACACAAAAGCCGTAAAATTAAGTATATTTATAAAATTCACTCGAGATTCACGAAATAAAAGGATTTAAAGTATGACACCATATATTTAAAAGGTTCCAGGAAGGGGACTAAAAATTTAATACTTGTAGAAAGGGGTCAAAACTTAAACAACCATCACTGTACTATAGACTACTATATTCATAAATTGTTATATATAAAACTAATGGTAAACACAAACCAATAATCGGTATAGATGTGCAAAAATATAAAGGAATCCAAGTACATCACTAAAGAAAGCCAGAAAACTGTGAGAGAAAGAGAAAAAAGGAGAACTACAAAAACAACAATAAAACAAGTAAAAGCAAATGGCAGTACATGCCTATCAATAAGTACTTGAATGTAAATGGACTAAATGCTCCAGTCAAAAGACATAGGGTGATGGAATGGTCAAAAAAGCAAGACACATTTATATACTGCCAAAAGAGATTTAGTTCAGACCTAAAGACACATGCAGATTGAAAGTAAAGGAATGGAAAAGCGTTTATCATGGAAGTGGAAGTGAAAAGAAATCCAGGGAGCAATATTTATATCAGACAAAATAGTTTTATTTTAATTTTTCAAAAGATTTATTTTTATTTTAGAGAGCATGAGTGGGGGAGGGTCAGGGAGAGAGGGGGACAGAGGATCTGAAGTGGGCTCTGCGCTGACAGCAGGGAGCCCAAAGCGGGGCTCAAACTCACAAACCACGAGATCACGACCTGAGCCAAGGTCGGACGCTCAACTGACTGAGCCACCCAGGAACCCTTCAGACAAAGTAAATATTAAATCAAAGATGGGGTGCCTGGGTGGCTCAGTCAGTTGAGCATCTGTCTGAATTCGGCTCAGGTCATGGTCTCGTGGTTTGTGAGTTCGAGTTCCACATCAGGCTCTGTGCTAACAGCTCAAAGCCTGGAGCCTGCTTCGGGTTCTGTGCCTCCCCCTCTCTCTGCCCCTCTCGTGCTCATGCTCTGTCTCTCTCTAACTCTCAGTAATAAATAAATGTTAAAAAAGAAATCTAAAGCAAAGGCTGTAAGAAAATATAAAGAAGGACACTAGATAATCATAAAGGGAACAATCCAACAAGAAGATACTTACAATTATAATTATTTATGCACCTAACGTAGGAATACCCAAATACACAGAGCAGCTAATACCAAACATAATGGAAGCCCTCAATAGTAATACAATAATAGTAGGAGACTTTTACACATCACTTACATCAAGGAGAGTGCATCCAAACAGAAATTCAACAAAGAAACAGTAGTTTTGAATGACACATTGGATCAGAGGGATCTAACTAATATATTTAGAACATTCCATCGTAAAACAGTGGAATGCACGTTCTTTTCAAGTGCACATGGAACATTTTCCAGAATAGATCACATATTATTCTACAACACAATCTCAATGAATTAAAAAATGCTGAAGTCATACCATGCCTCTTTTTCCAACCACAATGCCATGAAGCTAGAAATCAACCACAAGAACAAATCTGGAAAGAACACAAATACACTGAGGTTAAACAACAGGCAACTAAACAATGAATGGGTCAACCAAGTAATCAGAGAGGAAATTTAAAAAATGCATGGAGATATACGGAAATTAAAACAAATCCAAAATCTAAATTAAATTAAAACAATCCCAAAATCTATAGGATTCAGCAAAGTTGCTCTAAGAGGGAATATTATAGCAATACAGGCCTACCTCAAGAAGAAAGAAAAATCTCAAACAATGTAAACTTATACCTAAAAGAGCTAGGAAAAAAAAAGAACAAAACTGAAAACCACTATAAGGAAAAAAACAAACATTACAACAGAAATAAATGTAGTAGAAACAAACAAATAATATAACAGATGAATGAAACAAGGCACTGGTTTGAAAAGATCACCAAAATTGAAAAACTGATAAATCTTTAGCCAGACTAATGAGAGAGAGAGAGAGAGAGAGAGAGCGAGCTGAAATAAACAAATTCAGAAATGAAAAATGAGATATAACAACTGATATCACAGAAATATAAAGGATTATAAACATAAAAATATTATATGCCAACAAATTGGATAATCTAGAAGAAATGGATACATTCCCAGAAAATTATTAAAAAATTCAATCAGGAAGAAATAGAAAATTTGAACAGACCAATTACTAGGGAAGAAATTAAATCAGCAATCAAAAAATTCCCAACCAACAAAAGTCCAGTATCAGATGGCTTTGCAGGTGAATTCTACCAAACATTTAAAGAAGACTTAATATCTATTATTCTCAAACTGTTGCAAAAAATAGAAGGGGAAGGAAAGCTTCCAAATTCATTCTATGAGGTCAGTATTACCCTGGTATCAAAACCTGATTAATACACTACAATTTAAGAGAAGTACAGGCAACTGTCTCTGATAAACATGCATGCAAAAATTGTCAACAAAATAGTAGCAAGCTGTATCCAATATACATTAAAAAACTATTCACCATGATCAAGTGGAATTTATTCCTGCAATGCAAGTGCATTCAATATTTACAAATCAATCACCATGACACATACATCAACATGAGAAAGGATAAAAAGGATATGATCATTTCAATACATGCAGAAAAAGCATTTGACCAAAGTACAGCATCCATTCATGGTAAGAACTTTTAACAAAGTAGGTTTAGAGGGAACACACCTCAACATAATAAGGCCATATATGAAAAATCCACAGCTCACATCATCCTCACTGGTGAAAAACAGAGAACATTTTCTCCAAGACCAGGAAAAAGACACACATATCCACTCTCACCAATTTTATTCAACATAGTATTGGAAGTCTTAGCCACAGCAATCAAAAAATAAAAATATATAAAAGGCAGCCAAATTGTTAAAGAAGTAAAACTTCCACTATCTGCAAGTGACATGATACTGTATATAGAAAACCCTAGACTCCACCAACAATCTAAAAATGATAAATGAATTTGGTAAGGTCACAGGATACAAAATAAATATCCAAAAATCTGTTGCATTCCTATATACTAATAAAGAACCAGTAAAAAAGAGGAATTAAGAAATATTTCTTATTTACAACTGTGCAAAAAGAAAAAAAATACTGAGGAATAAACTTAACTAAGGAGGTGAAAGAATTGTTATCTCAAAATTATAAAACATTGATGAAAGAAATTGAAAATAACACAAATAGAATGATATTTCAAGCTCATGGGTTGGGGGAACAAATATTTTTAAAATGTAATACTACCCAAAGCAATCTACAAATTTAATTAATCCCTATGAAAATATCAATGACAATTTTTACAGAAATAGAAAAATAATCCTAAAATTTACATGGAACCACAAAAGATCTTAACTAACCACAGCAATCTTGAAAAGGAAGAATAAAACTGGAGATACCACGGGATGCATGGGTGGCTAAGTCGGTTGAGTGTCCGACTTCAGCTCAGATCGTGATTTCTGGGTTCGGGCCCTGGGTCAGGCTCTGTGTTGGCAGCTCAGAACCTAAAGCCTACTTAGGATTCTGTGTCTCCCTTTCTCTCTGCCCCTCCCCTGCTTGTGCTGCCTCTCTCTCTCTCTCTCTCTCTCTCTCAAAAATGAATACACATTAAATTTTTTTAATTAAAAAATACGCCTACTCAAAAACGTGTTCATAGCAGCATTATTTCTAACAGTCAAATGGAAAGAACCTAAATGTCTGTCAACTTTTAAACAGATAAATACATATGGTATATCTATTCAATTAATATTATTTAGCAATTAAGAGAATAATTAGCATACGCTCAGCATGGATGAACGTTGAAAACATTATGCTTTGTGAAAGAAGCCAATCACAGAAGATTACATATTGTGAAACTCTCCATTCAAAAAAATGTACAGAATAGGCTAATCTATAGAGCAAGGAGATTGATTAGCTGAATGGGGCTAACTGGCAGAGAGGGAAGTGGAGAGTTATGGCTAATTAACATAGGGTTTCCTTTTAGATGATGAAATCTAGACTTAGAGCACAGTGGTGGTTTGTACAACCCTGTGAATATATTAAAAACCATTGAATTGAACACATTAAATGGATGAATTTTGGAATGAATATGTCATCTGTTAATAAAGCGGTTAAGGGTCGCCTGGGTGGCTCAGTTGGTTAAGCGTCCATCTTTGGCTCAGGTCATGATCTCATGGCCCGTGGATTCGAGCTCTGGGTCAGGCTCTGTGCTGACAGCTCAGAGCCTGGAGCCTGCTTCGAATTCTGTGTCTCCCTCTCTCTCTGCCCCTCCCCATTTGCACTCTGTCTCTCTCTCTCTCTCTCTTAAAAATAAATCAACATTATTTTTTTAAAAAAATTAAAAAATACAGCTGTTAAAAATACAACATGGAATAAAGGGCCAATATATATGGTGGCAAATTATCAATTGTATGTTTCTACATTATGTATTTAATTAATTACTAAACTATAATACCTGGATCAAAATTGAAAATAATACCTGGATCACAATTGAAAATAAGTGAAGTTGGGGCCACTGAGTGGCTCAATCAGTTGAGCATCTGACTTCAGCTCAGGTCATGATCTCACAGTTTGTGAGTTTGAGCCCTGCTTCAGGCTCTGCACAGAGCCCACTTTGGATGCTCTGTTCCCCAGTCTCTCTGCCCCCCCCCCTGCTCACACTCTCTCTAAAAAATAAATCTTAAAAAAAAATATATATACATATACATATATATATATATACATATATATATATATATAGATATATAGATATATAGATATATATATACATATACATATATATATATATATATATATATGCTGAAGCCAATTACACAGGAAAAGGTTTTTTGAGAGCTATTGAATATGAAGAGGCAGGGATATTTGAACCAATTATCAATCCATTTTACTTTAACAATGTTGTCTTTTTGTGTATGTTTGCATTTCATAATCCAGAATGAATTTATTTTACTAGTGGTTGTGTTTATATATTGAGATATTTATTTTTTTGCACTTTCTTTGTTAAAGAAGGTAATCATGTGGTATAAATTGCTTTTGGCAAAGTATTATTGATTGTCAATATATCTCGTAATGATTTTTTATTTAAAAAAACTCAATTGCATTAGGATATCCTGACAATACACTTGATGCCTAATGACTTGATAAATTATGCAAAGTATTAAATAGTAAAAATATGACACCCAAAAGCTTTCCACTTAAGGGAACTATACACTTTATACCAAGAAATATATTCATATTTCATTGATTCTATTTACTGATAAAAGCCAAGGTTTTGTCATATAAAGGTCCAAACTAAAATAACGGAGATAGTGTTGCTGTATTAGTTCTGCTCATATTCATCATCTTGAAGTTTTATACAGATTGGAAATTTATTATTCAATGTTAGGATAATGAGAAGCACCATCTCCTTCACTGAACATTAAGAAATAAATAATAAGTTAAAAAATCATACAGGAGAGCAAAAATGTGTATGTGTGTTTGTATGTATAGTATAAAAGTATATATAGTGTATATGCCAGAATTATAAAAATGTTTACTTGAATACAATTTGTTAATATTAAACTTATTGCATACCAACAAAAAAAATCCACTGTATTTTTTCAATGTATTCTAGCCTAAAACAAAAGAGACTGTAAGCATTCTGTTAACTTAACTTCACTGGAATAAATATGATTTTTATTCATGTGTTTGATTTGCTCATTTAGTCCATCAGTAGGTCATTTCTTTCTCCCCAACTTCCTTCCTCTCTCTCTCTCTAATCTATTATCTATTATCTATTATCTATTATCTATTATCTAATATATATTGAATACCTACTGAGCGCCTGGATATCAATTTGCACAAGATGCTCAATAAATATTTGGAAGTTACAGTAATTTCATTTTAGCATTAATCACAGACTATACGTGCTGCCTTTATTCGTTTATTCTTTGAGCGTATGATTTCTTCTATGACTGTGACTTCCCAGAAGAATAGTAGCTTTTGTGCTGACTCAGGTACAACCTTGCCACTATCTCTGTCTGGGAATAAGTTTTATAGAGGCATATTTCTCTTCCATTATTTGCTCTGTTCCAGAAGACTGAGTGAACTGTCATGTATTACAAATTACTTCTAACTTTGCTGCATTCTACATGGAGTTACCTTTGTGGAGGGTAGACATCCACCAAAACTAACAAATTAACTAAATAGATGGTAACAGAGATGTTAAAACTGCAGATATCATTAAAAACAGTGAATATTCATTGTATGCATACTATGTGTCAGCCACTATTTTTAACTTTTTACATGGATTGAATTATTATTCGATCATTTCCGTAATTTTATGAAATCAATAATAATATCCAAATTTATAGATGAAGAAGAATTCACCTCTATTTCTTTTTTATAACTCTCATCCAACATTACACACCAGATTTTGTCATAAACTGGGACCACATACATGCTGAAATTTAATATTTTATACCCTCGTATCTTGGTATCTTGTTACAATGTCCTGTGTTTCCTCCTTTCCCACTGTCTTATTTTTCAAAAATTAAAACATTAATACCCAGTAGGAGCAACTAACTTACTCTTCTACCTGTATCTCTATACATCCAAGATTCCATGGCATCGACTGTTAGCTATTACTCTCAACACTCCTGTTTTCTTTTTTATTCCAAACAAGCCTTACCAAATGCTAATTCTAAAATAATGAAAATGAGGAACGATAGAGAAAATAACAGTGATAAAAACTCAATACCACAGAGGTATTCAAACACAGTTCAATCTTCACGTGACTTTTGTATATTCAGCAATCTCCCCAGGGAACTCTACTCATTTTCTGTCCTATTTCCTCAGTAATTATCCTAAATTCTTAATTTATAATAAGATATACCTTCATACATTACAATCATAAATAACTTTCTGTCTGCCTTCATGGTGGACATTAAGGCCATCTGACATGACATTCCTCTATTTAGCTCCACATCTCCTGCCAGCACTTTCTATCTCAATAGTGCTATGGCATTCTTATTCATGCTTACATTCCTGGAAATGCAATTCACTTCACTTCTACTTTGTGTTTTCTATTTCCTGGCCATCTCTCCCAAATTAAAAACAAATAAATACAGTAATTGAATAATATATTTCTCTAATTACCTACATTTCTGTTTCCATCCGTCTCTAATTGTCACATACTATTTATTTCTTGTAATCATGACATGTCAACAATCATCCTGAAAAACCTTTTCTAAGATCATCATGACCTGCCTTCAGCTCAAGGGAATGGAAACTTAACTGATAAATCTTCTGCATTATTAAATTGATCACTCTGTCATCTGAAAAAATCTCTTTTCTAATTCACTGTATTTATTCTTTGGTTTTCTTTTTCTCTTTTTGACTATATCGTAAAGTCTTATTTATGCATGCATTTTTAATAATGCCTTAAGTATCCTCAAGGGCTAATATTTTAGCTGTTGTCTTTTGCAAATGATATATTCTCTGAGATATTTCCTCCAAATATGTTGTTCTACCACAGTAAATTAGTTTGACTTAATATGGATATTCTAGTGCTTAGTACACAGTCTAGATTTCTAACAAGTGGTTTTGTTTTGTTTTTGTTTTTTCGTGGTTACAGGACTTCTGAATCTAGAATTCTCACTCGGGTCCAGATAATTAAATTCAATTTTCCAGACAATTTTTCTTCTTGGATATATCACAGCTACTTCTAATAATTATATTCAAAATTTCACTTTTCCTCAATTCTAACCTCTCCCCACACACTTGTATCTTCATTGCTTTTCACTGGTACCGTCACCTGTACAGACATTCTACCCTTGGGTTTTGCCACCCCTCTACATCCGCAATGCGATGTCTTCTTCCTGATGTGGATATATACTCTCCATCAAACTTCAATTGGCTACTTCCTATGTACTAAATAATACATCTCTCTTTAAAAACCTTAGCTGAGGGGCACCTGGGTGGCTCAGTCAGTTAAGCGTCCAACTGTGGCTCAGGTCATGATCTCGTGGTTTGTGAGTTCGAGCCCTGCTTTGGGCTCTGTGCTGACAGCTGGGAGCCTGGAACCTGCTTGGGATTCTGTGTCTCCTTCTCTCTCTGCCCCTCCCCCACTTGTGCTCTCTCAAAAATAAATAAAAATGAAAACAATAATAAAAATAAAAATAAAAACCAACTAATTGAACCCCGACATTAGACTCTTCTCCTGTATATTCTGCCTCCACTTACTACTTTATATTGTAAGAGCACTACAATTTATTTTTCTTTACAATACCACTTTGACAGTAGATTCCCAAAATGTTTGAGGAGCCCAAAAGCCGTCAGAAATACTAATTTGTCTTCTTTATGGATTTTTGACTTTGTGAGAAATTGCTTGAATTTCAGTCAAAAAATTTACTTCATTACAAATTTTTTTCCATGTAGCATTTAATTGTACTGTTATAGAAGAAACTCATAAAGTTAGATAGATGATCAACTTTATGCATTCATGACACAGGATAAGTAATCAAGAAATTTGATAGCAATGACTAACTTAATGTGTTACAATGTTAATAATTTAAGTTTTGTAGTAATAATGTACTCTTTTAAAAAAACGAATGTGAAGTATATAGCATAATGCTTGACATATTCATGTTTTATTTTAAAAGTTATCTAATATCTATTCCATTATGATAAAGAAGTTAATTTTGTTTACTGATAATAGACTAGTCTTTCTAAATCTGTATTATGTTATTTTTCTATGTGGTATTTAAATGTTATATAATTTTGTAAAAATTTTACCCATTATATTTTTGACATTTCCATTTTCTTAGTTACTTTTTTATGAATGGGAAAGATTGAGAAAAAATATTCCTATGAAACAAAAGATTTCTCAATGAAGTATATTTAATACAGATAGATAGGGTACATATAAAGGTTTTATTTCTTCAACACTAAAAAATGCAAAATGTTCTGAAGCAATTGAAAATACGATTTAATAGTCTTGATATAAAACTGTACTAATAAAACTTTCTGGTTTTCCATAGAAAGAAAACATTTTCCTCCAGATTACAACTTAAATTTTTACCTTGCGCTCTGCAATGCACTTCAAGATTTACAGCTTCTGACATTCTCCTTACAATACCTATTATATCCAGCCAGTGAGCACTTAATTGATAATGATGAAAATCATCTCTCTATCTGTGGCATATGTTGAACATCTGTTTCGGGCTATAATTTTAAATTTATGCCTTCTGTTTAAAATCGAAGCATTGAGAAAATAAGTTTTCACTTTTCCGGTCTTATTTTTAATTGTTGGCTGACCAATGTGACTAAAACCATAGTAGAGGTTTTCACTTTGAAACTGTCTATCAGGTGAATATGGAAGAATCAGAAGCATAATCCATTATAAACATTGATCTACAAAATATTTCTGTGACTCTAATTACTATGTATTCTATAAATACTCCTCTTTGCAGTCATGTGGACATACATATGTAATTTGCTAAGTTTCAGACCTTTAACCAGAGTTTACTGTTAAATAAAAGTTCAGTTGAAACCTATCTGCTAATCTTTGTCTTATAAATAAACATGGTGTACAGGAAAGGAGTAAGTTTGGAAAACTCCTATATACAAGCTGGTTTCCCTTGGCCAAAATTAATGTTCTTTATCTCTCTGAAACCATTAAGACTTATCCATACACTGGATATTTTCTTTCTTCCATAGTTTCCTTTTTCCCTGCTTTTAGTAAAATTAGCCGATACTTCCTAAAGGAATTTTTCATGCTTCATTCTATATTATTCTGAGGAAGATTCTTTTCAGGGAAACTTTCCTCATACCTACTATTCCCTACTGTCAGGGGATGGGCAGATGATTCAATCAAGGCATCCAGCGTTAGCTCCTGGTAAATGAAATTTGAGTGCAATGTCATCTTGAGATAATGAAAGATAATGAAAGTGAAGACCCACCAATACACATTCCATGTGTTCCTGTTTGAATTTTCTAGAGCTGTGAAATTCCTGTCCTTTATTAGAAATAGTCATTAGTTTTTTCTTCCTTTCTCTCTCTTTTATTAATGGTTATTTCTTTGAGAGAGAGAGAGAGAGAGAGACAGAGAGAGACAGAGAAAGAAAGAGAGAGAGAGAATGCACACAAGCGAGGGAGGGACAAAGAAAGAAAAAGAATCCCAAGCAGGCTCCTTGCTCTCAACACAGAGCCTGATGAAGGGCTCATTCTCATGAACTGTGAGATCATGATGTGAGCTGAAATCAAGAGTCAGACGCTTAACTGAATGAGCCACCCAGGTGCCCCCATCTCTCTCTTTTTAAGTTATAACTTTTTGCTAGCATAATTCCCTTTCTAAAAATTACATTAGCTAGAGTGAATTGAGACAAAAGAATTCTTACCAATTCAGTACTCCACAGTTATTGTGATAATTAAATTTTATTAACTGAAATAACATGTGAAATTGCCTATGTGATAGGTAGATTCTAACAGAACAGGCTGAATAATTATTTTCTGACACCTTTGCTACCCTGACATCTTCCCTATTTCCTATTAACTGTTTTTATGATATCTGTAAGCACTTTATGAGTTTTTAGTACTTGGGAGTCATGGAATGTCAAGCCTCAAACTTTGTCTGGTCTGAATTAGAGTGTATCCAAACCAGTATTCTCGTCTTATAGAAATGAAAAATTAATTAAGGATTAAACACCTATCCTCATATTTGTAGAAGTTGGCCATGACTGTGATTTCTGCAAGTACCTTTTTGAGGAGAAAAATATGAGCCACTAAATTCATAGATTATAGCAGAGATTGGTTCATGACTGCACCCTGCAAATCCTGAAGCATTGTTCTAGTATCTTAAATAACGTGTGCCACACAATAGATGTAGGGTAGATCTCTGTTGAGGGAATTATCATCTTCAAATGTTTTTTTGCTCCTTGTGATTCTATTCCTTAGGTTTACAGCCATCACAATTCCTTTGTTTTTATTTTTTATTTTTTTAATGTTTACTCATTTATTTGGGGATAAAGGCAGGGAAGGGCAGAGGGAGAGAGAGAAAGAATCCCAGGCAGGCTCTGTGTTGTGAGTGCAGATCCTGATGTGGGGCCTGATCTCACTAATCATGAGATCATGAACTGAGCAGAAATCAAGAGTAAGACACTTAACTGACTAAGCCACCCAAGCATCCCACAATGTCTTTATTTTATTTTATTTTTTTTACAATTCCTTTATTTTAAATGATCCACGGGTTTCTTCTCTAACTACTTCAAAATAAAGTAACAAATAAAAAAAAGAATAACATGTAAATAAATATTGCATATATGTGTGTACACACACACACACATACAGAGAGTCAGAGAGAGAGATCTATTCCATCCATGTGGTTCCTGATGAAAGATCTGCTCACCATGTCTCTGGAGATAAATTTTATTTATCAATTCTCCATTCTAAGTGGCATCTCAATGTAAAATTTAAAGTACTTTTCCTAAAACATAATATTCAAATGAAATTACGCCTTCAAATTAGCTATTGGGAAACTGTAATTACAGAAATAACATTTTTCTTTAATACGTACTACATAACAAGAGTAATATATATATGTAAATATTGTAAGATGGAATAACATTAATATTGTAAATGAGTATAAACACATATATCATCATAATTATGCATCTTAATTTTAAGCAATATATCAAGGTATACAAGCTTGCTTAAAATTAATACAATTTACCATAAAATATATGCTTATATCACAGAAATCTGCTAATGTGTCAATACAGCAGTCTTACAAATAAACCGAGGAAGTGAGGAAGAAAGAGTAAGTAGAACTAATGCCTAGAGTAGAAGCTGAATCTGTTAGTTTTCCTTCCAAATACAACACTTAGATTTACTGAATGATGACCTGCTTCAAAGTGCAAGACAAAATTGCAAAAGTGGTTACATCAAATGCAATATTGCTGAGAGTTTAGCCAAGCAACTCCACGGTTTGCTACCAAGTTAACCATTTCATTTGGCAAAGCAGTTGGCAGTGACTTTAAACTAACACTTTCACCCCTATGCAAGTGCATGCCATTGATAGCAGCCCTCAAGGTCACAAGCATGCCTCCCACATCCTCCCGGTTAACCAAAAGCCTGCTTGTTTGTTTTCAAACCACCAATCCAGCCTCAGCCCAGGACCCCAAAAACATTCCACTCACAGACCTTAATAAAGTCATGTGCCCAGCTCCTAGTGCTCTCTCCCTGCACTCTGTCTTGACTTCCCTGTGTGGCCCCTCCAGGCATGCCCTTACTTCCTCCAGGATCTGTGAGTAACCAACTTCTCTATTTTTTTTAAGTTTATTTATTTTGAGAGAGACAGAGATAGCATAAGTGGGAGAGGGGCAGAGAGAGGAGAGAGGGAATCCCAAGCAGGCTCCCAAGCTGCCACTGCAGAGCCCCATGTGGGGCTCAAACACACAAAGTCATGAGATTATGACCTGAGCCGAAACCAAGAGTCTGATGCTTAACTGACTGAGTCACCCAAGGACCCCCAAACTTCTCCATTTCAATTTCTCTTGTGGTCTGTTGCGGAATGACAGCTCAGCATCCAGCACCCTGTGCTCCAATCAACAAATACAAAAGCAATGTAAAGAAGATTGTCGAACATTAAGAAACATGAAGATTGTTGGCAGTGAAATAATGTCTGTGGACATCTAGCCCAACTCACTATAGATAAAGGAAATTGGGGTCTGGAGTAATCAATGGATTTGCTTAAATTTACACAGGTGGTTTTTTGAAGGATTAGGGCATCTGTCCCTTCCTCCTGGCTTTGTCTCTGTTTCTGGGTTTCCCCCTGGTCATCCCTTTTCTTGAACAATTCCCTTCACAGATCAGCACATTCATATATCTGGTTGAATATCAAATCTTTAAAAGAGAGCTTAGCCAATTAAAAATAACACCAACTTCCCCTCACACCTGCCACTTCCTTGATCTGAAGCAATTATTTTGTTTATAACACTTGATGTCTAAACTTGTTTTCCTCTGGCTCTATCTCTATCTTTCAAGCTTCTTGGAGACAGCGGTCTCAGCTGCCTTGTTTTTAGGGCCATATAACTTAGAACAGTCACACATAGGGAAGGATTTGATAAATACTTGTGTGATAAATTATTACATACTGTTCACATCTAAAATATCGCCTCATCAGAGGCTTTTTCTCACCATTCTGTCTGAGGTAGTAGCCCCCAGTCTGTCACCAAACCTTGCCAGACGCTACTGTAACTGAGCAGTCTATTAATAGAAAAATTACTAAATTATGTAGCACATCATATATTCACTATGTGCTGCACACAGCTTGACAATTTTAATCAAATCAGTATGTGCAAACTAATAACTTTTGCTATTAATTATATATGCTTACTCTCTATTGATCAAATTAGTTAAACAAGTTCTGTTCTATGTAGAAATACTTCAAATAAAAACTGGAGAAACAGCTCATCAGACATATTGCTAATATTGAGATATATTCTCTATGCCTCTATTTCCTTATCACTGAAATGATGATAATAATAGCACTGTTCTTGTAAAGCTGTTAAACATTGAATGAGTGACTAAAAATAAAATACTTTGTAGACCTGCATATAAAAAAATCTGAATAAGCATTAGTAATTATTTATTGTTGAAATGTAATCTCCATTTATATTTCTAACAATGCTTTAAAATTTAGATGTTGATTATATTCAGGCAATAAACACTTTTACTATTACTTGTGTTTAATAGATTTTGGGTCATGAATACCTCTAATAATGAAGCCAATTAATTTTTTACCAATGATCAAGGATTTTACTTTTATAATATTTGATATGTTAAATGCATTTTCCCTATTACCCATTACGCTGTATATCAGTGTTGCTACTCAGTAAACAACTCCAGCAGAAAAGATAATACCACCATAAGTGGCAAACATACTTGTTTTTCTAAAACTCATTTGATGAAATCATTTTATCTTCACTATTGTTTTATTGGCTAAATCATTATTTCTTTGGCTGTGCTCTAGAGCATGGGGTAGAAAAATGAATATTTGACATAGACTATGGCCTACAAATTCTAAAATATTTTCATCTGGCTTTTGTCAGGAAAAAATAAAAAAAAAGTTGGCAGACCCTGAAGAACTACATATGATCACATACTTGTATTCTTCCTTCTCTTCCTCTTTTTTTGCCTCTACCTCTCACTCTTTTTGCTTTTTTATCTTTTACTTTTTTTCTACTGATAGATGATAGATAGATAGACAGACAGGCAGATATAGATGTAGATCTTAAAAAATCAAAGCAACATTCCTAGAAACTAGGGCTGGGCCAGACTTGCTCCCCACCGCAGGCCATACTTTGCTAATCCTTTGTCTAGATTTTATTATATATATGTATGTACATATACATAATAAATTATCTATCTCTAAATAATATTATAACATTTATGCAAATAGCTTACTAATATTAGTATAGTTCCACCCTCCTCCATATTTTATACATTCAAAAATATATGGTTACATTGTTATTACTTTTGTTTTGGATGGTTAAATGAAGTTTAAAGAGATTTAAAATGAGAAAAATGTTTTAGTTTACTCAGAATTCACCATTTCTGGCCTTCTCCATTCTTTTCACCTAAAGCCATATTTCTGTCCACTTGCTTCTTTTTCCAATTTGCCTGAAGAACTTCCTTTCCCATTGCCTACAGTGCAATTGCTCTATGAATACTTTCAGCTTTGGCTTGTCTGAAAAGTGTTTATTTTGTGTTAAATTTTGAAAAATATTATCTTGGTGTATAAGATTTCAGTTGACTGCTTTTTGCTTGTTCCTTTTGGCACTTAAAATATGCTGTTCCATTGCCTTCCAGATTGCATAATTTTATTATTTTGTATCCATATAATTTATAAATACGCTACTTTTTTAAAAAGTTATTTATTTATTCTGAGAGAGAGAGAGAGAGAAAGAGAGAGAGCAAGCATAAGAGGTGGGTGGGGGGAAGGGCAGAGAAAGAGGGAGAGAAAATCCCAAGGAGGCTCTGCACTGCCAGTGCAGAGTCTGACGTGGGACGTGATCTCACAAACTGTCAGATCATGACCTGAGCCAAAGTCAAGACCCAGATGTTTAACCGACCAAGCCACCCAGATGCCCTAAATTTGCTACTTTTAATACATTTATGGTTTTCATTAAATCAGTTATCATACATCTTGTGTTTCTCTTTATGTCTATTGCTCTTGAGTTTACTGGATCTGTGGTTTATAATTTGTTTCATATTTTGAAAAATCTGGGAGAATCATTTCATCAAAATTTTTTCTCTCAACTCCACTTGGAATCCTAATTGCCCATTTATTAGATATCTTGGTATTTTATTACATGTTAATAATGCTCTAATCAATTTTAATATTTTTCTCTCCATTTTATATAGCTTCTTTATCAATGTTTTCATGTTAATTGTTCTTTTTCCCCTACTGCTCAGTATGCTGTTAAATCCACCAGTTGTATTTTGCATTTCGTATATTCCATTTTTAATCTCTAGCTGATGTATCTGGAGCTCTTTATATTTTCCATTGTTCTTTCCATTATGTTTTTCCTCTCCCTTTCGTCTCTGAACTTATTTGTAGTAAACATCCTAAAAACTGTATTAAAATGTTTTCTTGCTAACCCATCATCTCTGGCACATCTAGGTCTACTTTTATTAAATGTTTTTTTTTTTTTTCTGTTATTGGTTCTAAGTTCCTGTTCTTGCATGCCTAATTTTTAATTGATGTGTGAAATCGTAAATTTTGTGTTGTAGTTACTAGGATTTATACCCTTTGCACAAATTTTAAGGTTTTATTCTGGCATGCAGTGAACCTACCAATCAGTTTGATCCTTTATATTTTTAAGCTTTGTTAGGACACAGAAGAGACTTTAGGGTTTTTCAGTGAATGCATGAATCTTCTGAGGATTCTACTTAATTCCCTTTTCTTATAAGGACTTTTGATTCCGATGCTTGAGGGCATGGATAATTTTAGTTTTACATCAGTTCAGGCAATTGTTTGGCCTGTTGCTTTTCAGTTGTTCTTTATCAGCATCAAAAAGTATCACCATGCACAAAGGAAGATCTATGCAAAGTCAAAGAGCTTAGGAGATCCCTCTTTACATGTCTAAATTTTCTGTTGCAGATGTCTAAGCACTAGTGTTTTGCCCCAGAACTTATAACTGCCTTGGCCTCCCTCCATCTGCCCAAATCATGGAGTCATGGGACCCTGTTTGTATTTCCTTTCCATTCATTGCAGACTTCAAACTGCCTCCAGGCAGTACGCTGGATAAAATTTAGAGCTCATCTTCTTGGTTTCTCTTCCCAAGGGATCAAAGTCCTGTGTTGACTCTAGTTCAATGTGTGAAAACTGTTCTTTCATATTTTTTTTTTCTGGTTTTCTAACTGTGAAGGGAGGAAAATCTCTCTAACAGTAAGTCCTTCATAGTTTGAAGCAAATGTCTTGATGCAATTTTTCATTTAGTATCTTGGCCTGTACAAGGGACAATTTTATAGGTTTATTCTGGATTTTTCCCACTATAGTATCTATTACCTAAGAGGCCATGAAAACAACATGTGGGTTCAGTAGAGTATTTTAGACCAGGCACATTAACACTGATTTGCACATCGACTATTTCCACTGTGAATTGGACCTCGTCCAGGACTCAACTTATCACCTGTCTCTTGTATGCTCCATTCTAACAGAAGGCAAGAGCGATGTCCAAGTCCTTGGATATTAAAGCTAAACTAGACTGAGTATTCAAAATTCTAAAAAAAGTCACCATTTTCTTGTCCCTATTATACTACTCATGTTAATGAACATAGTCTGAGGAAGAATGTGGAGCAAAGTTATTATATGCCTTCACTATGGTGATATGGGATCCTCTTTCTTAGGGACTCAGACTCTCCATCTGATAACAGGTTCTGGAGTTGAATGTGTACTCAAGACTAGAAAGTAGGCAAGACACTGTGAGTTTTTACTGCTGCCACTGTTCTAAGTTTCATGATTATAAATCAAGTAATCTTTATTTTCAGTATGTAGATTACAAAACTTTTTTGTTGCTACCCATCTGTCTTTTCCCTAGAGACACCATGTTCTAGTAGCCATCTTGATAGCTCTGTATTAGACATGATTTCAGGCTGCCACCCTGTCCTTGCTACTTATTAAGATAACTGTCTCCACCTTGTTTCTGATGATTAAAGGCCATTACATGAATGCTATTATATTGGAATCGTATGTTCACCTTTACTGTTAAGGAACCAGGTCTTAACCTCTCCTAGTCTCAGCCTACAAAAAAGAAGGTACCAGTGATTCTTAGGAAGGTACTAGGATTCCTGGAGTAACCCTGTCTGCAACACACTTCTATCACTGCAGTAATAGAGTGAATTCTGTAACATCACATAGGCTACAGGTGGCTTGTATGTTTTCAGTCTTCTTAGAGACCCTGACCATTTTACTGAACTTTTTGTTTTATTTACTTATTTTTTTTTACTGGCTTCTATAGAAGGTATGGAGTTTATAACTCAATTACTGTAAGGCCTTTACTATTTCCAAGTATTTAAAAATCAAAATGGCTGTTTGTGAACAGATTTCTCTCCTGGTCCTACTCCCATCTTGACAAAGTCTTAAATCTTATATCCAAGGAGAGGGCTCTCATAATGATAATCGGTCTTTTATCAAACTTTACTTACAGGCCCAGAACATGCAAGGGGATCTGTGATTCAAGAGTCTCAAGTGCTTTAATTCAGGGATCACCATGCCACATTACAAATTTAAATTCTACCCAAATGGTGCTGTGACATTGGCATAGTCGGCTTAAATTAATAAAATGTCAACCTTTTTTTGTAGCTCTGCTTCTTTTCCAATTGAGTCTTAGGCTCAATTCACAGCTTTTAGTACCCTATAGTTGAGGTGTGAATTTTTTTATATGCTACTAAAGAGGCCCTCTGGCTGTTACACTTCACCTAAATTGGTGATTAATCACACCCTCAGCCTTTCATTGTCTTTCTCCAATGCACTTATTGCCCCCATAACAACTATCAAATGCCATACTCCTTGTAATTACTACTTTCCTGTACATCTCAAAGTCCTGATACCTTGTACCCATTACTGAATTAACCTCTACTGGCATCACATTTTAGTTTAACCACTTTATCATTCATGAAATTTAACAATGACATTGCTACAGAATACCAGTACCTGTCCTTATTCACCATGTTACCAGTAATGAGGACTTCATCGCCAGCTGGTGTTGGGAACTCCAATGGCACAATTACGTATCAGGGTTGCATTCCTAGGACCCTGAAGAATGAAATGCCTTAGGTATATTTCCTTGAAAACACTCAGTGTTATATGCAGGCGGTTTTATGGGAAGGACTCACAGGAATAAGAGTTTTGACAGAGTAATTAAAGCAGAGCTGGTTAGAAAGATATGTGGAACTGTGATTCAGTTGCTATAGTGGCCTCAATCAGCCTCAAAGAGAGTGGTGAAGTTAGAATGGCCCTTTAGAAATGTCCTCCCTAGAGGCAAGGGGAACAAGTTATATATTCCCTTTTTGAGCCAATCGAAACTTGTGAGAGCTAGCTACCTTCAGCACAGGAATGCAAGCATACGTCATCAATACTCAGTATTTCTAGCAACTGGGGTATTTAACAGAGGATCAAGATGGCACACCATTCCAGGTGCTATAAGGATACGAATTATTTAAAGAGACACCTATAATAAGTTGTTATAATGTTTATGAAGAAGAGTTAGAATATGTTATGACTGCACAATTTGTCTCTTCAATCAAATCTGGGGCAAGGGAATTTCTTTTATAGAAAAACTTACGTTTATGTTGGAGGTCTACAGACAGTGTTTCCTAAGACATGGAGAAAACATTGTATGTTACAGATTCAAAGAAATGGTTTAAAACACTGATTGGGTTAGAGAATACTCAGGAAATAATTCCATTATTTTGTAACTGTTAATATAACACAGCCACACACACACAAAATATTGCAGGCATTTTGATTTCCAATAATATGCACTTAAATATAGGACTATAGGGACACCTGAGTGGCTCAGTTGGTTGAGCTTCCAACTTTGGCTCAGATCAAGATCTCACCGTCTGTGAATTTGAGCCCCGTGTTTGGGCTCTGTGCTGACAGCTCAGAGCCTGGAGCCTGCTTCAGATTCTGTATCTCCCTCTCTCTCTGACCCTTCCCTATTCATGCTCTGTCTCTCTCTCTCTCTCAAAAATAAGTAAACATTAAAAAAATTAAAAAGAAAGAAAGAAAGAAAGAAAGAAAGAAAGAAAGAAAGAAAGAAAGATAGAAAGGACTATAATTTATATAAGTTTAATATATCCAAACTAGTGTTGCCATAAGAATCAGTCAGCATTGTTAGGGAGCCCCATATATATTGAGCAACATTCGTGTCGATTAATACAACTCTTTTGGTATTGGTTTATGAAATATAATCTGATTAGTTTAAATTACATCTCAAATTTCATCATAGACTGTATACTTTGATTATTGGGTAGGAATCTGAACGGTATAAGTTACAAGTTAAAAAGATGAAGACATTGGCCATTAGTGAGGATAATCAAAAGAATGTGACATGGGATCCAAATAAAATTCTTAAAACTTACTATATCTTTACAATAAAGTAAAGAAAGTAATCCCAATGTTAGTAGTTTGAGACTCTAGCCTTCTGGATGGTATATTTAGTAATAATACATATTCATCTCCTTGAAGTAACAGCTTACTATATTTTCTCTATTCACATACTACCAAAACATCCTCTCAGTTTTTCTGTCAAGATTCTCTAGATTATATTCCTTATTTTTTTATTAATGGATTTATGGCAGACTATTCTAAGAACTGGTTAAGTGTTACAGCAGGTGTTAGAGCATAAGAATGAAACAAATTACATAGCACTTATAGGAGAATCTATATTTATATAAATAGTAAGATACATTATTAAATAAGTGAACACACAAAGTAAGGGGATTTGGCAAGGGTAGATTAGGTTTACTTAAATTCTCCTTATAGTCTGTAGTCAATGGGAATAAATGAGTAAGAGTAAGAGGCCCATCCTTATTTTAATCAGAGATCTTTAGTTATTTTCCACAAACTGCCCTACCCATCCGCACAGTTTCTTAAAAATAAAACAAAAAATTAAAAAAAAAAGAATTTCAGTGATTAAAAGGGTAGAGGAAGGGTAGGTAACAAAAAGTGTCTCAATAGGGAATGAGTATAAATCTACCACTAACATCGAATACCTAATCCAATGGATCAGTGGCACTGTCTTTCTATGTGTAAAACAACATATTTCCCCTGACACCGTCTTCTGGCACTTTAGAAGCGGTCAGCAGGTTATGGTGGCTATGCTGCCACCAATAAGTAAATTATGGGATCAAGCTGTGAGGAGTGGCTATCATCATTCACTTTTTTCTTCTAATGTCACGTTTTTCATTATGTCTCAGGTACACTGCAAAGATGTATTCCACCTCTAACCTTCATGGCACCAAGTAAAAATAAATGTGGACTTCAGTAAGTGAAGAGCAATATTTCATTGGCAAAAACAGCCTTTCAATTTTAATGATGACTAAACTGCTTTGACCGGTTTTTGCTTTATTCTTCTACACTGGTAAATAAGAAAGGCTATATTACTTGAAGTTACGGATACTAACGTTTAAATCATCTCTCTAAAATATCAGCCCATGTGTAATACACACCTATGCGTGTTACATTTTCTTGAAAGCTATTTTCAAAGTAATTGTTGCATTATGTGACCTTTTTTCACTTGTTGACATTTGAAATGGTTCAAGATAATTGGTGGGAAAGTCCCTGGTACCTTAATATGCACAGTGGTAATTATTCCAAACTGTTCTAGTGGTCACTGTACTTTCCACTACTGCACACAGTTCAACAATGTTGCGGTGGGGCAGCAAGGAGAAAGCTAGTTCCAACTAAAAGATACCTTTGTTTAAACAGTAAACGTTGCTTTTATTAAATTGTGGCATTTGATTATGTATCTTACTATTCCCTGTGTCAAAATGGAGGTTTGCTTAAAGCATATAGAAATCCCATGGTGTTCATGAGGAAAAACCCTTGGGAAATGGAGTTGCGAGCTGAACTAGCCACTTTTTTTCATTGAATAGAGTTTTCACTGAAAGTCACAATATGATTATTCCCGCATGGGTATTTGGCAAATATAATTTTGAACTATGCATAGTTCATTAATGCCGAATACAATGTCATTGCTCTGGTGGGATTTATTTCTCTAGTTGAGAATGCATTCTCTGTTTTTCCTCATCTTATTTACTTAATGTATTTTTGGTACTCCATTTCAGTTTACCTATTTGTATTTTATAATTCGACCTCATCTCTGTTACATACACACTCTCTCTTCACCCCTCCCTTTATGTACACACACATAATATCTGTACATATAATATATACCTATACGCATACGTACATGCTTTATACATAGATTATATACATACATAGTATAGATGTATTACAATTTTTTATTAACTCTTTTATATTTTACTCCTCCTGTATCCTTTATATTATCATAGACTACATGTTGTAAACACAAGACAATAATACTTTTTCATCAAAGGGTCATGTGTATACTAAAAATTTTAGGAAGAAAAATAATCCCTTATATTTATTGACATATTATTGACACCTTTTTTGGTGTTCTTCACTTTTTCTGGCTGATTTGAATTTTGATTCAGCATCCTTTCCTCTCAGCCTGTACATTTTCCTTTAATATTATTTATAGTGCCAATGGCTGGTTTCAAATTCTATCTTCTTTGACCTGCAATGTGTTCATTATTCCTTCATTCTTAAATGATAGTTGTACAAATACAGAATTCTGGATTGACAGATTATAAAAATTATTATTTTTGGCAGTCTTTAAAAAGACTGAACTTCCTAGCGAGAACACAGTGGTTATGTTTATCACTGTTGCTCTGTGTTCTCTGTCGCTTTTCTTTGGCTTCTTTGAAAGATTTGTCTTTACTTTTGATTCTTAACAGTTTGACTGTTTGTCCTAATTGGGATTATCTGGGATTCTGATCATACAAATTTGTCTTGGCCTATTTGGGATTTTTTTTTCTTTTTACTTTATTTTTAAAAATTTTTGGCTGCCTATTATGTCTATCCTCTCCTTTTGTAGTTCCAGGTACATGCATATCAGACCTGATATGTTTTTACAGACCCCTTAGGTTCTTGTCTGTTTTTGTTTTTGTTTTTTTCTGCACTGTTCTTCAGATTAATTTCTCTCATTGTATGCTCAAGTTCATGGACTCTTTCCCATTATCTGTGTTACACTGTTAAGTCCATGTTCCAATAATAAGTCCACTCAGTACTTATTTTTCTTTTAATCCAGTTTTTTAGATTCTTTTTTAAAAACATACTTCTATAAAGTTTTTTAATATATTTTAAAATATTTTGTAGTTCTCTATTGATATTTCCTGTTTTCTCATTCATTACAAGCACAATTACATTTCTGCTCTTTGAGCATAGTTTAAATAGATTACTTAAAATTGTATTTGGCTAAGGCCAACATCAAAGTATTTTGCCTTTCTTTTTTCTTTTATTATGGCTCACATTTACTTATTTTTTGTATGTGTTATAATTTTAGGTTGTTCCTTTTACATTGTGAAAAATGTTTTAGAGATTCTGAATCCTGTTCCATTCATTTTAAAGTATTTAATTTATTGTTCTTTATTTTAAAAAACTTCTTTATTTTTAATTTTTTTTCTTGAAGTACATTTGACACACAATGTTACCTTAGTTTGAGGTATATACAACACAGTGATTCAAACCTCCATACATTATGCTATACTCACAAGGGTAGCTACCTTCTACCATCACACAATGCTATCACAAAACCATGGACTATATTCCCCATGATGTACCTTTCGTCTCTGTGACCTACTGATCCCATAACTCAAACTCAAAGTCTGTACTTTGCTGATGATATCGTATTATACATAGAAAACCCTGAAGACTCCACCAAAAAACTATTAGAATAAATCAATTCAGCAAAATTACCAAATACAAAATTGATATACAAAGCTCTGTTGCATTTCTATACACTCATAAAAAAGTAGCAGAAAGAGGAGCTAAGAAAACAATTTCATTACAATTTAACCAAAAATAAATAAATATAATACCTAGGAATAAACTTAAGGCTATGAAAGACATGTACTCTAAAGCATTGATGAAACACATTAAAGATGACACAAATGGAAAATATTCCATGCTCATTGATTAGAAAAACTGATATTATTAAAATGTTCATGCTACCCAAAGCTATCTAGAGATTAAATACCAAGACCACTTTTCACAAAACTAGGACAATCCTAAAAATTTTTATAGTACCACAAAGGTTCCAAATAGCCAAAGCCATCTTAAGAAGAATAAAGCTAATGGTATTAAAATGCCAGACCTCAAGATATACTACAAAAGTATAATAATCAAAAAGATATGGTACTGGTGCAAGAATGGGCATACAGATCAATGGAAAATAAACAGATACCCTAGAAATAAACTCATGCTTATGTGGTCAATTAATCTATGATGAAGAAGGCAAGAATATACAGTGGCAAAATAGTCTCTCAGTCAATGATGCTAGGAAAACGGGACAGCCGAATGCAAAAGAATAAAACTAAGGTATTTAAAAAATCTATTTCAATATACAATTATTGTGGATGAGCTAAAATTCCTAGTATAGTCTACTGCAGTATATGACAAAAGAAATCTCTATTTGGCTATTTTATCTATGGCTAGGCTGACTGGAAGTCTCGTTTGCACATGTATAGTTTTGAAACCATATATTTGGTAGAGAGTATGTTTAAATATAAGCCCCATGTGCCATTCTGGACTTTCATCCTACGTACCTTTCTAGGATTTTCTATCTAGCTAATGTGGTTTCTCTAAGTTCTGTTTTAGTTTTTCAATTCAGTAAGGCTGTAGGTTTTTTATCAAGCAAAAATCTGTTTAATACAGGAAATATATAATAAAGGAAAAAAGTCTAACGCCACTCTGTTTTCCTAAGTGTAGACTAACCTTTAATTTCTGCATTCTCTGGGTTATTCTCTAATGACTTCAGGTAGTTGATTATTTATTTGCCTGTTTATTAATTTAGTTACAGAACTGAGACATGTTGGATGCATATGATTGATCTGATAAGTACTACTTGGAAATTACTGGAGGTGCAGCCATCTAAAAGTAATTTTGTGGTGTATTATTAGAAGTCAAGACTTAAGATAATTTTGTTCAATTTAGAATATACAAAAAATGTATGGCAAAATTGTATAGAAAATAGTGACGAACTCTAGAACACTGAAAATAACAAGAAGGATATAGTATTTGTCCTTGGATTTTTTCTTTTTCTTTTTTTTATGAATGGAAAAATCACTTCAGCTTGATGCATATAGAATTGAAACTTATGTCTAGTTTTAGAACAGGGTATTCATTCTCACCTAACATCAGTTTTATACAGGGTACATATCAGTATCCTTTTTTTTTTTTTTTTTTTTTGAGATAAACTGAATTGATTCGCAAAATAATGTCATCATTTTATTTGATAATTTTGAATGTTTGAAATAAGTATCTTAAAAATGTAAATAACCTGAAAATAAGACATGTCAACAATGTTTCATAGATTAGAATTAGAACCCATAGACCTCACATGCTTTATGGAAGCATCAATATCCAAATTGAAACCAAAAAGAAAAAAGGAAATAAAATGATTAAAGTAAAGAGGGGATTTGTAATTAAGGGAATAATTGTGTGTCTCATCTTACAGATGTACATATCATGGCTATCCCCACTACATTTAGGAAAATTTTTCAGAAAGTCAGAAATCATTAATGTTTTTATTACAATGTCATATCTTTAGCAACATAAGTTAAATTGAAAATCAGAACTGAGTTATTGCAGTATGTGAAAGTAGGGTTCTGAAGTGTGAAATGTGTAATGAGATAAGAGACAGAAGTATATGTAGAAAAAAAGGAGGGAGAAGTTTGCATGAAAAATAGGTCATCAACATGGCAGCACTTCCTTTATATCTAAACGCATGTTTAGTGATAAAGAGGGATACTAAAGAAAATGTTTTAAGTAATTATTATGTGTCAAAGTCCACATGTATTTTTCCATTTAATTTTACAACAAAGTTTAGAGATAAGTTTCATTGTGTGTATGCAGAAGAAGAAAGAGATAATTTGTAAATATTTCCTGCGAAAGTGAAAGTACTGATATTCAAAGACACGTGCTCTATCTCTTTGCGCATTAGTCTCCAAATATTTAATTCTAAGTCTACATCAGACAAATGATTTAAACTATTGGGCTCCTTAAATAGTCAATTAAAAGTAATTACTTGCTTAACTGATTTTTCACCAAATTGATTGACTCTTTTGCAGAAAATTCTGCAATGACAATTATGTTTAGTGTGATTTACATAATAGGTGCAGATTTTATGTGTTGAACTCTTGTTTATAAAATCCTGATTATAAATAACACATAATTAAGATATACTATAATCATCTTAAACAAGAATTCTGAGTAACAAATGATAATACTATGCATGTACTATTTTTTTGCAAAACAATACAAACTGATAATGCAGCAGAATTACACTGAATGTGATCTAATCTTTTTGATTATGCCAAAAGCACTTCATGATATTGCAATAATTCAAAGTCTTTAATATGAATACCAATTACATTATGATGGTAGAACAAGAAAATGACAACTAATTGTCTCCTGTTAATAAAATGATAGATAAACTAAGCTAATTTTCTATTTTCCCCAAATAGGTTCTAGTTAAGTTCAAAGCTCTCCACAACATAGGTTCTCAAAACATATTTATTAATGTGACTTAGATACATTAGCTTTTACCCTCTCTCCCTCCAACTTCCTTTACAGAGTAAGCTTAGTATAAACAGAAGTAAAGGGAAAATCTTTCATCATCTGGCCTACCAGGGGATCTACTCAAAATTTGCTTTGCAGCCTAGTGTGCCCATCTCTGTCAATTCCAGCTATGCTAAAGGAGTATTCCTCTTGTCCCACCTAGAACTCTATAGTATTACTTCAGAAGGTTGAAAACTTTAAATAAATCTTTTACTTTGAGACTGTTAAAAATTAACATACATAAAAATTAAACATAAACATAACATAACAAACAAAAATTAAACATAAGAGGGAGTCACTCCAAATTAAAAACTTCCAAATGGAGGTCTTTTGTGAAAAAATCCTTAATCCCCAAGCTATTTCTAATGTCTGGAAATGGTGAGGCTATCCTACACATATTTATGAAAAGCTATAGTAAGTTCCAGGAGAATCCTCATTGCTTTTGTGCTAGGAATATTCATCTTTTCCATATATATTAATATCAGTTCTTGGGACATTTAAGGCCACTTCTCCCATATTTTCACCATTAAATATACCACCTGCAATAGACATAAATATGCATCCTGTGAGCCAACATTTATAACCATAGAAATCAAAGGAATTGGTTAAGTATTTAGCCAATGGGTCTCAATTTTATTATTTTCTTTATGGGGAAATGGGAGGAGGTAGGTACTATATTCTTTCAAACACATCACATTTTCTCACCTATTGAGTAAGTGTTATTATGTATTGGATTCCATCACTCTCATGTTTTTCCGGTATTTCCCCAAGCCTCTATAATACTAATGGATTCCCATTTTTTGGTATAAATAAACCACAATACATGTTTATGTTTACATGTTATGTTATGACTGTCTTTGATTCATCACCAAATGCTTCAGTTGTTTATTTATTTCTTTTTGCCCAATTAAAATCTATAGTAAGAGATGTGATACACGTACACTCAAATAAAAATAAATAAATTAATTAATAAAAAGACCTCACACAATATCACTAATGATTTTAAAGTATAGAGCTAATCATAGAAATTGTCTAAAGCTAAAACCATGTAGCAAAGCTCAACTGCCTTACAGGGATGATATGCTCTACCTAGTTTATTCTGATACAAAATGTATCATGGCATAGCTTTATAAACATTGCATTTCCAATTTTGAGTACAAATAGGTTATGGAAACAAAAATTTCAGTGGAAGCATACGTTTAGAGATCATCATATCAATATCAGGTATTCACATAGTACGAAGGGTACAAATTAACAAACTGTCATAAATGTTCTATATTCATTCCATTGGACAATGTAGGGGGAAGATGTATGCATTTAACAAAAAATACTTTACAAGAAGAAAGATAGAAGAGATGTTCATATTGATTATGTAGTAGCAAATTTCAGAGACAAAAATATCACGATATATATCAATAACAAATTAATTTCAATGAGGAATTTAACTACAAACACATAATAAATTTAGAATAATTGAACTGTCAGTAGGTATAAATCCAAAAGCAAAAGAGTCACCAATGTACTTTCACTTTTCAGCTTTCCCCTCCATATTTATATGGAAAGGATTCTGTTAGAAAATATATTTTACCACTCAGATTTAACTTATTTCATAGTGATATATACACATGTGGCTCCCAGAAAACCCAAGGCTCCCTGTGCCCATGTCATAAATTTTCTAATCATTCCAGGCAGATATTTGTTTTGGAAAATGTTAAAATAAGTTCCCTGTCTTTATATATTTCTATCCAATCTGTTTCAATGAATGTATTGATTCTGGATCAATCAAAAATATATGGATTAGGAACTTTCAATATGCCAAATATTTGGGAGAATATTTCTCCCCACCTACCATTCCCAGGTATTAATATATGTACAATTTTTTAAATTATTAGTTTATGTAATTACTGTGCTCTTACTTGCAACATAGAATTTTTTAAAAGTACAAACATAAAAATTTGCACATACATTTGCATAGTTTTACTCCTTGGTAGTCTTGATACAGTCAAAAGATGCTTTGCTAACTTTTCTTAGTGCCCTCAAAATTTTACTTTACCTACAAATATTTATTTTACTTAAATTTTTAAAAGAAGTATGAAAGAAACAGGATGCACTAATTTATTATTTGTAAGACTTTCATTATTTTTGGTGATTGTTTTCATTTTAGTTGTCCAAATACTTTGACTTACAACCTGTAAAACTAAGTATAAATCTCACTGCATTTGACCCTCTCATAACCTCACTTGTCTTCCATAATAGCAATCATTCTTCTACAGGTTCCAACTTTCTCTAACGGATATTTCTCACCATCTTTCAAATACGAATTAAAACATCTTAAAAGGTCCAGGGAGGGAGGAGTTAAGATAGCAGAGCAACATGGAGATGCTGAGGTTGTCTTGTCCCTGAAACACAGCCAGATCAGCACCAAACCATTTTGAAAACATAGTAAATAGATCTGAGGATTAACACAATAGTCTGTATAACTTGAGCCACAGAATGTGGCAGGTATATGGCGTGGAGAGGTGAACTGGGGGAAGGAAAAGCCGCAGAGGGTAGAGAACTGTTTTTACAGAGAGAGGACAGAGAAAGTAACAGGGGGAGAGTCTGGAACACTGGGATCATGCAATAAAAGCACTCCCCTGAAAGTAGCTGGAGACAAAGAGAGAAAGAGTGAAAACATTCTGAGGGGACTGACAAAGAGATCTGACCCTCAAAACCATTGACAGAAAGAAAGAAGAGGGTTTTAATACCACCAGGATCCTATAAAGAGTGGAAAACGGAGCCTGAAGGTTTGGAGCTCAGTACCTGGTGGTGTTCTGGTAAGGAAGTAGGGTGAATCCCCCAGGAGCAGGCAGTGGAGTCTGAGGGGTACCATGTGCCACACAGATAGAAACAGTTTCCTTGCTGGAGTGCATTTGGTAGAGGCTATACAGCCTCACTGTGGGCAAAGGTCCTAGGGGGTCTTAGGGCACAACCATGTTTGCTGGTATTGAGACAAAGACACAAGAGCGCTGTGAAACTTGGCGTCAGCTGTGCATTGTGATTTGCCATAATCACTGGACTTTGTCATTGTGCAATCACATGAATGTTTTCTGGGGCAAACTGGCACCTAGCCATTACTGAGGGAGACCCTCCCGTAGAGATTTGGTGGAAGTCCAAGCTGTGGGAGTCTCTGAAGTTTAGGGTTTTGAAACACAACCCCATCTGAGATAAAGTTCTGGAGGGAGGTGACACGTGGGAGGCAGACAGCTTGGACACAGACAGAATAGAGGCAGGGAGTAGACAGAGGCCTGGGAACAAAGGAGGGGTGCTTGATCACAGATTGGTGAGAGTGCAAGCTCCTGTGCCAGAGAAGCGAGCTGGGTGCTATTTCCATCTCTCCCATGCACTGATCTACACCAGCAAGCTAAGCAGCACCACCTACGAGAATGGAGCCATAACACCAAGCCCCATCTGACAGCGCCTTTGAAGCACATCCCCTAGAAGTTTAGCACAAGTCACTCCACCTGCTTAGTGTACAGACTATAGAAGGATTCATAGTTGGAGTTCTAGGAGAACCTGGATGTAACTTCATTCAGGTTTCATTCTATGAACTGTTTGCTAGCTCATTTATTCATTTTGTTTGCTTCTGTTTTGCTTAAATTGTTTTCTTTTTCTTTTTTCTTTTTATTTTCTTTCTTCCTCATTTTTGGATACAGAAAGAGAAAAGTTTATTTTTATTTTTATTTTTTTTAGTTTATTTTTATTTTTTAAATTTTTAATCTATTTCATTTTCCTTATTTTATTTAATTCTATTATATAAATTTTTTAATTTAAAATTATGTCTTACCTTTTTTTATTTCCTTACTTTTTTTCTCTATTCTGTCAAGCTTCTTTCAACAAGCAGACCAAAACATACATAGGATCCAGCTTCAATTATTTGATTTTTTGTTTTGTATTGCTTTTAATTTTATAATTTTTATTTTTTACCTTATTAAATTTTTCTTCCTCCAAAATGACAAAATGAAGGAATTTACCCCAAAAGAAAGAAAAAGAAATGCCAGCCAGGGGCTTAATCAGCACAGATATAAAAAAAGTTGTCTGAACTAGAATTTAGAACCACAATAATAGGAATACTAGCTGAGGTTGAAAAAAACATAGAATCCCTTTCTATGGTGATACAAGAAATCAAATCTAATCTGGACAAAATTAAAAATGCTATAACCAAGTGCAATCTTGAAAGGTTGCCATGATGGCAAGGATGGATAAAACAGCAGCAAATCAACAGTTCAAAGATAAAATAATGGAGAATAATGAATCGGAAAAAAAGAGGGAAACAAAGGCAAAATATCACAATACAAGACTTAGAGAACTCAGTGACTTATTAAAAAGGAATAACATCCAAATCATAAGAGTCCCAGTAGATAGAGAGAAAAGGGGTAGAAAGTTTATGTGAGCAAATTATAGCAGGAAACTTTCTAATGTGAGGAAGGACATAAACATCAAAATCCAAGAAGTAGAGAGAACTCCCATTAGATTCAACAAAAACCGATCATCACCAATTCATATCATAGTCAAATTCACAAAATACGCAGACAAGGAAAGAATTATGAAAGCAGCAAAGAAAAAAAAAAAAGTCCTTAACCTATAGGGGAAGACAGATCAGGTTTGCAGCAGACCTATCCACAGAAACTTGGCAGGCAAGAAAGGAGTGGCAGGATATATTGAATGTGCTGAATTGGAAAAATATGCAGGCAAGAATTCTGTATCCAGCAAGGCTGTCATTCAAAATAGAATCAGAGGTAAAGTGTTTCCCAGACAAACAAAAACTAAAGGAGTTTATGACTACTAAACCAGCCCTTCAAGAAATTTTAAGGGGGACTCTTTGAGTGGAAAAAAGACAAAAGAAAACACAAAAAGACCAAAAGCAACAAAGACTAGAAAGGACCAAAGAAGATCACCAGAAACACCAACAATGGTTAAATTCATATATTTCAGTACTCACTCTAAAATTCAATGGTCTAGATGCTCCAATCAAAAGACATACGGTATGAGGTATGAGTCTGAATAAGAAAACAAGACCCATCTATATACTGCTTACAGAGACTCGTTTTAGATGTAAAGAAACCTGCAGATTGAAATTAAGGGGATGGAGAACCATCTATCATGCTATGGTCAAAAAAGAAAGTCAGTGTAGCCATACTTATATCAGACATACTAGATTTTAAAATAAAGACTGTACAGGCATCTGGGTGGCTCAGTTGGTTAAGCACCTGAATTCGGCGTAGGTCATAATCTCACAGTTTGTGAGTTTGAGCCTCACTTCAGGCTCTGTGCTGACAGCTCAGAGCCTGGAGACTGCTTCAGATTTTTTGCCTCCCTCTCTCTCTTTGTTCCTCCCCCTCTCACAATCTATCAGTCTCTCTCTCAAAAATAAATAAAGATTAAAAAAAATAAAAAATAATAAAAAATAAAAACTGTAACAAGAGATGAAGAAGGGCACTATATCATAATTAAGGGGTCTCTACACCAAGAAGATCTAACAACTATAAATATTTATATTTGTATTATGTATACATTGCTATAGGTGTATTATGCTAAGCGAAATAAGTCAGAGAAAGACAAATATCATATGGTTTCACTCATATGTGGAATTTAAGATACAAAACAGATGATTACAGGGGAAGAAAAACAAAAATAACATAAAAACATAGAGGGAGACAAACCATAAGAGACTCTTAAATACAGAGAACAAACTGAGGGTTGCTGAAGTTGTGATGGGTGGGCAGAGTTGCTAAAGGGGTGAGGCACACTAAGGAGGACACTTGGGATGATCACTGGCTGTCATATACAAGTGATGAATCATTAAATTCTATTCCTGAGATTATTATTACACTATATATGTTAGCTATCCTGGACTCAAATTACAAACAAACAAACAAATAAATAAATAAGCATACATACATACATACATACATACATAAAAATAAAACATCTTAAAAGACACTTTAAAAGACACTACCAAATTATGGCTTATATATTCTGTACTCTTTCCATTGTGGTAGGCACTACCTTTGCCACAGCCATCATTAACTCCTAAAAATTTAATGTCTTATATGTAATTTATCTTATTATAATTTTTCTAACACACCTCCACTTTATTTCTTTCACACTGGAACATTTCATTTTAAAGATGATGTTTAAAAAATTCCAAGTGGGATAACAAATCAAAATGAGTTTAACACTACTAATGCACATTTTTTAGTCACTGTCCCACAGTATCCATCCAATGGTTGGACAATGAGGAAAAACTCTTAATTTCAAGGAAGAATATAATGAAAACACAAAATATGTCAAATGTGCAAAAAGACAAAGGCAAGAAAAACGTTATGTGAGAAACAGAAGATAATTCTGTAACTGAACGTGGTATCAAAGTGAAATTTTTGAGCAAGAAATTTCTTTGAAATAAGAAAATGATGAAAAAAGGAAAGGATTATATTAAGTTTAAAATTATTGACTTGTTATTTTTCACAGCAAAATAGTGTAGAACATAAAACTTCAAAATAATGAGAAATGAGAAACACAGAAAATAGAAAAAGATTCAATACATGAACTAATGTCTAAATAAGACAAAACACATAGAAGATAAATGCTTTCAAAATTAATTTAATAAGACTACATTAAGAATTTGAGTCTAAAGTTTGAAAGGATAAAATTTATAAGAGAAAAAAGTAGTAATGACTAATGGTAGCTGAACAAAGACAATTCAAACATCAATAATTATAAAGGTTTCAACAGTCAATAATTATACAGGTTTCTGGGATCTCTAGCCCACCTAGCCTCCCCTACCAAAAGTCACCTAAAAGGAGTAAAGTAATTGAATTTGCTTAAACCAGTGTTGTATAAAACAACATTTATATTGTGTAAAACTTGTATAAGGCAATTTTTAACATATGGACATTTGGGAGTCTATAAATCTTTGGGGGAAAAATGGGATCCAAATATTGAAATAATCTCAATCATCATCCATATATAAAAGGATAAAGGCATGTTTTCAAGCATGCAGATACTTACCAAGAACAGTTACCATAACCCCATCTTCACAGATAATAATAGTAATAATAATATTGGATCAGCTTCATCAACCCATGAAGTGCAAGAACTGATTAAAAGCCTGAGTTTTAAATTCATGTAAATCTAGAACTAATGTTCCAACACATAATATAATTATTATAAGCTATTGTAATATAAAAATTTATTAATAATCTGAACAAGAACAGGGAGGAGGAGATAGGAGAAAAATGGGTAAGAAGCGTATAGATTGCCTCCTCTATCATAGATGAAATAAATCAGCACTATATAAAAATAAAGAAGAATTGATTAGATTATTAAATGATAAGTATTAGATATAGGAATATAATTAAAAAACCAAAATACAAATTTTTTTGGAGGAAAATACTTAGAATAGGGGAGTACAAATTACAAATATTCAAAATATTGGAAAGGAGAGCTCGATGGAATGAGTATATAAAGCTATCCACGCATTCCTGGTTCCCTTAAAAGCTATACGCACGCATATAGAAGACCTGAAGGAGCCTGCCATAGAGTGAAATCCATGTCAGTCTTGAGAATTAGCTGAACTTTGAGCACCAAACCCACATTTTGGTTCTTCCAGTTGTACCATAAAGAAAATGAAAAGTCAAGCTATAGACTGAAAGGGTATATTTGCTAATCATATGCATGAAAAATCGTATTTATCCACAATATATAAAAATCTCTTACAACTCAATTGTAAGGCAACTAAAAAACCTAAAAAGGAAATGGGCAAAACATTTGCATTGAAATTTCCCAATGAAGATACACAAATACCTAATAAGCACATGAAAAGGAGTTCTATATCTTTAGTCACTCGGGAAATGTCAATTAAACCACCACGAAATACCTAGAACACACACTAGAATGGTGGTAATCTGAAAGACTGACAATACTAAGTATCTTCAACAATTTGGTAGGGAACTCAAGCCTAAGGAGAATTACTGAATCATATGAAAAGTCAAAACCTATGTCCATACAAAGACTCACATGCATAAATTCATATAAATATTATTCATAATTCCCCAAAATCATTATATCCAGTCCAAACTCCCACTGATTACTTAGTTGATAATACAAAGTTGCATATACATATAATGGTATACCACTCAGCAATAACAAGAAATAAACCAGGTGAAAGAAGCCAGACCCAAAAGAACACAAAATTTATGATTCCATTTACAGGAATTTTGAGAAGAAAATCTATGGCTATTGGTGGTTGTCTAGTCAAGGACAGAAATGGGAATTTATTGCAAAGGAGGCTAAGGAACATTTTGAGGAATGATTTTAAAGTTCTAGAACTGGAAAAAAAAAAAAAAAAAAAAAAAAAAAAAAAGGGGCGCCTGGGTGGCGCAGTCGGTTAAGCGTCCGACTTCAGCCAGGTCACGATCTCGCCGTCCGTGAGTTCGAGCCCCGCGTCAGGCTCTGGGCTGATGGCTCGGAGCCTGGAGCCTGCTTCCGATTCTGTGTCTCCCTCTCTCTCTGCCCCTCCCCCATTCATGCTCTGTCTCTCTCTGTCCCAAAAATAAATAAAAAAAAAAAAAAAAAAAAAAAAAATAAAGTTCTAGAACTGGAATATATTTATGGCTGCAAAATTATAGAAATTTATTAAAAGTGTCTGAATTGGACACTTAGAATGAGTGAGTTTTGTATACATTTGTCTAAATAAAGCTATTAAAATATAATTAAGGTTAAATTGAGTTGTAGTTTAACTAGCTTTACCTTTTCAATGAGAAATGTTAGAATTATTTTACTACCAAACCACGGTCTTCTGAAGCACAGACGTTTTCTGCAAACCTTGCTATACTAGAGCTCAGTGCAATACCTCTTCCACTGTAGACCAAAATGAAAATGTGTTCAAGTACACATTGAAGGAGAATTAATTAGCTCAAGTATGAACAAGTGTGCAGGTGGTGCTACTCCTTTCTGTGTCCAGAGAAAATAAATTATATAGACAGGAGCAATAACTTAAAATGTCAAGTAGAAGAACATCAGATAACGGAATAGACAAAGACACAAACTTGCCATCAAAGACTTGAGTCCTGTTTAGCACATGCTGTGAAGGTTATTGGTATAATGATATTTTTTTCATGAAATTTTATTTTTATGAAAATATTTAGAAAAAATTCTTACAATATTTCCATGAACTATAACACATGTTTTGATGAAATTAGATGAATAATTCTAAGTAGTCAAAACTATATTGGTATAAGCAAAGCAAAATATAATTGTTGATAAAAATGTAGACATGCTCTCCATTCTAATATGTTATCTTGCTCCAAACATTGTTCCAGGTTTTACATTTGGCCATAGATACATAAATTAGGTGCACATATATAAAGGAATGACACCATAGAAACCATACCTCTTTCTTTCTGGAATTTATTAAAATATACTGACAATGACATTAATAACAAATAATTTTATTTTATATATTAACTATCTGTTATATAAATTATGTATTAGATTCAATTATATACTGAACATATATACCATACTTTATATTATGCTATATTATAAAATATTTTTAATGTTTATTATTTTGAAAGAGATCACATGTGTGTGCATGAGTGGGGGAGAGTCAGAGAGAGAGGGACAGAGTATCTGAAATGGGCTCCATTTCATTTATGTCATTACTGTATAAATTAGATGTAGTTAGAATCTGTGTCACATGATCTTGTATATATGTATAATTCTATATAAACATTAGAAATGTGACAATTATTTGATAAAATAACTTATTCAAGTCGTATAGTTACAAGTCTGCAATTTACTCTTTTTATCTTTTCTTTACTTCAAATGTTGATCTCAGTAACAGCTATTTATCATCAGCTCTTCTCATTAAACAATTTTGTCACCTAGGTTCCTTCAGTGAATTCAACCTGTGTTTTTTGTAGTCAGGATGGTCAATATTTATATGATTATATTATTCAAAAATGCTTATTTTCCATATTACATGGACTATGCTTTCTAGCATGGGAGTTGACAGTTTGCTTTGATACTTTCTTATATTAAATCCACTGTCAAGAATAGAAAAGAGGAAATAGTATTAAGGAAAACATTTGAGAATATCTTATCACTGTTATTGACACTTACAAATTTTATGTATTTTTCTGACAAGCAATTTTCACTAGATATTTTTAGTAATACACTATAAATTAACTGATGGTTAGTGTTCAAACTCTTGAACAACAATCAATGATTATTTTCTATCACTGAGTTACTACTAGAAAATTTGGCAGTTGAGGCAATTTTGTGAAACCCTGACACACATATAGAATATTATTGCTGCTACCTTTTTTGCATATGGTTGGCTTTGTTTTGCATATCAAAGAACTTTAAATATTAAGATGTAATTAAAACCATTGAAGCAGCCGACACTGTTACATGTTTAGATGTGGGGACGGTAAAGTTATATTTGTTTAATAATTAAAATGTTCATAAAGAATTACAAATCTGGAGTATTGCTTTGCATTTTATGCACTAAATGAGAAATGGTTAATCATAAGACACGTATCGAGTATCTAACAAAAATATTACAACTAACTATATTGCTTTACTTTAATAGTATACTTGTTTTTATTTTGGCAAACTTTTTATTACACACTGAGTTTTTTTATTTGTTCCTTTAACATGTGTAATTTAACATGTTTAAACATTTAACATGTATAAAAAAACTCTTAAAATATTATATTCCTAGATCAGGCATTTGTTAACAATCCTTAAGAAGATGCACTCTAAATTGAGACTCAGTCAGTTGAGTGTCCTACTTTGGCACAGGTCATGATCTCACAGTCTGAGGGTTCGAGCCCTGCGTCGGGCTCTGTGCTGACAGCTCAGAGCCTGGAGCTACTTCAGATTCTGTGTCTCCCTCTCTTTCTACCCTTCCTCTGCTCATGTTGTCTGTCTGTCTGTATGTCTGTCTCTCTCTCTCAAAAATAAACGTTAAAAATTGTGTTTTTTTTTTAATAAATTGAATCATGCTTACCAAAAGTAGACCAAGATGGCACAGATCTAGCCCAGTTAATTTAAAGTCAAAGGACATACATTGTCAGTATCACTTATCAACAAATCAAATATTTGGGAGAATTACTGTAGGAAAGAAAATGATGGCTATATTTGACTGATGGAAAAACAATTGTAGAGTAAACTCTCCCCTAATGCACTACTGTAAAATTATTTTTCTGATAAGAGATTTAATATGGACTCTGCAGATATCAGATTACAGATTTAAAATTTCTTAGATAGCAATTAGAATATTTGGGACATTTGAAAAAAATCCTACAATGTCTCCTTAACTTCTCCTGTTGGCAGGCAAAACTGGTAATTTATCACTGCCATAACAAAGCACTATGTGTGGATATTATGATCAGAAAATTAATGTGGGGCAGGTAATACCTGGGAACCCTCATAATTGTAGTTTTCCTAAATCCCACAATAAGTACTGAATCACAGTAGTCAACCAACAGTATATTCAGAACCTTTAACAGGGTTACCAGTCTCTTCAACAAATGATATTGGGAAAGCTGGAAAGCAACATGCAGAAGAATTAAATTGGACAACTTTCTTATACCATACACAAAACTAAATTCAAAATGGATGAAAGACCCAAATGTGAGACAGGAAACCATCAAAATCTTAGAGGAAAACACAGGCAGCAACCTCTTTGACCTTGGCTACAGCAACTTCTTCTTTTTTTTTTAATGTTTATTTATTTTAGACAGAGAGAGAGAGACAGAACATGAGTGGGTGAGGGGCAGAGACAGAGGGAGACACAGAATCTGAAGCAGGCTCCAAGCTCTGAGCTGTCAGCACAGAGCCCGACATGGGGCTCGAACTCACAGACCGCGAGATCATGACCTGAGCAGAAGTGGGATGCTCAACCGACTGAGCCACCCAGGCTCCCCTCTGCAGCAACTTCTAACTAGACACATCTCCAGAGACAAAGAAATCAAAAGCAAAAATGAACTGTTGGGACTTCATCAAGATAAAAACTTCTGCGCAGAACAGGAAACCATCAACAAAATCAAAAGGAAACTTTGGGAATAGGAAAAGATATGTGCAAATATCATGTTTGATAAAGGGTTAATATCCAAAATTTGTAAAAAACTTACCAAACTCAATACCCAAACAATAAATAATCCACTTAAGAAATAGGAAGAAGACATGAATAATTTTTCCAAAGAAGACCTACAGATAGCTAACACATGAATCATGAGAAGATGCTCAACATCACTCATCATAAGGAAAATACAAATCAAAACTACACGGAGATATCACCTCACACCTGTAGGAATGGTTAAAATTAACGACACAGGAAATAACAGATATTAGTTGAGAATGTTGAGGAAGGGGAACCCTCTTACCCTATCGGTGAGAATACAAACTGGTGTAGCCACTGTGAAAAACAGTACGGATGTCGCTCAAGAAGTAAAAAATAGAACTACCCTATGACCCAGCAATTGCAATCCTAGGTACAGTAAAACCTTGGTTTGCAAGCATATTTTGTTCCGGAATATGCTTGCAATTCAAAGCACTCGTATATCAAAGTGATTTTCAAGAACCATTGGCTCAGTTTTGATTGCATGACATTCGGCATTGCATGCTACCCGTATTGCAAGACATTACTTGTTTATCAAGTTAAAATTTATAAAATGTTTGCTTGCAAAACACTCACAGAACAAGTTACTCAAATTCCAAGGTCTTACTGTATTTACCCAAAGGATACAGAAATACTGATTCGAAGGGGCACATGCACCTCAACGGTTATAGCAGAATTATCAACAATAACCAAATTATGTAAGGAGCCCAAATGCCATCAACTAATGAACTGATAAAGAAGATGTGGTATATTTACACAATGGAATCTTACTCAGCCATCAAAAAGAATGAAAGCTTGCCATTTGCAAGGACGTGGATGGAGCTAAAGTATATTATGTTAAATGAAACAAGTCAGTCAAAGAAAAATATGGCTTCACGCATATGTAGAATTTGAGGAAAAAAAACAGATGAACACAGGGAAAGGGGGAAAAAGAGAGGGAACAGATCATAAGAGACTCTTAACTATAGAAAACACACTGAGGGTTGCTGGAGGGAGGTGTGTAGGGGGATGGGCTAACTGTATGATGGGCATTTATGAGGGCAGTAGTTGTGATGAACAGTGGGTATTATATGTAGGTGATGACTCACCAAATTCTACTCCTGAAGCCAATGTTACGCTATATGCTTACTAACTAGAATTTTAAATAAAAACTTAAAAAATGATAAAAAAAGATATAAGCTGCAAAAAAAAAAAAAATCACCAGATGTTTGAGAATTCTGCTGCTGAGGGGCAGTTCAAAACTAAGAATTAACAGTGTTTGAAGACAAATGAGAAATTCCACAAACAGAGGAACTTATAGTTTCACTGAAATAGTTAAAAGACCTATTTTAAAAGGCCATTAAATATGTCTGCTCTGTTTAATGCGATAGCATTTGAAATTGTAACAGGAAGAGATAATATATTAAGTCGTCTTAAATTTCAGTAGAGCAAACTGAAACCCTTAACCAGAAATTTCCACCAAAATATTTGAGTAATAAAAATGTATCATGGATAAAATAAAATATAAAGGCATAAAATATAGAGCTAAGTGTTTCAATCTCTAATAGAAAATCTAAGAGAGAAAACAGACAAATAGATGAGATACCTTAAGGAATAATGTCAGAACTAAAATCCTCAAAACTTAAGAATTCACTGAGAATTAGAAGGATTAAAACTCAAACACAATTTTTTTTTTAATGAGGAAAAAAAGGAAAGAGCAAAGAAGGGAAAAAGTACAATCTCTACACATCAGGTTTGATAAAAAAAAAAAAAAACACTCAAAGGGGATTACAGAAGAAACAATCCATTGTCTGTAAAAAGTTGATTGACAGTATATTTCTCATTAGCTACATGGATATTGATAATAGTTGAACCTCTCCAATTACCAAGGGAAAAATAGAAAACTAAAATACAATAGCAAAATAATAATTAGCCCTTATGAACATTTGTGAGCTTCTAAGGATAAGCAGACTAAACTCAAGTTTCTTTCGAAAGCACACTAAAGAGTATGTATTAATTAAAAGGAAAGATTAAGTTAGAAGGTCACTTATGCTTATAGACAAACTAGAATACCAAGTACTAGATTTATTCTCCTGCCTGAACAACAACCCAAAACTGTGATACAGCAACTTTGAGATACTGCACTTTGGCAACAATGTAGAATAATCATTCTAACATGGGCAAACAAGTGAAAGGAATTTCACTAACTTATTGTCTTGATGCAGGAGAGTTCCCTGCTCACGTTGCCAGTAGAGAAACTGGAGAATTCATCTGAGGAAAAGACAGAACTGAGTCTCTGATAGTAGTAAGGTAGAGTTCACAGGACAAAATAACGGAGAGGGGAGAGCTTCACAGCAGTCCTGGAGCCTGCAATTAAGTATTCATCAGAAATTTTGATATGAGGAAACCACTCAAGGTAAGGGAAGATCCACGTTAAAAAATTAGTACCTGTTACCACCACCTAGACTGGAACAATTCCTAGCTCATGAGGGATTTAAAAGACTCCAGGGGAGCCCGGGTGGCTCAGTCGGTTATGCATCCGACTTGGGCTCAGGTCATGATCTCAGGGTTCCTGAGTTTGAGCCCCCTGTGGAGCTCTGTGCTGACAGCTCAGAGCCTGGAGCCTGCTTCCGATTTGATGTCTCCCTCTCTCTCTGTCTCTGCCCTGCTCACACTCTGTCTCTGTCTCTCAAAGAGTGAATAAGCATATATATAGACTCATAAAGTCTTGCGTCAAAAATGGGTCATAATTAGCCTTACACTTGCCACTGCTCTAGGTCTACCGAGCAAATCACATGAGTCCTGAAGATCAAACTGTTTCCATAGGAGAGAAAAGCTTAAGAGAAATTACGGTTATCCTACGATATTCCAGAACTCAACCAAGTAAACTCACACTGTACGGCATGCAATTCAACACCATCAGGTATCCAAAGAAGCAGAAAAGCAGAACTTATAGTAAAGAGAATTATCTCAATTGAAACCAACTCAAATGGTACAGATGCTTAAAATTATCAAGAAAGGACAGTAAAATAGTTTTTACATTGGTATTGGTATTCTGTATGTAAAAGGGTCAGTGGAGATTTGGAATATGTAAAAAAAAAAAGACACAAAGCAAGCTTATAGAAATAAAATCTATAATTTCTAAGATGAAAAAATACTCTGTATGGAATTAATAGCAGGTAAGGTATTGAAGGAAAAAAAAGAAGTTACCTACAAGACAAAGGAGTAGAAAATATCCATATATGTAATTTATATATATATATATATATATATATATATATATATATATATATAAAACTATCATTGTCATTTATATATATACATCAGATTATATGTATTATAATATAATATAATACAATATAATACATATAATACATATAATATAATATAATATAATATAATATAATATATTATATATATATATATATATATATATAATTACTACTTAAAGGAGAGGAAAGAGAGGAAGGGACAAAATATGAAGGAAATAAGAAATATTGGCCAGAAGTTTCCAAATTTGATAAATATTATCAATCCACAGTTCCAAAATGCTCAATGCTTATATTGAGAAAACATATACTATGTTTTCTGACCACTGTGTAACTTAACTAAAAATGAGTAACTGTAAGATACCTGAAGTCTCAAATATCTGAAACTAAATAGAACACTTCTAAATAATCATGGATCAAAGAAAAAATCAAAAAGAGAATTAGAAACTATTTTGAACTGAATGAATTTAAAAACACAAACACAACATATCAGAATTTTGTGGGATGCTATACTAAAGCAAGACTTGGAAATTGGAAGATCAGATTCCTGTTTTGAAAAGAAAAAGGATCTGAAATCAGTGACCTTATCTCCTAGTATAAGAACAAGAAAAAGAGAGGTAAGAAAACCAAAATAAGCAGAAGAAAGGAAATAATAAAGATCAGAGTGGAAAGCAGTAGAAAATAATAAAACAATAGAATAAATCAATGAAACCAGAAACTGAGTTTTTTGTTTTGTTTTTAGATAAATTTGATAAATCTCTAAAAAAATGATAATCTAATCATACTGAATAGGTAGAAAAAAGACAAATTATTGATGCCCACATGCATTCACTGGGGAATTATACTAAAGCTTTAAGAAAGAAATAGTATCTATCATGCTCAAAATATTCTAGAAAACTAAAGAGAAGGGAATAGTTTCCAATGAATTCTATTAGCCATATTTTATTCTAATACAGAAACGCCCCAAAATTTTTCAATAAAAAAATAACTAGTAAATGATGTCTTTCATGTGAATAGATGTAAAAATTCTTAATAAATATTTATCAGATCAAACCCAGCAACATATTAAAGTAATAGCATATTATACACAATGGAGTTTGTCCCAGGAATATAATTTTGATGTAACATTAAGTTAAAAAAAAGTCAGTCAATGCTAAATTCTACATGATGTCTATATTTTCCTCAAAGAGTGAAAAAAAATTAATGGAAGAACTAGACAAATTTGCAACAGACCTTGAGAAAGGTCTGGAGCTTAGGTAATTATTACATATCAAAGATAATTTCTTAGTATTTACAAATATACAATGGCTGTATAACATGCTAACATTAGGGATACCGGTGACTGGTATGCCAGAACTCTTTACTATCTTTGCAACTTTTATATATTTTTATTCTCAAATAGTTTATTTAAAATCAGTCAATGCAGGGGTGCCTGGGTGGCTCAGTCGGTAAAGCGTCCAACTTCGGCTCAGGTCATGATCTCTCGGTCCGTGAGTTCAAGGCCCGCGTCGGGCTCTGTGCTGACAGCTCTGAGCCTGGAGCCTGTTTCAGATTCTATGTCTCCCTCTCTCTCTGACCCTCCCCCATTCATGCTCTGTCTCTCTCTGTCTCAAAAATAAATAAACGTTAAAAAAAAATTAAAAAAAAATAAAATCAGTCAATGCAATTCACAATATTAACATACTGCTTTTGGGAAAAAACCATGATCATTTTTAAACATTTTTTAATATTTATTTTTTAGAGTGAGACGGAGACAGAGAGAAGAGAGAGAGTATGTGTGTGAGTGGGGGAGGGACAGAAAGACACAGAATCCAAAGCAAGCTCCAGGTTTTGACCTGTCAGCATAGAGCCAGCCACAGGGATCAAACTCACGAACCGGGAGATCATGACCTGAGGCAAAATAGATGCTTAACCTACTGAGTCACCCAGGCACCCCATTTTGTTTTTTTTAAGGTATCTTACAAAATCCCTGATGAAATCTCTTAGCAAACTTGGCACGAACGTGAACTTTCCTAAGCTGCTACAGAGAATCTATGAAAAACTTTCAATCTTTTCAGTAAATGGTGTAGGAATAATTTGACGTCCACATGCAAAACAGTGAATCTAGATACAGACTGTATACTCTTCACAAACATTAACTCAAAATGGATCACATACCTCAAATATAAAACACCAACTATAAAACTCCTAGAAGGTCACATAGAAAATCTAAAAAACCTTAGGTTTGGCAATTACTTCTTAGATACAAACCAAAGGCATGATACATGAAATAAATGATAAGCTAGTCTTAATCAAATTAAAATGTTCTGTTCTGCAAAAACCAATGTCAAGTGAATGAGGAGACAAGTCACAGATTGGGAGAAAATATTTGTAAAAGACACATCTGATAAAAGTACAGCCATGTAAAATATGCACAGAAGTCTTAAAACCCAGCAATAAGCTACCCAATTAAAAAATGAATAAAAAAACCCAGAAACCTTACCAAAAAAGATATACAGATGGCCAATAAGCATGTAAAATGATGTTCCACATCACATGTCATAAAAATAATGCATGTTAAGACAATACGCTACCTCTCCACACCTATTAGAATAGCCCAAATCTGGTACAGTTACAACACCAAATGCTGGTGAGGATGGGGAAAAACAGGAATTCTCATTCATTGCTGGTGGGAATATAGAATAGTACAGCCACTTTGATAGATGGCTTGTTATTTTATTTTAAAAAAATGAAATATTCTCTTACTATACAATCCAGAAGTTGTGCTTTTTGGTGTTTTTCCAAAGGAGTTAAAACTCATGTCCACACAAAAACCTGCATACAGGTGCTTATAGTAGCTTTATTCATAATTTCTGAAACTTTGAAGCAACCAGAGGTCCTTCAATAGGTGAATGAATAAACAAACTGTGTTATATCCAGACAATGGAGTATTATTCAGCAAAAACAATTAACTACCTAGCTATGAAAAGACATTAAGGAAACTTAGATGCATATTACCAAGTGAAAGAAGCCAATGTGGAAAGGCTCCATACTGTGTGATTCAGCTATATGGCATGCTAGAAAGGTCAAAACTATGGAAATGATTAAAAGCTAGTGGTTTTTAGGAGTTAGTGGTGAGGACAGATGAATAGGTGAAGCACAGAAGGTTCTTAGGGCAGTGGTATGATCCTATAATAGTGGTTATATATGATTACATATTTTCCCAAATCCATAAAATGTACAACACCAAGAGTGAATTATTTTTTTGGAGAGACAGAGACAGAGTCCGAGTGGGGGAGAGGCAGAGAGAGAGAGAGAGGTTGACACAGAATCCGAAGCAGGCTCCAGACTCTAAGCTGTCAGCACAGAGCCCAACACGGGTTCGAACGCAGGAGTTGCAATATCTGTTGAAGTTGGATGCTCAACTGACTGAGTCACCCAGCACCCCAACCAAGAGTGAATTCTAATGTCAACTATGGATTCTAGATGATAATGATGTGTCAATGTAGATTGTAACATTCAGTCAATCATATGAATGTACAATTTTGGTGGGGGATAATGATAATAGTGGATACTATGCATGTGTGGGGTCAGAGGGTAGCAATTACATTAATAGGAATTTACCAAAAGGACATAAAAATGCTGATTTGAAGAGCAGTGCTGTTAACAATAGCCAAATTATGGAAAGAGTCCAAATGTCCATAGACTGATGAATGGATAAAGAAGATGTGGTATATACATATAATGGAATGATACTTGGCAATGAAAAAGAGGGGCGCCTGGGTGGCGCAGTCGGTTAAGCGTCCGACTTCAGCCAGGTCACGATCTCGCGGTCTGTGAGTTCGAGCCCCGCGTCAGGCTCTGGGCTGATGGCTCGGAGCCTGGAGCCTGTTTCCGATTCTGTGTCTCCCTCTCTCTCTGCCCCTCCCCCGTTCATGCTCTGTCTCTCTCTGTCCCAAAAATAAATAAAAAAAAAAAAAAAAAAGAAAAAGAATGAAAGTACCATCTCCAGCAATGTGGATGGAACCAGATTGTATTATGCTAAGTAAGTCAGAGAAAGATATTTATATGATTTCACTCATATGTGGATTTGAGAAACAAAACACATGAACAGAGAGGAAGGGAGGAAAAATAAAAACAGAGAGGGAGGCAAGCCATAAAAGACTCTTAATTACAGAGAATGAACTGAGGGTTGCTGAAGTGGAGACGGGTGGGGAGATGGGTTAAATGGGTAATGGGCATTAAGGAGGACACTTTTTAGGATGAGCACTGGGTGCCATATCTAAGAAATAAATCACTGGGTTCTACACTGTATGTTAATTAACTTGAATTTAAATTAAAAAAAAAAAACTCTTAATTTTTTGTAAACCTAAAACTGCTCTATAAATAAAATCTATGAAAAACAGAATACATGTTAAAAATTCTCATTGCAAGAATTCTTGTAACTATGTCTGGTGATAGGTACAAGTAGACATAACTAGAGTTATTGTGATCATTTAGCAGTATATACAAATACCTAATTGTTATGTTGTATACCTGATCTTAAACTGTTTTATACCAATTATATCTCAATAAAAATATGAAAAACAGATATCAAAATATATAACTCAAAAACAAAAACAAAAATATTCTGTTAACATCACATTTAATGGTGAAAGACTAAATTGTTCTAAGACCAGAAACAAGACAAGGATACATATTTTCACTTCTTTTATTCGACATTGTCTTGGATATCTAGCCAATATAACAATGCAAAAAATATACACGTTTTAAGGGACAAATTAACTATGGTCTTTACTGATAGACAATAGGTGCTTTTACAAAGATAATTTAATGAAATCTACAAAAAAGCTACTAGAACTTATAAATGAGTTCACCAGGGTTTCACAATGCAATATCAACATACAAAAATCAACAATATTTCAATTATTAAAAGCCACTAATTGGAAATTAAAATTTTTAAAAATACTATTAATATCATCATTTACAATAGCATCAAAAATTATGATCTACTTAGGAATAAATCTGATACATGATATGAAAGACCTCTGTCCTGAAAACTACAAAACATTGATGAGAGAAAATAAATATTACCTCAGCAAATGGACAAGTTTTTTCTGTCTTTCTGGGTTGTAAAATTAAGTTTCTGGAGTGAATTCCCCTGAAATTTACTTTTAACAGTCTTATATTCTACTGACTAAGCTAGCTGGGCATCCCTGTGAAATTTACTTTTAAATTCAACATATTCCAATTTGATTTTTAAATTTTTTTTTTTTAGAAACTGAAAAACTAATTCTAAAATTCATCTGAAAATTCAAAGGACCTAGAATAATCAAAACAACATTCAAAAAGAAAAATAAATTTCAAGGACTTTTATGTCCTGACTTCCAGAATAATTATAAGGCTATATCGATCAAAATAATCTATGAGTCAAGAGAGAAAAATATGTCAATTGAATAGAAGAGAGTGCAGAAGGAAAATACATTTATGGTCAATTGTTTTTCAACAAAGGTGTAAGGTAAATTTGAAGAAAAAAAAGACACTGTCTTCCATAAATTTAATATTTATATGCAGAAAAATAACCTTAGTCCATAAATCACAATATATACAGAAATTAACTTAAAATGTTCATTGATTTAGATGTAAAATTTAAAAATATAAATCTAGAATAGATTATGAGGGAAGTTATTTTTGACTTTAGGTTAGGAAAGGAGGTCTTAGATATAAACTTATAGAGGGTATCTAAAAGAAGAGTATTATGAATTTGACTTTATCCAAATTAAATAATATCTTCTCTTTTAAGACACAGTTAAGTGAATAAGGAACAAGCCAGAGACTGGAATTAACTACTTGTAATTCACTTTTTTTCCTACACAGGACTAGGGAGTTACTTTTGAAATTTGGTGGGAAGAACCATGAATACTGAACATCCTACGGCTTTAGATTAGTCCTTCTCAAAGGAGAATCGTCCCACTCAAACTGCCAATGCTGTCTTGGTGAGAAACTTTATTGTCTAAACCCTTCCTCCACCGTTCATTAGCCTATGGACTTTGACAACTATTAACCTCTGTATCCACATTTATAGATTGAGAAGTGGTATGTCTGCCTATTTTACAGTGTTGGTGCATTATTACACTAATTAAATTATATAAAATATTTGAAAGCCCATGAAACTATTCCCAAGGGTAAGTTATGTTTTAGAATTAAGCAGAATGAAATATAAGTTAGGTCTCTTAAATGTCTCTCAAAATATTCCTTTAGTAGCAAAACTATAATTTAAAATTAATTTTGAAAAATCCACCAGAGCTTCATCAATAGTAATTTTAAAGATATGATATCTTATATAATAAACAGAGTCTACCAGCTTCTCTTCCACATATTTAAAAAGCTAATTTTCTTTCAAAATCATAGCAAAAAATAAGTTATTTAAAATAATTTCTGGTTATTGGATTAAAATACTGTCTAGCTACTATTCCTTACTTTATATCTCATATCTATATATAAGAAAGACCAAAAAACATAAAGAAGAAATCATGAAAATCTGTGAAATAAAACATTTTCAATAGATTGCAAGAAATTGAAAATATCCATTAATTATAAAACCTCTACCGTTTAAAACAGTCTACATAATGATTCAATGATAGTTTCCTTTGGATCATAGGTATCATGAACAAATAATTTCTGAGTTAACTAAGGCCCTCTTATTCTAACTTTCATAACTAATTCTAAACTTCTAACCTTATAATTTTAAACTTTACAAAGTGGCATTCTGTCTCACTTGGCTAGGCCTGCAGTCTGGCCCTAGGCTTAAGACAGTGAACTACTAAGCCATTCAGATTTAGTAATAAAGAAGGGTGTGCCTATTTAGTGTGAGTAACAGATCTGAAGGGAGAAATAGACAGCAATACAATAAAAGTGGAGGACCTCAATATCTCACTGTCCACAATGGATAGATCATTGAGACAGAAAATCAATAAGGAAATAATGGACTTGAACTATATTTTAGACCAGATAGACCTAAAAGACATATACAGCATGTTCCATCCAACAGCAGCAAAATGTATATTCTTCTGTAACACACATGACACATTCTCAGGATAAATCATATGTGAAGCCACAAAACAAGTCAATAAATTTAAGGAGGCTGAAATCCTATCAATCATCTTTTCAAAAGACAATGGTATGAAACTTGAGGTCAATTATAAGAAAAAAATGGAAAATCACAACAAAAAAGAGATTAAACAACATGCTCTTGAACAGTTAGTGGATCAAAGAAAATAATTAAAATGCAAAATCAAAATATATTGAGGCAAATGGAAAGAAAGGGAAACAAACATGCAGAATATGTTATAGAGCAAAAGAAGTTGCAGCGGGAAAGGATATAGTGATAACTACTAAAGAAGAAAACAAAGATCTCAAATAACCTAACTTCATGTCTCAAGGAAATATAAGAAATAGCAAGCAAAGCCCAAAGGAAGAAGGAAATAAATAAAGCTCAGAGAATATATAAATGAAATAGAGACTAAAATGACAATAGAAAAGATCAATGAAATCAAAAGCTGCCTTTTTGAAAAGATATAATTGACAAAACTTTGGGTAAATTTACCAAGTACAAAAAAGGGCTCAGACATGTCAAATTAGAAATGAAAGAGAAAACATTACAACTGATGTCACAGAAATACAGTGATTAAAGAACTATCATGTAAAAGTATACACCAACATCTTAGATAACCTAGAAGAAATAAATTTCCACCTACTTAAACCTATAAAGATTCAATTATGAAGAAATAGATAATCTAAACAGATTAATAATGAATGAAAGCACTGAATCAGTAATCAAAAACCTCCTAAAAAAGAAAAGTTCAAGACCAAATGGCTTTCTGGTGAATTCTACCAAATATTTAAAGAAGAATTAATTTCAGTCCTGCTGAAAATTGTCTAAAAGTTGAAGAGAACAGAATACTTCCAAACTCATTTTATGAGGCCAGCATTACCCTAATACCAAAGTCAAACAAGGACACTAGAAGAAAAGAAAATTATAGGCCAATATCCCTGTTGAATATAGATGCAAATATCCTTACCAAAATACTTGCAAACTTCAGAAAAGAATTATACACCATGCTTATGTGGGATTTATCCCTAGGTTGCAAGGGTGATCAAAATATGGAAATCCATAAATGTGATATACTAGATTAAAAATAAAGAGTTAAATCATATGATTATCTCAGTAGACTCAGGAGAAGCACTAGACAAAACTGAACACTCTTTCATAATGAAAACTCTCAACAACCTGGATATATAAGGCACATACCTCAAAACAATAAAGGCCATACATGACAAGTCACAGCCAATGCCAAGTTAAATGTTTAAAAGCTGAAAGAGTTTCCTATAAGAATCAGAACAAGAGAGGGATAATCTCACAACTTTTGTTCAACATAGCACCGGAAGTGTAAGCGGAGCAATTAGGCAAGGAAAAGAAATAATTTGCTGAAAAATATTTAGAACAGTATTAAATGTTTCTTTTCTTGCTTAGTATGTACAAAAGCAAAATACCAGAGACAGTGATATCCGGTAATACATATCTTAACATTCAAAAGAGAGGCATTCAACACTTCTCTACATGCCTTGCTAGCATATCCCCAAACCCATCTTTGGGCTGTCAAATAGTGTGTTTGTCTTAGATTGCTTCTGTTTTACACCTGTGATGCTGATGGAACCTCTTATTCCACAGGTTAGTGTAAGTTATCCTAATTCAATAAAAGTGGTAGAAGAATAAAAAGATACAGAAAGTATTTAACAAAGAGGTAGGACTAAGCAAAAGACTGAGTATATATACATACATGCAAATACACATATGCCTATACATACACACACACGCACACACATATATATATGTATACTATATTAATATATGCATATAAGAGAGGCACAGGAGGAAAAAGTGGAGGGAATCAGACAAAACTAATAGTATAGAGAATGGCTTACTCTTTCTTAAAACAGATCTCAGTCCACAGAAGTAAGGAGATCGGAAAACCTTAAACAGGATCAAGAAAAGAAAAAATCAGACACATCATAATCAAACCGCAAATCACTGAAGCTCAAATAAAAAAAAAAAAGATATGACAATCCAAGAAAATAGACTTTGTTTTCATAAGATCAAGAATAAGACCTTTCTCTGATAGCTTTAAGATATTATGAAAGAAAATAATTGAATGCTCTATTTAAAGTGCTTACAGAAAAGATCAAACAAATGTTCTGAATTCACTATAAATGTGCTTCAAAACTGGGAGAAAATTTCAGGTATATTTAGAGAAGTAAAACTGAGTTAATTCTGCAGCAGCAGACTTGCACTATGACGAAGAGTACTGAGAGGAGTTATAATGCAAAAACAAACAACACAGGGAAAAAATACACAAAATTGCATTGAAGAGTACAGAGGAAAGGGAAATAAAAAAGATACTAGGTAAATATAAAATAAAACTGATTGTTGACCCTACAAAACAATTATGTATGCCTTGTAGATCTTAAAAGACAGAGAAAAATAATGTTCAACCAAAACAATACTTTACATTCAGCTGTAATAAGTATACTATTTGTAATGCCAAAGGTAGCAGATTTATAAAAATCAAAGGTAAGACATTAATTGAACTATAAATAATAGTATAAATAAAAGTACAAATTATACATTCACTTATGCACGTGCTCATATATACAGTCCAAAGGAAGGTAGAATGGGTTTTCTTGAATAAGAGGTACCTCCCCAAGGAACTGAAACTAAGGAAGTTCACGGGTATTAACATCTGATGATAATTAAAAGATCAGAGGTTTGAGGCTGAGTGCTGTAACTGGGTGAAACTTTAGGGGTTCTTGGATGAGGGTAAGCATTTTCTGCATGTAGGGATAATATAAATGATTTTGGCCAGAGGTTAGGCTGAGGAAGAAAGAAAAGTTATGGCCAAAATCTTCCCAGACCTTTTGCAATGTGATTTCATCAAGAAGTGAAATCTACCTCTCCATCCCCTGAATTTAGACTTAGGTAACTTAATTTGGTTAGAACATTAATAAATGAATACTGTAAGGAGAATCATGTAAAACGTGTTCTCATCTAAGCTGCTGTTGGAACTAGGTTGCCAGGTAAAGAAGGTCAGGCTAGCGTGTTAGATGAAGAGATATCTAATCCCCCATTGTTCCCATTATCTTAAACTACTGCCAGACATGTGAGGGAACCCAAAGGGATGAGCCAGTCTCCATCTAACCTGCCATGTGACTGCAATCATGCAGGTTAGATCAGCCAACATAAAAGGGAATAGACGTAGTACATCTTCATTGAAACCTGCCTGAAGTTCCATCTCAGAGAGTCATGAACAAGTAAAAAGTTAGTGTTTTAAAACACTATGGTTTGTGGTGATTTGATATGCAGCAAGACTGTATTGAAACAAGCGCTAACTGAAAATCACCCAAAAGTTGTCACAGAAACTGAGTTAACTGGGTTTTATTTATACGATGCATGCTACGTTGCAATGTAAATAAAGAATCTATAATTACAGAATAACATGGAGGAATCTTACATTGTAAAATACAATAAAGAAGACAGGCAAAAAAAAGGTATTTACTATAAGGTTACATAAGGTTAAAAATAAAACTAAAAAAATAGATAAAACTAATCTTTATAATAAGAACAGCCATTGCTTATCAAGGACAAACTAGCCAGAATGGTCATAAGAAACTATTTAGGGCTGAAAAACATATTTCTTATTAGAGGTGTGCAAACTTTTCTGTCAAAAACCAGATAGTAAATATATTAGACTCAAAGCTCAATTATAGGGATCAGCAAACACCAATAGGCCAGATGCTGGCTTTAGAAGCCACATACTAATTTTGATTCATGTTCCCACTTTATTTTGTTTTATTATTGTTTTTCTTTTTTATATTTTCTTCTATATATGTAAAGTTGATTTCTTGAGATCCAAAATTATTTATTATGTATAAGTTACCTAATCATTCATGTTACCCGTTATAGAAGTCAATCCTTTCATTTCTAAAAAAACCACTTTTTGTTGTCTATCATTGTTGAGAACCTCCAGGACAGCATGGAATACCACTGCTTTTGCAAAGAGCTTTGTATTTTTCTTGTATTTTTTAGGGATAATTTTTAGATTTTTGCCTGTGTGATGTTTGCTGGATATTTCTTAGTCAAATTAAACAAAATGTTTTGAAATTGGTAATGTCTACTTTAAATCATATAGAATATAAGAGTTTGACCCTAATAAAAAGTATTTGTATATGTTTCTCAATACATATGTATGTAAGGAAGAGAGTATTAATGTTTACAGGTCTCATCAAGAGGAAAAAGTCAGGGGGATGAACTTTCAATTCAAATAAAAACTCAAAGAAAAAAAGAGTAAGTGAAAGGCAATAAATATACTCCAAAGTTCCATATTTTCATGCAAATTGTCAAAAATTACAAAATTTTAGAACTTAAAAAGAATTTTTATATAGTCCATTTTCATAAGCCCATTAATTGCCACAAAGACTCAGGTCTGAGTGCTTTATGTGATTTTCATCGTGTGTGTGTGTATATATGCACATTTTGTATTTATATATATTTACACGTTGTTCTCAGAGATTTGTGCATATATTTTCTTAATGGTATTTTTTCATGAAGGTATTTCTTGAAGTATCCATATTCTAGACTTGTAAAAGTTTAGGATTATCTGTCAACCTTGTGTCTAATAAGAAATTAGCCTAGTCTTGGGGCAACATCATTAAAGTAAGCACTCTCTTTGGGGCACCTGAGCGGCTCAGTCAGTTAAGTGATCGACTTAGGCTCAGGTCATGATCGCATCATTTGTGAGTTTGAGCCCCGTGTGGGGCTCTGTGCTGATACCTCAGAGCCTGGAGCCTGCTTCAGATTCTATGTTCCCCTGATTCTCTGCCCCTCCCCACTCGCACTTTGTCTCTCTCTCTCTCAAAAAATAAAATTAAAAAAAATAAAAATAAAAATAAACACTCTCTTAAAAAAATAAATAAAGCCTCCACAAAGTGTCCTTTAGAAATTCCGTTTCTGTATTTCTAAAGATACTGTTTGATGCTATGTGAGTGCCTTGTGTGTTTAAGCTTCACTACTAGCCATTGGACCAACTGATCATAACTATGTAGTATGTGTTCTATAAACTTGGAAGAGTTCTTTCCAATGAAAGATGACAATTCCTGTTATTTTATAAAGGACAAACGGGATAATAGAGATAATTGTGGAGCTTTTTGCATGGAAATAATGCAGACAAGTTATTCAGTTCTGGTTCTTCCTCGTATATATTGTTTGGGGTATAGACATTATGCATTCATAATTACCACAGCCACTTATGTCTGGAAACTAAGACCAGAAACTCAGTTTTTGAGGATAAAGCCAGAGTATTTTCCTTTTTCACCACATTGCCAATGAATGCAAAATTTACACTGAAAGAAAATGGTGTTTTGAAATAGCCAAGACCTATTAATTAGAGAAACCTGGGGCCAAATTCCAACACTTTCACCTAAAAACTATGTGGTGTTGACACACTAAGGAGCTTTTTTACAACTTGTGTCCCTATGCTTTAATAATAACTAATTATTAATGCTGTTGTGATAGTAATGACAAACTCTGTAAAGAGCCCAACAAGAATGTGGCCCTTCGACAAATCTCTATTTATATTACTATGGCTTTTTTTGTTACCTGGTATTCTGTATCTTCTGAAAGATTAGGTAATGATGATGTCCATTATACATTTTTCTTCTTTCTTATTTGTTCTATGTTATCTACTTTTACATATATCACAAAATGAAACTTAAAGGAAATTAAACCTACTTCAAAATAATTTTATTTTCATGTTCTATTCAGATTTTCGTTCACTGAGTTGTGCTTAAAAACTCTTCACTGAGTTAAATGGACTGGAAAGTATTAAAATCAGAGCAAATGCTAACAACTCTGTTCAGCAAAAACAAACAATGTTACCCTTTGTTTAGATCAAATACACAATCGATTTACACAAGGGTCTTGAAGCAGACCCTACTGTTAAGGTCAAGCTAAAATGTCTGCTCTCTGGCTCTCTGATAATATATGTTATCCATGAAAATAATATATTCTGTATGCAATTGTTTAATTACGTTTTCTTCAGAAGCTACTATTTGGAAGCTATTTGCCAGTTTTTATATAAGAAATAATCCAAAAATCCTTGGTTAATAAGAAAATTGCTGTTAAAAATATGCTCCATTATTTTTAGTACACCACTTTTTATTATAATCAGGATGTCAGTCTAAATTATAGGGAAACAAGGATAAATCTTTGGTTATACACTTCTGTTACTGAAAAATTCTATTAGAAATTGTTTCTCTTCTCCCATACACTTGTTGCTTATTTAAATTTCTCCAATTTGAATTTTTGGTCACCCTTTGGTTGCTTAAGAGTCACATGCTCCTTGGATTTCTACAGCTTAAAAGTAATTTAAAACAATCTGATTTGAAGAAAAGTGTGAAAGATATTAATGTTGTATATATGATCATCTATCATCTAATTGCATTAGTTAACAGGGTAAATTTAGTTATTGTATGCCACATTTAATTGCCAATAATATCCCAATATAAACTTCAGTCAACAAATGTATCAAATACCAAAAAGATAATATTTTATTAAGGTGTGTTATATAAATCTCAGAAACTCATAAATCCTTTTTTATTTTATTTAAAAAAGTATAGTCCTGTAAAACAAAAGAACTAATCATGGCTAGTCTCCATAGATGTCCTTCAATGAATCAATCTTGTGCTGATAAATGTTTAATGACTGGTTTTCCAAAATAATAAAAAACAAATTGAAAATCCTTAATTTGTGATGTTTGTGGATTTCTGCGGTTTAAGTGTTCCATTGATATCACAGAACTCAAAACTAGGAAGATATATGTATAATAACCTGTAGAGAACCATGTGTACATTTGTTTTTAATTCATGTAGTGAATAGTATAGTTATTGCTAGTACATTAATTTCATGTAACATGTAATTTTTATTGGGTAGAGCTAAATAGTACATTACAGATCCAGTACTCATTAGCTACATAAATTGATATATGCTTTTCATTAAATAAAGGAGTTATCAAGGCCTTTCTACAATTGTATTTACCTAGTTAATAAGATTTTAAATTTAAATGAGTTTAATAGCCAATAATCTCTAGAGAAACAATAGTTTAATATGCCACATTGAATACAGCTTTTTTCAGAAACTCTTATACACTGCATTCTCCAAAATTATGTTTTAAATTAATATTAATACTTATAGTTTTTATTTTTTTATTTAAAAAATATTTTTGAGAGAAAGAGAGAGAGAGGGAGAGACAGAGAGAGAGAGAGAGAGAGAGAGAGAGAGTGTGGGGGGGGAGGGGCAGAGAGAGAGGGAGACACAGAACCCCAAGCAGGCTCCAGGCTCCAAGCTGTCAGCACAAAGCCTGATGCCCGGCATGAAAACGCAAATCGCGAGATCATGACCTGAGCTGAAGTCTGACGCTTAACCGACTGAGCCACCCAGCCATCCCTTAATTATAATTTTTAAATTAAAGTAGCAGCAAACACATGATACAAGGCATTAAAGATTAGTGATTAGATGATTGATTACATTGATTTTATTAGTTGCCTATGATTATGTTATTTTTCACGTATTTTAATATCATGTTGGTTTCTCTATTCTAGGGTTCTAATCATAGAATAAATACCATATTCCCTTTTAACCCTTAAATATATTAATATGACTTCAAATACTCAAATTAGAGCAACGATTTCAGAGTTTCATTTTTAATATTCCTATGTTTAATAAATTCCCATCATTTTCCTTGAAACTGTTTTTAATATGCAAACTTTTTCACTCATTGGCTGTTTAGGAACATAGAAGTTTCTCTAAATATTAAAGGTAACACTGGGTTAACATATGTATTGGGATCTTCTAAGACTTGGCAGAGCTGGAGGAGCAAAAGTTACAGAATCCAGCACTCATGTCCTCAGTTTGAAACACTGAAAAGAAAATTCTCAGAAGCCAGACCACTGTTGTGTTTTTGAAAATATTTTGTTTTGAAACAAATTTACAGTTTTAGAAAGGTTGCAAAAACTAGTAAAATGAGTACAGGATTCCTTAAACTAGCTTTCACTAATGTTAACATCTTATATACTCATTATACAATTATTAAAACTAGGAAATTAACATTGATACGACATTATTAACTAATCTACAGATCTTATTCAAATTGTACCAGTTTTCTCACTCAAGTTTTTCACCACCCCTCCCCACTCTGGTCCACAGTCCAATCTAAGATTTCACATAACATTAACATTGTTAGATCTCTACCCTTTATATATCCTCAGTATTTTTTGTTTGCTCTTTGAGACATCTTGAGTTTTACAGAGCACTGTCAGAATGCCCTTAAATCTATGTTTGCCTGATGTTTACTCAGGATTATATTGAGTGTATACATTGTTGGCAAGAATACCACAGCAGTAATGTTATACTTTTAGTGCATCATACCAGAAAACACACCATATTGATATGTGTTATTGCTGGCAAAGTTAACAGTTTGCTACAATTCTAAAGCAGTCTGAGAAACACTCACCAATTGCCTTTCTTTGCCCCACTGAAATGACAGATTGTCAGGACACCATCAGGAAGCTGCCGTTAATTTCATGTCTGCTCATACCTAGTCTACATGTGCCTCTAAAAGAATAATGGAATTTCTCCTTTTTGCCTTTCCAAATTTGTACACATTCCTCTCACTGGAATTTTACCCACAATTATGCAGTAAGGTGATTTTGAGAAATGTAGTGCCTACATTTTCTTTATGTAATATAGAGAGAATCTATATCCATTTTTGACAACAAACAAATCAGAATGAAGCCCCGCTTACATGTGTAACCTATTTACTAGGAGTTTTAAATGGGACAGTTTGAGCTTAATTGGCGAGACAGTGATTTTTGTAACTCATGCACATTTTTACGTTAATACCCTCTTAATGATACAATTTGAAATTTAGAGAGCATGTTCCCTATATAATATCTTAAAAAAAAAACATTGCAACAACCTTGAAATTTAGACAGTAAAGGAATACTTCTTTCTATTTTACCAATGAGAAGGATATTGTTTACATAAAGTACCTAGTAAATAGGATAACCTTACATTCTAGAATTAAACTCGTACCAGTCTAGTGCTTTCTTTATACTATGTTACACTTCCTTTAAGTCTTGTAAGACAATGACAATCACTTTAGAAAACCATGATATCGGGGGGTGGGAGGGTGGGGAGGGTGGGTGATGGGTACTGAGGAGGGCACCTTTTGGGATGAGCACTGGGTGTTGTATGGAAACCAATTTGACAATAAACTTCATATATTAAAAAAAAGAAAACCATGATATCTAATTTCTCTTTCTTACCAAAAAAATTAAGAGTTATAAATATAACTCTCTATATTTGGACTTATGATATTTCTGAGGGACAAAACTTTGGAAGGATACTGATAATTAAAATCATAAGCCAGTAAAGGAAATGAACTTACAATTTTTTGAGCTGCTTAATAAAAATATAAAAGAATATAAGTTCATATAATTAATTGTGTCATGCATGAGCATATATGTACACTTGTTAAATATATACACATATATTTATTAAATATGTACATTTATAAATTTAAATATATATTTAAGAAAACTTTAATTCTATATCATGATCATGCATTGAGGGAGAAAAAAAAGCTTAAGAAGATTAAAAAGGAGAAAGGGAATGGAGATGAAAAAGATGAAGAAACACAAACAAAATGCAAAAGACAAAAGCAAGACACAGAGCTTACTGAAAAAATCAGAAAGACATTCAAAAAATTTGGCTATGTTCTAAAGATGAGCTAATACTTATAACAATTTGTAGTTCATCTGCATGCTAAGCTACCAATTGACATTATTTGTTTTCCCACTACTAAAGTAATGGTTTCACCTTTGCTGCTGTTTTCCCATTGATCATCTGAATGGGTTAACAGTGGGCTCAGTGCAATGAAAATTGCTCTCAAGCCTACAGCAATGGTCAACAAAAAGCCTTCCTTGTGAAAGGGTTAGAAAACAAAATTGAGGGGGGTGCCTTGATGGCTCAGTCAGGTAAGCGCCAGACCTTTGATTTCGGCTTAGGTCATGATCTCAAGGTCTGTGAGATAGAACCCTATGAGATGTATTGCTCTGACAGCACAGAGCCTGCCTGGGATTCTCTCTCTCCCTCTCTCTGCCCCTCCCCTGTAGTGCACTCACTCTCTCTCTCTCTCTCTAAATAAGCAAACATTAAAAAAAACACAAAAACCAAAATTCAGATATTTCCATCATATAGCATTATACTAAAATGGATACACAAAAGCTATTGTTAAAATACCGTCTAAAGCTGCAAATAGCTTCACCAAAATTAGATTTTCTGGTCTTTTTTTTATATTTGCACATTTGCAGGAGGAGTAAAAGAATGTGTGGATTAATTATTTTATTTAATCTTTTAAAAGTACTAAATTTGAAATACATATAAATTTGTCTTTATGATTTTAACTTAAGCTCATTTGTTGTTTTAGAAGACCTGATGTTTAGTTTACCTTGTTTGATAGGCATCAAATTATCTTATGTTCTTGGATAGGAATTATGTATTCTTCAGTTATTCTTAAGTTTCCCTTTCAAGCACACAATGATTCCTCAGTAAAAGTTGTTGACCTATAGCTCTACTATAAGGTATATATATTCGCAGAAATGGATTAATATATGTATATATATTATACATTACATATATAATATATATTACAAGTACATATTAAAAATTATAAAATGCATTTAAATTGAAACATAAAAATAAAGTTGTAGAATCATTAAGAAATAAAGCTACTACAAAAATAATCACTTATAAACCCTTACTCCTATTTGTAATGTTTCCTCTACACAGAACCAACTGTTAAATATTTTATGGTAACACTAATTGCTAATATATTTTGTGTAAAGATAACAGCATGTATTATGTATGTTGCTAAATTTTAGTGACATGTGCCCATGCAAATTATTTAATTAATATCATTTTTTAGTTTGGATATACAAATCAATGCATGCATTTTACATGGATTAAGTTATTTTTAAATTTAAGAAGGAATTATGAACATAAAGATACTACTTGCAATTTTACAGGTAAATATTGATAAACATTTTATTATGTCATCCAGAAAACACTACCAGATGTATTATAACAGTAAGTAAAAACAGAAAAAAAAAAATCTACGTCTCCTAAGACTATAGAAACACTTAAAAAAACATGTTGAAAACAAGATTCTGAAAGGATGAATAAATGAGGTTGGGATATTAATAAGAGCTAATGATATGAACGTTAGTATCCAAAATGAATCATTAGAGCATATTATATTTTTATTTGTTTAGCTATTCTGATCCACGGAATTAAATTTCCTCTTCATATTGAATTATTCTAATGATACATAGTACAAACATTTATTATGGCAAATGTTTAATTGTTAAATGTCATTGGCATTAGTTTCCAATTAATACTTTAATAGGCTTTATCTTTTTAACCAGACATTGGGTTAATGTTAAACTCATGTATAGTAGCTACAGTTTTCATTCAATTGTTCTTAAATTTTAAAAAACAGAAATATTCTGTGGAGCGGTAGAGAAGATGAAGTAGGACTATCCCGAGTTCACCTCATCCCATGGACACAGCAAGACAACAACCACATCTGTGCAATAACCCTGAAAATGACCTGAAGACTGGCATTGCATATCTTCCATAGCTAGTCAGAGAGAGAAGGTCACAGGGAAAGGGGTGGGAGGGGGAGAGACATGGTTGGGAAGGAAATCCCCAGTGCAACTAACCACAGGCAGGAGCGATATCACATGCGCAAGAAGCAAGAGGAACAAACTCCGCACCAGGCACCCCGGCACCCCGGTGGGAAGACAAGTGTCCATAATGTCTGCAGTTAAAAATTAGCAGGACTCAGCTCCAAGAACCTTAAAAATTACAAGGGCTTAATTCCGGGAAAGCTAGAGGACAATAGGAAACCAAATTCCTGTTCTTAAAGAGCCAGTAAGCTAAATTACTCCATTCAAAACACAGCACAGAAAGAGCAGTTTGGCAAGCATCGGGGGTATATGTTAAGGACGTTTATCAACCAATCTTAGAACGTGTATAAGAACGTGTATAAGGTAGGGATTGGCAGGACATTGGCTCCAAAGACATAGGGTGACTGGGTAAAAATAAACAAGACTCATCTCTATGCTGCCGATAAGAGATTCACTGCAGACTTAAAAACACATACAGACAGAATGGAGGGATGAAAAAAGATATTATACAAATAAAAGTGAACAAAAATCTAGAGTAGCAATATTTATACTGTAGCAAGAGACAAAGAAAGGTATTGTGGAATAATAAAAGGATCAATTCAACAAAAGGATATAACAGTTGTAAATATCTATGCACCCAATACTGGAGCACCTAAACCCATAAAGCAAATATTAATAGACATAAAGGGAGAAATGAGCAGTAAACAATAGTAATGGACTTTAACAACCCACTAATAACAATGGACAGATTATCCAAATAAAAAATAAAGAAGGAAACATTGACTTTAAACAATTCTTTAGACCAACTAGACCTAAGAGATATATACAGAACATTGCATCCAAAAATAGCAGAATGCACATTCTTTACAAGTGCACATTGAACATTCTTCTGGATAGATTACATGTTAGGTCACAAAACAAGTCTCAAAATTAAGACTGAAATCGTATCAAGCATCTCTCTGGACTACAATGGTATGAAGTTAGAAATCAATTCCAAGAAAAAAATAATTGAAAAATAAATAAATAACACAAACACATGGGAGCTAAAAAATACATGCTCTGGGGCATCTGGCTGGCTCACTCGGAAGAATGTGCTTCGATCTTGGGGTTGTGAGTTCGAGCCCCACATTGGGTGTAGAGATTGCTTAAAGATAAAATCTTAAAAACAAAAAACAAAATGAAACAAAAAAAGGCCAACAACAGCAACAACAACAAAAATTCTACTAAACAACCAGTGGGTCAACAAAGAAATTGAAGAGGAAATAAAAAAAAATACATGGAAATGAATGAAAATGGAAACACAATGATTAAAAACTTTGGGGACACCGTGTAGGTAGTTTTAATAGGGTAAGTTTTAATAATACAGTATATCGAAAAAAAATCTCAAAACTTAATGTTACAAAGGAAGTAGAAAAAGAAGTAGAAAAGGAAGAACAAAGCCTTAAACTAGTAGACAGATGGAAATAATAAAGATTAGACAGAGCAGAAATAAATAAAACATGGACAAAAGATAAAAACCCTATAAGAAAAGATCAATGAAACTGAGTGGTTTTTTTTTTCTTTCCTTCCTTTTCTTTTTCTTTCTTTTTTTTGGGGGGGGGAAGGTAATTAAAATTGATAAACCTCTAGTCACGCTCACCAAAAATTTATTTACAAATAACATATTTGTCAACAGAGTAATTCAAGAAGTCAAACAACAATAAAAACTGTAACAAATGACAGAGTTCAGTAATATAGACTAATTCATGATTTATATAGTCAGCTGTCAAAACAGTTCTAAAAAAGAGTTTGAAGACTAAATGAAAGTCCATTTCATTAAAGTGCAAATTCAGAATTTAATACGGTAAATAAGAGGTTTCAAATTGGTGACCAAGAGGTAAGTTAATCAAGAAACTTCATTGTACTAATACCCTAATATTTTCAAAAAAACTAGATCTCTGTTTCACAAAATATAAAAATTTTACTCTGCATGAATTATGGATTAAAATGCGAAATATATTAACATACAATATAGAAATATTATATTTTACATTATGTGGAAGAAGACTTAGCATAACGCCATATCCATAAACTATAGATGTAAAAAGAAATTCATGGTTACATAAAAATATAGGGGCGCCTGGATGGTTCAGTTTACTGAGCATCTGATTCTTTATGTCCGCTCAGGTCATGATCCCAGGGTCATGGGATCGAACTCCATGTCAGGCTCTGAGCCGAGCATGGAGCCTGCCAATGATTCTCTCTCTCTCTCTCTCTCTCTCTCTCTGCCCCTTTCCCCTGCTTGCACACATGCTCTATCTCTCAAATAAAAAAAAAATAAGTAAATAAATAAATAAAACTTTTTATACGCGTCAACAAAGTAAAACTACAAATGTTGTGTGAGTAAAATATTTACCACTTTTAGTACCAATAGATGCCAAAATTCATTATTGTAGCAGGAATTTTCATTAATAAGTAACAAAATGATTATTAACATAAAAAAAGAAAGTGGACCCAAATGAAATAAGAAAAGGAGAGTAACAACTGACACCAAAGAATGCAAATAATTATAAGAACACATTATGAAAAATGATAAGCCAATAAATTAGACAAGCTAGAAGATATGGATTATTTCCTAGAAACTACAATCTTCCAAAACTGAATTAAGAAAAAATAGAACAGGGGCGCCTGGGTGGCTCAGTTGGTTAAGCATCAGACTTCAGCTCAGGTCATGATCTCACGGTTCCTGAGTTCCAGCCCCGCATCAGGTTCTGAGCTGACAGCTCGGAGACTGGAGCCTGCTTCGGATTCTGTGTCTCCCTTTCTCTCTGCCCCTCTCCCATTCATGCTCTGTCTCTCTCCATCTCTCAAAAACTGAATAAAAAGTTAAAAAAAATTAAAAAAAAAGAAAAAATAGAACATTTGAATAGACGGATTACTAGTAATGACATTGAGTTGGTAATTTAAAAATTCTCAATGAACAAAATCCAGGATCAAATGGCTTCACAGTTAAATTCTATCAAGCATTTCAAGGAAAGTTAGTAACTATTCTTTTCAAACTATTTAAAAAAAAATAGAAGAGGATGTAAAAATTCCAAATTCATTCTATCCAGCATTAGCCTGAAATCAAAACCTCACAAAGACACTACTACATAAAAAGAAAACCACAGGACAATATGCCAATGAACATAGATGAAAGAATTCCCAATAAAAAAATTAGCAAACTGAATTAAACAATGCATTATAAGTATCATTCACCATGATTAAGTGGGATTTATTCTAGGTATGCAAGGGTGGTTCAAAATTTGCAAATCAATATATCATATTAACAAGAGGAAGAATAAAAACCTTTTGATCACCTCAATAGATAACCAAAAAAGATGACAAAATACAAAATCCATTCATGATAAAAACTCTTAACAAAGTAGATTTAGAGGAAATATACCTCAACATGATAAAAGACCATTTATGAAAAACGCAGAGCTAACATTACATCCAATGGCAAAGAACTGAAAGTTTTTCCTCTAAGATCAAGAACAAAACAAGGATGTCTACTCTCACCAGTCTTATTCAATGTAATACTGGAAGTCCTAGCTGCAACATTCACACAAGAACAAATAAATAAATTGCTTCTAATTTGTTAAGAAGTAGACTGTCGTCACTCTTTCTTTGTACATGACCTGGTAGTAAACATAGAAAGCCTGAAGATTTCAGCAAAAAACTATGCAATAAATGAATAAATGAATTCAGTAAATTTGCAGGAATTACAATATTAACATACATAAATCTGTTGTGTTTTGATTTGCTAATAAAGCATCAGAAAAAGGAATTAATCCCATTTCCAGTTGTACAAACACACAAAGAGTAAAATACCTAGGGATAATTTTAAACAAAAAGATGAAAGACCCATATTTTGTATGGAATTATAGAAGACCTGAATAGCCAAAGCAATCTTAAGAACGGAGCGGGAGGTATCATAATTCCTGATTTCAAGATATAATGCACAGTTGGGGCACCTGGGTGGCTTAGTCGGTTAAACGTCCGACTTCGGCTCAGGTCATGATCTCACAGTTTGTGAGTTCGAGCCCCACAATGGGTTCTCTGATGTCCGCACAGAGCCTGCTTCAGATCCTCTGTCCCCCTCTCATTCTGCCCCTCCCCCGCAATACCCGCTCGCTCTCTCTCAAAAAAATAAGTAAATAAATAAACATAAAATAAAAAGATATACTGCAGTATACTGTTGTAATCAAAATAGTATACTACTGTCACAAAACAGACACATAAATTAGTGGAACAGGATAGAGAGTCAAAAAATAAATCCATGATTATATGGGTTTATTTGCCTCCAATAAAGGAACCAAGAATAAGCAATGGGATAAAGACAATCTCTTCAACAAACGGTGTTGGGAAAACTGAATAGCTACATGCAAAAGAATGAAACTGGACCACTTTATTACACCATACACAAACAGAAATTCAAAATGGATTAAAGGCCCAAATGTGAAACCATAAAATTCCTAAAAGAAAACCTAGACAGTAATCTCTTGCACATTGGCCTTAGCAACATATTTAAAGATACGTTTCCACAGGCGAGGTAAAACAAAAGCAAAAATAAACTATTGGGACTTTGCCAAAAGAAAAGCTTTTGTACAACAGAGGAAGCCATCAGCAAAATGAAAAGGCAACTTACTGAACGCGTGAAGATTCTTCAAATGATATATTCAATAAGGGGCCAATATCCATATAATATCCATATAAAAAAACTTATACAACTCAACATAAAAAAAGAGTAATCAGAATTTAAAAATGGGCAGAGGACCTGAATAGACATTTTTCTCAAGAAGACATAGAGAGGGCAAACGCACACATGAAAAGATACTCAACATCACTAATCATCAGAGAAATGCAAATCAAGACCCCTAGTTATATATAACCTCATATCAATGAAAATGGCTAGTACCAAAAATACAGGAAGTAACAACTTTTGGCTTGAATGAGGAGAAAAGGGTTTCCACACTGTTTATGAAAAGGTAAGTTGGTGCAACCAACGTGGAAAACAGTATGGCTGCCCCCCCAAAAAATAATTAAAAATTAGAGGTATCATATGAACTGGTAATTCCACTTCTGGATGTTTATCCCAAGAAAATGAAAACCCTAATTTAATAAAATATATATGTCCCTATGTTTATTGCAACATTATTTACAATAACCAAGAAATGGAAGTAACCCAAGGGTCAACTGTAGATGAATGGAGAAATATATATTTATATATACATACATACACACACACATATATAAATATATACATAATATTAGTCTCCCATTGAATAGAATGAGATCTTGCCATTTGCAACATGGGTGGACCTAGAGGGTATTATGCTACGTGAAATAAGTCAGAGAAAGACAAATGTATGATTCACTTATATGTGCAATCTAAAAAACAAAGCAGATGAGGGCACCTGGGTGGCTCAGTTGATTAAGTGCCTGACTCTTGATTTCTGCTTGGTCATGATCTCGTGGTTGGTAAGATCGAGTCCTGTGTTGGGCTCTGCATTGATAGCATGGAGCCTGCTTGGGATTCTCTTTCTCCCTTTTTCTTTCTCTCTTCCTGTCTCTCTCTTCTTTTCTCAAGATAAATAAATATTAAAAAAAAGATAAAGCAAATGAACGAACAAAAGCAGCCTTTTAAATACAGAACACAAACCTGTGTTTGCCAGAGAGGAGGTAGATGATTAAAGGGAGAAACAGGTGACGGGGATTAAGATGTATAAACTTGCTCTAAAGTAATATTGTCGCAAAGATAAATATATAGCATAGAGAATATAGGCAATAATAATGTAATAATATTCTATAGTAACTAATTATGACATACTTGAGTAATACACAAAGTTGTCGAATCATTATGTTGTGTACCTGAATGCAATATAACATTGCATGTCAACTATGCTTCAGTAAAAAAAAAAAAAAAAAAGTGCTATTTTCTATTTTTAAATATATTGCAGACAAATTTGATTTTGTGAAGAAGCATTTATTTAAGCTTAGCCCTTGTTTGTGTCAGCAACATCTTCACTTACCAATGTTGTCTTCATAGTTTTATACCTACAGAGTGATTCACCATATAAACCTAAGTATTATATCGAACACTATAGTAAGGGTCAGTGTAAATCTAAGTGATTTTCTGCAATGATACAGCTCATTTTTAGGACACTGTTTGGCCAAGGGCCACTATATGTGTCTTCATATAATAAAGTTGTGCCTCTCCTAGTCAATTATTTTGCTAGAAAATTAGAATCAGCCAGCGAAAGAATGCTCTCTCAGGACCCATCCAGGGAGGAAACTGCTGATGAGCGTTGCTCAATTTTCTGTTACACTTCTTATTTTCAAAATCGGAACAGAGGAAATGAACTTATTAAAGGTTATTAAATATCTTTCAACAAGGGCCCGAAAGGCTCTGAAGCCGCTCCCTCAGGAGCCACACCCAAGCACCCCTCAGGGGCTGTCCTAAGAGACAACTTGTCTGAGAACACCAGAAATGCCCCCAGTGCTGCACCCGAAGAAACGTTCATCTCAGTTCTGGCGCTGCACTGGCCAGAAGATTGATGCCCTTCGCGCAGCCTGCTCCTCATTTTGTTCCTTTCTGAAGTTTCAGACAAATGGTCCGACTGACTGATGCTGCGCTCCGTAGACGTAAGGTAGTCTGGCAAATGAACTGTTCTGGTTTCTACCGTTGGATGGTAAAACCCCCAACAGGGAGGGAGTTGATATGGGGTTCAGTAACTCCAAATGATCACAGTTCCTAAGTGAGTAATCACAACTGTGAGGTAGATGCAAAGTGGTGTGTGTGTGTGTGTGTGTGTGTGTGTGTGTGTGTGTGTGTGTGTATGGGGGGTAGGGGTGGAGGATAGGTCATTATGGTAGATTTTGGCATACGGTAGACAAAGGGTCTCTTGGAGGAGCTAGCCAGTTTGGAAGTGATCCCAGAGCAAACTTTAAAGACATGGACAGTTTACCTCTTACCTAGCAAACTTCCCAGAGAAATGCTGGCATTTAGCAGGAAAAAGAAAACAAAAAAGATGAACAACCAGGCATAGTGATCTGACATTTAAAAGTGTGCAGAAGGCTACGGGTAGTTGTCAGCTTCTCAGAGGTATGATAGAATATAAACACTGGAGTTATTAAATGTTTCAACGTGTTGACTCTAAATCCTCAGGAGCTAAAGGAGTAACTAATATTATATTATTTAGGAATCTCAATCATTTGTTTTAGTATTAATATTGGTATTAAATGGCATTTTTCTCATATTAATCATGTTAAACAAAATTAATGTAAACTTGGCACTCATTAATATTCATAGGTCAGGTTATCATGTATAATTACTATCCCTTAGGATACTTTCTCACTTATTAAAAAGTATTTTTATATCCCCTTTTTGTGATCCCAGCTTTAGAGTTCTGTTCTCCTCGCTTCTTGAACCTATTCCTCACAACGTTCTCTATCTCCAAAAGGGGATATCTATTCTGATTTTCACTTCAAGACAGAAAACCTTTCCGACCTCCATTACCAGTCTCCAATTTTTGATTTTGCAGTTCATCTCTTTCGAGAAGCAAGTTCACTACATCACACAAGAAGATGACTCCTTTGTGTTTACTAATCATGAAATTAGTCTGGTTGATGTCTTGGCTATTTACATGCTTGAATACTCAAATATCTATTTTAAGTAGAATTCTTTTATAGAGAAATGCCAATGAACAATGTCGTGTACAGAATTAAGCCAAATTACCTAATTTTTTCAGGCAATTGTAGTTATTAGTGTATTACTCGCAACAAGATCCTTACAGCCGCCTTTCATATAGTAAGAATTTTGGAACTTGGATCGCTTCACAAAGATACTTCACTTTTTGAATAGGTAAAGTTTTGTCTTTGATGTGTAACTAATGTGTCTGAAAGGCACTTCTAAAAAGGATCTTTAACCAACTCAGGGCACCTGATTTTTCTTAGCGGAGCAATAATGGTATGTTCAAGTTTCAAAAGGCTGTTAAATGTAATTTGGAGGTAGAAAAGTTCCAAATTTCCTGACTTATTTAAATAACTAAAAACAAAAAGGCTATATTGAGTCACATGCAAATGAATAAAATAGGTCACCTCAACCCTTTAAAAGTAGTCTGTCATTTTGTTGAAGGGGACATTGTACCTAAAAAAACACAAGAGATGCTAAAAATGCTCATTTACTGTTTCAACAAAGATCTTTCCCACAACACCTGCTCATCTTAATTTTCTCTTTTCTATTCATTATCTCATTACTCTCTCCTTCTCCCCCACATTTATTCTCATTTTATTTCTTAATATTCCTCAGACCTTTCTCTGGCAGATTAATTTGCAAATGTAAAATGCTCTGTCATGGTTCTTTGTGACTCTCCTGATCATAGAATAAAACCATGAATGGAAGGAGGATTATAGGTACACATACACAACCTGGACAGAATTGTATACCACCTGCTACATACATAGATTAGGGATTAAACATTTGGTGTTCATCATTCTATCTTAAGTACTTAATCAGTTATATGTACATTTCATACTTGTGTACTGTTTATTTCTTTTTTTTTTTAACGTTTTTTATTTTTTTTTTTTGGGACAGAGAGATACAGAGCATGAACGGGGGAGGGGCAGAGAGAGAGGGAGACACAGAATCGGAAACAGGCTCCAGGCTCCGAGCCATCAGCCCAGAGCCTGACGCGGGGCTCGAACTCACAGACCGCGAGATCGTGACCTGGCTGAAGTCGGACGCTTAACCGACTGCGCCACCCAGGCGCCCTGTACTGTTTATTTCATACCATTATTTCCTACCACTTCTTTACCTAGTATCAGCAAATATGAATGGTTTATAAAGATTCATGTTGTTATTACCAATTCCTAATTTCAATTTTATACATTTCCAATTATGTTAAGCACAAGTTTTCAAAACTTAAGTGTTACCTGAAGCCAGTCATGTAAGAATTATTTAACTTCATTGAAATTCACACAGATTGCTCAGAATACTTATTTTTGGTACGAATGTAGTTTTATTTTTATAGTGTCCCTTACTGGATTTATAATGGCATGAAAATGATCAATACATTCCTTTATACATAATACTGTGAATAAACTTAATAGTTTTTAAAGATACATATGCCAGAAGCAACAAGGATATACAAAGTTAATAAAAATTTGCCTTTTCTCAGTACGTGTTTATGACTATTCAATCAACCATAGAATTCTAGGTGCCCTAAGGCACAGGTTATCAAAACCTGCCTGATCCTCAGAAACATCTGGATTGGATTTTGTCTTATTTATTGGCAATTATATGGTTGCACTCTCCACAATGGATTTTGGATGCAAAAATCCCTCTTGATTTTTACTTTCCCAGAAGATTTTAATTACCAAGGAAACTCAGTAATTCCTGCACGACAGTGCTGTTTTAGCCCTCGCTTCTCATTCTTCTGACTTGCCAGATTGACAAAAGGTTCTTGCCGCCTATGTGCTGTTGCAGTGGAGAATCTTTGTAGGTACATGCTGCCATTTTCACTCTTCAATCTCATCTTCTTTCACTTTGCTGGCTCCTTATTTTGATCGTGTTCTTATTCTCTGAGTATGCTCTGGGGTGGATACTTCTGGCCAACCATTGCTTTCTAGTCTGTCTATACAGGCCTAGAAATTGGATGTTTATCTCATAACCAAGAATCAGTGTACTCTAAGGGAGAATTTTAAGATTTTTATCCTATGGAGCGCCTGGGTGGCTCAGTCGGTTAAGCGTCTGACTTCAGCTCAGGTCATGATCTCACGGTTCGTGAGTTCAAGCCCCACGTCGGGCTCTGTCCTGACAGCTCGGAGCCTGGAGCCTGTTTCAGATTCTGTGTCTCCCTCTCTCTGACCCTCCCCCGTTCATGCTCTGTCTCTCTCTGTCTCAAAAATAAATAAACGTAAAAAAAAAATAAATAAAATTTTTATCCTAATTATCTGTTGTTAAAAAAAAAAACTTTAAATGTGTAAGTTTTTAGGGACTAAATTGTGTCCGTCAAAATTCATAAATAGAAGTCCTAACTCCAAATGAGATTGTATTTGGAGATACAACCTTTAAGGTGATTAAGATTAAATACTCATAAGTTTGGGACTCTAATCCAATATGGCTGATGTCCTTACAAGAAGAGTAAGAGACCTGAAACCTCTCTTTTTACTATTTGAGGACAAAGCAAGAAGGTGGTCATTTGCAAGCCAACAAGAGATTCCTCCTCAGAAACTGAATTGGCCAGAAGCTTATTTTGAACTTCTCAGACTCTAGAATTTAAAAAAAAATAGTTTTGTTGCTTAAACCATCCAATCTGTGGTATTTTGTTATAGCAGCCTTAGCAGACTAAAACATGGGAATACATGCAATCCTCTGATACAGAAATTCTCTAATTAGAATTGGTATGATCTTGGGAAGATTATTAATTTTACTTCTAAAATCAACTTTACAGTCAATGCCACAAGTTTGGTTATAATATAATGCCTTTGTTTGGGAGGAATCAGGAAGATTATAGGGTATCTCATCAGCATGCAATCTATATAAAATTGCCTCTGTACTAACTGAGGTAAAAAAGTGACAATGCTGGGGTATAGTTATATAGATATAATTTAAATATATTTTGTACTTATTAATACATATGCAATTAAAGACAATATCTCTGTCATTATTTAATGTTCATCCATTTATTCTTTAAACACATTTATGGAACATTTAAATATTTGCTTATTACTATACATTGAACATACCAAAACAAATCAAGCAGTAGTCTGTGACCTCAATAAGTACAAATTCTATTGAATAATATCCAAACAAGTGAGGGGAGGTATAGACACAGCAATCACGTGAGTACATGGATGAAACCCTGAACCCAGAGTAGGTTTAACAGAGAGGGAAATAAGAAAAAATAAACAAAGAACTATTCACCATCCAATAAGAGATTGTAAATAAAGTAATTCGTGCAAAACAGTAGGAGAGAGAAGCAACAGTACAGCTATGTACTAGAATTTGCAAGGTCAGGGCAAGAAAATGAAAGGTAAAGGGAAAAATACAAACGTATCAGAACCAAATAGTCAATAATTGTCTGTAATATGCAAGAAGTCAATGGGGAATCTTTGAAAAGTTTTAAGCCATTAGATTTACACGTCATGCTATTTACTGTGATCACAGTAGAAAATTGATAGCACTGGAATAATGCTGGAGGGAAAGGAGTCTCTCTTGGACCCATTGTAATAGGATGGGTGAAAATTAGGGCTTTATAGACAAGATTAACAGAGAGGATAATAATAGTTCATATATGGTTATGGAACAGATAAAATGTAATAACAAATTAGAAGTGTAACCTATGGAAAAAAGGATAGTCAATGACTAGGTAACTCAGTTGCATTTTTTTCCACAACAGAAGAAAAGAGAATTTCATGTGATCAGTAATTAATGTTTTGCACTCTTGTAATATTTGAGATTTTTGATTGACATTTCATCAATATAGTATTAGAGTCTAACACAAGATATAAAAAAGTCCAATATGGTAGGACTTTTCTTTCATGACATCTTCTTCATGAAATCTTGTCACTTCCTGTGGTAGGTGGAATGGGCCTTTCCCAAGAGGTCCATAACCTAATCCTCTGGAATACTTCATTTTTCATGGCAAAAGAGCCTTTGTGGATAGAATTAAGGTTAAGGGACCAGGAAATGAAGATATCATCCTTTATTGTCTGGGTGGGCCCAATATAATCACGAGTCCCTGAAAGTACAGGATCTTTTCCAGCTAAGTTAGAGAGAGATGTAAGGATAGAAGAAGAACAAGACAGACATGATACTGTTGGCTTCTGATGATGGAGGAAGAAGTCAGAGTCCAAAAACGTAGTTCCTCTAGGACCTGGAAAACCCAAGGAGAAAGATTCTCCCCCAAAATACACATAGCCTTGAACATCTTGAATTTCGCTTGATAGGTCCTATGTCAGGACCTCTGACCTATAGAACAGTAAGATACCAAATTTATGTTGAGTTTCTAAAGATGTAGTAATTTATTCAACAGATATTGAAAACTATTGCAGATGTTTTTTAAAATTTTTTTAACATTTATTTATTTTTGAGACAGAGAGAATGAACAGGGGAGGGTCAGAGAAAGAGGGAGACACAGAATCTGAAACAGGCTCCAGGCTCTGAGCTGTCAGCACAGAGCCCAATGCGGGGCTCGAACCCATGGGCCTAGAGATCATGACCTGAGCCGAAGTCGGACTCTTAACCGACTGAGCCACACAGGCGCCCCCATTACAGATTTTCAAGCCAGCAGTGGTGTGCTACTATTGCAAAGGCTGAAAACTGTACAAATGGGTGTGGAGTGAAGCACTGAGAAGAAAGTAAAAGAATTTTGAGGAGCATGATTAAAAAACAAAGAGACAAACTAACTAACAACAACACCACCACCAAAACTTCTACTGCCTTGAATAGAAGTATGATTTTTAAAAACTCTTCTCCTGAACACTCAGAAAGAAGTGGGGAACTTAGCAGAGGAAACCTAAATTGCCTTAGAGAATACATAAATCATTGTAAACAGTCTATTAGTAGAAACCTGGACTCTAAGGACGTTGTGATGAAGGTTCAGAAGGAAATGGAAAGATTGTGTTTTACTACCTTTCTTATAATAGAAAATATAGCAGAGTGTACCCTGTAGTTATATGGGCAGCAGAGATTATAAGGGATGAACTTGGGTATATAGCTGAGGAAATGTCCAAGGAAGGTATTGACGGCCTTGTTTCTTCTTGTTGCTTATAGTAAGATAGGTGAGGAAAGAGATAAAGTTTTGGAAGAGCTGTTAAACAAAAAGGAAATAAAACTAGATAATTTAGGAAATTATCAGCCTATCTGGGTTGCAAAACATGCTAAAATTAAGAAATTGACCAACAGGAAAGCATGTTCTAGCGAAAAAGCCAAGACTATGATTATACTACCCACTGCTAATAGCTGGAACAACAACAAATTTCGGAGTATACAGTCACACCAAAACAAGAAATTAAGGAAGACACAAACAGATCCCTTCTATCAAACCAGACAAAATCTAGGAAGCTTAAGAGATCTACCTTTCAATCTCCCTTGGGGGCCCCCCCTTTTCTAAATGAGTGATTCCCAAAGGCTTTCCTTATCCTCTGGTGTCTTCACTTTAATGGTTCTAGAAGTTTTCATCCAAATTCATGGCTTTGACTGCCACTCGTATACTAGAACTAAGGGCTCTAGATACCTATATTCTGGGCTCTATTCATCTTCACTTGAATTTCTGAAATGAACTATGAATCAAAATAGATTTTATGCCTTTTTTCCTTTCAAACTCCAAAATTATTCAATAAAATAAAATATTTCTAAAGCACCAACACTTTAAATTGATTTCAGATGGCTCCCACTGCCTTTCGTCTCTCCTGACAGTCTGACAAAGTTTCCTTTTTTCTTTAACACAAAATAAATGACCATGTATAAATAATTTATATTCACACTAGAAGCTCATTTGTTAGGCAAAACTATGATTGAGAAATAGCCTTACTAAAAAATTCCTTGATTCTCAGCACATTAAACAAACACTAACAGGGTTTGAAGAAACCCACTCTGGACATAATTATCAAGCTTGATGTCCTGCCATTTTCCCACATTTGTTTCTTAGTCACATTGTGCCATATTTTAGTTCTACAAATGTGTATATCGAATTTCTTGACTTTTGTTCCTGTTAAACTTTATATTTCTCTTCCCCCTCCTTTAAATAAATTCCTTGCCCTTACCCCTTTCACTTCTCAGAGGCAACAATTTCTAAACTCTTTAGTTTTTTAAGCAAAGATTTCTAAGTATAGATGTCTTATAATCACACACCTAGAGGAGCAACCACTTCATCATCTGATTTCTTTTCCTTTTGAAACCATGATGTGTAGAGACATTTTTTGTTTCTAAGGAAAACCAGAAGGAACTCAATCCCAGCCCTATCAGATCAAAACTACTATTACGACCACCGGTGCCCTTATTAGATTCTCCTCAAAGTCTTCAATAGTGAAAAAAAAGGGGTGTCAATAAAGCACAAGGTCCTAATCTAATCATTTTATCAGTTTTTGTGTGAATCTACATTCAGTATTTTCATTATTGTGACTATGCAAATGCTGACAGCTGACCAACTAAGGAAATATAATTTTTAATTTACTAGTTTTTGTTGAAATTAACAATTGCATTATTTTTTTTTTAATTTAAATTCCAGTTAATTCACATACAGTAATATTAGTTTCAGGTGTAACATATAGGGATTCAACACTTCCTTTCAACACTCAGGGATCATCATAACATATGTCCTGCTTAATCTCTTCATCTATTTAACCCATCTCCCCAGTCACCTCCACTGTGGTAACCATCAGTTTATTCTTTATAGTTGAATCTGTTTCTTGGTTTGCCTCTAAAATGGCTCTTTAAAAATTTTATTTAAATTTATTTATTTATTTTGAGAGAGAGAGAGAGAGAGAGAGAGAGAGTGAGTCAGGGCAGGGGGGGCAGACAGTGAGGGAGAAAGAGAATCCCAAGCAGGCTCCAAGCTGTCAGGGCAGAGCTCAATGCAGGGCTCAAACTCACAAACTGAGAGAACATGACCTGAGCCTAAATCAAGAATCAGATGCTTAACTGACTAAACATCCCAGGTGCCCCTAAAATTGCTTTTCTAATGTCAATACTTAATTATTCCCTGATATATAAGACACAATTTAATAAAATTTTCATATAATTAACCTTAACAGGGAATCTCTGATTCCCACCACTATGTCTCCCTATCCTTCCACTGCTCTGCTCTCACTCCAAGAACTCCGACACTCTGTCTTTTGGCTTAAGTCTTGACTGCTTCTTTTCTCAAGTGATTTCTTTTACAAAGGTATTATTTTCCTATGCTTTCTACATATAGCATATAAAACATGGTAGATGTTACTTCTCCAGTATGGTAGATTAAAATTCTCTTTTGTTAAGATGAGTAAGATTTCATATATTCACATATGTAAATGAAGATGGCACAATAGACCCTGGATGGCAAAGAAACATTTATAAATAGTAATTCCAATTTATTATGCTTAGAATTACTATATTTAATGTTTATTTATTTTTGAGAGAGAGAGAGAGAGAGAATGCGTGAGACTGGCAGAGCGCTAGGAGACAAAGGATCCAAAGTGGGTTCCGTGCCGACAGCAGAGAACCTGATGTGGAGCTCAAATTCAAGAACCACAAGGTCATGACCTGAGCTGAAGTTGGAAGCTTAACTGACTGAGCCACCTAGATGCCCCTGGAATTACTATTTTTAAATAGGCAAAACTAAATGCAGTCTCCCATATGGCCCATCTTTTCTGAGTATAGGATTAGACTTTGATGTCTGTGGAAAACACTGGCTTTCAAGTAAAACATGGAAGGAAATCATCCTTATCTTTTTCAGGTGAAAACTCAAATTGGCTGCGCACCTGGGTGACTCAGTCAGTTAAGGGTCCAACTTTGGCTCAGGCCATGGTGTCACTGTCCATGAGTTCGAGAGACTCACGCTCTGTCTCTCTCAAAAATAAATTAAAAACATTAAAAATTTAAAAAAAAAAGAAGTTGAATTTGCACCATTTTTTATCAGACTCTCCTTGAGTCCTTCAATGTTTGAGGAGGGACAATGATAACTGAAGTCTTAAGTGGCTAGATCCATTTAGAAGGCAGAAGATGGGGGTTGTAGTAGTACTTAAAAAAAAAAAATCAGGCTGGAATTTTCAGAACAAAGAGTATGGCCTTTTGGAAATCAAAATACAATGCAACAAGGACAAAGTGTGAAATCTGAGGAGAGAAAGAGAGATTTAAGATATTAAGAAAGATCAATATGGTAAACCCTTTATTTAAAGTTCTAAGTATGTGTTATGTTGAATTTTGCCCCCACCCCCACAAAGGTAAGATGTCTTAACCCTCAGTACCTTAGAATGTCACCACATTGTACAGAGTATGTACAGAGATAATGAAGTTAAAATCAGATCATTAGGGTGGGCCCTGAGATACATGACCCATATTCTTAGAGAAAGGAGAAATTTGGCTGTAGAATCAAACAGGAACAGAGGGAAGACTCTTTAAAGCGACTGAGAGAATGTCATGTAAAGGCAGATTGAGTGCTGTATCTACAAGCCAAAGGATGCCAAATAATGTTATAAAACCACTGGAAGTTAGCAGAGACATAGTACTGATTCTTTCTTCTCCACAGTCCTCAGAGGTAACAAACCCTAAAGAGCTTGATTTTGGACCCCTAGCCTCTAAAACTCTGAGACAATTATTATTTTAAGTCACCCAACTTGTGGGTTGTGTTTTACCAGCCCTAGGAAATAAGTCTACGATGTATTCCTTCATTTTGTATATTAATTAAGAATCTCTATTCTTGAAGTTTAACTGATTCCTCTATACCTGCAGTCCACTTCAGGTAAGATCACTTTTAAACATCTTTCTAGATTTTTCTGATAGAGTTTTTTTAATTTTAATATAATTTTCTTCAGTCATTAATTTTAGAAAGTTTATGAATTTGGGCTATCGAAAGTGTATAATTAGCATACAATGCTCTTTATTTCTCCCCAAAGTTTGTTTTACACATTATTATATTCATTTTAAAGTGAATTACCTTGTAAGCTTTTTGTTCTGGTAACTTCAGGCAGTTTCAGCATATATCAATATTCTTACCTTTTCTTCTACCACTCTTCCACATGTCATTTTGTTTCCTTTTTCTGTTAGCTATACATTTATTTTACATTGTGAAGACTAATATTACTTATGTTGCAACACAATCTTCTTGGTTTTTTATTTATTGCAATAAAAGTTATAATATATACATCATGTTAATGTCATTACTATTGTCATTTTGGGACTGAAAAATATGGTAGGAATATCACACTTATTTTTCTTGGCTTCAGTGATTTGATAGTTCTGCTACTTAGAAGAAGAAGAGGGGCTCCAGCATCAATGTTAAATGGGTTCAGGAAATAATATCAATTACAAAATGATATACCAAAATTCTTGTGTGTGTGTACACACACACACACACACACACACACACACACACACACACACACAGACACACCTCCTTCCCAAAAAGAAAAACAAAACAGTTCAGAGGGAAAACACATTACAAAAACTACATACAACATATAAATAGCCATGTGTCCAAAACCACAACCTTGACAAACAACTGGCCATAAACACAGCAGTGCATTCATCAGTCCCAATCCCCTTACCTGTACTGGAAAGCCTGACTGGAAAGGTCTCTTTTATGAGAGCAGTAATACCATTCATGAGAGTTCCACCATCTCATAGCCTAACCACTTCCCAAAGAACCTACCTTCCAATAATTCATTGGGTTTTAGATTTCAACATGATAAATTTTGGGAAACACAAATATTCAGTCTGTAGCATATATTTAAAAATAATACATTTGCCTTTTTGTGTCTAAATCATTTCATAGAGGCATTTAATCACATGAGTCAGCTACTCATACATTTATCTTTCACATACATTAAAACAATAACCAGCAAGACTTTCTGAAAGAAGGCCAGGATTGTAAAACTCAGAATTTAATGTCATTTCTTTACTGAAAGTATTCACTTAAATAGAATAACTGCTGCTTTCTTCCATCTCTCATTTTCAAGTAATTTCTACATTAAAAACCTACACCTTACAGATGGATATAGCTAAAAAGACAAAGCTCATTCATTAATGTGTTGATTTTTACAGTAATTGCTTATCAAAGTCATGTGCCAATTATCATTTACCACTGCAAATGCAGAAGAGAACAATTAAATGTCCTGCCTTCATGAAAGTCACAGTTTGGCAGTGTAGGACATTAAATGAACAATAATAAACGTGATAGTTGCAAGAAAATTATAGTTCCCAATAGTATCTAAGTTCAATGTAGGGGCAAGCACGAGGGTGGAGGTGAGGAAAGCTGTCGTTGAGGAACTGATCTTAAACTCAGAGATGAAATACACAATTGTGAGTAACCTTGATGAATTAAAGTGGTGGACTTTATGTGAACATGGAACTTGTAGTCATTCTCACAGCACATTCCAACAAACCATGAAACAGAGGGAAGACAATATTTTTGTTGGTGTGATTGCCCTATTAAAATAAGCTTGCTTCATTATAAATGATAATCTACATTGAGGGAATCCCTGTCGTTCTCATTTGCACAGTGAATAGGTGAAAAGACTACAAAACCAGGTAAAAGTTGCTGGGCAGTCCTTCTGTACATCAGTGCTGACTAAAATAGAGACCCGTAAGACCCCGACAAAGCAAAATTTGGCAGACTGTGTTGAAATTGTGATCTCATCTACAGAAATTATGGGTACTGCCTTTTTCACTCTTCAAAATAATGAAAGTGATTAACTGACAGAAAATATATACTTTGTATGGTAGGATTTTATTGAAATTAGACTAGAGACAAATGGACTTACTCTGCTAGGAACCTAATTAGGAAATAAACTCAGAGAAATTCAGAGACTGTAGATAGATTTATACTTTTGAAAATGCCACTCTCCCCAAATAAAATTATTATATTGTCTTACTAGGAAAATATAATCTTTACATAAAGCCTATGTGACATTTCCCAGAAATCAGAAGGAATAAACCAGTTGTTAAGCTACAAGAGGGGGCTTGAGAATTTGCTAGGGAAGGTTGAAAATGAAACTAGTCAATTGTAAAAGTGACTTGGCAAATAACTTTAGAATTATACCTTCACTGTAAAAGTGAAATTGATGTCCCAAATTCCATGCAACACATCTGACAAACAAACAAAATGACCCACTAAGAATAAAGGAAAGACAATCTGCAATGGTTTTATCAGTTAAGATCTTTCACAACTGAATTTTAAATATTTTAAGTCACAATGGGTGCCCCTGGAACTCAGTTTCCCCATTACCTATAGCCATTGCACATTCATCAAAACCAAGTAATTGACATTGATGTTACTATTAAGTAAATTCCAGCTTTTATTTGGATTTCAATTTTCCATTAGGTCACTTTTCTCTTCCAGAGTCCTACCCATGTTATCAAACATTCCCTTGTCCAGTCTCCTCTGGTCTGTGACAGTCTCAGTCTTTCCTTGTTTTTCATCATCTTAACAGTCTTGAGTATTGGATGGGTGTTCTGTACAATGTCTTTCAATCTACATTTGTTGGTGGCTTTTCTCATGTTCAAATTGAGGTTATGGGTTTTGGATGAAAAAAAAAAAAAAAAAAAACAGAGGGAAGAGCCCTTCTTTTACTACCATATTAAGGCAAAGTATCTCCATAACGTCATTGGTGATATTAACCTTTGTCTCTTAGTCAAGGTGGTACAGGAACTGACCAAGGCACTTTGGAAAAATAGTGTTTTGATTACATGATGTGAGGATCAAGGAAAGGTAACTATAAACAAACACTGTACTCTAGTTACATTTCTCAAGGGCATGTGGTTAACAATTCTGAAAATACTTTATCAGTTTATTGGGATTGAACAAATAAGTGAAAGGTAGGAGTCAGATTCCTTACAGTCACAGACGAAGCTAAAGATAATTAAGAATGGAGGACTCAAATGAAACTTTGGGGGATGGATTAGAATCAGTGACCTTGTTATAAACCAATATACCTAACGGCATCCCACAAACTCTGGTATCATAATTTTTATATAATTAAAATACTAATATTTTTCTTGATTTATTATCTGCCCCAGGGGTTAATTACAAGTGTTTGTTTTAGTTCTAAACTTTGGGAGATTTTCCAAAGTTTATTATTGATTTCTAGTTTAGTTTCGATGGGGCTAGAGAACATACTTTAAAATTATTAAAGTTTGTTGTGTGTCCCAAAATACATTCCATCTTGAACAATGTTCCAAGTGCACATGAAAAAAGTTATATTTTGGTGTTCTTGCTTCATAAAAATGTTAATGAAGACAAGTTGGTTGATAATGTTCTATTCTTCTTACCAAATTTTGGAAGATGTACGTTAAAATAGCTGCCCATATTTGGGGATTTGACCATCTCAGAAGTTATAACAGTGTTAATTCTGAAACTCTTATTATGTTCATAAACTTTCAAATTTTAATGTCCTCTGGATAAATGGAGCCCATTATTATCATGAAAAAATGGATTTAAAAAAAACAACATCCTGGTATGGTCTTTGATCTGAAATCTACACTATCTGGTATTTAGTTATTCCAACTCTTCTTTCAGTAGTGTTAGAATGATAGACTTTTTCACCCCTTCCTTTAAACCATATATGTATTTGATTGAAAAATGCCTGTGCTCTATGCAGCACGTAGTTAAGTGTTGCCTTTCATTCTAAAAATCTGATTTGTAAATGAGGGTATTTAGATCATCTACACGTAATGAGATTATTGATACGGTTAGGTTTATATCTAGCATCTTAGTATTTGGTTCATACTTGCCTCTGCTCTTCTTTCCTTTTCAGGGTTCTGCCTTCTTTTTGTTTTTTAAAAAAATTATATTAAATTTCATTTTTAACTAATTAGCTATATCTCACTTTATTTTAGTGCTTCATTTGGGGGTCAGAGTATATAACTTTACCTTATTAAGGTGTACTTTGAAGGATGTTATACTGCTCTATGAATAGTAAAAGAATCTTTAAAATGTATATTTCCACTTCCCTGTTCCCAAGCTCGATGCTATTAAAGTAAATGTCAAACATTTTTATTATATCGTTTCTACAGACCGCAAAACACATGGCTATTTTTCTCTACTTAAACTCAATTATATTTTAAATAGATTTTAATAAAATAATCTTCCATTTGTACTCAATTTATCATTTCTAATGCTAGACAAATAGAAGAGGAAAAATGTAGACAGATGGGTCAAATATGTCAATGGAATAGATCTTTCAAAAATAGGATCATACACATATAAGCAACTAATCTTGCCCGAGGGAAAAGGTACTTTATTGAAGGTTTTTTTTGTTTTGTTTTGTTTTTTGTTTTTTGTTTTTAAAACAAGGGCCATGACTCTTCCAAACAGAGAAATAGAAAAGAAAAGCTTTAATCCATACCTATACCATATAGCTTTAAAACGTGTATTGAAAATAATGTAAATCTGAAATTCCTAAAACTTCCAGAAGGAAACAAGACAATCTTCGTGATTAGTTAGGCAGATTTCTTAGATATATCACCAGAATTATGATCCATAAAAGAAGAAACTGACATTTTGGACTTAAAAAAATAAGCCTTCCCTTTTCAATCTTGATAAGAGAACAGGAAGACAAAACACTTATTAGGAAATAATATTTGAAACCCCTATTTCATAAAGACGTATTCAAAATATGTAAAAGTTTTCAATATTCAGTAATTAAACACACTAATACACTAGGTAAAAAAATGGACAGAATATATGAACAGACATTTCAATAAAAAACACACATGAAAAAGATGCACATGAAAGATGTTTAGTCATTAGGAAAACACAAATCTAAAACCACAATGTGCTAAAACTACACATTATAATAGTCAAAATGAAAACTTCTGGCCATACCGCATGTTGGCATGATGTAGAAGAAATGAACTTTCATTCACTGCCAGTGTGAACTGAACTGAATATTACCAACACAGCCAACAATTTGGCAGTTTCTTACAAAAGTCATTACAAATCTATCACACATTCCAGCCATTCAACCCCTAGCATTAACCCAAGAAAAAAGAAAGCTTATGAGCACTCAAAACACTGGAAACACAAATATCAACAGGTGAATCAAGAAGTTATGGTACATTCATAGAGTGGAATGCTATGCAGCATTAAAAAGTAATAAGCTACCAATGTAAAAATATATGTGAAATCCTGACTGAAACTCAGAAAAGTTATGTTGATCAACAGAAACCATATTACTGCCCTCCTCTCCGAAATATGTTCATATGACAAAATTGCATTGACATAAAATTCCAGGAAATTCAATCTATTCGAATGGAAAGCAAATTACTGATTGCTAGAGGGAAAAGATGGAGTAAGCAGTCGTAGGAGGAAGAGATTATAAACTGATACAAGTAAATTTCAGGGGAATAATTGGTATGCTCATTATATGGGCCATGGTGATAATTTTTTAAACATATATACACCCAGGAAACTATGAAATTGTGAACTGGAATATGTGCAACTTATATCAATGATAACCTAACAAAGCTGTTAAATAAAATCTATTGAGAAAACACGTAAGAGTGGCAAACTCTTATTTTCTATTTGTATTTATGCAAATATTTACTCAATATATAAGAAGATGAGTACTAGTGACCTTTAGATCTCATTAAAAAGTAGGGACGCCTGGGTGGCTCAGTCGGTTGGGCGTCCGACTTCAGCTCAGGTCACGATCTCACGGTCCGTGAGTTCGAGCCCCATGTCGGGCTCTGGGCTGATGGCTCAGAGCCCGGAGCCTGTTTCCGATTCTGTGTCTCCCTCTCTCTGCCCCTCCCCCGTTCATGCTCTGTCTCTCTCTGTCTCAAAAATAAAATAAACGTTAAAAAAAAAAATTTAAAAAAAAAAAGTGAACTGGTAGATTAAAGAGTCAACATGTGGAGGAGTAGGGATACCAGAATTTCCCTCCTCCCTGAAACTCAGCAATATTGAAGTCAGAACACTTGGAATTTCAGGAATCCAGGCTACAGTCTGATAGAAACCCGTCCAGGGGCATTTGGAGACACTTTGGTGGTTCAGAGGTGTGTGTTTGTGAATTGGAAAAGATAAAACAGGTGGCATAGGTACAGAAGAGGGAGGTGGAACTTCTTTGGTGGAGAAACAGAAGAAAGAGAAAGACAGGCTGTGGAAGTGTTGGATTGTATTTAGACAAGAGGAAAACCTCCAGGACCACGGTCTGGAAGGCGAAGAATACAAAGAGAGACAGTTTCGACTTTGCAAACAGACTTAGGAGTAAAAATTGGAGATTTCACTGTTGCAGGACTATCTCTGGACCAGAGCCACTGCCAGCGCACGAGTCTGTGCCACAGCCAGCATGCCTGTGCTGCTGCTTGTGTGTGCACCTGGGGAGAAGGAGAGCAAGCCCCGGGTTTTCTAACGCTCTCAGGGGTGCACTGCAAGAAAGCCATCTCCTCCATCGAGTACTGTGAGAAGAGGGTTTCCTGAGCTTCCAAGAACAAAAGACGCTGCAGGATCCAACCTGAGCATCTGTTGGCCAGGCAGAGTGGTGCCATCCCAGGTCCATACAAAGTGGGATCCTGTAAGGCGTTGGGTTTTGAATTCCAGTTGATCTCTGGGGAGGCTCGAGAGACCGTAGAGCAGGGCAAACTGGCTGCCCGCGCCACGCTGCTCTGGGAGGGCTGCCTGATCAGTGTGGTTTGGGACATCTGGTCCAAGCAGGAGAGATTGGGGTGTCTCCATTTTTCTCCCCATCACCGACAAGGTGGGGCTTCAGTGAAAGGGCCAGCAGCACCCAGTGGAGACGAACCCACTTACACAAAACCCTGCCCCTCCCAGACTAGTAACTGCTTACCTACCAGAGTGAGATTGACACTCACTGAACCAGTTGCCCTCCCCACCCCCATCCAGACCAGCACAGCCATGGTCTCCAAGGCACCAAGGGACAACTGTCCTGCAGTTTTGTATGTTATTCTAGTTTTGTTGCTGTTGGTGTTGTTGCTGTTTTTCTTCTTTTTCTCTTTATTTTTTATTTTTTTTTCTTTATTTCCTTCTCTTCTCTTTTCCCTGCCTTAATCTACTCTCCTATATATTTTTACTTCCCCCCATGGAATCAGCCTTATAGCTTCTGATTTGATTTTTGGTCAATTCTTATCATATACACGTTTTTTTTTTTCTTTCTCTGTTCTGCTTGTTTGTTTGTTTAATCAGGCATTTCTACTATATTCTTTTTGTAACTTTTCTGTATCTCCTTCTTTATTTTCCTCTCTTTCTGGATAAATTCTTTGATTACCTGACTAGTCTTTCTATTTACCCCTATCATTTCTCTCTTAGTGTGGGATAAGATTTCTTCCCCTTCCCCCAACCTCCTCCTTTCCAGGGTTGCTTCAAAAAAACAAATCAAAGCACAGCTGGTGGATGGTCCAATCCACCACTACAAGAAGTGAGATAAAGAAGCCAAGACACAACAACAGAGTGCACATAACACACTCCAAAAACATTTCCTGAAGTTCCAGGCCCTGGACAGTATATGACCCTTTTTAATTTAGTAGTACTCACAGGTGAAGGACACACAACAAGTTATTAAAACATGTAAAGGATAGAAAACTAGCCAAAATGACCAAACAGAATTCTCCTTAAAAGAAATTCCAGGAAGAAATGACAGCCAAAGAATTGCTCAAAACAGATATAAACAATATATCTGATGAAGAATTTAAAATAATAAGACTAACAGCTGGGCTTGAAAAAAGCATAGAAGACAGCAGACAATCTATTGCTGCACAAAATCAAGGAAATAAGAAATAGTTATGATGAATTGAATGTTGTAAATGAGGTGGAAACAAACTAGATGCAGTGACAGCAAGGATGGGAGAAGCAGAGGAAAGAATAGGTGAAATAGAAGATAAAATTATGGAAAATGACGAAGCTGAGAAAAGGCAAGAAAGGAAATTACTAGATGAGGGAAAAATCAGAGACCGAAACGATTCAATGAAATAAAATAATGTTTATATCCTATGATTTACAGAAGAGGAAGAGAGAAAGAAAGGGGCAGAAGGTTTATTTGAACAAATTACAGCTGAGAACTTCCCTAATCTGGGGAAGGAAACAGGCATCCAAGTCAGGAAGCACAGAGAACTGCCTTCAGATCAACACCAAGACATATCATAGCAAAACTGGCCAAACACAAAGATAAAGAGAGTATTCTGAAAGCAGCTAGGCACAAATGGGACTTAACATATAAAAGTAGACACATGAGGGTAGTAGCAGACCTGTCCACTGAAATTTGGCAGGCCAGACGTGAGTGGCAGAAGATATTCAATGGCTGATAGGAAAAATAAGCAGCCAAGAATCCTTTAACCAGCAGGGCTGTCATTTAGAATAGAAGAGATAAAGGCCTTCCGAAACAAAAACTAGATGAGTTCATGACAACTAAACCAGCCCTGCCAAACATCCTAAGGGAGACTCTGAGTTAAAAGCAGCAAAATCTACAAAATACCAGACACAACACCACAAGCACAAAACCTACAGATAACACAATAACACTAAATCCATCTTTCAATATTCACTCTAAATGTAAATGCCCCAATCAAAAGAAATAGGGTATTAGAATTGATTTTTTAAAAAAATGGGACTCATCTATATGCTGCCTACAAGAGACTCATTTTAGACCTGAGGACACCTGAAGATTGAAAGTGAAGGGAAGGAGAACCATCTATCATGATATGGGATATCAAAAGAAAGTTGGAGGGGCACCTGGGTGGCTCAGTCAGTTAAGTGTCCAACTTCAGCTCAGGTCATGATCTCACAGTTTGTGAGTTTGAGCCCCGTGTCGTGTTCTGTGCTGACAGCTCAGAGCCTAGAGCCTGCTTTGGATTCTGTGTCTCCCTCGCTCCCTCTCTTAAGAACAAACATTTAATGGGGCACCTGGGTGGCTTGGTCTGTTAAGCGTCCAACTTCGGCTCAGGTCATGGTCTTATGGTCCGTGAGTTCGAGCCCCACGTCAGGCTCTGTGCTGACAGCTCAGAGCCTGGAGCCTGTTTCAGATTCTGTGTCTCCCTCTCTCTCTGCTCCTCCCCTGTTCATGCTCTGTCTCTGTCTCAAAAATAAATAAACGTTAAAAAAAAAAGAACAAACATTTAAAAATGTTAAAAAAGAGAAGGTGGAGTAGCCATACTTAGACAAACTAGATTTTAATACAAAGACTATAACAAGAGATGAGGAAGTGCATTATACCATAATTAAGGGGTCTATCAAGAAGAGCTAACAGTTGTAAATGTTTATGCTTCAATGTGGAAGCACCCAAACATATGAATTAATCACAAACATAAATAAATGTATAGACAACAATACTATGATTGTAGGGAACTTAATACTCCACTTACAACAATGGACAGATCATCTAGGCAGGAGATCAGTAAGGAAGCAATGGCTCTGAATGACACATTGGACCAGATTGACTTAACAAATATATTCAGATCTTTTCATCCAAAAGCTACAGAATACACATTCTTCTGAAGTGCACATGGAAGATTCTCCAAAATAGATCACATACTGGGTCACAAAACAGCCCTCAACAAATATAATAGGACTGAGATCATACCATGCATATTTTCAGATCACAATGCTTTGAACTTGAAATCAACCACAAGAAAACATTTGGAAAGCCTCCAAGTACATGGAGGTTAAAAACCATCCTACTAAAGATTGAATGGGTTAAACAGGAAATTAAAGAAGAACTTAAAAAATATATGGAAGCAAGTGAAAATGAAAACAACACTCCAAACCCTTTGGGCTGCAGTAAAAGCAGTCCTAAGAGGAAAATACATAACAATCCAGGCCTATCTCAAGAAGCAAGAAAAAACCCAAATACAGAATCTAACCTCACACCTAAAGGAACTAGAAACAAAGTAGCAAAGAAACCCAAAAGCCAGCAGAAGAAGATAAATAATGATTAGATCAGAAATAAACAATATAGAATAAAAAAAAAAAATTAGAACAGATCAATGAAGGGCACCTGGGTGGCTCAGTCAGTTAAGCATCTGACTTCAGCTCAGGTCATGATCTCATGTTTCTTGAGGTCGAGCCTCACATTGGGCTCTGTGCTGACAGCTCAGAGCCTGGAGCCTGCTTCTGATTCTGTGTCTCCCTCTCTCTCTCTCTTCCCCTCCCTCTCTCTCTCTTTCTCTCTCTGTCTCTCTCAAAAATAAAAATAAAACATTAAAAAATTAGAAAAAAAAGATGAATCTAAGAGCTGGTTTTTTTTTTAAAGAAAAAACAAAATTGATAAAACCCTACTACTCTGTCTTCTCAAAAAGAAGAGAGAGGCCCCAAATAGATAAAAAAATCACAAATTAAAGAGGAGAGAACAAAACCAACACCACAGAAATACAAACAATTATTAGGGAATACTAGGAAGTATTACATGCCAACAAACCGGATAACCTGGAAGAAATGGACAAATTGCTAGACACTCACACACTACCAAAACTCAAATGGGAGAAATAGAAAACTTGAACAGACCCATTACCAATGAAGAAACTGAATCAGTTATCAAAAATCTCCCAAGAAATATGAGTCCTAGCCAGATGGCTTCCCAGGGGAATTCTACCAAACATTTAAAATACCTATTCTTCTCAAGCTATTCCAAAAATAGAAATGGAAGGAAAGCTTCTGGACTCCTTCTATGAAGCCAGCATTACCTTGATACCCAAACCAGATAGAGACCCCACTAAAGAGGCTAATTACAGGCCAATATCCCTAATGAACATTGATGCAACAATTCTCAACAAGATACTAACAAATCAAATTCAGCAGTATGTTAAAATAATTATTCACCAGGGTCAAGTGGGATCATTTCTGGGTTGCAGGGCTGGTTCAATATTTGCAAATCAATCAATGTGATGCACCACATTAATTAATAGAAGAAAGGATAAGAACCAGATGATTCTATCAATGGATGCAGAAAAAGCATTTGACATAATATACCATCCTTTAGTAATTAAAACTCACAAGGAAGTCCATATAGAAGGAACATACTTTAACATCATAAAAGCCATACATGAAAGTCCCACAGCTAATATCATCCTCAATGAGGAAAAACTGAGAGCTTCCCCCCCCCACCTCCCCGAGATCAGGAACATGGCAGGGATGTCCATTCTCACCACTGTTGTTTAACACAGTGTTAGAAGTTCTAGCCTATGCAATCAGACAACAAAATGAAATAAAAGGCATCCAAATTGGCAACAAAATCAAACCTTCACTTTTTGCTGACAACATGATACTCTATATCAAAAACCTGAAAAACTCCACCAAAAAAACAGCTAGAACTGGTCACGAATTCAGCAAAGTTGCAGGATATAAAAATCAAGGTACAGAAATTGGTTGCATTTCTACATACTAAAAATGAAGTAGAAAGAGATATCAAGGAATTGATCCCATATCCATTACACCAAGAACCATAAAATACTTAGGAATAAACCTAACCAAGAGGTAAAAGATCTGTATGCTGAAAATTATAGAAAACTTACGAAAGAAATTGAAGACAGAGAAATGGAAAAACATTCTATGCTTATGGATTAAAAGAACAAATGTTGTTAAAATGTAAATACCATGCAAGACGATCTACACATTCAATGCAACCCCAATCAAAAGAGCACCACCATTCTTCTCAGAGCTAGAGCAAACAATCCTAAATTTTGTATGGAACCACAAAAGACCCAAAGGTTAAAGTAATGTTGAAAAAGAAAACCAAAGCTGGAGGCATCACAATCCCAGACTTTAGCCTCTACTACAAAGCTGTAATCATCAAGACAGTATGGTATTGGCACAAAAACAGACACATAGACCAATGGAATAGAATAGAAAATCCAGAATTGGACCCACAAATGTATGGCCAACTAATCTCTGACAAAGCAGGAAAGAGTATCCAATGGAAAAAAAAAAAAAAAAAACAAAAACCAGTCTCTTTAGCAAATGGTGCTGGGAGAACTGGACAGCAATATGCAGAAGAATGGAACTGGACCACTGTCTTACACCATACACAAAAATAAACTCAAAATGGATGAAAGACCTAAATGTGAGACAGGAAACCATCAAAACCCTAGAGGAGAAAACAGGCAACAACATCTTTGACCTGTTGCTGCAGTAACTTCTTACTTGCCATCTCCAAAGGCAAGTAACTTGCCATCTCCAAAGGCAAGAGAAATAAAAATGAACTATTCAGACCTCATCAAGATAAAAAGCTTCTGCACAGCAACGCAACAATAAAAAAAAAAAAAAAAAAAAAAAAAACCTAAAAGGCAACCAATGGAATGCGAGAAGATATTTGCCAATGACATATCAGATAAAGGTTTAGTATCCAAAATCTATATAGAACTTATCAAACTCAACATCCAAAAAACAAATGATCCAGTGAAGAAATGAGCAGAAGACATGAATAGACACTTTTCCAAACAAGACATACAAATGGTTAACAGACAAAAGAAAAGATGCTCAATATCACTCACCATCAGGAAAATATAATCAAAACTACATTGAGATACTACCTCACACTGGTCAGAGTAGCTAAAATTAACAACTCAGGAAACAACAGATGTTGGCAATGATGTGGAGAAAGAGGAACCCTCTTACATTGTTGGTGGGAATGCAGACCAGTGCAGCCACTCTGGAAAACAGTGTGGAGGTTCCTTAAAAAATTAAGATTGAATTGTTCTGTGACCCAGCAATAACACTACTAGGAATTTATCCAAAGATACAGGAGTGCTGATTCATAGGGGCACATGTACCTCCATGTTTATTGTAGTGCTATCAACAATAGCCAAATTATGGACAGAGCCTAACTGTCCATCAACTGATGAATGGATAAAGAACATGTGGTATATGTGTGTGTACACACACACACACACACACACACAGGAATACTACACGGCAATAAAAAAAATAATATTTTGCTATTTGCAACTATGTGGACAGAACTGGAGGGTATTATGCTAAGTGAAATAAGTCAGTAAGAGAAAGACAGATACCATATGTTTTCACTCATAGGTAGAAGTTGAAAAACTTCATAGAAGACCATGGGGGAAGGAAAAGAAAAAAATTATATATAGTTACAAACAGAGAGAGAGGCAAACCATAAGAGACTTTTAAATACAGAGAACAAACTGAGGGTGGAAGAGTGGGGCAGTGGGGGGGGGGGGGCAGGGAAAATGGGTGATGGGCATTGAGGAGGGTACTTGTTGGGATGAGCACTGGGTGTTTATTTAGGTGATGAATCATGGGAATCTACTCCCGAACCTAAGAGCACACCATACACACTGTATGTTAGCTAAGTTGACTATATACATATATATATATATATATATATAATATATATATATATATAACTGATCATCTCAAATGATACCATCAACTTGGGGAGATTTCTCAATACCCCACCATCAATTTAATCATATCAGATATAATTATTACTTTTAGGCAAGGAACACAAAGTATTAATAAAATTTCTGACCGAGTTGATACGTGCAAAATTAGAGATCTACACTATTTTCAATTTGTGAAAATTTAATTGATTCCATTTAAAGGTGGCATGTAATTTTATGAATACATCACAGAGAATTAATTCTAGATTATGGCTCCCAGTTAGATTTATTCAGGGGAGATATAAAAAAATAAAGAATACATATCCAATGCATTCCATCCCAGATGAAAATCCATAATATCAGGACAAAGCAGGCATTTTAAATCCTCCCCATGTGATAAAAATACGCAATTAACACTGAGAAGTACTGATCAAAGTTAGCTTAGCTTAGTCATTTTTATTCCTGAATATACTTGTGGATCATAATCCTGTTTGTATGTGGCTTGTGTAAATAACTTGATAATTTGGTGAGGTAATAGAACAGTCTTTCAATATGTATAATACTATAGTATGCACAAAATAGTTTTGACTATTTTGAATAATGCACACAAAAAAGCAAATAACCTATCAGCCTCTGTCTTGAAAGGCTCAACCAACATTCACACCTCTAAGCATGGCTTATGTATATCCTTAAATTCAACAGTTAGAATATTTTTGTCATTTAATATATTATTTCTAAAGGTTTGTATTTATTTACACATGCATTTAAGCTGTCTGCTACAAAATAAAAATGACTATAATCACTTTAAAATTATCTCAGTGTTATAATAGTGTTATTACAGTGTCTGAAAATTGACTTAAATAAACCATATTGCCAGTAGAACTGTTCCTCAGACATTATATTTAGCTCCTTAAAACAATTTTAATTACATTTTTATGTGAAGTTGGTTTTATTTTGACATCTACAAACTATGATTTTCATGTAATCATTGGGAAATTCTCCCAGCTCCCAATAACCACTTATCAAGCATGCCATGTTTCAATAATGTCTGTCTAGAGCCTCCAGAATGTAGTATACCAAATAAAATTATTACGCAGCCTAAGTTTGGATGCCTTAAATACCTCAGAGTTCTTCTCAACATATGTTGCATGGTAGATATATAAGAGTAAGATCATGATTAAGGCACCAAATTATCCTAGATGCCATGGAGATCTGGTAGTAGTCAATTACTCAAAAAGCTTTTCAAATTTACCAACATAAGAAAAGAATTTTATTCTCTCCCAGTCTCACAAATAATGTTGAAGCACTATGAGAAGCTCACATAATCAGATCCACAGTAATTTATACAGTTACCAAAAATAAACAAATTACTTATAAGGATGTAAAAATTTATGAGGTTTCTTAATTTGAGCAACTTGGCATGAGTCACTTATAGGTCAAAGACAATAAGATCATTTAACAATTTTAAAATGCAGATATTTCAAGATACAAAAACAACACAAAACACTCCTAGCAAAGAGAAACAACAAGCACTCTTAGCATTTCCATAAATTAGCACTAATGAAAAAATAACTTACACAAATGATACTAACACCACTGAAGAATAAATCAATTAAAGTTGTAAAAATCACCATGGAAAAACTGTTTCTTACTTGAAAAAAAAAGAATTGGGAATGAAACAAAGACTTTTAGGGAATTGAGAGAAATGAGGGAAGGGGTTACGATCTACTTAAAGAGGATGGTAATTAGGATAATATGTTTTTGTTTGCAAATTTTAAGTACCATAATTTGGATAAGTTATTTTATTGGTCATAGTAACATACAAACTTTCCCCCAGGATGTTCAAATTCTTTTACTAATTTTTGCATTCCACAAAATCAGATTTAGCATTGAACTCACAGTTCAATGTGAGTACAGAAAGTACTCACATAGAAGGGTATAGAAGATACCACTACTCTCTGCACTGTGTGTAAACAAAAACAAAAACAAGTAATTTTAGGTATTTTGTTGAAATATATGGAAGTATTACTCCATTGAAATTAAAAAAGGATGCACTAATGTATCATCAACTTAGATCTGCTAGTAAGAGTATTATTCTAAAGTAGATGGGCAAATAAGTTTAAGTAAATTGGATGTAAAATAGGAACAGAGAAAATTTATTTATAAATCATTGTTTCTTAAATTAAAAGCCAAATAAATGTAAAGCAATATTTTCCTTTAAGAAGTCACACTAACTGATTAGTCAGTTTATACGTTTGAATATACTTGAACTGAACTGGTTGAAGTATGGTAAAAACTTATACTGTGACAGTCTTGATAATGTCTACACATAACAGTTTACTGCCTGAGATGATTACACGTGATATCACATGTTTCTATTTAAACAACATTACCATTCACTTAATTAACTGAAATTTACTGAAATAAGATGAGCATTCAACTTAAAGAAATTGTAATGAAATTCACAGAACTGCAACCACACACACACACACACACACACACACACACACACACACTTCCCTTTGCCTTTTGCCAAGTCATCAGGTTCGATTCATATGAAAAAATACTGAAGCCTGCAATTTACAAACTTTTCCTCAAGCCAGCAGAAAACCAAAATCAAAAGGGGAAATAAGTAATCTGAAATCTGGGGAGATGGGAACTTGCAGGTAAAATAGGATCCAAGCATTTACTTACAAGGGATAGACACACACAACTAAACACCTTATAAGCCAGTAAGAACACTTAGCTAGAGATTTTGTAAGATTTTTAAAGTATGGGCTAGCATGAAAGAGTGGAGTACACAAATTTACGAGAGGTTGTACTTTTGTATAATCTTCTCCATGAATCCCCTGAGGTACTTACAGAAATTCGAAGAGAATCCCAAGAAAACGTCCCACATGGTTCAGGGCGAGGAGAATAGCAACAACTCCCAAGCTCTGCCCATCCCCTCTCCCCTATATCCACTAAAAAACAAAAGCCTTAACGTGCAAGCAGAGAGCACAAAAAAGTTGCAGGTGAGTAACTGTGAAAAGTCGCTACAGGGTTTGAGAATTGGCAGTCAAAAGCTTTAAGCTCTGTGCACTCACCGTTGAAAATCTGCAGCTGGTTGATGGGAATAGGCTCTAACACTGAGGGAGAGACTACATTAGGGCTGTATTAAGTAGTTCCAGCATTACTTGCAGAGGAGGGTAGGCAGACTTGTGAAGGCTAACGCTGCCTAGAAGCAGGTTCTAGTGACTACATAAAATTGAGGCTTACTAAGAACTTCAAAGAATGTCCCACCCTTGTCCCTCACTACCAGCCTAATATGTGTCAGGTGGGAGATTTAAGAAAAAAAATCTGTCTTGAGAATAGGGAAAAACTCTGAGAGAGTCAAAGCCAAATGGGAAACTTTACTTGTGTGGGGACCTGTGGATTTGACCTCATTAGCACCATCTAAGTGACTAATTTTAATTAAAAAAAAATAGTGTTTCACAAACATTTCATGTGCATGGCCAAGCAGGGATGGGAGGAGATGGGGAAAATTCGTTGCCTATTGTTGTCGTGAATTATGTGGACCTTTGTATGTGGGCAAAATATAACTTCAAACTTTAAACAATTCAATTCCTAAAAGATTAGCACAAGTTCACAATAAAGGCCTTGCGGAAGGAAAGATATGCTATTCAAGCCTGAACATACTCACTTTATTTACTGCCCAACAAAGCAGGCCCAGCTTTCAACAAAATGTTTAGGATACATACACACAGGAAAGAAAAAACACAGAATGGAGAGAGAAAACAATTATCAGGACCGACAGATCTGATGCAGAGGGATCACTGAGACACAGAATTTTAAATCACAATGTTAAAAGTCCTCCTTTAAAAGCTAGAAAACTTATAAGATCAGATAGGTAGTTTCACAAACAGATGAAAACTCTAGGAAATATTCAAATGCAGGGCTAAAAGCAAAAGCACAGTACTCGAGATGAGAGATGCCTTTCAAGTGTTCATTCAGCCCTCCTCAAGACAGCTGAGGAGAGAAGTGGGGAGATAGAATATAGGTCAGGAAAAATTACTGGAACTAAAACACAACGAGACCACCGAGTGACAAACACAGACCAGGAATCCAGGATATGTGAAAAAATATAAAATGCTCTAACACATGTGTCCTTGCTATCCCAGTAAAAGAACCATGTAAAACTAACTTCTAATTAACTGAGTCAGCAAGAAAATTTCAAGGGAAATTTTTTAAAGGTATAAAAATGATAATGAAAGTTCAACCATCAAAATACAGGAGATACAGCTAAATCAGTTTAACATGCAATATTACTACTTAAGAAGAAACATTCTGAAAGCATAGATTTCACCAAGAATTTTTTTTTTTTATTGCTTTTCCCAGGACCTAGCGGAAGCCTTCAAAGAAATGCATGTTTTTAACTGAATCCTCCAAACAACCAAACAAAAATCAAGTGTTGCCTACACATTGAGCATAACTGATGTTTAGTACTTGTAATTTTGTAATTTTGTTTTGAAAGCATCACATAAAATGCAGAAAATTTAAAAATTTCATCTCTTTTTTAATTTTGCTCAGTTCTTTCCATAAAAACCAATATAATGGCATGATCTGTGCACAAATTAATCAGTGAAAGAAAAATAGAAACATAGATACATGTCCCGATATTTTCTCTAACTTCTGGATAATATGCAAAACTTCATTTCTATTGCATATTGAAATAAACAATTTGAATAGATATCTCTATTTTCTCAAAAATTTGAGCTAGGTCCCTTAAAATTGGCACCATTTCATTATTCTTTAGGAAGCAAACGTAATTAAAACTTTGGTAAAGTTCTAGCACATGCAGTTGTGAAAAAAATACATTTCTACATTCAATACAGCAATAACAGGTAATTAGTCGATTCCTAGAGAACAAAGATTTTTTTCTAAGACTGAACAAATGTGGCAGTTACTGAGACTAGCATAGAATGATTATAGAAGTATTTATCAGAAATTGTAATTGATGTTATTTAAACATAAAAAGTATGACACATCTTATTCAACTGTGTCTTTTGCGAGAATAAAATGTTAACAAAATTTTAGAGTCAATATTGATCAAAGTATTTTCTAAAATCATTTTATCAAATTTAAAACACTTATTAATATTTAATAAATTCATATATTTACTTTTTTTAAAAGAATGCCACATCATGGCCAGAAATGGCTATAAGTCTATTGAATCTATTTTCTATTTATTTAAAGACATAAGAATTTGTCATGATTCAATAGCTAAAGACAGAAAAAAAAACTAAATTAATTAATCAGCTTTTATTTTGTTAAATTAGTATTTAGAGTAATAGACTTATATTACTTGATGTATGAGAGAAACAAATCAAGAAATGGTCTTATTGTGCACAGCTCCTTACTTCTGCATGTGATGATTTCAGGTTTCATTTAACACCTGCTGCTTCATTCTTGCAGTAAGAATCTTGAAAAGTTTATCATCAATATTCTAAGAGTGGCTATTGACATCTTCTTTGTGGTCAGTTCCCCCACCCCCAACATCAGAAAGAGAGCATAAACCAAGAGGGCTCCATCTGGGTGGTAGTGGAGGTGAGAAAAGATGGAGGCTGACAAGGTGCATCACACTCTTGTGAATACACTCAAGAGAGAGATTCCTTTTCTATAAGGTACCCATTATAAGTGCCTGATATATAGAGTACAATTATATTGAAATATACAGAATGCTAAGAAAAAAAAAAATTCCACAAATTAGCTTTAAATTACCCTAGCCCCGAGCGCCTGGGTGGCTCAGTCAGTTAAGCGTCTGATTTCGGCTCAGGTCATGATCTCACAGTTCATGGGTTTGAGCCCCGCATCGGACTCTGTGCTGACAGCTCAGAGCCTGGAGCCTGTTTCAGATTCTGTGTCTCCCTCTCTCTCTGCCCCTCCCCCACTCGCGCTCTGTCTCCCTCTGTCTCAAAAATAAATAAACATTAAAAAAATTAAAAAAATAATAAATTACCCTATCCCCTTAGATAGTTTGGAGAACTGAAAATTTGCCTTGAATTAAAAAATAAAATATTTACAAATATTACATATAATTATTACATATAATGCATAATATATGCATTACATATTATATATGTATATGTATGTATATTACATATAGTATGTATGTATATTACATATAATATATAATGCATAATAATATGAAATACATAACACACCTCTGCAATACATTTGTTAGCAACATTAATCCTTTATATGAAATAAAGTAATTACAGATGAAGGTGATCTTTAATATAATGCAATATAAAGTACTTAAAGCTAATTTTTAGATAAGCACTTAAATTAAAATTTACTTATTTCCTTCTATTTTAAAATTCAACTATGTTCAACATAATTTAATATGTTCATAGAATGTTTTATTTATTTTTATGTTGATTTATTTTTGAGAGAGAGAGAGAGAGAGAATGTGAGCAGGGGAGGGACCGAGAGAGAGGGAGACACAGAATCCCAAGCAGGCTCAACCAGGCTCTGAGCTGTCAGCACAGGGCCCTACGGAAGGCTTGAATCCATGAAAGTTGAGATCATGACCTGAGCCAAGGTCAGACACTTAACCAACTGAGGCACCCAACTGCCCCGGGATGTTTTTAAAATATACAGTAATGCCTTCCTATGCAAGGAAATGTGAAGGAAAGCCTTTTTCCAATAATTTTTTTAAATATCAGAGGTGAAATATTTATTTCACTGTATGTTCCTCTTTCTTCCAAGATAAAGCAATTTAATCTTCATTAAGTTTTTTTTTTTTTTTTTTTTTTTTAATCAGATGCCAGAAGCACAATTAGGAGATGCTGACCACAATTATCTCTGAATAATTAAGTAAATTTCAACAGGTGAAGTAGCAGTTTATAAGAAAAAAATCATTTTCAGATTGAGGGCATTGCAAAATGTTCAGTTAATTTAGTAAAAATTAAAACAATAAAATGTGGTCAGAAAAGAACTATGGGGACCAGATACATACGTTTAACTTTCCCCTTACACTATAAGGCTATCCCTAAGCATATAGGATGCCTAGATTATTTTGGCTGAAATACTTATAATGAAAGTAAGCCTTTGAAACAAAGAAATTGCTAACTTAGTTCAATCAGTATATTTCACAGTCCCTTTGTGCTGCAAATAAGCTCTGATTTGAATTTTTATAAGCTATTATTTATTTAAAGTCTTAAATCTATTATGAATTGTTTGTTTTAAATGATCTACATTAATTAATTTGAATTCTATTTATAGAGTCAATAGCATGTTTGTTTAAAATAAATAAAATCTGGAGCTGCACAATGAACCTCTGTCAAGTATATTAAATATAATAACAACAATAATGACTGACTATAGATAAATAGTATTTGAGCCATACATTTTTTTCTCAATAAAACATAGTTGATGATACAAAAAAATGAGTACCTGTATAGAAGAATAAATTTATATAAGGTTTTAAAGTTATGAACATGCTATATTTTTCTACATTTATAGTTCTCTGTTCTGTTGTAAAGGCCTTTAATGTATAATTACATATGTATATATAAAGTATATAATATATAATATAAATTTTATAATATGCCAGTTAGTAAAATAATTTGTATTTTAATTATTGCTTCTTACAACATTGTTTTTTCTTTGTGGTACTGAGATATTATATCTTCCATTCGGATGATATCAGCTACTAAAAAGAAATATAGTTAGCCTATTTATATTGAAGGGCAGGCATTTGGACTGACCCACAGGCTTACTGATGGCACTAGGTTCTTTTGTATTACTGGCCTGCCTGACTAGTACCCAGTACATACATGGATATTTATTTCCCCATTTTGTTCATAAGATAATTACCAATGACAGGTTAGTACGTTTCCCTGTTGATGATGTCCAATTACAAAGAGAGAACCACTTCCTGGGGCTTCTTTTTCTGAAACTCCCTGCAAGACTCACTTCTCTCACTGCTCAAATTAAATGAGGCCCATCCATTCCTAAATGATTTATTAATTAAATGGCATCCATTAAGCTCCCTATTATTTAAGCCAAGAATAAAAAGTCACAAAATTCTTTTGTTCATGGAGCTTACTGTTATGAGGAAATCAAGTAATTTAAAATATGTATAATATAAACTGAGAACAAACTGAGGGTTGATGGGGGATGGGAGGGAGGGGAGGGTGGGTGATGGGTATTGAGGAGGGCACCTTTTGGGATGAGCACTGGGTGTTGTATGGAAACCAATTTGACAATAAATTTCATATATTGGAAAAAAATATGTATAATATAATGCCAGTTACTGACAGGTAGAATTTTTTGAAAGGAAAGAGTGCACACACACACAGACACACAGACACACAGACACACACACACACACACACACACACACACATACCACACACGAGAAGGTGTTCAAAAGTGACAAGGTGAGGATGGGATAACCTTCTAAGGAAGTGATTTTTAACCAGAGACCCAATGGAGTGAAGTGAACCCCTGACACCAATTCCTTATGTTATCCACTCTGAGGTAAGGAACTACAGGATAGTCATTGGTCACATATACTCAAAATATAAATCAAAGTCACGCATGTGTCTGCACATTAAAAGGACTCAATAAGATATTTCTATTACCCTTTGAAGTTCCAAACACTCTTGATGGTGAATAAGACACTCATTTCCCTTCACAATTTACACAGGGCTGGGCTCTCAATAGAATTTTCACCTCCCTTATCAGCCTCAGGTTTATGAGCCTTCCAGAACACTAGAATGACTTACTTCAGTTCAGATTCAATGTAATTAAACACCTTCCATATCAATCATCAGTCTAATCAAAGATGAATTTTAATAAAAAGTTTGTCTCTGTATTTGATATTTGTTGACAGGTTTTAACCATCACCCCACCCTCCTCCCTTGCCCCATTTCTGGGAAAACTAATAAGAATGTTTAATGCTACTCTGCTCTTCACTGTCAGAAAGTTTAATCCACTCAACCCTTGTCAGTGGGGAAACCCTTACCCCAGCCTCACCACTTATGCACAGTGAAATCCAAGCCAGTATCCCGTCTCCATTCTCTCAAGCTATTTTTCGGACCTGCTTGGAATCCTTCCCTTCCCTTCCCAGAAAGTCTCATTATGGAACAAGTCACTTCAAATGCTGTATGTGTACATATGGCACCATCCAAAATCAATCTTATGTTTTGAGGGAGTCTCCTAAATCTATAGAGACAAGAAAAAGAACATACATTAAACTGTTTCGTTACAATTTTGTCTGCTCTGTTTTCCCAAATTTTCTCTGTCCCTGTTTTCAACACTACTTCTTTGTCTCATTCGATTTTGCCTTCTGACCAAATATGTGGTTTGTTTTCATTGATGTTGATTTCCATTTGATACATTACATAGCATTTACACATTGAATTGCTTATGAAATGAAGTCAAGACAACTTTCAACAATTTGATATTTTTCATATTATTTCAGTTAGTTATAGCCTAAATGTCTCAAAATGCCTTGCTAGAATTTAGTCTAAAGGGATTTTTATAACATAAAATTTTCTACAAAATTACATTTTGTTTCTATTTTCTTATTTGAAATATGTTCATTATTTATAATAAACAACAAGGGGCACCTGGGTGGTGCAGTCAGTTGAGTGTCTGACTTGGCTCAGGGCATGATCTTGCGGTTCACGAGTTCGAGCCCTGCCATCAGTCTCTGTGCTGACAGCTCAGATCCTGGAGCCTGCCTCAGATTGTCTCCCTCTCTCTGCTCCTCCCCGACTCAAGCTCTGTCTCTCTCTCTCTCTTGAAAATAAATTTTAAAAAAACATGTAAAGAGATTTATAATGAACAACAAAACTTTTATAAAGACTTCAGGATTCATAGTTATTTTAAAATTGTGCATCAGTTCATAAAATGTTAAGTTTCAGAATAAGATCACTTCAGTATTTTTAATGTATAGATAAAACTCAGGTAAAACGATCATAAATACATTTTGCTACACAATACAGTTCCCTTCCATATTATTACCCAAAGAAAACTACGTTCACAGTTTAACTTTCTTAAGCAAAACTAACTTTAACTTACATATTTTAAATGAAGTTCAGTGAAATTACAATACTGCTTATATCATCGGTTTATTTCAATTAACCCAACAACTTACACAAACATCTGATAAGATAAATTGTATGAGCAATTGAAATGTGAATTTTGCTCCATTTTGTTTTGTTGTCCGACTTTGTATAATTGTTCAACTCCACAACATCTTGGGAAAATACCCCTTTTAACAAAGTATGTGTCCCTTTGACACCAGGAGAGACAGTAACTAAACCTAACTTATCCTGCATACGGATTTTTTAGTGCATTAAATATGACCATGGAAGTAGATTACTATTCTATTTCTGCCATATTCCCTCCTCTTTTCTGAGAAAAGAAAAATGCGTATTTGAGTACAGTTCTCACATAATAAAATCCGTGTGCCCCAATGTCCTCATGTAGGGAGAGTCAGCCATCAGAATCTTTGGTGTGAATATTATACTCACATGGAGGCCTGAAGATTCAGGGTCACTTGTTTTAAATAACTCTATTCACAACAAATTTATCGGAAAATAAGTACAATTATGAAATCATAAAATGTTACTACATTTTTATTTTTCTCTTCTCTTCCTAGTTATCCTGATGTAGGAGAGATGTTTGGAGGCACATTTCAAAGTGAAGACTTAAACTGCCGTGAATTTACCCATATGATAATGACTAGAGAGAGAAAAGAAAGTAGAAAAATTTGACAAATATACTAGTTTCAATAACATATAATCTATGTGGCAAATAAATTAAGGGTATAGTAAAATATTGATTAAAAAGAAATCCTGTTTCCTTGGGGTGCCTGGATGGCTCAGTCAGTTAAATGTCTGACTTGGCTCAGGTCATGATCTCGAGGTCCGTGAGTTCGAGCCCCACATCGGGCTCTGTGCTGACAGCTCGGAGCCTGGAGCCTGTTTCAGGTTCTGTGTCTCCCTCTCTCTGTCCCTTGCCCGCCCACTCACTCTCTCTCTCTCTCTCTCTCTGTCTCTCTTTCTCTCTCTCTGTCTCTCTTTCTCTCTCTCTCTCAAAAGTAAATAAACATTAAATCAATCAATTAATCAATCCTATATCCTTTGTAGAACATAGATTATTATTAGTGATTAATTTTTATTTTCCAATTTGGCACCAGTTTTGTACTATAAGCCCAAGAGAAAAGTTAATATATGCAAGATATATTAATATCTGAGTATGAATATGCAAACTATTTTTAAAAGCGATATTATAAAAATGAAAGTCCTTGAGCATATGCTGGTAGATCATTTGTCTATCATCTCATATTGAAAATAGTTATATAAACGTTAAAGACATGATGATTTCCTCTAAATCTTCCATAAACATTTTCACTTACTTTTAAATTCCATGGTTTCTGAACTTTTCTAAAAACTATAATAAGAAATGCAAATTTAGAGAACATGAAACAATAGTTCAGATGCCAAAATACAAAAAAAAAAAATCCTTTTGACAGTGTCTTATATTTTGGGCACCTGGGTGGCTGTGTCAGTTAAGCCACTGAATCTTGATTTTGGCTCAGGTCATGATCTCATGTTTCATGGGTTCGAGACCTGCACCATACCAAATGTATGTATATATATGTGTATATATATATATATATATATATATATATATATACACACACACATATATATATAAATAAACTTAAAAATAAAATTTATAAAAATGTCTTATATTTAAGGTATTTGGGAACACTAAGACTCACTGGGGTTTCTCCATAAGCAATGCAGAGATTTATAGATTATCTCCATGTAATGTGTATTTTAGGAGCTTACAGACCCTGGTAAATCCTGGGCATACATACTTCTTTTAAGTCCTCACAGAATTTATTTAATTCAATATCATTCTTATTTAGCTTATGTGGAATTGACGTTTAGAGAAGGTTTACCTGTGTTCATTTTTTCTTATCAATTCCTGATGAATCCCCCAATTTATTATAGGTTTTAAACTGAGAAATGACATAACACATTCTGACTCAGAAATTTCTCTTCTGAAACGGACAGCTGGATGAGCTAGGTATGTCCACATGTCTCTGGTTTTGCCCATGCCCCTTCATGTCTGACCTTAACCCTTGTCATCCCAAAAGGCTAGAGCTAGAGCCAAACGTACAGCAGGAGCATGGCATAAGATCATTTTTCTGTTCCAGTTTGGAGGGAACTGCACTTTGAAACAATGAAACTAAGGGAAGTTGCAAATATAGTATAATGAAGCTCCAAGAATTCTTTCCCTAGATTCACAAGTTGTTCACAAGTTGTTAACATTTTGCCACCCCGAACTCTGTATTTTATTTTCTTTCCCTCTGAACCACATAGGAATTATGTAGAGCACTAGAACAGGATTCCTACTCCAAAAGCTTCCTTAGTTGAAAAAAATATTAAGTTCCCTTTAGGCAAAATTCTGTTTCATACACAAATGCTCACAAGTGTTCATCATTTTCAAAATGTCATAAAAGTAGTAGCCAATCTTTGCTTGAGAAGTTTAGTCTGAGATAAAACCTTGATACAAAGTGCTCATTATTTAGCTGAGAAGATTATGTTCAATTTAAATAAATGTTCCATTGATTTAATTTCTTTTATATAACCTGTGGCAATTGTTTTAAAAGAAGGCGACTTAATAGGTAACAAACTTTTATAGACCTATTTAGAAAGAGGTAAAATTTAAATTACTACACTAAGATTGACAAATGGAAAATGTTGATGTCCCTGTTTTCACTGATGCTTTAGGAACTGTAGAGTGATCTATTTTCTTTATAAAGAAAATATATTTAATTAGCCATGTGTTGGAAATTAAGTATGAAATAAAAAGGAAAATGAAATAGAAATCTTTCATTTGACTCTCTAAATCACGTATATGTTGCCATCTAAATTTATTTCCAACTGAGCTCAGGTATATTTAAAATAAATAAAGCAAGAGTTCATCATATGGCAAGTTCTCCATCCTCCAAGGAACCGCAGGGATATCCAGACACTAAGATTTACTTAGAACGAAATCATTATTAAAAAACTAACAACAGCTGGTTAACAGCTTTTGTCTTTCTAGTATTAAAGAATTTAAAACAAAATATAATTTTCCAAACTTCTCACTTTTTCACTGTTTTTATACCAGAAACAGAAAGTCCTCAGTGACAGAACAATGAAATCATGCATTTATAGAGAGCAAGATGGTTTGGGAGAGAGTCAGAAACAATTGTTTTGACTTCATTTTTTCTCCAAAAAATTAAGTATAAAATTAGCAAGATGTTCAGAAGTATTTTTTCAGTTCAAAAAAAATCAACCACAAAATTAACCACAAGTTGAACAAATATCAAATTAACAGAAAATTACTGCCAATGGGTGGCAATAATTAATCATATAAAAGCATTATTATTAGTTTACTAAATATTTCTTATTAGAGACTTCATAGTTCTTATCAAAGAATTACCTAGTACTGGGGAAAAAAAAATCAAGAGAGGTGTGAAAAAGAAACTAATGAGGTAATTTTAAGTGCACCACCCAGTGTTTTGAAGTGAATAATGTTGAAGGTATTTTTGGCATAATCCCAAGTATGTATTCTGATTCCAAGGAAATGTACTTAGATATCTTTCCCTGTCATACAGTCGTAAAAGCAAATATATGTGTATGAATAGGTACATGTATGTATGTGCACCAACACACATGATGGATGATAGATGGTAGATAGACAGGTAGATAGATAGATGATAGATAGATAAGTAGGCAGATATAACCTAGTTTCATTTACTGGTAAAATATTAAAATTATGTGACATGATATAAATATTGTAAGAAGTGTATTCATTTATCTTATCCCCAAGATAGAAAAAAATACCAGCCAGTAGACTAAAACATACAGTATTTTTTTCCCCTTTCATGAACTGGGTAAGACTGGATTTAGTAGAAACAGACAAGTGGGATTTAGGTTGTTAAATTCAGCAAGAAACGTGTGCATGTCAACAGTAAGGGTACAGGATATATGGTTAAAAGAGCAGCTCTGATTCATTGTTGAGGTGGAGCTGGCTTGTATCATCTTGTGAGAACCTGTTCACATCTCTTCCCATCTCAGCCTTCCATGTGCTAGCTAAAACTTGGCCATGATGAAAGTATCTGCAGCAGATATCAGCAAATGCTACATAATCAGAGATCTTTCCCAGATTTCTCCACCCCCAGCTAGTTGTTAAACATTTATGAACACACCAGTGGTTTGTTTAATCTGACCTCTGTCTCTTTTTAGTATAGAAATTGTGCTAATTATTATACTGTTCTCTACACAACATTTCTCAGTTGTCAAATGGAAATAGCAACATATATCTGAAAGCAATGTTAGGACAATTGAAAGATGCTATTTTTTTAAAATCAGCTGACATTCATTCAATGCTCAAAATGTGTTATTGATATGTGAATTTACATGCCCTTTAACCACAAAGAATTCAGAAGTCACTGTTCAGTCTTAAGACTATCACACATAACATATTTACAGGAAAAACACATCTGGATTTAACTCATAAGTTGATATTAAAGATACAGCTGTACAAGTATATGTACATGTCTATATATTGGCACAATTCAAGTATTGGCCTAAAAATAAGTGCGATAAATAGTACTCAACAAAAAAATACAATATATTTTGTAATTCAGCCGAAAGTTAGAACCCACAAGGATTAAGTCAAAGACTCTAAGGATTTATAGATTTATACTTGAGGAGACCAAAAAGAAGGAAAACAAAACATGTTTTTCAATCATATATTTGTTCTTTATATAACCATGAACAAGGTCTATTATATATTGGGCATTACACTGAGTGGTGTTGAGACAAAACACAAAACACTGAAATTTTGTAACATCGTGCCAAGTTATATCAGTTGGTATATAGAAAAATAATAATAGCTAATAGTTTTGGATATTTTTTATTTGCAAGATACTACTCTAAATACCTTATAATTAATTACTATTATCTACATTTTACAAGTAAAAAAATAAAGTGTAGAAAGCTATGTAATTTTCTCAGAAGGTTATACTTAATAAATATCAAAAATAATATATAAACCCAGCATCTCCCAAGTTTTAGTAAATTTATGAGCACAATGGTATAACTTTGATTAATTAAGAAGTTGGGGAATGTTGGATACCATGTTTAAAGTTAAAGAAAAAATATAATTTAAAGTTCGTAATATCAAAAACACAGAAACAACAAGTGTTGGTGAGGACGGGAAAGAAAGGAACTCTTATGCACTAGTAGTGAGAATGCAAAGTGGTACAGCCACTGTGGGAGACACTAAGGAGGTTCCTCAAAAAAATAAAAAAATAGAACTACTCAAAATAAAAAATAGAACTACTATTTGATCTAGCCAAATTATGGAAGCAACCCAAATTTCCGTTGATAGACGAATGAGTAAAGTGGATGTGGTATAAATATACAGTGGACTATTACTTAGCCATAAAAAGAATAAAACCTTGTTATTTGCAACAACATGGATGAATCTAAAGAGTATAATGCTAAGTGAAGTAAGTCAGAGAAAGACAAACACCATATTATTTCACTCATATGTGAAATATAAGAAACAAATGAACAAAAAAGAAAAAGACAAACTAAAAGACAGGCTTTTTGTTTTTCAATTTTTTATTTAAAGTCTTGTCAATGTAATATGGTTTCAGGAGTAGAATTTAGTGATTCATCACTTACATACAACACTCAGTGCTCAACACAAGTCCCTCCTTAATAACCCATCACCCATTTTGCCCATTCCCCACCCACCTCCTCTCTTGTAGCTCTGAATTTTTTCTCTAGGGTTAAGGTTTTCTTATGCTTTGCTTCCCTCTCTTTTTATCCCCTTCCCCTATGCACATCTGTTTTGTTTCTTAAATGCTACATGAGTGAAATCATATGGTATTTGTCCTTCTCTGATATTTGCTTAGATTAATACACTCTATCTCCATCCACATTGTTGCAAATGGCAAGATTCCATTCTTTTTGATGGCTAATATTCCATCTCCCTCTAACCCCCAGCCAACATCTTCTGACACTTGGTCTCTCTCCATAGTTTGACTATTGTTGATAGCACTGCTATAAACATTGGGGTGCATGTGCCCCTTCAAATCTGTATTTTTTATCCTTTGGGTAAATACCTAATAGTGCAATTCCTGGGTCATAGGGTAGTTCTATATTTAACTTTTTGAGGAACTTCCATACTGTTTTCCATAGTGGGTGCTTCAATTTGCATTCCCACCAACTACGTGAGAGGGTTCCCTTTTCTTCACATCCTCACCAACATCTGTTGTTCCTGTCTTATTAATTTTAGCCATTCTGACAGGTGTGAAGTGGTATGCATCGTGGTTTCAAGTTGAATTTCCCTGATGATGAGTGATGTGTCCTAGACTCTGGGTCTAGAGTTCTCTCTTGCCCAGCAAGAGAATGGACTCAGAATTAAAATGCAAGAGAGGCTACTATTGTCCAAGAGACAAGGCACCCGGGCAAGGGTCCTTGCTCTGTTTTTATCAGGATCAGAAGGCTTACAAGCATGATGGACATGCACAAAAGACAACGAAACCATGAACATTAACTCGTGTGTGGGGGACAAAGGGGGTTTTGAAGATATGCAGTGTTAGGGGTTTGGGTCAATAGGAAACAAAATCCCAGCACCAGGCAAAAGGTTGTTTAAGGCAGGCATGAGGCACCAAGTCTGTTTACATTAGTTGCCTAGGGGATAAGGCAGTTGGACCAGGCTACCTCAGGGTCTACAAGGCACCATTCTTTTGCTAATTAGCTCCACTCCAGGCAATTCCCTGCTACTATCCTTAGACCTGTTTACCTATTTACCTATTATGGTCCTTCCCTCCTGTGAAAGCACAAGACTAAGTTGGGGCACTTCTGCCCTGAATATATAATCTTGGACGCTTTCATCCTGTGACTTCTTATTTTTTTAGGCCTTTTTTTCTATGCTGGGGGTGCTTCCACCTTGATTACCTAGCCCTGATTACCTAATCTTGGAAGCTTTTACCCTAAACCTTGTTAACCCCTTGGTACAAACTCAGGGAATTCCTAAACTTATTCCCCATAATTTTGAGCATATTTTCATGTGTCTGGTAGCCATCTGGATGTCTTCTTTGGAAAAAAAATGTTTATTCATGGCTTCTGCCCATTTCTTAACTGGATTATTTGTTGTTGGGCATTGACTTTGATACATTCTTTATATATCTTGGATACTAATCCTTTATCAGATACGTCATTTGCAAATATCTTCTCCCATTCCATATGCTGCCTTTTAGTTTTGATGATTGTTTCCTCTTCACTATGCAGAAGCTTTTTATCTTGATCAATGCCAACCGATCATTTTTGCTTTTGTTTCCCTTGCTTCCAGAGATGTGTCTAGTAAGAAGTTGCTGTGGCTGAGGTCAAAGAAGTTGCTGTTTTTGTTCTACTCTACGATTTGATGGTTTCTTGTCTCACATTTAAGTCTTTCATCCATTTTGAATATTGCTTTGTATATGGTGTGAGAGAGTGGTCCAGTTTCATTCTTCATTACTTTCCAGTTTTCCCAACGCCAAAAAACAGACTCTTAACTATAGAGAACAAACAAATGGTTACCAGAGTCGGGGGTGGGGGGAAGGTTGAAACAGGAGAAGGGGATTAAGAGTACATTTATGTTGATGAGCACTGAGTAATATATGGAATTGTTGAATCACTGTTTTGTACACCTGAAACTAATATAACACTGTATGTTAACTACAGTAGAATTAAAATAAAAAAATAAGTAAATGTATAACCAAGCACAAGTTTTTTGATGCTCTTGTTTTTGTTTTAGCAACAATTGTAGATTCACGTGCTTTTATAAGAAATGAGATTGCAAGAAAGATTCCATATATCCTTCACACGGTAGCCCCCAATGTAAATATCTTGCACAAATATAATGGGATATCATAACCCAGAAAATGACATGAATACAATCCACTACCTTATTCAGATTTCATCAGTATTACAATACATATGTGTGTGTATTTAGCTGCATGTAGCTTTAACACATGGAGATTTGTGTGACCTCATGTGTTAAACACTGTCAAGACACAGAATAATTCCATCACAATGATCCATTTTGCTACCCTTCCATGGTCTCAGTCACATCTCTTGTGCCCTCCCTTTCTAACCCCTGGAAATCACTAATTTCTTCATCTTTGTAAACTTGTCATTTTAAGAATGGAATACGAATCCAGTCATGTATAAGTAACCTTTTGAGATTCTTTTTCTTTCTTTCTTTCTTTCTTTCTTTCTTTCTTTCTTTCTTTCTTTCTTTCTTTTTTCTCAGCATATTTATATTTGGATTCATCCAAATTATTTTTTGTATCAATACTTTTTGTGAATAGTATCTCATGGTATGAATGCATGACAAATTAAACATTCACCTATTGTAGGGCATTTATGCTTTTTCCAGTCTTTAGCTATTACGATTAAAGCTTCAATGAACACGTGTACAGAATTTTGTGTGAACACAGTTCTTATTTCTTTGTTGTTTTTTTTTTTATTTTTTTTTAATGTTTATTTTGAGAGAGAGAGAGAGAAAGAGAGAGAGAGAGAGAGATGCAGAGAAAGAAGGAGACACAGGATCTGAAGCAGGCTCCAGGTTCTGAGCTGTCAGCACAGAGCCGGACCTGGGGCTCAAACTCACAGGCCACAAGATCATGACTTAAGCTGAAGTTGGTCGCTTACCCAACTGAGATACTAGGCGCCCCTAGTTTTTGTTTCTTTGGACTAAATGTACAAGAGTGCAATTACTTAGTTGTATGGTAAATGGATGGTTAGTCTTATAAGAAACTGTCATAGTCTTTTCCAAAGTGGCTATAATTATTCTCTATTTCTACCAGCAATATAGGATTGATCCAGTTTCTCCACATCCTTAATGAATTTGGTGGTGTCACTATTTTTCTACATTTTTAGCCATCATGATAGCTTCATGTAGCAAAATCTCACTGTGGTTTTAATTTGCTTACCTTTTATAGCTAATGATAAGAAACATCTTTCTTATGTTTATTTGCCATCTTTAAATTGTTTTAGGCATAATGTTTCTTTATGTATTTTGATCATTTCCTAATTGGAATAGTTTTACTGTTGAGTTTTGAAAGTTCTTTATATAATCTACATTCTCTTCCATTTCATAGATTGTCTTTTATTCTTTTAACAGGGTCTACTGCAGGCCAACAGCTTTTAATTTTGATAATGTGCAATTTGTTGGGTTTTTTTTTTGCTTTTAAAGACACTGTTTTTTTGGAGTAAAGTCCAAGAACTCTGCCTACCCTAGATCCCATAGATTTTCTTGTACTTTTTTTCCTAAAAAAATTTACAGCATTATGTTTTATATATAAATCCATAATCTATGGATCCATGATCTCTAACATTTTGCAGTTGATCTTAGCCAAAAGGCTGAGAAGCGATTGATCTATAACATTTTGTATAAGGGTGAGATACAGGTAGAAGTTTTGTTCATTCAGTCAGTCATTTGCCTTTGGGTAAGGAACTGCTTTAGCACAATTAGTTGAAATGCTACCCAATATACATTGAGTGCCTTTTATACCTTTGTGAATAATCAGCCAGGCGTATTGTATGCATCTATTTCTGAACTCTATTGATCTACATGTTTATTCCTCTAAGAATGCCACACTCTTCATTGTTATAGCTATGTAATAAGTTTGAATGGGCAGGGTGCTTTCTCCAATTTTAGTCTTATTCTGGTAGTTGTAAGGTAAGAACTGGGAAGAATGTGGCTACTCCATCTTGGCTGAAATCAGAAGCCCACACAAGATTTTAATTGAGAAACAAAAATAAATTCATTTTACGAATTAATTCCAACATCATATTTTCTTTTAAAATTTCAAATAGTATTAGAATTTAAAATTTCAGTTTCTTTTTACCTAAACATTAAACTCCAAATTATGATTTTCCTGCATATCAAAGGCAATTTCTACCATTTTATACTAAAACATTTCCATACAAATGGCTCACATCTCCACAGTAGGTATTGAATAAGAACAGAAATGTTCTAACTCTATAAAGAGATTTTGGAAAATGCTTTAAATCAGAGCTGAGAAATTTCACTTAATGTTTTATAATTTCCAATATTTCATAAATATCACAGTTAAGCAATTATATGACTTTTAATTTTTGATAGCCCAAGTATTATTAATTGTCCAGTGTCCTTAGTACTTTGGTGGGCTTAAAACAATAATCAGTATAGTTCAGTTATTAAGTATGGAATGATCTGGGACTTTTATTATGATAACCTCAAATTATGTAGCCTGAAGGATGCTTATTATTAAAAGCACAATATCAGATTGGACATCAGTTGTCAATATTAACCTAAAAGGTATTCTATTGCATTTGAAGAACTGGTAAACATAAAATTCATGTTTTTATAGGTATCTTAGCATATAACTTTTTTATGAATTCTATTCCAAGGTAGACCTGGTAATACACTATAAATTATAAACAAAAATGACATGTTTTAATAGTTAATCAACAATCAGGAAAGCCATCATTTTACTACATAATAATAGGAAGATGATTATCGTCTTTGTTAAAAATATTCTGTAGTAATATATTAATTTTGAGGGAAATAAATATCATTAAATGAATAAAGTTAGCTATTGGATATGAATTCAGTGTTTTACACATTTCTTAATTCAAATTTCCTTAAAGAAACTGCATACCATCTAGTGATCTAGTGGCAAAATTACAACTTTTAATTCAGCATTTTTTTTTTCATGCAAGCATCATCATTATCTAAGTGATGAAAAATAAAAACCAAAACAACTTAATTAAGTTTAAACTGAAAATCTTTGGTGAAATAACTTTCTGGGAAATTTTCCAGATACTCAATTATTCTTATTAATTTGCATCTTAACAGATAAGGTAAATTCAAAAAACAGGGAAGAGAGTTACTATTAACTCCTATGACTTTGTTATTTATGAGCAATACTTGTATAAGTGCCACAACACAGGCTCATTTTTGTCACCTAGAAATATGCATATTATTTCATGATTGCTATATAAATGTACTAGATATAAACATGTTTGGTATGCTCATAGGCTTGGATTCCTGTTTCATATAAATATATATTGGATAAACTATTCAAAAAGAAAAAAAGGTTCGGGGCGCCTGGGTGGTTCAGTAGGTTAAGCGTCTGACTTCAGCGCAGGTCACGATCTCGTGGTCTGTGAGTTCGAGCCCCGCATCAGGCTCTGGGCTGATGGCTCACTTCCGATTCTGTGTCTCCCTCTTTCTCTGCCCCTCCCCCGCTCATGCTCTGTCTCTCTCTGTCTCAAAAATAAATAAACGTTAAAAAGAATTTAAAAAAAAAAAGGTTGGAGAAGTTGGATATTAAAACACGATTAAATTAGTGTAGAAAACAAGGCAATTTAATGTATTCTTACTTCTATCTTTATCTTTTATGCAGCCTAAATAGATGCTCTACATTGGCTGCCAGAGATACATAGTAATACAGTCCAGATTTCTTTACAGGTTATTTCAAACATCTTCAGAACTGAAAAAAAAAATTATTTTCACTTTTTTTTTCTAATTGACTTCTAAAATATCCCTGGATCCACAGTTCCCACACAATTCACATTCCTCAAATTCATAATCTAATCCCACCTCTTTGCTTTCCATAAATGGTGTAAAAGATAAGGTAATTTGGATGATTCAGTTGCTACCCTCTTTGCCTCAAAATGTCCCCGTATTTTCATTCTTTATATCTCCATTGTAACATGAAGAAGAAGCATACTTCTTCCTCCTTCTTTACAAACTTACCATCTTTCCTTATTCTATTCCCTCCCTATTCTCTGAATCTTAGCTCTATCAAATATCCCATTTCCCTTTATAGCATCAATCTCTGTTTCTTTACATTCTTCGCTTGGATTCAATCTTCCTAGAAACAACAATAATAAAAAAAAAATAATATGCTCTCCTTGATCATGGTACCCAGTGGCTTCTCTATTTTCTCTCAATCCATCAGAAATGTTCTTTTTGGATAAATTATTTCTGACAAGAAAAATCTAACATATCATACAGCCATTAGATTTTTTTATCTTTTTATTCATTTTGGGAGGATTGCACATTTTACATATAAATTAAATGGAGAACCATTCAGATAATTCTAGTTTTATCTCTATTATCTCCTTTCTATTCTGTCCCTCCAATCAAAACTTTTTAATTTATAAATTGTTAATATTTTAATTTAAAAGTGTAGACTGCTAATGATTGTCTGCCCATGTCCTGCCTGAAATACCATGATTGTTTATGAAAACGGGATACTGTTTGGGCTTAGAAAAAAATAAATGTGTATATATTTATGTGATAGAATACTATACACATTATCTCCCCCATCATATTTTTCACTTAAAAGTTATATCCTGGTGTTGATAGCCATAGTAAAGTGTTTTCTACCTTGGCTCTACTGACATTTGGGGCTGGAAATTCTTTATTTGGGGACTGTCCTATGCATTGTAAGTTGATTAAGAGGATTCACGACCTCTACAAACTGGATGTCAGTAGGAATCCCAAGTCATGATCATCAAAATGTCTCCAGATATGAATCCAGGTGTGTGCAAAGTCACTCCCAGTTGAAAACCACTGCCTAAGTAATATGTAAAAGATAGTTATCATTTCTTTTTATAGCACCATAGTATTCATTCTTAAAGATGCAAAATAGTTTGAGGCACCTGGGTGGCTCAGTTGGATAAGCATTCAACTCTTGATTTTGGCTCAGGTCATGATGTAGCGGTTTTGTGTGTCAGGCCCTGTTCACTGACCACCACTCACCACCCCCCCTCCCGCCCCCTGCTCATGCTCTGTTTCTCTGAAAATAAATAAATAAATTTTAAAAGTTGGAAAAAAAGGATGCAAAAGTATTTGTTGAATAGCCCCTTATTAGTGACCTTTTGGGGGGGGCTTCCTATTTTGTTATTGTTAATACTACTGCAACTAATTGCTTATCACATTTTAACAATGTGTTTTTAAATTTGATTTTTAGAAGTGAGTCTATTAAAAACAGTGTAACTATGCAATGATGCTAGATGTTACCAAAGTTCCCTTCATTTTGCATTACCACTAATCATATATGGTGCAGCAAATTTTTTTTTTTTAAATTTTTTTTTCAACGTTTTTTATTTATTTTTGGGACAGAGAGAGACAGAGCATGAAGGGGGGAGGGGCAGAGAGAGAGGGAGACACAGAATCGGAAACAGGCTCCAGGCTCCGAGCCATTAGCCCAGAGCCTGACGCGGGGCTCGAACTCACGGACCGCGAGATCGTGACCTGGCTGAAGTCGGACGCTTAACCGACTGTGCCACCCAGGCGCCCCATGGTGCAGCAAATTTTGAATGCTATATGTCTACTGAGAAAATAACCATATATTTTCTGTTTGAAACAGTGATCCTTCACCCTGATTAACCCCCTTTCTCTCTTGTCACACTTTCATGAATATTACATTCATTTTCATATTTCAATATTCTTATTGATTTAATATTTTAATTTATAGATAATTAATCAAAGTATATAGTTAGAATCCATGTTAATGCTAAAAAAGAGAGCAGTTTAGTTCTACAAGGCAAAAAAAAAAAATTACAAAAACTAAACAGAAGAAAAGTGCTCATAAAAAATGCCCTCTTCTATTTGTAGCTTTAAAATGACAAGTATAGAGCATGAGCGATGTAAAATACAATTCATTATGGAGCCACTTTCATATTCACCTACCCGTCTTTTCCTTTTGCTATATGTCATCAAGAGAAAAATATACTAGATGAAAAAGTATACAAAATGAATAAGAAAATCCAGACAGAATTTGCACCATAGAAAAACCTATAAAATTATAATTAGAATATCTCTTAGTTTACCATTTTTCCCCTTGTTTTACTTTAAGTTTCTCATTATAGTTTTACAGTTAAGTAAAATAATATCTCTGTCTGGAGGAAATTCTTAGGATTTCCAACAAAAAATCCCATTGAATGAAATTTTTACTAACTCATTTACACAAAGTTATTTTATTCATGTGACATTCTGTGGGGGCAAGCCCAGTAACTGTTACCATAATCAAAAGCATTTCGAAATAAATTAAAAATTCTTCTAACATTTTAAAGCCAAATGAAGCAAAATATTGCATCTCTAATACAGGTACCACTGAAGATTTCTCTTCTAAATGTGACTTTTAGCTTTAATTTTTCTTATAAACTTAGCTGAATTATCCTCAATCATGCTGTCAAACAATTATTCTTTTGAAAATCCTCAAAGTAAATAGCTACTGAAAAATAATCAGCTTCTCCTGATAATTTTTGACAAAGTTAAAATTCACTTTCGCTCTCCAGATTTTCACAGGTATCAATATTTTAACTAATATAAGTTTAAGTCAGAAAAACCAAAGCAACTCTAGGATTTTAAGCCAAGAACATCAGTGCAAGAAATTGATAATGTGAGATGGAATAGGTGAAAGGACAAACAGAAAATGGTTAGGAAACTCGTATGTTGGTCCCTTTCTCTCTGCCCCTCCCCCGTCCCATCTCTACAAAATAAATAAACATTAAAAAGAAAGAAAGAAAGAGACAGAGAGAGAGAGAGAGAGAGAAAGAAAGAAAGAAAGAAAAAAAGAAAAAAAGAAAGAAATGAAAGAAGAAAGAAAAAGACACTTCTAGTTGGCAGTAAGGAGACAGCTGTCTCAGACAGCTGAAGAAATAATGGGAGAAGTAGGGGGAAACTAATCCAACAGCCTGGACCTCTCTGGGATTAGGGGACCACACCCATAGAAGAGGCTGCTTAGAGAGAGCTAGACATGTAGAAATGGGTGCTCCATTGGCAACCAGAGCCACAGAAGATGGGGCAATGCTGGAGATGACAGAGACAGAAATACCCTTAATTTGTCCTTCCTCCACCCTACAATCTTTAACCAATCCCTTCTTTCTGTTAATCCCAGTTGGAATGTGTAGAATTGGTCTCCTTGTTCAACATGGTGGAACTAAGAAATGGTAAGAAAAAGATCTGAAACAAATGAAGCAAACACCCTGCACAAAATTCCTTCTCATTCTTGTTATTAATGGTTGTTTATCAGCAGAGTCAGTCTAACTGAGAACTAGCTTCTTTGTTGCTATACTTTTGTGGCTGTTAATGTTAATTGAGGGTTTTGTTTTCTTTCTTACTTGACATTATCACTTAGCAATGAAATTCCATGAGAACAGATATGATCCATTGTTGTGTTCCCAATACTTAAAAAAAGTCTAGACCACATTAGCTGGTCAACACAATGTAGTGAATAAATAGATGAATGAATAAAACCTAATTCATTAGAGAAACAAACTATGGGCAAATACGACATTCTGAAATTTAATTTACAATAACTTCATCTGGTTGGTTTAATTTTTTGTTTGAAGTTTGAAACTCATATTCCAATGAAGATGAAAATCAAATAATCAGAAAATTCAAATGACATGTATATATCTCAATGTATTTTAAACACCAAATGATATTTTATTTCTGTTTATATAATCTTCATTTACATAAATGTATATTACCTATAAAAATTTATCCAAAATGTTTTTAAAGTAATAAATGTTTATGCGTATCTTTGCCATTTGTTTATGACAAGAAATTTAAGATTCCATTTAAATTTTTGATATGATATATAATACTTAAATAGCTGAGTAACCAACAGATGATCTATAACATAGTTGATGGTCTTCATTATCACTAAATAATGACATAAAGATAATTAAGGTTATTGTTATTGTATTCTGAAATATACACTGAAGATAAAGATTGTCTAAATAGATTTACAGATAATACTTGAAAGATGACATAGACATCCATATAAAAAATAAAACTGTATATTTATTTATTTATTTATTTTTATTTTAGAAAGAGAGAGCTTGCACAAGTGGGCGAGAGGGACAGAAGAGAGAGAGAGAGAGAGAGAGAGAGAGAGAGAGAGAGAGAGAGAGAGAGAGAATCTTAAACAGGCTCCACAATCAGCATGGAGCCCAACATGGGGCTTGATTCCATGATCCTGGAATCATGACCTGAAGCAAAATCAAGAATCAGTCATTCAGTCAACTGAGCCACCCAGGTGCCCCAAAATTGGATATTTCAAAAAACTACCTGCAGAATAATTAAAATAAATAGAAACTTGATCTTTAAGCTCCTGAATTTATACCAGAATAAGTGGTGATAGCTTGACATGGAAAGACTATGAGTAGACTCAATGCAATATGTCTTCAGAAGTTATGTGTACATTTAACATATTTGTGTCAACTATATTTTGAGCATCATATTTGAATTAATTGATGACTACCTCTCATAAAGCTACAGCCTTCAATGCCAAATTTGGTTTTACTGTCCATGACAGCAAGACATTTTATGGCAAATGCAGTGCTGAACAAAATGTGATATTTCATGATTATACTTTCTCTATTATCTCTCAGAATATTTTGAAACGGCATTCTTCAACCACAATTTGAAAATATTTATATTTTTCTCTTCTTTGCAATTTTGCAAAGCCTGCAGGACACAAATCTACATAATTAAGACAGTTTAGTGTAACAGATATTGTTACTTTTCATTACATATTCAATTAGAATAATTATATGTTTAACTTGACATTTATCTAAGTATCTGTCCCCAGGCGATGAATAGTTATCGATAATTTTCACAGTAATTCAATTGCATTTAAAAAAGTATTGCAACTATTTACCTTTATCTGACTATAGCAACTCAATATTAATCTAATTATAGGGGGAAAAGCTATTTGAGATAGATTGTTAGTCTTCCAAGATAATATTAGCTCAAATACTAGAACAAAGTAAACATTTAAAAATCTAATTATTACTAAATGAACCACCTCTACTTTGACATCCATACCCTACATAAGACAGAGTAAACTTAAGAATTTAGTCAGTACTGATAAAATGAGAAATTATAATTAGTTTGTTTCTCAATTTGACTGCATTCTCACAAATATTCCTATTGATAACTCAGGTTTATTTTTTTTTTAAGGTTGAAATGATTCTTTGGTCAGAGTGCAATCTACTCATTTCAAACTACCTACAAACAATTTCTGATAATAATTCAGTTGTCCTTTAGAGACAGCTTGGTACTCATTCATATTCACAAAATTGACATTTTATGTTTCATTTTTGTTTTTCAGAAGGCAAATGACTTCCTGACTCATGTTCTTAACAAAAATAAAATAAAGAACAAATTATAAGGTAAATCAACAAGTGTTCTTGTCAAATGCAGCCAATCCAGCCTGACTTAAAGTTTATATTAGCTTTATAGTCTGACATATAAATACTAAATAATCAGTTTGATAAAACATAATATGTGTAGTGAAGAACTTTTGCTAATACATTTATTCTTTTTTATTTAGAATATATAACAATGAATTAAGAACAAAATTCCCTATTATCCTATCCTCAATTAGCTTATTACCTTTATCATATTTTCATCAGTAAGTTATTAAATGTTATATTTTCAAGTATTTTAATATTTTTTGTATTTCCAATGTCAGACAATGTTTAAGATAAACCCCGAGTCACATTAGCTTGTGTTTACTTTAACTAGTCTATAGTTCTCTATTGCCTTCCATGTTCATACAGCCAGTGCTCATCCTTAAAGCAAAAGAAAACAAAATCAAACAAAAAAAATAAGCAATGACTTTCCTAGGCTTTTAGAAATTTACAGAAGAAATACTAGTAGCCAAAACAATAAATGAAAGACTGTTCTACCTCACTACTATTCAAAGAAATGAAAGTGGGATCAACATTGTGACATGATCCCTTGCTTAAACGTACGACATTATAGAAAACTACTCCCAGTTTATTGAGAGTGCAGGGAATATTTACTGTCTTTTATTGCTGGTGGCAGAATATCAAATACTGATACTCTAAGGGGAGCACAGTTTAAAGATAAAAAGTATTTATACTCTGACACAGCAATTCAAACTTTAAGAAGGAACAATAAAAATGTGTGGTTTACCTCAAAAATATGCTTGCAATGTTGTTCATTACAATATTGTTTATAATTAGAGTGAATATGAATATGCATCATTCTTATTTCCAAAGTGTCTTAGTTTGCACTATAAATTCATGGTTACACTATTTATAATAATAATACTACTTTCAAAAATTAAATCACCTTAAAATGTAAGCTACCTTAAATATAAATTCACATTTATATTTAAAATATAAATTATCCTGCTAATTTGTTCAGGGTAATACAAAGTAGTTATTAGAATAACTGTATTGTGGGGCGACTGGATGGCTCAGTTGGTTGATTGTCCCTTGTTGTAATCAGCGCTGGGTATATATGTAGCTGAGGAATCACGGGGTTCTACTCCTGAAACCAATACTACACTGTATGCTACTTAACTTGAATTTAAATAAATAAACTTTAAAATAAAAAAAAGAAAGAAAATAAAAATAATCTACATAAATAAATAAATACATAAATTCTACATGTAAACAAACAAACAAAAAATGTTCTGTCTTTCTCTCTCTGCCCCTCTCCCTCCACCCTTGCTAATGCTTATGTTTTCTCTCTCCCTAAAATAACAAATAAATACAATAAAATAGCTATATTGTATCATAAGGAAAATATTAATAATAAAGGCTAAATTATCTTTCAAATGTTCATGTGCACATAAATGTAAAAATGTCTGGATAATCGGGGTGCTTGCGTGACTGCGTCAGTTAAGCATTTGACTTCGGCTCAGGTCATGATCTTGCAGTTTGTGGGTTGGAGCCGCACATCGGGCTGTGGGCTGATGGCTGAGAGCCTGGAGCCTGCTTCAGATTCTGTGTGTCTCTCTCGGTCCCTACCCCGCTTGTGCTCACCTGCTCTCTCTCAAAAATAAATAAACATTAAATAATTTTTTTAAATGTCTGGATAATCTTTTTAAAAGTAAAAACTGTGGTCAATCAGTGAATTACAAGAATTAAGTCATTTTTTACCAATATGCATTTTCCAGTTTTATAAACTATGTTTATTATTTAAAAAACAATCAATGTAATTTTACAAATAAGGACAAGTAGAAGACTATTAACAATATTATCTGTGCAACTGTTAGTTAATAGCTGAGCTTAATACTGGTTGCTCAATGAAAATTTAGTATCAAAGAGAATTATTTGTATTCCATTCTGAACGGATAATTTGAATAGCAAATAACTTAACTGATGTTCATATTAACTCTTACAACAGTCATTTATTTAAAGCATGCTATGTGCTTACGTTCCAAAACCGGAAGGAAATAAGGATTCAAAACATGAGCGAGACTTATATCTTCAAGTATTTCATGACAGAATGGTAGAAGCAGACTTTGAAAGACATCATGATTGAAATAATATTTAGTTGAGAACTGGGAGATATACAACCTCTCTCCCTTCACTACCAACCCCCACCCCGCCGCAAATAAGGACAATTCCACGTGAGAAAACAGCTTGGTCATGGGTATAGAAAAGTGAAAGGTAAGTCCTTGAGTGAAAAACAGACTGTACTTTCGGGATGTAGGAAGAAATAAATTTGGCCAAGTGGGTCTTGGTTAGATTGCAGAGAATGCTACATGCATACTGAGGATTATATATAAAGGAATTGTAGACATCGGAGCTCAGTTAATAGGTGTAGTATAAGCAGAGCTGATTTTATGAAAATGGCCCAGCTTCCCTGCGTATAATGGGGGAACTGAATCTGGGAGTCTCTGGACAGCCTTTTAGACTTTAGGCAAGTGTTAATGAGTTCCTAAACTAGGCGAGAGGAAATCAAAGGGAGGACTTTGGTTTCAGAGGCAATGTACGGATGAGCTATGAGATTGTAAAACAGTTTCAAATTTGGAGATTAGGGGGAAAGAGAAACAAAATCTCGCCCCCAGCTTTTAAATTTAAAGAGTCACATGAAAATATAGGTGTGATTTAGTGTCTGCAATTACAAGAATGAGAAGGACTGTAATGAGAATTAGAAATCTGTCACAAGAATGAGATAGTTTAAGATAGAAAATTATGTTAAATGTAATTTAGAATCAACAGCATACATGGCCTATTCTGTCCCTAAATCTGAAATCTTTTGTTTTCTATGTCTGTGTTTTCAAATTTGAAAAATAATGTATGAGAAATAAAAGAAATTGATCATGTTGGTCACTTCAATTAATTGAAGATTTCTTTAAAAGTACTTAATGCAATCTTTTCATACAGTGATATCTTTAACACCAATATTTTTAATAATCTAATGTGTCAAGTTTATTTATCTTTATTTAGAGTGCTTCATTGTATATTTCAACAATACTTTTATTATCCTTTGTGTTTCAGTGTATCGAACTAATAGGAAAGAGAATAGTCAGAATGGAATGACTTAATATTCCTGGTTACTAAATCTCTCCTGAATCAGAATGCTGACAAAGGCATCAGTAAGTGGAAAGTAGTTTGAACTGTGAGCCTCATAATTTTATTATAGTTTTCAATTTCTTCTGTTGAGCCTAAGAAATTTCTCTAGGTTATTACTCTTAGAAATTTTGATGTTCTGGAATAATGAAAGGGATGTTTTATTCTTTTACTTTCACCAAAACTGTCCTGCCAACATTTTTTTTTAATTAATTAATATACTTTTTAATTTTTTTTAACGTTTATTTATTTTTGAGACAGAGAGAGACAGAGCATGAACAGGGGAGGGGCAGAGAGAGAGGGAGACACAGAATCGGAAGCAGGCTCCAGGCTCTGAGCTGTCAGCACAGAGCCTGATGCGGGGCTCGAACTCACGGACCGTGAGATCATGACCTGAGCGGAAGTCGGACGCTTAACCGACCGAGCCACCCAGGCGCCCCCTGCCAACATTTTTTAAAAGCTTCTAGTTTGTTGTTGTTGTTGTTTTCAGTTTTGTATACTCTTAATGGTACTAATCATATATTCTAGTTCATTGCTTTGGTCAAAAAAAATTGGAATTCATAATTGTAAACATCTCAAGTGTCTGTAATTTGGCAAGCTTTTTATGTTTTACATGCTTTTCTTGGACATTTTTTATCATCTACTTAGAGCTCCATTTTTAGTAATAAAAGCAGTGATGAGAATTCTTTATCTTACGTTCAGGTATCTCATAAATTTATATTTTCTCACATTGGATTCATATATACAGAATGCAGTCTAAGCAGCATTTTGATAATAGTTATTTTCAGTCTATATATTTTTCTTTTTGTCAGACAAATTAGTACTAGGCATTCTGATCCTAAGAATCATATAAGGTGTGTTCTATGAATAAAGATGTGATTTGGAAAATTTCCATGAGCATTTTATCAAGTATGGATGCAGGTACCAAATGGCTCCTAAATATCAACTCTTCCCTGATGGTATTGGAAGTTAGTCATTAATATATATATATAATGAGATATGAAAGCAAACCCAATTATCTATTATAAGTTGCATAAACTACATTACCAAAAGAAGTTTTGATCATAGTGGTATATAAATTAAAACAATAATTAACTAAGTACATATTTGTAATAAAAAGGTTTTAAATGGATTGAAAATATATAGAAAACTCAATGATAGTGATGGCTTTTGATGTGTGACTAACAGAAATAAGACAGGAGATGGGAAACAAATGATGTCTCATCAAAATAAAAAAAAATGCCATTTAATATTTTATAGTTTACCTATAAATATATCCTTTAGAATCTTTAAAAATAAAATAAAAAATTAATTAATTTATCTTAATCAGTTTAAGTAATATATATCTGAAATTGAAGTTTTATTCTATATAATTTAAAATTAACATGTATAATATAGTATATTCTTAAGAGATATGTATATTAACTTTACATGGAAAATAACCAAATTTATCTTTCTGATTTTAAGATGACATCAATTTAATGTGGAGGGAATTTACAAAAAAATCTTGGACTTTTCAACTGATTTCAAATTACTATTTTCTGAAAACATGGCCATGACAAACTCATTATGTTTGAGATTTATAGTAAATTATTACAATCTTACTTAATCCAAAAATCCCCAAATTTTTTATATTACATGTTGATTTTCATAAAAATAAGATTGAAAATAGTAATACATTTTATAATATCATGAATTTCATTGATCTCTAGTATCTTAAATCCTATTCAAATAAATCACTAAACCTATTATAATAACTACACTTTTTTGCATAATTCTCATTTTCTTTTCATTCCAAAGATTTGATTGATGCATATTTGTATTCAAATATGTGTGAATTAAAGCATTTGCATCTATGCATTTACTAAGAGTAAAATATCCCATGAATGTTCTACTTAAATATTTGTCATTTTAATTTATATATTTTTTTATTATTTTGTTTCTTGAGACTTTTAGCAATTATTTTCCCTGTAGAACCTATTTTTATATCAATTATAGTATAATAGTTAATAGTTTGGGTTCTTGAATTAAACAATCCTGTTCAACTCATGCTTCTATCAATGTTAATAACTACATAATCTTTAAAAGAAATTTTGATGATTGAATAAAATAATCTCTGTGAGCCATTTAATATTATTTCTGTTTCAGTATGCATACAATCAATGCTCTTATTTTTAGTGATAATATTACCTTCAATTCATGAGTATGATTTCCATTTAAAATTGATATTTTTCTCCTAAATGAATTATTCATGCTACATATGTCTGTCTGATTCATGGTTACTATAAGGTAAAGGCAAACGTGATAATATTTATAGGAAGAGGTGAATGTACTACTTTTAAAACAGGACAATTATTTTAATAAAATACTCTAGGATATGTAAGGAAAATAATTTGAATTGTGCTTATTTTTTGTTTTTATGTATCTGTCGGTTAAGACTCTATCTTTTTTTTTAGAATTAAAATAAAATTTAATGTTTATTTATTTTTGAGAGAGAGAGAGAGACAGAGCACAAGCAGGGGAGGGGCGGAGAGAGACACACACACAGAATCCTCTGTGCTGTCAGCACAGAGCCTGACATGGGACTTGACCGAGCCACGCAGGTGTCCCTCCCTTTTCAGAATTTTTAAGGGTTTCCATGACTGAGGTTGTAATGAGAAACAGTGTAGCAGTAAAGAAAAGTTAAATAGTTACTTTCTTACCAGTCAATTGGGAGATTATCCTTAGAAAGCATGATGTTGGGCAAAAGTTTTAAAAAACGGAGATATCGTTCTGCACATCTCTGAACCACATCAATGCTATCTGGCTCTTGATCTATCCTTGGTTTTAATTCCAGTGATATTTGTATGATTTCCTCATCCTGGTTTTTGATCAGTTGGAGAATATTTTCTTATGTGCTAATTATTAGCTTTTCCTTTGGCAGATCTCTGACAAAAGGCTGGAGCTTAAAGGAATTTGTGTGGACAGAAAGACAACAGTTGATAGAGCAAGAACCTATGTTTGTTCATGCCTGAAATGTATATATTTAGATGAAGGCTGTACCTGCTTCCCTAAACCAGCATTATTTTCTTGTTAAGGCAAATCATATAATTTCTGCATTTCCAAGTCTTGATGGTGGCTTCCTAAATAAAGGAAATACCAAGATGTTAATTTCTGCAACTGTGACTTTGGACAACTATTGAACCTATCTAAGAATCAGTCTCCTCATCTGTAACTAAATTAGTTTGGGTTAAATAATCTGTAAATTCCTTTTTTGTTTCCAAAGTTCTATTATTTTAAAAAATGGATTAAAGGGCTACTCTTATGAACTAATATGCTAATTGGCTTCTGTGGTCCTGTTCTAAGACATAATTTTTTAAAAAGATGATTCTTGAACCTCATTATAAAGTATGCAGTTTTTCATAGGAAATGAATGTGAAAGTTCAGTGAATATCAAATTATAATCTATACGTACATTTTCCTTCCTCAATTCTCTTTGAGTCTTGAGTATATACTACCTCCCCATATTAATGAGGAGGCAAGAAAAAAAAAAAAAACAGTAGGATTCTTCAATCCTAGTGGGTCTTTTAGGTGTGTGTATGTTTATATTTATATATATATATATATTTATACAAAACAATGCTTATTTTTGGAAAATATTTGCCTTTACCCGTTCTTCAAATAACAGACCACAGACTATCAGCTTCCTCCTAACCACCACAAAGCAGCATAATGGGAGTAATAAAATGAAAGATGTTAAACAATTGCCTCCAAAAAGATGTCTTCTAAAATTAATGAGAAAGACGCTCTGGACTCCAGGTTATGGTACGGAAAGATCACGAATCCGGTTTCTGTTCATTATTCAGATTGTTTTGTCTGACAAGGCCAATAAAGGAAGAGATGAGGGGAAAGGGGAACAAAGGAGATGGTTTGGATAATCACATTTAAGCCCTAGATTCACTTTTGCTTGCAAATAATATCAAGTTCTATTCTTCCATGCATATTGAAAATAAGCTTTTAAACTTGATTATTTTCTATCATAAGTCCATTTGGGTGAGAGCTCCAGTAACTAAAGGAATCATAATTTTCTCAGGTAGAGATACTTACATCTTTACCAGGTCTAAACCTTGTCTAAAAGTATAATTTGTTACATTAAGTCTTTTAATCCATATAAGCACATGTTTAGAAGTTTGTTGAACAATTATTTATTTAGGACAGCAATCTTAAAATACTAGTTTAAATAGTCAAGTACTCATGCTATGTATGTAGAAAACATAGAAGGAATAATATAATATCGATAATATTTTTCAAATAATTCAGGGTAAAAAAAATGAATCAATCTCCTGTACTCTACCTTACACCTTTAACAAATCTAAAATTTTATTTAAAAATTAGATAGCCAAGAAAATATTAATATAGGTACACTTCTCCATCCTCCAAAAGTCTATACAGATCATGAGGCAGTTGTAGTAATGAAAAATACGCTCTCAAGCTACGTGAATCACATATTCCTTCAGGAAAGGGAGACATACCCCAGTTTAGTAGCTGAACATCACACTCTATGTTGGTGATCAATTATTTTTTATGACTTCACCGTAATAGAAATAATTGCTTCAAAGAAATTATAGTAAAGTATGTTGTACGCTTTCATAATATAGTAATTTGAGAAGGTAGATTCAGCTCTTTACTGAGCGCTCTCCCAGGTTGATGGTACCATCTAAATATGTCTCAAAGACAGCAAACACATTAATTGATACGGTAAGTGAATGTACTCTCATAGAAACATGGAGAGCACAGCATGTTGATATTAAAGACTATTTATTCTGTTCTCCATCTGTGACTATTTTCTTAAATAGACTTTATCTGTATCCACATAAGTAATATATTTAGATTTCACAAAACAAAATGTCTCCTTTTTTGTAAATTTACCTCCTGTGTGCCTTTGAAATAGAATATTAATTATGATGGCTTTGCAACTGAGAGTTTTAAAACTGATGAATCAGAATATGCAATACTTAAAACATAGTTTATTTCAATAACCCTCATTTAAATAACTCAATATTGAAGAACTCGGATGAGAATTCACAGATTATGTTTAGGAAAATTATACATGTCATAGGCTAACAAAGAGAATTTATAGTGAGAATAGGTGAAATCAATGAACTAAGAGAAATAAACACTGTAGTTACTAAATCTCTAGCTAAATTAAAAATAATTAACAAATAAAGTTACAAGGTGTTTGAGATCAAATTATTAATAGAAATGATTGTTAAAAAAATCTGTATGATAAAGGGAAGTTTAATGTAATTTAGAGAAAAGAATAACGATTATTATAGAGAAATTTTATCACGGTTTTTTAAACATCTTTTTGTTTTTGTTTGGTTTGTTTTGGTTTTTGGTTTTTGGTTTTTGGTTTGTTTGTTTGTTTGTTTTAGTTGGAACGGGGCTCTGAAATTCTTGGTTCCAAAACATTTTTATCACGCCAAAAGAAACCTATACTCATGAACCAGTCACTGTCTACATTTCCTTACCTCAATCCCTTGACAGCTACTAATCTGCTTTCTGTCTTCATAAATTTACATTTTCTGCATATTGGATATAAATGCAGGCATACAATATGTGGTTTTGATGTTTAGATTCTTTTATTTAGCATAATATCTTCAGGGTTAATCATGTTGCAGCAGGTAGCAGTATTTCACTCCTCTTTATGGCTGAATAATATTCCATTGCATGGCTATACTACTATTTGTTTATCCATTTATCAGTTGGTTGGCTATACTACTATTTGTTTATCCATTTATCAGTTGGTCGATAATTGGCTTGTTCTCCCTTTTGGCTATTGTGAATACTATAGCTATGGACATTCTTTTACAAGTAAATGATCAAAAAATTTGCAATTCTTTAAAGCATATGCTAGAAATTGCCGGGTCTTATGGTAATTCTATGTTTCACTTACTGAGAAATGAATCTATTTTATAAAATAGCTGTGATATTTTACATTGCCATTAACAACATATGATGGTTCCTTAACTCCACATCATCACCAACATATATTATTTTCTGTTGTTTTGTTTTGCATTAAATTATCGACATTGTAGTAGGTCTGAAATGATATCTCATTGTGATTTTGGTGTACATTTCTCTAAAGACTAATGATGCTGAGAATCTTCTCATATGCTTGTTATTCATATACTATCTTTGGAGAAAGGTCTATACAAGCTTTTTGCCCATATGTTGTGTTTATATTGTTGAGTCTTAAGAGTTCTTCATATATTCCAAATATTAGATCCTGATCAGCTTTATGATACGTAAATATTTTCTCTGTAGGTTGTCTTCTCTTTTTCCTGATAGTGTCAATTGACACATAAACATTTTTAACTTTGATGAAGTCCAATTTATCTATTTTCTCTTTTGTTTTTTAATGTTTATTTAATTTTGAGAGAGAGAGAAAAACAGAGCACGAGTGGAGGAGGGGCAGAAAGAGAGGGAAACACAGAATCTGAAGCAGGCTCCAGGTTCTGAGCTGTCAGCACCAGAGACCGACGCGGGGTTTGAACTCACAGACTGTGAGTTCGTGACCTGAGCCCAAGTCAGATGCTTAGCCGACTGAGCCACCCAGGTGCCCCAGCATTTTCTCTTTTGTTGATTGTGTTTTGATGTCATATCTAAAACTCTGTTGACAAATCCAAGGTTGCATAGATTTAACACTGTTTTTTCTAAGTCTTAGTGTTTTACCTGTTATATTTATTTAAGTCATTGCTTCTTTTTAAAATTTTGTATATGATCTGAGAAAACAGTTGAACTTCCTTTTTCTGTAAGCGGATGCCCAGTTATCCCAGCACTAATTATCACAGTCTCTACTTCTCTCATGCAGGAGTATTGGCCCTTTGCCAAAAATAACTGCCCAGAGATATAGGAGTTTGGTTTTGTACCCTTGATTCTATTCCATTTTTCTATATCTCTATCCTTAAGTCAGATCCACACTGTTTCATTACCATAGCTTTGTAGTAACTTTTGGAATCAGCATGTATAAATCGTTTTTGGAATTTTATCAAGATTTTGTTTGTTTACTGTTTGAGATGAATTTGAGGTTCAGCTTTTCCATTTCTAAAAAAAAAAAAAAAGGTCATTGGATATTGATAAGGATTGCATTAAACCTCAGGATCACTCTGGGTAAAAATACTATCTGACAATATTAAGTTCTCCAACTTCTGAGTATGAGGTACCTTTTCATTTATTAGATTTTCTTTCAGGAAGGTATTATTGTTTTCAGTGTGCAAGTCTTGCAGCTCCTTGGTTAAACCTATTTCTAAATATTTTATTCCTTTCATGGCAATTATAAATGAAACCATTTGCTTAATTTCGGTTACATATTGTTCATTGCTAGTGTATAAAATTACAGCTGGTTTGGTTTTGTGTATTCATATCATATCTTTCAAATTTGTTGAATTCATTTATTAGATCGAACAGTTTCTTTCTGTAGACTTTTAGGATTATATCATATAAAATTGGAAGTAATTTTACTTCTTCATTATGGATTTAGATGCCTTTCATTTCCTATTTTTTTGCCTAATCTGGCAAGAACTTCCAGGACTATGTTAAATAGAATCGGTAAGAGTGGACAATCTTGTCTTATTTTTTATCTTAGGAGGTGTATTAATTTCCAAATCTACTAAAATAAACTACCAAAACTGGGTGACTTAAAACAATGGAAATATATTCTAACACAGTTCCAGAGGCTAGAAGTTCAAATCAAGGTGTCAGCAGGGACATGTTCTCTGTCCTACAGAGATGGTTGACAGTAATCCAAGGCATTCATTGGCTTTCATTTGTATAACTTCAATCTATGCCTCTGTTGTTACATGACTGTCTTTTCTCTATATGTGTGTCTTTACATAACATTCTTCTCTCTGTATTTCACTCTGTCTCCTCTCCTCTTCTTATAAGGACACTAGTCATATGAGATCAAGGGTCTATTCTACTCTGCTATGACATCATTTTTCCTTACATCTTAGTTGTAGCTGCAAAGAATCTACTTCCAAATATGGTCACATTTACAGGTACCTGGGTTAATAATTCAACATGTACTTTCCAGGAACATAATGCAAAATACAAAAAAAGGGAAACTTTCAGTTTTTCATCACTGAGTATGTTACTGGTAAATTTTTTGTAGATGCTTTAGTCTTGAGAAAGTTCTCTTTTATTCTACATTTATTGAATGTTTTCCCTTGAAAATCAGGTGTTAGATTTGTCACATTCTTATTACACTTCAATGGAAGTAATTGTGTGTGTGTGTGTGTGTGTGTGTGTGTGTGAGTTAATGGGTTAATCTTTTATTGTATGGGTTGTATGTATTGTATGATATATTGCATTATGTTTTTTATGTCATATAAGTTTTATATGCTGGAATAAATTCCTTTTATAATGGTGTTTAATTATTTTAATATACTGCTAAATCTAAGTTTTATAACTTAATTTTAACTTATAATTATAAGTTTTATAATTAAGTTGAGAAATTTTGTTTCTATATCCATATGGAATACTGGTCTATAATTTTTGTTATTTTTATCTTTGGGTTTCTTTTCAGGGTAAGTCTGGCTTCTTCTACTTATTGGGATAGTTTGACATAGTTTATACTGATATAAATTCTTCTATAAACACTTGAAAAAAAACTGTACCATTAAACCACCTACACCTGATCTTTACTGGGAATTTTGAATACTGATTCAACATTTTTACTTCTTACAAGTCTGTTTCAATGTCTTTGTTTTTATTCATTTTTTAAATATTTTTTAACGTTTATTTATTTTTGAGACAGAGAGAGACAGAGCATGAATGGGGGGATGGTCAGAGAGAGAGAGGGAGACACAGAATCTGAAACAGGCTCCAGGCTCTGAGCTGTCAGCACAGAGCCCGACGCGGGGCTTGAACTCACGAACCGCGAGATCATGACCTGAGCCGAAGTCGGACGCTTAACCAACTGAGCCACCCAGGCGCCCCTCTTTGTTTTTATTCACAAGAAGATATGATAGTGGTTTAATCATAAAATTGAAGAAGAAGGAAATAATATATGGAAGCAAATGAAAATGAACACACAACAGTCCGAAACTTTTGGATACAGCAAAAGTGGTAATAAGAGGGAAGTATATAACAATACAGGCCTACATTAAGAAGCAAGTCTCAAATACACAAACTTACACCGAAAGGAGCTAGAAAAGTAACAACAAGTAAAACCCAAAGCCAGCAGAAGAAGGGAAGTAACAGATTAAAGCAGAAATAAATGATATAGAAACAAATAGAACAGAAGAATGAAACTAAGAGGTGGTTCTTTGAAAGAATTAATAAAATTGATAACCCCCTAGCCAGACTTATCAAAAAGAAAAGAGAAAGGATTTGAATTAACAAAATCACAAATGAAAGAGGAGAGATTACAACCAACACCACAGAAATACAAAGAATTATATGGAATGTCATAACAAATTATGTGGTAAAAGATCAATCTCCTGAAAACTATACAACACTTACAGAAGAAATTGAGGAGCACACAAAGAAATGGAAAAGCGTTAAATGCTCATGAATTGGAAGAAAAAAAATATTGTTAAAATATCTATACTACCTAACGCAATCTACACATTGAATGCAATTTCTATCAAAATACTAGCAGTATTTTTCACAGACATAGGGAAAACAATTCTAAAATTTGTACGAATCTATAAAAGACCCCAAATAGACAAAGCAACCTTGAAAAAGCAAAGCAAAGCTGGAGGCATCACAATTCCAAACTTTCAGCTATATTATAAAATTGCAGTCCTCGAGACAGTATGGTACTGGCACAAAAACAGACACTTGATAAATGGAAAAGAATAAAAGACCCAGAAATGGACCCACAACCATATAGTCAACTAATATTTGCAAAGCAAGAAAGAATATCTGATAGAATAAAGACAATCTATCCAGCAAATGGTGCTGGGAAAACTGGACAGCCACATGCAGAAAAATGAAACTGGACCACTTTCTTACGCCATACACAAAACTAAATTCAAAATGGATGAAAGGCCTAAATGTGAGACAGGAGTCATCAAAATCCTAGAGGAGAACACCAGCAGCAATCTCTTTGACCTCCACCACAGCAACTTCTTACTAGGCAAGTCTCCGGAGGCAAGAAAAACAAAAGCAAAAATAAACTATTGGTTCATCAAGAACTTCATCAAGATAAAATGCTTCTGCACAGCAATGGAAACAGTTAACAAAATTAAAAGGCAGCCTACAGAAGGAGAGAAGATATTTGTGGATGCAATATCTGATAAATGGTTAGTATCCAAAATCCATAAAGAGCTTACCAAACTCCAACACCCCAAAACCAAGTAATTCAGTTAAGAAATGGGCAGAACACATAAATAGACATTTTTCCAAAGAAGACATACAGATGGATAAAAAAAATACATGAAAAGATTCTTACCATCACTCATCATCAGAGGAATACAAATCAAAACCACAATGAGATACCACCTCACACCTGTCAGAATGATTAAAATTAAAATACAGGAAACAGCAAATGTTGGTGAGGATGCAAAGAAAGGGGAACCCAGATACACTGTTGGCAGTATGAGAACTAGGCCAGCCACTCTTGAAAACAGTATTGTGGCTCCTCAAAAACTTAAAAATAGAATTGCCCTATGACCCAGGAATTGCACTTCTAGATATTTACCCAAAGGATACAAAAATACTGATTCAAAGTGGCACATGCACCCCAATGTTTATAGCAGTCTTATCAACAATAGCCAAATTATATAAAGAGTCAAAATGTCATATATACATATACATACATACATACATACATACATACCATGGAATATCAGTCATGAAAAAGAATGAAATCTTGCCATCTGCAATGAGATAGATGAAACTAGAGAGTACTATGGTAAGAGAAATGTCAGTCAGAGAAAGACAAACACCACACAATTTCACTCATATGTGAAATTTAAGAAAGACAACAGATGTACATAGGGGAAGGGAAAAAAAGAGGGAGGCAAACTAAGAGAGTCTTAACTGTAGAGCACAACTGAGGTTTCCTGGAGGGAAGGTGGGGAGGGGAGGAGCTAAATGGGTGATGGGTATGAAGGAGGGCACCTGTTGTGATGAGCACCTAGGGTTATATGTAAGTAATGAATCACTAAATTCTACTCCTGAAACCAATATTACACTATATTTTAACCAACTAGAATTTAACATTTTTTTAACGTTTATTTATTTTTTAGACACAGAGAGACAGAGCATGAACGAGGGAGGGGTAGAGAGAGAGGGAGACACAGAATCCGAAGCAGGCTCCAGGCTCTGAGCTGTCAGCATAGAGCCCGACACGGGGCTTGAACTCACGGACCGCGAGATCATGACCTGAGATCATGACCTGAGCCAAAGTCGAGCCCAGGCACCCATTAACCAACTAGAATTTAAATAAGTACTTGAAAGAAAACAAAATCTCCCAGCACAGATAGAAAGAAAATAGTTGATCGTTTGTGTCTTCCTACATATTTCTCTTTTCTACATCTTTTCTACATATCTTTTCTACATATTCTTTTCTACATCTAAGTACTTGAAAGAAAACAAAATCTCCCAGCACAGATAGAAAGAAAATAGTTGATCGTTTGTGTCTTTCTATATATTTTTCTTTCTTTTAACATATTTAGTTTGTGGGAGTACAACTGTTCATAGTATTCACTTATAATCCTTTCAATTTGTGTAAGGTTAGTGATAATGTCCATGTGTTTATTTCTGATTTTAGTAATTTGAGTCTTCGTTTTTCTTAGCAAATCTAGCTAAAGCTGTGTCAGTTGGTTGACCTTTCAGAGAACCAGCTTTTGCTTTCATTGATTATCTCTACTATTCTAGTTCCCTTTTCACTTAGAGTCTTTATTATTTCCTTTTTCCTATTGGCTTCAAAATTAATTTTACCTTTCTTTTTATAGGCCCTTACGGCTAAGTTACTGATTTGAGGGTTTTTTAATTGTTTATTTTTACTTATTTTTTAAGTTTATTTATTTTGAGAGAGAGAGAGAGAGAGAGAGAGATTGAGAGAGAAAGGAGAGAGCAAGAGTGGGGGGGGGGGCGTTGGTGGGAGGCAGAGAGAGAGAGAGGGATAGAGAATCCCAAGCAGGCCCTGCTGATAGCACAGAGCCCGATGTGGGGCTAAATCCTACAAAAGTGAGATTGTGATCTGAGCCAAAATCAAGATTCAGACACTTAACCAACTGAGCCACACAGGCGCCTTGAGATGTCAGTGCTTACAACAATGAATTTCTCTCTACAACTGTTGCTGTGTCCCATAATATTTGGTATGTTTTAGTTATTATTCATTTCATAATTTGTCTTTTTATTTATGCTTTGACACATCGGTTGTTTAAAAATTTAATTTCTATGTACTTGTGAAACTCTCTAGTGATCCTTCTGTTATAGATTTGTAGTTTCAATCCATCGTGTGTATGTGTGTGTGTGTATCCTAATCTATGGTCTATCCTGGAGAATGTCCTATGTGTAATTGAGAAAAATATGCATAATATCCTCTTGTTAGGTATAACGAGTGTCATGTGTATGTTTGGTAGGACTAGTTAGTTGGCAGAGTTATTCAAGTCCCTTATTTCCTTATTGATCTCAAGTCTAGTTCTATCTGTTATTGACAGTGGGAGGTGAAAGTCTTCAATTATTATTTAAATAGCCCATTTCTGCCTTCAAGTCTGTCAACTTCTAGTGCGCGTGTTTTGGGGCTCCAATGTTAAGTGTGTACATATTTAGAATCATTATATTTTCTTTATGGATTGGCTCTTTTAGAAATATGTAATATCCTTTTTTTGTCTTTTTAACTACTTCTAGCTTAGCCGGAGTCTACTTTGTCTGATATTGGTACATCCGTTGCAGATCACTTTTGCTTACCATTCTCATTGAGTATCTTTTCCTGTTCATTCACTTTCTACTCATTAGTGTCTTTGCATCTAAATTAAGTCTCCTATAAACAGCATATAGCTGGATCAAGTTTATTTTTTGGTGTTTTTGTTTGTTTTACCCCATTCGGCCAATTTCTGACTTTTGATTACTTTATTCCATTTCCATTTAAAGCGGTTGCTGATATGGAAGTTCCTAGTTATGGCATTTTGATAATTTTTTTTTTTCTGTATGTCCTATGTGTTTTTTTCTTTTTTATTATTTATCAGTTCCCTCATTACTTTCTTTTATGCTTAATTGATTTTTAAATTGAATTTGACTTATTCTAATTTCTTTTTCTGTATTTTGCCTGCTTTTCTTAGTTGTCACTAGGGGATTACAATTCACATCTCAAATTTGTAACAAGCCACTTTAATACCACTCAGCTTCAAAAGTATATAAAATCTCTGCTCCCATAGAGTTTCATACTCCCCTGTGTGCCATTGTCAGAAATTACAACTGTATATATTGTGCATATAGTAACATATACTTATAATTTCTATTTTATTCATTTGCCTTTCAAATCATGTAAAAAGAAGTCATAAACCAAAACACAAGTGGCTTTTATATTTATCTATGTAGTTACTTTATCAGAGTCCTTTATTCCTTTGACTTTAAGATCCCATCTTTGTTTTAAGCCCAAATATGAGGTCCATTTTGTTGAATATACTGTGTGCACTTAAAAAAAAAAACATTTTTATTGAGAGCAGTGACTCATAAATATCAGTTCAGTAAAAACAGTAGATAATTTTGTTTAGTTATTAGGTATTAATCATTTTGTGCTTTTATTTTGCTGTTCTATTTTTTAAACATTTTATTTATTTTTGAGAGACAGAGAAAGAGCATGAGTGGGGAAGGGCAGAGAGAGAGACGGAGACACAGAATCCGAAGCAGGCTCCAGGCTCTGAAATGTCAGCACAGAGCCGATGTGGGGCTCAAACACACAAACTGTGAGACCATGACCTGAGCAGAAGTCGGAAGCTTAACCGACTGAGACACCCAGGCACCCCTATTCTGCTATTCTATTAATTGCTAACAGAGACATGTTGAAGTCTCTGACAGTGACTATTTCATGGTCAATTTTCCCTTTAGTTTTCTTAATATATTTTAAAATCTGCTATTAACATGTACACAATTCTGATTGTTATGTTTTTCCAATGAACTGAGATTTTATCATTAAATATATACTTTTAATTTCTGGAAATTTTTATTTGCCTTGAATCATAATTTATCTCATATACCATAAAAACTCTGCTTTTTTTATACTTTCTCCTTGCATGGTCAAAATTTTTCCACCTAGTTTCATTCTAAAATATATATTTAACATATATTAAGTGTCTCTCTTTAAACACCATAGATTTAGATTTCATTTTTTAAAATCAATTGTTTAATTTGTTTTCACTGCCATATAATTTTTAATATGTTTGGATTTAGGTCTGCCATTTTAATGTTTATGCTCTGCTTAACTCCTCTATTTTGTGATTCTATGTTCCTCATTTCTTGCCCTCTTTTGGATTAGTTTTTTTTTTTTTTTTTTTTTTGGCTGTTTTTAGAATCACATCTTGAATTATTGGTTAGCATTTAACTATATATCTTCGCACTACTATTTTAGTGGCTGATTTAGGGTTTATAATAAACATTATAAATTTCTCATAATTTCTCTAGAGTTAGTATTTACCAGTCTATAAAATTTAAAAGTTTCATGCTCTGTAAATCTATTCAATCTCTTCTCCATCTTTCATTCAATAGTTATCATATGTACTAAATCTGCATACATTATATACCTCACAATGTGATGCTTTAGTTTTTTTTTTTGTCTTAAGCAATCATATGTACTTTCAGTAAATAAAAAGAAAATATACTTTAGTGCTCTTTATTTCTTTATTAAGATTCAAGTGTCCATCTCATTTTATTTTCTTGGCACCTTAAAAATTCTCTCTAACATGTGTTGAAAGGAGCTACTCTATGAGAATTCTAGGCATAATTCTCGTATTTCATTCAGTCTCAAAAATGGCAGCAACATTCATATTGTTTTAAATTTAAATCCAAGTTAGTTACCCTATAGTGTATTAACGATTTCAGGACTAGAATTTAGTGATTCATCACTTACATATAACACCCAGTGCTCATCCCAACAAGTGTTCTCTCTAATGTCCATCCCCATTTAGCTCATCCCTCCCACTCAAAACCCCTCCAGCAACCTTCAGTTTGTTCTCTGTATTTAAGAGTCTCTTACAGTTTGTCTCCCTCTCTGTCTTTATCTTTTGCCTCCCTTCCTCTGTGTTCATCTGTTTGTTTCTTAAATTCCAAATATGAGTGAAATCATATGATATTTGTGTTTCTCTGACTGACTTATTTTTAGGGTCTTATGCTTGTAATCTAAGTGTTCTACAATTCAATGCTAATATTTTAATATCTTTTGGCACTTCCCACCAAATGTGAACTGCAACACCAATCAATATTTGTCTTCTTCAAAACATGTGCACAGGTGAACATTCGTATTACTAACAAGAAGGCATTGTATCTGTGTCTGTCTATACTCGCTTGTTAAAGCATTGCCAAAAATTTTAGTTGCAAATGTCAATAAGGTCTTAAATTGACTGTATAAGGCATGTATATTTACAAATATATTTTGTAATATTTATCAGAATTAAAAAAAATTAATTAGTAAATCCTTGATGATCAAATAAAGTAAAATAACAGTGTATGGATATGTATACCTCTATGATTGCTTGGTGTACGTTATTACAGCAAAATTCCCAAATGACAATGATGAACCTGAAGTCAGTAACTTTAAAATTAAACAGAATGAGGTACAAAGGGGAAAAAAAATTAGGGAATGGGGAAGCATATCAGTAGACTCTCTAGAAAATGGAGTGCTGAAAAATGCTTAACCACTGTCTCTCTGTAAAACAACTGTGTATATTTTTGCACAAAGTTTATTATAAATTTTACTGATACAAAGGATATGAGTAATTAAATAACAACCTATATAATATTCTGTATTGTAAATTTCATATAGCTAATTGATTCCATGGAGTGCTTTTGCTGAATTTCGCCAAATTATATCTGTAGCCAACCTATGGTTCTAATTCAACCATGAGTTGACAAATGGAGTCACCTCCCAAAACACTAACCTTCCTGTAATCAAATGTGGTATTTGATTTATTATTCAACTACTTCTAATATCCTACAAATTATATTCATTAAACAAATCTTTTCAGCCTAGCACTAAAGGTATATAACTTAATTTTTATAATGGCTATGTTTAATATTTGGCTCATAGTATTCCTGCAAATCTAACAGTAAGGTCTTGTGAGCTAGTACAAACTAGCTTAAGCACACCCCTCTATCTAGATCACCTTATGGATTAGAGAAGAAAACAAAAGTTTAGTTTTCAATATCTCTTTATTCTATTATTTGTCACTTCTAATACTTTCAGAATAATTTTCCTGCCTATTTCTATAATTTTCTTTTCCCTCTAAATCCATAAACATGGTGGTAATTAATAACCAATGGCAGAAAACAGGTATGATATGCAAGAATAGCAATTTTTGTGCATGTGGGAGCCTATAGTATATCAGTCTCTAACTTTATTAAACAGCCAATACAATATTCTTTGTTTGTTTACATATTCCATAGCTGGGTCTTTTAGCTAATTAAATTTAATCTAATTATATTCAATTGAATATTTATTAATGCAAAACACACTATTTGGTTACTGGTGATAAAGCAAGGAAAGGGACACATATGGCCGTTGCCTTCATGGTGGGAGTTTCAAGTGGATACAATTATTCTATACACAATAACTAAAACCATGATGATTATAAGGGAGAAAAAGTGCCATGAGGATAGCATTAAATTTTTATCCAGTCAAAAGTGTCAAAAGCTTTAGAAGTGAAACATTAACTGACACATAATATGTAGCCAAATTTGATAAGGTAGTAATTCTGAATAGAGACAACCCCAGACTTGGGAGTGTAAGGTGCTTAAAGTCCTGAGTACCATAATAAGTAAATAACAGCAGTGAAGAGAAGAACACTGAGTAGTTCACACTAATAATTCATTCTCCAGGAATCTCACACTCTGCTCTCACCATTCCTCCTGATATGAATAACCTTCCCCACACGCATACACCCACTCAAAATCAATCCTAATTCCTTTCTGTCAACAACACAGTACTTAATTTCCGATTTGCATAAGGCTGTAATCAATGTGAAAAAGTAACTGATTGTGTTGAACCTTGATATAGATTATGGAAATGGAGAAATGATTGGTCCTAAGCAACATAAAAGAGTTGAGGAAACTTAGAAAGAATAATGTTGCCTCTTGCCACATTCTGTGACAATAGTCCTGTCCCATTTCTATTCTTTGTCTTGATAATGCCTGGGTCCCTAGTTCTAAAGTTAAAGACTTCTGTAAGGCATGTCTCGTTTACTTGCTCCTTTATTTCACGAAGTCCAAGCTCATTCAAAATTGTCTATAAATGGCAGAATAGGTCACTATGTTCCAATTATTTCCTTCTTTCTTTTCTTTCTTCTTCTTTTTTTTAATCCGTTTTTTTTTTTTTTCTTTCCAAAAAGGGGCCATGCAGTTGAGTTCTGACATTTGAATGTGGACTGAAATGGCACACAGAACTTCCACGCCAGTCTTTAACACTGCCCATGATCAGAGTCATCCAGGCCTCTGGCCAATGCAGAATATCTGGTGAAAGATTTGATGGCCTAAACGATGGCAGAAGTTTTTGCTAGAAGAAACCCCTGTTCCTATAAACTGAGCAGAGCTCCTCAACAACACATATTGGACTATAATGTGAGTGAGAAGCAAAATTTTGTTGCATCAAAGCAATAATATTGATTTGCTGTTTGTTATAGCAGATAGCATTCTCTGCAAATGCTATTTATATGCTTACCAGGTTTAAAATTATGCAGGAATTATACATACCAAAAATATATATATATATGCATACATATATCTGTTTTATTCCTTCAATTCAGAGATGTTAGTGTGTGTATATATATATATATATATATATATATATATATAGTGTGTATATATATATATAGTGTGTATATATATATATATAGTGTGTATATATATATATATATACAATACAAAGAAATACTCTCATTTACTTGCAAATAAGTTGTTATTAATTATCATTTATTGTTAAAATTATTTTAATTGTGAGCATGTGTTATCTTTTTAATCTTATGTGTTATTTTATTTATGCGTCAAAATACAAATTTAAAACAATTACACAGCATAAAGTAACAAAAAGATAATGAATATCTCAATGGATAAATGGACAAATAACTTGTAAAGGTGTCATAAAATTAGACATTCCAGGAGCCAATAATATAAAAATCTGGTAATTTTCACTTCCTATCATTGCCAGACTGGCAATGTCCAGCACTAGTCATATGAGTGTTCCTACATATTTTCAAATTATTTTGGCCCTATGTACCAAATTTTTAAGTCAGAATATTATTTGACTCATAAATTCTGCACTTATAAACTTATTTTAAAATAATCACATGTGTGAAATGTCTATAAGGTTGATCTCAATGAAAAATAGCAATTTTAAGTGTTTTATAATTATGACATATTAATTGCCATGATGTACATAACATATTTTCAAATAAAAAAGCAAGTGAGGATTTAGTGTATGCAATAAGACATGTGTTATCAAAATGAAAACAATGTTTACCTTTTAAAAAATGTATTTATTTACTTTGAAAGAGAGGGAGAGAGCACGAACAGAAGAGCAGAGAGAGGGAAAGAGAGACTCTCAAGCAGGCTCCACACCATCGGCACAGAACCCCACATGAAGCTCAAAGACCTGAACTGAAATCACGACCCGAGTCAAAATCAAGAGTTGGATGCTTAACCAACCTAGCCACCCAGACACCCACAATGTTTAGTTTTATGAAATGTTATTACAAGTGATCTCTATTTTCTTGAATACATACTTCTGTATTCACATTTGTTAGATATTTATGTTATAACCTACAAATCCAACCTGAGAATTGTAGTTATTTTTAAGGGGAAAAGGGAGGAGCCCAAATTATGCACAAATTAGTATTATTACATACACGGAAGTATTTTGTCCCATGGAAAAATAAAATCACATATCTATTAAGTAAGCAAAACTAAAGATATCACTACCTGCCTACTTTAGAGAATTAGCATTTATTAATTTATCCTTTTAGTTCCATACTGAAAAAAAATTGATCTACTTGTTAAATATATACAATAATAATAATAATAATAATAATAATAAATTGATATTTATTGATATTAAATATAAAAAATAAATAGTAAATAATATCAAGAGTAAATCTTCACCTCTATAGCACACGTGGCATTAACTAAGATGAAACATTAAAGTAACAACAACCTTCTCGTACAAGACAGAAAACCTACAGTGAAGAAATCTTATGCAATGTTCAATAGAAAAATTAAAGAAAAAAATACACACACACACATACCAGGGAAAAATTGCAAATTAGGTCATGAGAGATTTTATCCATACAGTATTAGATTCTGGGAAAGTAAAATTTTTTGAGTGAATATTTTCTATGGTGGCGTAAAATGTGTTATCATGAAACAACATTATGTTTACCTTTCTATCTTATGGAACACAAACTTTTTTTTTTTCATCATCATAATTCAAACAAACATTGCGATCTCAGTGAAGTGATTCTCCTAGTAAATGTCATCACAGAGGAGAAATTAAAAGTATGGACTCTGAAGCCAGCCAATTCTGTTTAAATTCTAGCTCCACCATTCACTTCCTTTATATCATCTCTGGAAAGTCATGTAACATCTTACATACTTCAATTTTCTCTTTTGTGAGATTGGGCAATAATTCTAACTACCTGCTGGCATTATGATGAGCATTACATGAGGCAATATTTATGAAAGGTTTAGAACAGAGCCCAAACCATAGTTAGGGTTCAGATTTATGTAAATTGTATTCTTTTTTTTTTTTTTTCAACGTTTTTTATTTATTTTTGGGACAGAGAGAGACATAGCATGAACGGGGAAGGGGCAGAGAGAGAGGGAGACACAGAATCGGAAACAGGCTCCAGGCTCTGAGCCATCAGCCCAGAGCCTGACGCGGGGCTCGAACTCACGGACCGCGAGATCGTGACCTGGCTGAAGTCGGACGCTTAACCGACTGCGCCACCCAGGCGCCCCTGTAAATTGTATTCTTAACACTGAGGGCAGGATTTCATATACATATATGTTTATGTGTGTTCCAAATACACATTAAAATTAGCCCTGCCATTCAAAAAATCAAAATGTATCTGGCTAGTTAGCCCTTTTTGTTTTTATTTTTCTCTGAAAGTGCAGTATCAGGAGAATTTAGTATTCAGAGCCTGAAACATGTTTATGTATACGTCTTCTAGTCACCCTCTATATTTCCATTACCACAAAGAATGTAATGAAAAAATTATATTATGAGATAAGCTAAAATCATTGCAATCTTAAAGTAGCACAGGAAAATTAGTCACATCCCTGCTTTGCCACGTTGATGGAAGGAAAGATCAAAATGATTATAGCTATTTTGAATATCATATATAAATACTATACATGTACATGTCTTATACATAAAACACAGTATATATACATGTATGAATATATCCATTAAATATGAGGTTTTGTCAATATCATTTAAATTATCCGCTACCAAACCACTTACATTACCTTATATACTTCCTTGATCCAGGTGGAAGGAACTCTGTGCTAGTAGCTCACATTTGAAGTTCAACTGCTAATCCTCTAATTCTCGCTAAATCTTACTGGCATTCTCACTGACATGAGGGGAATTGAATACTGCTTCTGCTTTGGAGATCCAAAGTCTGGCCTTGAACTATTAGAACTACTTATGGGCCTTCTGTATGATAGGATATATAGATACCTATTAATTTTAGTCCTTTTGCACAATATTTTACAAAATCAGACTCAAGGGCTACATAATTCTTTGGGTTTGATTTTCAGATCAGAAATTTGACAATGTCTCCAAGCTTTTGTATGACACATAGTTAAAAGTGTCTAAAAATTCTAAAATTGATGTATAATGCTGGATTAATTTTTCACAATATATTTCTGTGTATCTTATTGTATAGATGCGAGAGCTCCCTAGATTGGTATGTATGTTCTCTACTGATGTCTTTATACTTCCTACTCTAGCAGAACAAGGCAACACACACAAAGTTATGGTAGTAAAGTTGTAACCTAATTATATATGTTATTATTTACAAATTAACCCTATAGCTTTCAAAATAGGAAGGACACATGTTATAATTTCCACTTACATAGGAATAAACCTACACTCATATATTCACAGATTTGTAAATATCACAATTCTTAGGTACAGAGTTGGAATGCAAAATAATTGTCTTGGTAACGATTTACATAAATTTCCATTCTATATCTATCAGTCAGGGCTCCATGTAAAAAACAAACATTCCTTTAACTATTTTAAGACGTTAAAGGTTTTATTTATTTATAAATGAAAGATGATGAAAGCCTCTTGAGCGCGAAAGTCATCCTTACCATGAGGATAGGGATTTCGTTTCTCCCTCTCTCTCTCTCTCCTCACCTTTACAGAACATGGAATGGTCCTTGGCATATAGGAAGTAATTACCAAATATTTGTTAAATGAATAAATGTGTAGCTATATGAGAGCTGATAGTATCTGTTAATTGTGGAGTACCTGCTTAGTGTCAATACTGTGCTAGTTGCTTTATGGACATTTTCTGATTTCACAGTCACAATAAACGTTTAAGGTAGTTACTGTTAAACATTTATGGATGATCAAACCAAAGCACAGATAATTTAAATGATTCTAAGACAACATTGTTAGAAATTTAAGGTTAAATGAAGCCAAAAATCTTTATGTTATGTTTCTTTCTGACTCCAAATTAGCTTGATTTTTTTTTTTTTTTTTTTTTTTTTTTTACCAGTAGACTTTACTTTACAGGGTAGTTTTAGGTTTACAGAAAAATTAAGTGGGTAGTAAAGAAAGTTTCCATATAGTTTCTCAGCATTCCCTCTCCTAGTCTCCTATTACTACCATTTTGCATTGGTGTGATACATTTGTTTGAATAAGCAAGCCAATATTTATACATTATTATTAGCTAAGACCCATTGTTTACATCAGGGTTCACTCTTTGTGTTGTACAATCTATGGGTTTGGACAAATGTAGAAGGCACGCGTGCACTATTAAGTATCATACAGAATAGTTCCACTGCCCTAAGATGTTCCTGTGCTGAACCTATTCATCCTACTTCCCTGTATCCTCAAATCCCTGGCAACCAATTGTGCTTTTCCTGTCTCCACAGGTAAATTAACTTTTTCCAGCAATTCAGTTACTACCTTTTATTTTCTTAAATTCAGAAGTAACCATTGAAGGAAATGTTACGTCATAACTTGTGATGTCTAGAAAATACTAAAAATACTTAAAATTTTTTTTTAAATGTTTATATTTATTTTTGAGACAGAGAGAGACAGAGCATGAGCAGGGGAGGGGCAGAGAGAGACACAGAATTAGAAGCAGGCTCCAGGCTCTGAGCTGTCAGCACAGAGCCCGACGCGGGGCTCGAACCCACACACTGGGGGATCATGACCCGAGTCGAAGTCGAACGCTCAACCAACTGAGCCATGCAGGCGCCCCTAAAAATACTTTTTCCATATGGGGCCCAAGTTTTCAAAGTTAATGGTAAAGATGAATCAGGTAATGTAAACACATATGAATTCTCTTAAAACATGGTATGAAAAATCTTAGGAAGTATATCATGAGTAAAAATGTTAATTAATTCTGAGATCATTATCATTCATGATTCCTAGTAGACTGGGAGATAAATATTCCACAATAAAGAATGTACAATATGGCAACTGTGTAACTGTAAAGGCTTAATGGGATCATAATTTATATAAACCAGAAAGAAAGAAGGCATAAGTATTGGAACAAATTGAATATTTCTATTAAGAAATAGCTAGCATGTGATCTGAATGACTTTAAGCTTATTTTGGGGTTGTATAATTTGTGTAAAACAGAATAATCCATGAAACTAAAATTAAGGAAAAATTATCCACCAGAGAAAGTAGTAAAATAATAAAAAGTAAATTAACCCAGCATAGTCAATATATGCTGTGTTCTCTATCAGCAAGAACATAAAATCGGGGGCATTTTAAAAGTAATGTACTTTTTAAAAAAAATTCCACAGTTTTGCATGACAACATATTGTGTTATGCTGCAATAAAGTGTACATCCTAATGTTTATAACTCTTTAGGGTAAGATATAAAAATACTTTATTCTCGGCAATTTAAAATGACCATATTCTGTAAGTGTTATGTTTGTAAATGGACAATAATCCTTAAATAAAACACTAAAATATTTAAGTGTATAATAAACCTACACCCCTATTTGCTAGTATTCACTTGCTCCTCAACTACAGCATCTAAGTTAAAAATATTTTCGATATGAGTTACGCAAGAGTTGTTTACTCTGTTAAACCAAATTTAAAGAAATCATATTTGAGAGATTCTACAATCTCTTCTTCAGTAATAATAATGTGGACAATATCATAGCAGTGTGCAGTTGTTATAATTTAGCCATCTTTTCTCAGTAAACACTGTTCTACAAAGATTATCCCATATAACTTTATAGTAAAATCAAAATCCCTATTATACCCCAAATGCAAATACAGTTTAAAGAATCTTCCAATGAAACTATCGACAGATGTATAAATGCATGACTTAATAGTTTTCACATAAGTAAAGCATTATCCCCTGGGAACACGAAAAGCTAGTATGGAATGAGATCTGTACGATTGGATTCATTGCCTGAAGTGCTGGTGGAAAATCAAACTGTTACATCCACAGATTTCTATATCTCTATCATCCAATACATTTTAGAATTTCTTTAGTGCTTTAGAGGCATTACCTATCCATTACACTCAATACCTTAAGTGTTTATCCCTTTTTACACAACTAAAAGAAAGGGCAAGCTGGCACTGTAAGTCAGCATAAGGCCAAGCTAGGAGCAGCTCATGTCGATGATACGCTTTAGATGACTAGACTTGGTTTTATCTAAAATGATGTCCACAAGAGGGTTATCGATGGAGGGTAAGGGAAAGTGCCAGACAGTAGAGGTGGGAGAAACTCCGAACTGAGTCATTGGAAATGATATATCATTTCTCAGTAACATCTTATTATGCCTCTGCTCTGTGATCACTGAAAACAGTTGGAAATTGGTAGGTAGGCATAAGAGTTTATCAAGACATGAAATTCAGTTTAATGTACATTGTGGAATGACCCGCACCTAGGCTTTGATACTTAACAAAATATAAATTTGCTCACAATCATTATCATTCTGTTGTAGGATCTTAATTTTCTGAACAGCTATTTACCTTGACATCATGGTTCCTAATCATTTCTTTGAGACTCCAAAGAGAGATGATACATTTTGGAAAAATTTTGGATGTACCCCCACATTTTGTATAGTCACATCTCTTACATTTATGTCCACCAAGCTTAGGAACAGGCTTAATGTACAGGAGTTTTGCCAAAAAATCCAATTTGTAGGATGAAATCTCTGTCCACCCTCCTCTCTTGTGTTAGAATGGATCAGACATAACAAGCAAAACAGGTATAACATTAATTTTATTCTTTCCCATATTCTATTTCTTTTACATTTTGCCTGTGTCTTAGCCTGTGCCTAAATACCTGCTTTAAAGGTTGAGAATACTTGCTCTAAAGTTGTACTATTTACATAAAATTATGGTTCCATCGTTTAAGACATGGTTAACTGAGCCCCATAGCAGGCTCTGTTCTGTCAGCTGCTTGGGATTCTCTCCCCACCGACCATGCCCCTCCCCTGCTCATATGTGCTCTCTGTCCAAGTAAAGAAATAAATATACAAATAGATAAATAAAACATGTAGTAAGCCCTCAATAAGTATTATCTAATATTATTATTATTATTATTATTATTATTATTATTTTAATTAATTTAACCTTATTAAATCAGTATTTTCCCTATTTCATTTGTTGAGATTTTGATAAATTTTTACAAATTAACCAAATTTCAGTTTGGAAAATGAAAGAAATAGTTGCTAGTTATACTTCTAATCTACTACTTTACCATGAATAGACCATTTAGCCTCTCTATTATCCTGAAAATATATAAACATAAACTATGTTTTTCATAAATCCTTCTAGGCCTAAAATTCTACCAGTCAAAGAAATTTATTTGAGTTACAACTGACCAGAGGTTGGACTATCTCCAGGTAAATTTTCTATTCTGAAATAATCTACATGTTGACTACCTCATTTGCATCATAAAATGCTTTCCTACTGATTTGTAAAATCTTTTCAATGTTTTAATATAATATGGATGAAATTGTTTTAAAGGCATTTTATGTATTCATTTATTTATTTGGAGAGAAAGAAAGTGAGTATGAGCAGGGGAGGGGGAGAGAGTGAAGGAGAGAGAAAATCCCAAGCTGGCCGTGCACTGCCAGCACAGAGCCGGACCTGGGGCTCATTCCGCATGAACCAAACCATGAGATCATGACCTGAGCCCAAATCAAGAGTTGGATGCTCAACTGACTGAGCCACTCAGGTTCCATTTTCTTGGTTATTAACCTTTCTATAGATATATTCAAGACTATAATCTTGGTTACTATGGCCTCCTAAAATATCTTTGGAATTCAACTTCTAAATTATGTTAAAAACACAATTTATTAGTGATATAATTTTCTTGGGACATTTTTTTCATTTGAAGAGATTATAAGAAATAGCTGATAAATAAACTGGGTAATCAAGCATTAAGAAATTGTCTAAAAATAATGTGTGCTGACAGGTAATACCGAGTGTGTGTGTGTGTGTGTGTGTGTGTGTGTGTGCACGCGCGCGCGTGCGTGTGTGCACGTGTGTAGTTTACACATTACTCTAAAAGCAATTCCTGAAGATTATTCAAGAAAAAAGGGTAGGACATGATTAATTTCAGTGACAATTTTGAACTGTTAAGAAAGCAAGCATGAAACCAACTACCCAAATGAGGGAATAAATCTTACTTCTTATTTGTTATCTATATTGTGAAGCGCAGTATGAACTCACGAAATGAGTAAAATATGATAAAAAATTAGTTTTACAATGATGATTTTGTGGGCCTATTTCCACAGGGGAAAATAAAATTATTTAATATATGTGATTGATTAATATATATATATATATATATATATATACACACACACACACACACACACACACACACACACACACACATTTTTTTTTAGGGTGCCTGGATGGCTCAGTGGGTTAAGCATCTGACTCTGACTCCTGATCTCAGCTCAGGTCATGATCTCATGGTTTGTGAGTTCAAGCCCTGCATCAGACTCTGTGCTATGCTGCCAGTGCAGAGCCTGCTTGAGAATCTCTCTCTATCCCCCTCTCTCTGCCCCTCCCCAGCTTGCTCTCTCTTAAAATAATAAATAAACTTTAACAAATTAATCATTTAAGAAATATATATATATATATATATATATATATATATATATATATATGATATGCATTATCTATGTATCTACCCCATGTGGGGAACCTGTTTATTCCATATTTGTAGTAAAAACTTTTGGAGAGAGATGTTCCTTCATGGGTCTCTCATGCTCCTACACATTTTACCTGGTAACTCTTTTTACCTGGCATACTTCTCAGGTCTAGATTTCCAGCTAGTAATCTTTAGGAACATTTGAAGGTAACATTTGTCTCTGCAGCAAAGAACATGCTTGCTCCTGAGTGGTGGGTCCACAAAGCTCAATGTTTCTCAGCTGCAAAACAAACCCTACTTTCCATTTGAGCCGATATCGCTTCATCTCTGTGGGACTTTTGGGTGACCAAATTGATGCAAGCGTGTGGATTTACCTGTTACTTGCTGTGCTGTGAATGTTAACAATCTTTTTGCTCTGAACCGAGTCTTTCTCTTCCAGCATAATCTATAAAACATTAATAGGTCAACTTAATGGTTTGTAACTAGGCTAAAATCTAATCCAAGACTTGATACATGTGACACTTTGAGGATTTATTTGCCTGTAAAACTTCAGAAGTATTATTTGACTATTTAACACTGTTATCTATGATACCATGTTTGGCTCAATTTATGGCTTTTATTTAATTTATTTTAAAAACACAATGAATACTAACAAATCAGTACAGGATTATAACAATTATTATGTAGCTTTAGAGTAACGCATGTTTTATTAATTCTAAATCAGTGTCTGTCTTTTTATGATGAATTTGAGGAGACTAGTGAGTGAAGGTTAAAAGTCCATTTTATGATAAGGGCATTCTCCACATAATGCCTAATGATAAAGATGTAAATATTACTTTATTTGTACTTTTAGCCTCAGGCTCTGTTTTTATGGTGGCAAGTTATCTAGTCTATTTAATAAAATAAATTAATCTGTCCTGTATCTTGTTTTATTAGCCCTACGCTGAGAGTTTTAAAACCGTGTCAGGATTAATAAAACTCTTTTAAAGGTAAGAGCACAAGACATATCAAGACATTAAAAAGAAAGCAAAATTAACTATATCTACATTAGGAACATTGCATTTTTCAGGACAATTTAAAACATTTACTCTACTATCCAGGTGTTTTGCTTCCCAAATTTCAAGAATCAGTTGCTCCAAGGCTAAAATTCTTGAAATTTAAGAGGAACGTTCTGCTGAAGGACAGGAGACTGATCTAATTTGTTTCTGAAGCCTATTGTTATTGGATGATGAAAGATGGGTCCAGCTACTACAATAGATTCTGATAGGGTGAAAAGATGTTCTCTACATAACTTTGTCTCTCCAGTGGTTTGTTTCTATTTCTCCAAGCAAGAAAAGGATAATCTAGATAGCAATTGCACACTATATAAATCTCTTTCTCGCAAATACAATTGATATTGATTTGTTTGGAGAAAACATTTTAATTCCATTTTGAGCAACACACGATCTCCTTCCAATATCATGTTATATTATCATGTTGTTTTGTATTCCAGTTATTTTGCTTCTCAGAGTGTCCTATTAAAATCCTTTCTGATCATGAAAATATGCATTGGTAACATTCAAAAGTCTATTTAGAGACTCATCAATCATGGTATTGAATACTAATAAGTTTATCATATTCCCCTGTGAAGTGCCATTTTCAAGCATAAATTCATTAAAAATATTAGCTTAAATCTCATTTTGCAGAAGAATGTCAAACCATTTGGTAATTAAGAACCACTTAAAAAAAAAAAAAAAAACAACTAAATAAGCACAAAGTGCCTCGGGCTGATGAAGGTACATAAGCGCGATGACATGAAAAGAAAGAGCTAAAAGCATTTATCTATGACAGGAATTTGAAGCTACCTGGAGAGTGGGCTTCTATTAACTTAAGAAACAAATCAGTAAAGATGTTAGGCTGCATACAAAAAAAGGCTGTTTTTTTTTAATTAAGATGTTTATGGTTCACAATATTGTAATACTGACTAATACATTTGCCTCCTCTCCAAACTGTATTTATCCAATTTTTCATTCATATAACTTTTAATCATTCTAAATGAAAAATAATACGTACACCCTTGTGTGTTAGGGCCTGTTCGTCTCTAGCTGCTTTCAGAATACTCTTTATCTTTGTATTTTGCCAGTTTCACTATTATATGTCATAGAGAAGGCCTGTTCCTGTTAACGTCTGGAGGGAGTTCTCTGTGCCTCCTGGATTTAAATGTCTGCTTCCTCCCCCAGTTGGGGAAGTTCTAAGCTATAATTCGTTCAAGTAAACCTTCTGCCCCTTTCTCTCTCTTCGTTTCCTTTTTCTGGAACTCCTAAAACCAAGAGCATACTGTATACACTCTATGTTAGCCAACTTGACAATAAATTATATTAAAAATAAATAAACAACCAAATAAATAAAAGTAATGTGTACAAAGGGACATAGTCTCTAATTTTGAAAAATATATATAAATTACTTTTTTATCTATAATGAGGATATTTTTGGATATATATTTTTTTTTTGTTTTGGCTGCTTAGGGTATATTCAATTTCCCTCTAGCATCAGTATCTAACATTTTCTTCAAGGGATCATCACTTCTACATGTCCAGTAATGTGTGTGCTTTAGATAGAATGTATTACATGCCTAACTCCAGACATGATGTGGCTATTGCTTCTGGCTATGAACATGTTACTCTACTTGGTTATTCCCATCAGAGTAATATGAAAGAGGGATGTGCCATAGGAATTAGACTTTGTAGATTCATCACAAGCCAGTTATATTCCCAGGTTTTCTATTTTTTTCTATTCATTCATTCATTCATTCATTCATTAATTCATTCATTTATTGAGCTCTATGCCCAATTCGGGGCTTAAACTCACAACCCCAAGGTCAAGAGTCACATGCTCTGTTGACTGAGCCAGCCAGGCATCCCTCTTGTTGTTTTTTAAAAGAATTCAATAAGTGACTATCTTATGTGGGAAAGCAAATAAATGAGACAAAATGAAAGAGAGATAGAAGACTCATATTACCAGAATTCAAGACCTAAAAGAATGGGTTATTAACATGGTATAGTATTAGTGATTGGATAGGCCTGGATTGTACATTGTTAACCTATAAAGTGTCACATATATGATCAATTTATTTAATACAAATATACCAGGAAACTCAATGGAATAAATACATTTTAGTCAGGTAACAGTAATGGAGCAATTGAATATCATATATAATCAAATGAACCTTAAAGTTATACATTGTGCTCCATTAAAAAATTAACTCAAAGTGGATCATAGAACAAAATGCAAAACCTCAAATATAAGCATTCTACAAGAAAACACTGAAGAGATTTATTGTGAATTTGAGTTAGGCAAATGATTTTGATATGACACAAAAGTGTAATCCATTAAAATATTTATAAATTGGACTTCATCGAAATAAAAACTTCTACCTTTCCAAAATCCCTAGAAAGAAATTAAAGAAAAAATCATAAAAAAATCCATTTTCAAAATGCTTGCCAGATAAAGTATATATATCCAGAATATGTAAAAACTCTCAAAACTTGACAGTGATATTTTTGAATTGGTAGATGATTTTCATAGATATTTGATCAAAGATAATATATAAATGGGGCATACACAAATAAAAATGCTCACCATCATTTGTAAATAAAGAAATTAAAACCACAGTGAGATATCACAACATACAGAATAACTGGAAAGGAAAATAGAAGGCAATGTGACAATACCAATTAAAGAACAACATGAACTCTCATACACTGATTCTGTGAATGAAAAATGTCATAGCTTCTTTAGAAACAATTTGGTAGTCTCCTACAAATTTAAATATGCCCTAAATGTATGACCCAGAAGTTTCAAATGGCTTGGATATTTCATATAAATGAAAACATATATTCACAAAAACATCAGTCCATGAATATCAGCTATATGCCTGCAACCTGTAAATATACAGAGAAACAGTAGTCCATCCATATATGGGATAATATTCAGATATATATGTGTGTGTGTGTGTGTGTATATATATATATATATATATATATATATATATATATATATATATTTATTACAATCAAATAGTTGCTACCAAATGCATTATGCTATGCAAAGAAGCAGGATCAAAAAGATTATGCTCCATGGTTCTATTTATATACATTTGGAACAGGCAAAACTATAGAGACAGAAAACAGATCACTAATTGCAAGGGAACAGAGTTGAAGAGTGTTTGAATGCAGAGGGCATAAGGGAACTTTTTTGGTTTATAGAAATAATCTAAGCAATGGTTGTGGTTGCAACATGACTGCATTTTTTTTGTTAAAATGCATTGAACTACACACTAAAAATTTGACATTTACTCTATGTAAATTAGAATACAATAAACCTGACTTTTTAAAAAGGGCATTCTCTGGAACACACAATGAATAGGAGATCATTGTCTCACAAGATCTCAGAGTTTAGGGCAGAGACACATTGCTATAAACAGACTATTGAACTAAAATGTGGTAAATGCCACCATAAAAATATAAGAGCTATTTAGAAGAGGGAGCAATTAAATTTGCTTGGAGAAACAAGGCAAAAACCTTTAAAAGAGGAAAGGGGACTTAGATTTTTTTTTCCAAGAGGAGGAAATAAAAGAAAGTAGCATTGATAGAGGGAATATAATTTACTAAGACAGCAAACCTCAAGAATAGGTTTAAATAATATGGAAACATTCAGAGTAAATTGTGCATGACCAGTAGTAGCAGCGGAGATGGTTGAGAATAGATACTTGATCATCAAATTTCAAGACACATCTTTGATTCTAACTTTACCTTGCACCTGCCTACCGTTGCTCACTATCCTTCACAGATAATGTTCTTCCATAAGCTCACAGAAACTCCTTCTTGATCAAGGTGTTTTTACGTTCCTGTATTTGAAGGGCTGTGTCCTCTAAACTCTGCAAAGCTAGATCATGTTCCTATATTTGAAGGGCTGTGTCCTCTAAACTCTGCAAAGCTAGATCATTCTCATCTCCTGTGTCTCAGCCAAAATATCCCTTCCTCAGAGACATTCCTTTGTATGGAGGCAAGACCACACAGCTCTGCTATTCTCTATTTAGCCACTCATTTAACTCCTTTCATATTTGCCATATTATGCAATATCTCATTTGTTTACTTACAGTTTTTGTTTTGTATCCCTCACTAAAATGTACATGAAGACATTAAGCATGATGGTTTTGCTCATTGTTTTGTTCCCAACGACGTGAATATAAAGTGGCTGGATTTCATTAACTGCAATAAATATTTAACAAGTAAAGAAGGAGAGGGTAGGAAGTGAGGAAGGGAAGAAGAATAGAAGGAAAAAACAGAGGCAGGAAGAAGGAAAGAAAAGACAGACAGAACTGAGGTAGGGCAGCCCCGGGTTTGAATTTTGCTACTAATTACCTGTTAACTCAGTTGAAACAATCCTGTCGCTCATCCATATAATAGAAATAATAATACACCTACTTAATTTTATTGCAAGTATTAAATGAACGAATATATGCAAACAACTTTCCATACTGTTCTTTCGATAATTAACACTGAAAACTATTTTATTAAAAGGAAAATTGTATTATGAGCAAAAATTATTTGGCAGTGTAACTTGCCAGCTAAGTACACGGCCCCTGGAGTCAGGCTGTCTGGGTACAAATACAACTTCTCTCATTTAATCTCTATGTGATTGATGGCTAGTGTCCCTGCATTCATGGAATTTATACCTAGTAAGGAGAGAAAAATTATAAACATATAAATCACTAACCAATCAAATAATATAGTCGCAGTGGGAAATTCCTCCAGTAAATAAAATTATGTCACTGTGGGGACTTTCTTGTTCCAGAAAAATTGTGGATTAGGCAGTTCTCAAATAATTCTCATTAGACGTAATTAGAAATAAAGCTAAATTAAAAAATAAAGAAAGAAGAATAAGAAATTTGGCTTCCTTCCCAAGAAATGAAAAAAAAAAAAAAGAAAATACCCAAATATATATTTAAAAAACCCAAAGGGGAGGTGCACAAATAAGCAGAGAAGTAGACAGATAAACTGATGTGGTCCTAGGGAGATTATCACATCAAAGTTTGGGATCTAATGTCCTCCAAGATGGTATGAAAAGTCTCTCTTCCTTAGCACTAGATGAGTTTGAAATGAAACTCATTTGTAATGTCAGAGTCTTGCAACCCCATTGTAAGTGATTCTACAGCCTAGGTCTGTACCTCTGATCTAGATCTTTTTTTCTAAAGCTTTAGGAAGGGGATCTTCCAAAATCCAGAAGGCTCAAGTGGTGGGGAATTAGCAGTCCCTGGGATCAGCCTCAATCAACAGAGACTATGTATGTGTATATATATATATACATATATGTGTATATATGTATACACAACAGAGACTATGTATGTGTATATATATATATATATATATACACATACATAGTCTCTATCATATATGTATGTATATATACACATATATAGTCAAAGACTCTAAAGAACTTGCTCACTGTGGGTGATGGTGTGCCCTGAATTCAGCTGCAGAGAATAGCTGTATTTCTGATTTCACTGTGTCCAGTGGGGAAGTCTTTTTTGAACTAATAAAAATTTAGGTTGTGTTATGCCCCCAAAGTGTTTCTTATTCTTGCAGAGATATGTGCCATCTTATCTGAGCAATTTCCTGGAAAATGAAAGCTAGAAGCTAGGTGAAGAATGTAAAACGTTAAGTCTGGATTTTAACGTCTTCTGAGAAGAAAGAAAAAAAAAATTGTCGTTTCTGCATTCCCAATTGAATAAAGGCTTTGAGGTTTAACCAAATCTGAACCTTTAGGCTCCAATCAATACACTTGAAAAAGACATCAATTGTATGTGACTCATATAAGGATGAAATATAAAGAAATGATACGTGGAAAAAAATCTAAAAATAGGGTCACAGAATTAAAACCCAACAAGATGCCTCACCAAAGAAAATAGGCAGATTCCAATTAGATATGAAATGATGCTCAATATCATGCTATTATGTGCACATTAAAGCATTAATGTGATATCACTATACAGCTAATAGAATTCCGGAAAGCCAAACAAGCAAAAAACAATGCCACATGCTAATGATGCAGAGCAACAGGAACTGTAGTTGACCACTAGTTGGAATGTCAAACGGGATAGTCACTTTGGTAGACAGTTTGGAGTTTCTTGAAAAATTAAACATAGATTGCACATTCCTCAGCAATCACACCCATAGTTCATAAGGCAGAGAACTTGGACATCTCCACATGCAATGGACAGTGTCTAATTTTAAGAGGGTGTCCTTCTCTTGGCATAAAGTACTTGATCAGAAGAACTGGTAAAGGTTTACCAAATTCTCTAGCCCTGCCCACAAATTTTTGACCATCTTTCCTATTTCATCAGTTACATAATCTTAATTATAACTCCCTTCAATAAACAAGAAATACGTATTTAAGAATAAAAAGAAAAATATGATAAAGAATTTAAAATATAAGAATATAAGTCAAAATAAAAATGTCAAAAATTAATCAAGAAACCATATAAATCCCTAGCATCTGCACTTTTGTATTCGGATTTCACGTGAAAGCATTGATTGTAACTGGAATCATTGTGTTGTTTCTATTTAAGCTATCTAAAACACTAAAATGTCTAATTTAATAAATAAAAAATCCCATCAAATATTCAGAAGTATTTGATTAAGTAAATCAAAATGTTTCAAATGTGAGGAAATCCAATTTGTTAAATTCATTATTTTTATTTGTTTTAATATTATGTGATTAATGAGGTTGAGGTACAGATAGTGATATTTTACTTCCCAGGACAAAAATGTTTTAATGTATATCAAGAATAAAATATTTATCTCACACTGGAAAAAAGGATTATTAAAAAAGGAACACAGGAGCACCTTAGTAAATGTGAGTACCTGTACATTTCTTCACACACATACCCACACAATTCCTTCACGCAATTACACACACATACACACACACACACACACATAATTATGTCACCCATTTCTTTTCCACTTATTTTTTTTCTGACTAAAGGTTTTCAATTTTTTAAAATTTCTTAATGTTTATTTATTCTTGAGAGAAACAGAGACAGAGTGTGAGCAGGCAGGGGTGGGACAGAGAGAGAGGGAGACACAGAATCCAAAGCAGGCTCCAGGCTCTGAGCTGCCAGCACAGAGCCTGACACGGGGCTCGAACCCATAAACCATGAGATCATGGCCTGATCTAAAGTCAGATGCTTAACTGAGCCACCCAGGCACCCCCAAACGTTTAAGTTTCTCAATTTCTTTCTTTCTTCCTTCCTTTGTTTTTCTTTCTTTTCTTTTCTTTTTCTTTCTTTCTTTCTTTCTTTCTTTCTTTCTTTCTTTCTTTCTTTCCTTCTCTCTCTCTCTCTCTCTCTCTCTCTCCCTCCCTCCCTCTTTTCCTCCTTCCCTTTCCTTCCTTCCTTCCTTCCTTCCTTCCTTCCTTCCTTCCTTCCTTCCTTTGGCCTCTACTTTGTCTTATCAAAAATTTCCATATAGATTTCAAATAGTTGAACCAGGAACTAATTTCTATAGTAACTGTCTCATTAATGCTTTGCTTAACAAAAAATATTCATTTTATTCATTAAAAATGTATATTTAAGCCCTACTTTGTAATTTTCAGGCAACTAAATCCTCCCTGGGAACAAAAAGTATTTTCACTTGTTTTTCCCTTTTTTAAAATGTCCCTGTGGATGTTTCTGCAGTACCAGGAAGAAACATTTATTTGCTGAATTTATATACTATTCACCTAGGGCAAGTATTCCCTGCAGGGGAGGTAGAATATTTCAGTTTGTGTTGTTCTTCTCTACCTGCCATAAATATCTAATTGTGTGCACTCTGTTCAGTGTATTCCTTGAAAATGTTTCAAATATCTCTGGAATAATGTTGCTGAAGAAAAACATTAACTAGAAACAGTGTGAATTTTAATTGTGTTCTGAGAAGATACACTATATTAAAATACATATGCTAGAAGTCCATGTAATTAATACACATCACACTAGAGAGGGCATTCTAGCTAAGGTTCTAGCATAACCAAATAAATACCTTAGTTCAAGGACAACTTCTTCCCATTCTTCAAATCACCTTGACAAATGCTGAAGACCACTACAGAAAATATTTAACCTTCTTCGAAATAGAAGCCACTCTTTCAACTCAGGTATTGAATTTGGCACTAAATGCACAATTGTTTCACTCCAGCAAGCACTTAGGCATGAAAATGGGTATTTGCTTTAGCTAAGTGTCAACAGGGGAACTCAAATGTGCAATATACTTGTACCTTTTTGATGCCAGGTTTTGAAAATTTCAGCCAGAATATATTGACAGTTGTGAAGTTTTCCACATATATAAAATGCAGTGATTTGATCAGGTCAAAAATATCTTTGAGTATTATAAAATTTTATTGAAACAACTCCTAAAGGAACGGCACAGGGGACACACATAAACATTAAAATTAAACACTCATTCCAATAGTGAGAAATCTATTTGAACAACAGATTTATGACTTGACACATACTAAATTGATTGTAAATTACTGCACATTGTGCCATTTTATTCTCCCATAATTTTACGTTGTATAATTCAGGTCTCTTTATAGTCCCAGATTCCAAGGTAATAAAACATCAGAGCTATTTTCTCATCCTTTCATTTACTCATTAAAAAAAATGTATAGCACAATTCTTACAAGCTGGACTATATTCAAGTTAGAATTCCTAGGGGGAGATTAAATCCCTTTTTCATAATAATGGTGATGATGATGGTGGTGATGTTGATGATGATGATGATGATGATGTTATTAATAATGTCTTTTTTGCCTGCCAGAAGTTATACGGCATTCTAGTTGAATAATGGTGTGTGCTTTTTCAGCCAAATGTGAAGTTCCTTTGAGTATTGCAAATGGCACTTCAAGTGAGAAATCCAATACATTTGCTGCTGTTTAAATAACTTCAACTCTTTTCCCCATCTATCTAGCAAAGTTATTACTGGATCTATGTAGGAGTTAAAGCAGGTTTGAAAAAATTACAGCTTTTCTGACTCCTTGGATAAATTATATTTTTAATCCTTGTCTCTTCCCTACACTGTAAAGCAAAATAGATTCACTTCTTTTCTGTCTCACAACTTCTCCACCCTGCTTTCTCCAATAATATAATGGCACATCAATAAGTATTTTTCTTATTAAGATTATATAGGAATGTCTAGTAAATGTTTCTATTTTACTGTCTAATGTCTTTTGGGAAGTTTTAAACACGTGAGGAATATGTAATTCAGTGCCTCATTATTTAAGAATAGCAACCATACTGACCAGTGTTAGTACAGGTGGTTTTAATTTTCTGTGAGACATCTAGAGGGAAAAGAAATTTGACTACTCTTGACCCAGATCTTAATTTAGGTACTTACATATGGGAGAAAAATTGATTTGAATAGTTGAATCTACTCATTTCCTTGGAAATCAGTAAATAGGCATTTGTCTAGTTTTGATCAAGGACACTGATTAACTTAGCAAATATTTATTTAGTGCCTACCTGGTCCCAGACTGTGCTATGCCATGGGAATAAGGTGAAAGATCATTTGTTCAACTTGGTAAAATAAAATGAAACATCATGTAGGAAAATATTAGTTGTACTTATGAAAATGTTGTTTATATAGTTCACTAAATGTACAAAAATGCCTTAGAAAAATATAGTCAAAAAAGATCAGAGATGGCAAGTATCACAATATATTTTTCAAAGACTAAATGAATTTAGAAATGTGACATTTCTCAAAGATCATAAGGTTTTTTTTTTTTATTTTTACTGAATACCAAACAGCACTGCATTGATTATAATTCGGTTATCAGGCTAGTAAATAGTATACTTTATAGGAAACATTAGTTACCTAGCATTCTCACTTATAAAAAACTGTTCCACAGGAATAGCATAGGCATCTAAAGATATATAGAAGATACAGATACAGATGACATTGATACAAATATAGATGATATAGACAATAGATATAGAAATTTTTCATTGCCAAATAACTTTTAAAAATTGGGGACATTCTGAAATTTAATTATTATGAAATGGATAGAGTATGCTACACTCTTGCAATGGATAATTATAAGACAAATAAAATGAATAAAGGAGGAACTGTACCTACTACCCTGAAACAAAGTTTCACCCACTTTCCTTCAGAAGAAATGCACAAGTAAAAGACAAAGATACTTTCCAGATATCTCTGAACAATATAGAAAGTAATATCTTTATTTTTGTCAGTAGGATAACACAGGGGCATGAAATTAAGTGGACAGAGTTTATTAGTACTTTTAATCTTTTATAAAATTAAAAACAAAATGAGTGTGACTAGATGCTTTTCATAAATATTTTTAAGGAAGCATTTAAAAAATATTGAATGAGAAATTAAAAGGGAAGGGTAAGTTCATTTGGAAACATAGCAGATGCTCCACCAAGGAAATATATTCCAGTAAAATCTAGATGTATCTTAAAACTTGAATCTCCATACCAAGTTGAAGTTCCTAAGGTGTTCATTGATGATACTCACATGATATTCTATTAAAGGTAATATTGTGAATTTAATTGGCTACACTAATGGGAGGCTTGCGGATCTCTCTAAGCTCTTAATTAGCTTTGGCTTTGCCAACACAGAAAGTAAAATCCGGATTCTAAAAATATAATGTTATAGTTTTTTTAATCATTTATTTCCTAAGGTGAAAATGTTTTTTTTTTCCATTCTTATTTCTGAGATTGTGGTCCTCTATAATTTTCAAAGTTAACTCACTCATTAAATATGCATGATCTAATTCTCATAATAATTCTATGGAATACAAATGTTCTTTCAACTATCTTCCATCTTCATCTAATCCGTTCTGGATTCTGACTGGAGACTAGGATCATATAGGTGGATAAAACCATAGTCTAAGTAACTCATAATCTAATTATGGAGACATGATCCAATATAAAACAATGTACCATGTTTTATTATGTACATAAGAATTACATAAAAATACAGAGCTAAAACCATATAGAAATCAGAGCATGAAATGGAGCCTGACTGCTTCACATCAAATCCTTGCTCCACCAGTAACCCATTGTGTGATTCTGGATGAGGCATTTGACCTTTCTGTGCCCCAAAATCTTTGTCTGTAAAAATCATTAGGATTAAGTAACCTGGCATATGATAGTAACTAGATGTCACAGCTAAAAACAACAACAACCAATAAAGCAAAACATCAATTAATATACCACTTGCCAAAAGGATGTGAAAGAGAAGGAGACTGAGCCCTGTGTATTGTTCTTATTTTATCACATTTTCCTGTACTGGTGCCATTAATGAGAATTCTTTCCTGATCTCTGAACAACATAAACAAAAAGGGAGCAAACAAAAAACCCACATTTATCCCTATTCCTCTTACTTTCAGTCATATTCCAAACTGAATCATTACCCCTATCTAGGAGAATCTACAACTTTAGCAATCACTGTTAAATTCACCATTCTGCTTTAGTTCTGATTAAATATTATTAATTCTAGAGATCCCGAATTAGAAACAGAAAGGGAGCGCCTGGGTTTCTCAGTCAGTCAAGCATCTGACTTCGGCTCAGGTCATGATTTGGTGGTTCGTGAGTTCGAGCCCTGTGTCAGGCTCTGTGCTGACAGCTCAGAGCCTGGAGCCTGCTTTTGGATTCTCTCTCCCTCTCTCTCTGCCTCTCCCCAATGCATGCTCTGTCTTTCTCTCTCAAAAATATATAAACATTTAAAAAATTTTAAAAAGGAACAGGAAAAAATAGAACTATTTTTGTGGAGCAAAAGTGCTGAAATGTCATTCAGAAATCTCTTCTCAATAGGTCTTCACTTTTGATATACATTCACCAGAACAGAGATCCCTTGGACCCTAGGATCATTTATCAAGCTACCTTGTTTATGTTGCATCTAGGTATCTCAAAGTGAATGTGTCCAAAACAATTTTTTTTTTTAATTTCCTGCAGAAATGTCTTTCTCCCTTTGTTACTCACATTTCAGGGAATACCCTCAGCATTCATTTAGCTAATTAGGCTGTCTTTGGACTCAGATTTGACTCTTTTGTTCTCATCCCAACTGTTCTATAAACACATCCTTTAGTTACTTTAAGATAAAAACCCATATCCAGCTGTTTCCCATGACCTCATCACCATCACACCCCAGCCATCATTCTCTTTCACTGAGAATTCAGAAAAATCCACCTGTTTCCCCTGGTTCTAATTTTGTCCCTCAAAGTCAATGGTCCAAACTGCATCTAAAATGATCTTTTTCAAATGCCAATAAACTTGTGTTATTTGCATGTTTAGTGACCTCCAATACATTAGGACGTATCACATATGGAATAAATTCAAATACACTACTTTTAACTTTGGTCTAATGAGCCCTACATGAATTGACCCCTGGGTATCTATCAAACTTAAAACGCTATATGCTCTTGCAACATTAGCTTTCTTGTTATTAGTTAAAACTGCCATGCACAATTTTACCATGTTCTTCCCTCTTTCCCAGCTGCACTTTTGTTTTTTCCCTCAGTTAGGTCTTTATTTCAATCTCTGTTCTGTCTTTTTTTTTTCCTCAAGAATGTATCTGGCTCCCCAAACATGAAGTGTAAGGAGAGATGGAAGAATGAGGCAGACTACTCTTGATTAGAAGGTGGCCGTTTTAATAAGCAGGGAACTTATATACAATACTGGTGTTGGGCAGCTGCAAGACAAGTAGATCTCCACCCCAGCCAACCATAATCTTAAATGTTTTCATAGAGGCCTTATTGGGTTCAGTCAAGGGGATCATCCAGACTATCTCAACATCACCTTATTCTCTCATGGCTGCCTTCTTGAAACAGCCTCCACTGTGGAATTGTGGGTAGAACTTTAATTCCAAGACCTGAGGTGGGGAAAGAGCCTTAGGTGGTCCAGACCCATGTCTTGGGTTAACCAGAGGCCAAGTCTTCTCACTTACCTCCTCCAACACCTTCCCAGATCATCTGATCTAAAGTATTACTTCATGCAGTTTTCTGTGCCTTCTTACTAGAATAAAACTTCTACTCAGGTCAGAACTTGTCTGCAGGTACCAAATAAATATATGTCAATTGCATGAAACTAATTCTTCTATTGGCTTGTGTGTTTATAAATCAAATAAAGATGGTAATTTATTCATATTGCATATTTTAATAGTTTAAAGTAATAAAATAAAAATGAGTTATATTTACAATGCAAGTTTTTAGAATATTTTACCTCTCAATTCTCTAGGGTTATATTTGAAGATGGACTTTTTCAATTATGCCTTTGGAATTTCAATAAATGCCAACATTTAATGGCATTTCAGTCAATGTCAACAGGGAAACACTGATAGAAAAGAAAATGGAAATAATAAATTTTCTAATTAGAGATTATATATTTTTAAATATCAGTGATACTGTGTTAACCCTTATAATTATGCTTAAGACTGAGAAGCTGGAAAATAAAAACTAATCAGTATGTTTTACTTAGGAGATAATATTTAATGGGTTCTCTTTTTCCTCTTTTTCTTACGTAAATGAAATATCTTTCATTTTCTGATAATTTTTATAAAAAGTAAAAAAAGGAAAAATTTCTTTAAAAAAATAAAGAATTACTGGGTTTCATAAATTTTTAAATCTATGAAACCACATTATTCTACACAGACTTACCAATTTTTGTAACTATACTAAAAGACTTCCTAATTTTGGATAATTTGGATAATTTCATATTCTTGGGATAAATGTCACCCGATCAGATTTAAATATTTTAAGTCTTTATAGCTAGATTAAATTTTATTTAAGATATTTTGCACCAATTCTAAAATGATCTGGTCTCTATTTTCTTTTGTTTTTATAAAGATTTCTTATCACTGTTATTCTCATTAGTCCAAAATAACATATAATCTCTACTTTTTATATCTTCTTAAAGAATTCATATACCATAAAATTACAACTTACTCAAATATATCACTGAATACATCTATGAAAATAGTCATGCCTGGTGTTTTAATGAAGAAAAATAATTCAATATTTTTCTATCTTCTTTTTATATAATTTCACTTTTATATTGCTTTATCTCCTGGTATCTGATGATTTACATATTTCTTAAAATATTTCATTAAAGCTTTAAAAATAATTTCCATAAAGTTGAAAACATCCATTGCATATAATTATTTTTATAATTATATATTTATAATTATATAATTACTTTGTATATATGGCTATATCCTTACTCTCACATATAGTTTTGCGTCATTTTGCTTACTTTTATCTTTTTTGAGTAGATCAGCTAAATTTATTTAATGCTTGTTTAAATAGGTCCCCATCTCTGGGACCTATTTTTCAATTCTACTTTTAATTCAATAGTATTTCTCTTATCACTTAGAATTCAACCACTCATGGATCTCTGTGTTTGTGTCTCAGATGATTTAAATCTCATTCTTTTCAGTGGCCATGATCATCAGCTGGAGTGCTGCTTGCCAAGTATCATTTCCTTTCTACATGTTCCCTGAGTATATATTGCTTCCAGGACATTTGCTATTTCTGAAAAGCAGGCTGAAAAAGTTTGGCTGAACACTATTTCTGAATGATTTCATTTGCCAAATGATTAATTTGCTTTACAAAAAAAAACTTATTTCAGCTGTATGATCTGTGGCAATTTAATAATTTGCATTGGATGGGATTTTTTTAATAGTTTTGATGTCTGTTAAGTTTTTGTTTTTCTATCTTATACAGATTATAGCAACAGATTCCTTTGCATTCTAGCATTTGGATAGAAGTTTCCATCGAAGAGTTTTAGTACAAAATTGGAGAGAGGATGGAAAATTAGGCATCAATATTTCTTCCTTTAGATTTTTATCCATTGGGATACAAGGATACAAGGGTACAACAGTACCCTTGGGATAACTGTTTCCCTTGATCAAAGGTCATTTTTCTTTTCAAGAAGATTGACCTTAAGGGATTCTCTCCTTCTAGTTTCTGTAACTTCTCTATATTTTTGGCACCACATATCTAGTTAAGGTAAAAACAAGAAACTGATTATCAGAAAAGTGAACAATATGATGCTCTCTAGAAAGAAAAAAGGATATCAATTAGAAAGGGGTCAGGAATGAGCATCTGTGCTCATTTTGTGCTAGGATTTGTGTGTGTCTCTTGACTCAAGTTGGTTATGGTGATAATTCTATAGAATTAATGAGTTGGTTATGGTGATAATTCTATAGAATTAATGAAGTGGTACACTTTGTAATTTGTGCATTTCAGTGTGTTGTGTTTTTTTTTTGGTTTTACATTAAAACAGGTTATATGTTGAAATTATTTAAGTAGAAGATAAAAGTAACTTATGTACTGTTAAGGGAGAGGAACTTTATGACAGCTTAAATATAGTCACAGAGTATAAGCCCAGTGGGCCAAGAGTGAAAATATTTTAAGTCTAGAAAATCTGACTGATTTTACAAACTGCATTAAAAGATGTTTCTCTCAAAATACTTATCTTGATTTATGTGTATTAGTATCCTGTTTTATTTGTAATATAATATGTATTCATATATGCATATTTGTAGAGTTTACTATGGAAAGGAGGTATTTTCTACAAATTATAGGTGTTCAATATTTGTAACTGTAACTTATATGTGATGCTTTGATAATTGCAAACAGAAAATTATTTTTGTGTGTAATACAATTTATATTTTATGTGCATAGCATAAATCTATATATTTTTTTCAATATTGAGTATTTAAACTGTAAGTTTTAAAACACTAACAGCAGTAACTTTGTAATTGTAAATTGAATAGTGTAATTGTGTTTTATGTGTTTACGTGTGTGTATAAGTGGTCTGACATAGACTCCCTCTCTAACAAACTTACGCAGATAAATGCATACCTAAAAATATAAATATAATATTAAGCATAGGCAATAACAACCCAAAATCAGCAATTACAATATTTAGACTGTGTAAAATTACGTACAAAAGAAACTTTAATAACATTTTGATAACATCTTCCATGCTAACATCATTTACACACAATATTAATCTGCATATAGGCAAAGAACCATCTGGTTAGCCCCAAACAATGGCTCATGTATACTAACAGAACAGAATAAATGTAGTGCATCCTAAGAGGCTTCCTGCAGAATGTTTCCTACTGTCAATTCTAATTAATCTGTATGTACGTAGACATATATGTTTTCTATACTTGTGTTCATGAGCAACTTAGGTCCTTGACTTTCTATATTATATCTCAGTGTCTGTGCTTAATATTCAATATCCTGTATGTTTAACAAATACTATAATACACAGTGTGCATGTAGAATAAACTTAACCATGGTACAAAAATTAGAAACAAAAATAGATTCATATAGTTATGTTCATAAAAATATGACATTTATATATGACACAAATAGGAAACTAGGAAATATACTTGTAACCCTTACATGGCAATTAAAGAAATTCTCTCCTTTATGTACTAGGAAATTTTAGAAAACAAGGAAACATTGAAAGAAAATTGAAGAACATGAACAAGCAATTAAAAAAATGAAGAAATAAGTAATAAATTAAGAAATAAAAACCTTTCTAAACTAATTCATCTATATAGAAGCGTGTATTAAAAGGATAGAACATATTTTTTTTTGTATCAGGGGAAGGAGGGTTAAAAAAAATAATTGTCAGTATGGGGGAAGGCAGGAGGAAATGGCTACATTTGCACTAGTTCTAGAAAGATTTTTGTAAATAAATCTAGACAGTACTTTGGCCATTTGTATCAAAGCACTTAATATGTATATACCTTTTAACTCAATCTTCCATTTGTAGGAATATATACTATGCATATCACTTCACAAATATGCATGGATTTATGGCTTGAGATCTCTTTCAGAGCTCTCTCTGAAATAACAACCACAACCACAATAAGAGAAAATAGTCTACAGAAAGGTTATATAATAGGTTCATGTTAGGTTCATACTTATATTACTTATTATCATGTATAAAATAATATATTAGATCTACACTATTGGTCATACATAGAAAGAGCTTCAGAATACTTTTTTTAAGAGTAAAATTATCATTATCTTAGAAGGATGGACAAGGGAAAGATAAAGGGAGAGAAAAAATACTTTCTATAAATATCATGAGTATAATCTTTAAGTAGTTATTTTTTTTTTTTTATTTTTTTTTATTTTGTAAGTAGGCTGCATACCCAAAGTGGGGCTTAAATTCACAACTCTGAGATCAAGAGTCACATGCTCCACTGACTGAGACAGACAGACGCCCCAATATTTAAACAGGTTTATGTGTTCTGTATTGTCTTTAATGAATACTACAAATTTATAAAACTGAGTAAGTTTTTAAAGAACATAGCTACTTTGATTGTAACGGATGAAACTTGTGCATTTTTTGAGAGATTGACATTACAATTATGTTGACTATTTTCTATTTCTATTTCTGTGTATAGTGATAAATACTAATAATAATTCTGGTTAGGGGCGCCTGGGTGGCTTAGTTGGTTAACCATCTGACTCTTGATTTTGGCTCAGGTAATGATCTCACAGTTTCTGAGTTTGAGCCCCACACTGGGCTCTGTGCTGACAGTGCAGACTTCTTGGGATTCTCTCTCTCTCCCTCTCTCTCTCTGCCCCTTACCAATTCTTTCTCTCTCTCTCAAAATAAATATAAATAAGTTTAATAATAATAATAACAATAATAATAATGATCTTTAAAAAAGGTGTTCTCTTTTGCACACAGTCCTGAGAGTACTAACATAATATGCTTATTTAAAAAAAAAAAAAAGAATAAAATAGAATGGAAAATGGCTGATCATACTTCTCAAATTAGAATCCTGCCAGAAGTCTTCGAATTTTAAATTATCATTCATAGTATAGAATTGGGAAACACCATGTTAAATATCACCCATGTGACCTAGATTTTATAGAATAACTGGGAATGTTTATAAAATATATAAATGATGTTAGCTAAAATATATTTAATACTAAGTGCCAGAAAACCTGCATTCTCAATTATTTAATATTCACAATGAGCCAGGGGATTGATGCAGTTATTATATCCACTAGACATTTAGAAAATATGACGAATAAGGTTAAATAATTCAAAGATTGCAAAGAAAAGATTGGCTAATTTAGAATTTGAACTTGAGTCTCTCTGACTTAGGAACCAATTGTCTTAATTATGGTAACACACTATTTATAACAAAGCTAATTTATGAAAAATAGAAAACCAATTTCAAGGAGTAAATATCACTTAGTAAAATACGTTGGAACAAACTGAATGGGGAATAAATGACATTTTTATGCAGAAAGTACAAGTAAAGTACAATAAAATGTCAATTTCTACTTCTGGCTGTGGCACATTGGCTTGCTTCAGTCTACTCTATAACAATAATGAGAAAATTTGGATAAAATGAAAAAAAAATAAATCCAAGGCAATATACATATGTCAAGGCATTATCGATGAACATGAGAGCACATGTGAACGCCTCAATCCCTTCAATTAGGCTGGCCTAATTCTGCTCAAATCTCAGAATATAAACAAACAAACAAACAAGCAACAAAAAAACTAAAATAAAAATGGGCACTCATATGCTCATGTCAACACACATTCAGTCTAAAAGGAATTAACAGGCATTATAGTAAAAGTGAAAGGTAAAAATACATTGAATTAAAACTAGTATATTAAAAATAATATTTCTGAGAATTAAGTGATAATTTCATTGTGAAATATATTACTAATATTCAGTATTCATTGTAACATTGAAATATATTGGAAATCACTCATTCCAACTAAACATTTGGAGAAATTCTGATTAAATGATTACGCAAGCTAACAATTGATGCAGACTTTCTCAATTTGAATATAGATACCTAATAGAAGGATACTGGATTAGTGTTCTAGCTAATGCATCAGCCTACATATTAACTAGAAAAAATATTTAAAATACTGATATAATAAGCAAGTTTTGATTTATTGGGTGTTCTAATCTGTGTAAATCTATTTGTTTAATGACATTCTTTAATAGAAAGCATTCCCTGCTATATTAACACATTCATAGTTTCCAGGGAAAAAATCAGGATCACAATGATACATGTAATTTAAAATTTATTGCAATACTTCAAATAATAATGTATCACAATGCTTTCTGGTTATATAATAATCTGCCTTTGTGAATGACATGCTGGAAGATAATACATATATTTTCTCTTAGGGCTTCTGCAATGTTTGTGACATTACTAAAAATTGGTTCATGTTAAATATATAACATCTATTTTGAATACTTCCTGTAGAGGTGAGTCATTGGTAAAACCACTACGTGTGTATGTGTCTACTACTCCATGAGCTTCTGTTGGCTTGTCATTTCAATATATTATAATAATTAAATTTGTTGGTAAGCAAACTTTGGAAATTTCTAGATATGCAAATTCAACATATCTGAGAATTGTAGCAATACCTAATCAATGAAAACTTTGAAAGGGGAATATTAATCATAGGAACTCCAACTCCAATTCCCTAACTGCTCAAGTGAAAAGTTCTGAAAAGTTCTGCTCAGTTTTGAATAATGCACCCTTGAAAGATTCTCACCCAAATCTCTCAGTTTACAGGTAAGTAAACTAAAGCAAAAGAGAATTAATGAACTGCCCAAGATTAGAAACCTAAATTAAATACAGTATCTGGAGAGAATATATTTTCTCTTTGGTGATACTGCTCAGAAGGGAAATATGTTATTGAAGAGGTTAATATTTAGAAATAAAATAAACAACTTAAGGGGCACCTGGGTGGCTCGCTGGTTAAGCGCCCAGGTCTTAATTTTGATTCAGGTCATGATCTCAATGCTAGTGAATTCAAGCCCCATCAGGCTCTGTGCTGACAGTGTGGAGTTGGCTTGGGATTCTTTCTCCCTTTCTGTCTGCCCCTACCTTGCTCACATTCTCCTCTCTCTCTCTCTAATAAATGAACATTTAATTTTTTTTAAATAAACAACTGAATAGAAGGCATTGGGTGAAATATATAACACACGAAGTGAAAAGCTGCAGTGTTTAATTCTTATGGAGAGGACTGCCTAGCACACAGCTCCCCAGTGGGGTAGCTGGTTAGACCAAACTGTGCAGGACTGATAATAAAGGATGAATTCTCACTGGGTTAACAATACTATGCTGAGAAAAGCCATCTACAAATGAAGTAAACTTGAGGGGTGCTGGGGTGGCTCAGCCTGTTAAGCTTCTGACTTCAGCTCAGGTCATAATCCCATGGTTCCTGGGTTCAAGTCCCACGTGGGGCTCTCTGCTGTCAGCACAGAGCCCATGTCAGATCCTCTGTCCCCTTCTCTCTTTGCCCCTCCCCTGCTGGTTCTCTCTCTCTCTCTCTCTCTCTCTCTCAAAATAAATAAATTTTTAAAAAGACAAGACTTAAAAAAATGAAGTAAACTGCAAAAACTAAGAAAATAATGACCTAACTATCTTAATCTTGGAAGAAGGCCCAAAAAGACTTTGGTAGAAGTTTTACAACTGAAATGGATAATTTCAAAAGTGATGTATTTAGGTTGTAAATAGGAAAACAAACAAAAACAAACAAACAAACAAACAAAATACTGTACTTATCCTAAGAGCACTCCTAGGGTCTTATGGCCTTTTCATACCCCACTGATGAAGAGGTAGTCTATATTAAATACTACCTGTTAAAAGTGAGACTTTATGGGGGCGTCTGGGTGGCTCAGTCAGTTGAGCGTCTGACTTCGGCTCAGGTCACGATCTCATGGCTCATGAGTTCGAGCCCTGCGTCGGGCTCTGTGCTGACAGCTCAGAGCCTGGAGCCTGCTTCTGATTCTGTGTCTCCCTCTCTCACTGCCCCTCCCCCGCTCATGCTCTGTCTGTCTCTCTCTCTATCAAAAACAAATAAACATTCAAAAACATTTTTTAAAAAAAGTGAGACTTTATGGTTCAATAATTTTTTAAAATAATACATGGTACTCTACTTCACATTAATATCAGCATGACTATCCTTCAACTACAATTACAATGACATAAAATGAATGTTTAGGTTCGGAATGACAATCCAAAGCACTTCAAATGTGTTTATTGTTCAATAAAGCTATCCTTTTTCTTTACTAAACTATCCAAGATAAGACTTTAATAACAAATACATCACCAAAAACTTAATAAGCAATACTTGCAAAATGTATTTTATTCATTCATGAAAATGAATGTTTAGTCGAGAAAATGATGACATATATAAACTTAATATCATTCAATCCATATCTCCTACAAAAGATAATTTAATAAAACCTTATTTGGTAGTAATGACAGCATCATCATTGTTCCATTTAAGCAGACATTTACGTAGCCAAATGACATGTTTCAAATAGTACAATTTGGGTTTTTCCCTGGTCTCAAACGTTACACCCAACCCAGAAAAATGGCCCCAAAACATTGATAGATGTTGATTAAAAAAATCATATCCACTATTTTAATGCTTAAACCATATTAGTTCAAGTTATATTTATTTTCAAGTTTATTTTTTCTTATGTAAACAGGAATTCTAATGTCATAATAGTTACACTTCAAATAGAACTTAAGTTCTACCCCAGAAGAAGAGTACTATGTGATGAATCCAACTCTAGGATAGGAAGAGGGTGATGGCCACACACGTCCCCAAGACACAGATTTCTACTTCCAATCTAAGACCCAGCTTAATCAGAATATAAGAGAATGCTCCTCTCTGACACTCCACCAGCATGCTAACAAAACTCATGAAAAACTAACCTGAAATACATCAGGGAGAACCGCAAGAAATAGATAATCCATGGTGGGCAGCTATACAATAGGAGGAATCAGAGACAAGCAAAAAGCAGAAACTGAGAAAAATCCTCTGACAAATTAAACTCACACGCTCTGAAAACAAGATAATATTATGAGAATTTCAAGCCTTGGGTGCAATGCTGATAAACAAATTTCAAATCCAGTTCAGTTCCTGATTCTATTAATACACCCCCCACAGTAAAAGCCTAGCAGAAAGAGAAGAATGTTCATGTCCAGGAATATGCATTTACCTTAGCTTCTACTCTCCAAAACACACTGTTTGATTTTTAACAAAAAAGCACATGCAACACCAGCCATATTTTGCATCTCCAACACACGTACAAACAATAGCACATATTTACTTCATGTTAGCTGTACCAGATACTGTTCTAAGAACTTTAAAAATATTACTTCATTTAACATTTAGAATAATTCTGTCAACAAGCAGTTATCATCATCTCTATTTTACAGAGGGGAAAACAGATACAGAAAGGTGAAGCAGGTTGCCCATGGACACACAGCTGGTAAATTGCAGATTTGGAATTCCAATCTAGATCGTCTATACCAAGAATCCATGTTATTAACTGCCATTCACACTGCCCTCCACTACCTCCTAACCGGTGAAAACCTGAAGTATTCAACCTTCTGCCATAATACGTTCACAGATATGACATCATGTGATGTCACTTCTCATATGATGATAATGCAGAAGAAATAACTGGGGAAAGTCTTTAATCAAATTGTACAGTATATGTTTAATTAAATGTACCTTAAGAAGGAAAGAACATACTATTTTTGGTAGAACAAGAGGAAATCACTAATGGGCTAAATAAAATATTTATGAAGTTTTTATTAAACTGTCTTATTTAATTGTCTTCAGTGACTTGACTAATTTTGTCTCCGGTAAATTACACTCTAAATTGTTATTTTTAGTAGCTCTTAGATAAGACATTCTAATGAATGAAATTTGGCAAACAGCAAGAATAAATAAGCATATGTACCTCCATATATTTAAATAGTTGAGATGGGTGTCTGAGATATAAATTTAACTCTACATTTTGAGTAGATAGCACACAGTGACTTTACTCTTAATCCAAAAGCATATACACAGATATACTCACAGTATGTGATACCAGGTCAAGACATATTCTTGGAATGTTAAGAAAATTCAATTATTTTAAATAAGATTTTTTTTAGCAGCTATGCCACAGACTCTAGCTTTGAAATGTGCATTAAATAACATTCTAATGTACCTAGATTTTATACTTACAAATAATTATGATTTTATTTGAAAGTCTTAAGATGTTAAAGGAAGCCAGTTTATCTGCAATCACACTTAAAAATAATTTAAATTCAATTACATATTCATGAAACATTTTTCTCTTTAAAATTTATTTATTTAAATTGAAGTTAGTTCACATATAGTGTAGTATTGATTTCAGGAGTAGAACACAGTGATTCATCACTTGCATATAATATTCAGTGCTCATCTTTCTTAAAAACAACTTCCAATACTGAGACTATTCCAAAAAATTAACTGGAGATTATCAAATAAATATAAAATTATATGAAAATGTAAACTTTTATAAATATAAACTAGCAAGATAAAATTATTCCTTAAATCTTGACTTGGAGTTTTGTTCTACTACAAGTATTCTTTTTGTACTAGTCAAGAACATTTTAGATTTAAAAAATAGAAACGGGGGGCTCCTGGGTGGCTCTGTTGGTTAAGCTTCCAACTCTTGGTTTCAGCTCAGGTCTTGATCCCACTGTTTCGTGAGTTCAAGCCCTGCATCAGGCTCTGTGCTGGCAACTCAGAGCCTGCTTGGGATTCTCTCTCCCTCTCTCTGCCCACTCTGTGCTCATGCTGTCTCTGTCTTTCTCAAATAAATAAATAAACCTAAAAAAAAAAAAATAGAAACCAATCCAAGCTACCCTAAAAGAAGAAATCACATAAAATGAGCGAAAGTGTGTGTGTGAGTGCACACACACACCCACACCCACACCCACACACACACCCCGTGGGACAAAATATAGGGGGAAGGTGTATAAAGATACCTTGCCATCTCATGGAAAGCAAAACTGAATGGGTGGGAAATGCAGTAGGGCCACCCAAGATAACAAAATGGAAAGCCACTGGTTACCTGACACCTAATTTCTCAGACATTCTCTGTGCAATGTCTCATCTCATCTACATCATTCTCTCAGCAAACCATATCTCTTTTCTCTGTGATCTCATCAGGAAATGTCTATTCCAATAAAATTCAGGATGGCATTTTCTCTCAAGTTTAATACTGTTAGAGAATGACTAGGGTCTCAAGCAGCCAAATTCCCAGGAGAGACTATGTGCCTGGTCAAGTTGGTTCATTTATCCACTTGAATTTCAGCTCTTAACAGAGTTCCTCATTCACGTTGGTAAAAACATGAGGACAGAGGTCCCACCTTACCAACTATGGTGGACAAAAACCACCCAGAAGTTCTTTCTCAGCTATTAGCATATTTAAAATAACTTGTTCATTTTTTTTGGAGTGTGCAGTGTGATATGTAAGAGGAAGATAAGTAAGTCAAGAATGAATTTAAGTCAATTTTCAGAATAAGTAGAGGAGGAACAATTATTTGATGGAATCATTTAAATATTTCAATGAAGGTTCTTTGGAGAATTTGGGAAAAATGAAATTTAAATTTCACTTATCATAAACAAGAAAAATATGTAACAGTCACTAATTACTGTCTAACTCACTTCATTGTACATAACGGGTGATCAATAAAATTTCTTAATGAACAGAAATTTCTTTGGATTTTGTTCGTCAGGAATTTATGGGCAAATAGGAAGTAACTGAAGTTAAAGTGAAGTTAAAAGCATTATCAAATGATGACCACTAAGCGTTTCATAGCTTCTTTGTTACACCTTTGCCAAGAAATCAATTAAATATCTACTGTGTGTCAATAAGTAAAATATAAGAAGGTTTTCTGGTTTATGTTTTTATTCATGATTATTTAATTACTATTTATTTATTTTATAAATTTCATCATGAAATTGAAAATAATTTTAAATCTGGAAAATTAAACTACAAGAATTCATTGATGTGAAACTTTGTCTTGCAGTGAATAGAAATTCTGAATTTACTTAGCCTCGGTCATACAGGGTTTTAATTAATATTTTAACTGAATACCTCCACAATTTGCATTTAAAACTTTCTTTTCTGGCTGTAAAATGCTCCTTCTAGTAAGTAAAGAAATATTTCAAATGTGTGCTCTCCCAAATTTCGTAAAATATTAACACATTTTACTTTAAAGGGGAAAAATAAATATCCAAAAAAAATAATTGAAACCATGCTGAATGAGAACTGTCTTGCAAATAGGCATATATACATCATGTCAACTCAAAATTTCTTCAAGATGGTTAAGTGCAACAGCAATAAATATAAGCAAACACACGCATACATAGGCCACTTACCTCAGGCAAACTACATTTCAAAAAATCATATTTATCTTTTATAGACTTGCAATATTTTTTGTTTTATGGCAAAGTGCTTACAAGCAAATCGAACTTTCAGTAGCCATGCTGACAAATCTTTTGATTAGAGGATTTACCAGTTGGAGTCATGTAATTTATTAAATATATCCTATTAATTTCTTCTTTTTTATATCTTTAATTCTACAAATATCCAGTCTGAATGTAAGAATCTTAGTCCATTATCAGGACAAATCTATTGCCTTTCCTAAGTTGTTTAAACAAACAACACATTATACCTATGTAAAAAGAGACGCAACTGTTACGATATTTTTACTTGCTAGATAAACCTTTCAATTATATCCACTTCAATATTAGGTCAGTACTACTGTAAATTGTTGCCAGATCATCTAATCTCTTTCATCCTCTTAAACTATAGTCTGTATTCATTTATAGAGGACACAATTATAGCAATTCTCTATTTAGCTAAATTTAGAATCATAGTGGAGCTTTAAGAAATGTTCATGACAGACTCATACCCCAGACTTTCTTTTTAATTGATCTTACATGGTGCCTGCCATTAGAGCTTATAAACACTCCTTAGGTGATTCTAATATGCAGCCAAGCATGACAGTCACTTCAATATAGGGCTCACCACTGAGTAAAATGCTTACATTTAAAATATAAACTCTTGGGGCATCTGGGTGGCTCAGTCGGTTAAGCGGAGGACTTGGGCTCAGGTCATGATCTCTCGGTCCGTGAGTTCGAGCCCCGCGTCGGGCTCTGTGCTGACAGCTCAGAGCCTGGAGCCTGTTTCAGATTCTGTGTCTCTCTCTGTCTGACTCTCCCCTGTTCATGCTCTGTCTCTCCCTGTCTCAAAAATAAATAAAACGTTAAAAAAATTTTTTTTAAATAAAAAAATAAAATATAAACTCTTAAAATTTAAGTTTTTAAAATATCACTCTCACTATAATTTTCTAATTATTCCTTCACATATGAAGAAAAGAGAAACACTTTTCATTATGTGTTTTTAATAACAGCCTTATTATACATCATTCATATAATATAAAATTCATCTTCTTGACGTATATATACTATTTAGTAGTTTTTAGTACATTCACAGAGTTGGGCAACCATTACTCCTATCTAAGTTCAGAATAGTTTCGCCATCCAGAAAAGAAACCCCATACCCATTAGCCACTCTACATTAGTTACTCCCCATGTTCTTTCGTGAACACTGATCCATTTTTTGGTTCCAAGGGATTTGCCTATTCTGGACATTGTATATAAATTAAATCATGTAACATATAGCTTTTTGTTCTTAGGTTGTTTCATTTAGCATGATCTTTTCAAGATTAATCCTTATTTTAGAACATGCCAAGTACTTCCCTTATTTTTAATTTTTATACAATATTTCATTGTACAAATATATCACACTTCGTTTATCCATTTATTGGTTGATGAACATCTTGGTTACTTCCAGTATTGTGATTACAAATAATGCTACTTTTTTTTTTAATGTTTATTTATTTATTTTGGGGGGTGGCAGAGAGAGACGGAAAGATAAGATCCCAAGCAGCCTCAACGCTCAGCACAGAGTCCGACATAGGGCTCAATCCCACGAACCATGAGATCGTGACCTAAACTAAAATCAAGTATCAGACACCTAACTGACTGAGCCACGTAGGCACCCTAAATAATGCTACTGTTAACATGAGCGTTCAGGTTTTTGTCTGGACATGTTTGTCTTGCATGTATACCTAGGATTATAACTGCTGAGTTATTCCATGGTAATTCTATGTTCAACTTTTTGAGCGAGTTTCAACCTGCTTCCCTCAGCAACTAAACAATTTTATATTCTCATCAGCAGTGTATGAAGGAACCATTATCTCCACATTCTCTCACACTTGGTATTTTTTTAGAAAAAAAATTATCCACTCTAGTCGTATCTAATTAAAGCAATGGAAATGCTGATTCTTTTTTTTTTTTTTTTTTTTAATTTTTTTTTCAACGTTTTTTATTTTATTTTTGGGACAGAGAGAGACAGAGCATGAACGGGGGAGGGGCAGAGAGAGAGGGAGACACAGAATCGGAAACAGGCTCCAGGCTCCGAGCCATCAGCCCAGAGCCTGACGCGGGGCTCGAACTCACGGACCGCGAGATCGTGACCTGGCTGAAGTCGGAGGCTTAACCGACTGCGCCACCCAGGCGCCCCAATGCTGATTCTTATGGTAGTTCTACTTTTAACTTTTGGAGGAATTCGCATATTGTTATTTATAGTGACCATACCAGTTGACCATACCACCAACAGTGTACAAATGTTCCCTTTTCTCACACTCCTCACCAGCATTTATTATCTTTTGCATTTTTGATATTAGACATTCTAACCAGTGTGAGGTGATATCTAATTGTGGTTTTGATTTGTATTTCTGCAATGATTAACGATATTGAGCATCTTTTTCCTTTACTGGTTGTCAATACATAGGACTTCTTTGGCAAAATGTCTGTTCATGTACTTTGCCCGTTTTTCAACCGGATTATTTGTTTATTTGCTATTGAATTCTCTGAGTTCTCCAAATATTTTGGATATTAAACATGTATCAGGTATGTGGTTTGCAAGTATTTCCTTTCATACCATGGTTTGCTTTTTCTTTTTGTTGATTATATCTTTTGCTGTGTATTAGTTTTTCAATTTGATGTAGTTCTACTTGTTTATTTTTGCTTTTTGTTGCTTGTGCTTTGAGTATCATATCCCTAAAGTCCTTGTTAAAACCAGAATCAAAGAGCTTTTTCTCTATGTTTTCTTCTAGAAGTTTTATGGCATCAGGTCTTACATTTAAGTCTTAATCCATTTGAGTTAATTTTTGTGAGTGGTTAGAGACAGGGGTCCACATTTCATTTCTTTGCTTGTGAGTTTTTCTGCACCGTTTATCAAAGAGACTATTTTTCTTGTTGAGTATTCTTGGTTCCCTTGTCCAATGCTAGTTGACCATACATGGGGGTTTAGTTCTGGGCTCTCAGTTCTATTCCACTGGCATATGTGTCTGTTTTTATGCCAGTACCATAAGGTTTTGATTACCATAGATTTGTAACATAGTTTGAAATGAGGGAGTCTTCTTTCTCAGGAATGCTCATGCTATTCAGGGTCTTTAGTGACTCCCTATAAATTTTAAGATTGTTTTTTCAATTTCTACAAAACATGCCATTGTCATCTTGATAAGGATTGCATTGGATCTATAGAGTGCTTTGGGTAGCGTGGACATTTTAAAAAAATGTTTTTAAACATGTATTTACTATTGAGAGACAGAGAGACACAGAGCATGAGCAGGGAAGGGGCAGAGAGAGAGGGAGACACAGAATTCGAAGCAGGCTCCAGGCTCTGAGCTGTCAGCACAGAGCCCAACTTGGAACTCGAATTCACAAACTGCGAGATCATGACCTGAGCTGAAGCCGGACGCTTAACTGACTGAACCGCCCAGGCGCCCCAGCACGGACATTTTAACAGTATTAATTCTTCCAATCCAAGAAAGTGAAATATCATCCCTTTTATTTGAATGTTTCATTTCTTTTGTCAGTATATTATAGTTTTCAGTTTACAACTCTTTCCACTTCTTGGTTAAATTTATGGCCAGGTATTTTATTCTTTTCTATAATATAAATGGGATTGTTTTCTTAAATTCTCTTTCAGATATTTTATTATTAGTATCTAGATAATGCACACTAGTTTTGCATATTAACTTTGTATCCTGCAAATTCACTGAATTCATTATTCAGTTTTTGATGAGGTTTTTGGGCCTTTCTGTATATTAAATCAAGTCATCTGTGAACAGAAAATTTCACTTCTTCCTTTCTAATTCAGATGTCTTGTATTTCTTTTTCTTGCCTGAATGTGTTTCCTAGAACTTTCAGTGCTATACTGAATATAGAAGAGGTAAGAGTGTGTACCCTTATTTTGTACCTGATCTTAGGGAAAAAGCTTTTAGTCTTTCACCACTGAGTATGATGGTAGCTGTGATCTTGGCAACTTTACCCAACTGATGAGAGTTTTTATCTTGAATGTATATTAAATTTTGTCTAATGTTGGCTCTTCATCTATTGAGATGATTATGTGCTTTTTCTATTTTCTTCTATAATATTATTAAGTTCTGTCACATTCGCTGATTGCATATGTTGGATCATCCTTGCATCCCAAGGATAAATCCCACTTGATTATGGTGTATCGTCATTTTAATGTGCTGAATATGTTGAATTCAGGTTTCTAGCAATTTGTTGGTAATTTTTACATCTATATTCACCAGGGATACTCACCTGTAGTTTTCTTGTAGTAAATTTATCTGGCAGTATCAGAGCAATACTAGCCTTTTAAAATGAACTTAGGAGTGTTCTTTTCTCTTCAATTTGGTATTAATTTAAATATTTGGTAGTTTTCACCAGTGAATCTATCTGGTCCTGTGCTTTTATTTGAGGGGAAGTTTTCTATTCCATTCCCTTACTTGTTATTGGTCTGTTCAAATATTTTTTAAATTTTTTCATGATTCAGTCTCGGTAGATCGTATGTTTCTAGGAATTTATTTCTTCTAAGTTATCCAATTGGTTGGTATATAATTGTTCATAGTAGTTATCATATAATTCTGATTTTTTATTTACCTCTGTGTTCCTGACAGGTCAATGCACTTGTCCATTTTTTCTTCTCTGTCTTCCTACATTTATGTCTTGCAGTGAAGTTCTGCTCTTCCTTTACTCTTACATTTTTATGTCCATTTAGCCCAGCTCTTGATTTTAGCTTAAGTCATGATCTCATGGTTGAGAGATGGAGTCCTGTGTTGCAGGGATCCTGCTTAAGATTCTCTCTCTCCCTCTTTCTCTGTTCCTTTCCCACTCTCACTCTCTCTCTCTCAAAAAAAAATTTTTTTAATTCAAATGTTTGCTTTGATAATCTCATTTTATTTTACTCTTGTGACTACCATTGGTTTTCATTGGTTACTTCTCAGAATGTTCCAGCGATGTCTGAAAAACCAATATGGTTATTGCTTCCCTTTTCTGTTTTGTTTTTGTTTTAACTTATGTGGAAACAAAATTTTGCCTAATCTCAAAGAACCTTTCCTCAAATTTACTGATTGCTCTGCTGTTTGGAACATATCATTACCATTTTTTAATACCCCTTCTTTAAGGCGGCTCTTAATTACATCTCCTTGAGTATAGACTGGACTGAGTGAGTCCTTTCAAGTAAGAGAATATTAAAAGGGAAAAATATAGCAAATTGAAGTGAAGAAAACTGGCAGCAATGAACCAAATGATCACATTACCATTGATAGTATTTTCATGCTAATATAATATGCATATGTCTCTGTAGACACTGTTTCCTAAACTATAACTTCAATATATTCATTACAAAATATTAAACATAGGGTACCTGCGCAGCTCAGTCACTTAAATGGCTGACTTTGGCTCAGGTCATGATCTTGTGGTTCATGGGTTCCAGCCCTGCTTGGGGCTTTGTGCTGACAGCTCAGAGCCTGGAGCCTGTTCCGGATTCTGTCCTCCTTTCTCTCTGCCCCTCCCCTGCTCACATTCTGTCTGTCTCTCTCTTTCTGTCAATAATAAATAAACATTAAAAAATATATTAAACAAACCAAAAATTGAAGGACATTCTACAAAATACTTGACAAAAATGACCTTCAAAAGTATCAGGGCTATAAAAGATAAGAAAAGACTGAGAAACTGCCACAGATTGGGAGAGACTAAGGAAACATGATAACTAACTGCAATGTGGTATCTTGGTTTGAATCCTGAGCCAGGACAAAAATATTACTGGAAAAGTGCTAAAATATCAAAAAGTCTGTAGTTAGTAGTAGCATATAACAATGTTAATTTCTTAGTTTTGATAAATATAACATGCTTCTATTGATAATAACATTAGACAGAGCTAGATGAAAAAGGGAAGGGAACATCCTATCCTCTCTTTGTAACATTTCGTTAAACCTAAAATGATACAAGCATAATTTTTTTTTTAAAGTGAATAATAACATATCTACAAATGGTTATTCTCAGAATTATAAAGATTTTACTTTTTACTCAATATCAATGCAATAAAGCTTAATTTAAAAAGTATATATAGCTGGGGCGCCTGGGTGGCTCATTTGGTTAAGCATCCAACTTCGGCTCAGGTCATGATCTCGGAGTTCGTGGGTTTAAGCCCTGCATAGGGCTCTGTGCTTGCAGCTCAGAGCCTGGAGCCTCCTTCAGATTTTGTGTCTCCCTCTCTCTCTGTCCCTCCCGTACTTGCTCCTTCTCTTTCTCTCTCTCAAAAATGAATAAACATTAAAAAAAGTTGTAACAATATATAACAGGATTTGTGATAGAATTTGAAAAGTTGATTATTAAAATTATATGAAATAATGAATCCCAAGACTTTGTTGAAAAAGAATAGATATGTATATACATGTATATAAATATGTGTATCTATAAATGTATTTATCTACTCATACATAATATATATTTTATAAGATGTATAATTTTTAATTATACATTTAATAATTATATATAATTATGTATAGACACAATAATATATACAGTAATTAAAACACTGAAGTATAGTTATAGCAAGGGTTGATTGTATGTGATTTGATCCCTGCTGACTAATACGACTTTAGCTTATGCCACTGTCCTCTTTACTTCCTACTCTCCTGGCCTTTGATCTTAGAATTGGCCAATGTCCTTCCCATCAACCCTGTTTCATATTCCTGGAGTAATATACACTTCACCTTGCTAAATCCAACTCACTCTTCTGGCTTAAAATAAATACTAGTTCTTAGGTTTTTTTCTAGCATATAGCTGCATAAAGACTTATAATCTATATTTTTTAAACCTAATATTTTCCTTTGGCAATACTAACAAAAAATCGCAATTTTGTTCTTATCCGTATCAATACTCTCTAATGACGTAAATCCCTATATTAGTTTGCGAGGATTGCCACAACAAAATACCACAAACCGGGTGGTTTAAGTGGGAGAAATTTGTCTTCTCACAGTTCTGGAGGCTAGAAACCTAAGATCAAGGTGTTGTCATGTTTGGTCTCTCCTGAGACATCTCTCCTTAGCTTCTGGGCAGCTGCCTTTAGCTGTGTCCTCACATTGTCTTTCCAATGCACACATCTCTGGCATTTCTTTTTCTTCTTATAAGTATACCAGTTATATGTGATTAAGGCCCACCTTAATAGTCTCATTTTAACTTAATCACTTCATAAAGATTTTTTCCTCCTAATATGGTAAAATTCTGAAATATTGAAGGTTGGGACCACAACATATAAATTTTGGAGGGATACAGTTTAGTCCATAACACTCCCCATTTGATTAGGCCTTCTGAGATGTGGTACATGTCTGTCTTATCCATATCTTTATGTAATTTTTCAATGAATGAATGGAAATGTATAAATGACCATTGTCCCATAGATAGAAGTAATTTATGTCTTTATTTACAATATAGTCTAAATCAAGCTGACTGCCTCAATCTATAAGCAATTGAACAGCTTAATCAGGTAGAAATATATTCACTGTCTAAGACAATGATGGTCATATTTTAATGATAGTCATTTTGAAGCTAACTATAATATTAATGTCAATAAGGTGAAAATTTTCTGTCCTTTCCAATGTTCTCTACTTATAGATTTTAAAAAAAGAATATCATCAAACAGAAAAATTCAATGTGATTAGATTATGCCAACCCATATGTTCTTGAACTAGGTTTCTGAAAGTGGTTCCTTAAGAGACTTAAGTTTATGCACTTCTTGAGTTGTCTCTTTGTTATAACAGGAAATCATTTTCTTGACTGAATTTTTTAAAAAAGCCCTTATGTAAAAATTGGCTCTTTAAAGGTTTTCATATTTGTGGCTTGTTTTAAAAATACAGAAAAGGAAGTATATAATTGTATTTTAATAGCATATAGGCATGGATTTAAAAGAATCCAAAAGAACCATATAGTTAAGGAATATACAAATTACATGAAATGTTCATCTGTAAATGTATTTTTTGCTAAAATTTTTTGTCAAAGTATAACATTCATACAAAAAAGTGGTCAAGTGTTAAGTGCACAGCTCAGTGCATTTTAATTAAATAAATCACCAATGTAACCAGCACCCAAATAAGAAATAGAACCATCTCTCCCTAATGCCTTCCTCAAGTTGATAACCTCAAGGTGACATCTAACATAAATTGTATCTCCATAGGGTTTTCCTTAGAGGGTTCAAATTTTATACAAATTAAATTAAACATTGCATACTCTTTTAGGTATAGTTTCATTTGCAAACATTCACTCAGGAATACCCTGATGAATCGGTCCATATTATTGCACATAGCAACAGTTTTTATAGTATTCCATTTAGTAAATACATTTTAATTCATCTATCTTATTGTCGATGAATATTTGTTGATGAATCCCTACTGCTATTTCATTTATTTATTTTTCCTTATTAGACATAAGTGCTCCCATTAGAATTCTTGTATATGTATATTTGATATAAGTATATACCTATGTTGGACTTACACCTATTAGTAGAATTTCTGGGTCATGACATATAGATATATTCATTGTTAGTGCCCTCAGATGACTCCAGCTCCTAACCTTCACATCAAGTCATCTGAGGGTTAGTGCCAATCGTTTCCCAAAGTTGACAATGTCATTTCCATTTGGCTCGCTTTTGATATACTCACCCTTGAAACCCAGCCACCATACTTTGAGAAATATAAGAAGCTACAACTTTAATTGAGATCTTACCTGGCAGCATACATCAAGTACTCAGGAGTGAGAAAACCCTCAGATGACTCCCACTCCTAACCTTCATGCCACCCCATTCATGTCAAGTGGAAAAGACAAGAATGGTCCCCGCTGAACATGTTCAAATTTCAGATTAGCAAGCAAATATATATGCTGCCATTGGTTTGATCCGCTAAGTTTTATAGGGATTTGTTATGCAATAATTGATAAGTGGAAAGGGGGGGGGGGAAGCTTCCAGATGATATGATGATAATGAAATATTGAAAGATTTATGATATCACTTGGGACGTACCTAGATGGCTGTTTATTCTGTAAATATGTAACTCTAATATTTCCATAACTATCTATCAATTTTAGGCTTTATCCTGATATGACATTTCATGTCACACAATCAATTTCTCAAAGTAGATTACCTTGATCAATCATCAGTTTCCCCAGCAATGTGAAGGGAACTATACAATTTGTAGTTTTTACCTTAAAACTTAAAGAAAATAGAGTAAACAGTTATGTATTTCAGATTTTCAAGTGTTTTAAAAGCAGGGATTAGTGACACTAAGCGTTCATATATGAAAATCAGCAACTGCCTTAGTCAAATACTTATGCATTTGTAGGAAACTGTCATACTCGTTCTCCAGAGTGTTTTTCATCTTATTCACCCCTACTGGAAACATTACCCTGGCTCCACTTCTTTGCCAGCATTGGTACTATAATCTTTTTAATATCAGCCCTTACTGTACAGCAGTATGTCTTTGTGGTTTTAGTGAATATTTGCCTGATTACTATCGCTCAGCATGTTTTCATGCCATTTATGTATCTTATGTCGTGAAGTATCTCTTCAGATATTTTGCACATTTTTATTGGGTCGTTTATCTTTTCATTATTAAGGTCTAAGAGTTTCGATATTTTAGATATTAATACATTGCCAGATACATGCATTGTGAATATTTTCCACCCTCTCTACAGCTTTTTAATTTTTTTTCAGATCGTTTCTTTATCTTTTTCAGAGAAGAATGCTTTAGCATTGGTGAACTCCAATTTTTATTTTCTTATTTTATGGTTTGGAACTTTGTTTTATTATTTTGCTCACTCTGTAGTTATGAAGACATGTTCCTATGTTTTCCTCTAGAAAGTGAATAGTTTTAGTTTTTACTCTTCATTTTATGTTTCGTTTTGAATTTGTGTTGGAATATGTGGCGTTCTTAGCACTATTTGTTAAAAACACTAACTTTTTTAGGGGCACCTGAGTGGCTGAGTCGGTTAAGTATCCAACTTTGTCTCAGGTCATGATCTCATGGTTCGGTTTGTGAGTTCGATCCCTGCATGGGGCTCTCCGCTGTAGTACAGAGACTGCTTCAGATCCTGTCTCCCTTTCTCCCTGCCTGCCCTTACATGCACATACTCTCTCTCACTCTCTCTCAAAAATAAAATAAACATTAAAAAAAACCCACTAACTTTTGAATTGACTAGGCCTTTTCTAAAAAATTAGTTCACATTATGGGTCTATTTCAGACTCTGTTCTGTTCAATCTATGCTTACATGCTTAATACAATCAAACTGTATTGATGACTGTCTCATAATAATAAAAGTTTCAGAAAGTTTTTGGCTATTCAATGTCTTTTGCATTCCTAGCAAATTTTACTATCGATTTGTTATTTTCTACATTAAACCTGGTGAGACATTGACCATGATTGCACTAAATTTATACTTCAATTTGGGGAGAATTGTTATCTTAACAGTATCATTTTTTTTGCTCCATTTATTTATGACTTCATTAATTTCTCTCAGCAATGTTTTATAGTTTTCAAGTTTTGATCTTGCATATATTTTGTTAAAATTTTCTGTATTCGATTTTTGATAGTTTTATAAATGGCACTTTAAAATCTCTTTCTGATCATTGCTAACATATAGAAGTACAATTGATATTTTACATTCAATTTGTGTCCTATGGCCTTTCTCACTGATTAACTTCTAAACTCTAGGACTAAGTCTAGTAAATTCTGTGGCTATTATTGTTTCTTTAGGAGTTTCTACATACACATTTCTGTCTCTTGGCATGTCTAGACACATTTATTTGATACCAAAAACTGTAAATATTATATTTTTAAATGTTCAAACCATTTTGTTATGTTTTCCATTTTAAAAGGAAATTTGGGGATTCAAGGCAATTAACTTATTTTCAGATCATTTTAATTCCATTGGGATCTGTTTTTAAATGTTGCTAACACATGACTAAAATAGATGTTACTCCAGGGATAGCTATTTCAGCCTAAACTGAAGTGTGCCTCCTTAAGTTTCATTACTGAGTATCCCAGCTGACGCCCAAGGCTGTCTATCTGGGCTGGTCAGAGTTTGAAAGTCTCTGGACCTGTGTGAGCTCTGGAAATGATTCAGCTTAAAACTTCCCATTGTGTGTGTGTGTGTGTTTGGAGGGCGGGGTGGAGTTGCATTTTATGTGCCTGCAGTACAATATATAGCAATTATCTGCACATCTCTGAGGCTCTTTTTCTTTGTATCTTCTTTCTAGAACTCTGCCCTATAATTCCAGCTGCCTCAGCCTCCCCAAACGCCAATTATCTCTTAACTTAGTGCGACTGCCAGGCTCGTTTTGAGGACTTGCTCCTTGTCCTTGAATTTCTGAAATTGCCTTCAGGCATAAAGCCAAGGCTATTGGAGAGCTTACTTCCTTTGTTTCCATCTCTCAGGAATCACAATCTGGTGCTTTCTCTGTCCAAAGTCTGCTAACAGTTGTTTCATATAGCTTTATAATTGTGTATGGTAAGGGTTCAAGTTGTAAATGTTCCGTTCCAGCATGGCCAGAAAGCTAAATCCTCAAATGCAGTTTGTATGAAAAACATGTATCAACCAGCTAAAAGAAAATATGCATGTTGTCTAATTTAATTGAATTGCCTCAAACTAATAAATATGAATTTATTTTCTGATATTAGACTAACATCACTTTAACTGAACACGTCTCTGAATTTAAAAAAAAAAAAAATTGGTTTACTGTGCAGTGTATCTATAGATAGATAGACAGAGGTGGAGAGATATAGATATGCTTGCAATGGAAGGAGATTTTATGTTTTCTCATTTTATCTAATGTGTGTGTATTGCCTACCCCCCAAAATTTAACACATGATGACAATGAATATATTTTGCAAAGGTGTGGTGATTATAAAAGACAAAACAAAGGACTAATAATAATTTATTTTGCATTTTGAGAAGAGGTTAAAAACTCATATTGCCTCTAGGTGATAGTGAAATAAACCATGATAAAAAGTTTTCTTTTTTGTAAGAGGCTGTCCCTTTTGTGACATGTATTAGGCAAATTTATTTGCTGTTTTTTTTTTCCTATTATCTTCCTGTGACTATCCTTATTTGTAGTTTTATAATCAATTAGTGCTTATTTCTCTTGTTTCAAACTAAGAACATATATATTAACTGTTCTATAAGTTGAAGTAAGGACGAATACAGTCGAAAAAAGTGAGGGGTAACATATGCTTATTTTTTTTGGAAATTCTTTAATGTTTATTTATTCTTGAGAGAAAGAGAGACAGAGCACAACCAGGGGAGAGGCAGAGAGAGAGGGAGACAAAGAATCCGAAGCAGGCTCCAGGCTGTGATCTGTCAGCACAGAGCCTGACACGGGGCTTGAACTCACAAACCGTGAGATCATCACCTGAGCCAAAGTCAGACACTTAACCGACTGAGCCACCCAGGTACTCCAACATAAGCTATTTTCTAACTGCATATAATGATATAAAATATATGTTTGTCTATATCAATAAATGTGAATTAGACTAATATAAGGAAACTATATGTATGCAAAGTAAAATTGGAAAAATATTTTTTCTTTTGTGGGCACAATAATCAGCTGCAGAAATTGTCTCTATATTAATCCTTTCCTTTCTGCAGGCTTCAGAACTCTTTATCCAAGAGAATTATTTTCAATAATCTCTTTTGTTACAATGCCAAGGGATAGTACTTACTTTATTCAAAATAGAAGTCAAGCTAGTACACAAGAACAACAACAACAACAAAAAAAAAACAATGTATTTCAGTAGTCACCTAGGGTGACAGGTATAATATTGGAGACTTGATCTGACACTGAGCATTTAAATACACAATACGGTTTAGTTGCCGTTTTGGTAGGACTGCAGGGAAATTAAGATATGAAGGTGGGACAGGTGTGAGAAATAAAATTGTAAATATGAAGGGGCGCCTGGGTGGTTCCATCGGTTGAGCATCTGACTTCAACTCACGTCATGATCTCACAGCTTGTGAGTTCAAACCCCACATCAGGCTCTGTGCTGACTGACAGCTCAGGGCCTATAGCTTGCCTCGGATTCTGTGTCTCTCTCTCTCTCTGCCCCTCCCCTGCTCACACTCAGTCTCTCTCCCTCTCAAAAATAAATAAATATTAAACAATTTAAACAAAATTATAAATATGAATAGGAAAAATGTGAATTATTGTAACAATATAGAAGCCTATTTATGATGTATTCATGTCACGACTTAATTCATTATCCATCATTCTATTTTGACCTAACCAAGAGTATTTGAAATGTTTTAGTTGGATTTCATATATGAAAAGGTGTGTGTGTGTATGCACAAATGTTAATACGATATGCAAAACAGATAGTGTATGTAACAGTAAGCAAATGACATTACTCATTCTGAAATCTTATTTTTAAGATTTTCAAGTAATCTCTACACCCAAAATGGGGCTCAAACCTACAACCCCAATAGCAAGATTTGTATGACTGAGCCAGCAGAGTGCCCCTGAATATTCTTTTATGAAAGTATTTTAGATATTACCCCAAATATGTTAAATTTTTTCTCAAAAATAATGCCCAACTCTATCCATGTATATATTTTTTATTTTAAAGTTTATTTATTGAGAGCGTGAGAGAGAGAGAGAGAGAGAGAGAGAGAGACAGAGAATGAGTGTGGGAGGGGCAGAGAGAGAAAAAGAGAGAATCCCAAGCTGGCTCCTTGCTGTCAGTGCAGAACCTGACGGGGGGTTCAAACCCACAAACTGCGAGATCATGACCTGAGCTGAAATCAAGAGTGGGATGTTTAACTGACTGAGCCAGCCAGGTGCCCCAACTCTACCCATATTTTTATGGTACAAGAAGAGCAATGTACATAGATATAAAATATGCTACTGTAGGCTGTTAGTGACCGAATTATGTCCTCCCCAAATCCATATGCTGAAGTCCTAACCTCCAACGTGGTCTATATTTGGGAGATAAAGCCTTTAGAAGATACTTAAGCTTAAAAGAGATCACAAGGGTGAGGCCTTAAACCCATAGGGCTGTTGTCCTTATTAGAAGCAGAAATGATACAAGAGCTCTCTCTCTCTCTTCCCAGCTTTCTCTCTCTCACTGCATAGGCACAGAGGAAAACACGTGATGACATACAGAGAAGACAATGGTCTATAAGCCAGGAAGAGATCTCACCAGAAAACAACCATGTTGACACCTTGATTTTGGTCTTCTTGACTCCAAAACTAGAAGAAAATCAATTTCTTTCCTATAAGCAACCCAGTCTGTGATATTATTTTATGGGAGCCTGGGCAGACTGATACATAAGTCAATGCTATATTTTAAGAGCATCAGTAAATAAATCATCAATATTAAACTTATTGCAAGTGACTCCAATCAATGCAAAAGAAGTCTATAATATTTTCAAATATAAACTACAATAGTTCATGTAGCATTTAACTATAATACTTAAGCACTTTCTTGTTCGTTTCTATCCCTTGTATCCTTAAATCATTACATTTTTATAGGAGATTATATCTGAAACTAGACTTTGCTATTGATAATGATCAATTATTTGAAGTAAGAACTGGCCACAGTAACTGTCAGATGATTATCAAAATTCTGTAACTCAAGTAGATTTTCTTCCAGAAACAAGATGGACCATGTTGTGTGAGATACCAGTCCACCTATTTTTGTAATTCTTGTATGTGTCCATATTATTTTAAGAGCATTATTTTAAATAATGAATGAGTTCTATTACTATTCATGGTGGGGGACTGATGCTTAACTATGTTCTATGATAGCTGTATTAAAAATTAGAAGTATTAAAACAAATGAAGAGATGCATTTTCAAACACATTACGTAATCAATTTCACTCCCTGAGCTTTGTGAATGTTGTTAGTAAATAAATAGTATTTTAAAATAACCTTATTGGTCACTGAACATTTACCTTAAAATAGTAAGTTCTTCAAAATATCATATTGTGCTAAATGGATCATTTGCAAAAAAAAAAAAAAAAAAAAAAGAATTAGACACGAAGCAGCTTCCATAAAACATTTATTCCAAAGAAATTCTTAAAGCTGCATTAGGATGAATCCAGAGTAAAACTGGCCAGTCTTGTTGACCACTCAAGGCATTTGACATCCCATGGCACTCTTTGAAACAGCAGAGGTATTAACCCTGAAGTTCTGGCCTTACTCCAAATCTATTAATTAAATCCTCCCTATCTTATATTCCCCACGTATTTCCAATTAGGAAAATTATTCTTCATTTCTCTTTGATATTGCTATTGGGAAATGTTCTGGCACAAATCTCCTGTATCTGTTCTCCCTTGGAATTTAACTTCAACACAGCCTGAAATTTGGGATGAATGACATCTTTATATTGAAGGTGTTCTGCCCTCTAATAAACTGTGGCAACATGCCCCGCCTGACGTTTCACAGAACATACTGCTCAGATAAAACATGGCATCTTGCTTATTATATATATTTTTTAATTTCTTAGTCATAAACCATCATAAGGCAAGAAAAGTAAATGGCAACTTCCAGGATATTGTAATGTACAGGGAGGAATTTCCTGACAAGAAAGCAGGAGTTATGCTAATCAAAACAGGGCTAGGAATTGCCAAGCTTTTTCTTTTTTTTCACTTTTAAACCTCTACAGCTGGCTATGTGGGGGAAAGAACAGATGGGATGAATTATATATTTAAACAGCCTTTGACATCACGTCAAACACCTTGGCTTTTGCTCTGTAAATGGAACTTCACTATTTTTCTACTTATTGCAGTCGTAACACTCCTTGTATTTTATTAAAATGTTATAGACTAGACAAGCAATAAAACATATATTAAAGATTTTAAGTTGTGCATTATGATGACAAAGTGATATTTAAACGTAAACAGAAGAGAATAGCAAAGCTAGCATACTAAACATTCTATCTTAAATTAATAAACGATTCATTTTTTATTCTCTGAAAAATGTGTTATCCCATTGCACAAGTTAAAAATTATCCCTTTTCATCTTCTAACAGTAGGATTATTTCTAAGTCAATGTTTATCTCAGGAATTTATTCACTGTTGGAGATGTGAGCACGGTAGAGAAGCTTCTGCCAGCGAGAATCTTCCTGGATTTCTGACAGGCATAAGCGAGGGGGAAGTGGAGTTGGATTGTGTATTGTAAAGAATTTGAGACGGATTTATCCATTCATTCATTAATCCAACAAAGATCATTTGAGTACCAGCCATGTAATAGCTATGGATCTAGGAATAAAACAAAGTCCTTAACATCAAGATTCTTACATGTTACTGATAAAAAAGACAGTAAACACCTAAACAAGTAAGTATTTAAGGTTAGGTTGTTATAAAATCTGTGAAGAAAGAAGAATAAAGAGACAGTTGAAGAAAACATATTTACTTAAGGTGGTCAGGGATGATCTATTTGAGAAGATACTATTTGAACAGAAACATGTCAAATTTGAAGAGTGAGCAATGTAGAACATATGGAGAATTTTTTTTTTCCAAACAGTGAAGCAGCAAGTGCAAAATACCTGAGAGAGAAGAATGCTTTCTGTGTTCAAGAAACTGTGTGGCGAGCACTGGGCCTGCATTAATGTGGGCAAGGAAAGGGAAGAAATGTCCTATAGGCCATTTTAAAGACATTCGTTTTTCTATGACTGTGTACAACACAGATTACAGAGGCAAGATGGACGAGGAATTCAGTTACCAGGCTGTTGCAATAATTCAGGTTTGAAATGATGGTGGTTTGGACCACAGTTAAGTGATGGCAATGGTAAGCAGTGGTCAGATTCTGGAGGTAATTTGAAAGTAAAAAACATAAGTGATCTGAGGGATCAAATGTGTACATAAGAGAACAAGAAGGGTGAATGTTCACTCTGAGGATTTTGTCCTTTGCAACCTAAAGGATAAAATTCTAATTTAATGAAATGGGTAAAAGAGGGTAGATAGTTTGAATACTCCTTCCCTCATATTCACGTCCACCTGCAATCTCAAAATGTGACCTTATTTGGAAATAGGGGCTTTGCAGATTTTTTTTAGTTTATTTATTTATTTGGGTGTGGGGATGTGGAGGGGCAGAGAGAGAGGGAGAGAGAATTCCAAGAAGGCTCTGCGCTGTCAGTGCAGAGCTGGAGGTGGGGCTGGAAATCATGAACTGTCATGATCACGACCTGAGCCAAGACCAAGAGTCGGATGCTTAACTAACTGAGCCACCCAGGTGACCCAAGGTCTTTGCAGATTCTTAAGATAAATGTTGAACGAGATAATCTCAGTTAGATGAGCCCTGAACCTAATGACAGTGTCCTTGTAAGATATAAACTACAGAGACACACAGAGAAGCAGGAAATGTAAAGATGGAGGCAGAGATTGGAGTGATGTATCTAGAAACCAAGGGATAGCAAAGATTGCTGGTGACCAACTGAAGTTAGGAGAAATATGCAAGGAGGGGATTCACCTTCAGAGTCTCTAGGGGAAAAAAAAGAACAAAACAAAAAAAAAAAAAAAAAAGAAAAGAAAGGAAACCCTGGCAACACTTTGATTTCAGACTTCTTTCCTCCAGAACTGTGAGAAAATCAATTTCTATTGTTTTCAGCCACCAAGTCTGTGGTAATTTCTTATGGCAGTCTTAGGAAAGACATTCAGGTGGGGAGGGAAATGAGGAGTTTGTGAGAAATTAGGAGTTTGGGTTTTTTGCATATAAATTTGAGATACTCATGACAGATAAGGAGAGATGTCAAATTGGCAAAGTTGGTCGTAAGAGTATAGAGTTCAGAGATGAAAGTAGGCCAATATAACTATTTGTGAGTCATTAGGGTATAGTTGATATTTACAGTTGTCAGTGAATAAAACCACCTGTGGAATGAGTGTAACTGTGAAGAAAATTGATAAAAATACTGAGTTGTTGGATATTCCAACATTTAGAACTTTAAGAACAAAGAAGTCAACAAAGGAGAGTGGGAAGGAATAAAAGGCAAGAGTTTGGAGAAGATTCTTTGCCAGATGATAATAGGTCAAGTAAGATGGATGATAGGAATTGGATATTCAGTTCAGCAACAGCGGAGATCACCCTTGACCTTTTCAACAACTATTTTAATGGAGTGCCAGCAGGCAAGACCCTAATTGGTTTTGGTCCCAAAGGAAATGACCAAGAGTGAATTCAAAGTTCAAGTTTTGAAGTTTGGCAATTTGAAGGGTTTGAGTTGAAATCAAACAGAACAGAAAAATGCGACAGAAGCTTAAGGTGGATGTAGGTTTATATTTTTAAGGATTAGATATCCTAGCTCACAGTAATGCAAAAAAATATTTGTTTAAAAATTGAAAACATGCTATTATGCACAGTGAACCATAGATTTATTGGGAAATTTAAATGTTAACATAATTGCAAAGAGAAAAATCTGTCTCACAACAGATTTGGCTATAAATAAATAACAGTATAACCGTGTATTTCAGCCTTTTGCTCAATTTCATAATAAGTAAATAAAAATTGTCCATAAAATAAAAATGAAAAATATGAGGGAGAATATTAAAATGTCTTCTAGTATGGCTTTAAAAAAAAAGAAAAAAAGCTCAAATGTCTAAAATTTGCTGTAGAACTATATGACAGCTAATATTTCCAAGTCAATGGAGTATTTATTTTTGTATCAGTTTCATACAACATTGCTTTATTTTTTAATTTTACAGCAAGCATAAATTTATCATACAATATTTTCTTTAGATGATATTCACTCATTTACTATTTGATTTTATTCCTCATTAATTCTTTCTAGAAAGTGTAATTTTTCTTAGTTCAATTCATTTTACTTTGTAATGAGAGTAGAAATAGTCTTATATGTTGTTTTTTTATTCATGAAAAAATACTTTTCATAATTTTAGCCAATATCAGTTATACTTTATGTTGTGTTGTGATCAAAATAAGTATGTATGGAATGAAAAACAGGAGTAACATTGTTCCTTAGAAAGTACATAAGAAAATCATAGCCTATACTCAAGATATTTTTGGTACTACACTATTATTCAAGAGTACATCTGTATATTTATTGTTAACCTAATGTTCCATGTCTTTGGTATTTTATGTAAAAGGTACTTTCTGTGCTTGTTTTGACAGATCAAAGAAGAAGTAGAGTACAACAAGCAATGAAGTACAAGCAATAAATGTTGAATAAAAGTTGAGAGTTAAGGAGAAAAATGGACTTATATCATGTTGATTTTGGTAAGATAGACTTTGTTCAATTCGATAAAACAATAATGTGTAAGAACTTGAAACACTGGTATAACATGTACTGTTTTCTGCCAAATAATCGAATCTCTAATTTTAGAAAATGACTACCATAAGAGAAATAATAATTTATATTACTTATGAAAAGCATAACTTCTTCCATTTTTAATTAAGGCTTTATCATTAAAATTCATTTGCTAATTTTTAGGTGGAGGAATTACATTATCTCTCATTCACTGCACTTAAGTAAAGGAACAAAACATAGCAATCCCCAACAGTGCAGAGACAAAATTTTGGTGGGCAAACGACCCTCTCTCTTAGTAATATGCCCTACATGTTTAATCAGCTAGACCGCCTCAAAGTCTGGTATTTGTCTCTGTAATCCTGGGTATCCTCATAGTATGCCGGTTTCCTCCTCCTTTGCCTTAGTCCGAAAGTACCTCCACGCAGAAAGTGGGGGTATTTTAGGACTCACCTTCTCTTCTTTCAGGGAGCATCATTCTGCATTGACTAGTGTCTCATTTTCTAAATAAATTTTATCTTAAAAATATGGAAAATATTCAAATCAATAGAAATTCTACATTGATTAATCTTCATCTTTAGATCTGTATATACTCCCACCTTCTCTCTTCTTCATTATATCTGTATCAAGATCCATTTATTGTCTATATTAACAAAGGATCCTCCTTAAAATGAAAAAAGAATCTGTCTTAGATTCATTAATTATCATGCAATTTTCCTTCTGTATATTTTCAGATAGACCGTGTGTGTGTGTGTGTGTGTGTGTGTGTGTGTGTGTGTAGGAGTAACTCTATGCCCTTTAGTTTTAAATAATTTACACATTTATTTGTTTACTTATAATGGGCTTTTCCTACAAAACGAGATATTTTACAGATAGTTTAAATCAAAACCCAAAAAGGGAGAAAGGGAAAGAATAAGTAACAAAGAAAAGTGTTAATTTGACTAAGAAATGAGGATCAGAGAAAAATTGAACAAAAAACCAAATTTAAATACAATTCCTGCACAAATAACATATGTTGTTCATATTTCTTTCTCTGTACTGACTTTAGAATACCTTTCTACCAAAAAGCCCTCCCTCTCCCTCACATCAGACTAAATCCTACAGTTCCTTTATGGGGACCATTATTTCTTTCTCTCTATGAGTAGTTCCTGAAGTCATCAGTCATTGTGATCTTCTTTTTCTGGATGCTTATAGATCTTGAAGCTGTACCAATCAATCTACCACCTGACTTCATGTTACCTTGTATTGTTTTTTAGTTCTTTGTATTGATTTTAAGTTGTTTCTTGAATGTCTGCTGTTAAATGTAAGTGCCTCAAGTGTCAGGTGCACAACAGGTGCTTAAAAATTCTCACTGATTCCAGAAGAATAAGACATCTAGAAAAATTAAAGAATGGTTTCAATCAACTGAGATTTTGGTGAACAGAATAAGAATCAATTTACTGTACTATAGTAACATTTTGAATCAAAATCAAACCCTCAGTATGAAACATAGGTTAAAAACCCTAGGAAAGCAAAATATTTTGCCTTTGGCTATATCTAACTGTTCCTCTCTTACTTATTCCTTCAGCTATACAGAATTCACAAAAGGCTGCCTTTTCCTGAAACGTCTCCCTATTATACTGCCATTACCCCTTACTCTTCATATCTTCAAACACTCAACTCCCTCACTAGAGACAGCCTATTTTAGTTTCAAAGAAGAAAATAAACAAATGAAGGGGTTAAATTAACTCAGATAATGTGAGTGATTGTTAGGTTGTGTTCATCTTAGCTGCGCACTTGCCATGGAAGTGACATTTGATGTAGTGTCACATCATAGTATAGCCACCTCAACTGCATGTGTTTTCTGAACGCAATGTGCTCTGTCCTCACTCAGGGTTTTTCTGCTTCCTGTTCTCAATGCCTGAAATGCTCTTTCCCTTCATCCCTTTCATAAATGTTTTTTGATTAAATGGATACATCTCTCTTGTTTTGTATGTATGTATGTATGTATGTATGTATGTATGTATGTATATACATATACATGTGATATAGATATAGATAAGATATAGATATAGATTATGTAAATATATAAATAGATATAGAAATGATAATTGGAGGGTTTAAATCTGGTGCGATTTAAGGTCCCTTTTAATTCTAAAATTCTGTAATAGAGTAATTACATTGTGTGACTGCTTGCTGTATTCCAGGGAATCTAAGTACTTATTATAGGCAAGTGTTATTACATCTATAGGATGGGGAATTTGAAATTCATAAAATAAAAATAGTCGTGTAATTTCAAATAGCCTGCACATCATTCAAATGTTTCATCCAATCTAATACACAAACCCACATTTCCTCAGTTTGACTGCAGGAGTGTGTGTGTGTGTGTGTGTGTGTGTGTGTGCACATGTTTTAGGAAAAAAAAACAGCTTGGACTGTAACTAGTTCCCCTTTGCCGAAGGGTGGCATAAATATTCAAGTGGAAAACTATATTTTCAAGGTGCTTCTTCTACTAGGACTAGAGAGGGAGAAAGGATAACTGAAAATTTTAAGACATTTCCAGTCACTGTGAATTCCTTTTTTTATAGGATAGAGATCTGAGTTATGGCCTTATTTTACGTGTGTTTGGGTGTTTTGCATAGCTGTGAAAATTAAAACAGGATTAAATAATGTAAAGATAGAAAAAACCCAGGAAGTGAAGTCAAAATGGGATTCGTTTGTTCTGCACAATAATAAAAATGGTAATATAAAAAACTGAATCTTCGGGGAGCCTGAGGTTAGCGAGGAGAATGAACAAAGTCTTATGTAAGTAAAGACACAAAACAACAAGTTTAGAGTTGAAGCTTGTGATTAGATCCAGTGGAAATGTAAGTAAAAGAATTCCAAGAACAGAGAGATATATATGCTATTCCTAATGTAGTATGTATCATTTTGGGTTTAGGTCATAAAAAACCCATGTAGTGAGGGAAGCATATCACATGCACAAATGTCTTGTGGGAACCCTTTCAGAGAGTCAAAGAAAAGTGGCTGGTTTCCATATCTCAGGCCATGACAGAGGAGAAGAAAAAAAATTACAGTAAGAATAAAGTTGAAACAGAAACAGAGATTGCAAAAACAGATTTTTTTTCATAGGTTATAAGGATAATTGAATTGGAGCTGTCCAAGCAAAACTGTCTCAGAAGATGGGAGAGGATATAAGAAAGTTGAAGGAGCATAGCCAATATTTGTATTCTGAAATAACCATTCATGCAGATGTAACTTCTTGACTGCTGTATACTTGTATAGCTGAAAGATTCTTCTCTTTGTTTGATCTCTACCATTTCTTATTGGGATTAACTTAAATAGATATATTTAATTTTATAAATATATAATGTATAACTTATCTACTTAACTTTATCCCAGAAATATATATTTATTTATACCATATTATATATATAATAAATACTATGTATTATATACCATATATGTATATATATGTACACACATATCTCAGTGGGCAGAAAAATCGAGCAAATTTTTTTCATATTTCAGTTAAGATTTATCTTGGGGAATGCCTGGGTGGCACAGTTGGTTAAGTATCCAACTCTTGGTTTTGGCTTAGGTCATGATCTCATGGTTTGTGGGTTTGAACCCTGTGTCTGTCTCTGTACTTACAGTATGGAACATGCTTGGGATTCTGTCTCCCTCTCTCTCTACCCCTGCCCCATTCAGATGCCCCCCCTCAAAAATGAATAAACAAACTAAAAGAAAAAAAAAAGATTTATTTTGGAAGCTAGCCAAGAATTCATGTTCCAAGGCCGCTGATTAAATTCCAATTAAATAGGTCTGGTCTGACATTAGGTTCAGAAATCTGTGGTATAAGAACAAAGTCAGGTTTCAAGAAACATTAGAAAATAACACCTCTTTACAATAAGTAGAGACAAAGGTCCAACTAGAGTTATACTTGCGTGGTTATTTTTCATAATGGTTTTTTTAATTATTATTTTTAATTTATTAAATCTGCTCTTTCTCCATTATGTAATTGTGTAATTAAGAAATAAGCATAATGACTCATGCTTTTCAATTTGGGGGGCTGTGGGGAGTTAAAGCAATTTTGATTCTGAGACTTAGATTATTTATGTGACTTAGAATACTAATTTGCTGGCAATTAATCATACTCACAGAGACTGAGTTTAAAAATGTTTCTGAGTGTAGCATGTTATATTATTACTAATATATTAAAATGTTTATCATTTATTTGTTCACATTGTGCTAAACACTATGTTAGAAACTTTAAATGTCATTTTTAATCTTTTCCATAAATATTTTCCAGGAATCAGAATTCTGGCTCCATATTCATGCTTGTTCTTTTTACACAGTTTTCTTAAATTATTTTTTAGCTATCCATCAACGATTTATATGATATGTCCCCTTATTTACTGGTTTTCTTATATAACTATCTGATATGAAAGAATCTAATCGGCACAAAAAAAGGTGGTAAATGCCAACAAAATTTACTTGTAAATAAACATGTTAAATTGATTTTTTTAATGTTCAAAGCTCATTCTGTGAAAATAAACTGAATTATTTTGTGTAACATTTATAATTCACTACTTGGAATCACTTGACAAAATAATTTCCTCATTCACTTGTTGTTTTAAAGGCTTTTGGTTTTTTTGTTTTGTTTTGTTTTTGAGAGAGAGAGAGAGAGAGAGAGAGAGAGAGAGAGAGAGAGAGAGAGAGAATGCACGCACATGCAAGCAGGGGAGGTACAGATGGAGGAAAAGAGAGAGAATCCCAAGCAGGCTCAATGCTGTGGAGCTCAGTCTCAGGAACCATGAGATCATGACCTGAGACTAAATCAAGAGTCCAATGCTTAACCACCTAAGCCCCCCAGGTGTCCCTTTCCTGATCCACTTATAAATAAGGTTTCTATTCACTAATTATAAATAAATCTAAGTCCCCAAGCTATATAAGAGTTTAATGCCATTCTCCAATGTTTCCAAAAAGCTTTACTATGAAAGAAAGGCTATAAAGTACCAACTGTTACAAGTATTATCTAAATCAACCAACATCATTTTCTTCAAAATCTTCAAATGTTAACAATGTGCATTTTTACTTAATTTGAAAACATTTGTATACATCTCCGTTTTTCCTGTCTGTGTGCAGCACTTGTCTGGGTCTCTGCACAATTATAAGCTGTGGCATATGTGCTGTGTCCTCCAGCCTTCTATTAATTTGTAGAAAGAGACATCTTAATTCAGTAGGATACACTGTATGGTCTGTGGCCAATTATAAAAAGATGTCCCTGATATTGGTTTGCGTGTTGAAATAATACGGCATATATCTATTCTGTTCCATTCTCCACGGTTAAATGTAAGAACAGTTTTACTGTACGGACCCCTGGAGGTATGAAAACAGCTTCATGTCTATGGAATAGCCAGGCATATTGAGTCAATAATCTTCACCTTCTATTATTTGAGCAAGTTGTTATAAAAAAATGTTTGACGGTAAGATGAGAATAAATGCTATAAATTTATTACAATATCAGGTTATTAGGAATTGGCATCATGGCCTTATAAGCAGCACCATATTCAGTGTCATCCATAAAGGAAGAAGGGAAGATCCTAAAACAGTGAGAAAAAGGTAAATGTATGGTAGAGACGGAGTGGGCTGAGGGACTGAGGTGGGAAATCAGCAGTACTGTTTCACAAGGTGGTTTGAAAAGTGACCTAGTGGGGCGCCTGGGTGGCTCTGTCGGTTGAGTGTCCGACTTCGGCTCAGGTCATGATCTCATAGTCGTGAGTTCGAGCCCCATGTCGGGCTCTGTGCTGACAGCTCAGAACCTGGAGCTTATTTCAGATTCTGTGTCTCCCTCTCTCTGTGACCCTCCCCCGTTCATGCTCTGTCTCTCTCTGTCTCAAAAATAAATAAAAACGTTTAAAAAAAATTTTTTTTTAAAGTGACCTAGTAATCCACCTGAGGAATTTAAAGCTAGATGTGGGTGGGACTCACTCGAGAATCTCCAAAGTATACTAAATACTTGTACTTATATGATGGTACTTAAAATGCAACATTTTATTTATAGAATTTATTGAGGGGGTGCCTGGGTGGCTCAGTCGGTTAAATGTCCGACTTCGGCTCAGGTCATGATCTCACAGTTCGTGAGCTCGAGCTCCGCATGGGTCTCTGTGCTGACAGTTCAGAGCCTGGAGCCTGCTTTGGATTCTGTGTCTCCTTCTATCTCTGTCCCTCCCCCAATTGTGCTCTGTCTCTCTCTGTCTCTCAGAAATAAAAAAAAAAAATGTAAAAAAATTAGAATTTATTGAAGACAAGGGTATTTTTATTCAAAATTTGGATGAAATCTAAGTTTGAGCATTTCTGTAATAGCTTACTCCCGTATATATGCTTTAATATTTTCTAAAATAAATTCTCCCTGCATTTCAAATAATAGGTAGGTTTATGTTTTTGTTTGTAATACAAATTAATCTCCAATAGTTTAGGGAAAACAGATACCCAAGCATAAAGTGGAAAAGTTTGTTCATGAGTTTCAGAACTTCTGCTTAAAGCTCTCCTCCCTTTTGTGAATGACGTGCTTATAAGTGTTACTATAAAATAGGAGTATTAGTGTCACTCAGAATCAAGAGCTGAGGTGACATGAAGTTATGGAGATAGTTCGCACAATACTTGCTACAGTCACAGTCAAAAAGACTTAATGAGACTGAAAATAGTTTAAAGACTAGAAAACTCAGATTGGGAGTAAGCTCTGATGTTGAATCCATTTATGGCTGAAATAAAATGGGTCTGGGTCACTGAAATCAAATTTATAAGTAAAAAAAAAAATGAAAGGGTACATACATGGGAAACATTCACATTAGTAGCTCAGACTTGAATGGTCTAGTCAAGAGGTTATAATTTACACAGGCTTTGCACTTCCTATATGAAGTTGTTTCCCCTCTAAAATATTGTTGTCCTGAGGTTCAGGAACATTTTCTAGTGCCAGAGTTCATGGGAAGCCCTCTTTCACTCATGGAGTCATTTAGAATGTTTCTATTCTCTTCTGATATTTAAGAGGAGAAACATATACAGATGCTCCCTGTGTCAGAAATAAACTTAACAGGACAGCTGAAATCAGACCCAGACTTCTCTTGTAATGCAAAGCGTCCAACAGCCTTGACATGTAGTAATACAATCACAAATTATGATAAACTCATCTATTTACAGTGAGATATTTTAGAGCAAAAGAAGAATGGTCAGCCGGAAAAAAACAAAAAACAAAAAAACAAAGCAAAACCTCTTTTGAAGTTACTGTCTTAATTTATTCTTTTCTGTCAATCCAATTTCCTATTTGTCCTCGAAGGTATTATCTCTCTTTCAGAAAAAGGCATTTTCCTTCTCTTACTTTAATCTGACTTTTAATACATTTGAAAGCAATTTGGCTTGGGAAGGAAAATATGTATGTGCATAGACAGATAGAGACAGAGAAAGGGAGAGACTTTAGAGATGCTAAGAGCTCAAAAGAATCCTGAAACTTCTAGCTAGTAAATGCAGCAACAACTTTGTTACTCTCTAAAGTCACGATATTGGTCGTGGTATACAGTTAGCTTTCTGGAAACAAGACAAAATAAAAAGAAAAGAGACTTTAAATTATTTTAAAATGTTATTATGTGCATAACTATGTTATGCACATAAATAAAATATTATTTTATTTATTTATAATTTTTATTTATAATAAAAAATAAAAATATTTATGTACAAAAGTTGGAACACAATATGCTTATATATGGAATGCATTTTCATTTTACAAATGGATTCTTCAAGCAGTAAAGGCCTTCTCAGTCTGGTTCCTCTGAATAGATTTCCTAGTTCATTGAAAACATCCTTTAAATATATGTATACATGTATACATTGGTAGATGTATATACATAGTGATGTAAAAAAAATACACTTAAAGGATATTTTCAGTGAGCTGGGAAAAAATCTAGACCTTGGGACATATGCATGTATCAGTATTTGCTATTTTATAATCACATCCAATCATCAGTGCTGGTTCTCATGATAGACAAAGAGGATAAAGAGTTGAACAAAACAATAGCCCTTTTCTTGATTGGTTTACAGTCTGATGCAAGAAAGAATCATATATCCATATCATTTCAATACAATACACTGCAAATATGCATCCATGAGCGCCTGGGTGGCTCAGTCGGTTGGGCAACTGACTTCAGCTCAGGTCACGAGCTCACGGCCCATGAGTTTGAGCCCCGCATCGGGCTCTGTGCTGACTGCTCGGAGCCTGGAGCCTGCTTCGGATTCTGTGTCTCCCTCTCTCTCTGGCCCTTCCTCTCTTGAGGTCTGTCTGTCTGTCTCTCTCTTTCTCTCTCTCTCTCAAAAATAAACATTAAAAAAAATTTTAACTTACTGAGTTTCTATAGGAAGTAGAGTATATGACTATTTAACTGTTTTACTTTGGAAATGTTGTTACAAATGAATATTATAACCTATAACAATTTTTCTTTATGTTTTACACTGTATTATGCTGACTCTACGTTGCCATAGGCTAGTTTAAGATGTTAGTTGTTCTTTGTAGTAGAATAATTTGAAATAATATTACAGGGAAATGGAAATCATGAGAGAAAACTAGGTAATGAGATTAATTTGTCACTCTGTGTGCTTGGGGTCATGGACCAGGGCTTTGGCTGTGCATACATTGGATATAGAAAGTGTCAAAAAGTTCTTACTCTGACATAAGGATGGGAACACTCATATTAACCACAAAATTCATGCTTTTAAGCCTATCAGAGAGCTATGCATTCCAAACAAATGAGGTTATCCTAGGAGAAAAGAGCCCTTGGGTCCTTTAACCCCAGGCAGAGCAGCAGGAGAAAGAGAAAGATGATGTAGACAGAGACAAGAAAATAACACATTTCCCATTTAGTTTTTATTTAAAAAAATGATGTTTATTTTTGAGAGAGAGGAAGAGAGAGACAGACAGAGCATAAGTGGGGGAGGACAGCGAGAGAGAGAGAGAGAGAGAGAGAGAGAGAGAGAGAGAGAGAATGAATCCAAAGCAGGCTCCAGGCTCTGGGCTTTCTGCATAGAGCCCGACATGGGGCTTGAAGCCACAAACCATTGAGATCATGACCTGAGCAGAAGTCAGACGCTTTTCTGACCGAGCCAACCAGGAAGCCCCATATTTCCAAATTTTTAAAGGCGTGTGTGTGCTGGCATGAAGGTCTGTAATATCTCAGAGCCCAGACACAGAGTCAATATCCACCCATGGATTCTTTCCCATGGGATATTGTGTGTGTGAACACCTACGGTCGTAAGATCTGGGCAGGAGAACTGAATGAACGCCTGTGGGCTGTCCAGAACATCCTGATGTAAGACAGTGACCACCTGCAGCCAGTGGAGGGCAGGAAAAAAGAACTTACAGTCTGCTCCAAAGTGTAGCCGAAGGACAGAAAAACAAAGAAACCCCACAGGCGTTCAAGGGCTCTCAATGAGCTGGAGGCAACAATCTGGGGAAGAGGAGAGTGGAGGGAGATGCAGGGTCCATCCACAAGCATGAGTCAGAAACTGCCTGTGGCTGGGACTGGAGACAGCTTGCAGGGACATCCCTCACCCTCAGACCGAGGCACAAGTGCTGAAGCCGACTAAAGTCTGGGGGCAGGATGGGAAAACTGAAAGAAAACCTTCAGAAGTAACTTCTGGTAATAAGGAGAGTCATAAAAGCAGAGAACCCCTTCCAGAGGCATGGGTGTGTAGGTAAAGGTTGAAAGCAGGGCAGGAGAATGAGAATATTTAGCTCAAGGATAACAATCCCTGAGGGAGGGGATAGAGAAAGATTATCCTCATAAGATGCTATATGAAAATCTAAATAGCTGCCTTTTAGAAAAGGCATATATTTTACTTTTATATTAAGGGGCTATTAGTAAAATATCTAACATTCTAAATTGCAAAAAGCAAACAGACACCTGTAATGTACATCAACATAGATACGTTTTATTGCATTGATGCTATGAAATAGTGTGTGCTTTTAAAAAGGAATTAAGAAACTCTATATAAGTTTGACCTGGAAAGTCTCCCACGATATATAAATGCCGTAGCTACGGCTTATTGTGCACAGTTCCTACCAATTCTGGATTCAGTGACATTACCTTAGAAGCTTGAAGTCACCTGTTATAGAAAATCAGCAAACACTGCAATTAACTACCACACAGCCCCACCCCCAAGTGGGGAGTCAATGGTTATTATAGTATATTATATATGAAACAAGATTACATTTGTGTTTAAAACTACCAGACTTCTTATATTTCTCTATTTACTTTAACAACAAAAGGACTGAAGGAGGCAAGACAAGAGTGTTACCAGTGACAATATCAGATGTGGTTTTGGAAAACACTGGGCAAGTATTTTTTTGGATAAATTAACTGGATGGACAATTCAGTCTTGTTTAATTTATAAGACTGAGCTCAGGGGTGCCTGGGTGATTCAGTTGGTTAAGCATCCAACTTCCGCTCAGCTCATGATGTCACAGCGTGTGGGTTCGAGCCCCACATTGGGCTCTGTGCTGACAGCTCAGAGCCTGAAGCCTGCTTCAGATTCTGTGTCTCCCTCTCTCTCTGCCCCTCCCCTGTTTTCACTCTATCTCACTCTCTCTCAAATATAAATAAACATTTAAAAAAAGGGGGGCACTTGGGTGACTCAGTTATTATGCATCCCACTTCGACTCAGGTCACGATTCCAAGGTCCATAACTTCGAGCCCCGCTTTGGGCTCTGTGCTAACAGGTCAAAGCCTGGATCCTGCTTTGAGTTCTGTATCTCCCTCTCTCTGCCCCTCCCCTGCTAGTTCTCTGTCTCTGTCTCTCTTTCCCAAAAATAAACGTTAAAAAATTAAAAAAAGAATTATCCTTATAAAAATAAATTTTAAAAAAGTGTATTGGCCATATGTATCTCTTCCAATGTAAAATGCCTTTCTGAGTTTTTCCCATTTTAATTTTTGTCTTAATGATCGGTAGGAGTTCTTTTATATTTTATACTAAAACTTTGTCAGCTCCATTGTAACTTTCATATCTAATTTGCAAGTCATATTTACATTTTTATTTTTACTTTTATTCCCAATATCTTCTGTTTAAATAGAGCTTTTAATTTTAATGCAGCAAAATTTATCCATACTCTGAGGTAGGGCCAGCATTTTTTATCTCATGTAGGAAATCCTTTCCTCCCACAATGTTTGAAAGCTATTTTCATGGGTTCTCTATTTTCTTCTAAAACTTTGAAAGTTTGTTTTTTCATATTTAAGTTCTGTATATATGGGCTATAATAGGGAATTATAGTAGGAAATATACATAGTAGGGAAGAATTGCTTAGCATTATTTGGTAAATAATCTTTACTTTGCCTGCCAATTTGGATTAATCAAATAATCCCATGTAATCATATCCTAATTTTGTGTTTTCTATTCATCCAATTGACTAATTTGTTCATCTCAGGTTCAGTGCCATAATCTCATTTATCATAAATTTATTTAAAACTCCTCAAATTGTTTTTAAGAAGTTTTTTGGCTCTTTTTGAAACTGCTTTTCCATATAAGTTTGAAAACAAATTTGTCCAAGTTTCATAAGAAAAAACCTTGTTTGATCATCATTAAAATTTCATTGAATTGGGTGAAGGCGAATGGAAGATACAGGCTTCTAATTATGGAATAAATAATTCACAAAAATAAGAGGCAGAACATAAGAAATACAGTAAAAAATATATTGTAATAGTGATCTCTCAACCTTCTCAAATTTTTTAAAAGTGTATTGAATCTTTTGCTCAATCTGAAGAGAACTGACCTATATGCAACGTTAAATCTTCTTTCCCATGAATATGGGAAATTTTAGAATTAATAAATTTATAAATTTAGACTGATAGCTTTATTTCTCCCTCTATGATCCTGTGCTTTTGATTTATTTTTGCACTCATATACCTTTGGCTAGGACTTGAGTACAATGTAGAATAGCACCAGCAATGTTACCGGTGTCATATTCTTTGTTTGAAACTGAATTCTTCTGTAGATTCTCAATTCATAACAATATTTGCTATTAGCATTTAGTCGATATTATTTATCACACGTGCTAAAGGTTTACTTTATTTCATGAAGTGTGTTGAATTTAACAACCTAATTCACTGTGTCTATGTAATGATCAGGTATTTTCTCTAACCTGCTAACCTGTGTTGAGTGGTATGTATAAATTTCTAATGTTATAGCACTCGTGAATTTCTTTTATATCCTCAATTTAGTCATTTTATATTCAACATTTAAAAATATTTAAAATTTTATTTTGAAAATATTGCTGGATTCTGGTTATTAATATTTTTAAAAAAATTTTTAACGTTTATTTATTTTTGAGACAGAGAGAGACAGAGCATGAACAGGGGAGGGGCAGAGAGAGAGGGAGACAGAGAATCTGAAACAGGCTCCAGGCTCTGAGCTGTCAGCACAGAGCCCAACGTGGGGCCCGAACTCATGGACCTTGAGATCATGACCTGAGCCCAAGTCAGACGCTTAACCACTGAGCCACCCAGGCGCCCCAGGTTATTAATATTTTTAAGGATCATGGAGTTTGCATGGATTATTATGACTGAGGGAGAGTTCAACTTTTCCTTCAACAAAATTGGACAAAGTTTTACTAAGTTCTATTTCTTTTATGTATTTATTTATTTTTATTTTTTTTTTAACGTTTATTTATTTTTGAGACAGAGAGAGACACAGCATGAACGGGGGAGGGGCAGAGAGAGGGAGACACAGAATCGGAAGCAAGCTCCAGGCTCTGAGCCATCAGTCCAGAGCCCGACGCGGGGCTCAAACTCACGGACCGCAAGATCGTGACCTGAACTGAAGTCGACACTTAACCGACTGAGCCACCCAGGCGCCCCTCTTTTATGTATTTAAAATTACTTCATTAAATGAGTTTGATAATTACTCACCCTCTTCATCAGTTGCCTAGAAGAGTTGATATAACGATAGAATCAGCCATTCCTTGGAATTTTGGTAAAATGTGCCTATCTATCAGTATCTAGTATTTATTTATTAGAATCTCTTAACTATTGCTTCAATTTCTTTAATTTCTTTCTTCTTGAGTCAATTTAACGTTTTATTAGTCCAGACATTGAATATTTCGTCTACGCTTTCATGTGTAGTGGTATAAAATTTTCCCTGGAATTCATCATTTCACTTTTTGTAAATGTTTTCATTTGTATTTATTTTTACCTTTTCTCATTTGTCATAATCACTCTTGTTAGGAATTTATTATTTTATTAACTCTTTCAGATAAGCAACCTTTGATTCTGTTTATCCTCTCTATTGTATTTTTTTTCCTCAGTTCCACTGATTTTTGTCCTGACTCATGACAGTTAGCCATTTATTTCCCCTCAGCCACCAATCTACTCTTGGTTGCCCTGGTTATGACACTGGACTACCTCTCTGTTTTTCCAACTGGCTCAGTGTTAAGTCCTGTAAGCAGTGGATACAAGAGGGACACTTCAGACTAAAGGGAACCCTCCCACAGATTCTCTGTGCTTTTCTTTCTTCTAGCTTCTAGAGGATGCATGGTTGGTATGCAGGACACCTAGTGGATCTCATATTTAGCAGTACCCACATGGGTGGCTTCCCTGCAAGTTCTATAGGTGTCCTGACTTGATTTCCAGTGAATTCAGTAGCACTACCCCTACAGGTCCCATCCTACTTGTTGTCTTATACTGGTGGATTTCCAACAGCTTCAAAAGCTTCCCTTCACTTCCAGCTTCCTGATGGGTTTCACTGATACCCAGTTGGAAGGCCCAGCCGTGGCACCCTGACTATAGGCATAAGTCCATAGCCAGTAGGGACAACTGTCAAACTTCTCTACCATTCAGATAAGGCTTCAGTCACACCCTCTCCAACAAAGTCTGAATTCTAGCCTTGTGGAGGACCCACTTTCAAGAATGTTCTTTCTGTGGGTTCACTCCCACTGTTCTAGAGTATTCTCATTGTTCTCTTTTTACTTCCTAAGAGTATCTAATTTCTTATAAATACTTAATAACTCATAGTATAGCTTATAATACTCGCTGTGTGATTTCAGTCTCCTAATAATTATCTTTATTATCTACCTATTGCTTTCTTTGTTTTTTTTATTTAAATGAGTTTGTTTTCATTCAGACATTGTGTTTCATTTACAGTACTTTTCTATCCATGTTTCTGTATTTCTACATCATTATTCTCTGTTATCTCCATAAAGTCAAGAATTAAAATATATATATATATATATGTCTTTAATTGTTTTGTTGATTAAAATATTCATGTATTTGAAAATGCAAAAGCACAAAAGCACATAAAGAAATGACTTAAACATGACTGTTTAAAAACCATTACATATGCACACATACACAAAATTATTACATCTGCAAGATAACTGCTTGCATATCATATAACTTTAATTTCCAAACATAGATATCTGGCCAGGCTTGTATTGACATCAGGAAAATGTTTTACTAGTAGAGCTAATCATATTTTAAGGCCTGATTTTTTTTTCCCCAGATAGACAGTAAATAAGACAATATAGTAGGACTAGATGTAGTTCTACTATAAATGTATCCTCATCTAAAAGTAACTTTATGATACATGTTTTTTATTAAGCTGGGATCCCTGTTTTTCAGTCTGAAGCAAACTGCTTCCATATTAGCCTTACTCACTATAATGACTCCAATACAACTGTTAGCCTAAGGAAACTTAGGGGAAAACATTCATTAAATGCTCTATTTTTTGCCAACAAATGTGCTTACTTCCTTATGAAGCGTCTCTCCTTTTAAAATTTCTTTTCGCTCACTGATCAACTCAAGGATATCCTGGTCTAGAGCAGCTAGTCACAGTGTATTTATAGGTGTTGTTGACAATAGAAAATACACCTCGTGCACTAGGACAAAAGCAGAGTTGTTACAGAGAAAGAGGAGGATATGCGATGAATTTCAGTAGGAAGGAATTTGAGTCAACAGTTCCCTACTTCAGTTTTTCTCTTTTCTCTTTGGGTTTTTATAATTTTTTTAACCTCTAAATTTGGATATTTAGCACATTAATTTTTAACATGTTGTCCTTTGTACTCATTTAACATTGTAACAGTCCTTCTAAGTACCAGTTTACAACTTCTCAAATATTTTGAAAACAAATGTGTGCATATCTCACGCAAACACATAAACTGGACAATTTCAGCTACCGACAAGGGCTAAGATAAAAGTAAAATTATGTAATACATAGGACAGTTATGGAGAGGGCATTTTTCTTAGCTTGGGTGGTCAAGGACAGTACCTCTTACATGCTGACATTTGAACTAGTCCAGGATATATTGAATTTTGACTCCAGTGTTAGTGGAAGAAGGCTGAACACGTTTGGTGTGAGGCTCTGTTTAATCTGCTGAAACTCAGATCTTTGAACACATCTTTCCTCCTCTTGGAAAACCATCATCCTCGCTGCTCAATTGCCTAGTTTTCTGTTGCTCAGCTACTCTCCCTCCTAGGATATAGCCATTTGGTTATTTTCTCTGTGATTCAACTGCCACGTTCATGGCCATACCTGGAGAAGAGAAAAGTCTCTTTGTTCTGCATCTGTCCGAGTGGAACAGACATGATGTGTACAAATAAGTAAAATGATAAGTAAAAAGGTAATATCTCAACAAATTCTTACAGAGTCTCCTGTTAGCAATTGGTATCTATCACCCAGCTCTGTGACCCTGGGATTAATGCCTTTTTAAAAATCTTCCATCCATGTTTGTGCACATTTTAGTCTCTGATTTCTTCTTAAATATAATCTCCTCTGACTGCCCTCTTTCATGGGATCACCATAGTTTTTAATCAAGCAGGGAGAGATTTTTTTTTTAATCCATTCTGCATTTTTAGGTCTTTAAAACGGAAGCTGTGAGGGAGCAGCCACATGTATTTAGTGTGTCCTCTTCATTTGTTCTTTGTTTAAACATATATCTTAGTCCTTAAAAACAATATCATTTCAGGGCAGCTGGGTGGCTCAGTCGGCTCTCTCTGACTCTTGATTTCGGCTCAGGTCATGATCTCAAAGTTCATAATATCAAGCCTTGTGTCAGGCTCCGCACTGATAATGCGGAGGTTGCCTGGGATTCTCTCTTTACTTGCCCCTCTGCCCCTTCCTCGCTCATGCTCTTTCTCTCTCTTGCTTGCTCTCCTTTCCCTCAAAATAAATAAGCACTGAATGATAATAATAATAATAATAATAATTATTATTATTATTATTATTATTATATATTTTCTGGTCAAGAGAAGACCCCGATAGAGAATAGACTCTAAATAAGCCTTATTTTACTTTGAATCACATTGTCAAGTTTATTCAGGTTTTTGTGTTTTTAATAACCTCAATAGACTCTTCACTGATCTCACGACTCTTTTCTTCTGTAATATCTTGGAACAAACAACTGTCCTTCTTGGATTTAGTACATTGCTCCTTCTCCACAAGTGTTATACTGGCCTTTACCCTGTTACTTATATCTGGTTTCTTCTATTTGTAAAGGACACCGAATTCTAATCATCTCATCCAAGGTGAAAACTGGCCTCACTAATGTGGTACGATCTACAAACAGAATTTTTATACTTTCCATTCCATCATTTTGGACAGTGATGAAGCATAAAACCCCGAGTTAAAGATGAATCCTGTAGGACACCAGTTGTTATATCCCCTGCCTCCAGTCCGACCCCTGTTTATTGCTTTCTGATTACAATTTAGTCAGTTGCCTGCTGACATAATAGCTATATAATCTAAACTATATTTTCCAAGTACATTGATAAGGATATTAAGCTCAATGTACTATGCACTAAGGACTCAAAACCTTGCTAATGCTACATTAATGTTAGTACATCACAGTGGTATTTATGAATAACCCAAATCCCTTGGAGTTATACTTGGCAGTAACTCAAGGTATAATGGTAAGGAAGTTACCAACCATCTGTCAGTACAGCTGGGTGAGGGTAACAAGTTCATATCAATGGGAAAACAAATTTAAAGCAATGGGTGATCATTGGTGACATTTCAAGAAAGGGTCTGGATATAATGTACCATTTTTAGAAATCTAAACACTTGCTCTGCAATACTCAAAAATATCCATTTTTCTCTATTGCCAGTTAATGATCTCACTGAATAATGCCAGATTATTACTATTGTGACAAATGTTTTGCTGTCCTTACCTTTCCAAGGCAAAAAAAAGCAGTCTTAACATTAAGTAGTCATTCTGATTATCTCATAAGTATCAATAAGTAAAGACTTTTCTCATCTGTGTACACAGAGTGATATTTGAAAATCTAGGGTAAAAGTACCTTCCTAGTTATCATTTCCTGAGTAAATGAGTTGGTAATGATGAAAATGATTGGTAGGCAAAGAGTTAAGAAATGAGGTATAAAATTCCCAAATACTTACCAGTAGATCTTCCATACTTCTAAACCACTCAAAAAATTAAATACTTTGCAATCTGTCATTAGTCTACATATGTTAGAATCATCAGGATTCCTACCTGTATCAGAGTACATTGCAGGGAATAGAAAATACTAGTAGGAAAAGATGTAATGAAGATAATTTGTACCTTACAAATCATCAGAAGGACTACAGTAAGCGATCACCGAATATCAATTTCTACAAATCATCAGAAGGACTATAGTAAGTGATCACTGAATATTAATTTCAAGATCACACCATCACGACTGTGAATTAAGATCACAAATCTGCTTCTGTTCTCTCTTGCACCAAAAATGTCTTTCACTTCCATATAGCTGGTCTGCCAACCAGGGAGCTTGAATATTTGTTGTCTTAGAAGTGCTCATGTAGTATGCCTTAGGTATGTAAGTTTGGGAAAGAAACTTAGCAAAAAAAATGCTGCTCTCATTTGCAAAAATGGTTAACATTTGGAGTTGTCAGTGAGTACTCGATATATATTTTGTGACAAGTTTAAGTTGAAAAATATTAGTGAAATTGGTTGGCATATTTACTAATGAAGGATGCTAATACTGTTCTCGGCTCATTTTAAAAGAGTTGTGATAAAGCATACATCTTAAGCACAGCAAAACCTTGGTTTGCAAGTATAATTTGTTCCAGAAACATGCTTGCAATCCAAGCACTTGTATATCAAAGTGAACTTCCCCAGAAGAAATAATGGAAACTCAGATGATTCGTTCCAGATCCCAAAAATATTCAAAAAATGATTATAATACAAAATACAAAGAAAATAGAAAATAGAAAGAAAAATAAACAAATTAACCTGCATTTACCTTTGAAAACCTTCAAGGCTGGTGTGAGGGACATGAGAGAGGAAGGTTATTGTGTAGGACGACTTTCACTATCACTTACGGTTACAGTACAATACTGTACTGTATTGTAACTGACTACAGTACAGTATTAATAAAACTCTTGTCATATACTGTATTTAATGTAACTGGCAATAAGGCAGCAGAGGAAAGGGTCTAATTCTGCAGGCAGCCTGACCCAGAATGAAGCAAAGCACTCCTGAGCTTGCATGGAAAAGCAAAAGACTGTCCATAGGTGCTATAAAGTGACAAAAAATACACCAGTGCCAGTTGCGGGCACCTTCCAATGTTATGAAAAATCACTGACTTTTGCCAAACACCATGGCCTGAAACCAAGCATCCAAACATGGGAGTTTATCACCCACAATCCCTAAGAGAGAGAGAGAGAGAGAGAGAGAGAGAGAGCAAGAAGAACCATTGGCTCAGTTGTGATCATGTGAAGTTTGGCATCATGTACACCTTGTATTGCAAGCCATTGCTTGTTTATCAAGTTAAAATTTATTAGAAACGTTTACTCATCTTGCAGAACACACGCAGAATAAGTTACTCGCAATCCAATGTTTCACTGTACATGTTAAAGGAAGAAGATAACTATTAAACTTATTTTGATATTTTATTTGTTTGCTATACATTTTCTGTAGAATGTGCTTATGAGAGAAGCACACATTTATTTTTGTAAGAAAGCATCTTTTAAAATCTCCTTTTGATTTTAATTGTAACGTTGATGTGAAGTTAAACAGAACCATCGAAATAAAATTTACTAACATTTCTTTGACAGTCATAAAATCCTTTGATACATGCTGAGAGCATCGCAAAAATGGAATCTTTTTGAAAGCAAGAGTACTAAAAGGTAAGAGGAAGATTAACTTATTACAAGAAGCTAGACCTGAAGACAATGAAGAGACAGAGTTGAAGTATGATTTCAGCATCTCTCATTCTATGCAACTGACTAACATTGTGAACCACAGAACAGAGTCCTGTTCAGCCACCAACTGAGTGATTGCAATTACAGTTATGGAACATCCATCAGAAGAAGGGGAGATAGAAGACAGTCTGTGTATGGAAGACAGGCCCGCCACTCAGAACTCCATGTGTGTTCCTGCTTTTGGATGTTCTAACTGGTTGGAAGGATTTTGTGGACAAAATAAGTCAGCAATCCAGTTGTGGGGATTGAATAAGATGAAGTGTTGGCTTGTTTTGTTTTGTTTTGTTTAAACTAAGAGTTTTAAGGATAAAATCTTTTGGAAGATTTGAAAACTTTAAAAAATATATAAACTTCCCTTCTAATTGTTAGTTGATTGTCTCCATGTGTTACTAAGTTTTTCTGACCTTAAAGAATATGTGTTTAAAATAGGTATTCTATTTATAAGGCCATAAGCCTAAGGGTATTGCTATTTGAAAATAAATGGACTTGGTTGTATTGAAAAAGTATCAAATACTTTCAAATCCCCACAGATAAATACATTCATTTCTTTTTACCCGAGCCAACTCTTACATAAGCCTCCTAATACTTTCCTCTTACTATTGTTTACATACCTTACATCTTATTTGCTAGTCCTGAATCATTAATGGCACTGAGTCCACTAGGCTGGCTAAATCTACTGGTCATTTGTTCCACAGACTCAAAAATCAAAAGACAGTAATACTAAAAACAATCTTAGAGGCAATCTAGTTGAGTTCTTTTATTTTAGGATACAGAAATTGAGATTTGCTGATATCACCCTTCTTCATGACACATATTTTGATACAGATTACTTTTTGAGGCTGCCTATCAGTGCTCTTAAAATCGGCTCTATTTATATAAAAGATGAACAAAGAACAATGACTTCGTGATATATTACTTATATTACTTGGTGCTCACGAATCACATTTTCCTTATTCTTTGTATATCTTGTACAATTTTACTATCTGTTTGACATTCTGAGTGAAACATTTGAGAGTCTGGATTATATTTTCTTTCTTTAAAGGATATTGACTTTTATAATGGCAGGCATTTAAAATAACTGAGGATCACCTTGCTTCTCTCAGACTCAGTTTAATGCTTTGTTACAGCTACTTTATTACTATTGTCTCTTTAGTGCTAGGATTTGGTTCTCACTCTAGAATTTGCTCTTTATTTCAAATATCTGACCTTTTTGGATTCCCAGCTGGAAGCCTTAAAGGGCTTATCATCTCTGTTCTGGATTGAGAGGAACTTCAAAATATCCCAGCACAGAAAAATCTCAATATTTTTGATAACCTCTTATCCCTACATCAAGTATTCTCTCTGCCACGCCTGCAGTAATTTGCTTTTGCTTGGCATGGCAGCTAAGTCATTGCCAAGGACCCCCAAACCCTCCAAGCAAACTCCTGGAGATGCCTCCTAGTGGTGCTTCCTCTTCTGTCATATGGCCCACAGAACATATTCTAACCACTTAAGCAAGATTGCATGTTATCTCTGCCTTCTCAACTCAGCAAGACCATAGATCACTGCTTGAGTTCAACCTTCCTAAGCCATGGTCTGGAAAATATTTCAAAGCAGATTACCAGCATGAAAAGTCCACTTAACTCATTTGTTTCCTTTTATTCACTGTCATAATCCTATTCTGTTGTCCAAAGACTTCATTTCAGTTGTTTCCCCTCATGAATATATGTCCATAATATTTATATAAGAGTTTGTTTACAAGTGAATTTAGTAAATATTAAAATTTTTGCAATGATAGAATAGTTCCTAAAGAGAATTATGCTTTCATTTCAAACTACAAAAAGATAATAATAAAATGAAATTTTGACCACTGTATTTTTATTCCCCCTTTATGACAAGAAAAAGACTTGAATAATTTCATGACTTATACTACATTCCCATTCTCTACCACATTCATGTCATTTTAGCATTATACCCCCTAAGAAAAAATACAAATGTACACCTTTGTGAATAACTTAAATGTAAAGTCACTTGTTCTGTGATAAAAATTGAATTAAAGGTACTATTTTATTCTTCTATAAGCACCACTTATTTTCATATTTTTGAGATATTAGTAAGATTATAAGTATATCATAGACTTAAAAAGATATTTTATGTGGATAAAAATGGAAATATATTTAAAAGCTCACAATAAGTTGCTACAACCCTTCCCCCCACCTTGGTTCTTGTCTTTAACTCTTCATACAGAATTTCTAGCAAAATACCTGCATCCCACACTCTCCAATAAGAATGAATGTCTCTAAATCTGACATGTCTCATTAGTCCTCTACAACAAACTCATTTCCACAGTATTCGTGCCATCCCTCCATGTGTCACAACTATTCTATGTGGCTCCATCTGGCATAGCTGCCCCAGCCTGGTACATTCACCATGATTTTGCCTATATGTTATGTTATAATACTGTTCTATCCAGTGCAGATTCAAGTAATAATCCAAGTTCTACTCAGAATCACTCCTCCCTCAGATAACTACAATAGTCCTTATGAATCAAGCTCGATATGACTAGATAGATGTCTTTCCATTAGGAAAGTTTCAGTATCTTTTCTGCCAAAATACAATAGACTTCTCTTAGTACCTTCTTCATGTTTTTACTCAACTTGTCAGTGGAGAATTGTGTCAAAACTTCCCACATACATGTTGTGTTCATTCCCAATCATAGTCCCAAATGGACTATCAAGTAGACTTCTTCTAAGGCCAATGAAACCATTTCATTGAACAGCTTTAGCTTTATTGAACTCTGCAGAAGAATGTGTGGAAATTCAGTCTCAAATTGAATTTTTACTATATTACTTTTACTTACCATTTACAAACTGAATCCAATGTGTTTATATTTATTGGGTCTAATAAAAACATTGGTGGAGCAATATATCATAATGTTTAGGAACAACATTTGATTTAAGAGAAACCATAGTACAATGTCTGGATTATTCTTCTACTGTGTATCCTTTGGGATATTGTTTCCCCTTGTTAAGTCTGTGATATTGTGATATAATGAAAAGCATGTATTTTGGTCATCCTCTCTGACATTTAGCAATACTCCCTAAAACTTTAGCAATTTTCTAAGCAAAAAAAAAGGTGATAGAAGCATCTTTTGTTCTAATATTTGGTCTTTGACCCCTGGCTCCAGACATAGAGTTCCTAAATCCCTTAGAATTTCCTGAATGATAGGAGCATCTTTTCTTCTATTAGCTGATTCATGGTGGGCTCCTGGATAGTATCAGGATAGGGACTGGTCACAGGAAAGATCATGCCATGATTAGAAGTTTGGAAATTTCTCCACGACTCATCTTCCCCAGGGAGGGGAAAGGACCTAGGGATTGAGTTAGTCTCAATCACATCTCCATAATAATCTCTGAGCCACAACATTCAGAGAGTTTCCAGGCTGGTGAACGCATTTAATGCTGGCACAGTGATGTACCCCAACTACATGGGGACAGATGCTCAACACCCTTTTAGTCCTCAACTATGTACCTATTTATTTGATTTTATATGTCCTTTATTATATCCTTTATTATACAGTAAAATGGTAAATATAAGTAAGTGTTTCTCTGAGTCCTATGAGTGTTTCTAAAATATTCCTGAACTCGAGGAGGAGATCCTGAGAATCCCACTTTATAGCCAGGCTATTGGAAGTACAGAGGACAGCCTGGAACTTTCAATTGGAATCTGAAGTGGGGGGCAGTCTTGGGGGACTGAACCCTTAACCTGTGGGATCTGATGTTAACTACAGGTAGATAGCATCAGAACTTAATTGGATTGCAGGACACCCAGCTGGTGCTGCAGAATTGGTTAGTGTGTAAAAAAAAAAAAAAAAAAAAAAAAAAAAAACAAAAAACAAGAAAAAAAAAAAACCCTGACACATCAGGTAGAGAACTGTTTTGTGTAAAGAAACAATTATCTTCCTCACAAAGTCCTAATCAGTTAATCTGTAAAATACCTTATAGAGTTGATGTAAGCAATATACTAAATAATGTCAAAGCAGGGAGCCAATAAGTAATAGGTTTTGGAGGTGGTGGTAATATGGATGGTCATACTTTAGTACTAGTAAAGATAACAGTAATAGCAGCAACAGACGCATTTTCTAGGTATCACAAGTATACAGGGATTGTCTGTAATTAAACACCAAATATTAAGAAATTAGAGGTATTTCTCGATCCTATGATATATGCATTTCCTAAACTCTTACATTTATGTAATATAATTATGAGAAAACATAGTTAGGAGCACTTCCACTCAAAGAAACCACAGCTTTGTAATGAAAATTGTCAAAAAAGCAAAAAGATCTTAAACAGGTAGTAAGTACTCAAATACTATAGCAGGCGCAAGATTTCATCTTTAAGGAAAAAAGTAAAGGTAGCTGGTTAGAAGGGAGTATAGGAAGGATTCAGGTTATAAATAGTGGAGACAAAAAGCAACATTCACAAGACTGAACTACAGAAGCACATTGGAAGTTTGACATTGGACACAACTCTTAGTACCTTTCTGTCTCCAATGGAACTACTGTACTTGTGTTCAGCTGTACTCCTTGGTGGCCCACAATACTAACGTGCTAGAAAACGCTATGTAGAAACCAGGAAACATCAGGTAAAATATTGCCTTTATTTCTCTATTTACCATCAGAAATGAACAAATGAACTAAATATGCATTTAATATAAAAATATATTTATTATTTATATATTTATTATATATGTATATATATTTATATATTATATATATAAATAAATATAAACAGCAGTTTATATTCAGTGCTTTAAAACTAGGTTAGAATAAATATACCAGTTTATAGTAAGTCCAGAATAATTGGCGAAGTGTACTCCTGCTTAGAAATCTACTGATCACATGCATTTTTTTTCTCTTGTTTCACACAAAACCAAGATTCCTATCCCTAAAACTTAGCACCTTTTTTATAAAAGCACTGTAAGAAATACGAACTGATCTCTGTCACAAAATTTGTATACTCTTGAAAAATTAATAATACGTTAGCTTATATTATTTATTATTAAAAATAATTAATTGTGACTTGAACATATATCACAAAAATTTGGATTTAAGGATAAAGAATTAAGAATAAGGGGCGCCTGGGTGGCTCAGTCAGTTAAGCCTTTGACTTTCGCTCACATCAAGATCTCACGGTTTGTGGGTTTGAGCCCTGCATCCGGCTCTGTGCTGATAGCTCAGAGCCTTGGAGGCTGCTTTGGATTCTAGGTCTCCCTCTCCTTCTGCACCCTCCCCCCCACCCCACCCCCCACCGTACACACCATACACACACTCACGCTTACTCTCTCTCTCAAAAATAAATAATAAACCCCCAAAAAGCCTTTTAAAAAGTTTAAAAAATAATTATCAATAATAATTTTTTAATCGTGAATAATGTTTTTTTTCCCCCTAAAATTAGGACATCATCAGTTTTGGATTATTATCCATAATGTAATATTATGAAGTTTCCTTTTTCTATTTCAGAATGTCAAATATTTTCAGCAAGGCACAATTTTTTAAATCTGATGTCAAATAGGGAAAACCAATATATAAGAGAATTATGAAGTAGTTCATCAGGCAATTTAACTAGTATACGGCAGAAAACATTTACATTCTAAAACTCTAAAAACACTTCCTGAGACCCAGGCTTCTAAGAAGCATAGTAGGAGGGGCACCTGGGTATCTCTGTCCTTTAAGAGTATAACTCTTAATTTTGGCTCCGGTCATGATCGCATGGTTCCTGAGTTGAGCCCTGGGTGGAGCCCCACCCCGCTAGACCTGCCTCAATCCTGCTTGGGATTCTCTCTGGGATCTTTATCTCCCTTTCTCTCTCCTTCTCTCTGCCCTCCTCCCACCCTCTTTCCCTCAAAATAAATAAACATTTCAAAAAATCATAATATGAAAATTAATCTTTTATCTGATAATTATATTTAATCATTAATTATATATTTGAAAATGGAGAAGTAGTAGTGATCATTCTCTCTCATTTAAACTTATAAATTGGAAAAAAAATAAAATATATATATATTGGAATATATAAAATTGGAATATATATATAAAAATATATATACATATATATAAATTGGAAGAAAAATACTATTAAAGTAGACATGCTGTACTTATTTATGCTCTTTTTATTTCAATAAAATACTTGAGGTGGCTTAAAATGAAAAATGTAAAGCTTCAGTGATAAGTCAAAGAGCTGACAAAATGAAAGGAGTGTATATAGTTGCTTCATAAGTAAACTACTTATCTCTGAGTTCCCTTAAAGAATAAAAAAGAGAAAGAGCAACATAATGTCCTGTATATCTCTCTGTAACTAAAAAAAAAAATGGTAAGATATCTTGGCAGAGATATTTTGTCTTCCTGTCACACTAGTTGAAACTCTTGGTCACAAGCATCAAATAATCACTTATTTGATTAATTAAGGTAAAATATGTTTATATTATAAGTTCAATGACCACTTAGAGAATTAAGGAGCAGGGAAGAGCTCAGGCATAATATAGCAAACTGTAGGAAACACAGGAAGTTTTCTCTTTACCATTTCTCTCTGCTTCACTGTTTATCTGCACTATTTTTTTTTCCTCAAGAAAAAAGAGATGAGGGGAAAGTGGGGGCAATAATATAATCCTGTCATAGTAAAACAGTATAAACTGCTATACAAATATACCTTTAAATATGTAACGGCTAAAATATACTAGAAGTGTATTTCTTATTCTTGTAAAAGAAAAACAAAAAACAAAACAAAACAAAAAAGGAGAGGTTTCTTAAGGACTCGTGATCTACTTATCCTGTAGTTTGGCCATCTTCCTAATTTGTTTCTAAGAACGGCAAATTCATCTACAACTAGATGGTGGAATATGAAAGCACACAGGCATAGGAAGCATGCATGAGAGTGTCCTATAAACGTACAACTAGTTTCCCCACCTATCCGTGGCTGAGAATTCAGTCACATGACTACATTTAAATGAAAAGGACTGAAAGTGTTATCCATATGTGTTTCCAGAATGAAGCAGAACCCATTTGGTGAATGTCTCACAAGTCTCTGCCACAAGATCTAATAGAGTAGGAAGTCAAGATGACTGTCTAGAACTAAAAGGAAGATAAGTGAGGTTTAATTGTATCAGTTACAAGTACAATTCTAATCAAGAGAAATTCAACCAAATAAAAAATTAAAAGAGAGGAAGAACTAAGTTGGATAGTATAACTAAGCTAAAGCCATTTATTTCACTGGAGGTGGCTGGAAGATAGGTGAAATAGATAAAGGAGATTAAGAGGTACAAGTTTCCCGTAATAAAACCAATACTTGATGGAAATGAAAAGTACAGCATAGGGAACCTAGTCAATAATATTGTAATAATGTACGGTGAAAGATGGCAACTACACTTATCACAAGAACAATGAGTAATGTATAGAATTGTTGAATCACTAGGTTGTACACCTGAAACTAACATCACACTGCATGTTAATCATACTTCAATGAAAAAAGAACCAAAAAAATCTCAACTTGATTTACCATATCCCTGAAAAAAAGCAAGACATTTGCTATACTCATTTGCAGAAAATAAATCAGAAAATGTCAAAAGAAGTCTCCCGTTGGGAATTGGGACTGAATATACTGGGAAATGGGAGTTCAGATGGTTTTTCATTATAATACTCTTTGTGTTATTTTATTTTGTATTATGTATATGATAAAAATAAAAATAAAATATTAAGAGAGTCCATTAGTCTTTTATTGCCTCCATAAGAAATTACCACAGACTCAGTGGCTTGAAACAATACAAATTATGTTATTTTACATTTTTGTAGGACAGGAAACTAATACAGGTCTCAATGGGCTGAAATCAGAATGTGGGCCAGCTGCATCCCTTTCTCGGGATTCTAGAGGAGGCAGCCCTCGGAAACTTGATACTCATCCTGTTTAAATTCTGGATTTAGATACCAATCCTATCTTCCTAAGGTCATTGTCATCATTAAATTGAGTAGCCCCAAATCTTACATGATTCACTTTTGCCTACTGAACTAAGAACAAAATTTTCTCTGGTCACCATGAGCATTCTCGATAGATGCAAACCTTCTCTTACTCAACATACAGAAATGTTACTGTTAGTCGAAAATACTCCATGGTTTTCTGCTTCCATGGTGTTCTTTTTATACAAAATGCTCATTCTTTTAGTTCCATCTCTGGGACTGAAAGTCCACCCATTCTTCAAAATCTTAAGAACCATGTTTTATAATTTATAATATATATAATTATAATTTGCATAATTTATAATGCATAACCTAAAGAAAGGTTATATGTGGACACGATGTATTAAGACAGTTTTCTCAAGAGAGACCAGTAAGGGAATGGAAGAAGCAAGTTAGTGAGGAGGAAGACTTGAAAGAGTGTGGTTTCATTCCAAAGTCCTACAGAAAAAGGCTTCAGGTTAAGAGAACAGTGGTGTGTATGTTACCCTCAGGATTGTCCTGTGGAGGCAATGGAGGTGAGCTCACTTATTCCCACATGTATGAATTACTTGGACTCTCTACATCAGCAGGCAAAGAGGTTCCACTAGCCCTTCCAGGGGCTGAAGGGATTCTGAGAAGAAGGGCTGTAGTGCAGCCAATGGAAGGAAGCACACATCAAAGCAGGACACCCTCTTCATGCACTGCACAATACTTTAGGCTTGGATCCTGGCTGTCTCTCAGCTCCTGCTCTGAACTTCTAATATGCACATACATACATACATACATATATATGTGTCTGTGTATATATACATATATATACATATATGTGTCTGTGCATATATACTTATATATATATGTATATATATACATATGTATATATACACACACTGTAAGTGTATTTTCCTCTTACAATTTTCTTTTCTCTAGCCTACCTCACTGTATTGTATAAGAATACAGTGTATAATACCTATGGCATTTAGCATGTGTTGATTGACTGTTCATGCCATCAGTAAGACTTCCAGATGACAGCAGGCTATTAGAAGCTATGCTTTGGGGGAGTCAAAGTTATACATGGATTTTTGACTATACAGGGGTCAGTGTCTCTAACTTCTGCATTGTTCAAAGGTCAATTGTATGTTGAGGGTCATTAAAAGCTTCCAGACTCAGCATTTTCTGTCTCCACTTTGACAAGAATGTGTTTAAAAGCAAAGGAAAACCAAGCTCTAATCAGATGAATTTTTCTAAGTTTCAGTCATAAAATATTTCATTCCTTTTCTCTTAGTTATGCATCACATGGACTTTCTCAATTGCACATTTGTTCCTCCATTAAAGTATATTTATATTTATATTTATATTTATATTTATATTTATATTTATTTTTATATTTATACCTTACCTGCTTCTTGTGTATCCTAAATTAAGCCCCTTGTGTGAAGGACTTTTTTCTTACAATTTCTCTTTATATGCTTTCAGGGAACTAAAAATGCCTTGCTAGATTTCAAAAATATTGATGATCTTTATTTAATTAAATTAAGATTTGTTCTTTCTCCCAGGTAGCCTCATGTGATTTCCAATTTTGTTTCTAAAATATATTGTCGATTTTAACTCTCATAAGAAAAGTTCTATTGTTTGCATATATACCAGTTTCAGCCCATTTTCTATAATTAATGAAATATTTGATAGCTGGTATTTGTCAGAGACTTCTGGGTTCTAAGCAAAAAGATTATACTATAAAACATTGTTAGTAGGATATAGACCATCCAGCACCAACTGTTTCATGAAAAGTGACACTATAAGACTTGTGGCATAGCACATTTTCCTGGAATTGTATTCAATATTCTAGATAGTTCATAAGCACATATTCTTACATCTACTTAATAAATTTTAACTGGCTTTCATTCTGCTGCTGAAATTTTTTATGAGTGATAATTACCATAATTGATTTATCATCCGTTGTTGTTGTATAATAGCTATTAGTCCTACATTATGGGAGAAAATTAGTATAGTGGATTTATGTGCACACAAATCCTAGACTTATTAGTTGCATGTCCTTGGGAAAGTTACTTAACATCTCTTAGTTTCCTGACTTGTGAAAAGGAGATGGTGAAACAGCTGCCCCATAAAATTGTATTGTAATTGAGCATATACTTATAAACAAGGCACTGCAACAGAGTCTGGCACATAGCACAAAACAAAAGTTAGCTATTCTATGGATTAAAGACCTAAATTTGAGACCTGAACCCATTAAAATCCCAGAACAGAGTACAGGCAGTAATTTCTCTGACATCAGCCATAGCAACGTTTTTCCAGGTATGTCTCCTGAGGCTAGGGAAATAAAAGCAAAAATAAACTATTGGGACTACATCAAAATAAAAAGCTTCTGTATAGCAGAGGAAACAATCAACAAAACTAAAAGACAACCTACTGAATGGGAGAAGATATTTGCAAATGACATATTCAATGAAGGGTTAGTATACAAAATATACAAATAACTTACACAACTCGACAGCCACAAACCAAATAATCCTATTAAAAATGGGCAGAAGACATGAACAGATAGTTATCCAAAGAAGACATACAGATAGTCAACAGACACATGAAAAAATGTTTAACATCACTCATCATCAGGGAAATGCAACTCAAAACTACAATGAGATATCACCCTATACCTGTAAGAATGGCTGAAATCAAAAACACAAGAAATAGGTGCACCAGCTTGGCTCTTGGTAGAGCACAAGACTCTTGATCTCAGAGTTGTGAGTTCAAGCCCCACATTGAGCACGGAGGCTACTTGAAAAAAATTAAACACACACACACACACACACATAAGAAACAACACGTGTTGGTGAGTATGTGGAGAAAAGGAAAACTTATGTACTGTTGGTGAGAATGCAAAGGGGTGCAGTCACTGTGGAAAATAGTATGGAGGTTCCTCAAAATATTAAAAATAAAGATACGATCCAGTAATTTCATTACTGGATATTTACCTAAAAATACAAAGACATTAATTCAAAAAGATACATGTACCCCTAAATTTACTGCAGCATTATTTACAATAGTCACATTATGGAAGCAGCCCAAGTGTCCATTTATAGATGCATGGGTAAAGATCTATACACACACACACACACACACACACACACACACTGAAATATTTTTCAGCCATAAAAAAGAATGAAATCTTGCCATTTGAAATAACATGGGTGGAGTTAAAGAGTATAAGCTAAATGAAATCAGTCAAAGATGAATACCATACAATTTCACTTTATGCGGAATTTTAGAAACAAACAAATGACCAAAGAGAGAGAGAGAGAGAAACCAAGAAACACACTCCTAACTATAGAAAACGGAAGGTTACCAGAGGGGAGGGGGCTGTGGAAGATGGGTGAAAAAGGTCATAGGGATTAAAGAGTACATGGTGAGCACTAAATAATGCATAGAATTGTTGAATCATTGTACTGTACATCTAAAACTAACATTACACTGTATGTTAACCATACTGGAATTAAAATTAAAAAGTTAATTAAAAAATTAGCCAGTCTTAGTTTTTATATTAAAATGATAACAGAAGGAAAGACTTTGGGTCATTTTTTGTTCAGATTAGAAGATATTAGTTAATTACATTACTGATATACTATTTTATGCTTTATTATATGATTTTCTCTATATTAAGTTTGGTAAAATTGAATTTTGTGCTATCATATTTAATTTCTTTTTTTTTTTAATTTTCTTAATGTGTATTTTCTTTCTTATTTCTTTTTTTAAAGTGTTTTTATTTTGAGAAAGAGAGAGAGAGAGAATACCAAGCAGGCTTTGCACTGTCAGCATAGAGCCTGGACACTTGGCCCAATCTCACAAATCACAAGATCATCACCTGAACTGAAATCAAGAGTCTGAAAACCGACTGAGCCACCCAGGTGCTCCTTGAACATTTTTTAATAGATTTTTTTTTCTCTTGAGTTTTGAGAGTTTTTTAAATATATTCCAAATACTAGTCCTTCGCCAGATATATGGTTTGCAATTATTTTTACCCACTTACTATACTGGTATTTTATCTTCTTAACAAGTCATTTCACAGAGTAAAATTTTTTAATGTTATGAAGTCCAATTTATCTATTTTTTTACTACTTCATGGAAATTTTAGAATAATGTTTTCTATATCCTTAAAGCTTCTTGCTGGTATGTAACTAGAAATTGTGTTAAGCTTGTATATCAGTTTCGGAAGACTTGATAATCCATACGGTATTGATTGAGTCTTCTAATCCATGATACGGTATATTTCTCCATTTATTTAGAAACTCTTTGATTTCATCACATTTTGTAGTTTTCAGCATACATATTTTGAATATGTTTTGTAAGAATTGTTAAATATTATTTACTTAATAAATAAATATTTCATTTATTTTGAGCAATTTTAATGGTATTATATTTTTATTTTTGCTGTGTCCATTGCCAGTATAAAAAAACTATAATTAATTTTTTGTTTATTTTGTCTACTCTGACCTTTCTAAACTCACTTATTAGATCCAGGAGTTTGAGTTTTTTTGTACACTCCTAGAAATTTTCTGCCTTAGACAATCATAGAATCTGCAAATAGGGATGTTTTCATTTCTTACTTTACAATCTCTATGTTTTTTATTTCTCATCTCTCCTTTTTGCACAGGCTAGAATTTCTAGCACTACATTGACTCAGAGTGGTGAGACCAGACATACTTGCCTTGTTCATGATTTTAGGGGGAAAGCATTCAGTCTTTCACCATTAAGTAAAAGCTAACCTATGCTAGCTGTTGGTTTTTTGTACATGTCTTTATCAAGTTAAGAAAGTTCCCCTGTATTTCTACCTTCCTGAGGGATTTTATCATGAATAGATGTTAAATTTTGTAAAGTGCTTTCTTGGCATTGATTTTTATGATTGTGTGATTTTTCTTGTTTTGCATGCTAATGTGATAGATTACATTGATTTTCAAGCATTACACTAGACTTACATCCCTGGAATAAATTATATTTAGTTATGCTTTATAAATCTTTGTATGCACTTACTGCGGAATTTTATTTGCTAATATTTTCCTAAGAATTTTATGCAACTATATTCATGAGGAATAATTGATCTGTAGATATTTCTTCCTACTCAGTGGTCTAGTTTTCATATCAGGGTAACACTAGTTTTATGAAATAAAATAGAAAATGCTGCCTGTACTCTACATGATATTTTGTAGAATAGTATTAATTCTCATTTAAACATTCGGCAGACTTCTCTAGAAAATCAATTTAGGTTTTATATTTCTATTTTAGTAATTCTTAATAGAAATTCAAATTACTTAATAGTAATAGGGCTATACAAACCACTTTACATTGGGTGAGTTGTGGTAGCTTGTGTTTTTTGAGGCATTGGCTCATTTCCACTAAGTGGTCAAATGTATGTTGTTTGTAAGAATTTTTTAATATTCTTTTGACATCTGCAAGGTCTATAGTATTGGTAATTTATGTCTTGTCTCCTCTTTTTTCTTTGTCAATTTTGCAGAGGTTTGTCACTTTATTGATTTTAAAAAACAGCTTTAATCTTATTGAATTTCTCTATTGTTTTCTGTTTTCAACTTTATAGATTTTGCTATTTTTATCATCTATTTTTGCTGCTGGTTTTCATGCTTATTTTGCTCCTCTTTTTCTAAATTTTTGAGGTAGAAACTTTGATAATTTACTGGAGTAGTTTTCTATTTTCTAATGCAAGCATTTAGTGCAATAAATTTCCCTCTCAGTACTATTAACTGTGTCCCACAGACTCTGACATGTTATATTATCATTCTCATTCAGGAGATGTTTTGTTTTTGTTTTTGTTTTTAATTTTCCTTGAAACTTCCTCAATTACTCATAGGTTATTTAGAAGTGTATTGTTTACAGGTGTTAGGAGATGCTCCTGTTATCTTTCTGTTTTGATTTCTGGTTTGAGTGCACATTTTTATGATATCAATTATTTTAAATTTGTTGAGGACAGTTATAGTATATGACCTCTTTTGGTTTAAATGTGTGCACTTGAAAAGAACGCATATTCTACCGTTTTGAGGTAGAGCATATTATAAATGTTGTTTAAACAGGGTTATTGAGTTTTTCTATATACTTGTTGAATTTATGTCTGATTGTTTTGTCATTTGTTTGAGAAAAGGACATTGACATATTCAAGTGAATTGTGAATTTGTCTATTTCTCCTTTTAGGTCTGTTCATTTCCACCCATCACATTATGCAGTTCTGTTGTTTGGTGCATGTCTCCTTTTCTCTGATAATTTCCTTTGCTTTGAAGTTTATTTTATCTTATATTAATATGCCACACCTACTTTCTTTGTTTGCATGATATAGCTTTTTCCATCATTTTACTTTCAATTTAATTAATATATATTTGGTATGAGTTTCTTGTAGACAACAGATAGCTGGGCCATATTTTTAATCCAGTCTGCCCATCTGTCTTTTAATATATTTAGATGACGTACATATAACTTAATTATTCTTGTGTTAGGGCTTGGTCTGCTGCTTTATCTCCTGGTTTTTCTTTGTTTTTCATTTCTTTTTATTTTTTATTTTTCCTGCATTTCTATGGGTTATTTGAACAATTTTAGAGTTCAATTTTTATCTATAGTATTTTTTAGTATTCCCATATGTAAATTTCATCAGTTGTTCTAGGTATTACATTTTATCTATCATTTATCTATCTACCATCTATATATTTACCTACCTACATATATCCATTGATAGATACTGATAGACAAATTCCAACAGGTAATGTGTGTCATCATTTTACCACTTTGGGTGAAGTATAGAATTCTTACCTCTCTTTGTGTACCTCTACTTCCCTCCATTTAGAATCATTTTAAATATTTCCTGCACCTATGTTTAGAACCACTATATTCAAACATCGCTATAATTCTCCAATTTGTGAACTTTTCCAGTGTTATTTCTTTGAGTACTTTTTCAGGGTTGCCTACTTATCCCTGTTCTTCAAATATACCAATGACACAAATGTTGGATATTTTGTTATAATCCCACAAGTTTCTGAGGTTGTTTATTTTCTTGCAGTCTACTTTCTCTATGTTGTTTACATTGAGTCATTTCAATCATGTATTTCCAGTTCACTGATTCTTTCTTCTTTTCCCTCAGTTATGTTATTGAGCCTATCCACTGAATTTTCCCCCCAGTTAGATTATATTATTCTGCAGTATTAAGATGTTCAGTTGGTTCTTTTTATATATTCGATTTCTTTGCCAAGACTTTAAAAAATGCTAGTATGTTCACTATTGTTCAATAAAGAGTCTCTAAAACAGATGATTTCAAATATTTGCAAGATAATCTAGCATATATTTCTTCTCACTGCTGGCCTCTTCTGATTGTCTTTTTTCATTTAGCTTGAGATCTACCTTGTTCTTGGTATGATATGTAACTTGATTGAAACCTTGGCATTTTGAATATTATGAGACTGGAGCTTATTTAAAACTTCTGTTTTTCTATATTTTTTTTTAACATGGCTATAGCAAGGGAAATGTAGTCATCACCTTCTTACTCCCAGGGGGGATTAAAAAACCCAGATTTCCCACTTGGCCTCAGTTGACACCCACGCTTGGGAAGTGAGCTCCTAGTTACTGCTGTGTTGGGATGACAGTTTGAGAATTCAAACTCCCCAAAAGGTTTCCAATGACACTTCTTTGTTTGGGAGGGGTAAGAGTGATTCATTTCTGCTCCCCGCATGATTTTTTTCAACACTACACACTGGACATCATTGTATTACCCCTCAATGGTGGCAAATGTCACCAGTCACTAGTAGGTCTCTAAGAAGATGAAATAAATGTAGTATGCCCTATTCTTTCCACTAAGTACAAATAAAAACCCTGGATAGTACAGGTAACACAAATCTATGAAAACTATGAAAGACTGAAATAACAAAATGGTTAGTTCTCTATTTTTTCTCTTTGTTGTTGCTGTTACTGCTGTTCTTTGTCTCATATATGGCAGATTTAGAGTTAAAGAAGCCAGCTGACTGGAAACACCAATGACAGACAACAAAATGTTACAGCAAAAGCCAGCTCTTCTAGCCAAAGTACCGGGAAAGGAGTAATCTAGCAATGTGGACAACTTTTAGAAAATTCTGCTCTATTCAGAAAACACCCCCCCCCCCCCCACACACACACATACACAAACCATGCCAACAAGGGAGCCTAGGCATCCATTCTCAGAAGACTGTATGGAAGATCTCCAGATCACCTTCATTCTTCCAACAGCCTAATTGCCAACTGCAACCCCTTCTATGGTTTTAGTGAAGATCACCTCTATCCAGAAGCAAGGGGAGATCCTTCCTTCCCCCTTTGTAATGGAAAATAATTTTATTAAAAATATATATATATAAAACATCTTAATTGATAGCATATATAATTAGGGAATATAAAAATTACTCAATTCCAGGTTTCCTGGGAAATAAATTATAAAGAGAAAAATGATGGATAGCTATCTGAGAAAAGAAAATACAACAGCTCTTCAGGAAAAAAAAAAAAACACATAAACTTACCTCACTCTAAATAAGTATTTTATTATGTGTTTTGTGAAATAATATAATATCATCATCACTTTGCAAAACAGAATGAACTGGAAATTATTTAAATAAATATGAGACATTAAATATATTTAGCAAAAGTAATATTTTGATAAAAAATACCTGGCATTTCCTGTTATATTTCTGATTTATTTTATATTTCTAGGAAACAGAAGAGAAAGGTTGGAAAAGCAAGACGTTGAAATGGTCTGCACATTTCTCTATGATCTCATATTCATTATATGCAGATGAGTTAGCTATCTATCATTCTCCTAAGATTTGCACACATTTAAATCATGGCAGCTTTAATTTTACTACTGTGAATTCAAAAATATCTTTTGAATGCTACTCATGTCCATAGTACCATTCTTAGCAAGAAAAGAGGGTATTTCAAAATTAAATGACATATTCATGGACCAGCATAATGATTTCTTCCAAATATAATAAAGTCTCTTTGGAATGTCTGTGCAAATAGACTGAAATTACTTGAACTATGGGCCTAATACATTCATTTATTCCTCTCTACAGAGAAACTTTTAATCATCCTATGCAATACATGTGAAAAGTGCATTTGTAGCATGAAAATCATACTTTTCAGTAGAATTTTATATAAAATAATTGAAAAATGGAATTTCTTGTATTTTTCAGTAATATTGACAATTATTGAATTAATGGTATATCAAGTGACTAATTTACAGAATTTATATTTTTGCCTTTTTAATGTTTATGTTATTTTTCCAGTTTATATAATTTATCATTTTTTAAAAATCATAGCCTTTTCGTCTAATCATTTCCTACATCTAACTGGTAAGTGGAACAAAAAAAATGTGTTACATATAATTAATTTTTTTAGAAGTCACAATTTCCCACTTTTGAACTTCAAGAAATTGGGATATGAAAAACATAATTTAATGTATCTAATACATAAGATTTTCTATTCAAAAAATCCTGATGAATTTGAAGCCTGGAGTGATTTTTCTTTTAAGATATAAAACTAGCTTTTAAGATCTTAAAAACTTTTATTTTTCATATACTTTACTAGATGTGCACATGTTAATAGTGGATTTTCCAAGAAATATATGATTATTGTGTTTTTAATATGTGTTTTGGAAGAAGTGTTCTGAGGAATCAATTCATATGCAAATAAAAGTATGTTTTCTCTGTAGCAAAAGTATTATTTTTAAATGAATCAAACCACAGTAGAATCATAAAAGCCTCTAGAAGGGGGCAGAGTACGTAAGGATAATCTCGAGAAAATAAACACATACAACCTGGGATGCCATTGACCTACTGACAAAAAAACAGGACAGCGACTGACATCAAGTTACAAATGTTTCTTAAGGTACTGATGCATTGAAACTATAATGTTGTGATTGCCATAAATATAAGAAAAAATGGCAATAAGTTTCTCAAGGATCATACTTTACAGAAAGGCCAAGAGATTTTTTTATTTTATTTTATTTTTTAAGTAGGCTCTACGCCCAGCATGGAGCCCAGTGCAGGGCTTGAACTCACAACACCACGATCAAGGGCTGAGTTGAGATCAAGAGTTGGATGCACAACCAACTGAGCCACCCCAGGCGCGGTGATGATACAGAAGGCCAAAGATAAGTACATTAGTTTGAGAAAGGCATGTATATTTTCATAACTAATAATACTCATAATAACCTACTAATGCAAGTTAATACAAATTTATCAAAATAAGCTATAAATGGCATACACAGACACACACACATATACAACAAACAATTAAGGTTTAAGGTTTTTAATTCATTCTTCCCAAGAAATATCTTTTTGTCATTTTAAATCCATAAAAAATAGGGTGAACCTGGTTTATCTCTAATTATGTAATGAATATCTTTAAAGATTGCTTGCCATAGATACCAGTGCTTGACTATAAGTATGTTCATGTGTGTGTGTACTAATTCATATGTGTCTTAAGTGATTCTTTCATTGGAAAATGTTTTGAAAATAACCAAAAAGTTGAATTATTTCATTTACATCATGTGAGGTAAGTTATATATTATTTTTTACTGTTAGTTTACTGATTTATTCTTTTTTTTTCTCATTTAATAGGTAAGTATCAACATAGTACTATAATGTGCCCAGTATTGTTCAAATGGTCTACAAATGCCCATTCACATCTCCTTCACAACAACCCTGTGAAGTATCATAATTATCCCCATTTTAAAACTTACAAATTGAGGTCAGAGTTGTTTGGCAACTTGTCCAAGATCATATATAGCTAATATGTGTGCCAGGATTTAACAGGGCCCATATTTTGTAACAATACTATTATGCCTCAGTATGACAATATCATGACTTTTTATATTTAACATGAATAATATGACTATGTATATAGATTAATTTAAATTAACATGTTAAATACGAATGGAGCAAGTCCATCACATGGATGGCTAAGGTAATCTGTCCTAAAGAAAACCATCTTTTTGTTGTAGTTAATATTTCTGTTGTTGTTACTTGACTTTTGCCAGACTTTCTCAATGGACTGCAACACCATGAGGCAAGGACTATATTTAACTGTATTGATGATTGTATGCCTAATATATAGTGCAGCATAGGCTGGTTAGTGAACAAGATAATCATTCAACAAATGAAGAAGATAATATTGTATGTAATGTAAGCCACACATAATACTTTTGAGATTTGACTAATTCTTCTGTATTTTCATATAGCAGTTCTTGGAGTGAAAACAGTTTTAAAAGTTCTAACAAAACCATCACTTAAATGCCAAACTAGTTTCGTTAAGGTGGCAATAAGTTTGGAAGGAGCGATTTAGTCATCTGTATTAAGGACTATATGCCCACATGTGCAACATTTTGTTAGAAGACAAGGGGAAGAAAATGCATTTGCTTATAGAGGTGGAGTGGGCAGAATCGAAAGAAAAAACATTGTGAACAAAACCTGTTCACTTTAGATGTAATTAACCTCCTTGTGCCATCTGCATTATTAATGTGATGGGATTATTATAGTGTCCTAATGTATCTGAATTTCTATTCATGTTTTCTCCACTAAATAAATAAGTGGTTGAGTAAGAGATGACATTTGCTTTAACTGTTCATTATGGAATTTTTTTCTAAAGCTGTGGTAATCGGTTAAATACAAACTGTTTAAATGGATGGTATTTCATGAGAGGTTTTGAACCTAATTATACCAAATGTCATCGTTTTATTTATTAAAAGGATTTGTAAAATTGCTCAGTAAAAAAAAAGGTGAATTCCTGGATTCTTATCCTATTTAAACTATTCCCTTAATTTAAAATAATTTTTGTAAAGCAAATTGGATTGATACTACACTCACCTTATGTTTATAATCAGTTTACATTATTTATGCATAATTTGGAATTGTGTGGGATTTACTCCTATACACCATTTTGTAAATTGTCGTGTTGAAATAGACGGTTATGGAAAATAATGTCAGTTAAATTAGAATGGAGATACTGCTATTCATTTTCAGTTGATACATCTAAATTGAATCATCTAAAGTTAAATATTTAACAAAATATGGTTCTTAAAATAGATGTCCTGGTATTTTAACATGTAACATATACAATAATTTTAGACTAATATGTCTATGCATTGATATTCAGAGAGGTTAATACACATGCAAAATTGTTGTAAATTTAAAATGCATGTTAAAACATTTCAACCACTTTTTAAAAATATGTTCTAAGTTAAATGTTCACCTATCATTTGGGGAAATAATTCAGTTTGACTTCCATGGTAGTATTTTTAAGATTTGTGTCAGAGTTAATATACATATATGTCCCTATCTAGAAAATTATAGACACAGTACCTCCCAAATTAAAAAAAAATCATTTTCTATTTACCTACTATCTCTCATCTATCAACTCTTCAACTTATAACATTTGCTCTCTATATTATTCTGTCCACTAGTTTTAGGTTTAATATTACCATAAGTTCAAATTTTTTATAGTATAATTCCAAACACAGTTTTGGAAATACAGTTGTATATTTTCTGGAAATATACTGAATCAATAACATTAGGGGCTAGATGACAAATGAAATGTGATGCCGCAGTAAAATAGAGAATTATATCTCTGAAGTGTATAATTGGTATATAACCAAGAATTAAAAGAACCGATCATGAGCAAAAAATGTGGGCATTAATTCTATATCCAGATCACATCAAAGAAATCCATAAATATTGTAAAGAATGCTTAGGTCTTCAAATGTCTTGACTTAGTTCTAACTAGCTCTTTGAGTTTCTTTTTCCAAGCAAAAGTTAGATCCTAACATCACTCTGAAACTAATTCAAAGCAAATAAAATGCAATTTGTGCTCTTCTGAGTGCAGAAACACACTTTCTGGTTATTTTAATGAGAAACAAAATTCACTCTAGTTTATAAAATTTTCTACAGCTTGCCATATACACACACGTACAGTAAACAGTAAAGTCTAATGAGGATGGGATTAGGTTTGAGTCTTAGAGAGTTTAAGGAAATATCTATTTGCAGAATCTTTATATAGGTTTCCCTGACTATTCAAAAGTAGAATGTTCTTATGAAAACTTTTGTAAGCTAAATGGCATAAAACAATGAAACAATTCCCATTAGTTTATATGGAAAATTTTTGAGCATTCTCAAACCCCCCAAAATAACCTCTGTTAGGCATTTCTTGTACCTTAGGACATATCTCGCCAACAGATGCAGAAAACAAATTTGAGATAAAGCACAGATGCTCACCAACACAGTTCAAAGCTAGATCTGGCAGCTCCAGGCTAAGATGTTGAGTGTAGTTTCCAGGAAAGGAGCTTGGGGGCGCCACTAGTGCTGCTTGCCCTGAGTGCTGCCTCTATAATGTGCTTGCGGAACAGATGCCTTACACTTTCAGCATTCTTCATCTTTCTTTCTTTCTTTCTTTCTTTCTTTCTTTCTTTCTTTCTTTTCTCTCTCTTTCTTTCTTTCTCTCTCTCTCCCTCCCTTTCTCTCTCTCTTTCCTTCCTTCCTTCTTTCTTTCTCTCTCTTTCTTTCCCTCTCTCCCTCCCTTTCTTTTCTTTCTTTCTTTCTTTCTTTCTTTCTTTCTTTCCTTGTAAAATGCCCATCAGATTTCTTTCATTCAGTGAAATAAGTACAGTAGTCCTACACCCTTATCCATGGGTGATACATTTCAAGAACCCCAGTGGATGCCTGAAACTGGGGATATTACCAAATTCTATATATATTATGTTTTTTCCTCTTCATACGTACCTATGATAAAGTTTAATTTATAAATAAGGCACAGTAAGAGATTATTGACATAATAAAATAGAACAACTCATAATATACTGTAATAAAAATTATATGATTATGATCTCTGAAAATATCTTATTGTACTGTACTCACCCTTCTTATGATGATGTGATATGATGATAAAATGATGAGCTGAAGCGAGGTGAATGTAGAGTCTGAATGAGGACCATCTATTTCTGAACTGTGGCTAACAGCGGATAACTGAAACTACAGAAAGAGAAACCACAGATAAAGGGGAATACTGTTCTAAGGTAGTTATTTTGTAAAACAAAGTAGTATAAGGCAAACTTTCTCAAAGTGGAAAATATCTATATTTATGGAGTTGTGTTCCTTGAAGAAAAAAACACACAATCTCAACTAAAGTATTCATACACTTTAAGCCAACATTTGTATTATGGACGTGTTCAGTTCTCTAGCTGGTTCTTACTTTTAATTTGGCTTCTTTAAGAATGACTTCAATAAAGAAGTTTGTAAGATGTGTTTAAACAGACAGTACTTAACACCCCATTTATGTGTTTTTTATCAGGACTGATCTATACATGCTATTGACCAATATACATTAGATGTTTCTGGCACTCAGGTAACATTTCATGGACAGTTTGTTGTTACTCAAGCTTCCAGCTTAGGATTTAGTCTCTCATTCTTATACAGAGTTTACCCTTAGATATAATTACAAATCATGACTTCTGTTTTCATAAGAACAAGACATAACTACCCATTCTCCATCTTTCCTTTCTGATATTGGCAGTTTTTAATTTAAAGCGTAAGGTTATAGGCCATATTTTTGTAACTCGGGAAAATCTGTATCTCTTCACAAAATTTGGAAATACGTTAAAGAGAAAATCATAGCTTGTTATTACAACTGTTTTTGTTCAAGGCAGTCATAAAAATAAAAGTTAGATATTTTTGACTCATTTTTTATTATAGTCAACAAAATTAATCACAACTCTTCATATCCAAAATATTAGGCTGCTACCACTATACGGCCTTTAAGTGTATCTGAATTCAACTTATTGTGGGTCTTAATAGAAATCACTTAAGGGGCACCTAGGGGCTCAGTTGGTTATGTCTGACTCTTGGCTTTGGCTCAGGTCATGATCTCACAGTTTGTGAGTTTAAGCTCCACATCAGGCTCCACACTGACAGCTCAGGGCCTGCTTGAGATTCTCTCTTTTTGCCCCTCCCTCACTTCCTCTCTCTCTCTCTCTCTCAATAAATAAATACTTGAAAAAAGATTAAAAATAAAAACAACTTTAACAAAAAGACTAGAAATCATTTAAGTCCATCAATGATCCATGTCAATAATCAGAAATCATGAAATAGTGCTGTGTTCCTATCCCCATTTTTAAGCTCGTCTTTGAGAATGACTTAAACCATGGCTTTTCTTTTGTAAAATGATGTGTTTATTGATATTGAGCTTTCTACACTTTGAAAAGTTCTATTCTTTTTTACTTGGGTTTCAATATTAATTATTGGTTTGTTTAAAACAAAACAATACAGCTGTCTGACTGCTAAAAGCCTATAAGGAGGACATCAGAGCGGATATGGAAGTACAGGACCATAATCTCTTAGTTTATGATCTTTTTAAAAAAATTGTTTAATGTTCATTCATTTTTGAGAGACAGAGAGAGAGCGCGAGCTGGGGAGGGGCAGAGAGAGAGAGAAGGACACACAGAATCTGAAGCAGGTCCAGGCTCACGATTATGTGGGCCTTTCGCGCATGGGATTACAAATTTTTATATTCATTTGTACATTCAATGCTCTTAATTCTGATATGTCTTACTATTCAACCTTTAAATGCTTGAAAAATATATGCTGTGAATGGTGGAGGATATAAAAGAAATAAAGCCATGATTCCTTGTGAAATTCACATGTTATTGGGGGAAAGTCACAGTTTTACATAAACAGGTATACTAGTACCTACATTTATTTATGCCAAAAAAAAAGAAAAATTAGATTAGTGAAAAATTATTCTATAGATTACTCATACATGTTCTGAAAAATAAAATTACATATTAGACTTTTAAAATTCTTTAACATTTATTTTTGAGAGAGAGATAAAGACAGAGCACAAACGGGAGAAACAGAGAGAGAGGGTGACACAGAATCTGAAGCAGGCTCCAGGCTCTGAGCTGTCAGCACAGAGCCTGACGTGGGGCCCAAACTCACCAGTCATGAGATCATGACCTGAGCCAAAGTCAGAAGCGCAACGGACTGACCCACCAAGGGCCCCAATGAACTGGATGATATGATGGAGACCTAACAAAAAAAAATCTTAGAATGCATATCCCTTAAATTTTCCTAAGCAAAACAATGTGGAATTTCAATAATATATTAGAAGTTAGCCATGAAATAAAAGTGTGTATGCTACTTGCAAGGAACATTGAGTTTTTATCATCGTCAGTTAACTCTCAGTTTCCAAAGATGCTAATGAACTTCTCATGGTACCTAGCACATACCTCAAAGAACTTAAATGGTCATTATTGGGTCATAATTGTGATCATGATCAAGCTTACTAAAGTTGTTACTTTATAATATATTAGTTACGTGAAAGAATAAAAGTCAGAGTAGTACTTATTAACTCATTGACACATTTCCAAAGTGCCTAACCTACACTCAGGGAGTAGTTTACAAATGGTGAGCATCTGGATGGGTACCTATTAAGCTCCCTCAGGTGGATGCTTTCATGCTTAGTATTACTCAGAAACACTTTTAAAGGCATGACACCTGCTCCATAACAGTTTGCAAAACTGAAGACAAACACATTGATTGACATAATTTGTGTTATGATGAAGCACAAATAAATTAGGAAATCTGGCAATCTCAAATTAGAAAATAAAGGCATCATGGAAGAGCAGTCACATTTTTATATTACCATTTTTGTTTATACACACACGCGCGCACACACACACACACACACATCTGAACATTCCTTATTAAAATAAAGTCTTTCTATTTTTTGTATAGAAATTATTATACTGTTCATTACAGGGTAGGGAAATTGAATAAAGGAGGTGGGAGATCTGGAAAACAGTATTTTCTGGTCTCTGGAGGTAATTTTTTCATCCAGATTTCACGTTTATTTGACAAAATGATGAACTTCATGCCTGTAATGTAATGAAATTATCCAATTTTCCTACCTAATGGTTATAATTCCTTACATGTCCATAGGTTCCTCGAAACAGCTATCAAAAGGCAAACATTAGGATATTCCTCAAATTTTCTCTTCCAATATAGTCATTTACCCAGTAGTGTATGTATTTACATTTTACATACATCACTCCAATGCAGAAAAGCATTTTCTTCTGCCTTTCCTCTCATCCAATTGATCTCCAAACGTAACTTCAATAACCCTGTTATTTATAATAAACAAATTATCTTTGTCTTCTTACAAAAGCCTTTAGTATCTGGCACTTGCAAACTAATCCAGCCTCATCACTGTGCCATTTGTCATTCCTACACTATTGCTTCTTGTGATTCCCGGAATTCACCCTTTTCTTACCTTTGAACATTACCATTCACTCTCGTTGGACAAGCTTAGTGTTATTTCCTTCTGCCAAACTCTTGGTTTTCCTTTAAAACATGTTACTTCCTTTTCTTTAAAGTCCTCTTTGAGGAAGAGATTGAAGAAGATGGCAGCGTAGGAGGACGCTGGGCTCACCGCGCGTCCTGCTGATCACTTAGATTCCACCTACACCTGCCTAAATAACCCAGAAAACCGCCAGAGGATTAGCAGAAAGGAGTCTCCGGAGCCAAGCGCAGAAGAGAGGCCCACGGAAGAGGGTAGGAAGGGCGGCGAGGCAGTGCTCGCTCCACGGACTGGCGGGAGGGAGCCGGGGCGGAGGGGCAGCCTGCCGGCCAAGCAGAGCCCCCGAGTCTGGCAGACAAAAGCGGAGGGGCCTGATGGACTGTGTTCTGACAGCAAGCGTGACTTAGCATCTGGGAGGTCATAAGTTAACAGCTCTGCTCAGAAAGCGGGAAGGCTGGAGGACAAAGGGAGGGAGAGCTGCTGAGCCCCCGGACAACAGAGCTCAGCTTGGCGGGGAACAAAGGCGCTCACCAGCGCCATCTCCCCCGCCCATCCCCCAGCCAAAATCCCAAAGGGAACCAGTTCCTGCCAGAGAACTTGCTCGCTCCGCGCAAACACCCAACTCTGTGCTTCTGCGGAGCCAAACCTCCGGCAGCGGATCTGACCCCCTCCCACTGCCACAGGGCCCCTCCTGAAGTGGATCACCTAAGGAGAAGCGAGCTAAGCCTGCCCCTCCTGCCCCTGTGCACCTTGCCTACCCACCCCAGCTAATACGCCAGATCCCCAGCACCACAAGCCTGGCAGTGTGCAAGTAGCCCAGATGGGCCACGCAACCCCACAGTGAATCCCGCCCCTAGGAGAGGGGAAGAGAAGGCACACACCAGTCTGACTGTGGCCCCAGCGGTGGGCTGGGGGCAGACATCAGGACTGATTGCGGTCCCGCCCACCAACTCCAGTTATACACCACAGCACAGGGGAAGTGCCCTGCAGGTCCTCACCACTCCAGGGACTATCCAAAATGACCAAACGGAAGAATTCCCCTCAGAAGAATCTCCAGGAAATAACAACAGCTAATGAACTGATCAAAAAGGATTTAAATAATATAACAGAAAGTGAATTTAGAAGTAATAGTCATAAAATTAATCGCTGGGCTTGAAAACAGTATACAGGACAGCAGAGAATCTCTTGCCACAGAGATCAAGGGACTAAGGAACAGTCACGAGGAGCTGAAAAGCACTTTAAACGAAATGCAAAACAAAATGGAAATGACGACAGCTAGGATTGAAGAGGCAGAGGAGAGAATAGGTGAACTAGAAGATAAAGTTATGGAAAAAGAGGAAACTGAGAGAAAGAGAGATAAAAAAAATCCAGGAGTATGAGGGGAAAATTAGAGAACTAAGTGATACACTAAAAAGAAATAATATACGCATAATTGGTATCCCAGAGGAGGAAGAGAGAGGGAAAGGTGCTGAAGGGGTACTTGAACAAATTATAGCTGAGAACTTCCCTGAACTGGGGAAGGAAAAAGGCATTGAAATCCAAGAGGCACAGAGAACTCCCTTCAGACGTAACTTGAATCGATCTTCTGCACGACATATCATAGTGAAACTGGCAAAATACAAGGATAAAGAGAAAATTCTGAAAGCAGCAAGGGATAAACGTGCCCTCACATATAAAGGGAGACCTATAAGACTCGTGACTGATCTCTCTTTTGAAACGTGGCAGGCCAGAAAGGCTTGGCACGATATCTTCAGTGTGCTAAACAGGAAAAATATGCAACCAAGACTCTTTTACCAGCAAGTCTGTCATTTAGAATAGAAGGAGAGATAAAGGTCTTCCCAAACAAACAAAAACTGAAGGAATTCGTCACCACTAAACCAGCCCTACAAGAGATCCTAAGGGGGATCCTGTGAGACAAAGTACCAGAGACATCACTACAAGCATAAAACATACAGACATCACAATGACTCTAAACCCATATCTTTCTATAATAACACTGAATGTAAATGGATTAAATGCGCCAACCAAAAGACATAGGGTATCAGAATGGATAAAAAAACAAGACCCATCTATTTGCTGTCTACAAGAGACTCATTTTAGATCTGAGGACACCTTTAGATTGAGAGTGAGGGGATGGAGAACTATTTATCATGCTACAGGAAGCCAAAAGAAAGCTGGAGTAGCCATACTTATATCAGACAAACTAGACTTTAAATTAAAGGCTGTAACAAGAGATGAAGAAGGGCATTATATAATAATTACAGGGTCTATCCATCAGGAAGAGCTAACAATTATAAATGTCTATGCGCCAAATACCGGAGCCGCCAGATATATAAAACAATTACTCACAAACATAAGCAACCTTATTGATAAGAATGTGGTAATTGCAGGGGACTTTAACACTCCACTTACAGAAATGAATAGATCATCTAGACACACGGTCAATAAAGAAACAAGGGCCCTGAATGATACATTGGATCAGATGGACTTGACAGATATATTTAGAACTCTGCATCCCAAAGCAACAGAATATACTTTCTTCTCGAGGGCACATGGAACATTCTCCAAGATAGATCATATACTGGGTCACAAAACAGCCCTCCATAAGTTTACAAGAATTGAAATTATACCATGCATACTTTCAGACCACAATGCTATGAAGCTTGAAATCAACCACAGGAAAAAGTCTGGAAAACCTCCAAAAGCATGGGGGTTAAAGAACACCCTACTAACGAATGAGTGGGTCAACCAGAAAATTAGAGAAGAAATTAAAAAATATATGGAAACAAACGAAAATGAAAATACAACAATCCAAACGCTTTGGGACGCAGCGAAGGCAGTCCTGAGAGGAAAATACATTGCAATCCAGGCCTATCTCAAGAAACAAGAAAAATCCCAAATACAAAATCTAACAGCACACCTAAAGGAAATAGAAGCAGAACAGCAAAGGCAGCCTAAACCCAGCAGAAGAAGAGAAATAATAAAGATCAGAGCAGAAATAAACAATATAGGTTCTAAAAAAACTGTAGAGCAGATCAAGGAAACCAAGAGTTGGTTTTTTGAAAAAATAAACAAAATTGACAAACCTCTAGCCAGGCTTCTCAAAAAGAAAAGGGAGATGACCCAAATAGATAAAATCATGAATGAAAATGGAATTATTACAACCAACACCTCAGAGATACAATTATCAGGGAATACTATGAAAAATTATATGCCAACAAATTGGATAACCTGGAAGAAATGGACAAATTTCTAAACGCCCACACTCTTCCAAAACTCAATCAGGAGGAAATAGAAAGCTTGAACAGACCCATAACCAGTGAAGAAATTGAATCGGTTATCAAAAATCTCCCAACAAATAAGAGTCCAGGACCAGATGGCTTTCCTGGGAGTTCTACCAGACGTTTAAAGCAGAGATAATACCTATCCTTCTCAAGCTATTCCAAGAAATAGAAAGGGAAGGAAAACTTCCAGACTCATTCTATGAAGCCAGTATTACTTTGATTCCTAAACCAGACAGAGACCCAGTAAAAAAAGAGAACTACAGGCCAATATCCCTGATGAATATGGATGCAAAAATTCTCAATAAGATACTAGCAAATCAAATTCAACGGCATATAAAAAGAATTATTCACTATGATCAAGTGGGATTCATTCCTGGGATGCAGGGCTGGTTCAACATTCGCAAATCAATCAACGTGATACATCACATTAACAAAAAAAAAAGAGAAGAACCATATGATCCTGTCAATCAATGCAGAAAAGGCCTTTGACAAAATCCAGCACCCTTTCTTAATAAAAACCCTTGAGAAAGTCGGGATAGAAGGAACATACTTACACATCATAAAAGCCATTTATGAAAAGCCCACAGCTAACATCATCCTCAACGGGGAAAAACTGAGAGCTTTTTCCCTGAGATCAGGAACACGACAGGGATGCCCACTCTCACCGCTGTTGTTTAACACAGTGCTGGAAGTTCTAGCATCAGCAATCAGACAACAAAAGGAAATCAAAGGCATCAAAATTGGCAAAGATGAAGTCAAGCTTTCGCTTTTTGCAGATGACATGATTTTATACATGGAAAATCCGATAGACTCCACCAAAAAGTCTGCTAGAACTGATACATGAATTCAGCAAAGTTGCAGGATACAAAATCAATGTACAGAAATCAGTTGCATTCTTATACACTAACAATGAAGCAACAGAAAGACAAAGAAAGAAACTGATCCCATTCACAATTGCACCAAGAAGCATAAAATACCTAGGAATAAATCTAACCAAAGATGTAAAAGATCTGTATGCTGAAAACTATAGAAAGCTTATGAAGGTAATTGAAGAAGATATAAAGAAATGGAAAGACATTCCCTGCTCATAGATTGGAAGAATAAATATTGTCAAAATGTCAATACTACCCAAAGCTATCTACACATTCAATGCAATCCCAATCAAAATTGCACCAGCATTCTTCTCGAAACTAGAACAAGCAATCCTAAAATTCATATGGAAACACAAAAGGCCCCGAATAGCCAAAGTAATTTTGAAGAAGAAGACCAAAGCAGGAGGCATCACAATCCCAGACTTTAGCCTCTACTACAAAGCTGTCATCATCAAGACAGCATGGTATTGGCACAAAAACAGACACATAGACCAATGGAATAGAATAGAAACCCCAGAATTAGACCCACAAACGTATGGCCAACTCATCTTTGACAAAGCAGGAAAGAATATCCAATGGAAAAAAGACAGTCTCTTTAACAAATGGTGCTGGGAGAACTGGACAGCAACATGCAGAAGATTGAAACTAGACCACTTTCTCACACCATTCACAAAAATAAACTCAAAATGGATAAAGGACCTGAATGTGAGACAGGAAACCATCAAAACCTGAGAGGAGAAAGCAGGAAAAGACCTCTCTGACCTCAGCCGTAGCAATCTCTTACTCGGCACATCCCCAAAGGCAAGGGAATTAAAAGCAAAAGTGAATTACTGGGACCTTATGAAGATAAAAAGCTTCTGCACAGCAAAGGAAACAACCAACAAAACTAAAAGGCAACCAACGGAATGGGAAAAGATATTTGCAAATGACATATCGGACAAAGGGCTAGTATCCAAAATCTATAAAGAGCTCACCAAACTCCACACCCGAAAAACAAATAACCCAGTGAAGAAATGGGCAGAAAACATGAATAGACACTTCTCTAAAGAAGACATCCGGATGGCCAACAGGCACATGAAAAGATGTTCAACGTCGCTCCTTATCAGGGAAATACAAATCAAAACCACACTCAGATATCACCTCACACCAGTCAGAGTGGCCAAAATGAACAAATCAGACTATAGATGCTGGCGAGGATGTGGAGAAACAGGAACCCTCTTGCACTGTTGGTGGGAATGCAAATTGGTGCAGCCGCTCTGGAAAGCAGTGTGGAGGTTCCTCAGAAAATTAAAAATAGACCTACCCTATGACCCAGCAATAGCACTGCTAGGAATTTATCCAAGGGATACAGGAGTACTGATGCATAGGGGCACTTGTACCCCAAAGTTTATAGCGGCACTCTCAACAATAGCCAAATTATGGAAAGAGCCTAAATGTCCATCAACTGATGAATGGAGAAAGAAATTGTGGTTTATATACACATGGAATACTACGTGGCAATGAGAAAGAATGAAATATGGCCTTTTGTAGCAACGTGGATGGGTCTGGAGAGTGTGATGCTAAGTGAAATAAGCCATACAGAGAAAGACAGATACCATATGGTTTCACTCTTATGTGGATCCTGAGAAACTTAACAGAAACCCATGGGGGAAGGGAAGGAAAAAAAAAAAAAAAGAGGTTAGAGTGGGAGAGAGCCAAAACATAAGAGACTCTTAAAAACCGCGAACAAACTGAGGGTTGATGGGGGGTGGGAGGGAGGGCAGGGTGGGTGATGGGTATTGAGGAGGGCACCTTTTGAGATGAGCACTGGGTGTTGTATGGAAACCAATTTGACAATAAATTTCATATATTAAATAAATAAATAAATAAATAAATAAAGTTCTTTGATACCTTCAAGTTTAGTTTATTGTACATTGTCTATGCTCTCCCAGTACTTGCATTATTTAATATGGATACATTATTCTAAATACCAATTATTTTCCTGCATATTATCTTCTTTATTATCTTGTGTGTTCCTTGAAGCAGGTTAAATGTCTTGTTTATTCTTAAGACACTCAATTCCTTGCATTTTCATAGGTTTTAATTAAATAGTCATTTGAATAAGGGATATTGTGAATTAAAAGTAGAAGACTCAACCTCAGGGTAGAAATGGACAAACCAAATAGGATAGTTGCATTTGTTGTAAGCCACTGTTCTACTGCTAAGCCACTTGTACATGGTTTAAAATTTTATTATGCTAGCACAATACTTGAAGATACCAACTTCCTATATTGGTCTGAGTGGGCCACACTATTTTTACAGATATACCATATAAATCCCAAATAATATTTCTTGCTCAAAAGTTAGATGTGGGTCCACTGGGGTTCTTCTCTCTCTGTGACTCAGGGTCTAGTTTTCCTCCATTCTGATGCGGTCAACTCAGTATTTGAATTCCGATTTCAGTTGCAGGATTATTATCTAATTTTATAAATGGAAAAAGACTGAGAGATTTTATAGATTGCTTTTGAACACTCATTAGTAAGTGGGAACCCAAGCAGTTCAGCTTCAATTCTGGTGTTTAACCACTACATTACACTGCCGACCAAGATAACATGTATTAAAGACGTCTATTTCCTGGCACATGGCAGGCCCTCAATACCTCTCACTTCTTCCCATTTTTATGTGCCAGATTGAAAGCCGTTTGAATATAAGTATGTGTTTTTTTTCTTACTAGTCTTTTTCTTTTCAGTCCTTAGCACAGGAACTGTCAAGTAGTAGGCAAAGATTTTTTTTTAATATGAAATTTATTGTCAAATTGTTTTCCATACAAAACCCAGGGCTCATCCCAACAGGTGCCCTCCCCAATTCCTCCCCCATCAACCCTCAGCTTATTCCCAGTTTTTAAGTCTCTTATGGTTCGGCTCCCTCCCTCTCTAACTTTTTTTTCCCCTTCCCCTCCCCCATGGTCTTCTGTTAAGTTTCTCAGGATCCACATAAGAGTGAAAACATATGGTATCTGTCTTTCCCTGTGTGATTTATTTCACTTAGCATAAAACTCTCCAGTTCCATCCATGTTGCTACAAAAGGCCATATTTCATTCTTTCTCATTGCCAAGTAGTATTCCATTGTATATATAAATCACAACTTCTTTATCCATTCATCAGTTGATGGACATTTAGGCTCTTTCCATAATTTGGCTATTGTTGAGAGTGCTGCTATAAACATTGGGGTACAAGTGCCCCTATGCATCAGCACTCCTGTATCCCTTGGGTAAATTCCTAGCAGTGCTATTTGGATTCAGATTAATTTGGTTCATGATATTATCAGGGGAGAGCTATGGGATGCCAAATAAATGGGAGAGGTATAGTTTTTTGTTTTTTTTTCTTTTTTACTTTCTTATGCATATATTTTCTGAAACGTTAAAATGCACTTTAATACTATTAATTGATAGTGAAATGGATTTGGCATTGAATATTTAATTCCAAACAATTATATTATATTTCTAAACATAATCAATTTATTCAGTTTTAAACTGTTATGAATTTTTGTGACTTGTATAGGAGTCTCAGAGGTGAAGCATAAAATTTTAATGGGGGGAGACATAAAACATATCTAGAGTTTCCTACTGAGGATTCAAAGAACATTGTAATTAGAGAAAAAACACTTTTAGAAGGCTGAGAATTAAGTTTACATGCATACGTGCATGTACATGCACACACACACACACACACACTCACACACTCCCACTGCTTAAGTGTAATTTAAAATGGCTTAGGTCTGTTCAAAATTGATGGCCTCAGAAATGCCAACCAATTCTGCAGACAAGAAATGTCTGGGCACTATATTTAATAATCTGAAGTTATAATTATATAAACCTGGCCCAGTTTGTGAAACATTGTAGAAAAGACAGTGTTTCCAATTAGATTTTTTATTGTTATATTTGTCTCTCCATGGTTGCTTAGATTCAGTGAATATGTAAACAGATTAAAATTTAAAACCTTGGGCTTTAAAGTTATGTCTTAAATGTCAGACTTTTTTTCCTTTCTGGAAACATGGCAAAACTAGTAAATTCATGATATGGCTATTGTGTAAGTTAATGAAATACCATACAGGTCACGGAACATATTCCTGATATATATTTATTAGTAATTAATAATTATTTTTATTTTTATATGATAATAAATTATTTCCAGAACCAACTATTATTTGGGTAATTTTAAGATTTTTATTTAATATTTTGCTTATAAACACAATCTAGTCTATCTTTGCTCTTAAAAGAAGCAATGAAACAAAAATGATGTTTCTTCTTCCAGAATTATCACCAATCCTATGTTGTCAAAGAACTGCCTATTACTTTCAGCCTTATTCCTTTTGACTGGCTACTTAACTAGCAGGTTAATTAGAAGAGAAAAGTGGAGGAAAAGACGTGGTATTAAAATAAGAAAATGAAAAAAAAAATTAAATGAGAAAATAGACTGAGAAATCTTGAAAGCACTTAGCATTAGCATTTGCTTGATTTTTTTCATCTTGTGGAAAATATTAAATGTTTCTTTTGAGATATCATAATGTTTTGTGCAAGATTACATATTCCTACAATTATATAAAGAAATATAGATATTTTCAGAATTTGTATGAAACGATATTCTTAATATGGATGCTATTTCATTAATAGATTTTTAAGTAAATCGACCTCATTTTCAACTCCCACATTTAGGTCATTTGTATAGTACATTCATGTGAGCTATACACAGTAAATCATAATTTATTTTTCAGACAACAAATTATTGGAAAATAATTAAAACTAGAAATAATAATGAGAACATACATCCTAATTTTGAAAATAGTTATGATGTAAAATATAATTAATTATGTTCAAATTGTTGATACATTAATTACAGATATTTGTTTTTTACAACTAATAAAGATGAGAATGTATCTTCATGCCATTGAGTTTACATGAACAAGAAGATGTACAATTCTTGAAGACATTGTCAGGGATTTAACATGTACACTTACAACAGAAATGGGAAGAGGTATTGAACCTGAAATTCACATTGAATTCTATTTTCACTATTTTTATTTTCTATTTTTCAATGTGAATTTCAGGGCTGTACAGTAAAACATTGTCTTATAATTTACTTAAGTGGTGCCTAACTAGGTTATCAGCTATACAGTTTCCTGTGAGGAGACAATGGAGAAAAGACAACAATTTTTTCAAGTGAAAAGACTTTTGTCATGGGGAAAGAAAAGTTACCGAATTATAGGCAAAATATTATTACTTCATATTGAAGAATACATAATTTTCAAACTGATTATTATTGCAAGAAGAAAGAGAATATAATCCATACTTTTTGAAATCACTATTAAATTCTGACTTCACACAAATATATAGAAAAATAATAACGATGTGAACTATTCAGTACAAATGAACTTAATTTGCCCTATGTGAAGTTTATTTACAGGGATGTAGTTCTATTAGTTCATATATAGAAGGATACATTTAGAATAGTCATTGGAACTTTAACCTGGGAACCGCTAGCATTACCTCCTTTCAGTACGTTCATTTTACAAACTTTCTAGGCCTCATTGAAAAATGAATTACTTTCGGATGAATTTTGACATCTAAGAACCTGGCTCCTTGATTGGAAAGAATGCTAAAATTTCACTAGTGTAAAGGAAAAAAAAAATTGCTTCAACTTGGTATTTCACAAGGGAGGTGAGGTTTTCTTAAGTCGATTGACAAGTTGGCTTTTTGCAAAATTTGGCTCCAATAAGATCTTGGAGACCTAGTGCTCTTTGTGCCTCCCTCCCCCCCAAAAAATGGAATTAATATCCTAGGTCAGTTTTATAATCAGAGTGAAGAAATCATATCTTTGACTTCAGACTATGAAAGATTATTTCATTTTGCTTGATACCTGTTTGAGAGACGTAATAATAACAATGACACAAAAGGGATCCACTCAACCATTAAAAGAACAATGAACACAGCAACGAGGTAAAGACAGCTTTACGTATAGAGAATAATTTATTGGTTTTCAAGGTTGAGATCTGAGCCAGCAACCAAAATACTAGAGGCTAGCTAGGGGCAGCAGGTGTGATTCAATACCCACCTGTCTGAACACACATAAGAGAATAGTCACACAATTACAGGATATGGCATCTCTTATGACTCAGACTTTGCAGAATCCATTTGTACAGCACTGCCTGAATTTCTCTTTCTCGTTAAAAAATGTTCTGTTTGTCTCTGTCATAAAGAACAAGTAAATATAGAGAAGAGATTAAGGAAATCAGACATAATTTAACCTCTGATGGCACGATTTTTGATATCCCCAATTTTGTTCAAACCAATTATGCTTTTGTTAGAACAAGCCTGGAGGAGTGATTGTGAAGAAGAAAAAAAAATCCTAATAAATAAGTAGCAAATTTGTCACTAAAAACTTGTCCCACTTATTCAATAGTATATTGGAAATATTTCAAAGTTCAATCTGTTGTAAATTAATTAGCTAATTAATTAAACACAAGTCTGCGTGTATCCATGCAGAGCAACATAGTGGGGGAATTCAGGTAAATTAAATCTATATTTTGGTCAAAAATTTAGTAATTTTATCTAACCAGATTACTGAGTTTATACAATTCCTGTATTGAACAGTTCAGCTCTTTATTTATTTTTTTTAAGGAGGAAATATAGTCAAGCAGTTAGGGACCTGACTGTGATCAAAAACATATTCAAATCATAAAAAAAGGTTGAAGATATAAAATAATACCAGGCCAATATGCAAATTTGTAAAGGAATTTCTTGGAAGCAGAAAATTGAATGAATAGTAAATATGTAAGAAAAATGTGTTCATAACTTAGACTTTTGGTTATCTGAATTGTATAAAGTTAGGCAAAAATGATACAATGTTCGCAGAATCTTTAACCCCATTCACATACTTTCTTAGAGGGGTATAAATATTTTCATAAATTTTCCAGTGAAAAATATATAATCCCAACTAATTAGATAATAATTAGATTCAGTTTCTATAAATGATAATGAAACTCATCTTGAAATCCAGCTAAGTCTCAGAAGTTCCTGAGTATTTAACATGAGGGATTTACTCTATGTAATATTTATTATGAGTTCTATTGATAATAATGAATGTCTTACTTCAGGATGCCATAAGAAAACGCCTTAGATTAGATGGCTTAGAAAACAGAAATTTATTTCTCCCAGTTCTGGAAGTTGGACGTGTAAGATCAGGGAGCCAGCATGGAAGGAAGGGTTCTGGTGACAGCTCTACTCCTGGCTTGCACACAACAGGGAGAGAGGAAGAAAGTCCTCTGGAATTTCTCACAAGGGCCCTAATCCCATCTTCAGGGCCTCACCATCATGATCCCATGTGATCCTAATTACCTCCCAAAAGCTCTGCCTCCAAATGCTATCATGTTGGGGGAGAATAAGTCTTTCAATATGTAAATTTGGGGGGACACAAACATCCAGTCCATGATATAATTACACCCCTTGAGTAAATGGAAATTGAAAAAGGAGCTACGTATCTAATATCTTTGCCTATGTTACAATAAGAAGCATTAAAATAACTCACTAATGCATGTGTAGTATTTTGCTCTACAGCTGATCTCTAATGAAGGACAGTTCTGGCGAGTGCAAGGATGGGTGGGATTTCCTCAAAGGAAGATGTGTCATTTTGTTGGCTCCATTAGAAAACTGTGAATTTTAAGAAGCAAATTGACTCCATAGAACAACATATTAGAAATATTTGCTGTTATAAAAATAACTTCCCAGTATTAAAACCATCTTTTCCTTAGTGGGGAATAGAAGCATGCCCTTATTGGTATTAATGACATTTTCTTCAGTTAAAAAATAATTTCATCAGCAAATCCAATGAGCACGTAACTTAAGACCGGATTAATCCATGATTGGGAAGGAGATAATTCCAGTTTTGTTTTGGCTAGAAAAATTATAAGCCTATTATATAATTAGTATTCTATTAACAGCAATTTAGACTTACATTCTGACCATTAGAAAGATATCTGATTTAAAAATTCATGTAACACATGCCTTAACCTTAGACAGCACTGTCCAATGCTGGTCTAAAACAATGGAAATATTTCTATCTATCTATCTATCTATCTATCTATCTATCATCTATCTAGATATGGTTTAAAATTTTCTAAATGCCACATTTGTATTTATTTTTAAAGGTGTTTTTATTTATTTTGAGAGAGCGTACATGCATGCATGAGTGTGGGAAGAGCAGAGAGAGAGGGAGAGAGAGAATCCCAAGCAGGTGGCTCTGTGCTGTCAGTGTAGAGCCCAGCACAGAGCTCGAACCTACGAACCATGAGATCATGACCTGAGCAGAAATCAAGAGTCGGATGCTTACCTGACTGAGCCACCCAGGTGCCCCTAAATATCACACCTTTAAAAGGCAAGAAAGGAGTGGAATTTTAATAACCAATTTAATAATAATTTTAATATATTTTAATAATTTAATATTTTATTTAGACCAGTATTTCTAAAATATGACTTCAGCATATAATAATCTCAGGTTGCTAAGATTTTTTCATACTCTTCAAAATACGGTGTCTATTTTACATTTATAACACATTTCAATCCCAGCCACATTTGAAATACATAATAGCCACATTTGATTAGTGGCTACTATGTTGGATAATACTTCTCTGCACTATCCAATTAAAGAAAAGAAATGCATACACTTGCATGCATACATACACATTCACAGAGATTACAGCCTGAAGTGAGAATATGCAAATCTAATAACTAAGGTAAGGACAGCATCTTCCTCAGATTTAATGATACACAATAAATGTTACAAAATTGAATTTACATGGAAAAATGAGGAAAACACAAGTTCTGAAGAAAATGTAGAATTTCAGAGTATCACCACCACACCCTTGGATACCATGGTTATGTTATTTTGTGCAACTACCTAGCGGTCTCTACTAATACATCCTAAAATTTGTACAAAATGCTGTTACTGCCCATTGTAAGGAGTGAGATAATCCAAGAACCTCACTTACCAGGCTCAGGGAGTTGAGCTTGGGAGAGAATTGTGTTGTAGTTATACTAACAGCAGTGATATGGATGCCTCTAAAGGCTGAACATACTCAAAATCTATCAGGCAGGGCAAAGCATTAGAAAATTATGGTTAGTTTGTATAAAACAGTGGGATTTGTCAGGTGAAGACTGGGCAAAGAGTGAATAAATTAAGTATATTCACCCTATCTTTTTTGCGATAAAAAAAGTTACATTGTGCCTCATTGCATAATTCCTTGTATAATGGTAATAATATTCTATGATAGTGATGGTGATGGTAAGTGGTGAAATATAAAGGAATGCAGTGTTTTGAATATTTTAACTTTGAGCTTTTCCTTCAAAACCTCTGTAACTCTAAATTTCGTATTTTTAAATTATTTACCATATTTGTCCTATTTCTTTTATGTGTGGCTAATTCTTCACAACTAATATAGATAACCCTTGGACTGGTTTTCCAGCTCCTAACAATTACTGCATCTTTTAGACCACCCCCTAATACAGAAGCCATATACTGTGCAATTCTCATGACTGGCTATTGGTGATTAACTCAGAGGTGGGCATTTTATCCAAATGGACCAATCAAATTTTATGTCAAAGTTAAAAAAATTTAATATTTGCCACTGGCAAACATAGAAATTAAATATCACTGGACCTGAACTTTATTTCTGCAGATTCTGGAGAGAAGGCCCATGAATTTCTACTGATGAGTTCCCTTGGAGGGAACTGGTTTTACCACACTCTTAGCTATAACAATTCAGCTATTTCTTGTAATATGCTAGATACCTCAGAATCCTTCCAATAATTTGTTCATCAATCTCACTAGCCAGAATAAGTTTCTGTTACGTTCACCAAAAATAACTTCAACTAACTCATAATAAATTAAGACCAGTTGTATCGGTCAGAGTTCCACTGTTCTTTGAAGCCAGATGCTTCAGGATGGTGGACAGCATCAGGATTATTAGAAATAGAACAAGAGCTACAGGAAACAAATGTATTATGGATTAGCTATTGGGTTTATGTGGACAAAACGCAATGCGCCGCCTCCTCAATTATAAGATAGGAAACTTTTTAACAGTAAGGATAAAGCAAATCACCTTGAGCACTATGAGCACTGAGGGGTAAGCTAAAGAGACAACAAATATTGGAGGTAAATTGGAGTTTAGTGGACTGAACTGTGCCCCCCCCCACCCCAAGTTCATATGTTGAAGCTTTAATTCTCAATGTGACTACATTTGGAGATAGAGTATTTAGGAGTTAATTAAGGTTAAATGAAATCATATAGGGGGGTCTTAATCTGATAGGATTGATGACCTCAAATGAATAGGAAAAGACAGAGAGAGAGAGAGAGAGAGAGAGAGAGAGAGAGAGAGACCTTCCTCTCTCCACTCATCAGCACCAGAGAAAAGCCATGTAAACAAACAGCAAAAGACAGTCAACTACAAGACAGAAAAAGAGCTCTCATTAGAATTGAACCATGCTGACATCTTGATCTCTGACTTCCATTTCCAGAACTACGTGAAAACAAATTTATTCTTTTAAGCCACCTGGTTAATGGTATTTTGTTGTGACAACCCAAGTAGACTAAGACATGGAGTAAGTTCCAAATTTCTAGTGTAAGGAAGTGTCAAATCCCTGACTGAGCAGAGCTGTATTAAATTTGAGAAAAATATAATGAAAGATGGATAATGACTTTCCCTCATTACAGGTGACCATTTAGGGCTAAATAATATGTCCCAATAAAGAAAAATAGTGCAATATTTTATCACTGCATATACTTGAGTTCCACCAATAATCAAAATTACTGTGTACTCCTTTTCCTCCTTTTATGGTAGGATAAATGTCTCTTTCAAATATTTATTTTGGGGAGAGCACAAGTTGGGGACAGAGGATCTGAAGGGGGCTCTGCACTGACAGGCTGATAGCAGCAAGCCGGGTGCAGGGCTCAAACTCACAAATCTTGAGATCATGATCTGAGCCAAAATTGGACGCTCATCCGACTGAGCCACCCAGGAACCTCGATGCCTCCTTTAATATATAAATCACAAGAAGCATGCTGACACCTAACATTCCATAGACTCCATTGGTGTCTATTTTGGTACTGGCTTATCTTTGGCTCCAAGGTACAGATGCAATTAAGGTGCTAACTATTTGTCTGTAAAAGTTTGCCTTGCTGCTTTCTAAAATTCTTTTTCACAGACTATCATCCCAATAACCAGAAGATAATAAGCAAGGATAGTCTTGACCCTGAATGACAAAATGCACTCTAAGCTCACTCCATGATAAATTATATATAATTACAAAAATTTTAAATAACAGCAATACTCATGATAAATGATGGAATTGCTTCTTTAACAGCAGAATAGAGGAAAGGGGAAGAAAAAAACAACAGTGATGTGGACTGAGGATAGGTTAGGAAGATTTATAGTGGGCATGCTTTGGTAAGAATCAATAATTGTCATTTTTAAAAACACACACACAATTTTATGTCAGGATAACAATATATCTAAGTAAATAATATGTCATTGAAATATTTAATTGCTATCTAGCAATGCTTGTTACATACCATTTCCATTGTCTTGTTCATAAAACAAGTCTCAGATGTCTCTCATTACAACCCTTTTTCTTACTTTACTTACATTTCCAAAGTCCACCTAACTCACATTTCAAAAAAATTCTAACCTGGGTGATATGCCAAGAGTCGGTACCTGTCATGATCAGTAAAGATAGAATATTGCTTAAGTCAATGTCAATTTTTATGATGAGAGAAAATAAAATCTAGATGGAAGGGACAGAATTAATGGGCCCATGAAAATTACTTACAAAGGAAATAAATCCACTAAGAGATGTTAAATACATATTTTTAAAGACTATCTGAGATATGGAACTTTTGAAGGCAAGTATAAAGAAAAATAATCAAGATGCAGAATGAAGTCCCCTGTAAGTTATGAACGTAAAGGGATGGAAGTATAATTAATAGACTACTGCATGTGTACCTACAATTTATTTTTATACTAGATTTATTTTATTTCATAAAAAGATGAATTCAACTATAATCAGTTACTCCAAGCCCATAGCAGAGATGTATGTCTCTTCTGGAATTTTATTTCTTTCATTACTATGTGAATATGAATTTTATTTTTAGAATTTGCAGCTTGTCGCCTTTTAAAATTATATAACTGAAGACACCACCGTGTATTATATCACCTAGAAGCAAATGTCAGATATGAAGTGTGTTTTTTGTAGTGTTTAATTGCAAAGCTGAGACAGATAATACCTTTCTGTACTACAATGAAATACTGCATCGAATTTCGTTCTAGAAAAATATCAGCAAAGATTTTAAATATTTTCAATGTTTATAATTTAAATTTTAAATGTTTATAATTTAAAATAGCAACTACTGATACAATTGAACTCAATTATTTTAACACTACCTTTAATATTTTATTTTTTAAGATAAATCAGCCATCAATTTGCTTTTTAATATTATTAACAATATGTTAGTATCCAATCCTACAGATGAATACAAATAAACGCATCCATTTGGAAAACACCTTGTGATCACTAAAATTGAAAAATAGGAAGTAACTTCTATATCTAATCAAATATTACATTTGTTTTTAGGATTTCATTGTTCTGAATAGTTTTTTTGGCATTGAGAACAAACACTTCAACAAGTGTTTGCTCATTATTACTAAAACTTACAGTCGTGGTCAGTTGTGGAGTTATTACCTCAGAGTTTGGTGCCAGGCCAGTCATCTAGAGTTATTCAAACTTAAATCCGGAACTGATAACTTGCCTGAATCTACTTTCCTCTTTTTAGTTAGGAAAAATTTGTGGACTTTACTTTTACCAGCACTATCTGAGGAAGAAATAATGATAGAGGTAAAATTACACTGAGTCTTAAGGCATGAGTAACAGGTAGGCGAAAATAGAAAGGAAAACATAAGAGAGGCAGGTGCAGAAGCAGAAGAAAAGACAAAAAACCAGGAATATCCCACGGGGCATTCAGGACAACAGTGAGCAGCAGCCTGGACCAGCATGAGGTGCACATAATATTGAATGGAGAGATCTTGAAATAGTAGGCAAGCAACACTTACTTTTATGGGCACTGTGGAATTATTTAAAATTGGGGCATAGAGATAAGGAAAATAAAAAGTTTCACTTTATTTGTTTTTTAAATTGTGGTTTTACCTTAGGTATTATTCCTACTTAGGTCGCTGCTCTCCCCAATTTCTTCTGCCAACATCTGCATGGACTGGAAGAAGAAATTGATAGTGCAGAGATTAATTTAAAAGCTATGTCCCCAGTCCCACTCTGAGGGAATGAAGAGCAAAACAACAGAAATTGTTACAGATAATGTGGGGAGGAGAAAGACTGCAGGAGTGAGAGAATTGGGACATCTTAATAGAAATGACCTCATAAAGATAGAATAGTAGTAAGTAGTTAAGAGAAATGCAAACTTCGTGCTCGCTTCGGCAGCACATATACTAAAAAAAGAGAAATGCAAACTTCACTATAAAGATGGAAAGGGAATGAGGAACATACTCGTCAAAGACAGAAAGAGGTGTTTAGTTTAAAAAGTGTCAACATAAGTTGTCCAAAATGGAACTTGGATTGTACTTAGATGTAACACGTCAGTGACTACTTTGAATTAAAATACTTGGCCTAAAAATGCAACAAGGTTTGTGTGGGAAGGGATTGGTTGGGCAGGAGATCTTATCACTGAAAATAATGAGTGAGAATTTTCCTATGGCAAGAGTCAGAGGCTAGAACCACAGTAAAGTATAATATCCAGCCATACACTATTCTGTTTTGTGTTACAGTATTAGCACTGTAACACTGCTCTGTACTCTCAAAATAACTAACACACATCTTGGAAACAGTGCACTCCTCAGGGAGGTTCTCAACCTTGTGAAATGGTATTTAAAGGGAAAGGGGTGATACAATAAAAAAGAGCCAAGATTAAAGATTCCATAGAAGCAAGAAGTCCTAATCTGACATGATCTGAACATATAAGACCATCAGCCATCCTTAGAGACCCTGGGAGATGGGTATGGGTTCAAAGACCTTAATTTAAATAAAAATGTGTCAGCTGATCCCAGTACTTCAGAGGATACTACCAACAACACTTGACCTTGAGGTTAGAGGGAAACCTTAGTCCCAGACAGGAGAAAATTGCTAAGAAAAAGATAACACGTTGCGACTGATACAAAATGCTCACAGGAAAGTCAAGGACAAATTGCTTAACCAAATTCTATAGGAGTGAAAATGAAGAAAGGAGACAGATGTCCCACAAGCCTGAGGTTTCAGGAAAGAAATGTGGTCAAGAGAAGCAACACAAAGGAGACCCAACATTCTGAGATGGAAGCACAGGATGGTGAAAGAGTAAGGAGGCAAATCTCTAGATCTATTTTGTAATAAAGGCTGAACAAATCCCTCCTTCCCTCACTGGGTTAGTAAATACTTATATATTGAATTAAAGGCTTGATTGATTTAAAACACAATGGTGGTGAAGCCTTACAGAAGTGATTTTAGGGAATCAATAATTTAGTTGTAGATGGAGACTAGACAGAGTTAATTCAGCACAGGAAATTTGTTATTGCTGTTATTCTGTTGTGGCAGTGGTTTTAAATAGGAATAATTTAACATAGTTTTCATAACTTATTTCTTAAAGAATGCAAGGTAATTGTTATTCCAGAGGCCAGTTTAAGATTATTACTTTCTTTATGGTACAGTGTATGTAATTCTAACCCCATAAAGAATACTTTTTGTTAAATCAGATTAAACACTAAAATACATCATTTTTATAACTTTTACATTTGCTTCATATTACTATCGAGTTTTTTTTTTTTTTTTAATTTTTTTTTCAACGTTTTTTATTTATTTTTGGGACAGAGAGAGACAGAGCATGAACGGGGGAGGGGCAGAGAGAGAGGGAGACACAGAATCGGAAACAGGCTCCAGGCTCCGAGCCATCAGCCCAGAGCCTGACGCGGGGCTTGAACTCACGGACCGCGAGATCGTGACCTGGCTGAAGTCGGACGCTTAACCGACTGCGCCACCCAGGCGCCCCTACTATCGAGTTTTTATAATGAATTGCATTAATATGTTATCAATTATAGTTTAATGTTAATATATATGTTCATCATTTAAATGTTCAGTTCAGATAACAGCATATAAATACAACGAAAAATTGATATTCTTTTTTTTTTTTGCTTGTTTTTTTGTTTTGAGAGAGAGAGAGAGAGAAAAACAGAGAAGAGGGGCAGAGGCGCACAGGGGGAGAGAGAGAAAATGTCAAGCAGAAAATCTCAAACTCAGCCTCAGAGGAGGCTTGATCCCACAACCTTGGCATCATGACCTGAGCTAAAGTCAAGAGTCAGACACTCAACCAACTGAGCCACCCAGACACCCCCAAAATTGATATTCTAATAAAGTACATTCCCTTATTGTTTAAAGATCAGTGGAATTCTTGTGTTTTATCCATGACTTGACCCTCAAAGTTAATGTGACTTTGTTGAAGATTTAATAATGTGAACATATACTTTATTATCAGTTTTAATAAGGTATAAAGGATAATATATAAGTAAAAGAAATGTTATTGATTCTCAAACCTAATGACCTACCAGAATCTAGTGATGTGCTCTTTAAAATTATGGATTACTGCAACTGAACACAAATTTAGGAATATGAATTTGTAGATATTGTGACCAGGAATCTGTGTTTTTGCAAGTGCTGTCTTGTTGATTCTTCTGCTGCTTGCCAGATAACTGGTGTTTGTAACCAGTGGTAAATACTAGGTAAACACCAAAAAAATATTTTTGGCCTTACACAATTAATGTGGTTTTTGAAATACTGAAGCACTATATTAAGCATATAGTCATAGAACCTTAAAATTATAATCTGAAAATTGAAGATTTAAAATGAAATAATATTATGGTCATTCTCAAGCCAAAATGTAAAAGGAATCATAGATGCGTGTAACTGAAAGGAATTATGGAAAACTAAACACCAACATGTTCACTCAATATCTAGGCGAGAAACCTGAAGACCAGAGAAGTCAACTTATTTATGTTGGCAATACAGCTAAAAAGCATGTTTTCACTTTCAGGGCAAAATATAGTCTTAAAGCTGGATGGTGATACATGTTTCAAATAGAAGAGGTATTCAAATGATAAAGTTTTAAATGATAAATTGTCTCTTATAATTAAAGATGTAAGCCAAAATGTTTAACGCAACTTTGTTATTTAATATATTGTTATGGGACTAATTTTTTACTTGTTCCATAAAAAGGTTTTCTTTTGCACCCTATAGTGCAATGTGCATGTTTAATAAGTGTAGCTCTAATAACTTACTTTAGTTTGTTTCCTCCTGAACCTCTCCCCTTCCCACATCCCAACTCTCCTTTACACACACACACACGCGCGCGCGCACACGCAGACACACGGACACAGTCAACTATTTAGTTTGAACACGCAAAGATAAGCACTTACTGTTGAATATTACCCCAGGGTCTAGTCCATAATGTGGCAGGTTCTTAATAGCTATGGAATAACTTAATAAATGGATGAAATAAAATTTCAATTTGTTTATACTACTTCTGATTTTCAACTCTAACTTGAGTAATGTATTTCACATATTAAGACATATTTATATACTTTTACTTTTTTAATATTTTTATTTATCTTTGAGAGAGAGGGAGAATAGGAGTGGGGGAGGGGCAGACAGAGTGGGAGACAGAGGATCCCAAGGAGAATCCATGCTGTCAGTGTAGACCCTAATTTGGGGCGCAAAATCACGAACTGTGAGATTATGACCTGAGCCAAAGTCAGACACTCAGCCAACGGAGCCACCCAGGCACCCCAAAACATATTTATATACTTTTATATAATAGCTCCATCTTTCTAGGCAGAATTTGTGGTATCTTATCTGTGGAATAAACAAGATACAGTAAAATCCAGACAAAAAATTAACATGATGATTTAGCAAAAGAACTGGCTTAAAACCTAAATTTCTTTATTCCTGCACCACTAATCTAAAATATATACAATGTAAAAATGTAACACATTACATTTACTACCTAGAACCTTTCAACGTCTAAAATTTTCTGGATCAGAACAAGTTATGTACCAGAGCAAAAGCAAGATTCATCAACTTTGACCACTGTGAACAGATGTTATTAGTGGGTCTTACATACTGTCTCTTTAAACCTTTCAAAGTCAAATGACTTTCAAACAGACATTCTGAATGTATCCATTTGGGTCCTACTTTGAAACAACTAACTACATAATACTGTAGTTGTAAATACTTTAGGAGGTACTAAGAATATTTGAAGGTTGGTCATGTAGGAGATAATCCCAAGGAATTGACATTCATTTTGTTAGGTGTAACAATGGCATTGCAGTTACATAAGAATTAGTTGACCTTCCTTTCAGATATTAGATTGAAGTATTATGGGATGAAACAATATGATGCTTGGGCATTTCTTTAATGTACTTTTGAGAAGATAAACTTAAAAATAAATGTTGCAAAATATTGATATTTGTTGAATCTGATTGATGAGCATATACTGCATTATAGTTTTGTATAGATGCTTGGAATTTTTCATCAAAATAATGTGCAGACAGTATTTGCCACAGATGATAGATGGGCCCACCAATTATTTTTAAAACTTTGTTTCATGAAGAAAACTAGGGAAGAAATATTGTTATTTATTCTTTTTTATGGGCTTTGACTTTCCAGGAGATACAGAACCAGTTGGAACTGGCTAAAACTTATTGAAAACTGCAAAATTTGACTTATATCCAATATTCATTTATTTATTTAACAAATATTTATTAGCAATTCAGTTATATTCCAGGCACTGTTCTAGTAACATCGAAATAGACAAAATGCTTTGCTATAATAAAGCTCACATTTTGAGTACAGACTGTCTGCCCCATTTACTTTCCCCATAATCATTTCCTCCCAACACGTCTCCACTGTCTAAACCCATAATGCTTGAGTTCTTGTTCATGAATCCTCTAGCTATGTCTTATTACTAAAGCAGATTGGATATTCGTCAATTTTAAAACAAGGAAAGAAGTTTTATGTCTATTTCTTATGTAATATTTATTCCAGAATACAATTCTTTGAGGCAAATTAACATTAAAAATTTATTGAACTATAGCTCTGCAAATGAAATAATTGCTATTTCTTTCTAATATGTCTATATTTTCATTTGCCTTCAGGAACAAGCAAGTGGTCATTACATTCTGTCTTTGTCTATAAGGACTTGCATTTAAGGACGTGAGTCCTGATAACAGTTGGAGGAAGATTTTAAGAGAAGACACTCGACTTTGAGAGAAATGTACTAAATAAATAATAAATTTCACACAGCAAAACTATATATTCACAGGGTTTTTTCCAGAAAAGTATGGAAAAGCACTCCCATTAATTTAATAAGCAATATTAATATATATATATATTAATATATTAATGCTAATATTCTCAGTATGTACACACACGTACAAATATATATATACAAATATACAAATACATTTGTGTATATATATATTTACATATGTGTATCTCTAAATTAATATAAATCACATGATTGTTTAAAATGAACAGTATATGCTCTATAAACTAGTTTAATCTGAAATAATTATACCAAATATTGTCATTTTTGGATAAAAATAGCACAAAAATGTGTGGATATATACTTAACTTTTATGGAAGAATTTTACTTTCTATTTTATCTTATATTAAAACATGGAAAAACTGTAATTGCAGTAATAAAAATTTGCCACATTCTTTTACTCAGAAAATTGATTTAACAACTGAAATTAATTACTTTTAAAAAATAAATGAAGAAAGTTCTGAGATGAGTTTGACGTTTTTATTTGTGACACCTGCACAAACCATGTAAAGAAACAGAGGGTTTGCCAGAGACATACAATTGAAAATAGTACTCTGTATTGAAAACCATCCACCATAGAAACAGTTACTAAGATAACTTTCTACTGATACCTAAGCCTTGCAGTGAAGGAGCACTGTAATACAAAATAAGTTTCCACTGTAAAATATTTAATTAATTAATTTAATGTAAATACTTTCTACATTATTGAATATTTTCCATTTTCACAGGCATAAGTGATTTCATAAGCATAAACTTATTCATTTGTTTTAAAGCTTAAAGAAAAGTTTAAAGAATGTGACTGTAATGAAAATGAACGAAATCGCATTTATATAATATTTGCAGTATTTTGTACATAATTATTTTTAAAAACTATAGTCTTTCTTGCTTCTTATATTTGGGTAGACAAAGAATTGTATTTATATTTTCCCTTCACAATAGAAAATTTTTGTCCAATAAAGACATATCAGTAGCAATGTATGCTAATATTCTCAGTATGTGCACACACATGTACAAATATACATATACATATATAGAAATACATTTGTATATGTGTATCTCTAAATTAAAACCTGTTGATAATCTTTTTACACACATATACAATATATATACAAATATATATACATATACAGATATATTAATAAATATATTAGATATAAATTAATAAATATCATAAAATATTAATATATTTGGTTATCTATTTATGTGTGTATATATATTTGTGTATGCGTGTGTATATCCTAAATTAAAACCTGTTGAGAATCTTTTTTTTATTTATCTTTTGGTTTTCAAACTGTCAAGAGTTCTATCTACTCATAAAAGTAATACAAACTTTAGATAAAGTTTGGTAAGTGCGTCCTTCTTTGAAGGTAAATTTCCTTGCTGTCCTTCCTAATTTGTATCTGCGGGATACAGAGATTTTTGTCTGAGGGAGATCATTTTAAATCTCCCATTATTATAATGGATTATTTACCATTTTTTGTCAAATTCTTCCCATTTTTGCTTTACATTGTGTAACTGGATTTTGGTGTTTATACTGATGCAATCATAATGTTTCAGATGAACTACTTATTGATAGCGATAGGACTACACTTCTCTTCAAGATGAGAGAGACAACTTGATAGAACCAACATTTTTATTTCCACTTACATGCTGCTAGGAAACACACTTAAATAGAGTTGGAGACCTCTAATTTTATAAACTGATTAAAGCCTTGAACTGACCATCACTGAGCTGCAGAAATGGCACCAGCTCTATGGTGAGAGTCAGGAGAGGTGGATATAGTGAACAGGAATACTTCTACTGTGAACGGTAGCACTTTGTTCTCAATGAACTAAACTTACCCTCAGTATGGATTTGCTTTCACTGCCCTCAGTGCTTCTGCCAAAACCACTTTCTGTAGACTTATGTAATGCATTATTCACTGGCCTATCAATCTACATGGGCATTGCTTCTAACCAAAGAATGTATTTTTAGTAAAAGAAGTATAGCTCATGATCATGGAAGTTACTTCCATTTGCTTATTTATTCTATGTCATAAATTACCTCAAGTTTATAAATTTATAATGGCAAACATTTATTATCCTACACTTTTTCTGGAGGTCAGAAATTGACGAACCGCTGGTAGTTCTGGTTCAGGATCTCTAATAGGTGTCTCTTGTGAGTGTCATTCTGGAAGATCTGCTTCAAATGCCCACCCACAGGACTTTTAGCTGCAGGCTTCAATTCTTTACTATCTGGGATTCTCCATTGGGCTGCTTACAACATGAATTATCGGATAAAGTGACAAGCCAACAGGAAGCCATAGACTTATATAACTTAATCTCAGAAGTGACATACCATCACTCATGATATTCTACTTTTTACACAGAATAACTACGGTGTAGTATAACATGAAAGGGAACTACATATGGCGTAATACCAGGAGGCAGACATGTTGGGTTCCATCTTGAAAACTGGGTGCCATACTGGTCTTACCTTCTTCCATCTATCCTGTAATAGTTGACCTTTGTAACAGTGATATGGCTTTTAGAAGACTTATTTATGGCCATAGATGGATAGCCATACACCGTGGGGCAAGATTAAGGCCCTCTGGAATGCAGTATATATTCTACATCCATTACCAGCATATTGTGCTGCTGGTTACAGTGGCAGAATTCATGGATCCAGGGATCAAGGGTGGAAACTGGAATGTCTTATCTCACTATTACCTCATATAATCTACTATGAAGTGTTTGCTCCACAACTTTGCTGTCTGTAAATGCCAGAGTCCAATGTACCATGAGCTCCAATGTCTGAGGTCATGAGAAGATAGATATCCCAGTTCAAAAAAAAAGAGAGGGAATTCATCCTTCCTCTGCCTTATTTTGTTCTATTGGGTACTCAAAGTAATAGATGATGCCCATCCATACTGGTAGGGGCAGATTTTCTTTACACAGCATACTGATTAAATACTAATCTCTTCCTGACACAGACTCAAGACACACAGAAATACTGTCTGTGTGTCAGTAGCTAGCCAGACATCCCTCAGACGAATCAAGTTGATGCATAATATTAACCATCACAGAAATTATGGAGTTGTACCAAATATATTTCACAACTCTTGATTTCTTTCATTTTTGAAAGAATGTAGTTACTAAATTGGGTCACTTCCACAGTGAATTAAGGTACCATAAAACTGTGACTAGAATTCTTAAGGCTACTAAAAGGGTCTTTTAAGACTTCTTTATCTCACTTAAATTACTCTATAAAATACTTCCAAATAATTAATGCAAATAACAACCTTAATTCCCATGAGCTATACGATGTAAAGGTATAAATTTCACATGAATTATTAAAACATGAGTTGTTAGAATTAGTTTAGGTCCAGTTATTAGTTAAAAGTTTTTTTACATGGAAAGCCAAAAACATTTTTCCTCCAGTGTTCTTAACAATGTGAATATTTTAATATTTGAGAATAAGGCAGACACTACTATTAGTAATGAATATTTTGAACAAACTCATTTTTTAAACTTATAGTTTCTTGAATTATCAATGGGTCATATTTCTCCTAAAAAGTAATAAATATATATGTAAGGGTCTTTCCAGAAACAAAAGGCATTTTTTTAAAAAAATGAACATACCTATATAGCTCTTACTCTGCTTCCCACGTTCTTTTCTAGAGTGGCATGCAAAATTATTATTTTTTTCTTTATTAAAATATTTGCATTCACCATTTATGTGAGGTTCCATAGTAATTCATAAGTCAACTTTAATCATATAACCAAATATAGCTTATTTTTGCAATGTTATTTTATTCCATGGAGTAAACATGTTTTAACAATCATACATCATTTAAAAATGATTTTATTATAATTTAAAATAACAGACCTAATACAAAAATTGCATGAAAAAATTATTATCCTCATGTGAGCAAATATTGAAATTGTCATTCAAATGATGTGATCCATCACTTTGGAAAATAATATCAAATTAGTAAAGTTTATGTTTCTTAAGAAAAAATAGGAACGGGGGGAACCTGAATGGCTTGGTTAGTTGAGCATCTGACTCGATTTAGGCTCAGGTCATGATCCCAGGGTTAAGGTACTGAGTCCCACAAAAGGCTTCGCACTGAGTGTGGATGGAGACTGGTTAAGATTCCCTTTCTCTCTCTCTCTCTTCTTCTGCCCCTCTCCCCTGCTTGCACACACACACACACACTCTCTCTCTTAAGACAATAATAATAAGTAGGAACACAAGTCATACAAATGTCCCTTACATAGGGAGGGATTTTCTTCCCTCCACAGAGAACAAAAATGGAAAAAAGAGAAGAAAATATCTTAGAACAAATTAAACTATTTATAAATGTAATACTACTAATAATAAAAATAATGAAAACGTGATATTTTTGATTGTTTACTATTTCCACTTACTCTGTATTTTCATGCTTTTGTAACAAAGCAACTGTAGGTTGTAGGTTTTATTCCTTCATCATACTGGTAAGGAAATTAAAGCTTAGAACAGTTAAAAAAGCTTTTGAATCCATATTTCAACCACCACTCCAGAGCTTTAACTTTGAATTTCTACATCTAAATATTTCAACAATATTTACATAGGGGTTTACGTTTTGTAAATCACTTAAATTGATCATCACAATATAATCTTAAGTTAATATAAGAGGTATAATTATTACCATTTTATACATGGTAAGTATTAGTCCTAAAGAAATATTCCCCAACCCCCTCCTCCTGAAAAATGCAAGGCTTATAAGTGGCAAATTCACTAATGTAAAATCTTAATATATTGGCTCTTTTTGTCAGAATAATATTACAAAACCACTTATAAAAACATAACAATCTACAATTTAGAGTCTTAGTCTCCAGAGTTATGGGGGGAGGGTGAGGTTTTCCGTAAACAGGTGAAATCTAGATCTCCTATGTTAAGTATAAATACTCCTACAGTGTGGACCATCTTCAGGGGTGTTCTATCATCTACCCAGGGGGGAAAATATCACCAGTACTGATTTTCACATAAAGTTCTTTACAACCTGACCTTGGCTATCTTCCTATCCATGTCTGTTGTCACTCTTACAAATCTGCACTTCTTAAATATATTTTCACCTTATTCTGCAATCAAATCATATTCATCTCTGAAGTTCCAGAAACTTCTCACTGGCCTGGAAGCTTCTTGAAGATGTGGACATCAACTCATAAAAAAGAGTCTGGTAAATAGTGATTGATAGGCTGGAATTCTTACATTCATATTTCTGTTTGAACTTATTCAGGGTCATTGTCATTAAAAAAATGGTTAGTAAATAGTGACTGATATGATAGGAATTCTTACATTTATATTTCTATTTGAATTTATCCAGAGTCATTGTCTATGCTTATATCAAGTGGTAAAAAAAAAAATAATTTTCCATCTGATTTAAGAAAATAATCTAGGGGTGCCTGGGTGGCTCAGTTGATCAAGCGTCTGACTTCAGCTCAGGTCATGATCTCACAATCTGTGAGTTCGAGCCTCACGTCAGTCTCTGTGCTGACAGCTCAGAGCCTGGAGCCTGCTTCAGATTCTGTGTCTCCCTCTCTCTTTCTGCCCCTCCCCTGTTCATATTCTGTCTCTCTCTGTATCAAAAATAAGTAGACATTAAAAAAAAAAAAGAAAAGAATCTAGGTGGGTTCAATAATAGATCAGTTGTATCTATTATATTGTGGGGTATTAAAAAAAAAGAAGAGAAAAATCAGTAAGAAGGACATTTTAAGCAGCAAGATTACCAGGTTTAAAGGCATGGAGGTGTGAGAGAAGTTTGTGATTTTGACAGTAAGTCCTTTAGAATGAGTGTTTAGTGTTTGGAATATGAATGAAATGAGACTAGGAAACTAAAAGACCAGAACTTGAGAGGCATTATATTCAGTGTTTATCCTGTAGACATGAACCCCATTGAAATGTACTTATCCTATAAGCACTACATTTATTTTTAGATACACTCAATCATAAGGAAGTATAAATATCACAATACCTGCCTAGAGAGTGAAATAACATTATAAATAAAAATGTAGCAACTTGCAGTTGTAGATTTCACTCCCAAAATATAGACCTTCATTAATACCTTAGAAAGTAAGTCTCTAAACATGAAGTTGGGGGAATATATTCATTATATAGCTATAAACACATTATGTTTTTATAAATATAGCTAGTTTTCATTTAAGCCTGGCAATTAACTCAAATGAAATTCAAGCATACTTGACTTTTGTGAATTATGCCAAAATAATTCTATGTGAACCTTTTGAAAAGTCAAGTGTATATGGATTGAATTTTGGAAAAGCAATCTCAGTTGATGACTGAGAGGTTAACAAACTAAGAAAATGATAAAATATCTAAAACTTTAACCTATTATTTGCCTATATTTTATTCATTAGATCAATTTAAATACTCATAATTTATAAGCACATTGAGATCATGGGATATAATAAACCAAAACCATTAGGATCAGAGAGTTTTAAGTATAGAAGTGAGACTCATATTTATCTCCAAAAGGCTTGTGAAAATCACGTGGAAATAAAGAAATATTACTATAAAGTATAAAATTAGACAAAGATGAGAATAGCTGAAAAGAATCTTTTCCTCCCTATGGTGAATTGAAAAAAGTACATAATGTTAATTAGGAAGCAAATTCTATTTCTCTAAATGTTCTTTTGCTTTCTGATATTTCAGGAAACAATTTTATGTTTCAAAGATGGATCCTAAACTATTGTCACTTGCACATAGCATTTACAACCTGTTTATAGAACAGTACCCAACACATTCTAGGATCTTATTAAATTTATATTTTGAGACAGTTTTATATTTTTTTGAAATTTATACTAATATGTCATATTAATATCTATATATTTGAATAATAGAAGTATACACATCTAATTGACCTAAATATTATTCAATCCACTAACTATATTTGAAGCACACATAAATGCATTCATTTCTTGGAATAATTTCCCAAATTCATCCACACCTCAAAAACTCCTGATTTCCAGGACTCAGAATGTTTGATCTAATCAGTGTCCTCATTTCAGAGATAAAGACGTAAGGCTGTAAACAGTTGATCATATGGTTATGAGGATAATGCATAATTTGAACTAATGTCAAGATTTCCTAGCTTCCGGTTCTTGTTCTTTCTGTTATATCATTACATCATGATGTATTTCATTTGGCCCATGTTTTGGAATCATAGCATTTACTAAGCTTTATTACTAGGATTGAGGTTTCCTAATTTGGAGTGTATCCACAAAAGAAAATTCATCAGCTTAAGCACGAGTGCTGGGACACCTGGGAGATAAAGTTGCTAAATCATGATGGAATCCAAATAAAATGGCATTTAGTCAATCACCCATTAATTTATTCAAGAAATATTTACTAAGTATGTACTGTGTGTTAGATATTGTTCTAGGGACTGCAATTACAACTCTTACTGAAACCCCTGCTCTCACTGAACTAGACAAATTATACAGATAATAGACACATACTAGCCTATTAGATGGTGATAGGTGCCATAGAAAAAAATACAGCTGAAAATGGGATAGGCAATCCCACGATGGTATTCATAAAATTTTAATTAAGAAGGTTGGTAAAAGTAGTGCTAAAAAGGTGATATTTAAATAAAGGCTTGAATTACGTGAGAAAGTAAGCTAGGTAGTTGTCTGGAGGAAGAGTATTCTAGAGAGAATATCAAGAACACATGCCTCAAAGTAGAAACAATTTAGTAAGAAACAAAAGGGTACACTGGCTGTTGTAGTCTAAGTGAGAGAAAAGGTGCAGGAGGTGGGATCGAAAAGGTAAGAGGGTCCAAGACTTTGAGGGCTTCTACAATGTGAGTTTTTTGTTTGTTTGTTTGTTTTGTTTTGTTTTGTTTTATTTTACTTGTGATTCTACTCCAAATGGGGCAGGAAGGCATCAGAGAGTTTTGAGCAGAGAATTGATATGGTCCGACGGACATTTTAATAGGTTCACACTGTGTTTATGTTGATATTGAGTTAAAGGGATAATGGTGGAAAGAGAACAGTTAGGAGGCAATGTGATTATTTCCTACGCAACAGAAATGAAGGATGGTAGTCCTACAGATAATCAGAGAACTTGGTAGGAAGCATTTGGTTTATAGGTTCAACACTCTTCTATAAATATTCTCATGGAACACTATATTCTATAACTATAACCACATGCAGGGGCACCTGGGTTGTTCAGTCAGTTTAGCATCTGACTCTTGATTTTGGCTCAGGTCATGATCTCATGGTTCCTGAGATCAAGCCCTGTCTTGGGCTCTGCACTGACAGCTCTCTCACTCTCTCTCTCTCTGCCCCCCTACCCTGCTCATACTCTTCCTCTCTCTGTCAAAATAAATAAATAAGCTTAAAAAAACACAATAATCGAATGCAGTTTTAAAAACAATAAAAACCTGAAAATACAAACTGTCAAACTGGTTAGTGATTATATTGGCTCTGGAAAATTTTGAAGGTTTTAAATGTAAATACATGCTTACATTCATATTATAAATTAACAGTAAAATGAAATGTCTTGTACCATTGATTCATGTATCAATAAAACCCACATGACTATTTTTAATAACCAACTTAGTAACTCAAATATATTTTCCCTTTTTTAGTGTTTATTATTTTGAGAGAGAGAGAAGCAAGTAGGAAGGGGGAGAGAGGAGAGAGAATCTCAAGCAGGATCTGCGTTGATGTGGGGCTCAAACTCACAAGCCATGAGATCATGACCTGAGCCGAAATCAAGAGTCAGACACTTAACTGAGCCACCCAGGCGTCCCTTAAATATATTTTTCTTAATTAGTTACAACTGTTTTCTGTCTATTGTTTTTGGTTTTCTACACAGAGTGAGCACTTCAGCTAGAATGGAAATGCAGGAAACTCCTTAATATATATTTTATCTTAAGCATAAGCCTACATGAAATGAGGAACATGTATGGAAAAATGACATTTTTATAACAGGTGAAAATAATTTTAATAAAATGATATTCTGAGAAACTGAGTATTCAGGGTGCATCAAACATAAATATGAATTTTGCTGACTCTTTCTTGACTCCAAAACAGATTAGGAACTTTACCTACTTAGAATGGAAAGGGTGTTCCTATGTTACTATGAGAGCTAGACAATCCCTGGGCCTTCAAATCAAAGCAATTTGCTCTAGTTCTCCTAGTTAACAGTGGTCCAGACTTGCATCCACAGTAGCAGAAACACCACATTCATCCAGGTTTGCACTCATACTTGGTTTTGTTATTTAGGGTGGTAAATTTATTTGTTTTTGTTTTGTTGTTGTTGTTGTTGTTGTTGTTTTAGTCGTACCCAATTAGTGATTCTATCTTGGATTGTTGCCTGCCAAACTGGGATCTCATTAATTGACATTTGGCTCAAGATTCTCTAGCATTACAAACATAACTCAAAAAATGCAGGAATGGCATGTTGCAGCTTAAAAGTCCCTGCCATGAGGGATTTTATTTCACCTGGATTGTAGGGAGAGTGAAAGAGACCACTTGAAGAACGAGGTCTATCAGGTGCTGGCTTATGTCATCATAGAGCCAAGATCACTATCAATCCAGTGGAAAATCCAGGATTACCTCCTTATGGGCCTATGGCCAATCAGAATCACCCCAAGACCCAATAGTCTGACAAGCAGAAAAGGATGATTGACTTAAACATATTTATGGTAGAGTCTTGGTGTCTAATTCAATTTAAAAAAGACTTCAGGAATGCAGAATGACTGACACAATACTTTTACGTGTGTCTACCAATTGATGGTGTTATATACATAATTTATCCTCTCAAAAGGGGCAATTTTAGCATTAAAATCCTTTATTACATCACATGTACTAAAATTTAACAATACATACTATAGTCATTGGCCATTTATTAGTAAAAGTTTAGCTATTGTATTTATTGTAAGTGCCAAAATATCACCCTGTAGAGTTCATTAATCTGGTCACTTTCCTCTTATGGCCGTGTCTCTATTAAGAAAAATGTTTTCTTCTATTTTATTACATAAGTACCTTATTTTGTTGCCTTAACCAATCACTCTTCATTCTGAGAATCTACCATTTAATTGAAAGGAAAAAAATAGAAATTAAAAAGATAATTTGTATGTAACTTATAAACAACTAATTTGCATTAGTTATTAAAATGAAATGGTAGGAAAGATTTCAGAGAAAGTGAACATTTTTATTGATGTCAACTGCAGAGTCACTTCAAATAAAACGAATAGAGAAACAAGTATGCTGCATCTGTTCATTTTAACCCTAGTTTGTTTCAAAAGGAAATGATAGCTATTTAAATGCTGTTAGGTCATTGAGTACACTGAAAACAGGGGTCAGTGGGGAGCAAACAACAATTCACTTTTAGTTCAAGGTTCCAACACCAGGGAATGTTCCAAGAAGCATTTCATTTTCAAATGAATCCCTTCCACTTGGAGCCAAAGGTCAGCAAGCTAGCATTAGTTAAAGAGGTCTCAGCTGCATCAAAGTTAAATAACAACCAAAAGTCACCCACAGCAGTGTCTCTCTAATCCATAGACTTGTCCCCAAGGGTGTCAGGCCAAAGAAGAAAACAGAGAGTGGTTAAAGGTGCTAACAATAAGTGCTGTGATCAGTAAGCATCTTAGGCTGAGAACTGAGGATAAGAAGCTTTTTTGTTCTCACAGAAGAAAAAAAATTCTATTTAAGCACAGCTGTTGAAGTAAAGGTATATATTTGGAACTCATCAATCTATATAACACAACATAGTCAATTAAGTAATGTTTAGAATCTAGGCATTTCACAGTAAACATGAGAAACGTTATCTTCTTTTAAAATTTCTATGGTCATGATATAATGATCAACCTCATGCATAGACTGACTTTTAGGTGAAATTTTTTAAAAGGTGAAAAGTCTTTCAGTGAAAAGCTTTTGCATCCTGTTGAAAACATCAATACCACAAGCCCGGTTGGTATTCTCAGAGAAATAAATATTGATTTCCCTCCTCCATCCCTTACCAATGTCAAGCAACTACCCTGATTGCTCTGAATATTTTATTGTTAACAATTGACAGATTGTGTTAGCATTGGATTTTTATTGTTTCATTATACTCTCTTCTCAAAAAGGCATTTGTGTTCTTTTTTTTTTCTTTTTTTTTGGCATAGACCAGACAAAAGTGAGGCTGAAATTACTCTCCATAGCTCTTTTGTCAAGTATGATATATCTAATTTTGGATTTACTACCACTGACTTTGCAAGGATTTATTGAAAAGGTGGCTGCTTTCCTATTACATTCTTTTTTAGCAAATCAGACTACAAAGCTATGCACATTTATGCAATGATTAATTGGAGCCAAATGGTGCTCAAAATATTTCATGTGAATAAGTTTAAACATCCTATTCCTTACCTTGATTACTGACAATTGTTACCTTGCCTAGTCAGGTGTTGTGACTAGCTTTGATGTTAATCATCTTTGGACAAATTAGCCCACACAATCCAATATGTGCATGGACATTGACTTCATCTATTGGGTTTTATTTTTCATAACCTCTGTATGCAAATCTGACTGAATAATTTAGAATAAATATTAAAACAATATTGATCCAATTCACCAGACTACAAGCCATTTCTATGTCAAATGGATGAGTTCAGGAATTTATTCAAGTGCAAAATGACCTAAGGAAATGACCCAAATGCAGAAAAACATTGATTTAGTATTATAAAAGCATTTTTTAAATCTCCAGTTTTAACAATTCTAAAACAGAAATCTAAAACTATTTATGAACAAATATTTCATAACTATGTTATTATCTTGTCTTCTTTAGATAAAACTCCTTGAAGGCTATTCCAAAAAATACTCCCCATGAAAAATGTGCCTGCAAAGACTCAGTTTAGTTATTTCAATAGTTCATTATGCTTTGCTGGTTTCCAAGGTTTTATACTAAACTCCACACAAGAAAAAAGAATGCAATATCAAGATTCCATTATTATTTCTGTTATAAATTCCTGAGAAAGCTATAAAATTTTACTTTAAAATGTGACTGAGACTTTTGCTGCACATGTATAAAATTATCAATTTTCAAAGTATATAAACATAGGGGCCCAAAGATGGGCCACACTAGCATGAAGATGATTTTGGGTTGAAGGCAACCGAGACCCCCATGTGCTCAAAGAAAACCTTTTTTCCCTCCATTAACTACAAAGAAGAATCTAAATTGGGGGCTTTTTGCCAGAATAAGGGTTATTAGCAAATATCAGTTTTATATGAGTGACCCATCTAAATGACAGGGCAAACATCTGATTATTCAACATCTACTCTTCTTATGGCACTATGAATACACTCCTTTCCTCTGAAGTCCCAGGCTCCTACCCCCTTCTGCTTAGCTCAGGATCTTTCTGTCTTTGAAATTTCATGTCTGTGTGGATTTCCTGTACATACACACCTATTACATTTGATTTTCTCCTGTTAATTTGTCTCACGTCAATTTGATTCTCAGTCCAGCTAGAAGGACTCTTAAAGGGAACAGGAATTCTTGCCCTGCTACAAGTATTATACAAATTAACCAGTTTAAAATATACATAATCAATTTTTTGTATAGTTCTAAAGTGGTCCTAGAATCTAAAATAAACTTAGTGATAATTTTGACTGAGCACAACACTGATAGCCACAGAGAATTAGAAAGGAAGTGACTGGGAAAGTAGAAAATCTTAACAATTTTGTGCAGCTGCTGATTTGTGTAAAAAGACAGAAGTAGAAGAGGAAAAATAAAAGGATAAATTATTCTACAGTATCTTTTTCTTAGATAAATATATATGTATAAACAGAAGCTTTTCCAAGATATGAAAATCTCAAAATATTTGCTGTGCTAATCCAGACTGAGAACATTTGCTTATGAATATTTTTATAATTATTATGCAATTTCAATAAAAATACTTCCAAATACATACCTAGAAAATATCTAAATGATCAATTTATTTACTAAACATTATATAACATTTAAATAAAAGAATTTATTTGTATCTATAAACTATCTACAAGCATTTTAGTCTTACAAATATATTTCTACTGTGAATTCATCTATAAGACAAATAGAGCAATCAATGATGCTTCAAATTGTTCATTAATTTTGTCAGCAATACTTTCTCTTCATCAGAATAATTCATCAAATTATATTAATGATTGAATTTTCTAATCTATACACTTTCAAATATTCATACAATAAAATATACTCTGTGATTCCAATTTAAAGAGTTAATTTATGCAAAAAAGATTCAAAATATCAAATCAAAATAACAAAGATTGAATACAATTTAAAAGAAAAGAAAGATATAAATATAGTAATATATTTCTTTCAGAATTTGAGTAATCTATAAACTTTTTATGATATACTAACAACCCCAGTCCTATATCTTCTTTTAACTGGTATTCAATCTTTGTGATTTTATTATATATGTATACATACAACTTACCCATACAAATCTATCAGGTAATTTAAAAGTAGTTAAAAATTGCATTCTTTTATACAAGTTAAATGTAAATAAATATTAATAATTTAATATTTATTGATTTAAATTAAAAAAATTAAGTTGTGGTCCCATGGCATCCATAAACATACCTCATAAACCTGTAAAGTCTGCAAATGTTGCTTAAATTTACCTAATCATTAAACTTATTAAGGGGTCCAAGACTTTGGAAAGGTATTAAGTAAACATTACTATATTTTAAATGTAATCCAGTCATTGTAGAATTTAGATTTAAGATAACTTTTAATTAAAAAAATCATATGCTTAAATATGAGTAAACCACAACATGTTTTATGTTTTCATTTTAGGAATATTTCATTAACATTTAGATTTTTTTATGTTTGTTAATTCACTCTGTAGAGCATACCCTTCCAAAATGTCTATGTAAGCATAGGATCTAAATTATAATTAGTATATTATTTTACTGTAGGATCTAAACAAATTAAAACACTGAATGAAAAGCACACTTAAGAGAATAACCTGACAGAATTTTCTGAAGTCACAGTTCAGGAAATAAACATTCCTATGGAAAAAATAATTGACTCCCCAAAACAAAATGTTCACTTTTTTGAATTATCACAACTTAAACTCAGACTAAATCTAAATCCAAGAAAGAAGTTTCTAGGATATTTTTTGAAATGCAACCATTGGTGCTCAGTGAGTTATATAAATATTAGCTAAATTTTGCTTATTGGGCCATAAAAACACAGTCCTATTAATAACACTTAATTATTGCCAATTTGACTTAGATTATTGCTTTATTTAAATTTGTCTGTTTTCTTTCTTTTATATCACTCTAAATGATCATATTGAAGAAACCAGCAATGGAGTATTATATAACAGACAGAAATGTAGTAGGTTATATAAACATAAAACAAATATATTTCCCTACTCTGGAGGAAACAGCATGAGTGCTGCAAACCAGGAAAAGAATGCTAATTAGATATGAAAGGAGCCATCAAGGAAAGCTTTAAACACTATGATAGGAAGATTTTATTTAATTTGTGAAAAGATATGTCACCACTAAAGGGTTTGGAATTTAAAGGTTATCCATTTGGGACATCTGAGTGGCTCAGTAAGTTAAGCATTAGACGCTTGGTTTCGGCTCAGGTCACACTCTCATGGTTTGTGAGTTCGAGCCCTACAGAACCTGCCTGGGATGGGATTCTCATTTTCTTTTTCTTTCTTTCTTTCTTTCTTTCTTTCTTTCTTTCTTTCTTTCTTTCTTTCTTTCTTTCTCTCTTTCTCTCTTTCTCTCTATCTATCTTGCTTTCTTGCTTTCTTGCTTTCTTTTCTCTCTCTCTCTCTCTCTCTCTCTCCCCCCTCCACCACTTAGGTTTGTGCATGTGCTCTCTCTCTCTCTCCCTCTCTCTCAAAATAAATGAATAAACATTAAAAAAGAGTATTCATTCAATATTATACTGTGATAGAAGCCCTCATTTATTTTTTTCATGAAGAAAATATGACAAAAGAAATAGGAAGATTAGTGAGAAGTAATTTTAGGAATATAATGCTAGAATAATACCTGTGGCTTTTGGAATTGAGAGGAAAAGTAGAATTATGCAAGTATTATCTACAACTACCAAATTACTTGCTTTAGTTATTCCAGTGTGGGAATAGGATAGGCATAGAATAGACATTTCCATTCCAAAAGGAGAATTTCCATTGCATAGGTCTGGGATAGTGGTGCTTGCAGCCAAGTTCTGAGCTACCTTGGGGACATTCTTCCCTTTTTTTGAAGAATAACTCATGTTTGCAGTCAGAGAACAACACTGGATGATCTGTAGAATCCCAGAAGTTCAACAGTCTTCCTTCATTTGTCCCATTTCTGTCCTTTTTAGGCCAAACTAGTAGTGTTCCTACTCTTATAAAATTCTCAAAACCTTAACTTCCCGTGCAAATGGGAGGGGTTTGACACCCTCCGACTAGAGGGCTATCCAAGCCTCTTTCTGAAAAATCTGATCTCTGTTCTTGGCTTCTGCTAAAGTGATTGATTGGATCCATGAACCACAGTTGTAATAGCAAATGAGCTAGGATACACCTTGGTATTCTCTCGAGAACATGTTTTCTCCCTTTTTGCAACATGAATGGGCTTGAATTTTCCAAATCTTCAAATTCTAATTCCTTTCTGTTTCACAATTCCTTCTTCAATTTATTTCTCTTCTGTCACCATTTACTCTGAATGGTACTCATACTCTGAAACCAGGGTATGTCTTCAACACTCTGCTTAGAAATCTCCACTAAATATTCAAGTTCATCTCTTTTTGAGTCCTATTTTTCACAAAACACTACAACAATTAGGCTAGGTTCTTTGCCACCTTGTAACAAGGGTCACCTTTCCTGAAGTTTTCTAAAAGGCATTCCTCTGACATGCATTTCAAAACTCATACGGTCTCTGCTCATCACCCAGTTGCAAAGCTGCTTCCACAAGTTTAGATATTTGTTATAGCAACACTCAACTTCCTGCTGCCAAAATCTGTATTAGTTTTCTAGGACTGCTGTAACAAAGCACTGCAGACTGTGGCTTGAAAAATATATATGTATTTTCTCATAATTCTGGAGCCCAGAAGTCTGAGATCAAGTTATCTGCAGTGTTGGTGTCTTTATGCTTCTGTCCTTGGCTTGTAGGTGGCTGTCTTCCCCTGTGTGTTCACATCATCTTTCTCTGTGTATGTCTGTGTCCATATTTCATCTTATAAAAACACCAGTCATACTGAATAAAATCTGGCTTAGAGTTCTCTAGAAAAACAGCATGTGTGTGTGTGTGTGTGTGTGTGTGTGTGTATGTGTAATTATGAATTAATGCAATGTATAAACAATATATAAGTAGTTAAAATAATTATGTTGCTTCCTCAACAGGTAGTATTTTTCTTGACTTGCATAGAAGAAAAGAATGTAGGAGGGAATATTACTTTTGGAGAATCTACTACTTGCTAGTCATTGTCCTGAAAGCTTTTGACAATCTCATTTATTTCTTATAATCAGTCTGACAAGTAAATATTTTTTTTCTAATTTTGAGGGTGAAGAAATTGAAGTTCAACAAGTGTATATACTTTTCCGAACACCAAACAGGTTGATCAAAATATTTCTTTTTTTTAAAGTGATGTTGTCATCATAATTGCTACAAATAATTCATAACTCTGACTAACCTCAGCAAAGAGTATAAGAAGGAAATAAGGTAACTCACAGAAGACAATGGCAGGGTGAAACATTTATCCATTAAAGATGGGAGCTTACACATACACATAGAATGTTAGGTAGATAGAATTATTATTGGTTTTCTGAAGACTCTGGTTTGGGGATGAAAAAGCTCCCAACAGTTTCAGTCTTTCTGCACTCAGGATTTAAATTCCTAAGCAATAGGTACGCCTTCATCATATATTCAACCACTGGTTAGGGGATGGCACAGTACATTGAATAACAGTCCCGCCAAAATGGCTTATGAATGGGAAATGAATTAATGGGAGAACCAGAATAGCAAACTAGAACTCAACTGAAATGATATTGCTTAAAAGAGGAAGAAAGCATGGCCATGAAGCAGACAAAATCCATAGACCCTTGTCTGATACAGCTAGTAGATGTAAAGATAGAATTCTAATCAAAGTTTGGATCAAAAGTGTTAGACTTTTCACTGAATTTTTCTCATGGTCAACAACTACTAATCAGTTTCTTTTCTGGTTGAGAATTAAGAATTTTGTCTACCACCCACCAAAGCTCAACTAACTTCTACCTTGCATATTTTTTCATTGAGATATAACTGACATATAACATTATCTTAGTTTTGGTTGTGCAATGTAATGACTCAATATTTGTGAATATTGTGAAATGATCGCCACAAGTCTAGGTAACATTCACCACCATATATAGCTACAACTGTTTTTTCTTGTGATAAGAGCTTGTAAGATGTGTTCCCTTAGCAACTTACAAAGATGCAGGACAGTATTATTAACTATAGTCAATGCTGTACATTACATCCCTATGTCTTATTTATTTTATAACTGGAAATTTGTATCTTTAACTTCCTTCACCAGTTTTACCCATTCCCTACCCCTTCACCTCCAGCAACCACTGATATGTTCTCTGTATCTATGTTTTTTTTTTCCTTTCAAGATTTCATATATAAGTCAGATAATATTGTATTTGTCCCCTATAAAGATTTGATATCAAAATATCCTTGAATCTTAACAGTAAGATTTTTAGTTTCTGCAGTAAATGAGACACCAATAGTTGTATATATTTTTGATTTTAAAAAACTAATAGGATAGCAAATCACTGTCAGAAGAAATTTTCTAAGAAGCTTCTTGATGAGAACATTAACCTTAGTATGTTGTTAGGAAAAAAAAACCTGATTGAATCCTTAATCAATGAGTACAATATTTTATTGGAAAACGGTCCTTAAGATGTCATTGAAAATGAATAACACAATTGTAATTTAATTACCATATTTTCAATGTTGTTCTAGCTACTAACTTCTATTTTAGGAATCTTCTTATTACTCATAAATACAGATATATACCTTGACCTTACATTGTCACTTTATATCATGAATAGAGGTTATAAGGTAATGTCATTTCCATTGCAAATTTATAAGCCAATATTCTTTCAATATTATTCCATCCATAATTTTATAATGTAGTTTAGTTTAATGTTTACAATGCCATTCACATGTTTGCAATTAATTATTTTTTGTAATAATTATCATAAAATTCAGCATGACTGAGAGGGAGAAGGGATTTAAAAAACAAACACTTTTTACACTATTTGGATTCATTGTTTCTAGTGATATACCAAATAGTTGGCAATATAAGACATTCTTGCTCCTCCCCAACTAGTGTTTCTAAAACTGTAGTTTCTAATATTTATATCATTCCTATTATATATATATATAGTATTTATATCATTTATATCATTCCTATTATATATATATATGTGTGTATACATATATATAGTAGGTTAAGAAGAATGTGAATAGATATAATGGTCTTACCGTTATGGGTTGAATTATGTCCCTCTAAAAAAAAATATGCTGTAGTCTTAGTATTAAGTACCTTTACTTATTGAATGTGCCTTATTTGAAAATAAAATCACTGCATATGCAATTAGTTAAGATACGGTCATACTGGAGTAGGATGGGCACTAATCCAACATGACTGATATCCTTAGAAGAAGATGGTCATCCAAGGACCCAGAAATACATAGGATGAACAGCATGTGACTATAAAGACAGAAATTGGAATTATGTATCTGTAAGCTAAGGAACAACAAAGATCATTGACAAATCACCAGGAACTAGAAAGAGGTAAAAAAGGATTCCTCTACAAGTTTTACAGGGAGCATGGCTCTGATAACTCCTTGACTTCAGACTTCTAGCCTCCAGAAGGTGAGACGATACATTTCTGTTGTTTTAAGCTATGAAGCGTGTGGTACTTTTTTGCAGCAGCCCCAGGAAGCAAATACACTATTACAGAGAGCATCGGAAATAGTGGCCCTGAAACTCAACCAGACATGACTCCTTTTAAATATATACCTTGAAAACCAATAACTAACATAGCCTTTCAGATTCTTGACTATTAAAACTAATAACTGTAGAAGAGTTGGATATAATCTGTAGTACAATGGCAATGCACATGAAATATCAGAGGACATGTTGAAACCAACATGGCATTATATTATAACCTTCAATAAAACCTTTCAAATTTTTTGTTTTGGGAACTATTTTCAGCTTCTTAACATGACTTATAAAATTATTCAATGTCTTGGGGGGCACCTGGCTGGTTCAGTTGGTTAGTGAGATTGAGCCCCATGTCAGGCTCTGTGCTGTAGTGCAGAGCATGCTTGGGAATCTCTCTCAGCCCCTCCCCTTTTTGTGCTCTCTCTCTCTCTCTCTTTGTCTCAAAATTAATAAATGAACATTAAAAAATCAATGTTTGGCTCTTTTGGCTCTCTATTCTCATTTAGTATCTCTTTTAATATCTTCCTGGGCTTTCTCTTGACGAGTTCACCAAGTTCCCTTTCATTCCTATGCTTTAAACATTCTGTTCTCTCTGAAATAGGCTTACCTCTCTCTTTACCTCTCTCTCTCTCTCGGTCCCTCTTCACTAATACAAGCTAAAGAAAAAATATACACATATGTATTGAATATGTGTGAATATGTGAATACACACACACACACATATTCAATACATATGCAGGCAGACTTTATTCAGAACCATCGTCGTATATAGAGACCACTGCAATGGGATTTCACAGTGGGGAAGATTGACTCAGTTCCAAATACTGGATAGGCAAGTGGGAATTTGTAGACAAGTGTCAGGGTGAAAGTCAGTGGATGGAAAATTACTAGGAGAAAATGGGAATGATGGGATTATTGCTAAACAGACCTAACAGGATTTTTGCTGAAGGCAAGCCAGGGTGATCAGACATTGCACAGGGGATGTTAAAGGATGGGGAACTTCATCAGACATGGAGGGTGGTCAGATATGGAAGACTGGGGGTTCTGGTTGAAATGATTTAGCAGGGTTCTTGCTAAAACTGAGTTCTACAAGGAATTACACAGATGGGACTAGAAGGTTCAGGAACTTGATCAAGCAAAGAATCTTTGTCATACTTACGCATCCAACAAGTCCCTGTTTAATTATTTTTCCCTCGGGCTTTCTTTACTTCTTCCTTCTAACCTAGGCCAGATTAAGTTATCTTGTTATATTTTCTCCTTATAGATCTCTCTTGTAATTCTGTCCTTCCTCTAAGAATATGCATCACACTTTTCACAGCATACAAATTCTCTTTAGAAGAGGCTTTTTTTTTTTTTTTTTTTTTTTTTTTTTTTTTTTTTTTAACTTGGTCTTACTCATAGCTGAAAAACTAGTACCTTACATAGTTCTGGGCACAAACTTATGTACCCAATAACTATTTGTCAATTAAATGAAAACTATGGTTCTACAGTGTTTCTCCAAATATCTTGAAGGAAATGTGAAAATCCTTATTTATTAATTATTTAATTAATTATTAATTAATTATAATTATATAATTATATAAAATATATATTATTAATTTATATAACTTATATAAAATATAACTATATATAACTTTATATAACTTATATAAAATATATGTTATAAAATAATAACTTAATTATTAATAAACCCTTATTTATTAATAAAAAGGGCCATATACATTAAAACATCCATTCTGGCACATTATTAGTATTATTAATAACATATTTGTGTCTATTAACGCAATGGTTCACAGAAAGGAATAAAATGATTCATAATTATTCTTTAATTATAAGAATAATATAAATACTAATTATATGTTTTATATTTTCTTCACTTAAATTTAAAAAAAATTACCAGGATCAGAAATAGGGGTGATTTTATAAGCCCTTTCCTTTACCCATGTATATGCTAACATTATTTAATACATGCCACCCCATCCCCAGTGTTACAAGTTTGCAAAATGGCCTTTTGGAAGTATTAAAAAAATTAATGGTAAGACTATAGGTACACTTCTGATTCTAATAGTCTTTATTCATATATTTTTATAACAAAATGCTAAACAATCATTTTACAAAAATTATTCAAATGAGTATTAGAATGTTTTTTAGATGTTTATTTTTCAGAGAGAGAGAGACAGAGAGATCATGAGCAGAGGAGGGACAGAGAGAGAGGGAGACAGAGAATCCCAAGCAGACTCCACACTGTCCGTGCAGAGCCAGATGCGGTGCTTGAACCCACAAACCGTGAGATCATGACCTAAGCTGAAATTAAGAGTCAGATGATTAACCGACTGAACCACCCAGGTGCCCCTAGAATATTTTTTAGTAATGTCTGTATTATTAGTTCCCTAGAATATTTTCAAATTATTATTTTAGTTTGGGGGTTACTATTTGTTTGGGGGTTAATCTTCATTCCATTTTTTTTTTTCGAATACAAATTGTATATGGCTTAATATATTTATTCATGTTCTTTGAAGAGTGTTACCTTACTGAATTTATAATGCTCAAAGCTAACCCAGAAAATCAACCAAATATTAGGGTACCTTATGAACTTCAAATGTTTTCCATAATTCATCTTAGGAAAAGAAAACCTTCCTCCAAACACTACATATAAGTAGCAATTTTAAAAATCAACTTCCATTTCTCTTTTCTTAGAAACAAACAGTGAAAGAATCTGCCATTATCTTTTCTTAAGGTTTATGTAAACTGTAGAACAAAATCTAAAAATTAAATCTCAAGAAGTTTGAAATGTATATGATGTCTACTCGAAAAAGAATACTGGAGCGCCTGAGGGGGCTCAGTCAGTTAAGTGTAAGACTTTCGGTTTGGGACTCAGGTCATGATCTCACGGTTCATGGGTTCAAGCCTTGTACCGGACTCTGTGCTGATGGTGCAGAGCCTGCTTGGGATTCTCTCTCTTTACCTCCCTCTCTGCCCCTCCCGCACTCTCTTTCTCTCAAAATAATAATAATAAAAAAAGACAACAACTTAAAGACCACTTGTTTATATCATACCACATTGTAATAGCATACCCATAATGTATTTAAATCAACAGCCTGGTGTTAAAGATACAGTTCAGTTTCACTTTCATAACTACCTAATCCTGAATGCCCAGCATGTTGCCTCTCCACTATAAATTGCTTACTCCGTTACCTTCTGATCAGACAAGGACTAGGCTTCTCTCAAAACCAATGATATGCATTTAAGTTGGTTGTGACATAAATGAAAAAAGATACGGAGAATATATTTAAACATCCTTTAATAAAAAAGAGCCATATGCACAAAAACACCAATTTGGTTTTCAATAAAATACAATAAAGAAAACCTCAATTTACTTCATTTCCTTAATACCCGAGACAGAAAAAAAAAAAAAAAAATAGTAAAATGGTGAATGAGAGAACCCAGTGCACACATAGAGTAATCCTACAGTAGGAAGTGGGAAAACTCTTTCCATTTTAATGAGTGCCTTAAGTTTTTTATTCATGTCATTAAATTATGACATTTCATTAATGTTAAAGGATTCCAGAATATTCTGTGCATTAATAGAAGCTTTCACCCAAATTAAGAAGGACAAAAATGAAGCCTTTTTTCCAGTGCACCCCCAATTTTGTCACTCATTTTGCACATTTCTTTTAGCTAGGTAATTAATTGAAAACATTGGGAACATATATTCTAAGCAATGAATATCAAAAGAAAGAATCACAAACGTTCAATATTAAATTAAGCAATCAGAACAAGCTAAATAAAACCACTAGCATTGCCTTTCTGGCATTTTCCTCTTTCATAACAAACAGAACGGGCACAAGAGGCCTGGGCTCTAAAACCTAACAAGGACAACCTTCAACACAATGATATCAAATTCTGGAGGTTCATGGAGTCTTCTTTTTTTCTTGGCATCTTCTGAGCTTGACGGGACCATAAATAATAATTCTATATTTTATATAGGGCTTAGCATAAATATGATAAGGCAGATAGACTATTCCATTCTTACTGGAAATGAAACCTAGGCTTCCTCTTCAACATGCTATAGTATGCTGGTTTCTGATAAGCATGTTCTTTAAAAAAGAAAATAAATCATTTTTATGGGAGTTGGCCTCATGTTTATTTCAGATGGCAAAGTGCTGAGAAGAACCCCATGTGCGGTAATACAGTGTGGTTACATGGCTAAACCTGAGGAAGACTTCCCTTTGCTCGACAGCAAATCACTATGATATGCATTACTGTATGATTCTCTCTAGTGTATTCCAATATCAGGAGCTTTGTGTACTCAATGTGGTGGATTAACGACTTAAACCCTCACATTAAAAGATCAGATTTCAGGTTATTTGTGCACTGTAGATTTCATGTATGAAATAAATAGATAATTGTTCTGTTCTATTCAATTTTCTTTTCGTTATCAGTCATCTTCAGGCGATCCTTAGTTCTTCAGATTCAGGTGTTTATTCCTTTAAGATATAAATGAAACTTATCACCTTGAAAATTTTTAGCCACAAATATTTGTGAACATATGCTGATCCTACCTAGAGAAAAGAAGCTAGAAATTAAAAAAAAAAAAAAGATTATTTTTCATAAGAGATTCTCATGAATACAAAATGGTTCTGGAAAGTAACATTTAGATAATATCCACATGAATACGTGGGTGAGAAAGAAGCAGTCTTTCTTTAAAAGTTCTTTTAATTTAAATTTGGTGCCAAATGATTAGGAAATGGCTAAGAATTCACTTAACACAAGTGGTTCAAAAATATTTTCTAACACTTGCTGAATATAAAATATGATTCTTTCAATAACAGATAAAATTTTATATGCATAAGTATCCTTGAAACTACCAAAAATATTATTTCAGTTTGATGTCATTAACACTCTTTCTAAGAGAAGTTCACTGTATTTATATATTGTTTAATATAAAAGAATACTGGTATACAGGGTGGATGAAATGAAAATAAAAAAATTATAGATGATGTTATTAAAAATAGTATTTGTGTCCTTATAGATGTTGAATAAAGGATATTCACAGTATTTAAAGGCTATTTTACAAGTATTAGAACTCTATAAAAACTAATTTACCAGATTCCATCTCCCTTAAAATATGTTTTCTACATTTTGGCTGTTACAATCTACGGTACTTCATTGGCAGAGAAAAATGGATTATAAGAATTGCAATTAAAAAGAAAAAAAAACATTGATTTTCATAGCGTAGATCAGAATTAAAAGTAATAAGTATACCTAAAATTAACAGGTAAAAACTTAGCACCTACTATACATACTATGAAACATGTGAAAGTGAATGCCAAAGAAAATCTGATACCCTTCCAAGCAATTCACAGTCAATTTGAAAATAGAAGACAAAACAAAAATATCAATCTAAGACAATGGATTATTAAAATCAACTAAAAATTGCAGAAAGTACTAGCTGTTTTCAAAAGAGAGGCAAATTCCTCTGGCCTGAGATTTAAAGAGTACCAGATCAGGGGTGCCTGGGTGGCTCAGTCGGTTAAGCGTCCGACTTCAGCTGAGGTCACGATCTCGCGGTATGTGAGTTCGAGCCCCGCGTAGGGCTCTGTGCTGACAGCTCAGAGCCTGGAGCCTTTTTCAGATTCTGTGTCTCCCTCTCTCTCTGACCCTCCCCCATTCATGCTCTGTCTCTCTCTGTCTCAAAAATAAATAAATGTTAAAAATTTTTTTTTTTTTTTTTTTAATTTTAAAGAGGGCCAGTCTGTTTTTAATTGGAAGGTGAGAAAATGGACTTTGGGCTGTGAATTGAAAGAACACGTGTTTCAGCTATGTTAGAATACACGTGCTATTTATTTATAACGATGTCTCATAAATTTTAAAATTTCCCCTTTAATAAAATAAGGAGGCATTTTCATACCAGTTCTTTATTTATCTATATTTATATCTCTAATCTATCTGTTTTTACTCGTGGTGATTCCTTCCTACCCAGAAACCTTTCCACAATTAAATGTAGATTTTGTGGGATTCCTTGTTTGCTTTTTAATATAGATTTTGAATTTAAGGTTTATTACAGAAAAGTTAACTTCCTGGCTTCCAATTTCCAAATGAAAGAAACTGATTTTAAAGACCATGGTCCCGAAAACCACGTCTTTAAATGAAAGAGCCAGATCTTATGAAAGAGAAATGAAGTTTCAAATTCTAAAGTTTAAGAGTGTCAAAATCTCTCATCACAAATTTTGTATCATAAGAAAGGATTCATAATGATCCAATACCCAGCATTTGGTAAGCCTCAAAAGATAGTCACTCCTATCAGCATAACCCTGCAAAACATCTTAGAATTTGTCACTATATTTTCACCTTAAAAATTTTTCAACTTTCACTGTAAAAATTTTTCAACTGAACGTGTCACAAAATACACTCTAAACTAACTGCCTTAAACAATGTGGACAAACGATTCGTGCACATAACTGAAAAGTCTGGGAAAACGTGGGTTTCAGGCAAGGATTCATTTAGTCACTCACTTTCTTTAGCCATCTTTTCACACAGAGTGTGTGTTTCATCTTAAGGCCAGCTCTCTTTCTTGTTAGGGTTTGGTTGTCTGCAGCTTTTAAAGGCTATATGCTTTTCTGTTTTTATTTAGCCAGCTGTAAAGTATAATTTCTCTTTTTATAGCTCTTTAGCTTGAGTCAAACTGGAGCCATACTAGAGCTGGAACTGGGGACGACTTCCAACATAAACACATGGGATACAGCTGGAAGTGGACAATGGTGTGGGGGAGACAGCTCCTACAAGCTCCCGAGAGCTAAGTATTCAGGAGTTTTGCTAGCCAGTTGAAGTCAGCCATGTTGGAAACATTTTACAACATGGAAGTCAATATGCACTATAAATCAGAGCTTTTAAAATTATTACTATTATTATTATTATTATTATTATTATTATTATTCTGGGAGACCCAGTATAACACGACATCACTGGTAGGGTACCACCAATATATGAAGGATAAACATGTTGTGGTATTATTGTACACAGGAATACTACTCCATAATAAAAAGAAAGCTAGTAATAAATTAAACCATATAGATAAATCTCAAAATAAATAAAGAAACCTACTCTCCCCCCTGCAAAAAAAAAAAAAAAAAAAAAAAAAAAAGATGTAGATAATGCATGACTCCACTTATGTTAAACTCTAGAAAAGACCAAATTTATCTATAGTAATAGAAAACAGATTAACACTTGTCTTGCATTGTTGCAGGATTAGGGAATGAAAAGATTACAAGGAATCATTTGGAAGGTGATGCATAAATTAATTATCTTGATTGTGGTGATGGTTCCATGGGTGTCTATTTATTGAGACTTATCAAATTATACATTTTAAATAAGGCCAATTCATTATATAGCAATTATACCTCAATGAAGCTGTTTTTAAAAATAGTGAAAATAATTAAACAGTAGGGAAAAAAATGGCATCATTAAGAAATTATAAAGCCAAGCAACAGACTGGAAGAAAATAATTACAAATCATATATCTAATAAAAGTCTGTATCCCAAATATAAAAGAAATATTCCAACCCAGTAGTTAGACAACCCAATTTTAAAATGGCCAAATGTTTTAGTATACATTTCACTAGAGAAATTATATGAGTGGCTAACAAGTACATGAAAAGATTCTCAACAACATTAATCATTAGGAGAATTCAAAGTAAAACTGCAGTGAGCTATCATTACAAACCTACTAGAAGGCCTCTAATCAAAAAGACGGATTGTATTAGTTTGTTAGGATGGCTACAACAAAGTACCAGAAACAGTGTGCCTTAAGAAAATGAAATTTGTTATCCAACAGTTCTGGAAGCTACAAGTCTGAAATCAATGTTTCAACACGGTTGGTTTCTTTTGTCCACTATAAGGGAAGATTCTATTCTAAGCCTCTTTCTTTGACTTTTAGATCTCTGCCTTCATCTTCATATGGTGTTCTCCCACTGTGTGCCTGTCTCTGTGTTCAAATTTCCTTTTTTATAAAGATATCAGTCATATTTGGTTAGGGCTCACTCTTGAACCTCATTTTAACTTGATTATCTCTGTAGAAGCCATGTCTCCAAAATAGCCACATGTTGATGTAGTGGGGGTTAAAACTCCAACATATCTTTCTGGGGGGGGGGTGCACAATTTAACCCACAACAGCATAATATAAAATATTGGCATATATATTGACAATCTGGATAATCCATGTATTTTTGGGTAGAATGTAAATGGTATAGCCACTTGGGGAAATATTTTATCAATTTACTAAAAAGTTAAATATACTCTTACCTAACTACACAGTAGTATCATTTTTAAGAATATGTAAGGTAAGTGGATATCTATATCCACACAAAGAAATTTTATGTAAGTAATCATGGCAGCATTATTCAAATTATGCATAAATTTTTAAAGCAGCCAAAAGTGGACGCTATTCAAGTGTCCAAACAAACTATGATATATTCATATAGTGGAATATTATTCACAATAAAAATGAACAAAATGTAACATGCAGGAACTTCAAAAACTATGGTACATGAAATAAGTTACACATAAAATATATCATTCCATTTATGTTTAATATAAAAATAAGCTAATTTTATGGAAACAGGAAGCAGATCAGTGGTTGGCTGTGCCAGGACAGGAATGGGAATTGTCTTCAAATAGGCACAAGGGAAACTTAGGGAGTAACGGAAATGATTAAAACTGGATAGAGGTGATGGTTTTAGAACTCTGTAAATTTACTAAAAATCAGTGAGCTAGACACTTAAAATGAGTGAATTTTATGCTATTTAAATCATAGCTTCATAAAACTGCTAGATATAAATCTAGTTTAGTACTCCAGACAAACAATGAGAGCTGCTTGGACAAGGACATTGGCAGGAGAGATGTACAGACGTGTACAGATTTCAAATATGTTTTGGAGATCAAATAAGTGAAGTTTTCTGAAAGCTAGACATCGGGTAGCAATACAACATCTGACACATCGGTGTCTGACTTGAGAAAATGGCTGTGTGGCGATCCTTTTTCAGAGAGGGGGGAATAATTAGGACAAAACAATTTGGGGGGAAAAACTTCAGAAGCACAGTGGTGTATCTTGTGACTTTGATGAGACACCTGAGAGACATGCGAGTGAAGACAAGTTGGCAGCTTGAGCTCGGTTGTGATGTCATCGATGGAAATACAAATTTACGATACGTCAGCATTTAGGTAGTATTTAAAGCATGGAAAGAAAAAAAAATGCTTACAGAGATAGAATATCAATAGAAGAAATACACACCAGGAATGAGCCTGGAGGAACTCCAGGTAGAGAAGTAAAAAAAAATAGAAAAGAAAAACAAAACAAAACACAGAGATGAAGCACCTTAGTATGAAGCGTAGAAACAAAGTGAGAGATAGATTTGTGGATAGAGACAGAAATATAGAAAATGATAGAGGTAAATATAGAGAAATGAGCAAGAACAAGACTTATCTGAGGGACTATGGATGGATTATTGTTAGGAGTGAAGTGTTCATGCTGCTGAGTGGTAAATATTTTTAGAAAAGTCATTTTCCAGTGGTAGACCTTGAATGCCGTAGTAAGTACTTTGAGCTTTTTCCTCTGTACAATTGAATCATTTATGCATTTCTGAGTAAGGAAACAGTATGCTGAGAAAGGTTTAGGAAAATAAATTCAGGGGTGCCTGGGTGACTCAGTCAGTTAAGTGTCTGACTTCAGCACGCCCGCACGCTCTCGCTCTCTCTCTCTCTAAAATAAATAAAACATTTAAAAAATAAATAAATTCAATAGAATGATTTAGGGGATTGGACCTTTTAAAAATCAGTATATGTATTTAAAAGTTCAAATAATTCAGGAAGATCATTTAAACAGGTTCAATGCATGCAAAATCCATTTAATATAATCCTTTTCTTCAAGCTCGGAAGGGCACAGGCAGTTTTCTCCTTGGCTATGACAAAATATTAAAACATATTTTTGCTATGAGAAAAAAATCATTGTATCAGTAGAAAATGTAAATGTAAATTTTAACAAAGTTGCACCGCCATCAAATTTCTACCATACCACACAGCTCTTAAGTGAATGTATAGCCAATGCTTGAAACCCAATGGGAGGCAGATGATCACCATCAAATACTACTCATCTGCTATTGACAGGTCTTATTATTAGGGAAAGTTCTATCCATCTGTAATTAATTTCCCTTGGGTATTAAAAATAAATCTAAGGCCTCTTGTCCATGACAGCCACATAATAAGGCAATGTCCTCTTCCCTGCAAAAGTCTGTTTCTGTGGATTCGATGGTTGCATTTCCACTAAGTATTTGCCATATGATTACTGCCCTCCTTGTTCACTTAGAGACCTGAATAAACTTAAGTTTTATCTATTCATGTCACTTAGATTCTATCAGTTTCCTCAGACACATAAGGAGTGAGTTGATTGGATCGGTGATTTGAAAACTGTTCAACACCCTTTTTCAAAGCAGGCGATTCTAATACATTAGACATTTGAAAGCAAAGATACCTGAAGGTAACACAAGACCAGCAGTTACTTCCTAAAATATCCCACCAGAAGCCTTAGATTCTAAAAATCATAGTTTGAGAATCATTTTTGACCAGATAATAAAAAAGTTAATTTTAAGTTCCAATGCTATGTTTTTGTTTGTTTACATTTATTTATTTTTGACAGACAGAGAGAGACAAAGCACAAGTGAGGGAGCGAAAGAGAGAATGAGACACAGAATCTGAATCAGGCTCCAGGCTCTGAGCTGTCAGCACAGAGCCCGACGCGGGGCCGAACCCACAAACCGTGAGATCATGACCTGAGCCGAAGTCAGACGCGTAACCAACTGAGCCACCCAGGTGCCCCTCCAGTGCTATGTTTTTAATTATTATCTTCCATTCACAATGATCTGCTATTTTGAACCAGGCAGATACTAATCCTCTTCCTTGACCTCTGATTAGCACAGGCAAACCATTACTTGCAGTGTTAATAGAAGGCTGAGAAACAATATCTTCACAAAAAAACAAAAACAAAAACTATAAAATCCCACTGATAGAGTTGTAGGTTTGGCTGAGTAACACAAGAATAAGAAAGGAAACGAGGTCAAGAGGCTAAAGAAATGGCCCCTTGGTGGCTATAAACAGCAAACATCTCTGGTGAACGTGATGTGTTTTGACAGAAGCAGCTGGATGTAATTACCTGTGTCTTTAAAAAAAAAAAAATACAAACTCTTGATATAACCTTCTGTTTCATGTTTCATGAGCACCTTCTTGTGCACACATGTGCAGTTAATTTTCCTATAGGTTATATAGGCAGAATAATTGAGTATCTGCATCTTCAGTTTTACTGGATAATTCCAAATGATTTTCCAAATTAGTTGATTTAATTTATTTCCCATTATCAGGATATAATTGTCCATCTTTCTTCACATATTTGCCAACCCTCAAATAACTGTCAGAATATCATTTTTTTTCAAATTTATGGGTGCAATATGGTGTCTCATGTATTTTTTCCAATTTTTCACCTCTACTACTTAATTGAAAATATTTGAATATACTTATTCCAGTTTATTTTTTAAATGTTTATTTAAAACATTAACAGAGAGCTCAAGAGACAGTGAACAGGGGAGGCATAGAGAGAGTTGGAGAGAGAATCCTAAGCAGGCTCTGTGTTGAGAGCACAGGGCTGCAGGGCTTGGTTCCACGAACTAAGAGATCATGATATGAACCAAAACCAAGAGTTTGACTCTTAACCAACAGAGCCATCCAGACACCCCCAGTTTATTTTCTATGATTTACTTGTTCACAGGTTTTTACCCATATTCTATTAGGTAATTTGTTATATTCCTTATTGATTTTTCACATTTAGTTTTTTGATATCTAATGTATATAAAATTTTTCTGTAATTATCCTCACCAAATTTGTGACTAGTGTTTTGACTTTGTTTACTATATACAGACATTTTTAATTTTGTCATAATCACATTTTTCAATAATATCCTTAATGATTTGATATTTCCTGTTTTAAAAATCCTTTCACCTTCTGAAATTATAAACATAGCCTTTATATTTATTTCTTTCTGAAACTTTTAAAGAATTATCTTTTACACACCTCTAATTCATACAAAATTCTATTTTGTAATCTAGTTTGAACAGAAATATGCTTTTAATTTTTCCTTGGAGGGAGGGGAAATGTTACAGCTAAAAATTTAAAAATCTATCTTTCCCCAATGATCGATGGTATCTCTCAGAAGTTATTTTGTTTTATATTTGTTTATGTATTCTTTATCTCTCTTTCTTGTTCCATGTATCTGCTTATATATTCATGACACAATATTAAACTATCCTATTTATACTTTAATATATTTATGCTGATTCTGAATTATAAAATATTTGTAAACTTTTTCTCTCCAACTATGTTATTAGCTCAAGAAAGACAAACACTGTATCAATATTTTTAAATATCTGCAATAATCAAAATGAGAGTTTTAAATACCAAATGGAAGGGAAAACTAGGGAAGAAAAAAGAAAGAAGAAATTTTTTTCTTGTTTTAATATTTTTCTAGATAAGTAGGTATGATTCCAGAAAATTGAGTGTGGAAATCACAGGGAAAAAAAAATCAGAGAAAATCAAAAGCCAAGCAAAAGCACGAGAGTGTATTTTACTCCCCAAATAATTATCTATAAATCAAGGTAAACTGTTATGTTTTCTGGAACATGCTTAGTGTAATTATAAGGTTGAGGTAAGAATTCAGTTTGCTTTGGAAACAGACAAGCTTGTCTCTATAAATTTCTAACTTTGCAAAATAAGCAATGTATCTAACCTCTGTATTTATGCCTCATTTTCCTCTTCTGTTAAAAGGAGTAATGTTTGCCTTATACAACGGCTAAAAATATTGAATAAGTTAATGAATGCAAAATATTTATGGTCTGACACATAATATAAAATAAATATACTCTAATAATTATAAAATGAAATACTTAAAATTGTGAGGAAGAGGATTTCTACTGGTTAATTTTGAAATGCATATGAGTTTGAATATTACACATTAGTCAATCGTTTTCTAGGTGTGAATTTAAAATTAAACTGTGATATTTAATAGGTTTTTTTAACCAGTTAAAAATGAATAAATTCAAATAAGTGGTATATATGTGTTCTGACAGGGTAGGATATTAAAAAAAAAAAAAAAAAAACTACAGTAAGGATTTCCTCTCCAATTTCATATTTCCTGAACAGATGTAGATTGGCTCTCCCTTATCCTTTCTGAGCTAATAAAACAAATTTAGAGAAAAAGTAAATTGGCGAGTACATAGCTTCAATTCATCACAGAGCAGTATAGATACTCTAATCTCCTCTTGTCAGAGAAATGTAGCCTACAAAACACTTTCTTCATCAGAAACATTGTTGTAGTATTGTATAGTGATTGTCCAAAGAATGATATATATTTTTAGGTGTTCAGAACTATTTTACCTATTCTGTACCACAGGAACTCTTGTGATAGGTAGTACTACATGTAAAGGAAAAATTTTTTTCAATATCATAGTTAGCTTTGGGTTAATATAATGACCAAATTATCTTGGATTCCTCTCTTAGTTTCATAAGATACTTTAAAGCTACTATGAAAATGTGTTTAACTTTAATTGATATTAATTATGTCTATTTTGCTACGTGTCAAAAGTTATTTTGCTAACAAATTGAGTCATTACTTTAACATGAGAGCCCTGGTGTCTCTGTCATTCAAAGAATTTCTTCAATAGAGAGATGCTATAGCTAAACATATCATTGAAGGAGAGAGCCTGGAAAATCTAGCAGTCTCATCATCCTAGCCATAGTTGCATCAAAGCAGGTGGAGTTTTAGGTATTAACTGAGCTGATGTGAAAGGTTATTTCAACATAAAAAGCTGCACATATGTATTTATAGCTGCTTTATTCATATTGCCAAATACGAGAATCAACCAAGATGCCCTTTGCTATGTGAATGGATAAACAAATGGTGGTCCATCCATACAAATGAATACTATATGACAATGAAAAAGATTGAATAATCAACACACACAACAACTTGGATGACTCTTAAATGCATATTGGAAAATGAAAAAAAAGTCTGAAAAGGCTACATACTTGAATGTTTTTATTGGTGTGACATTCTAGAAAGGGGAAAACTATAGAAATGAAAACAGATCAATGGTTGCCAGGGCTTAGGAAGGAAAGTGGTAATTGAATACATAAAGTCTAAAGGATATTTTAGGTAGGTGAAATTATTCGATGTGATAATGTAGTGATGGTTACATAGCACTGTACATTTGTCAATTCCTTTAGAACCTTACAGAAAAAAATAGTGAACCTTAATGTGTGCAAATTTAAAAAATCAATTAGGGCATCCCAGCATGTAATGTAGGCTGCAGTAAAATAATTTAACTAAGTTATAATGTATGAGACAACCCCACTGACTGGGAGGTGCTGAAATGAGTATAGAATTGAGGACTAAAATGAAATAACTCTACATAAGTACTACACTCTGGAAAAAAATTCCCTCAAGAGGATATGGATTAACAATTCTGAAACTACTATCCATGTATACTGGGAATAAACAGATAAATAAATGGATGGATGATGTGGGAGCCAGGTATCTTACAACTGGAGTGAGAGACTTAAAGTAAGAAGGCTAGGATAAACTATAGGGTACTAAAGTAGAACTGGAAACATCAGTATGAATTTATGTTTATCCTAACACAGACCTATACACATATAACAGAGAGAGAAATAATCACCAAAGCACATGTAGACATGAGTTGATACATACACGTAAATCTCCTATCTTTGTTCACTGAGAAGGCCTAAAAGAAATGACATTCCCGTGGGAATGGGGACATCGAGTGCCCAGTTCTTGGATTCTAATGCCACTTTTCAATGAAAGGAATCCAGTCTTATTGGCAAAATGGCTATTTCTAGGGTTACGGCAGAAAGTATATGAGCCTTGTAGTGCCATAAAATAAGGAAGTACTCAAAACAAACAAACAAACAAACAAAAGAAACTGAAGATATGATAAAGGGACACAGAAGCTAACTGAAAGAACTCCTAATGGCCAAAGCTGAAACAATGGATACAGATTAATAACAATAGTAATAGTGATAATAATAATAATGGTAATCATAATAAAATATTAGATTATAACCCAAAGCATAACATAAGTCACCTAGGAGTTCATACTGATATACATAAATAATTGAATGAACAAATGAGGTGGCAAGGGAGAAGAATAGACACATTTCTTGTGCAGAATAATTTTAAATAATTTATGTAAATATTAGCGTCTCAAGAACGTGGTTATCAATTTTCCACGCTTTTGTATAGGCTGTACATAGTGACTTGCTACCAGAAACTATAGTATAAAAAAGAGGAAAAGAGTAACTTTACCTGGCAAACACTATCTTAGTCAGCTGATAAAGGCTAATGCCACCAATGGTTAAGTCATGTTGATAGTAGGTATCCTTGCTATGATGTGATGAGAATGGCACCTTTTCTTCAAACCCCTTCCTCTAGTCAAATCGTTAGAAAAATATCAGACTATCCAAAATGAAGGATAGTCTACAAAATAGTTGACTGATACTCCTCAAAACTGCAACAGTCATCAGAAGCAACGAAAATCTGACAAACCATCTTGGTATAGTGAAATCTAGGTAGAAATGCCAACTAAAAGGGATATAGCATCCTGGATGGGATCCTGGGATGGAAAAAGACTCATTAGGTGAAAACTAATGGCTTTCCTTAATAATCACGTGCCAGTGTCAGATTTTTGGTTGTCACAAATGTACCATACAAATGTAAAATGTTAATAGTAGGGGGAATTAAATATGGGCTATATAAGATACCCACAGACACATATAGTCTTTGCAACGTTTCTTCAAATCTAAGACTATTCTAAAATAATGTTTATTTTTAAAAAAGCTCTGTGGGCAAAGGAATAAAAGTTAAATAGTATGAAGGTGAATTATTTTCTTATATTGCACCAAAATGTAATTAGTTGTATTCTTCAAGCACAACTAGAGGTTTGAAATCATTGCAAAAAAAGACCTGTGAGATTGAACACTAACTGAGAGAAAGCAAATATATTTCTGTTTTTCAACTTAGGAGATGCAAAATATTCAATGACAAAGAAACTTTAAGTCAAGTAAATATCTCAAAGTAAAATAAAAATTAATCTTTACTGACACTATTGGGTCAGTTTACCAATATCAAACCAACTGAGAGAAAAATATATAATATTTGGACAGATTTAATGGTAGTAATTCAACATAATTAATTTCTATATTTCTCAATAATGAACCATAAAATAAATATATCACTAAATATGTTCAAACTCTAGTATACAAGTAATTCATATGTGATAATGGACTAAAGCAGATTTTTTAAAATCATATATTAAAAATTGTTTCCAAAGTTTATAGTTTAAGCTTTCACTAAACTATATATTTTGGGAGGGGGGTTGTTTTGGGTAAGGTATAAATGTCTATTAAAGCTCTGGTTGAGTTCAAGCAATAAATATATCTATTATTGAGAACTATCAAAGAGAGAACACAAATCTGCTATAGGGTATGTTCTGTTTACTGTATGGTGTTTTCAGATTAAGATGGGTGAACAGATCAATTCAAAACATCTCATATGGTGCAACATTTACTGGAAAGTCTTATTATTTCTCTCTATATGAATGATTACACTACAATTTAAAATATGTTTAAAGTAACAGTAAAGTTGGCATCAACAGAAAAGTGAGATTAATTGATATTGAGTGAAAAATGATTATTGAAGCCTTCAAAGTGCATAGATCTGGAAGCCTTTACTATAACCTTCTGCCTTTCTAATAAGTCGCAAATGCACCAGACAGAATAAGCAAAAATCAATTTAATAATTCAAAATGAGTGAAATATTCTAACCACAGTTCTTATGGTTACATTAATTGATTTTCTTTTTTTAATGGCAAAAGCACAAACTTGAAGCATTAACCCAAAAGGATCTGAGGTCATTTCCCAGTCAATGTGATTAATGATTTCAGGTTCATCAGTACTTAAATTTGCAAATTGGGAGTGTTGTGCTGTAAAGTAAGAAATGCTAATGCTGGTCATATTTCACCTATAGTTTTCATCATTCATTTAGGGCATATCTGTTCTTATCCTTCCATTTCTTAAATAGGCCAGTGACTCCCATAATCCATAGGCTGGTGTTTCAGATGGGTTTTGAAGATTTCTGTTGGTTTATGGCCCTATTCTTAGATGTTTAAGAATTATCAAAATTATTTCCATTTGTCTTCACATTTGAAAAAATATTACACAACCCACCCCCTAACACAAACTTTATAAGTGCTGCCATATAATTCCATGCTTAACTTCATGTTAATATTTAAAATCAAAATGTCATTTAGTAGTATTCTTAATTGGTAGGTAAACTATAGAAAATTAATATATTTGAATTTAAATATATGAATGCCATATATATATACATATAAATGTGTTATATATATATATATATATATATATATATATATATATATATATATATATATACATATATACACACATGCATATTAGGCCAAATAAAACTTGGTTTGACTGATACATGAATAGGGAAACATGTTATATAATTGAGGCCTAATAAAAGAATGTAGACATGTAGGCATTCCAAAAGCAAAATACCTACATACTTTGTTAGGCAGAGAGCCAAAGCCTAAGAGACTGTTAAAAACTGAGAACAAACTGAGGGTTGATGGGGGGTGGGAGGGAGGGGAGGGTGGGTGATGGGTATTGAGGAGGGCACCTTTTGGGATGAGCACTGGGTGTTGTATGGAAACCAATTTGACAATAAATTTCATATAAAAAAAAAGAAAACATATGTCATAGCTATCAATTTGTAAGAGGAGCTCATTAATTCAGCAACAAAATCTCAATGAAAAATTTTCTATAAATGACTTATTTAATGTGTGCTGTTTGGAGACTGCCCTTTAAAACAATGGCTTAGTTGTTAAGAACATTTTGTCAGTGATAAGCATACCAGGTCTAATAATGAACTAAATTGATAGCAGCAAAAAACACATTTCTGCTTTAAATCCAACATTTGTAATTTAGTTTCCATAAATCAACACTTTTTATAGTAAATCTATGTTGCTGAATTCTATTTCATTTGAAGCTTCCTTTGTCTTTAATTTATGATATATGTTTAGTTTATAATTATGTAAGGATTACATGTTAAATTTTTAAATAAAAATTTAAGTGTGTATATACTTATGTAAAACTGCAATACAGTATCACAGCAACATTAGAAAGTCTGCGAGAAATACTACTCAGGTGATTAAGGAAGGAGAATAATGGCCCAGAGAGTGAGAGCCAGCCCATGGAGGAGGTGTTTGGGGCTCTGGATTTATTGATATGTATCTGAAAAGGGTGCTGGCAGGTAAGTTGCTTAGTATCTCTAGGAACTGGTTTACCCTGGGGGCTTCGTCCTTCCAGGGTCAGCAAGGTCCCAGTGGTCAAAACATTAGAATACAGAAAATAAAGACCTTGGTAATACAATGTGGACACAAAAGAGGATGTGATCAAAAAGGAAGAGATAGTAAATTCTAAATTGGGGAAACAATGGAAAAGGCTTTCTAAATAGGTGATCTCTAAAATATATTGAGAAATGAATAGGATTTTCATAAGCTCACACACAGCAGTTTGTGTTTGATGGAATAAAATGTTAGGCAAAAGCAAATAAATAAAAATTTTAAAAAAGTTTATTTTCAGGCATATGAGAGACCCTGGGAGCCATGGGATGTGGTTGGGGAATAAGTTTGTGACTGGAGAAGAATTCATGGACAAAAGCATAAAATTATAATTCCTCTCCAAAGTAGAACTTGTATCCTCAGAAAACAAGTTAGAAGGAATATGCATCACATACATACATACCTTCCTCCTAATTTTCCAATCTCCTCCACTAACCTGACTACTAATCTTTCTGAATTATGATCTGATCCTGTGGAGAACTCCTAGCTCCTAGTATGGGTAGATCAATGACAACAGAGCTTAAACTACCCTACTTTCTACATTGATGCCATTTTCCCATGAGTCCTTCAAATGTTTATCTAATTCAGTGACCAAACCATTCTCTCATAAATTAGGAAGAACAAGCCCAATTATCTCACAATCAATTCCTCCCTCTGGACTTTCACTGCCATGGTTACATGTGGAAAACATTGTCCAGGAAACTAGATAATTGAGCAGAGAAATGCATGATTTAAAAAGGAGCAAGAAAAATATATACAATAAAATCTCTGTCAAGGAAATAAAGAGTAACAAAATATTACTTAAATTAGTATGGACTTATTCTCTACTAATCATTTTATCAACATTATTTAGTTCTTATAACAAATCTGTAAGTAGGATTTATTCCTCAATGTAAAATAAGGATACTGCATAAGGATCACCTGAAATATATCTGGGGACTCATCCCCAAGGAATTCTTATCTTCTAGGCCTGTCATGGGGCATAGGAATGCGCATTTTAACACATATCATATATTATACCAATACAGGTGACTGTGGCTCATATTTTGAGAAACACTGGATTAGTCACTTATCAGTATCATACAATAAGTAGTGTACTTCATTGGAGTCCAATATTCATTCTTTTTCTCCTCATTATGACCCTAGAGAAAAAATGTTTTCTCAGAATATTCCAAATAGCCTTATTTTTTTTACAGGTTCTGACATTATTTATGAAACATGTTTGTTTACACAAGAGGAGATGTGACAAAAGCTATGATGGGGTCAATTGTTCTTTGACCCAAACAGGAAGGTTTAAGTTTATTCTCCAGACTTGAAACATCTAATTACCCTTATTTTGATGGCTTTCCTCCCTGTTACAGATCTAGGGAATTATCATTTTTTTTTTCTAGAGATATATAGGAAAACATGAGATCTAGGAAAGCAGTATCATTCCATGTCAAAAGGCTGTATACAATTTGAAACAGGACATTTTCCCAATAGATTTGAAAGTTAGATTTATGAAATATTTGGTTGTTTTTACTGTTGCCTCTTAATCATTTCACATAGGATTTAAGTTTTCCTTCCAAGTATTAAAATGGAATTTACAGATACCTGTAAAGTTAAACTTCACTAAAACTCTGTAGTGAATAAAATCTCACTTTAGTATGTGTCATGCATAATGATGTATTAGTAAAATGAAAAAAGCCATAAACGTGGTAACTTTCTATTTTTTGCTCTGTTAATAACATGCTTTTTGAGCTAGGCCAAATTTATTTACTTTCACTATGTTCTTTTGTCCTTTATCTATGTAATGTTTTAAACATAAACTTGCCAACTCTTTGAGGTACTAAAATGCTAACAAAAATGTTCCTTTCAGCTCAGGTCATGATCTCACAGTTGTGAGATCTTGCCCGACATTGGGCTCCACGCCTCTTCTGGATTCTCTCTCTCTCCCTCTGCCCCTCTTCCCTGCTTCTGTACTCTCATTTTCTCTCTCTCCTTCAAAATAAATTTAAAAAATAAGAATAAAAAAGATCTAGCTGTGATGGAGGATTGGGGTGAATGCTCTGAGCAATAATATGTTTAGTAAAATTGAGGGTGATAGATTCAATGTTAAGTCTCCTTGGATCCTATGTGAGAAACCCACAAGAATTAAAACAATAATTGCTTTCTCATGGTAAAATATCTTTAATTGATCAAATAAAATGTAGAGTTGAACATACGCCAGAGAAGACTTTACAAGTAAAAGGTCAATTCTGTTGCTTTGTTTTTGTCTATTATGAAGTTGGATTATTGGATTGGTGTTCCTATTAGTGGATGTTTTAAAATTTATCACAGATAAATTTTCTTTTAACTTCCCAATAAATACATTCTAGCTTCTTCACTTGGATAAAGTAGATCACCTGTTCAATTATTTCATTGATAAGATTAGGTTTGGAAGTCACTTAAATATATAAAATTACTTCTTTGGATTTTTCCTCATTTTACTTTACTGTAAAATTATAATTAATTATTTTAGTTCTCCTCAAAGTCCCATTAAGTAAATAAGTAGAATTCTAATTTTTCTGAGTGTATCCTATTTCATATCAAACCCTTGTCTTTTGGTAAAAGTAAAATGCCCATTTGCTATGTCTTAAATATAAAGAGAATATAAAACTCGTTTGCTCTTGGTAAAGTGATCAGGTCATTAGAGTTCAGAATGATGTAAATAATTATGTTATTTGAAATAATTAGCAAATAGAACTTATATTTCTATTTAGGATCAGAGATGAAGTATCCAATATTAAAAAGTAAAACTTTAGCAACAATAGGATATTTACAAACTTAGTTGACCTAATTTGCTGCTTCTAGTCTTTCACTATCATGTTCTTCTTATAGGAACTTGTGGGAATAATTCAAAGAATAGGAAAAGCCATATGTATGTTCATCATGTACTTATTTAAGCCAATAGACTTCAACAGTATAGAAATAGTTACTTAGAAATATAGAAATACATCCAGTGACTGGAATCATTATTAGGCAATAACTCTAGAATCTATGTGTCCACATGGCAGACTGTTCAGTAATAGTAATTTTTTAAAGCAAGATAGATATATATGTACAGTTAGTGATTATAACTATAAAGGATATATGCATTTTTATGAGTCAAAACTAGAAGAAATTAAGCAAAAAAAGTAGTCATTTAGGGAAGGAGGATTACAGGTGACTTCTCAATATGTTTTCATATTTTTATTATATTTGTTATACTGTTTACCTAATTTAGAGTGAGAGATCCCAACCGGTTTCCAAATAATAGAAAAACTTATAATTTTTAAACAGTAAGTAGACAATATATTAAAACTATATATGGGAGAAATATATTTAATCTTATTTATTGTCATATTTATTCTCCGCCCATAATAGAAGTTGCATTTTCTTTAATTGTAAAATTAGTTGCTGAAAATATGAATGCCATCTAATGCACCCCCACTGCTCAAAAAAAAAAGTAGAAAATTGACTCTTACTCATCTCAAGAGAGTCTGCAAACAAACAAGTAAATAAGGAATATATCATTAACTCCATTATCAAATATGATTGAAGTATGGGAGAAGTTGAAGATTTTTTTATTGATTTTTGAACAAACTATACACACAAACGTGGGATAATGCAAGGAAAAAGAGAATTCAACAGACAAAAGCCGAGAATATATTCACCCAATCATTCGCACTTCGATTATTCAACCAGCACAAATTCACAGAACACTGACTATTTAGTAAGATTAGGGGGTGAAATAAGAGACTACATCAATATTTATTGAGTTCCTACTTGACAGAATCACACTCTTGGTTTTCCTAACACTCTTAAGAGTTCAATATGCAGCCTTTGTCCATTTATTCCTGCTTATAATTATTCATTTAGCAGATACTTAATGAACACCAGCTATATGTGAGTCACTGTCCTGAGTATATTATATTGCATACATTAGATTTGGTATCTGTCTGTCCTCAAACAGTTTATATTTTAATTGGAGGAGAAAGGCAGTGAATAAGTAAGTAAATAAATGAATACAACATGGATGTTGATTTGTATGATGTAAGAAAGCAGTGAGATAATATAAAAGAAACTGAGGTGAATCAAGTCTGAGAGGATAACATTTAAACTAGGACTTGAAGCATTTTTCTACCATTCAAAAAAAAAAAAAAAACTTAATTGAATTAAGCCACCTGCACTCACATAGGCATTTAAGCCACATATGTGTTAGAACTAGGAATAACGTGTATTTTATTCACAGGTTACTTGTAATAGTGTCCATTCTAGATAGAAAGCTCACCACTTTTGCCATGGAACTTAAGGTGAGGGACCAAAGAAAAATAGACGTGCCTCTCTTCATCCACAGATGCTCAATTTCTGAAGAAATGATGAGCAAGTCATTAACTAGAACATTCAAACTCAGATACAACCAGTCAGTTTGGTATTCGCATACCTTGTCACTTTTGTCACTTCATTATTGGTCTCCTGAGCTCCACCCACATTTATGCTAGCAGGTCTTGTAATAACACTGAAAGTCAATTCTTCTGCTCGGTTTATTGAATCAGGTCCTGAACCTCACATTACCGAACTTGTTGTAGTAAACATGGGGTGTCCTGGAGATGATACTTCGTTCCAGGCTCCATGCATTCATAACAATCTAGGGTTTTTCACATTTGTTCTCTGGTTGGACAGTTCCTAGAAAGCAAAACTATTGGTTGTTGGATGCTTAGCCTGAGCAAAGAGAAGAGAATTGAGGAGAGAGGGTAAGAAAAGAGATGGGGTTGTAGATGAATGGTCTCAACCGCTACAGTTTAGAGTAACAAGGATGAGTAAGGTTTCCAAGGATTAAGACAGCTATATTTGAGTACTCTTACCATTTTCCATTCTAGAGAACTATCTGCCAAAAGAGGACTTCCGGAGCAAGAGGCCACTGGGACTATTACTGAAGGATTACTACTAAATGGAGGCAAAACTTGTGCTGTATTTCTCATACTAAGACATAGTAGAATGATAGCCCTTTGAAGAATCCGTATGGGACACCCATGAGACAGATAACATTTTGATGGTACCCTGTCAACAGGCATGGATGAACAGATGATGGTCAGATTAACGGCAGCAATTAATAGAGAAACTATTAAGGCACAAATTAAATGAGAGACATCTGTCCTTTATTCCACTCCCATTCATTCTTCTCTCCACTCCCATTCCAGAGTGACCAGAAGGGCAAGGAGATTTCCCAGTGGCCTCACCAGTTCTCAGTCCCATCTTTGACATCAGGGCAAGACCAGGTATAGGAGGCAGACTAAAGCCTTACCACCCACTATTTCTTTCCAGACCTTTCAAGTCCCAAAGCTGTGTGTAGAAGGAAAAGGGGAATAGATTGGATATGAGTCTAATTCTTTAAGTAAGTTACTTTTTTGTGTCAAATGATTCAAACTTGTACAGGATAGCTTTCCTGTTTTTAGAAAATCTATCAAATATTTATGAAATGCACCTCAATAGGTGTTTAATTTTCTCCATATAGCTTCAAAAAAGTCAAAAGGACTCTGATTCCAGTTAGCTTCTTGATATCCATAACCAACAATAGGTATTGGGAAATCCTGAATGCCAGAGGAATAATTGTACTGCTACACTATATAAAACAGATAACTTTTGTTCACCTATTCTAAAGCAGGGTAGTTAAGAGGAAATTCTAATAATACAGGTAAGAAACCTTTAATTGTTTTTGTTTTTCCTCCCTGGAGTCCCCCTATTATAGAAAGAATATGTGTTTTCTTTACCTTGAAAGATATTTGAAAGTATTATAAGAAGAAACATCTACAAAGTTTATACTTTCCTACCTAAAACATGTTATGCATTCAAAACACATTAGTTATTTGTAGCTGCATTACCTGGTAAAAATGGTAGCCTCTGAGCACATTTTTTCTGTAACATAGGAAACGATTTGCACACTTCTTTATAATAGAAGACAAGGTTTTATCATATACATATATATATATATATATACACACATATATATACATATATGTGTGTGTGTGTATGTATATATATATATATATATATATATATATATATATATATATGATATTTGATATTCCTTGGCTCCAAGAGAGCAGAAATCCTGAGCACAAAATATAGCAGGATCAGATTTGAACCAGTCTGAAGTCCAACCCCTCACCACAAGGGAAAGCCATATATAGACTGATGAGAAATTAGCTGTTCATATTTTGAAAGGGATATTGAGGGAATAATGAATCTTCTATAGTGAGAGCAGTGTTAAAGAGTATATTCTGAAATAACTTTGCGTTTAAAGCAAATACTAAAAACTTACTGAAAATGTAAAGAAAGCCAGGAATGAGAAAAATGATAGTGTGGCTGATATCTATGAGTAGGGGAAAAACATTAGAAGAGGTTCAGTAAAACTAAGATAACAAAAAAAATAATAACTGGTAAGAATTAACCCTGGCAGGAAAGGAAATTATCCTTTTAGCCATGCTCACAGAGAATATGCAAAAGTTAGTTAAGGAAAAAAATACTAGAAACTGAATTCTAGACTACACATGCTAGAGCATCAAAACAAACCCTTTTGTTTTAACATACTTAACAGTATTTATGCTTATCATTCTATATTATTAGTATATTATACTGTAATATCATTATATTATCAATTACAATTGCTGTATTGATCTCATAAATTCTTCCACAAACTGTACAAGCACTTTAATACACATATACTATGAATAACTTAAGAGGAAGAGAGGATTTTTTTTTTCAAAAGTCTATTAGGTAATGAATATTTTTCTCTCCCATCCATAAAATTGCAAGCTACTTTCAGACAGATACATGGGCTAAACAAAGTCTACCTAATTCTTACCAAACATAATTGGTTATTCAGAGTAAGCAACACTAGGGAAGGCAAAATGCCTTATAAAATGCTATTTTAACAATGCTCATCTCTGTCCTGGACATCTGCACATTTGACATTAATATGGGCGCATTTATTTTGACAATATCTTTTTTACCTCCTTTTTTTCTGAATAGGTATCTTTCAGAGAAGTAAGGTTTTATTGAATTTTGGGGGATTCCTAGAAGAGTGTAGGTTTGTATTCCAATTCTGTTATAAATATAAAATATCTAGCACATTTACATCATTAAAATTATAGGCTTATTCATTTGCATGATAATAATGCAGATGATGATATGAAATGATTGTTTTCTTACATAAGAAAGAAAACTTCATAAGTGAATTCACTTCATAAGTGAATACGATTTCTAATGTTTAAACAGAGGCATAATTTATTTTAACAACATGTATTTATAGAAGCTACTAAAACAGGAGGTTTTTCCTTGGGTGTGTGTGTGAATTTCAAAAGAAAGAAGAAAAAACAAAGCTTTCATAACTAACAATGCTTATTACTGTTCCTAACACAATGACAGTAAAATAATATTGCCACTGAATAAGTAATTTTCATCTCAGGCCATTTGCAGATGTGACTCTATTAATTCATCAGGCACAAAAAGTTATTGGTATTCCCAGAGAAGTTAGGGGTTACATCATTTTCTAGACATTAGTTGACTATTGGTATTTTTAGATATCTGTCATTTATGTCTATGATAGATTAATGATAAACTAAATTGTACCTTAAAATATATTAATATTTGTGGCATACTTGCAACATGCATTCATTTTATTTTCCTGGTAAATAAACCCTGATTGAGGACTATAAAAATTAGGATACAAACATCATGATATAAAACAATTCACTGCTATCTCAAAAATGAATAAAATGTTTAATGAGATATTATAATGGATTGATTTAGTTGATCATCACTACAGTTTAGTTCCTATCACACGATTAGGAACAAAGAAGATATATTACTTAAATGTGTACCTGTTGTGTCAGTGTTTGCTAATGTGTAAAATTCCGATGCTGTGCTAGGGAAGGTGAACTTTCCTAAAGGAGGAAACTTACAGGAAGGTTGAAATCTCTATCTTACCATGAAAGCTTTGCCCCAAAAGACATATTCATATGAGTGAGAGCCAACTTGATGTGACTTACTAAATTTATGGCCATGGTCCTGTTATATCTTCCAAATTCAATTTCTCAGTGAAACCGCACATGCTTTCCTCTAGAGAGTAAATTTTACACCTAAACATCCTGCCAGTTTTGAAGCTAAATAGCAATAAGTGAAAGGAACTGTTTTTATTATTTTTTTTTAGATAAAGTAACTGAGTCTTAAAGAGATTATGCAATCCGAATAGGCCACACAGCCCACAATTGATTAAGGCAGGATTTTAAACTTATGCTATAATATTTTCATTGTTATGAAGTGAATAACAAATCATAATACATATCGCAAATATTCTGTGAGAATTTGGGCTCAAGATACATGTTTTCAAATTTTAAGTAGGCTCCACACCCAACATGGGGCTTGAATTAACGACCCTGAGATCAAGAGTTACAAACTCTACCAACTGAGCCAGCCAGGCATCCCTAGATATTTACTTTTTAAAGAGATTTTTTTTTTTTCTGGAACTCAGACCATGCAATGAAGGGGTATATACCAGAAACAAAGGAATTCCAAAAATTTGGAAGCTTTGATATCCATTCTCTAGATATTAATTTCCCTCATAGTCTTAGCAAATAGGGCACAGATTGAAGGAGATAAGGCATATTGACATTTTTCTTCATGAACCTTTATTTTGTGTTAACATGCACTTTGTTCTGGCATACAAATGTTTTAAATTATTCAGTGAATACTTCACAAGATTATACAGTTGACCCTTGAACAACATGGGTTTGAACCACATGGTCCACTTCTATTCATTCTTGTTTGTAAATACAGTACATCAGTGTAAATATATTTTCTCATCATTATCTAAACATTTTGGGGCACCTGGGTGGCTTGGTCGGTTAAGCGTCCGACTTCGGCTCAGGTCATGATCTCACCGTCCGTGAGTTCAAGCCCTGCGTGGGGCTCTGTGCTGACAGCTCAGAGCCTGGAGCCTATTTCAGATTCTGTGTCTCCCTCTCTCTCTGCTCCTCCCCTGTTCATGCTCTCTCTCTGTCTCAAAAATAAATAAACGTTAAAAAAAAAAAAGTTTTAAACATTTTACTTTGTCTAGACGACTTTATTGTAAGAATATGGTATATAACACATGTAACATGCAAAATATATGTTAATCAACTGTTTATGTCATAGGCAAGACTTCCAATCAATGTTAAGATATCAGAAGTTAAGTTTTGTGGGAGTTAAGAGTTATACGTGGATTGTTTTCACTGCAAGGCCTTCAGTGTCCCTAACCCCACACTGTTCAAGGGTCAGCTGGAATATTACATTAGAGGAGGATGCTGTATGCAGTTGAGAAATACAGGTACATTCTTCAAAGTCTGATTTTGTTCTGTCTGATGAAAGTAATAAGAGATGAGACGAATTTTTGTGATAGATACAACAGGACCAAGGAGTGAGACCAGCATAGCTGGAGATCAGGACCTCTTTCATACAGTCGCTCTCTAGATATGAATGGATAAAAAGCTTCCCCACAAGAAGATCGCATGGATATATACACCAGACTGGGTCTTGTTTCTTGGTAAAGCTAAAAAATAACTCAAAGTCCCTGATAAAAACCCCAAAACAAAACAAAGTCGTCCTAAATTTTAGGTTTTTAACTTCAGGCCTCTGGACGAAGCAAACACTCTATATGAATAATTGTACTTGAGATCCAGCCTTCAAAAAGTTATCTGAGATGAAGGTTCCAGAAATACAAATTAATAATAAGACTACATCCTTCATTTATAAGGGAAAACATAAATTACAGTATCATAACCACAAAATACTAAAATATTGAAATACTGAGGTAAGAGTATGATTTTTAAAATAAAAGAAATGCCGGGGTGCCTGGGTGGTTCAGTCGGTTAAGTGTCTGACTTCAGCTCAGGTCATGATCTCGCGGTTTGTGTGTTCGAGCCCCGCGTCTGTGCTGGCAGCTCAGAGCTTGGAGCCTGCTTTGGATTGTCTCTCTCTCTCTCTCTCTCTCTCTCTCTCTGCCCCTCCCCCACTCGCGCTGTGTCTCCCTCTCCCTCAAAAATAAACATTAAAATTTAAAAAAAACAACAACACTGGGTTTAAATAAAATAAAACAAAGGAACAAGAGAACTAAGAACAAGGAACAAGAGACTATCAAAGGAACAAGGACTATCTAAGGCCTAACAAAGGAACAAGAGACTATCAAAGTTTTAAATAGGGACTGTGCACCTAGCTGAGCACTGAAAGGGCTCTTACTGAAGTGTCTGCGATGTCTCAAGGGACCTCGAAAGACATCAGAAATGGGAAGGGCCAGAAAACCCGTGTACTAAGATGACCTAAAGGGTCTTTGTCAGATCTAGGTGGAAATCAGTAAACCTCAGTCTCTAGAACTGTAACGAATTCCGCTTTGTGACACACAGTATTTGGAGAGCGGCTGGCAAGCACAAATATCCACTCCCCACGTTCGCGTATTAATTCCCTGTGACCAACAAACTTTGCAGCAGTTTTTCGGAGCGGTCCGAAAGACCGTTTCCCGGGAAGGCTGTCCTCGGGAAGACAACAAAGAAAGTGTTTACTTACCCACTCTGGGGTTGGTTTTCTTTCGGGACACAGAGATGGCTTGCGGAGATTCTCTGCAGACTCACTGCCCACCGGTGGGGGTAACGAGGTCAGCAGACAGCCTCCAGCTGAGGTCTGTCTGGTCACCCGCAGAAAGAGCAGCTTCACCTGAAGTTACCTCCTGCCTGGGTTAACCTGAGGCTGCTGGCTGGACAAGGTGAGAGCGTAAAGGTTCACGCTCCCGCTCCACGTGGGCCATTCTGTCAGGCCAGGCTTGTTTCAGAGTTCCCCGGGAAGGATGCCCGAATCTTCAACAGGCCTGCGTTTACACCCCCATTTTGTCCCCTGCCCAGTCCTGCTTCCAAAACCTTTCCTCAAAACACCTGAATTCTATCTGGCTATTATTCATTTCTTGAGGACGCCGCCTGGAACGGGAATCAAGAGTGTGTGTGTGTGTGTGTGTGTGTGTGTGTGTGTGTGTGTGTGAATCAAGTGCGATATTTAAAAATGAATGAGTGTGTGTGTGTGTATTTGCAATGTCAAACGTAAAGAGTGGGCCAAACTACAGATGAGAAGGTCCAAGGCTAAACATTAAGAGTTTGGAAATGAACTCAATTTGCTAATCATAGTACTGTAAATGGATGAGACTTTTCAGCTAAAAGACAGAAAGTACCAGACCGAATTAAAAAGAAAAGAGAAAGAGAAAAAGAAAAATTGGGCCCCGGAGTGCCTGGGCAGCTCAGTTGGTTAAGCATCTGACTTCGGCTCAGGTCATGATCTCACGGTTTGTGGGTTTGAGCCCTGCGTCCGGCTCTGTGCTGACAGATCGAAGCCTACAGTCTGCTTTGAATTCTGTGACTCCCTCTCTCTCTGCCCCTCCCCTGCTCATACTCTGTCTCTCTCTGTCTCTCAAAAATAAATAAATGTTAAAAAAATGTAAAAAAAGAAAAATTGGGCCCTATCTTTTAAGGAGAATCACATCTAGACATAAGGATACAGAGAGATGAAAAGAAACCGAAAGGAAATGTTGAAGTATTTGCTGTCCTTACCAAATAACCAACGACACACCAAAAACCTGTGACTCAATGGCTACACCTGGAACTTTGTGGAAGAAGGTATTTTCCTGCCTCCTTCATGCCTTTCTGTGAACTCACCTGCATCCACACTATTAACAAAAATGACTGTTATTTGAGAACATAGGCAACCAATGACACTGCATTCTACACAGTCCCTTTGTACGTAAATCTTGACAAAAAAGAAAAGTAAGGGAGGGTCGCCTGGGTGGCTCAGTTGGTTGGGCTTCCTACTCTTGGTTTTGGCTCAGGTCATGATCTCCCAGTTCGTGAGTTCAAGCCCCGGTTCGGGCTCTGCGCTGGCAGTGTGGAGGCTTCTTGGGATTCTCTCTTTCCGTCTCTCTCTGCCCCACCTCTGTTCGTGTTCTATCTCTCTCCTCTTTCTCTCACTCTCTCTCAAAATAAATACATATTAAAACAAAACAAAAAAAAAGGAAAGGGAATTAGATTCTATCAGGGGGAGGAGAAGAGACTGAGAATTCCTTCCATGGTACAAGCACTCGTCCAACCACCATTGTGGCTGTTACTTCCTTTCCTCTCTGTCTGTTGTATGCTACATACTAATGAAATGTTAAAGATAATGTACACGCATCTAGACAATCCAAGCAATAATAACAGAGGGGAAGGAAGTAAAAGTCACTGCCAGCCATTGTTAACACAGGAAATTGAGATCTATGATGAAACATGTGAGTCCTCAAATCTCGGGTCTCCCAAATTTTATGCATTATGGTTGTTCACCAATAACAGCTGCCACAACAAACAGTATTTTAAGAGACTTTACTATTATCTTTGCTTCAAGTACATTGCATGCATGGTAATTTATATTTGGCAGCAAGGGCAGGTTATGAGAAATATTGGTAAATAGAATTTATTAGAAGCAGATAGTGGCTTTCAGTTCGTAATAGTGAGCCGGCGGAATAGAAATGAAGTTTGGTTATTTTTACTTCTTTATTTACCTTTTAAAGTTTTTACAAGCTTCCATAAAAATGGTCTAGCGTAGAAGCCAGGAATATTTTGTTTGAATGCCTTGGCTTCTAATTTCCAATATAATTCCATGCTTCACTTTTTTTTTCTTAAAAAAGTTATTTATTCCATTAGTGTATAATTTCTAATGTCAAAGGCACATTCTGCCTTGCCAAAAGCAAGCTCACTAAGATTTTTAGACTAGTAAAACGAGATTAGGGTTGAGCCCTAAATGTGGAAAACTACTAACAGAAAATATTATTTTGGTCATGATGACCTTTTCTTTTTATCGGTAAAGTTTAAATTACAGAGAAGAAAAAAAATAATGAAATCCAAAGTAAATATTTTACTCAGACTTTTGAGGGTAAGCATTTTCAATTCTTGTGCAATATATAACATAATTATTGTGTTGGAATTGCTGCACAGAAGCATCCTCTTCATAAAGAAATACTAATTTTTGTTCACTGACAACAAGAAGCATTCAATTCAATATTCTGAGCAGAAAGTAGGTACGAATACACAAAGATCTGTATTTTCAAAGTATAAAAATCCTAAGGTATTTTGTGTCCCACTAATGTTTTATTGATCAAAATACATTATGATTGCATCAGAAGTGTTGTACATAATGTATACATTCATTTAACAAATATTTTTGAATCACTTACATGGTATCATGCATTTGCTGCGCTGAACACTGGGAAGACACACTACCTCCTTATCCTTGTGAGGCTTTGCTGGAGATCGAAATTAACCAAGTGAATACACTTTTAGAAATATTATCAGTGTGTAGTAAGTGCTTACTGCTTTCTATTCCCATTTCCCTTAACAGGTAATAAAAAGTTAAATATATTTCTTTCTTCACTTTTGTTCTGCAAATTCAATTATTTTTTAACCCATGTCAGACAGGTTTTATTTCCTGCTTCTACTAAAATTCTTTAACGGTCACCCGTAACCTTTCATAAGACCATGTCTACAAAAACTTGCAAATATTTTTCTAAGGGTTAACTTCGTATGTGCGATGATTATCTACGTAATGGGTTAGTTGTATCTATTATATACATTTCATTCCTTCCCTCCTCCAATTTCTTTTGGTTTTATATTTTTTTAATTACATACAGAAATTGTCTGTTTGAAAATAGCCGTGGTGCATGGGGAGGAAGAGTAGCAGTGGTGCATGAGGAGAGGGAATTACCAGTAAGAAAATGAGAAGTGGCCAGTGTCAGAGGTGGGAGAAGCATGAAAAAGTGTGAACATCATAATTAACTGCCACTGGGGAATGGATCTGAGACAAATAAGCCAATGGATCATGGAGTGCTCTTAAATGGGGAGGTTGCAAGGGCAGGAAGGGTGACTGATGCTTGGGTTATATGTGTATTTAAGTAGAGCTTATCTGTGTGAAAGTATGCAAGAATTTCAACAAGTCTTACTCTAGAAAACTTCTGCAGAGAACACTCACTTGTCAAATCTCAACTCCCTTAGTGAAAGTCAGTAACACCTTTCTTTGCTCACATAGCCTTTTTAAAATATCCTAATCGTAGTATCCATCAACTGACAATATGTATTTTATTTTATTTTATTTTATTTTTTTTTTTTTATTTATTTTTGGGACAGAGAGAGACAGAGCATGAACGGGGGAGGGGCAGAGAGAGAGGGAGACACAGAATCGGAAACAGGCTCCAGGCTCCGAGCCATCAGCCCAGAGCCCGACGCGGGGCTCGAACTCACAGACCGCGAGATCGTGACCTGGCTGAAGTCGGACGCTTAACCGACTGCGCCACCCAGGCGCCCCGACAATATGTATTTTAGTCTTCTGTCCATGTTTCTGAATTCTACAGCAATTTGTGAACTTCATAGATTAAGAAACTTTGCATTTATAGTTAAATTTCTTAGTAAACATGCCTTTCTAGATCTACAAAGATAAATGTTAGATTAACCAAGGTCAAATATATCATTTTTGAATCCCAAGCGTTAATATACTACTAGCAAATAGTAAATTATTCACTACGTTCATGCTAAATGAAACAAAAGACAAACATTTAATCACTAACAATAAAAGGATGGGATCAGAATCATGAATTCGCAGTATTTTTAGTTTGAATCTCAGAAATCTTTAACCCATGGGAATTTTTTTTTAATTTTTTTTAACGTTTATTTATTTTTGAGACAGAGAGAGACAGAACATGAATGGGGGAGGGTCAGAGAGAGGGAGACACAGAATCCGAAACAGGCTCCAGGCTCTGAGCCATCAGCACAGAGCCCGACGCGGGGCTCGAACTCACGGACTGCGAGATCATGACCTGAGCCGAAGTCAGCCGCCCAACCGACTGAGCCACCCAGGCGCCCCGATGGGAATTTTTTAAGTTGATTTATTTTGAGAGAGAGAGAGAGAGAGAGAGAGAGAGAGAGAGCACAACAAGCACCAGCAGGAAAGGGGCAGAGAGAGAGGGAGTGAAATCATCTCAGGCCGACTCAGCACGGTCAGTGCAGAGCCCAAAACAGGGCCCGATCTCAAGAAATGTGAGATGATGACCTGAGGTGAGATCATGATCCAAGTCAAAATTAACAGTTGGATGCTTAACCAGCTGAGCTACCCAGGCGCCCCTAGCCCTTAGGAATTTTGAATGTTCGTGTTACTAATTTCGAAGTTGTTTCTTAGGCATCTAACAATGTTTTATCACCTTCTGTTACACATGATTTTATTTCAGTCTTTTGTTTAGAAGTAGCTTGCACCATCAGAGAGTCTATATATCAACACAAGGGAACATTATCTGTCTGTAATAGGAAAAGAGGGAAATGTTTATGTGATAATACGGAACAATCTCAAGTACATATGTACATATTTGTATGTGTGAAAAGCACATTACAGAACAGTATGTGTAATATTTTACCATTTTTAAAACAAGGGTAAGCATATATATAGATACATATATGCATTTCTTTTACTTGTAAAAAATAAATTAATAAAAATATGAACACTGGGAATAGGAAATAAAAATGAATTTGAAAATGGTTATTTACCAGAAGAAAGGGAACAGGGCAAAGGGACAGGTATGGAAGACTAACATTTCTGCATACATTTTCACATATATTTCACTTTTTTGATCATAATTTTTAACATTCAGAAGGTAAAGTTGTATTAAAAATCTCAATCTTGGGGATCCTGGGTGGCTCAGTTGGTTAAGCATCCAACTCCTTTTTTTTTTTTAATTTTTTAATGTTTATTTATTTTTGTGAGAGAGAGAGAGAGAGCATGAGAGGGGAAGGGGCAGAGAGACAGAGGTAGACATAGAATCTGAACCAGGCTCTGGCTCTGAGCTGTCAGCACAGAGCCCAATGCAGGACTCGAACTCACAAACCATGAGATCATGACCTGAGCTAAATTCAGACGCTTAACCGACTGAGCCACCCAGGCACCTTAAGCACCCAACTCTTGATTGCAACTCAGGTCATGATCTCAATGTCCATGAGTTTGAGCCCTGCCATAGACCCTGCGTTGGACCTGGAGTCTGCTTAAGATTCTCCCTCTCTCTCGCTCTGCCCTTCCCCTGCTCATGCACTCTCTCTCTCTCCTCTCAAAAAAATCTCTCAATCTCATAATATCGAGAATAAACTAAAACGAAAAGAACTTTGTTGTATCCCAAATTACTGATGTAACCACACAAACAGAATACTTTTTGATGACTTTAGATATTGTTTTAACTATGTATCCTAATAAAATAGATTCTAAATATAAACACACAGCTGCAAAGAAAACTTACATCTAATTTATTAGTCCGATCATTACAAGGTAATGCTAATATTAATACTGTGAATATTTTTCTGAACTAAGAAAGTATAAATAAGTATAGTAACATTAAGAGGGACTAACATATACCTCAGTAAAAACTGGAAAAGTTATATCAAATAAAAAATCAAGAAAAATACTGTACTATTAATTTTTTTTTTAATTTAAGTAATCTCTACACCAACATGAGGCTCGAATTCACATGAGGCTTGAACTCATGACCCCAAGATCAAAGAGCCACATGCCTTTCCGACTGAACCAGCCATATGCTACTATACTATTAAATTTGAATTAGGAATTTCACATATGAATTTATGTTAGTTTTCTTTCTTTTCAAAAATACCTATTTTCTAATTTCATCAACTGAAAAAGTCTAGAAGCAATGGGAACATAATACCGATGTGGATACTTCACATAGAAATTGGTTTCTCTATCACTTCCCTCTAAAATAAACCAAGACAGAAACTAACCTGATCCAGGGGGGCAAGAAAGATTCAAGAGACCCAGAGACATTTTGTTGTACCAGAAAACAAAGTAAGCAAAGAATAATGGGGTAAAATTTAAAAAGTGAGTCCATTTGAAGGGGTTCTCATTAACCAAAGATTAAAAAGTAGAGCATCAAAATAATAACAATAATGAATTGATCAAAATGCATTGAACTAAAAAAAAAAAAAAACAAACTCCATGAGCTCATGTTAATACACACACAAGACAAAAAAGGTAACCAAACAGATGCAGGGAACACCATTTTAAGTAATTATAATAATAACTACATAAGCTAACATTTTCAATTAAATGGAAAAACTAAAGCATTAATTTTGTATTTACAGTATAAACCATGCCCTACAGAATAAACATCATTTAGTTGATAAGTAAAAATCTCTTTTATAATTACACTGCAACTAATGAATATAGAAGGCATAATTAACTTAGAAAATCAACATTTTATAGCCCTTAATAAGAGATTTGGGTAACGCCTCTCAGTGCGTAAAGCTGTTAGTTGAAAGCTTTACAATGGACAACAATGGATGTCACCACCTAAATTCACTGATCCACTTTAACCAAAAGTGGGACAAGATTTATATCCCTGAAGTATACAATATGAAGTATACAGCATAAATTATTTTTGCTTAGTGAAACCTACATCTCATCGGGACTTTAGAACAAAAGCCCATGCTTTTAGAGATGTGTGCTAAAGTATGTATCAGTAAAATAACATGACCTAATGATTGGCATTTGCTATGGAACAATTCATTAGGACGGAAGGGAAGAGAGAGAGAGAGAGGAATAAGGAGAGAGGAGAGAGAAGATAGATGAAATAACCGTCCTGATGAATTTAGGTGATGGGCATTTTGGAGTTGATTATTTTAGTTCCCTAACTGATAGTATGTTTGAAGTACTTCATAATTCAAAAAAAAAAAAAAAAATCTAGTGGGAACACTGACAGTAAAGTAAACCAATTTTGGTACAGAGTGTGGATAGAACAGGTGATTTCCTTGTAGAAAAATGAGTGTGAGATTCTGGTAGAATATTAAATAATGTCAGTTAAAAGTTTGATAAAGTTTGGCCAAAACTTATCAGTGAGTTTCAATCTTGGCCAATAAATAACTAAACAAGCAAATAAATAAACAAATAGAAGATTGAAGACTCTAGGTAGCAAGCACTTCGTTAGGACCTGGGATTACAAAAATAATCACAGCTTGGTTCTCACCCTTGGAAAAAGTGTAATCTAGAAGCTCCCGTTGGACCTAAGGATAGAGACTTGGAAGTCTTCATCAAAATCATAGTTAAGCACTTTCTAGTCTTTCTGGGTTTTATTTTGTTTTGTTTTGTTTTTACATCTCAACAAATATCTGACTAAATGATTATTTCAAAAACTACTCAAAACACTGAAACCATTTTCTGCTTTTGCCTTATAATGCCACTTTATATAATTGATTCACTTTATAAATTACCCTTTGATAATTTCTTTTTTATTCAAAAGGAAAAGAATGCTGAGCTAATATTTTAATGATAATGATTCAATTTCTCATATCACTTAAATATGCAGATATAAAATGGACTTGTAGTTTTCTGTAACAGACTTCACAAAGTTCCTACCAGACAGAATAGAAAGAAATGATATAAAAGCCTAAAGTGATAACGAATGATCAAAGTCATTCTTGCACTTTATAGAATGCATTTCATTATACTTATAGATATGGAAATTTGTCTGCCACTTAGGCATCTAATCAAACTGGCAATTATTTTCTTCAGGATCTGCATTGATAGCAAAATATACCTAGCCATTGCATCAGTATTATAATAGTTACGGAAATTGGACCTCAGAGTGACACTTCATATTGACTAAGTCTAGACTACAAGGCAGAGTGGTAACTATAAAATTATGCCATGACCAAACTGTAAGTGCTGAAATGATCTCAGAGAAAACATAACAGAGGGAAAGGAAGCAAATATCATTTTCATACGGATTTAAGTTTCTTGAAAATATTGTAAAACTTTTCATAACATAGGCAAATCAACGCACATTAATTGCTGACTATAAACTGACAACAACTTTAAAGTAATAATCTAGACCTTTGTTTCAAAATGTTCTGTAATTCTTATAAGCCATGAAATTGAGTGAATTTTGTACCTGGTAATATAATACCTTTAAAGGAGGAGGAGGGTGCTTAAATAAGTGTGCAAGTGACTATTCACATTATAGTACGGTCAGTGATAGAATAGTGTTCACATGGAATGCAGTCAAGGGCAATTACATGAAAAAATGCATAAAAGGAGAAACCTCAGGTAAGATGGCCCTTAATGGGGTTTTCATAAATGAAGATCATATACTCATATCAAGGTTCACAGCATGTTGAGGGAAAGCAAAGCTACAGTCAGATTTGTGGACAGTGTAGATTAACAAGTGAAAGAAATCTTTGGACACATAGGCTGGAATTAATGCAAGAGGATCAAAAACAATGTGAATGCTCTTTTCAGTTTGCTAATCAATGAAGAGTCAATAATGCTTTTATTTTGGGAGGTGATCTCATTAGAACTGTAAGCTTGCTAATTTGAAATAGGACAAAACAGATCCGGCAACCAGTTAGTAATTTAGGCAAGAACGAAGGGTAAACTTGGGTGCCATCATGGGAATTTTTCAGGTACAAAGGTGATCTGAAGTCTGACTGAACTGAGTGAAGAAGGCGGGAGGGAAATGATCAAAGATGGTTCTAGGCTGGGTAAGTGGGAGAACTGTGCTATCAACAGGAAACTGGGATGGAAGGGTTAATTCCCTTAGGGAAATCTGATGAGTTTTGGAGAGCCTCTGTAGAGCATCACAGGCAGTTCACTTAAAGGAATTGGAAAGAATGGCATAGCTGGGACTATGAAGTCCAGGTATAATATTCTTTTTTTTTTTTTTTTCTTTTTTTTCTTTTTTTTTATTTTATTTATTTATTTTTTTAATATATGAAATTTACTGTCAAATTGGTTTCCATACAACACCCAGTGCTCATCCCAAAAGGTGCCCTCCTCAAACCCATCACCCACCCTGCCCTCCCTCCCACCCCCCATCAACCCTCAGTTTGTTCTCAGTTTTTAACAGTCTCTTATGCTTTGGCTCTCTCCCACTCTAACCTCTTTTTTTTTTTTTTTTTTTTTCCTTCCCCTCCCCCATGGGTTTCTGTTATGTTTCTCAGGATCCACATAAGAGTGAAACCATATGGTATCTGTCTTTCTCTGTATGGCTTATCTCACTTAGCATCACACTCTCCAGTTCCATCCATGTTGCTACAAAAGGCCATATTTCATTTTTTTCATTGCCACGTAGTATTCCATTGTGTATATAAACCACAATTTCTTTATCCATTCATCAGTTGATGGATATTTAGGCTCTTTCCATCATTTGGCTATTGTTGAGAGTGCCGCTATAAACATTGGGGTACAAGTGCCCCTAGGCATCAGTACTCCTGTATCCCTTGGATAAATTCCTAGCAGTGCTATTGCTGGGTCATAGGGTAGGTCTATTTTTAATTTTCTGAGGAACCTCCACACTGCTTTCCAGAGCGGCTGCACCAATTTGCATTCCCACCAACAGTGCAAGAGGGTTCCCGTTTCTCCACATCCTCGCCAGCATCTATAGTCTCCTGATTTCTTCATTTTGGCCACTCTGACTGGCGTGAGGTGGTATCTGAGTGTGGTTTTGATTTGTATTTCCCTGATAAGGAGCGACGTTGAACATCTTTTCATGTGCCTGTTGGCCATCCGGATGTCTTCTTTAGAGAAGTGTCTATTCATGTTTTCTGCCCATTTCTTCACTGGGTTATTTGTTTTTCGGGTGTGGAGTTTGATGAGCTCTTTATAGATTTTGGATACTAGCCCTTTGTCCGATGTGTCATTTGCAAATATCTTTTCCCATTCCGTTGGTTGCCTTTTAGTTTTGTTGGTTGTTTCCTTTGCTGTGCAGAAGCTTTTTATCTTCATAAGGTCCCAGTAATTCACTTTTGCTTTTAATTCCCTTGCCTTTGGGGATGTGCCGAGTAAGAGATTGCTACGGCTGAGGTCAGAGAGGTCTTTTCCTGCTTTCTCCTCTCAGGTTTTGATGGTTTCCTGTCTCACATTCAGGTCCTTTATCCATTTTGAGTTTATTTTTGTGAATGGTGTGAGAAAGTGGTCTAGTTTCAACCTTCTGCATGTTGCTGTCCAGTTCTCCCAGCACCATTTGTTAAAGAGACTGTCTTTTTTCCATTGGATGTTCTTTCCTGCTTTGTCAAAGATGAGTTGGCCATACGTTTGTGGGTCTAGTTCTGGGGTTTCTATTCTATTCCATTGGTCTATGTGTCTGTTTTTGTGCCAATACCATGCTGTCTTGATGATGACAGCTTTGTAGTAGAGGCTAAAGTCTGGGATTGTGATGCCTCCTGCTTTGGTCTTCTTCTTCAAAATTACTTTGGCTATTCGGGGCCTTTTGTGGTTCCATATGAATTTTTGGATTGCTTGTTCTAGTTTCGAGAAGAATGCTGGTGCAATTTTGATTGGGATTGCATTGAATGTGTAGATAGCTTTGGGTAGTATTGACATTTTGACAATATTTATTCTTCCAATCCATGAGCAGGGAATGTCTTTCCATTTCTTTATATCTTCTTCAATTACCTGCATAAGCTTTCTATAGTTTTCAGCATGCAGATCTTTTACATCTTTGGTTAGATTTATTCCTAGGTATTTTATGCTTCTTGGTGCAATTGTGAATGGGATCAGTTTCTTCATTTGTCTTTCTGTTGCTTCATTGTTAGTGTATAAGAATGCAACTGATTTCTGCACATTGATTTTGTATCCTGCAACTTTGCTGAATTCATGTATCAGTTCTAGCAGACTTTTGGTGGAGTCTATCGGATTTTCCATGTATAAAATCATGTCATCTGCAAAAAGCGAAAGCTTGACTTCATCTTTGCCAATTTTGATGCCTTTGATTTCCTTTTGTTGTCTGATTGCTGATGCTAGAACTTCCAGCACTATATTAAACAACAGCGGTGACAGTGGGCATCCCTGTCGTGTTCCTGATCTCAGGGAAAGAGCTCTCAGTTTTTCCCCGTTGAGGATGATGTTAGCTGTGGGCTTTTCATAAATGGCCTTTATGATCTTTAAGTATGTTCCTTCTATCCCGACTTTCTCAAGGGTTTTTATTAAGAAAGGGTGCTGGATTTTGTCAAAGGCCTTTTCTGCATCGATTGACAGGATCATATGGTTCTTCTCTTTTTTTTTGTTAATGTGATGTATCACGTTGATCGATTTGCGAATGTTGAACCAGCCCTGCATCCCAGGAATGAATCCCACTTGATCATGGTGAATAATTCTTTTTATATGCTGTTGAATTCGATTTGCTAGTATCTTATTAAGAATTTTTGCATCCATATTCATCAGGGATATTGGCCTGTAGTTCTCTTTTTTTACTGGGTCTCTGTCTGGTTTAGGAATCAAAGTAATACTGGCTTCATAGAATGAGTCTGGAAGTTTTCCTTCCCTTTCTATTTCTTGGAATAGCTTGGGAAGGATAGGTATTATCTCTGCTTTAAATGTCTGGTAGAACTCCCCTGGGAAGCCATCTGGTCCTGGACTCTTATTTGTTGGGAGATTTTTGATAACCGATTCAATTTCTTCGCTGGTTATGGGTCTGTTCAAGCTTTCTATTTCCTCCTGATTGAGTTTGGGAAGAGTGTGGGTGTTTAGAAATTTGTCCATTTCTTCCAGGTTGTCCAATTTGCTGGCATATAATTTTTCATAGTATTCCCTGATAATTGTTTGTATCTCTGAGGGATTGGTTGTAATCATTCCATTTTCATTCATGATTTTATCTATTTGGGTCATCTCCCTTTTCTTTTTGAGAAGCCTGGCTAGAGGTTTGTCAATTTTGTTTATTTTTTCAAAGAACCAACTCTTGGTTTCGTTGATCTGCTCTACAGTTTTTTTAGATTCTATATTGTTTATTTCTGCTCTGATCTTTATTATTTCTCTTCTTCTGCTGGGTTTAGGCTGCCTTTGCTGTTCTGCTTCTATTTCCTTTAGGTGTGCTGTTAGATTTTGTATTTGGGATTTTTCTTGTTTCTTGAGATAGGCCTGGATTGCAATGTATTTTCCTCTCAGGACTGCCTTCGCTGCATCCCAAAGCGTTTGGATTGTTGTATTTTCATTTTCGTTTGTTTCCATATATATTTTAATTTCTTCTCTAATTGCCTGGTTGACCCACTCATTCGTTAGTAGGGTGTTCTTTAACCTCCATGCTTTTGGAGGTTTTCCAGACTTTTTCCTGTGGTTGATTTCAAGCTTCATAGCATTGTGGTCTGAAAGTATGCATGGTATAATTTCAATTCTTGTAAACTTATGAAGGGCTGTTTTGTGACCCAGTATATGATCTATCTTGGAGAATGTTCCATGTGCCCTCGAGAAGAAAGTATATTCTGTTGCTTTGGGATGCAGAGTTCTAAATATATCTGTCAAGTCCATCTGATCCAATGTATCATTCAGGGCCCTTGTTTCTTTATTGACTGTGTGTCTAGATGATCTATCCATTTCTGTAAGTGGGGTGTTAAAGTCCCCTGCAATGACCACATTCTTATCAATAAGGTTGCTTATGTTTATGAGTAATTGTTTTATATAACTGGGGGCTCGGGTATTTGGCGCATAGACATTTATAATTGTTAGCTCTTCCTGATGGATAGACCCTGTAATTATTATATAATGCCCTTCTTCATCTCTTGTTACAGCCTTTAATTTAAAGTCTAGTTTGTCTGATATAAGTATGGCTACTCCAGCTTTCTTTTGGCTTCCTGTAGCATGATAAATAGTTCTCCATCCCCTCACTCTCAATCTAAAGGTGTCCTCAGATCTAAAATGAGTGTCTTGTAGACAGCAAATAGATGGGTCTTGTTTTTTTATCCATTCTGATACCCTATGTCTTTTGGTTGGCGCATTTAATCCATTTACATTCAGTGTTATTATAGAAAGATATGGGTTTAGAGTCATTGTGATGTCTGTATGTTTTATGCTTGTAGTGATGTCTCTGGTACTTTGTCTCACAGGATCCCCCTTAGGATCTCTTGTAGGGCTGGTTTCGTGGTGACGAATTCCTTCAGTTTTTGTTTGTTTGGGAAGACCTTTATCTCTCCTTCTATTCTAAATGACAGACTTGCTGGATACAGGATTCTCGGCTGCATATTTTTCCTGTTTAGCACACTGAAGATATCGTGCCAAGCCTTTCTGGCCTGCCACGTTTCAAAAGAGAGATCAGTCACGAGTCTTATAGGTCTCCCTTTATATGTGAGGGCACGTTTATCCCTTGCTGCTTTCAGAATTTTCTCTTTATCCTTGTATTTTGCCAGTTTCACTATGATATGTCGTGCAGAAGATCGATTCAAGTTACGTCTGAAGGGAGTTCTCTGTGCCTCTTGGATTTCAATGCCTTTTTCCTTCCCCAGTTCAGGGAAGTTCTCAGCTATAATTTGTTCAAGTACCCCTTCAGCACCTTTCCCTCTCTCTTCCTCCTCTGGGATACCAATTATGCGTATATTATTTTTTTTTAGTGTATCACTTAGTTCTCTAATTTTCCCCTCATACTCCTGGATTTTTTTATCCCTCTTTCTTTCAGCTTCCTCTTTCTCCATAACTTTATCTTCTAGTTCACCTATTCTCTCCTCTGCCTCTTCAAGCCGAGCCATCGTGGTTTCCATTTTGTTTTGCATTTTGTTTAAAGTGCTTTTCAGCTCCTCGTGACTGTTCCTTAGTCCCTCGATCTTTGTGGCAAGAGATTCTCTGCTGTCCTGTATACTGTTTTCAAGCCCAGCGATTAATTTTATGACTATTATTCTAAATTCACTTTCTGTTATATTATTTAAATCCTTTTGATCAGTTCATTAGCTGTTGTTATTTCCTGGAGATTCTTCTGAGGGGAATTCTTCCGTTTGGTCATTTTGGAGAGTCCCTGGCGTGGTGAGGACCTGCAGTGCACTTCCCCTGTGCTGTGGTGTATAACTGGAGTTAGTGGGCGGGGCCGCAGTCCGACCCGATGTCTGCCCCCAGCCCACTGCTGGGGCCACAGTCAGACTGGTGTGTGCCTTCTCTTCCCCTCTCCTAGGGGCGGGATTCACTGTGGGGTGGCGTGTCCCGTCTGGGCTACTTGCACACTGCCAGGCTTGTGTTGCTGGGGATCTGGCGTATTAGCTGGGGTGGGTAGGCAAGGTGCACGGGGGCTGGAGGGGCAGGCTTAGCTCGCTTCTCCTTAGGTGATCCACTTCAGGAGGGGCCCTGTGGCAGCGGGAGGGAGTCAGATCCGCTGCCGGAGGTTTGGCTCCCCAGAAGCACAGAGTTGGGTGTCTGCGCGGAGCGAGCAAGTTCCCTGGCAGGAACTGGTTCCCTTTGGGATTTTGGCTGGGGGATGGGCGGGGGAGATGGCGCTGGCGCCTTTGTTCCCCGCCAAGCTGAGCTCTGCCGTCGGGGGCTCAGCAGCTCTCCCTCCCTTTGTCCTCCAGCCTTCCCACTTTCCGAGCAGAGCTGTTAACTTATGACCTCCCAGACGCTAAGTCGCGCTTGCTGTCGGAACACAGTCTGTCCGGCCCCTCTGCTTTTGCCAGCCAGACTCGGGGGCTCTGCTTGGCCGGCGAGCCGCCCCTCCGCCCCGGCTCCCTCCCACCAGTCCGTGGAGCGCGCACCGCCTCGCCGCCCTTCCTACCCTCTTCCGTGGGCCTCTCGTCTGCGCTTGGCTCCGGAGACTCCTTTCTGCTAATCCTCTGGTGGTTTTCTGGGTTCTTTAGGCAGGTGTAGGTGGAATCTAAGTGATCGGCAGGACGCGCTGTGAGCCCCGCGTCCTCCTACGCCGCCATCTTCCGGAACCCCCTTCGGTATAATATTCTGAAACTGTGATCTTGCAAAAACAAAACAAAACAAAACAAACAGACCAAAAAAAAAAAAAAAAAAAAGAAACAAACAAACAAACAAAAAAACCCAGGAGTGGGAAGAAGGGTATGGAAGAGCCATCATTTATGATTGGCTGATGTTCTAATTATTTTTTTCCATAAACCATCACCCTCTTAAATTATTCTTTGGGTCTATAGAAGAAATATAAGAAGGAAAAATAGGAAAACCAAGCAAACAAACAAGTAAAAACAAACTCAGCTGCAAAGGGTTTTGAAGTTCAAATACATAATGTAATTATATGAAGTTAGGTTATTAAATAAATAATAAAAAAGATAATATTTTATATAGCTTCTCTATTCTCTATAGTACCCAATGCTTAACTTTTATACTAAGTAAATACTTCATAAGAAACTAATTAATGAATTGCAATTACATGTACATATATTAATGAATACAGATAATGGTGACGTATCAGCTTGCCATCGATAGTGTAATAAAAGAAGCTAATTATTTCTAATGTAACAACAATATTTACAAATACATTAATGACTTTTGTACATCGTCAATTTGAAGTTACTAATATAATAAAGCCCATAATATCAAAAGCAATTACTATTCTTATTAATTAGCTACTGATGCAATAAAATTCTAAGAAACATAATTGAATCAAGGGCAAGCTATCAATTTAAAAGATTTTAAAAATAAATACAGAGTATCTGAGAAATTTTATCAAAATAGATAAATGTTTTTTCACATTCCATCTTTTCACAAGATTAAATCAGATGCATTTCTATTTAGCAATTTTAAGGTTTTATTCTGAAAGCAGCTTCAATTACGGTTTGGTATCTTCAGAAGCTGGAACACTGATTAGCATATTGTAGATAGTACCCAACAAATTCTGTTGGAAAAAAATGAATGAATAAAGACTAGATAATCCAATCAACTGATTTCTAGATAATAAAACTTATTATCTACTATATATTTATAATCTGTCAGAGCTTGTGCTAAGCAAAGGCTCTTATCTTATTAATTCTCACAGGGTTCTATGAGATAAGGATCCCTCAAACAGGGAAATAAAGTTAGGAATGCCTATGGATTTTATTTAAGGTCCTACAGATGGTACTGATTGGAGATGGTATTGGAACCTGTCCATTTCCTCCCCAAACCCTTGGTTTTAAAGTGCTGTCTTATACTCCATTTTTATTTCCTTCTCAAAGTCTTTCCTTTCCACTGACTATTATTTTATTTTCTGAAGAATCATTCCGATAGTTATTGCTTTAAATTCTTGGTATAATGTAATGGTTTCTACTCATGTATTTATTTTTCATTTCTCATCATAGAGGAATCTGATTAGCTCACCTTAAGTGGCTCAAAAATCATACAAAAGTAAGATGGAACGAGTCAGTTAAGTTTTATGTACCCAACATTTTCCACTGCTAAATCTGAAATATGCTGTCAACCTATGTTGTGGTATTCCTAGGATCTCTAACCAGTAGTATATGTTTTATTTATTTTATTTTATTTTATTTTATTTTATTTTATTTTACTTTTTAAATTAAATTAAATTAAAATTATTTTATTTTATTTTATTTTATTTTATTTATTTTTAAGTAGGGTTCACACCCAGGGCAGAGCCCAACATGGGACTAGAACTCACAACGCTCAGATCAAGACCTGAGCTGTGACCAAGAGTTAAACCCGTAACTGACTGAGCCACCCAGGCACCCCCAGTAGTAAATAGTTTAATTCATTGATGCTAAAAAAAACCCAGGAAGTTTAAATATTATTTAAAAAAAATGTTCAACATGTTCATTAAGGACCTTTGCTATGAAGAATTAAGCTCAGATACTGTGATTAAATCATAAGCATTATGAATATATTTATATATACATATACACATGTTTTTGTATCTACAATTTTCTTCTTTATAAGGCTTTTCAATGGTATATTTACTTTATGTTATTTATTTTTTAATTTTATTTAAATCCAAGTTGTTAACATATATACATATTTTTCTTCAGTTCATGGATTTTGTCTTTTTAGTTTTGTAAATATGCTTGCTTCTTCTCTCATACCTTGCTTTTCTCATTTTCATATATTTCTTGAATATGATGAGGTTTGTCACGCTTACAGATTCTCGCTATAGCCTTACATTTAAAATCTCCAACTTGTTTATCCTTGATTCTTCTCATGCTTGTTGGTTAGAAAGTGTACTAACGTCATCTTTCGAATGACCTAATGGCTACAAACATACTGATAAGTCTTGTCAGTGTCTGCGAACTCTGTCGTGACTGATAAGAAATGAATCATAGACCACATCAATATGGAAGCAAAGCTCCATTATAGAAGAAAATGCATTCTGGCGCATGTATTGGGTGTTTGAATAGCAGAACTAAATTCCATTAGCAAGAAGTTTCAAAGCAGCAGTGTAGGTAGGCTGGCCTAAGAGAGAAGGTCTCCACCACTAGATAGAAGGCTTAATAAGTCACATGATGATAAGCATTTTTCAAAAAGGAAACTTTTTCTTTTCATTTGGTCTGAAGCTGTACATGGCTGAGACACATTAAAGTGTAGCAGAAAGGGATGGGCATATTACGGGTTAGCAACCTCTGCAGTGAATTTTAACTCCTTAGTAGTCAGCGGGTGACCTGTATGTGTGAAAAGGAGCGAAGCAGGGAGAACACCACAGCTATACCCGCGACCTCTTACCCTTGAACTGCGGACACACTCTTGTCTCAGGCTCTGGTGAAACTCCTTTCTCACTGCATCACAGAGGAGTAATGCTCATAAGTCCCGGTCTGAATTTGGTACCCAAACAACAACAACAGGGTCGCCTTGGACTGAGTCTCCTTACCATCCCACTTTGCTTCATTAAGTGACTTTACCACCAAAGCCTTTTCTGTTGTTGCTACTGTTAACACAATCAAACCCTCACTACCACAGTACAACAATCTCACTTAAAAACATTGTCTCAATGAATGCCATGAGGCCAGTGAAGTTGACGAAAAGCCTAGTTTTAATTTTGGCTGAAAGGATCCTGGGTATGTGTTCGTGCGAGCGTGTGTGTGTGTGTGTGTGTGTGCGTGTGTGTGTTTTGATCCCTGTGTGTTCTTTACTTCACATCACTAAAACAGAGAGAAAAACTTTCAAAAAAAGCATAGGCTTTAAGGTAACTATAAGTGACGTTGCCCTATTATTGGCATGTCCTCCTGTCACCCATGGAAAACAAAGACATCAAATTACCCTGTTAGATTCAGGATATTTTTGGTTTTACTTGATGTCAGCTTCCCCCAAGAAATCCCACTGAAGAGCCAAAGCGAGCAACCCTGTATGGGACCTTGCTTGCTCCTAAAAAAACTTGCAGATGACCTTCTCACTCCCCACCACAAGGAGTTCAAACATTTCACACGGCAAATGAAGCGTGTATTTTACCAGTTTCTCTATGTTATTTGTGTGTGTGTCTATGTATGCATGTGTGTGCACATATGTGTTTCTTTTTTCTCAATTTTCTGATGTTTAGTGACAGGTCAATTTCCACGAGCAGAGACTTCATCTGGCCTAGTTTCACATATAGTAATCTATTTACTCATCATAACCAAGATGGAAGATGTCTATTGCTAAAGAAGAATCTCTTAAAATTGGACTATCTCTCCAAAGCCTTGTGCCTGTGATCAAGGGGGTCTGTTATAAAAGGCAAGTCTTTTTTATGAGAGAGCACAGACTGGGTGATGGCGTCAGAAGTTACCAGCATTGTAGCATCTAAAAACGTGCAAGCAGAATTCCATTAAATGTTAGCAAAACTACAATTTATAGAAGGACATGAAATAAATGAGATGCAATTTTAAAAGAAAACAATATACCAGGGCCCTGGGTGTCTCAGTCCGTTAAACATCCAACTCTTGATTTCAGCTCAGGTCATGATCTCACAGTCCGTGGGACTGTGCATTGGGCTCTATGCTGACAGCACAGAGCTTGCTTGGGATTCTCTCTCTCCCTCTCTTTCTGACCCTCCCCTGCTTGTGCTCGCTCTGTCTCTCTCTCTCTCTCTAATAAATAAATCAAAACTTTTAAAAATTCTTTAAAAGAGAAAAGAAAAGAAAACAATATTAGGTGTACTAGTTTAACTACTTTTGCAACTTCCTGTGAGTCTTTAATTACTTCAAAATTAAAAGTTTCTTTTTACAAAGTGCTAAGTAAAATTACTAGTTCCACTATTTTCATTGTGACAATTTGTCATAGTCAATCCGCTATTTAGTTATTTAACCTTGTTTTTTTTTCTTATAGAATCTGAAATAGCCTGTCATTAAATTGCTACCATTTCTTTTTGCTAATTTTCAGATCATTTCAAATACAGAAATTATGGCAGTAATTAATATTTATGTAGAGCCTTACTGGTTACATTGCTTCAGTACACCTTTTTAATGATACAATTGTTTTAGTAACTTTTTGATCTATTTAATCGATGACAACACTGAGGCTCAATGTGAAAAGGGGACCTATACAAGGTCACATAGCTGGTTGAATGCCAGCCATGATTCATATTTCTGTTCTCAAAACGTACATCTTCTGTTCTTTTTCTCTACATAATAACTGAAGGGACTTTAGCGATCTCTAAGGCTGCACAGCTCATTATAATGTTGAAGAAACTGAGACTCAGGGGGGTCAAGTAGCTGGCCACTGTGAGGCTTGAGGCAGAGTTCAAACATCAACCAATAGCCTCCATGCCATTACTTGTAATAATCGCTGCACCGACAGCTTCAGTTCCCATGCCCTAGCTTTTTCCTTGTTCCTTTGATCTGAAATTAAACATAAGTTAGTATGATGACAGCGTGGCTAATTTTTTTTTTTCTCCTCAGTCAAGTCTTCTCTGCCATATAACTGCAATGCTCTCTTTTCCACAGGTAGCAAATCCTCTTAGCACGAAATCTCTGGAGACGTCCGTGTGACAGGAAATCCGGAGAGTAAACAAATAGGTAAAAGTAAAATAAATATGTCCAGAAAGGTTGAGAGAGGTACAAAAAAAAAAAAAAAAAAAAAAGATGAGGTTTTTGAATTTGGTAGTAATAAAATTAGATTTAATCTTTAGGTGTTTGATTCTATCAGCAAAGTGTAGGGAGAATCAAAAGCACTGAAATGGGTAAAAAAATACTAGCTTTTTTCTACCATCAAGGGTGTTCTACATGATTGTCTCAATAAGTAGATTAAAATTAAAAAAAAAAACAATACTCCATAGAAATAGAGATGTTAGTGCAACCTCGTATATTGCAAAAAAAAAAAAAAAATTTTTTTTTTTTCAATAGTGTTTACAAAGACCAGAGTTGCTAGCCTTGCAGGTCCAAATTTAGAAAGCATGTTAGTTGAATGCTTGAAAGTCATTTGCTAAAGGAATATTTATTTGAACTTAACTGTGCACAATGAAACCAAACACAGCAGTGGAAAGTAAAGGTTGAATCAATGTCTGCAACTTGAGCAAGAAAATGAGCAGTAACTCGGCAGCATATATTTCTTTTTTCGTGTGAATATTCATTTCACAGTGTCTGCTACCCTATAGCTCATTATCTCACTTTGGAACAGATGATTTTTATTGCAGGGTACTTTTCCAATTCCCCTGGAACACTGAGTTATTTGCTATTTTTTTTTACCATTCATTTAAATAAATTTCATGCATATGTATACTTTGTCTAGATACTGATTAATATCTAGAGATTGTTAAAGAGAAATCAAAGTAAGCAGTAGAGTTTGTGTATCCGTTCTCTATTACCACAATAATACTATATAATTATTGACTCTAAAATCCATGGTTTGGGGCACCCGGGTGGCTCAGTCAGTTAAGTGTCTGACTCATGATTTCGGCTCAGGTCATGATCTCGTGTTTGTGAGTTCAAGCCCCAAGTGGGGCTCCACACTGTCAGCGCAGAGCTTGTTTGGGATCCTCTCTCTTCCTCTCTCTCTGCTCCTCCCTTGCTCATGCTGGCTCTCTCTTTCTCTCTCTCTCTCTCTTTCTCTCTCTCTCTCAAAATAAATAAATAAGTTGTTAAAAAATATCAAAAGCAATGGCTTAAAACTATTTATGTAACACAAAGGGCAGCAGGTCAATCACGTAGACTGGACTCAGTGGGGCAGTTGTTCTGATCTCAGATGGGCTACTTCACACATTTAATGTCTGGGTGTCTGTTGGCTGCCTATTGTCTGATTATTGTCTAGACTGTCTAGGGTGATGAGGACTCTTTCAACAGGCCAACCTAACCATGTTCTTGTGTTGATGTAGAGGACCATGTACAAGCAAGTGAACACACACAAAGCCTCTGAAAGCTAGGCTCAGAACTGGACATTGATCACTTCTGATACATTATAACAGCCATTGCAAGTTATAAGGCAGCACAGATCCATGGGAAGAAAAAAAGGACTCCCCCTCTTTAGTGAAAGTAGGGCAAGTTATATGGCAAGGTCTGTAGATTTACTTGAATTCTTTATATATATATACCTAATACTTTCCAAGAAAATAGTTCAGTAAAAAACAATTTTGCCTTAATGAAATATATTATGAACTTTAACACTTTTTTGAGTTAAGAAAGTTTAATTTAGACTAAAACTGCTATAGTGTATGTAAAATTTCTTAGAATTCAAGATAAAGGGAAACCTTTTTCATGTTAATTTTTATCATCAATTTTAAAGCCACTTACCATATGCACATTATGCTAGGTATTGGGGAAAACTGGTGACTGACAAAGTCAAGGTGATTCTTACCTGTGATTGTTAATTCTATGTGTCAGGCTAATACACTGTTTTCATAGAACTTGCAGTGTTGTGAATCCATGTGCATCATTAGAAGTCCTCAGAACACTGGGGAAGATTTTTACAAAATGAAAAATAAAGAACTAGTAGATTATGGTGACCATCAATCCACTGTTAGAATTAGTTTTAAATTTAGAACAGGAGAGCAGGACACTCAAGTTCATCATACCATTAATGAAAACAGCATCAGATGAATGCCTCACAGATTTTTTAATTTCTAGTATAATTAGTTGACAAATTAGTTAAACTTGGAAATCTGTTAAATTATATACTTTTCTTCCATATTATTTGCCAACCAATATTAATTATATACCTGGGAGCATCCATTATATAGTAACTCAATTTACAAATCACTTTCGTACATTTTCTTTTGTGACCTGTGAAACAAACCTCTAAGATAGGCAAAAAAGAAATTATTAGATACATTTTGTAGATACACTTGATTTAAAGCAATTATGTGATTTGTCTTTGTTCCTCAACTACTGCATATTGGAATTAGGAGATAAATCCATGACACCTGATAAGTCATCTAATGTTCTGTCCCTATGATAGTCTAGCTTATCTTCTAAAGCAAATGGGATTCTTACTCATACAAGATGGCCCACAATGCTATTGTGAGAATTCATGAAAATTCTTGTCATTAAAATGGGTACCCTATGTTTTCACAGGCATACATTTGAATTATAAGAGTATATTTATAGCTGAAGTCCCAGCTGAAAAATTGTTGGGAGATCTAACTTTCCTTAAAACTCTGTGGAATTTAGTAAATGCCCAGTGATTCACAAGAGGTAGTTCAAAGGCTTAGTGCTTCTGGAAATCACACAGTTCTTGGAGATATTAATCTCTCACTATGTCCTCATGAGTACCTTGCAGCATCTCTGAAAAACATTCTTGTTGAATACTAAAGTGAGGTGCAGAATTCATAAGGTTGTAGAGGCTGACTCTGGTACCCCTCAGGTAGCTCAAGGATATACAGATATGTACAAGATGGATCAATGTATAGAGGTTCCAGGATTCTATAGGGAGGGCTTCCTTGGATGAAGCTGTGCTTCCCACGTCCAAGGCAGGGAGTCTGACCCTCGCATTAAGTCCAGTGGAGGTAAAGACAGTCTGCAACCGGCCCACCTGGAGAGTGTAACGTATGTTCTCTACTTTCGGAGGACAGTCAGGACCTGTGTTGGACTTACTCCTGAGAAAGTTAAAGCAGCTACTGGGAGGCCAAAAAAAAAGAAAAAAGAAAAAAGAAAAAAAGAAAGAATAACATTCTACATGTCAAAAGTGCACTCTCACCATCAGGGAAAGCAAGAAATGTGAGCTATGCGAAAGTGGAGGTGGGGAGTCATTTGAAACACTGCACAAAAATACAGACTGGGACGAAACAAGATGGGAGTAATGAAGGGCAGGTGGAGACCAAAATACATTCTATTTCGTTGTATTCCATAGAGCGTGTTTTTTGTAGCATGTAACTTAAATTACTTATACCAATTCCAATCACAGTACAGTTTCTATCTCTTTCCTGCATTTCAAACATTCAGGATGAAGTAGCTTATTTTTTTTTCTACTTCCAGGTTTTAGTATTTAGTATGTTAGCATATTTAAACATTTATTATTTTAAATGGCTTAAAATATTATATACCTGGGAATAGAAATATTAGATACCTATTTTAAATGGCTTAAAATAATACATACCTATGTTAGGTATTGCTAACATAGGTGATTACTTTCCTGTGACTGGAAATTTAGGTGGGCTTCTATTATTTGGGTTTTGGTTCTTTTTATTTATTTGTTTTTTTAGCAGCTATAAAGGATCTTAAAACTAACATATTTATTCATATAGGTATGATCTTCCTTTAAATCTTTTGTTTCTGAACTGATGCCATGTTTTTATGGGTGCCAGTATATATGGCCTAATATTTTAGAACATATACTTTGCTTATGTCCAACACAATGGAGTTTCAAAAATTATTTTTCCTCCTTAAATAAACGTAATGTGAGTGCTTCATGGAAGCACCAAATCATCTGGCAATTTCTTATTGATTCTAAATATGATTGATTATTTTCCCATAATGGTTCATAATGAGACGTATTTGTGGCTCTACAGTTTGTTATTATATACAGCCAGAAAAACGAAAATGCTACACTTTAGAGTCATGTTGCAAATGCAGAAAATTTGAGGTACATTTCATATGATACTATATAAAACTGAAAAATATAGAAAGTCTATTAATTCAAATAATCTATGTATGCCTTACGAACAGAAAAAAAAAAAAAAAAAAAACCAGTGTCATACTTTCCTTATTGACCATATTTTAAATCTGGGGCACTTGGCTGAGTCAGTTGGTTAAGCATCTCACTTGGGCTCAGGTCATGATCTCACAGTTTGAGGGTTCAAGCCCCCCCGCAGGCTCTGTGCCGACAGCTCAGAGCCTGGAGCCTGCTACAGATTCTGTGTTTGTGCATCTCTCTCTCTCTGCCCATCTTCTGCTCACACTTTGTCTCTCTCTCTCTCAAAAATAAACATTAAAAATATTTAGATTTCATTTGTATCTTCAATGTTAAGGTCTACCATTTATATAAAATTCATATGTATGCATATAAATGTACATAATATTCAGTCATATATGTATATATTATTGGGGAGCATGCAATTTCTAATGTTAAAATTATTTTTTATCCTTACACTTTGCTAACTGAATGTCTTTTCTTAGAAGAGACTGGGCTTGAGAAGGAGAAAGAAAAAAATTTACAACAATGTATGTTGGAATTCTTCAGGTTCTTAAGGGCAGAGGACAGACTGATGGTTCCCAGAGGGGAGATGGGTGGAGACAAACGTGAAATAGATGATGGGGATTAGGGAGTGTATTTGCTGTGATGAGCACAGGGTGCTGTTTGGAAGTGTTGAATCACTACATTGTACACCTGAAACTAATATAACACTGTATGTTAACTACACTAGAAGTAAATTAAAATAAAATGTATATAGGAATTCTTACTATCAACACCATTTTTTATACAAATACATTCTTATGAACCAGCAGTTAACCAGTCAAAACCTAAGAAAGATGAACTATTCCCTATGTGTTTTTGTTTTTGTGATGCTGTATAACAGATGGAATTTTATGTCATGTTACATTAGTATACTGTTAAATTTTAATTTCAATTAATAATCTTTACACTTTTCTTTTATGCACACAAGGGATATTTTAGGCATTCATTTCCCCTCTAATTAGCTTTTATTGCTGAATTCATTCTGAATCAAAAAGTCATTAGGTTCTCATTCACTGCTGAATTTACTTATGCCCTAATAAAATTAATTAGTCTTCTGAACAAAGACGTATAAAATTTTTAGTTTGCCCAATCTAGTGTTAAATTGGAGATCTCTATCTTTATCTATACCTGTATCACCTACATGTATAGCTATAGCTATATACACAATATTCCCCTACATAAAACCTTCATTATATCGTCTGATGATGACTACTTAGAGGTTTCACAGAATTCATTGGAGACTCATTTGCTACCATTTCCCATTGGCTGTGTGTTCTGTGTACATCTCAACATTCCCTGAAAATGTAATGGTCTTTCATACCTTTGAACCTTTGCTCTCTAGTGCGATTTTTTTTTTCTTTAGCAAACTTCTAACCACCCCTCAAAACTCAGTTCTATTTTTTTTTAGATGTGGAAGCTTGATATCAAAACAAAACCATTATATTAGACACTTGATGTTGTAAATCTCTTAAGGTCCTAAAATCCATTTGTAAGACCTGAAACAGAAGAAGTGAAATTAAAAGCTGTTTAAAAACAAAACTTATGGAATAGTTCAAATGAAATAAAGTAGATTTCTTGTCAAGTAAAATAAGCACTTCAATACACTAATAAAATTGTTCTATATAAGGGTCCTGGGTCATTTTTTCCAAAAATCGGTTTCTATTGGCATTGAGAACGAATAGAAATGTTGAAAAAAAAGTTTTTGTTCTTATTTTATTTTATTCAAAGTTTCATTTCTTGGCCACATATCTTGAAATTTAAACCCAGTGGCCTAAGAATCAGCATTTGAAAATATTTCCCTAAGGGGCGCCTGGGTGGCGCAGTCGGTTAAGCGTCCGACTTCAGCCAGGTCATGATCTCGTGGTCCGTGAGTTCGAGCCCCGCGTCAGGCTCTGGGCTGATGATGGCTCGGAGCCTGGAGCCTGTTTCCGATTCTGTGTCTCCCTCTCTCTCTGCCCCTCCCCCGTTCATGCTCTGTCTCTCTCTGTCCCAAAAATAAATAAAAAACGTTGAAAAAAAAAATTAAAAAAAAAAAAAAAGAAAATATTTCCCTAAATGATTCTAATCCTCAGCCATATTTAGAAACAAGTTTTCCCAGATACTTTTTAATTAATGAATGAATATGTATGTTCATTAAAAGTTAATCAGCCTGTAAATGAACATCTAAAGAAGTGTTCCTGTACAGTTTGGATTACTTAAAGAGATCTCATTATCTTAACTTTTCTAAACATTGTTCCAATTTACTACATCTCACTTTTTTATTCTTTAAATGTTCATTGAAAATGCATAGTTCTGGTTTCTGAAGATACAAAAATGAAAGAAACACAATCACCTCGGGAATTTGATATGCTAGAAGTGTATAGAAGGCAAAGTCAATAAAAATAATATTTAGAATGCTTCGTGATGAGTCAAATCATTTTAACAAGTTATTCAACATATTACTTCTAAGTTCTCTCTCTACAAACAGGATCACGTGTAGAGAGCAGATTCGGGGACAGTCACAAGGTTCCTATCCCCAGCAATTAATAGAAATGTGGTAATTTCAGGGCACCTGGGTGGCTCAGTCAGTGATGTGTCCGACTCTAGATTTTGACTTAGGTAGTGATCTTCTGGTTTGTGTTCCACAAAGGATTGAGATACTCAATCCTTTAGTTTTCTCTTAAGGTCAGTTCTCAATTATCAATTACCCAGGATACAATGGCCTTGCTAATTGACTATCAGGCTCTAAAATGTTTGTATGCCCCATAGTCTTTACAATTTCTAAAGTTAGCAAGACAGCTAAGGAAAAATACATGAATTGCCCATTGACAAGCTTAATTCATTTGTTCTCCCTATAACTTTATACAATATAGAGATGTAATGACAAATGACATTTATTAATTGTTTTGTTTTAATTAGAACTAAAATCTTCATTATCTTTCATTATCATATACAACAGTTTTTTTTCTAAGAAGTAATCTTTAATTAGGTTTTAATTTTATTCTCTGCCTTTCCCAGCTTCCACCTTAACTCCTCATCAAGCATTTAATGTTCTTAAAATTAGCACTTAATTGCACAACATATGATGTAAACACTTGATGTTTTAGACAGTTTAAGTGATGATAAATAAATTGTTAAATGCTTCCTTTGTAAGAAGTAATTTTCATGTGTCTGATCCTATATACCATGGGAATTTAATTAGGAGAAAGGATAAAACTATTAATTCAATAGAAGTTTTAGCTATTTATTTTATAACTGCAGGTTTTCTTTGCTGGTGCCATACGTAATTACCTATCTTTCCATGCCTAATTTAACTTTTCGTTTCTCTTTACTTTTAAGACCCTATGCCTGCAGCAATTTATTTTGACTTAGGTTCTCCCAACACCGTCCACAAATTCTTATACTACATGGACATACTTATCTTTGTGATTTTCCCAATCTAATCCTCTTATAAAAGTTCACACCTTATTCAAATCATCTACCAGGTGATTCTTTCATATTTTATTTTCATGGGTATAGTTTATTTCTTTGCCCTTATTATTACATCTTAGAAACTGCCAGCATCCAATTTTGCTATAGACTTTCTGTCAATGTGTTCTTTCCACCCAGTTGTCTGAGCCTGCTGATGCATACATTTTTAAAGTCCATTTTCCTGGTTCTTTCATTCCCTTCCAATTCATGATCATTATCTCCTAAATTGCCTTCCACTATTACATTTTCAGCATATGAAATATAAGTAATGAAAAACGTTGCTAGCATTTGGTCATCTATTTTGAAATTTAGTGTCTTCAGAAAAGTTTTGAAGCCAGAAGTATACTTCCTTTTTATAACTTGACAATTTATTTTAAAGCTAAGTGATTGGGAGTTCAAAACATGTTCACATAGTTTAAAGGTGATCCATTTACTTGGCAACATGTCTTTTTGGATGCCTGAATTTGCTGAAATATCATCTTATTTAGGATTTCTTAGGGAAGCTGTCCAACCTAGATTGGATATTTCAATACATTAAAAAAAAAAAAAAACAACAACAAACTGATGTTCATTTCTGTCAGTTGGCTTTCCGTCAATGTTTCCCTTCACTTTTACTTTTTTTCCTAAAAGAAATCTTATTGTGTGTATCAGTCAGTCATATCACATTTTAGCATTTAATTCCAATGATTATTCACTTATAATTTGTATACAGTTTATAGGATAACATTGTTCTGAAAAAATCGATGTTGATCTGACTACTGGTAGTGACAGCAGGTAACATGAGGTGTACATTTATGTTTTGAAAGTTAAGCCAATTTTCATGAAAGTTTGGATTTCAGACCTCAAAAACCTTTCAGAAATCACCTACTGGAAAACAAACAAACAAATAAAAAACAGTTGTTCAGTAAGAACTTCATATTCTTCTCGTATCTAAAATAGGCCGGCACATCAGAATATATTTATCCTATGGGTGGTCTTATTTTAACCTTACTTTGAAAAACAACTGGATACATTTGTCAAGCTTTATGATACTATGGATAGAAATACTGAAATATACTTTTACTTTTAAAATATTGAGGGGTGGCTTAGTCGGTTAAGGGTTCGACTTTGGCTCAGGTCATGATCTGTCTGTTGGTGAGTTCCAGCCCCGCGTCAGGCTCTGTGCTGACAGCTGGGAGCCTGGAGCCTGCTTCAAATTCTGTGTCTCCAACTCTCTGCTCCTCCGCCACTCATGCTCTCTCTCTCTCTCTCTCTGTCTCTCAATGAATAAACATTATTTTTTTTTTTTAAATACTGAGGTACAATATCCAAAATTATATTAGTTTTAGGTATACACATGATTCGATATTTGTACATATTGCAAAATAATCACCATTATTCTACTTAACATCCATCAATCTATATTCTTACCACAAAATTAGTTTTTCATATTGAGAACTTTCAAGATCCATGCTCCTGGCTACTTTCATTTATGGAATACAGTATTGTTAACTATCGTCACCATTCTGTACTCCCCAGTGGTGGTCTCATTTTATAATACTTATCTAATGTTTACTATTTCAAATTTAAAATAAATTTAGCTATGAAAAATATTAATTTAAATAACTTTAATATAATTACTTGGGTGTTTTTCATTCAAACAAATTCTTGGAAATGTAGTCTAAAGTCTAAAGTAAATGTAGTCTAAAGTCTAAGTCTAAACCTGAGCCATCTCCCCATTCTTTGTGTCTTCCAGGAAATGGCTTATTACAAAGAACCATTACTCTTCAATGATTAGTAAACATTCACTGATGTCTCCTAATTTACTTAGGACAAGATCAGAGAGATACAAACTACAAATTCCCATTCCTTGTCTCAGAAATGATTAGCTGAACTGTTTGTAACCACTAACCAATGTGGACAAAGCAGCTGCTATTTTGACTTCAGTAAATTTGAGTTAAGCTTCTCTCCTTCCCCCAGGTTCTAGAACTTGGGGACCCACTCAGGCCTGAGCTGCCATCAGAATGCAAAACGACCCCTCAGTAAAGCCCCTCCTAAGAACTGGCTGACTACAAAACTAGCAAAGACACTTCCTGGTCCTCTGATGACACCACCCCTCACCCACACTGGATTCTTTCTCACTTCGTTTTCTCCTTTCTAGGAAAGAAAAGCTTCTCCTGCCTGACCATGGAAACACCTGCAGATCTACTGGTTGGAAGTTCATAGTACCATTGCAGAAGCTCCATCAGTAATCCTTTCAAATATAGTCTCTTCTTAACTAAGACCCAATTTGTTTTTATTTAATAAAGATGATAACAACAGGCATAAGACATTCTCGCTTAAATGGGCAGTGAGTAAGTTTGGGTCCAACATTTGAACAAAAATGCTTGTTAACTAATTAAACCGATCTTATGACTTACAACAGAGAGAGAGAGACAGACGGAGAGACAGAGTGAATGTGTACATATGCGTTTGTGTATGAAAACAAAGGGCATTGTATTTTTAAATAAATGTTGGAAAATATATTACAAAATATATTGAATAAAAATAAGTAGACCTAATGTAGTGTTCCTGTTCATAATATTATTTTCTTAGCTTATTTAAAATAATAAATTGTGTTAATTGAATGGAATTTGTATCTCAAGTGCAATGTAAAATAACTGTAAATATGCAATTAACAGAAAAAGAAAAGAGAAGAAAAGGAAAAAGAAATTTCCTATTAAGATTAATTTAATTATACAATTCTATAGTTTATACTAAATATTTTATTAATTTTTCATGCAATTAAAATATAATATAGATGCCGAATGACTTAGTTTCACCTAGTGGACATTTATCAAACAGTGGGACTTAAAACAAGAAATGACACATTCATTTAAGCATGTATGAACATTTTAACTTTTTTTAATGTTTGTTTATTTTTGAGAGAGAGAGAGAGAGAGAGATATAAGAGCATGAGCGGGAGAGGGGCAGAGAGAGAGGGGGAGAGAGAGGGAGACACAGAATCCTAGGCAGGCTCCAGGCTCTGAGCTGTCAGCACAGAGCCCAATGAGGGCTCAAACCCACGGACCGTGAGATCATGACCTGAGCCTAAGTCAGACGCTTAACTGATTGAGCTACCCAGGCGCCCCAGCACATGTGAACATGTGAAAGAAATCTTATCACATTTGAGACTGTAAAATATTCATGATAAATATAAAATACTATACATTATACAAACTACATGTACCAACCACAATGCAATTATTAAATTAAAATATCACTTAAAATGCAAACCTCCATTGATTGGTAAAATTCATTTTAACAACTTATACATTTTTTAAAAAGGTCTAGAACTAAATGGCAATAAATATATCACATGTCAAAATGTTTAATGCAAATGGTTTAATTCAGGTAAAATGACATTTCAGGGGAATTATATAGCCTTGAATGCACATACTGCTAAAGGTTAAAAACTGAAAATAAGCTAAATGTAGAATTTTAGAATTTGAAAAATGAACAATAGAATAAGTGATAATATTAAAGGAAATTAAGCAGTAAAATTAAAACATGTATGAATGAAATGATTGTATATATAAAATAGGAGAGCTCAACAGTCAATTGGCTAATTGAGAAGATTAATAAAATATAAAACTTTATAGCCCATTTGATCATGTTAGAAAACCAAGTAAGCACAAGTTGATAATGCAAGAGACAAGCATAATTATAGAAGCTGCCAATGGCATGAGCAAACTTTGTCCAAATTATTTACCAATTATTTTCCAAAAATGACTTAAGTACAAATTGAAAATTATCAGTTGTGAAGCCCTTAGTTTAAAAGAAATTTAAAATTCTGCACACCAATACATACATATCCACGGCTGTTTTAAGAGTTATTCATGGAACAGAAAATTCCAATCTTACACAATGCTTCAAGAGTAAAGGAAGAAGGATAGTTACTGTATAATAACTCATTTTATAATGCTGGTACTCAACCTGACAAAAACAGTGAGGAAAAAGAAAATTTTAGAACAATGTTACTTATGAACACGGGTAAATAAAATATTAGTATATCACATGTAACCGTATATTAAACAACCACAATAAAATAATTATGATTCAGTCTTCACCTCTCATATCACAAAATCTGTGTTGCCTGGAAGAAAGGAAGAAAAACAATGCTTTTGAAATGTGTTGAGGAGTTTTCCTTTGTTACATTTTTCAGTCATGTCTGTTAGGCACTTGAGAGGGTTTTAAAGCTCAATGAATTCACTATTTCACTAAGGGCAGAGTCTCAGAGTCAGGGACACAAACATTCACAGAAACAAATGCATGCGATCAGGTTGGCTTTCTCTATTACCGTGTAAATCTTGATCATACATTGGAAGCATTAGTGTTGCAGGGTCAACTGAATTGTTTTCTTGTTTTCCAATTGCTTGTATCTGGGGCATCTGTCACAAGGTAATACAATGAATGACTAAATCCTATGTTGGGGAAAGTCTATGGTTGTGGCTTTTACTTGCAAAGCATGATTCTTTGGGGTCTTTGTTGTCTGAAAGTAAAGCAGACTGGTTTTCTGTAAGCACTAGAAATACAATAAACATATGCTCTCAATGATCCGCTGAATTCACTATCAAGATAAAATGAGATATTGCCTAACAATTAAGGTAAATTAAACAGCTGTTTCTTACTATATTGTGCCAATGCTACTTCAAAATTGTAAATTGCTGATGGGTGATCAGAATGGCAAGGAAACAGTGTCACTTCACATTTCTGTAGCCGTTCTATATTATGATTATCATAAGAAGGCAGTGGTTTTTTTTCAGCTGGTAGTGACTAGAAATAAAACACGACAATCCAAGGAATCTGTTTAAATTGGAAAATAGTAAAAAGTGAAAGAATTACAACATGCCAGGTGATCATTTTCTGCATTTACAAAAAAAAAAAAAAAAACAAAACTACTAAAGATTCACTGAATGTTCACTACAAGAATGGATTAATACCAATGTTGGGCATGTCAACTTCCCATTTGAAACTGAAGAATGTAAATGAGTAAGGCAGAAAATGCACAACACTCATTATATCCTAGAGGTTAATGAGTACTCCAAAGAAATTAAAAAGCCTGTCTACAGAACTCAAAGATGCGATATTGAGGTTTTAATGGAAAAGGACAGAATAACATGGGTTCATTTGGAAAAAGTATTTGTTATTATTCTATTCTACTAGTTATACATTTTCGTGTTATTTGACTGCCTTGAAATAATTTCTGAAGTATATATAAAAGTCTAAAAATTAAGGAAAAAAATAAAACTTTGTAGAAAAAGAAAAATGAGTTTCCCTATCTTTGGCCTGTCTCAAATGATTCCTTTGTCTTAGACCCATGAAATTTGTTTTTCTTTTCATTCTCTATTTCTTTTAGAGATATCCTTAAATTACCAAGAAAGAGAAAGATCACTCTATTTTCCTTTATGTATAGAAACATCGTAAACAAAATTTCATGTTTACACATACACAAATATGTCATTGAAATACTTGCAGCGTTGTTTGGATATGGTAATGAAACTTTTATATAATGAATATTTCATGCATATGTCTTTATCTACTTTTTCTACTTTTTCTACTTTTTTAGATGACCCTTCTGATCTTATGGTGATGTAGGAGAAAATTGAAATTCAAGTTAAAACAGATTAATTGAATTTACCAGACTGAATCTTTACTCACTCATTTTCATAAATCTATTCGTAATATCTATAAAAACTCCCTAACCCCCTGACTTCACATGTTTCAAACTATTATAAGCACAATCATTAATTAACTTAGAATCGATGGTATTCCAAGTATTTCAGATAAATTTTGCTTTTGTTAGAGTTGGTGTTTCAACATCTGTGTAGTTTTTTTAGAATTTAAGTAGCACTTTGGGGACGCTGGGTGGCTCAGTCGGTTAAGTGGCCAACTCTTAATTTCAGCTCAGGTCATGATCTCATGGTTGTGAGACTGAGCCCCACATCAGGCCCCCACACCTACCCCACCCTGGGCAGGGAGGCTGCCTAATATTCTCTCTCCCCCCCGCTCTCTGCCCCTCCCCAATTCACTCATTCTCTCTAATTAATTAATCAAATTTAAAAGCACTTTAAATGTATCTTTCACTGTCTTCTCACTTCAACCTGGTAGAGTGACATGACTAGTATCAATAAGATATATCTATTGATGGATTAGGGAAATCAAGAATTGGAAGAGTGATTTAGTTCTTTTTCTCCAGATGTAAAATGTGTAGTTTCTTGTTTATCAGGAGAACACCAGTGTTTTGAAAATGTTTAGTACATATTACAGCATAAGACACTGCAAATGAATACCCTATTTATCTTGACATGTTCACATAAATCACAGGGCCAGGCATCCTTCAACGGGGAGCTGGCTGATTTGAACTATTAGCGTTGTGCTAAGAAGTATCTGGGAGGAAGAGGACAAGTAGAAGTCAGGAGACTGCTACTACTTGGCAAAGAAAGTTGGAAGATTTTGACAGGGAGCTCTCTTTGGACTCTTTTAGAATACTTTTTATTACTAGTTTTTCTTAAATCAAGTATTAATTCTACACTTGTGACAGTAGAATAAACCCTGGTTTAGGTGGATATCTTTACATAAGAAGACTGAGTCATTCATACCAAATAAAACAAATTTAACACTACTAAGCGCCCTTTGTTTATCACTTATCCATACCCTCAAATCGTCAATTCTGGATAAAAGGGCAGATATTAGGAATTAAAACTGACACATGACAAAGACAGAAGAACAGATTATAAAGATGTTTGTCCCTCTTTTTTAGCTCAAAAAATTAGCCTTTATAGGGGCGCCTGGGTGGCTCAGCCCATTGAGCCTCCGACTTCGGTTCAGGTCATGATCTCACAGTCTGTGAGTTCAAGCCCCGCATGGGGCTCTGTGCTGACAGCTCAGAGCATGGAGTCTGCTTCAGGTTCTGTGTCTCCCTCTCTCTCTGCCCCTCCCCCGTTCATGCTCTGTCTCACTCTCTGTCAAAAATAAATTAATTTTTTTAATTAGCCTTTATAAAATGAGGCATATCCTGTAACCATTGGATTATCAATGTTTTATTCAGTTATTTACATGCAGCATATAACCCCAAATTTATTATTTCCTTGAGTTTATGGGTTGTTTGTATAATTCTGCTGATCTGGGATAGACTCCACTGATCTTATCGTACTTCATTTTATCTTCTGATGCTAGTGGTTTGGCTTAAACTCTCCGGTCTAGGAGACTGTTACCACAGACAATTGTATTTTTCCACTTGTCTCTCATATCTTTTTAGCAGGGCTGTTTGGGAATGTTCTCTTGATGGTGGCACACTCTTCAGGACAAGAAGCCAAAATACAAAGACACTTGATCAAGTTTCTAGTTGCATCAGGTTTGCTCTTTTCTCCACTAGCCGAGACAAAACACAAGACCCGACTAAAGTCAAAGAATGGAGAAGCCTACTCTCTCCTTTTCATAAGTCACATTACAAAAGACCTGGATATAGGAGGAGTCGAGAACTTAGGTCCATGTCATTATTCCCTGTACCACAATAAATGTTCCCTCTGTAGATAACTGTTGAAAATCTATGGAATCTCAGGAAAAAAGTTATAGAAATGGCTCCAATAATGCACAGAAATGAAAGAGAATGACAGGTTCCCATAGGCTAAAAAAGAGAGTAGATTAGCATACTCTAAAGGTTATAGTCTTTTTTTTATTTTTTTTCACATTTATTTATTTTTGAGAGAAAGAGACAGAGCGTGAGTGGGAGAGGGACAGAGAGAGAGGGAGACACAGAATTGGAAGCAGGCTCCAGGCTCTGAGCTGTCAGCACAGAGCCAGATGCAGAGCTCAAACTCATGAATTGTGAGATCATAACCTGAGCTGGAGTTGGATACTTAACCAACTGAGCCACCCAGGCGCCCCATCTAAAGGTTATAGTCTTGGTAGATTAAGTTGTAGAAGATTCTTGAAGTTAAAGTATATGAGCAAAGACAGGAGGAGGAGGGGCTTCGAAATTTAACTCTGATGACACTGTTTCATATAAAAATGATCAGTTGGAAATTAGAAACTGAAATATTATCTATCTTGATGTTTAAAAGAGATAAGTAGTGGCATATAGGAATGACAACTGGTTATAAAACCTCTTCCATAATGGCTATACCTTCACTTTCCATATTTCAGTGTTTGGTCTTCTATCTTACAAGGACCAGAATTTGAACTTGCATTTTTTTTCTCATTTTGAATTACAGCCAGAGAAACAGGTTCACATAAATAAAACTTCTATATATATGGCTAATCTACAAAAAACAGAATGTCAAATATGAAAAAAGTGCTTTTATTATTATTATTAATTATTATTATTATTATTATCATTATTTACTTTACTTATTCCAGTATTACGAAGGTTTTTGACTCTTCTAGGGGATCCTTGCTTATAGTATGGAGTAAAGAAAATACATGTGTATTTTTATTTGAATATATATAACCTCTTCCATTAAATAGTCATTTCAGAGACTGTAACTTCCTATAGTCTCTCTTGCTAATACCTAGTCTGGATTATGTGATAAATATTTTGGTAGCGTGATCTTGCAGTGAAACAAGGAGAGTACAGTGTGCTTAGATTTAACTAACCCACATCTCAATTTATGAAGGAGGCCAGTAAGAAAGGATAAACCAGGAAAGTAAAGTGTTATGGGACCCCATAGAATTTTTGCAGAAATTAAGGAGAGATGATTTGGTTTTATTTGGCTTCATTTTATTAGCCATTCTTGGGAGGAATAATTGTAATAAGAATAAGCCTGGTGTGACGTTTGTGTGTGATTTTAAAAGCAGATTAGTTCTCACTGAGGGATATTAGCCTTTTTCCACTCATGGAAGCTGCCTGCCCAGTCCTCTCGTAGCAAAGGATAATAGGAATTCAAATAAAAAGTAATTTGTTTTTTGTTGTTGTTTTGCTTTGGTTTTGGTTTTCTTTTGTTTTGTTTTTTGTTTTCTTTGTTGTTGTTGTTGTTGTTGATTGTTTTTTTGCTCTCTTCCTGTTTTCTTCTCCACATTACCTGGATATTTAGAATCAAATACTGTTAGAGTCCTCAAAACACATCTATTCACAGAACAACTTTAAGTGAACGCTGCAGACTTTACTATAGATTTGTATGGGAGTTATTGGGGAATGTTTACATCCAGACCATTATAGCATGTGACTTTAAAAATGCACCTTGGATATTTTAGTCTCTAAATTTCCTTTTTAGTCCATGTGATACTTGTTGGTTTTCTTTCTGACATATATATTAAAGTTGTGAGGAATCTGGGGGTGGAGGAGGGCCACTCTCTTAGTTTCTTCACAATCTAGCCAGACCCCGCCCCCATAATTCCTCACAACTTTAAAATATAGGTTCATTATGGGCACTACTTCAGCTCCAACCTTCAAACTTTTATTATGTCTCAGTTTATCAAAATGGTGAGATAGACAATAGGTCTTTTGGTTATTAAAATCCTCTCTTTTGAATTCCCTTAGGATACGTGTCAGCAGACTATGGCTTTCAGGGCCAATTCTGGCCCTTCTGTTTTTGTAAGTAATGTGTTCGTTTGTGGAGTTCAGTCATGGTTTAAATATTGTTAATGACTGCTCTCATGCTACAATGACAGAGATGAGTAGTTACAACAGGGATCATATAGATCATAAAGCTGAAAATATTTCCTATCTTGCCCTTTACAGAAAGAGTATACTTATTCCTGCCATAGTGTATATACTATGTTTTTCTGTCCTCATTGGACAATGAAAACACACACACGCACTTACACACACACACACACACACACACACACACAAACACACACACACACTCTTCTATTTGTTCAGGTTTATGAAGAACTGATTAAAGGCACTGAGGTTGAGTCCTTTCCTATCTTACATAGCTTGTGTGTCAAACAGAGCCAGAACCCTATATTTGAACATTACTTTGTCTTACATAACAATAATAAATGCATTTAATTTTTTCAAAAACAAAGTCCTCTAATAAAGGGTTTTAAACTTTAGTATAACTATAAAGTATAATTCTAAGTATGAATATATTAACAGTTTATTTTATAGAAAATTAAATGTTTTGTCTTTCTATTTTTAAGACATTGTGAATGACAAACGGCAGAACTATAGCCGAGATTAAAGTGTTAGCCTAAAGTAAGATATCAGATACCAGGAAAGAATCTTTATCTTAAGCAATTAAGCAACATTTGTAACTTCTATGTGAGTGAGCATTCATTTATCAGAAGAAGACATTTAGCTCATTTAATTCAACACTTGGTTCTGCATTTTTAGGACAGCTGGGAAGAATTTTTTCTTTTGGTCTATGGAAAAGACAAATTTAAAAGGCTAGGAAATAGAGTATGCTGAACATCATTATTAACAACTCCTGAAATTTCATAATGAAGCAGTAATTGCCCTGATCATAGATTTCTTTATTCCATTTTGCATTGATAGTGGAAAACTGGTAAAAACTGAGGTAATTGAAACACAGCAGGTTATAGTCATTAATACGTTCACAACTTGACAGTTTCATGTAGTGACACAGTATTCAGAAAATAAATACTTCATTAAGAAGGCAAAGGGCATATTTTCTAAGATATTTCTATTGCTGTTTAATCCTTCGAGAGCTGCCATTCACATGTAGAGGATTTCTTTTACACATAAAATTTAAACATAAACCAAAGAGGTAAAGAGAGCAGGTTCATGAATATAAACCCAAAATTACCATCTGTGATTGGAAAAATTTGTTTTAAAGACAACCAGTTAATGCCTGACACTGTATATACTGTTAATCATTGTGTCTATGAAACAGTAGTATTTGTATCAGCTATCTAGTGCATAATAATATTGTCACAAGCTTAACACATTTAAAGAACCCACAATTATTTTCTCATTTATTGCTTCTATGGTTCGAGACTCTGGTATGGCTTAGCTAGCTCCTGTGTTTAATGACTCACAGTCATTAAACACTCAAGCTGTAAGTCAGGGCTACACAGTTTTCTGAGTCTCTGTTGGGGAAGAGTCTACTTCTGAGCTCATTCAGTTGCTGCAGAATTCAGTTCCTTGGATTGAACTTTAGTTTGTTTTTGTTTTTTTTTCTCTTTTGCTGTGAACCAGAGGTGGTCCTCAACTTCTAGAGGCCACCCACAGCTCTGTGCACCATGGAGTTTCCCAACAAGGTTGTTTCATTCCTCAAGGCCAGCAAAGGAAAGAGAGACTCCAAAAGACTAGGCATTACAGTTTTAAGTGTGTAATCACATAGATCCTGTAACTTTGCCATAATCTACTCTTTAGAAGCAAGTCATAGCCATGTCCATACTCAATGGGAGGAGACTACACAAGATTGTGATCATCAAGAGGTAGGGATTTGGGGGACCATCCTATGAAAAACTCTTTATACTACCTCCCAGCACCAGAAATACTCTTTATACTGTCTCCCAGCACCAAAGAAGTAGGAATGTGATTAAAGTTGGACAAGCCCTGATGATAGTGATAGGTTTAAGGATGGGCTCACTCATAACTCAAGTCAACCAATCAGAAGACCCATTCCCTAGCAATGCTTTTTCCACAGCTAAGAAAGACCTCTATCTTCTTTGGTCTATGAAGTCCTTGTTTGTGTACTAGCCATAACATGTAATGAAAAAATATTATCTTAACCTGGGAAATCTTGACCAATCTATCTCACATTGGTGATATAACTGTCATCAGTGCCTAAATGTTTATGTTCTTGTGCAAGGACTTCAGTGACTGATGAAGATCCCTCCTGAGTGATAGTTTTTTTCTCTTGATGGATTTGAACATCAGTCAGGTAGCAAATATTTCTGGCTGGCTTAATAGCTATTCTACATCTTTATGTTTTTCTCCACTGATGTATTATGTGCTGATTATAAAAAGAATTTTGGGGGGTAGTTTACTTTATTCTGATGACTATCAAAAAGAGTTGATTAAAATAGTTGGAAATTAAAATTGTTTGAAAGTTCTGTTAGATTTCTTCCTTCAGAGAAATATTTTCAGAGTCATAATTTTTCAATAATATTATGTAATTTAGTTATTTTCAATTGTATCATATCATATATTATTTATAACTATAAATAATATGAACAGAGACAATAACAAAAAGAAAATTCTGGTGTTCTTGCTTTCTAAAATGAAACTTCAATAACTAGTTTTCAATAAATGGTTTGACAATACCATCTTCTACTTCCTTTTAGATCAACAAGCACAACTTCATCTCCAGTCTTACTCATTTAAAACCTCCGTACATTAGATTTCACTTCAGATATAAATTTCTGTGCCAATAAAAAATACTAAGAATATATCTCCTTCAAAGAAAAGGCAAATATTACATTTTCTAGTGCAATTTAGAAGAACTCAAAAGGAAAATGAAATAGATTCAAAAGGATTGATGAAGAAAAAAAAAAAGAATACATCAAATACTTTCTAGTCAGTTGATTTTAGTAATTCACAGTTTCCTTTATCCTTCAACTAATATAACACCACTTTCAGAACAAAAGAAGTTTTTCTGTCTATTCAGATTTACTATTTAACAATACTTTTAAATTAACTTAATCAGTGGTAAAGGAAAGACTGTAAATAGTTCCCCCCCACTCTTTCTCTCCCTTTGTGTATGTATAAGTATCTATACATATACAAATCATATACAGACCATAAAGTATTCTCTGTCTCCCTTTATATTCATATATATATCTGTATATACATGTGTATAAATATATGAAGGGAAAGGAGAGATAGACAGTAAAGTTCAAAATTAGTTTAGTTCACCTAGTTTCTATATATAAAGTTACTTTCTAAGACAAGATAATTTCCTATTGAAGTAATATTCTTTGTTCTTTATTCTGGTTTCCATCCTTATTAATAATTTGATACTTTTAAGAACTTATGAATTCACATTTAGTATCTGTAAATACCAATAGGCTGACACAAAATATAAAGTATATTCAAATGGTCCTAAAGAGACTTCAGCAATTTAGCTGCTTTCTTGATTTCAGAATATTTTTTAGGAACTGCTAATCTAACAAGTCACTGCGAGGTATTCTCCAGACATCAGCTTGAGCTGTGCCACTACAAAATCATGTAAAAAACCTATCTGTCAGGATTGGAACAAAGCTGTTTTTATTTAAAATAAGAACATTTGGGGCGCCTGGGTGGCTCAGTCGGTTGAGCGTCCGACTTCAGCTCAGGTCATGATCTCACGGTCCGTGAGTTCCAGCCCCGCGTCGGGCTCTGGGCTGATGGCTCGGAGCCTGGAGCCTGTTTCCGATTCTGTGTCTCCCTCTCTCTCTGCCCCTCCCCCGTTCATGCTCCGTCTCTCTCTGTCCCAAAAATAAATAAACGTTAAAAAAATTAAAAAAAAATAAAATAGGAACATTTATTTCTATTATATTGTCTGTTAGGGTATTAAAGAAAAAAAAAGAGGTGGTGTTTATCTTTTTTCACAGGTAGCTCTCAGTTTTTGATAAGTTGTAAATGCATGCTTCTTTCCTGAAACCAGTCTGGGAAGTTTACAGTTTTAGTACATTGGATACTGCGCCAAGATCAAAATTAGTTTAGTTCATCTAGTTTCTATTTTGTCTTAAATAATACTTTTCAAATTAAACTACAAATATCTTGCCTATGGAATATTTAACAACTAACTGTTGTCTGATCGTTACTCCCTGTGGTATGATTATGATTATGTCTTTTCCCTCCACTCCTTCCTACTGAAATTTTCGCATTCATTAATAGTGTGCTATTGTTTCTATAATAGTTTCTCTTTTCTCCCACAGAAGAAATGAATACTTTTTTTTTCAAATTTTCAAATGTCATCAGTATATTTCTACGAATTCTATTTTATCTATCATCAGTAACGTAGTTCAGTTTGGAACTGAAAAGTACCACATTCTCCAACATCTAAGATGATATAACAACCAAGAATGAAAAGAAGAATATAAGACATAGAACTTAATTATGCTTTTGTCAGCTTTGGGCAGATAGAACTAAGAAAATAATCATAAAATGAATAATCTACAACGATGTCACACAGCTGTGAATACTTACAAGCAAGGAAGATAATGTTTGTGACTTTCATCTAAGCTTCTCGTTTTAATTTTTTTTAACGTTTATTTGTTTTTGAGACAAAGAGAGACAGAGCACGAACGGGGGAGGGTCAGAGAGAGGGAGACACAGAATCTGAAACAGGCTCCAGGCTCTGAGCTGTCAGCACAGAGCCCGACGCGGGGCTCGAACTAACGGACCACGAAATCATGACCCGAGCTGAAGTCGGCCGCTTAATCGACTGAGCCACCCAGGCGCCCCTCAGCTTCTCGTTTTAATGAAGCAAACTAACAATCTGAAATAAAAATGTTTTGGAATATTGATATTCTAAATTGATTCTATGTGAACTGGTTTCCTTCTTTTTTAAGGATTTCACTGTCTACCCAAAATAGAAACGAGACATATGAAAGAAAATATAGGACTCATGAGTAAGAAGAAATATGAGACAGCTCTTCAGGAATGGAAGAGTGATCTCTGTAAATGGGTTCCTCTTCAGAAGCAACAACACACTGGCATTTTTCTCAAAGTCAACTTTTGCAGAACTTTGGAAATTAACCTAAGATTTGCAACAGGTGAAGCAGTGTTTATTCAATAAAAATGGCTAAACATCCAAAAGAACTACAGTGTTTGTCCCATTATAATTTGACAAACTCCCATCTCTCTCTCCTCAGCTCTGTCATAGTTCCAAAAACCAGTAGGCTTGCAACCATGGTACTTGTAAAAAATGGCAGCCCTCTGCCCTCTCAAGAAAGCAGATATGGCCGGGACTTCTTCAAAATGTCCCATCCACAGAGCGTTCTTACTATTTGACACGTGTTACAGCTGCCATGAAAAGCTTCATAAACAAAGTGTTGTTATCATTTGACCTTACTCTGAGCTCACTCTTCTCAGGCCAATTTGCAAAGAGTAAATCTTGAAAGTGGAAAGAAAAGAATTAGCTATCACGTACAAAGTTTCCTCAGGACGATTAACAGCTGAATTTGCAGTATGGATGAAAGAAGACAGAAGGCAATAGAATAACATATATGAAGAATTGAAAGAAATAGAATGTCAGCCAAGAGGTCTATATCCAGCAAAAATATCCTTCAAAAAATGGAGACTTTAAGGCATTCCCAGATTAAAAACAATAACAATAACAGGGGCACCTGGGTGGCTCAGTGGGTTAAGCGTCTGACTTTGGCTCAGGTCATGATCTCGCAGTTCGTGAGTTCAAGCTCCATGTCGGGCTCTGTGCTGACAGCTCAAAGCCTGGAGCCTGCTTCGGATTCTGTGTCTCCCTCTCTCTCTCTGCCCCTCCCCAGCTGGCTCTCTCTCTCTCTCTCACTCAAAAATAAATAAACGTAAAAAAAAATTAAAAATAACCACACAAAAAATAAATCTCTAGCCAATTTGCTCTACAAGAAAACCTAAAAAGAGGTCTTGAGGATTGAATGGAAAGATTTTAGATGTCAACTTGACTCTACGTGAAGAAATTAATTGATGGATAAAACAAGTACATAGGCAAATATAAAACATAAAACTATAAAAAGTACATAGGCAAATATAAAACATAGAACTATATACTTTATACTTTTAAGTAATTCTTTCCTTCCAATCTGAATTAAGGGATAATTTTAAAATATTGTAAACATTCTAATGATTATACAACACCAGTAATGTATTAAAGTTTATTTCCCTCCTTGGACTCAGCACTTTACAAGGTGTGAGATGATGGGGTGGCAGGGAGTGACCTCGGTCTGCTTTGTGCTTCCTTGCGCTGTCTACTCCCCACTTGCTCTATGCAAATGGAGGGCTTTCAGGTTCAGTGGAGAAGGTAGCAGGGGTATGATGAAGAATGATGTGGCAGCACTGTCATTTGCTTTATGCCCTACTTGTCCTTTCAACATTTTTGTCACTCCCGCATCCCCTCATGGAGATGGCCATGGAGAAACCAAGAAGAAACTACCCTCTCACTCACTCTTGTTCTCTCTCTCACTCACTCTCCCTCGCTGTTTGCAATCTTGGGAATCCGAATTCCTGAATAGTAGAATATAATTCTGTTTTATTATTTTGTCTTTATTATACATTTTTTTCTGTCTTGGGGACTCTGAAAAAAATGGAAATGGATCATAAGAGACTCTTAAAAACTGAGGGTTGATGGGGGTGGGAGGGAGGGGAGGGTGGGTGATGGGTACTCAGGAGGGCACCTGTTGGGATGAGCACTGGGTGTTGTATGGAAACCAATTTGACAATAAATTTCAAATTAAAAAAAAAAAACTGAAATGGAAAGAGACCAATTTTAACATCCTTACAATTTCTTGCTACAACATAAACACACACCTACCCAAGCACATACACACCACACACGCCCTCTGACAACTCTCCCTATAATTCACCATGACAGAATAGATCTATTAGGATAGTAACCACTACAAGGTGAAAAACGGCCTAAGATTCTGGAAAAAAAAAAAAACCATAAAGCGCAAATGGAGAATTAATAGATGTATTTAGGACGGTGTTAACTGTTCTATAAGGTGAAGGCCACATGAAGACTCAACAAGAACTATATTAATATGATGTGGAAATCAGGTGAGGTGACTAGCTGTCCATAAAGTAAAACTACCAGAGAGAACAGAATGGCAGTGCAAACAATACAAATGCTTGATTAAAAAAACAAAAACAAAAACAAAAACAGAGCGCCTGGGTGGTTCACTCAGTTGAGTGTCTGACTGGAGTTCAGTTCAGATCATGGCCCCTGATCATGGGCCGTGGGATTGAGCCCTTTGTGGTGCCTGCTTAAGATTCTCTCTTTCCCTCTGCCCCTCTGCCCAGTTTGTGGTCTCTTTCTCTCCCCAAAAAATAAAGAAAAATGAAAATGAAAATAAAAACAAAGGTGGGTTAAGTTCTGAGAACGTTCTAAAGAATGTAAACATCCCTTCTTTTTATTGTATTTTCCCCACTGTTGCCCCTCAATTTCCATAAAGTAGTAGTTCTATCTAGGCTTCAATTTGGTATTTTCTGTATATATATATATATATATATATATACACACATATACATATATATACACACATATATATGCATATATATGTGTATATACACACACTATATATATATACACACACCATATATATACATTATATTTACATATACATATATATATAGTGATTACCAACATCGTAAGATTAGAATAGTCCCTGTTTTCTTTTTTAAATCAAAAAATCCACTGACTGCCACGAACAATAGCAAGAGAGAAAAATCACTTGACCTATGAACCTGTTCCCACAGGATCTGCGTTGTGAATGTGGTGTAGTGTGTGTCATTTCAGATGAAGCCTGTCTCATTAGATGATTCGTGACTCCCATTTACAAATTAGAAGGCAGTTCCTGCACTATGTGAGAGCTTATTCTTGGTATCTAATTTGTGGCCATGTAAAGTGAAAGTCATTGTTTTGTTTTTCCTCCAAGCAAAAGAGGTTATTAGAGAAAGTACCATTATTACAAAGCCTATAATTAGGAATATAAGCAATACATGATTCTAGAATGATTCACAATACATTTACTTTCTTTCTGATTATGTGGGAAGAAATTTTAAGCAAAAACTGACAAGTTGGAAAACTGACAGGCATGGAGGAGTTAGGAGCTAATTAGCTTTTAGATCATTGTGCCAAAATAGTTCATACAGGCAAAAGGAAAGTTTCCTTCAGTTACAGAGAGGAAGGCCAAAGCAGATATTTAAGTGAAATATACCATTTTATAAAATGTTGGCATGTAGTTATTTGATCACTGATATTCAACGACAATCAAATTATCATAAACTTTGGCAGTCTTATTATTTCTTTGAAAAATAATTTTTCTAATTTATGTGCTTGTGATGATAAACCAAGTTTTGTCTATATATAACAAAATATTTATTAAGTATACACAATAAAATTTTTATCTCTATAATAAATTAACTATTATATATAGACATTTTTATCTATGCATGATAAAACTTCAAAATTAAATATTTATAAGTGCTATTTTTATTTCTCCAAGTTGCCAGACAGAAAAGTTAAAAAGAATGTTAGAAGACTAAATCGAATCTTTGTTTAGTTTAAAGTGCCAATAAATCAAAGTTGATTAAGCAAAGTTTAGTTTTGGAGTCCAACCTTTTTGAATGTAAATTCAAAACCCACATGCTGTGTAACAATGGGAAAATTAACCTGCATTTCAATGTATTCATCAATTAAATTAATATTACAATTCCAATCTCATGAAGTAATTTTGAACAATAGACAATGAAAACTTTGTACAATGCATATCAAAGTTCAAGGCACTTAATAAATACTAAATACTGCATAAATATTTACAACCGTTATTACTGAATTTTATTTTGTTTTATTTTCTAACTAGGGTCAAATCAAGCAAGCATGGAGTGATAAAGACACTAAATGCTTATTTGGGTGAAAGTTTTGCACTTTGCTAGGAATGTATTGAATGTTTTAGAATTTCATTAGACTAATAAAGCCCACTTAAAAGAATATACTTCAAGTGTAAAAGTCATATGCTCATTTATTCAACAAGGGTTTTTTTTAATCTCTCTCATATACTATAGATATGGTGAAACATTGAGGATAAAATAATTGTAAACTACAGTTCTTATTTTAATGGAGCTTATAATATGGGATAGCAGAGAGATATTGAAATAATTACCAAAAAAAATGATGTAAATTTGCTGGTGTGACAAATGAACTGAAAGAAAAATACATTATAGACACTATGTGAATGATGAAGGACTTGACAAAATTAGGGAGGGAGATCAAGAAGGCTTCTGGGAAGATTATAGTTAAAATACTATTTTATATACTTCAGATTACAATAATTGGTGTTCACCATATGTCAAAGCTATAAAATAAAGGAGATGGGAAAAATTCTCTAATACCATCGGGTAACATATCAGTTTAATTTTGAAAGCAAAATAAAAATATAATTTTTAGGTATAAATCAATACATAGGTAAACAATGTTGCAGGGAACATACTTGGATTAGACTTTTGGATGACAAAAGTCCAATTCAACTTTCTTTCTCTTTCTAACAGGTTTTTTTGCTTGTTTGTTTGGCGAAAATCTTTCAATATGCTCACTTCTTATACAACATAACTATTTGCAAGTTGAAGTAATACGTGAGTTCTCTGTGAAATAAACTTGAATGATGATGTCTTATCCAGATGTTTTTGAAAAGAACACTTTCGAATGTAATTTCAGTTAAGGGAAGCGAGGTAATTACGAAAGTAACTTATGTGAGAAATATTACCTGTGTAATTATTTGTCCTCCCAATACATAAACTTCTGTCTCTGTACTGGACTATAATGAGATAAATCATAAAATCAAACAGCATGCTGAGTTGCATATTATATTCTGTTAATATGCAGGGATGTGTTATGTTAAGTATTTCTGGCCAGTGAAGATAAGCAAGCACTTTTTTTTTTACCTCTGAAAGCCAACTTTTCTCTCCAGAGAGCTTAGATTTTGAATTCAAGACCTAAAGGAATATAATGAATGATTTACTTTCTGTTTCCTTCATAGGTAGACTTTAAGAATTGATAATGTTTCTTAATGTTTTTGAATACCATTACTGCATTTATATCAAGGATATTAGCCCTGATAAATGCTTACATTCTTCATGAATATATGCAACAAACATATATTAAAAGATATTTAAAGAACATGGCTATAATTCTTACTCCTCAACATCCAGGCTACCTAAAATGAGTAGTTTTTTTTGCTATAATCCACTACCAGGTAAGCTGACAAATACACTGCGTCTCGTCACTTGAGATTGAGAATCTTTGATCAAAATGATGTCAGATGTAGTGTTACTACAAACTGTCCTTTCCCTCTTGCCTAAATGTTACCACCAACTCTGTGGCAATATCCCTATCCCCCCTCAGTCGGTATTTAGCTGGTAAAAACACAAAAATTTTTGAGCTAGATAGAAACGTGATCTCCTGTCTTTCCTGTTGTGAAAACCACTTCTGGAGTGTTGATGGAAGTAAACGATGAAATGCTTTCTTAGAACACAGAAAGTACAAGAAGTATTAACCTAACAGGACTTACATTTTTAAGAAGCTTCTCAAACTTTATTTAAACACAATGGACTCTAATTCTCAAATTTGGGGTAGAAGTGGGTATGAGAAATCAAAATTGAATTCTTTTTTTTTTAATTGAATTCTTAAGATAATGTGTCTTTGCAATTTTTTTCTGCTTTTGCTTGGATTTAAAGGAGCTAGCATATGATCCCTCTATTCCTCCACTGAGTCTGAAATCCAGGAAAAGATAAATGTAGGAATCAGGCAGGGAAATGTGTCACGTTTTGTATTGCTAAAGCTCAAAGAGGGTTTTAGGCTATTAGCCAAGTAGAATCTTTGGACAGGCTTCCAGGGAATTTTTTTGGGGGGGTTTCCAGGGTAAATATATCAGGAGACTTCACTCAAAATTCCCTAAGGGGAAGGTAAACAAGAAACAAAATCTCTATGCCTTAATTAGTTCCCATCAGGCTATAAATATGAATCAATGGTTGTCCCTCACCAACAGAATGATTCCATAAACTTCCTCTGTTGAGGGGTAAGAAATAGGCAATTGGAAGGAATAGATCAAACCTATCCTCAATGACATCAATGTAACCTACTCCTCTCTGCTTTTTTGTTATAGTCCCTAACTGATACTTCCCGATCCACTCTTGCCTTTTTAATATATAAAGTTGTTTCATAATAAACACTTTATTCGGGGATAATTTTAGATTCACAGAAAAGTTGAGAGAATTCCCAAATACACTTAAGCCAGATTTCCCTGATTTTAACAGCCTACAGAATGGTACATTTGTCGAAATTAAGAAATTAACATTAGAACCATGCTATTAACTAAACAAAGACTTCATTCAGTTTTCACTGTTTTTTCACTAATATCCTTTTTCTTGTTGCTGTTCAAGCATCTAATACTATTGTATTTTCATTTTTTAAAAGTTTATTTATTTTTGAGAGAGAGACAGAGCATCACCAGGGGAGGGGCAGAGAGAGAGGGAGACACAGAATGTGAAGCAGGCTCCAGGCTCTGAGCTGTCAGCACCAAGCCCGACACAGGGGCTGGGGGGTGTGGGGGTGGGGGGCTCAAACTCACAAAGTGTGAAATCATTACCTAACCCAAAGTTGGATGCTTAACTGACTGAGCCCCCCAGAAGACCCCACTAACCTTTTTTTTTTCCATCTGATAATATTTTAAAATGTAGGTTTTATTATCATGCAGATATGGTGAGACCAACATATCAGGAAATAGTTGTCATTGAGAAGACAGTTTGTTTCTCACAGGTTCCAAGAGGAATAGGAACACCACACTATGCAGATTTTATGGAGGTGCATCAGGGTTGGTCAAGGAACAAAGGGAGCTAGACAAAAGTGGACAAGCCTCTTTATTTTGGTTTTCAAAGGAAGGAATGGGAGAAGAGAGTTTGAACAATTTCAATGGACTCTGGGATGTAGGAGCTTCTCTGGTTGTTTGGTACCTGGCTCTGGGTGATTAGGAAGAACAGTGGCCAGAGAGTGAGAGACTAATGAAGGAGGGGCTGGGGTATGTGCTTGGTTGGAAAGGCATGCTCCTGGGTAAATCTTTAAGAACTAACTAACCCTGGGAGGGGCAGTGCCTCCAGTGTAGGCAAGTCCCCAAGATATCAAAATATCAGAATAAAAAGACATGCTTAATATACAGACATCAGGTTTTATTCAGCCCTCTGACTCTTTCACACTGCAGTTAGAGTAACATACAACATGGTCTAAAAGTCACTTTTTGATCTCTAATCTGTGTCTGCTTTCTTCATAAGATTTATCTTGCCCTTTACCCCACTTTTTTTTTCTGAACTTCAGTCATACTGAACATGTTTTACCCCATGAAAACACTTGTTTTCTTTCTAATTTGGAATCTTTGTAAATAAAGTGATTGTGTTCCTGTGCACGTGTGCACTCTTTCCTTCTCTCTTGCTCAGATGGGCATACAATACATACGTACAATAAACTGACTTCTATACTATCTCAGCTACCAGCTTAAATACTGATTCTCCAAAGAAATATCCCCTACCTCACTGATAAAGCCACGTCCCCCGTTTACGTTATGTAACACCCTGTATTTATGTTTCACTGCACTTACCATAACTCTTATTAAATAATTACATGTGTACTAAGTAGTTTAAGAATGGCTCCTCCAATATATTGTCAACTCTGTGATGTCAGGGGCTATTTTGTTCTCATTTCCCTTAGTTCACTAAGCAGAGTTCTACATACAGTACATGCATAACCATTTTTCTTAAGGTGGGTAAAGTTTTATCTGTGTTAAAATTATTACTGTAGGGAGTGCCAGAAGATGGCGGCGTAGGAGGACGCGGGGCTCACAGCGCGTCCTGCCGATCACTTAGATTCCACCTACACCTGCCTAAAGAACCCAGAAAACCGCCAGAGGATTAGCAGAAGGGAGTCTCCGGAGTCAAGCGCAGACGAGAGGCCCACGGAAGAGGGTAGGAAGGGCGGCGAGGCGGTGCGCGCTCCACGGACTGGCGGGAGGGAGCCGGGGCGGAGGGGCGGCTCGCCGGCCAAGCGGAGCCCCCGAGTCTGGCTGGCAAAAGCGGAGGGGCCGGACGGACTGTGTTCCGACAGCAAGCGCGACTTAGCGTCTGGGAGGTCAGAAGTTAACAGCTCTGCTCGGAAAGCGGGAAGGCTGGAGGACAAAGGGAGGGAGAGCTGCTGAGCCCCCGGACGGCAGAGCTCAGCTTGGTGGGGAACAAAGGCGCCAGCGCCATCTCCCCCGCCCATCCCCCAGCCAAAATCCCAAAGGGAACCAGTTCCTGCCAGGGAACTTGCTCGCTCCGCGCAAACACCCAACTCTGTGCTTCTGCGGAGCCAAACCTCCGGCAGCGGATCTGACTCCCTCCCGCTGCCACAGGGCTCCTCCTGAAGTGGATCACCTAAGGAGAAGCGAGCTAAGCCTGCCCCTCCAGCCCCCGTGCACCTTGCCTACCCACTCCAGCTAATACGCCAGATCCCCAGCAACACAAGCCTGGCAGTGTGCAAGTAGCCCAGACGGGACACGCCACCCCACAGTGAATCCCGCCCCTAGGAGAGGGGAAGAGAAGGCACACACCAGTCTGACTGTGGCCCCAGCAGTGGGCTGGGGGCAGACATCGGGTCGGACTGCGGCCCCGCCCACTAACTCCAGTTATACACCACAGCACAGGGGAAGTGCACTGCAGGTCCTCACCACGCCAGGGACTCTCCAAAATGACCAAACGGAAGAATTCCCCTCAGAAGAATCTCCAGGAAATAACAACAGCTAATGAACTGATCAAAAAGGATTTAAATAATATAACAGAAAGTGAATTTAGAATAATAGTCATAAAATTAATCGCTGGGCTTGAAAACAGTATACAGGACAGCAGAGAATCTCTTGCCACAAAGATCGAGGGACTAAGGAACAGTCACGAGGAGTTGAAAAACGCTTTAAACGAATTGCAAAACAAAATGGAATCCACGATGGCTCGGCTTGAAGAGGCAGAGGAGAGAATAGGTGAACTAGAAGATAAAGTTATGGAGAAAGAGGAAGCTGAAAGAAAGAGGGATAAAAAAATCCAGGAGTATGAGGGGAAAATTAGAGAACTAAGTGATACACTAAAAAAAAATAATATACGCATAATTGGTATCCCAGAGGAGGAAGAGAGAGGGAAAGGTGCTGAAGAGGTACTTGAACAAATTATAGCTGAGAACTTCCCTGAACTGGGGAAGGAAAAAGGCATTGAAATCCAAGAGGCACAGAGAACTCCCTTCAGACGTAACTTGAATCGATCTTCTGCACGACATATCATAGTGAAACTGGCAAAATACAAGGATAAAGAGAAAATTCTGAAAGCAGCAAGGGATAAACGTGCCCTCACATATAAAGGGAGACCTATAAGACTCGTGACTGATCTCTCCTTTGAAACTTGGCAGGCCAGAAAGGCTTGGCACGATATCTACAGTGTGCTAAACAGAAAAAATATGCAGCCGAGAATCCTTTATCCAGCAAGTCTGTCATTTAGAATAGAAGGAGAGATAAAGGTCTTCCCAAACAAACAAAAACTGAAGGAATTTGTCACCACGAAACCAGCCCTACAAGAGATCCTAAGGGGGATCCTGTGAGACAAAGTACCAGAGACATCACTACAAGCATAAAACATACAGACATCACAATGACTCTAAACCCATATCTTTCTATAATAACACTGAATGTAAATGGATTAAATGCGCCAACTAAAAGACATAGGGTATCAGAATGGATAAAAAAACAAGACCCATCTATTTGCTGTCTACAAGAGACTCATTTTAGATCTGAGGACACCTTTAGATTGAGAGTGAGGGGATGGAGAACTATTTATCATGCTCCTGGAAGCCAAAAGAAGGCTGGAGTAGCCATACTTATATCAGACAAACTAGACTTTAAATTAAAGGCTGTAACAAGAGATGAAGAAGGGCATTATATAATAATCACAGGGTCTATCCACCAGGAAGAGCTAACTATTATAAATGTCTATGCGCCAAATACCCGAGCCCCCAGATATATAAAACAATTACTCATAAACATAAGCAACCTTATTGATAAGAATGTGGTCATTGCAGGGGACTTTAACACCCCACTTACAGAAATGGATAGATCATCTAGACACACAGTCAATAAAGAAACAAGGGCCCTGAATGATACATTGGATCAGATGGACTTGACAGATATATTTAGAACTCTGCATCCCAAAGCAACAGAATATACTTTCTTCTCGAGTGCACATGGAACATTCTCCAAGATAGATCATATACTGGGTCACAAAACAGCCCTTCATAAGTTTACAAGAATTGAAATTATACCATGCATACTTTCAGACCACAATGCTATGAAGCTTGAAATCAACCACAGGAAAAAGTCTGGAAAACCTCCAAAAGCATGGAGGTTAAAGAACACCCTACTAACGAATGAGTGGGTCAACCAGGCAATTAGAGAAGAAATTAAAACATATATGGAAACAAACGAAAATGAAAATACAACAATCCAAACGCTCTGGGATGCAGCGAAGGCAGTCCTGAGAGGAAAATACATTGCAATCCAGGCCTATCTCAAGAAACAAGAAAAATCCCAAATACAAAATCTAACAGCACACCTAAAGGAAATAGAAGCAGAACAGCAAAGGCAGCCTAAACCCAGCAGAAGAAGAGAAATAATAAAGATCAGAGCAGAAATAAACAATATAGAATCTAAAAAAACGGTAGAGCAGATCAACGAAACCAAGAGTTGGTTTTTTGAAAAAATTAACAAAATTGACAAACCTCTAGCCAGGCTTCTCAAAAAGAAAAGGGAGATGACCCAAATAGATAAAATCATGAATGAAAATGGAATGATTACAACCAATCCCTCAGAGATACAAACAATTATCAGGGAATACTATGAAAAATTATATGCCAGCAAATTGGACAACCTGGAAGAAATGGACACATTTCTAAACACCCACACTCTTCCAAAACTCAATCAGGAGGAAATAGAAAGCTTGAACAGACCCATAACCAGTGAAGAAATTGAATCGGTTATCAAAAATCTCCCAACAAATAAGAGTCCAGGACCAGATGGCTTCCCAGGGGAGTTCTACCAGACATTTAAAGCAGAGATAATACCTATCCTTCTCAAGCTATTCCAAGAAATAGAAAGGGAAGGAAAACTTCCAGACTCATTCTATGAAGCCAGTATTACTTTGATTCCTAAACCAGACAGAGACCCGGTAAAAAAAGAGAACTACAGGCCAATATCCCTGATGAATATGGATGCAAAAATTCTTAATAAGATACTAGCAAATCGAATTCAACAGCATATAAAAAGAATTATTCACCATGATCAAGTGGGATTCATTCCTGGGATGCAGGGCTGGTTCAACATTCGCAAATCGATCAACGTGATACATCACATTAACAAAAAAAAAGAGAAGAACCATATGATCCTGTCAATCGATGCAGAAAAGGCCTTTGACAAAATCCAGCACCCTTTCTTAATAAAAACCCTTGAGAAAGTCGGGATAGAAGGAACATACTTAAAGATCATAAAGGCCATTTATGAAAAGCCCACAGCTAACATCATCCTCAACGGGGAAAAACTGAGAGCTTTTTCCCTGAGATCAGGAACACGACAGGGATGCCCACTGTCACCGCTGCTGTTTAATATAGTGCTGGAAGTTCTAGCATCAGCAATCAGACAACAAAAGGAAATCAAAGGCATCAAAATTGGCAAAGATGAAGTCAAGCTTTCGCTTTTTGCAGATGACATGATATTATACATGGAAAATCCGATAGACTCCACCAAAAGTCTGCTAGAACTGATACATGAATTCAGCAAAGTTGCAGGATACAAAATCAACGTGCAGAAATCAGTTGCATTCTTATACACTAACAATGAAGCAACAGAAAGACAAATGAAGAAACTGATCCCATTCACAATTGCACCAAGAAGCATAAAATACCTAGGAATAAATCTAACCAAAGATGTAAAAGATCTGTATGCTGAAAACTATAGAAAGCTTATGCAGGTAATTGAAGAAGATATAAAGAGATGGAAAGACATTCCCTGCTCATGGATTGGAAGAATAAATATTGTCAAAATGTCAATACTACCCAAAGCTATCTACACATTCAATGCAATCCCAATCAAAATTGCACCAGCATTCTTCTCGAAACTAGAACAAGCAATCCTAAAATTCATATGGAACCACAAAAGGCCCCGAATAGCCAAAGTAATTTTGAAGAAGAAGACCAAAGCAGGAGGCATCACAATCCCAGACTTTAGCCTCTACTACAAAGCTGTCATCATCAAGACAGCATGGTATTGGCATAAAAACAGACACATAGACCAATGGAATAGAATAGAAACCCCAGAACTAGACCCACAAACGTATGGCCAACTCATCTTTGACAAAGCAGGAAAGAACATCCAATGGAAAAAAGACAGTCTCTTTAACAAATGGTGCTGGGAGAACTGGACAGCAACATGCAGAAGGTTGAAACTAGACCACTTTCTCACACCATTCACAAAAATAAACTCAAAATGGATAAAGGACCTGAATGTGAGACAGGAAACCATCAAAACCTGAGAGGAGAAAGCAGGAAAAGACCTCTCTGACCTCAGCCGTAGCAATCTCTTACTCGGCACATCCCCAAAGGCAAGGGAATTAAAAGCAAAAGTGAATTACTGGGACCTTATGAAGATAAAAAGCTTCTGCACAGCAAAGGAAACAACCAACAAAACTAAAAGGCAACCAACGGAATGGGAAAAGATATTTGCAAATGACACATCGGACAAAGGGCTAGTATCCAAAATCTATAAAGAGCTCATCAAACTCCACACCCGAAAAACAAATAACCCAGTGAAGAAATGGGCAGAAAACATGAATAGACACTTCTCTAAAGAAGACATCCGGATGGCCAACAGGCACATGAAAAGATGTTCAACGTCGCTCCTTATCAGGGAAATACAAATCAAAACCACACTCAGATACCACCTCACGCCAGTCAGAGTGGCCAAAATGAACAAATCAGGAGACTATAGATGCTGGAGAGGATGTGGAGAAACAGGAACCCTCTTGCACTGTTGGTGGGAATGCAAATTGGTGCAGCCGCTCTGGAAAGCAGTGTGGAGGTTCCTCAGAAAATTAAAAATAGACCTACCCTATGACCCAGCAATAGCACTGCTAGGAATTTATCCAAGGGATACAGGAGTACTGATGCATAGGGGCACCTGTACCCCAATGTTTATAGCGGCACTCTCAACAATAGCCAAATTATGGAAAGAGCCTAAATGTCCATCAACTGATGAATGGATAAAGAAATTGTGGTTTATATACACAATGGAATACTACGTGGCAATGAGAAAAAATGAAATATGGCCTTTTGTAGCAACATGGATGGAACTGGAGAGTGTGATGCTAAGTGAAATAAGCCATACAGAGAAAGACAGATACCATATGGTTTCACTCTTATGTGGATCCTGAGAAACATAACAGAAACCCATGGGGGAGGGGAAGGAAAAAAAAAAAAAAAAAAAGTTAGAGTGGGAGAGAGCCAAAGCATAAGAGACTGTTAAAAACTGAGAACAAACTGAGGGTTGATGGGGGGTGGGAGGGAGGGCAGGGTGGGTGATGGGTATTGAGGAGGGCACCTTTTGGGATGTGCACTGGGTGTTGTATGGAAACCAATTTGACAGTAAATTTCATATATTAAAAAATAAAAAAAAAAAAAAAAAAAAAAAGAAATTAAGAGGAAGAGATTTTAAGGCAGTGTTGAAAGCATGACGGAAATTTTAATTTTAAACTCACATGCCCCTACCATAATATTGCACAATCATAATTAAACTAATTAAGAGAAATGAAAGTAAAAATGCAAAAAAAAAAAAAAAAAATAAAAAAAATAAAATTATTACTGTAGGCTCTCTTTATAATGCAACTTTGGTTACATAATTTGGTTTATGTGTAGGTCAAATATTCTTAGAATTTTGCCATATTTGCCTAATTTATCTCTGTGTGTATGTGCATATGCATCTATGATTTATTTTTTTTTATGGAACCACAGGAAACTGAGTAGCAGATATCATGATATATCACCCTTAAGCACTTCAGCAGGTGTCTTCTAGGAGTAAGAATAGCCTCTTTCACAATCAAAGTACCATTACCATATCTAATATAATTAATATGAATTCCCTAACATTCCCTAAGATATTTCTCACTCTTTTTTAAACTAAATCCAAATACTACTCTTACACTTGCTTTTTACCTATCTGGATTAATTTTGATCAAGAAAAAGCCCCTGTCCAAGTTCGGGCTCTCCCAGAAATAGATCAGAAGCTGTTTCAAGCTTAAGTAATTTATTTGGAAGGTGAAAGAAACACAGAAAGGGAGTGAAGAAGTGAGAGGATAAAGGGAGGGGAGAGAGCCAATAAAAGGCACATCACCAAGCCAGCTACCACTGTGGGTGATTGGCTCCTGATTCCTGTAGTGCAAGTCTAGAGTCAGAGCACAATATGACCTCTGATAGTTCCCCTCCCCATCAAAAGGGTAAGAGAGCAAGAGTGTGTATATCAAACTCTAGTCAATAATTAATTAATTAATTGAGTAGTCCTCAAACATTAATGCCCTGGTGCTACTTGCCTTACTGGCTTGAAAGGAAGCAGAGTATGCCCTGGTGGCAGGAAGAAAAATCTCCTGAGGCTAATCAGGGGCTCACACTTGCCAATCAGACCTACACATCAGAGAGTAGTAAAGGCAAGAGCCTAGGGGAGGGGAGTGTACTGAAAACAGCTTTGTCTCCCACATTTTTTTTTTAATTTTCTGATGATCTTGGCTTTTTGAAGGACTAGGCTAGTTGTATTAATAAAATATCCCACAGTATGAATTTGTCTCCTTGTTGCTTCATGATGCCATCTAACTTGTTTATATTCTAATATTTCTTATAAATTAAAAATTAGTTCTAAAGGCTTGGGATAGATTTCAGTTGAAATTTTCACAAGGATGTTCCATAGAGGATGCTGAGGTTTTTCATCCTGCATCATCTCATGCTATATAGAATGTTGAATATTCCCCTTTGTATGATCTTTAGTCACCCAGTTATGGTTCTAACCTCTCAATTTTTCCACTGCAAAGATGATGTTTTCCCCCTTCACAATTAGCAAATAAATGAATTATGACATTCTGGCACCCTGCAATTAACCAGTCTTCACCTTTTCAAATTCTAGTCTTTAGCATCCAAGGATGAGTCTTGTTTCAATCAACTATTTTGGAGAAGTTACAAGGGTTATTTTTCTTTTACAATCATGACCTGGCATTCTCCTATTTAAAAGAAGGAGAAAGAGAAACAAACTAAGAAGTAGGGGAAGAAGGCAAAGGGGCAAAAGGGGCTCTCTTTCATCAAGTGGGAATACAAATAAATAATAGTTTCTTCCCACCAAGCTGGCCAAATACTCACATGCATATTTTTCCCTTGTATTACCAAATTTCATATAAGAATTTGGTATAATAGTGATTTATAGTGATAGTGAATACTTAGCTTTCTTTTTTTTTTTTTTTTTCACAAAAAGCATCCGTGGAGTTTTGTTTACTTAATAGTTTACATTCAATTCTAATAATTAGTATTATATTTAATGCATGTATTATCATATTGCCCCAAATTTTCCAGGGAAATTGATCATCTGAAATGGTTATAGAACCCTGAATGGTTCCAGGGAAATTGATCATCTGAAATGGCCCTGAAGAACGATAATGCCTTTTGTTTGGATCATAGTGACTTGTACAATGTTAAGAATTTATTTTTGAACATATATCTTTAATATATTGGTGATATTTGCAAATAGCAAGTCTCATTTTATGTCTTTGTAGCTTCTGAATGCATTTCCCCACAATAAGCTTTTTTTGAAGGGTACATTTTCTTGGATATCCTTAGAAATTACTCCATTCATTATGTGCATGGACCCATAGCTGGAAGGAATGATTAAAAAGACCCATATCCTGTATGTAGGTTCCATTTTTCCTTCTTTAAAGATTCATTCTGTAAGTTTTTACATCCTAATCTTTAGAAACACTAAGAGTAATTCTTAATTTTATGAACTGAAGTAGCATTAATTTTGTATTTTGTAACTTTGCAATTGGAGTACATCAATACACACTTAAGTTTCCAAGGTATGTTTTCTAAACAATTTATTTTTTAGGAGGTAATTTAGATACATATGATTTCTTCCAGGAAACACAAAAGATTTTCCCCAGAGGGTTATAGACACAGAAAAGATGGCAGCATACAATTTTCACAAATGAACTTTTAATAAGGATACTCTGCCAAATCACAACGATTTATACGCAATTGTAAAATATAAATACTTAATGTGGTTTTTAAGGCACTGACTTGTATTGAATTAGTCACCTCCATAAGTCATGGGTGTTGATTTTTTAAAACATTATTGATTTGTTAAAGAGAAAGGTATCTTGGGTCTATAATTTTTCTCATTATGAAACACTAAGTAGCTACAGGCTTTTAAAATAGTGGTTTAGCTAAGAGAATCTATTTTTAAAAGATTAACTTCAAGTGCCTCAGTGTACAATCTTTAGGACCATTTGGAATATAATTGAAAATATGCCTTTTATTTAGCTAGCCTTTATTAAATTGGTTCTCGACTGTTTCGATGATGGTTGGCAAAGGTGTATCACTGCATCACCTGGGACACTAAAAATAATGTGGACATATTAATGCCACCATAAAATAGATTCTTTGTAGCCTCAGGTAGAGAAAGGTGAGCAAAGTGTGTTTCCTGGCTGATGCTGCATTATCACCACATTGTGGTGTGGGGTTGTCGTTTTATTTCATTCTCATTCATCATTGATCCTTTTTCTCCCTACCTTCCACCTCTACTTTATCAACTAATTTAATTTTATTAAAAGCATTCCAATCATCATAGGGAAAATGTGAAGAATGTAAGTCACAGCCCCCGCTGTAGGACATCTGAGCTGATCCTGGTGGTGTATGATCTGGTTAATAATTGCCCATTTTATGATCCAGCATATTTAAGATTCTGCACCAGATCTGGTTAACAATCGTCCATTTTATAATCCAGCATATTCAAGAGTCTGCACTAGCTAGTATATTATAGGTTGAACTAACCCCTTTCAGCATTCCCCAAAATTAGTATGTTGAATTTTTAACTCACAGTATCTCAGGATGTGAACTTATTTGGAAATAGGGTCGACGCCGATATAATTAGTTAATATGCAACTAATTAATAAGTCATTTAATAATTAGTTACTCCAGTACGTCTAGTGTCTTGATTAAAGGGGAAAATTTGGACACAGGGAGAATTCCATATGAATATCATCTTAATTATCTCCAAGCCAAGCAGACCTGGAACAGGTCCCTCCCTCAGCCCTCAGAATGAACCAGACCTGCCGACACCTTGATTTTAGACTTCTAGCCTCCAGAACTCGGAGACAATACATTTCTCTTGTTTAAGCCACCTGGCTTGGGATAGTGTCACCGCAAACCTAGCAAACCAACGCACAGCACTACTGTATCTTTACAAGGCACGCTGAAAAAATAGGTCAATACGCTGTAATGACTTCTAGAGAAGTATACGGGTAAAGGATATGTTATTTTCTCTTCAGCCTAATGGAGAATATAATACACTTGTTTGCAACATAGTGACTCCCATTTGGATTGCCACTTACTAGTATGACTTATCTATTTGTACTTTATTACAGACCATAGCCATAGATGTCTCCACATCATTGAGTCTAATTGTACTTTGAAGTGTCTGAAGCCAAATTGGATGACATTTTCCCAGGCTGAGAGAAAGTATGTGCATTGTGTCCAGGAAACACTTTCCGTGGTATTCAGAGGCATTATCTGCTGATAAAAGAAAAAACGGCCAACTTGATGGATCGCCTCAGAAAAGTCTTTTCATTTTGCTTATTGTTGTCCAAACATCTCGAAAGATAATAGATATTTATCTTCTTAACATGAGTGGCCAGTGTAATTAAATGGAAGTAATGACAGTTCTATTGTATTAGGTAGAACGTTAAATCGATATTACACTGTCACTTCAATGGATTCTTAAGCTGACAAAAAAAAAAAACTTAGCTTTAGGAAACCAATTTTGGGGAGTTTTACTTTTACCTGAACTCTATAATGCAGATTTTTACCCTAATTACTGAAACTTCACTTTATTAGCATGGTCAAAGATGGCAAAAGATGTAGGAAATATGCCAATGTCACATTTTTGAAACAAACCTTATTGCTGAAATTCAAAGCAGATATTTAAGTTATGAGTTTTTATATTTCTACCAATAGAAGACGAGTGAGTTAAAACAGTTACATCTACAAAATCTTATGGTCGAAAATTTAGAGCAATTGTTTAAATACACATAAGTTATAGATGTGTTTTTTAATTCTTAACTCTATGGGAAAATTATTTAAAGCTTTCTGTTAATCTTAACCCAGTTTCAAAATTATACAATGCCTTTTTTAATTACTTACACCTTTTTGCTCCCTAATTTTCTCTCAGAAAGCTGTTCTTAATAATCTAATACTCAGGCATGAAAATCTCATTTTTGGTTTCCTCCTCTCCCAGCACATAGAAAATGATGAATATTAAAGAAAACATCTTTCTGCTTTCCCGTTTACTGATTTACTAACTTTTTATTTTTTTCATCTATAATGAAAAGAAAGATTTCTATCTATTAAGTGCTATATATTATCTCTATTCATTAAATTTAAAATAAGTGGTTTTTCTATACACTTTACTTCCTAACAGTGGAATTTTCTATTTCCTCCCTCTTATACTTTCCTTTTCTCAGGCTTCCAGGTGTTTTTGAACAGGTGAGTGGTAATATTAAAGTCATGTTTATCAATATTGTATTTCAGTCAGAGTTTGATGAAGAACCACAGATTGCACTAAGTATTTTAACAAAGAGAATTTAATATAAAGAATTGGTTCAAAGGCATTGGCAAAGAAAAAAAAGGAAAGGGAAAGAAAGTTACCATAAAGATAGTACATATGCAGTGGGGCGCCTGGGTGGCTCAGTCAATTAAACATCTGACTTTGGTCCAGGTCATGTTCTCACGGTTTCTTGGGTTTGAGCCCTGCATTGGGCTCTGTGCTGACAGCTTAGAGCCTGGATCCTGCTTCCAATTCTGTGTCTCCCTCTCTCTCTGTGCCTCCCCCACTCACACTCTGTGTCTCTCTCAAAAGTAAATAAGCATTAAAAAAATTATTTTTAAAGGTAGTACTTGCAGGAAGTAGCTAAACCCTTAGGACCAGACCAGGGGTCAGAAAAACATGGCATATGGGCCAATCCATTCTGCCACCTAATTTTTAAGGAAAACTAAGAATGATTCTTTATGTTTAAACATTTTTATATACCTACCTACATACTATCATGAATTTTACCTCGTGGCCCTCAGAACTTACAATATTTGCCATCTAGTCTTTTAATAATGTTTGTCGACCTCTGGATTTAGGGGAACAATGAAAAGAGGTCTTGTAATAGGTTCCCAGGAACTTGGTTTCACACCTCTGTTGAAATCTCCCAGGGTTTTGCTTTCAGGTTGGTTCTGATAATGGCAAAAGAAGCAAAGACTAGAACCAACTGCACTGCCAGGCTGGATGGCCATCACTGGGGCTGCACTGAGAAGAACGGTGGGCCATCTGGACCACTGGCTCTTCTTCCCTGCCTTTGGCCTTTGGGAGACCTCTATTCCTCCATGTTGGTGGTTTGCAGAGCCCTAGACTGAGCTTTACAGTGTTTGGAGCTTTGAATATGTGGAGCTGAGAGACTGCTTTTTTAACCACGGTGGTTTTTTAGGTAGCTCTAAACTGTTTGGCAAGAAGTATGCTTTTTGGCATAGATGACGTAACTTTCACGACAAAGAGGGACAATAAAGCATTCTTAAAGAAAACATTCACAAACATCTGAATCATTAAATATGACTTACTTGCTCTCTGATCTTATTTCTATTTGTTCTCAAGTACAAATATGGGCGCCTGAAGGATCCCTCAAACTCATTTTCTTCTTTTATTCAGAGTAAAGATTAGGTTTCCACGTGGCTTCTTTGCATCGGTGCACTGTTAGAAATGGTAGGCGATGCTAGCTACTGGTTGTGTTAAGAACAAATTATCCCCATTTCTCTCCCCGAAGTCATTCACGTGGGCCAATCTGATTAAGTATTATTGATCATTGGGGCATCTGGGTGGCTCAGCTGGTTAACTGTCCGACTTCAGCTCAGGTCATGCTCTCACGGTTCGTGGGTTCGAACCCTGTGTAGGGCTCTGTGCTGACAGCTTGGAGCCTGGAGCCTGCTTCAGATTCTGTGTCTCCCTCTCTCTCTGCCCCTTCCTCTCTCTCTCTCTCTCTCTCTCTCTCTCTGTCTCTCTATCAAAAAAATAAGTAAACATTAAAAGAATGAAGCTATCAAAAAAGCATTATTGATGATTATCCTAACCCAGGGATTTACTCTTTAGAGGTACAGTGCAGAAATACAAATTAATGGAACCAACCACGAATTCCTCTCTACCCAACACCTAGAGTCATAAATTATCATAGGTTCATGGTCATGTGTTCTATAGTCACAAGATGGATAAGATATACAAGGAAAACAATTATAAATATTTTTGGATTATTATTTGGCTACTGCCTCCATGTTTCCAGAGAAAATCAAAAAGTCAAGTTGAATCTTAAATCACTATCCCAATTAGCAGAACGTATGAATTGCAAGGACAAGATTGTGTAAGGGCTCAACCACATCTATTCACTTCCCACTTCTCTTGTCTGAAGTGGAGACATGATTTTCCATGAGTGGTTATATAAGAGCAGAGGTTTGTTTTTCATTTGATAATTTGCTTCAGTGTTACTGAGTACAGGATCTTTTGAACTGAACTGATTACCTTTTGAAAACATTTACACATTTGAATCTTATATGCATTATAGTAAATTTCTTGGTAAGGAAACAAACACAGACATTTTGCTAATAAGTGTTAAAATGTGAAGGTTAGATTGGTTAGAAAATATAATGAAACAAAGGTCAAGGGCCATGTGTTAGTCTTCTAGGCCTGCCATCACAAACCACCAAAGACTGGGTGGCTTAAAAAATGTATTTTCTCACAATTCCAAAGACTAGGAATCTAAGGTCAAGGTTCTCAGGAGTTTGATGTCTGGTGAGAGCTGACAAAGATGATCTCATTAACCAAATTCCACTCAGGTTTCCCTGAACTCTTTCAAGTACACCTGACCTTACACTTCCATGTTCGTCTCTGCATTGTCTAATTTTAGCAAGAATCCAGCTAAGTCATTTTAACCAGACCCCTCCCCACCATACACTCATTATGTGATTATCCTTAATATCCAGTCTAGTTCCTTATTCTTGATCATATCTCAGGTGATGTCTGATAACATTGGTCTGCCTTCAGCAAGAATCGTATCAGGTCAGTTTAGCCAACACTCCTCTTATCCTTGATGTTTCCTCTTCATAATTTTCCATCCACTGACCCCATCCATTTGCACATGCTATTTGTAGAATTGAGTTTAATTTCCCCCACTGCAAAACTCTATCACATCTATGGTGATAGCCAGCTCCCTTCTTGAATAGTCTGCCTTGACTTCTCAAACAAATGTCATGAATAATTTTTTCCTTAACAGGGCTCTCCCATGGATTGCCAGTGTCTACCTTCCCTGAGTGCTCACAGGAACTTTTTGTGCATACCTGCCTAGAGGGAGGAAAGCAAGTGAGCTCTCTAGTGTCTATTCTTACAAGGATATTAATCCTGTTAGATCAGTGTCCCATCCTTATGATCTAATTTAATATTAATTACTTCTTTGCAGAACCCATCTCCAAATACAGCCACACTGAGGGTTAGGACTTCAACATATGAATGTTAAGGTTAGTTAACACATCCATCTCCCCATATAATCACAATTTTGTTGTGTGTGATGGGAGTATTGAAGATCTGCTCTCCAAGCAACTTTCTAGTATGTAATAAGTACTGTTAACTATAGTTATCATGCTGAGTATTAGACTTTCAAATACAGCCACACTGGGGATTAGGACTTCAACATATAAAGTTATACATTCAGTCCATTAAAAAGTAGACAACTGTGGAGACACAGACAATGCACTAAAAAAAAAATCTCTCTTAAAAACATACCAAGAGGTTACCTGGCAATAGCCTTTTTCTTTTCTTTAGGTATCTGTCTAGCATAACAACTTGTTTTCAATAATTCCGTTCACTTGCAGGAATTGTAGAGAGTAACTTAATTAAATACGAAATAAAATAAGCAGATCAGAAAGAACCCATATTATAACAGAAACAAGAATAGACTAAAAGTGGGCATTTTTACTTTGAGAAAAACATGACTTGCTTCTTTTTTGTACTTGTGACACTAATCCTTCTATCAGATCAACACAAAGGACAATTACTCCACTCAAAACATTTTTATATGTACTTTATGGAATAATTTGGGTAAGCATACAACCATATTTCAGTTGTATGCTGTGTAACATGAAAGGAAATATCAAGTAAAGGCAATAATTAAAGAAACAGGTTCATTTGTATGTTAAGCAGGTTCCAAACAGTACAAGGTACATAAGTACCAAAATATATTAACAAAAACTTCCTCTCTTTCTCATATCTATTAAAAGTAATGTTTAAAAAGAAAACCTGAAATTTCAAAAATAAATCCTCTATTCAAGTAGATTTAAAAAATAGAGGTATAAATGGACACATGAAAAGATGTTCACTATCACTTACCATCAGGGAAATGAAAATTCAAAACTACAATGAGATATCACCTCACACCTGTCAGAATGGCTAAACTCAACAACACAAGAAACAACAGGTGCTGGCCAGGATGTGGAGAAAGGGAACTCTCATGCACTGTTGATGGGAATGCAAACTGGTGCAGCCACTGTGAAAACCAGTATGGAGGTTCCTCAAAATGTTGAGAATAGAACTACCCCACAATTCAACAATTGCGCTGCTGGATATTTACCCAAAGAATACAAAAACACTAATTTGAAAAGATACATGCACGCCTATGCTTAAAGCAGCATTATTTATAATAGCCAAGATATGGAAACAGCCTGGTGTCCATCGACAGAAGAAAGTATAAAGAAGATGTGGAATATATGTATATTGGAATATTACTCAGCCATAAAAAAGAATGAAATCTTGCCATTTGCAATGACATGGATGGAGCTAGGAAGTACAATGGCAAGAGAAATAAGCCAGTCAGAGAAAGACAAATACCATATGATTTCACTTATATATGGAATTTAAGGAACAAAACAAAGGAGCAAAGGGGGAAAAAATAGAGCCAGAGAAAGAAAAATCAAGCAACAGACTCTTAATTATAGAGAATAAACTGACCATTACCAGAGGGGAGGTGGGTGGGTGAATGGATTAAATAGGTGATGGGGATTAAGGAATCCATTTGTCGTGATGAGCACCAGGTGATATGTGGAAGTGTTGCAAGCCCTATTACACACCTGATAACTAAGTGGAATTTAAGTAAAAATTAAACTAGAGGCATAGATACCTGTAAGTGAAGGAGAACAGCCTCAGAAGAAACCAATCTGGCCAGCCCTTTGATCTATCTCCAAAACTGTGAGAAAATAAATTTCTGTAGTTTCAGCCAAAAAATAAATTGCAAAATAAAAATAGAGGCATCAATTATCTTATTCCAAAAGTAATTTCAGTAAACCAGGAATGAATTAATGAACCAGAATTGTAGCAGTGAGATTGCATGGCAAAGGATGAGTTTGAGTAATATATAGAAGAAAATTATAGATGTGTGTTTAGTGATTACTATATGCAATACTGAACAACCTGTTAAATGCTTTGATTCTTAGTTTTCTTTACATACCTTTAGTAAAAGCTCCATCAGATTTATAGTAAGGATCCTATGAGATAATGCATGCAATGATGCCTTCAATGAAAAAGGCAGTACGCAAGATTTTTCTTCTGTCTTATCTCCAGCTTTATTGAGAGAGAATTGACAAATAATATGGTATGAGTTTAAGAATAAACAAAGTATGCTTTGATAGACATGTATATTGTGAAATGATTCCCACAGTAAGATTAGTTAACACACCCATCTCCTCATATAATCACAATTTTGTTGTGTGTGATAGGAGTATTTAAGATATAATCTCTGGGCAACTTTCTACTATATAATACAGTACTGTTAACTATAGCTATCATGCTGAATATTAGATTTCCAAAACTTATAACTGGAAGGTTTTTTTGTGTGTCTACAAGAAACTCGCTGGTTTTTTTTTCAACTTTTTGTTTAAATTACAGTTAGCTAACATACAGTGTAATATTGTTTTCAGGTGTGCAATATAGGGATTCAACACTGCATACAACATTTGGTGCTCATCACCTCAAGTGCCCTCTTTAATCCCCATTAGCCATTTAACCCACCCACCTTCCCTCTGGATGGAGATAGAGAGTATTATGCTAAGTGAATTAAGTCAGTCACAGAAAGACAAATACTATATCATTTTACTCATATGTGGAATTTAAGAAACAAATGAACATAGGGAAGAAAAAGAGAGAGGCAAACCAAGAAACAGATGCTTAACTATAGAATAGAGGCAGTTTGTACTCTTTGATTATCATCATCTTCCTATTTCCACTAACCTTTGGAAACTACTATTCTATCATGTTTCCATAAAGTTTGACTTTTTTTTTAAAGAGGTGTTTATTTATTTATTTAAAAGAGAGAGAGAGAGAGAGAGAAATACAGCATGAGCAGGGAAGGGGCAGAGAAAGAGGCAGAGAGAATCCCAAGCAGGCTCTGAGCGCTGAGCCCAAGACAGGGCATGAACTCACAAACCATGAGATCATGACTTGAATCAAAACCAAGAGTCAGACACTTAACTGACTGAGCCACCCAGGTTCCCCTAAGGACTTCCAGGACTATGTCAAACAGAAGTGGTGAAAATGGGACCCTTATGTCGCTCCTGATTTTAGGTTAGCTTAAGGCTTGCCAATTTTGTTTATCTTTACAAAAACAAAAACAAAAACAAAACAAACTCTTAGGGGCACCTGGGTGGCTCAGTCAGTTAAGCATCCAACTTCAGTTCAGGTCATGATCTCATGGTTCCTGAGTTAAAGCCCCATGCCAGGCTCTGTGCTGGCAGCTCAGAACCTGGAGCCTGCTTCGGATTCTGTGTCTCCTTCTCTCTCTGCCCCTCCCTCACTCTCATTCTGTCTCTCTCTTTCAAAAATAAATAAACATTAAAAAAATGAAAAGAAACAATGCTTAATTTTATTGATTTCCTTCTATTTGAATTTTTAGTCTCTATTTCATTTATTTCTGCTCCAATCTCCATTATTTCCTTCCTTCTGCTAACTTTGGGCTTAGTTGTGTTTTGTTTGTTTCTTTCCATTTTTTCATTTTGCAATTCCTTGAGGTTTAAAGTTAGGTTATTTCAGATCCTTTTTCGTTTCATCTTAATGTAGGTATCTGTCATAAACTTTCCTCCTAGAACTCCTTTTGTTGTATCTCATAACTTTAATATGTTGTGTTGTGTTTTCATTTGTCTCAAGATACTTTCCAATTTCCCTTTTGATTCCTTCCTTGATTCATTTTTAAAAAGTATGTTGTTCATTAGCACCTGGCTGGCTCAGTTGGTAGAGCATGTGACTCTTGATCTGGGGTCTGTGACTTCAAGCCCCACATTGGGCATAAAGCTTACTTGAAAAGAGCATGCTGTTTAATTCTCATGATTTTGTGAATATTTTGGTTTTCTTTCCATTGTAAATTTCATTTTCATACCCCTGCGTTTGGAAAAGATATTAGATATGATTTCAATCTTCTTAAATTTGTTAAACCTTATTTTGTGTCCCAACATATGCTCTATCCTAGAGAATGTGTCATGTATATTTGAGAATATGTATTATGCTGCTGTTTGTTTGAATGTTCTGTATCTGTCTGTTAGGTCCATTTGATTTATAGTGTTACTCATGTCCATTATAACTTTATTAATTTTCTGCCTGGACAATTTATCCAATATTGAAAGTGGGATGTTGAAATCCTCTCCTATTATTATATTCCTTTCTATTTCCCCCTTTGGATCTGTTAATATTTTTGCTTTAAATATTTAGGTGCTTCAATGTTAGGTGCATATATGTCTACAATTGTTATATCCTCTTATTGAATTGATCCTGTTGTTACTATATAGTGACCTTCTTACTCTCTTGAGACTGATTTTGACTGTAAGTCTATTTTAACTAAGTATAGCCACTCCTACTCTCCTTTGGTTACCTCTTAAATTTTTTTTTTTTTTTTCAACGTTTTTTATTTATTTTTGGGACAGAGAGAGACAGAGCATGAACGGGGGAGGGGCAGAGAGAGAGGGAGACACAGAATCGGAAACAGGCTCCAGGCTCCGAGCCATCAGCCCAGAGCCTGACGCGGGGCTCGAACTCACGGACCGCGAGATGGTGACCTGGCTGAAGTCGGACGCTCAACCGACTGCGCCACCCAGGCGCCCCCTTTGGTTACCTCTTAGAATGGCAATATTTTCACAATCCATGTAACTTTGTGTTGCTGTTTGCATTTGAAAGAGCAAACACCTTTTCTAGTCTTTACAGACTGAGTTCAGCAGGTAAAGACCTTTTCCTGTCTGGTTCCTGGGATTATGGTATTACCTCTGGAATCTCAGTTGTGCTACATTGGAGCCAGTTATAAGGCTGCCACTGGGTCTTCAGCGGGGCCCATGGTTGGAGGGCTTGTGAAAAGAGGCTTGTGAATGGCATGGATTCTACATGGGTTATGGAATTGACCTCAGTATCTTGTTCAACAGGATAGAGCTGGAACAAGGGTACATTTTGTGATCAGGTTGGTGCTCAGAGAGTTGTATGGGGCCTATTATCAGTTGTATGGTGGTGTGGCTTCTACCAGATCCCTAGGAGGGCTGCTGCCTGGTTACTGGATGGCTCCCTGGGTGGCAGGACTGGCCAGAGACCATGGCTGAAAGGGGCTGGAAATGAGCCCAGGGTAGTTTCATGTTCCACAAACAAGATTGAGGACTATAGACCTGGCTTTGGAGGCATGGTTGGACATGCCTCTGCCATGTCTTTGCATGGGCTGGACTGGTCCTTGACCATGGCTGGATGGACTCAATTAATTATAGGCTATCTTTTCAGGATTTTCTGAGCATAATCATGAGTATCTCCTGTGGGGTCCCTGTGCTGGCAGGACTGCTCACAGACCGAGGCTGGGAGTGGCTAGAACCAAGTATAGGGCCCTTTTAGGCTCTCTGAGGGTACAGACAAGAGTGTCACCCACTTGTTCCATGGACCAGCAATCCCACTCAGGGCCTATGGATGAGAAAGCTACATTCAAGTATATGGCCCTTTTGGGACCTCTGGGTAGACAGGAGTATCTCTTACTGGGTCCCTTGGCTGGCAAGCCTATGGGCACACTGCAGCTCTGATGGGCTTGGAACTGAGTGGAAAGTCCTTTAGGATCTCTGGGGGTACAGTAGGGAATGTCCCCTGCTGGGTTCTTCTACCAACAGGACTGTTCACAGACTAGTTGGGATGGGCTGGGGCCAACATAGGGCCTTTTCAGAATCTTGCTATTTACAGATGAGAGTGTATCCCTGGGACTACACACCCTCAGGACTGATGAATGACTGGCTCTGAGGAAGCTGGGCAACATGCATGGCCCCTTCAGGGTCTCCTGGAGCACAGATGAGTTTCTCCTGCCTGGTCCCTGTGCCAGCAAGGCTGTTTGTGAACTGTGGCTGTCTGGGGCTGCAGCCCAACTGGAATGGGATTCCAGTTACAGGACTGTCACTGAGTTTGACAGACTTATCTCCAGCACCTTCCAAACCATGGCCTAGAGTGCTGGATCCAGTTCACAAGTTGCTTCTGGGTCCACATTCAGAACTGAGGAATACGTCTATTACCTGATGTGCACGCAAACGTGATTCTTCTCAGATCCATGGGCCTATAGTGCTGGTGACAGACCCAAAGCCAAATGGGGCTGTAGCTGAGTTCTTAAGGGGGTACAGAGCTGTTATCTGTTTCTACAGCGTGACCACAGCTGGTGGGTCTGTTGTCTGGGCACAAGCCTTCCCTCCTAAATGGCTCTCCAGTCTAGGACCACACCAGGGTTCCACTCTCCTAACTGGATACCAAAGACCCCATGAAGGCACTTTTGTTTGTGAATGGATGTGAAATTATTGTTATTGAGCAGGGGGATGGGAGCAAGAGATGCCTTATTCGGCCATGTTACTGATATCAGTTCTCATTCTGATAAGCTTCCATTTTTACCATATATCTGGGTTTGTATTTATTTCACCATGTTTATTACAAAAAATGATTTAAAAACATATTTGTGGCTGCATGTTTGTGAGTGAGACAGAGGAAAAAACCCACTAATAAATAGCTTCAAATAACTATCAAATCTGGCCTTATTTTGAGCTTATGGAATGCAAAAGAATGTTATAATAATATAACTTTTTTTTTTACTTCATATTGTCCATATTAACTTCTTCTGTGCATCTATTTTTCCCTGCACTTTTGAGTAAGTTCTAAGATACCTCCAAGACTGTTATTGGCAATTAAAACTCCAAAAAACCCATAGTTCAAAAACAAATCTGATGAGTCTAGTGTGTAGTCACATCTCTTGACTTCATTAAGAATAAAACACCTCTTCTCTCCCAGCTGAGGCTGCTTCATATGTAGAAGCGGGATCACTTTTCTTTGTCCCTCAGTGGGGCTCTTCTTCAAGCTCTTCCTCAGTCCTTCAGCGTCATTTTCTGATTTCTCCAGGGCGGGAATAAGGAGCAGCTGGGAAGAAACATAAGACTCAGGAAATAATTTATTTCATTAAAAATTATAGGAATGGGGCGCCTGGGTGGCTCAGTAGGTTAAGCGTCCGACTTCGGCTCAGGTCATGGTCTCGTGGTTCGTGGGTTCGAGCCCCACGTTGGGCTCTGTGCTGACAGCTCAGAGCCTGGAGCCTGTTTCAGATTCTGTGTCTCCCTCTCTCTCTGACCCTCCTCCATTCATGCTCTGTCTCTCTCTGTCTCAAAAATAAATAAACATTTTAAAAAAATTAAAAAAATGATAGGAACTTGTGTTGGTTTCTTATAGCCAATGAAGATATTTAGAGCTATATGTCCTTCAGGTTGATAAGGTGGGCTTTTCAGAGACTGCCCATCAATATAGATGGTTCCTCTGTGGATTCCTTTACATTTCTTTCCTCTACCTGACTGCTTAGCACTTTGTTCTTAACTTCTGCTTTATGACAGTACACCCCACGCAGATGGGTTCTTTTGGAACTTCACCAAGGAACTGTCTTGGAAGAGAAACAAACTTTTAAGACAGCCCCAGGCCAGTTCTCTTTGTTGCCTATTTCTAAAGGGAATGTACTTTGACATCGTTTGTCCACAGAAACTCTGAATGTGAAGACTCTCCTTCCTACACAGCCACTCACCTCAGTTCGATGGTCAGCAGCATCTTCGTGGGCTTTCAGGCTTTTCCAGGCGTGTTTATGGAACCAGCTATTTTACACTTCCACTCCCAAATATCAAGGGAAACGGGCTGAACTCTCTGAATTATTTCTTCCAACCATGTTTATTATTGGGTAGAAAAGGAGATGGAAGTATCATCCTCTATTACAGCCGCTTTAAAAGGAGACTCACACCATATGAAAAATCCCTTCCAAAGAACTTCTATGCTTATCTGTCTCTTCAACATTTCCCACTTTCGTACAGTCAAAAAAAAAAAAAAAAGTAATCCTAGAGGCCGAAAAACTAATCTTTAAGTACGATTTTGCTTATTCGTCTTTTCTCAAGTAGTCTGAACACTCACAGAAAATGTGGGGCCAGAGCTATGGGGCGGTGGGGGGAGTCATAACCTCAGGGTCCTATTTCTTAGAACATTCAGAATTAAGCTGGCTAGTAATTCTATTTGGTTTCCTAGTACAACATATGCAAGATTATAAGCAAAGTGGCAGAGTACCACAGAAAATGCAGACAAAGTTCGTTAAATCTTTTAGAGTTATTTCTTACATTAGCTCATTATTATGTGTCTGCCAGGAAACCACTGCTCTAAACAATGTATATAATTTTGATATAAGTCATTATCAACTCTTTCATACTGACAGCTGACTGAATGGAAGGTTTTTTTCCCCTCATTTCAGGACATGGAGGACTGTGTTAAGCATTTATTTTGAAATAAAATATACTGTATAATTAATTGTGTATGAAAAATATTCATTGCAGAATTACTTTATTTTTCAAGAGTTTTCTTGGGCTGCAGTTGATCATACATATTTCATACTATTTTAGATTTGTACATATTTGTATTTGGTATAATCTAGTTCCAACTGTGTTAGAAAATGAATACCAAATACTCTCTGAAGGCAAACTGAGGGGAAAAGTGTTTTATCCAGTAAACTGAAATGTTAGGTCATTAAACATATTCTTTCTCATCATGCCTTTTTTTTTTTCTCCCAAGACCACTTATTTGCATTCAGATCACGTGGAAAGGTTTGTAAGTCACAGCCGTATCTGAAGTGAGAAAGCCGGACATATTTAATGTTTCAATTCTCTTGGTCTTCGTTCTATCCTCTTCCCTCTTTGATTTCATGTCCTCTAGAGGCTAAAGAATTAGGAAAACAAACAAAATGCCATTTCCCATACTCCTTTGAACCCAAGGTTCCTCATATAGATATACTTGCATGAGATTTGCAGGCAGAAGAGAGATATGTGATCAAATCAACTGGTGTAGGCAGTTTGTGCATTTTAGCTCTTCCTCTCCTAAAATACTTTTGATGGATACGTATTCAGATCTTAATTGTCATAGGCAACTACTGTCAGGTGGCTGCGGCACAGGTATTATAACAATACCACTAGCGATTCTTCTGGCTATTTTTTGCTGTGTATAATCCAAGTCTTGTTCTCGGTATATATCTTTTAATGAGTACTTGCGTTCTTAAACTAGCAAGAATGGATTCTATTTTCTGCAGCTAACAGCTCAGGCAGCAATTAAGACATTAGGGCAACATGAATGAGGAATTGGTGGTTTTCTAACCTGAATGGGTTTAAAGGCAGTGAAGATTGGATTAGAATTACAGGAGAGAATAGTGTCAAAACACTTGCTTGAAATTGTTTCTGATGTCACCTGGAAGGATGGGTGGAGAGAAGACAACTCTTTTGTAGACAGAATGGAGACTAATATAGGGCAATTTAAGGGTTACAAGAAATTCAAGACTATGGAATGGGCTGATTCCTTCTAACTAGAAAGGATAATGAATTTAAAATCTGAAGATTCTAAATTACAAGTTCAAGCCTTTGTCAGAGAATCAAGAAGCACCTATAACTTCCTGAAATGTGCCATATATCTTGCAGCCGTAGATCTGATTTAATGAAAACGCAGATTTAAAATTCACATCTTTGCCAAGCCAAAAATAAGATTTTGGTTGAAAGAGTGTAGGAAACCTGGAAGAATTTGGATGACTCCAAGTAATGAAGACTCAAATCTCACCGAAACTTCCTTGCCAGTAGAAAGAGTACATTTCTCCACCTCTAGAAACATTGAGATTGTTTCATCCTTTTTATAAAACTATACCTGAAGTGTTCCCATGAATGTAATTTCTTCTGATAATTTTGCCCTTTCACCCTTCACAGCCTTCATATGAGCAGTAACTACAGTCACATTCCCATATGCTTCAGGGTATCAGCAACTTGAAAGATAAACATAACACAATAAAAGAACTCAAAAATTAATAAGAAGAATTCCAAGATTGTGTTAATTTATAACAGAATCTGAGAAATATGTATGAGAATATGTACTTACTGTGTTAGATACATAAGGGAAGATGATTATATGTTGGCTAAACATATTGACATGAACTAAACAGAGATTTTCTTCAATCAGTATGCTAGCTCAAGCAGTTATAAATGGCTCTAACTGTTGTTTAATTAGTGGCCTCTAACCTGGATTCAATATAAATGAAGTTGATATATCAGATATTTCTTGCTCTGATATAGAGGATAAATCAAAATATCTATGGAAATAGAATAACATATATAAGAGAGATTGTCCATGATCTGCTCAGCTACTGTCTAACTGCATATTAGAGGAAGATAGAGAAACTAGTTTCTTCCCAAGGCATTTTGGAAAACACTTTTGAAGACAGATTCAGCACATTTGAAAAGTGTTATAGTGTTTTCTTTATAATTTGAGTATGAAGTTAGAAGATGCTGCCATTAAAATGGGATTTCTGGTTTTATCGGTGCTGTTGGTATCTTGGAGTGACAAAAGCCAGGTACAGTGATTTTATTTTCAGAAATACATTAAATTTTCTTATTTATTTAACTGTATCTTATTAGATACACATAATGATGTCTTCATTTTTTCCACTCCAATCCTTAGTTCTTTTATGCATAAATTTATGTGTGTGTGTCTGAAGAAGTTATACCCGGTAACATCTATTTCTCCCATTATATTAAAAAGAATACTTTTTTTTTTCACCATTAAATATTATGTTGCTTGAGGTCTCTGGTAGACAGCATTTACGCTATGGAATAATTTTATTTTATTTTATTTTTCCTCTGGTGGCTATAAAACGTTTCAAATTAATTGCTGCATCCACTAAGATAATCATACAGTTTCATTATTTAAACTGTTAACGTGCTTACCTTTCTTATTTTCTAATCTTGACTCCTATTTCTAAACTCTATATTGATTATAATGCATCTTAAAGATATTGGAAGATTTTTAAACTTATGACCGTATCATATTCATTAAAATTAGCCTATAATTACGTGTGCTATCTTGGCTAGGTTTGGTTTCAAGATTATACCTGCATTTTATATGAATTGTGAGAATTCCTTTTTAAATGCTTCTCTTCTTAAGAATAGTTTATACAGAATACACAGCGCGCGCGCGCGCTCGCGCACACACACACACACACACACACACACACACACACACCAATCTGGAAAGTTGAGAACTGACCAATAAAACTAAAGGGCCTTCCTTATTTTCTACTGGTGCAAATTTTTACAAGTTATTACAGTTCAACTTATTTGTTGTATTTCTTTTCGGGTCAGTTAGCTAAACTGCATTTTTCTAGAACATTATTCACATTTTCAATTATATGGGTATACATTTTTATTTCAAATATTTTATGTAACTGTAGTCATTTCCAATTTTACATATTTTCTATTTCCATACTTATTTATACTTTTTCTTCATCATTTTTTGCAGAGGTTTAGTATTGCTGACACATTTTCAACATCTTTAAGTGTTTTTTTTTTTTTAATTATGCTTCTCTTTATTATTTCTTTCATCTTCTTTTAGTTTGGTCTGATTATTTTTCCAATTTTTTAGGCTGGATCTTCAGACTGTCACTCTAGGTGTTTCAGTGAGATAAAATTTGATTCAAGTTGTAGTGCTGTTTTACTAATTACAATTTCCATTTTCTTTTCATCTCTTTGCCATAAGTTTTTCCCATATATTCTTCAAAGTTAAGTAATGGATTTTAGTTTATATTTGATAAAGTTTATAAAGAATTAGAGGCAAATGCAAATTGATTTTTCAGTCCATCTGGCTCACACATTGCCAGAAAAATGTCTCAATTTACAATTTAACTCTCTCCAGGTACACTTCTATACAACTTAACCGGCACACTCATTTTATTTCCTCAACAGAACCTTGAAACACTCTATTTCCATGTCCCAAACCACTGGCTCTATCGGTCTCCATGACACCACAATCCCTTGGCTTTTGTTGTACCTAACTGACCCCTTCTTTTTTTGCCTTCCTCTGGTCCTCATATCTATTTGTATGTAATTGCTGTTCAGAAGTTGACCTGGAAGCCTTTTCCACCTCGTTATGCTTGTTTTCAATTGAGTTTACCTATTCAAATGGCTCAAAAAAATCTATTATTCCTAAATTTGTACTTTCAGACTGGTCTTCTGAATTGCAGATTCATCAAGTTAATACTTCCCTTGACGTTGTCATTTGAAGGTCTACTGTATGACTGCCCACGCCAAGTAACAACTATTTTTCTTGCCTCCATTCCTTGTTTTTGAATTTCAGTGAATTTGGCAATGTGTATCATGATTTTGTTATCTACGTCTTTTTCCCCTCCAAATTTCCTTTCTTTGGTCCACATATTCTGGTATTCTGTCATCATTTCAGAAAAAGGAAAAAAAAAAACTTCCTTCAATTATTAAATAAATGGCTTGAAATCTATGCATAGAAATTTGTCACATTACTCAAAGGTGCTTAAGTAACACATGTGTGGTTAATTACTTGGCAGGAAAAACCCCAAATTATTTGCTCTGATAGTTTCAGGGTAGGGATTTATGCCCATTTTCACAGAGTACATGAGCTATTATGGTAGAACTAGTGGAACATTCTAAGCCAAGGTTTTGAGTTGGTGGAGACTGTTAGAGTACCAGGAGAATGATTATCCCCATTCAAAAGTACAATGTTCTATAGAGAGGGAATAAAACTGGAATTCGGTGCCGGAATATGAAAAATAGTATTCTACTCATTTCAAAGCTAAACACGTTGCTAAGCTTAGAATTTCTGTCAAATTTGCACAGCATAATCACAAACCTTATACAAGAGTGTCATTTGAACTAATCCATTAGCCTTGTCCAAATTAGCTCAATTGTTTATAAGGTATTAAATGCACTACAAAGCCTAACATGTTTGTTATGCTCCATAATCATAGCACCTGTTAAACAGCCCACCGCAGCTGTACTTTTAGCAGATTACAGGCCATTAGGCAAGTTATACAGTACCTTCTTTTTATAAGCTAATTTCTTTTCTCTTGCATGAGACTTTCTGGATCATAAAAATGAGAACTTTTTCATAGCTCTTCACTGATTGAGATGAAGAGAGTGATTTTAAAATTATTAGGATGCTCAGATACAACTCGCAAGTGCTATAGTAAAATGAAGTAGTAAAATATTTCATTAACTTTTAATCCAATATAAGATTGTTTTCTTCCCCTTGGGACTAGATGCATTTAGATTTATCATGCTCTTTGGGAGATGAATTTTTGAAGAAAAGTTAAAAGTAAAAGTATGGAGTAAGGAAACACAAAGACTTATGTTAAAAGACTTCTTTACAGGGTCCAGAAAGTTGCCAAATGGAAGAAACATCTGGCATCTATTTTATTCTCTCATTAATTTCTTAAGCATTTGCAGGTTGTCTAAATCATCAAAACCCTCCTGTGTATTCAGGCACATACACACAAAATTACCTTTAAAGTAATAAAGAATATAAAATAGATGAGGCAATTTATTCACTTATTCAAGGCTGAGTAAGAGTCCAGAAGTTTTAGGCATTCTTCTGGGTATTGTCAATAAAACAGTGAGGAAATCTGACTTAACTAAGTTGATCTCTGCTCTCATGGAGCTTACGTTGCCTGGAGAAGGCAGACTTTAACAAATGTACCACAAAAAGCAAACAGTGACAGTAGTGTGTGTGTGTGTGTGTGTGTAAAATATATATGCACACATATCCATGTATGTGTGTATATCTCATATCATATGTACACATTGATCACTCTGTAAAGGAGAAATGTTCACATTTACACACAACAAGAAGATTACAGTGTGCAGTGGCTTGCCATGATACTGAAGGAGAAGTATTTTCATTGAAATCTAGTGTCACATTAGTAACAATGGAGTAGAGTAGGTGAAGTAGGGAGGAAATAAAGTGTTATTCTGGACAAAAGAAACACAGAGTAGAAATTCTGCAGCGTTGCACAGGAAGCAAGTGAAAAGGTGAAAGAAGGCCAATAAGGCTAGAGTACCAAAACAAGAGGGAAGATTGCAATGGATGAGTCTACAGAGTTTCTTAGGGACCAGCTCATTTAGCACCTTAAAACCCATGTTGGTTTTTGGCCTTTATCCTAGGTACAATGGAAAAACAACATAAGTTTTGAAGTAAGGAAGTCCGGTGATCAAATTTACATTAACAACTTCTCTGGCTGCTGTAAGGAGAATGGAAACAGAGGATGGAAGTGGTTGTAATCAATATACGGCCATAGAATTAGGCCAAGGAAGATCTCATTCTGCTACAAACTTCAAGAAATCAAGTCCTATTTCCACCATCCCCCTGGAGTTCTCATACTGTTTATAAGGGATTTATGTGACCCTTCACATTAAAATGAAACGATGAACACCCATTGGAAAATGGCACTGTGGGAGTGAATCAGAATGTAAATTATCCAAGTGCATTTATTTTTTTAATGTTTATTTATTTCTGAGAGAGACAGAGTGTGAGTGGGGGAGGGGCAGAGAGAGATGGAGAGAGAATCTGAAGCAGACTCCAGGCTCTGAATTGTCAGCACAGAGCCTGACTCAGGGCTTGAACCCACGAACCAGGAGATCATGACCTGAGCTGAAGTCAGGCCACCCAGGTGCCCTATCCAAGTCCATTTATAAACTGTTATGCCATTTGGGGTGTCAGAGGTGTCAATAATTAGTAGCTATATTCCTTGACTGGGTTTGTAACTAAGAGAGAGGTTGACAAAGGAGACTGGCAGAAGGTGATCAAGATGCCACCTCTGTTAATGGTGAAGCCACAGGGTATGGCTTAGCCCTGGCCAAATGGCTTGGGAAAACTGCACTCAAAACTGAATAACCAAAATTGCCGCGTTAAAGGCAAGGCTAGACATCATGAAGGAGGATGGGAGGTCAGCTGGACCTCTAATAGTTAAACTAGGGAAGTAGAAAGAACATGTGCTCTCTGAGACAGTTATATACCAAAACAGAAGAAGGAATCAGAAGAGGTTCAGCCATGTTCTCTTAGTGTTTCTCTTTCAAACTCACCATGCGATGAGATAGTCTTCTTCCTTTAGAATGAATTGGTGAAGAGAGGATTGCCACTCTAGTGGAGCAATCTCAACACTGAAAACAATGAATGGAAAGTTAAGGTTCTACCTAATATTTTGTATTTTTTTATGAAGTATCACTCTTAATTATTTTTCTTTGGAGAGAGTGAGAGGGGATTAGTGGGAGAGGAGCAGTGAGAGAGGGAGACTGAGAGTCTCCACCCCAGTGCAAAACCCTGCATGGGATTTGACCCCACCACCAAGATTATCACCTGAGCCAAAATCAATAGTCATACCCTTAACCAACTGAGCCACCCAAGTGCTCCCATCATTCTTAATTATTAACCAGTATCTGGCTCTTCCTTTCTGTGAAGGAGAGCAGCAGTTTCTTGTTTCTTAGGGAAATCCTCCCCTACTTTCCTAAGCCTGGTTCCTAGTATCAATGAGCTTCCTCTTTGGGCATGACAGTGGGTGTGGCCAGTATACCTTTTGCATTCAGAGGCCAAGAAGTGGTTCGAAAGAGTAATTAAACAAACTTCAAGTCACTTTGAACATAAACATGAAATATTACATTTTATTTCTTTGCTCAATTCAGACACAATCATATTGTCTAGTATAGTTTATCAGAGATTTTAGAATGATACTAAAAGAATGTAAAATTTTAAATAATACAATGTTAATGATATGGATATAACCAAATGCTTACTCCTTCTTTATAAGATACCCAGGGAAAAATAGAACTAAAAAGATGAAATCCCCTTATAAATTAAAGTTCCAAAACAAAAGAAGAAATAATGTTGAAATAAAATTATTTTAGTAAGCTTTGTTAAAGTACACATTCCTAAATTCTTATTTACTTTAAATGAATGTAAAATCCATAGAAATGAAATTCTTCCAAATTTCTTATTATTTTAAGTTTCATCAAGAATAACACCTGGAGATTCTTAAATGCAGAGAACAGTGTTGCTGGAGGGAAGGTTGGTGGATAGATGGGTTACATGGGTGACGGGCATTAACTTGTTGGGATGAGCACTGGATGTGATATGTAAGTGATGAGCCCCTAAATTATACTCCTGAAACCAATACTACACTATATGTTAATTTACTTGAATTTAAATTAAAAAAAATAATGTCTGTGTGGAATTGGGTATGCTTTTATTAATATGACCTAGGCTCACTAATAAGAATTATATAGTTCCCTTAGGATCTTAAAATCTGTATCAAGCCCAATAATAAACAAAAACACAGTAAATGAATAAATAGTCTGAATATATGCAATCACGAAGGGGAAAATATATGAATGAGCAATAGGATGTAAATTTAAAAATTTTTTATTGTTTATTTATCTTTGAGAGAGAGACAGAGAGTGAGCAGTAGAGGGGCAGAGAGAGAGACACACACACAGAATCCGAAGCAGGCTCCAGGCTCTGAGCTGTCAGCACAGAGCCTGACATGGGGCTCAAACCCATGACCCGTGAGATCATGACCTGAGCCGAAGTCAGATGCTTAACAGACTGACCCACCCAGGAGCCCCTCAATATGATGTAAATTTAAGTAGTCATATAATGAGTATAATAAAAGTAGTCATCAGGGAAGTGCCTATTAAAGCCAATTTTCATGATCCTCATGCTTAAATAGTTCAAAAAAATTTTAAAAACATAGGTAAAATTATCAGTAGCTAAGTCTCCCACCAACTAAATTTATTCTTTCAATGTCATTCTTCAGGCTAAGATGTACTTACCCCAGGCCAAATTATTTTTCCAAAACAATATAGTGTGTTATCAAATCCCATACCAAAGGCTCAGTGGCATATAAATGATGAATTTTAGATAATCTACAAGATTTCAGCCTCAACAGAATGCCAGATACCAACAGCTGAACAGATAATTCAGTTGATATTTCTGAACCTTGTGATGCAAGAGCCTATTGAAAACCAATATTTCCACCATGCTTTTTAAGGCATTCTCCTTTGTCTTTTTTATTATTATTATTTATTTATTTATTTATTTATTTATTTATTTATTTATTTTTTTTTTTTTGCTTAGAACCTACATCACAAGTTTGATCCCTCTCCCCTGCCCTACCTCTGCCTCTCTCTCAAGGTAGGCTAGTATTATTTCCTGGAATCAAATGTTTTATTTCTCTTTCCTTTTGCCTTGATTTTTGGTTGAAGCATTTGTTTTTGTTCGCTTGTTTTTTTTCTTATATATAATTCTGGATTCGGTTGGTTGGTTTTCCATTGTGAGAGAGACAGAATCTTGTAATCTTATTCATGTTCAATTCTTTGAGTTTAATAACTCAGCCCTGGAGACATTCTGCCATTAGAATAATATTCAATCTAGGTCTAAACTTCATTTATTGTCGTTCTGTCCAACTCTCTTTTAATATATCCCATCTTTACTGTTCTTTATCCAATAATCCCATTTTCCTTTATTTCTCAGTCACATTTTCTCAGATAATACACAGTACTTACATGCCTACTTAAATAAATATGACTTTTTAAAACTCCACCAAGCCCTTAAACAAATTTTAATGCTGATCTTCCTCATTTTTCTCTTTACTCTTCATTCAGAGCTTCTGCTATGAATTCATCTTACTGTGTTGATGCTCAGGGAGTGGTTTGCTAATCGCCTTTCCTATGAATTTTTTTATGACTTCAATTGCATTTAAAAAATGAATTTATTAAAGTATAAATTACTCATAAAAGTATTTACATAACACCCCTAATAAAATGCACAAACTTGAAATATATAGATAAATGTATTTGTCAAATATATATTCTTGTCTACCATGTAACCACCATGTCAATCGATATATGGAATATATCAATTGCCTTAGACAGTTCCCTCTAGGTTCTTAGCATAGTGCAATCTTGATTGGATGTTTATCACCACAGATTAGATTGCCTGTCCTAAAACTTTATTTAAATCCAATAATGATGTAGGTACTCTTTTGTGTTCCATTGGCATAATATCTGGAGATTCATCCATGTTATTGAGTGTATCAATAATTTGTTTATTTCTGTCATTGATTAGTATAGTGTTTAATGGTGCAAACATAACATAATTATTTAACATTTGATCTGCTGATGAATATTCGGGCTGTTTTCCATTTTTTGCCATTGGGTAAAAACTTTCTACCAAAATTTTTTTGTTTAAATATTTTTGGGGGCCATGTATAGTTTTGTTAATCTTTGGTAAATATCTAGAAGTGCAATTTCTAGATACTGAGATAGATGTATATTTCACTGTACAAGAAACTGCTTACATACAAATTATTTAATTTCCAAAGTTGTTATACCATATTATACTCTAATAAATAACTGATAAACTTTCTAGCTGTCCTACAGTCTTACCAACATTTGGTGTTATGGATCTTTTAATTTTAGTACATCTTACAAGAATGCAATGGTTTTAATCTGCGTATCCCTGATGACTACTCATATGCTCATTGATTTACATCTCCCTGATCATTTATGTACTTTTTTTCTTTGTGTTCATGGCTAGTCATGCCTTTTCCTCATTTATTTTGTTTTTTTTTTCCTGATTATTAAATATCTATTCAATGTTCAACATTTTTTGTCAGATATATGTATTGCAAACATTTTTCCCAGTTTGTGTCTTGCTTCTTCATTTTATTAATGGTATTTTTCTAGAGCAAAAATTTGTAATTTGGTGAAGCTTAATTTATCATTTTTATTTTATAGTTAGTGGTTTTTCTACCCTTTTAGGTAGTGCTTCTTCTGCCCTTTCTCATAAAAATTTTCTTAACCCATGACTGTGAACATATTTTTCTACATACTCTTCTAGAAGTTTCTCTCTCTGACATATGACATTATTAATGCATACTTTAAATATATTTTAAATTGTTTTAATGTTTATTTAAAAAAATTAAGGTTTATTCATTTTTCAGAGACAGAGACAGAGTGTGAGCAAAGGAGGGGCAGAGAGAGAGAGGGAGACACAGAATCTGAAGCAGGCTCCAGGCTCCAAGCTGTCAGCACAGAGCCCGATGCAGGGCTGGGACTCACAAACCGCGAGATCATGACTTTAGCCGAAGTTGGATACTTAACCGACTGAACCACCCAGGCTTTAAATATATTTTAGATCAAATTTAAATATGTTTTAGATCAAATTTCCTGAAAAGAAGGAAACTACTGAGGTATTTGTACACAGTTTTAGTAGGGAAACCTCTTACATATAATACTCGTAAGGGATTAAAGTATCCCTGGAGCTGGGATTGACCAGAAATTAGAAGTAAACTGCCCCAGTGCAAGGGATGTAGGAAGAGCTGACTCTCTTTGACCAAGAGCAATTTTCAGAGAGGAATTCAGCCTTGAGCCTGAGCATACCAGACTTGGTCCAAGGGCTGTACTTTGCTGACCCCTGACCAAAGGTATTCTGGATATAGCATATCATTTACCAATTAAGAAAATTTATTCCTTTTTCATCAGTTCTGATAACTGTTATTGATTTATTTTGCCTAGTTGCATTGGTGACATATATCATCATGTTAAGAAAATATCCCTGGGGGCGCCTGGGTGGCTCAGTCGGTTAAGCATCCAGCTTCAGCTCAGATCATGATCTCCGGTTTGTGGGTTCAAGCTCCATATTGGGCTCTGTGGTGACAACTCAGAGTTTGGAGACTGTTTTGGATTCCGTGTCTCCCTCTTTCTCTGCCCCTCCCCTGCTCATGCTCTGTTTCTCTCTCTGTCTCTCTCAAAAGTAAATAAACATTAAAAAAATTAAAAAAAAAAGAAAATATCCCTGAATTTGTATTTCTTGACTGTTTTTATCACATGTAGCTATTGGCTTTTGTCAGAAGCATTTTGTTTGTTTGTTTCTTTGTTTTTTGTTTTTGCCCGCGTGATGGAGATAATAATGGTATTATATTAGATCAATTAAATGGTGCCTTAATATTAATAGACTCTACAGAATTGAGCCAAAATTATATTCCTGAAATCAATTCTGCTTGATCAGTCAGAAATTTTTCTCAGTAGACTAATTTTAAGATGTCCACATGGAGAATATTTTTAGAGATTTTCCATAGAATAAACAGGTAAAATAAAAACTAAACTAAACCAACAAAAAAGGAAGGAACAGTGTAAATAAAAGGTTGATTTATGCTTGCTAGGGAACTTTTTATAAAACTAATTCATGTTACAGAGGTAAGTCAAGTAGCTGGATGGTAATTTTCAAAATAAAGGTGTGCTACCTGTCTTGAAAAATAATTTACTCACCATGCCTCCACAAGTTGTAGACAGAAACGGCATAAGTATTAAGTGTAATAAAATCCAAAACCAAGAGTTCAATGATTTGGATGAGATTTCATTAAATAAACAGTATTTTACTTTTTCTCTATGTTGATATTAAGTATTCTCCATATGATGTGAGGAGAATGTCACATTGTCTCTCTGGTATTCCTCTCAAAACCCATAACCACTGTCTAACCAAGAGAATACCCTTACACAATTTAATATGAAAAGACAGTCTACAGTGTACCTGACCAGTCGTCCTCAAAACTTCCAAGGTCATCAAAAAGAAAATAAAGGTCTAAGAAACTGTCACAATCTAGAGGACTTTAAGGGAATACGATGGCTAAATAAAATGTGAAATGCTGGACGAGATGATCCTGGGACAGAAAAACTACATTACGTAAGAACTTTAAAAAAATCCAAATATAGTATGTACTTTGGTTAATAATAATTTATCAATATTGGTTCATTACTTGTTACAAATGCATCATCTGAATACAAGATAATAATAAGGGAAACTGGGTATGGGGTTACGGGAGCTCTTTGTACTATCTGCAACTTTTCTGTAAATCTAAAATTATCCTAATACAAACACTTATATAAAAAACCTTACAGTGAGTTTTAATTGTTAGTTTCTATTCTAAATATACATTTAATAGAACCTAGATATAGTTTACCAAATAGGATTCTTTTGTAAGTATAAACTTAAAAGTAGTTGCCTACGCTTATAACTGCCACTTTGTTGTTATATTTACCCCTTTGAAGCAGTTCATGTATTTTCTTGAGTTATAATTAGATCTATTAGTCATTTTTGGATCTTGCAATGTTTTTTATACACATGTTGATAAAGACAATATAAAAATAGGCTATTAAAACATTAAAGCAAGTTATCCTTTGCTTATTAGCACAGTCTGTAGATTGCTTTGGGGGTAGCTTGTCCTCTTTGGCAGTCATTTCAATACTCAATACGTAGCTTAACAAACATCAAACCCTAATTAAGAAAAAAACAAGATAATGAAACTGATTTTTCTTCATGTAATAGAGAAAAAATAGTAACAAACAAAATGCATTTTCAATGGGGCCAAGTAAATGTGTCCTCCGAAATCCCATATGCACCTAAAGATATATCTCATACGTATCCATCTGTTCACTGTTCTTTAAATAAACATTACTGATTATTTTGTCCGTAATTTTTAAACACCTTTATTGATGTGTAATTGAACTACAATAAATCACATATACTTCAAATATATTTGCATGTGTGTGAGGGAAACAATAAACTCATCACACCCTCACCGCAATAAAGATAGTGAACATGTCCATTCATATCAAAAGTATCCTGGTACAACTTTGTAATGACTTCTGCCTTTTATGCACATCACTCATTCTTTTTTTTTTTTTTTAACGTTTATTTATTTTTGAGACAGAGAGAGACAGAGCATGAACGGGGGAGGGTCAGAGAGAGAGGGAGACACAGAATCTGAAACAGGCTCCAGGTTCTAAGCGTTCAGCACAGAGCCCGACGCGGGGCTTGAACTCACTGACTGCAAGATCGTGACCTGAGCCGAAGTCGGACGCTTAACCGACTGAGCCACCCAGGCACCCAACACATCACTCATTCTTAAGCGAACAGCCACTGCTCTCTTCCTCTCACTATAGATTAGACTACATTATCTAAAATTTTATAGATATGGAATAATAGGATAAGTTCTCTTTTGGTCTGCCTTTTTTATGAAGCAAAATTATTTTGAGATTCATTCATTTTGTTTTGTGTAACAAAAGTTCATTCCTTGTTATTACTGAGTAATATTTTACTATATGGATATACAGAATGTGTTTTTCTTTTTATCTGTCGATGGACACTTATGTTATTATCAATTTTTGACTAATTAGTTGGTATGAATTATTTCTGTAAAAATGTTTGTACGGTCAAATATTCCTTTTTTTTTTTTTTGAATAAAATGACCAGATTAAAGAATAGACATGTATTTAACTTTTAAGAAATTGCCAAAATGTTTTGCAAAGTAATTGTACCTTTTCCATTTTTAACTGAATTATTTTTTTAATGTTTATTTATTTTGAGAGAAAGGGAGAGAGAGAGAAAGAGAGAAGGAGAGAGAGAGAGAGAGGGAATCCCTAGCAGGCTCTGCACTGATAGCAGAGGCTCCTTGTCATGAACCATGAAATCATGACCTGAGCCAAAGTCAAGAGCCAGATACTCAACCAGCTGAGCTACTCAGGTGCCTTTGAAGTATTATTAAAAAAAAATACAGTACATAAGTTGTATGAGTCCATACATGATTCTTGTGTTTGGCATTTCTCAAAGGAAATTTTTCCTTACCATAAAGTTTTCTGGGAGTAGTCAAATAGCTTTGTGTGGTGAAATAAGCTTCTCAAAAGTCAGAATGTTATTAAATTGGTGGAAGATCCAGAACATGGGTAAAGTTAATTTTATTGTATATTTAGCCATTTGTTAATTACTCTAAAAGAACAAATTGTAGGGATTTCTGAGGCCCAAAAAATACTTCTGGGCCTGAAATTCACTTCTGTATAAATACATACATCTAATACTTCTCATAAGAACAAGCTATCATGCAATCTTCTATTTCAATCAGATTATCTAACATTGCGATTACTAGGTATTAACCAGTAGAAAAGATAAAGTATCATGCCTTTTTATCTCTTATGTTAAATTTCCTTAACATAAATGTGGTAGAGAAATAATATATTATAAACAGTTTCCTTTTTTTATGTTTATTTTTGAGAGAGAGAGACAGCACAAGCAGGGAAGGAGCAGAGAGAGGGAGACGCAGAATCTGAAGCAGGCTCCAGGCTCTCAGCAGTCAGCACAGAGCCTGACGCAGGACTCTAACCTGAGATCATGGCCTGAACCAAAGTAAGCCGCTTAACAGGCTGAGCCACCCAGGCACTCCTATTATAATCAGTTTGTAAGAAGCTTTCCTAGTTCCTTTATATTTGAGTTTATAAAGACTTAGATATTTTCATATTATGCATGTTTACTTAGCACATTCAAAGCTTCAATTCTTATCCCAACATTTATAATATTATGACAGTTTTATAATTTTAATCTATGTATTTATGGGTTTTTTTTCTTTATAATTTCAGGAGTGATGCTTTTTTCAGAAGGCTCCAGACTGGGGAGACATGTTATGAATCTACACTTAGCATTGGGATGGAAAAACTCCACAGGCACACAGATATAGAATATTATTCTAATAAATAGTACAGCTCAGACTATTTATGGGGAAGCATTTTTTTAAAAGCCACACTAACAATTTAAGCCTAAACTTCCTGCCATTTAATTGAAATTAAATGGTTGGCATAAATATTTTCAACACATTCTTGTTTTGATTTTATTTCTTCTTTATGCCATTGTGTTTGTTTTTGCCTTTCTCAGGGCACTTGACAAAATAGAAAGAGTGGCCTGAGAAAATTTCTACTAATATTTTCCTGAATCAAGGGAGTGTATTTTTATTCTTGGGTAACTATTTTCATAAGTGATTGGTATAAAAATAAAAATTAATTTAAAAAATTACAAAATATCCATTTCAAATAATTTTTAACTCCAAATTTTCCATTAAACCTGAGTAGACTAGGTGGCATGAAATTACACTGATGAAAATATCATGTTAATAATAACTTTATCGACATGAAAGACAGCAAGTATAGTTTACATTTAAACATGTTCTCCCTCAAATCATCTAGCTACCACAAAGATTTTGTTGAAGTTTAATGGACTTAAAATTTGTGTCTTGCTTTTCAATGAGTATAAAAATGCTTTCATGATTTTGGTCAACCGGGCTATTTCCATTTTCCTCTATGATTTCTTCAAATTAAAGAGCTAACTCAATACAGTATGCAAATACTTCACTCTGTCTATTCTTAGCCTTGCTTAATGTTATTTTTTAAGTCAGATATGCCATTTTGCTCGAGAAGAACCATTTTACCAGTTGCCATCATATCTTTGAGGACTTCCTAATTTAATGACCTATAATCAAACAAGAGATATATTCTCCCCTGGCCATTCCATTTTTTTTAATGTTTATTTATTACTGAGAGACAGAGCATGAGGATGGGAGGGGCACAGAGAGGAGGAGACGCAGAATTGGAAGCAGGCTCCAGGCTCTGAGCTGTCAGCACAGAGCCCGACGCCGGGCTCGGGGCTCGAACTCACAAACTGAGAGATCATGACCCGAGCCGAAGTTGGACGCTTAAACGACTGAGCCACCCAGGCGCCCCTGGCCATTCCATTTTAATCATCCTTCCTATAATCTTCCATTCCTCAGGATAATAACATTAGCTCAGATGATAACTCCAATAAATGTCAAAACAATATATAACCTCTACTGAAGATTTTCATACAAGCTCTATTGTGATATTGACCAATTCATAATAGTTTTTAGTCTCAGTGATCTTTTTAGCAGCTATAGTGTTCATCACCAAACAAGATTCGGTGTTATCCACTCCTGCCAAGGCAACCAAAATTGTGATCTTAAATAAGCATTTATTTCTGCTTCTCTGGTCCATATAGAAACAAGTATTTTTAGATATTGGACAATAAACAGCTGAAGAATATAGTATCTGAGAGAATGTAATGAAATGAAGTGAGTCTCATGATAATCATGGCTTATCTCTGGAGTCATATTCTGGGCATGGTGTATGTTAAGGCAAAAACTCAAAGGGTTTGAGATTTTACCGTCTTTGTAAGTAAGCTAACACATCAGTTTGCCACAGATACATACACACGCTCAAGTTATCTGGATGAGAAAACAGGCGACTTATTTATGCAAGAGTATCTTGTGTCAGCTCCTCATACTCTTATATATGAGATTACACTTGAGATCCAGCTATCACCTGCATGTATTTGCACCACAGGAGAGAAATTCTGAAATTATGAAACCTAGATCTTACATAGCAGCTGTTGGCACATCTGTGTATCTAACTTTTCAGAGATAGCAAGAAAGATCTTCACTCTAAATGTAAAATATTTGTCTCTGGAGAAGGAAGGGAAAATCTCTAGCTTTCTTTCATCACTATGGAATATTAGAGATGTCACAGCCATTTCATCTGGCTCAAACTCACATACCATAAGTGCTCAGGTATAACAATCCTAGTTAATAAAAACTGTGGTAATATTCTCCTTCCCTTTGAAAAAGTGACAGCTGTGAGGGAAGGCGAGGGTTTCTTCGAGATGAGTGTTTCACAAGAGCCAAAGTGACTGTCAGGCGAGTTTCGTATCCTTCCACAACAAGTGAGGGCACATGGAGGGCAAACCTATTGCCAAGAAAGCACCAGCTCCCCAAGAAGGCAGCAAGTGAAAACTGTGCACCCAATGTGGCAGATCAGTAGCAAAGGGAAAGAGCAGGAGTGAACAGCCAGGAAAACTACAAACACCATCAAGGGTCTTCAAAGGGAACCCTGGGTATGGTGTCTGTGTATATGAGAGAACACTATTTATATCTCTTGGGTGTAATACATGATCTCAAAATTCCAAGGTATGGTTGCCATTCAATCATCTTATGGTTCAGGTATCTCCTTTCTAAGAAAGCACTGACCAGGCAGAAACAATAAAACCGTGAACAGTGTTGTCTCAGAACTGTAGATAGGGGAAATCCAAGAAGAACATAACAGTCTCACTGAGGAGAGAAATTTGAATTCAGAGAAAACCTTGAATTTGTAGTATATAATCCAGAAAAGTTGAAGCTACATAGAGAGAGAGTTCAAATCTTCTGGGTACCCTTAACCCAGATGACAAATACTAAGCAATGCATGCATAAAGCCTTACTCCATAAAACCAAGCGAGGAACAACCAAGCAGCTATATTCTGAAGCTCACAAAGGGCTAGGACACACGTGAAATCTGGCCAGATAATTTAAACAGTCTTTGTTGAGGATTTAGTAGAGATTCCAGAAGGGGTAAATGATATAGTAAATCTACACTATTCTAACTAGTCTAAACCAGTATAAAGGCTATGTCAAACTTGTTCTAAGAAACCTGAAATCAAGGTTCAAAAGAACTTAAAGGAACTTAAATGTCCTTTAGAACAAAGGAAGAGATAATTGTTGTAGGAAGACAGCAAAAATTGCCAAACAACAATGTAAAACTTACAATGTCCATCAGATAATCAAAATTACCAGACACAGGAAGAAGCAGGAACATTAGACCTATAACCAGGATAAAAATGAGTCATGAGCAACAGACACAGAAGTAATAAACATGACTGAATTATTAGACAAGGATTTTAAAATAGCAATTATAGCTATATTCAGATTTAAAGGAAAGTATAGTAAACATAACAAGAATATGAAATATAAAAGAATTCAATATGACATCTAGAATAAAAATAAATAAATCCACAAACAAATGTAACCAACCTGATTAATGCCAAGCTTACAGGACCATGACTGAAAACTCGTCCCCCAAAAAACAATGTCAAGAATAAACAAGAATGCCCATTCTCCCCACTTCTATTCAACATTATCTTGAAGGTCCCAGTCAGTAAAATAAAAAAGAGAAAGAAAGCATGTATTTTGTAAAAAATAAACACAATTATCTATATTTTTAGAGGGTATGATCTAGCACATAGAAAATCCTAGGGAGTCCATAATAAAACTACAAGAAATAATACATATATTTTTTTCAGTGTGGGGTATAAGATTAATATACAACGACATCATATTCCTATACATTTTCAAGATTTATAAATTAAATTAAAAGACTAAGATCATTATGATAGAATCTAAAATTTCAAATTCACAGGGATAGAGTGTATACACAACTCAAAATCCTTAAGAATAAATATATAGATCAATAGGACAGATTGGAGTCCAGAAATACATCCAAACATATGTGGTCAATGGAATCTTTCACTTCAGTGTCAAGGTAGTTCAATGTTAAATGGGTATTCCTTTCAAAAAATATTGCTGAAACATCAGATATTCCTATGAAAAAGTCAAAATAAACTTTAAGCCTTGCTTTAGATATAAAACTAAGAATATGGATAATAGAACATTAAAATTAAAACTATGGAAAGAATAAGGAAGGATAAAAGAAAATCCTCACCATCTTACAAAGTTTTCTTGGAAAGGAAATAGCATTAAAAATTTTAAAAAATTAGTAAATGACACTGTATGTTAAAAACTCTTGCTCTTCCAAAGACATTATTAAGACACTGAAAAGGCAAGCTATAGGCTGAGACAATGTAAAGTATACTTTTAAAAACTGCTACCACTCAATAAAAAATAGGCAACATATTTTGGGCATACACCTGTCCATGATTGTCTCGCCTGAGAACCAGTAACAGAAAAGCTACTCTCTGGAACATTGCAGGTTTCCATGGTGGAGTAAGGTGAGAGAGCCTTCTGGATAATCTAATACTAGCAATTAAATGCACTGGCCTCAAAGTAACATACTTTACTCTTGCTCACAATTATTGGCCAGAATTAGTCATGTGGCCACACCAAACCATCAGGGAGCTAGAAAATATAATCGTACTGTGTGTCGCTAGACGAGGGAAATCCTCGGTGAGAAGAGTAACCATATTAATCCACAAGTCAAATTGGGTGTTTCTTAATAAATTGTACTACTGAATTACATAGCTTGATGAATTTTAAAAAATCCCATTCTAGCCCAGAAAATAATAATAACACATGCGAGACTTACTGTACTTCAGGCACTGTTCTAAGCACCTCATACTTACTTAATTCTCAAACAACTCCCATGAGATAGGTATTATATTAACATCAATTGTGCCTGATGAGTCTGAGCCACAGAAAAGTTAGCTGCAGCCATGTAAATGGTAGAACTGGGATTTAAACTCTGGCAATAGAATCCTTGTTTCTAAACCACTCAGCTCTAACACCTGTTAAAAATTAAATTACACATTTTCTTTTTTGAAGAGGGCTTTAAGACTCAGATTTCATCTGTAAGGTATGATGTGAGTTCATGTTCTAGGAAACAGCAGTTTACATGGGATCTAAGAACACAAATTTAAATACCAAGCAGACTGGATTTTAAGATATTATTCAGCCCTGGCCTGTCTGTGTAAATGTGGGCAAGTTATTTAAAAAAAATCCATTCCAGGATTAATTCTTACAATATGCTCTTACCTAGAAGATTTTGCAAGATGGTTCAGGGACAGGTCTTGGCCAGGTACTAAGCTGAACTGAAATTTATGGCCATGGTCATTTACAGTAGAAGCATTATGCTCTTTGCTGAAGTTCAGTATAAAACTCTAGCTGATTCACGTCGGGAAGCTAAACAGGTGAACATATTTAAAGACTCGGTTGGAAGTGAACCTCACACATTTCTGTGCCAGCACAGAGGTAAAATGAGCTTCCCACCTCTGCCCTACTTCCCAGGCCCTGACACTGATGGCTCACCTCACCAGCCTTTGCACTTGCTACTTCCTCTCTCGGGGATATCCTTACCCACTTTCACTGCCTGAGAAGTTACTCTCCTGGTCTCAGTTTCCACAGCACTTCTCAAGAACTTCCGTCCATACTCCTCAGCTCGATTTGCTCCTTTCTCTCTGTTGTTCATGTACCGTTGTTCATATAACGCGCACTGTGGTGCACAGAACATGTCTCATTATATTAAAACTGTATTTATATGCACATCCCTTCTTTTTTTCAGTTTATTTTATTCATTTTGAGAGAGAGAGAGAGTGAGAGAATCTGAAGCAGGCTCCGCACTGCCAGCATAGAGCCCACCTCCAGGCTCAATCCCAGGAACCTTGAGATCATGACCTGAGCTGAAATCAAGCGTCAGTCACCTACCTAACCAACTGAGCCTCCCAGGTACCCCTAACCCTTTTCAATGTTATAATAATTGCCCTAAACTTTTCACAGTTTTATAACATACATGTGTGTTTTATGTGCAGCTTTCCCATATTAAGTATGGTATTTGTTTCCTAAGTATTTGTTCAGGCAATAAGTTAAAATATGACTGTAAATCAGAAAAAAGATACATCAGTTGAAAAATATTTTTCATTTTAAGAAAGATATTGTGATGGAGGCCTTGGCTGGCTCAGTTAAGCGCCTGACTTCGACTCAGGTCATGATCTCACCGTTCTTGAGTTTGAGTCCCACGTCTGGCTCTGTGCTGACAACTCACGGCCTGGAGCCTGCTTCGGATTCTGTTGTCTCCCTCTCTCTCTGCCCCTCCCCTACTCATGCTCTGTGTGCGTGTGTGTGTCTCTCTCTCAAAAATGAATAAACATTAAGAAAATTATAAAAAAAAGAAAGATCTTCTGACAAAATAATGTAACATAATATAGCAATTTCAAGCCCAAAAATTAGTATACTAATAAGATTTATTTTTTTTTAATTTTTATTTTTGATAGAGAAAGTGTGCAAGTGTGTGTGTGCACGTGTGCACGCATGCACGCGAGCAAGTGGAGGAGGGGCAGAGGATCCAAAGGGGGCTCCTTGCTCACAGCAGTGAGCCCGATATGAGACTCAAACTCAGGAACCACGAGATGGTGACCTGAGCCAAAGTCAGATGCTCAACCTACTGAGCCACGCTCAGAAGATACATTTTAAAACTGAATGAGGGGCGCCTGGGTGGCGCAGTTGGTTAAGCGTCCGACTTCAGCTCAGGTCACGATCTCACGGTCCCTGAGTTCCAGCCCCGAGTCGGGCTCTGTGCTGATGGCTCAGAGCCTGGAGCCTGTTTCAGATTCTGTGTCTCCCTCTCTCTCTGCTCCTCCCCTGTTCATGCTCTGTCTCTGTCTCAAAAATAAATAAATGTTAAAAAAAAAATTAAAAAAAAAAAAAAACTGAATGAGCGGTGAACAGAACTATGAATTATTTAAACTTAATTCACAGGGCTTCAGATACAATAGTGTGACAGATGAATTAAACTTCAAAACATTTTGTTTTAAGCTTCAAAACTAACAGAATTACCCAAAGTATAGTAAGAAGTAATTTTACGTATAATTTGGAGGAAAGTTTGAAATGAGAAAACTGACTCAAATGAAATTCCTGTGAATGTTTTCCGAGTTCGGGCTTGTGAAAAGCCCGAAACTAAATTCAAAGACACATTTGAATCATTTTGTTTTCATCACATGTTTAAGATTTTGAGTTTAGACAAGACTAAATTGATTCTTAGCTGCAGTAACAACTGAGGCCTTCCGGAAAATTAAGTGCAGTGAGGAATTCCCCATTTCGCTGGTGGGAGCACAGAAGATGTTGAGGAAAAAGAGCCTAACAATCTAACAAATCAAGAGTATGGTCTTTCCGCTAAAAATACAGAAGGATTCTGCTAGCTACAGCTTCCTGTAAGTGAGAATGGACCTCTGTACTTAACTTTCAGGTCAATTCAGAGCTTTTTCTAATGGCTGGGAAATCTTTGGGCTGACGTGTGAAGGATACAGAGGGTCAGAAGAGCAGTGACCCAGATGGGAAGTGTTTCATGCTAGATACGTATGCATTACTGAAAGCCCCAAAGAGAATTTAAAATTGTAAACACAGGGTAAAACTCGTATTCAGGAAGTCCACCAAGGATGTGGTTCGTAATAAATGCAGTCCAAGTCCTTCCAAGCTGCTTGCAAACACATTCTGCAATGCCTCAAACAGGAGACTTTTCAGTAATATTCAGAGAGAAAAAAGAAATCTGTCATAATTATCATCTTCTAGGTGGTTGCCTATCTCATAGACAAGCTCTTGTTCTTGAGGCACAGGACACTGTATGATGTGAAAAGATATATGAAAGCACTATTTATATTTAATAACTTTCTATTGTTGCAGTTATTAATATGTTCTGGTAGAAATTTTGGGCAACATAATTAAGGATTTCAAGTTTAAAGTGTCCTCCTCCTGACAGCTGGTAAGCTTTGCTAGTAAAAATTAATTTTCTGCCTAAATGCTGAAGTGTAGAATTATATTGTACTTGTTTTGTTTTTTTTTTTTTGAAAAGAGGAACATGAAAATTAGCACTTAATCTTTCTGCTGAATTTCATATTTAAGGTATGATATTTTTTTTACCTGTATTATACCCTAACAAATTGTGGAAGAATGCCCTAAAAATATCTACCTTAAAAATTTATTAATATGTGATTTTTCTTTGCTTCTCTATTCACCTGTCAGAGTAAAAGACTATCTCTTTATAAGCTAATGATTAATCTTACCCAGGTGCTGGAGATTATCTAAATGCTTCCATCTTTAAGACTCTATGTTTAAATAATGGTTTGGCATCCCATTGTGCTTATCAATCAATTCTATGTTCCCCAAATTAATAAAAGAGTTAATAAAGACTTTCTTTATGGTAGGCAGTGATTTTATGTTTCTGCTTAATAAACTTTCAGGTCAGTTAATTTTTTTTCAATAAAAGCAAAAATTCCTCTACCAAACTTAGTTTACCAAATAGGGTAGATGGAATCCCATCTTTAGCCTTGCTAACCTGTGGAGACCTGGCCTCAGCCCTATCATACACATACAGAGGCTATTGACAGTTTCATGCCATGCTGAAATGCATCTTTCTTTTTAAAATTTATATTGAGAAAGAGAGAGAGAGAGAGAAAGATAGAGAGCACACATGCTTGCGCACCCCGGGGGAGGGGCAGAGAGACAGGGGGAGAGAGAAAATCCCAAGCAGGCTCCCTGCTGTCAGCACGGAGCCCACTGAAGGCTACTCCATCTCAGAAAACTTGAGACCTGACCCGAACCAAGAGTCCCAAGCTTAAATGACTGAGCCATCCAGGTGTCCGAAAATCTTTTTAACTTCAAGAGGAAAGCGACACTTTTGACACACAGTTTGGGGAGTTAAAAATTACCTCACTGTCCTGCCCCATGTGTTACCTCTTACCTGTGACGCTCATACCTTCTCCCTGATCTGCCATAAATTAGGCACCTACCCTGGAGTGAATAAAGTGTCACAGAATTATAATTTTTGCCCCCAATCTGAAATAAAAGTCTAGGGACACAGAAACACAAATTTCATGAACGGGATACTCATCAATTCTCTCGTTGTTGTTGTTGTTGTTGTTGTTGTTGTTGTTGTTACTTCTCTCTTTAAGGACCCGGGTTCTAGGAAAAGGTTGCTGGTGCCAGCTGGGACCAGCAAGCTGCTGGGGGGTGGAGGAAGGGGAGGGAGTGGTCTATACACTTGCCCACCATGGGGGTCGTACCATGGCCCCTTCCCGGCAGGCACTCTCATGCAAAGCTCTTGTGTAAATTCTCTTAATAGGAAAGAACTTTAAACATAAAAATGTATACTCACAGAAAATGGTTTTCATTTTATTAGGTCTCTCTTTATATCCTCCCACCAGTCCTATGGAGTTGGGATACCCTGTCAGTTATAGCACCAAGAGATAAAAGAACAGTGAATACCCATGGGGAGTCCCTTAAATTGTCTATTATCTATAGCCAGCTTAGCCTATTTTCTGCCACAAACGCAGCACTCAAAAAATAGTAGTCATTATGATTATTTTAAGCTTTTCATGGAAGGTGAAATGTACGCTCTTTTTTCATGGTGTGTTTGATAAAAGATGATAAACATCTCTAGTTGTTAATATGCCGCAGTAAAATTAAGCAATGGCAGAGCAACTTAATACAATGGAAAGTGTTAAGTAGTTACAGTACATTTAACTGAAAAATTGATCAAAAGCTTGCTTTATTTCTACTTATTTTATTTAAGGTAAGTATAATATCAAAGGAACTAGAAGTCTCATTTAATTCCTTCTCTGCCTCTTCAACTGTACTTTCAAACATTGCAGAAAGCTCTGATCTGGGTGTGCATGACCAGAGATTTGACAGATGCTTGCCTTTTCCAAGGTGAATCGCTTTTATTAAAACATATTGTGAATGGCATTTTACCCTCAAAACATGGCATTTTAGAGGTCAGGATAGTACTTCTCCAGCTAAAAATAATATTAGAAAATGATTCTTACCAAATAATAAACACCTGGCATTGTATATAAAGAAAAAGGAAGTGAAATACTTTTCATGTCAAAGATTCAATTCTCGTTTTCTGTTTTATGATCAAAATCACTAAGCACCTTACACGTCCAATAAATGGAACAATATTTCATTGTCATGCTTCAGATTGCAAACCTTGTATCATTCTATTTCAAATCATCCCAAGCAGTTGCTGAACACATCATTACTTTCCCTTCCCTAAAGGGACATTGGAAACATTTTCATAATGAAGTGCATATTTTGAAAGAAGGTTATTATTTAATAAAGATAAAAAATCATCGGTTTAGGCTAAGCAAAAGAAATATAAATACAAAAGAAATAATGATGAATGGGAGTGCCTGGCTGGCTCAGTCACAGAGCATGCTATTCTTGATCATGGGTCATGAGTTCAAGCCCCACATTGGGCGTAAAGCCAACATAAAAGAAATGAATGACAAATGAAAAATAAAGAGCTTTAGGTTAGTGATTGCACCTGAAAGTATCATTCTTTTATATAAATTAATTTGGTATCAAATAAATCATAATTATTCATTTCAGAAAGATTTTCCCATATAACAAATATATTTGTGCATAAAAAATAAAAATGATAATTTTTATATGAAATCATTATCTTTCCCATATGCATGTACACACACCAACCTTTATTTTGAGATGTGTCTAATTCTCCAAGGTTGGGTGAATTGAATGGTAAGTAAGGGGAAAGAAGAGAAGAAAAAAAATATGGGAAACAGAAGAAATATAGTTTCTTTGCTGTAATTACTTTGCTGTAATTACGCTAAAAAGGGGGAAAATGAAGCTCAGTAACCATGTTTGCTGCGCAGCAAACTTGGTAGTGAATGTACATTTTACTCATCGCCTGTATGAATTCCAGAAACATTTATTGAGCATCTACTGCATATAGGTTACTGTCCTTTATACGGGCAACACGGATGAGTAACATATGGTTCTTGACATCAAATGTTCATGGTCCAAAGGACAGATAGACTTGCAACCACATAAATGTATTAAAATATATTAGAATCAGAATATAAAAGTGAACATGGATTAACACCTGGAAAGCACAGGGAAATTCACTATTCTCTCACCACATTGAGGAAGGAAAGGAGCGTCATAGACGACTGGTCTACCATGGAGGTCGAGGATGCACTGGGATTTGAAGGAAGACTATAAATATGCAGACAGGGAATCTGAGGGCATGTAGACCAGAAAGCCTGTTCCAGGGAAGAGACCTGTGATGTCTTGCACTATTGCTGGAACATGGAGCGCAAAGGGGTGAATGGTAGCACATGAGTCTGCAGTAAACCAGAATACAGACAGTCCTTGCTTGGAATGCAAGACATCCTGGGCTTTAGTCTTGGTAACACAGAGTCTTTAATTTGGTGAGAAGCATGTATACAAAACCTAATGTTGAAAGAGAAAGCAGTTTTGCAGATAATGCAACTATAAGGGAAAGGAGGTTTAGAGATATATTGATAAGTTAGTGAATATTATTTACTGAATGTTATTCTTGTATTTGATAACATCTCCAAGTCAAGAGTCTGAAGATTGGATCACTCTTAATCCCAAAATATACCTGAGGCCAAGACCAAAGTGAACTCTGACTCCGGTCTTCCTAAAAAGCCATTTTTATTTTCTTTTAATCAGTGAGAGCAACATTGAACTCTCGCCAACTGACTTCTCTCTCAAGAAATGCTGTAACTGTTAATATACAAATAAACTGCACTTTCTACTGGGAGTTAATCTATGTTTTAAAAAATTGTTTGGAATTTTTGATTTAACCTCATATAATTGGTTAACATAAACACTTGTTTTTATTTTTCTGCTGCTCTAGGACAATGACTTTTGATTTCATCTCATGCGTTTTTTTTAAATAAAATAAAATGTGTATTTTTTCCTTCTGTTTGTTTTTTCAAGGCATGAGAAGTTTGTGTAATATTTATGCCTCAATTCAAAAGATAGTTATTGTCTGATTAATGACCACCATTGTGTTCGGCATGGAATAGCCAAGACGCAAGTTTCCTTTTTCTTGTTTTTTTTTTTTTTTTTAATAAGGTTCTTCCATTTTTTTTAATGTTTATTTATTTTTGAGAGAGAGAAAACCTGAGTGGGGGAGGGGCAGAGAGAGAGGGAGACACAGAAGCCAAAGCTGTCTCTACACTAACAGCACAAGGGGCTCAAACTCACTAACCATGATACCATGACCTGAGTAGAAGTCAGACGCTCAACCAACTGATCTACCCAGGCTCACCAAGAAGCAAGTCTTCAAATGCCCTTGGGGGAGACATATTCTTTGCCTTGGAAAAGAAGATAATGATAAGTAGGGGGAAACAAAAAACAACAAAAAAAAAAACAAACTCTAGGGAATAAGTGTCACACTACCTGGTTCTGATTAGTATAACACTAATGGAGAACAGCATGGCATTAGTAACAATTGGTGTCATTCACCTTAAAAGGGGACTCAAAATAGAGGTGGCATGAAAAAGAGAGGATTTTTCAGTTTAATTCTTAAAATGATACAATATATTCCTTTTAAACAGTTAGCAATGAAGTTTCATCTCCCATGCCAATTTTAAATCACTGGTAGAAGCTGTCTTTGAGATATGGGGTAGGGTTCAAAGGTCACATTCATTCTCAGAAGGAACTAATTTAATGATGTAATAGCAATTCTTCTAGAATGTGGGATAAAGGAGAGGTACACATGTACCATATAATAACTATCCCTGACAAACATGTACAACAACATCTTATATTTAAAACAAAAACAAAAACAAACAAACAAAAAAAAAAAACCCAGAAGAATCACATGCAAAGATGGGAGGCATTCATGAATGTACTGTGCCAGAGCTAGAGGGATGTTTGATGAAGTAACATTCACAATAAAAAAAAAAAAAAAAAAGTCTGTGCTAAAAATTGTGAGAAAATGAGGTCTACTCTCTTCTCTAACCCACTGTTTGCCAACCAATATATGTACTGGTTAACCTTTGTCCTTTACTCTGGTGATTTTGGTGTTATCACATCTTACTTTTATTTATTCCATCAATGTTTTTAAACTAAGGGTGCATCATAAAATTAGCACTTATGAAGTGAGAAAAAAGTACACCCACTTCATATAATATTCTGGTGCCAGAAAAGGCAAGTGACAAATGGCTGAGTGGACTGGGCCAAAAGGATTGCAACATCAGTGAAATCGGTTACAGGATTAATTTGATGACAAGTCACCATTACAATCTCATCTTTTAGGTCCCTTTACTCTGCCTTCCATAGACACTGTCAACTAGCTTTCGAAACCACCTGTGGTCTATGAAAGGCCCCTATTACCCCTAGGCTTTTCCCACACTCACATTCTGCCTGCAGTGATTCATTGCTTATTCTATACCTCACCGTCAGTCTTCCTAAATTTCTACTGCTATTATGATTATTGGATAATTTAATTCGATTGAGGTACCACATTTTTGCAGTTTCCTTATCCTAAGCTAACTGAATCAGGTACCTGTCTGCTCCCTTAATATATCATGTATTATAGATTTCTCACAGTTTTTCTTGGGTTTTTTTTTTTGTTTTTTGTTTTTTTTTTTTTTTTTTGTTTACACTTCTTTGTCTCTCGATGTCTGGCTTCCCAGTAGTAGGTGAGCTTCTTTATAGCAATAGCATTCTCTTCTGTTCTCAGTGCTTGTAACAATGCCTGGCAAGCAGATGGTGACTGATTAATACATATTTGCTTAAAGCATAAACAGTAAATAATTTTAAAATTAATCACCTTCTTATTTCATTTATTGAAGGAATTGTTCTATCATTGAACAACAAAAAAAAACTCATCTGGCTTTTCAACTTCCCCTAATTTATGACTTAACTAGCTCTGTGATTATGTCTTTATAGTTCTATAAATTTTTTGCTCAAGCTACAAAATTATAGCAAATAGTGGTTGAACACAATTTCTCTAAGTCCAAAGAATAAATGCCCTAAATAGACAATTTTGAAGAGAGCATATAATATTCATCAGTTTTCTTGTTGGTGTCTACATCCAGTGCTATTTTCTTTCCCATGTAAATTATCATTTTGATTAAATTCTTCATGTTTTAAGTACTTATAAAATTAATGGAATTTGCCATGTGTTTTAAAGATACAATTTATTAATTATAAAATTCAGAAAAGAATGATCATTTATGGATATTTAAGGGGAAATCATTTTAAAAAGTGAAACAACTGAATGACCTTCACTACATTTTATGTCATGACCTCATAGAAATAAGAGAGACTTTAAATTTAATACATATCCTCGATTTTCCACTCTATAGGTGAGGAAAACAAAGCTCTGAGAGTGTAATTTGCCCAACATGAGATGACCCTTAGTAATAAAATGAGCACAGGCCCCCTGACTACTGACCTAGTGGTCTTTCCAGTTTACAATGACATTTCAAAGTTTTGGGGGTTGTGGCATTTTCTGCTTTACCAGATATCTTTTCTGAATTTCTCTCATCTGACCAATAAATTGAGGGGCATTCCCTCCTTTGGAGGCAGCCCACTGCTAAAGAGTGAAGAATCCATCTAAACTGCTAATTTAAAAAGTAAATGATGTACATGGAAGACGAGAGAGAGAGAGAGAGAGAGACTGACTTAATTTTGTACCTTCTCTTCATATAACAAGATCTGGAGAGAGGGGAAGTGAATCAGAATTGAAGATAGGCAGAACATTTTCAGAAATAATACACTCTTTGATCATTAACTTCTCAGAATGCAGAAGACTGCAAAGAAAGAAAAAGGAGTGTTCCTTATGAACTTTGTGGATATTGGCAAACAGGAGAGAAAGAAATTCTGCTTCTCAACTCTAGGTGGGTGTCGGCATTTAGCAGGCACCATCCATGCCACCAGGCTGGGGAGAACCTTTCAAATGGTGATACAGTCCCTTGTTGCGTGAAGATTACTCCCCGCCATTCCTGAAGTACACGTGTGGCAGGGAAGAAGATGTTTCCAATATCATATGGCCTCAACTTGGGGGAGGGGTGTCGAGAGTGGTGGTTGCCAGATTCTGCAGCATGAGATCTTCTCCTATGCACGTTACAGGAAGACATTGCACATTACCAACTGAGGGCTAAAACAGAGGAGCAGCTGACTCTGAGCTGTTCATCTGCACTAAGGGAAATGAAGATTAAGTATATGCTGGAAGCAGCCCTGGTGTCAGACAGGGTCAGCCCAAAAAAAAGACATGAAGGGCCGTATATTTGATTCAATTTCATAAATATGTAGTCATTCTTCCTCATATGTCTGCTTTTAGAGAATTTAAAGTGTGACAGAGACGCAGCAAAAATATTTAAGGGCAGAAATTTAACCTGTACTTGGATTAGCATAATTTATTATGAATTTGACAAAACAAACAGAAAAACATTAGTTTCAGTGAAATATTTCCATGAAAACTCATGATGAAATCATCTGCTAAAATGTATAAGAGCATCCTGTCCCTTCTGAAATACATATGCTTGTAAAAAAATACATCTTAGTATTCAATTAAGCAAAGTATGAATTAAAGAGGATCCAGTCTATGAGTACTGAGTTGGCTCACTAAACATTGTATAAACCTAAAACTGGTAGCACAGCAAAGTCAAGCCTTGTAGAAAAAAACAAATATTAGTCATTTCAAAATCACTGACCTCAATATTTTGGCCTCATAGTGAAAAACAATTAGCTTTTCTATAATATTTAATTAAGTATGTATTATTATAAAAAATTAAATACAATTTAATGAAAGTTTAATTTAAAAGTTCACATTGTCACAAATCCAGAATTTGTGTTATTTGTGAAAATTTGAAAATGTATTAAAATAGGTTTTATTCTTGCATAATTCTAAAAGTTTCTTAAGAAATCTAATGCTGTTACATGGAACATTTTCCAAGATAGATCACATACTGGGTCACAAAACAGCCCTCAATAAATATAAAAGAATTGAGATCATACCATACACAATTTCAGATCACAATGCTATGAAACTTGAAATCAACACGGGAAAAACTTTGGAGAAACTCCAAATGCGTGGAGTTAAAGAGCATCCTATTAAAGAATGAATGAGTCAACCAGGAAATTAAAGAAGAAATTAAAAAAGGTATGAAAACAAATGAAAATGAAAATACAACAATCCAAAATCTTTGGGACGCAGCAAAGACAGTTCTAAGAGGAAAATACATTGCCATCCAGGCCTATCTCAAGAAACAAACAAACAAACAAACAAACAGAATCCCAAATACAAAATCTAACAGCGCACCTAAAGGAAGCAAAACAGCAAAGACACCACAAACCCAGCAGAAGAAGAGAAATAATAAATATCAGAGCAGAAATAAACAATATAGAATCCAAACAAAAACAAAGACAAAAACAGTAGAACAGATCAATGAAACCAAGAGTTGTTGTTTTTTTTTTTTCTTTTTAAAAATAAACAAAATTGATAAACTTCTAGCCAGGCTTCTCAAAAAGAAAAGAGAGAGAACCCAAATAGATAAAATCATCAATGAAAATGGAATTATTACAACCAATCCCTCAGAAATACAAGCAATTATTAGGAAATACTATAAAAATTATATGCCAACAAACTAGACAACCTGGAAGAAATGGACAAATTCCTAAGCACCCACACACTTCCAAAACTCAAACAGGAAGAAGCAGAAAACTTGAACAGACCCATAACCAGCAAAGAAATTGAATCAGTTATCAAAAATCTCCCAACAAATAAGAGTCCAGGACCAGATGGCTTCCCTGGGGAATTCTACCAGACATTTAAAGCAGAGATAATACCTATCCTTCTCAAGCTGTTCCAAAAAATAGAGAAGGAAGGAAGACTTCCAGACTCATTCTATGAAGCCAGCATTACTTGGACTCCCAAACCAGACAAAGACTCAGCAAAAAAAAAGAAAACTACAGGCCAATATCCCTGATGAATATGGATGTAAAAATTCTCAACAAGATACTAGCAAATCGAATTCAACAGCATATAAAAAGAATTATTCACCATAATCAAGTGGGATTCATTCCAGAGCTGCAGGGCTGGTTCAATATTTGCAAACCAATCAATGTGATACATCACATCAATAAAAGATAAGATAAGAAACATATGATCCTGTCAAAGATGCAGAAAAAAAAATATTTGACAAAATACAGCAGACTTTCTTAATAAAAACCCTGAGAAAATCAGGATAGAAGGAACATAGTTAAACATCATAAGAGCCATTTATGAAAAACCAACAGCTAATATCATCCTCAATGGGGAAAAACTGAGAGCTTTCTCCCTGAGATCAGGAATATGACACGGATGTCCACTCTCACCACTGTTGTTTAACACAATGTTGGATCAGTAGCATCAGTAATCAGACAACAAAATAAAATCAAAGGCATCAAAATTGCAAAGATGAAGTCAAGCTTTCACTTTTTGCAGATGTCATGATACTATACATGGAAAACCCGATAGAATCCACCAAAAGTCTGCTAGAACTGATACGTGAATTCAGCAAACTCGCAGGATACAAAATTAATGTACAGAAATCAGCTGCATTATTATACACCAATAATGAAGCAACAGAAGGAGAAATAAAGAAACTGATTCCATGCAAAATTGCACCAAGAATCATAAAATACCTAGAAATAAACCTAACCAAAGATGTAAAAGATCTGTATGCTGAAAACTATAGAAAGCTTTTGAAGGAAATTGAAGAAGATACAAATAAATGGAAAGACATTCCATGCTCATGGATTGGAAGAATAAATATTGTTAAAATGTCAGTAATACTCAAAGCAATCTACACATTCAATGCAATCCCAATTAAAATTGCACCAGCATTCTTCTCAAAGCTAGAACAAGCAATCTTAAAATTTGTATGGAACCGCAAAAGATCCCAAATAGCCAAAGTAATATTGAAGAAGAAAACCAAAGTGGGAGGCAACACAATCTGAGACTTTAGCCTCTACTTCAAAGCTGTAATCATCAAGACAGTATGGTATTGGCACAAAAACAGACACATAGACCAATGGAATAGAATAGAAAATCCAGAATTGGACCCACAAATGTATGGCCAACTAATCTTTGACAAAGCAGGAAAGAATATCCAATGGAAAAAAAGACAGTCTCTTCACCAAATGGTGCTGAGAAAACTGAACAGCAACATGGACACAAATGAAACTAGACCACTTTCTTACACCATTCACAAAAATAAACTCAAAATGGATGAAGGACCTGAATGTGAGACAGGAAACCATCAAAACGCTAGAGGAGAAAGCAGGAAAAAATGTCTTTGACCTCAGCTGCAGCAGTTTCTTACTTAACACATCTCCAAAGGCAAGGGAATTAAAAGCAAAAATGAACTATTGGGACCTCAACAAGATAAAAAGCATCTGCACTGCAAAGGAAACAGCAAAACTAAAAGGCAACTGACAAAATGGGAAAAAATATTTGCAAATAACATATTGGATAAAGGGCTAGTATGCAAAATCCATAAAGAACTCACCAAACTCCACACCCCCCCCCAAAAAAAAAACAATCCAGTGAAGAAATGGGCAGAAGACAGGAATAGACACTTTTCTAAAGAAGACATCCAGATGGCCAATAGACACATGAAAAGATGCTCAATGGCACTCCTTGTCAGGGAAGTATAAATCAAAACCACACTGAGATACCAACTTACGCTGGTCAGAGTGGCTAAAATTAACAAATCAAGAGACTATAGATACTGGCGAGGATGTGGAGAAATAGGAACTCTCTTGCATTTTCGGTGGGAATGCAAACAGGTGCAGCTGCTCTGGAAAACAGTGTGGAGGTTCCTCAAAAAAATTAAAAATAGATCTACCCTATGACCCAGTAATAGCACTGCTAGGAATTTACCCAAGGGATACAACAATGATGATGCATAGGGGCACTTGTACCCCGATGTTCATAGCAGCACTTTCAACAAGAGCCAAATTATGGAAAGAGCCTAAATGTCCATCACCTGATGAATGGATAAAGAACATGTGGTTCATGTATACAACGGAATATTACTTGGCAATGAGAAAGAATGAAATCTGGTCATTTGCAGCAACATGGATGAAACTGGAGGGTATTATGCTAAGTGAAATAAGTCAGGAAGAGAAAGACAGATTCCATATGTTTTCACTCCTATGTGGATCCTGAGAAACTTAACAGAAGACCATGGGGGAGGGGAAGGGGAAAAAAAGTTAAAGAGAGGGAGGGAGGCAAAACATAAGAGACTTTTAAATATTGAGAACAGACTAAGGGTTGGTGGGGAATGGGGGAGAGGGGAAAATGGGTGATGAGCATTGATTGAGGAGGGTACCTGTTGGGATGAGCACTGGGTGTTGTATGCAAACCAATTTGACAATAAATTATATTTAATATATAAAAAATAAAAAATAAATTAAAATAAATTAAAAAATTAATGCTGTTATATATAAAGGATTATAAAAGGCATTATTATACACTTTAGAAAATGACATTATCACATATTTTATTAGCAATCATAAATTTTATAATTAAGTCATTGATCAAAATGATATACATAGCTCTAACTGTATCTACATATATTTATTCATCTATTTTTGTAGGTTCAAAATTATTACACAACTCCACTATCTTTTTCTTGTATCACCTTGTTCCTTCCCCACATTATCTTATATTTTCTTTCTTTTTAAAATTTTTTTAACATTTATTTATTTTTGAGAGACAGAGTGTGAGCAGGGGAGGAGCAGAGAGAGAGGGAGACACAGAATCTGCAGCAAGCTCTAGGCTCTGAGCTGTCAGCACAGAGCCCGATGCGGGGCTTGAACCCACAGACCATGAGATTATGACCTGAGCTAAAATCGGAAACTCAAATCAACTGAGCCGCCAAGGTACCCCTCTTATATCTTATTTTTGTGAATGGCATCTCCATCCACCCAATTTCTGAATTTGAAAATTCTGTATTTGTCTTTGAGTTCTTATTCCCGTACACTCCAACCGTTCCACTGGCATTCATACCATACAGATTTTTAATTCTAAATTATTTCTTGAATCTAGCTTTTCTTCTTTTGATTTAATGAAGCTTTTATCTTTTCTTTATCGCTCACCTGGGCTGTTATAACACCACTGCAACTCACCCCTGCTACTTGGTTCTTCCCATTCCAGTGTATCTTCTAATGTTTTCACTTTCCTCACTATGATTCTTTTACTTTCTGATAAAAACCTCTACCAAATGGCTGCAAGATGAAATCCAAACTTACTAGATGGACAACGTACTGACAAATCTGGCCCCAAATTACTTTACGACCTCCAACCACCTCTTTAGTTTCTATCAGTAATTCACCCAAAGTTTCGCTTTTAGGATATACACTTTATTGATGCTCTACATGTGCGTACTACATGAAGGGAAATTTCTGCTCATTCTTTAAATTCAAAATTAAACACAAAATTTTCCTCAGAAATGAAGAAAAATTTTCCCCAGAGATGGAGAGATGATACTCTCTCTCTCCCATTCCCTAATTTATTCACATTAGTGTTTTGCTCACCACGGTGTAATATTAATTTAAAGCTGCCATTTTCACTAGATTACTCTAAGATTAATGTTTATAAAAAAACATTCTACTTTTTATTTATTGGAAGCATGTAGCAAAGATCCTGGAGTTCAGCAGAGGCTAAATAGATTTCGTGAAAGAATCAGATGTTTGTTCAAGTTAGGTATCCAAGTGAACAAAAACTGGGATAATTATGCATATTATAAACACTTGTCTTTAGAACCATAAATAAAATAAATGGCAAGAACAACATCAAAATCATGATTTAAATTATTTTTTAGCATTTTCTTATCTCATTTCAGGTAATGTATTATTGCAACTAACAAGAACTCTAAAAGTGTTCATGTGAAATATAAATGGGGATAAAATGAGTTTAATCAAATCTCTCTATTCAGAAAATTTTTAAAAAAAGCAATTTTATACATGCACAGCTTAAATCATAATATTCCCTTATATTATGAAAAATATCCAACTTCACTTCTTCAGGCTTACACATCTGCTTGGTTCTGACGAGATTGCTTAGATTTTCTATTGATAACTAAAAATAGCAGTATGCAAGGTGGTCCTGCCTGTTATTTACTGAAGATTTACTTTCAGCAGGATGTAAAGACTTCTTTTATCCAAAGATACGTCAATAAATGGACTATTTTATTAAACATTATGATTTTTCATTCTTTTTACTTTATTGTTAGAGAAGACTTTGATTTGAGGTTGTTAGTCATAAATCAATGGTTTTAAGAGGTAAGTATTTTAAATATTTTTCCTAATCTTTAAAAGACATAAATGTAGAAGTCCCTAAGATGCACAGTGTTCAGAATGCTTTATGCTATTGTAACAATTTTTTTTATAAATTTTATTTACGAAAGCACTTAACAATAAAGTCTCTAAATGCTTGATTTTTTTCTTAGCACTATGTTAAAAAATTGTAGTGGTGTTTCTTAATATATTTCAAATTATCATAGTTCAGTTTAGCTTTATGTAGGTGTTTTTGGGCTGAATTATGTCCTCTCAAATTTATGTATTGAAGCCTTAACCCCAAGTACCTCATTATGACTGTATTTGGAGATAGTGCCTTTAAGAAGTGAAAACAGTAAAATGAAGCCATTAGAGTGGCCCCTAATCCAGTATGATGAGTATCTTTATACAAAAAGTTGATTCGGACTCACAGAGAGACACCAGGGATGATCATGTTAAGAGGTGGAAAGAGGGTGACCATCTGCCTGCCAAGGAGAAAGATTTCAGGAAAAACCAAGCCTGCTGACACCCTGATCTTGAACTTTCAGCCTCCAGAACTGTGAGAAAATAAGTTTCTGATGTTTAAGCCAACCAGTCTGTGGTATTTTGTTATGGCAGCCCTGGTAAACTAACACAATAGGGGTTTTGTTTTGTTTTGTTTTGTTTTGTTTTGTTTTGTTTGAACTATGAGTTAGTACTCTTTACTCAAAGAATTTGTTTTCTTTGGAGATGGCACATAACTGCATAGACTTTATTTCCAAACCATCCTAGGTAAGAATCCCAGCTCAGCTACTTAACAGTTGCCTGATCTACTAAAACTCACTGACCTTCAATAATCCCATTCATAAATGGGAACAAATGCATCTACCTCACAAAAATACCTGAAAATTAAATGAGTTTAGTTAGATATTGTAAACTAACTGAAATCATTAATTTAAATGGCCATTTAAAAAAATTAATGTTTGTTTATTTTTGAGAAGCGGGGGAGGGGCAGAGAGAAAGAGGGAGACACAGAATCCAAAACAGGCTCCAGGCTTTGAGCTGTCAGCGCAGAGCCCAATTCAGGGCTGGAACTCGGGAATGGTGCGATCATGACCTGAGCTGAAGCCGGATGCTTAACTGACTGAGCCCCCCAGGTGCCCCTAAATGACCGTTTTTGAAACGGGAAAGACTTTGCTTACTTTTGGAAAACTTCTATTCTCCTTAACTAAAACATTTACTTGTCATTGTTCAGTTTTTTCAAGAGACTCACCCTCTTTGTTTTATTATCTCTTGCTAATCTTCTTGACTAGCTCTCATTTATTCAACGCTATCTGTTTAAAACACTGTGTTCTTGATTAATAATAATTAAAACATGCCAAACCTCACAGTAGAACATCAACAAAAAGTGCATAATCCCAATTATACTGAAAACTTATGGATATTTAACGTTTATTTTTCATTATTAATAGGACTCACAGAAGTGCAAAAATGTTAATCCCTTCATTTTATACCTGTGCTGTCCTATTTAAATCTAATTTAACTATATTAACTTAAATATTTAGTTTCTCAGTCACACCGGCCATTATTCATGCGCTTAATTGCTACATGTGGCTAGTAGCTACTGTATTGATCAGTGAAGATATGGAACATCTGTACCATCTCAGTAAGTTTTCTAAGATTGTGCAGCTAGTTATTCACTATGAAAACCATATAAGTTCAAATCATTGGGTAAGGAAAGCAAGACGTTTAAATCCCCTTACTACCGTCATTCATGTCCTGTAAAGGCCTGAAAGTATTCATACAACAATACCTATGCTTAATTATAAAAACACGAAGTATACAGTTTCTATATCAATAAATATTACAAAGTGAAGTTTTCTTTTTTACCATAAGACTGGGAATATGTCAGTTAACTTGGCTTTATTTCTTTTTTGATAATCATGGAAATAGATAATTAAATGATGTTCATTAAAACTCTCTCTGGCACTCAATATTTCAAAACAATATGCTTCTTATTAGTGGATATCAAAGAAGAAGAAAAGAAATAGTTGAAAGATCACTTAAATTACTTTATCCTATTAAAATGTCTATTCATGGATATCAGGTTTCATTACGTTCTGCAGACCATAGGATTACAATGATACTATAAAAATATCTCATCTAGTTCAAAGAAAATGAGAATGTATACTCAATAATCTGGAAGAATCATTGTTAAAAAGAAATGCTTTGCAATGCATTTAGTTGTTAACTGAATTGTTAACTTTGTTGTTAACTGATACCTAAAAAGTAAAAATCAAGCAAGAAGTGTTATCATAACTTCTTCCAAGGACTATAATGTCGGTACATTAGATTTAGCTCAAAAAATGTTTAGAAATTTTATTAGTTAATGTTATTATGAGGTAGCATAAATTCACTTTTTGTGATCTATCAGATTTTTTTGGCTAATAGATTTTATTTATTGAGCAGTTTTAGGTTTACAGAAAAACTGAGCAGAAAGTATAGACAGAGTTCCCATATCCCCATCACTCTTCCATCTGGGTTTCCATTACTATTAACAACTTGAAGTAATGTGGTACATCAGTTATAAGTGATAAGCCAGTATGGATACATGATTGCTAGCTAAAGTCCCTAGTTTACATTAAGGCTCTCTCTTTGTGTTGTACCTTCTGCGGGTTTTAACAAATGTGGAATGACATGTGTCCACCATTACAATATCATACAAAATAGTTCATTGTCCTAAAAGTCTCCTGTACTCCACCTACTCATCCCTCCATCCTTCGGCCTAAAACCCTTGCAGACACTGATCTTTTTACTGTACCCATACTTTTTCCTTTTCCAGAATGTCATAAAGTTGGTCACACACAGTAGGTAGAGTTTTCAGACTGGCTTATTTTACTTTGCAATATGTAAATTGTTTAGAAAAATGTGTGTGTGTGTGTGTGTGTGTGTAAAACCATTTCTTCCCCAAGTCTTGTTCATATCAATTAATTTCATCATCAATTGTCTAATTGCTCAAACAGTAATAGAGTGTTCATTTTTTTAGAGTGTTCATTCTTGATTTCTCTCTTCCCATCTGTTATTCATCTACTGACATACAGTAAATCACCAACTTCAGCTAGCAGAAATTCTATATATCTCAGTTCTGTTCTCCTATCTGTCTGCACGACCACCTCCTCCCAATCCAAACTATCACTGTTCCTCATGTGGACTAGTGAAATACTTCCTTTCTTCCAATCTTGCCTGTGCTTTCCTTCTAAATTGAATCTTCTAATACTGACCAGTATCCTATTAAAAATATAAATTGATTAAATTACCACCTTGACTAAATACATTATAGAGTCCTCACTAAACTGAATAAAATACTCATTCTTTCAATGACCTATAGGGATTATCTATAGGTTCCAGACCATTACTACTGTCCACACTCAAGCTTCACAGCTTCTGATCATTTCTAGAACACATCACATTTTCCCAGCTTTAGAAGTATATATTTTAAAAAATGGGCTCTTGATCCAAATGTGTCCTGTTCAGATAAGCAAAACCCAAAACAAAACCTATATCTCATAGTACACATAACATCCTTTAACTCAACGATATTTCCTACATGATAAAATTCAGCAGTCGTTCACAGTAAAACCTATTTTATTTTACCTTAAGTCATTTTCTAAGGTGTGTTATTAAAGAAGTTTTTCAAGGAAGTTTAAAGAGGTAAAATCTTGGGAAAAACATAATTTATTTTATACTATCAGCCACTCAATGATACTTTAGTCTGTCAATGAAATAAAATTGTCTCATTTATTCTGGTATAAATTTCAGATCTGAGTGTGAACAAAAATAACAATTTTCAATGTCAGACAAAGTCCATGGAAAACAGAATAAATTACCTTTTCTTATCATTATTCTTATCATATATTTTCTGAAATGATTTTAAGTTTTCTGGAGATATTGTAAGCAGTAATGAATAAATTTCTGGGTGTGGTTTAAATGTAACAAAATATGTTTAAAAGTATTTTTTAAATATTCATGAATTATATGTTTTTCTTTAAGAAAAAAAGTACACTTATCTAAATAATAGTACTAACAAACATTATCCATATGCAGTAAATTATTGCATTTACATGCTTTCTCAACTGCCTAATCTCCACATAAATAATATACATATTGAATGATTATCTAAAACTTAGTCCTGCATAGGATTCACTATGGATGTTAAAATATTTTAATTATTATTTGGTAATAGTTGGTTATTATTAGCTATTTATACAGCAGTTGAACATAATTAAACTTGTTTTTATTATATAGGTTAGATCTATGAAAACATAATGAGGCTTAGAACCATAGCATAATTTTTACAGAGTTAAACTGAGAAGTCATGTTTTTAAAGTTAATGTAGTTAATATAAACAATAACACAGGGTGGGGAGACAGAAGACACAACTAGGTAAGTCTATTTAGGCATAAAAAATAAAGGGATTAAAAAACGTTTTGATCCTTATTTGCTGTATGATCTTAGGAAAAATATTTATCACCTTTAAGCTTTGGTTTGGACATCAGAAAAATGGGAAAAAATCTATCTCACTGGATGCTTTTAGATATTAATGAAGCAAATGTATGTAAAATGATTCATGTATTAGTGAAATATGTACTGAACTGCCAATAAATGGTAGATATGGCATTGTTGTGAATAAATCAATATCATCATTTATTCTGGTGAATCTCCTAAGGTAGATATGATATTTTGCCCTACAGAGCAAAGACTGGTCCCACAGATGTGGTTTGGGACAATGGGACATTTTTATAAGTCCTGAAAGGTTAAAAAATGTACTTTAAAAGACTCATTCATTGCAATATATTCCCTTTGAAAGATTTACACATTCACACGTTAATTAGAATAATAAATAACATAAAAACATAGCCCCAGCTATCCGTAAGGAAATATATCACCTCGCTTGTACTTTCCTGGCCACTACGAATATCCAATCTAGGGAAAATCCCAGGCTTAGCACAGCTATGAAGAAAGTAATATGCTGACAACAAAGAAGAATGGAAGAACAATGTGAAGATTTAGGATAAGAGATCAAAGCAACAAGAAAACAAGTTTAATTGTGTGAAACTAATAAACTGCAAAATGTGAAGATAAATTTTATTGCTATTTATCACAAAATATTATTTACTGGATCAAAATACAGTGGGGTTTTTTGGCAGTGTTTGATAGCTATGAAAGCCTTAAAGGATTTCACATGAGTGTAGGGAAATGTAATAACCTATATAGACTAAATGAATAATGGCTTAGAATAATGTAATAAACTGATCCCATGAGTATTTACAGAGTCTGAAGGTGTAATTACGAGAAAATTAAATCATAAAATATTTGTTAAAATGTTAACCACAAAAGAACAAAATTCAAAATTCATGTAAAATTGTTGTGTTTTACTGATTTTTGAATCTATGTGAAAGTAAGGTTAATAGAGGTTTTTTCTTTTTAAAATTGTCTTTATTATTTCCATTAGTAAATATAAATTAATACAATTCAGGATGAAGAAAAAGAGAAACAAACTTGTATAAAATATCAAACTCTATATATTTCTTCTCTAACTTTCAGGAAATATTTTCACTATTCATTTAAAATAGAACAACCAACATAATAAAGAATGAGTTTACCAAACACTATAATACTCTATTCTCTCTACTATGAAAGAGACTTTGCCCTTGAATAGTTCTGAACTTTATAAGTACACAGAGGATATAATATAATGATAAACATGTGGATTATGAATCTAGACTTCCTATATTTAAATCCTGGCTACCACTTACTGTGTGATCTTAGGCAAGTTGATTAACACATATATAAAGTGAGTCTGTTAATAGAACCTACCTCACAGGCTTGGCAAGAAAATAAATGAGTTAATGTGTATAAATCATTTAGTATCTTGAACATAAAAGTGCAAGAGGTATTGGCCATTATTTTAAGTGTTTTTATTATGTCAGTGATATAATATTAAAAAGGGCTTTAGACACATTTCAGCAGAAATATGGATTTCTAAGGGAGTATTAATATGAAAACAGAGATATAATGAATCTAAGTGAATGCATTTAGAGACAACAGCATTCATACTCACAGAGACTCAGTGTTTTTGTTTTTCTAGTTAAAGACCTTAAGTTGAGAACTGATTTAAAATTGATTTTTGTTTGGAAGGACGTCCCAATCTCCATATGCATATAGATAATTATCCCATTGGACTAAAAGAACATATTTGGCTCAAGAGCTTTTGAATTGAGTTACTTTCATATGCCTACTAAACATCTCATTAAAGCTTAATGGACCAACACATCTGCCAGAAACCTCTGAAATTGCAGTGCCTTCAAAAACTATTAGATTGCTTAAATGTTGCTATTTTCATTCTTATAACAGTTGTGGAATCCGAAGGTGACAATGTTCCTAATCACCATGATCAGTTCCAGGTCATCTTACATTATAAATGGATTATTCTACCTAGGGTGAAAAATATTTACCTAGAGAAATGTACTGCATTGGACATTGAGTGAAATACTTCTGGCACTTTTCAAGAATATTTGAATTCTCAGTATAATAAATATTGCCAATAGGTTTTGACATTTATGATGTAAAAGATATAAATCCTACTTTCTATGAGTGTGCTCTATAAAATATTTTTGAAAGTCGAAACTCTCTAATTCTTATAACAATTATTCTTTAGGATGTGCCACTCTTATCAAAGAAGTTTCAAAAAAGAGTAAACTTTTTTTTTTTTTTTTTTTTACCAAGATGACCTTAACATTCCCTTCAGCTTGATTAAATTTTAGACAGATTCCTTCCTGACTGTAGGCTCCTGCCTCCTATTTTATTTTTTAGAGTATTTGCTTTAAAAAAAGCTCAACTGTAAATTCTTTATCTTTCCCTTTGAGACAAAAGTCTCCTCTTAGCAACCCAGGAAAGTCTTCCTAAGGACCTGGGAGCCATCTCTTCGAAATGTAAACATCAAGAAAGATGGTGGGGTCCCATCTCCTAGTCTGTGTTGGAGGCTAGATTAAAGTCTAACTTCCATAAGCAACCATTAACAAACACAGATAGTCCAACTATATTGACCATCCTCCTCCCTAATGTCCTCCAATAATTTTCCACCAGGTCCTTCCAGCATACCAGCATATAAAGACCCACCAGCCTTTTACTTCAATAGAGTGGGGTTCCATCTCTCTTCCTTACTGCAATAGTCTTAAATAAAGTAACCTTTGCCTCTCTAACTTGTCTCATACAATTTTTGATAGTTTGTTTGTTTATTTGGATATTTATTTTAAGTAACAGTCACTGATATCAAGGGTAATCAAATCTCAATATTGAACTAAAAGGATGTAACTTCACTATATTTCACTGAATTTTATGATGCAATTCTTATTTTTATAAGTTTATAAAAACTATAAAAGATGCCACCCAGGTCAAATTTTTTAAAGGGACACAGCTTATGACATTCTCCTTGCACAAAATTTCTTTTATAATTCAAATGAAAAGCTGTACACTTTGTAACACAACCTCAATTTAATACAGAATAACTTAATGCTTATTTGGAAAGTAGCCCCAGTAGAAAAAACTGTAATATTTGAAGACTACATATCTAACACTAGTTAAACTTCTACCAACTTTCTGTTGTTTTCAAGTAAGGATACTTGGTTTAGAGAACAGAGAAGAAAATGTATTATTAGAGCAAAGATCACATGCACACATACAAAAAAAGTAGAATCTCACACTCTGCTGTAAATTGATTTCTTATGTGTTACCTTTCATTACAAAGGGGGAAAATATGAACACCGTTTTATTTTAGTCAGAGTCCATTCAGAAATATTGTCAAAAATGATAGATGCTTAAGAGAAATAGAAAACTAAAGAGCAATTAAGGATAAATGACACCTCATTGTCTTTGAAAGACATCTTTTCTGAAGAGTTAAGGAGCACAATACCTTGAAATTTTTATGTGGAGTAAAGCCAAGACTTACATATGAAATGTGCAACACTTGGCTAAACTTCTAAATATTGCTAATTATGTTGAATAATTGCAAGACAAAAGGAACAGTTGGATTTGCATGAATAGAGCTTGGAGTAGAGAGCAGCCCATTTAGAGAACAGCATAAGGAAGTTTCACATAGCAATTTGAGGCAGGGAAGACAAAATATTCATTCTTATGTCTCTTATATTGACTTGTTTCACTCTAGATTTATGCTATATTTAGCATAATTGCCCATATATGTTTCATAGATGCTATTGCCTGTATATAAAGAAACAATTCTCTTTCACATTAGTCCCTTAAATAGGCATTTAAAAAATTAATGGGAAGTCATGCTTTGATAAGCATTAGTGAGATAAAATAGTATCAATTAGTCTCAACAGTTGAGTAAAGCAGGCACTCCTTGGCATGATTTATAGGTTTCACAAACCCTCAGTGACCAGACACAGCTTTCTCTACAGAACCGCCATCTTGAAGCTGTTGCCCATTTCTGACTATTATACTCATCACCAGAACAAATATCCAAGTTAGGGAACAAATGAAAGTCTTAACTAATAAACACTAGTTTCAAAATCACATTTGTTGCTTGATTTAAATTCTAATAGCCTTTTCTAAGAGCACTGATTAATTAATCAAATAAAATTGTCATTATCTTGGAAGAAATAGAAGCTATGTTTGGGTACTTATGTTAATATGTCATAATGGGGAATGGCCAATAATACTCTCAGAGAATGGTTATAGCAGTCCTTAGCAGTGATACAACTGTGGGAATGTCAGCCAGATTAAGAAAGTTGAGGGGAAATCTTTGAATAGATTGAGAAAGAAGCGAGTTTGGGATTAGGATGAATTGGCTAACAAAGCTAGTCCAGATTCAAAGTAAGAAAAATATCCTTGCTCATTCCATATTTTTTATTTTTATTTTTTTACATTTATTTATTTTTGAGAGACAGAGAGCACAAGTGGGGGAGGGGCAGAGAGAGAAGGAGACAGAGAATCCCAAGCAGGCTCCAGGCTCCGAGCTGTCAGCACAGAGCCCTATGCAGGGCTTGAACTCACAAACCGCGAGATCACGACCTGAGCCGAAGTCAGACGCCCAACCGACTGAGCCACCCAGGTGCCCCACATTCCAATTTTAATCCAGGTATTTATTTTCCTTCGATGTTTCTTTATAGCTAATTTTGCATTCATTCTCTTTGGTTGTCCCTCTTTTTCTGACTTACAAAAGAGCTTGAGGGAAATAGAACTTGTGCAGGAGGATTTCTTGTTACAAAGAATTAAAAGCACTTAAGATCATCAGAAACTTCTCAGAACCATATGCTGTTAAGATATTGAGCCAGTAACAGTCGCTTCAACAAATGTGTATAAAATTTAATTTTAAAATTCATATCAACTCTCCAGGGTCTGAAAGATGGCACAGTAGGAGGACCCTAAGCTCTGCCCCTCCCATGGATACAACTAGGTAACACTCACATCAGTGTAAATACCCCAGAAAACAACCTGAAGACTGGCAGAACAAACTCTACAACTAAAGGTAGAGAAGAGGTCATATCTCAGATGGTAGAAAGGATGGACATGCAATGGGGAGCTAAAAGACCCAGGAGCTATCTGCAGGAGGGAGGGAGCCATGGGCACGGAGAGGGGAAAGAAGTATACGCTAACATCAGGGAATCTGAACAGGGAAATGAATCCCCTAACACTTGGCTTTGAAAACTAGAAAGGCCAAAAATTAGAGGGTCATAAATTCTTACAATGAGTGGAACTTAAAGCCTGCAATTTTAAAAACTCAGCAGGCTTGGTTCTGGGAGAGCCTAGAGGGTGATAGGAAGCTGAGTCTCCACCCTTAAAGAGACAACACAACAAACAATCCAGGGAGATACAGCATAAAAACAGCAGTTTGAAAAACATGTGGGGCATATAGGAGGGAGAGTTATTTGTGAATCTCAGAGCATATCCCAGAGGGGCAAGTTTCCCTGAGGGACTTCTCCAGAAACAAAGGAGCTTAAAGATGCCATTTCCCTCCACTGCCACTCAGCATAAACACACTGCCACTTTCAGGAACAGCAGAGTGCCAACACTTACTATCTAACTAGCTTATACCATGCCCCATGCCTCCATACTTTGGTGGATGATTCTTTCCAGTTATACTTGTTTCATTTCTGGTGTTTCAGGCCCCTACTCCAGAAGACCGATGCAAACCTTCCAACACTGAGTCTCCTGACCTGCCTTAATTGTAAGGCCTCAATCCTGGAGATGGCAGTGGTGGTGGTGGGTCCCACAAAAGACTTATGAGGACCTTGCTAAAACTGCACGCCCTGCCCTGGGCAGCCCAGTGGCAGCAGCAGCATGTCCCCTTCAATATGCTTTTGGCTAGAGCCCATTCAAACCAGGGCCACAAGCCTGGAAGTGTGCAAGCAGCCCCAACAGGGCCAGCCCACTCCTGCCCGTGGGATAAAGGATAATTACCACACACACCCATAAGGGATAACACAGGGAAGGCACCCAGAAGTTTGGTGCTCTTGCATCTCTGAAAAATGCTTGTTCTGACTCAACTCAAGCCTAAGGTAGCCCAAGATGGGTCCACTAATACTCCAGGGACCAAACACTGCCCACAGAAGGCAAAGAGAGCTACTGCGGACAACTGGACCAAAGGAAAAAGTGACCAGGACACAACAGCAGAGTGCATTCAACACATATAGTAGACATCCTTGAAGAGCCAGGTTCTGGTGAACAATGGACACTGCACTGCAGGGCACTACAGGACTTCTTCTTTGATAAGGTCACTATTTTCAAGAACAGGACATATAGCTGACATTCCTAACACAGAGAAGCAAATGCAGGGGGTTAGACAAATGAGGAGGAGAGAAATAAGTCCCAAATGAAAGAACAGGACTAAACCACAACAAGAGACCTAAGTGAAATGGATATAAGTAATATGCCTATTAGAAAATTTAAAATGATGATCATAAAGATATTCACTGGACTTGAGAAAAGAGTGAAGGACATCAATGAGACCCTTAATAAAAAATGATAAGAAATGAGGAACACAATTAATGAAATAAAAGATACACTAGATAGAATAATAGCAAGCTAGAGGAAGCAGAAGAATGAAATAGCAACCTGGAGGGTAGAGGAATGGAAAGTAATCACGATGGTCAGGTAAAAGAAAAAAATCTGCAAAACGAGAATACACTCAGGGAACTCAGCAACTCCATCAAGAGTAACATTTGTATCCTAGAAGAATTCCTAGAAGGAGAAAAGAGAGAAAAATGGATCAAAAAAATTGATTTGAAGAAATAATAGCTGCAAACTTCCCTAATCTGGGGAAGAAAACAAGCATCCAGTTCCAGGAGGCACAGAGATCCCCCAACAAAACCAACCCAGGAGGTGGACATCAAGACATATAACAATTAAAATGACAAAAAGTAGGGATAAAGAGAAAGTTTTAAAACAGCAAGAGAAAAGAACAGAGTTATACACAACGGAAACCCCATTAGGTTATCAACTGATTTTTCAGCAAAATCTTTGCAGCTCAAAGGGAGTGGCATGATATATTCAAAGTGCTAAAAGAAAAAAAAAAATCTGCAGCCAAAAATACTGTATCCAGCAGGGCTATCATGCAGAATAGAAGGAGATATAAAGAGTTGCCCAGACAAACGAAAGGTACAGGAGTTCATAACCACTAAACCAGCCCTACAAGAAATGTTAAAGGGGATTCTTTGAATAAAAAGGAAAGAACATAAGTGAAACTAAGATGAGTAGGAAGCACAAAAAGCAGTGGAAATAAATATATATGTAAAAATCAGTCAAGTGATTCACAAAATAAAATGATATAAAGTATAATACCATATACCTAAAATGTGGGAAGGACAGGAGTAAAGAATGAGTTCAAACTTAAGTGACCATCAACACTAATATAGACTGCTTCATGCAGAAAATGTTATATGCAATCCTAATAGTAACCACAAATCAAAAACCAGTAATAGATATGCAAATGATGGAGAAAGGAATCCCAGTATATCACTAAAGAAAGCCAGCAAACCATGAGAGAAGACAAAAGAAAAGATCAGAGAAGAACTACAAAAACAACCAGAAAACAAATGAATGGCAATAAATACATACTTATCAATAATTACTTTGAATGTAAATGGACTAAGTGCTGCAATCAAAACACTAGGGTGAAGGAATGGATAGAAAAACAAGACAAAGGGGTGCCTGGGAGGCCAGATGGTTAAGTATCCAACTAGTGATTTTGGCTCAGATCGAGATCTCAGGGTCATAGGATTGAGCCCCACTTCAGGCTCTGTGCTGACAACGCATAGCCTGCTTGGAATTCTCTTTCTCCCTCTCTCTCTCTGCCTCTCCCCCAGCCCATGCAGTCTCTCTCAAAATAAATAAATAAACATAAAAAAAATTTAAAGAAAGAAAAACAAGACCCACCTATATGCTGCTTATAAAAGACTCTTTTCAAACCTAAAATACAGATTGAAAGTTAAGGGATAGAGAAATATTTATCATGCAAATAGATGTCAAAAGAAAGCCAGGGAAGCAATACTTCTATCAGACAAAATAGACTTTAAAACAAAGACTTTGGGGCGCCTGGGTGGCTCAGTCGGTTGAGCGTCCGACTTCGGCTCAGGTCATGATCTCACAGCTTGTGGGTTCGAGCCCCGCGTCGGGCTCTGTGCTGACTGCTCAGAGCCTGGAGCCTGTTTCAGATTCTGTGTCTCCCTCTCTCTCTGACCCTCCCCCGTTCATGCTCTGTCTCAAAAATAAATAAACGTTTAAAAAAAATTTAAAAACAAACAAACAAAAAAAGACTTTAACAAGAGACAAAGAAGGATACAATATACTCATAAAGAGGGGTATCCAACAAAAAGATATTACAATTTTAAATATTTATTAACCCAACATGAGAGCTCCTAAATACATAAAACAGTTAATAACAAACATTTAAAAAAACTAATTGTTAACAATACAATAATACCAGGGAATTTTATACCCCACTTTCATCAATAGAAAGATCATCTAAACAGAAAATCAACAAGAAAACTGGCTTTGAATGACACATTGGACCAACCTTAAACAGCAGAATACACATTCTTTTCAAGTGCACATGGAATCTACTTTGGAATAGATCACATGTTAGGTCACCAAACAAGTCTCAACAGATTCAAAAAGATTGAAGTCATACCATGCATCTTTTCTGAGCACAACACTATGAAAATCAACTACAACAAAAATCTGTAATACATGGAAGTTAAATAACATACTACTAACCAATGAATGGGTCAATCAAGAAATCAAAGAAGAAATCCAAAATTGCATGGAAAGAAATGAAAATGAAAACACAATGGCCCCAAATCTATTAGATACAGCAAAAGCAGTTCTAAGAGGGGGTTTATAGCAATAGACACCTACCTCAAGAAGCAAGAAAAATCTCAAATAAACAACCTAACGTTACACTTAAAGGAGCTATAAAAAGAAGAACAAACAAGACCCAAAACTAGAAAAAGTAAGGAAATATTGGAGCAGAAATAAATAATACAGAAACTAAAAAACAAACAAAAAAACAGCAAACAATAGAACAGATCAAGGAAAACCAGGAGCTGGTTCTTTAGAAAGATCAACAAAAAGGGATGCCTGAGTGTCTCAGTTAAGCATCCAACTTCGGTTCATGTCGCAGTCTGTGTGAGTTTGAGCCTTGTGTCAGGCTCTGTGCTGACAGCTCAGGGCCTGAAGCCTGCTTCAGATTCCCCATCTGCCTCTCTCTCTGCCCCTCCCCCGCTCACGCTCTCTGTAACTCTCACAGTACACATAAAAAAAGATCAACAAAAGTGATAAACCATTAGCAAGATTTATTGAGAGAGAGAGAAAGATTTGGAGGAGAGATAAGATGCAGATAAAGATTTTTATTTTTAAAAATAAAATCAGAAAAGAAAGAGGAGAAGTAACAACCATCTCCACATAAATACAAAGGATTGAAGAGAATATTATGAAAAACTAATGCCAACAAATTGGACAACCTAGAAGAAATGAATAAATTACTAAAAATGTATAACCTACCCAAAATGAAGCAGGGAGAGATTGAAAACTTGAACAGACTGATTACCAGCAATGAAATTGAATTAGTAATAAAAAAATTCCCATCAAGGGCTGCCTGGTTGGCTTAGATGGTAAAGCATCTGACTCTTGATTTTGGTTCAGGTCATGATCTCACAGTTTGTGGGAATGAACCACGCATCAGGCTCTGTGCTGACAGCATGGAGCCTCCTTGGGATTCTCTCTCTCCTTTTGTCTCTGTCCTTCCCCTTCTCATAAGTGTCTCCCCCTCTCTCTTTCTCTTTTGCTCTCAAAATAAATAACTAAACTTAAAAAAAAAAAAAAAACTCGCAGAAAACAAAAGTCCAAGGCCAGATGGTGTCACAGGTGAATTTTACAAAGCATTTAAGGACTTAATACCTATTCTTCTCAAACTATTCCAAAAAATAGAAGAGGAATAAAAACTTCCAAATTCATTCTATGAATCCGGCATTAACTTGAGACTAAAATATAAAGATACCACTAAAAAAGAGAATTACATGCCGATATCTCTGATAAACATACATGTAAACATTCTCAACAAAATATTAGCAAACTGAATCTAACAACACACTAAAATATCATTCACTGTGACCAACTGGGATTTATTCCCAGGATACAAGTGTGGTTCAATATTTTCAAATCAATCAACATGATAAATCACATCACTAAGAGAAAGGATAAAACCATAGACTCATTTCAATAGATGCATAAAAAAAGCATTTGGCAAAGCACAACATCCATTCAGGCAAATAAGCCTCAACAAAGTAGGTTTAGAGAGGAAGTACCCTTATATGAAAAACCCATAGCTAACAACATACCAATGGGGAAAAACTGACAGATTTTCCCCTAAGGTCAGGAACAAGACAAGGATGTTCACTCTCACCACTTTTATTCAACAAAGTACTGGAAGTCCTAGTCACAGCAATCAGACAAGAAAAAGAATTACAACGCATCCAAATTAGTAAAGGCGGATGTAAAACATTCACTATTTGCAGATGACATAACAGTATATGTAGAAAACCTAAAAACTCTATAAAAAACTACTAGTACTGATAGATGTATTCAGTTAATTTGAAGGATACAAAATCAATATACCGCTATCCATTGCATTTCTACACGTTAATAATGAAGCATCAGAAAAAGAAATCAATTCCATTTACAACTGTACCCAAAATAATAAGATACCTAGGCATAAGCTTAACTCAAGAAGTGAAAGAACTGTACTCTTAAAACTATAAAGCACTGATGAAAAAATTGAAAATGACAAAAACAAATGGAAAGACATTCCATCCTCATGGATTGGAAGAACAAATTTTGTTAAAATGTCTATACTACCCAATGCAATCTACTCATTTAATGCAATCTCAATCAAAATACCGATAGCATTTTTCACAGAACTAGAACAAACAATCCAAAAATTTTTATGAATCTGCAAAAGACCCTGAATAACCAAAGCAATCTTGAAAAAAAAAAACAAACTGGAGTTATGACAATTCTAGACCTCAATTTACATTATAAAGCTCTAGCAAATAAAACAGTATGGTACTGGCACAACTATAGACACATAGATCAATGGAATAGAATAGAGGACCCAGAAATAAATCTATAATTTTATGGTCAACTAATCTTTGACAGAGTAGGCAAGAATATGCAATGGCAAAAAGACAGTCTTTTCAACAAATGGTGCTGGGAAAATGACAGCTACATGCAAAAAAAAAAATGAAACTGGGCCAATTTCTTACACCACACACAAAAATAAACTCAAAATTATTAAGAACTTAAATATGAGGTTTGCACCCATAAAAATCTTAGAAGAGAGCATAGGCAGTAATATCTCAGACATTGGCAGTAACAACATCTTTCTATATTATGTCTCTGATGCAAGGGAAACGAAAGCAAAAGTAAACTATTGGGACTACATCAAAATAAAAAGTTTCTGCTTTTTAAAAGACAACCTACAGAATGGGAGATGATATTTGTAAATGACATATCTGATAAAGAGTTGGTTTCCAACATATATAAAGAACTTAAACAACTCAATACCAAAACAACAACAACAACAACAACAACAACAACAACAAAAACTACACACACATAAAACAAATAATCTAATTATAAATGGGCAGAAGGCACAAACAGCCATTTCTCTAAAGAAGACACCAGATGGCCAAGAGAAACATGAAAAGATGCTCAATATAACTCATCATCAGGGAAATACAAATCAAAACCACAATGAAATACCACCTTACACCTGTCAGAATGGTAAAAACTAAAAACACAAGAAACAACAGATATTGTTGTGGAGGAGGTGGAGAAAAGGGAACCCTAGTGCATTCTTGGTGGAAATGCAAACTGCTGCAGCTGCTTGGGAAGACTCTATGAAGATTCCTCAAGAAACTTAAAATAATAGAACTGCCCTTTGATCCAGTAATTGCATTAGTGAGTATTTACTCAAAGAATACAAAAATGTAAATTCAAAGGGATATGTGCACCCCTATGTTTATTGCAGCATTATTTACAATAGCCAAGATATGGACAAAAGTGCCCTTTGATACACGAATGGATAAAGATGATATGGAATCTACATATAATGGAATGTTATGCAGCCATAAAAAGAGTGAAATCTTGCCATTTGTGACAATGTGGGTGGATATAGAGTATAAAGCTAAGTTAAATGAGCCAGTCAGAGAAAAACAAATACCATATGATTTCATTCATACGTGGAGTTTAAGAAACAAAAGAAATGTTAAAAGGAAAAAAAAAAAAGGTAGACAAACCAAAAGAATAGACTCGTAAATATGCAGAACAAATTGTTACCAGAGGGGAGGTCAGTGGGGGGATGGGTTAAATAGGTGAAGAGGATTAGAGTACTCTTATCTTGATGAGCACTGAGTAATGAATAGAATTACTGAATCACTATTTTGTACACCTGAAACTAAGGTAACACTGTATGTTAACTACACTGGAATAAAAATTAAAAAAAAAAAAATTCTATCAACTCATCACAATAAATACAGATAATATCATACTGGCAGGATGGGTCAGATACATTCACTAATTTACAAATCTCTATTCTTGTTTTTCATATATTTTTCTCTTCTCTCTACACATTCTCTTTTTCTCAACTTACATTTTAGGGTTATAAAAATGTAAAGATAAAACAATATCATCTATCATAACAGATGTCTGAAACTAGAACTCTGGACCAATTGGTGAGGGACAGCCAGTTGTAAATTGGCAAACCTTCAGGAAAAGCATATAAATAAAAAGCTTTAGTAGGGAATTCAAAAACACTCTTCTATAATGCCCATCATCACATTTTCCTCCAGTCTTGTTCAGTAATACTGACAGTGTGACTAGTTTTGAAGAAATTGTAAGAGGAAACTTAGCATAACTTTGAGCGGAGAGCCAACGAAACCAATCTGTCCTTGTTGAAAATCTTCAGTAGCTACTTTATTCAGTTACTAAACTGACAGATATTATCTCTGAGGTTACGACTGGCTGTCTTCAAGGGGGGATTTGAAAGATAGTAAAGGAAATCAAGTGAATTTAATATTAAAACTATTTAATGTGCATAACTGAATATGAAAAAAGTGCCTTAATTCATAGATTGAAGGAACAACTGAAGGAAATGGTTAGGTCTAGACATAGATAGAGATCTATTGATCTACATGTAAATGTACATATGAAGGGGGGATTTCTTAATAATTTCTATATATAAAGAGATATGTTAGCACAATATGCCATGGGGAATGAAGAGAGTGTCTAATATTGGTAACACATCTAGAGCATAGCAGTTTTTCCTCAAAGTCTTTTTCAAGGTTATATAGAAAACATTTTATTATTAAAGTGACAAAAGACTGAATAAAAGACCTTTATAATATCCAAGTCAACATTTCATAATATTTCAAAGAGAAAGGTTTTTGACATTGCTCACGGAGATGGACACTCTATCCGTGGGATGGACAGATCTATTGCCATGCCCCCTCCACTGCTTAGTCTACAGCCCCTACCTGAGAAAGTATCTCAAAGAAATATGTCCTTGCCTTTTGCCACAAATGATTGAATCAAGGCTCCATTATCTTATTCTTGTGTACCAAGCCATAGTCTGTGTAGTGGTTAATGGTGTAGAAAGAAATTTTCAATTAGTGGTTTAGAGTCTTTCCATCAATCATAAACTTTCAGGACTTAGAAGACATTTACAGAGAATCATGTCACTTTGTTAACAGCAAGTAAATAGTACTGAATTAATTTATAGAATTTGGCCATCTGCCACCATACTTAGTGAGACACCTACATATATGAATAACCAAAAATGATGAATCACCAGAAACTTTGGGACAGAAACATACCTACCTAAGAGGATGGTTGTTTATATTGTAATCACCTATAAATTAAAAAAAAAATATGATGCTAATTCCCACCATCAGAGATAATAGGATTATTGACTTGGCCATTATGATTTTTATAATCTCCTTAAGTTATTCTTATGTGGAAGGCTTATTACTATCTAGAAAAATTTAGATCATACTCACATAGAATAAAGTAAATGGATAAAAATGCCTCTATGATATTATTTTTGAAAGATGTTGTCCTTTTAGGGACTTAATAAGAGTGTAATATATAACTTGACATCTTACTGGATGTATTCATTAGCCATAGACCAAATCTGTAATTGGTTTCATTGTGAATATTGTACAATGTCTCAGTTACTCCGCTTTTAAAAGCATGTAATGTTTATTTATTTTTGAGAGAGACAGAGACAGAGCTTGATCTAGGGAGGGGCAGAGAGAGAGAGGGATACAGAATCTGAAGCAGGCTCCAGTCCCTGAGCTGTCAGCACAGAGTCCAACATGGGGCTTGAACTCATAATACCTGGGATCATGACCTGAGCTGAAGCTGGATACTTAACCGACTGAGCTACCCAGGCACCCCTCAATTACCCCACTTTTTAAAAACCATTCATTACGCTTCTCTAACTTAAAAAAATTTTGCTAAGCAGTTTAGATTAATTTCTAAAACATTTTTGATAGAAGTTACATTTTCATCAGTTTCTGATAACATAATTTTTAGGAGACAATTGAAAAAGAATAAATTATGTTGTATTTATTTTCTAATAGCAGGCACAAAGAGATGTTTACTAAACTACAAATAGAAAAAAAGCATACTTTACTATTTTCAGTTATTATTGTATGATGATATTATTAAAATTTTTTTTAACGTTTATTAATTTTTGAGACAGATAGAGACAGAGCATGAACGGGGGAGGAGCAGAGAGAGAGGGAGACACAGAATCGGAAGCAGGCTCCAGGCTCTGAGCCATCAGCCCAGAGCCCGACGCGGGGCTCGAACTCACGGACCGCAAGATCGTGACCTGAGCTGAAGTCGGACGCTTAACCGACTGAGCCACCCAGGTGCCCCTGTATGATGATATTATTAAATAATGTAATATTATCAATATTAATTTTCACTGAAAAGAAATAATATGTATTTGAAACTACTTTTATGATTAACAAATATTGTTGAACTCCATCAATACTAAGCCAAATGTTTAAACCTTCTTTATGATATGACATCTTTTTCCATCTTATTTTTTCAACTGGTTGTTTTAAAGTTTATAAATACCAGTCAGTTTACATACAGTGCAATATTAGTTTCGGGTGTACAATATAGTGATTCAAGACTTCAATACAACATCTGGTACTCACACAAGTTTACTTCTTACATTTTACCAACTATTTAGCCCATCCCCCCACTCGCCTCCCCTCTGGTAACCATCGGTTTATTCTCTATAGTTAAGAGTCTATTGCTTGGTTTGCCTATCTCTCTCTCTCCTCTCCCCCCTCCACGCCTTACTCATTTGGTTTCTTAAATTCTACATATGAGTGAAATCAGATGATATTTGTCTTTCTCTGACTTATCTTGCCTAGCATAATATCTCCAGCTCCATCCATGTCATGAATTAAGGTCCTAATGGGAAGCAAAGTCATTCCTCCATGTTAGAGATCAATCCAATTAACCCAAAGCATTTGTAAGTCTAGATAATTTTTAATAGAAATATTAGTAAGCGCTCTGGACACAACTAGATGAGCACCAAATATCTTGATCATTAATATCAAGAACAATAATACGGTAAGAAAAAAATAGTATTTAACATTAACTTTGTGCACCCATGCAAAAAGTGATGTGCATTCCTGAGAAATAATGAGGTTAAACAGTAGGAATTTTACAATACCTATTATAATAGATTGCCCAAAGTATGAACTCAATAAGTATTTATTAACTGGTTCAATAAATTAATAAAATATAGAAGAATATTAAATGATGTAAGGAAAATATGTGGCTTTAAAACACTTCTCTCAGGGAGCCTGGGTGGCTCATTCGGTTAAGCATCTGACTCTTGATATCAGCTCAGGTCATGATCTCACGGTTCTTGAGATGGAGCTCTGTATCAGGCTCTGTGCTGACAGTGTGGGGCCTGCTTGGGATTCTCTCTCTCCCTCTCTCTCTATCCCTTCATCTCTTGTGATCTCTCTCTCTCTCTTTCTCTTTCAAAATAAATAAACTTAAAACCCCCAAAGCAAAACTACAACAACAAAAGAAAAACACTTATCTGGAATATTATGTAAGTATCCACTCAATCTTTATTCAAAGCATCCAATATATTTTCTGAAATGATCATTCTCCTATACTTGAAAAAAATCTAGATTGAAAGCACATTTTCAGAAATATAAATAATTTTCTATATGTCTTAGTTCGGGCTGCTGTAAAAAAGTAACACAGTCTTGGGGGTTGGAAACAACAGAAATATATTCCTCACATTTCTGGAGGCTGGTCCTGGAGTAGGGTGCCAGCATGGCCAAGTTCTGGTGAAGGTGTTCCTCTGGGGCACAGATTGCATTCTCCTGGTTAAATCCTCAGGTGGCAGAAAGAGGGTGAAAAAGTTCTCTGGGGCTCCTTTTTAAAGGGCACTAATCCTATTTATAATTTTTACTACCATTATTTCAAAGTTGTCATATATGCTAGAAAGAAAATAATTACTGTCTCACTTATAATTCTCACATTTATTTTGACAAAAGAAAAGTTGAAAGATACCCTATAGGACTAAATGAACAAGGAGAAATTTTGTTACATATGATAAATGATGTTTCCAACCTTTTGATAAGTCAGAAAGTGTAATACAGCTTTTATTAGTTCTAAATAGGCATATTTAATAAATATTAAATTTTATTATTCTCTCATAAAAATAGTGTTACTCCTACAAAATTTAGAGGGGAATATTCTAGATAGAGAATAATTCTGACTTTAACTTCTCACCAGGAGCGGCACCTGAGATAAAAGATTGCAGGCAGCAGTTTATTTTAGGAAGTGATCCTAAGGAAGTGAAAGAGAGAGAAGCGAGAGACTTGGAAAAGTGATAAAGAGGAGGCTAAAAAGCCAGTCAAAGCTTGTGCTGTTGGGCTGCTTACTTATGTGGTCCCCTGCACCTCAATTCTGTTGGCTACTCTCAGGGAGCCTTGCAGAATGAATCGCGGACTTAGGTCTGTGAAACAGGGAAAGATGACAATATACACTCAGACTCTTCATTGTCACTGATGAAGGGTGGTCTCAGGTTTTGTTAACCCCTGTTGCAGGTTGGTGCCCTAATCGAATGACTGAGCTGATTCCTGTAAGAGTCCCATTCATGGTCCCAGAGAAGCCCTGGGGCGGAAAACAAGAGATGTAGAGTCAAGACCAGGTGAAGTGCGCACAGATTACATCCAAGGCAGATGATTGCCACGGCAATGAGGAAGAACTAGGGTTAATTGAAGGCAAAGAGGATGTGTGACAGAGGGTAGATATATCTGCTACCGAATGTAAATATTTTTTTAGACTATCATAATCTTTTTTTTTTTGTCTCTCCCACAGTTAAAAAAAAATAACCAAAGTTTATGTATAATGTTATGTCTGATCAATTCTTTTGGAAATTTTGATTATTTTCACACAATTTTATGCACAAATATATGTGAATTAAATGTTACTCTTTCATTTGAGGTTCAAAGTTTCATGAGACATGCTCCATTTTTGTCGGTTGGTCGGTTATGTTTTTACCAGATTTATCAACCATGGCAAACCTGAGGGTTTCTTTAGATACAAGAATACAAAGATCATTCTGAATTGTGTATTTGCAATTATGAGGTTCTTTTTTTCCAGCTGTCATTTATATTTCTCTCTTCATGGGTTGGATACATTTACACCTATTTGCGTTTTTCGTGAAATGAGATTCACGAAGCTAAAATTGTGAATGGGTGGAATTATTTTGGGGTCATACCCCTCTACCTGAGAATGACAAAATGAAGGCCATCCTCCAGACTGAAACTTCAGTTTCCCAATTTCCAACCTGTACCATGGCTTTTGGTTACTTCCTGCTCAGTGTTTCATCATGTATCAAAGCTTAACAGAGCCAACTACTCAGCAATTTATTCTCACCCAATGATGTATGATTCTTTGCATAAACCTTGTTAATGTTCCATGACTGAAGTAGATCATGGATACTGTTTGTAATCTGTTGTTGTGTATTTGTTCCCTACAAGAGCCTCCTGTCTGTACTCCTTTCTACTTGCTAATGGTTTTAATGTTGATAATAATATTTGGCCTATTTCTTTCCATGCAGACTAATCCTGGTTGATGTCTTTATTTTACATGTATAGCAAACACAAAAGTATGATTTAAAACTGCCCTAACTAGGAAGAGGTGTGATCATTTAAACAAAGGAACCAGCCCTTATACTATGGCTGGTACACCTGCTTGTCAGTAAAGATAAGCTCCAGCTGCAAGCTCAGCACACAATCAACATCCTCCAGGACTTTCTGTTTCTTTCTTTCTTTCTCTCTTTGTTACCGCAATAGTCATCATAGAATAATAGCTTTGTGCCTCAACAATGCTACAGAGAAACAAAATCAGAGGCTGCTCTTCTGTTCCTGTGACAGAATATGTATCAATAGTCTCGCTTACTGATGATTACAGTCAATTTTGTTTGTTTTTCTCAATTATATAGATATCACAGAGACAGAGCAATATAGTAGTTTAGATCATAGACCACTTAGGCTCAATAACACTTTCACTTCCTGGCAGTGTGACCACAGGCATGCTTTTGTAAAACTTTGTTCCTTAGCTTGTCTTCTGTTAAATGTGCATAAAATTTTTCTTATGCATAGAATTCTGAAAAGTAAGTTAATGCATGGAATATTCTTTAAAAAGTTACACAAGTATTAAATGCAATATAAGAGTAATTATTGTTATTTGAAACTTGAAGGCTCTCTTCTAAATGTGTCCTCCTCCCAAACATGTAATTTTTCAGTGATCACTCTGAGCACAGGATGACAATCCAATCCACTTCTAAAATCTAGACAGAAAGAAGGACTGTGAGTCATAGTTAGCATGGGGATAAAGAGTAAAACTTACTGAGGAGAGGATACATCATTGCCATTTTCTTCTGAGATAACTTCCCCCAAACCTTTATCCTTTACTTAAAGTAAGTGATTATAGATGCTAATCACATCTACAAAATAACATCACAGCAGCATCTAGATTAGCACATGATTGAAGAAATGGGAGTACGGCCTAGCCAGGTTGACACATAACACAGACTATCACAAGTCTCTTAAGCATTATATATTTTAACAGATTTCATTTTATTGATACATATTTCCTATTATTAGGAAAACAATTATATATATATATATATATATATATATATATATATATATGTCATATGCAAAGTCATTAGATTCAGAAAACAAGTATAGTAGTAAAGCATACAATTTAAGTAACTGACTAGGCAATATCATAAAGCTCATCTAATATTTGATTTGTATTTCTCAGTGTAAATATCTTAGAGGCCTGAAAAATTTGCAAATGATGTAATGATGTTGATGGAACTGCCCAGAAGCTTACTACCAAAAATTCAATACATATGAAAACAAACAAAAATTTTGAAATTGCATTAAATGTAAGTAAGCCTAAATGAGAAACAAAACTGCTTTATGAAATGTTGCAGTAATATTGGAATGAACTTTATATATATATGTGTGTATATGTATATATATATATATATACACACATATATATGTGTATATGTGTATATGTATATATATATATATATATACACACATATATATGTGTATATGTATATATGTATGTGTATATGTATATATGTACATATATGTATATATATATATATATATATAATTTTTAAATGTTTATTTTTGAGAGAGACAGACACAGAGCACAGAGAGAGAGGGAGACAGAATTCAAAGCAGGTTCCAGGCTTTGAGCTGTCAGCACAGAGCCTGACATGGGCCTCAAACTCATGAACTGTGAGATCACAACATGAGTCGAAGTCAGACACTCAGCTGACTGAGCCACTTAGGTGCCCCTGAACTTAGTATACTTTTAAAAGATTTCACAACAAATAGCCAAAGCAAAAATGCCTTACAAATTGGTAAGGCTAGGTTTAAGACCGAAAAGGTAAGGAGGTAAGGATAAGATTTTAAGCAATTGAGAGTAATTCATTTACGGATTAAGAATGATGAAGAAGATTGTTAAATCAAAAATGTTTACAACAGCTTGATAAATCTATAGATATTAGGGACTGTACTCAGTCAAGAACACAGACTAGATTCTCTGAAGTCAACTGCTTAGAAAACATTCTGTGAAGAAATGCCAAAATTGTGAGGGAAAAAAATGGTCAAATACCTACATAAATTCTTGGAAACAAATATGGTTTTATAGCAACACTTCATAAATGTATGTAGTAGTGGGTCCTAACTCTAATCCTAACCTTTGCAGTAATTATTTCTAGGATACTGTTAAGAGAGGAAATTGTAAAGGATGTGTCAAGAATTTGTTCTAAAAATAACAACATTCAAGTTATACTTCTTTTTTTTTTAATCACAGAAAGGCTCTTGTATGCAAATATTTTCCAATTGACCCAAATTCTGAGTATCAGTTTATCTGCATGAAAAATCTGTTAGCACTCTGATCTCTATAGTCCTGTTTGTTCGGGGTATTTTAGGAGAAAATGGAGTCAGAGTGGCCCCTTACGTCTTTTAATGACTGTATCTTTGTTGCACAAAGTTTTCTTAAATAATTATGAACTAAAATAACAAAACTAAATTTACTTTTACACCTAATCCAATAATTTATAGCAGTATTGTACAGTATTTATGAGCTCCAAGAAACACTTTTTTATGTAATTCAGTGGGTCACATTATTTTCATTGGGCATTCCTATATCAATGCACAAACTTAGTTCATACCACCTGAAATTTAGTAACATTTCTTCATACTATTAGTAATCATTCTAACATTCCTCAGTGGCTTATAATACTCCTTTATTATAGGTACCATATTCTTACATATTTTGATCTACACTGGAATTTATTTGATAAATACAGTAAGTATACCCAATATCTATGGTTTTGCTTTCCACTGTTTCAGGCACTCTTGGTCAGCCATAGTCTGGAAGGACAAGATCCTCTTTCTGATGTATTGGTCAGGTCAACATTAGCCTATGGTATGTCACAATGCCTATGTCATTCACCTCACTCCATCTCACCGTGTAGGCATCTTGCCATCTGACATCATCGTAAGGAGGGTGAGGACAGTACAATAAGATATTTTGAGAGAAAAAAAAGGGAGGGAAAGAGACCAAATCCACACAAATTTAAATGCAGTATATTGTTATAATTGTTCAATTTTATTATCTGTTGTTAATCTTGTGCCTAATTTATAAATTAAATTTTATCGAAGATATATATGTCTAGGAGAAAACAGTATAGAGTTCAGTACTATCTGTGGTTCAGGCATCCACTGGGGGTCTTAGAATATATCCCCCACAGATATGTGAGGGGTACTTACCATGTCACAAAATAAGTGATGGTAAAACTTTTCATCATATTTCATTACATTGTTTCAATATTTATAGTGACCTATATAAAGATCCCACCCAGTGACTGACCCATTGGCAATGCTCTGCTTCTCAACCTCTTTCCTTTTCATTAGTCTGGCATTATACTGATGATGAACTTGGCATCATTTAAAGTGTATGAGCCTCAAGGCTAATATTTATCTTAAAGCCTGTCTTCTACTTAAAAGGCTTTCATCTACTTTGAAACTGTAACAGCATCTCCTTAATTTCAATATGATAGTTCATGTAACCTGTGTCTATACCTCTTGAGAAGGGTCATTTGAAATCTTTGAAGAAAACACAATGCCTGACTTTTCTACAAAACAGTGAACACGAAACCACTTAGGAACTGTAACATTCTCACTTACCATTAATGCCTACTTTTTTATTCTGAGGTTAGAAATGGTGGAAGTGTTTCCTCAAATGATGATAACTATAAATAATCTTCCGGACACAACATGAAGATATTTAATAGCCTCTGAAGCTGTGCCAAGGTGAGTGAAAGTTATCATTACTACCCTCAACCTCTGTTTTCATGTATCTTCCCTTCCCAGGCATCCAGGACTCTCATTCATTCTTTGGAGTTCCTCTCTCAGACTAAAGGCTGATTTTTGCTTCATTAGGCTATCTCCTCCTCTAAAACATCTCTAATTCCCCTTCTCAAATCACACATGATATATATAGGGCTCATTCTCTTAGGATTTTCTGAAAAATTACTCCACACCAAATAAGTGGTTGATAATGATACAACATGCTGTTCCTTGGAGGAAGCATTTACTATTTAATCAAGGACTTCTGGAATGAGCATGATGAACTCAAAGATGTAGAATGTCAAGGATAGGACTGAGGATGCTGAGGCCAGCCGGCTTATTCTGCTTCTACATGAGAACTGCACCAAATCAGAGACTCTGATACCCAGGGATTGAACAACTTGAACATGAGCTATCTCATTTTGGAAAAACCAGAGAAAGGAGAAACAAATTCTGAGACATCGATGAAGCACAATATTGGGATTGAAAAATATCAGGGCATTTAGATTCAGGCACATCTCAGCCAACAAAGTAGATAGAGGTTTAATAATGGGTGAAATAAGAAGCAGAGATTGGATATAATTGGAACTTTCTTCTCATTAGTTATTCCTTACTTTCCTTCTCTCTCTAGCCCTCATACAAATGCTTCTTTGTGATCGGGGACACATATTATTAAGTTGAATGTCAGCAGAGGAAGTGTTAAGGGGTACATGTGTCAGTATGAAAATGTTAATAGCACCTCATGCCCTGGACTATTTGTGGTACAAAAGTACATGCAGTTCTATTAGAGAATAACTTGCATATGATTTGTGCTCTGAGTTCTTGTTCACAATTCAATTCTAAACTGGGAACAGTATTTGAGGAGTCTTTTAAGAGAGAAGTTTTATGTTATTTCCCCAGGAGTTTAGCATTTCAAATATTTTAGTTTTTTTCATTGATTAGTATCTGAAAAAAATCAAATATATGTACAGTAGCTTTCAGACTGTTGTTTTGTGTTTTGCACATCTAGAGTCCTAGAGATCAAATTCATGTTAACTGACAACTTCCTGGGAAAAAATATATGCTATCGGCTTAACAATATCTACTCTAGAAACATTGTGTTATATGGTTTAACACCATCTACGTTAGAAACATTGTGTTATATATGCCTGGCAAAGAAGATTCAATGATTACTTAAAGAAATTAAGCACTGGATTATTTTTAAAATTGTGCTTGATAAAGCTCTGAATCTGTGTGGAGATATTTACGAGATGGGGAAACTAGCTGTTGAAGAAGATGAGCCATTAGGAGACTCGAGATGGCCACAGGAAACAATTTGGCAAGGAAGGAAATTGTGTTCCTCATTGGATTTTGGATTAACAGTCATTTAATTGATCCATTTGAAAAATATGCATCCTCTGTTACTACTGAAACTATTAATGTGTTTTGAAATGCATGTGGGAAGATAAGTTTCAGTAAGCCCTCATGGTAACTTATTCTACATAAAAAATATTTTTGTTTAAAAAAAAGTTGTATACAGGGAATGATGATTTTTTTATTTCTCTTTGAACTCATTTATCTTACCCCAAACATCCCCCTTAGTATAGACACACAACACACACACACACACACACACACACACACACACACACGCACACACGCACACAGTCACACATACCCGTTTATAGGGAGGGCATAGGAATTTGTGATATTTTTTGTAACCTATTTGGTAGCAATAGAAAATATTAGTTGCTTTTTGGGCCATGGAACCAAGGTAAAATAGCATGTATTCTGCATGATTAGAGGTGGTCTTCTCTATAATTTGGGCTAAAGAAACAGCTAAATTACTTGACAGAATATCGAGGGTTAACAAGCACACATATTTTCCTCCTTCTTTTCAGAATACAAGACACTACTAGGAAAGAATTTCTCAAGTATTCTTTTTCACCCAATCACAAAGAAAAGTACATTTTTTGTTCTTTAGTTGTTTCATCTATTTCCTTGTTAAGGTTTTGTTTCTCTTGCCTTTCAGCTATTACAGTCAGACTTTTTTTTTCAACAGGATAAGTAACACAGCATCATACCTGTATTGATATGAACTATAAGAAAGCTGATCAGCATGACAAATATTTCATACCCATTTTGATGGCAAATAAAAAAAAATAGAAATCTCTTTTGATGTATTTTGCTGAGGGATTAATTTTGTGATCTTAGTCTGTGTGATGGCTTCCCAGAATTTTAAGCAGGATTGTGTACAAATGAAGTAATAGGTAGAGAGAATCATATAATTTGTCTTTTAAATAGGGACACTTTCAGTAATGAAAAGGGCACAAAAAATAATTACCAGGTGTCAACCTATCTATAAAAGGCAGGCACCCAGACCGCCTTTGAAGAATCAAGAGTAATGATAAAATACTATGTAGTGGGGCGCCTGGGTGGCTCAGTCGGTTAAGCAGCCGACTTCGGCTCAGGTCATGATCTCACGGTCTGTGAGTTCGAGCCCCGCGTCGGGCTCTGTGCTGACAGCTCAGAGCCTGGAGCCTGTTTCAAATTCTGTGTCTCCCTCTCTCTCTGCCCCTCCCCTGTTCACGCTCTGTCTCTCTCTGTCTCAAAAATAAATTTAAAAAAACGTTAAAAAAAATACTATGTAGTAAGATTCACAGAATTCTCCCAGATTTCCTCATATGTAACAAATATGTTTCCTTAAGCACACTTCAAGATATTGAACAAACAGCAGTATAACCATTCAAAATCACTGAAAAATAAAGGTGGGATTATTTTATTTAAGAAGTCAAAATTATAATGAATATACATTATTAGCATACAAGTTGTCTAACTTACAATTATTAATGTGTTTTTTAGATTAATATATCAGATTGGAAAGGTGACCCTTCTGAAAGCTCAAGAAATCTGCCTTCGAAGTCAAGTGTGAAATATAGGGGGCGGGGGGGTTCCATGGCATTGGCACATGGGAGATAGAGAACACATTATTCTCAAGTGATGGTGGAAGCTGGTTAACCCAGCTGCCTGGGTGACTGGGTTGGTTCTCAGACTCATGAATTCATAAAAGGGAATGTATAACTTGGACAAAGAAACAGGCCCACACAAATATCCATCATCTCACAGATTTCAGAAGTAAAAGACAATAAGAATTTTAGAGTTGGAAAGGTTACTAGAGATAACTTACTTAAAATTGCTAATTTTGCAGATAAAGTTACTGAGACTTACTGAAAGTGAGAGATTTGGCCAAGGTTAAACAGTTTTAAGAAGTTTTATTATTGTCTTCTTAGATGAAAAGGAATTTTAAAAAGTATTCCCCATTCAATTATGAGATAATAGGAGTATAATAGAAATGAGAACAAATATGAGTAAGAAAGAGTGTTCCTAAAGGATTTTTATAGCTTAATGAAAATTTGCAGATTTAGAAGAATAAGACACCCATTGATTACTTGTCATTTGAATTGTTAGGACAAGAATTAACTACTTTTATTATTTTTACCATTTTGATATTCAGAAGTAACAGAATTTAGTACCTAAAATATTCTTAGAAATTTAGTAGAGCTTTTTACAGCTTTGACCTTTCAATATTTCACATTAGGATTGGTTGGCAATTCTTTCTATCCCCACAGGTTACCAAGGCCATAAAAAGAGAAGGGAATTGAATAACTAGTGAATTAGACACATTATATGAAAAGGCCAAAGAAGTCTATGGCTCTGTAATTTATGTAATGCATAAGATATCAAAACATCTGGATAAGATATGTACTGTGTGGGAAGGTAGGGGAATGTTTCCAATCCTTGTTAATAACAGATTTCAAACTCCCAGAATTCAACCTCAAAATAGTAGTTTATATTCCTATAATCTAGTATTAGAAACCAAAGTGTGTGCTGCTCAGGGCATAGCTGATAATAGTTCTATCTCTTAGGTTTCAGAGAAGACAGCTCTGATGAATGCTGCCTTGTAAAGACTGTTCAGTACCAGTGACAGAAGCTGACTTGAGGTGACATAAGGCAGGAGGGACTGTACTGGAGTATATGTTAACTCTGATTTATTCTGGTTAAAGGCAATAATTTCTCACATATAACCCCCCCGCCCCAAATAATAGCTTACTATATTAATCATCTGCCCCTTCATTTATATCCCTGGCTCACTCTGTCAGAGTGAAAGGACAGTATGAAATATTTAAAAATTTTTGCTTATATGGAACTATTTCGCTAACTTCTTAGTAGGTGACTTGATGTTAAGGTATTCACATGGCTTAGGTATTTGAGTCATATTTGTAAAGCAAATGTTTACCTAAGAGCACAAAATGAAATAGAAATATCAATACAATATTTAGCTAATAAAATTGATGTAGCTTTATATGTAACCCAATTTTTGCACTCTTTCTATGTTGAGAAAAACAGAAAACTACTAACCACTTTCAATTTCAAAACAGAAATTCTCTCTTAGATCATATATTCTGACAGTGGAAACAATTATAACATAGTAGCTGTACAACTAGACATAAAAATGTATTTGTAAAATATTCTCCAGATGAAAATATTAAGTTACTTGAGAGTAAAGTATAAAATATTAATTTATGCAATAATTATTCAATGATATACATATACTGACAGTCTACTTTTGAGGGTCAGCTATTAAAAATTGGGGTGCTATCTTAATACCAATGATAAGGCATTGGAAATTTTGTGTTAACAAATGCAATGCAAAGCTTTATGGATATATAACTGAATATGTATCCCACATATATAGAATATATACATCTATGAAAATCTGCATATCTATAAAATAGATATGGTATATTTATTGCACTATACATAATTATTAATGTCAAATATATGCTAAAGGATGTTGGCCTTATTCTCTTATGGACATTTAGGTTAAATAGCAAATTTGAAAGATTTTATACAATAAGTTATACATGTCATTTATGTTTGTTCTCAAGTGCATGATTGCATTAGATACTGACATAATTCCAATAAAAGCTGGCCTAGAAAATAATTTTATAATCTAAGGCATATTAGAAGAGTAATAGGAACAGTTATTTCTAAAACATATGAAAACATCATAGAGTGTTTTTATAAGGAAAATGAAGAAGTAGAGCCATCACACCCCCAGCCACACACACACACACACACACACACACACACACACAGGCACACTCAATGTATTATATACACTGCACGTGCTGGATTCATCACTCACATAACAAATAACTTTTATATGTAAATGTACCACTTAGCGCTGTCATTCTTCAAAGCTCTTGAAATATAGTTTTAGAACCATGCTTTTATTTTGTTGTGTGTTTATATATGGACACATGCATACACACACACACACACACACACACACGCACACACGCACGCACAACTGTCTCACTGAATTGAAATTCCCCACTTATACAGAAGTGTACTGTTAACTCCTCAAAGGCAGAAACTGTCTTTTGTCTATGTATCCCTAGCACCTAACATGGCTAACACAGCACATGCACACACAAGGAAACTGAATGTTGCAGATTTATAATGAATTCATGATAGAAAACCTGATTTTTAAATGGGTTTTGTTTACCTCTGATTATAGAGCTTTTATTTCTCTTCATAATATTTCTCTAAACCTCACTGTTGAGGATTACAACTCTGAGTTCTTAGATTTTTCATCTCTGAGACATTTGTTCTTCAACAACAACAACAAAAAACCCTAAAACTGTAATTTAAATGTTAAAAACCTCAAATATGACTTGATAAGTTTAATTTAGAAAAAAAATGAAAGCAATGTCTGTTTCCTTCAATGTACATATCTGAATTAAGTTGCATTTAAATAAGTTTTCACATTCTAAAGAAAATCTTCTATTTGTAGATTTTGAATGCAAAATATAAAAGACTTCACATCCAGAAAATAGGCCTTTGGGATCTAAACTCATTATCATCAAAGTGTGAAGTTCTAATTGTATTACCTTTAATAATATATCTTCTACATAGATATTACTCAATGTCTGCAAATTGAGGAAGTGGGAAATGGAGAGGTTATAATGCACGGGAGATTTATGCTAAGAAGATTCTGAGTTGTCACGATTAAAAATTTTCCACCCATTATGTGAATCCTATTGATCATTGCAGGAAGCAGAAAAGTGTGTTGTTCATTGATTTTCTTTGGCTACTGAATGCATTAGGCCTGACACATTTGATGGGTAGGCAAGTTTTCAAAGGAAGCTCAGTTAAGCTAATCTTAGTTCAGAGGAATATACACAATGGAATAAGAAACCTTGTAATTGCAAGAGCAAATAGAAGAGTCAGAGGACTATATTATGAGCCATATCAGCATAAAAATTAGACATGAGCCTTCCCAAGAGACTACAGTAAAACACATCAAGGCTTTGATGCTGTTTTTCACAAATGTAGCACTTACTGGATAAATTAGGTTTTAGCTTTTCACCCTTCAGCCAAGATAGAGAATGCAAAGCAATTAGTTGTTCTATCTTCTTAGCTTAGGGAGAGTATCAGAATTCCATCAAGTTTATAAAAATACAAAGGAGGACATTCGATAATTGCATCCCACAACGATATTGATAGCAATGCTACTGCCTACAAATTCAATATTTTGTTTCTAATGATCTATTACTGATTCCTTTTATTATTATACTGATTCTTTAAAATATATATTCACCCATGAGTTGTAACAGACTGCTAAACCAGAAAGAATAATAGCAAATGCAATCATAAAGACGGTTTGACCCCAGGAATTAATTCCCACTTAAAAAATAAAGCTAGAAAATTTGATCTTGAATCCCTGTTGGAAGCTGCCTAGTGACTTATTAACACAATGTCAGAGTACAATGTTACCTCTCAGTAGTACAGGATGGTGTCAAAATGCTATGTATATTTTTCCAGTACATTAAGTACCAGGACACTGTGTGTGCTTTAGGTGAGGATTAATTAAACTAGCATAAACCAAGTGGTCTTTTATGCCCACAAACAAACATTGTATATTTTGCAATTACCTTTCTAATTCTTTACAAGCCGTTTAGCATTTAAGCATACAACTCAAATTTATAAGAATAAATGAAGACATATAAATTATTAATATCATGTCCTAATTTAATTAAATTTAAAAAAAAAGAAAGATCTCCTCCATTCCCTGGGCACACTAACTTGCCTTTGGATGCCTTTGGAAATTTGTCTCTCAATACAGAAAATTATTGTGAGTTATCAATCATGTGTGGAGTATCTAGATTTTTACAACTATTTTGCCTTTGGATATATTAACAATATGGTATAAAGTCAAGTATTTAAAAATATTACAATACTTATATGTTGGCCCCTGTACACAGAGGGCAAGAAGAGACTGAATAAGGAGGCAGTTCACTCTAGAGTGGTAGATGGTGGGTTTAATAAGCAAGGGGACTTACATATGAGTCTTGTCTTGAGAGCCTGCAAAGTGAGTAGATCTTCATACCTGCCCCCCAGAATGTTAAACGTTTATACAGAGGCCATCACTGGATTTAATCTTATATACCACCCTGACTGTCTCAAAAACACCTTACTCTCTCAAGCCTTCTTTCTATCAATTCTAAAGGGTCTAGTGTTGTTGCTGTGGTATCTGCCTCAAATGCAGCCAGAGAGCTGCCAAACGAGCCACCTCCATGCTAATAAAATCCTTTGCTAACCACTTAGGGCATATTATGGAAGGGGGGGGGTGCATATAAGATTATGAGAGCTGGTCACTAGTGGTGGAGTGTTGGAGGAGGTCATCAAGAGAATGTGACTACTGGTTGACTTGCGAGCTGGACCCCAACAATGGAAGGCTTTTCACCCTGTCCCCTCACCTTGAAATGTACCCTCTGTTCACCATTCCCACAGTGGGAGGTGTTTTTAAGGATGAAGCCTTGAGAGAGTAAGGTGTTGAGACTGTCTAGATGGTATACATGACTGAACCCAGTGAAAGCCTCCATATAAACTTCTAAGATTCTGGTGGGCAGTGGTTGAGATCCCCCAGTCTGTTAAAAATATATAAAGTCTTTGGAAAGACTACCTCTCTTCTTCCAGCATTCTACCGCACTGTAAAAAAATAATTCCTGTGACATTTTATTTTGCTCCATGGTCCTTACATCTTTTGTTTTAGAGGGCCAGACTCCATTTTCCTGATAGTTTGCTTCAAAATAAACATTTAAAAAATTCTGCTAGAAACCGTGACATTATATAAATACAATTGTTGTAAGGAAATTTTTTTTTTAACATTTTATTTTATTTTTGAGACAGAGACAGAGCATGAATGGGGGAGGGTCAGAGAGAGGGAGACACAGAATCTGAAACAGGCTCCAGGCTCTGGGCTGTCAGCACAGAGCCCGACGCGGGGCCGAACCCACGGACCGCGAGATCATGACCTGAGCCGAAGTCGGCCGCTCAACCGACTGAGCCACCCAGGCGCCCCTTGTTGTAAGGAAATTTAAAAAATTTGCATAAAAGAATTTTCTCTGGGAATGTATGTTTTGTGAGAGAATGTATAATGCTGTACTGAACATGACCAAAAACTTACCAAGAAGTCAATATTATGTTGCACACACGTGGAAACTTACTTTAACAAGTAATAATAAAACTTCATAGTGTATGCAAGTCTGGAAATTGGAGGTAATTTGGAGTTTTGTTTGGAGAACAAAGACCAAAGGGGAATGTTGAAATTGGAAAAGAGAGTAAGCCAGAAGCTTAGATAGTTTTCATCAATTATTTGAGAGACTATCTCACAAAAGTGCCATCATTCTGATTTTATATATTTCCAAGGCATAGATATTGCAGCAATGGATAAAAGTTACAGAGAGATTTTTGTTACTCCCCCCCAAAAGGATAAAATTTTTATTTTAAGAGTTAGAGATTCATAAAGAGGGAATAATTTGACACTAACATTGGGGGCACTAAAGCATTTAAGCACTCATGGAAAGATCTTCCCCAATAAAGTGGTATATTATTTTCTTAGACTAATCATTTAAAACAAAAAGACTAAAACAGTATTTAAGATTTCTTCATGTCAATTTAATATAGGAGAAAAAATGAGTGAAATCTAAAAATCGAAGCTTTGATGAAATTTTAACCAACTTCCAGTATTTCCTGAAGTTTCTACATATTTTAAAATAATTCCAACAAAAACTAGTTACAAAAATCAAAAGCTGCCTTTGCCAGCCATGTCAACTTAAAGTGGCAACTTTAGTAGAATTTATGTCTGTATCAGCCCCCCCAACACCCTTCTTTTCTTTTCTTTCTGTTGGTGTCAAAAGTCATTACAAGGCAATGATGGTGACAAGGACTAAGAGGGAGTGGTAGAAATTAGATAAAATGTAAATGAAAAAAGATCACTCTTAAGCAGTCTGGTGTAATCTAAATTCCCTCCTAATAGGCCTGTGAAGACATATAACAAGAGCCACATAACTACTGCTTTGAATTTTTTGTTTTGTTTTGTTATGTTTTCTTAAATGTTGCTAAAACTTCAGAAGAAAATCCCTCGGAATACTATGCTACGGCTACCGATTTTTGCCTCTGTAAAATGTGAACGTATTTAGTGAGAGTGGCCATTGAAAATATATACCACGATCTTTCTTTTTAAAAATACGGAAAAACACACTTAAGTTCTTTTTTTCTCTATTGCACTACGTAAGATATTTCATTATTCAGCAAACCAAATAGTTCATTTGCCATCATAACTTTTAGCAGGAGGATGGGACAGGTGTTAACCACTGTTTCATTTTTTTTAATCATTTTGTATGAATATGTGAACGTAGTGAATATGGTTAAAATATAGTAAATATGACTCCATGTCTGTCATAGAAGTCTTCTTCATTTATATCAATCATCTGGTATGTCTGAGACTTGTGTCCTTTAGAATGGATAAGGTTAATGCTTTAGTAATAAGTTAGTAAATGATGGAATAAAACAAATCATGAAATGAAGGTCCATGTCAGGTCAGATTACAATCCCCCCCAATAATCATCACCTAGCGGACCAATGGGAGTGAACTGTAGAATTTCTTCAGCAGGAATACGAGAAATAGCATCATTTTTGAAATATGAACTTCTACAATGTTTATACATGTCACATTGCTGTGATCTGGAATCTAAAGAGAAAAGTTAAAGAAAACTTATACTTTCTATATGTGTCCCCAAGCAATAATATGCATAAAACAATTGTAATTTCATTTTCTTAAACCAGAAAGATGCCTGTCAGATCAACTGATACAAAATGACTCTCCGGACTTGATGTCAGAATGCCTTATCTAGTGTTCCCTACGTATATGAAAGCATGCCAGAAGGGCTCTGGAGCATGTGTGAAATATATTTATTATGTACTGTGGCTATTCTTTTCTTTTTTCAAAATATATATATATTTTTTTTTTTAATTTTTTAAGTTCATTTATTTTTGAAACAGAGAGAGACAGAGCATGAGCAGGGGTGGGTCAGAGAGAGAGGGAGACACAGAATCGGAAGCAGGCTCCAGGCTCTGAGCTGTGAGCACAGAGCCCGACGCGGGGCTCGAACTCATGGACCAGGAGATCGTGACCTGAGCTGAAGTCGGACGCTTAACCGACTGAGCCACCCAGGCGCCCCTCAAAATATATTTTTAAATGAACTATTTTTTCCAAATTTTGATATTAAAGCTTATCTTACTCCAAAGAAATGTCGATGCACTATTTGTATATATGGGCAAGAAAAGTACTTAAATGAATTAAACAAATGGACTCAAATAAGAGGATTTTGCTTAGCACAGAGCATTTAAGTTTTTGTGTATTAATATGTAAAAAATAATTTATATATAAATGTAAATATATATAAATAAGTATAAAGTATACATGCATATATGCTTAGTAAACATTAAGGGAGGAAAGCAAAGCACAGAAAATACTCTATTTAGATTTTATTGTTATTCATAAATTTCATATGTATATATTTACATGAATATATATTGCAAAGAAGGTCCAGAAGAAAGTAGGGATAGGAAAGAAGAAACTGACATTTAATTTTATTTCCTGTTGTGTCTGAATTATTTCATGGCTGTACACCATTTTTACTGTGGCAAATAAAGAATTATAATAGTTATTAAGCTATGCTCTCTAAGATAATTCCTCATTAATATAAATTAAATGCAATTTACTCTGTCATTATAACTGTAGACAAATGCTTTTGCATCATTTTGGCCTACAGTAAAATGAAACAAAAACAAACACAAGAAACTCTGATTAGTAATTAACATTTTTATTTGTTTATCATCCTGAATCACCACAAGATGTAATAGGTGTAATGTATTCTTTCCAACGAAGCTTCTCGCCAATGTTTATTTGAAGACAGAAGACCTTGTTATTTGCTAGAACCTGACATAAATTTGGTTTTGCTCCAGTAAAAAGAGCTTTGTCTTGAAGTATATTACAAAGGGTTGTCATTGTTGTCATTGTTTTTCTACTCCAAGCAAAGAAAAACATGTATAATTGAAGATACTTATGTCAGAACACGTGGTATATACTTCAGAAATGGTCTAGTTGGTTATTAACTTGGAACAGAACATAAACATCTGACTACAATTTGGATAAATGATAGCAAACTACTGCAAAATGTCTGTCATTTCTTCTAACATTTTTAAGTTATGTATAAATTAATCAATAGATGGGACACTTCCTTTCTACCTGCTGGCAAAGTCAGAGGACAATTCTAAAATTATGAATACATTTTTAAAACTAAAGATATTGCTGAAATTTTTGAAATGATGAAATGCCTTTGATAAATGAAGTTTCAATTTGAAAAATGAACCACCACTATTATTGTTAAATAGATCATCTGGAATTCTTATCAGCATGTCTAATTTCATTGCTTTATTAAAAAGAATTTTAGGGACACCTGGGTGGTTCAGTCAGTTGACCGTCTGACTCTGGATTTTGACTCAGGTTATGATCTCACAGTCATGAGATTGAGTCCCACACGCTGAGTGTGGAGGCTGCTTAAGATTCTCTCTCTCTCTCTCTCTCTCTCTCTCTCTGCCCCTCCCCCACTCGTATGCACATGGTGTCTCTCTCAAAATAAATTTCAAAAATGCTCAACAAAACATAAATAGAAGGAAAATATCTTAATATTATATATATGGCCATATATATATATATATATATATATATATGGCCATATATATATATATGGCCATACATTAAACACCTACAGCTAACATTGTACTCCCTGGTGAAAAACTGAACATTCTTACTCTAAGACAAGGAACAAAGCAAGGAGGTCCATTCTCAACACTTCTATTCATGTAATACTGGAAATCCTAGCCAGAGGATTTAGGTAAGTAAAAGGAATGAAAAGTATCCCAATTGGAAAGAAATAAAACTGTCCCTGTTTGCAGATGGCATGATCTTGTATATTAAAAATCCTAATGACTCCATAAAAAAGGGCTAATAAATGAATTCCACTAATTTGCAGGACATAAAATCAATACGTAAAACTCAAGTGTCTTTTTATACACTAACCAGGAACTATCTATAATGGAAATTTACAAAACATTCCCATTTACAATATCATGACGAAGAATAAAATACTTAGTAATAAACTTAACCATGGTGGGGAAGATTTATACACTGAAAACTGTGAAACATTGCTGAAAGAAAGTAAAGCAAACACAAATAACCAAAACAATCTTGAGAAAGAAAAACAAAGCTGCAAGTCTCACACTTCCTGATCCCAAAACGTGTTACAAAGCCATAGTAATAAACACATTATGCCCCAGTGTTAAGATATATACAGAGCAATGGAACAGACAGACAGCTCAGAAATAAATCTATATATGGTCAGAAGATCTGTAAAGAGGTGCCAAGGCTACTCAGTGGGAAAAGTATAATCTCTTGAACAAATGGTGTTGGTAAAATTGAATATCCACATGCAAAAGAGTCAGGTTGACCTTTACCGTACACCATATACAAAAATTAACTGAAAATAGATTAAAGAGCTAAACATAAGAACTGAAACCACAAAACTCCTAGGAGAAAATTTGGTGAAAAGCTTCATGACTTTAGATTTTTTTTTTTAACTATGACAGCAAATACAAAGGCAGCAAAAAGAAAAATAGATGAAACTACAACAAACTGAACAAACATCCGGATACACAGCCAAGAAAACAATCAACAGAGGGTAAAGATAACCTATGAAATAGGAGTGAACATTTGCAAACCATCTATCATATAAGGGGTTTATAGCTAGAACATATAAAGAACTCTTACATCTCGACAACATCAATGATTAAAAAAACTGGCAAAAGATCAGAGTAGACATTTTTTTAAGATGATATACAATGGTCAATTATATGAAAAGATGTTCAACATGATTAATCATCAAGAAAGTGAAATATCAAAACCACAATTAGTTGTCACCCTATACCCATAAAGATGGATACTATCATGGAAGGAAGGAAGGAAGGAAGGAAGGAAGGAAGGAAGGAAGGAAGGAAAGAAGGAAAGAAGGAAGGAAGGAGAAGGAAAGGAAAAAAAAGAATAAAATGTTGGCAAGAATGTGGAGAAATTGGAACCCTTGTACACTGGTGGTAATGTAAAAAACAGTGCTATTGCTATAGAAAACATTGAAGCTTCTCAAAAAATTAAAAATAGAATTACCATATGATCCTTCAACCCAACATCTTACCTTTGAACTATGCAACATTTGATCAGAAGCCTTGCCTACATTATAAACAGCTGAGTAACATATATTTTGTATATTTTATGTATTATATGCTTTTTTCTTAAAACATAGCAAGTTAGAGAAAAGAAAATGAGATTGAGAAAATAAAAAAGAAACAATACATTTACAATATTGTACTGTATTTATAAAAACAAACAAACAGAAAAACAAACCCATGTATAAGTTGACCCATGCAGTTGATATTTATATTGTTCAGTGATCCACTGTATCTCCAAAAGAACTGAAAACATGATCTCAAAAAGATATTGCATATTCATTAGATATTATTCACAATAGCCATTGGGTGGAAGTCAACTACATATCCATCAATAGGTTAATTGATAAAGAAAATATTATAATAGGTACAATGAAATATTATTCACCCCTTGAAAAGATGGAAATGCTATTCTTCCCTACAACATGGATGAAATTTGAGGAGATTATGTTAAGTGAATTAATTCAGGTGCAAAAAGAGAAATACTGCATTATTCCATTGATAAGAGTAACCTAAAGTAGTAGAATTCTTAGAAACAAAAAGTAGAATGGTGGTTGCCAGGGGCTAGCAGGGTGAAAAGGGGAAATGTCCAGGAATATAGAGTTTTAGTTTTACAAATGAAAATGTTTGGATATCTGTTGCACAAAGTGTGTATATAGTTAATAATACTATACTATACTGTTAAAATAGTTAAGATGGTAAATATTATTTTTTTTTTTACCAAAATAAAAAATTACCTCAAAATTACCTTAAGATCAAAGAGCCAAGTGTGAGGGATAAAACTATAAAACTTTTAGAAGAAAACATAGGGGGAAATCTCCATGACCTTGGATTTGGTAGTGATTTCTTAGAAATGACACTAAAAGCACAGCCTACAAAAGGAAAAAAATTGTATGTAAATTAGACTTAAAAATTAAAAGATCTATACATCAAAAGGCACTATCAACAGAGCAAAGGCAACTCACAGAATGGGAGAAAGTATTTGCAAATCATACATCTGATAAGGGATTCATATTCAGTGTGTATAAGTTACTCCTACAACTCAACATCAACATCAAAAACAACCTGGGGGTACCTGGGTGGCTCAGTCAGTTAAGCATCTGAATCTTGATTTGGGCTCAGGTCATGATCTCACATAGTTCGTGAGATCAAGCCCCACATCTGGCTCTACACTGCTCTGTCTCCCTCTCTCTGCCCCTCCCCAGGATGTGGAAGCACGCACTTGCATGCACACTCTCTCACTCTCTCTCTCTCAAATAATAAATAAATAAACTGTAAAAAAAATACAGTTTTAAACTGTAAAAATTCAGTTTTTTTTTTATTTTTTTTTATTTTTTATTTTTATTTATTTTTTTTTTATTTTTTAATATATGAAATTTACTGTCAAATTGGTTTCCATACAACACCCAGTGCTCATCCCAAAAGGTGCCCTCCTCAATACCCATCACCCACCCTGCCCTCCCTCCCACCCCCCATCAACCCTCAGTTTGTTCTCAGTTTTTAACAGTCTCTAATGCTTTGGCTCTCTCCCACTCTAACCTCTTTTTTTTTTTTTTTTTTTTTTTTTTTTTTTTCCTTCCCCTCCCCCATGGGTTTCTGTTATGTTTCTCAGGATCCACATAAGAGTGAAACCATATGGTATCTGTCTTTCTCTGTATGGCTTATTTCACTTAGCATCACACTCTCCAGTTCCATCCATGTTGCTACAAAAGGCCATATTTCATTTTTTCTCATTGCCACGTAGTATTCCATTGTGTATATAAACCACAATTTCTTTATCCATTCATCAGTTGATGGACATTTAGGCTCTTTCCATAATTTGGCTATTGTTGAGAGTGCCGCTATAAACATTGGGGTACAGGTGCCCCTATGCATCAGTACTCCTGTATCCCTTGGGTAAATTCCTAGCAGTGCTATTGCTGGGTCATAGGGTAGGTCTATTTTTAATTTTCTGAGGAACCTCCACACTGCTTTCCAGAGCGGCTGCACCAATTTGCATTCCCACCAACAGTGCAAGAGGGTTCCTGTTTCTCCACATCCTCTCCAGCATCTGTAGTCTCCTGATTTCTTCATTTTGGCCACTCTGACTGGCGTGAGGTGGTATCTGAGTGTGGTTTTGATTTGTATTTCCCTGATAAGGAGCGACGTTGAACATCTTTTCATGTGCCTGTTGGCCATCCGGATGTCTTCTTTAGAGAAGTGTCTATTCATGTTTTCTGCCCATTTCTTCACTGGGTTATTTGTTTTTTGGGTGTGGAGTTTGATGAGCTCTTTATAGACTCAAAATGGATAAAGGACCTGAATGTGAGACAGGAAACCATCAAAACCTTAGAGGAGAAAGCAGGAAAAGACCTCTCTGACCTCAGCCGTAGCAATCTCTTACTCGGCACATCCCCAAAGGCAAGGGAATTAAAAGCAAAAGTGAATTACTGGGACCTCATGAAGATAAAAAGCTTCTGCACAGCAAAGGAAACAACCAACAAAACTAAAAGGCAACCAACAGAATGGGAAAAGATATTTGCAAATGACACATCGGACAAAGGGCTAGTATCCAAAAATTCAGTTTTAAAGTGATTAAAAAGGGAGGGGGACCAAGAATGGGGACACCTATTTCTTCAAAGATATGCAAATGGCCAATAAACATTTGAAAAGATGTCCAACATTGGTAATCATTAGGGAACTGCAAATCAAAAGCACCAAGAGATACCACATCATGTCCATGAGACCGGCTATCATTAAAACACACGCAGATGCACACACTCACACACACACAGACACACACAAACACAAGAAACAAAAAACAGAAAAGTCAAAGAGTTGGCAGGGATGCATAGAAATTGGACCCCTTGTGTGTTATTGCTGGTGAATAAGTAGATAGTGTGGTGTGTGCTACTTCGAAAAATTGTATGGTAGAGTCTCAAAAAAAGTAAAAATACAATATCATACAATCCAGCATTTCTACTTTAGAGACAAAGCAAAATAACTGAAAGCAAGGTATTGATCACAAAAGACATTTGTCTACTTATACATTCATAACAACATTATGCATGATATTTGGAATATGCAAACAGCTACGTGTTCTTTGGTGGATGAATGTAAAAACAAAATGTGGTATATACAGAGAATGGAATCTTAGCCTTAAAAAAAAATATTCTGAGAATTGCTGCACCGTGGATGAACCTTGAAGACATTATAGTCAGTGAAATAAACCAGTCACAAGAGACAAGTGTTCTGTATGTTTACTTTTATGAGCTATCCAGAATAGTCAAGTTCATACACCAAGTAGAATGGTGGTTTCCAGGAGTTAACGAAAGGAGAAAATGGGGAATTAATTGTTCAATGGGTAAGGAATTTCAGTTGGGGAAGATGAAAAAAATTCTGGAGTGGACAGTGGTGATAGTTGCACAAAAATATGAAAGTACTTAATGCCACTGAACTATGTATGCACTTAAAAGTGATTGAAATCACAAGTTTTATATTACAAGTATCAGACCACAATTAAAAACAAAACTCAGTTGGGTGGCAAGAAAGTTTGTAACATATTCATATCAGAAACTAAGTTACCATGTGGGAGAGGCAGCATATGCAACACAGACTTAACTTCAACTACCAAAAAAGTACAATCATCTGAAGGAAACTAAAGATAAAATACACTTTATTCCAGAGGATAAAATAATTAAGTGTATTAAAAAATAGTATAAACTACCATGGAAAAACAAAATGATGAGAAGAAAAGAAGAATCCAAAATAACAAAAGGAGAAAATCAATTTTTTTAAATTTTTTTTAACGTTTATTTATTTTTAAGACAGAGAGAGACAGAGCATGAACGGGGGAGGGGCAGAGAGAGAGGGAGACACAGAATCCGAAACGGGCTCCAGGCTCTGAGCTGTCAGCACAGAGCCCGACGCCGGGCTCGAACTCACTGGACCGTGAGATCATGACCTGAGCCGAGGTCCGACGCTCAACCGACCAAGCCACCCAGGAGCCCCGAAAATCAATTTTTAAAGAAAAAATATGATAATTAAAATCAAACTTCAACGGATTAATTAGTATATGAGACATACAATTTCGCAAGTAACAAGGAAATGGGAATATGTAAAAACACATAGTGAAAATGGATAATAGAAAAAAAGTTACAACTTAATTCAAACTTTGCAACAAAACTTAAAAAGAAAAAACATTTTTAAACTATACTTATAAACATTTCAAGAGAAATTTGCTAATGCATTTTCAGAACTTAGGCATGATATGATTCCCCAGATTAATAACTGTATGGAGCCCTAGGGACCCAGTGATTTCTGAGAATTATTAACAGAAATCAATTCAAAACCATATGATGAAACATCAACAGTAAGGACAACCCAAATATGACAGTCAAACTGAGAGGTGACTTTTCAGCAGCAAATTCATAGGTGGAGTAAAAGAGAAAAAAATTCAGCTTTATTTTATATACAGTGCATTCCTAAACATGACATAACATAGTTTAAAATAAAGAAATAGAAATATATGCCATGATAATAACAAAATATATGAGTATCAATCTAAAAATTAGAAAAAAAAAGTCTCTAACAAACCAAAACAAAAATATTGGGATGAGCTGGTAAGACTGATGGAGAGAACCTAAAGCTGAAGCCCTATCTCGCAAAAAATATATCTTCAAAATACATGAATCCAAAATTTAGGATACTTTTCAGGAGAAATTTGAACAGAACTCTCTCAGAAACAAATTGAACCAAACATAAAACCACACACACACAAAAAATGAAACAAAAAAAACCTAGTTCAAGATTGGTGTTAAATTTTAGTCATTAAAAAAAATATCTTCACTATTCTCAGAATGTACCAAATAATTCAGGACAGTTATGTAATTGATGCGTCCTTATAATCAAAAATCATCTTAACTTTCCTTCTATTAAAAAAAATATTGAGTTTCTTAAAATATTAAGGCTGTCAAAGTATTCATCTAAAGCACAGAGAGAAAAGCAACACATCAAAACAAAAGAATGTTCATATTTTTTTCCAGTAAGGAAAAATATGGCAAAGAGTTTTGGCAGATTAAAGATGGTTTCAAATATAAAAAGCATTTGATGCTTTACTCTTTGAAAACCCAATTTATTATGAAATCAACAACTTCATAAACACATTCTTTTCTGAGGTTGATCTGCCCTAGAATGAGACACTGATACTGAACTTTAACGCAGGTAATTTCTTTGAGAGGTGATACTGGGATCTGCCTTGGGAGGAGTGAGCGAGACCAAGATTTATTGGAAAGAAGTATTAGTGCTCTGGGCTATTGGAGTTCAATCCCAGTGGGGACCCCATGGGACAAAGTGGAAATCCTACCTTGGAGATGTCTTCTGAAAAGCATGACAATCCTTTCATTTTTGGTTGAGTGCTGTTACTGGACTGGCAAATTCTAGCATTTAGGACCAGCCAGGGGTAAAGATAAAGCATGTTTTGGCCAGAGAAAACATTAAGCAAAGAGTTTTAGGTGCTCATAATCAGAAGCTGTGATGTATAAAAGACCTATGAGTGCTGGCAGAAGAAGCCAGGGCACTGACAGCATCTTCAACAGTTGTATTTTTCCTAAAACTTGCATCTTTTTAATATTTAGATGAATAATATTACACGCCACAAAGCATCCACAATTTGTTCAAAGAGTCGATACAATGACTTCAAAATAGTTAAACACACTGGCATATTCTAATTCACTTGGAATTGACTAGCTTGTTACTACAGTCATTTATGTGTATATGCATTATTATCCATTCTTGTGTAAGACAATAAATGTTAAAATACAGAAACAAAATTTTCCAGTATGGTACAACCTTGGATTGCGAGTAACTTGTTTCCGTGAGTGTTCTGCAAGACTAGCAAACATTTCTTGTAAATTTTAACTTCATAAAGAAGTGATGTCTTGCAGTACGAATGGTACGTGACACTAAATGTGACATCATCACAACCGAGCTGATGGTTCTTGAAATTCACTTTGATATACAAGCGCTTTGGATGACAAGCTTCTTTCCAGAACGAATTATGCCCACAAGCCAAGGTTTTATTATAATTATTTACACTCGTGATTTTTGGCATAAATGGGCAAATGAACTAATAAAAATGCATTTGGTATTTGTTGCGTTAGATATATTATCTGGCATGAACAGTTTGTTTCCCTATATTCCAAGGCTTTGGTCATTATTCCCACCTCAACTACTTTCCTCTCCATGTAATTTTGAAAAGGCTTTATTTCTTCATTAAAAAAAAAATTCTGTAGTTACAGATATGGAAGCATAAAAGGTAAAATACACATTTAAATATTACCTATAATATATTCTATCTCATGACAGATATTGGGCATTTGTAAATGTTCACTTGAACAAAATAAACAAGTTTCAGTGAACACGTTTATTTCAGGTTGATTTTATGCTCTAAAAAGATATGTGTATTGGTTCAATACATTAAAATCAATATAATCACATTTTAGTTTTAAAAAGCTACTTATTGGTTATGAGTATGTATTGCTTTTATTTATTTGGGCATGTATTGCTTTTATATGTGTAATTATAAAAGTTATTATATAAATATTTTAGGATAAGCAAAGAAAAAGCTTGAAGAAAGCAATTCCAATATATATTGCTTATATAGCAGTTTTAAACTGATATGCCATCATAAAACATGCGAGAACCACACATTTCTAAATTTCATGAAACATCCCTGTGAATTCCTTATAATTATAAACTTTTATTTTGATGATTTCTTTCTGGATTAATGTTTCAACCTCCCGGCAGGGGGAAAAAATCTAAGTTTGTCTTTTGACTCTTTGTAATAGTCTGCTAAATGTAGTGAGGAAAAAATAATTTAAATTTTAAATTCATTTTAATTTCATTACTAAATACCCTTTAGGGAAAACATTTTTTCCTCTGTCAAGATAATTAATAATTTTAAAGGGTGTTTTCAATATGCATTTGCCTGTAAGAAAATATATAATACAAAGGCTTGGGAAAACAAAAATTATATATTTCTAGATATGCTATGCTCCATGTATCTACTGGGAGTGTGACTACATTAATATACAAAATTAAACATAAAAGATACATACTCTTTCTGCAAAGTCAGTCTCTGAGATAATAGCCTATTAATATCAAAACTAAATAAAATATTTTGCTTCTATTTGCTTACCCAGTTTCTCATTTGTTTCTCAGAACTGTAGCAAGATAATTTCTGACACAAATGTTTTGCTTTGTGAGCCCTTTCTCTCATATCTCTTCTCATATCAAAATTCCGAAAATGTATATTAAGTGACTGTTTTCTGGGATGAATTACTTTTTACCTCTGTTGGAAAACATTAAGTTTTTGTGGGAAGAGGGGAATAAACCAGTGCTAAATAAAATGCATGTTGAGTAAACTCAAGCACTGAGCATGTTATTCTTCTTCTTATTATTTTTTACAACCAAGAGCACAAGGTGAGTGGCAATTTTTTTTATTGTTTGTTTTTACTTAATTGTGAAAGTTTTGTTCTCAAGTGATTAAAAGATTCATAGTTGTTACAAGGTGGTTGAATATATGATGGATGATGGGTAGAATGTGGCCAGCAGAGGCTTTGATCCCAAACCAGCCAACAGGACTAATCCATCTGATAAAACAGAATGATTTAATCACGAAATATGATTTCGTGTTAGGTAGAAAGTAACCTTTTAATGAAAATATAAGGCCAATATCAGAATACCACTGAGTTACCATGTGTAAAACTTTATAGATTATATTTAAAAAATGTGTTGAGAATCAATGTGGCATAATGAAGGGGGGGAAGGTTATCATGTTAGATCTAACTGGATTTGAACCTTGATTTTGCCATTGAAGAGGTGATTGAATTTACCTGAAATATTTAAATACCCTGCAATTCCTCCTCCTATATAAAATGTGTATACTAAACAATCTTCAATTATGTTCTAACAATTAAGATAAAAAATGCAAAGTTCAAATAAGTGAGCTCATCCATAGAAAGTGTTCCTTACCATTATTGCCTTCCTAATGTATATTTTAATAATAGTATATTTTAAATATAGTATTTCCCTTTTGCCTGTAAGAATACTTTGCAGGACCCCCAGCGGATGGCTGAAGTCACAGATAGTACTGAACTCTGTATATACTATGTCTTTCTTATACATATATACCTATGATAAAGTTTAATTTATAAGTCAGGCACAGTAAAAGATTAACAATAAGTCATAACAAAATAGGACAATTAAAAGAATATGCTGTGATAAATGATGTGAATGTGGTCTCTCCCCCTCTCAGGATAATCTTCTTGCACTGTACTCACTGTTCTTATGTAAAATGAGAGGAAAATGCCTATGTGATCAGATGAAATGAAGTGAATGTCATAGGTGTTGAAGCTATTGTTGGACTTCTGATGATATGTCAGAAGGATCATATACTTCTAGACTGCAGCTGGCTGTGGCTAAAAGAAACCTGAGAAAGTGAAATCATGGAAAGGAGGGGGACCTTAGTTACCTTGTTACACTAGGAAACTCTCCTTCGATATGTAGATACCAATGTGTGTCTACTGGTAACCTTTAGGCTTTAGACATGTAGTCCGTGACTAAAAGGTAGATGTAAGAAAAAATAACATGAGCATTATTGATGTACTTATAAAATTAAAGTTCTCTGAAGCCAAACTTTATAGTCCATTTGTTTTGATGCCTGTCAAAAGCCAATTGCAAAATGTCTGCAAGTTCAAGTTCCAACTACATATTTAGGTTCGATGCCCTTTGTACGTAAATGTTATGCTTTAATAACTGATAAGTTTTCTAAGTTTCTATTAGTTACACTAACACTGGGCACTGTTATATTGGCTTGGTTAAAGTGGCTCAGAAATTCTTGCCACCAAATGAAACCTCCTGTTTGTTTGTTTGTTTTTAGAAAACCATTTAGGAAAGTAGATTGCTACAATGACATAAAGCAGCAGAAATAGTTTTATGCTTTGTTGTAGTTTCATTGAATTCTATAACCTCGGGCAGGGCTTTAGTGGGAATACTACAGCAGATCCTGAAGTTGGAGCCTGTTGTCTGAGGCTCTCAGCTAACTGTACTTGTCACAGCTGAAAGTCAAATGAAATCTGAACAGTGTATCTCCACTGTTGGCACGGGATTATCCCAAGCAGTGAGTTATGAGAGCGGTGGATAATTGTCGGATAAAACACTTCAAATAATTAGTAATCTTCGTACCTTAAGGTAGGCATAAACAAAGCCACCTCTTTGAGCATAATTATATTGCATTAACACACACTAATTAAATCTTATAATGATATTTGAATAGTCCCCAAATTTAAATGTATATCCCCCATAGCCCATTAGTTAATATGAACTCCCTTTTTGGAAAGTGTTTTACCACATCCCTGCCTGACACTAACATCAAGGGACATTAAGCAGTTGATAAAAATTTAAAGAATGAGTTCATGACAGAAGAATATGGCTGAAAGTCTTGTTTAAATTATATTCTAAATAGGCTGTACTATTTAAAAGACAAATACTGTTTATGAAAACATTTTCCCTTTCATATTTAGGTTTCCCAGTGCCAGGAGATTATTTGCTACTTTGGAGAAAATTAGTGAATGTTTGTTGAAATACTGATTTACTAATTTGTTTTTGTAAGTCAGTATCAAAAGTCATTAATTTATAGACTATTCCAGATGTAAAGGACATATATGAGTAAAACCAGTTTTCCCATAGAGCACAGGATCACTGGAATAAACGGCATTTGGGTTTGCCAGTGCATGGGTCAACATTTTATTAAAATATGTGACACATTATTTTGCAATTTATCCGTCCACCTCCTAGTTGTTCCATCTCCTCTTATGGTTACTGTTATTGGGAACATCTTTTAGTGTTTACATATGGTAATTAATACTTGTTGAACAGAGAAACGCTGAGGGGTAGAGTTAAAACACAAGAATGTGGAAAGGGAAGGCTTACTCTTCTCTGGGCAAAGAGCTCGCATGGATTACTGCAACATTTCTTCATCTGGAAGGAACACGTACCAAATGGTTTTCACTCTGTATTTGTTGAATACTCAGAATTGGAATATAGCATTGGAGAAAATATCAGAGTAAAAATTCAGAATGAAATGTTACGGATTCAATAATTTTCAAGAATAATTTTGAAGGCTTTTCTAATCAGGGCATTAAAGTTCTGAGTATTTCATGAGTACTAATTTTAATATCTGTTTTCTGCAACAGCGAGTTTTTTCAGGAAGACCTCTGCTATTACTTTTATTTTCCTAGAAAAGAACTGGAAACAGTTAAGAGAAACATAAATCCCCAATACTTGACGCAGTGTTTTGAGACTCCTTATTTACTATCCTAGTGACCTCTGGCTAAACAGCATATTCCACCAGTGAGTTGAATAAATGGCATATTTCTTGCTTTCAGGATTTTATAATCTGTGTAGTAATTTACGTTATTGTACTCATTAATTATCTCAGGCATAAACTCAGGCAGTAAGCTTGTGCCTCAGGTATATTCTCTACCAGAAACTCTGTTGTACAGAAGAAGTATTTTCCTCCATCTATAAAGCCCCTTTAAGTAATCGCTACTGCAGAAGCAACCAGTCTGATTTGCACTGACTTTCAGTAATATTTCCGGCAGGCATGCAAGATCCTAAACGCAGTTTCTCGCATCTAAAAATATGAGTTTATAGACACTAGTTTATTGATCATTTCTGCTACTGGGGAGATATTATTGACTCATATTGGACATTCTTTCGTAATGCTGTCCCATTGAGGAAATCTGGACTAAGTGAAAATACACCATGGGACTTCCTTGATACACAATTTCCATTTTAAAGATGTTGAAATTGAAGCATACCTGGATGTTAAGTGTGGTAGATAAAATTAGATGTAGAATAAATATTACAAATTACAATTGAGCTCCGTAAGAGTTTAAAAATCAAACAGCAATAAAACACGTATAGCTAGTTAAGTGAACTGCTTAAGTTCATACATGAGAAAAGAACTTATACAATGGGGAAAAGATGTCTTCAACAAATGGTTCTGGGAACACTGGACAGCTACATGCAAAAGAATGAACCCAGACCACTTCTTACACCATACACAAAAATAAACTCAAAATTAATTAAATACCTACATGTGAAACCTAAAACAGTAAAACTCCTGAAATAAAACATAGGCATTTCCTTGACATCGGCAATAAAAATATTTTTTTTAAATACATCTTCTCAGGCAAGAGAAATAAAAGAAAAATTAAAGTACTGGGACTACACCAAAGCAAAAAACTTTTGCACAGGAAAGAAGACCATCAAGAAAACAAAAAAGCAACCGATTGGATGGGAGAATATATTTGCAAATGATAAAACTAAGTTAATATCCAAAATATATAAAGAAGTTATGCAAGTCAACACCAAAACCAAACAATCTGATTAAAAAAGGGCAGAGGACCCAAATAGATATTTTTTTTTTCCTGAGAAGACATACAGATGGCCAACATAACACCTGAAAAGATGCCCAATATCACTAGTCATCAAGGAAATACAAATCAAAACCACAATGAGATATCACCACACCTGTCAGAATGGCTAAAATCAAAAGTAAAAGAAATAACAAATGTTGGTAAAGATGTGGAGCAGTAAATTTCATTTATTCTTGGTGGAGATTCCTCAAAAAATTAAAAATATAATTGCCATAGAATCCAGTAATCTCACTACTGGCTATTAACCAGTGTCATGCACACACACACACACACACACACACACACACTAATTCAAAAAGATATATGCAGCCCTATGTTTATTGAAGCATTATGGAAACAACCTAAGTGTCCATGGCTGGATTAATGGATAAAGATATATCCACACACGATGAAATAATACTCAGCCATACACAAGGGAAATCTCACCATTTGTGGCAATGTGGTTAGATCATGAGAGTATCACCTAAGTGAAATAATTAGGACAGAGAAATATAAATATCTGTGATTTCACTTATGTGTGGAATATAAAAAACAAGACAAACAAACGAAACAAAACTCATAGATCTAGAGAACAGGTCAGTGGTTATCAGAAGGGAAGGGTTTTGAGGGCTGTGAAAAAGGTAAAGGGTCAATTATATGGTGCCAAATGGTAATGATTTATTGTGGTGACACTTTGTATATAATGTATGCAAATATCAAATTATTGTGTTGTGCCCTTGAAACTAATATAAAGTTATATGTTAATTTTGCCTTGAAAAGGAAATAAACAAAAGAGTTTAAAAGTTCCTTGTTTCTTTTGCTGCTATTAGAAATTACCATGCAACTCAGGGGTGCCTGGGTGGCTCAGTCGGTTGAGCGTCCAACTCTGGCTCAGGTCATGATCTCACAGTTCATGCATTCAAGTCCCACGTCTGGCTCTGTGCTGTTAGCACAGAGCCTGGAGCCTGCTTCAGATTCTGTGTCTCCCTCCCTCTCTGCCCCTCCCCTGCTCATGCTCTGTCTCTCTTTGTCTCAAAAATAAATAAAAACATTAAAAAAAATAAATTAGAAATTACCATGCAACGTAAATGTGCTCTCTTACACTTCTGGAGTTCAGAAATCTTAAAGCAGTTTCACTGGGCTAATGCAAAGCTGTACTTGGATGTGAAAAATTTATATGGTATAGGTATAAAAGTATATTCAATTATTTTCTGCCACCTAGATTCTGGCTCTTCCTGTTATACTTCAAACTGTACTATTACTGGAAAAAAGTGTCAATAAAGCAATGTCTGTTGCTTTCTCTAAGGAATATTTCTGAGACAGTCCTCAATGGAAATATTTTATCTTTATCTTTTTCAGTTGCTTCTAATTAAATCTTAGTGCTCATCCTTTTTCAGTTGAACATTTAACAACGATCTGAAATATTTACAAAGTCTGCCTTTTGAGGGGCACATAGATTGGTGTGTTTTATAGATAATATTCTAATTATTGCATGTTTGTGAGAGTTCCTTTGGTTTTAAAAGCAAATAAATATATAAAGGGGCATGTATGGATTACTTTTTTCAAATTTTTTTTAATGTTTATTTTTGAGAGAGAGAGAGAGAGAGAGAGAGCGAGCACAAGTGGGGGAGGGGCAGAGATAGAAGGAGACACAGAATCTGAAGCAGGCTCCAGGCTCTGTACTGATAGCATAGAGCCCGACGTGGGACTTGAACGCATGAAGTGTGAGATCATGACCTGAGCCAAAGTCAGACGCTTAACCCACTGAGCCACCCAGGTACCCCTGGACTACTTCTATTAGCATGTTAAAAAACAAAGATTAAGATCAATTTAGATTTGTCTACCAAGGTCCATAAGACAAGACAAGGCGTATACTTTTCCTTTTTACCTATATTCCATGATATTGAGAATAGTAGCTAGAGTTGCAGCTAAAATCATTAATATTGAAGCTGCAGGATCCTTGCTTAAGCTGCACTGTTTTATTTATGAAACAGATGATTGTTTCAAAAATCCTGTTTCAGAAGAGTAGTCTAACCCTGTTTACAGTGACTAGCACTCTGACTAGATAATTATAATTTATATTATAATTAAAATGTTCGGATTGGTTTTATTCTCTGCTAGATTGTAATGAAGCTTTACGGGTAGCTATAATTAACCTCCACTGATATTAATTATGCACATTTAGGGATCCTGAATTTGCTGATCATGCAGTTCTCTTAAAGATGCCTGTGGCAGCATGGAGTAAAGAGTATACACAGCAGGGTTTGCAGCCATGGTATATGCGGTGAGCGAACATGGATGGTTGCTGGAAGTGGCATGCGGAGGTTATTCAGTTCATGTTCATTTTAAATTATTTCATTTTCCCCGTTAGGTACATGAAAGCCATATGTGGTGTCACACAATTTTCTCCAAACGAGCTCAGGCTGCCAGTGGTTCAAGCTATCCAGCCACCTGTAAAAGGTGGACGACACTGTTCAATTTTCTATCAGCGATACTTAACATCTTCTCCGAGGTTAGCCAAAGGGATCCTGCAAAATTCTGTTCCAGAACATAATGGGGACTAAATCTTTATACAGTGTCGTTACGTTTAAAATATCAGGGCAAATGACATCCACTGCTCATATCTCGTCCATTGCTCCCTTTGTTACATCCACTCCTCAAGTGCTTTCTCTCTATGGTTCTAATAAAGTATCTAATTTTGTGTTTACTAACGTCAGGAACAGAACCACAACAGGAAGCATGGATGTACAGTTCAGCAGAACTACCACTTAAAATACAGGAGTATTATGTTTTAGAATTGGCATAAGAACGTAGATTACCCACTTTCTTTGGAACAAGGACACTTAAAAGTCTTTGGCTTGCTTCCCTTCCTTGTCCTCCGCCCTCCCTCTTCTAACATTTATTCACTCCGCTCATTTAGTCACCATAAATGGGGTATAAACCACCACCTTCAGAAGTGGCACAGAGACCAGAAAACAGCTATGGGAGGTATGAGTATACAAACATAACTGTGAAAAATTCAATTTCTTTTAGAGCACTCTCAACCTTAATCCCAACCATCTCAGCACAATTTGAAATTTCATGGTTTTCAAAATTAGCAACTCCAATAGCCAGAGGGCATTAATTGGTGCCAGATAATGGGTATTTTCCTATTGTTATGGGTCAAAAACTCATATTTATTTCCCTGCGTCTTCCAGTTGGCAATATGGTATTCCTTCTACATTTCAGGGCCTGCATTTGTTTTCTTTCCTCAGGCTTTCTCAGTAGCTTAAAATCATTAATACTGAAGCTACATGATCCTTACTTAAGCTGCGTCGTTTTATTTATGAAATAGATCATTGCTTCAAAAATCCTATTTCAGAATCCTAGTCCAACCTTACTTACAGTGACGACTAATCTGACTAGATAATTGACTAGATTAGTTTACTGACTAGATTACCTACTAACAGGCAGGTCTGAAACGACACAGGATTTTAGGTATTACACTGTTAATATGATAGCCTGCTGCAGTTTTACACACACACACACAACGCGCGCGCGCGCGCACACACACACACACACACACACACACACACATATACACTCATGCAGGTATACCCCACTTTTCAAAAGTGCACATTAGGACACATGTTTTTATGAAAGATCTACATTCATATGTGTTTTTGCTAACTAAAAAAAAAAAAAAAAAAAGCAAAAAGGATTTTTTCACTTTTACAGGAAAGAGGTAAAAAGCAAAAATAGCATTCAGCATTTGTTTTGCCACAAACCATTATAGAGTCAGTACTCACCCCTAGCAGTGACAGTGCCCCTGCCCCCTCTCCCCCGCCTCCCCCCAGCCAAGCCCCTTTTGCAGGAATGACACGCAGCATCTCAGTATCCCAAGCCACCATAACGTTTCAACTGTGTGTGTGAACATCGACTTTATCTCATTTATTTTGTGTATCCTTAGCAAGATGTGCCCTACGTTTTCAGAAAAGCCTAAAAGAAGTTGTTTTGGGGGTCTGGAAATGTTTGAAAAAAAATGTATATGAATTAATGATAATTGTTTCTTCACTTAACCTATTTCAGCTTCCAGAAGTTTTCATACAAGCTCTACTCTCAGAAAGGACAATCCTGTATGTACATATGTATACACACATATATATGCATCTACACAATATGCATATATATGTATACATATATGTGCATATAAACATATATGTATTAATATATGATATGTATTTATATATGTACATAAATACAGAGTACATGTATGTCTATATAATAATCTATTATCATTCATACCAATATCTATGTATATGAACAGAAATGCTGTATTTCTGGATCAGAAAACAGACTTTTTATTTATTCACAGAGCAATCTGAGCAGCTCTGATTCCCCGTACCCCAATCCCCCACAGGGCAATGCAATGAGAGCCGAATGTCACTACATGCAGTGGTTGCACCAGAGCAGATGGAATTCTGAAACCTGGAGCTTGTGTAGGGCAGCTGGTACATCTGACCACTCTCCCTCTGCAGATAGAATAAAAAAGACCTTTGTTCTGGAATACAGACAAATCTTCTCTGCGGATTGATGGGGGCAGTAGAGAGAGGATCTCTAGATCTCTTTCTCTAGTCTGAAATGTAAAGAAATGATTCAGAATTTATTGTACTTAGAAGCTAAGCAAACGGATCCAGGAGAAAGGCTATTTTATTTTACATTCCCTTGGAGCAGTACAACGTCTAACTTCAAAGTCATGTTTACCATCTAATCCTCTTTAAATCCAATACCAGTGTTCTTTGTTCTGAAAGCTCTGACCGGGTGGACATATAAAATTATTCATGGAGCATTGTTTGCAAACACCAACATAGAGTGCTTCCATAGATATTTAGTAATCATGGGATCTAAAGTCCAAGAGATCACTCCCTTCTTCCTAACTAGTGCCCCTAAATTTATAGCATTCTCTTTCCTCCTATCATCCGGGATACCTAGGATAATTTTTTCAGTAATGTTAAATATTTTTAACCCATGGTTTTTATTACTGAAGAACAGTATTTGTGCATTACACAGCCTGCACAAGTTCTGATATGGAGATCCTTAAATGCTGGTCAAGGTGTTTAAAACCTATTCTCTCATTAAGGGAGGCCATCAATATTTTTCAGCAGGAGTCTGTCCATAGTGTCATGATGATTATTTCAGTAGTATTTCGTTTGAAATATAAATGTGGAGAAACGGGAGACTGGGAAAATACATTAGAAAATCTCTACAGCAATCCAGGTATAAGATGATGTATTCATGAACAAGAGCAGCAATGAAAGTAATGACAAGGAGGCATTTAAAGCAGGAGACATTCAAAGGAAAGAACTGATACCTGAATTTGGAAGTCTGGGTATAGTGAAAATTTAAAATCACCACACATAAGTGGTCAGGAAAATGAAAGTGTCTTTGGTTATAATTAAAGACAAAAGAGAATGTGAGATCTGGTGGGAATAGAGAGCTTTTAGAAATTTTATGTTTGAAATGCTAGATTAGCCAAGTAGAAAGGCTTAATACTCCAGAGTGTCACTACCAGAATACTGGGCTGTATTGATCATGGGTATGGCAAATACAATTATATTTGTGTTATTTCCATTAGAACAGCTAGTTTACCCCTGGTCTTATCCACTTAATGAAGCTATTGTTTCTGGTGGAAACTTAGTCTCATGGACAAGCATGACGTGCTCTTTTTATGAAGTCTACACATTTCTAGCCGTGTCATTATTTTCAGGAACATTAACTGTCACAGGTGATATCAAAACCTTAGAACATTTTGTCCTCTGAAATCTTCGTAATATGTTGTGAGTGGATATCTCTTTCTGTTTAGAAACTAAGCTGCACACAATTCCATTTCACTTCATTAGGGATATTACATTATGGGTGTTTCCTACCTCTGTGACTTTGTTGTGTATTCAAGTGAAGGTGAATCAACAGAATTGTACTTCTAATGATTTCTCTTTTGCTGTGCAATATTAATGTATTTTATGAATGAATAGAAAATGTGCTTCTAATATTCATTAACGACCACTTGTTCTTTTTAAGTACTATTCCCAAAAATGTTTTCAGTAATCATTCTCTGTTTTTCTTTTCTGTAACACATGGGTCACAACATGATGACAACAAAGATCTTTCTAGATTTTACCTCCTTTTGATACTATTTCATGTGAATTATCAGCACTAGAACTTTTTAAAAGTTTTCAAATGATCTAAACTGATATAACTAATAAGTGGTTATAATTCAAGAACAAAAATACACAAAACTAATTATCTAATTAGATATTATCTGATTTGTTTTGCAAAAATTAAAGCAATTTACTTAGGTCAACACATCAACCTATCGTTAGAACTCTCCTGGTACGTTAAGGTAAGCTGTGGTGCATATCTGCGTGTTATGTCTATAGCTTTACGCAGGAACACAGCCCTTAATTTCTTGTCTAGCTGCTCTATTTTACTGAATAAACAAATGTAACAAAGATGAACACATAAGTGATATGTAGTAAATTTAATTTTTCAAAGAGAGTAATGCAACGGCTAAGCAGATAAAATAAACAAATTACCGTATTTTCAAACTACAGACCACTTATACAAGATAAAATGCATGTTACAAATGATTTAACCTGGGCACGCACATATTCTGCCATAAGTGGAAGGGGGTGAACACAATAACTCCATGTATCCAGATAAAATCACTCATATACCTCTGTCTTAATGATCTACTTTTGTGGCTTTTTTTGGTAGATTTAAATATGCAGTTGGAAAAAAATTCTCTCAGGATAACACCCATTTAGTATGGCTTGTATTGAGATGAAAATATGCAACCATAAACTTCCATGGCTCAGATTTTGATAGATGCTAGTTTAAAGGAAAAGCATTTTAAAGGACATAGTCTTGATGTTGGAAATCGGCAAAGAAAGAGAACTGTGTCATAATGATGTGTAAACTCATAGAATTAGTGCACGATCAGACCAACCTATATCCTTGAGATACAAAAAAGTGCTTGATTAAATTAAGGTATATTTTTAAGGAATCTTTTACCATATATTTCAACCATGTGCTCTTTCTCTACAAATGATAAACTGAATAAGCTAGGAGAGAATTAAATATCAATATACAAGTAGGAATACTTCCCACTTTTGAAGTGGTTTATTTGGGGAAATGACTTTAGGGGACTAATATGAAGAATGCCAGGGAAGCAACCTTATGATAAGTCATTTGTTTTTCTGTAATCTTCCTTATTGTTTATCTTGTTAAGAAACTTGTTGAGCGATTCTGCCGGATCTTCTGGCACCTGACAGAAGCATCATCAGTCACTGCACAAGCTTTGGCCTACAAACTCTTTTACGGGATTCAGGAGGGACATGGATTTAAATTTTAAACTGGTTTCTGTCAGTGTGACAAATGAACACCAGAAAATTGTAGGACAATGGTAGAATGTTGAAATGCATGCCAGAAGTAATGGGCCAATCTTCAAGTGGAATCGACAAAAATAGCCTTAAAGCATCTCCAGGTTATATCATTACTATCATTCTATGTCTAAGACATAAGGACAGCCTATTACTGAAGCTTTCAACTCCGCATTATTTACAGAGGTAACGTAATTTACCACCCAGAGTAATTAAACCCTTTAGAACGAAAAACTCTGTTTATAAAGCATTAAATCCTTAGCATCAATTTTTTTGAAGTGTCAAATAGACCTATCAAAGTCTGAAGATAATGACATCTAAAATTTTCTCCCAGTTTATTTTTCCCAAGTTCATTTGCTTTATTGCTTTAGTAGTCACACGTAATGATGACACTCCGAAGTGTGTTATCTTAATCAGATTTGAAAAATATGTTTTTGCCAAAAAGAACTAGAAAAGTTTACTGTATTTGATGAAGTGCATTTTAATAAATGTAGGGACTCATAACAAAAATAACGGACGCAGTGACTAGGATGTTATCAGACAGAGCACAATGAGGCCTGCCTCAGGATTTAGATTCTATACTTAGAAGTCAAAACTAGAAAAATGCTGGGCTTCTAAGTCTTCTGATTCCCCACAGCTTTCTTTGTATCCTTGTGAAGCAGCTTAGCTGTTCTCAAGAAATGAATTCAACTCAAAAGTGGTTCAATGTTGATATGTTCATACAAGGAACTCCAGGATGCTGCTGGAAATATTTCACATGGAATCTTAATAAGATATTTATTTTATAAGATTTCTAAATGAAATGCTTGTCAGAATTATTGTTACACAGTTGTGAAGAAGAAATATGAAAACGCCTATTCATAAATGTGGTTTAAACATTAATATAATTAAAGACTCATCAAATATTTGCCTCCACCTGAATCTTGAGAGTTTGGTAAAAACAGATTCTAGTTTGTTTTAATGTTTATTTATTTTTGAGAGAGAGAGAGAGTATGAGCAGGGGAGAGGCAGAGAGAGAAAGAGACACAGAATCTGAGGCAGGTTCCATGCTCCAAGCTATCAGCACAGAGCCCAATGCAGGACTCGAACCCACAAACCATGAGATCATGACCTAAGCTGAAGTTGGACACTTAACCGACTGAGCCACCCAGGCATCCCTCTAATTGCTTTAAGTAAAGAAAAAATGTATGCCATTTCACTTTAAAACGTTGAGGTCATTTTTATGAATTGTTCATCATATGGTAAATTGCATTCATTTAAAATTATTAACATTAAGAGTTTAATTTTATAATGAGGTATCTTTTCATTTTATAGATAATAAGGGATAAAATATAACGGAGACAAAAGTGTATTCACTTTTATTAACGTTTTTAGCCATTAGAGTAATGAATACAGTAAATAAAAGTATGTATTTAAATTGTGATGGCACAATTTAATACTCTGCTGAAAATGCAAGGTTGTTTATGTTCTTTTTCATTCTTTTTTAATATTTCTTTGTTTTTGAGAGAAAAAGAGACAGAGTGTGAGTGGAGGAGGGGCAGAGGAAGAGGGTGACCCAGACCAAAACAGGCTTCAGGCTCTGAGCTGTCAGCACAGAGCCTAATGCAGGGCCTGAACCCACGAAATGCGAGATCATGACCTGAGCTCAAGTCAGATGCCTAACCAACCAACTGAGCCACCCAGGCACCCCATGTTTTCTTGTTTATTATATAAAACTGTATTTCTTATCTGAATTTTTCCTACCATAGAAAGTGTGCTTAATAAAAGAATACACTATCAAGTATTTGATATCACATGCTGCTTTCATATATATATATATATATATATATATATATATATATATACATATATACATATGTGTATATATATATATATATTCTATAAATATGACAACATAGTATAGTGTCAAGTTGCTAAAGGATTTTATCATTATATTGATATCATTGATATTCCTGAACATGCCAAAATGAAAACTACTATAAGAAATAGTAAAGTAGATACTAATTTTAGCAATGTCACACATTTCTAGTTCGTTCAAATCTGTATGACCCACAGATCAACCTGATCCTCTGGGGGCTTGAGGGAACACCTCCCCTTTTTAATAATCATGGTAGCTTTAGAATATATTTATGTAGTAATGCTAAAATATCATAAGGGCTATAAATATATCACTAATCAATTTCATGCAGAAATAATGATAATGGCAAATAGCCAAGGTGAACCCTATTCTAAGAATTGCACATGCTACAGAAGATTGTGTTAGCAGAGCTGTGAACTAAATACTGAACTAAATACATTTGAAATATGTTGTTTAAGTTTTCCTTAGAGGATGTGGACATACGAAAATGTGAAATATAAACACATGAAAGAATAAGGGAAAAGGTTTGGGCAATGAGCAAAGTCAAACATTATGGAAAGTGGAATATAAAAGAAAGGAAGGTAATATAGCATGACTGTAAAAATTTCACCAGATATATAGGCTCAAGTAAAACAAACAAATGAAGGTAATAAAGTGAAATGAAATGTGCTTTAATTTTCTTTCAACATCTCAGAGTTCTGAGCAGAATTACAGCACCTACCCTGTAAACTTGTTTAGCAAATATTCATTAAAATGAAATATAATGATGATGGTTGTCAAAAGTGAATAAAATTGCTCTTCTTTCTAACTGTTGTGGAGCTGATTATTTTGGAAGAGTCAGGACCTAAAGCCAAAATTTCTCTTGACAATCATACAGAAGCAAAATTGTCTTTGGCAATCCTAATCTAAAAACCAAGGTAGAAATCACTTAAACTCAAATTACCCTTCAAAGTTCTTTAGAAAGTTGCCATGTTGAAGACCTACACTCCTTTTTTTCTCGTATGCTTGGCTATAACTCACCAAAGTTTTCCTCTAGCATTTGAAAGAAATAACTCTTTTGTTTTGTAACAGCTGAAGCCGTTGACTTACACTGGGGGGCTCTATATTAAATTTAAAAGCTCCCTTACATATCTAGAATCACATTCAGCATTAGGAGAGATCTATCTAATTCTGGGCCAGGGGGTTCTGAACCTAAGGGAACAGGTAAATCTAATTATTTCAAGCTCACTGTTGGGTATAAGTTCAGTAAGCAGATTGATAATAAGAATTGCCCAGGCTATTTAATCTGTTATTTTCTATCTTTGAAAAAATCCCACTTTGTTTTGTCTTTTTTTTGTAAGTCCCAATATGGATGATCAAGAATATTAAATATAGTCAAGTTGAATACATATATAATGTAATTCTACCATATAAATCTTATTGCATTTTGTCATTAGAATACCTTTCCTTTATTAAGCTTAGGGAAGTTATTTTATTGTTTTTATATTTACAGAAATATGGATATGTCTTTCCTCTCTAAATTGACCCTAATGATTGCTTTGAATAAGACTGAAAGTGAGTTGCTCATGTCTGTATCTGGTATTCTAATTAATCCCAACAAAATAAAGTGCTGGAAAAGATAAGGACTTTTTCAGGTGGATTATGGTTTTAGTTAGATGAGTAGAGATGTGTAAAAATAATTTCAGTCTCATTTGGGACAATGCAATGTACGTTATTTTCAAGATGCCAGGTGGATTTGTATGGACTGAGGCAAAATATTTCTTATACTAAATCATTGATTATAATTCTTGCTCTTTTATGCAACAGAATTCTGTTGTCATTTACAAGAGAATTTTCTACCTTCTTTGTACTACGAAGTATTAAAAATTCATCATTTACAAACCTAAGATATTTTATGACTCATTTTATGCAAAATAAGATGTATAAGAGATATATATGTGAAATCTCACTACATTTCAGTTAAAGACTACAGAAAAAATGATGAATAGTAGAGAGACAAACGGCAGCTTTGAAACATTTTAAATGTTGGAACCAGCTTTTCTCCAGCATTTCACAGATTATGATCTGATAATATTGAAGGGTTGGCTTAGGGACCAGGACACAGGTACTGCTTTGCTTTTTCTTCTAGTAAGACTCAAGCAATGCTGGTATGGAGGGGCTCTGGGGTCGTGTTGAAGAGCAAGGGCTTGGTACTGAAGAGATAAGTGGAGACTACTTGGAACAGAGGGTTCAGCATGAACTGAGCACTGGTGGGTGAGAAGAAGGAAAATATCAGAAGAGCTGGTGAGAAAGCATTCTGGTCGGAGGAACCAGGGCAGGAGAAGTTAGCCTCTGTGAAGAACACAAAAAGTTAGTTGTTAAAAAATCGCAACGAAGAGGGTAATGGAAAGAGAGGTTGAAAACATACGCAGAGTTTTGAAAGTTCTAGTCCTAGTAAGTAGTTTAGATTTCATTTTAAAGACTAATCTGGGTGCCTTGTGGCTCAGTAGGTTGAGGATCTGACTTCCCCTCAGGTCGTTACCTCGCAGTTCTTAAGTTCGAGCCCTGCATAGGGCTCTGGGCTGACAGCTCAGAGCCTGGAGCCTGCTTCAGATTCTGTGTCTCCCTCTCCTTCTGCTCCTCCCACCCACACACTCTCTCTCTCTCTCTCTCACAAAAATAAACAAACATAAAAAAATTTAAAAAAAATAAAGACTAATACACTGTGGAGTCTCTTTATTTATAAATTGAGGATAATGCTATTATATTGCATAAGGATGTTATGTTAATAGCTAATAATCACACGATATGATGTTTAAAAGTGTGTTTATGGGCACCTGGGTGGCTCAATCGGTTGAGCTTTGGACTCTTGGTTTCAGCTCAGGTCATGATCTCACAGTTACGAGATTGAGTCCTGGCTCCAGCTGGGCATTCACATCATGTGGAACCTGCTTGGAATTCTCTCTCTCTCTCTCTCTCTCTCTCTCTCTCTGCCCCTCCCTGCTCAAGTTCCCTTTCTTTCTGTCTCTCTCAAATCAACTTAAAAAAAAGTGTGTTTAGTATTAAAATTTCTTTTGATATAGATATTATTGTCATCCCCATTTTATGGATGAAGATATTGAGGCAGAGAAAATTAAATTATATAAGTCATACACTTTGGACATGCATGCACTTCTTAAATGTCAGAATCAAAATGTGTAGTGAAGACGTCTACTTCTAGCAGTTGTGCTCTTAACTACAGATACACTAGACTCTGTCATCAAAACTAAATGAGATTATATATATGATGAAAGAATTTCACGACTCTCATCCTTTTTGTGTAGTGTGCTCTAAAATTTAGACTTTTCCTGTCAATTCTTAAATATTTTGAACCCTTGACAATAATCTTTCATAGTCCTGTTTCAAAAACTATAAACTCTTGTTTCATTTTCTCAGCCTCTATTACCGCTAATTCCTCATAGCTGTACCCATGGTTACCCTCCCCCAATTTTAACATCTCACCCCTTTTCTCTCATTTTAACATAAATAAAATAATAAAATAAAATAAAGTAAAATAAAATAAAATAAAATAAAATAAAGTAACAAAAAATAAAATAAAATAGGAAATGTGAAATAACCTCAGCTTCCTATCTATTATGGTTAAAATTGTGTCTCTCACCTCCTATTGGGTGCCACTTCATAGTCTAAGGATGTTTAAATAATTCCTATGACTAGATTTTCTGACCAGTTTGATTAATGCTCTTAACATTCAACACATTTTCTTACAGAAAGGTAGATTACTAGAGTTTCCAGAAAGTTAAAAATATATATATCAAAAATAAATATATACCAAATGACTGTGACAATGGAGTAAAACATTGTGCATCATATGACAAATATTAAGAATGTACCTATATCCTTCAAATATTTGAAGGAATTATGTGTAGAGTTAAGCATTATTTAAAAAATAAAACAAAAATTGAGCGAAAATTTTTAAATCAAGTCAGAATGCAATTGTTTAAAAGTTTTTTCCTTTAGATCTAGTTCTAGGATGTAATCTTCTTGGCAATAGAGACTGGGATTTTTCTTTTCTTTCTTGTTTCAGTTGTCCCCTTTAAGGTCTTTATTTCATTACTATGAGCTTTAGTGGTTCAGAAGTATCTTTTTTTTTTTTTTTTTTTTTTTTTTTTTTTTTGTAATATGAAATGATTTTCCCCTCTGGTGACAATGTTAGAGAAAAGTGCTTTGGGATTATTCTCAATACAGACACTAGAGTTCTTTCAGTCAAACAGTTTGAATTTAGATGTAAAGAAAATGTAGATTGCAAGAGTAGATGAGCCATCCTATTCAAAACGGGCATGACTAGATAGTGGTTAACCAAATATACACCTGAAAATGATTTGAAGGTTACAGAAATCCAAGAAACTATAATGCAAAAATTCTCCCAAGATCATCATTGTGGTCAACACAATTGATGATCGTCAGGCCTTTGGTTTTTATTGAAACACGCCAGAAAATGAACAACATGGACAATTCTGTGATGTTGAATTCCAATCTCGTTACTCATTCCATATTTGCTTCCAACTAGCATACATTACAGAAAGTTAGCTTTGATACTTTGTTTATATTGTCCTAATCCAAACAAGGATTCCTGACTAAAACGAAACTACACTTTAGATCTATTCTACTGCTGAAGTCACAAATCCAAACATCCCAACTTCCTACAACCATCCTGACTTATCTGTGGTTTGTTAAGCCTTTTACTCCATTGAGACCCCTGAATCATTCCACTTGCAGAAAGCCTGCAGGCCTCTTTGCTTCCTTTCTTCACAAGAGTGTGAAATCTCTGGCTTCTTTGTTTTTGGCCTCGCAAATAAAGGAATCACGGAGACTGCCATTTCCTATTTACAATGGTACAGAGGAGACTTAGTGGACTGTGAAGATCTATGTACTTCGCAACAGTTCTGAGAGCCTGAGCATTAGAGGGGGGCAGGAGATTAATTCTTATAAATGAAAGATAGGCAGAAATAATATGCAGTTTCCAGCTTGAAGCTGTTAAGAGACTAGCCTTTCCTTTGTCTTCCTCTTTCTCTTCTTCTCTTCCCTCTGCCCTGCCATCTCCTTGTCTCTGTGTATATTTTCCTTTCTCACTGCACACACCCACCACCTTCCCCAACTGGCTATTGGAAGCAAAGGACCCTAAGATGTTGGATTTGCAAAAAAAAAGGAGCACCTGGGATTCCTGATTCACAATCAGGAGAAAATTACATGGGCCGGTAATATAAGATGATAAATACACTTTTTTTTCTTTCTTACATTGTACTCACTGAGTCCTATTGTATCTTTTTAAAGCTGATAAACCTTCTTTGGTCATATCACATAACTTTTAAAATATAATAGTTTCATTGTTCATAGTTTCATTCTAACTGTGGTATAATTTCCATTGTGATTTATTATTTAACGAGAGTTACTTGACATAGCATATTTAGTTTTCAAATATATTAAAGCATATTTTATTATATATTTCTAGTTTAGTAGAATTATGGCTTAATAAAATGGTCTATGATACTGTGATCTTAAGAAATTTTCTTTTTGTGCTTAAAATTAATACATATTGCTGCCTTGCTGGAAAAGCTCTGTATACCTATTTCTGTGTCAGCCTGTGATATAGTATGTATAGGGCTCAAGGAATTTAACAAAAATCCCCTGCCCCTGGACAAGCAGAGCAAGACTAACTCCATTTTGTGCTATACCCACCATCTCATGTATAACCCCCACATGACCTACTTATTGCTTAAGACACTCCCCCACCCTAGTCAAGCCGTTGAGCACACCCTTACTGGAAACCAGCTCATATAGGAATGCAGAACCCCTAACCGCCAAAGAATGTAAACCCCACCTTTTGTCAGCCAAACTTGTGCACCAATTCTTAAACCCCGCCTGTTGCCTGCCAAACTTGTGCGCCAATTCTGACCAGAGTGATAGGCTAGTTCAAACAGTTACTATAGGGTAAATTGTAATTCAATTGGCCACCTGCATGTGGACTGACATGACTATGCAACTTCCTGTGTGTGTTACAATCTCATTGGCCACTGGCCCTATAAAACTGCTATGCCTCTTAACCTAGGGGTCCAAGTCCCTGCTCTGCTATGTCGGGGATACTTGGGCCCAAGCTCGAGGTTGCAAATAAACCCTCGTGTGTTTGCATCGGTATCGGCTTCTTGGTGGTCTCTCAGATTTGAAATCAGGGGCATTACAGTATGCAGTGGAAATAAATAAATAAAATATCTTAGTTGTTTACAAGAAAAGCTTATCTATATCTTCATGTTATACAAGTCAAATATTTTTCTGCTCACATCTTCTTCATTTTAGTAACCAAGCTATAGAAACAACCTCTGAAACACACCATTGCCAGTACTGTGATAGAAGATAGCAATGTTGGGTCCATGCAAAGGCTGTCAAATTTCATGCTTGAATATTGCCTATTGCACGTAGACTTAAGATTCTTTGAACAAAGCAAGTTGCATGGTCAAGACTGATGTCACTCTGTGTGTACGAATTCACCTATTACAAAGAAAGGTAGCAAATATTTGGGAAAAAGAGTATAATTTTATAGTAACACTAATAGACCATAGTCCTACAAGAAAAGCCTGTTGGTCATATTTTCTCTACCAAATTTTTTCTTCCTTTGGTCTATAGATTTCTTATGGAGATGTTGTACAACATACCTTATATTTGTGGTTTTGACAATACATTCTATTGATTCTGCCATTTTTAGTTACATTTTAAGGCTATATTTCTAGCCTTATTCCAGTTAATAATTGTTATATTCTCTAAGTAGAATTGTTCAGTTCATCAGCACAGAGACCTGTAAACTCTAGTGAAGATTTTGGCCATAGATTGTTTTGATATTAATTTGAAACTATATATTACTATCCAAGGCGGTTTTTTTTTTTTATTTATTTTATTTTGATATTTACTTGATGTCTTAGTTCAGGCTACTATAACAAAAATAGCATAGACTGAGTAGCTTCACCAGCAACACTATATATCACAGTTGTGAAGGTTAAAAAGTCCAAATCAAGGCACCTGCAGATTCCATGTCCATTGAGGACCACTTCCTGGATTGAAGATGGTCTTCTCACTATATCCTCAGATGGCTGAGAAAAATCATCTTTCTGCTGTCTCTTTCTATAAGGAAACTATTAACCTCATGGCCTAATTATCTCCCAAAGGTCCCACTTCTAAAAACCATCATATCGGGGGTTAGACTTCAACATGAATTTTGGGGGGAAGACATTCCATCCATAGCTCTTGGTATTTACTTTTACATATTTTTAATTTTATTTAATTAATTTTACTGAATGACATTTAAAAACTAACGCCTTTTGTAAATAATATACAGCAGTATTATCTTAGTTAATCTGATACCTTTGGGGAGGCAATTATCCATGATGTGTCCATTCAATTCAGAGTCTCTTCAAGGGTATTTGCACAGCAGCACAGTAGATAGTCTACAAAATTATGGTGTCTCCCTCTAAGTCAGAGGGTAGACTTATTTACATTCTAGAATAGTAAAGTCTCCCTCTTCACAGAGGCAGTTTGCTTATATACAGGGCAATAGATATAATATCTACTTGGGAGAAAGAGGTGGGCAGATGTGACAACAGCCCTTTATAAGATTAGGATTTTCCAATGCCTGGGGTTCATCAGCTGTGATAGAGATCCACTTGGGCCCACTCTGAAATAATCCCCAGTCTTCCCATAGGAGATAAGAATAATTTATACCAATATGGATTTGTAGTGCCAGTGTACAAGACTCACAGCCACACTGTTGCTTAGAAATTACTTGATCATTTGAGATGGAAGGTTTTTTTTTTTTTTTTTGCATCTCGCATCCATGAAATACAGCTAGATCAACACTAAACCATCCTGCACACCTGGAAAACTGATTTGAGGATTGATATAACAATCTGACAACCTAAACCACAGAACTCAGCAGGTACGTGGAGTAGAGAGGTGAACTGAAGGAATGAGAAGCCGCAGAGGACAGGGAGCTGCTTTTGCTTGCAGAGAGAGGATGGAGATGGTGGGGGGGGGGGGGAGGGGAGAGTATGGGAAAAGCACCTCCCCAAAAGCACCTGGAGAGAAAGTAGAAAAGTGGAAACAGCTGCAGGGACTGAAATACAAAGGGAGAAAGGAGAGGGGTTAAATTCCATTAAGACTCTACTAACAGGGGTAGCACAGAGTCTGAAACTCTGCAGCTCAATACCTAGTGGTGCTCTGGTGAGAGGGGCAAATCCCAGGAGCAGATGGAGGTCCGGGGGTCCTCGAGCCACACGGGAAGAGATGATTCCCCTGCTGGGAGGACATATGGTAGAGGCTGTGTGGCCACCCCACAGGCAAAGGTCCCAGGAGACCCCAAAGAACAACCACATTTGCTGGTGCTGGAACAAGGTCATTAAGGGTGAAGCCTGGCACCAGATGTGTGCTGTGATTTTTCCATAGTCCCTGAAACGGTGCTGCTACATGATCGCATGAACTTTTTCTGGAGTGGACTGGCACCCAGCCACAGTCTCTGGGCATTGGCAGCAGTGTGGTCCCATGAATGCTCTTGGGTGCAGCTAGCACCCACCTATTGATCGGTGAGACCCTGCGCCAGAAGGTCTGAGTGGGTCAAAGCCACAGTCCCTCAGAAGTGAGGGGTTGGGAAACAGCCGCATCTGATATAAAACTCAGGAGGGAGGTGCCACCTGGCAACCTGACAGCTTGATCACAGACAGTGTTAAATCGGGGAGTGGACGCAAGCCAGAAACAAAGGACAGTTGCGCAACAGCTAATCAGGGAGAACAGAGTTCTGATGCTAGAGAATGGGTTGCTGGGTGACGCCATTTTCACCCTTCCCAAGCATGCACATACACATACACACCTATAAGCACCACAACTATCCACACCAATAAGCTAAGCAGCACCATCTAGTGGGGAATGGAGCTGTTACACTAACCCCACCCAACTGGGCCAATCTTGCTCTTCAGAAACACCACAAGTCTCTCCACCTACTTAGTTTACAGACTATAAGTTGCTTCATAGTTTGACTTCTAGGAGAAAACTATGTAATTTGAATCATATTTTGGTTTGTTCCCTGGTCCATCTATTCAATTTTCTTTTTTTTTTTCATTTCTTTTCTTTTTCTTGATACAGAAAGAAAAAAAATTATTTTTATTTTCAAATTTTATTAAAAGTATTTTTATTTTTTTCTACTATATTTTTTACTTTTTTGTAAATTTCTCAAATTCTATTTTACTTCCATCATTTCATTGTATTCTATTTCATTATATTCATTTTTCAAATTTTCATTTTCCTTTTTTTCATTTTTTTTTCTTTTTTCTTCCCCCTTTTTTCTCTAATCTGTCAAGCTCCTTTCAACAACCAGAACAAAACACACCTAGGATCCAGCATCATTTATTTCATTTGTGTGTGTGTGTGTGTGTGTGTGTGTGTGTGTGTGTGTGTGTTTATGTCTTGTTTTTAATTTTAATTTTTTTTACCTTATTAATTCCTTTTCTTCCTTCAAAATGACAAAATGAATGAATTCATCCCAAAAGAAAGAACAGGAAGAAACGACAGCCAGGTACTTGATCAACACAGATACAAGCAAGATGTCAGAAACAGAATTTAGAATCACAATAATAAGAATATTAGCTGGGGTCTAAATAGATTAGAATCCCTTTCTGTGGACATAAAAGAAGTAAAAGCTAGTCAGAATGAAATAAAAAATGTTGTAACTGAGCTGCAATCTCAACATGATGCCACAGTGGCAAGGATGGATGAGTCTGAGCAGTGAATCAGCGATACAGAGGACAAACTTATGGAGAAAAATGAAGCAGAAAAAAAGAGAGATACTAAGGCAAAAGAGAACGATTTAAGAATTAGAGAAATCAGTGACTCATTAAAAAGGAACATCAAAATCATACGGATCCCAGGGATGAAGAGAGAGAAAAAGGGGTAGAAGGGTTAGGTGAGCAAATCATAGTGGAAAACTATCCTAACCTGGGGAAAGACACAAACATCAAAATCCAGGAAGCTCAGAGGACTCCCATTAGATTCAACAAAAACCAACCATCAACAAGGCATATCATAGTCAAATTCACAAAATACTCAGGCAAGGAAAGAATGATGAAAGCAGTAAGGGGAAAAATGTCCTTAACCTACAAGGGAAGACAGATCAGGTTTGCAGCAGACCTATCCATAGAAACTTGGCAGGCCAGAAAGGAGTCACAGGATATATTCAATATGCTGAATCAGAAAAATATGCAGCCAAGAATTCTTTATCCAGCAAAGCCATCATTCAAAATAGACGGAGAGATAAAAAGTTTCCCAGACAAAACTTAAAGGAGTTCATGACAACTAAACCAGCCCTGCAAGAAATTTTAAGGGGGACTCTCTAAGGGGAGAGAAGACAAAAAAAAAAAAAAAAAAAAAAAAGACCAAAAGCAACAAAGACTAGAAAGGACCAGAGAACACCACCAGAAACTCCAACTCTACAAGAAACATAATGGCAATAATTCAAATCTTTCAGTACTCACTCTAAACGTCAATGGATTAAATGCTCCAATCAAAAGATATAGGGTAACAGAATGGATAAGAAAACAAAATCCATCTCTATGCTATTTATAAGAGACCCATTTTAGACTTAAAGACAACTTCATATTGAAAGTAAGGGGATGGAGAACCATCTATCATGCTAATGGTCGACAAAAGAAAGCTGGAGGAGCCATGCTTATATCAGACAATCTAGATTTTAAACTAAAGAATGTAGCAAGAGATGAAGAAGGGCATTATGTCATAATTAAGGGGTCTATCCACCAAGAAGACCTAACAATTGTAAACATTTATGCTTCAAATATGAGAGCACCCAAATATATAAATCAGTTAATCACAAACATAAAGAAACTCATTGATAATAATACCATATTATTAGTGGACTTCAATACCCCACTTACAACAATGGACAGATCATCTAAATAGAAAATCAACAAGGAAACAATGGCTTTGAGTGACACATTGGACCAGATGGACTTAATAGATACATTCAGAACATTTCATCCTAAAGCAGAAGAATATACATTCTTCTCCAGTGCACATGGAACATTCTCCAGAATAGATCACATACTGTAACACAAACCAGCCCTAAACAAGTACATATAGATCAAGATCATACCTGAATATTTTCAGACCACAACTCTATGAAACTTGAAATCAACCACAAGAAAAAAAATGTTGAAAGATAACAAATTCTTGGAGACTAAAGAATATCCTACTAAAGAATTAACAGGCTAACCAAGAAGTTAAAGAGGAAATTAAAAGTACACAAAAGCCAATAAAATGATAACACCACAGCCCAGAACCTCTGGGATGCAACAAAGGTGGTCATAAGAGGGAAGTATATAGCAATCCAGGCCTTCCTAAAGAAGGAAGAAAGGTCTCAGATATGCAACCTAACATTACACATTAAAGATCTGGAAATAGAACAGCAAATAAAACCCAAAACCAGCAAAAAACAGGAAATAATAAAGATTAGAGAAAAAATCAATGCTATCAAAACCAAAAAACAAAACAAAACAGTAGAACAGAACAGTGAAACCAGAAGCTGTTTCTTTGAAAGAATTAACAAAATTGATAAACCACTAGCCATTTTGATCAAAAAGAAAAAGGAAATGACCCAAATAAATAAAATCAAGAATGAAAGAGGGGAGATCACAACCAATGCACCAGAAATACAAACAACAATAAAAGAATATTATGAGCAATTATACACCAATAAAATGGGCAATTTAGAAGAAATGTATAAAATACCATATAAAATACCAAATCTGAAACAGGAAGAAAGAGATAATTTGAACAGACCCATAACCAGTAAGGAAATCGAATTAGTAATCAAAAATCTCCCAAAAAACTAGAGCCCAGGGCCAGATGGCTTTGCAGGGGAATTGTACCAAACATTTAAGGAAGAGTTAACACCTGTTTTCTTGAAGCTGTTCCAAACAATAGAAATGGAACCAAAACTTCCAAACTCTTTCTATGAAGCTAGCATTACCTTGATTCCAAAACTAGACAAAGACCCCACTAAAAAGGAGAATTATAGACCAATTTCCCTGATAAACATGGATGCAAAAATCTTCATTAAGATATTAACCAACTGGATCCAACAATACATTAAAAAAAATTATTCACCACAACCAAGGGGGATTTATACCTGGGATGCAGTCCTGGTTCAGTATCTACAAAACAATCAATGTGATTCATCACGTCAATAAAAGAAAGGACAAGAACCACATAATCCTCTCAATAAATGCAGAGAAAGCATTTGATAAAATATAACATCCTTTCTTGGTAAAAACTCTCAAGAAAGTAGGGATAGAAGGATCATACCTCGAGATCATAAAAGCCATATATGAACCCACCACTAATATCATCCTCAATGGGGAAACACTGAGAGCTTTCCCCCTAAGGTCAGGAACAAGACAGGGATGTCCACTCTTGCCACTGTTATTCAACACAGTATTGGAAGTCCTAGCCTCAGCAATCAGACAACACAAAGAAATAAAAGGCATCCAAATCGGCTAGGAGGAGATCAAACTTTCACTCTTCACAGATGACATGATACTCTATATGGAAAACCCAAAAGATTCCACCAAAAGACTGCTAGAACTGATCCATGAATTCAGCAAAGTTGCAGGATATAAAATCAATGCACAGAAATTGGTTTCATTCCCATACACAGTTAATGAAGTAACAGAAAGGGAAATCAAGGAATCAATCCCATTTACAATTACACAAAAAACTATAAAATACCTAGGAATAAATCTAACCAAAGAGGTAAAAAATACATATACTGAAAACTATGGACAGCTAATGAAAGAAATTGAGGAAGAAAAAAAATGGAAAAATATCCTATGCTCCTGGATAGCAAGAACAAATATTGTTAAGATGTCTATACTGTCCAAGGCAATCTACATATTCAATGCAATACCTATTAAAATAACACCAGCATTCTTCACAGAGCTAGAACAAACAATCCTAGAATTTGTATGGAACCAGAAAAGACCCCAAATAGCCAAAGCAACCTTGAAAAAGAAAACCAAAGCAGGAGGCATCACAATCCTGGACTTCAAGCTGTATTACAAAGCTGTAATCACCAAGACAGTATGGTACTGGCACAAAAATAGACACTCAGATCAATGGAACAGAATAGAGAACCCAGAAAAGGACCCACAAACATATAGCCAACTAATATTTGACAAAGCAGGAAAGAATATCCAAGGGAATAAAGACAGTGTCAGTAAGTTTTGCTGGGAAAACTGGACAGCAACAGGAAGAAAAATGAACCTGGACCACTTTCTTACATCACACACAAAAATAAACTCAAAATTCTGAAAGACCTAAATGTAAGACAGGAAGACATAAAAATCCTCAAGGAGAAAGCAGGCAAAAACCTTTTTGACCTTGGCCGCAGTTACTTGATTTACTCAACACGTCTCCAGAGGCAAGAGAAACAAAAGCACAAATGAACTATTGGGACCTCATCAAAATAAAAACCTTCTGCACAGCAAAGGAAACAATCAGCAAAACTAAAAGGCAACTGATGGAATGGGAGAAGATATTTGCAAGTGACATATCAGATAAAGTGTTAGTATCCAAGATCTATAAAGAACTTATCAAACTCAACACCCAAAATAATAATCCAGTGAAGAAATGGGTAAAAGACATGAATAGACACTTATCCAAAAAGACATGCAGTTGGCCAACTGACACATGAAAAAAAATGCTCAACATCACTCACACCAGGGAAATACAAATCAAAACCACAATGAGATACGACCTCACACCTGTCAAAATGGCTAACATTAACAACTCAGCCAAAAACAAGTGTTGACAAGGATGCGGAGAAAGAGGATCTCCTTTGCACTGCTGGTGGGAATGCAAACTGGTGCAGCCACTCTGGAAAACAGTATGGAGGTTTCTCAAAAAAATTAAAATTAGAACCCTACAACCCAACAATTGCACAACCAGTTATTTATCCAAGGGATACAGATATGCTGGTTCGAAGGGACACATGTACCCCAATGTTTATAGCAGCACTATCAACAATAGCCAACGTATGGAAAGAGCCCAAATGTCCATCGATGGATGAATGGATAAAGAAGATGTGGTATATATACACAATGGAGTATTATTCGGCAATCAAACAGAATGAAATCTTGCCATTTGCAACTATGTGGATGGAACTTGAGGGCATTATGCTGTGTGAAGTTAGTCAGAGAAAGACAAATATCATATGACTTCACTCATATGAGGACTTTAAGATACAAAACAGATGGACATAAGGGAAGGGAAGCAAAAATAAGATAAAAACAGGGAGGGGGACAAAACATAAGAGACTCTTATAGAGAACAAACAGAAGGTTACTGGAAGGGTTGTGGGAGGGGGGATGGGCTAAATGGGTAAGGGTCATTATGGAATCTACTCCTGAAATCATTGTTGCACTACATGGTAACTTGGATATAGATTTTTTTAAAAAAAGAAGAAAAGAGAAAAAAAGGAATTACTTGATCATTTTACAATACATTGTCTTTTAATAGATTATTATAATGTGTTTAAAAGTACTATGCTTATGGACATATTTCAATTCTTTCTTTTACTTCTATTTTCTTTTTTAATTTCATTTTTTTCTGTGTGTTTATTTGTTGAATTTAATTTTGTCTTTTCCCAATATCTACTGATTAAAATTTTCCTTTTAAAGTCTTTTCATTCCTCTGATGGTTTGGATTGTCTAAAATCTTCTTCTTCTTTTTTTTTTTTTTTGGGGGGGGGGAGAAAGAGATAGTGCTTGCATGCCTGTGCAAGTGCATGATCAGGGGAAAGATTAAGAATCTTAAGCAGGCTCTACGCCTAGCATGGAGCCCATTGCAGGGCTGATCTCACAACCCTGGGATCATGACCTGAGCCAAAATCAATAGTCTGGCACTTAACTGACTGAGCTACCCAGCACCCCATTTCTGAATATTTTTAATGAATATTAAACATTAAGCAAATACAAACAGAATTTGTTTTTCATAGCAAAGTATAAATTGTTCAGTAACTCTATTATCTAGCTAATTTAGATAAAAAATATTAGCATGGTAAGATTAAAGATTTGTCAAATTTGTTGATCTTAAGAACCAACTATGGCTCCATTAATTTTCTCTATTTCTACTTTTTAAAATTTCATTTATTCACATTCTAACTTTTATCATACATACATATATATATATATGTACATATATATATATATATATATATATGTACACACATATATATGTATCTGCTTCTTTTGAGTTTATTTTTCTCTTCTTTTTCCAGCTTCTTCAGATGTTCAACAAGGTAATTCATTTGAGATCTTTCTTCTTTTTTAGTATCAGCAATGGAAACTGTAAATTTCTTTTTTTTTATTTTAATTGGATTAATAAGTTTGTATTTTTTCTTTAAAATAAATCATTTAAATTTGTGCTTAAACTATTAGAATTATTGCTTACCTTCATTTTTTCTAAATCTCTGCTGTCACTATATCAATATCCTTTGATATCTTCAACTGTTCTTACTTTCATTGCAAAATGAATATAAGTGAAATTTCATCTTGAGATTGATTTTTTTTATTTTTTTCAAAGTTTATTTATTTATTTGGGCAGAGAGACAGGGAGAAAGAGAAAAACCCAAGCAAGCTCCATTCTGCCAGCACAGAGCACAGCAGGAAGTGAGGCTTGAACTCACAAAACTGCAAGATCATGACCTGAGCCAAAACCAAGAATTAGACACTTAACTGACTGAGCCACGCAGGTACCCCAAGACTGAACACTTACTACTTATTTAGAAAATCGTATTTTTACTTATTTTATTACACTGTAGTTTTTCTTTACATATAACTAAGATTTTTTTCTTCTAAATATCCTCCCAATTTCTTCCTAGGGGATCTATAAACAATCGTGAAAATATCTGTTTCACCACACAATGAAATTTCAATTTTCCTGTATATCAAATGAAAATTTATTTTATTTCATCCATTTTAGATGTTGCATTTTTATTTGTATTTTTATTTTCTTTTTATTTTTTGGTATCCTTTATTTCTTTTTTATTTTAGATGTTGGGTTTTTAAATTTTGATGTCTAATATCCAACATCAATTTATTCTGTCTCTTTACCTTTCCTTGAAACGTGATAAATATGTCAATTTGTCATAGAACAGAGTGATACATGATGCATATTTTCTACTGAATATATTTAGAATTATTATTGAATGTATCTAACTTTCTCTTGGTTGAGAAATATTGTTTGTTTTTGTAATATTTAAAATCTTACCTACAAGTTTCCCTATGCTGAAAAAAAAAACATTTCCTTTAATGTATGGAAGGTCTTTGATTTAAACCTACATAGTCTTTACTTGAGAGTAATAACAGAGGAGTGAGTTTGAGATTTTGAAGGTGGATGTGTTAGTATTTTTTTAAGCATCTGGCAAATATCACATTTAACCTTTGATGTAAGAAATCCTAGAACCAATTTTCTTTTCTTTACATTTTTTTAAATGTTTATTTCTGAGGGAGGGAGGGAGGGAGGGAGGAAGAGAGAGAGAGAGAGAGACAGTGTGTGAATGGGGAGGAGCAGAGAGAAAGACAGACACAGAGTCTGAAGCAGGCTCCAGGCTCTGAGCTTGTCAGCACAGAGCCCAACATGGGGCTCAAACCCATGGACTGTGACATCATGACCTGAGCCAAAGTCGGACACTCAACCGTCTGAGGCACCCAGGTGCCCCCATTTTTCTTATTAGATGCCAAATGGAAAAAAAAATCTTCCCTGGGATATATAGAACCAATGTTCTGTTATAATAAGAAAATGTTGTTTAGTCATTAATTTGCCTCTTGAATTATATTTCAATATCTTTTTTACTTGACTTATACATTACTTGTATTTCAACTATCATTTATGTGTGAAAGTATTTCCCCATACTAAATAAAAACAGCTTACAGATTTTAGGTGTCGATTCTATTTCTTCCATATTTCTACATTTTGGTCCTAATACTGTGCAACGGTTGGACAATACCATGTCATAAGTTTTATGTATACATAATTTATTAGATGGATAGATTCTGTATCTAATCATAGAAAATAACAACTATTTTAGAGTTAGTGTTAAAACATGTAAATTCCCCCTTAAACCCTCTTTTTAATATCCCTAAAATTATGCTAATTTTAGAAATAGCTAACTTCTCCATAATATTTATAATATTTCCATATGTATTTAAAAAAAACATTTCCAGAGTTTTGAAATTATTTATTATCTTAGGGTTACATAATCAAGAACTCCTCTCTTTTCATTTAAATAATCTTAGTCTTTGGACTGAATAGAGTTCCATGGTTGGCAAAGTTCTTTTTGTCAATCTCAGGCAACTGCTTCTAGCATGCAATTTGTCATTTGAGAAGGAAGTGGAGCATGGCCCAGGTGTGAAGTGAACTGATGGAAAATTATGAATCAAGTTAGCAAGAAGGAGAAGTCCAAGGTTGACTTGAAATATCAGGAAGACCTATGCTTCAGGAATCCTGAGCAGACTTATGGAAACAGTTCATGTAAGGCATTAATAAAAATGGTCCCAAAAATGACACAAAGTTATTATGCCAGTTTAAGGCTTGTAAAAGTAGGGCAGATATTGAGAAAACTTTCAAAGAGTAGAATTGATAGCAAAAAAGGAATGGTTTAGTCAGTCTTATTCAAAACATATTGTCTTTCTTCTAACTGCAAAGCAATATGTTCTATCCTGAGGATAAAAATAATAAATAAAAAAAATATGGACCTTAGTCCATATGCTTATAAACTTAGAATCAGTTAATGCCAAGATCAAGTCTATATTCTTTTATCTTGAGTATATACACTGGTCCCACTCCAACCCATACTCAACTCTACAGTCAGAGCGGAGAAACTTGAGATGGTCTAATGAGGTCTCAGGGAAGTCATAAATACATGCACTATAGCCGGAATTCACCAATCAAAAACATTAGGTATGGGATATGGTGTGGTTTGGGTTGCCTGCTTTAACTACATTGATTATTTTGATCAGAAAAGTCATAAGTGTTATTTGAAAAATGTCATATAATAAGTAACAGTATAAAGAGTAAAACCCAAGTCATCTTCCATTATATCTACCACTGATAGCTCTGTTTTATGTATATCTGTTCAAAATTATTCCATTCATATAATACAAATTTAGATATGCTGCTTGCTTTTACTACTGTGAATTACTTTTTAAAACTTTTTATTGTTATGACCTTTTACTTTTGATCAAATATAAAATCCTTAACAGGCTCCAAGTCCTTCTCTAGCCTCTTAAACTTGGTTTTCCCTTTCCTAACCCGGACAACAGCCCAGACAAACTCCTCACAGTGACCCAGCATTGAGGTCGGTAGTAGATGTGCTTGATATGTTCTTGCAACATCCCAACTTTTACTAACCTAACACCTTCTTATTATGTGTATTTCATCTTAATTTTCATTTTCCTTGACTTGTTTATTTCTGAGGGAGGGAGGGAGGAAGAGAGAGAGAGAGAGACAGTGTGTGAATGGGGAGCAGCAGAGAGAAAGACAGACACAGAGTCTGAAGCAGGCTCTTAATCTCACAGACAAGTTACACTCTGTAATTCTCTCTAATAATTAATACACTTGATATAACTTATTTTAGGGTCTTCGTTCTCACTAACTTCTTAAATACATTGTCGTATATTGTATGTTTATTGTTTACTGATATACTTTCACTCGGTAAATGCTGACTGAAGCAATACCCTTTTTGTAAACTGTTAATTACAAATTTTAGATATATTTCTGTATTAAGATATGCCCACATATTTTTAATAATAATATATTTAACTAAATGAATTAGCTGTATTTTATTTAGTTTCTCCTCGAACATTGGTAATTACCACCTTGATAGAATTTTAAACAAAGTTTTAAAATATATATATGAGCAATTTATACAAATTCCCTATTTATTTATTTACTAAAACATATGTATTAGAGGTAGAATTTTTGGGTAAAGTTCACGCACTTTTTCTTATTTTGATATGCATACACATAAAAATATATTGCCAAATGAGCTCAAGACTAGCAAAAAATACACCAAGTTACTTTTATATTAGCAGTATATAAAGGACAATGGCCATAAGAAATAGCATCTGAAGGCTATTTTGTGAGTCTTACACCATGCTGCTCTTTTACTTTATTATGAAACAGCAGTTTTATATATTATTAGCTTCATTTTGAGTTAAAATTTAACCCTTTGTTCACAAACATTCAAGGATACCTGTTTATAATAATGACAATAATGATATCAATAATGACAGTAATAATAAGTAGCAACAATAGTATTAGAAGCAGAAGGAGCAGGAGTGACAGAAGTATCACCAGTAACATAAAACTCTTTCTGAATGTAAATAAGTATATCATTAGTTATTGCAAGCTCTTGGCAATCAGTGCTATTCTAGTGCAGCAGGAACCTTAAGGATTATTAAAGACCAAAATGGGTTGCTGAACATCTACTGAAATATAAGCAAAGAGTAATTAAATTATTTTATCAGAAAAGTATATGCAAAAGAAAATAGAAAGTCTCTATTAACTTCTCAATAATATTTGTGGTTAAATCTTTGGCCATATTCTACTGCACTCCAAACACATGTATTACTCATTATAGCAATTACAATGACCAAAATTTTCTCTTAACGATTATGATCTTCCTTTACTCTTCTTCAGTGTGCCTAAAATATGACAATCACCAAATAAATAGCAGTTACAGTGCTTTACAAATGGGAACTTTTTTTCAAGTTAAAAATTTATTACTAGATTATTTCAATTTTATTTTTCTTGTATGGTCAATATTTCTCTTTGCAATATTTGTAAGACGTTTTTAAAATGTAAATAATTGCAATGAAGTAAAATGACAATTATGTTTTAATGTATGATTTTGTAGAGAAATCAAATATTTCAGTGATGCAAATAAAATGAGGCATATGTGGGAAAATTAATATATATGCAAAGTCATATATACACACATTTATGTGTAAAACACATAAATTTGTTCAATATCTATGAAACAGAATTCAGAGTAGGTTATGAAATTTAAAAAAAGTAAGTAGGACCTATTAGTGGAGCATGGAGTCCTGAATAATTCAGATTGATCTAGTAGAATTTCTGTTTGGGCATGCTTATACATCTTATACTATAACAAAACTTTTAATACTGCAATCAATTATTCAGTATTTCCCTCTTCCATAAATGTTTAGATTTATATTTTCTGTTAAATATATATTAAAAAATAATAAACACATGGTCTTATTATATTGTTGTATACATTTTTAAAACTTTGAAGTTCTCTGAAGAAGCAAAGTGTTGAGGCTTATTTCATTTTGATTCTTGTTATAGATGCTTTATACCATGATATTGACTTTGGTTGTGAGCTGTTCTCCTGGTAGAATTGATTTATGATACACTCCGTTGCTATCCAGACAGTTTCCAGTGAAGTGACAAAGAAGTTCTGCTTCCATACCCATCTAATCAATGGAAAGTAAAGCAAGACCAGACAAAACAAAACCCTTTATACAAGGTGACTGGATACTAAATGTCATGTAGTGTGTGTGCTAGGTGTGAAAATAAATAGTGGACATATATACCTTGTTAATTGCCATTGTTATGTGCTTCCTAAAAGACCAACTGGTACAGAGACTATAAAAACTGTTGCTGCATCAAATGGTTTTTTAAAAAAACAAATGTCCATAAATGTTAGGTGAAATTTAACTCTTCTGCTTATAATATTTCCTTTTTTTTCTTTGTGAGGACATATATATTCAAACATTTAAAGTATAAATAGCAATTGACTAAATGAGAAAGTATATATTCAGGTAGGAAAATGGCTGAGATAACACTACTTCTTTCAAATTGAAGATCATGACACTTATTCTACATTATCTTTACAGTCGAACATACTAAATATTGCTGTGCATTGGTTAGAGCATAAAACCTTTGCGGAGAGGGAAAACAGATGACAAGTAGTGAAGGGAAGATACAGTGAGAGCAGATTTTAGTGAGTCTTGTATGCCATGATGGCCCCTAAGGACGATTTAATTAAGTAAGAAGAAAATTAAATGCTCTACTTGTATTTTGTTTTATAAATATGTTTGTGTGCAGTGTATACAATGAAAGGGACTGGAAAGAGGAAGTACTGAGGAAGACTATTGCTGTGGTACAAAGAATATTAGGTACAAAGAATATTTCCTAATATTATTATTATATGTCTCTGGGAGAGACAATATAATAGAGAATGAAGGAGAGGGAACAGATTTTGTAGTGTTTTGAATATAATTTTTACAACCTGGTTACTGATAGAACATGGAGAGGGGAGGGTGGGTGATGGGTATTGAGGAGGGCACCTTTTGGGATGAGCACTGGGTGTTGTATGGAAACCAACTTGACAATAAATTTCATATATTGAAAAAAAATTGTTTAAAAAGAACATGGAGAGTAAAATACAGAAATGAGTGGAGAACGTTTCTAAGATTTCTAGTCCAAGTAAATAAGTAGATTGAAACACCATTGATTAATCTATGGAATGAAAACAGAAAAACATTCGGAAAAAGGATGCAGGACTTAAGATGCATTCAATCACAGGTTTCTTGATTTCTAAATGAGTGCATGTTATCTCTGTAAAAATTACAAATAAATTCTCAGAATGGCACTATGCCCCATAGGGTATAATCTGGTGTCATAGCACCAGATTGATGATCTTAGACCTTGTCTATTATGGCAGCAATTACCCTGACAGTGATAGACTTATATTTGGGGAGTAGATTTGCCTTCTCTGTCTATAACACTTCTGCCAGTACTGTCACTCACAGGTTTATAGACTATTGTGATGCTTACCAAGGTATTCCATAAAACACTTCCTACCAGGAAAGTTATGGCAAGGTAAATGTGGCAGTATACTCATCTGTGTGGAATTTTCTGGTCTTCTCACACATTCCATCAACCAGAACTATCCTACTTGGGAGAGCTCCATAGTGACTTTCAGAGGGCTCAGTTAAGGGAATAGATGGCCAATATGAACATGTTGCATTGGGAAGTTGGCTTATAAGATGAGGCATTTTTCTAAAATCAGCAACCAACATATGAGGCAGTCTCCCCCATAGCCAGAAATATAAATCCTGAAACCAAGAGTAGAGATAGGAGTGGTTTCTCTTTTTACTACACCTAATAATCTGAAGGATGTTTGTTTCTGTTCCTATAACTTGTTCCCACAGTATCCAAGGGAAGTCTGCTTCCTTCAGAGAACCTACCAATGATTCCAATGAATTGGAAATTAAAATTGCCCCCCATCATTTGGCATTTCTCATTCAGATTAAATAACAAATCAATATGGAACCTGCAATGTTCATTTTTCTCCTGATTACTCGTGAAAATTATGTTGTTGATACCTAGCACAGAACAGGAGGACTGACTGGAAATCAGAATGAATTCAGCATAATTCTTCTTAGAACTATCTTTCCTTAAAACTTTGGTCAGTGGAAAGCTGATTTCTAACAAAAAAAAAAAAAAATAGGCAGCGGTAGCTTATATTGTACAGGAATAACACTTTGAGTTATTTCCCCAGGTCAAGAATTCAATTTATCTGTGATGTAGAAGAGGGTAAAATATATATGGAATGATTAGTGCCTATCATTATTTAGACACATAAAGGTGTCTATTTTTACTAACTTATACTTCATGGGCTAGCTAGCAAGTCCAGGACAATAGCAGCTATATATTTTATATTATGTATTTTTTCCTCCACATTCCCACCACTTTATATGAAGAATGTCAGTGGATACAAATTGATAGCACCCATGATGATACATTTACTAGCAGATGATTATGCTTTGTGTATGCCTGAGACAGAGACACAAACTTTTACCCAAATGAAGGATAAGAGTGAAAAACTTAGGGGACAAAGTGATGGACTTTGCCAGATCTTCCATTTGTGGTTCTAAATCCGCTCTTTCTCCTCCTTCACCTGCCCTCTGCCCTGGGAAGTCAGCTCATTGGCTTCTAATTCCATACAGCCAATGCAGAGTCCTTGCCAGAAATCATAGGGAGGAATTATATTGATATAAATCTATTTACTCCAGTATATTTGTCCCTGGGGGCTATTCGGTCTGTCTGTATCCCTTGGATGAAAGTCACTACTTCATTTAAGGCAACTTTCTTTACTTACCTCTCACTTTCCAGGTTCTGTGGGCCACTTGATCCCCAGGTCTCTTCATTCCTGAGATACTGAGAGTTGCTCTGTTTTCGGGTGAATAAAAGCACCTCTGCTGCTACTTATTGTGGATTCCTGCACTATTCTTTGTGGTTTTAGCCATCCTTACACCTTGTACATATTCTTATTGTAAAAATTACACAATGAAATTTCTTAATTTGAGTGTGCCATACTTTCCTTTTAGGACCATGAAGTTGATGTGAGAGCTTTCTAAGACAAGCCACATAGGAAGCCATGAAAGTGTTACAGGGAAAATTAGAAATTTTGAGGTGACCATTGCAGGCCATCTCATAAATCTTCCACGTTATTTGTTGAGAGGCAACTGCTGTAAGCAAGAATAATTGACCAAAGCAGAATTGCTGGTAGAGGCAGGGAAAGTTGCTTTGAAATAATTTGGGATATCAAAGGCTGGAGATCTCATAGATCACCAATGAGATACAAGTCATAAAAATGAATAGAAGTCAGGACCGGCCAAAGCTCAAGAAAACACGAAGGTCTTATTTTTAAGTCCTTTGTTAAAGCAACAATAAAACACAAAGAATTTTTTACAAGGCCTTTTTATATTTTAAAAATTACCTGATATTTCTAGATAAACTAATAAAAAGCTAGTGAAGCAAAGTGTAGCCTTGAAAGAACAACATAAAGAATGAACACACCTTTGGATTCTGTGTCTCCCTCCCTCCCTCTCTCTCTCTCTCTCTACCTCTCCCCCTTTTGCACACTGTCTCTCTCTCTCTCTCAAAAATAAACATTAATTTTTTTAAATACACACACATACACACACCATTAGAAAAAGACAAATAATAAAAGATGGCAGAAAATCAAATAATTTGCAAAGGAAATGATAAAATTATGAAATAATTTTTAAGTGTAAATAACTCCAGTAAAGATAAATGATAGTCTGGGTATCTATTAAAAATAATACTACATCATGGGGCATCAGGGTGGCTCAGTCAGTTGAGCATCCAACTCTTGATTGTGACTCAGGTGATGATCCCAGGATCATGGGATCAAACCCCACATTGGGCTCCACACTGAACAGGGAGCCTGCTTGTTATTCTCTCTCTCATTCTCCCTCTTCCTCTGCCCCTCTCCCCTGCTTGAGTGTGCTCTCTCTCTCTACATTAGATAGATAGATAGATAGATAGATAGAAGATAGGTATACTAAATCAGGTTGACATCATACTTCTGGAGGGCAGTATTCCTTATTAGCAGTTGCTACATTGACAAGATACTTAAGGAAAGGTCATGGGAGGCAAGAATATTTTATCTAGCCAAGTTTTCCTTTGAGTAAAAGAACAAAGACAAATCTTTGAGTTTAGAACATTAGAACTTGAGTTGAGAAGTCTAGATAGATTACTCACAAATACTCTAGGGAACAAATTTCATTCAAACAATTGATGATTGGGAAAATGCGTAAAATGTCTGAGGTGAACGCTGAGAACATTTAACTGTAACATTAAGAGTAAAACAAAGGAAGGGTAAGTGTTTCATAATCATAGAATGTAATTGGTAAAAATAAGGAAAAAATCACAAAAATGGGGAAAGGATAAGAAAAAGTAGAAGTGGATTGAGCTCCTTAATGTTCTCATGTGTAATAGCTGGGAATTAAGCGCTGACAAATCAATTAGTTGAAATTATTTTAAAAACACAGAGGTAAAGATTAGAAATGATAATATTGATGGCAATGATAGAAGGGTTAGGATAAAGGTATTACAAAATGGCATACATATAAAGATGGCTATTAGAAGAAATAGAAGAATGTTTCCTTAAGCATAAAAACCAGCATAAAAAAAGAAAAAGTATTTTAAGATATATACACACAAATGGTTAATATACCATAAAATATCACAGGAATAAAATCAAGCATATCTAGCACATGATTAGGGCAAATAGGCTTAACTCTCTAACAGAAAAAAAAAAAACAAAACTTACAAGCATAATTTTCTTTAGAAATTATTTTTTCATATTATATCATAAAATGGACATTTTATCACATCATTACATATTATTCTACAAAACTACTTCCTAAGGCTGTAATAATATGCCTGTCTTATTTAAATAAGTCCAATTTCTTGCTATTTTATATTGTTTCCAACTTACTATCCTATATGATGCTTAAAATAACTCAGTTACCTAGATGAAGCTAAACATGGATTTGTGAAAACTTAGCATAAAGTCTTATCAGTGAGATTTATGTGCCAAAATTATACATATTTAAGGAGTCTCATGTATTTAATCAAATTGAAAAATATGTATAATAAAAATTTTCAATCTTAACGACAACATAGAAGAATTCTCAATTCTTTATAGCTTTGAAAATGTGAACACTGAAGTTGTTTAATCTTTGACAATATAAATAAAACGCATGTTATTCATGCTTTAATTTTTTAACTTAATAACAATGTTGAATATGTTTCAATGTTTGCCCATTTGTCAAAATCTAACTTAAGACCAAAGTTCACTTAAAAATATTTATTTTTAAAATTTTTATATCCAAGGAATCAACAAATCTTAAAAGATTTGCTCTAAACATTTGTATTATTTGTCTTTTTTTTTTGAAATTACATGAAATTCACACAAATAGGAATTTAATTAAAATGCTAACTCATTGCTTAAAATAATTCATCTCTTAAAACTCTTACTCAGACTACAATTTTTTAAATGCATTTGATCACTCTTTGAGTAGACAACGTTTTTTACGGTTAAAAAATTTCTTCACTAGAAAAAAAAATCAATTCTGCATTTGACAACCTTTTTTTCTCTCTCTGCTGTTGGGAGAAGTATTATTTATTGTGGAAATAAAACAGTAAGAATAGTAAAATTCCATTTTTGTTTATTTCAAAATCAAGCAGACAATACTTCTAAGCATTACTTGGATATTTTGATGTTTCCTGTATTCCTCCTACTTCTTCCAGCTGCCAAAGACATCATGTCAGATATGTGCCCTCAGAGCAGCAGCGTTGCTTTGGAGAAAAAGGAAGGGTTACATTTTATAACACAAGGTGCTGGTTAATCAATCCTTTTTTCGTTTGTTTCTCTAAATGAGCCACACACATAAATGGCTTTTTATACTTGATCTTAGCCAAAAGGCCGAGAAGCGATAAATGGCTTTTTATAATTTGTATAACTGTTTTCATAAAAATATTTACAAGTGTTAAGTTCTATTTTTTGAAGTACTTTACTACATTAAAATTTATTTTTAATGTTTATTTTCGAGAGAGAGACAGAGACAGAGACAGTGCGAGTGGGGGAGGGACAAAAAGAGAGGGGGACACAGGCTCTCTCTTCAAAACAGGTTCCAAGCTCTGAGCTGCCAGCACAGAGCCCAATGCTGGGCCTGAACTCACAAACCATGAGATCACGACCTGAGCTGAAGTTGGATGCTTAACAGACTGAGACACCCAGGCACCCCTACTGCATTTTTAACTTCTTTTATTTTCATTTATTTTGACAGAGAGATAGAGCAAGTGGGGGAGGGACAGAGAGGGAGGGAGAATGCCAAGCAGGCTCTGGGCCATCAACACAGAGTGGATGCAGGGCTCGAACTCACAAACAGGAGATCATGAGCTGAGTTGAAGTTAAGAGTTGGACACGTAACCTGCTGAGCCATCCAGGCACTCCTGAAATACTTTACTACATTTTAATTTATGCTTATAGGCATATTATCCAACATTGTCTGGCTCTTATGTAAAAGAAAAACATATTATGTACATCTTTATAATGTCCAATTGTTTAACAACCTAGCACTATATTCACGGAAGAAGAAATAAAAAAAAAATAATATGGATGTAAAATAACTACCTGATTTTCAAATATATCAGTTTTTGCTTTTAAGTTAAACATTAAAAAAGAGAACATATAAATTGAACTATTACCTCAAAAATGTATTACAGTGCAACATATTTGATTGGTGGAAATGCCAACAGGAACTTGAATTAGTTCCCTATTTTTTACATCTTGTTTTAGAAAAAAGTTTTATCAATGTTATGAGGTGTATTCTATCTCATTTTTTTTCCTGCCACTTTTGGTATTGTTCAGTATTTTGGGTGATTCTATTTTGTCTCACTTTATTGACTTAGTAGCTCACTCTATCTATCTATCTATCTATCTATCTATCTATCTATCTATCTGGAGGTTGCTCCAGTATTCAAAGATTCACGTTATTAACCTAAACTGGTCACATTACTTCACATATTATTCCTATATCTGTGCATTATGAGAAGCTGATAGCGGTATGTCTTACATCTCCCCTTTTCCAGTCTTTGTGCCACTGTTCTCATACATTTTACTTCTATGTATGTCATAAACCCTAAAATGCATTATTGCTATTTGTCCACCGGTCCTAGTTTGAAGTGTCAATCAATAAGAAAACACATTTATTTAATCAAATTTATTTAATTCTATTTAATCAAGCATTTACTATTTCCAGTGTTGACTATTCACTTTTATAGACCCAAATATCTCATTAGCATCATTTCCTTCTCCCTGACGGACTTCAACATTTTTGTAGTGCTAATCTGCTAACAATAGATTCTCTCCACTTTTTTTTTTAATTTTTTTAACGTTTATTTATTTTTGAGACAGAGAGAGACAGAGCATGAACAGGGGAGGAGCAGAGAGAGAGGGAGACACAGAATCTGAAACAGGCTCCAGGCTCTGAGCTGTCAGCACAGAGCCCGACGCGGGGCTCAAACTCACGGACCATGAGATCATGACCTGAGCCGAAGTCAGACGCTTAACCGACCAAGCCAACCAGGCGCCCCAATTCTCTCTACTTTTAATGCCAAAAAAACTAAGTCTATATTTTGTCTTATGTAAAAGACATTTTCTCTTGGTATAGAATCCTAATTTACTGTCTGATACTTTCTGCAAATTAATACATTTTTTTTCCTTTTCAGTACTTTGAAGATATAAGCTTACTCAATGAATAACTATGTTAAAAAACTATGTGATATGTTTATACTGTGGAATAACTAAACATTCAGTTGGAGTATTTTGGCCTAGGTTTTATAATACCCATGGTTTTGTATTGGAGGAAAGAGACAAAAACATAGAAACATAAAAGGAAAGGCTATAAAGGCAGGTAGGGATACATGTAAAAAAGGAAAAGTGGAGAAGGTGATGAAATGATGAGGGACCCATTCAGGTAGAATGTTCAGAAAATATTTCTCTAAGTAGGTGAGTGTAAGCAATTCAGCTAGAACATACCAGACAGCAAAAAAATATAAACCTAAACCTTGGAGTGAATGAATGCTTGAATTATTCCAGTTAATTTTCACAAGTCTGTTATACCTACAAATAGTAAGTTAAACTAAAAAATAAAGTTTGATTCATATGGCAAAACGGTGAAGGAAGTGTATCAAGCATGCTAGTGTTCATTTGTGTTTTTATATGTTAACAAAAGTCCAATTTTAAAAGGTGAAATATTATATTTTTCTGTTCTATCTTAAGTTTTAACTGTACAGATTGTGAAGTCACAAATTCAACAGATATTTCTTATTACAAAGTATTTGATTAATCATATCCTCTTATTACAAATGATTATAAATCACTCTTCTTTAAAATTTGTAATTTAGAGCTTCTGGGAAGATGGTGGCATAGGAGGACACTGGGCTCACTGCAAGTCCTGCTGATCACTTAGATTCCACCTACACCTGCCTAAATAACCCAGAAAACCGCCAGAAGACTAGCAGAAAGGAGTCGCCGGAGCCAAGCACAGACGAGAGGCCCATGGAAGAGGGTAGGAAGGGCAGAGAGGCGGTGCGCACTGCACAGACTGGCGGGAGGGAGCTGGGACAGAGGGGCAGCCCTCTGGCAAAGCAGAGCCCCAAGTCTGGCTTGCAAAAGCTGAGGGGCTGGACGGAGTGTGTTCTGACAAGAAGCAGGACTTAACATCTGGAAGGTTATAAGTTAACACCTCTGCTGGGAGAGCGGGAAGGCTGGAGGACAACGGGAGGGAGAGTTGTTGAGCCCCGGACAACAGAGCTCAGCTTGGCAGGGAACAAAGGCACTCGCCAGCGCCATCTTCCTCACCCATCCCCCAGCCAAAATCCCAAAGGGAACCAGTTCCTGCCAGGGAACTTGCTTGCACTACGCAAACACCCAAAGCTGTGCTTCTGTTGATCCACCCCTCCAGCGGGTCTGACTCCCTCCCAGTGCCACAGGGCCCCTCCCGAAGCGGATCTCTGAAGGAAAAGCAAGCTGAGCCTGCCCCTCCCACCCCTGTGCACCTTGCCGATTCACCCCAGCTAATACGTCAGATCCCCGCACCACAAGCCTGGCAGTGTGCAAGTAGCCCAGACGGGCCACACCACCCCACAGTGAATCCTGCCCCTAGGAGAGGGGAAGAGAAGGTACACACCAGTCTGACTGTGGCCCCAGCTGTGGGCTGGGGGCAGACATCAGGTCTGACTGAGACCCCGCCCACCAACACAAGTTATTCAAGACAGCACAGGGGAAGTGCCCTGCAGTTCTGCACCACTCCAGGTGGTGCGGAAATCCAAATGGTGGTTCCTCATCCAAAATGACGAAACGGAAGAATTCCCCTCAAAAAAACCTCCAGGAAATAACGACGGCTAATGAACTGATCAAAAACGATTTAAACAATATAACAGAAAGTGAATTTAGAATAATAGTCATAAAATTAATCGCTGGGCTTGAAAACAGTATAAAGGACAGCAGAGAATCTCTTGCTACAGAAATCAAGGGACTAAGGAACAGCCAGGAGGAGCTAAAAAATGCTATTAATGAGCTGCAAAATAAAATAGAGATGACCACAGCTCGGATTGAAGAGGCAGAAGAGAGAATAGGTGAACTAGAAGATAAAATTATGGAACAAGAAGAAGCTGAGAAAAAGAGAGATAAAAAAATCCAGGAGTATGAGGGGAAAATTAGAGAACTAAGTGATGCACTAAAGAGAAATAATCTATGTAAAATTGGTATTCTAGAGTAGGAAGAGAGAGGGAAAGGTGCTGAAGGGGTACTTGAAAAATAATAGCTGAGAACTTCCCTAATCTGGGGAAGGAAAAAGGCATTGAAATCCAAGAAGCACAGAGAACTCCCTTCAGAGGTAACTTGAATCAATCTTCTGCACGACATATCATAGTGAAAATGGAAAATACAAGGATAAAGAGAAAATTCTGAAAGCAGCTAGAGATAAATGTGCTCTAACATATAAAGGGAGACCTATAAGACTATGTGACTGATCTCTCTACTGAAACGTGGCAGGCCAGAAAGGAATTGCAGGAGATCTTCAATGTAATGAACAGAAAAATATGCAGCCGAAAATCCTTTATCCAGCAAGTCTGTCATGTAGAATAGAAGGAGAGATAAAGGTCTTCCCAAACAAACAAAAACTGAAGGAACTTGTCACCACTAAACCAGCCCTCCAAGAGATCCTAAGGGGGATCCTGTGAGACAAAGTACCAGAGACATCTCTACAAGCATGAAACCTACGGACATCACAATGACTCTAAACCCATATCTTTCTATAATAACACTGAGTGTAAATGGATGAAATGTGCCAACCAAAAGACACAGGGTATAAGAATGGATAAAGAAACAAGACCCATCTATTTGCTGTCTACAAGAGACTCATTTTAGAACTGAGGACACCTGCAGATTGAAAGTGAGGTGATGGAGAACTATTTATTATGTTACTGGAAGTCAAAAGAGAGCTGGAGTAGCCACACTTATATCAGACAAACTAGACTTTAAATTAAAGACTGTAACAAGAGATAAAGAAGGGCATTATATAATATTTACAGGGTCTATCCATCAAGAAGAACTAACAATTATAAATGTCTATGCACCGAATACGGGAGCCCCCGAATATACAAAACGATTACTCACAAACATAAGCAACCTTATTGACAACGATGTGGTAATTGCAGGGGACTTTAATACCCCACTTACAGAAATGGATAATCATCTAGACACATGGTCAATAAAGAAACAAGGGCCCTGAATGATACATTGGACCAGATGGACTTGACAGATATATTTAGAACTCTGCATCCCAAAGCAACAGAATATACTTTCTTCTCGAGGGCACATGGAACATTCTCCAAGATAGATCATATACTGGGTCACAAAACAGCCCTTCATAAATATACAAGAATTGAGATCATACCACGCATACTTTTGGACCACAATGCAATGAAGCTTGAAATCAACCACAGGAAAAAGTCTGGAAAACCTCCAAAAGCATGGATGTTAAAGAACATCATCCATTAGGAATCAAAGTAATACTGGCTTCATAGAATGAGTCTGGAAGTTTTCCTTCCCTTTCTATTTCTTGGAATAGCTTGAGAAGGATACGTATTATCTCTGCTTTAAACGTCTGGTAGAACTCCTCTGGGAAGCCATCTGGTCCTGGACTCTTACTTGTTGGGAGATTTTTGATAACCGATTCAATTTCTTCGCTGGTTACGGGTCTGTTCAAGCTTTCTATTTCCTCCTGATTGAGTTTTGGAAGAGTGTGGGTGTTTACAAATTTGTCCATTTCTTCCAGGTTGTCCAATTTGTTGGCATATAATTTTTCATAATATTCCCTGATAATTGTTTCTATCTCTGAGGCATTGGTTGTGATAATTCCATTTTCATTCATGATTTTATCTATGTTAGTCATCTCCCCTAACCCTAAACCAGACAGAGACCCATTAAAAAAAGAGAACTACAGGCCAATATCCCTCATGAATATGGATGCAAAAATCCTCAGTAAGATACTAGCAAATCGAATTCAACAGCATATAAAAAGAATTATTCACCATGATCAAGTGGGATTCATTCCTGGGATGCAGGGCTGGTTCAACATTCGCAAGTCAATCAACATGATACATCATATTAATAAAAGAAAAGATAAGAACCATAGGATCCTGTCAATTGATGCAGAAAAAGGATTTGACAAAATTCATCACCCTTTCTTAATAAAAACCCTTGAGAAAGTCAGGATAGAAGGAACATACTTAAACATCATAAAAGTCATTTATGAAAAGCCCACAGCTAACATCATCCTCAATGAGGAAAATCTGAGAGCTTTTTCCCTGAGATCAGGAACACGACAGGGATGTCCATTCTCACCGCTGTTGTTTAACATAGTGTTGGAAGTGCTAGCATCAGCAATCAGACAACAAAAGGAAATCAAAGGCATCAAAATTGGCAAAGATGAAGTCAAGCTTTCGCTTTTGGCAGATGACATGATACTATACATGGAAAATCTGATAGACTACACCAAAAGTCTGCTAGAACTGATACATAAATTCAGCAAAGTTGCAGAATACAAAATCAATGTACAGAAGTCAGTTGCATTCTTATACACTAATAATGAAGCAACAGAAAGACAAATAAAGAAACTGATCCCATTCACAATTGCACCAAGAAGAATAAAATAACTAGGAATAAACCTAACCAAAGATGTAACAGATATGTATGCTGAAAACTATAGAAAGCTTATGAAGGAAACTGAAGAAGATATAAAGAAATGGAAAGACATTCCCTGCTCATGGATTGGAAGAATAAATATTGTTAAAATGTCAATACTACCCTAAGCAATCTACACATTCAATGCAATCCCAATCAAAATTGCACCAGCATTCTTCTCGAAACTAGAACAAGCAATCCTAAAATTCATATGGAACCACGAAAGGCCCCGAATAGCCAAAGTAATTTCGAAGGAGAAGACAAAAGCAGGAGGCTTCACAATCCCAGACTTTAGCCTGTACTACAAAGCTATAATCATCAAGACAGCATGGTATTGGCATAAAAACAGACACATAGACCAATGGAATAGAATAGAAACCCCAGAACTAGACCCACAAACGTATGGCCAACTAATCTTTGACAAAGCAGGAAAGAACATCCAATGGAAAAAAGACAGTCTCTTTAACAAATGGTGCTGGGAGAACTGGACAGCAACATGCAGAAGAATGAAACTAGACCACTTTCCTACACCATTCACAAAAATAAACTCAAAATGGATAAAGGACCTGAATGTGAGACAGGAAACCATCCAAACCCTAGAGGAGAAAGCAGGAAAAGACCTCTCTGACCTCAGCTGCAGCAATTTCCTACTTGACACATCCCCAAAGGCAAGGGAATTAAAAGCAAAAATGAATTACTGGGACCTTATGAAGATAAAAAGCTTCTGCACAGCAAAGGAAACGATCAACACAACTAAAAGGCAACCAACGGAATGGGAAAAGATATTTGCAAATGACACATCGGACAAAGGGCTAGTATCCAAAATCTATAAAGAGCTCACCAAACTCCACACCCAAAAAACAAATAATCCAGTGAAGAAATGGGCAGAAAACATGAATAGACACTTTTCTAAAGAAGACATCCAGATGGCCAAGAGGCACATGAAAAGATGCTCAACGTCGCTCCTCATCAGGGAAAAACAAATCAAAACCACACTCAGATATCACCTCACGCCAGTCAGAGTGGCCAAAATGAACAAATCAGGAGACTATAGATGCTGGAGATGATGTGGAGAAACGGGAACACTCTTGCACTGTTGGTGGGAATGCAAACTGGTGCAGCCACTCTGGAAAACAGTGTGGAGGTTCCTCAAAAAATTAAAAATAGACCTACCCTATGACCCAGCAGTAGCACTGCTAGGAATTTACCCAAGGGACACAGGAGTACTGATGCATAGGGGCACTTGTACCCCAATGTTTATAGTAGCACACTGAACAATAGCCAAATTGTGGAAAAGCCTAGGTGTCCATCAACTGATGAATGGATAGAGAAATTGTGGTTTATATAGACAATGGAGTACTACATGGCAATGAGAAAGAATGAAATATGGTCTCTTTTAGCAACGTGGATGGAACTGGAGAGTGATGCTAAGTGAAATAAGCCATACAGAGAAAGACAGATACCATATATTTTGACTCTTATGTGTATCCTGAGAAACTTAACAGGAATCCATGGGGGAGGGGAAGGAAAAAAAATGAGGTTAGAGTGGGAGAGAGCCAAAGCATAAGAGACTCTTAAAAACTGAGAACAAACTGAGGCTTGATGGGGGTTGGGAGCGAGGGAAGGGTAGGTGATGGGCATTGAAGAGGGTATCTTTTGGGATAAGCACTGGGTGTTGCATGGAAACCAGTTTGACAATAAATTTCATATATTAAAAAAATAAAAAAATTAAAATTAAAGTAAAAAAATAAAATTTGTAATTTGAAAAAAAGATTTATTTTCTCCTTAACTTTTTAAATAACTACATGAATAAAACAAATTACATTTTGACTTAAGAATCATTATTCATTGTTAGTAAGAATGTTATGCTGATACTGGCCTACCTATATAATGAGGCCCTGGATGTGATTAGATACCTTTGGAATCTAGTAAGAGTAAACTGATGGTGAATCAATCTATGACAAAAAAGGCAAGAATATACAATGGAGAAAAGACACTATCTTTGGGATAATGGTGTTTGGAAAACTGGACAACTAAATGCAAAAGAATGAAACTAGAGCACTTTCTTATACTATACACAAAAATAAACTCAAATAGATTAAATACATGAATGAGAAATGAAACCATAAAACTTCTAGAAAAAACAGAGGCATCAGCCCTAGCAACGTATTTATGGATATGTCTCTTGGGCAAGGAAAACAAAAGCAAAAGTAAAGTTTCTGGACTACACCAAAATGAAAAGCTTTTATACATCAAAGGAAACCATCAACAAACAAAAGGGCAAGGTACTAAGTGGGAAGGGGTTAATATGCAAAATACATCAATAATTCATACATGTCAACACCCACAAAAAATTAATCCCATCGTAAATGGGCAGAGGACTTGAATAGTTTTTTTAAAGACTACATACAGATGATTAACAAATATATCAAAAGATGTTTAACATCACTAACCATCAGAGAAATGCAAATCAAAATCCAATGGAAAAAAATGAGGTATCACTTCACACCTGTCAAAACGGCTAGTATCAAAAAGACATGAAATAAAAAGTGGTGGTGAGGAGGTGGAAAAAAGAGAACCCTTGTACATTGATAGTGGGAATGTAAATTGGTGCAACAACTGTGGAAAACAGTATGAAGAATCCTCAAAAAATTAAAAAAAGAATTACCATATGATCCAGTATCTTCACTACTGTGTATTACCCAAAGAAAACAAAAGCTAATCAGAAAAGATATACATACACACCCCTATGTTTATTGCAGGATTATTTGCAATAGACAAGTTACGGAAGCAGCCCAAATGCCCATCCATAAATAAATGGATAAAGAAAATGTCACACACATGTACACACACACACATACATACACACACACACACACACACACACACACACACACACACACGTACACAACGGATTGGGAATATTACTCAGCCACAAAAAAGAATGAGATCACCATTTGTGACAACAGAGATGGACCTAGACGGGATTATGTAAAGTGAAATACATCAATCAGAGAAAAACAAATAACATGAATTCACTTATACGTGGAATCAAAAAACAAAGCAAACAAAACAGAAACAGACTCATAAATACAGAGAAAAAAATGGTGGTTGCTAGAGGGTAAGAGGATGGCAAAATAGGTGAGGGAGATTAAAAGGGGGTTACATGAGGGAGATTACATTTATGAAATAAGCAAGTCATGGAAATAAAAAGCACAGAAAAGGGAATATAGTCAATAATATTGTAATAACATTGTATGATGACAGATTATAACTACATTTATCATGACTAATGTTAGGTGATGTATAGAACTGTCAAATCACTATGTTGTGTATCTGAAACTAATATAACATTGTATGCCAACCAGACTTGAATATTTTTTTAAAAAATGCCAACTGATGGTGGGAATGCAAATTGGTGCAGCCGCTTTGGAAAGCAGTGTGGAGGTTCCTCAGAAAATTAAAAATAGATCTACCCTATGACCCAGCAATAGCACTGCTAGGAATTTATCCAAGGGATACAGGAGTACTGATGCATAGGGGCACTTGTACCCCAATGTTTATAGCAGCACTCTCAACAATAGCCAAATTATGGAAAGAGCCTAAATGTCCATCAACTGATGAATGGATAAAGAAATTGTGGTTTATATACACAATGGAATACTACGTGGCAATGAGAAAAAATGAACTATGGCCTTTTGTAGCAACGTGGATGGAACTGGAGAGTGTTATGCTAAGTGAAATAAGCCATACAGAGAAAGACAGATACCATATGGTTTCACTCTTATGTGGATCCTGAGAAACTTAACAGAAACCCATGGGGGAGGGGAAGGAAAAAAAAAAAAAAAGAGGTTAGAGTGGGAGAGAGCCAAAGCATAAGAGACTGTTAAAAACTGAGAACAAACTGAGGGTTGATGGGGGGTGGGAGGGAGGGCAGGGTGGGTGATGGGTATTGAGGAGGGCACCTTTTGGGATGAGCACTGGGTGTTGTATGGATACCAATTTGACAGTAAATTTCATATATTAAAAAATAAAAAATAAAAAATAAAAAAAAATTAAAAAATAAAAAAATAAAAAATAAAAAATGCCAACTGAAACATACACCAAAACTTATTTTTACACCCTTATTTTAATCTGTATTTAGAAAACAAAAGAATATTTCTCTCCAGGACTAAGGCTGTGTATAATCATTTTTTTAATTTCTATTATTCTTTTGCCAAAAAATAATAATCAACATGGTCAAATTATGCATAAACTTTCATAACCATGATAATTTTTTAGAATTTCAGCCTTTATATCAGGTAGGAGACTGAAAAACTACTAATGATATGGCACCTTTAAAGAGAATGAAACGACATAGCACTCCAGAAAATAATATTCATTCAAATTCAACAATTAAATATATACATACATATATAGATACAAAGTATACACATATTTATATATTGGTTAGTGTATGTATGCGTATGGGTGTATATCTGGTTATTATATGTGTATACATAGATTTATAAATATATGCATGTGTATATACACATATATATGCAATTTTACTGCTCAATTTATGATTTCTTTTCCCAATGTATATAAATAAGCTGTAGAATATCAAATATAAGCAAATTTTTAAGTTAGAATGGATCCAGAGTCATATCAACAAAATCAGTAGACTGGTAAAAGTTCAACTTAAAATATACTCTTTGGGAAAAGGACAAAAGTATATACTGAATTCTCCAAGTCTAGGTATGCCACACTTAATGAACCAGACTCTAGCATGCCTTCTGGAAAGAAAGAAAGCATTGTAACCCAGGTGTTCTTTTTGTTATGGTCAACTGTGTTAGTTTTCTATTGCTATGTATAATGTATTATCTCTTGTTTCCATAGAAGAGAAGTCCAAACATAGGCTAGTTAGGTCCTCTGTTCAGCATTCCATCAGGCTGAAATCTAAGTGTTATTCGGGCTTATGATCTCATCTGAGGCAAAACAGTATGCTAGTATATAACAAAGTAATTACCTTCAATTTCTTTGTCTAGGTAGAACACATTTAAAATACAAACATTTATAAGCTAAGGCCGGACTACTTCCAGATGAATAATATTCATCAAGAATTATAACTAGCTTTTAACTAACTGGGGAATTAAACATAATGGTAATGGTTACCTAGAATATTATGTGAGGGAGTCTAACTATCCCCCAAATTAGAAACATACAGATTTTTTTAAAAGTTTTGTTTGATTATCTAATTTTGAATAATATATAAAAAGTTAAAAAGAGACATTAGGATTTTTTTTCCTCCCAAGTATTCAGGAAAAATTAATATGATAATAGGTTCTATGTTGATATTGGTTCCAAAAACATCTTATTTTAACTTATTATGTAATCATGCATGCTTATTTAAAAAAACACACGTTAATTAAACAATAACAAAAATAGGAAAGGCAAGAAAAACATTGTACAATGTAAATATGAAAAATAGCCTATATAATTAAAATGTAAATATAAGCTGTGCCAAGTTTATGTCTAACGTATGTTTGTAGACAATGAAAATCTTTATGTCATTTAAATATGTTTAGAGCATAATTCTAGGAAATTAAATAAAATTATATTCACATGATTATAAACTATACATTTTGCAGAAAAGTTGCAATAAGCTAAAAAACCATAGTGGTATAAAACATTTGTTGACCAGTTTTATGAGTTTCCTAGGGTAATAACAAATATACAGCAAACAATTATGCATAAATTTGCTGTATTTAAAAATTAACTGTCATTTGTAAATGCCCAGTGTTATTTATACTCTTGTTAGTGTGTGTGTGTGTGTGTGTGTGTGTGTGTATATCTTTCACAATATTAAGTTTTATTTATTTTAATCTGGAAAAATATAGCCAGATTTCCTATGTAAACTCTAAAATTAAAGTTGTTGCTTTTTTAATTAACATTTACTTGACAATATATATTTTTTTAAGTTTATTCATTTTTGAGAGAAAAAGGAGGGGGGTGTGGGTAGAGAGAGGCGGACAGAGGATCCTAAGTGGACTCTGAGCTGACAGCAGTGTGCCCAATGCAGGACCTGAACTCACGAACTATGAGATCATGACCTGTACCAATGTCAAAAGCTTAAATGACTGAGCCATCCAGGTGCTCCAACTTGGTTTAATATCTTAAGTTACCTCTTCATTATATTGCACTCTTCCTGTATATTAACTGCCATTTTTTTTCTTCATTGATATTCCATTATTATACCAGCCAGCTTCTTTAATTCAGGTAAAATGATATTAAATTTGCTTATTCACATGACTTTATTTTTGTCATTTCAAGGTATTTTATTTTACTCTCTGTTATCTCCCTTTAGAGAACAAGTGGAATAGCTGTCTCCTGAATACTTTGGTTTTCTATAAAATGCCCAATCCTGAAAACTAACTTCTTTAAGCTTGTTTAAGCTATAATAGCAGCACTTTTTGACAGTTCTAGGTTAATGTAACCTTGGAGAGTTTGAGCAGAACAAGAGTTCAACTAGGAAGAAACTTTATTTCTTTTCTCTAATATTTGCTCCACTATAAGACCTACTAATTAAATTTACTTCATCTCTAATGAGACCATTCTGCTAACTCCCTCTCCTCAGCCAGCAATTTCTTTCTAGTATTAATCTGAAAACTTCATGTTTTTCCTCCCATTAAAGATACCTCAATGCAATATTTCTTATAAAAACAATAATTTATAATAAGTATTTTCTTTCTAGAAACTAGGAATAGGCAGTACTAATAAATTTGTATAATTATGAAAATTAATTTTCCAGTTTGATTTAGGTAAGCTTTTAAGCAAATTATCTTATTTATATATTTAAGTATAAAGTTAATAAAAAGTATAATTAATTATATATATGTGTGTGTGTGTATATATATATGTATACACACACACACACACACACACACACACACTTCTTTATCTCGGATTTTGAGGAGATTTTCTTTGAAGTCATTTTCTTTTTTTTTTTTTTTTCTTTGAAGTCATTTTCTATAGTTAAATGCCACATAGGATAGTGAAAAAGGTTTAATTTGCAGCTCAAGATGCTAGTACAAAATTACAGAACTAATTACATTAATTTTGGTGCCTCCCAAAATATTGGAACATAGTAAGCAAACAAAAAATGTGTGTTTTGATAAAGGAAAGAAAGTAAAATAGACACTTGCAATTGGGTTCTCAATAGGAGTTCCAGGCATCCCCCCCTTCCCTGCAAGAACTTGAATTGGAAAATTGACCACCGTTCCAGACACCCAGGGTAGAGAAAAAGAGTAAAAGTCAATCCTGTTTCCATTTTCCTCCACGCTAACTGATTCAGAGGCTGACTGAAACAAGCCAGTTTCTCACGATAAGGAAACATGTACTATTTAAAGAGAAAGCAACAAGAAACAAAACGAACTCTCTTTCCTCTCTTGTACTTAAAGTGAGTGATGAGTATTAATATCCCTCCTGCTTTTTTAGTTGCCTTTCTATAACCACATAAGGAATTAGTGAAAGGCTGGAGCCAACACTGTAGATGACAGAACAGAGACAAGAAAGATTTTGGTTCCTGATAGCGCTGTTGATCTCTTGGACCAATACGGAATATCTGTTATTTGTAGCTAAAACGCCTTCTCTTTGAAAAGAAAGAGAATACAATAGAATTGGAAGAAGAAAAAAATATGGTGGAATGGTAACACTGAAACCAAATATAATCATAAAATCCAAGTATATAACAAAAATAACAAATGCAACACAACTTTAAATAACTTATTCGGATAAAGAAGTAGATCAGAACAGAGAGAGTGTAAAGAGAAATATCTTTGCTTTGCTTATTGGCCTAAAGAATCACTTATTATTTTAAAGTCAACCTTCCTTAGACTAAGAAGTATGTAGAGTTTTAGAATTATACTGAAGCCATTTTAATGGTTTATTTTGCTAAATTTTGTTTTTTTATAATGTTTATCTATTTTTGAGGAAGAAAGTGCAAGCAGGGGAGGGGCAGAGAAAGAGAGAGAGAGGGCGACCGAGGATCTTAAGTGGGCTCTGTGCCAGCAGCAGCGAGCCCGATGTAGGGCTTGAACTCACAAACCGCAAGATCATGATCTGAGCTGAAGTCAGATGCTCAGTGGACTGAGCCACCCAGGTGCTCCTATTTTGCTAAATTTCTTAATCATCATAATAAGCAATGCTTAAGTAGATACGCAATCTTGATAGTGGCAATAAATTATTATTAACATTAAAAATACTCATCAACTTTATAACGTTTGTAATTTTGTTGGGTAGTATGGATTTCAAAAAAAAAAAAATAGTGCCTATCAATAGTTATGGGGGAGTGCCTGGGTGGCTCAGTCAGTTAAGCATCTGACTCTTGAATTCAGGTCAATTCATGATCCCAGGATCCTGGGATCAAGCCACAAGTCAGACTCTGTGCTGAACATGAAGCCTGCTTAAAATTCATTCTCTCTCTCTCCCCCTCTTTCTCTCTGTGTCTCCCCCTTTACCCCTTCCCTGTTTATGTTCTCCCTCTCTCTCTAAGAAAATAATAAATAAAATATTTTAAAAAGTTAAAAAAAAACTGTTGCAAAAAAAGATAAGCCACACCAAGGATTAGTAAATATAACTATATACATACAAAGACATTATATATTGACATTACTAAACTGGGAAGTTCATGTAAGGTGAAATAAGATAGAATTTATTGGTATGCTAATTATGGTGTACACGTAATAATTTGAAACTCTGGAAACAGATTAATTTTTGTTAAGTGTTCAACAGAACACTTTAGGCCAGATACAACTTTAATTATGTTAACCATTTAAAAAATATGTTCTTATGCACACTAATTCTGTAAATTATGGCACATAAATGTTCTATGTCAATTAAGTTTGAGAAATATTATCTATTTCATTCTCCTTTAAATCCTATTAAAGGTTTAATACTTATCAGTTCATTAAAGGTTATAACATTTTACTGTAGTAAAAAGTACAAGATAAAATACCTAACATTTTAACTTTAAAAAATCTTAATTATTTTCTGAATAGTTAATTCATTCGAAAGGTACAGTGATGAATAAAATAATTACTGTTTTAGGTTCCCCAGTTTCCTGAAGCAACCACAGCTATCACGTTGGTTTATACACTAGTACAGAGTCATTCTTTTTTTTTATTTTTCTCTCTAATCAAGTATCAGAAAAATCTCACCTGAAGTAATACATAGGTTGGGATAATCGGACAAGAATTTTTAAAAAAGTTACGATAAAAATTATCCAACAAGCAATTATGGCTATTTGTGAAACAAATGAAAAAATAAAGTCTTACTCAACAAATAGAAAATGTAGGGGCGCCTGGGTGGCTCAGTCGGTTAAGCATCCGACTTTGGCTCAGGTCACCATCTCGCGGTATGTGAGTTTGAGCCCCGCGTCGGGCTCTGTGCTGACTGCTCAGAGCCTGGAGCCTGTTTCAGATTCTGTGTCTCCCTCTCTCTCTGACCCTCCCCCGTTCGTGCTCTGTCTCTCTCTGTCTCAAAAATAAATAAACGTTAAAAAAAATAATAAAAAAAAAACAAATAGAAAATGTAAAGAAGGATGAACATTTTAGAATTGAAAAATATAATAACTAATATAAAATACAAATTGTAGGGACTTAATAGTAGAATGGAGATGATGAAGCCAAGAATCAGTGACACTAGAGACAGATCAAGAGCAATTATCCTGTTTGAACAACAGAGTGAAAATAGATTTAAAAAAAATAAACTTGCATGAGGGGACTATTGAGAATGGGGGAGGCTATGCATGTGGAGGGACAATAAGAATATGGGACATCACTATATCTCAAATTTGCTATAAATTTAAAACTTTTAATAAAATGAAGTCTGTAAACTGTTTGTAATTTAAAAATATTTTTAAATGTTTATTTGTTTATTTTGAGAGAGAGAGTGTGAGAAGGGGAGGGCAGAAAGAGAGAGGGAAAGAGAATCCAAAGTAGACTCCATGCTTAACGCAGAGCTGGACAAGGGGCTCCCACTACTGTGAGATCATAACCTGAACCCAAATTAAGAGTCAGACACTTAACCTACTGGGCCACCCAAGTTCCCCTTAATAAAAAAAAAAAAAATTGTATCAATCAATCTGTGGAATCTGTAGGCAATGAATAAAGTTCTAGTACTCATGCCATTGGGGTCAAAGAAGGAGAAAAGGTAAGAGTATGGTACTGAAAATGAAGGAAATGATAATGGTCAAATCTTTCTTACTTCAGTGAAAGACTTAAACCTGTAGATTCAAGAAGTGGTTATAACCACACAAGATAAATCCAAAAAAAAAAAAAAAAAAACAGTTTAAGACATTATAACTAGATATCTGAAATTAAAGATAAAGGGAAAAAATTCCTGAAAGCTGCCAGAAACATTACACTTAGGAGAAAATGATTTAAATAACAATGGATTTCCCACTAATCCATACATACCAATAGGCCAGTTAGAAATGGCACAATATCTTTGAAGTGATGAAAGAAAAAAAAAAAAAAAAAACCTGCCATATAAAAATAGCATACCTATTTTAAAAATTATTTTTTTAATTTATTTATTATTTTGAGAGAGAGAGAGAAAGAAAGAACGCATGAGCAGGGGAGGGGAAGAAAGACAGGGAGAGAGAAAATCCCAAGAGTCAGATGCTTAACCAACTGAGCCACCCAGGTACCCCTCTATTAAAAATATTCTTAAGGAGGTGTGCCTGGGTGGCTTAGTTGGTTGTGTCCGACTTTGGTTCAGATCATCATCTGGTTCATGAGTTTGAGCTCCTGCATCAGGCTCTGTGCTGACAGCTCGGAGCCTGGAACCTGCTTCAGATTCTGTGTCTCCCTCTCTCTCTCTACCCCTCCCCCACTTGCACTCTGTCTCTCTCTCTCTCTTTCAAAAATAAATAAACATTTAAAAAACTATATTTTAAGGAAAAAAGATGAAATAAGACATTTCTAGATTAATGAAAACTGAGGTATTTGTTACCTGGAAAATGGAATTGCTAAAGGACACTCTTCAAACAAAGTAAAACAAAACAGACTTAAAATACCAATAGAGAAAGAGGGCAGAAAAGATACATCCTTGGGTAAAATAATAGACTATACTTCTCTTCTTGAGTTTTTAATATTATATCTGATGATTAAAAGTAAAAATTATAATATTATATCATCTAGATCTCATAATATGTAGAGAAAGTATGACAGTGTATTTTTTGTTCTGTGTTTTTCTTTTTTTTGAGAATGATATTATTGAAAGGATGAGTATAAAGGATCTAGGTGTTGGTCAGGTTTTTAGATTCTACCTGAAGTAGTAAAATGTCAGTATTTTTTAAATTGTGGTATATTCCATACACGTTTTAATACCCAGAGCAACTACTACTTAAACAAAATTATAAAGAGACATCTTAAATATCTTAAATTTCTGTAATTCATGTTTCAGTTAATTAAAACAGAGTCAGCACTAGAATATTAAACGGCTGTAAACATGACAATTTGTGTGTGGGAAAGGCTACGGTAGGAAATGCAGATCCTATTAAAGTGATATGTGTGTATACAGAAAACTGAAAACAATATATACCAAAATGTACAAGTTGTGAGTGCACTTCCCTATCTGAAAGAGGTTTAGAAGATCTGCTGTCCAACCGGACAAATTTTGAAAGAGTGAAGTATTCTGATAAGACTGCTACATTTAATCCTCATTAGTTACCACATGTTTATGTAGATGAATACATATGTTGCTATGCGCTTCTGTTTTTATGAAACAGAAAAATAGAATTCTGTTTTTATGAAAAAGAATTCTGTTATTTTACTGATATAGAGTTCTTGAGTGGCTTTCGGCGGGGGGTGGCTAGTGAGGTGATGCATACAAGCAAGCATTAAACAGTTTCAGTTATAAAATAGTCTACAGTGAAATAGGGGATTGGAATTAAGGGTACACTTAGTATGATGAGCACTGAGTCATGTATAGAATTGTTGAATCGCTGTATCATACACCTGAAACCAATATAACACTGTCTGTTAACTATATTGAAGTTAGAATAAAAAACTTATTAAAGAATTTTTCAAAATTAGAAAATAGTCAATAAATCAAATCTTCTTTATGTAAATCTGTGTAAGGGGCAAAATGTACTCCTAGCACCAGGAAACTGGTGAATTATACCTACACATTTCACCTTTTAACTATTCCTACATGTTTACTTTCATTGCTAAACTAGGATTTGAGTTGCAAAGGAATGTATAATTATCTTTACTAATTTCTTGCACCTCCAACTCCTTTCTCATCCTTAGTTCAAGTTACTCTTGACAGCCTATTAAGATTTACAAATCTCCTTTCATAAGTGAACTGTTATTGAAGACAACTTCATAAATGAATACAGAGTGACAACTAAAGTCATCAAGCTGCTCTGTAATTATTGGATTAAGGGAAAATATGGACAGATTATTTGAGGTACTTGTTCAATGATATCTGAATATTACACAAGTGAGACTTTTATCTGCTAATATATTTTTGTCTCATTAGAAATTATTTGTAGCTTCTTAAAATATAGTTATTTTTGTCTTCAAAATTATGCCCACGCTCAGGAAATCTTCCAAGTTATTATCTCAGACTTAATTCTGAAACAAAATTATTACTGTTTTGGGAAGATTTTGGCAAAGAGTAACCAGATCATAATACTCTGGGGTTTTTTTTTAAATGTTCTTTTAGGCATGTTAGTGTATCTCCATCATCCAGCATTAAGAGATAAATGGCTTCCCATTGAATATATATTCCTGAATCTAAATCATAGTGCCTCAATATTTATACTTCCTGATGAGTACAGTTGACCTTTGAACACATGAGTATCAACTGGGTAGGTCCACTTATATACGGATTTTTTTTTTTCTTTTTGGATACAGACAGTACTGTACATGTCTTTCTCTTCCTTATGATTTACTGAAAACATTTTCTCTAGCTTATTTTATTGTAAGAATACAGTATATAATACACATAAACATGCAAAATATGTGTTAATCTGTTTATGTAATAGGTACAACTTTTCTTATCAACAGTAGGCTTTCAGTAGTTAAGTTTTGGGGGAGTCAAAGTTATACATGGATTTTTTTACAACAGTAGGGGTTGTGCCTCTACTCCTCAAGATTTTTTAAGGGCCAACTGTATTGGCAAAATTATTATGTTATATTATGTATTATTAATTAAATCATACCTTGATATATTAGTGCTATAAATTCCAGAACAGAATATGAAAAACTGCCCTTATTGGAAATAAGAATTTATATTTATATTATTTATATTATTTATACCTTAGTTTTTCAAGTATTAAATTTCCATAGATAGTTGGTAACTTTAATTAATTTACAATATTTTGTAGCTAGCATCAAATATGAGTTCATTTACCTTAGAAGTTTATAAGATATACTTTATAAATGTGTACATATCAAGTTCTTATTCTTATAACTTTTATAACCAAATTTTAAAAATTACAAAAATTCAATAGATTGCATTTGGAATTTTTAAATTTATCTTTATAAGGAAAGGAAAAAGAATATAGGCTAGACCTGTTACAAAATGTTTTTATGTACATAATCGAACATAACATTTTGGTATGCAAAAATAGAGAGAAAATTTAGTTTTCAATAACTGATTCGCCTTAATTTAGCTTTATTATTATAAATTAAGGTATGGCCTAACATCATAATGTTTTTCTCATTTTTAAAACCTTAAGCAAAACTTCATAAATATACAGTCTCTATTTTACATATCAAATGATACCTCATTAGAAACCTTGAGTAGGGTAAAATGTATAATTTTACTTGGTAGTGATCTATAGGACATAAAAAATTAGAATAATGTCAAATAGGATACTATAACATAATGTAAATAATTCTGTCTTGGAGAAAACAGGTGATGTCCCATGAAATAATAAAATAAAATATTAAACATTATAAAACTGACAGATCACATAAAATATCTATGAGAATAATGCTTGTGTTTTAAATATACAGAATTGTATAACTTTTATAAGCAAGTGACCTTATTACATTGTATTGTTCATATTTTTGAATCTTAATAAATTCTTTTTTGTGTCATTGTGCTCGTCTATATATTTTCTAGTTGCTATTAGTCTTGCTAGGAAGTTCAGTATCTGTTTTCTTTGATAGTTTTTGACCATACTTGTATGTTTTTTTGGTCAAAGTTGGTCTATTTGTGTACATTTTTCCAAGAGACATTTTTCTACTAAAATTACTTGATTTTTTTCATCATGATCTCTATGAACTCATGAATTCTGTTTTTGAAAGGGTCCATTGTAAAACCTCTCAATGCATATGTATTATATGTTTTAGTAAAATCCTAATAAGTTATTTTTGGTGGTTATTTCTTCAACTATTGATCTTAGAGTTTCTCAGACATTGCCCAAAAAAGTTATGAAAAAGTAATTTGTACTTCCCTCGAGTTTCCAATCAACCAATGTCCTTTTTTGAAAGCATCAGATTTTTGATGAAGACAATTAATGAACCAAGCAGTAGGGACAAAAATAATCAAAATAAAATATTACCTAATGCTATTAACATATATAAAAGATTTCCCTAGACATCAATTTGTCATGTGGTAAGTCAGAATTGTGATCCAGCTATTTTCATTGTAACCTGATCAAAATAGCTGATATATTTACAGGAAGTCTTGAAGTCTGTCATCCACATTTCTTATATGACTAGTCCATGGAAACTACCCTAGCATTTACACACAGTTAAAGCTTACCCAGCTGTATTTTCAAAAAGAAATAGACGTGCATATGATATATTTTTTTCTAATTGTAGCAGGTAAGAGCAAATGAACTCTGTTTTCTTAACTACTGCAGAAGAATTTTTGGAATTTTCTTTTACTTCTGCCAAAAAGTATATATTTTATTCTATTTGATTATTCTTTTTTTGTTGTTTTGTTTTTCAAGTATTTTACTCTGCATACATGCTATGTACAATAATTTCTGAAATATAAAACAGAACAAAATAAAAACTTACTAGAAGCATTTCACTACTTCCATCCTCCTTCCTTCTGTTCCATCAGATATGTCAGAATGTAATTACATTTTCTATCCTAACTATGAAGCATTATTTTTCTTTAATCTTGAGTACTTATTTATCCATTTAACAAATCCAGGTTTTTCTTTCTTTCACAATTACATGATGAATTGTATTCTGAATTGCACAGATGCTAAGGAATTCTAAATTAGCAAATAATTAAAATGACAAAGTTATAACTAGATAATCCATAATTTAACAGAAGGAGAAAATATACAGCTAACTTAATTCATTATTTTGGTGTTATCAGTTATCTACACCAGATCATTAATGATGGTAGTAACTACAGTCATATGTAATGATCAAATCAAAAGTAATATATTTGCATTTTTATTGCTCTTGAAATTTCTTTTCTTTATGATTTTATCTCTTTTTAAAATGTTATTTATTAATATTTAGAGAGAGAGAGAGAGCCAGTGTGAGTAGGGGAGAGACAAGAGAGAGGGAGAGAGAGAATCCCAAGCAGGCTCCATGCTCAGTGCAGAGCCAGACATGGGACTCAATCTCACAACTGTGAGATCATGATCTGAGCCAAAATCAAGAGTAGAACACTTAACCAACAGAGCCACCCAGGCGCTCCTGCTCTTGAAATTTCTAATTCTATTGTCCAATGTGATGGGGCCTGGTAGAAGCAAAGTAGGATAACTACGTGGGAATGTCAGGTAAAACAGGACTATGTTCTATTGTTGATAGTTCAAGAAGAAAAAAAAAAGGCTTGAGATATTGCCAGCAGGATTGAGAAATTAGGTTTTATGATGAATAAAGAAGAGAACGAGAGGAACAGCATATATGAGTGACAGCAAAGTTCAGGGAGAATATCAAATGTAATACAAAAGTGTAGTCTGGAATTACACATGAGGATAGGATATGATGAGAAACTGATGAGCACTGAAGCTTGTACGATTTAAGTTCTGAGTGGTTTCACTGGCCCACCCTTTCATGAGTGTCTAATATTCTGGAAGAGTCTGAGAAAAGAGCTTCCAAAGCCAAATGCCTCTCAATGTCTTTACTAGATATTCAAAGGATTCAGCTGTATTGCTTTATATCAATATGTTTTGATCATCAAATTCTTTCAGTATGAGATTCCAGAATTACTTTTGACATTTTGAGATTATTTGGATACCACAGGATGCAAAATCTAAATAAATAAATAAATAAATAAATAAATAAATAAATAAGCAAGCAAGCAAGCAAGCATCACATGTCCCATGCCCCATCTTGTAAACCAACTGGATCTATTTAGCTGATTCTCATCCAATCAAAATATATCTACTCAACAAAGAGCCTATAGCAAACATTTTAATTTGTACCATACCTTTTATAAAGTACCTTGTATAAAGTGAGCAAACAACAACAAAAATAAGTAAATAAAAATGCTATCTTCAAAGCCAGGTCCATTCCAAGGAGCTAATTTGCAACTGGCATACGAGCCATGTCACTATTCAGGATCTAAGGGTAGCTGATTAATTTATTCACCCCTCTTTTTACTGGTCAACATTATAAGATAACATCACTTGCTTTTGTGATTTTCTTTCTTCTTACATTAAAGTTATTTTGCTCATCTCTTCCTATTAGTACAGAATGAACAAAATATACTCACTCTACTGGCACAATAAAACACAAACGCTAACTCAGATATAAGAATGGGACAAATATGATGTGTTTTACTTTTTTATGTTACTAAATCACAATTACATTTGAAAACAGAGCTAGGATAGACTTACAAACAGTGTATAAGCCCTTGTTGTCAACATTGAGGTGGAACTAATGCTTACAGTGGCCAATAGATGATTATCTCTCTTTTTAATAAAGTTAGTAAAATAAATAAAATAAAATAAAATAAAATAAAATAAAATAAAATAAATAGACATGTGAGTCTGTGGGTAGGGGCTGCTTTATATTTCTAAATATAATGATATATCTTCTTTCATGGACATAAATAGCACAGCAAAATTATAAAGAAAAGTAAGAAATATTTCACTTAATTGAGGATATGTATCAAAGCACTTTGAAAATGTTACTTTCAAATGAAATACAAATATGAATTTCATTTTAAACATGATGTTGATTTTCAAAAATTTGTGGAAGGCCTAGCATTTTGTAATGTATAATGGTACATTTTTCTTTGTCTTGGCCAAGACACATGACAAGGAACAATATTGGAAAAAATACATAAAACCAGGAATACAGTCATGAAAAATGTCTACCATCAGAAGCAATAGACCTCAGAATGAAACTTCTGCATCAGTATATGCCGGTAGGGCTTATATTCCTTTCTCGACTTATCCTCCTAACCTTACACTATAAAATTAAATGTTTATAAAATCAGAGCTCTAAAACTCTCCATTTTCCACTGTTCTTCCTTTCTCATTTTTAGTCTTTGCATCTAAAATGATCTGTGAAAGAATAAAGTCATACTTCAGCTGCTGCTGTGTTTAATCTATCAGCATTCAGACATCTCTCCAATGACATTATTCACAGAGTCAAGAAATAAATGCAACTTCAAAGTATTAAATCTGGTCTCTCTCTCTTTTTAAATATGATAACATTTTCAAAGGTGAAAGAGGTCTTCCTCAAAACTAGCAACTGATTTCATGCTGTAAGTTCCTCATTTTATTTGAATTTGATATTAAATAGATGGGCACACAGCCATATCAAATATGACTGCCCTACTTTGTTAAAGTCAGACATATTAGAAAGTAAGAGACCTATGCAATCATTATTGATCAGAAGATGACAATGTGTCATAACATTTATTGAGCACCTATTTTTATTGTACATTATTGTCTAATATAATATCCATAATTTCTCAATATGAGTAAAATTGTAGTATATGAAAAAAAAAGACAGGCCATGAATATGGAAAATTTCCTACTTTAATTCATGGCAGTTTCTGGTCAAATGATTTTAGGCAAACTACTTCATATATCTCTTTCATTCTTCTGACTTTTCAGATGAGGGTATTAATCTACTTCATAGTCTATGAGAATTCAAAGAGATAGTTATTTTATGATAATTTGCTGTAAACCATAAGATATTAAACAATTATAAATCATTTGTAAAGGTCCTATCATCAGATAGAAAAATTATAGAATTTCAAAAGGCATAGCTATTCTTCAAAGTAAAGTTGGTCAGATTTCCCTTTACCTAAAACAAATCTTTTTAATAGAATCATGAGTAGTGGTAACCAGATTGCCTGTGGACCTACTTATTCATACAGCAGAGGTTTGAAGCCAAGAAGACCACAGCATCAGCCCCACTTGGTGCCACTCATTGAGCAAGAGTGGCACTCCAAGAAAGCAGCTTTAGTGCAGTGGCACAGGATATCACACAGGAAGAAAGCAGGCCATAAAGATGCAAATTATTCAGCTCTGCCTGTAGGAACTGCCTACTTTGAAACAGAGAATGGGGAATTCTTCCTTACTGTATTATCTAAAACAACGGAGATCTTGGTGAGAACAGTTGAGAGAAGGCTGATAGCTCCATGATATAAAAAACATGGCAGAATAAATAGAAGTTTAATAGAAATATCCAGGAAAAGGAATAGCCAAGAGACCTTCTTGGGATCACAGTCAACCCCAGGGATCTGGAAGGCTCTGCAAATGTTCTACGTTGCACTCACTCAAGAGCAGTCAGGAAAAGATGGAGGGGAGACTTGAAAACACACAAAGAAAGCCAACAAGACAGACAAGAAGCCTCATTGGAACCAAGGGCTTAAAATAACTTTTGAGCAAACAGTGCCTGAATATTAAGTCGCTCTGACCCAGGGCAAACTCCTTGGAAGGCAGGCTTAAGAATAAAATCATACAGAGCCCTGGCAGTCAGAAAGATTGTTCCAATGACCTAGGATGTATTCTTTGGATCCTAAGAGAGAGTTTCCAAGCTAAAAGTCCTTGGCTAAAGATGGGAACAAAAAGAAATATTTAAATAAAGTGCCTGGATTATGATGATAGCATAAAAGTTAATAAAAAAGGATGTGGGGGAACTGGAGAGGGAACCTCAGAGACTGCAACACTGTAATCAGAGTTGGCTTCACAGAATTAATTTGATCAAGTCACTTACCAAACAAATGACAAAGCAAACAAGAAAAACAACAATCCCTGAGCAGGATCAGGGACCAGAGTTACCATGTGACCCAGCAACTCAACTTCTAACTATATACCTTCCAAAGTGAAAAGACACATCCATCCAAAAACTCGTACACAAATGGATCAGAGCAGTAGCATTCATATTAGCCAAAAATGGAAACAATTTAAATGTTCATCAGCTGATAAATTAATAAGATGTAAATAAAATGTGGTATATCCATACAATGAAATATTATTCAGTTATGAAAAGAAGGAATAAAACATTATTCAACATGGATGCAGCTGAAAACCTATTAATTCTATATTTAAATTGTTAAGAAACTGCCAAACTTTGGTATTAAGTTTCATTTGGTGGGAGCAAAACTATCCAAATAGGATCGTGGTGATGGCTTCACAACTGTATGAAGATACTAAAAAGGACTGATATGCACTTTTCAATCAAGTGAATTATATCTTAGTAATCTTGTTTTCAAAAACATGAGCATTGGCAAAATTAATGTCAAAATCTGACAGGGTTTAACACTGAATATTGGATCAGTGGGATTAGATTCAAAATGTCTGGAACAGACATATATTCCAGACAAATATGTCTGGAATAGACATATTTTGCAGTTTCTGTCCTTCCATGTGTAATTTCTGAAAACACCTCTCCAGCCAAAACTCATGCTGAAGAAGTGCCACAGAGGTATTTTTACTTGATGACTGTGCCCCGAGGAGCCATTGGTTAGGAATCAGTCCCTGACCTAATCTATAGAGAATGGACACACAAATAGATTTTTTTTTTTAATTTTAACTGAGAGGCACAAAATTTCCAATAAGTTCCAGGTACTTAAATAGGAAGTTCATGTTGAACTGGAGCTAGAAAAGCCATCTTAAAGACAAGATCAGCTGGTTATCGCAAAGAAAACTGTTTGCTAAAAAGAAGCACAAGTACAAGTAGTAATGCAAAGCTAAGTAGAGATGACAAGCTGAGGGTTGGGGCGGGGAAGAGAATGGCAGAGAGGGAAAGAATAAATAAATCATTGCTTAAGTTACTGGGGACTTCCTACTTCCAACTTCAACTCACACTGTTTCAGGTCTGAAAGGGCCCACACATTTCATTAAATTTGACATACTTTGGGAAGTGCCAGTTCTTACCAACAAAAGAACTCTAGAAGTAAATCAAAATTGATAGCAAAACCTAGTTTATATGTAAAAGCATAATGAAGACCTGACCATGGAGATGCTGTAGGCTGGTTAGTTCATGGTCTAGAAGGGAAAGTAAACAGTCTCTGATATAATGTGGCGATAAAGGTATTTTAACCCATGGAGGTTGATGTACCCATACCTGTAAAGATGAGAGACCCTGGAGGACTTAGTTACCAAAAGCAGAATGTATAAACTATATAGGTATTAGAGGACTTAGAGAAATTACAGAAAGTAAAAGGTAAACTCAGGTTCAAGATGTAACCCATAGGGTATATAAAATGAAGAACCATTGTATAATTCATTAGAGAAGTCTTTTCTGCAATACTCCCAAGTTTATGAGGAGAAAACAAAGCAAGAAAGTACCATTTCATCAAGATATACTAACCTAGAACTACAGACAGGTATTGAACCTCATACTGCACACAGTAATAGGTGCAGTGCTAGTAAAAAATCTGGTTCTTAATAACTTCTAAATATGAGAGCTCCAGCAATTTAAAGTATTGTTGCTATAACTGAAAACAGAGATGATATATATCGACAGTTTAGGTTTTGAAAATATACGTTGTCAGTGAAGTGAAATTTGTCTAGAAAAAAAGGCAGACTCATATCCTTAGAATTTGATAAGGGATAGAGATAAATGTTTTGAATTAAGAATATGTTATTTCAGGGTATCTGGGTGGCTCAGTCGGTTAAGCATCCCACTCTTGATTTTGGTTCAGGTCATGATTTCACAGTTCATGAGATTGAACCCATTGTTGGACTTTGCACTGACAGCACAGAGCCTGCTTGGGATTCTCTCTCTCTCCCTCCCTCCCTCCCTCCCTCCCTTCTCTCTCTCTCTCTCTCTCTCTCTCTCTCTCTCACACACACACACACACACACACACACACACACTAAATAAACTTAAAAAAAAAGAACATGTCATTTCAATATTCAATGACAAGTTTTGTTTTCTGTGTATTTGTCAAGAGTAGTGACATGTAACAAGACATTAAAGTAAAGCTTTGGCCTTGATTTTGATCTTCATCAAAGATCTACTTTTTGAGTGTTTTGGCACTTAATTCTTCAACATTTTAGACAAGGGCAAAGGCAAACCTATCTTCAAAGTCTCTAAGGGAATACAGTTCTTAGACAAGAATCACAAAAGTAGTATGTATAGCCTGCTTATGAATCTTTGCAAAGACTTCCTTTGTGTATCAAGACATCAGAGAGAAGCAGAAAAATGTTGATATATAATAACAAAATATTATTTAAAAAATGGAAAATATGAGCTTTGAATGATAATTTACGGAATCTGTGCAATGTCAAAGAAACTCCCAAGGGTAATAGAAGATGAAAATAAACAAGCACTCTGTAACATAAAAATTCCTCATGAGATCCTATCATTAGTCAGATTATTACCAGAATTTGTCTTTTTCTCTTCATATTCAATAAAAAATTAACACTAACTTGGTTAATGTTTTACCTAGTAAATTATAAAATAACAACTTATAATAATAGCAGAAGCTTTGTAAAATTTATTTGTGATGCTATATATTATGTATAGGCTCTGGAGACTTATAAACTTTGGTCCTTCAGAATTCTTTGTGAAAAAGAGGTGTTAGAGATTGAAGCACATAATACCGCCTGCATAGGATAGGGGTCTTTTTTTTTTTTTAGCACATTTTGTCTAGTGTGATGACAGTTTTTAATTATCTTCAAAGCTATATAGCTTTTTAACATATGAGAAAATTTTACAGTCAAATTAATAATTCAAAATTCAAAGTAATAGTAAATTTTGGCTGAAACATTGTCTTAATTAATTTGTCTACATACACACACATTTTTCAACTCTCATATTTTATCCAATAAATTGGTCATTTAAAATGGCATTTGGTTTCATTGGTTCATGAACACTTTAAAATTATACACAAAATCATGTGTGCGTATGTGTATTTGTCTTCAGTTGTGATTTGTGTTTATTACATTCTCCAAATAGCCCTTAATTTGAGAAAGTTGAAAGAATCAGTACTCTAAATGTTGCTGAAAATGTAGGGCAAAAGTTGTAACTTGAGAAAATACTTTTTGAACTTTATCAATGTTGCAAAAAGAAAATAATAAATAACCAAAAACAGAGAAAGAGGTTCCCTGTGTATTTTCTGTCTAAATGCCACATGCTCCAAATGTTAAATCTCTGAATGCAATTTATCACTGATGCTTTGACATTGCTATACTGATGATGGCCTTTAAAAATACTTTGCTTAACTAAATTCATCCTGTTAGAGAAACGCTTAGTCAAATTATAATGTCCTTGTGCACTGAGAAGAGACAGTCATAAATCATCTCTAGTAAAACAAACATTTCTCAGCAACCTTTCCATTTTAATTAATAATGAAGAAGATAATTCTGCTCGGAGGATAACATGATAACTTTGTCTCTAGAGACCACAGAAATCTTTTTTAACAAGGCTCTTTTTAAAAAAACTATCCATCTGTCCATCCATCCATTGATCCACTGAACTTGTATTTTACTCATGTATATCTTGTTTAAGTCTCTATAATGATTTTGAAACAGTTTTGAGCTTTTGAATTGTGACAGCATTGGAGATTGAATGGTAAACAAAAACCAAAAAACCCACATTTTTCTTTTCCACCTGAAATCTACATTCTAATGAAAGAGGCAGATATTTACCCAAGGGTTAAACCGATATATAATTACAAATTGTCATAACACCCCTGAAAAAAGTACAGGATGCTCTAGGAGTATAAGAGGAGGACTTGACCTACTTTAGAGGCAGATTTTATGTCAGAATTTATAACTTATTTTATCAAATAAAGAAGAATCCATTGACAAAATTTACCCAAAAGAGTTATATAATAAAAAATTCACTGCTAAGCAAACTAGTTTCTTTTTGTGTACTTTCTCTGTGTTCTGCAACCTTATTTGTTTCACATGTGGTTGTTCTGGCAATAACAATAAGATTCATTTTTATTGAACTGGCTTAGGAAACCTGTAACTTCTGAGCTAATCATGGTAGATAGGAGAATTACATATCCTCTTTGGCAATGGTGAACGAAGACAAGAAGTCTTCAAAGAAGACTCTAAAGATTCTTGTTCCTAAACTGTATTTCAGCACATGTCAACTTTCACTTACAAAAAAAAAAAAAAGAAATTAAAAAAGGAAACTCAACAAGGACAAAATATTACAAGGGTAGGAGGGTCATAGATTCAGTTTTGGAAATTTTGAGTATAAACAGCTAATCATAGTCCTGGATGAAGATTTTGAGTAGGCAGTTGTCTTTAGCTGCATGAGGTTCATTGGAGCAGAATCAGTAAGATATATTTAGGGTTCATAAATGTATGCATAAAACTATAAAGTGTGGGCATTATGAAATCATCTAAGTGAAAGTTGGAGCACAATCAGGTCCTAGCTCTGAGTCTTATGTCCAATATGTAAAAGCCAGGCAGAGGTGGTACCAAGAGATTAAAAGTACTGACAACGGAGGTATTAAAAATTTGGCTATATACTCCACTCAGGGTAAAGTGGGAGCTAAGACCAGAGGGGGTCATGAATACACAAAGTTAGAAAGATAAAACAGTGGAAGTTCTTTCAAGTTCCTAATTAGATTGAAGAAGAATGGCCCTGGTGAAAGTAGCTGTAGGAAAGTTAGGAGGCTGTAGTCAAAGGGATATGCCTTTGATGTTAAGATATGTGCATATGACTTTTTATATGTAAATGCCCATATACACAGGGGTGATGGTCAAAATATTTAACAGCTGGTGCTACACTAGGGCAGAACAGGATCTTGAAGGCCACCTGCAGTGCAGGCATCTATACTTTAGTTGTTGGATTGAAGTGACCTTGAGGGTGGAGGACAAAGCAAGTCCTCACTAATAGATGGGAAAATATTTAAATATTTTAATAGTAAATCCACAAGATTTTAGCAATAAGCAAAACTGTACCTGTACACACTTGCAAAATTTATATATAATCAGAACTATTTTTATTATGAGCATTATTAAAAACAACACTTTTGAAACAGGTTTTTAAATCTCAACTATGATACTTCTAAATGTATTAATAATGCCTGCTATGCCATAATGATATATTTTATAAAAGTTTATCATTATTCTAAACATATTTGTAATCTCTAATATATAATCAATAACTATTCAGGTCTTCAAGCATGGTCATGTTTTACTGCTTTCATCATTTTCATTTAGCAATCTCAAATCTTTTTTTTTTTTTTTTTTTTTTTTAACATGCTGGTGATTTAGGCACCAAGTGCTGGTCATAACCTTTTCTAGTTCAAATGTGTCCATTATTCTATGTAAATTAAATATGCACAAGACCATTCTTTCATCATAGGAATTTGATTCCTTCGTTTTAATTACCTTTTCTTTCATTCAACTTAAGCCACCCACATCTCTACATAAATTCTTGAAGTAGTATCTCACATATTATTCAACCTCTAAAATATTAATGAAATCACCTTTTGACCAAATGTCTATTTAATCCTTTCGTTTAATTCCTTCCACTATACGTCTTCTCATACCTTTATTTATCTCTTACTTTCTACCTGACTCATTCTGATGTTCTGCTCTTAATTTCCCTAGATTTGTCATTTCATATTCAAGGACTCTCATCTTATCATTCATTTCCCATCTTCCACCCTATGTCCCTAGCCTCACTTGCCTGCAAAACTCCAACTCTATGCAGAGGGATGTCTTGCCCATTCTTATACTTGTCATGCTGACTCCTCCATGAGAAAAGCGAAAGAAAAAGCCACACTTAGAAGATATTGGTATTGTTAAAAGTTCATGGTCTTTTAACTCTTCACAATCTTTGCCCTTGCTTGGAAATTTTTTAGTCAATGTTTGAATTCTTGAAAATAAGAACTATTTTTCCTTCTTTTATATATATTGAAATCCACTTATAAAATATAAGAGATAAATATATGGTGCCACCAATATGGTAAAATAAAGACTACCTTTCTCCACAGAGCTTAAAAAATTGAACATTACTGGGGCACCTGGTGGCGCAGTCGGTTAGGTATCCAACATCAGCTCAGGTCCTGATCTCATGGTTTGTAAGTTAGAGCCCCGCGTCGGGCTCTGTGCTGACAGCTCAGAGCCTGGAGCCTACTTCGGATTCTGTGTCTCCCTCTCTCAGTGCCCCTCCCCCACTCTCTCTCTCTCTCTCTCTCTCTCTCTCTCTCTGTCTCTCAAAAATAAAGATTAAAAAAAAAAATAAACATTACCGAAAATTAGATAGGTCCTTACATGTACCTTCTGAATCGTATTTCCTTCCCTTACCCAGAAGTAGACAGTATTTCACATTTTGTATTAATGTTAACTTGTTTTATTTTTAGTTTTTCCTCATATCTATGCATTGCTTGTTTGCATATTTTAATATTAAATAGAAATAATTGTGTATATTTTCTTGTGTCTCAATATCCTCAATTCCATTTAAAGGTTTTTCTGTATATCAAGAGCTGTGAAAGGTCTGAAATTTTTAGCCTACTTGCTAACTGACAAGCTAGTCTGCTACAAGTTCAAAGATCTGGCAGAACACATATGACTCCTAGGTACAGACAAAGGAATCAATTACTCCCAGCACAGCGAGCAACATGACCTTCATGCTCTCATGGGTGCACTTGCCCTGCAAGCCCCGCAGGGGTGATGTGGTGTCAAGGTAAGGTGGATTCTGCATACACAGTAAGTCTGTGTCGTAGTTGAGGAACCCAGAGCTTTTAAAGGAGGTTGCAGGCAAACCTGTTTAACATTTGCCCCAAATGGAGACATTATCTTTATTATCTCAGACAGTAAATAAATCTATACTCTATTTTTCCAAGGCTGTTTGCTCTGTAAACAGCCTTGAAATGATAGCTGTGTAAGATATAGAGAAACCACATGGAGAATTGTCTCCCAAACCTATATTCATGTATGCAGATGCCATTCACTAATTTGCATGGTGGTCCTTTGCATGAACAGAGAATATTTACTAATTGAGTTGCTTTGAGGCTATCAATATCATAAAATTACCAATAAATGAATTTATTGCAAGGAAGAGTATGCTTATCTTCAAATCTAATTTCAAATTGCTTGAACCAACTTACATAATCAACAAGTAGTGCATTAGATTTCCACTACTCTATATCCGCTTTTGGCGTTAGGTTTTATAAACTTTTGCAAAATGATGGTGGTGCAAGATCTCATTTTGACTTGGGCTTGCATTTCAATTATAATCTGTAAAATATTTTTTTTTAATATTGATTGGCCACTTGTGTTTTCTCCAAGTCACTTCTTTATACCTCTTGAATATTCTACTCTGGTTGAAATTTTTAATGTGTTGGAATGACTTTAAGGGAATGACCTTGTGTGTACGTATTTATATATTTATTCATATATACGATCATATTCCCAAGAGGTTATTAAATTTAGCACGGTACAATTATAAATCTAATATTTTAAAGATGTTTTTGTACCACAAAGATTTTAAAATATTATTTTTTTCCTATAAAAGTCTGGCCTTTCAGTTTTAGACTTTCAAGTTACCTGGAACTGATCATGGACAGAAGATCCAACTTTATTATTTTTTTACATTATTGCTAAATTGTTCTAACATATGTATTATAATATCTTTTTCCTACTTATTTTCATTGCTTCTTCATCGTATATAAATTTTTCATGTATATATTGACAAATTTCTGAGTCTTCTGTACCATTGACCAATATGTCTATCTGCATTTTTGTTACTATAGATTATAATACAACTATAGATATAGATTACTATAGATTATAATAGATTATAATTATTACTACAGATATAATTAGAATAACTAATATAGATATTATTATAATAGCAGTGTGCAACCACTAGTGTCTTGGCTCAATTTTTGTTTTGAATATGTTTTTTTTATTTTTAAATCTGGATTCCTTCCTAGTATTTGCGCCTGTGTCCACATAGCTCAATAACCGTGCAATGATTGGGCAGAAGTTGTGCTCAAACAATGAAAGCCAGCATCTTGCTAATGGATCTATGTCAGGGTGAGAAAGTACATTCAAAATTTAGGGTTGGTCAGGGCTTGGCCCTCTCTGACCTCTCCTTTGTATGTACACAGTCTAAACTAGTAATATGTTGTTTCAACCATGATCATAATCTCAGTAGACCCAAACCCTTAACCCTCGCTTACCTGCTTCTGAAATATTTTTCACTTTGATAGGCAATGACATTGGTCATAAGTGTTGCCCAGTACTCCAAAGAAAAAGTATCCTTCTACCACAGCAGAAAAGATTGTGGTCCTCAGAACCTGCCCTAACCTGCGAGAATTTCCCTTTCAATTTAACTAGGGGTGGGCAATTCGGGGGTGGGTAGTATGAGAGGGAGTAGCCGCAGGCCAGCATTTCACAAATTGCCATTATTTTTAATGATACTTCAGCAAGTTCTCAAACCTAAAGTCTTCTTAGGTTGTTTCTTTAGTCATTTTCTAGAGTGCTATTTTATTTTATTAATTTATTTTAATTTTTTGCTGTGGTGATATGGTTGCAATTTTGTTCAGATTGATAAATGCCTTCCGGGCAAAAATTTTGGTCCTGCCCTGCCCCTTCCCTTGATATTTGCTCCAGGCTGTTAGGAAGAAAAATATGAATCTAATCAGAGATGCTTTTTAAAAGTAGGTTTTTAATACCATTTCTTTTTTTTCTTTTTTCATAAGTACTGCTAGACTATTTTTCATAAGTACTGCTAAAACTATTAAAATAGTTTTAATTATAAAAGTGATGACAACTTTCATTCTATTTAGGAAATTTTACCACCACAGGTAAGCCTTCTCTATAGCCAGAACACTTCCTGGAGATATTTACATTTATATATTTGTTGTAAAAAGTACAATTCATGTGAAACATATCATTACTTTAAATGGAAATATTTTCTGAAATTGTTCAAGTTACTGGGAAAAACTTATATAAGTAGACTTTTCTACTACTCCTTAGGTTATCATTCATTATTTTTTAAGTTTATTTATTTATTTTGAGACAGACAAAGAAAGCATGTGGGGGCAGGAAGGGGGGAGGGTCGCAGAGGGAGAGGGAGAATCCTGGGCAGGCTCTGCTTTGTCAGCACAGAGACTAAAGTGGAGCTTGAGCCCACAAAACTGAGGTCATGACCTGAGCTGGAATCAAGAAGTTGGTTATACAGACTTAAGTCCAAATCCAAATTTTCTGTCTGCTCTTTGATATCTGAAAATTATAACCTCCACAAAGTTTAATTTCTTTTGTAAAATTGGACTAATACTTTGTACAGGGCTTACTATAAGATTTCAGTGAAATAATGCATAGCATAAAGCACAACATAGAGATTCAACACAATTAGCTTTTATTGTTTGTACCCCCAACTCTTTTCCTGAGGCATTATCTATCCCAGGATACAATGTGCTATTGTCAACCCATCTCTCTCATCTGCTACATAAAGAATTGGAGCCACTGAATGGGGACCAACACTTGAGCAGTACACAGAATGATTTTCACATGATAGAAGAATCCAGCAGAAGTTAAATCAATACAATCCCTGATCCATATTTTAGATATAGTGTGGCCTAGAAAGAGCCAACTCCCAATTATTAACTAGATGCTTGTGTAGTTCTCTATCAGGCAAGAGTCTCATTAACACTACAATATCTGAAAATATTCCACTCAGAATTACAATCCTTTGTTCAGAGTACTGTTGTAATATTTATCTTATTTTGTATTGTATTTAACCCATGGGGATGGGTTAAATAGATAATGGGCACTTTTTATGAGCACTGGATGATATATGTAAGTGATGAATCACTAAATTCTTCTACTCCTAAAGCTAATATTACACTATATGTTAACTAACTAGAATTTAAATAAAAACCTGAAACATTTGAAAAAAATGCTAAGCAAAACCTCAGTATGCCTGCCATTTTTTTTTTTTTTAATTTTTTTTTTTCAACGTTTTTTATTTATTTTTGGGACAGAGAGAGACAGAGCATGAACGGGGGAGGGGCAGAGAGAGAGGGAGACACAGAATCGGAAACAGGCTCCAGGCTCCGAGCCATCAGCCCAGAGCCTGACGCGGGGCTCGAACTCACGGACCGCGAGATCGTGACCTGGCTGAAGTCGGACGCTTAACCGACTACCTGCCATTTTTTGTAACAAGTTCTTGTCACTTTGCTAGGAACTGAGGATAGAAAAAATAAGTTGCAAATTCTTTTTCTTACATGAAATTACATTCTCAGTCAAAACAATGAATTTTGGATTTTGTCAGTATTGGGGAAAGCATAGCCAAGTGCCTTCCTTAAAAAGTGTTTATATTTAAGTTTCAAATTTTTAAGTTTTTTAATGTTTATTTATTTTTGAGAGGGAGACAGAGTGCAGTTTGGGGAGAGGCAGAGAGAGATGGAGACACAGAATCCAATGCCGGCTCCAGGCTCTGAGCTGTCAGCACACAGCTGAACGCAGGGCTTGAACCCAAAAAACCATGAGATCATGACCTGAGCCGAAGTTGGACACTTAACTGACTAAGCCACGCAGGTGTGCCCCTAAGTTTCAAATTACTGTGAGATTACCAAACCCAAGAATTTAAAAACAGAAAGTTGAAATATAGATGCACTGATAAATAATCATCTAGATACATCAAGGTTAAAACAAAAATATACAAAGGATAAACAAAAATATAGAGAGAATAAAACAGAAAAGCAACAACAACAACAAAAAAACATAAAGCAACTACCAACGGGAAAAAAGTTAATACTAAAAAATATGCACATTTGTTTTATGTTTCTTATTTGCAAGAAAATCATATTCAAAGTAAAGCAAGGCTGAGAGGTATTAGTTGAATGGGAAAGTTTTAGCAAGGTTAAATGTATTCTCATGAAATGGAATGCTCTGTTATTCCAGATGTATTAAATAAGCCATGTTTTTAAAAATCTTGTGCCTGATATTTTTCCTTATCTATTAAAAATTGTCAAACGAATGGACCAATCTTCCCCATCAATTCACAAAAAACAGGCTAGGCAATAGTACAAGCTCAAGCAAGACAAATGTTTTGGGCTTTGTTTTGTATTGTTTCCTTTCTTCAGGGACTGAAATAGAACCTGGTACAGTGAGAAGGTGGTGCTCTTTTCATTAAGGTTTGTGCTGTAAGCATGGTATAAACCTAACCATTTGGGAATTAAGCAGGGGAAAAATTACCTTCATGGGAAGAGACGTGGGTAGATTATCCCATGAAAAAGACAGGAAAACATAGAGGCACATTCTTGATATCACTTGATTCCCTAGAACTATCTCTTGGATCTTCCAATTACATAAATCAATACATTCCCATGTTTGTTTAGCCATTTTGAATTGGGTTTATACCACTAGAATCTCAGATATTTTTAACTAATTAATAATTGTGTTTTGTCACAAAATAGGCAACATGTTCAGGAACAATTTTAAGGAAAACATTTGTGAAAAAGGATGTCTTTTGACCTGGAATATATTTGTATGTTTAATGATCTGCACAGTGTTTTAAAATGTGCCAGTTTATTGAAGATAGGTTATCAAAAGTTCTCCCCTCTTAAATAGGTGATAGAAAACTTTGTGAAGTATTAGTTTTGATTTTGCAAAAGCAGTTGCCAGGGGAACAGTCCAATTGTGTAATATTTATTTTAAAGCATTTCAAACCATTTTTAGATTCATCTCAATCCCATGTTGCAAAAATCAATGTTTTGGCAGCTCTTTTAAACCATACATTGCTTGTCTAAACATTGTGCCAAACAGCCTACATTGCGTTTCAAGTTTGGAGAATATGCAGGCAGGAACTTTAACAAGATTATTTCATAACTACTAGCCATTTGGAAAAACTGTAAAGATAAGCAAAAAGCTAAAGCTGACTGTTGGAAAAAGGGGAGGACAAATAAATTGTACAACATTTTTATTGCTTACCATGTTAGTCTGACTTATTAACATGAGGAATTTCTTTTAAATTATAAATGAGGTAATATTTGAAACTATGTATGTGGAGAGGGTTAAAAATATGTATATTGCGTATATATGTAATATACTGATGAATTATAAAAACAACAAAAGCATTTGAATGATGGTTAATCCACATATGCATGCCTTACAGAATGCTTATTTTTGCTAGGAATAATGAAGCAAGATGGATTCCTTCCAAATTAAATTTCAAGGTCCCTGGATTTCATCCACGATATAGATGGACTGATCTTGTTTGGCCATGTTGATCATCTTTGAAAGGCATCTCCCAGGTGACTCTAAAACAGTAAAACCATTAGAAACATCTCCCCTAGAGCTGTCTGGTATTGATTTTTTTTGCTTCAACTGAGACATGAATCAATAACACTTCTTTGACAATCATCACCACTAAAGTGGGGTCACGTTGTATTCTAACACTTCCTAGTATAAGTTTAGAGATATCATTGTAAAAATGTGTCTCTTAACCCATCATAACATTTTTTTTTCAGGTAATAAGGACGACTGATATGTACAATACAGCATATTCCCTCAAAATGCAGCTTTTATTCAACCAAGGACTTTGACTGAAGGTTATCTAATTCCTTTTAGATTTACTGATATCCTGTAAAAAAAATACAGAGTAATACTCTGTATTACTATGTAGAGTAATTAATACATAGGAATAAAGGAATATTATATCCTTTATAATATTTTATATATCCTTTATATATCCTTAATATTTATATCCTTTATATCATTTTTTTGAGAGAGAGAGAGAGAGAGAGAGAGAGAGAGAGAGAGAGACCCAAGCAGGCTCCATGTTCAGCATGGAGCCTCATGCAGGGCTAGATCCCAAGACCCTGGGATCATGACCTGAGCTAAAATCATGAGTCTGACACTCAACGGACTGAGCCACCCAGGTGTGTGTGTGTGTGTGTGTGTGTGTGTGTGTGTGTACACATTCACATGCATGTATTTGTCATGCCAATAAACCAGAATAACATGATAGTACTAATATTTTTAGTAACATAGGGAGTGTTGAGGAATGGTAATAGCTAGACTCAAAAAGAAAGAACTGATGATAAAAGTCGTTGGACCTAATGCAATTGAGACTTTGCAAATTTTGCCTAAAATTTCAATTCTTACCTTATCTCTCTTGGTAAGTTACTCATTACGTTTTCTTCCACCATACTTCATTTCTGATAGAATACAGTAATGGTAACTTTGTTGAGAGTATTAATAATTGTCATAGTGGGAGGTATACTTATTAGTTAAAAAGCCCAAAATTTGTGTTTTATTCATTTGTTGTTAAAAATAAAGTTTGTCTTTCTAAATTAAATTTTTACATATCAAAATTATGTGCTCCCAGGCATTTGAAAGTCTTTTGTAGGTTAAAGCAAAGATAGCTTTAGTTTCTCTACTATTAACTAAATTAACATATATTTTTACTACAATAGATGACATCAACTTGACACTCTTGTGTAGAAGTAAATTTTAAATGTTTTATTTTATGTGATTATAAACTGTGTCTAATAGTCTAAGGAATATAAGAATTCACACAGACACATACAAAGAAATACATGTTCATGTAATAATAGTAACACATATTGCAGGTATTTTGGCTTAGACTTTCTGTTGGAAAGACCTCAAAAATTCTTAGTGAAGGGGTTCCTGGGTAGCTCAGTTGGTTAAGTGTCCTACTCTTGGTTTCAGCTCAGGTCATGATCTCACGGTCCATGAGATCAAGCCTGGCATCACGCTCCGTGCTGACAGTGTGGAGCCTGCTTGGGATTTCTCTCTCTCTCTCTCTCTCTCTCTCTCTCTGTTTGCCCCTTCCCCCATTCACATGTGGGCTAGCTCGGATGTTTTCTCCCTCTCAAAATAAATAAACATAAAAAAAATAACATAAAAATATTAATAACGTAAAAAAAATTTTTACTGAAATAAAAAGAAACACATATTCATATAAATATAGTGATTTTTGAAATTAATTGGTGTGTTAATTGGTTAAATATTAATTGTCTTAAATTGGTGAAATCATTTCCCCCTTCCTATGTAAACTTACACAAATGCCTTTTGAGATGACAGTTTTTGCTGTTCTACAAGTGTCTGTTAGAAATATAATAAAATAAATTTAATGGATAATTTGGGACAATATTAACATTCATATTTTGATATACACTTATTCATGTATTATACACTTATATAGTAAAATATAAATATTAAAAATAAATATAAATAAAATATATACATGTATTACATTTATGCATATAAAATAAAATATAGGGGCACCTGGGAGGCTCAGTAGGTTAAGTGGCAACTCTTGATTTCAGCTCAGGTCATGATCTCATGGTTCGTGAGTTTGAGCCCCGCATCGGGTTCTGCAATGACAGTGTAAAGCCTGCTTGGGATTCTCTTTCTCTCTCTCTCTCTCTTTCTCTCCCTCTCTCTCTGCCTCACCCCTGCTCATGAGCTCTCTCTCTCTCTCTCTCTCTCGCTCTCTCTCAAAACAAATAAACATAACTTAAAAAATAAAATAAAATATAAATCGTAATATATATTTATGTATACATGCTACACACACAAGCACACACACATGCATGCAAACACATACACATACATATATACTTCAAATTTGGGTAATACGAGCCATTTATAGTCCCAATTTTATGTGTGTGCATATGCATGTATATTTGTAATTGTAATTATATTTATGTGGGATATATTTAGTTTTATTATTTATCAACAATGTTTTCTGTTAAAGTTCTAAAATGTATTTCAGATATTGTTTCAAACTTTATGTTTTCATATCCATACTTCACTCATACACATATACATGCATATACATGACAATGTGTTAACTTATTCATAAAAGACATATTTGTTTGCATTTTAAATATCATTTTCTTACTCTGTCTTCCCTCTAATAACTATGGATATTATATGAGTAATAAATATTAAATAAAGTTGGTTAATTTAAGTAAAAAAGAACATTAGAAGTACACAAAATAACATAAATACATTTAGAAAATATAGAATTTATTTCAGACCTAAAACCTCACCGGAACCCTGAATGGTCATAATGGCACTTCAGAAAGCATCATCTCATTTGTCTTATATAATTTAAATCAAAAAGCACACAGCAAATTGTAACTAAAAAGTAAGTCATAGAACAGAAACATCATCTATTCAGGTGTTCTCCATGAAGAAAAAAAAAAAGGTGCTATTATTTTACTAGTAGTCCCTCTCTATTAGTTTAGCCTAAAAATAGCCATTGACTTGTTTTTCATTATGTGCAATGTCAAAGTGAACTGCCGATTTTGCAGGTGAAATGAATAGCTGCTTTGCTCAAAAACACTCTGGCAATCAGCCACACATTCTGCCAAACCAGCATGCTGACCACCTACTTGGCTCGAGTCAGATGGCTATTTGGAAAGTTTTTAGTCGTTATCATTTATGTGATATAACTGCCCACTTTTCAACATGACTCATTTATCATTTTATGCCAAAGAACTGAATTATCTTGTATTTTTCTTGTTATCTTTCCGGAGAGTCTGACATGACTTTAATGTCAGTGTATTTCTTACTAGAAAAGAACATATGCGATATTTTGAAAACTGGCTGAACTTGACAGCATGTGGATTGACACTCAGAATATGTAATTTTCGAACACTGCCTTGTGGGATGTACGTGTGTTTACTTTTAGGGGCTGGAAATGTAAAGCTTTTGATATAACACCTCCGGTATTGTTTTTAAGATTCTTCAAAATAAAACACAGAAAACATGTCTATCTGGAGCTATGGAGTATGGAAAAAACTTTGGTAAGCAATGTTACTATAAGCTCTATAGGGGCGTATCCTTTGCAATCTTAAACTCCAATAATTAGTATTACTATCACATGGGAATTTGGAAACTGAAAGCCAGTTAACTTCAAGGAAATTGTAGCAAGAGCAGGATTAGGATTCTATTATGGAAAGACAGAGTGCTGAGGTGACATACCATGATAATATAGACCACTCACAGGTCGTTAGCACCTCCCACGACCACTCCGTCTATTAGGCCCTTACCCTTTCCTGCTGTCATTCTACTACTCTCTGTCCTAACACTATCCTTCTCTCTCTTTAAACTACTACTCCTGTGCTAATTTAATTAACAAAGAAAAGACCTACTATCTAACTCAAAGTGTTGATCATCACTTCCTCACCAGCACCAGTGCAAAAATCACAGTGACAAGAGTGATACAGATGCAGGGACACACTGGTCAATGTGAAAGAAATATACCTGCTGATGTAAGTAATGTTTGAGGAAAAAAAAAAATTTCTACAAGAAATATGGAGCGCAGAGAAAAAAAAACAGCTTCAAGATCTATGTACCCGAGGACACAGAGAGTGAGTGTCCAAAAGCTCAGGCATTTTTTTTTTAAACTGACTGTAGATAAAGGATACTTTGAAATCAACATTAAGCCTACAACTTGATTTTTTTTTTTTTTACAGAAGTCACTGTGGGCTTAATTATCCTTCCTACAACCCCTATTTTGAAAGGCATTCAATGTCAAGAACATGGCATCTGATGTGGGAAGCCAGGAATGTCCGTATATTTGATGAGAAAGTGTATCAGTTAGCATGAAAGAGACTGCCTGCCTGGCTTCTAACCTTTGCTTTCTTTCTTTCGTGCCATAGGATTAGGTGAACAAATGATTTGGACAAATATTTTAGGATACATTTTTATTTCTGCTTTGGTAATCTAAAGATTGTAATGCCTAATTCATAGGGTTTTATAATGGTGAAGGTTAATAAAAAGGTCTACAAACTCACAGAATTGTACCTTAACCCAAGATTTAACATGAAGGAATAAAAATCCCTATTTTAATAATTTGAAGAAACCTGAATAGGACAAATCTATAAATTCTTTGTAAATTTAAGTTGGTGATTATGGTGGAAGTGACTAAATACTATATGTTGTAAATATTATTTATGGGCATAAAGTTTAAATTCAATAGCTAGAATTTGTAGGAATGTGTGTAATCTAGTGACAAATGAGTGCTTTTTCAACAATATCAGATAATTTTTTGTAAAGGAGAAGAAAGCAAAAATTATAAATGCTATAGATGTTCTTAAGGCTCAGGAGGTCCTATATTTATCAAACAGAATGTTGCCATGCACACAATGTCCAATTTAAGACAAAAAAAAAAGTTCCTTAAGCGATTTTCCAAAATACAGATTAATTATACTTATAACACCATATAGAAGAGTTAAGATTATAAAAAAAATTAAGATTATGTCATAAAAATTAAATTAGAAAGGAGTAAGATTCCAGAAGGAATAGTGTACATGAGTTGGAGAAGAGTGTTGTCATGATGTGTACGTTAGCAAATCAGGTTTCACTGGTATCACTCCTATTCATATCCTCAGTCCACAGGTGAGCATTCCTTCTGAGGAAATTTAGAGCTATTGGGGGAATCATATGCTGGTTTCATATCCTTGGATCCTCAGCTTCTGGGTATATCTACAAAGCACGTACACACAGGCAAATAAAGATACACACATATATTTTAAAAAATCAAGTCTGGGAACCACTATACTCTGTATTATATAAACGTTGAGGTAAAATTATAAAAGAAAAGTAAATTTTGTAAATTCAAGTAGACAACATTTTAAAAAATTGTTTACTTCTATTTGTCAACTTTACTCCTTGGTAGTATCATAAATTAATGCAGGACTCAAAAGTCTTCCTTAATCTCTCTAATAGTATTGATACAATTGAGACATTTTCCAGAATGACAACAGAATATATTTTTTTGTGTAAATTCTTCCATTATTCTATGTTGTTCCTCCCCACTTGTCAAGAAACAAACTTAGTCCAAACTGCATTTTCCAATATATTAGTAGGTGGTCAGGGAGCATAAAATTCCCATGAAGCCATTTCTATAATCATGGCATTGGCAAACTAGCTTCTAGAAACCATTAAACTCGTATCATAAATCCGGTCATAGCAAATCTATATGGGAATTGATGGGACATAGAGAATGAATTATGGATCACAGAACTGCTGAATGGCGAAGGAAGGATGCACACTCGGACACATATTGTATAGAGGAAAAATACATATTTTTATGGTACCTGTGTATTCCCCATATTAAGTTACTGAAGTTGTCACAGAATATGAATGGTTTATTCAATTCAAGAGAAGCATTAGTATTCATAATTGTAGAAGTAACTGCATTTTTGTTTCGGCAAAAAGCATACAGTAATTTTATAGGTATGTATTATTGAAAATATACAAAGTATAATAAAACTTGCATTGGATACAACTAATTAAAGCGATGATCATTGAAGTATCAAAAATAAATCTTGGTTTATAATTATGATGATCTCTGCTCAGCTAGTGAGTTTAGTTAGAAAAAAATGCATATTTAATTGCAGATGTGAACACATATTTAGAATATTAAAATTGTAATTAATAGTCTCATAATGCAAACGAGGCTAATGATATCTTTTTAAAGGTTCAGAAAGTGTTTTAGAAGAAACACATATCTACTTACTATAAAGAAATTTCCTAAACTGTATATTTCATATACAATGAATACAGGAATTACTGTTCCTGATTAAGGAATTAGCTTGGTGAACAAGCTGATCAAATTATAGAATGCCTTCAGACCTGTAAAATTAATCCTAATTATTCAATATGCTTTAATTGTATATATTTTAGAACATGCCAGGAGTCCATTTAAAGAGGCTTCATCCTTACAGATAGAAAGGTTTGCCTGTAAGATGCTGTTTGAGCTGAATCAGTAATTTCCAAGCTTCCATAAATAGTAGACCTTTTCTATTTATGAATTGATACATCCTTAGAGGAAGGAGAAAATCATTTGCTAGTCATTTTAAATGAATTAATTCAGACTCTTAAGGTACTGTTGAGAAAGTGGACATACTCCTTCGACCATTAGAACATAGAGAATGAGAAAAGGGTTATTTAGGAGGACGTTCAGTAACACATAGGAGATAAACTTTATCTAGTTAAATTGAGCCAGTCTCTATTTTGGGGAGAATAAAGGGGAGAACTGAAAAAAAAATCCTGTTCTGGAAGCAGTGGTAATTTAATAAGTAAAACCAATGTTGCTTAGATGCTTAAAGGTACTACCAAAGAATCAATACGTATAAAATTAGTTTTAAGTATGGTATGACTCTGTAACACATTTTCCTTTGTGTAGAAATTACCTATTTTTTACATTTTAAAAACTGTTTTTAAAGGTTAAAATTTTTTGTATATAAAAAGGAGCCTAACTGTGTTCTTTTCATTATGCTATAGAGCTTAGAGAGCTTCTTCCCTCCATGAACTCCACTTTTCAAATTCATGTGAAAGTAGATGATGAAAGTGCTTACGTAATTATGTCTATACAATGAACTTTATAGCACAAAATTTAGTAGGTACCATAAGCTTTCTTCTAAAATTTTATCTAGTGGTGCCTATTTTTACATCATATTATGAAGAGGTCTTTTTTTTCCTTTTTACTGAAAATAGGTACATATTATGAAGAGGTCTTTTTTTTTTTTCTTTTTTACTGGAAATGGGTAATGTAAAAGGTATAGAACTAGACATGCAAAAGAATAATATATCTTTTAAAAAGAAAAAAGAAAGCGGGAATATGATAGCAGTAAATAAGAATAAAATCAAAAGTGTTTAGACACAAGGCTATCAAGCTAGAAAGCAACTTTATGATGTGAGTTCAGGCATCCTGTGTACCTACAGGTCAAAAGTCCAGCAGTAAAGATCACTTTAGAACCTCTGTCCTGTAGCATCCTTCACCTAAGAATTATTTCTCCCTTGCCTAGATTTTATCTTCCTCCTAAGCATATGCTTATTAATGTAAATTGACCAGTGACTGAAATATATTGTAATCAGAAATCTTTTGCAGCTAAATTCATGTGATGAGCTGTACACAGATTTTCTAAAAGTAAAAATGAACTTTCTTGATCGAAAGCTGACTAAACAACAACTTAATGACCACCAGTTAAAAATACACATAGTTTATTTCCCTAGGACTAGGTCAAAGTCAAGAAATAGTGTTGGTTATGGACCTTGAGGTTATTAAGTGAGAAAACTCAGAGAAAGACAAATACTCTAAGATCTTACATATATGTGGACCCTAAAAAGAGCCCCTCAAAAACAAAAGTTCTACATACAGAGACCAAATTGATAGTTGCTAGAGCAGGGGTAGGGGTGGGCAAAAGGGTGAAGGGGTCAAAAGGTACCAACTTTCAATTATAAAATAACTAAGTCCTGGGGATGTAATGTACAACATGGTATATATAGGTAATAATACTGTATTGTACATTTGGAAGCTGCTAAGACAGATCTTAAAAGTCCTCATTAAAAGAAAAAAAATTGTAACTTTGTGTGGTAATGAATGTTAACTAGACTTACTGTAGTGATGTCATATAGACAAATATCAAATCATGTTGTAAAACTGAAAGCGTGTTATATGTCAATTATATCACAATAAAAAGGAAATGTTGATTGATGTCAACCACTTTATAAAATTATCTTTAACAATTCTTTACAGGATTCTTTAAATTTTAGATTTTAGAGAATAGCTGTAGCTATTCCTTTTCAAGGAAAATAATCTATATTTTTTTTTATATTTTAAGTTTTTTTTAAGTTAACTTATTTTGAGAGAGTGTGCATGGAAGAAATGGGGGAGAGGGCGGGGGGGGGGGGGTAGGTTAATGAATCCTAAACAGGCTCTGCACTGTCAGAACAGAGCCTGACGTGGGGCTCAATCTCACAAACTATGAGATCATAACCTGAGCTGAAGTCAAGAGCTGAATACTTAACTGACTGAGCCACACAGTCGCCCCTTAAGTTTTGGATTTTAGAAAGGTTACAGCTATTATTTGTTAAAGGAAAATAATCTATGAATCTTTTTATGTTTCAAGTTTTATTCAAATTCTAGTTAATTAACATATTCCATGAATTTAAATATATTGTTTTAAGTTTTCTAAGGTTAATATACACTATGATTTACTTATTATTGGTTATCATTACAACCTGGGTCCAATATTAACACAAAAATATATGGTATCATGGTAGAGTTAAGAGTCTCTGAGCTGGAGCTATGGTTATGTTCTTTATGATTCAAGAATTATTTGAAAAAAAAGTGTATACATGCACACACAAACATCTATATACATATATTACACACTTATAAGGACATATGAATATATCTAATTTTAATTTGTATGTCATTTGTTTTTAACATAAAATGAAATATATTTTTATCATTTATAATTAAGACATATTTTCAGGAAAAGACCATTTCTTAGTTTTTCTCAAACTCAGAATTGATTTTTTTTAACGTTTATTTATTATTGAGAGACAGAAAGTGTGAGCAGGGGAGGGGTAGAGAGAGGGGGAGACAGAATCCGAAGCAGGCTCCAGGCTCTGAGTTGTCAGCACAGAGCCCAACGCAGGGCTCGGACTCAAAAACCGCGAGATCATGACCGGAGCTGAAGTTGCTCACCCAAACAACTGAGCCACGCAGGCACCCCACTCAAACTTAGAATTGAAACATAATATTTAGGATCTAAAATATTCCATTTAAATGTGATCCAAAAAATTACTCTGGATTACTAACCACTCATGAGATAGAAAAGAGGAACAATATTTGGGAAAATGAGGGACTTTAGAGATGCAAGCTAGATTAACCTGCCACCTGGGGGCGCCTGGGTGGCTCAGTCAGTTAAATGGCTCAAGTCATCATCTCATAGTTTGTGAGATTTGAGTCCTGCATTGGGCTATGCACTGGCAGTGTGGAGCCTGCTTAAGATTCTCTCTCTTCCCCTCCCCCACTCATGCTTGCTCTCTCTGTCTCTCAAAATAAATAAAAATAAATTAAAAAAAACAGAACATATTTTGCTACCTGATGACAGGTTAGGTATTAGTCTCATTTCCTCAATTATGAAATGGAAATGGTACTACATAATCACTTATAGGAGAGAGTTGGTATGCCATACATTTTTTGTCTTTTCTCAATTTCCATTCCTTTATCATTAGAGAAATGGCAAAATTGGTATCCAGGAGATACTGAGGAGTCCTGGGAAGAGGCAAAGCTCTTCTCCATTCTAGTTTGTGTCCCTCATCAGTTTTGTCCATTTCTGCTTCTCAGGCTGATTGCATTGTCTAAAGTTTGGGGCCAGAATGCTCTCAGTCACATGGTGTGAATTTGCTTAGGCTTCAGGGTCCAGAAAGATATCCTGCACGGATATCCTTTTTTATTTAAAATTGCCATGGTCAAATGTCTTCAAATGTCTGTGAATCCCTTCTGCTTGGTACTATTCCATCGAAAGAAAGTTATAATTTTATATGTATCTAAAAGAGAAAAAAATCTGCCTAGTTTAAGACTTTCTCTCCACCCTAATATTTTTTCTTTTATGATTATTTACTCTTTCACTGTTTATACTCTTTCTTTAATAGAATCATCTGTTCACAGAGATAGAATTGGCCAAATCGATAATTTTCTGCATGAGTCACAAAGGTAATGAAAAATGGTGACTCCAAATTCCTAAATCAATTATCTCCTTATATCACCCCAAAGGGAATCTATGTATGTACACATATACGCATATATATATATACACACACACATAAACATATACATATATCTATATATGCATTTTTGTTAAGAGAGCTCTTCTGAAAGTCTATATATCAAGATTGAAATAATGAATTTAAACATGAATGAATATGAGACAAGGTTCAAGTATCTTTATATTACATTTTCATTATAATTATGTGGAAAAATTCCCCAGAAGCATGTTGCTAAATGTGCCTTTAAATAGAGTACGAATGCATTTTTGCTGAAACATTTGTGCTTTGGTTAATTTTCATAAGCCTCACCAGAGTGAGGGGGACAGGCTGGAAAGCTCTGGTGGCAGGTGTTTTGCCACCTGCCTCACTGTAATATATGGCTAGCAATAAAGTTAATGCTTTCTTCACTCACTGATCACCATTCACAGAAAGACTGAAGCTTTGGATATGGTACAATATTTAAGGGGATGGCATTTCAGATTCATGAATGCTTATTCTGAGAATTTAACAGTTTTAGAAACTGCCATTTCTCAGTTCTTGTGTAACACAAGGGAGACACATTTCTCTATGGGTTAAAGCAATCATTTATATATAGTGTTAAAATAATGGATCTACATCATACATGCCTTAATTACACACACATGCACACACGTGTGCATGCACACATGGTACAATTTGTCAGACACTATTTCTGAGGTTTGTAATACATCAGTGAATGATATGAAAAAATTACAGTAGAGACTTAAATTTATCTGGAATAGCTGTCATTTTTGTTTTCAATTCAATAAGCCTCATTTTATATTTGAGAGCATTAAGTCATAAGGACACCGAGGAACTGGCACCAGATCAGATGGTCAACAGAAGAGCTCTGATTTACAGTCATATTTGACTCGAGAACCTGACAATTAACTGCTATATTCTATTACAAACTGTAGACTTGTAAGAATCAAGCTAATCATGAATTACTTAACCTTTCCTAACTTAGGTTCCCCATTCATAAATTGAGAGGGGAAAAGTATCAATATTGAAAAACCATTCTGAAATTTTGAAATTATATGCAAATTTTCTGGCACCAAAGAATGCCCAATAAATCATAGCCATTTTCTTTTATTTTGGATTCCAAGCTACAGTTGCAGATGGCAAATAGATTTCATTTTGAGCACTAGCCTCTATCATTAGTAGTGGCTTAGATGACCAGTTGAGATCTCTGTACAGGCAAGAATGTCCTGATAAAGTATGGACACTTTCTCTGATCAGAAATAAGGGAAGATATTTTTCATTCCTCTGGTAACGGCTAAGATAAATGAATGTAAACTCAATTTCTTATTGTGCTGATTGTGCCTTGAATTTCCTTCTCCTAGATTTGGGACCTTGAGAAAATTATGACTTTTCTGTGATCCCTTTTCTTTCATGTGTAAAACAATACCAATTACAGAGAATTATCATGAAAATTAAATGAGATAGTCAATATAAAGCTACAGATTGAACACACACATTTTATTTCACTATCTCCCAAACTGTAGTAAAAATTCAGCACACTGAGGCTCATACTGGAAAGCACAAAATAAGTAGCAGAAAAGACCATAGCAAAGTTTCGTCAACTTGAAGGCCAAAGGGTGAGTTGTAACTGATTCAAAATACTGGGGGTGCCTGGATGGCTCAGTTGGTTAAGTATCTGACTTTGGCTCAGGTCATGATCTCACAGTTCATGGGTTGGAACTCTGGATCAGGCTCTCTGCTGTCAGAGCAGAGCCCACTTCAGATCTTCTGTCCCCCTCTCTGTCTGCACCTTCCCTGCCTGTGTTCTCTTTCTGTCTCTCTGAAAAATAAATAAATAAACTTAAAAAATAATCTTGAATACTGAATCTATGGGTGTTGAAGCTGAAAGCCTAGGGAAAGACAACATCAGTATTTATTCACTGGATTCCCTCTGAAAAGCTAAGATATTTTTAGAAAGCTCTGCTAGTGGATGAACATTAGAACTAAATGATAGAGCAATTATGTAAATTTTAAAAATTTATTAGCAAGGTTTTGATTTCCTTTATTCAGTGCAACTTCCGAAGAAGGGAGCAATACAGGGTATAAAATAGGGACCTGCTGGACGGAGGATGCTGAGTTTAGGTGGTGGCAGGACACATGCACAAAAAATGGAAACTAAGTGAATATACACATCCTAAATGTTGAGACCTTTAACAGTCTTTCACTATTTGGATTCTAGAACCTCAAAGAAAGAGCTGTAGTCTTCTGGAATGATGTTCTCCAGTGTATCTGATTTTGGGGTTTCCCCCAAGAAAAAGTCCAGCTGTGTCAGTCTCCACAAAGGGTCAAGACAACCAATTTACTCAGTTTTTAATAAGATTTTTAATGGTGAACTCTGACACATGAACACAAATCCAAGGATCAGCAGATATTTGCTAAAAGCATTTGTCATGCAAGGTATAGAAAAAAAACGTCATAGGCAGGAAAGAGTTTTGCAGGTAGAAGAATAATTCAGAACTATAATAAATAGCCTCAAAAAAAGTTGCAGATGGAATCCAAGTGAGAATTATATAAATAAATTTTACAGAAAACAAGTTTGCTTTTGCATGTTAAAAAGGACCATAGCAAAAAAAAATTAAAAAAGAAGAATGACCATAGCAAAAATTATACCAAATAGCAACGTAAAACTTTTTTTGTTGTTTATTTATTTTGAGAAAGAGTGTGAGGAGGAGAGATGAAGAGAAAAGGGGAGACAGAGACTCCCAAGCAGGTTCTGCACTGTGAGTGCATAGCCAGAACTTGAACTCACAAACCATGAGAGCATGACATGAGCTGAAATCAAGAGTTGGATCTTTAACTGACTGAGCCACCCAGGCACCCCAGCAAAAAAACTTTTGATAAAGTTTGGAAGTTGAGAAAATATCCTACAAAATAGAGTATTAAAAAAGAAAAAGAAGAGAGAATGCGGCCCCAAAATTAAGGAGGATAAAATTAAAGTCTAGCCTAGATTATCTATATCTAAAAAGAAAAAAAAAAGAATTGCAAAAAGAAAAACAATCTAAAAGAAAGAAATTATCGAAGAAATAACTCAAGAAAATTTCCTATAATTAAAAATGGGGTATCCATGTTAAAAAAGCTTACCAAACTGTTTTAATCAATTTTAATATCTTGTGTACCTGAGCATACTGAGACATTTAAATAACCTGTGCAGTTTTCAATCAGAAAAGTGATGAAAATAAATTTTTACTTGCAGTGAAAAATATTATATATGCATTGCCTATAAAGAGCACTTACATAGTCATAATAATGTAACTACGAGGCATGAATATAAACAAAATCACAATATAATTATTCCAGGAATTTTGGAAGATGGAACGGTTGCCTATATTTGTAGAGGTGAAAGACAAACAGAGATACATTTTCATATCCTAGTGTTAATTTCATGGCTAAAGCTAAATACTGAAAAATCAAGAAGCAGTGGTATAAGCACCAGGATATAAGTCTTAAAAATAAAGATAAATACAAATATGCAACAAAGAGTTAAAAGTCATTGCTCTGGGGAAGAGGAAATACAGGCAGAATCAGGCGACCCTGTATAACTATTTGAAACTCTAAAGTATTTGCACATACGCTTTAATCAAGATGCAATATATAAAATGAAATTGAAAAATTACTAATGTCTCACACATACAAAACACAAATTATGAGATGGTGATGATCTTTCATTATCATCACCATCGACCGATATTCTTAAATTGATATGGTATAAGAATGCAAATATATGAGAAGGAAAATACTAGACACAAATATACGGAGCACATAACCAAACAGGGGTACAGGGAAAGGCTCCTAGAGGAAGCTAAATGATGAATACTGAATGATGGTTAGCAGTTCTTCAAATGAGGGTTTTGAAGGCAGAGAAAGTATTGCAGAGGCAGTATTTCTTACACAGAGCTGAAGAGAGTACGGCTCACTTAAGAAAGTTAAAAAAAAATACTAAGGCTGGATCACCGATATCAAATAAGGAAATGGAAAAAAATAATAGGAAAGAGGAAGACAGAAGCCAGATCTTATAGAGCATCAGAAACCACAACTACAAGGAACTGGAAGACATTGAAGCGATACATAATAGGACAGTGACTTTCTTATAAACACTTTAAGAAAGTCTGAATGTGATGTCAGATCAAAAGGACAGTATTGAGACCGATTAGAGATATGTTCAGAAATCCTATTGAGAGATTATTGTATTCTCAGCTAGCATAGCAGCAGTGAGAGTGGAAATTAAGTGATCAAGGAGTACTGGAGAATACACAGATTTTGTCTGATGTAAGTGGGCTTCAGGGATGGGAGAAAAAGGGATTAGGATGATTTCAGAGTTGCTGACAAAGACATTTAGGTGGATTGTGAGGCTATTGACAAAATGGGAAATGGACAGAGCATATTTGGCATATGGGAAGGGCCACGATGATTTAATTGTGCAGCACGTCAATGCTTCGAGATAATCTAAGTAAACGCAAATTTAACCAACTAAAACTCCAGAAAAGGTTGTAAGCTATAACAATCCCCAAGGGGATTGTGTGGAAGAGGGAAAAGAAACTGGGACAAGATGCTGTGGAACAAAGTACCGCAGCCAGCCTGAAGAGGAGTCTGAGAAAAAGAGGTCAGTAGAAAATGAGTCATGAATAATTTCATAGAAGTCAAAGCAAGTGAATAACCTGAAGGGGAAGGAGTTTTTACTTGATATTTTTAAAAGCAAAAATTTTCCAACTCCTATTCTTCATCCAATGGATTTGAGATTTCCTGTTCTAGTCTGTACGTGCGTGAGATGTTTGAAAGGGATATCATCTATGTTTCGGTCACCTCTCTGCCCCAGGTGCCTGAACAATGTCAAGTGACTCAATGATTGAATAAAGGTTAGTACATTTTAGGATTTATTTATGACATATTGTTGCCTTAAAAACTGGTAGAGGGGCACCTAGGTGGCTCAGTTGGTTAAGCATCCGACTTCAGCTCAGATTGTGATCTCGTGGTTCATGAGTTCCAACCCCGCATCAGGTTCTGTGCTGACAGCTCTGAGCCTGGAGCCTGCTTCGGGTTCTGTGTCTCCCTCTTTCTCCACCCCTTCCCTGCTCACAATCTCTCTCTCTCTCAAATCAATAAACATTATTTTTTTTTAAAAGGGTAGAAAACATTTAATATATAGAATCAATTTAATTACTCAATTTTATTCATATTATTAAATTTGTACACTATAATTAGAGCACACAGAGACCCAAAGCGTGATTAAAATGTTCTTCAACTTTTTTTTAAATTGTGCTCATATGATCTCTCAACTGTGAAGTAGTTCTGGCATCTGTTCACCAGGGTAATCTCTGCTTCTACTTGTTATCAGAATAAATTTCTCATGATATAATGAAAAATTACGCATATTTATCAAATATTAGATTTTTAAAAATGTAATTTAAAAAATTATTTTTTATAATTAAATTTAAAAAATTTTAAATTAAAAAATTATTAATTAAATTTAAAAAATGTAAATTAAAAAAAGGAATTAGTACATAAAAATCAAAAGACCACCAAATGAATAATCCACCATAATTCTTATTAATCAGTTCCCGTAAATCTCTCAGCGCGTGGGTAGATTCATTATTTTATCACCCGTGTAGATTTGCGTTGCCACCATTACAATGAAAATACAAAACTATTCCACTACCCTGAAGATCTGTTACCTTATACAGTCACATCGCCCCTGCTCCCCTTCAACGTTTATACTTATGCAAACACTAACCTATTTTCCTTCCTTACATATAATTTTGTCATTTTCATATATTATGTAAACAGAACCACATCATCTGTGATCTTTTGAGATTGCCTTCTTCGCTCACCCAAATGCCCTTGAGATCCACCCAAGTTATGTATCTCAATATTTCATTCCTTTTTGTTGCTCAATAGTGCCATCATGATACAGATGCACCACAGTTTAACCATTCACCTGCCGAGGAGAAGTTTGGTCATTGACTACAATAAGTAAGCTACAACGAACAAGTGAACAATTGTGTGAAGGCTTTTGTGTGGACATAAGTTTTTAGCTCTCCAAGATAAATGCCTAGGAGTACAATTGCCAGGCCATGTGGTAAGTATATTTTTTTAAATTTTTTTTTTCGTTTATTTATTTATTTTTTGAGACAGAGAGAGACAGAGCATGAATGGGGGAGGGTCGGAGAGAGGGAGACACAGAATCTGAAACAGGCTCCAGGCTCTGAGCTGTCAGTACAGAGCCCGACGCGGGCTGGAACTCACCTACCGCGAGATCATGACCTGAGCTGAAGTCAACCGCTTAACCGACTGAGCCACCCAGGCACCCCGGTAAGTATATTTTTAAATGAAGCTGCCAAACTATTTTCCTTTAATCACTCAGTTAGGGTAGTTTTGTTTTGTTTTGTTTTCTTCTTTCAGCATTTGAAACAAGCAATGCCACTTTCATCTGGCCCCCTGGTATCAGAGTTTCACTCTTCCTCAAATTATTTTTCCCCTAGATGTAAGGTGTCATTATTTTCTATTATTTTCCAATGGTCAAAAGGCCAGTTGAATTCAAAAGGCATTTTAAAAAGAAGTAGTGTTCTGTTCACATTTGCTTTTAATCAATAGCAAAGTGTTTCTGCTTAGGAGAGTATAGAAAAACACGGGGGTTTGCGGCATTTTTAATTGGCTCTTTTACTACACATATTCTCTGCTATAATAGATCCCCCAAATCGTTGCTGACTTATTATAAACACACAAGCCTTTATCTTCTTGGCATAATGTAAAAGGCAGTCATCTCCTGAGACACTGTTGTTTTTTCATCTCAATGTTTTTTCAAGTGATAAACCAAAACTGTGACTTTTTATCTGGCACTGAACTAACAGTGTGAGTCACAGGAGAGAAAAAATTTTAGGTGCTTATGACAGGAAGAAACATGAAATGAATTTACTGACAGAACTGAATGTTACAAGAAATAATGTGATCACTAGTTCTTTTTGTTTGTTTGTTTTGATTTTTTTTCTCAATACTCCCTCCCATACACTGAGGTCCTTACCGTAAGCATACAAACATATAAACATCAATATAACTTTGTAATATCAAAAAATCTTTATTTTCAAAACAAGCGCATCATCACTAGGTTAATAAGCAAAATTCAGCTAATTAGGTAAGGAACCCATGACCATTCGAGATTGTTAAAATTAGGCAAGGAGGGGTAGTTTAATGAGTTCACAAACCACATGTTTAATTAATTGAAAACACAAATAAACTAAACTTATGCAATAATCAGGAAGTAGGCTATATGGGAAAAGTAAAGAGTTTGAGTATTTCTTCAAATTAGCAAATTATTATAACAGTAAGTTATGGCAATATGTCCTACAAATACTAAAATTGTCTTTCACCTTGTATTCTCAGTGGCTTTCTCTGTTTTGAAGTGTTTGTATGCTAAAGTACAAGAAGTGAAGCAGCCAAAACAATTCAGACCACAGAAAATAATGTTTTTATTTTAGTATTTAAAAGGTCACTAGAGCTGAGCAGCACTAAATTACATTGCTAGAATCACAGTGCCTGTCAACACAACACACTTTCACAGCTGGTTTTCTCAATCTGGGTTAGATTTGCATTTTGGAAATCATATTAAAGTAGCAGTAAGGGGTAAATTGGCCTTCTTATGCTGATTGAAAATTTTGGAACTAGGAAGAGTACTTTGTTCTCTAAGCATACTTTCAAAAATTGCCTTTAAAATTATTATAATCTCCCAAAATACTTACTGATCAAAAGCTATATAATGTTGCAGATAGTAAAATATTTATTTACTTTTGTCAAAAGCAAATAGTGAAAAAGTTTACATCTTAATAACAAGTAAACCACACATACAAAAAAATAAATAAATAAAAGAAAGAAAATCACTTGGTAGATTCTTATTTGTTTTTTCCAGTAGGGGGAAAAATATATGTGTGCTTCTTCTACTTTCTGATTATCTTCTACTTAATCCTATACAGAGAAAGCAGGCTCCCATGGTGAAAGAAATTGAGGCCAGTCTTTATGATTAGGCTATTGGTATTTGAGAAAACATATTTGTTGCCAATAGAAGAATGCCATAAGGATTTTATGTTCTTCTGTACTAGAACAGCATATTGTCCTGTTTTGCTATTTAAAGTTTAAAGACTTTTAATCCAATCCCACACTTTGTTTGTCTAATTCTATTTCATTATTGCTAAATGAAAGGATAGGCAACTCCGAAAAATTTGTTTAGAACTATACCATTTCTGAAACAGAAATCTACTAGCAAATGTCAAGACCAGGTGACAGGAATTTGAGGTGCAACAAATGATATTACTTACAAAATATCAGATACCCTAAATGTGTTATCCATCACCTATTCTCAAAGTGTAAAATTTCCACTGAAATTTCCTGTTTGGCTAAAGCATTATCTTGAAAAGAAAAGGAAAGGAAAGGAAAGGAAAGGAAAGGAAAGGAAAGGAAAGGAAAGGAAGAAAGAAAGAAAGAAAGAAAGAAAGAAAGAAAGAAAGAAAGAAAGAAAGAAAGAAAAAGAAAGAAAAGGAAGGAAGGAAGAAAAGAAAGGAAAGAAAGAAAGTAAGAAAGAAAGAAAGAGAGAAAGAGAAAGAAAGAAAGAAAGGCAAGTATAAGAATGTCAATATCCTAATATCACTACAGTCAAGTACATTTTCATAGTCAGATGGAAACAAACAAAACAAATCTGAAACGATGCTGATGCCAAGGACAGACTCAGCTTGGGTGGTGCAATCCCAGGGTGAAGCACAGACATAATACGTGATAGGGAGCAAGTTGAGTTAGTTGGACATTTACCTTTTTGCAGTTGGCTTGAGATCATTTTAGGGACTAAAATTTCTTTATGACACACTGACTCATTGTTTTGATAACCATAATAAATCACCACACTCCTCAGGAGATACATGTTAGGTTGAGAATGGGCAAGAAAGCCATGTTTCATATGTCATTACTTTGAAGGTGACCTTTGACTGACGAGGCAATTGAGTATTAGCAAGTGATGTTTCATTGGATAGCCAATTTCAGTTTAAAAGTATGAAATATGGGCCATATTAAATATGTAGTTCTAATTCTTCATTTGCTATGGAAATTGTATACTGAGTAAAATTTTCCAACATACCAACGCTTTCCCTACTTAACATTCTTGAAATAAACCATTTTGTCAAGGGGCTAATGTCTACATAACACAAGAGCCTCACATATTTAAACAGAAAACCAGTTTTTAACTTCACTTGTACTAGGGAAATACAGCCAGCCACTAAATGATGCTGATTTTTTAAGGCTGGACCTTATTTCATTGGTATGTGAATACTACTAGTTTGAATAAAAGAAAAGTCAAACCAGAATGCAATAAACAAAGAAAAAAGGGATATTTGTGAAGATAATTGTTATGAGAATTAAGATACAAAAATAATATGTTTTATGAAACAACAGAAAAGGCAGCAAAGAAATAGGATAGACTGTTCTCTTCCAAATGCCTGTCTTACTCAAGCTAAATAATCAAGTATGGATATTGAGTTGGATGGTTAAAGAACCAAACTAGAAAAGAAAAAGAAGAATCAACAATGAAGCAGGCTATACAGGGAGCATATAAGCTAATGTGTTAAAAAAGAAAATACATTTCCCATGTTTGCTGTAGCTTCTCTTACCTCCTGCCAGAATATTCATTAACACCCACCATTTTCTCTACATGTCTGCAGTTGTGAACTTGTGGGTCCATGTTATTCCCAGCCCACCATATGACTTTGGCCCACGATATGACTGCAAATCGCAGCAAATCCTTAGACATTCTCAGCTTTTCATTCTAAAAGCAGAAAGGATAACTAATGTCACTCTTTGACATACGCAGTTGTTAGCATTTAACACATTTTTTCTTAGTACTTGGAGGCAAGAAAGATCATGGCTTGTCTTTTTAAGGTTTATAGCTGAAAATCATAAGTATAAGGAACATCTGAGGGAAAAAAAAATGTTCCTGAGGCTTTTTTTACATTGTCAGAAATGCGTTGATATCTCTGTAGTTTCTAGTCAAGAAAGTGATCAGATAGGCTTCTCTCTGCACTACTTGTAGCACGTACCTCAACAGCAGTTAGGAAAATGCAATGGATTTGCAAGTTGTGATTAAAATCTGCCCTTTTCCAGGAAGATAAAATACTCAGAGAAGTACTAGATAATACTGGCACATTTCCATATTATTCAAGATACCAGATTTTAAAGAAATGGAGGTTAGCCAGAGTAGGAAAGAGAAGAGAATCTTTAAACATTTCCTCGAAGCCAGGTCCAGTGACAATAAACAGCAGCATCTTCTCCAGAATTGTTTTGTGAAAGCATATTTTTAAATTTGACTTTGAAATACATGTGGCTATTTTATACAGTATATACCAAATTCTAATTATAATAAAATGTGAGACTGTCAAATATGAATATTTAACAAGGGTAATTTTGCTTTACATTGTAATTAATAAATTATATACAATTGAACCTTAACTAATTAGTTATTTTCTTGGAAGTATTAATCTGTGACTATTGCCACTAAATTATTTACTGACATATTTAATATCCTAATATTTTATATAATAAATACATATACATTATCCATAAATACTAAGAATTATTTCCATCACTCAAAAGCATATGTATACCATGAGAAGCAATATTACTAAATATATGCATATGAATATGTATATGCATGTAAACACACATATACATATATGCATATATATATATATATATATATATATATATATAATACCAAGTATCAACTTTAACAGAGAACATTTTTTTAATTTATTTTTTTAATTTACTTTCAAGTTAGTTAGCATATAGTACAACAATGATTTCAGGAGTAGATTCCTTAATGCCCCTTATCCATTTAGCCCATCCCCCCCTCCCACAACCCCTCCAGTAACCCTCTGTTTGTTCTCCATATTTCAGAGTTTCTTATGTTTTGTCCCCCTCCCTATTTTATATTATTTTTGCTTCCCTTCCCTTATGTTCTCATATGAATGAAGTCATATGATATTTGTCTTTCTCTAATTTCACATAGCATAATACCCTCTAGTTCCATCCACATAGTTGCAAATGGCAAGATTTCATTCTTTTGGATTGCCCAATAATACTCCATTGTATGTATCTACATGTACATTGTATGTATGTATATATATACATAAATGTATATATATACATACATACCACATCTTCTTTATCCATTCATCCATTGATGGACATTTGGGCTCTTTCCATACTTTGGCTATTGTTGATAGTGGGGCTATAAAAAGGGTGCATATGCCCCTTCGAAACAGCATACCTGTATCCCTTGGATAAATACCTAGTAGTGCAATTGCTGGGTCATAATGTAGTTCTATAAAAAATAAAACTTTTAAGAAGATGAAGTTAAAGCCTCATCATGTAAAATGCTAGTCTGAAATTAAACACATATAAATAGGATGTATAGAAACTATACATTTCCTTGGTAACATAAATTATTTAATATTTTAGATTATGCATTTTTAGGATTTAAGCAAAATTCATAGGTAAACAAAAGTAACTAACTTATATTTGTGTACGGTACACTTGTGTATTTAAGTCAAGATTGTATTTTATATAAAAATATAGACTTGTGATGGGAAAGATGTAAAATTCCAGAGGTGCTCCAGGGACAAAGAAGAATATTCAATATTACCACAGATATACGTTTTTTCTTAAACATTAATATGCTTTCCAGTTTGGATTCAAATGTGTATTCATTCTTTTGGATAAAAAGGCACAAAATAACACTTCTAATTTCAGAAAGGTGTGTGCATGTTTACACATGGGTGTGCTGATACGTGCTTTGGGCAGGAGTCAGTGGCCAAAGAGCTCAGGGAAGGAGGCACAGAGGCAGAGAAACCTCAGGGACACAAAGTGGAATACTGCAAATTTACACACATAAGGAAAAAAGCCATTTCTGGTTAATCAGTAAGGAGTAGCTGTGGCAATTTTCAGAATATGTTTGAGGAAGTCATTTTAGATAGCAATGCCTTAAAGACACATCAATAACAAGGACTTTGATCAAGCAAGGATTTTCTGTGGTAACTAAATGAACAATGGTGAGAAGAAATGGCCATGTTTGTGTATGATGCAGTGAACAAGCATGGTCCTCATAGAAGAGGCTCATCAGAAGCTAAGATTACAAGAAAGGAAAGCTAGTTTAAATAAATAGAAAAGAATCCATTAAAAACTTCTGTATAAGAAGGTATTGAAAATTATTACCAATATAACTATATTCTTTACAGCTTGCTATATTCATGTCTATATTTGAGTATCATTTTTATTCCATGGTATTACTTAATAACCCTTATGCAACTTTTATTTCCTTTTATTTTAAAGTCCTTGTTTAAGTTAGAAATACCTCTCTACACAAGTAGTACCACAGACATACACTTATATCTAGTGCTCCCTGTCTACTAAGGTCCATGTGTATCTCAGGATGGACTTTGTAGTCTACTCTTGCCCCCTCCAATTGCATTTTGGACCCAAAATACCACATGCATTTTTACTTTCAAGACTCATGGCTCCTATGACAACTTAGTATTCTGATTTTCTTTCTCCTTCTCCCTTCTCTCTGACTACTAGAAACTAGGTCTCATATATATTTTCCAATACCGTCCCTCTTGCAATCCATTCTCCATATTGTAGCCAGTGTGTACTCTTCAAAATATAAAATATTTATAAATCAAAATATTTATAATAAAATCCAAACTCTTTATTCCTTTTTAAAATTTTTTTTAATGTTTACTTATTTTTGAGACAGGGAGAAACAGAGCATGAGCAAGGGAGGGGCAGAGAGAGAGGGAGACACAGAATGTGAAGCAGGTTCCAGGCTCTGAGATGTCAGCACAGAGCCTAATGCGGAGCTTGAACTCATGAACCACGAGGTCATGACCTGAGCTGAAGTCAGATGCTTAACCAACTGAGCCACCCAGGTGCCCCAAAACTCCTTATATTCTAAAAGCAACATTATAATATTTTTATTCTAGTACTCACATTTTGTTTTCTTATTATAACTCCATCATTCCTGTGCTCGAAAAGGGAAGTCTATTAATTTGAAATAGGGTTTATAAACCATAGGGCATTATAAGTTGTTTGGCCTCAATCTTATTGCCACCAATGTAGAAGGTGCAATCACTTAAGTAAGATTTCTGCTCTCTGATCTATAACTTGTCAATAATGTGGTACCATCCTGGTATGTTGAAAAGATCAAATTTGTAAATGTCAAGAATGTAAATATAAAAATAAGTATATAAAAACTGCATTTATAGGGGTTCCTGGGTGGCTCAGTCGGTTAAGTGTCCAGCTCTTGATCTTGGCTCAGATCATGAGCTCACAATTTATGAGATGGAGTCCAGCGTTAGGCTCTGCTCTGACAACTTAGAGCCTGCTTGGGATTTTCTGTCTCTCTCTCTCTCTCTCTCTCTCTCTCTCTCTCTCTGCCCCTCTCCCCTCTCATGCACACACTCTCTCTCAAACAAACATTTAAAAGAGTATATATATATATATATATATACACACACACACATATATGTATGTATATATGTATGTGTATATGTGTGTGTATATATATATATATATATATATATATAAATATCACATTTAACCCTTATAATAACCCTATGAAATAGGTAATAACATAATCATTGAAGAGAAAATAAAAACAAAATAGTTGGAGAGTTTATGTAACTAGCCAAGAAGTCAAATACTGAGTAAGAAGCAATATCAGAATTCAATTCCAAATATGTTTGATTCTATTTGTAGTCCATAAAAGTCTTATCACATACCTTATATTGAATGACCTATGCCAAAATCCAAGTGGATAGCTTAAATGGAAGTAGATGGCCAATGCTCTTTTGAAAACCAGGAATGGGAGCAAAAAACAAAACAAAACAAAACAAAACAAACAAACAAACAAAACCCAAACAAACATATTTTAATAGAGCCTCTAGGCAGGTTTGCAGTCTCTCAGTCATTTGTTTTTTGAGGATTTCCATTCTCTTTTGTCTATACGGCTTTTAATTTTCAGAAGTCCTGTTATAAATTGTGATGGAAATTGATGTCTTAACCATTATCAGGTACGATCCCAGCAGAGACTAGTTTATTATCTCAGAGTAACTAACAGCAAGATCCCAGAGATATGGGAGTGGTGAAAGCTTATGTGCTAGTAGTTCTGGGATCTGAGAGTTAAACGGTAGGTGTGTCAGGAGGAACAAAGGAATTATAAGAAAAAATATTTCCATGACATTAATATAAAATTATAGAAGGGAAAATCCATTTTTACAAACACAATTTATTTTCTAAAATATACAGTGCTACTCTACCTACTGTAGCAGTTGGTATGCCAACACTTTGTTTTCTTTAATGTTTATTTATTTTTGAGACACAGAGCATGAGCAGAGGAGGGGCAGAGAAAGAGAGAGAGAGGGAGAAATAGAATTCAAAGAAAGCTCCAGGCTCTGAGCTGTAAGCACACTGCTGGATGCAGGGCTTGAACACATGGACCATGAGATTATGACCTGAGCTATAGTCGTACACTCAACCAACTGAGTCACCCAGTCGCCCCTGCCAACACTTTTTGTATCTCTTATCTATATTTTCTGTTTCAGTTTTTGTTTGTTGTGAGGTGTTCTGGAGCGTTGTTTTGTTTTCATTTGTATTTTGATTATCAAAAATATATTTGCATCTAAATTCGGCTTTCATAACACAATCTCATTTGAAAAATCAATTTTGTTAAAACTAAGTTGAGGAGTGCTTATACACTTACTCTGTAGTGCGTTAAATTCCTCAAAAGTCTATTCATATTTCCCTTAGCATCATTTATTATAAAAATAAGTTCCTAAATCCAATGCCAAATCAAAATACAGGAAATTTCTTTTATACAATCTGTAAATTCATGAGTCAATAACAGTGAGATAGGTTTTATGAAAATCAATGTATCGAGAGCCAACAACAGTCTAAGCCATTAAGAGAATAAGTATTTTATTCCTGTAAAGAGATCTGGGCAGTACAATACAGTGTTCACTCTAGTCCACTCATTACATTAAATGTATCTACATCTTTGCAGAAGTTTTGGAAGCAACTTCTCCAAGATTCTGGAGGATCTTTTTGTTTTGGGGGATACATAGCGGCAAAAAGTTAGTGAAGTGAGCCCCTTTGATCAAAACTGGTCTCCCTCATTTTCCACCTTTCTTATGATGTTTAGTGGTATCATTTCTCTTCTCTTCGATTTTTTTTTTTTTTTTTTTTACTTTTTAGGTTCTATTATTCCCTGTACTGAGAAACCCCGGTACTAAAACAACACTGATACATTTTGTTCTGGACGACAGAGTACCTCCACTGAACTTCTTAGTGATGTTCATGCCTCTCACCAGTGCATTCTTATAGTTTTAGAAATGGTACATTCTCTGAGATCTCTTGTAAAACATAATCTTCCAATGGGTTTTCTGCCACAACTAATACACTCAATCTAGCAAGTCCAATTCTTTGAGCTACTTAATCGTCTCTTTCACGGCCCTTCTGTCACATGTACCTGGTTAGTATGAGTCTTTACATTTTCATGCTTCTTTCTAGACTCATGTTCACATAAAAGACCATTGAGGTCTTTGCCAGGGGAAATATTCACTGATGCCTGAGAGTTCTCCCAAACCAATATGCTCTTTATTATCCAACTGTTCTTTCCTCCCCTCCCTGATTCACCTGTCTCACAGTTAAGTCCCATGTATATTCTACCGACTTATTATACATTGACTAGCTTTGCTAGTTGCTTTTGGGTATACCCCCTTTTCTCTTAGCATGCCGACCATCTTCCCTGCCAGTTTATTTGCTAAACATATTAATGAAGAAATATACACTTGTAACTAGTGTATTTTTGAACAAAATACAAAATATATGCTTACTAGCCAAGATTAAAAAACACATTAAAAATTCTCAGGTTCTAGTCCAAGATGGTAATATAGGAAGACCCTGAACTCACTTCCACAATGGCATGGAACACACCAAATTAAAGCTATTACTAGAATAATTCCTCCTGAAGAAGAACTGAGTTCTGACTGAACAGCTTCTAAACAACCAGAGATACAGAGAATGGCAAGTGAACAGCAAAAGAGACAGAGACATGCCCCAGTTTAAAGTAACTAGCATATACAGGCACAGCTCCAGTCAACTAGCAAAAGTCATTCAAGCACACACAGCCTACATAGGGGACACCATACACAAGACCAGTTATTCAAATTTAGGAGAAGTAGCAATTTCACCTAGTCATTAGAAACAAACACAGAAAGCCAAGAAAAATGAGGAGAAAGAGAAATATGCTCAAAAATAAAGACCTAGAAAAAGCCTTGGATGAGTGGGGAAACTAAATGGAACCAAGATAAGCAATATGCCTGATAAAGAATTTAAAGTAATGATCATAAAGATATTCATGAGGCTGGAGAAAAGAGGAATTCTGTCAGACTTTCATAAAGAGACAGAAAATATTAAAAAGAACCAATAAGAGTTGACAAATAAAATAAATGAAAGAAAAAACACACTGGCAGAAATCAACAGATTAGAGGATACAGAAGAACATATCAGCAATCTGGAAGACATGGCAATGGAAGCATACAAGCTGAACAGCAAAAGGAGAAAATTATTTTTTGGAAAATGAGGATAGGTAACAAATCCTTTGAACATCAAATGAAAACACATTCTGAGGTGTCTCAGAAGATGAAGACAAGGGAGAGGAGAAGAAGGAAAAGGAGAAGGAGAAGAAGGAAAAGGAGAAGGAGAGAGAGAAAGGTGTAGAAAACTTATTTGAAGAAACAATAAATGAAAACTTCTTGAATTTAAGGAGGGAATAGACATCCAATCCAAGAAGCACAGAATTCCAAACAAGATGAACCCAACAATTCCCACACCAGGGCACATAATAATTAAAATGGCAGATACTAAAGATAAAGAGAAGCTTAAAAGCACTGAGACAAAAAGTTATCTGGAAGGGGAAACCTATAACGCTATCAGCTGATTTTCAGCAGAGAATTCTGCAGGCCAGTAGGGAGTGGCATGATATATTCAAAATGGTGAAGAGAGAAAGAGCAGAAATCCTAAGTGTATAGCGTTTCTATACACTGGTAATGGAGTAGAAGACAAAGTAATTGACTAAACAAAATACCATTTATAATAACTCCAACAGGAATAAAATACTTAAGTAATAAACTTAACTAATGAGATGAAATGTCTATACTCTGAAAACTATTAAAAAACTCATTAAAGAAATTGGAAATGATACAAACAAATGGAAAAATATTCCCTGCCCATGGGTTGGAAGAAAAACACTGTCAAAATGTCCATATTACCCAAAGCAATTTATTTATTTATTTATTTATTTTAATGTTTATTTATTTTTGAGACAGAGAGAGACAGAGCATGAACGGGGGAGGGTCAGAGAGAGGGAGACACAGAATCTGAAACAGACTCCAGGCTCCAAGCTGTCAGCACAGAGCCTGACACGGGGCTCGAACCCACGAACTGTGAGATCATGACCTGAGCTGAAGTCGGCCGCTCAACCGACTGAGCCACCCAGGCGCCCCTACCCAAAGCAATTTATAGAAGCAATGCAATCCCTATTAAGTACCAATAGTATTTTTCATAAAAATAGAACAAATAATCTTAAAATTTGTGTGGAACCACAATAGACCCTGAATATCCAAAGCAATCCTGAGAGAGAACAAAAATGATAATATCACAATCCCAGATATCAGGATATACTACAAAACTGTTGTAATCAAAACAGTACGGTACTGGCACAAAAATAGACAAATAGATCTATAGAATGGAATAGAATGCCCAGAAATAAAGCCATGACCATATGGTAAATTAATCCTCCACAAAGGTAGAAAGACTATAAAATGGGGAAAAGACAGCTTTTTTTTTCAATAAATGGTGCTAGACAGCTACATGCAAAAGAATAACTCTAGCCCACTTTATTACACCATACACAAAAATAAACTCGAAAATAAATTAAAGATCCAAATATAAGACCTGAAACCACAAAAATCCTAGAAGAGAACACAAGCAGTAATTTCTCTGACATCGGCCATAGGAGCATTTTTCTAGATAGGTCTCCTGAGGCAAGAAAAACAAAAGCAAAAATAAACTACTGGTACTACATCAAAATAAAAAGCTTCTGCACAGCAGAGGAAACTACCAACAAAACTAAATGGCAACATACTGAATGTTGGAGGATATCTGGAAATGACTTATCCAATAAAAGGTTAGTATCCAAAACATATATAGAACTTACACAACTCAACACCAAAATAAACACAAATAATCCAATGAAAAATGGGCAGAAGACATGAACAGACATTTCTCCAAGAAGACATACAGATGGCTAACACCTCAAAAATGCTCAACATTACTCATCATCAGGGAAATGCAAATCAAAGCTGCAATGAGATATCACCTCACACCAGTTAGAAGGATTAAAATAAAAAACATAAAAAAAACAGCAAGTGTTGGTGAGGATGTAGAAAAAAAGGAACTTTCTTTCACTGTTGGTGGGAATGGAAACTGGTGAAGCCACTGTGGAATACAGTATGGAGTTTCCTCAAAAAGTTAAAAATAGAACTACCCTATGATCCAGTAATCAGACTACTGAGTTTTTACCACAAAAATACAAAACTACTAATTCAAAGATATATGCATTCTTGTGTTTATTGCAGTATTATATACAATATCAAATTATGGGGACAACTCAAGTGTCCATCAATAACATAGATGGATGGATAAAGAAGATGTGGTACACACACACACACACACACACACATTATTATTGTTGTTATTATTATTATTATGCCCATAAAAAGGGCATCACGCTGTTTGAGACAACATGGATAGATCTAGAGGATATAATGCCATATGAAATAAGACTGAGAAAGACAAATGCCATATGATTCCATTCATAAATGAAATTTTAAAAAATGAACAGACAAAAAGCAGAGAATCAGATCTGTAAATACAGAGAACAAACTCATGATTGCCAGAAGGGAGAGAGGTGGGAATTGGGCAAAATATTTGAAGGGGAGAGGCAGATATAAGCTTCCAGTTATGGCATGAATAATTCACAGGAATAAAGGCACATCATAGAAAAATAGAATCAATGATATTGTAATGTGATGTAATGGGACTGATGGTAGCTACACTTGTGAGCATAGAATAATGTATAAACTTCTCAAATCACTAAATTGTACACCTGAAACTAATGTAACGTTGTGTGTCAACTATACTCAAAAAGTCATTAAGTGATAGTTTTTACTTTATTTGGGAGATGAGAAACTGACAACTAGAAAATAAAGAATAATTCAAGACAGTAAAGGGAAAACCCTAATTATTTTCCATAGTTCCCTCTACTGTAATTCAGAAAAGACTGAAATCATAGTGATTGGAAGTGTCTTGGCAGACTTTATGGGCAAGTTAAGATCTCTGTTGTCCAGAAGGCTGATCAGGATTTAGATAAGCCACAGTATGTGTGTGTGTGTGTGTGTGTGTGTGTGTGTGTGTGTGTGTGTGTGTGTAATTATATATATAAACATAGCTTTATAAGTAAGGAGCAATACATGCACAGCCCCTTTTATTAAGCCTTCTAAAACCCTGACACTTGTCGATTTGTCCATGAATGTCAAATGGCAATGTATAAGTCAAAGTTTTCAAATGTCATATTTCTTATCTAAAAAATAAATTTAGAAACAACAAAAGAAAAAAATCTCAATGCAGCCTTTTAAGTGAGTGTACATGTATATGTATCTCTTTTTTCTATATCTGGAATTTTGTAAAAAATTTGGATTTAAATGTTCATATCTTTCAACAGAAATAAGTTATTAGTTACATGGCCTAATACGGCAATCAGACATGCTATGTTAGTTGCTAAAATTAAAGCTGTCAGAAATATTGCAAATGAATATGCATATCTTCTTCTTACAAAGCAGATGATCTAATAACACAATTGGCCATCTTTTGCCATAGCAACAATTGCTAGAGCAAAGTTGCCCTTTTGTGTGCAACATCATCACCCACACTGCTTCATTCATTTAATATACTTGCCTAATCTCTATGTATTTTGAGTTTGTGGCTATCGCTTTACCTTAAAATTCATTTTCATAACATTTTATGTTTATAATGTCAAGAATTCCAATCATTTTCATTTTCCTGAAAGCATTTATCTTCTTACATTGTTTATAGCAACTTGTTCTGAACTTTCTAATTTCATTTTTTTCATTGAAATGTTCAACAAAATTGTGCATACACGGTCTTCTATTTTTTTATTACTTGCTTTCATAGTATTTAATTCTTTTTTTTAATTTTTTTTAATGTTTATTTATTTTTGAGACAGAGAGAGACAGAGCATGAATGGGGGAGGGTCAGAGAGAGAGGGAGACACAGAATCTGAAACAGGCTCCAGGCTCTGAGCCGTCAGCATAGAGCCCGACGCGGGGCTCAAACTCACGGACCGTGAGATCATGACCTGAGCCGAAGTCGGACGCTTAACCGACTGAGCCACCCAGGCGCCCCAGTAGTATTTAATTCTTTATGCGAAAAATGGAATTCATTATTTTTAGTAGGACTAAAATATTTTAAAGATAGGCTTTCTGGGGATGGGAGGTGGGTAGGAAGGTAGGCAGTTGAGTCTTAAAGCCATCGGTGTAAATTTAATGTTAAAGTGCTACATTACCCCAACTCAAGAAATGCTGGCAACTGTAATTACCCCAAATAAAGAAATATTAGCGATTGTTTTCAGTTGGAGAATCTCTTTGTTATATAACAAATATGATTTTGTGCATTATATGTAGTCATACTTAACGTAATTTTCATAATCTATTTTTGGAATATGCATTATTCAACAAAATTTAAAGAACCAATTTTGCAAAGTAAGATATAATCTGTACTATTCTCTCCAAATAATATTTTCAACTTGCAAATCTGAAGTCAGAAAGTACAAAAATATGTTTTATAAATAAATGAAATATCTAGAAGTATAATAACCCCAAATTTAGTAACACGAGTGTTATTCTCAGAAATTTGAATATCATTATAGTTTTATGAAAATAAATTATTTTTGGTTTGTGCAGATTAGCAACAGGAAGTGTGTTGGGGGGTTCTCCGGACCACTCTCTGTTTCAGCTACTTGCTAGAATTCACAGAACAAAGTTAAAATTATATTTATAACCATGATTTACTAAAGAGAAAAGATACACAGCAGAACTGAAAAGTAAAAAGGTACATGGGGTAAAGTCCAAAAGGAACTGAGAGAAAGCTTCTAAGGGTCTTTTCCCATGAGGACACACAGGATGTGCTTAATTTCTTCCAACAAGCAACTGTGACCACACATGTGAAATATCTACCTCATTGGAGACTCAGGGCCCAAGGATTTTCTATTGGAGTCTGGCCAATTGCATCATCTGCCTAGGACACACCCAAATTTCAGATTCCCAGACAGAAAACGGGTACTCAGTACTATATTGTTTGCACAAGCAGTTTAGGCATAGTTTAATGCACCTCTTATTAGTTAGAAAATTCGTTGGAACCCTTCTCAAATCCAAGGTATCAGGCATCAGCTCCCAGGCATCAGCCGAGGGCAACTTTTCCAATGGTCTTTTTAAAGAATTGCAGTCTCAAGCCTGTCACATTAACTATTTTCTGCACAGGAGTCTTTCAGAATTGGCTTCTGTAATTAATTCCATTTTTATTTAAAGTGTGATGACACTCTGAGGTTTATTTCCCTTAAAATCTTTACTATAAGCTACAAAGCAATTACAGGTTATCGAGTGGAGAATTTCTACAGAATTTAAATAATTGGTTATGGTGATTGCTTGCCATTTAACCTAAGGTTTAAAGGAATCAAATGTTTCTTTTTCCTGATACTTATTTTTAAATTGCTGAACATGAACATTCTCCCTGTGGCGTGAGCATTGCATCTCTCATCACATACGTGATAGAAATCTGACATAGCGCTTGAAGATCTTTCATAGTTAACGGTGCTCAACAGTGCAGGTGTGTGTGTAGACACTGCGTATCTCATTGTGAGAGATCCTTTCCATTTTCTCATACAGTTGAGGATCTCTTTTTCATCATTCATGTGCATATCTCTGAAGCAAAGAAATAATTTTTTCCTTTCTTTCGAGATGAATAAAGCATTACCACTACATGCATCGGTAATAGCAACTTAACATTTATAATAATTACATGGAAATCAATCCCACTGCTGCTCAGGCTATAGCTACGCTTGAAACAGATTAGACAAAAGAGATGTGTTTAAAAGATGGGAGTGATCAGGAGAGTCAAAGAAAATCACCCTACTGTTTCAGTTTGATTGAGGGAGTTACAGTCATTGCAGTGGTATTATTACCCTAATTATTATTTTACTGTACTTAGGACATCTACTTTAGCAGACTACACTGCAGAGCATGTAAATATATGTGAGTTTAGGTATAGGAAAGCTCAATGGGAATCTTAAATTTTTATTACTCTTTTTGAAGTGCTGTTTAATTGTTCTTCCCTGTATGTCCTCATATATTTTAATATAGACATTAAAAATAAACAGTTCAAAGCTAGGTGACAAAGCTTTTGGGTAATTTTAAAACATTGCTTTCTCCTAACTAAATGCACACAACTCTCTGAAATAAATTATAATCATTACTCTTCAATCTTTAAAATTTCATCGTAAATGCTTATTTACAATCTCGGCTTCTGAATGGTGAATATATATTTTTCTTATCAAATGAGGATATAGTTTGTTCAAGTATAATAATTTAATTATCCAGGAAAGACAGAGATTAAAATAGAATCACACTGTGTGAGATGATCAAATTTACCCAATACCAATATACAGTCCGAAAATGTTTCTATCAATTGAAGGCTTTTAGGACAGAGAAAGACCAATAAATTATGAGTCTGGTTAGAAGAAAAAGTAAATTAAAATAGTGAAAACTGCTCTTTGAAAATGTTATCCTTTCTGTGACATGAAAACCATGCTTAATAGGGATATTTTACAACTTCTAAAATCATATTTTAAAAACTGGCAGATGAATTTGGATTAATTTTTTTATAAATTTTTTTAATGTTTATTTATTTTTGAGACAGAGAGAGACAGAGCATTAACAGGGGAGGGTCAGAGAGAGAGGGAGACACAGTATCCGAAACAGGCTCCAGGCTCTGAGCTGTCAGCACAGAACCCAAAGCAGGGCTCGAACTCACTGACCATGAGATCATGACCTGAGCCAAAGTCGGACGCTTAACCGACCGAGCCACCCAGGCGCCCCGAATTTGGATTAATTTTAAGAAAATCTTCCCTTTAGTAGGCCTTCAAACAAGTAGAAATCTAAGTCCTATATAATCAAACCACTTTAAGCTTGATGAGTAATTAAAACAATACCACATTACAGAAAAAATGCTACTTAGATCATAGAATTGTCCTCATTCTTGTTCAGTTATTGAACTTGTAAAAGCTTTGATACTTCTATTCTTTCACACACACAAATGAACATAAAGCGATTAAACTTCATTAAAGCATTCTGGTTTTGGTCAATGTTTTAATGTCTAATATTTTTATCAGTCTTTTCAAAGGGTCTTTTCAAAAAGGGTCTTTACAAGTCCATTATCTCATTTGATCACCACTGTAAGTGAAACCATGGAGACATGAGTATACACGTTTTAGAGAAAAGCAGCTGAAGTTTTCAAGGCCAATGAAGTTTACATTGGCCTGGAATCACATAGAAAATCTCATTTACTCCTAGTGATTTCCACAAAATTTGTTCCTGTGCTTTGGTTCTCATATGACAAAAAATAAAATAAAATTAGTCCCTTTACAAAGGTTTTGCCTCCTATTGTTTTTCAACTGCTTAGGAATATTGTACTAATATACGCTACTCTGGCCTAGATCTTCAAAATCTAATTCTTAAATTATCCCTTTCTGTTAACACTGAAACGTGTCCAATCTCTCCTATATCAAAAATTAACAAGAGTGACCAACAAAACCAAAGAATTCTGGAGTATTGACATCTTTGTACAGTACTCAAAGTATACAACTCAGTATGAGACTCTATCTCAAAAGAGTACATACTACAGCCATTCCAGTGTCAGTGACTCTTGAAAATCCTAACGTCTACACAAATATCTGATTAAATAATAAAGTTCCATAATCTCCAAGCTCTGGGGTTCCAAAACCCAAAAGGCAGAGAAGGAAAATGTCTTATATCCTCAATGTTTTCTTGAGTGGAATTCAAATATTGACTACTTCTCAAGTCTCAAAATGCCTGCATTAATTAGTTTTGATATTTGGACATGTCCTGTTTCCAACAATGAGTTCACTACAGGTCAGGTACAGGATGGAGAATGGATGCCATGATAAGCGCTTTTCTACTCCAGTCCTTCATTCAAGCCCTTCTCCATAACCCAAAATTCTCCTTCCTCTCTGTGTAATGCCCTCATCAACCATACCAAGGACTCACTTCAGAAAACAAGACATGCACACTACTCTATATTCTTACTTGAATTTTTGAAACATTAACTCTTGTTGATAGATATACTTCAAAAGTGTACTCAAGTTTTCTGTATGATCTTGAATAAAATTCTAGATACTCTGGTAATACCTGTTTACCATCACTCACAAGACACTATTTTAATTCAAAGACCATGAATCACTTTAATGGTGCTTTTATAACATAACTGTATAAATGTCTACCTATAAGTCATAATAACAAAGGCAATTCTATCAATGCTGGTAAACAAAATTAGCTCAGTTTAATCCAGATTTGCAGGGGAGGAAATGTACTTTTTCCTTATTTTCTCATTAATAATATGCTGAGCATCAATATTTCTTCAAACTGCAGTGCATGACCATTGAACGTTTAGAGTCTATTGAAAGCAGAACTTTTAAAAATGAGCTCAATTCAATGGATATTCTCTTTCAAGTTATTCTTAAAGGTTTTAACCTGAAAAGTAACTTGCCCTTTTAGGTAGAGAGCAAACTCTATATGAGAAACCATCAAAGAATAGAGTCAATTATGTTATTCAATTTTACTCATTTATAACAAGTATTTCCAGGGTACCGACAGGTAACCTTTACTTGTCCTCACAGATGGGGCTGTTAGTTTGAATAATGTACCTCTTCCCATTTTATTTCTTCTTTTCATGACTCTATGAGGCAGCCTATTTGTTATTTTTATGAAGCTTTGCTTGAATATGATAAAAAAAAACAATGCAAATATTTGTGATGTTAGAGCTATTCAAGGTTTGCCTTTTAGTCTAACATTTCAAAGAATACTTTTCAGCAAGTAAGACATTTTCAAAGTTCATTATATTTAAAAAAATCACTGTAGAGGTAAGGTTTTTGTTTTGTTCTGATTTGTTTCCTGCAGTGATATTTTGATATCTGGTACTGTTGCTAAGGGCATAGACTCTAAAACCAGATTACACAAGACCTCAAATTAGTTTATAAAATAAGGTGCTTAGGATAGTTTTTGGTACATCGTAAGCATTAGGTAGGAATTAATTATTAGTAATATTGTTCTAACTAGAGAACAATACTGTTATAGGTCATAACATATAACTGTTACTGTTACATAATTATTACATGCTTTGTGTATGTATGTATGTGTGTGTGTATATATACATATATGTATATTTATATATTTATATGCATAAATATATATTTATATGCATAAATATATATTTATATGTATATATATATTTATATGTATAAATATATATTTATATGTATATATATATTTATATGTATATTTATATATATATAAAATCCATGGGATGTAAAGACATATTGAATAAAGTGTTCTTATCATTTGATGCATTTCATACCCAGATTTATAAGACTTAGTAGCATATAGATCACAGATATTTTTGTTAACATTATTTTTATCTTTTATAAACAAAGATATGTGTGTTTTAATGTAAGAAATTAGATCACTCTATTTTTTTCTGTAAATTGTTGTTTCTTCATCCATTCCCAAACTATTCAAGTAATGGTAAAAGTAGACATTCTCAATAGTACTCCACTGTAACATGGAAGCAGTGTTTGCCTACCAACAGGGTCTAAGAGGTCAGAAGGCGGCAGTAAATTACAATATTAAGTGGCCAAGTTTTCCATGATACCTGTTCCTATTGCTTTACCACATTATTGTAAATAGTTCCTTTATTACACCATCCTTAGTTATCCCGATTAGAGTGTATTATCCATGCCCTTCCTGGAAACTGACTAGAGTGGTGATTTTTTTTTTCTCCCCAGGAGTAACCTGGAAATATACCCTGTGGTTCTAGGGTTGAATTGCTTACATATTTGAGGATTATTAAAATAACCCTGCTTGCCAGAGGAAAAGTGTCACAGGAAATCTGTGGGCTATGGTGATAAAGTAAATTCACAAATTACCAAGATTGCTGGTATGAGAAGGAATGCAGGTGGCAGGAAAGGCTAAGTAATAATCACAGGTTTGGGCATTTGGTCACAATGGCAACAATATTGAATACAGGAGTTAACCTGTTTTTCTCTGACACCTTTGTAGTAATTGGCAAATTTGCTATAATCCTTCACTCCTCCCTATATTCACATACTTTAACATAGTTTTCAATGGAACTTTGTAGCAACTCATATCAAGATATGGTATTCATTTTTTTCCTCCCCTTGAATTTATACTTTCCTTATGATTTGCTTTAGCCAATACAATATCGTAGAGGTTATGAAGGATCAGTTTCTACCATCAGCTATAACAGGCTTTGTAGCTTCTATGTGTTGTTCCCTTGGAACTCTGTGCATCCACCATTGGAACAGTCATGGACTGTTCAGCTGATGGGCTAAATTCAATGACAATGATCATTTGCAATATGATATGTTGTCTTGAGCACCTATGACTGGCGTCAATAGCCTAGTTGATTGGCCAGTTGAACACTGCACTTAATGACAATCTAAAGTGAGTGACGATTGATATGCCAGAAATTTCTTAATGTACAAAAAAAGGTGGACTCTAAAAAAATCCTTCAAAAAATGTTAAAAGCACATATGATGTGCAAACTGTTCCTCTAACTTAACCATAACCTATAATACATCAGTAAGTTGAGGAAGCACAGCATCTTTGCAAAGCTCTGCATGAAAATAATAAAATGGAATCAGGCTCCTTGCTCTCAGTAGGAATAATGGATTCCTAGAAAGGTAGCTGTTGGGTATAATTACAACATGCCACAGAAATGTAGTATCACAGTGCTATGACTTCTCTGGGAATCTGCACTGATGACCAATTTTAATTATATCACTAGGGTTCAAATGAACGAGAAATCTAAAAACAATATGCTTCAAATATATAGGTGGATGATTTCTAGCTCTGATGACCAGAAACCCAAATTCAGTGGTAAAAGTGAAAATTTATACTCTATTACCTAATTGTTAAACCTAAGCTCATCGAACAGGTTGAATCCTTCTATCAAGTAATGAAGACGGTGCAGTGTATGTTCTGAGTTACTTCTCACAGAGGTAACTGTGCTCATTTACTGGGGAAACAATCAATGGGAAAGGAAAAACACATTGACTTTCTGGGGGATTATTAGATTCTTTCTACACTTCTTTTATTTCCTGTAGAGTCAAAATAGCACAGGGGCCACAAATGAGAGTGAGGTATGTATGGTGGTCAGATGATAGAAGAAATCTTGGCTTGAATTAATTTAATGGAGGGTGAGTGGGGCCACAGATCAATCTTTTTCTTACACTTATTTTCAGAGTTGCAGAATGTTTAATGAGTACGGAAAATTTTAGAAGCTGGCACAATCCCTATATTGGTGGCCTGACCCATAGACAAAGAACAATTATGAAGGAAGGGCCATTTGAAAATACCTAGAATTTATATGCCTGCCTCCTCATCCACACACAAGGCAGAACATTAATATAAGAAGTAATACAGCAGCCTTGGAGAACTTGTGAAGATCAGAATCTTAAAAATATTAGATGCAAAAGTCACATTTTAGAATAATTGTGGAAAATCAAAAAAGTTTATCATATAGTTTGGCCAATTAAAGCTTGATGAGATATTTTTGAAAAAGCCAATTAACACAGGCCTTCACATGTAGACTATGTCTATTGGGCTAAAAAGTTATTTTCTTTCCATTCCCATTAGAAATATTTTGCCTTCATGTAGCAGAGACCAGTATACTTTTATACTCATACCTCAGAGTGTGTCACTGTCCAGCTTTCTAACAAATATAGTTGTGGAGGGAATTTGACTCTTCCAGTACCCACAGAATCTCAATTTGGTCCTTTACTATTAATGACATTATGTTCTAAATACCCTACATGACATAGTAAAACACGTATTTGCTAGAGGATGGAATATACACCACACACACATGCATGCACACACACACACACACACACACACACACACACACACACTCACACATATCAGTATTTGCCACATCTGTGGAGTTGGTAGGGTTGCAATCACATTACCTTGTGCCACTCACCATAAACAAGTGTCATATTATTTGGTATGACTTGGAATTCTGGAGGCAGTATATATAAAGAAATTTTGGTGACCTTTTTATCCAATAAATATAAGGCTACTACTTTTGTGTGGACCTAGGAGCTAGGGAGGCACTACAGTAGGTCCAGACTGAGTTACAAGGTACCCTACCAAATAATCCTTAAGACCAAAAAAACCCAGTGTTTCTGGAAAGATCCATAGCATATATGAAGCTTACGGCTATGTAACCAGAGTTACAAGCTTTTTTTTTTTTCTTTTTAATCAAGCACTACAAGTATTCAACTTGACTCCAAAGTCTTTTTTTTTTCTTTTTAATCAAGCACTACAAGTATTCAACTTGACTCCAAAGTTTGTAAGTAGTTGATTCTGACAGGGGTTGGCCTCTCATGGAGGGACCAATTCCTGGATCTTCCTACTCTGAAATGTTCCATGATGTCATTAAAATATATTAATCTTAGATTGCTTTCAAAGTACCATATACTTAAATTGAAGTTTCTCTTGCATCAGTAATCACTAACTATGATTTCAAAATAAAACTTCATTTTAAGTGTTTAACAACATTCCTGCACAAATGGATTTTAGCAAAAAGGATGCAATTCATCTCTTTTTAATACGTATGTTCTAAAGCGTAGATACGTATAAGTAGTAGCAGAATTTCTTATAAAATGCAAAAGAATTATATTTATCAAAATTTTCAAATCATAATAATGGAATTTATGACTTATACTTCAGGACATGTTTTATGTTGTGTAACTAAAGTATCAATTTATTCCCATTGTTAATTTTTTGCAGAAGATGTTAAATATATAACTTTCTTGTCTTTAAATTTCTTGAAGATTATAAGTTAAATATGTATGCAAAGCATATTCTTTGAGTGTATTATTTATTCCACTTAATTTAGCCAAATTAAGATGGGTAATTCTTTTTTTTTAATATTTATTTTTGAGGGAGAGAGAGCGCACAGTGGGGAGGGGCAGAGAGAGAGAGAGAGAGAGAGAGAAAGAGAAAGAGAGAGGAAGACACAGAATCCGAAGCAGGTTCCAAGGCTCGGAGCTGTCATCACAGAGACCAACGCAGGGTTGGAACCCGTGAACCATAAGGTCATGACCTGAGCCACAGTTGGAGGATTAATCAACTGAGCCTCTCAGGTGCCCCAAATGGGTAATTCTAAATTGAATATATTAAAGTATAAAATACACTAAAATACTAATTTCAACACAAACACTGCTATACACTCTACATAAATAATATCCAATAATATATAATAGCATTGTGTTTTAATTTTTGTTTTATGAAAATTTCAAGCATAAATGTGTAGCAACCACTGCTGCTCTACCATCCAGTATTAATAGATGTTACCATTTTGCTGTACTTAATAGCTTCCTAATTTAATAACATAACAAAATGGTGCTAAATACACTTTCCCCACCACCTTGTCACTGCCTCCCTAATCTGGACTGACTCTTACTCCTAAAGTTGGTACATATAATGACTGTGTGCCTGTGACATTTTTGGCATATATATATATATGGCATATATATATATATATATACACACACACACACATGCTATATATGTTTATCTCAAATTAATATTGTTCTGTGCTTGTTGAAAATGTAAACATAATATAGAATAAAAATCTGTATTCTTTGCCACTTCCTTTCTCACTCTTAATTTAGCTTCTAAAAAGAATAGCTCACTTAGGAGAAAAAAATAACAGCAGCATTTGCCTGAATTATCATATATTATGAAATAGAGGAAAACAGATTAATGAAGTTTTGTTCTAACTATATCTTCTTTTATGTGATTTGTATTTCATAAACCTCATAAATGCACATAAATCACAAGGGAACATTATACGAGCTGTTATTTGGACTTGTAATCAGAATTACTAAGTAAAGCCTACATAGTTATATCCAGTATTCATTGAATTATGAAGTAAGGCTGTCTTTAAAATCTTAGAGGCACATGAAAAGATGTTAAATATCATTAGCCATTAGGGGAATGCAAATTAAAACCACAATAAGTTATCACCACATTCACACTGGAGTGACTAAATTAAAAAAATAATAATAATGATAACACCAAATGCTGGAAAGAATGCAGAAAAACTTATCTCATGTATATTGCTGGTGGGAATGTAAAACAGCACAGGCACGATAGAAAATAATTTTGCAGGTTCTTATTGATTTAAATACATTCTTAACATAGGACCTAGCAATTACATTCTTGGGCATTTATCCCAGAAAAAAATGGAACTTGTGTTTGCACAAAAACTTGAACACAAAAGTTCCCAACAGCTTTATTTTTAATAACTCAAAACTGGAAACATCCCAAGAATCCTCCAATGGATGGATGGGTAAGCAAACCCTGGTACATCCATACAATGAAATGCTACTCAGCAATAAAAAGGAACCAATTAATGATACATATAACAACTTGGATGTATTTCAAGAGCACTATGTTTAGTGAAGAAAGCACTGCAGCTCAAAAACTTACATTTTGTATAAGCTATATATGTAATACTCTTGAAATGACAACACTATAAATAGAAAACAGATTAGCAATTGCCAGAGAACAAGTGGTGGGGCAGGTGAGTATTGCTATGAAGGAGTAGTACAGGGCTTTCTGGTGATCAAACAGTTCTGTATTTTGACTGTGGTGGGAACATTAAAACACACAGGTTCAAATCAGGTAGAACTATGCATACACATGCAAACACAAACGAGTACACGTAAAACTTGTGAAAACTGTTCTACAGGGAGACTGCACCAGTTTGCATTCCCACCAACGGTGCAAGAGGGTTGCCCTTTCTCCACACCCTCACCCACATCTGTTGTTGCCTGAGTTGTTAATGTTAGCCATTCTGACAGGTGTGAGGTGGTATCTTGCTGTGGTTTTGATTTGTATTTCCCTGATGATGAGTAATGTTGAGCATCTTTTCATGTGTCTGTTAGCCATCTGGATGTCTTATTTGGAGAAGTGTCTGTACATGTCTTCTGCCCATTTCTTAACAGGATTATTTAGCTTTTGGGTGTTGAGTTGGATAAGTTCTTTATTGATTTTGGATACTAATCCTTTATCAGATAGGCTATTTACATATATGTTCTCCCATTCTGTAGGTTGCCTTTTAGTTTTGTTGATTATTTCCTTGTGGAGGTTCCTCAGAAAATTAAAGATAGAACTACCCTATGACCCAGCAATTGCACTACTAGGTATTTATCCAAAGGATACACAAATGCTAATTTGAAGTGGCACATGGACCCCAATGTTTATAGCAGCCTTATTAACAATAGCCAAATTATGGAAAGAACCCAAATGTCCATCAACTGATGAATGGATAGAGAATATACGGTGTATATATATATATATATATATATATATATATATATATATGTGTGTGTGTGTGTGTACACACACACACACACACACAGCAGAATATTACTCAGCCATCAAAAAGATGAAACCTTGCCATTTGTGATGACATGGATGGAACTAGAGTGTATTATGCTAAGCGAAATAAGTCAGTCAGAGAAAGACAAGTACCATATGATTTTACTCATATGTGGAATTTAAGAAACAAAACAGATGAACATAGGGGACAGGAAGGAAAAATAAAATAAGATAAAAGCCAAGAGGGAGGCAAACCATAAGAAACTCTTAACTATAGAGAACAAACAGAGTTGCTGGAGGAGAGGTGGGCAGGAGGTGGGCTAAATGGATGGTGGGCATTAAATAGGGCCCTTGTTGGGGGTACCTGGGTGGCTCAGTCTGTTAAGCATCTGACTCTCGACTTCAGCTTAGGTTATGACCTCACAGTTCATGAGTTTGAGCCCCAGATAAGGCTCTGCACTGATGGCACAGAGCCTGCATGGGATTCTTTCTCCCCTCTCTCTGTCCCTCCTCCATTCATGTTCATTCGTTCTCTCTCTCTCTCTCTCTCTCAAAATAAATAAAATAAGCATTAAAAATTTAAAAGAAAAAGAAGAGCACTTGTGATGAACACTGGGTGTTATATACAAGTGATGAATCACTAAATTCTACTCCTGAAACCAATACTACACTATATGTTAAATACCTTGAATTTGAATAAAATCTTGGAAGGAAAAAAAAAAAACTAATGAAGACTGGATAAGGTCTGTCAATCTAGTAAATGGAATTATATAATGTCATTTTTCTTGCTTTGATATTGATGTAGAGCCATATAAAGTGTCACCATTCAGGGGACCTGGATAAATGGTTTATCAGACTTGATAGTTCTTTGATTAGATTTTGTTTTGTCAGTATTAAAATAAAGCAAGACACTTGAACACATTGAAACTATGTTTTAAAATTGGCCATAAGCGTTCTGACAGTAAGTTTGCATAAAAATTAACAAAATAAATTTTGTAGAGAGAATGAGCATTTAATTAGAAAACTCATCCTATAGATAATCTATCAATAAAATCTGATGTTATTTTCATATCCTACTCTTCTTTTGACCTACACTTTTCAATCTTTTCATTTAAGACCCAATGTATTAGTTGGAATTTATTTAGAGCTAAAATAAATCACTAGATACTCTTAACAAAGATTTAATGAAGGAAAAAAATACAGTGGTGTTGGAAGGGATGGAAGAGTAGCCTTTAATTCAAATCTCTAAGAAATAAAACAAACACAACACCACAGAATTTGTCCTTGTACATCTCCTACTTCTTCCAATATTAAGAAGCTGTCAAGTCAGAAGAAAACTGCAGGGACTGTTGATTGAAAGAACATAATTTTTTACCTTTCATCTAGAGATTTGGAAGCTACCATTTCTGCACCTGTTGCTTCTAGAAACATGCTATTCTGATAACTCTACTACCAAAACATGGGTGGCTCAGACCTGCATCTCAAAGCCTAAGCAGTGAATGAATATTACAAAATTTTATAGAAAACCCAGGTTCTCCATAACTATGGAGAAATATAGAAGTACCAAAATGATGATCTTTATCATATTTCATATAGCACAATCCATGGTCATATGAATTGCTACTACTGTTGTTTCTGTGACAAGTCACAAGAATTGAAAGACTATGGTTGGTATTTATAATTGTATTTTCCATGTTTCCTTTACCTTAACTACTACCTCAGCTGGTTACATTTATTTACCTAGTGTATTGACTAAAACATCATTCATGAGACGCCTCTTTGAGGTTCTTGTATTATATTTTTTTCACTGTACACGGCAGTCACGGACAGTCTCAAAAATGATTCTCAAGGACTCTCCTTCCATTCTCTACACCATTCAGCTACTCTTGAATGTTGGCTGGATTTAGTCAATCACTTTATCACATAAATGGGACGTCAAATCCAAGATTAGGTTACAAAAAAGAGGGACTTCTATCCTGCTCTCTTTAACTCTTTCTTCCACTTGTTCTGGGGGAGTTCAGCTGTCATGTTGAGAGTAGCCCTGTAGAAAGGACCACATGATAAAGAAATAATACCACCAGTCAACATTCAGTGAGGACCTGCATTTTACCAACAACCAGCCACATGAGGGTATTTGGAAATGAATTTTCTCCTAGGTGGAGCCTTGAGATAACTGCATCTCCAGCTGGGACCCTGTCTGCAATCTTACAAAGACCCAGAGCCAGAAGACCCTTCTAAGTCACCTTCAGATGCCTGACTCATAAAATCTTGAGATAATTTTTTTACGTCACTACATTTTGAAGCCCTATTTTCTCTTGGTAAATAGGATCAGTCATCCTTGTCCTCTTTGACCTGTTGCCTAATGGAATGAAAACTAATGGGACTAAGAAGTCCCTCTTAAGCTCCAGTTCAATGCAACACTCACTGTTTCTCCTGAAGGAAGCATTTCCATATTGGATGTTAAAATTGAAAGCAAAATGTTTCAAAGCTGCCTTAATTTCTAATTTCTTCTTTTTTTCATAAGTTATTTTTAAGTATAAGGGGTATAAATCATTCTCCATACATTCAGCTGTATAAGTTATATACCTTTTCTTTCTCATTCAAGGTCTAATTCCAATAGAGTGATGGAAACTGGACAGTAAATTTGGTGCTTCCAATTCTTAGAGTTCATTTCTAATTTTTGTGTATTTATTTGGAGTCAAGTCATTGGACAGTGGAGCATCTGATTCCCTAATTATCTTTTTTGAATTGGCACTAAATAAAATGTCCTTGACCATTTTTGTCCTTAGATATTGGCTCCCACAGCCTGTCTGTGGGACAGTCTCCTGACTGTCATTTTTATTTTCCCGACTGCTGTAGCTTGAGGCTCATTGCAATGCTGTTTTCAGTTGTTGCCAGCATCTAACTTGTATCTTCCACCTTCCCTGTGACGCCAGACGTTGTTCCGAGAATACAGTTTGTGGCCCCATTGCTCTTTGTCACAGACCTCTTTGTCCCCACTGCTGTCTATCTACTTCACTCTACAGCACATCCACTTCCCCAAGACATTACAGATCAAAAGACAGCAGATTGTTCTCTATAGAGGTAGGATAGATCCTTTGTTCTTTTTTAAAATATATATATAACACATTCATTGGGATATAAGCCACATACTATATAATTTACCCACTTTAAGTGTGCAAATAAATGGTTTTTGTATATTCACAGACATGTGTAACTATCACAACAGTAGTACATTGCCACCACCTCCAAAAGAAATTCCGTATGCTGAATTACTTCCTTGTCCCCTATCCTTCCCGCTCCTATTCACCATTACTTTTTTGTGTCTATGGATCTGCCTATCCTGGATATGTCATATACACCTAATTATACATTATGTGGTCTGTTGGGGCTGGCTTCTTTTACTTAGCATGATGTTTTAAACTTCATCCACGTGATAGCAGGTAACAGCACTTAATTCCTTTATATAGTTGAAAAATACTCTATTGCGTAGGTATGTGAGGTTTTGTTCATGGACATTTGAGTTGTTTATACTTTTTGGCTATGATAAATAAATAAGGAAGCTGTTACCAATGTATATATAAGATTTTGTGTGGACATACGCTTTCATTTCTGTTGTACACCTAGGAGTGGAATTACTGAGCCACACAAAAATTTTAGGTGTAACCATTTGATTAACTGCCAGACTATTTTCCAAAGTGATTGTATCCTTACAGGCACCTACCAGCACTGAATGAGACTTCCACCTTATCTACAATGGCGCTGAAACTTGCTATTGTCTGACTTTTAATCATGTATAAAGTGCATGCATAACCATGCATAAAGTGTGAGGTGATATCTAATCATGGTTTGATTTGCATTTCCCCAATGATCATGAAGCATGTTTTCATGTGTTCGCTTGTACCTCCTCTGAAAAAAATGTCTACTCTGATCCTTTGCCTTTTTTTGTTGTTTCTGTTAACTTTTAATCTATTTTAGATTTTAATCAATTTTAATCTTTTTAGAATCATAAAAGTAACACATACACTTTATTAAAAGCTTAAACATAACCTAAAAGAGAGGAAAAAAGATTTTGAGACTCCCACCCATCATAGGGGATCATTAATTCTTTGCTACATGTCTCTCATTCTCTATCTCTCTCATTCTCTATCTCTCACACACAGATTCCTTTACATACATGTGTATACGCATGTTGATCTGTATGTGGTTTTCACAAACAGAATTCTAGACGTAAACTGTTGGTCAACATGTTTCTTCATATAAGAGTTATCTCTTGAGTTTTTCCACATTGGCAGGCATAGATTCAACATACCCACTTCAGCAATTTCACCCAATTCACTGCACGCTATTACTGACCAATCCCCTGGATATTAATGTTGCTTATAATGCCTTGCTATAATAAACCCGTTCTGTGATTTTAAAAATTGTGCTATAATGAAATGCCATAATATATGCATTAAATAAAAAATTTATATAAATACATATACAAATATACATATTTATTTGTAAATGGAATATTTCTGGAAAACCAAATAAGGTACTCTCCTTTTTTCTGCATAGTTCTTTGAAATAATTAGGAAGATGTTATATTCTATAGTAAGGGTGTGTCTGTTTAAGAGAGGGCAGTGAGGAGGTAGGCAAAGGGGGAAATACCAACTGGATGCAAACTCAAAAATAACACTTTGCCATATTATCTATAAATTTTATTTTTTGGTTAGATGTTTCTTTATTAAATGGTAAAAAGAAAACAAAACAAAACAAATTCTCTTATAATCTCTGTCTTGATGTAGGTTTTCAATTTTTAGAAATGATTATGTAGAGGATGATTTTTAAGTGTCGGTTGCTTTTACCAGAAATGCATGAAACTCAGCACACACAGTAACATTCATCAGTTACTTTATAATAAATGACTTTCAAATAAACATGATAAAATTGGATCTAAGTTATAAATTAATTGTTCAAAAAATACTGAAGCTTTGGCACCTGGGTAGCTCAGTTGGTTAAGCATTCTACTCTTGGTTTCTGCTCAGGTCATGATCTCACAGTTCATGATTTTGAGCCCTGCATCTGATTCTGCCCTGGCAGAGCAAAGCCTTCTTGGGGTTTTCTCTTTCTCTCTCTCTCTCTCTCTCTCTCTTCTCTCTCTTCTCTCTCTCTCTCTCTCTCTCTCTCTCTCTCTCTCTCTCTCTCTCTCTCTCTCTCGGCCCCTCCTCTACTCACGTTGTCTCTGTTTCTCTCAAAATAAATAAACAAAAAATTAAAAAAATACTGCAGCTTTGTATGCTAAAGGTCATATTTCTTGAAGGACAATTGAGGACTCAGAATATTAAAGAATGAAAGTTTGGATCAATTCACTGGTTAAAAATCCTCCCAAACTGAAGTTTTGTCTGAAGGATCTTTCTTCTGGGTAGAGGAAGAAGAATGTCACATATAACAACTAGTCTCGAGACCAATTACAGAAGCGAGGGCTATAGAAGTTTTGCATATCTTCTTTCTTGTTATGTTTATGTGTTTCTTTGCATTTCTTAAATATTGCCTTCTCTCTCCTTCTCATTAATATTTTATATTCAAGTTGTTGGTGGTTCGTTTCCCAATTTAGTATTTAGGTAGCAACATATTTAGTGGGACTGTGGGAAAATTCTGAGAAGTGACCAATATAGTTAAGTAGTGATAAAACGATTGTTGGAATTCTGTGCTCATTTTTCATAAAAGTTTTAGAAGTGTTTTGTTTTGTTACCAAAGAGAGCTGCATCTTATTAGGTGGAAACAGAGTTGTTTTGTTTTGCATTGAAGTTCCAATGTGTCTAAAAGGATGAATGTGAAAGCTAAGTTCTCAAAGCGGTGGACTGGGATAGCTATCAATTTCTTACTGTTCAGTCCCAAATCCATCCTTCCTTTTTCCTCTTTGTAACACCAGAGCTGGACTCAAACCGATTTCTTCCCTTTGCCATGAGGTGCAATATTAGACTTTGTCAATAGAGGGAGCTGGTAAGACACTGACAGCCAAAGCAAGGCGAGCTTCTGCTGTGTTCTTTCCTCCCACACTGTGGCTACCAGCGAATGGGTGTGTGGGAGGCCTCGTGGTGCTCACTTTCCAGCGGGTCTCCCCAGTTGCCCAGCAGACCATTTCCTATGGACCGGATCTGGCACCGTGACACTTCCATGTGAACTTCTTGGACGCAGAGTCCACAGTTTCTACGGATTAGTGTAATCCACCTGCACTCTTCAAGTTTCTTAGCCATACAGGGGCCACTCCTGCAGACTGGCTCCATTCCATGCACAGGGCAAGTTTCTTAGCACAGGTATGCTGCTTGTTCGTGTGGCAGCTACGTTATCTCCAGCAACGTCTGCACTGTAGCCTGGGGAGCAGTATGCTCTTTTAAGTTCTTAGTTTCTCTCGTGTTTACCCTGCTTATCCCTATAGGTATACAATATTCCCTACAATTGCTATTTCTTCATTCCTTAGAAGCCCCCTTTGTACCTATTTAGTAACTAATCACTTTTTACTAGTTAAAAATTCCCCATAATAAATTTTTTCCTATTTGATTTCCTGATAGGGCATTTATCTCCTGAGTAGAACCTGACTGATACACCTTCACTGGAAAAAAGTTGTAGCTTGCACAAGCCTGCTGAACACTTCTGCTTTACCGGTCATCCTTTAAAAATAAAAATAATTAATATACAATAGCATTGTATAATAATAGTAAACTATATAGAGACATCAAATATCCCATAGAATGAAGTCCTGACACCAAATTTTATTTATTGTTCTTAATTTAAATAAAACCACGTTGCATTTAGATGCTGTTTATCTGTGGTTGATTTTTCCTTTCTTGGTCAAAATTATGGAATCATTTTGTTGCCATTACTAAAAAGTTACTGTTTTGCAGACTGTAACATCAATGAAGGAACATGTTAATCTATATCTCAGTTTCTTGCGATTATCTGCCTTTTCACCCTGCTTTGACTAATGAATACTTAGTAAAGCAAATGAAGAAACCACAAAAATTTGACTCAAAATTCATTATATAATTGCCAATATAAGGAAAAAAAAATTTGTTTGCAGGGTAACACCAAAACAAATTGGCTTAATAAAAGTTATATATTTAGTATGCTCCCTAAGATTGAATTAGAATAGCGTAAGTTATTATCTTTTCTACACAAACACTAATATTTTGAGGTTTTACAAGATTTAGCATCTTTTTCAGATAACAAAACTATAAACCTAGTGCAAAGGAAGAGTGGACTTTCTCTAGAGGAGTCATAGCATTGGGATAGGAGCATAAAGCTTTCCATGCCAATATCCCGTTGAGTTTTATATAACCAGTATGTTTTGCTTCTGAGTAGTGCTCATGTTTCTTTAAACTTATGTATTTCTTTGCGATGTGTATATAGAGAGATATGTCTATATAGAGATGGACAATGTTGGTCATTGCTACCCGAAATAGATTTTGTTTCAAGAAGCTTTACTATGAACCATATAGTCTATTCAAGGTATTCTGAGAATCATATATGGGTTTGGTTCTGTGTTATATATTGACTTTTGTTGTCTATGGCTCCTCAGAACATCTTCAAGTCATTTTAATCAGAAGATAACCAGAAGATTTTAAGAGAATAAGATCCCAGGTTGACCTTTTTTGTTTTTGTATCTTCCAATATATCACTTTTTCAGGAGTCCCTGGGATTTATCTGCAAAGATGTCAACTCGTCAGGAAGCCCTACTCCTCTTCCAACCCCATACTATTTCAAGCTTAAGATGACCAAAGTTCTGCACAACATACTAATAATGCTCCTGGAAACTCAAAACCTATAAGATTCCTTGACACTAAGAATCTAAATATCTCTATGATTAAGTTGATATGATTATAGCACACTCTAAGTAAAAATCCCTAGAATTTTTATTAACATGATCTATGCCATTCAGCAACAAAAGCAAAAAAAAAAAATTACCAGCGATAAAGGGGATTAAGAGTACATTTACCTTGATGAACACTTAGAAATGTATAGAATTGCTGAGTCATTTTATTGTATACCTGAAACTAATATAACACTATTAATTACACTTGGATAAAAATAATTGTGTCATTTAATATGGATGTTAGAGGCTAACACTAAAATTAAACCTATATTCTTTTTTAAAATTATTTTATTTGTTTTTAATATGAAGTTTATTGTCAAATTGTAAAATTATTTTTGATATTTATTTTCAAGAGAGAGAGAGAGAGACATAGACAAAGAGCAGGGGAGGGGCAAAGAGAGAGGGAGACAGAATCTGAAGCAGGCTCCAGGCTCTGAGCTGTCAGCACAGAGCCCGACATGGGGCTCAAACTCATGAAATGTGAGATCATGATCTGAGCCGAAGTTGGACACTTAACGGACTGAGCCCCCAGGCACCCTAAAGCTATGTTCTTTTCTCACACTTATACTGTGGTGAGAATTATATGAATATATTTCTATTCCTCTTTTTTTTTTTTTAATTTTTTTTCAACGTTTTTTATTTATTTTTGGGACAGAGAGAGACAGAGCATGAACAGGGGAGGGGCAGAGAGAGGGAGACACAGAATCAGAAACAGGCTCCAGGCTCCGAGCCATCAGCCCAGAGCCTGATGCGGGGCTCAAACTCACGGACCGCGAGATCGTGACCTGGCTGAAGTTCTATTCCTCTTTTGATAATGTAGAATGAAATAATGCCCCCCCCCATCTAAGTCTTTAAAGAATGGTTATAACATTCTCATGGGATAAAATATTTTTAGAAATATTGTATGCCAAATGTAAGGTCATATTCTAGGTAACAATGTATTTATAATCTATAGTAACAATTTAATTATGCTACTGTTCTTTACATATTCTCCTTTGTGTTGTAAATTATAAAATGTTTATCAATTATACTGTCATCATGAAAGAAGGGGAAAAATACTCTCAAGAGCATTTCTAATGACTTGATTAAGTAAGAATTATTATAAAGAAGGTAATGAATCAAGCCTAAATAGAAAAATGGAACAACTCTTCTGGGATTATCATAAAATTATTTATAGATGTGCTAACGTGTGTTTTTGTAACATAGAAAAGTAACTCAAAATACCACTTCAATAGATTTTTAACAAGAACATGTTGCAATAAAAGGAAAATATGTGTGTGTGCTTGCTTAATAAAGGGACTTACATTTAACTTTTTTTAACCTAATATATTTAGTAACACATTTCACTTCACAATAAAATAGTATCATCCAAATGAATTTAACTTTCCCTTTCCACATACACAGTTCCCCTAATTGTAACATCTTACATTAGTGTGCTACGTTCGTTATAAATGATGAGCCAATGTTGATACTTTATTCGTAACTAAAGCCCAGAGACTACATTAGTATCCCCTTTTTGTGTTGTACCTTCTATGGGTTTTGACAAATGTGGAATAACATGCATCCTCCGTTACAGTATCATACAGAATGGTTTCACTGCCCTAAACACACCCTGGGCTAAACCTATTCATCTCGCTTCCCCCGCCCCTCAAGCCTCTTACAGTCACTGATCTTTTTACACTTTCCGCATTTTTGCCTTTTGCAGAGTACTGTCTAGTTGGAATCATACAGTATGAACTTTTCCAGACTAGCTTATTTCACTTCTTTCACTGAACAGTATGTATTGAAGTTCCCTCATGTCTTTTCATGGCTAGATAGACCATTTTTTTATTGCTGAATAATATCCCATTGTGTGTCACATTTTGTTTATTGACACACCTATCTTGTTCGTTTCCAAGCTTTGGTAATTATGAATAAAGATATGATAAACACTTTTATGCAGGTTTTTGTGTGGACGGACCTAAGGTTTCAATTTGGTAAATATCAAGGAGCAAAATTGTTGGATTGTATGGTAGTCCTACTTTTAGTTGTAAAAGAAACTGAAAATCTTTTTATGTGGTTTCTGTATTTTGTGTTCCTATATGCAATTAATGAGAGATTCTGCTGCCTCACATCCTTACCAGCATTTCGTGCTGTTGCATTTGGATCTTAGCCATTGTGATAGGTGTGTAGGCATCTCATTGTTAAAATTTACCCTTCTCTCCTAACAAACCTTGTTGAGCGTCTCCTCATGTGCTTAGCAGCAATCTATATACTTTCTTTGGTTAGGTGTATGTTCAAATCTATTGTCTATTTCTTGATTGGCTTGTCTGCTCTCTTACTTGACTTTTGAGGTTTCTTTGTGTATTTTGGACACTAGTCCTTTATGAGATCTATGTTTTGAAACATTTTTCCTACCCTGTGACTTTCTTTTCATTCTTCTGACATTGTCTTTTACAGAGCAGAAGTTTGTAATTTCAATAAAGTGCAATTTAATATATTTTGTTTTTATTTTATGAATCATGCTTTAGGTGTTGTATCTAAAAAGTCATCATCAAATAAAGTCACCCATATTTTATCTTATGTTATCTTCTAAAAGTTTTATAGTTTTGGATTATACATTTAGGTCTATGATTCTGACTTGAGTTTTGTGAATGGTGTAAAGTCAGTGTCTACATTCATTTTTCTGCATGTAGGTCCTAGTAATTCCAGAACCATGTGTTGAAAGGTTATCCTTTCTCCATTTAATTGTTAAAGATCAGTTAACTGTATTTGTGTAGGTTTATTTCTGCATTCTCTATTCTGTTCCATTGATGTGTTTACCTGTCATCTTGCAATATCACACTGTCCTGTCTACTGGCGCTTTATAATAAATTTTGACGTGGGGTAGTGTTGGTCCTCTATCTTTATTTCTCTCCATTACTGTGCTGACTATTCTAGGCCTTTTGCTTTTCCGTATAAACATTAGAATCAATTTGTCTATATCCACAATATAATTTTATGGTATTTTCATTGAGACTACAGTGATTATGTAGATTGAGTTGGAAATAATTGATGTCTTGACAATACTGAGTCTTCCTATTCATATAAATGGAATAGGACTCTCCATTTATTGGATCTTCTTTTATTTCCTTCATCAGACTTTTGTAGTTTTCCTCATAGATATTTACACCTAAACAGGGGTTTTTTTTGGTACTAATTAAAAGGTTTTTAATTTGAAACTCTAAGTGTTCATTGATGGCATAGAAGAAAGCAACTCATTTTTGTATGTTAACCTTTTATCTTGCTACCTTGCTATAATCACTTGTTAGTTCTGGGGGTATATTTTCTTGTTAAGCTTTTGTAATATTCTATGTAGACAATCATGTCATCTGCAAACAAAGACATTTTATTTCTTCCTTCCCTATCTGTATACTTTATTTCCACTTCTCATCTTATTACATTAACTAGTACTTTAGTAAAATGTTGAAAAGTACTGCTGGTGAAAGCAGATGTCCTTGATTTTTATCTTAGCTGGAAAGCATCTAATTAATTGCCCTTAAGTATAAGGTTAGCTGTAGGTATTTTTGTAGATGTTCCTTTTGATGTTGAAAAGTTCCCCTTTATTCCTAGTTTGTTGAGAATTTTGGTCATGAGGGTTGAGTTTTGTCAATTTGTTCTCCTACATTTACTGATATGATCATACAATTTTTAAAAATTTGGCTTATTCATCAAGGGAAACAAAAACAAAATGAACTATTGGGACTTCAAGATAAAAAGTTTCTGCATGGCAGATGAAACAATCACAAAACTAAAAGGCAGCCTGTGGAATGGGAGAAGATATCTGCAAATGACATGTCTGATAAAGGGTTTGTATCCAAAATCTATAAAGGACTTACAAACTCAATACCCAAAAAATAATCCAGTTAAGAAATCTGCAGAAGACATGAATAGAAATTTTCCAAAAAGATATACAGATGACTAACAGACCAATGAAAAGATGCTCATTATCACTCATCATCAGGGAAATTCAGAAACCACCATGAGATACCACCTCACACCTGCCAGAATGGCTAAAATCAACAACACAGGAAGCAAGAGATGTTGGAGAGGATGTGGAGAAAGGGGAACCTCTTACACTATTGGTGGAAATGCAAACTGGTATAGCCACTTTGGAAAACAGTATGGAGTATCTTAAAAAGTTAAAAATAAAACTACTCTATGACCCAGCAATTGCCCTATTAGGTTTTTAACCAAAGGGTACAAAAATACTGATTCAACGGGACACATGTACTCTGATGTGTTATCAACAAAAGCCCAATTATTGAAAGAGTCCAAATTTCCATTGACTGATGAGGAGATGAAGAAGTTGTGGTGTATACAGACAAAGGAATATTATTACTCAGCCATCAAAAAGAATGAAGTCTTTCCATTTGCAATGATGTGGATGGAGCTAGAGTGTATTATGCTAAGTGACATAAGTGATTCAGACAAAGACAAAAACCATACTATTTGACTCATATGTGGAATTTAAGAAACAAAATAGATGAACATAGGATATGGGAAAAAAGACAGAAACAAACCATAAGAGACTTTTAACTATAGCGAATAAACTGAGGGTTAATAGGTGAGAGGTGGAGGGAGGATGAGCTAAATGGGTGATGGGTACAAAAGAGGGCACTTGTGATGAACACTGGGTTCTATATGTAAGTGATCAATCACTGAACTCTACCCCTGACACCAATACTACAATATATGTTAAGTAAATAGAATTTAAATAAAAACTTAAAGAGTTAAAAAAACTTAAAAGAAAAGAATTAAAATTTTTGGCCTATTCATATGGTGGATTACCTTAACTAGTTTTCCAATGTTGAGTCAGCCTTACATTTCTGGAATATATCTTACCTCAATGTGGTAAATAAACACTTTTAATACATTGCTGTTGTTTATTTACTAATATTTTGTTAAGGATTTTGTACCTATGATCATGAGATATTGGTTTCCAGGTCGACTTTCAGATAATGTCTCGGGTGGTTTGGGTATTAGGATAATGCTTGTCTCACGGAAAGTTAGAGTGTAATTTCCTCTGCTCTATTTACTGGAAGAGAATATAAAAATTGATATAATTTCTCCCATAAACATTTTCTAGAATTCACCAATGAACCCATGTGGGCCTGGTTCTTTCTGTTTTGGAAGGTTACTAATTATTGATTTAATATCTTCACTTCATCTTAGTCAAAAGGCCAAGAAGCGATGATTTAATATCAATAGATACGGGCATAGTCCTATTATGTATTTATTGTATGAGTTTTCCTAGATTATGTCTTTCAAAGATTTTGTCCATTTTATTTAGGTGATAAAATTTATGTGACTCCAAATAAATTTCTTCCTTTAATTATTATGCCCTCTGTTCTTATTTTTAAAATCCACAAGGCTTGACTTCTTAATTATTAACACTTTAGTATCTCATTTGCTCTGATCTCAAATGAAATGGAATATTCTAGGTAACTGAATATGCTCAATATTCAAAGGCTAAATCTTACACTATGAAATAGTACTATTTCAGCTATGTTTCATCGAAGAGTACTCAAAATCTGTTATATATCTTCTTTTCAAAACCATTTGGTGGACATGTATTGACCTTCCTTTCCTTAATGATTTCATCATTATCATAATCTATTTGAGTTAAAACATTATTTAAAAAGGGATAACCTCACATCTTCAGCTAAACTTTTGTACTCTAGATGATGATATTTCCACCTTCTCACTGAGGCAGGTTTTACGATGTTCTCTGTTATGATAACTCGTCTCGGTTTGGGTACACAATTAGAATTATATATTGCTTTTGATTACCACCATGACCGATTAATTTTATTGCAATCTAATGAATCTGTTTGGTATTGGAGAGGTCATTACCTCTTTACAGAGGACAAATATTCCAGAAGTTTGAACTTACGTGTAATTTGAATTTTATGAGTAAGAGAATTCTACTGAATTTTCAAATAGTACAGTAACTAGTAGAAATATTAATTATAAATAGATTATTCACAACCTATCAATAATTGAATAAATATACAGACTGAAGGGTGTTTAAAAAATAACTCTACCTTATAATTACTTTTCAGGATCTTAATGAATATTTAATTTTTTATAAAAATTGATGTTAATCTCATTACGCTTATTGTTATAGCAATAAAATGAATGAAAATAAACACACTGTTTCTCCAAATGCTTTGAATAAGTTGGTGTCAATGGAAGCACCAAATCGGGCAAACATAGCAAAGCATTAAATGTTTACACAGTTTCACATGATTATCAGAAATGACACATTTCTGGGCTTGAAATTCAATGCAAATTCTTATATAATTACAGAAAATGCTATAACTACTTCTATCAACTTAAATTATTTTCTTTAATGATGAAATCTAATTATATCCCTTGATATTCTCACATCTAATAAAATTACATAACTGTCATTATTAACCGGAAAATCCTCCCATGAAAGTCCAAGATGAATCTTTGATACAATAGGTGATAATCACAAGGATGAGAAACAACACACACTAACATGTCATTTAAATAAAATATTTTGATTTTACAATCTTAATGTATAACGCTACCAAGGATACATTTTTTCTGTATTACCATTTAAATATAATGTTATGCATCTAGCTTATTTAATACTATTTATGTTAGACAGAGGTCTCAATGATCTGGCCATGCTACATAAAATAGAGTATTTGCAGATCATTTTATCAGTGTTTTTGTTTAATTTTAATATAAAAGCAATAACAAAGGCAACAACTAGCCTAGTTTGAGTGATGTGAAGAGTGAAAACAGAGGGTTTGATATGCAGTTTCTACCCATGAAACTGCCAGAAGTTTCTGGCAGTAGATCTTTGATCAATATATGTACCAAAGGTACAAACTTACTTTCCAGAAGACAGACCTCAACAGAGATGTCTTTTGTTAGACTAATAATATTAAAAATACTGACATCCTTAAAATTTGACATATTTCCCATTTTAAAATTTTTATGGCTTTCTGTTAAATACCTCTAAGCAACAGGCAGTAACTGAGTAACAGCTGTCACAGTGAGAAAAGTTCTAAGGTCTTCTGTTCACAATTCCCATTCAAATCTTTCTTCTCATTGACCTTCTCCGCATGAAATTGAAATATTTGAGTTTTGACCCCTACTTTAATTTCTCAAACCTTGATTTCTTTTGAAAAACTGAATGACAATGAAAACCTTTATTCAGAGGACAGCTTAAAGATCAAGTAAGGTGAAGATTTTTTCGTAAGCTATTGTGCTCCGTATAAACTCTCTGAAGACTCTTTCTAAACTATCATTACCCCAGGAAGAAAGAGGAAAGCCAGATGGCAATGACACAATGACACATATGCACAGCTCATACGTGTATGCATATGCATGTATTTCAACTCTAACATGATTCATGCCCTCCTAGAAAGAAAAATCCCATTCTTTAAAACTGCATTGAAATTTATATGAAAAATAAGATTGAAGCAGACACCAAAACATGCCCCACAGTGTTGCAAAAGTACATTAACAATAGCTGGTAGCTGAGGAAACATCTTGAATCATCTAGGCAGCCAATTCATAGTGGCTGAATGCTCCCACAGCAGATACTAAAAATGCAAAACTTCAAAGCAGCAAAACCAATAGAGTGTTTCAGAAGCACTTGAAATAAAGCAGGGTTGGTTGGTAGTGAGGCGATGTTTGGACATCTAAGTTTGGAGCTCTAAGTAAATGAAGGTGTTGAGGCAGAAAGAAGAGGTGAGGTAACGTGGCAAATCCTGACAGCTGTACAAAGCTAGGGGTGCACCCAGCTCTGGGTAGGTAGCTCCTGAAAGCAAGTGCTTGTATTTACCTTAAAAAAAAAAGGTAATATCTAAAAGGGCTCCTGTTTCAAAGTAGTAGTTTTGGTACACGTATTTTCCTGCTAAAAATATGTAATTCTCTTTCTACTATTCCATTTTCTCTTGTGTAGGAAAAAATGCAATAAACCAAAATCATGTTTACATTATACTGTTATAATTTTCCTAATTATAAAAAATTTTATTATCTAATCCATACTGCAAATGCATGTCGTGGCTTAACAGACTGTGTGTATGTACACAAACACACACACACACACACACACACACACACACACACACACACCGTGTATGCAAGAAGGGAGGTGTGATGTTGGGGATTGCAACACTCCCCCCATGCCCTCAGTAGCTTATTATCACCTTCATTGTGTGTTTCTGGGTGAATATTGGTCAAAAAAATGAAAGTTTGTGTGATTTTTTAGAGTTGTAAGTGAAGCTGACCCCATTATACTCTGGAAATTATATTTGATTAAAGTGGGTAAGAAACAGAAGACAGTGTGTCATCAGATTCTAGTTTGTTTCCACTCTTGGCAGTTTTGTTGTCCACTTCTCTTTCCTAACTACAAGTTTTGCTGACCAACAGGGACCCTGTGTTCCTCATCAGATGCTTCCCTGTAAACTCAGAGATGGTACAATCTCTGGAACCTTCCAGAGACTTCTATACCAGCTTTCATACACACACACACACACACACACACACACACACACACACATGCATTTATTTATTTGCAGTCCTTTTTCTGCATTCGAATATGCTTAACCTCTATATTTTCTTGCAAGTTCCAACTCACCTCCTCCAGGGAAGGTTAATGCTCCTCATTTAATTGCTAAAATATATTTGGATCTTAACTATACTAGCTCCTCACAAAATTGTGTAAGGTCTAATTCCTGTAATTAATCTCTTAGTTCACCAAGTCCAAAGTGGTTTCTTTTCTGAATATACCTTGTATAAAACAATGTTCCAAAGATGGCCATAACAGTAATTCCCATTGTATACAATCTTTCCCAATGTGACCTTGCCTCTCTTCCTACTCTCAGAACTTTAGGCTGATGACATCTTTTCACTGCTTAGATTTAACTGGCTTAGCAACTTCTACATTGTTTCAAGAAGCCAGTTCCTATGTAAGAAGTGTGACTAAACTAAAACCAGCATGCCTTGAGAAAGCGAAGCCACATGGTGACTCCCTGGAAGACGAGGTATCATGTGGAGGAAGAAAGAGGCCAATGAGAACTTAGGTACCAGACATGTGAGGGAGGATGCCATCTTAAAAGTGGACCCTTGTCATCCCAACCTCAACCCCATGGATGAAAGTTGAACCCCACAATCAAGCACTCTTCAAAAATTAGACTCAAAATTGTGAGCAAAATAGCTGTTTTAAGCAACTTAGTTTTGAGGTACTTTGAAATACAGCGATGAAGAGCCATACTTCACCTTGTTCACAGTGAACATCCTTGATGCACCAAATGGCTTTGTTAGATATGCCTCTTGTTAATTTCACCAGTCAAAAATATTAAAAATTGAGATTTAAATATTATGTGTACACAACAATAATGAGAGAGATCTATAATCTTAGTGTACAACTTACCTGAGCATTACTTAGTCTCATATTAATCTGGGACTTTATTTTTCACATTGACTGACTATTGAGGTTGAAGTTTCCGACCCTACATACTTGGCTTTCTCCAAGATTAATTTCCTTCATTTATATGTTTGCCTTTTATAATGACAACTTATAAATCACCATGATTCTAAGTACAAGGAATTATTATAATCCTTTAAGAGTTTGCACCATTGTTCAAAAAGCGACTCTGTGACAGTATATATTTGATATATTGAGACTGTTCTTGCCAAAAAGTCACAACAAAAGGTGAAGTGTTCATCTTAAAACAATTTATCACTTCAAGTACATAAGGAAACTATAATTTGTAAAACCACTTCTAGAGTGAACTGTAGGTTTATATTTTATTAACAGTGCTTCAGTCTTTGCTGGTGATATCTCCCCTGAAATTTGCTTTTTTAACTCACCAAAATATATTTTGCTAAGTGGTATTCCTACCAGAAGCGCATAAATTGAGTTTGTTGATGGGAAAGCAACAAGCAAACTTAAATTGAGAAACACACTACAAAATAACTGCCCTCCATATTTCTAAAATATCAAGGTCAAGAAAGACAAAGAAAAGCTGAGACACTGAAACAGATTAAAAGACACTGAATGTATTTTTGCATTTAGTATCACTGTACGAACTGTAGAGATTGGCAGTATGTGCAGATGACTGTCTGCCTGCCTGCTTGTCTATCCATCCATCTACACATATATTCTTTCACTGAGACACGATTTACATACAATAGAGTACATAATCTTAAATGCAGAGCTTAATGGACATTTTACATGTTCTTATTTACCGACTATTTCTATTAAGATATAGGATATATCCAGCAGAGCATCAGATTTTCTCTTTCCTTCTTTTAGTCACTTTCACCCTAATGGTATTCCATCATCATAGAGTAATTTTGCCTCAAAATAAGATCACATTGGAGCTGGTATGACTATGGCCCACCGGAGGGCAGGAAACATTTGCTGAAGTATAGCAGTTTGGGGCTGGCAACAAGAGATACCACTCACTGAGGTGTGGAGTGGGGGTGGGTAGGCGTGGGGTAGGACTTGCTAGGATATTACCTGTTAAAATGATGACACTCACTATAAGATTTGAATCACTGAGTGTCCCCAACACTACTGCAGCACTGACACAGAAGTTACCTGTTTGTGACCCAGGTACAGTAGAGAACAATTACAAAGACAGTAAAGAGTCCAGGATTAGAAAGACCTGTTTTCCTCTCGCAGTGTCCATACAGTGCCTCTACTGACAAGGCCTAAGGTTGTGCCAGCTGAACAAATATCGATAGAATCCAGGATTACAAATCAAGGCAAAAAGAGGTGTGTATGAACCAAGCGTTCAAAAAGAAATTGAAAACTGGCACATGCCGTGCATACTAATCATCCAACACAAGGTCTCCAGCTTTACCACATAAGGAACCAAGGCTTGCAGAGAAAGAGAAAGTAAGCCCCAGTGTTCAAGCACTTTTTTTAAGCCGCTGCTTAAGCCATGTTGGCTACACTCACATTCTCAAATCTGCCAAAGCAATTGTTATGGCCAAGCCTAGAGTCCGTGTGTTCCAGGATTACACAAGGTCATGAACAAATTAGAGCCATTCCTGCTACTACAACAATCTACCGTATCATTCTTCAGTAGGTGACCATTTGTACGGTTTCCCATTTTCCCCATTATGAGTAAAGCAGCTACAAACACCCTTATATATGTTTTTGGTAGGCATAGACACTCATTTTGGTTACATATACACACAAGAGTGGAATCGCTGGGTCACTGGATAAACATACATCTAGTTTTAATAGAAACTGCCTAAAATATTTCCAAGCAATTATAATAAATTTAGCCTCTCACCAACAGCAATGAAGTTTCCAAGTGTTCCACATTCTCACTAACCCTTGTATTAGGAGTTCTCATTTTAGTTGTTCTGGTATGACTGTAGTTGCATTTCATTATGGCGTGAATCTGTATTTCCATGAGGACAAAAGGTATTAGGCACCTTTTCATTTGGTCATTTGGATTTACTCCTTTGTGAAACACTTGAAAATTCCTTTAATTACTTTTTAATATTTGGCCTATCTTACTCGTTTCATATTCAGGAATTTATTGTACATGTTGGATACCTGCACTTTATCATACACATACGCATTACAGATTCTTCCCACATACCCTGTCTTTAACTGTATGTATTTTTTGATAAACAGGTCTTATTTTTAATGAAGTTATATTTTCTTCATTTTTCTTTTATGGTTCCAGTTTTTATATATTTTTAAAGAAACACTTCTATATCCTAGCTTCATGAGGATATTATTCTTTTTAGAAGCTTTCTTGGTTTTATTTTTCACAATTAGTTCTATTATTCCCTCTTTTTGAATGGTGTGTCATAGAAAATAGGAGACAAGCTTTTTTTTAATAGATATCCTAATAACAGCACCATTTCTTGATTAGACCATGTTATATCATAGTATTATTCTTTCAAAGGCAGACTCCACAGAGGAGCTCTTTTTTTTTATTCTCTTTGCTTTGTGTTGTGTAGAGGTTGTGCTAGCCATGTATATTCTTTTTTTGTGCTGCTTTGCAGAAGTATCACAAATTTCAGGAGTACATTATAGGAGTGGGTAAGGCCCTGAATGGTTAGCCAGAATACAAGAAAAGACACCCTTGGAAATCTGGGTGTTGAGAGAGTTCATCGGAGGGGATAGAGATGGAGAAAAGCAACCAATAAATCACTGTATTATATTGTGTTACATTTCCAAGCTACATGTTCATGAAAATGGCTGGAATCAGTACATCAAATATTTTGAAAACTGAACTATAGTGTATACTATAGCCCCGAGTAGCTTTTGTGTCCACAGAACTCAGGCTGGAACTTCAAATTTAAACCCTACCAGGTGGACTGCCTTGTGAAAAAGACAAAATTATATCAAAATTTTCTAGAAGATTCTATAGGTGCCCTAGTTTCATAACATAGTAATCAAAATGCCCATGATATAGGGGCACCTGGGTGGTTCAGTCAGTTGAGGTCTGACTTTGGCTCAGGTCATGATCTCATGGCTCATGAGTTCATGGCCGGCGTTGGGCTCTGTGCTGACAGCTCAGAGCCTGGAGCCTGCTTCAGATTGTGTCTCTCTCTCTCTCTCTTTCTATCTCTCTCTGCCCTTCCACATTGTACGCACTCTCTCTCTCTCTCTGTTTCGGCCTCTCTCTCTCTCAAAAATAAATATTTTAAAAATTCCCATGATATAATCCAAGATTACCTGACATATACTGAACAAAATAAATCTAAACTACTCTTATGGAAAAAGTAAATTAGCAGATACCAATACTACCATAACCCAAACGTTTGAATTATAAGACAAAGTTTATAAAACAGCTGTAATTACTATAGTCTAAGAGTTAAGGGCACAGTTTGGAAAAGAATGAAATGATAGATGTTCTCAGCATAGAAACAGAAGTCATAAAGAACGAAATGGAAATTCTAGAACTGAAAAACAAAATAACAGAAATAAAAATTAACTGGAATGAAGGAAAGGTTCAATATAAAAATACAGATGACAAAGGAAAAATTCCATGAATATGAAGATTGATCAATAAAAAATTTCCATCCTGAACAACAGAAAAAACAATATAAAAAGAACAGAACCTCAGTGATCTCAGGGACAATATCAAACGGTCAATTTTCATGTCTTTGGAGTACCAGCCAGGAAAAAGTGATCGATGCAAGAAAAATATTTGAGAAGGTAATGGCTGACAACGTTCCAAATTTAATGAGATATGAATATGAAGATCCCAGAAGCTTAATGAAGCCCAAACATATAAATCAAATAAAACTTCCTTCAGACCTGTAATATAGAGAGGACAATTAATTATATAAATCCATGTGACTTTCTCATCAGAAATGATAAGAGGTCAGAAGAAAGTGAGAAACCAAAAGGAAAGAACTGTCAACTCAGAATTCTTTGTTCAACAAAAACATCTTTCAGAAAAGAATGAAGGAATATCAAGGGAATGTGAATTGTTTCTTAATGCCAAAATAAGTTATTCAAGGAGAAAGTGAAAGGAACTTGGAACATCAGAAATGAAGGCAGAAGGGGTGCCCACGTGGCTCAGTTGATCTAGCATCAACTACTGATTTCAGCTCAGGTCATGATCTCACAGTTGGTGAGATCAGGCTACCTATCAGGCCCAAGCTGACAGCCAGAGGAGCCCGTTTGGGATTCTCTCTCTCCTCTGTCTCTGCTCCTCCACATGCTCACAAGGGGAATGTGTTCCCCACCCCCCGCTCTCTCTCTAGCTTTGAAAATAAGTAAGCATTTAAAAAAAGAAATCAAGGAGGAACTACTTAAGCGATCTCCTTTTAAAGTTTATCATTACATACATGATTTATATTATAGTTATTACCTTTGTGTAATACAAAATATGCCTAAAAGTAATTAATGCTCACATGACTATCTAGGCAGGGGAGGTAGGGAAGAAGACAGAATTTATTTATTTTTTCCAACAAAAACGAAAATCTATCAGAGTAATGTTATGCTTCTTCATTACATGAGAATAATACTTAAATTGAGAAAAAAAAAGTAACATACCCACTTAAGAAACCATGTTGGAATTTGAGAATATATTTAAATACTGTATTTATAGGAAAAGAACGTGAATCTATTTTTTTCCTCCACTCTTATCTCTTGATAAGAGGGTCCTTTGGATGCTGTCCTTTGAATGCTTATATATGACCACAAGAACCAAGTAGAAAGGAGGGGAAAATGATCACGCATGTAAGTATGCAGACTATTGCTATCTAATTGAAGGAAGATATAGTTCACTAACTGGTATCTGTTGTTAAACACTTAGATATCAGAAACAGCAAAAAAAAACCTTTCCAAAATGTAAAAGGTATAATAGAAGATAGAACTGGAAATGTAAATGAGGAAAGGGACTCAAAATAGGCATCAAATGTGAAACAAATAAGGGTTTTCAGCACAGTCTTGTTCATATTGTATCAAAAAGTTTCATGTTTTTGGCTTTACCAAGAAAATTAGTGTTGATGAGAAGGCTTTTTAAACTAAAATTCTCTGAAAGTAAAAATTAGTATTTTTACTACTATGCTCCTCAATTTAATTCTATTTTTTATGTTTGTGTTTTTGAGTGGAAACTGTAGACGGGGAATAAAATTATTACATTGCTACATTTCAAATGCACTTGGGTTACAGTAGCAAAATAGTATAATAGTCACTAAAACTCTAGTTTATAGTGTTTCCTTATCTGAGAGAAAAAAAATACAAATTTGATGTCGTACATTGAGAATGAATAAATGTCTCTTTTTACTCAAGGCTATGATTTTCTCAGACAAAACAGTATTTTATTTAAAAACCAGGAAGTGTATTCCATTTTATTAGAAGGGAACTTTTAATATTTCTTCCCTCACAGTTTCACTGAAATTCTTTCAATGAGGATTATGAATAAACAGAGATTTGCTATCATTTATCAAGTTGGGCTCATAATGCCAATGCTCAGAGCTTCATTTATTTTCTCATTTTCTTTTTAAATCTTCAATTAGGGTATGATACCTACAAGTAATAGGTATTTAGTAAAAGTCTCATGATTTGAATAACTAGACATTCCATGGTCATGTTTAACTCAACCAAAGAAGAAATAACAATTTTATATTTAGTTTTGTTGCTTTCTATTAAAGTAAATAACATTATTAAAAGTATTAAAAAGTAAATTTAAATACTATAAACTAGTTATTCCATCAATCATAATATTATAGATACAATTAATCTACTCATTATTAGTGTGATAGTAATCAAAGTTCATTCAAATGTTTTAGATAACATTGGGCTGTTTTTCACCTTTATAGGAGGCATATAATATTATATACTTTTCTTCCAAGATAATTATAAAGGTTGTTGGTAATGTCAACCCACCAAAAGTCCTAATAACTGCCATGTTGGCCCTTGTTAGGGTCTGTAGCTAATAACTGTTACATTTCCCCATTTTCTGGCCAACTGGTCACAACCAATAACAAAAATCAGGACTAACACCAGTACCTGGAACCCTGCATATCTGAAGGAATTAGACTAGACTTCAAATTCACCACTTTTGAAACATTTTTGTTACTATCCTATTTTTTTCTCTGAGTTCACCTAGTCTTGAGAGCATCATTTCTATCAAAATTGTCTGAAATTATTTTTGCCTTATAGCCATCTGAGGCCAAAAGAATATCCTAGCTAAAAATATGAAACAAGGGAAAAAATGAGAATCTAATAGAGATTTTTCACACTAGTTTGCCAAAAATATGTCTTTCATGGACATATTACTTATGTTGTTAAAAAGAAAGAAATTATTTTTCGTTTCTTGACTTTGTATAAGATTCTGGTTGTTTCTTAAGGTATTCTTTCTTTCACCTTCAAGTCAAACAGTGAATAGCAAAAAAAACAAAAACAAAAACAAAAACAAAACAAAAAAAAACAAATCAAAAACAAAAAACACGATTATACAGCAAACCTTAAATATATGAGACCTATATGAGACTAGAAGAAAGCTTTCTTCTAGTTACCAGGTGTCTTTTTTTACTAAGTAACATGGGCATATTGACCAAATTACTGATGGCTGTAATGGATACCATTAGCCTATTTTTAATATTTAAAAACATTACACAAAATTGTGCCTTTATTTCTAAAATGGAAGTGATTGGCAGATATTTAAAATAATTACATTTTCAACATTTCTTTTTCTTTTAGGAAAGTCTCTAGTAGTCTCTCAGTTTATATCCACATATGACTATGTATGTATAGGTAGGCTTATATTAAATGTTTCCATTTAGGGTTGAAAGCATCAAGTTTTCAACAAACCAAAAGAAAAACAAAAAACAAAACTGTACAACAAAGATCTAAATGACAATTTATCCCTATATGACCATAATGTACTTTTTTGTATTTGCCATATTTAAAGCTTTTATTTAAAGAAAATTGCAGGGGCTCCTGAGTGGCTCAGTCGACTGAGTGTCCAACTTTGGCTCAGGTCATGATCTCACGGCTGTGGGATTGAGCCCTGTGTGGCATTCTGTGCCGACAGCACAGAGCTTGGAGCCTGCTTAGGATCCTATGTATATTTCGCTCTCTCTCTCTGCCCCTCCCCCACTCGTGCTCTGTCTCAGTCTCTCAAGAATAAATAAACATTAAAAAGAATAAAATAAGAAAATAAAGAAAATTACATAGATTCAGTTCTCTTCACATGGCTCTTCCTTTCCTCCAACATAAATGCACAGCACCATCACAAGCATGACTCAGTAGCAAATATCCTCATTAAGCATGAAGTGTAAGAAAATCATAAGATTTTAAATTTTGAGCAAAACTTAGAGAACAACTAGTCCCATAGTCCTTAATTTTTTTGCTAATATATTCCTTTATGAATCTGATTAATATTCTAGACCCACTCTACAGAGCAATGCAAATATGGACATTCTTCTAGATGGTATTAATTAACTGTTATTATATACCAGGGACTCTACTGGGCACTGGTGAACAAACACACAAACTTTCCTAGTGAAATTTATAATCAGTGAGAAATACATTAATCAAATAATCACACACATAATTTTATAGATAAGTACTCTCAACTAAATATTAAAAGAAGCTTCAGTGTCTGTTAAATCCATCTAGTGCATTAAAACCTATAAACTACTAATAGTTTTGTGAAGATCCAGGCAAATGGGGTACTAGGGACTGACTGTGTCCTCCCAAAATTCATGTGTTGAAGTACCAATCCCCAATGCGAAGTCCTTGGAGGTGAGACTTTTAGGATATAATTAGGTTCTAATGATGGAAACCCTCATGAATGGGATTAGTGGCTTTATAAGACATGAGAGAAATGATCTCTTACTCTCCACCATACGAGGACATAATGAGAAGATCTGCAAACCAGGAAGAGGGCTCTCACCTGACATCAAATTTGCCTGCAACTTGAACTTGGACTTCCCAATCTCCAGGACTGTGAGAAATCAGTTTAGTATCAAAGCCATCCAGTTTGTGGTATTTAATTATGGCAGACTGAGACAGGTAGTTGATAATTATTTAATAAGAGTTAGAGACATTGTAAAACCTTTCAGACAAAATCTGTGGAAACACTAAGGCAATAGGAAGCATAAAAAAAGCAAGAAATGAAAGAAGTTCTATGATGGAAATGCAGACTTCGAGGGAAAATTGCATAAAAAGAGGTTTGAGGGGTGGGGGTGGGTTGCTTCTAGAGAACTGAAGTCCTTAAAAGCCATTGAAAAAATTTTCAGTTTCATTCTATTCTAATGGGAAATCATTATTATTTTTTTTCTGTTTAGAGATGTAAAATGATCAACTCATTTAATGTTAAAATACTACCATGGCAAGAACCATTTTAAAATATCAAGACAATCACACTTGTGCAAAAGTTTTTATATTCCTTCCCACCCAAACTCTGTTACAAACTGTTGTGTTTTTACAGGTCTCAATTACAGATGAGGAAACTAAAGGAATAGTAGAGTGAGGACAGGACTGCTGCTTGCTGAGACGAGGTAGGCAGGTACAGGCTAAATTAGGAAGGGCTTTGTGTATAAGGATAAGGGATTTGAGATCTCTTTACAAAGGAAAAAGAAACCACAGAGTGACTTAAAATTGGTGACTCAGTCAAACCTTCACTAAACTTATTCAGTATCATTTGGTGTTTATGTAACAGACACTATGCTAGATTACAAAACATAATTATGACTAAGATTGCAAACACTGGAAAAATAACCAGAATACAAAAAGATCACTGTGTCATCACCATGAAAAAATTATTTATATTTCAATACTCCAGATGAATAATTAGGTCCAGAATTAAACAGAAAACAGAAGATATTTAAAATGTATTAGGGAGGGGCACCTGGGAGGCTCAGTTGGTTAAGCGTCCAGCTTTAGCTCAGGTCATGATCTCGCAGTTCACGAGTTCAATCCCCACCTCCGGCTCTGTGCTGACAGCTCAGAGCCTGGAGCCTGCTTCAGATTCTCTCTCTCTCTTACTCTCACTCTCTCTCTCTCTCTCTCTCTCTCACTCTCTCTCACTCTCTCTCTCTCTCTCTCTCTCACTCTCTCTCACTCTCTCTCACTCTCTCTCTCTCACTCTCTCTCACTCTCTCTCTCTCTCTCTCTCTCACTCTCTCTCACTCTCTCTCTCTCACTCTCTCTCACTCTCTCTCTCTCACTCTCTCTCACTCTCTCTCACTCTCTCTCACTCTCTCTCACTCTCTCTGTCCCTCCCCTACTCGTGCTCTCTCTCTCTCTCTCTCAAGAATAAACACTAAAAAAGTAAAATATATTAGGGACATGAAACTTTTTAAATTGATTGATGCTCATATTAAAAAGAAATTTTTAGTGAAAAGATTTAAGGGCACCTGGGTGGCTCAGTTGAACGCCCAGCTCTTGATATTGGCTCAGGTAGTGATCTTGAAGTAGTGGGATTGAGCCCCTTGTCTGGCTCCGTGTTGAGTGTAGAGTCTGCTTGGGATTCTCTCTCTCCTCTCTCTCTCTCTCTCTCTCTCTCTCCTTGCCCCTACCCCACTCACATGAGCATGCTATATCTCTTTCTCTCTCAAAATAAATAAACATTAAAAAACATTTAGAATGAAATTATATATATAATTATATTATGATTATACTATTATTATACTATTATATATATATAACTATATATATATACTATTATTATACTATTATATATATATACACATATATATGTGTATATATATATATATATATATATATACACATATATATATAAAATCTGGGTGTCTGTGTTTAAGTGGAATCTAAGAGTGCAAAAAGTATGTAAAAGAGGGAACCTGAAGAGATAAACAGATCATTGATTTCAAAGCATTTGACAAGAAGATTGTATTTAAGCACTTTATGATCTTGTTCTTTTTGAAAATCAAGGAGAACAAAGGAAAAAGTTCAGGAAAGGTACAAAAACCACCCAAGGGTAGAAATCTAATAGGAGACATGCTTAGTTTTAGAACTACCAAATATATGAACTTGAGCATAGCAAACAAAGATAAATTATATATAAATCCATCCCCAACCACCTCCACAGGGAGGATTACAAAAATAGAAAAAAGTCTCCCTAGTACCCAGAGCTAGCCTTACACAGGTTTGCTGTCCGAAATCATGGCACTTCACGATATAAAAAACCTCAAGCCAAATGTATAGTTAAAATGATTCCTTCCTAGAAGTGCACACACAGGCATGTGATAGAGGTAAATACAGATCCTTTCCAGAAAAAGCAAACTTTAAAGCAGGCCTCAAAGCATTCTTACTAGTAAGAAATATAGAAAATATAGGCACATAAAACGACACATAAAATGATCCCATATGCAATAAAGAACAGAACTTGCAAAGGCTTAAAATACTGGAATTATCACTAATGAAATATAAAATAAATATATCCAATAAAATTTAAACAAATTGATAATGTAAGAAAAAAATTAAAGGACTATAAAAATGACTAAGCTATTTAAAAAAGAAACAGGTACAAATACAAAATATAATAAATTGAAAAAAAAACATTAGACTTCTGCAATAGATAAATACAAATATCAGGAGAGTGGCTATTTCTGAGGGGAAATAGAATGGAATTAGGTAGGGAGACTCAATATACAAGGGTTTTTTTCAGATTCAGTACAGTGGTGTCGATCATTTTCCATATATATATAAAACATTCTTTTGTAACTTTATTTAATAGAAACAATTTAACAAAAGTTAACAAGTTTTTAGGGATGCCAATGGAATCTGATTGCAGTGGGAGGGAAACAGAGGACTTCGAAGGACCCATAGGTTCCAGTTCAATTGGGCGGTGGTGTTAGAGAGATAGCAAAGGTGGGAAGAGAGAGTCTGAAGAAGAAATGTGCATTTAAAATAGTGCATTTGAAGGGTCGCTGGAGCAGGAAGGTGAAGATATAGAGGGAGTACGGTAAAACCTTGGTTTGCGACCATATTCCATTCCAGAAACATGCTTGTAATCCGAAGAGAATATCAAAGAGAATTTCAAGAACCATTGGCTTCGTTGTGATCATGTGACATTCAGTGTCATGTACTACTTGTATTGCAAGACATCGTTCGTTTATCAAGTTAGAATTTATTAGCAATGTTTACTCATCTTGTGCAACACTTGTAGAACAAGTTACTTGCAATCCAAGGTTTTACTGTAGTTAGAAATGTTGATTTTTATCTATATATTTATTGAAGTTTGAACCAAGAGCGTTAAAGATACATATATATACAATGAGATGCAAATCTAAGAAGTAGGAGGGAAAAGAACCAATATTTCTGCATTGCTCAGAGTGTTAACAGCCTCATATTATCTAAATCCCATGAACTGGGATTTTGAAGTCTGTTTTATGTTATGATAATAGGTAGGGATGTAATATCAATAGGAAATGTTGAGCCACTAGAAGAATCTCGAGTTGGAGGCTCTTCCCATTGCTAGTTCTAAAAGGCTGAGGGTTACAGGTGAGCAGGTGGTATTAGGGCCATGGAAATAGAAGTGCCTGACTGGACCTGCGGAGAGTAGAGAGAGGGTGCTACTGTCAGGGAGCCTGGAAGATGCTGACTACAGAGCCAGTTCAACCCAGTGGGAAAGGGAAGGACAGAGGACAGTGAGCAGGTGGAGTGGGAAGCAACCCGACAACCGGCAGGCTGAGGATAGAACCCATGGAACTCTAATATGTAAAAACTGAGGAGCAGCTCGGTGACTCAGTTGGTTAAACGTCTGCCTCTTGATTTTGACTCAGATCATGATCTCCTGGTTTGTGAGTTCAAGCCTGGCCTCTAGGTCTGTGCTGACAGTGTAGAGCCTGCTTGGGATTCTCTCTCTTCCTTTCTCTCTGCCCGTCCCTGCTAGAGCTGTCTCTGTCTCTCTCAAAAATAAGAAAAACTTAAAAAAAAAAAAAAAAGAACTTAAAAAAATAAATAAAAACTGACAGAGGGTTAAAAGAACAAGAACCACTAACTACCAAGGTAAAAGGAATAGCAAAAGAAAATCTTTGGCAACAAGTGGAACGCGACTTTTAGGCAGTATTGGGTAAGGAGGAGTGCAAATGCTTTTGAAAAGGAGTCAAATAAGAGGAGAGTTGCCTATATGAAATGAAGGGGTTGGGGATAGGGAAATACTAGAAGTAGCTCAAAGCTGAGCTGGGCAAGAGTTCAAGTGGAGAGTTTAGGATACATTCAAGAGGTTTTTCTTTGCAAAACCTTTTTTCTTTCTAGAATCTGCAAGATGTGGTAACAATGTGAATATATAAGAAAAAGGTGGCAAGAAGTAGACTATATCTCCTATGATTTTAGCTCAGAAATATAACAAAATAAACACTGAATGAGGAGGTTTCTGAGGGGCAATATAATTCCCTCTGTATTTCAGTGAGTAGAGGGAGTACATTTTTAAGTACACATTACACTTATTGAATGTGCAACATGTTCACTGGCATTGCAAGTAAGCAGAGGAAAGTCAGATCTGGAATGCAATGGATTGGACTGTGGTCAATGATACAGAATACAGTATCATTATATTAGGTGATATTTGGAAAATACAACCACTCATTTGCACTTAGTTGCATTTACCATAAAACACGGAGAAAGAGAAGTGCACCTCTGGTCACCAGGGGCTGGCCTGGCAGTGTTAGCTAAATATTGCTGCTGGCCATTCCCAGGTAGGCCATGGTATTCTCCCCATGAACATAAATAATTTCACATCAGACAAGGCTAATTTGTGACCATGATGGATTAAGATTAAACCAAGACCACCGGGACACTGGGGTGACTCAGTCAGTTAGGTGTCTGATCCTCAGAAATTTTGGTTCGGGTCATGATCTCGTGGCTCAGGAGATGGAGCCATGCATCAAGACAGGCTCTGTGTTGACAGTGTGGAGCCTGCTTGGAATTCTCCCTTTCCTCTCTGTCCCTCCCCCAAGCTCTCTTGTGTGTGTGCGCTCTCTCTCTCTCTCAAAATAAATAAATAAACTAAACAAACAAAAAACACTGAATGAAAAAAATAGACAAGACCACTACATAATCCTGTCTGAACACAAACCAGAGATAGGATCATTGTCTAAGCCACGGAAATGACCAAAACACCCCCTCTTCTGCTAACATGACTGCTACTTTTTTCTCAATTACAGCTTTAGCCTAGGGATAAACTTCACTTCAGATAAGCTCTATTAAGATATCCAATCTAAGAATCATCCCTTCTTCCAGAACAAAGTCTAGCTTCCCTAAACCTTCCCTGAAGTCACTAACAAAAGCCCCAATCCTACAAGTCTTTTCTAATACTTTTTTAAAAGAATTTATTTACATTCAAGTTAGTTAACATGCAGTGTAGTCTTGGCTTCAGGAGTAAAACCCAATGATTCATCTCTTATATATGACACTCAGTGCTCATCCCTAAAAGTGCCCACCTTAGTGCCCATCACCCATTTAACCCATCCCCCCATCCACCTCCCCTCCAATAACCCTCAGTTTGTTCTGTGTATTTAAGAGTCTCTTATGGTTTGCTTCCCTCTCTGTTTTTATCTTATTTTTCCTTCCCTTCACCTATGTTCATATATATACAATGGAATACTACTCGGCAACGAAAAGAATGAAATCTTGCCATTTCCAACAACCTGGATGGATCTCATACCTTCTTAATGAGTTGTCTCACAGATCCTCAAGACCCATTCTCCTTTGCTGCAATTATTGAAATACAACTTGTTCAATTTGTGTCAGTAGTGGTCTTTTATTAGAAGAAACTGGCAAAACTTTAATACCCTTAAGTCCCCAAGTTCTAAATTCCTATCCCTGCTAAGACACACATGCATGTGCACACACGCACATACACACACACACACACACACACACACACACACTAAATGAAAGTAAAAATATGGAGTTCTGGGGCATGGGGAAAAGGTCATAGTAGAATTTCATTTTTAACCAACAAAACCAAAAATCAGAAGTCTGGATCTTTTCAAAAGTCCTTCAAACAATTCTATTTTTTTTTCTTTTTTTTAAGGCTGGGGTTTCAGATATTAATCAATTTCATAATACTATAAGGTATTTATCCTACATATATACTAGATCACTGTTAGATCTATATTCAGTGTATTCACTATCTGGAGATATGATTACCCACACTATGACAATCAAGTTGTCTTTATAAATCATTATAAACCCTTTCAATTAGCATGAAATCCAAGCAGAAATCTGATTGGGTCATCTCATCAGATAAAACAGATATTCTCTCTGTCCCTCTCTCTCAATTTATTCTTCTCGGACCCTCAGGTTGCCTTTCATTGTAGGTAGTTTCCAACATGTGGCAGCCTGACATATCCATGAGGGAAAGATGATGTTCAGTCGCTCTTCTCTCTTTCAGGGGAAAGTGGTATGTAGATTGATTTGTACTGGTGCTGGGTCAGTCCCTGGTTTCCCATTTGCCTACTGACAGGTTTTATGAAGGACACTAAGTGCACAGTCGCCACCTCGTTTACGAGTTCATCTGTAACACTGCACCGTGCGCCTTTCCCAGTTTGAGCTTGTTTACTGCAGTTTCCTTCTCTGCCAGGAAAGGTGAAGATTATTTTACGGCTGTGCAGATGATTGCCTCACACTTGCTACCGTCTATATGGTCCCTTGGTACCTCATATAGCTTCTTGAATTATACTTTCCAGTGGTTTTGGATGTCTTCCTGCGCTGTTAGCACTTTGCCATCTGCTGTCCTGATGCCACTGCAGTCTTTGGGTAAAATTCAATGTTTATAAATCCCTTTGTAGTGTTTCTATCTACCTCTTGTTTCCAATATTTTTTATTACACTGATTGTTTCTCTCTCTCTCTCTCTCACTCTCTCTCTCTCTCTTGGATTTAAATATTCCTCGAGCATTTCTGGCATTTCAGAGGACAGAATTAATTTTGTTAAATGCATCAGGTTAACATATGTAGCCAATGCTCTAACTAATGATGTTCAAAAGTACTGCAAATATTTATTGAAATGAAAGTGAAAGCCACTGCTCTAGAAGTTCCTCAGTATCTTAAAACTTTATATAGTCAGTTCATAAGTAAGCTCTATGAATCCAAGTCGTCGTGGTTTCAGATTTTTTAAAAAGGTTTTTCAAATCTTGACTCCCTCCCAGGCTATGTTGACCACTGTCCATTTGTTGTTATTGTTGTCATTATTGTTATTTAGAATTATTTTCAATGAATGCAGAATATCAATATCCTCTACATTTTAAAGTGTTTCATCAGTAAACTACTACCAAAAGAACATAAATGTCTACAAATCTTTGAAAGCAATTATCACTTTATTTACAGTTCTTTCTCTCAAACTATATCACTACTGACAGCTCCCTAGAACATATTTAGACATGCCTGCCACTTTGATCAAAAAAATCTATTGCTTCAAAATTGAACAAAAATATATTTCTGCTCCTGACAAGATGTATTTATGTGCAACCCTTCCCCACATTGGAGTTACACAAAATAAACATCTTCATGGTTTTATCACCATCACCTTTACTCATTTTTCTTTTTTCACTAATAGGAACTAGTTGTAATGGGGAAAATTCACAGTCATAAATAAAAGTGATGTGGTGACACATGTTACCACGTATTGTAAAAGTACCTAACAGAACCCAAGGGAAATTTTCTAAAAGCTCTAAAAATTACAAGTGAAGATAAAACCATCTGGATTAAAATGATCGTACATTCACCAGAAAACAATTTTGTTGTTGCTACAGAAAAGCACCAATTCATGAGAACCGTTCAACTTTCTTTACATTCTCCATTTTTCCAAAATAGGATTTCCCGTTCATCCTGCTATCAGCAATACTTACTGGACCATCCGTTCTTGCTTAAATGTGTATGCAAAATAGCGATTTGGAAGTGATACACCTGAGTCCTTTAGAGGTACCATACTTTGTGCTAGTACAGTTACACCTTTCAAAGAACTCAAAACAAACCAAGTCCACAAAAAAATTAACTAGAGGTTGACAAGTCATTATCTCTCCACTGTCTCCACCTCCAGTATCAGTTATAGTTGAATCAAAGTTCAGACAATATAAAATGTTTTTGTTTGGTTTTGTCTTACAATTGACTGCATTAGCATTAGCCTCCTTAAATAAGACAACTAAAGTTCATTATCATCATTAGAAAAGTTAAAGTTTGTTAGGATCAGAGCTCATTAAGGGTCCAAAGCTCTAAGTATTCGGGTTCTAAAAAAACCTAGTAAATTCATAAATCCCAAGACATCATTCCTCTGTGAATCAAGGACTCATCCTTTAGGTCGGTCACTTTTCTTTTTCTCAGTGTTCCCTTGCCCTAAGCAGTCACGTGCTTTTGTGAAATTTCTGGAGGTGATAGGTATAGAAGTCGCAGTTCAAGTATTACTAAACCAAACAGTTGCAGTCAAAAGAAGCTATTACTCCATAGTTCAATTTCTAAATAATACTGACAATATGGCAATATCATAACATGTATGCTAGAAACATGGGCATAAGATTAATTACCTAATTTTAGCTAAGGACGGAAATAGTCTTTATGAATTAAAAGTTTAAGTGGAACAAACTTTTAATTTATATGGATACAAACATCTCTCTCAAAGTTTAGGAAAATAAAAGTAATATGGCGTGTCTCTCTGATAATTGAAAGCAATAAAACTAGTATCTAGTAGAAACATCTTATTGGTTGTTTTTAAGGCCGTCCATTCATGCTAGACTCTGTGCACATGAAAAGGCTTCAGACCGAAGGACTGGTACAGAGCCACACTGCAGACTACACCCTTTGATTGGTTCCTTAATAGTGGGGAGCAAACCAAGTATCAGGCTTTATTAAGTGATATGTCTCATTCACTCATTTTTCATAGGTGATTTCTTTTGGTAACTGTTATTTAAAGTGCACATTTACCCTATGCTTTTGAAACACTTCAAAAGCAAATGCCAAGTCCCATATTCCTAGTTAGGCTCTTGACAGTTATTGGACATATTTGTATCTCCATTAATCCTCACATTTAACTATCTTTTCTTTTTGAAAGTCTATCTCCCCAAATGTTGTAAAAGGCTAACTGTTCTTTATGTCCATGGCCATCCTCTCTCATTAAGATCTCATTACATTTTCTTCCCCGGAGTTTTATGATCATATTGCCTCTTGCACTCCTCTAGCCTGTGGATTTACCATCACTTAGTTTAACACTTCCAATTTGAAAATAATAAATAAAAATATTTAATTATGATATCATTCATTGACTAGCCTGGATCTGTATTTTTTTTTAATTTTTTAATGTTTATTTATTTTTTTTAGAGAGAGAGCGTGTGTGTGTGAGCAGGGGAGGGGCAGAGAGAGAGGGAGACACAGAATCCGAAGCAGGCTCCAGGCTCTCAGCTGTTGGCACAGAGCCTGATACAGGGCTCGAACTCATGAACCACGAGATGATGACCTGAGCTGAAGTCGGATGCTTAACCAACTGAGACACCCAAGCGCCCCTTGATCTATATTTTCTTGCTTCTTCTCTCTCCACGTTCCCAAATCCAACCTGTGATTTTGCAACTTATGTTATACCTAATAATATTCCCAGATGTCCCCCACTCACATCTGTATGTTTACATAATTCACTTTTTATCCTGCTTTTCTTTTTCCTTTTCTTTGGTACTTGTCTTATCTCTTATTTGTTTAGATATTCCTAGGGGCCTAGAGATGTAATTTTATATCAAATATGTGAACAACTCAATATATCTTTGACACAGTTGCTTATTTTTTAGCTTTACTATTTGCACAGTTGGGAATATAGCTGTATGGAAATACTTATCAGTAAAGTAAACCTTTCTCTGATTTCTCATCTTAAAGTTAAAATCATCCTGCTGTGGCCATTCAACTCTTCAACTCATGTATAAACATGCTGTTAATTCCAAATAGCATGCTTACAGTGGGTTAGTTCATAGTTGTGAGATGGTTGCACATTTTCAGTATTTTTTAGTATTTCTAAACATTAAGTTCTACAGTGAATTGTTTTAACGCACTGCAGAAAACATTAAACTGTTTAATTCATTATTGGAACACTTTTGTTACAGTAATAACAGTTTAACACCCTGCAGTGGTAATTCTGAATGTAAAATTAAATATATATTTGTGTTAGCCTAGCTCAATTTTATATTAGATGATACAATCTTGGTATACAGGATAATGTTCTTCAGAGAGATGGATAGGCTTTCAAGGATTTAGTTTAAATGTACCAAATCAATACAGGATATTGTTAGGTTAATTTCCTATTTTTTGTTTAATTGATTGATATATTTTCAGAACACATTTCCTATGGAATTTTAGTATAACTCTATCTGCATGGAACAACAAAACAGAATGCATGTAGACAATGAAAATTGTTCCCATCCATTCTAACTCTGCAAGAACTGACCTGACAGGAAAAAATTCTGAAGATACAATATTAATTAAAAGTAGCTATACTATTAAAACCAGAAATGCAACATATGTCCTCATTTTATCTGTCATGAATTAACACACACAAAAGTGTCTTTCCATATGATTTTAACTTTATGATTTCATTTAATGCTTTAGGGTGTCAAAAGTTAATTTAAATTTAAATTTATCTGTGTACCATTTATCTCTATATATGTACACATCTGTATAAACTATATATGAAAATATATATCTAAATCTGATTTTAAAACAATGATGCTTAAAACATATTCTAAAGCTTATTTTTTTAACCACACAGCAAGAATAAAGCTTCACTATGATGGGAAGTTAAGATATTTCTTATGTAAAATGATCAAACCCTAAAAGATATATCTGCCCATACCCCTCTGAGTTAGGCTTGTGGTCTGATGGACTATACAAATTCATCCATAATTTTTTAAATTGTATCCATTTGTTCACAGTCTTTCTTATATCAATCAGACATATTATATATCTATATTTAATTTATGTGAATTCCCGGGGAAGAAAATTTGTTCTTGTTGTTGTTTAAATGAATGTCTTGCCTTGGGAGAACAGAATCAAGAGAATCAATGTAGTCCTCACACAGTTACCCAAATTCTAACAATGGGTTAGGAGGTTAGGCTATGGAATGGTACAGAATTGTTCCTTAATATTCTATTTGTGATCATCTTACTTGAAAGATAGGAAACATAACAGAAACCCATGGGGGAGGGGAAGGAAAAAAAAAAAAAAAAAAAGAGGTTAGAGTGGGAGAGAGCCAAAGCATAAGAGACTGTTAAAAACTGAGAACAAACTGAGGGTTGATGGGGGGTGGGAGGGAGGGCAGGGTGGGTGATGGGTATTGAGGAGGGCACCTTTTGGGATGAGCACTGGGTGTTGTATGGAAACCAATTTGACAGTAAATTTCATATATTAAAAAATAAAATAAATAAATAAATAAAGAAAGAAAGAAAGAAAGAAAAAAAAAGAAAAAAAAGAAAAAGAAAGATAGGAAAACAAGAAGACTAAGTTTATGAAATGCATGTGCTGTGACAATCACACAAATAACTTTATCTTAGATACTGAAGTCCTAATTTATTTCTTCTACCTTATTTCCACTTCTCAGTTGGAAGTTTTGTAAAAGTTTGACATCAATCATTTCAGACCTCCATTCATATATCTAGTTACCACCTACGTATCCACATATCATAGATAATTAAAGATCAAATAATGTGTACGTTTCCTGTCTGTGCAGTCAATTTTTTCAGAATTCTGTACTTAGAAAAAACAGAGTGGATAAAGCTGCTTTTATGCTACTATTTTAAAATAGTCTCAGACAGGTATCTCAACTACTAGTAACTGAGTGACCCTCTAAACTGAACAGTGCTCTAATCTGAAATGATTCCATGAGAAAATGGCCAACTTCTCCCTTTGCTCAGAACATGCAAATAATTGAATCAAGTGTCAAGTTATCAATTTAAACTGCAGCAATTAAAACACATTGTCAACAATATACGAAAATGATGTTATCATTAACTCATCAATTATCAGAAAAGATGTTTATTACTACCACCTCCTTAACTGTTAAACGAAGTCATTGATGAGATAGTTAACTGTGCCTCAAGTTCAAACTGCTAACTATCAGAGTTTGTCCTCAAGGTATTTTTGCATCAAGCTTTTACCATTCAATAACCATAGTCAGGGACATTATAAAGAAAAGCAGCCATTGGTGGGAGAAGAACTAAAATGATCTATTTTAAGCTTTGAGGTTCTTACATTCTCCACCAATTTTTTAATCTCCTATTTCATATGTAGACAAAGACATAGATTACAAAGGCAGCTACTGAAATATCTATACAGAAGGCTATTCACATAATAAATTGCATGTTCATATTTCCTTTTTTACACTCCAAAATTCAGTCTCTCAGAAGTATATCCTAAGTTTAATTAAATTGTAAATTTGAAATCCCCGATGAATCAAAAATCTTCTCATCCAAGCTGCAGATTTTATGAGTTTCGAAATGAACATATTTTCAATTAGACTGCATAAGATGTTATTTTTTTCCTATTGGCAAATAGCCAGAATATATGCATTTTCCATTATACATGCATGACTCATAGGGGAGGAAGCAAATTTAATGGAATTGATGTCTTTTAATGGCTGTATGGATCCCACAGGATATCCCTGTTGTGTAAGCAAATGGGTGAATGAGTGATTAAATAGGATTTGGGGGTAACACTGTGCTGCTCAATACAGAACTGGTAATAGTGATAATGAAATAGAGAAAATCTAAATCCTTGTGAAAATAGTTAAAGAGATGATTAAAAAAAAACTGTTGATAAGTGTGTGAGAAAACAAGCACTATCATTCTCTTGATGGGAGTTTCAACTGGTATAATTTTTGGACCAAGGATGGATAATATTTAAAAAGTGGAAATAAACAGAAATACTCTTTGACCATGAAACCTCTCTTCCAGGAATATATTTTAAGATGCACTAGAACAAGTGTAAAGAGAAATTATTGCAGTATGTTGTGTAATAACAAAATCTCGGAAACAAGCTGACTTCTATCATAGTACACAGTTAAGAGAAATTTAACTCCCAGCTCACAAGTTCTTAAGTAGGGCATCACATCAAAATCAACCAATGTGAGACTGTTTTAATACACCAAGACACATAATGATATAACCACACCATATCATTGTATTAAATGATGTCTATATTTTGCTAATTTTATGAGATCAAAAATACATTACTTTATAAATAAAAAGATCAATAAGTCTTTCCTTTTTAAATAAAAGGGGACATATGCACTGAATCTCTTTTCTTCCTTCCTAAGTTTTTTTTTTTTTTTTTTTTTTTTTTTTTTTATAGAAACTGTTAACTTCCTAGTTGACTATAGAGTGAGGGTATGGGTTGGAGAGTAGGAAAAAGAATACTTCCATTGTTTTATTTTTTTTATCATATGTTTTGACTATGAAACAAAATCCCAGCAGTCCACTTTCTCAGTGATTCCCTGGGATTTTACTGACTCTGCAGACTATGCAAAGTCTGTATCTCACAAAGTACTGTGGCCTAAGGATGTTGACCAATTTCTAACCCTATATACCCTTCACCCCTTCCTCTTGGCTCAGCACAATGGCATTCCCTACTGATGACCAAAAAGTTCTCTTAAGGTCATGGTACCTGGAAAACAGATACCAAATGCTCCAGATTGATCCTTAACTACGAATTCACATTAGGAACACCAGTAGAATGTTTTAAAGGTAGATATTTATTGGCTTCATCTTTGGGAGCTCTGGTTCAGGATGTCTGCAGGAGAGACTATGTGTCTGGAGATTAAAGCTCCATCTCTGATTCTAATCTACAGTACCAATTTCTATAATGGATAAATTATAGTTTCAATATTCTTTAGACTATTTTTGTACATGTTAGCTCTTAAGAATATCCTATCTCCTTTAAACACACACATACATAGAGGGAGGTACTGAAAGTGACACAGAGGTATAGCAGTGCTTAAGGCCTAGCCTTTTCTAGATCTTTCTATGTGCTACTCTTCTGCTCCTACTTGGGAGCCCATTGCTACATAAAAGGAAATCCCATTTTTCTTCCTTGTTAGTCAGTCATGCCAGTCCAGCTAAATCCCCACTATCTATATCTGGAAAGTTAGCACACTAAATTTGTATCAGGATCTCAGTTAATTTCAGAACATTCCTATCAATACTTTTAGTATGAAGTCACCAAAAGGAAGGAATTATTAATTTAATTTCTGTCATTTCCAAGCTGTACTTCAGAGCAACTTTTAAGACTATCAGTTAACCAACATCATTTGCACCAAGTAATTAAGACAAGAATTGCTTTTGGCTGTGGTTTGGCCAATATCTGCAGACAAAATGAGAGAACAGTAGCAGAAAGACGGTATGTGAGATGTGGCGCATCTCTCGATTTGGTTAAGATACACCACAGATAAGGACAAGAATAGCAGATCTTTAGTGAGGTCAGTTATTGTCAAGGAATATTCCCAGTTGGATAGCAGATCCTCATAGTGATGGTACTTTTGATATACTCCCTCCCTTATATTGGGTTAGAAACATTCTAGAGACTCTAGGATTCAGAAGTCTTCCTGCTCAGTGGGAGTGTTAGGGCAATGTTTCTACATTCAAGCAGGGGAGTATGAAAGGATAAATATGTTTGAAAAGCCAGTGAGTCTATGAGCAAAATAAATAATGACAGAAAGGGAAAACTCTTCATAGGGTGTCCTGTCAAGCATTACTGAACCCTCTCGGCACAACAATTATATTTCATTATGAGATTTCTCCCTTGTTGGGATACAGCCTTCTAGGTAATGTCCAAAGTCACAGAATATTAAAGGAAATATTTTAGCCTTTTATTTAAAATACACATAATGATGAGAGTGTATTCTATTTTTGTCACACTTATTATCTCTTTGAATTCTCAAAAATATTTTAACAACCAAGTATTCTTATTACCTCCATTTTACAGAGGAGTGTGGTACAAGGAAATCACCTAACTTGCTTAAATTGAAACGGTAGCAATTGGCATACATATTTTTCCCTACCTTTAAGCTCGGCGTGCTTTGGGCACAGCACATCTGCCTCCCATTTCCAATGATGTATTTGATTTTCTGAGATTCTATGAATAGTAGGTAATTTTTATTGCTTGTCAAAGCTTTTGGGCCTTGCTACTTCATTCAATCAAAGTTTAATAATGTGACCTCCTTAAGGTATATTATTAGAAAATAAAATTAATTAGTTGAAGCCCAGTGGTGCAGATAACCTAACTACTGAAACAACTAGTTCTCTCTTAGGACATGGACTCTATATAGGGCGAATTTTGAAACACAGTTCTTTTTTTTTTCCTCTACTGGGAAAATAATCACATTTTTTAATAGACAACTTATAAGAAATTTATTTTTAAATACGCTCTTTAAAGGTTAAGTTGATGTTAAGATGGTTTCTAAACTAATATGCCAGATGAATCTTCAAGACTGGGGACAGCTGTCTGTTCGTTAGCATCACATTCCCGACAGTGCTTTCTCTAAGACGCGCTGGCAAGAAACAGGAAATCAGTTTCAGCCAAATTCCCACATTTCAGAGTCTTGCTGATGAGAGCAGGAAAATAGTCTCTCCACAAGAAGGTGTGGGTGGGTGATCGAGCCCATGTATACAGTACATCACAAACTCACGCCTGTCTAATTCTAGAGAAGGAGTATTTTTATGTCTAGTTTTTGTGTTGTAGATAAATACCGACTATTTCAGAAGCTAGTGCTTCAAGAATGGAAACAAGTTTACTAAACACAGAGTTGTGATTTGAAAATTCAGCAATCACATTAAAAACTTTCTTAAGCTCCACTGGTCTTTAGAACTACAGAAGAAGGCAGCAAAAAAGGACATATGTTTTAAATTTAAGGACTAAAGCATTTTGTGCATTTCAAACATATGTTTCAGAGCATTTTGCAAGTCCCAAAATGTCTGAATTCAGTAAAAAAGGCTAACCAATGATACTCATGATATATAGACAAAAGTGTGCCTTGCATATTAATGTCGCATTCAAATTTGATGTAAATAGTAATAATTAAAACATGGTATATATTATCATTGGTATGTGTACTCTGAAGGACTACTGATTGGTTTCCTCAGTTCAAACTTCGATAAATAAAATGTCCCCGTGGTGTTGCAAACCTATAAAACATTTCGAGGTACATTTACCCATTATGCTTTCTTATAAGCCACCCCTAACCCCTACAAAATTTGTTTTCTTCATGGCCATTTATTGTTTTGGCACATAGTATTTCCTCTTTTGGCAGTGATTTATTTTTTAAATTATCGTTACACAAAGGAAAGCATAATATTCATTAAGTGATTTTTTAAAATCTTTGTTCGACTTAATACATCTTTGTGTTTCCACGCCTGTGACCATTAAGATAGATGATAGAAGGGAGGGGAAAGCTTTGGAAACTTCTATATTTTATAAATTATAATGCCTATGTCCCCTTGCCTATTGTTAGGAGTGAATGAAAATTGAGATATGCCATCAAAATTAATACAAGTCCTGAAATCTGTCAGCCTTACTTTGCTTTACCGCCTTCTTTTTTGAGATAACATCTCTCAAGTGACACATTGTAATCCCACTCATATTCCCACAAAGATGTCTGTATTTCATCAGAGTATTATCTCTGTCCAAGGCTTGCCAAAATCACTTTGTACTTCCTGCAGTATATTGGAAATACTTTGCCCATTTGATCACCAGATGTAGTCAACTTAAATAGAGATCCTGGAGTTGTTTTATCTGAACTTTTTTGTTTGTTTTTTTGTTTGTTTTTTTCTTTCTAAGCCATTCTACCTATACTGGGAATCCCAACACTCTCCTGGCTGCTTGGGTCAAGATTATAATCAGGTAGGCAGTAGAATTTGTACAATACTTTGCTAGAGGGTTACTATAAAGTTCAGTTGTCAAATCCTTTAGAGAAAAACATCTACAGACATAGCCTACAAAGTAAAAAACAGGGGTCCAGAAGGAAAAGATTAAGCAGAATACGCTGTAATACATTGTCCCTAGTTATGGAAAAGAGAGCCTGAATGAAAGAATGAAGACAGCTGATCCAGTCTCCTTTCCTTTTAAACGCACTAATGACAGATTTGACAAGCGGAAGAAATTTCAGATGGGATTTCTCAATAGGATGCACTTGTTGCCTAGAATTTCTTTTTTTCAAATGAGATAAAAGTGACATATAACACTGTATTGCTTTCAGGTATGCAACATATTTGATGTACGTATATATTACAAAATGATCACCACAATAATTCTAGTTAACATTAATCACATAGTAACACTATTTTTCTCGTGATGAGAACTTTTAAGATCTATTTTCTTAACTTCCAAATATTCAATAAGGTATTATTAACCAGAGTCACCACATTCTATGTTACAATCCCAGAAATCATGTTGTATCCAGAAGTTTGTATCTCTTGATCCCCCTCACTCATTTTGTACATCCCCACACCCCCACCACCAATCTGTTGCCTAGAATTTTTTGTAGGAGAAGTAGAAAACCCTGGGCTATATGAATTTATGGCACATGGCTCCTTGGAAAACATCACGTAAAATATGAAATGAACTGAGTATAAAACAGAAAAGTCATGAAGAGATGACTCTCTTGCATACAAGTGAAGTGAATCGAATATATGGCTTAGAGATCTCATGTATTAGTTTTCTGTTGCTGTAAAAAAAAAAAACCTATCAAAACTTAGTTGCTTAACAACATAAAGTTTTTAAACTTACATTTTTGTAGGTCAGAAATCTGATACAGCTCTCACGGGGTTAAGATTAAGGAGTCAGCACAGCTGCATTACTTTCCGAAGCCCTAGGAAAGAATCTGATCTATTGTCCAGCAGTCCCCAGAAGCTGCCCGCATTAGCTCCTGGTTCCTCTTCCTCCATATTCTCTATGATCTCTGCACCCTTCTTCTTCCATTTTTAAGACCCTTTTGTGGTTACATTGAGTCCACCTGGGTAATCCAGCCTAATCTCCATACCTTAAAGTCAACTTGTCAAGAGCTCAGCTGAGCTGGAGGAAGAGCTGACCTGCCAGGTGTCAGAGTTGTCAATTAAAACCAATGAGCTAAAATAAAAGAGTATGTCCTTTAATCATGGTGGAAGCAAGGGTCTAAACCTGGAGAAACTGCAGACTTCTCTCCCTCCCATATCCCGCCATGGAATGGCATACCTGTGGAAACTAAGGTGGGTTAGCACAGATAGGGGGGTTGTCCTGCGGCCAAGGAATCCCCCAAACAAAAAGGTTCCGGCAATTTTATGCCATCGAGGCCCAGAGAAGAGAAAGGAGGGAGGGCTAGGAGTGAAAAAGTATTGGGTCAGAGTTGTAAAAAGTGTCCGTCCATAGTTTCCTCCTCCTCCTTGTCAGAAGTACCTGAGGGAGTCTTTCCTCAAGAGAAGCCTTGAATTCAGGCATCTGGGATAAGAATGAAAAAAAAAAAAAGAAACAAGACCAAAAAACCAAAATCAACATGGTCATCCAGAGGGTCTGAGTTCTTGATTGCATTTCTTTTTGGAAACTGCAATGCACTGGCTGTGAGTCAACTTTGTAATCACCTATGATTGACTCTGAAAAATTACACACAGGTTTTTTGGATGGGAACCAGATATCTTAGAGCTGATTCATAGTCTTGTTTCCATCTATAACAGTAATTCCCCCTTTCTGTGTTATCTATCAAATTCACAGGTTCTAGGATTTAGGATGCAGACACCTTTGGGGGCCCATTATTCTGCCTACCATACTAACATGTAAATCTGGACGAGGACAGTATGGCAGGCAGAAATACATACTAAAAGAATATAGCAGATGTTAATGAAATTGATGTAATGAGAAACAGTCCTGAAAATCAACAAAGTCAAAAGTTAATTCTTTGTAAAAGTCAACATTTTGTAAAAGTCAACAAAATGACACAACTATCTAGATTGATCAAGAAAAAAAAAGATAAATTGTTAAAATCAGGAATCCAGGAGGAAAATCATGCTCAATCTACAGGAATAAAACAATTATAAGAGAATACAGTGAAAAACTTCATGCCAACCAATTTGATTTCTATATAACTTACTAATTTATATTGTTGGTTCTGTTTTGGATGAAATGGACAAATTACTAGAAAGACTACCACCACTGACTCAGGAGAAAAGCTAAATAGACCTATGACAGGAAAAGATAATGGATCATAAATTTCAAATCTTCCCACAAAGAAAAACTTAGGCTCAAAAGGCTTCATTTGTGAACTTTGACAAACATAAGGATGGAGCAACATTTCCCAACTCATTCTATGTGATCACTATTATACTGATACCAAACTGGAAAAAAATCGTTATACACAAAATAAGAAAGTGCAGATCAATATCATGAATAAAGACACAAAAATTCTCAACGAACTATCAAACTAACCCAGCAACAAATTAAAACAAGAAATATGCAACATAACTTATTTGTTCCAAGAATGCAAGGTTATTTTACCATTTGAAAAATCAATGTGCTACAACATATCATTAGAATATAGGCCAACACCTCCATGATTATCTTTTTTTTTAACTTTTTAAATGTCTATTTATTTTTGAGAGAGAGAGTAGAGAGAGTTGTGTGTGTAAACCAGGGAGGGGCAGAGAGTCAGAGGGAGACACAGAATCTGAAGCAGGCTCCAGGCTCTAAGCTACCAGCACAGAGCCTGCTGCAGGGCTGAAACTCATGAACTGGGGGATCATGACCTGAGGTGAAGTCAGACGCTTAACCAACTGAGCCACCCAGGTGCCTGCTCATGACTATCTTAATAGATGAAGAAGAAGGATTTGCCAAATTCTATACCCCTTTATAATTTAAAACATCCAATAAACTAGGAATTCAAAGGAACTTATTTGACCTGATAAAAGGACCTATGAAATTTCCACAACTAAAATTATTCTAAATGATATAAGACTGAAGGCTTTTTCCTAATATCATAACAAAACAAGGATGCATTTCCATTAGCATTGTACTGGAGGTTTCAGCCAGATAAGTTAGGCAGAAAATGAAATAAAAGGCAGCCATAGTGGATAGAAAAAATAAAACTATCTCTATTTGCAGATGAAATGATCTTATATATAGAAAATTATAAGGAAACTACTAAAATACCATTTAAAAATAAGCAAATTCAGTGAGGTTACAGAATGTAAGATCAAGGTAAGAAATTAATTGTATCTATACACCAGCAATGGACAATCCAAAAATGAAATTAAGCCAGCATTCCCATTCTCAATAACATCAAAAGTTTTAAAAAATTTAAGAATTATTAAATTAAATTTAACAAAATAAGTGAAAATTCATCCTGTGACAATCACAACACAATGTTGAAAAAAAATTAAAGAAGACCTAACTAAATGGTAGGACACCCTTGTTCTTTCATTCTGAAAGATTTAATATTGTTAAGAAAACAACGTTCCATAAATAGATCTAGAGATTCAATGTGATCCCCATCAAAATCTCAGCTGGCTTCTTCACAGACTGGACAAGCTAACTTCATTCTAAAATATATATGGAATTGCAAGATACCCTAAATAGCCAAAATAATTTGGAAAAGGAAGCACAAAGTTGAAAGACTCATAGTTCTTAATTTCAAAATTGACTACAAAGGTATGGTACTGGCATCAAGATAGACAAACAGTTTAATGGAATAGAATTGAACATCTAGAAATAAACTATCACATTTACAGAAAATAAATTTTTGACACGGATTCTGTGGCTATTCAATAGAAAAAAATCTTTTCAGTAAACGATGCTTTGAAAATTATATATCAGCACATGAAAGAATGAAGTTGCACCCCTTCCTTACTCCACTTACTAGTATTAACTCAAAGTGAATCTGGGCGTAAATATAAGAACTAAAACTATAAAACATTTAGAAGAGAATATAGGAGTAAGTCTTTGTGATTTTGAATTAAGAATATCCTCCTTGACTATGACACCAAAACTACATGCAAAAAAAAAACCAGGTACACTGGCATTCATCAAAATAAATTTATTTTTCCTGCAAAAGACATCATTAAGAAAGTACAAGACAAATCACAACATTGGAAATAAAAATGTTTGCAATCATACATCTAATAAGAGGACTGTATCAATAATACCTAAATAATACAACTCAAAATACATAAAAACAAATAATGCAATGAAAAATGGTAAGGACATGAACAGACATTTGTCCTAAGAGTATATTCAAATGGCCAATAAGCACATGAACAGATGCTGAATATCATTAACTATCAGGGAAATGTAAATCTAAAACAAAATGAAATACCATTTGACTCCCACTAGGATGACTACAATCAAAAAGTCAAATAATAATAAGTACTCACAAGGATGTGGCGTAAATGGAATCCTCATATACTGACGATGGGAATGTAAAGTGATGTAGCTGTTTTGAAAAACAATCTAGCTGTTTTCAAAAGATTAAACAGAGTTACCATATGTCCCAGCAATTCTATTCCTATGTATATATTGAAGAGAAATGGGAACATATGTTCACACAAAAGCTTGTAAAATATGTTCATAGCTACAATAGTCATAGTAGCCAAATGGCGGAAATGGTCCAAATCTCCATTACTTGTTCAATGGGTAAAAAAAATGTGGTATGTCCATGCATGGAATATTACTCAGCAATAAGAAAGAGAGAGATACTAATACATGCTATGACATGAATGAACCTAGAAAAAATAATGAACGCTAAATAAAAGTAGCCAGTCACAAATTACCACAGTTATTTAGTCCCATTTGAGTTTCAAATAGGCAAATTATAAGAGAACAAAAATAGATTAGTAGTTGCCTACAGCTGAAATAGTTTGAGGGAAAATGGGAGTGACTGATTATGCATATGGGGTTCCTTATGGAGAAAGACATAAATATTTTAAAATTGAATGTTATTTATGATTGTCCAACTCTGTGAATATACTAAAACTACTGAATTGTATAATTTAAGTAGAAAATTTTATTGGTTTGTGAATTATATCTCAATGTCAAATAAGAAAAAAAACTATTACCAACTAACTGTGCATTAAAGTGACCTGTGTCACTTCTGGGCTAAAGCATTTGATGCCAGTGCAAAATCCACTTATGTGTTCTTAATTATGTATTGATCAGTGAACTGATTAGCAATAATACTATGCAATAACCCAATGTCGAAGTTTTCATATAAAGATATTTGCTTTTCGTTTGCTGAAACTATGAGCCAGTGCGAGATCAGCTAGGCTTGCATGTTCTTTGCTTTCAGTCTGGAAGCACATAATGAAAGGACGACAGCTCCTGGGGCATGCTTTTTAATAAAGATGGCAGGAGAGCAAAGGGCCCTGCCAAACTGCCAAAGTACCCGGCAGGCCCATCCTTTATTGACTTTTGCCAATATTCTTTTGGCTAACACAAGTCACATAGGCCAAGTTCAGTATTAGTAGGGCCGAGTAATCTAGTACACAGGAGGGAAGGAGAGCACATATATTGGCTTAAAATGATAAAGTCCTCCATGCTGTGTTACATAATTGTGAGGGGTCTTGTGTTGGTATGATGGAGGTGCGAGATTGAAGCAGACTCCCTTGCTGTGCATAGAAAACTGCTGCCTTGAGGACTTGCTGGAACCTACGTGTTAATTAAATCTTTACTGTGCTAAGCCACTGAAATTTAGCCTATTCTAACGAATACAAACATTTTCCTTCTAATTTAATTCTTCTTCTTGAGATTCCTCTCTGTAATAATTACTTTCCAAAACCTGGACACAAAATATTGGAATATGCTCAAAACATACTTTTTTTTTCTTTATTTATCTTCCTCAAATCTAACCAATTGATAATGCTCGGGTTCCATTTACAAAATGTACCTTATTCTGACTCCTTTCTTTCCTTTTCATTCTTGTATCTTACTAGTGGTCCTTACTTTTTCTGCTAATAATTACGGCTAACATTTATTGAACACTTATTCAATGTTAGAGACTGTCGTAATTATATGCATTAAATGAGCATTATTTTAATTAGACTTCAGATATGAAATTTTATCTCTCAAAATTTCAGTGTAAATAAATTTTACAGATAAAGGTTCCAAAATGCACCAAACAATGCCAATTAAATAAACTCAACATTTTTATTGCAGCAAACAAAGTCTACTATGAATATATGCTAAGCTACCTTCCACTCTGCCCCACATTACATTGCTGATCTCTCATTTGATACTGTTATTCCTGATTTATTTCTCCTAAGTTTTCGTCAAGATGGTCACTATGACTGAAATATAGCAGATTCATGACTACTTAGCATGAAAATGTAATTCACATTTCTACTGTTGTGTAAACTACATATGCTTTTTATTTTCTTTCTTTTCTTCCTACACCCTCTTCTTTCTAACTCATTCCATCTTTCACAAGGCAGTCTTTAAAACGTGATACTTTTCCCATGTTATTGATACATAATTGACAAATAGCACTGTATAAGTTAAAAAAGTAATTTTTCTGATAGTGTTCCATAGGCATGAGCTTTGTGTTCTCCCACTAGTGTAGCTCCAGCCACAGTGAGAACCATAAAAACAAAAAAACACTAAATCCAAAGATAACCTAGAAATAGTGACTTAACCAATCATTTTACATAATTTACTGTGGAAGATATTAAGTGGAAAATTGTCAAATGTAATGTTCATCCTCCGTTTCTTACCACTTTTTGGTGTAGGTACAAATAAGCAGTAAAAAGAGTAAATGGAGGCCTACATAGAAGGCAAAATGAACTAATTCACAGATGTGATAATTAGACTCTGAGTAACTGAGAAGTGAATGAAAATAGTGGCTAAAATTGCAATCAAGAGGATAGTAAATGACATCTGAAGATAACTAATCTTTACACATAATATTTTAACAACATATTTTTTCCTATGAACCACTGAGTCCAAGATTTCCCCCCCAAACCCATTACACACACACACACACACACACACACACACACACACACACACACATCTATACAAATGAAGAGTTCAGAAGCTTTTTTGACTCATTAGGGTCTCCAATAAAATAATGCATGAGAGCATGATAAGTAGTCCTTATATGGAGTGAAAAATTTATGAGCATCATCCCCTTAGGTGATAAGCTGTGACTCTTAAAAATTAACTCTTTATTCTTGCTAGAATAATGAATAAAATATGACTCTTTCAGGCATAGAGAATGGGTTCAAGCATCATTCTCTCGTGGTTAAGTAACGAGGTCATAGCTTATGAAATCTTTTCACTGGGTTCCATAAAATATTATAATTGTTCTGCCTCTGCTCAACAATTTATTCATTCTGTGAGACCGATGAGAATAACAAGGAGTAGAGATAAATTAAATACATAGTCCCAGAGACTACATTTGTGCTAGTGTTTTGAAAGCATGAGAGCAGGACTGGCCCAAGAAAAACTGATGAAGTAGGTAAAGTTTTTGTCTTCATCATCATTTTAAGTATTATTTTCTGCATGTTTTCTGCACTATAGCAGTTGTTTAAATGTAGATCTTACAAATTGTAGATATATACATATGTGTGTATACTATTTTGTACACTTTACTTGTAAACTATATTTTAAAGAAAACCTGTCACCATGTTTCCACTTTTACCCAGAGAACTATCCTTTCCATGAAGTTCCATAGCTCCACGCTCATACCTATGATAGCATCCATTCTATTCCTCTGTAAATGCCTAATTTTATGTATCTCCCCAACAACGCACTATGAGCTTCACGAGAGGCAAGGGATGTTATGTATCACATCCCCAAATTCTAACATGGTGTCATTCATTTAATAAGTAATAGTATATGTTAAAAAAAAGAGCTGTACAAACATACTTTAAAAAGGTACCTTTAAACATATAAAACACAATTGAGAACATCAAGTACAAAAAGGGTTGCCTCTCTGACCTTTTCCATAAAATATAATAAAGTAAAATCAGTCTAAATCATTAATGAATATTTTAGCCTAGAATTATTGCTTGTAAATTGGTTGCTATAAAAATAAAGGCCGACTCTCAACATTTATCCATAATATTTTCAAATGAAAGCCAATGTTATCTAAAATTCATGAAGAATCTAAGAATTTTCAATTTCTAACCTAGGAGGATAGCCTTTTGTTTTTTTCTAATTGTGTAAGAATAGTTAGTTTGAGACTTACCCTTTTAACAAATGTTTAAGAACACACTACAGCATTGTTAAGTGTAGGCACAATATTGTCAAGCATATGTCTACAGTTTATTGTTCCTATATGAGGTATTTAAAATGGTCAAACTCATAAAAATAGAGAATAGGGAGGTGCCTGGGTGGCTCAGTCAGTTAAGCGTCTGACTTCAGCTCAGGTCATCATCTTGCAGTTGGTGGGTTTGAGCCCTGCATCGTGTTCTGTGCTTACATCTCAGAGTCTGAAGCTTGTTTGGATTCTGTGTCTCCTTCTCTCTCTGCTCCTCCCCTGCTCATACTCTCTCTCTCTCTCTCTCTGTCTCTCTCTAAAAATAAATAAATAAACATTTTAAAATTAAAAAAAAAAGAAATAGAGTATAAAATTTTATGTTTTGTAATACTTCTCCCAGATAGCTTCAAAACCTTATATTATCTTTATCTGGTTCCACATGCCTGTAAATGTCTACTCCATTACTGATTCTCCCTGAAATACACATATAGTCTCCTAGCTTTGCCCTTTATAATGGCTCTCTCAATATGCCCTTCATAATGGTTCACCATAACCATTATGAAAGTCAAAAATAGGATACTAAATATTCACTACACTACATATATCCATTTCTAGCTTTATTTTGACTACCAAATTAATTATGAGTTTATTGTTTACTTTTTCTCTGCTATCCCTGCCTTAGATTTAAGGCAGCCCAAAACCTGGAAGAGGGAACTAGGGCATGGACAAAGAGCTCCAGGGTAAGTCGTCTAGTTCTGTCTATCCATTTCTATCTACCACTTTATGCTAAGTCCACATTATTTTATGCTTTCTAACTAGAGTATTGATATTCTCTTAAGCCACTGTCTCTTGAATACTGCTTACAAAATTCTTTAATTATTACCAACTTTCTGTAAAATAACATGCTAATGAATATTCACCACAACAAAATGAAGTTCAGATTACCAGGTAGCATTTAAGTCCTCCATGCTCTTAACTTCTATCAATTCTCAGCCATGTTCCCCTTTTATCCATACTAATAACTCTCTTCACCAGGTTCTTTTGAAAGCACTACTTCCTCCTTTATGACTATGTAATTATAGCCATTCTGTAAGGCCTCTCTCCATTGAAGTTTTTGTGGTACCCCCACATATTTAGGGCATTTATTGTCAGCCCAGCTACATGGAATTTTTACATGCTCTTTGTTTTAGATTGATTATTTGTTTAAATGCCATGTTTTCCAATCTGGATTTGAGACCATCAAAAATGAGAATAATATGGTATATTTCCAGAAGATACGCATGTATTTCAGAGTACTGCACATACATTACTCATTTAATATAGCATATATGGTGGTGTAAATTCAGAATTTGCACACTATTTGCATACTTTTACAGGAATTATTATATAACTAAAATAAGAGTGCAAAGTAAAGAACAAATGTTGGCTTTTTTTTTTCTTTTTTCTTTTTTTCTTTTTTTTTTTGAAAGTGAGAGAGAGTGCACATAAGCAAGCAGAGGAGGGGCAGAGAGAGAGGGTGAGAATCCCAAGCAAGCTCCACACTCAGTGCAGAGCCCAAGGCAGGGTTTGATCTCACCAACCCAAGATCATGCCCTGAGCTGAAATCAAGAGTCATATGCTTAACTGATTGAGCCACCCAGGTGCCCCCAAAGGTTAGCTTTGAAGTTAAGTAAACTCGAATTCAAATCTACCATTAACATATTTATGTGAGCTTGAAATAATAATTAAGGTCATATATTTATGTAATTTTGCATCGATTAAGATTCCTGAGACTGTTTTGTCATCTTAAAATGGATATAATAACACCAATTTTTCAAGTCATTATGAGGGTAAAAGCAGCAAAGTTAGATCATGCATAAGAGTTCCTGGATACTCCCTTGAGTAATGGAAGGAAGGAAGGATGGATGGAAGGAAAGAAGGAAGGAAGGAATAAAAAAGGAAAGAAATATTGTTATATTTTTAAATTCATTTTGATATATTTGCAGTGTGGAAATGAGGGGCTTTTAATTTTATATTAAATAAGTTGCTAGAATTTGACATTTAACAACTACTAGACTAACATCAAAAAATTCTATGAAATGATTATAGTTATTTGATTTTGTGGCATCAGTTTTGCAAAAGATTAGACTTTATTTAAAAAGTTTATTTTAACTGTTAGGCAAGTTAAAATCCTAATTGCTGTGCAGCACTTGGGAAGCTAGTCTAAAAAATAGATTAACCCAAAATGACTAAAAGCCACCTTTGTGTAGAATTTGACTCATTTGAACTTATATTTTACTCTATATATGTGGCTTCTCAAGTCTCACACACATTGTGCAAAAAGCAATAACTTGCATTGACATTATCTATACTATGTATGTCTTTATTCAATTACATCCCACCTGAAGCATTTTTTTTCTACACGACATCGATTTGGTTGTTTTTCAAACTTTCTTCATTTTTTCCCTTCAATTCTCTTTAATTCCAGATGGTACATCAAGATGTCTTTACTGACCATATTGTAATAAAAACCCTCACAGACAAGGAGAATAGATCTTTATGTTTACAGAAGAAAAATCCAGTGATAAACTAGAATGCCAGAGGAACAATTCTTTAAATATACCCAGAGCACTGGTGTTGGCAATTTGTTGTTAATCTTACCTTACCTGAAGATGCTTTGATCCTGATATGAATGAATTTCAGGTCACATTTTCAGTTCTGAGAGGCAGATTCCTAGGGAAGATAAAAAAAAAAAATTAGAAATCAACAGACCTTGATCTGAAACCTGACGCTGACGTTCACTAGTTTTATGAGTTTTGAGTAGGCTGCTTAATCTTTTAGCCCTCAGACTATGCATCTATAAAACAATGGGATAGAATTGCAACAGTATTATGGGGATTAAAAGTATTGCATATACCACTGTGTTGTCTAGCACTAATTCTCAAAGACAAAGAATCTTCTGATTTAAATAGCTTTTACAGAAATCAAAATTTTAGGGCAAATATTAAATTTGCTGGGAGGATTATATATTATATGTATGTATATTATATATATGGCTTATTATCAACATTTTATTACCAATTTGTACATAATTTTGCTATTTTAATAACCAGTAACATCCACAAAGTGAAGTAAATTATAGCTTATAAAAATGTATCTTAGTGACATATATGCCAACAGAAAACAAAAGATTTGATGTAATATGAACAGATGTTTTTGTAATGCATAAAGGATTTAAATAAGTTTATTCTCAAAAATCTTGAGCACACAGTTAATGTAATTAGTGTGCACCACACAGGAATTTGCATTGGCCCATCACACACATTTGACAAATGGTGATGGTTTGCAGCTAGAATAAGCAAAGTTGTTTTATATTTGTCATACATGAGTTTAATGGTTGGCTCATCTTACTTTATTGGAAATCCATTGTAATCTATACATAATGGATATAAAGTGCGTCCAGGAAATGTTTTCCGATCAGAAGCTCTAAGAAGCTGTACCCTAAGGATTTAAATATATTACAACACAAAGTAAGCTGCAATTTAATCATTCAATGGGTTAGGAAGCTTCCAGAAACAATATCTAACAAGCCATCAATGCTGAGATAAGAGAACAGACACTGTAGTATATAAATATTTGACTCTCAATATGTGATTCTCCATATATATGAAACTAGCAATGTAATGGGAGTATCAATTAATTTTGTCTTGTCTATTATCATTTTTACTAGTGCAAATTCCAAATAGAACTGGGTGAAATGCACAAAATAAGATATTTTGCTAAGAACGCAGATTGAAATAATACAAATACCAATATGCATGCAGTGATATTATTTATAAAGGTAAACACAATGGAAAAGATGTTTTTAATTTCAAGTTGAAATCATTAGTCTCCTAAATATCTAAATATTCATAGTTATTATCTTTGAAGAGTCATGTTACATTATAATTTTTAAGTTCCATACACTTATTTAGACCTTAGGTATTGTCTTACCTAACATGTTCTTATTTTTTGATTTTTTTTTAGATTCAATGGTGATTTTGGATTCTTCAACTAATTGTAAAGATTTTAGCTGTATAAATTGAGGAGGCATCCCATTTGCTCAATTCTCCTCCATGCTGTCATGTAGTAGCACATTTAAGTGCATCTCTTGGTGTTCCAATCAACTGTAATGAAGTCTGTAGTGCAGAGAAATCCATTATACTGAAAACAATGGTAAAAGTGAATTTTATGTACCAGGGAGTGCATTTTACAAAAGAAAAAAAAACAAAAACAAAGACAAATTCACATCAGATAAATTGATGATTTGTAAAGAGAAATTTTTAAGCACAGCAGCATTTATAATGGAAATTATTTCAACGGAAACACAATTATTGATTCTTCTGAAGGATTATCACGTAGAGGTTAACTACTTTGGGCTTAGCAGTCTTTTGTGACCACACAAATTGCAAAAAATTGGACTATAAAAATTTCCCAAATGCTGAGTTACCTAAAAGTTGACATTTTAGTTTTCTTTTTTTTTTTTAATTTTTTTTTTTTAACGTTTTATTTATTTTTGAGACAGAGAGAGACAGAGCATGAACAGGGGAGGGGCAGAGAGAGAGGGAGACACAGAATCGGAAGCAGGCTCCAGGCTCTGAGCCATCAGCCCAGAGCCCGACGCGGGGCTCGAACTCACGGACCGCGAGATCGTGACCTGAGCCGAAGTCGGCCGCTTAACCAACTGAGCCACCCAGGCGCCCCGACATTTTAGTTTTCTTACTTTAAAACAATGATGAGAAGATCATTAACTGCTTTGGTGTTTAATGGCTTCCCTTTGCTACAGCATATTTTCTTAAACTGATGTATGATGTTGCATGACCACCCCACCTTCTGTCAGTCCAGCTCCTTTATACCTCATCCTTCAGACTCTGAAAGTTCCCTGTACACAATCCCGGTTTGTGCCTCCAAGCTTTTATTCCTTTCAACTGCTTCTTTTTGTATTTGATCATTGTACTGCGCCACAGATACAAAATGAAACCTGATCCAGTCATCATTGTTTTATTATAAGATTCCTTCCTTCCCCTCTTTAATCCTCAAAAACATAAGTATATTTGTACTTGTGCATACGTCTGTTACTATTCTCACCTTACACAATGACATTTTTAGAATCCACTAGGCTATGGATTCCTTAGGGCATGCTTATTTATTTTTGTGCACCCACTACCTGACATTTGGAAGGTACTCATTTGTTAAACCTTTGAAAGGAATGATTCTTTTATATATATAATTCCACCTTTTTTTGTTCAGTGAAGGTTTTCCCCTCAGTTTTGTGTTATTTTTTTTATTTCTTTTATCACTTACCCTACTTAATATTATTTAATCATTTAATCTTATTTACATATCACTTAGAAATAAGTTAATATGTTAGACAATAAATTTAGAGTAATAGTAAAGATGAATTTTGTGAAATTAACCATTTCTAAAATTTTGAGAGTATTTTAGTTAAAAATATTTTGGTCCCGGGGGCACCTGGGTGGCTCAGTCGGTTAAGCGTCCGACTTCGGCTCAGGTCATGATCTCACTGTTCATGGGTTCAAGCCCCGCGTCAGGGTCTGTGCTGACAGCTCTGAGCCTGGAGCCTGTTTCAGATCCTGTGTCTCTCTCTCTCTCTGACCCTTCCCCCATTCATGCTCTGTCTCTCTCTGTCTCAAAAATAAATAAACGTTAAAAATTTAAAAAAAATTTGGTCCCATATATGATACTAATACAGTATTATGAAATAGAATCTTTGAATATATATTCTGGTGACCAATCTACTTGTATTAAATCTATCAGCTTATACATGTGCAATTTTGGTGCTTTCAAAATGCCTCTATTCCTACATAGAGCAAGCATTCCCTGTATCCTGGTAGTTTTTCAGCAATAAAAAACATGTATGTATAAGGTATAAATTTCAGCTAATCTATTGTAGCTGTCTTAAATTACAAATTCACGAATCCAGATTAGTGAGATTTTGCCATAGGGCAGGTTCTACTTGTATGATATCGTGGGGGTATTCGCTAAAGATTAATGTAATTTTAAGAACTATAAAATTATACTGGAATAAATAATAGGCATAGAAAATTAAGGAGGTTGCTTTTGGAAGGAATCTGCGCCATTCAATGTATTCCTGCTAAAGATAAATTCCTGGCCACTCGGCTTTATTGAGTTGGAGGCTGGAAGAGAATAGATGATGGCAAATCCTGCGTGGAGAATGGGGACAGCCTACAATCAGGCCAGGCAGAAAAGTGTACTGCAGATAAACACTGAAACAAAGCATAGATTTATACCCATAGGCAGCAACTGTGGGAATTGGCAGCAGCAGGCATATCATGCTGTCAGAGGGTCATCGCAAATGGGATTGTTCCTTTGGAGCCCATGAATCATTCAGCATGTGAGGCAAAGAAGCTGCTTCTAAAGCAGCAGTTGATCGTGGCCTTGCAATAGTAGCTACAGTGGCTGAGTACAGACCACATGTGTATGCTGAGTGGAAGAAACCTCAGGTAACAAATCAGTGGGAGCAGCATACACATAAATAGGAGAGTAGCACTGACAGTTCATTATTCATTCCAGGTATAAAGGAGAGCATTATGTGAAATATAATAAGGCACTTTTGAAATTCCCAAATAAGGTAATATTCAGTTTGCATATCCCGATCACATAATCTCCCTAAAGGTTGTTTGTCATATTTTTCCATTCCAAGACAAAATGTCCAAGAACTCGGGGACACAAAAGCTTTAAGGTAATGTTTGCTAGTAAACTTCCACAACTGTATCACAAACTATGTTTTCTCCAAAAAATTGGTGGCTCATCAGTATATACTAAATGGCATGTGCACATAAAATGCCATTGACCCACTCTTTACACACAAGTTTATCAAGCAAAGCGAGTTTGTGTTAGGAACTTTCTGAACTCCAGAGACCATAATCACATAGTCTACAGAGTGTTTCCATAATCAATTTTGCATTATAAAAGCAATTGTGGAATGGCTGTCAATGAGATTTATGAAAAAAATAATTGCTTCTCCCATGTATTTTTAAATTACACTTAGATTTAGGATATGGTCACATCATATGTTTTGAAAAACTCAGGAAGTATATGAAATATTTAGGAGAAAGCGATTACTTAGATTTAGTATATAGTCACCACTTGATAAATGTAAACACCGTAAAATATTTGCAATTACATTTGTGTGAAATTATCCATAATTAATATAACCGCTTGTTTACGGACTATTAAATACTTGACAGACTAAAACAGAAAACTTTACACTGAAATTTTAGCAGTCTTTGTCAATTGAGAAATGGACACAAACACATCCGTGAAATCATGTACATTCAATGTAAAGTGTGGGTCAATTTATAAAACATTATTTATATCTGCATTTTCTATATGTTTCATGCAAATATTGTATGTATTCTTCATATCAGGCAAGGGAGAAAACGTACCTCAGCATTTAATAAAAGTGTATTTAATGCAGATTATTGAATACCGATGAATTATGAGGTATTTGAGGACCAGATTAAGACAAAAAAAAAAAAAAAAAAGAAAGTTAATACTTTACAGAAGCTTGCTCACTCTTGAGACGAGCTCTGTTAATAGCTTTGCCATCTTGGCTTCACTCCTGCACTCACTTCAACCTTAGTTTCATTAGAGCAGACCTGGCCTGGTTCCCATCCATCACAGATGGTCAGGTCCTGGGCTCCAGTCACAGGGCCCCTTCCGTTGTTCTCCTTGGCCTAGGGTTGGTAGAGATCTTATTGTTGCTGATCACAAAGACCTTGTTTGGCTCTCTTACCAACTGTATAACCCATTTCCACTATTAAGTGACTTCTGTTAAAAATAGGTTGAGTAGCTTCTGAACTTTTTCCAAAATGAGTAAAACGATTTTCATCAAGGGGTATGCCACCTGTCATGAGAAAACACCAGTTATTTCTTACAAAGAGGCACCATAAACTTGACAAACTGTTAGAATTGAAGCTTGAGCACTAAATATCCAATCTGCTTATTTTACAAATGATGAAACTGAGGTAAATTAGAGTTCTATTTGCAATTATAGGATAAATCGTTGCCATCTGTCAGAGAGATAATTTTTTTTTTATTTGAAGTATATTCATTGAGTAGTAGAATCCAAGAATTTAGGACGTCATTTCTCAAAAGGTAGCGTCATTTCTAGGGGTGGACATGGAAGTAAAGTTAACCCTGGTAAAAAAAAAAAAAATTGTTCACAAGCAAGTTTAATTTTGGTATGCAGTAGTGCGCTAGGGAAAATTAAGATCTCAAGTTAATATTTCCAAAATAAAATTAAACAAATGAACAAAAAGGATGGCTTCAAAAGCCACAGCCCTGTGTGTACTATAAGCATTTAAAATTAATGGCTATATAAATTTGCAATATTTGGATATTTCATTAAATTTATGTTATAGAATAACCTGGCTGGAAGTGAAGACCAGAGGAAGTGCTATTACACTCAATTTTTCCCGCAAAATTACATCCTATGTATAATGGCAGTTTATTCAGAGGGAGTGTATTGACTCTATAACCAAAAGTTCTGTTAGAACCATTATGGGAGGTTGTAATTTTGTATTCAGGGATTCTTTAATAGTGCTTATTGACCCATGAGAATGTAGTCATTATAACCTATAAAGATTTCTTCATCAGTGTAGTTACAGTTTTTTAAATGGGGAAAAATAGTGGACGAGGAATTAGAAGAACAGGTATTGACTATAGCTCCAGAAATTAGCAGAGATAAAAGCTTGAATAAGGCATTTAACCATGATTATCTTATCTGTGAACTGGAACTGAGGTCTATTCTGACAACACACAGAGGTGATACAAATATAAACTTAAAAATTATATATATATATATATATATATATATATATACACACATACATATATATGCATATATATAATTATACATGGAAAATATATAAAGTTATATATATTATGTATTATAATAATATAAGTTATATAGCTATTTAGGAGATTTTCTTAATTTTTTTTGAGTTGTACATTCATGATTTGTGAACTTTTTTCAATTGTATTTGTTATTTTTTAAAATTTACATCCAAATTAGCATATAGTACAACAATGATTTCAGGAGTAGATTCCTTAGTGTCCCTTACCCATTTAGCCCATCCCCCCTCCCACAACCCTTCCAGTAACCCTCAGTTTGTTCTCCATATTTATGAGTCTCTTATGTTTTGTATGTTATGTTATGTTTAAGGACTTTGTCTCTTAAAGTCCTCGTATGAGTGAAGTCATGATTTTTGTCTTTCTCTAATTTCACTTAACATAATACCCTCCAGTTCCATCCACGTAGTTGCAAATGGCAAGATTTCATTCTGTTTGATTGCTGAGTAATACTCCATTGTATGTGTATATATATACACTATATGTATATATATACTATATATATACTATATATATATATATATATATATATATATACACACTTCTTTATCCATTCATCCATTGATGGACATTTGGGCTCTTACCATACTTTGGCTATTGTTGATAGTGCTGCTATAAACATTTGAGTGCATGTGTCCCTTCGAAACAGCATACCTGTATCCCTTGGATAAATACCTAGTAGTGCAATTGCTAGGTTGTAGGGTTGTTCTATTTTTAGCTTTTTGAGGAACCTCCATACTGTTTTCCAGAGTGGCTGCACAAGCTTGAATTCCCAGATATTCTTAATTTTTAAAGTTCCCATTGTATTTAGTGAATAGGTTTGGTATCTATATGATTTAAGTAAAACTTTAGACAGTAATTATTAATTTCTATATTTGTGCCCACTCTGTGGAGGAACATTGATTGACTTACATTGATGTATTATCCTTATTTCCTTTATTAACATAATGAAACAACAGAATTATGAAAAAGTAGACAACTAAAAGGATGACTGACTATTGAAATGGATGAATTGTGTTCAACATAGTAAATCACTATCAGATTTATGAGGAGTTAACTGGATTCTACTCATATACTCACTGGTTTCATCCAAACCTACTTCCTATGATTTGAGTAGTAATAGCTTGTCAGGACATACATACTGGACCTCAGTGTTAAAAGTGAATTTATATCTGGATGCCCATTCTTTATTTTTTTTTGTTTTTGTTAATTCATTTAATTTTTTATATTAAATTTATTGTCAAATTGGTTTCCATACAACACCCAGTGCTCATCCCAACAGGTGCCCTCCTCAATGCCCATCACCCACTTTCCCCTCCCTCCCACCTCTCATCAACCCTCAGTTTATTCTCAGTTTTTAAGAGTTTCTTATGGTTTGGCTCCCTCCCTCTCTAGCTTTCTTTTTTCCTTCCCCTCCCCCATGGTCTTCTGTTAAGTTTCTCAGGATCCATATAAGAGTGAAAACATATGGTATCTGTCTTTCTCTGTATGACTTATTTCACTTAGCATCACACTCTCCAGTTCCATCCATGTTGCTACAAAAGGCCATATTTCATTCTTTCTCATTTCCAAGTAGTATTCCATTGTGTATATAAACCAAAATTCCTTTATCCATTCATCAGTTGATGGACATTTAATGTGATATTTGAACAGGTATTATAGATGTGGTATTTGAACCCATATGTTTTAAACTGGTTATACACAGTTATTACCACCCATTTTATATCAGTTTGATACTGACATTTTAAACATCTCTTATATCTCCTTAACCTTTCTTATGTTTGACTCATTGATTTAAATAGTATAAAAGTTAAACAAGATATAACAAAAAAATTACAGTATATCCAATCCCTTTTCATATTTGATCTGAAGATGAGATTGGCATTTCAAGGTAATTTTGCAATAATCATACTGTAGAAAATTGTTTCTATTTCTATACAGTAAAACTAGAAAGTTCAAATTTAGTGGGTATTCAGAAAGCGGTTGTACCATCATACTCTCCCACATTATATCCTCCAACAGTAAAGCTTCATGTGAACATAGATTGGTCAAAGGTCCAAAGTGATGGCCAATACAAAAGACCCAAATTAGAATGTCTGCCATATTTATGTGCTTTTACCCTAAGAATTTACAGTGTTTCTTTTTCCCAGGTTTACTGCTTTTCCAAAGAAAAGGAGGAAACAAAGGAACAAGGAAGGAGAAAGGTAAGTATAAAAAGGCAAGTCTAATTAAAACTACAATTCTTAAAAGATATTAACAACTGTATTATTTCAGTTTCTAATATGTGGGCCCTGTTAGCCAAATACAATGTAGTTAGAAACAGTTAAGGCAGGTACTCCTTCCTTAAGACATCTCATAGGAAATTATTTTCCTGTTGGATTTACTGTGATCAAATTCAAAAATCTTCAGATATGTTATTTTAATAAAAAATGGAGTAAAATAACCAGAAGAAAAGATAATAATTTGTTCAGCTATTTCACTGGACATATTTTTTTTTTCTTTTTCTGTGGACTCCGGTATTCGCCAAAAGTAAGGAAAGAAGGTTCTGTTTTCAAGCAGATAATTAGATTAAGTAACAGGCCTCACTGATCTTAGAATGCTGATATTGATTCAGAAGTACCTATGATACAACACGAAAATAATGTATATATTGGGAAATGGAATAACACATGAGCTCATAAATTTAGCATAGCAAAAGAAAACAAAGTTTTAAATTTCAGTACGTCATTCTTTCAGGACTTTGGATATTAACTGTTTGCCTACTTTGAGAAGAGAATGAAATTTAAGCTGACTTTTCATTTTATAAATTTGAAAGTACATTATTAATCATCTATCTTTTAGGTTTAAAGAACACATATCATTTATATAGTCTGTGTGAATTACTGATAAATAAAAGATCGTGGGGGCGCCTGGGTGGCTCAGTCGGTTAAGCAGCCGACTTCGGCTCAGGTCATGATCTCGCGGTCCGTGAGTTCGAGCCCCATGTCGGGCTCTGTGCTGACAGCTCAGAGACTGGAGCCTGTTTCAGATTATGTGTCTCCCTCTCTCTGACCCTCCCCCGTTCATGCTCTGTTTCTCTCTGTCTCAAAAATAAATAAATGTTAAAGAAAAAAAAAAAAAAGATCGTGAAGACTTACGGATTATATTGCATTTAAAACTTTTCCTTTTTTCAGACACAACTAATAGCTTGAAAATACAATAAGGACTTGGTTATTGCTTCAGATATAGTAACCGTGAATCCAAAAAGAACACAGAATATAATTTTTTTTGGTTTACATTTTGTTTAGACTCTTCTAAACAACAAACACTGTTTTAATATATGTTGGTAATTTTTTTAAAAGCTTCATATCTAACTAGTTTCTGCAAAAACATCGAAGATAATGGATACTATTGAATATATATCTCCACATTTACCAAAATAATTTTATGAATTTATTACGTTTTCGTTATTCATTCACTTACAAATACATATCAAATTCTCACATGCTTACTCAGACCACATACTGTTCTTGGATATGGGAATAAAATATTAAATAAAACAGACAAAAGTCCTTGCCCTCATATGGACAAAAGTTCTTGTCAGAGAGCAGGTAATGACACTTTGAAGAAAAATAAAGACGGGGAGTATTGGGAATCCTATTTTAAAGTGTTTAGGTGAAATTTGAGGAGGTGAGAATATAAAGACTTAGAATAAATTATGGCAGAAAATTTTCATTGCCATTGCTTAGCGGAAGTAACAAATTGATAACATCAAAAACATTCATCCAAACCCATTGAGGTTGCCTTTGATGGAACGAACTGATAGCTATATTTACTCTAATTTTGAGCACTTCATCCTACTCCATCCAAATGGAATCAAGTTAATTCCATTTCAGTGCCATGGATTATAATTTTTGTTTATAAAATTAGGCATTTCCCCCTAAAATATTTAATTTGACTGCCATTGAGATGGTAAAAAACAAAATCTTTTTAAGAAAAAATCCCTTAATTTTACACACCCATTATTTATTTATTTTATAGTTTATTTATTTATTTATTTTGAGAGAGAGAGAGACAGACAGACAGACAGTATAAGATCTGGGGAAGGACAGAGAGAGAGGGAGATAAAGAGGGAGAGAGAGAGAATCCCAAGCAGACTCCATGCTGTTAGCGCAGAGCCCGATATGGGGCTTGAACTCACAAACGATAAGATCATGACCTGTGACAAAACCAAGAGTCAGATGTTTTACTGATACCCAGGCACCCCACTGACCCATAATTTAAAAAATAAATAACATTATAGTTTAATTACATTTTAAATAAATCAATATCACTGATTCGTTATGATAAATTGAAAGTATGACCAGTCATATCAACTTCCTAGGCAAACTGAGTTATTTTCAACTTTCCATACCCCAAAATAAATATGATAGGCTAATTTTGTTAACGATTCCTTTTTAATTTCTACTTCTTTAATTTGTACTTCTTTACCTTTCTTCAAACTTCATGGAGAAAATTGGTAGAGAGAATGTAACGATTAGGTAAAAGACATTTAGATGAATGTAAACAAATATGTGTCTGTGTGTGTGTGCGTGTGTGTGTATTAATCTGGATAGCCAGTTTCCACACTAAGTCTTTTGGGGAAAAAATGGAAATATTTTGGCTCATTTTCTTTTATTAAATGGGAGAATGTATTAGGTCTTCAATTTTTATACATTTAATTTTTTTTCTAAAAAAAAGTGGCCCCGATAATAATGCAGTAAACATACCCAAGAAGAGCTGCTCCAAATGACACAGTATAGTTGAGATGGAACAAAATTACACTGAATTTATCTCCCTGTCGTAGTTTCTTCATCCCATCCCAATGCCTATAAAAACTGTTGGTGAATTTTATGAAATTTTTCGTGAAAAATCTTTTAACACATATATAGCAATTATTGATTTATAGTTCCTTAACTAACATACATGCTGATTTCCACAATGCCTTATATTTCATTTAAACAATTATCATGTACATAATTACATGTTATGTCTTAATGGTATCTTAATAAAACCAATTTTAACAGTATTTTAGTAAAAAAATAAGGCATATAAAATAAAGCTGTTTTAAAAAATATTCTACTGAGTCAATGTTAAAAACATTCTATAATAAATATATATCAATAGGCAATAAACATGGTCAGAAATGTAAACATGAATATTTCGAAATTATATAATAAAAAGAGCCTAAGTTTCACTGTATTTGGTGAGGCACAAGATATATATTTTAATAAGCAAACATTTTTTTCTAAATATATTGAATTACAGATTAGATTACTAAATAAAAGTACAGATATAAAATTCCCATATAAAGATGATTATTTCATTCATATTTTTAATCTCTGAGAAACAAATGAAAATACATTTTCATATCTTTAAAATTTTTTCCAGGATAATATTTTGAGACAATGAAACATCAAAACAACATTTATATTGATTAAAACCTTTCACAAGTCTTAACAGAGCTAATAATTTTAATGTCAAATAAATAAAGCAGAGCAGTTTCCAGTGAGGAAATGGACTTAATTGCAGATGCAATGCAGAGAAACAATGATTACGAGACACCCACCACTACAGTGACCAAATTATTCTTTGATGATGAAACTGATGATCCAATGGGCTGTTTACAAAAACATAAATGCATTAATTGCAGTATTGATCTATTTATACATAGGTTATCATTTTAAAATCAGAAAAATAATGATGAAATTGTCAAGAAAAATCCTTGTTTCACCTGTAAGTTATTGGTTTTTAAATTTTAATTTTAGTACCAAAATTGGGTAGACATATCTTAATTACTTCATTGACATATTTATGTCTTATGAGCTATATTTTTTTAAAAAATAAATTATACATGATGCTTCTTTTTTAAAGTTATTCCATAGAATCCCTGAACATTATTCAACTTTGTATTTCATCATGCTTATAAGGACAAAAGCACTAAACTGGAAAGAATTAGTAGTAATTAATATTTTGCTAGTTTATTAATATAGTAACCACTTTTTTAGTTTATTGTTCATATTTGAGTTAAAAATGTGAAGTGCAGCATAACAGCAGTTATAAAAGTCCCTAGACCACACGTGAATGTGAACGTGTCTTTGGAATAAAAAAGATTGCTATGAATTTCACAGACATCTGAGTCAAAATAACTGATGGCATATATTGCCTCAGAAATACATAATGCTATTTTATGTCTTGTTTCATGTGTCTGATATGCAATTATATTGAATTTCAATATTTGGTAGTGATAATATGTTCCATTAAAATGTAATTGAATAAACTCATTAACTTAAATTTAGTTTGGTTATGTTGATTTTTAGAACATTTATAGTTTACAATCTCTTTGTTGATAACAAAACGTAGACAAAAGCGTGGTCTTTATGTACCTACTGTTAATTTATAGGGTAATGTAATAGGCTTAAGAACAATAAAAATAGTCCATTTTAATGTACTTTTTTTTTCTTTGATTTTGAATGTTTTGGGAAGGAAGGATACTCACTGGCCCAAAGTACTGAGTATTGCACAAATGTTTGACAGTTATAAGGCATGCTCCAGAATACAAAACATTTCTACTTTGTAAGTGGCCTAAACTGTTTGTCATGCATACATAAAACAATTTTTATTTAGTTAGTCTAATATTTATTCTTTACCTACTCCAAGGCTAGTATTAATCTAGTGCTGTAGAGGTTTATGAGAGAAAAATATAGCTATCCAGAAGTCTCAGTTTACTTTTTTATAAGTGAACACTATATCATATCTAGAAAATTTCTTAGATTGACATGACCAAAACAAAACAAAAACAAAAACAGTTTCTTACAATGTTTCTGTACTGAGATACCTCAGCATATGCTTTTTTCTACAGGAAAAAGCCACACCTATAGTGTTTTAGGATTGTGGCCCTCCAGGAGCTTTTCCCTTTCACAATAGACCAAATTCAACCCTGGTAATTGTTAAAATTACCACTTAAGTGGTCATATCAGCTTATGGCTCCAGCAGGGTCTCTAAGTCAACCTCAGTTGCTCTCTCTCTAGATGAACTTGTCTCCAGATTTCATGGTGGTGGCTTGCCCTGAAACTTTATATATATATATATATATATATATATATATATATATACACTTTATATATATATATACTTTATATATATATACTTTATATATATATACTTTATATATACTTTATATATACATATATATATACTTTATATATATATATGGAGAAATGAAGTTTCTATATATGTTTATATATATATAAGTATATATATATAAGTATACATAACATATATAAGTATATATAAGTATAAGCATATATATAAGTATATATAAGTATATATAAGTGTAAGTATATATAAGTATATAAGCATATAAGTATATATAAGTATATAAGTATATATAAGTATATAAGTATATATATAAGTATATACAAGTATATATAAGTATATATAAGTAAATAAGTATATATATGTATAAGTTTATATATATCCCTGTATATATATATATATATATATATATATATATATCCCTGTATATATCCCTGTACATATATATATATATATACACACACACACACACACACATATATATATATATAAAGAGAGGTATATATATGTGTGTGTGTGTATATATATTTATATATATATATATATATATATATATATATCCCTCAATATAAATGAATATATATAAATTTTTATTTCTTAATCAGTATGAGAATATTGTGAGAATGTTATGGTCTTACATATATGTACTACTCTTGTGTAATTTGTATTTCCTTATTATATTGTATTATGTTGTATATACTTTTTAGAAGAAAAATTAACCTCATGTTCATACATTACGAAGTCCTAATACCTATCATCAAAGTGTTCGACACTAGTTAGTGTGAAGAGACTTCAGATGCCTCCTCTTTGATCTCTAAATCCTCCACTGACTTATATTAACTTTTCTCTCCACTTCTATTCTACATTGAATAGTGTTTCATTATTCAACAATAAGTCTTTTGAATGTCGTTGTAAATCAGATACACATGCTTTTGATAGTGTCATCATTAAGAGGGATATTACTCATTGACATCTATGAACTTGAATTTATACAGTGCCCCAGAATATCATTACAGCAGCCATGCAAATCATTATGTACTCAAGGCCACAGGGAAATAAATCTGAGTCTTAAGAAAATTAGTCAGCAATTTCAAGTCCTTCAGTGGTTACAGACAGCATTCATAATAAAATCCAAACTCTAGCAGAGGGCCCCTCATGATTTCAACCCTGTCTGCCCAACTTCATCTCCTTCACTTTCTTTCCCTTTTGTCCAGTCTTAAATCAAATTCTCTATCATATCAAAATTCATGGAAATCCATATGTCTGTGCCTTGCACAATCCTTCTCACTTCCTGAAATGTTTCTCCCAACTTTGTTTCACTTGGATAATCTTTGCTGTTCTTTCCAATGTCCGCACAGAGATAAGTATATTATAAGACACTAATGGGAGAGTTTAATATAGATAATTGCAGTGCCCTAGGGATATGACAATGAATAAAAATAGTTTCTGTCCTCAGGAGGCTACATATTGGTGAATCTTTGTTTTTGTTTTTTTTGTTTTTTGTTTTCTTTAACATTTCAGTGTATGACAGATGTCTTTCTTTTGTTTCTCAGAATAACCTTTGCATATTTCTTTGGCAATACCTAATTCCTTTATTGTAATATTCACGTACTTGTAAGAATCTCTATAAACTCTGAGATGCACTGTGGTAATCATAATGTCTTTCATTTAGCATAGGCACCAGCAAGCAGTAGACCAACTCTAAATATTTATTTAAAAAAACAGTGTTCAATGTGTAAATTGAATAAATGGAGAGTCACATTAATTAACCGGCATTGAAGCAGATGGATATGTATAAATTTTGATTTAAAAAAAAAACTACCTCATTTACACCTAAGAGTTTTTACACTCAACCATTTTGTGTGCAAGTATTTATAATTTTCTACCAATGTAATACAGTGTTTTCACTGCAGTGTAGTCATGTTTTTATGCATCTGATTATCACTTGTGATGGTTGTTTCTGTGAGATTTTCAGGACACTGGGGCTAGTATGTTATTTACATTTCCCTTTGTATGTCAAGCCTATCTTTACTTCTTTTGAGACATTGATTTGACATTTAATTTCTCAAATAATTTCTATTATTCCCACAATTATGATGTGAATATGGCACTTGCTTATCATCTTGATGAGTACCTAGGAATCTTACATGAACTCAAATGTATGTATTTTCAAGGTTGGTTTTGTTGCTAAGAAAGCACAAAGGAAACTATGAACTGAAGTCTTCAAAGGACCTCCCATGAACACACTGGAAAAGGCTCTAGAGTATGGAAAGACATTTTCATTTTTTATCCTCCCATGTTATTTGACATTCTAGAACTACACTTTTAGTAAGATTCATGTCAGCCAACTGTGGTTATTTAGATTTACTTAATTTAATGTTATTTAACTTTAAGATTTGGTTTTCTAAAATTTTCCAATAATTAATGTAAAATTGTGTATTCAGCCTTCTAAAATGCGATTGGTTTATAATTTCAATAACATTGGACATACTAAAATATTCTATGAATGTATCAGTCAAATTCCTTAGAATTGCTAGCTATAAAGTGAAGGTGGCATCCGTGTGTTTTTTGGTTTTCATAATATTGAGAGATATTAGTATATTTGAAATGCTGAGTAGTGGCTTTTCATTTATTCCTATCATTTAAGAGATATTACTTCGGCTTAGGTCATGATCTCGAGGTTTGTATGTTCGAGCCCCACTCATGTCAGGCTCTGTACTGATAGCTCAAAGTCTGGAGCCTGCTTTGGATTCTGTGTCTTCCTCTCTCTCTGCCCCTCCTCCCACTCCAGCTCTGTCTCTTTCAAAAATAAGTAAATTTTTAAAATAAAAAAAAAAATAAAGCTCACTTCTTGTAATCAATACTTCTTTGTTTATACACTATAAAAATCTACAAAAACACCCAAAACTCAGGTCATTATGACCCTAATTAGCACACATCTGCCATAGGCCATTATAATCTCCTTCTTATCCTCCTCTTCTTCCCTGTCCCCCTTCTTTTTTTTTTTAATGAAAAATTGATACCCAAAAAAAGTTCTAAAAAATAATCTTGTTCCTAATCTAAGGATTTTTCAAAGCTTAAATTTCTTCAATTTAACGTTGAAAGAAGGTGGAACTAATAAAAAAATTCTTACACGCTTTGTATTTGGTTGGCAAAACCTCCATCCTGACATGGTCAACATGACAATGAATATATTATTAGGACATATTCTCCTTTATTCTATTCTATCATTCCTTTATGGTTGGAAGAGAGATAAAAGGGAAGAGAGTGAGCAAGAGAGCGAAGGAAGAAAGAAAGAAGAAAAAAGAAAGACGGAGTGAACGAAAGACGCAAGGGAGCGAAGAAACGAAAGAAAGGACAGAGGGACGGGAGAAGGAAGAAAAGAAAGGAAGGATGCAGGAAGCAGAGCAGAAGGTGGGAGAGAGAAATGAATAGTGTTTGAGAGCAGTAAGTTGCCTTCATCTGAATTGAGCCATTTTACTAGTGATCATGAATAAACTCTCATAAGCCTCCTCCTAAACGTGCCCTTAAACAACTTGACAGAACTTGACGGCTTTGATCCTCCCACTTGCTACATAGGTATTTTCAACGAGGGAACCAATGCCACTAGTTCAAACTGCACTTACGCAAGCTGTAGAAAAGTGGCAGCTTGGCATGAAATCAGACAGGGTTAATGATAGTGAAGCTGGTGGGCTGAGAAATGTGGGCAATCCTTAAGCAGCTCCTTGAAAGGTTGGCTGCTGAAATGGTAGGCAGAGTGATTCATTTGCTAAAAAGGAAAATAAAGTATAATTATTTATACCAAATTATAATTAAGAAAAGAAAACAGCCTTTAGAAAATAGATTCTGTCTTAATTTGCAAATCCCCAGCTTTCAGAAACAAAATAAACTTCTCCAAAGTAAATTTTCATCTTATGGGTTTCTCTAGGATAATTAGATCCAGCTTTTTTTTTTTCTTTGCTTCTATAAATTATATGGTCTTAATTTGACCTTTAGCTGCCTTTGCTACTAAAAATGCCACATATAAAACAATAAGAAAAAAATAGCTTGGTGATTTACATAAATGGACACATATTTTATTGTTCCGTTTAAACCAGCACACTGTAATGTTTATAATGTTTCGCTAATATAAATTTGAAAGTAATTGGACAATTCTACTCAGATGAAATTGGTTATACAAGTGTACCAATGCAGAACACTACTTCTCACTTGCTTTAATCATCCCTAAGTGGGTTAGTTGGGTTTATTCAGTCATGAATCACGTGATGTTGCTTCATTTTTATATTATAGGGGAAATATGCTTAGAAATATTTGAGCCATACAAATGAAGAGAGATTAATGTAAATGAAAAGAAATCAATGCAAAATGTATGTGAAAGAGAAAAAAGTAGAATGAAATATAATATATTTGGCTTGCCTAAAATATGGAAGTAACTGTTCATCTATTCCAAGATGCTTGTTTTCCTACATTTTAGCTTTTGGTGATATTTTCTATTCAAAGAAGGTCAACATTAATCGTGAAATAGCAGCAACTCATCAATAGGAAAACATATCTTTAAGAAAAAAATCTTTATGTTACTTTCCTACCATGATAATTTGTAAACATAAGAATAATTTTCTACTCCATGATCATCATGAATGAAAATCATTTTGCCTAACAAATTTTATTTTGCTACTGGTAGTAAGTCCCTGTATTAATAACCGTATTAAAACTATTAGATATCTTAAAAAGAAGCCACAGATAGAAGTATACATTACAGCATTATATCCCTTCACTATGTCTAAACTCTTTTTTTATTTTATTTTATTTTTTAAATGTTTATTTACCTTTTCAGAGACAGAGAGAGACAAAGAGTGAGCAGGGGAGAGGCAGAGAGAGGGAGACACAGAATCCGAAGCAGTCTCCAGGCTCTGAGCTGTCAGCACAGAGCCCGAGGTGGGGCTTGAACTCATGAACCATGAGATCATGACCTGAGCCGAAGTCAGATGCTTAGCCAACTGAGCCACCCAGGCACCCCAACTCTTTTTTTTATTAAAAACATAATGTTTATTTATTTTGAGAGAGAGTGAGAACAAGTGGGGGAGGAACAGAGGGAAAGTGAGAGAGAGAATCCCAAGCAGACTCAGTGCTGTTAACATGGAGCCCACTTTGGGATTCAGTACCACAAACCAAATCATGAGATCATGACCTGAGATGAAATTAACAGTTGAACATTTAACCAACTGAGCCACCCAGGTCCCCCTATATCTAAACTCTTAATTTAATTGATAAATTAATGCTTCCAATTCTCCCCAGCATGACAAAATTTGTCAGAGAGAAGACATGAGAGAGCCTATTGATTTAAATACTTTCAAGGCATATTTTCTCTACAGATATGAATAGCCACTTTGGGAATTCCAAGAAATACATTAGTAACTAGAGATGACCAATAAGTTACTGTTTTCAATGGCTTTCAGAAGGGGCTAGTATTGTATACCAATAGGTTGGCTAATCTCCAGCTTGACTTGAGCAAGAGATTTTAAAGTGCATAAATACCAAATCTTCAAATTTGTATCTTGGTGGACATATTCTTGTACCAGGTTCCAATAATTTTTAAGGATCTTAATGTTCTGCATGCCAAAGCTCAGAAAACAAGTTTCAAAACTCTTTTTAGATGATTCAGTTGATCGATTCTATTCTACTCTAATCCTTGCATTTATTGTCATTTGATGTTCAACAAGAATGCTAAGACAGTTCAGTGGAGAGAAAATATTTTCTAAACGATAACTGGACAAGTGGATATGCACATGCAAAATAATACTGTTGGATACCTTCTTCACACCCACCCATAAATATTAAGTCAAAATTGATCACTGACCTAAATTAAAATGTAAAACTCCTAAAAGAAAACCTAGGAGTAAATTTCATAGCCTTGAGTCAGGTAATATTTTCTTAGACGTGAAACCAAACTCCAACCAATAAAAGAAAAATAACAACAAATTGTATTTCATCAAAGTTTAAAAAAAAACAAATTTGTGCTTCAAAGAATAAATATCAAGCGATTGAAATGCTAACTCACAGAACTGGAGGAAATATTTGTAAATCACATATCTAATAAGAGACTTATATCCTGAATATGTAAAGAACTCCTGCAACTCAATAGTAATATAAAACAAATACCTAAATAAAAATGATCAGAGGATGAGAATGTACATTTCTCCAAAGAAGATATAAAAATGGCAAGCAATCCCATGAACAGACACTCAACATTTGTAGCCATTTTGAACATATAAGTCAAAATGACAGTAGGATGCCACTTCCCACCTACTGGGATGGCTATCAGCAAAAAGACAGACAGTAACAAGACAATAACACGTGAGGAGCCTGGAATCCTGCTACATTTACTTGGGAATGCAAAATGGCATAGGCACATCGGAAAATATTTTGCCAGTTCCTCAAAAAGTTAAATACAGAGTTGCAAAGTGGCACAGCAATTTGACTCCCATGTATTTATCCAAGAGAAATGAAAATATTCATCCACACAAAACTTGTGCTGTATGTTCATAACAGCATTATTCGTAATAGCAAAAAGGTGGTAACAACACTAATGCTCACCAATTGATGAATGAAAAAGAAAATGTGGTATATCCATGCAATGGAATATTATTCTGTGATGAAAGGTAATGAAGACTGATAGTTGCTACAATGTGGATGAGCTTTGAGAACATTCTGTTAAATAAAAGAAGCCAGTTCAATAAATCACACATTCTATGATTTCAGATATAATGTATGCAGAGAATATGAAATATAAAAAAGAAAAAATATATATATTAATATTTGCAGTCACATATATTTAACTGTAATTGATCATGGTAACTATAGGAAGTAACTTGCACATGAATGAAAAGTCAAATATATATACATATAAAGAGAGGTAGAGAGATATGCCATTGTATTATCCTTCTCATTTTAATATTCCTTGACATTGTTTTTGAAGATACCTCTTGTAAATGAAATACAACATTCTAATTAATAATTTAAACTTTTATGGATTAAAACTTTTTAAATACAAATTTCCTTTTATCTGCATGGGAAAACTTCAGCACCTAATCTAGTCTGTCTATCCTTTCCTCCCACCATCTCGTTCATGAAAAGACAATGAAAGAATAATTTTATACCCAACACCTTGATTTCACCCCTGTATCACTTACCCATAAAACTTTCTGCAAAGTTTCAAAATACATGACTTTTCTTTTCAAGGTTTAATTGGCCATGACTTCCATCTCTCTTATTATCGGCACATACATTTTTAATTTTCAGGATTGGTAGTCAGTCCTCAAGGAGGACTTGTACCTTCTGAAGAACAAATCTGTCAGCTTGAATTTCTGGTTGCTGATTTCCTAGAAGGCTGACAGATTTGTCCATTTTGTTTTACGTTTTTTTCATTTCTCAGGTTTTTTTTTGTTTGTTTGTTTGTTTTGTTTGTTTGTTTCAAGTTTTCGTCTTGCTACACCTGTCAAGTCCTGATGAACTGGAATACTGAAAGTTTTTGTAAGTGATATGCTTATACTTTTATACTATTTTCAACAATTATTTAATGAATTCATACTATGGTCAGTACAATAAACAAGATCTATGCCCACATATAACTTTCATTAGTAGAAAGTGATTAAAAAATAAAGTTAAGAAGTAAGATACGTCATAAATCACTGATTATTATAAGCAGAATGATAATACGATACAGACCTACACATGAAAAAGACAATTGCTCAAAACCACAGCAATATGAAATGAATTTGTGTATGACCAGGTGTGGAATGTCTGTGAGTGTACTAGTGGAGAGGTGGACAGAGGAGCTTTGTTGGGAAAAAGGTCAGAGACAGCCATCATTTATTGAGTTGTTACATCGATACATGAAAATTTTCCTGGCAAACAAAGCAGCCCAGTTGGAAGCAATAATCTTTCAGAGAAAATAAGTGATATTGATTCTCTGGAAAAAATTATGTATGACAATAGTATATATAAGTATAGAAAAAAACTATATTGAATATGATTTCAAACTCTTTGTAAAATATTTGCACTATTCACGGAGTAGTGTCTAAATGTGTGCCATAGTCTCACTGTTTTCAACATTTTCATGACTTCACTTTTCACATATCAGTCAACTCCTGGGATGTTTTTTTCAATTTTTCTCTTAAAATATTACCTTGCTTTCATATGTTGTTGACTTTGACCTTGTTACCAACTCCACTGTCATGATAAAATTTCTGATTTAATCTTGAAGTGAAAGGCAGGTTAACTCTCAAACTCATTCAAATGTGTTCTTTTCTAGGCCTTCTAAAAATATAAAATTATTTATTTCCAGTTTTATAAAGTAACAGTGAACTTATTTCCTGTGCTTTTAATTTTTTCTTGAGACTTGCTTTAAAATTTTTAGAATATTTTATACATCACAAAATTCAGAATATATTTATGTAAGTTCACAATAATTGTTTAAAAGTAGTTGTCTTAAAATTTGATGTTTGAAGAAATTAATTGCAGTCAAACTAAGGAATATTACGTTGGATGTTTTTCAAAATTAAATCTCTGCTAATTGTGAGTTCAAGTTGGAAATATTAATTCAAGAGCAGTATTAGGCCCTGATATGATGATAGGCAAATGGTAATGAAGTGAATTCAGTTATCAGGAAAGTAAATTCATACGGTATATCTCATTGCATGTTTACATTAAGTGGAATAAGCAGTTTATAAAAATTTAAAGAAAATTATTTTATTTCATTTTTTGGAAAAATTAGAACAAAATCATCATTAAAAAACAAAAAGAACATGGGTTTGAAAACAGATTTTCTAATGACTTTAATGCTACTAACCCCTGTATATCAAATTTTTAAAGTCCATTGCTAACTCCATTTTATTTTATCTCACTTTTGAGATTTAAATAATAATAATAATAGTAATAATAAAGAAATAGATCTATATTGACTTTTGTAACTCCCTAGCTGATTGTAACACTTACATCACTTACTAACTAGAGATAGATTTGATTGGACATTAGTGCCCATATATGTCTTCTCAGAGTTTCTGCATGTACTCTATATTAATTAATCAATCAGTATTTTAAAATATCAGTTATTTTGTGCATTTTGGAGAAGAGTGGGGAATAAAAATGAGGTCTTGTGCTAATGGAATGTATGGATCAAAACTGATAGTAATGATTATTATTACTAATCTAATGACTACTAACTAGTAATCTTATTAATACATTTGTAGTTGTCAGCTGATAGAACTGCTCTGAAGACAAGATGATTTATGTGAGCACATGACAAAGCATGACCTAGACTGTGGAGCAGCTTTGTGTGGGACCCAGGTGATGCTGAGCTTTGAATCTCAAGTTCCTCACATGACAGTGTTAGGTTACACTTATCTTAGTATCTCTAATGATGAGCACTGAAATTAGCTAGTAAGTAACCAAACCATTTAATCAATTGGTTTCATATAATGGTCACACTTAAATGACCTTATATGGTCAGCACTATAAGAAAAACAATAGTTAAATTAATTAATACACTAAACTATCAAGAGGTACATTTAGTTCACTGTTGGTAAAATATCTTCATTTTACAAATTATTTAGTAGCGAAATAACATACTGTTTTTAAAATGTTGAAAAACTTTTTCTTGCCTAAATCTACACAAGCATGAAACACATGATTTTTGAAGCATGACTAGAAAAAAACCTATTTACCTTTTTTGTCCAAATATAAGTAGCAAAATTCATTGCACTCACCAGAACAGCAATTTCCATGTAAAAGATTAATTAACACCACGTTTTCCTCTGTGCTTATCCTCTGATATTAGTTCTTATAAATAGTTATGAAATAGATTAATGAATATCACTGATTACCCAATAAAATATCATAAAGAATAATGTTTCATTCCATGCTATTTCTTTAGATCAATGTATTCCATTCTGTAAAAGCTGATGAAATAGAACATAGCCAGAGAAAGGCATCTATATCACTGTGGATTGATTTGTTAATTTTGTTTTGAATAGGTAAGTGGTCAAAACTGAGTATTATAAAGGAGGTAACTAGGAGATCACTGTGATATCTTACTTCATTCACATCATTTTGATTACCATTTCAGTCATTTGGGAAATATAACCACTGTCAGAGGAAGTTAGGAACCACTTAGCTTTAATGGAAAGGATACTCCCTTTGGGCAAAGACATAGAGAAGTGTGGAAGGGAGTGGGAGAGATCCAGAAGGATTTCTGTTATGCTGTTAGATTAATGAATATCACCTAAGGCCTCAGGCTTGGACTCAAAAGCTAACGGACTAAAAATGGGAGTAATTGGTTCAAATGTTAACGAACCTAGAAGATTGTCAGGTCAGTTCAGGGATGTATTTGGTAGTATTGCACATTGGCCTCTTGCATCATTTAAAAATATGTCAGTTGTTGAAAGACATACTATTTATACATTTTGAAATATTTACAATTGTTCAAAATCTCATCAATATCTTTAATAGCCATGGGAGTGCATTTTCTTATAGGATGTATTTCCATAATATTCACAGTTAATTTTTGTGGCTTTCTATTTCAAATATTGCTAATAGGATGTTAATCCACATTGCATAAATTGTATTCAGTCAAATCACTATTCTTTAAATTTAATTGAAAAGCGAACATTCAAATCGAATAACAGGCTATCATAAATTTAGGCTATGGCTCAATGTTTGTTGACCCAATGTTAAAGACGGTGATGACTGATTTACAGTTGCTTTCTTTGATTTGGGAAATATTAGTAACGTGGTAAAATATATAAGTTGTATTTATAAAAAAAACAAACAAAAAACAAACTTCAGTTACCTATTATGTTTCTATGTGAATATTTTAACTTTCTAATCTGTAAAGACAGTCATGTTTTGTGGACATTTAAAATAAAGGGAGTTTTTATTTAGACATTTATGTTAACTGTTAGATTAGAGCCTATAATAAAGCAACATAGAAGATGTTTTTGCTATATATAATTTTATGAAAAGTGTTTATAAAGTCCTGGATGGCTGATGATTTCTGAATGGTTGCATATAGTCCAGGAGAACCAAATGAAATCAGCAGTATTGTCTGAAGGAAGCATACAGGGGGGTTAAGCTTTTGAGCTGGGTAGAATGGATGGGCCTTTCAGTTTAAGTATAAACAGTAACATTACACTATTTGAGTGGAAGACACATACATGGAAACAATAACAATGTATGCCTATCTTTCTTCTTCTTTTGATGTTCTTTTTTTCCTTCAGAAAAGCTTGAAAGTATACTTTTTTTCTTACTTCTACATTTGATGCTGTTACATGGAGAGAATCTTGCTGAAATAATGTCATTCACATGTTTTTCTTGTATCCAAAGTAAATATTAATGTCCAGATCTTTGTATTTTTTCAAATGGGATGTCAGAGTTCCCAGTAATGAACTGTATTCATTCTGCTATAGTTAGAAGGCTTGACAAGTGTTTTCTCATGAAACACTGTATACCTTATTAGGTTTGTTACTTTTTTTTAAAGAAAAGAAATCTTGAAGAATCAGTTAATAGAATGTTTTAAAAACAATTTAGCTTGATTTTCTAATAAGAAAAAAAAGTATTAGACTGATAGTAGCACACTGATTACTTTTTAAAAATATATGTGGATGGGGATTGAATAACATTTGAATAAAACTTTCATTTGTCTAACAGAAAATTTCTCTCCACTATTGTTCATATAAATTGTTTCTATTAAAACCAGCTATGAAACTGTGAAAAAGACTAGCATGATATAATTTCTTGTAACTGAAATACATTGATGCTCCATATTTTCCACCAATTTGTTCTACTGAAATAAAAGGAATAAAACTTGAATTTACTGGGGCGCCTCGGTGGCTCAGTCAGTTAAGCGTCTGACTTTGGCTCAGGTCATGATCTCACAGTTTGGAGTATGAGCCCTGCATCAGGCTCTGTGCTGACAGCTTAGAACCTGGAGCCTGTTTCAGATTCTGTGTCTCCCTTTCTCTCTGCCCCTCCCCTGCTCACATTCTCTCTCTCTGTCCCTCTCTCTCTCTCAAAAATAAATAAACATTAAAAAAAAACTTGCATTTATTTTACTTGTGAAGTCAGATAATCAGTTGGAAATCTACCTAGCTAAACTTCTCTAAAATGTGAACAGGGACAGGGGCGCCTGGGTGGCTTGGTCGTTTAAGCGTCCGACTTCGGCTCAGGTCATGATCTCAAGGTCCGTGAGTTCGAGCCCCGCGTCGGGCTCCGTGCTGGCAGCTCAGAGCCTGGAGCCTGTTTCAGATTCTGTGTCTCCCTCTCTCTCTGCCCCTCCCCTGTCCATGCTCTGTCTCTCTCTGTCTCAAAAATAAAAAATAAACGTTAAAAAAAAATGTGAACAGGGACATACACCACAGGAACGTCTCCTTCCCCTAATAGCCTTATTTCTATGGAGATGCTCACTTCTAAAGTACCCAATTGGACCAAAATTGGAGTCCTACTTCCCTGCCAACCTAGCTAAGCCAATCAGACTCTCTCTTCAGGAACACAGTAAAGGCTGAGACTGGAGTTTGTTCTCTGTGACTGAGTTTGTTACCTTGATGCTAGGGATACAGCCAACCTTGGGGAAGGAAGAACTTGCTTACTCTAACATTTATGGGACCAGGAGCAAGCCTACTATTTTTAAGTTATATATTTTTCTTGGTCCAGCATTTGCTGAATTGCTATAAACTTTTGACTATTTTCTTGAGTTATTACCAAATTGATGCAACAGATTTTGCTCAATTTTTAGATGGTTCTACAGAGGACCCGGTCCCTGGAGCTATCTACTCTGCCATTTCACTAATGTCATATTATCTGCTGTTGTACCTTAAAGCTATATCATTAGTTGCATGTGCACTGAGAATTAAAATAGTTTCCTGCCAAATTGATCCTTTTATCATTTTAGAATATATAGCCTCATATCTACCAGGACTTTGTAACTGAAGGTCTAATTAGTCTATGATCTATATACACCAGATTTTTCTTAGGCTCATGTTTGCAGAGTATAGCTTTCCTCATCCGTTTACATTCAAACTATTTGTTTCCTTATCCGCAATGTGCATCTTTTATATGCATCTTATTATTTTTAGTGTATCTTATTCAGTATAAGGAATTTTGCACTGAAAAGAAATAGGAGACCTACATAGATAGTGGGATCTATCACACTGATGGATTGGAAGACCCAGCAATGCAAAGTTATGTATTTCCAAATTGGTTTGTCAATCCAATGCTATTTCAATAAAATCAGAGCATGGGAAGAGGTAGGAAATTAACAAACTGGTTTTTTAAATGTGGGCTTTTTCTTTGGTTGTTGGGAATTTTGCTATGCTGACTAGGGATGGTTTCTTTCTTTCTGTATTTATCCTGCTTGAGGTTCACAGAACTTGTATCTCTGGCTTTATGTCCTTTGTCATCTTCAGAAAATCTTGGCTAGTGTAACTTCAAGTGTTTCGCTGCGACGTTCACCCTCTCCTAAGCTTCTGGTATTCCAATAATGCAGATGTTAGGTTCCCATATATGTGTTAGAGTATTTTCTAGATAGTATCATTTTCCCACTGTGATTCAAATCAAAATTTTCCATTGACTTGTTTTCGAGCTCACACATCTTTTCTTCTGTTAATCTACTGCTTAAATGCAACACTTCATTTCAGTAATGATACTTTTTATTTCTAGCATCTTCACTCTCTTCATTTTCCAGTTTCTGTTTACTTTTCAGTCTTTTGAACAGCATTTTGTACGATTCCATTTTCTCTCTTTTCTTAGCATATGAATTATCCTTACTTTTCCATTTTATCTGGCAGTTGCCCTAGAGTTTGCAATCTACATTTACAACTAATTCAAGTTAACTTTCAAGTAATAATGTACCACTTCACAGCTAGTGCAAGTACCAAATAGGAACAAACCTCTCCTATTCTTCCCTCTCATCCATGCAACATTGCTGTCATTCATTTCTCTTATTCATAGGCTATAAAGCTATAATCACCAAATACATTATTGCTATTATTTCTTTGAACAAACTATTATCTATCAGAACCATTAAAAATAAGAAAACAAGAATAAGAAAAGCTTTCATTTTACCTCACTTATTGTGTTTCTTTAATGCTCTTCCTTTCTTTGTGTGGATCCCCACATAAATCTCTCTTTCCCTCACTCCGTTTCTCCTGCAGATAAATTTCGGTAAATTAAAAGTTGAACCGATGTCTGACTTCACTGTGCACATGCATTATAATTTAACCTTCATAATTTAACCTTCAAAATATTGGGACTGATTCACTTCTCTTACCGCTAAGTTAGCTATAAGGGAGTAAACATAATTCTTTAATGTATTTATTTTCTAGTACAGAATATGTCCAACTGTGTGAGGAAAGGCTTAAACCAGGTTCTGGTTGGTTTAATTTCAGTGCCCGTGATATTGGTATGATGGATTTCATTTTTTATTCTGTCGTTAGGTTCAAATAGAGTCTCTGTACTTACTAACAATCTCTGGATCTTCAAATAGTTTTGATAACATTTTAAGCCTGTTTTCTACTCTACAAAAAGAGTGATAATATTACCTATCTTACTAATTTTGTTAGTATATAATTAGATACTCCACATACTATATTTAGTGCACGGCTTGAATGCACTTAGTATACTGCTTGGCAAGTAATAAACACTCAACACATAACGCATTTATGAACAGTACTATAATGGTATTCATTGTTAATAGTACACAAGTTTTAGGATCATTTTAATATCATACCTTAGAGAAAAAAATTAAACATGACAGCTATATAGGGTTGATCAGTCAATTTTACTAACTTAAAATAAGGGCTATCACTTATTTCCTGGATCTAAAATTATTGCCAAAATTACTCTCAAATAGTCTGCATCTGAGAACATCGGGGATTTTAACATCATAACTTGTGTTTTATATGCCAGCTTGAACAACCATAACTAAGCAGTGACAAATATGTAAATCACTATATTCTATGCGTATTCTTTTCCTTTTCTTTAATTTTTCATACAATGCCAGGTTGAATGAGCTATTTCTGTCTAATTGACAAATGTAGCAGTTTATTGGGCTAAGTGCTTAGAGGCTTGCAATGAGAGGTTTTTAACTTCAGTGTCAAGATTCTGTAGCTGCTGTAGGCTATTCACCTCTGTTCAATAACAAGGTCGCCCCAAGAGTCACCTGCCCTCTTGGATGTGTAAACTTCATGGCAGAAAAGAGGTTTAGAATTCTCACAGCTGGTCAAGAGGGAGAAAGTATCTCAATATTCTGGATGTAATGCGTACACACACACACACACACACACAGACACAGGCACACAACTTTTGCTTTGTTTTTATACAGCTGACTTACATCTTCATTTTAACTCGTCTTGTGACATTTACCTCTGCCAATATTTGTCTCTTGGCTGATTGACACAAAAGACCCATGTCTGGGTTTCAGCCAGTCTCCTCAGGGCGCATACAGAGTATGATTTCAGAGATGTATTTGAACAAAATTTACTTAATATTCATCCTCTTTATACTGGCTCACAAGATTTTGTTTTTACTCATACATGTATATTATCTTTTGTTTGTTTATCTTTTGGCTGTCAATTTTCTTCCAACCAAATATATATGTAATCTATCTGTAAAATCCATGTCAAATTCATCCACCTGCCAAATTCTTATCCCTTTGACAATTATGTACGTTATAATTATTTCCCACTGGTGATTTTCATTTTATTTTTGAATATGCCTTAAAAATTAATGACATTATCATTAATAAAAAACAAGCAATTAGTTAATGCACCAGACACCCTAGAGATCAAAGAAGTCTGATTTTCAGCTGGCATTTTCTCATATTTTTACATATGAAAGAACTAGCACCTTTGTCTCAGCTTCAACTGTCTGTCTGACTTATAACATAAGCATCGATAGACACAAAGTTAAATGACAGCTTTAGCCTCACCTGCTTGTGAAGATTGGGATACGTTTCACTGGCTGTAGACTCCTTATTTTATGGGTCAAGTTTAAGCCATATTGCAGATTCTTAGCCTGTGAGATCCTCCCTGTTTATTATTCTTTTCATTATATTAACTCAGGATATCACCTTTTTTTTTTTTTTGCTTCATTTTTCTGTTCCTTAGCAAGACAAAGGCTCTCTAAAACTACAACTTTCCCATAAACCTCAGCACTAAAGGGAAGTAAAGTGAAATCTCTCTTCCTTTGTGGCACAGTGCAGTTTAGGATTTTCTTGAGTCTTGAGTGGCTTTAGTTTCCCTGAGAGAGCCTTGCCTAAGCAGTGGAAGGGCAAATCAGCTACAGGCTCAGGATGTGATGTGAGAGGACAGTGAAAACACGGGTTATAAATTAAGAAACATTTCAAGAAAACCAGAATGTGGAAACTGATTCAGACTGGTTGACACAAAGAAACCAAGGCAGTAACAGACAAAGCTCACACTGGCAGCTTTCTAATGGAGTTTCAGCTTCCCAATGTTTTCCATGGGTGAACTTTTTCACTCTGCACAGTTACAGTAGATACTATTAACCAAGTCACAGACAGGAAACGTAGCATCTTTAAGTTGACGCAGCCAATATGTGGTCAAGGAGATAGGAAGGATATCCCTGTATGTGGTGCAACAGTGATCAGGCTGAAAAGTTACTAGAGGTGGTAATTACCGTGCTTAAGACACAGAAGGTTGCAACACAAATGTATGAATAGAGAGTGAAAATACAATTTGTTATCCAAACTTGGGCACTTTTGAGGATAAAAAAGGGGGCTATTAACAATTATGATGAGATTGCAGGCTTAAATTAGGACCATCCCAGGTAATCTGGACATATGATCATTGAATGCAAAAATATAAAAAAGCTTTTCTCAATATCTCAAGTGATGAAAATAGGGCCGATGTAGAAGATTGCTACATTGATCTAGCAAGTAGGGGTGAGCCAGGAAAAAATGTTTTTTTGAAAGGTTGATTTTTGACTGAGAGAAAGAGGGGCAAGAGGGGTAGGGGCAGGGAATGGGGGGAGGGACAGAGAATCTGAGCAGACTCCACCCTGATAGCAGTGAGCCCCACACAGGGCTGGAACTCACAATCCTGAAATCATGACCTGACCCGAAGTTGGATGTTCAACCAACTGAGCCACCCAGGTGTCCAGGAAATAATGGTTTTGTACTAATTTTTACATAAACATTTGGTGCCATAGGTGAGTTACATACTACATTATCATAGGTTTTTAGACAATAATATTACATACTTTCCAGAATATATTTTACATAATTTCATTTTAATGCTGCTTTATTTTTAAAGTTCTATTACAGGATAGAAAGTATTACCGCATTAAATCTCTTCCTGCACCTGTTTAAAGAGGGGTTTGTAGCAACTGTGCATTGTATCACCTAGTATGCCTTCTAAAAATGTTACATATGTGGGGCGCCTGGGTGGCTCAGTCGGTTAAGCATCTGACTTCAGTTCAGGTCATGATCTCGCGGTTCATAAGTTTGAGCCCCCCGTCGGGCTCTGTGCTGACAGCTCGGAGCCTGGAGCCTGCTTCGGATTATGTGTCTCCCTCTCTCTCTCTGTTCCTCCCCTGCTCTCACTCTGTCTCTCTCTCACTCTCTCAAAAATAAATAAAGATTTAAAAAAGTTTTTTAAAAATGTTACATATAAAATAATTCATATAGATATCAATATTAGAAAACATTATTTCCTTCAAAACTAGATAGGCTGACTTGTCTATGATTATGAATATTATTTAATTAGTTGTTTTAATTTGGCCTGTAAAATATGCCGGTTCTTCAACTCTGCATAGTTTTCTTCTCGCGTACTTGGTCTTCACTTTGTCTTTTGAAGATTTACATTTCTTCTTGTCTTCAGTCTCACCTTGTCTAGATCTTCCATTTCAATGTCAACAGTTCTGCAATATTGTAAGTACTTTTTATTTTATTATTTGTTTCATTTTATTTTACTTCATTTTGTCCACCACTCTGTCTTTGATGAAATGAGGTTAAGTAAAATATCATAGGTACCTTTAAGTTGTAGCAATCCAATAGAATCTGAATACACCTTTCACTGTTATCATTTTGTAGACAGCTATTGATAACATTGTTATTCTTTGAAATTTCTTTTCAGGGAAGGATACAAAATCATGCCCATTGATGGCATCATCAGTGTTTCTGTACAGCTAATTTATGTAAACTCTGTCCTCTAAACCAAAATAAGGGCAGCCTTGTTCAGAAATACTTCAATTCTTCTCGCTAGCTCCCCTAAGTGGGGAAGGGTGGCAGAACCCTGATGGGAAAATCAGATGTCAAATCTGTAACTCAAAAGCCAACAAGAGTTGAACCTACCCAAGAAATCTCCTTTTTATACCTCTCTACATGGTATTTAGGTAAAAATATGACTGGACCTAGAAGAGAATAAGTCTTAGTGTATGTAATATAAAGATTTGTAGTTTGTATCAAAAAAAGGAATTTTATCAGTTGAATTTTCGAGGAGCATAGAACTCTGCCTAATTGAATGTGTGATGTATTAACCTGAACAAAAATATGTCAACCGCACTTGATCTAGAACAACCACAACTTGCAAAAAGTCTGTTCCAGTTTGTTCCTCCCCGACATACTGAATGACGTTCAGACACAGAAATTTAGATGGTGGATATCAGTAACATTTTTAACATTTTAAGACATCAATATCAAGAACATGATATCAAATATAACTAGACAGAAAAGGATTCGAGGCCAGAGAAGAGATCAAAGTGCTCCTCCAACACTGGATAAAAAATGAACAAATAAAGGGCCTGGATTACCTTTAGTCAAAAGAACACAAATATTAAAAGGATATGTATGGATCCCATAAATAACTTTGCAATGATTGGAAAAAGAATAGTGGCCCCAATGGAAAGCACAATTAAAGAAAGATGTTTTCTGCGGCTAACATCATACTATTATGTTAGTAATATTGTCTTTAAAGACTTCTGAGGATCAGTATAAATGGATGAACATAAAGTAAAATGAGAAATATGGGGTCTAAACAGTGTAGATTAAAATATAGATTAAGGGATATAGGTGATAAAGGTTATTCAGAACAAATGTAGGATTAACAACGATGAAAGACACAGTAGGACATTTTTATTTTCGAACGTCTTAAAGATATTTTTATCAAGATATTTAAAGTAATCGAAACTTAGAGTAAATGACCACATTCATCTTAATTTAAAAGCCAATTCCCATTGTAAAATTAATCATTTATGTTAGATTTATGGTAAGAAATAACTGACTTCATTTTTCAATTTCAATAAACATGCTAATATGTGTCCCTGACATACTCATCTTTTTTTTTTTTTCAATCTAACTCTAATGATGGGTAGATTAGATAAAGAAAGGTAGTAAAATGGATGGATGGATGGATGGATGGATGAATGGATAGATGGACAAAAGATAGATAGCTAGGTAGATAGACAGACAGATAAATATACTTTTGTGGATTGAATTGTGGTTCCCAAAGGGGTACATTCAAGTCTTAATCCTTTGTAATTGTCAATGTAACCTTGTTTGAAATAAGGGCTTTGCAGATTTAGTGAAGTTAAGGTATTGGATTAGGGTGGATTCTAGCCCTACGATTGGTGCCATTATAAAAAGAAGGACATTTGGACACAGACATACAAAGAAGAGAATGCCATGTGAAGACACACAGATGTGAACACAGGTAAAAGACCATGTAAAGATGGAGACAGATTGAAGCAGCACTGCTGTAAACCAAGGAATGCCAAAGACTGATAACAACTGCCAGAAACTGGGAAGAGGCAAGAAAGGAATTTTCCCCAGTGTCTTCAGAGTAAGCATGGCCCTGCTACCACCTTGATTTTTGAGTTATAGACTCTACAACAGTGAGAGAATAAATTTCTGTTATTTTAAGCCACCCATTTTCTGGTATTCTATAACAGCCCTAGGAGACTAACCCAGAAATATAAACAATTAGCTAGATATAAATTTAGATAGATAAAGGAGGCATGTAGCCTTCCCTTGAGTTTGATACCTGGATGAAATAAAGTCCTGGGCACCTGGTGACTCAGTCGGTTAAGCGTCTGACTCTTGGTCATGATCTCACTGTTCATGAGGGGAAGCCCTACATTTGCTGCCAATGCAGAGCCTGCTTGGGATTCTCTGTATCCCTCTCTCCCTGCCCCTCTCCCACTTGTGCTCTCATTCTCTCTCAAAATAAATAAATAAACATTAAAAAAAAGAGGGGCACTTAGGTGTCAGTCAGTTAAGCATCTGACTTCCACTCAGGTCATGATCTCATGGTGGGTGGGTTTGAGCCCTACATGGGGCTCTGTTCTGACAGCTCAGAGCCTGGAGTCTGCTTCAGATTTTGTGTCTCCCTCTCTCTCTGCTCCTCCCCTTACTCACATTCTGTCTCTCTGTCCCTTAAAAATGAATAAAATTTTAATTTTTTTTTAAAAAAGAAAGAAAGTCATTTCTCTTTCAGTATTAATGATATTCTATTAACTTTTCTTCTTTGGGACTCTTCTTGAAGAACAATGAATTCTCTGAAATATGTAATAGCCAGGAAGGGAGATACTTAGGCAAAAATTGCTGTTGTTCTTGTCCTAGTCTACAATGTATCCAAATTCAGAACACAACTCACAGAAAACTCATTGCTCTGTTATAATCACACCCATGTGCTTCCCAAACCAGGTCTCTATGCCTCTATCGCTATTTTGCTCACTGGTCTCTAATTTTGTCATTTAAAAAGTGATTATGGGGGTGTCTGGGTGGCTCAGTCAGTTGCCCGTCCAGCTTTGGCTCAGGTCATGATCTCATGGTTCATAGAATAAACATAAAACACAACATAACATAATAGAATATTATATATAGAATATATATATATATATATATATATAGTTTCAATAAAAACCTATACATTTTATATAATTGTTTTCTTTCTTCCTATGTTATGTTTATTGTGAGTACATTTACTGAAATGTTTTATGTCTGTTGATTCTAAGATAAGATTTGGGCTTATATTTTATATGTCCTTCATATTTTTATTCTTCATAAGTTACTTTATTGTATTTTACAAACTGTTTGAACCATGACATATTGGATATTGGGGGAAAAAATGTCCTCATCACTGATAGGTTGAAAACTGTCCTAGTGATTTCATTAAAATTACATTTACTCCATGTAAATGTAAAATTACACTGTGTGGGTTGGCCACTTTTTCAAGTATGCAGCTTGACAACTGAGTCAGTTTTTCATTTGTATTAAAAATTAAGCTTAATCACAGCTATTTAAAAGAGTTTGGATTCAGTTGGTCATTTTTAATAATTATATCTAGTGTATCTCAAGATGGTATACGGACAAATGTAGAAAAATGTTGTGGTGCCTGGGTGGCTCAATCAGTTGAGCGACCGACCTCAGCTCAGGTCATGATCTCACGGTTTGTAAGTTTGAGCCCTGCGTCGGGCTCTGTCCTGACAGCTCAGAGCCTGGAGCCTGCTTCAGATTCTGTGTCTCCCTCTCTCTCTTCCCCTCTCTTGCTCATGCTCTGTCTCTCTCTGTCTCAGGAATAAATAAAGATTATAAAAAATGTAGAAAAATATGAAACCCTGAGACTGCCTCAACCATAATATAGATTTTAAACCCCATGCAAAGAGCTATTTTGTGCTTAATACTGTTCAAATTGCATTATAGTGAAAAGGGTGTCCTGCTGTTATCATCACTTTAATTTTTTCAATACTTCTTTAGCAAAGGAGGATTTTTGGACATTTCTAAACTTGGAATTGCACTGAACAGTAATAGTTTCCTTTTGTTGTTAGAAATCATCAGTAAATGAATCACACTTATGCAGTAGCTAATCTTAGCATAATCATATGGAATTGATATCATGCATTATTAATTGTATGAGATATAGGGGGAAAATGAGTATATATTTTAATCATGTGTAATATGGGGGTGCATGGGGTTAAAATTTGAATAGCATATTCTTGAGTGTTAATTCTAATTGGGGAGGTAAAATATACAATTAGGATATAAGTGATTAAGAAAATCTGATGAGGCAGTGTACTGACTTCTGTTAATTAAAAGTTAAAGAGTTAAGAACGTTCATTGTCATTGGATCCATGTGTCATTGTATAGTTCAGTAGACTTCACTCTGGTTCTATTTAGTGCATATAGATCTAGCCAAAAATACTAGAGCTCATAAATATGTGCAATTTGATATAATTTAAATTAAATATGATGTAGAAATATTGAGGAACTTCTTTAATAAATCAATCAATCTGTAGAGCAATTACTCTTAAAGTTTTTAGGGTTTTTTTTTCCTTAATAAGTAGCAACCTTTAAAATTCTTCCCTAAAAAGCTTGTATGTAAATGTTTCAAATAACAACTCTCTTAGGTACTCTTTCGAAAACAGTGTCCAAGAGTTCTATACATTACATACTGCTTTGAAAATATTACAGCAAATAATGACGGTAAAAACATTTATTGTGCGTTTACTGTGCAAGTCACTGTTATTAGTATTTTATATGAACTTATTACTTTAATTTTTATAGCAACCTTATGAATTAAATATAATTATTATCCCTCTTTGTATATTAGAAAACTGAGGCACAGGTGTATAAGTAAATACCTTGCTGTTGTTCTTGGTCGCACAGCCAGTAACAAAACTAGAATCCAAATGTAGGAGGTCTAGTTTCTATTCCCATACATATCGTTGGGAGGAAAACACACTTTGAATACTAATTATAAAATTTGGGGAAAATCTGGGGCAAATAGAATAATTTTTGAATAATATGGGTGTTATGGCTTAATAAAAAAGTGATATGTTTTGACATAACCATCTTGTTACATATTCTCATTAATACATGAAGAAAGAAACACAGATATTGGTTTGCCATGTAAAGGCAATTTTTCTTGTTAAGGTGATGATGAATGTTTTGTCTTATCAATGCCAAGAACGTTTTTGCATTTTGAGACATGTTTATTTTTTTATTATTATTTTAAAAAATGTTTAATGTTCATTTAATTTTGAGAGAGAGAGCGAGAGAGACAGAGTGCAAGCAGGGGAGGGGCCAAGAGAGAGGGAGACACAGAATCCAAAGCAGGCTCCAGGCTCCCATCCGTTAGCACAGGGCCTGATACGGGGCTCAAATTCACAAAGAGTGAGATCGTGACCTGAACCGAAGTAGGCTGCTTAACCCACTGAGCCACCCAGGCACCCCAAGACATGTTTATATAGGAAAGAGGGATTCTTCAAAGGAACTCTGATTTTCTATTTCATAGCAGTTATTCTCATTGTCCCCTCTGAGATCATAGGCTACCTCTTTGTCAACATCTGACTAGAATGTAGTATTTGTCTCTTTTTAGTTACACATTTCACTTTGGTCTTCTGGAATTACTTATATGCCGATTAAAAATGTTAAGAGGGACTTAAGAATGAGCTTTTGGTAAGATTATTTTAAGACCTTCCAAGACTTTCTAATGTTCTAATTTCACACTGAACCTTTATGAGAGTTTAAAAGATTTAAAGACTCTGATACTTCATTGCTTATGTATCACACTTTAATTTCTTTAATTTTCTATTTTCTCATGTTAATTTTACAATCCATTATAAAACATTATTTTTATTACTAGTAACTGACAATATTATCAAATCATATTGAATCATAGAAACATCGTAGTCAAGCTGAAATCACTTGTGATTATTTGGACTAAATCTACATGTTCACTGATGTATGTAAAACATTTGTAAGAAAATGATAAATGTTGTTAGTTTGCAATTATTACTGTGGCAAGGGGTGGTTCATAAATTAGTAAAATTCTGTGCTGAAGAGAAAACATTTAGCTAGAAAAATACAGATAGTTAAATGTGAAATTATAACCTGTTTTGTTAATAACATTTTCTTAGAGAACATTTTAAGAAGGAAGTCATTTAAAGTGTAAAAAAATAATTCATTTTGCATTAATAAAACTCATATAGATAATAATAAAACCAATTTTGGATATCACTAACTACAATTACACAATTAATTATTTTGAATATGAAAACTTTTGCACCAATGCATTTTTGGCACTTTCTGGTAAGCATAACTTAGGTTAGTAAAAAGTCTATGACACAGATTTGCAAACACTGCCTTCTGTTCTTGATGAAACTTTGACTAACTATAAAATCATACCTCTTTGCATTCAGGCAGAGAAATGCAGGACACGGTATTGTAAAATAAGAGACCTTAGATACTAAATAACCATTTTTTAAGATAATAACTTACTGAAATAAAGACGGTTATTTCCACACCTGAAATGTCTCCACCTTTAATAGAATTTCATCATTTCTCCAGTTGTGGACTTGAAATAAGTGTTTTTAATGAAAATCACTTTACAACCCTCTTTCCTTCGCTCTGTCAGGTTGTGAAATACTTTTATTGCTTCATGTAAAAGCAGCAGGTTCATAATACACTATCATCACAAGGAAGAAAAAAATTTTCTTTGCTCATTCAAGTTACATGTTTCTGTGCTCCATTATCATGGTAAATTATTCCAGTCTTTCAAATTTAGACTTTTCTTCAAAAAGAAAAACTATTTAGTATTATCAATATACTCACAGTTTAGATAGTAGGAAATAAGAAATTAAATAAACATAACTATCCCAGTATAAAATTTAAGCACAATTTTGATTGTAGAACAAAAACCAAGGGCAATTTACAATTATAATTGTTTATCACTCAATTTAAAAATAGAGGGAACAAGTGATTGATGTGAGCTAATGTGATAATAGTCAAATGTAACTAATTTGGTATTTCTGTGGAAAACAGTCTATCCTTGAAATATTCAAAAATAAAATACATGTACTGGACTATTAATGGCATATCTTCAATTTCTTGCTGCTCCAATCATTGTTCTTTTTGAGAAAGGTTGACTAACACCAAACAATTGATGGACAGAAATTTAATATGCCAACCAAAATAACAAAGTATGCTTATTTCTGTCATCGACAAGATGATGTATAGTACTAAGTACGACTATAAACCAAGGAAATTATACACAAGACAACCAAAGGAGAACTCTGAAAGGCAGTAAGACAGGGCACTTCAGGAATGAGAGAAATATAGCTGCAATAATCAAGACAATGTGGTTCTGGTAAGAGGATAAACTCATAAATCAATGGATTGGGATGGAGAACTCTAAAGTAGACCCACAAAAATATAAGCAATTAATTTTGACACTCGGTGCTAAAATAATTCAATAGGGGACGGAGAGACTTTTCAACAAATGGTGTTGGAACCTATAGGCAAAAATATATATCTCAACCTTAATCTCATACTTCATACAAAATTATATATTTTTTACATCTAGACTTAAATGTTAAACTTCAATCAATTCATGAAAATAATAAGATAATATATTTGGGATCTTGGGATAGGCAAATAATTCTTATATTTGAAAGCAAGAGCTTAATCTATAATGGAAAAATTAATAAATTAGTTCTCATTAAAATGAAAAACGAAAACTTTTATTCTGCAACAAGACCATGTGATGAAGTTAAATATCATGCACAGATTGGGATAAAATATATGCAAACCATACTACTAAAAAGGGATTAAAGTAGTAATTAAAATATACAAAGTCTTAAATCTAAATGTAAAAAAATAAATAAAAGCAAAAAATCTAATTGGAAAATGAGCAATTAACAAGACTAGACCTTTCACTCAAGAAGATACACAGATGCACTCTGGGGATGATGACAGAGTAGGGGTATCCTAAGCTCACCTCTCTCCACAGATACACCTAGATAACACCCATATCAGTGTCAATAAGCCAAAAAATGATACAAATACTGGCAGAACAGACTCTCCAGCTAATCACTGAGGAGAGCCATATTGAAAAAAATTAGAAAGGGCAGAAACATGGTCAGGAACCAAAGTGACCTGTGAGACTGTCCAAGGGAAGTAGAGACACCAAGCACAGAAAAAGAGAGATGAGCAGACCACACACCAGGCACAAGGGATCCACACTGAGAAGATGAATCCCCATAACATTTGGCTTTGAAAACCAGAAGGGCTTAACTTTGCAAGTTCTTACAATGGGTAGGACTTGACATCTGGAATTTTAAAAATCAGTCACTCAGCTCTGGGAGAGCTGGAGGGCAATAGGAAACTGAGTCCCCACCTTTAATGAGCCAGCACAACAAATCTCCCCCACAAAGATACAGCACAGAAAAAAAGTTTGAAAACAGCCTGCTGTATACAAGATTTACTTACTAATCTCAGAACATGTGCTAGAGGGACAGAGATCTTTATAAGCCTTTTCCAAGAACAACAGTGCTACCAAGTACCATTTCCCTCTGCTGCCCCCTAGCCTAGATAAACAACAAGTGTGGGAATCAAAACAACCACCCTCTTTCTAGATTGCTAATAGCACACCCCACCTTTTGCTCTCCTGTGTACCTGCCCCATCCAACTTAACCTCAGTAGTTGTCCATCCAAAGTAGTTCCATGAACATGGAATTGTACAAGCAGCCTCCACAGGCCCAGCACCACTCCAAAGCGACTTCTTCCATGGGAAGAGGGGAGGATAACTACATATTCCAGTTTAACTGTGGCCCTAGAAGAGGGCTGAGGGCAAACATCTGGTCTGACTGCAGGCACTGCCCAACAATGAAAGCCTGCCAGGAGAAAACCCAGGAAGAGAACACGAAAGTTTCGTGCAACTGTAGTTATGGCAAACACCAGGTCTGACCAGACTCAAGCCCAAGGCAGCCTCAGACTAGCCCACTAACATAGGAACCAAATTCTGCCCACAAGAGGCAAGAAGTCATTGCAGATGACTGGACTGAAGGCAAAGGTGACTCAGCCACAATAGTAGGGTGTACATAATGCAGATAGGAGACACCCCTGAAGTGCCAGTTTTTGGTGAACAAAGAATATGGCACTAAAGGTCAACATAGGACCTTTTCCTCATAAGTCCACTACTTCCAAGTCTTGGAGATATAAGTAACTTTCTAACACATAGAAACAGACTCACAGAGTTAGACAAAATGAGGAGAGAGAGAAATACGTCCCAAATGAAATAATAGGACAAAATTATAGCAAGAGAACAAAATGCAATGCAGATAAGAAGCCTAATAGACAAATTAAAGTAACTGTCGTAAAGATAGCAACTGGACTTGACAAAAGAATGGAGAATCTCAGTAAAATTCAAATTTTCTCTCAAAAAAGAGATAGAAAAGATTAAATAGGGGCTGCTTCGGTGACTCAGTCAGTTAATTGTCCAACTTTTGATTGAGGCTCAGGTCATAAGGTCATAATCTCATGGTTCATGTGTTTGAGCTCCGTGTCAGACTCTGTGCTGACACTACATGTATCCTTCTTGGTCTTTTGTCTCCCTCTTTCTCTGCCCCTTCCCTGCTAGCTCTCTATATTTCTCTCAAAATAAATAAAAATAAACTTTAAAGAAAGATAAGATAAAAAAGAACCAATCAGAGAAGAATAACTCAATAACTTAAATTAAAAATATATTAGAAGGAATAAATAGTAGACTAGAGGAAGCAGAAGAACAGATGAGCACACTAGAGGACAGAGTAATGGAAAGGAATCAAGCTGAATGGGAGGAAGAAAAAAATAATAATAAAAAGTGAAAACAGACTAAGAGAACTCAACAACACCATAAAGTATAACAACATTTGCATTATAGGGATCCCAAAAGAAGAAAAATGAGAAAAGGGGACAGAAAATTGATTTGAAGAAATAATAGCTGAAATTTCCTGAATCTGAGGAAGGAAACAGACATCCAGATCCAAGAGGCACAGAGAGCCCCCAACAAAAATTGAAGGAGGTCCACAATAGAACACATGGTAATTAGCATGGCAAAAGTAGTGATAGAGAATTTTAAAAGAAGCAAGAGAAAAGAAAACATTTACTTATAAGAGAAACTCCCTAAAACTAACAGCTGATTTTTCAGCAGAAACTTTATAGGCCAGAAGAGAGTGGCATGATATATTAAAAGTGCTGGAAGAAAACAAACAAAACAAAACAAAACAAAACAACAACAAAAACAAAACAAAACAAAAACCCTGCAACCAACAATACTCTATCCAGCAAGGCCAAGGCCACCATTCAAAAGAGATGGAAAGACAGTTTTTCAGACAAACAAAAGTTATATGAATTCATCACCACTAAACCAGCCTTACAAAGAAATAATAAAGGGGATTCTTTGCATGGAAAGAAAAGACTATTAAAAAAAGTAGGAACACTAGAAAGCACAATAGCAGTAAAATTAACGGTATCTACAAAACTCAGACAAGGGATCCTCAAAATAGAAGAATGTAATATATAATACCATACAACTAAAATGTGGGGTGGGAGTGAAAATGTAGTGCTTTTAGAATGGGTTCAAATGTAAGCAACAACAACTTAATATAAACTGTTATATGCACAAGATATTGTATATAAATTTAATGGTAACCACAAAAAAAATAATAGATATGCAAAAAATAAGGAAAAGGGATTCAAGAATATCACTAAAGCAAACAAACCCCTAGAGAACAGAGCAATAAAGGAAAGGAACAGAGAAGAATGACAAAAATATATATATTAAACAAATAAAATTATTATAAGTATATATCTATCAATAATTACTTTGAACATGAATGGACTAAATGCTCCAATCAAAAAAGACATAGGGTGATAGAATGAATAAAAAGCAAAACTTGTCTATATGTTGCCTACAAGAAACTCATTTTAGGTCTGAAATTGAAAGTGAAGAGATGGAAAACCATTTATCATGCAAATGGAAGTGAAAAGAAAGCCGGGCTAGCAATACTTCTGTCAGACAAAATCTACTTTAAAACAAAAAGTGTAACAAGAGACAAAGAAGGACACTACATAATCATAAAGGTAACAATCCAACAAGGAGAGATAGCAATGGTAAATATTTATGGCCCAAATTGGGGGCACCCAAATACATAAAGTACCTATTAACAAACATACAGGAAGTAATTGATAGTAATATAATAATAGTAGGGGACTTTAAGACTTACCTCAATGGATACATCAAAATAGGAAATCAATAAGAAAAAAGTGACTTTGAATAACTCATTGGATCAGATAAATCCAACAGGTATATTCAGAGTATTCCATCCTAAAACAAGGGAATACACAGTATTTTCAAGTACACTTTCTCCATAATAGATCAAATATTAGGCTACAAAACAAGTCTCAACAAATTCAAAATGACTGAAGTAATACCATACATATTTTCCAACCACAACACTATGAAACTAGAAATAAACCATGAGAAAAAACTGGGAATAACATAAATACAAGGAGGTTAAAAAATGTGCTACTAAACAATGAATGGACCAAACAAGAAATCAAAAAGGAAATCATAAAATACACGGTGACAAACAAAAATGATAACACAACAATCCAAATTATTTGGGATATAGTAAAAGCCTTTCTAAAAAGAAAGTTTATAGCAACGCAGGCCTAAATCAAGAAGCAACAAAAATCTCAAAAAATCTAACCTTACACTTAAAGGAGCTACAAAAAGAGAACAAACAAAACCCCAAAAAAGTAGAAGGAAGGAAAACATAAAGATTAGAGCATAAATTAAAAAAAATAGAAAACAAATTTAAAAAAAAATAGAAAGATCAATGAAATCAAGAGCTGGGTCATGGAAAGATCAACAAAGCTGATGAAACTTTACCCAGAATTCTCAGAAAAAGAAGAGAGAGAAAGAGGTCTCAAATAAACAGAATTAGAAATTAAGGAGGAGAAATAACAACAAACACCACAACAATACCAAGGTTATAATAGAATGTTATGAAAAATGATATGCCAACAAATTGGACAATTTAGAGAAAAGAAACATATTCTTAGAAACATACCATTTCCCAAAACTGAATAAGGATGAAATAGAAATATAAACAGATCAATTTACCAGCAATGAAATTGGATCAGTAATCCAAAAAAAATCCCAACAAACAAAATCCCAGGACCAGACAGCTTCACATATGAAATCTATCAAACATTTAAAGAAGGGTTAATACCTATTCTTCTCAAATTATTCCGAAAATAGAAGAAAAAAGAAGCTTCCAAATTCATTCAAGGAAGCTAGCAATACTCTGTTACCAAAATCAAATAAAGACACTGCTAAAACAGAGAACCATAGGCTAAAAGCTCTGAAACATAGATGTGAAAATCCTCAACAAAATATTAGCAAACCATGGCACCTGAGCGGCTGAGCTGTTTGAGCATGTGACTTTTAATTTTGACTCATGGTCATGATCCCAGAGTTGTAGGATCAAACCCTGGGCCATGCTCTGTACTGAATGTGGAACCCACTTGAGGTTTGTTCCCCCTCTCCTTCACTTGTGCATGTTCTCTCTCTCTCAAAATAAAAATTAATAATAATAATAATAAGCAAACTAAATCCAGAAATATATTTTTAAAACGTAATTCACCACATCTAGTGGGAATTATTTCCGGGATGCAAGCAAGTGTTTAATATTCACAAATCAATAAATGTGATATATCATGTCAACCAAAGGAAGGATAAAAACCACATGATAATTTCAATAGATGCAGGAAAAGAATTTCACAAAGAACAACATCCATTCATGATAAAAACCCTCAATAAAGTATGTTTAGAGGGAACATACCTCAACATATTCAAGGCCTTACATGAAAAACCCATAGTGAACATCACACTCAATGGTGAAAAATTGAGGTGTCCCCTAAGATTAGGGATAAGACAAGGATATTCACTGCTTTTATTCAACAGAGTACCACAAGTCCTAGCCAAAGAAATCAGACAAGAAAAAGAAACAAAAGAAAAAAGGCATCCCAATGAGTGAGAAAGAAGTAAAACTTTCACTATTTGAAGATAACATGATATCATACATAGAAAACCCTAGGGGAACATGGTGGCTCATTTGGTTAAGCGTTTGGACTCTTGATTACAGGATTTCAGCCCAGGTCATGATCAAGATCATGGAATCCAGTCCCAGGTCAGACTCCATGCTCCTTGGCTCCTTGGGATTCTGTTTCTCCCTCTCCCTTTGCCCCTCCCCCAAAAGAAAGAAAGAAAGAGAGAAGGAAAGAAAGAAAACCCTAAATATTCTACCAAATAACTACTAGAACTGAAAAATGAATTCAGTAAGGTCACAGGATACAAATTGTAGAAAAATACATTGCATTTCTATATACTAACAAAGTAGCAGAAAGAATAATTAAGAAAACAATCCCATGTACATTTGTTTCAAAAATACTAAAGAAACTTAACCAAGGAAGTAAAAGACTTGTACTCTAAAAACTATAAAATACTGATAAAAGAAACTGAAAATGACACAAATGGAAAAATATCCCACGCTCATGAAATGGAAGAAAAATATTGTTAAAATGTCCATACTGCCCAAACTAATCTGCATATTTAATGCAATCCCATCAAAATACTAACACCATTTTTCACAGAACTAGAAAAAAATGATCCTAAAATTTGTACGGAGACAAAAAAGACCCTGAATAGGAAAGCAAACTTGAAAAAAAAAACAATACTGAAGATATCACAATTCCATACCTCAAGTTATATTACACAGCTGTAGTAATCAAAACAGTACGTGTGTCTGGCACAAAAACAGACACATAGATGAATATAACAGAAAAAAAAAACCCAAAACCAACCCACAATTATATGGTCAATTAATATTTGGCAAAGGAGACAAGAATATGCAATGGAAAAACAGCCTTTTCAACAAGTGGAGTTGGGAAAACAGGACAGCTACATGCAAAAGAATGAAAGTAGACCACTTTCTAATACCATTAACAAAAATAAACTCAAAATGGATTATTATGGACCTAAATATGAGACCTGAAACCACAAACATACTAGAAAAGAACACTAGATATCAGCCATAGCAAAAGCAAGGGAAATAAGAAGAAAAATAAACTATTGGGACTACATCAAAATAAAAAGCTTCTGCACACCAAATGAAACAATCAATAAAACAAAAAGAAAGATAACCTACTGAATGGGAGGATATATTTGCATATGACCTATCAGACAAAGGGTTAGCATATAAAACATATAAAGAACTTATACAAGTTAATACCAAAAAAAAAAAACCCCAAAAACCCAATTAAAAATGGGCAGAAGACATGAACAGATATTTCTCCACAGTAAACATACAGATGGCCAACAGACACATAAAAAGATGCTCAACACCATTCATCATCAGGGAAATGCAAATCAAAACCCAATGAGATATCACCTTACATCTGTCAGAATGGCTAAAATCAAAAACACAAGACACAAGTGTTGATCAGGAAGTGGAGAAAGAGGAACACTTGTGCACTGCTGGTGGGAATGCAAACTGATACAGTCACTGTAAAAAGCAATATGGAGATTCCTCAAAAAATTTGTAAAGTACAATTACCATATGATCTAATAATTCCACTACTGGATGTTTATCCAAAGAATATGAAAACACTAATTTGAAAACATACACACACCATTATTTACAATGCCTGAATATAACTCGGGCATTAAAAAGAGTTAAATCTTGGGGCACCTGGGTGGCTCAGTGAGTTAAGTGTCCAACTTTGGCTCAGGTCATGATCTCACAGTTCATGAGTTCAAGCCCTACATTGGGCTCCCTGAAGACAGTGCAGAACCAGCTTGGGATTCTCTCTCTCTCCCTCTCTTGCCCCTCCCCAACTCACATTCGGTTTCTATAACAAAAAAATAAAATCTTGCATATCACCAACATGAGTGGATCTAGAGACTACAATGCTAAGAGAAATAGCAGTCAGTGAAAGACAAATACCATATTATTTCACTCATACATGGAACTTAAGAAACAGAACAAATGAATAACAACAAAAAAGAGACAAAAAAACACCCAGAATTTAATGTTAAAGAACTGGTGGTTACCAGAGGACAGGTGTGTGGAGGGATGGGTAAAATAGGGGAAAGGATTAAGAGCACACTTATTGTGATGAGTACTGAGACCTACATATAATGCTTCAATCACTATATTGTACACCTGAAATGAATATAACACTGTATGTTAATTATACTGTAATTTAAAATAAGTAAATAAGAAAATAATGAATAAATAAATAAATAAATAAATAAAGGAAAAAGAATTATACAGATGGTAACTAGGCACATTTCCTATTAGGAAAATGCAAATTGAAACCAACATGTGATATTACTACATAACAACTAGAATCACTAAAAAAAAAAAATAGTGCAAACTAAAAGCTGGTAGGATATAGAGAAACTGGATCAATTGTATATTGCTAGGTGAATTTAAAATGGGACAACCATTCTAGAAATCAATGTACACAAAAAAGTTGCATTTCTATACTAGGAGTGAGTTCTCAGAAAGAGAAATCAAGAAAACAATCTTATTTATAATTGTATCATGAAGAATAAAATACCTAAAAATAAATTTAACCCAGGAGGTGAAAAATATGTACAGTAAAAATATAAAACATTGATGAAGGAAACTGAAGACACAAATAAATGGAACTATATATTTGCTCATGGACTGGAAGGATAATATTGTTAAAATGTCCATACCACCCAGAGCACTCCAAAGATTCAAAGCAATCTCTGTCAAAATTCTTATGGCATTTTGCACAGAAAGAGAAAAGAAATGCTAAAATTTGTAGGGAACCACAAAAGATCCTGGATAGCCAAAACAAACTTGGGAAAGATCAAAGCTGGTGGCACCACACTTTCTGATTTCGAAATATATTAAAAAGCTATTGCAATCAAATAGCATACTACTGCATAAAAACAGACATATAGGTCAATGTAGCAGAATAGAGAACCCAGAAATAAACTACCACATATATGGTCAATTACAACAAAGAGACCAAGAATATACAATGGAGAGAGGACAGACTCTTCAACAAATCGTGTATGAAAGACTAGACAGCCACATGAAAAAGAATGAATTCTACATCTTAAACACAAATCAACTAAAAAAAATGGATTGCAGACTTAGGTTTAATGCCAGATCCATAAAACTTTTAGAAGAAAACAAGGAAAAGATCCTTGATATTGGTGTTGGGAATGATTTTGTGAATATGGCACCCAAAGTACAAACAACAAAAGCAATAATAAATAAGTGGGACAACATCAAACTTTAAAAAAAAAAACAAAAAAACTTCCTCACAGCGGTGGAAACCATCAAAAAAATAATAATGCAACCTACTGGGGGGAGCCAAGATGACAGAACAGCATGGAAGTTTTTTGTGTGTCTCGCATCCATGAAATACAGCCAGACCAACACTGAACCATCCTGAACACCTAGAAAACTGCTTGGAGGATTAACACAACAATCTGCACAACCTGAACCACAGAATTCAGCAGGTACATGGCACGGAGAGGTGCACTTGGGGAGAGAGAAGCCCCAGAGGGCAGGGAGCCGCTTTTGCGGGTGGAGAGAGAACAGAGACCAGGGCAGGGGTGGAGAATTTGGAGAAGCACCCCTCCCCAAAGCAGTTGGAGAGAAAGTGGAAAATTGGAAACAGCCACAGGGACTAAACTAAAAAGGGAGAAAGGAGAAAGGAGAGGGTTTAAATTCCATTATGACTGTAATCAGGGGGAGCACAGAGTCTGCAACTCCACAGCTCGATACCTGGCGGTGCTCTGGTGGGAAGGGCGAATCCCCAGGAGCAGAGTGGGGTCCAGGAGTTTCTTGGGCCACACGGGGAAAAGCAGTTCCACTACTGAAAGGACATTTGGTAGAGACTGTTGAGGCCACCTGGTCCCAGCAGACCCCAGAGAACGGCCACATTTACTGGTGCTGGTACAAGGTCATTAAGGGTGAAACCTGGTGCCAGATACGTGTTGTGATTTTCCATAATCCCTGAAAAGCTGCTTCTACACTATCTTGTGAACTTTTTGGGGGTGGGTTGGCACCTGTCCACAGTCTTGGGGCACAGGCAGCAGCAGGGTCCAGCAAGTGTTCCTGGGTGCGGCTGGCACTTGGCCATTGCTTGGTGAGACCCTCCCGCAGAGGGGCAGAGGGGCAGAATGGGTCAAAGCCGCAGTCCTTTATAAGTAAGGGGCCGGGGAAAACAGCCACATCTGAGACAAAACTCAGGACAGAGGTTCTGCCTAGGGCCTGGTCACGGAGGGTGAAAAAGCGGGGAATGGACGAAAGCTGAAGACAGAGGATGGGTACGTGATTGCTGACCAGGGGAAAAGAGAGTTCCGATGCTAGAGACCGGGTAGCTGGATGACGCCATCTTCACCGATCCCGCACATGCGCATATGCACCTACTAGCACCACAACACTCCACCCCAGTAGGCTAGCACTGCCATCTAGTGGAGAACAGAGCCACTACACTAAGTCCCACCCAACTGGGCCAACCTCGCTCTTCAAGAACACAAGTCTCATGCCCTGCTTAGTTTATGGACTAGAAAACACTTCATAGTCTGACTTCTAAAGGAAAGTGAAGTAATTTCTCTCATATTTCAATCTGTTAGCAGGTCCATCTATTCAATTTTCTTTCTTTTGTTTTCTCTTTTTCACTTCTTTTTCTTGAAAACAGAAAGAGAAAAAATTCATTCTTATTTTCAATTTTAAAAATATTTTTCTTTAATTTTTTTACTATATTTTTTACTTTTCTGTAAATTTTTTCAAATTCTATTTTATCTTAATCTACTTAATCTATCTTATACTTAATCACTTTTTCAAACTTTCAAAAGATTTCCTTTCTTTTTTTCTTTTTACTCTTTTTTGTTTATTTTTTTTTCTTGAATACAGAAAGAAAAAATATTTTTATTTTTAATTTTTATTAAAAATATATTTGTTTATTTTTTTCTACTATACTCTTTACTTTTGGGTAATTTTTTTCAAATTCTATTTTACTTTCATCATTTCATTTTAGTCTACTTCAGTGTAGACCCCCCAGACCAAAACACACCTAGGACCTAGCATCATTTTTTCGATTTTTTGGGTGTGTGTGGTTTTAATTGTTTAATTTTAATATTTTTTAATTTTAGTTGTTTTTAATTTTAATTTTTTCTATCTCATTAATTCCTTTTCTCCCTTCAAAATGACAAAATGAAGGAATTCACCCCAAAAGAAAGAGCACAAAGAAAAGACAGCCAGGGATTTAACCAACACAGATACAAGCAAGATGTCTGAACCATAATTTAGAATCACGATAATAAGAATGCTAGCTGGAGTCAAAAATAGATTAGAATACCTTTCTACAGAGATAAAAGAAGTAAAAGCTAGTCAGTGTAAAACAAAAAATGCTATAACTGAGCTTCAATCATGGATGGACGCCACAGTGGCAAGGATGGATGAGGCAGAACAGAGAATCAGCTATATAGAGGACAAACTTATGGAGAATAATGAAGCAGAAAAAAAGAGTAATATTAAGGCAAAAGAGCACGATTTAAGAATTAGAGAAATCAGTGAGTGACTCATTAAAAAGGAACATCAGAATCATAGTGGTCCCAGAAGAGGAAGAGAGAGAAATAGGGGTAGAAGGTTTATGTGAGGAAATCATTGCACAAAACTTTCCTAAGCTGGAGATAGACACAGACATCAAACTCCAGGAAGCACAGAGGACTCCCAAGAGATTCAACAAAAACCGACCATCAACAGAGCATATCATAGTCAAATTCACAAAACACTAAGGCAAGGAGAGAATCATGAAAGCAGCAAGGGAAAAATGTCCCTAATCTACAAGGGAAGACAGATCAGGTTTGCAGCAGACCTATCCACAGAAACTTGGCAGGCCAGAAAGGAGTGGCAGGATATATTCAGTGTGCTGAATCAGAAAAATATGCAGCCAAGAACTCTTTATCCAGCAAGGCTGTCATTCAAAATAGAAGGAGAGATAAAATGTTTCCCAGACAAACAAAAATTAAAGGAGTTTGTGACCACTAAACCAGCCCTGCAAGAAATTTTAAGGGGGACACTCTGAGGGGAGAAAAGATGAAAATCTAAATAAATAAATAAATAAATAAATACCCAAAGCAACAAAGATTAGAAAGGACCAGAGAACACAACCAGAAACTTCAAATCTACAAGCATCATAATGGCAATAAATTTATATCTTTAAGTACTCACTCTAAATGTCAATGGACTAAATTATCCAATCAAAAGACATAGGGTAACAGAATGGATAAGAAAACAAGATCCATCTATATGCTGTTTACAAGAGACCCACTTTAGACCTAAAGACACCTTCAGATTGAAAGTAAGGGGATGGAGAACCATCTATCATGCTAATGGTCAACAAAAGAAAGCTGAGTAGCCATACTTGTATAAGACAATCTAGACCTTAAACTAAAGACTGTATCAAGAGATACAGATGGATATTATATTGTAATCAAGGGGTCTATCCACCAAGAAGACCTAACAATTGTAATTGTAAACATTTATGTTTATGCAAATTTATGTTATGTTTAAGTAAATTGTAAACATTTATGTGCCAAGTGTGAGAGCACTCAAATATATAAATCAATTAATCACAAACATAAAGAAAAACATCGATGGTAATACCATAAGAGCAGCAGACTTCAGCACCTCACTCACAGCAATGGACAGCTCATCTAATCAAAAAATCAACAAGGAAACAATGGCTTTGAATGACACACTGGACCAGATAGACTTAACAGATATATTCAGAGCATTTCATCCTAAAGCAGCAGAATATACATTCTTCTCCAGTGCACATGGGACATTCTCCAGAATAGACCATATACTGGGACACAAATCAGCCCTAAGCAAGTACAAAAACATCAAGATGATACCGTGCATATTTTCAGACCACAATGCTATGAAACTCGAAATCAACGACAAGAAAAAATTTGGAAAGGTAACAAATACTTGGAGAGTGAAGAACATCCTTCTAAAAATGAACGGGCTAACCAAGCAGTTAAAGAGAAAATTAAAAAGTATATGGAAGCCAAAGAAAATGATAACACCACAACCCAAAACCTCTGGGACGCAGCAAAGGCGGTCATAAGAGAAAACTATATAGCAATCCGGGCCTTCCTTAAAAAGGAAGAAAGGTCTCAGATACACAACCTAACCTTAGGCCTTAAAGAACTGGAAAAAGAATGGCAAATAAACCCCCAAAACAGCAGAAGACAGGAAATAATAAAGATTAGAGCAGAAATTAATGCTATCGAAACCAAAAAACAGTAGCACAGATCAAAGAAACCAGAAGCTGGTTCTTTGAAAGAATTAACAAAATTGATAAACCACTAGGCAGTTTGATCAAAAAGAAAAAGGAAAGGACCCAAATGAATAAAATCAAGAATGAAAGAGGAGAGATCACAACCAACACAGCAGAAATAAAAAACAGTAATAAGAGAATATTCTGAACAATTATATGGCAATAAAACAGGCAATCTGGAAGAAATGGACAAATTCCTAGAAACATATACACTACCAAAACTGAAACATGAAGAAATAGAAAATTTGAACAGACCCATAACCAGTAAAGAAATTGAATTAGTAATCAAAAATATGCCAGAAAACAAGAGTCCAGGGCCAGATGGCTTTCCAGGGGAATTCTACCAAACATTTAAGGAAGAGTTAACACCTATTCTCGTGAAGCTGTTCCAAAGGAAATGGAAGGAAAACTTCCAAACTTTTTCTATGAAGCCAGCATTAGCTTGATTCCAAAACCAGACAGAGACCCCCCCTCCCCAAAAAGGAGAATTACAGACCAATTTCCCTGATGGACATGGATGTAAAAATCCTCAAGAGGATATTAGGCAACCGGATCCAACAATACATTAACAAAATTATTCACCACGACCAAGTGGGATTTATACCTGGGATGCAGGGCTGGTTCAATATCTGCCAAACAATCAATGTGATTCACCACATCAATAAAAGAAAGGACAAGAACTGTATAATCCTCTCAATAGATGCAGAGAAAGCATTTGACAAAATATAGCATCCTTTCTTGATAAAAACCCTCAAGAAAGTAGGGATAGAAGGAGCATACCTCGAGATCATAACAGCCATATACGAAAGACCCAACACTAATATCATCCTCAAGGGGAAAAAACTGAGAGCTTTCCCCAAGGTCAGGAACACGACAGGGAGGTCCACTCTCGCCACTGTTATTCAACATAGAATTGGAAGTCTTAGCCTCTGCAATCAGACAACACAAAGAAATAAAAGGCATCCACATCAGCCAGGAGGAGGCCAAACTTTCACTCTTCCCAGATGACATGACACTCTATATGGAAAACCCAAAAGATTTCACCAAAACCCTGCTAGAACTGATTCATGAATTCAGCAAAGTTGCAGGATATAAAATCAATGTACAGAAATTGGTTGTATTCCTATACACCCAAAATGAAGCAACAGAAAGAGAAATCAAGCAATCAATCCCATTTACCATTGCACCAAAAAACGTAAAATAACTAGGAATAAATCTAACCAAAGAGGTAGAAAATCTATACACTGAAAACTATAGGAAGCTTATGAAAGAAATTGAAGAAGGCACAAAAAAATGGAAAAAGATTCCATGCTCCTGGATAGTAAGAACAAATATTGTTAAGATGCCAATACTACCCAAAGCAATCTACATATTTAATGCAATGCCTATCAAAATAACACCAGTAGTCTTCACAGAGCTTGAACAAATAATCTTAAAATGTGTATGGAACCAGAAAAGACCCCAAATAACCAAAGCCATCTTGAAAAAGGAAACCAAAGCAGGAGGCATCACAATCCCAGACTTCAAGCTATACTACAAAGCTTGTAATCATCAAGACAGTATGGTATGGCACAAGAATGACACTCAGATCAATGGAACAGAATAAAGAACCCAGAAATGGACCCACAAACGTATGACCAACTAATCTTTGACAAAGCAGGAAAGAGTATCCAATGGAATAAAGACAGTCTCTTCAACAAGTGGTGCTGGGAAAACTGGACGGCAACATGCAGAAGAATGAACCTGGACCACTTTCTTACAACATACACAAAAATAAACTCAACATGGTGAAAGACCTAAATGTAAGGCAGGAAGCCATTAAAATCCTCTAGGAGAAAGCAGGCAAAAACCTCTTTTATCTTGGCCACAGCAACTTCTTACTCAACATGTCTCCGAGGCAAGGGAAACAAAAGCAAAAATGAACTACTGGGACCACATCAAAATAAAAAGCTTCTGCACAACAAAGGAAACAGCAAAACTAAAAGGCATCCGACAGGATGGGAGAAGGTATTTGCAAATGACATATCAGATAAAGGGTTAGTATCCAAAATCTATAAAAAATCTTATCAAACTCAGCACCCGAAAACAAATAATCCAGTGAAGAAATGGGCAAAAGACATCAATAGACACTTCTCCAAAGAAGACATCCAGATGGCCAACCGACACATGAAAAATGCTCAACATCACTCATCATCAGGGAAATACAAATCAAAAGCACAATGAGATACCACCTTACACCTGTCAGAATAGCTAACATTAACAGCAAGAACAGATGTTGGTGAGGATGCAGAGAAAGGGGGTCTCTTTTGCATTGTTGGTGGGAATGCAAGCTGGTGCAGCCACTCTGGAAAACAGTATGGAGGTTCCTCAAAAAACTAAAAATAGAACCACCCTAGGACCCAGCAATTGCACTACTAGGTATTTATCCAAGGGATACATGTGTGCTGTTTTGAAGGGACACATGCAGCCCAATGTTTACAGCGACACTATCAACAGTAGCCAAAGTATGGAAAGAGCCCAAATGTCCATCAATGGATGAATGGATAAAGAAGAAGTGGTATATTTATACAATGGAGTATTACTTGGCAATTAAAAATAATGAAATCCTGCCATTTGCAACTATGTGGATGGAACTGGGGGGTGTTATGCTAAGCGAAATTAGTCAGAGAAAGACAAATATCATATGACTTCACTCATGTGAGGATTTTAACAGACAAAACAGATGAACATAAGGGAAGGGAAACACAAATAATATAAAAACAGGGAGGGAGACAAAACAGAAGAGACTCACAAATATGGAGAACAAACTGAGGGTTACAGGAGGGGTTGTGGAAGGGGGGATGGGCTAAATGGGTTGCACTATATGCTAACTAATTTGGATGTAAATTAAAAAATAAATAAATAAAATTAAAAGCAAAAAAAATGCAACCTACTAAATAGAAAAATACTTGCAGATTATATATCTGATGATGGGTTAATATCCAAAATATATAATGAAATAACATAAATATTAATAAATAAAACAATCTGATTTTTAAAAATGTGTACAGGAACTGAATGGACTTTTTTCCCAATGAATCCATCAAAATCGCCACAAAGTACATAAAAAGGTGCTCAACATCACTTATCATCAAGGACATGACTATAAATCAAAAGTGAAATGAGATATTACTTTATGCCTGTTATAATGGCTACCACCGAAAGACAAGAGAGAACAAGTTTTGATGAGGATGTGGAAAAAAAGGAACCCTTATTCACTCTTGGAGGGAATCTAAACTAGTTCAGCCACAATGGAAAACAGTATGAGGGTTCCTAAAAAATTAAAAATAGAAATACCATATGATCCATCAATCTTACTTCTGGTTGTATCTCTAAAGGAAATAAAAACAGGATATTGAAGAAGTATCTGCATTCCCATGTTCACTGCAGAATTATTCACAATACCCAAGTTATGGAAATAACCTAAGTGTTCAGCAAAAGATGACTGGATAAATTAAAGAAGAAGAAGAAGAAGAAGAAGAAGAAGAAGAAGAAGAAGAAGAAGAAAGAAGGAAGAAGAAGGAGGAGGAGGAGAAGAAGAAAAAATATATATATACATATATATACGTATATATATACATATATATACGTATATATATATAAAGAGAGAGAGAGAAGGGAGTGAAATAAGCCAGAGAGAAATAAAAATACTACATGGCATCATTTATATTTGAAATCTTTAAAAAAAATCCAATTCATAGATTAGAAAAGTGGTTGTCAGAAGCTGAGGTCTGGGGGAAATAGTGTTTTGACCATTTATAGCATTCAGAATTTAGTGAATAAAAATTTCTCTAGGTATTTCAAGAAGAAAAGACTTAATATAAGTAATTAAGTTATAAAAAAAATCTAGGGTAGGTTAAGAGCAGCAGAAACTAAGGAAGAAATTAGAATATTGATTTTTAACAATGGTGATTCATCATTCATTTAACAATGAACTTAACAGTGAATTACCATTGTTAAAATCCAGTGGCCAGGAAGTTGTGGCTGCTACTGTTGATGCTACAAGCACTGCCATAACCTCTCAACGTGAAGATAGTGATTACGCATTGAAATATGCCGTCCAGCCACTAAATATTTGGAATATGCCAGAATTTGTCACTGATTGCCACAGCAAGACGATGGCTTCTCTCTCATCTCTGCCTTCCAAATCTGTTATAAAAGTGTGTCCTTCTCCAAATTTAATCTCATTTAGCAAAGATGTCAGAAGAAATATGTTTCGAATCTGATAGTGCCTGCAGTGCATGGAATATAGAAGGTGTACATACTTTATATTGCAGTTTTTCGTCCATTATCAATTATTATGTTACCTACCAATCTTCCTCGTGAGCATCCTTCATGAAAACAGAGACCCTTTTTACTTGATCATTGCTATATTCTCAGATGATAGTTGCTCAATATATTCTTTAATACCTCTATGAATGTTGATTAAGAACTCCAAATTTCCTGGTCACTGTGCATTCAAAAAGCAGGGAAGCTTGCTAATAGACTGGTAGCAAGAACATATTATCTCCAATATCAATATCAATATCCCATTCAGCTCCCTTTCTTCTTAAGGAAAATGTTAGTAAGATTTTCCAAGACTTCCCGAGAAGTCTACTATTCGTGGACAAGCAAATGGTTTGGTCTTCTTTGATTCCAACCTTGCCAGTGTTATCATTAGTATGTCTTTCAAAGTTCCTGGTATGTGTGCACCAGCATTCCTAGATCGGGGAAAAACTGCATGTTTTGTCCTCATTTTTGTTTTCATGTCTTAGAAGAGTGTGACCATATAGGCTTCCTGATGGTATCTTTTGTGTTTACCAGAGTATAATTCCTTATGTGGCCAATACTAAAAAAATTTTCTCACATGTAGAAAGTAAGTAAATATCGGTCAGTGAATGAATGAACACATATAAATAAGTGAATTAAATAAACCCATCAGTGGGAAAGTCATACTTCCTTGATTCGGTTGCTAATCTTGCTAGAAAATTTACTCGTCTTATGAAAAGTGTAGAGCCTATTGCCTATTGGGAAGGAAAATTAAATGAAAGACTGAAAGATATTTTCCTTTCTTCTCAAAATCAATGTAATATTTATATTAGATTGTATATGGTGAGTAATGGATTACATGATTTATTTTAAAAAAACTGAAATGACTTGAGTCATATATTTATACTGAAACAAATTGATTTTAAATATTATTTTGCAGGCTCATATCGTCCTTTAATAAAATTAACGCTTAAAGACTCTGGACTCTGTTTTAAGGTATAATATTTAATTATTTTGAAATCACTTCTCGCCAGAGCCAAAAGTGTAATGTGAAGTAAAATGGAAAATCTTCTTTACTTACCTCATCTGAGTTTAAAACCTAGAAGGAATCAGGGCGGCAGATGGCAATGCCAGGCCCTTGTGAGATTTGGTCGCTGCTGAGACTGGCGGCTAGGCAATGACAAAGGCAGAGAGATACACACTCTTGCCAATCTTCAGCTTAGTAGAGCCTCACTTATTAACTGTCTTCCTTTTTCCCTGGAATAAAAGACACAGTGTCTTTTAATATCACAAAAATATGTAGGCAAAATAAAATTACATATGTTTCTTCTAATGCTTCCTAGCTTAGTTATGCCTTACCTAGTTGAGACTTGAGAAGAAATCATTCTTGATAGTCCAGAACATTTAGAGATGTTTTATGTTTTTATCTTCCAAAATAAAGAAAGGATCTACTTTCCTATAAGTATATCCACAATGGCTTAATCTGTGGATTAAGAGCTTTACATTATAAAATAGGTGGTCTCATAGTGCAAACAGATACGTTAGACTGTGGTAAAATTCCAACTTCAGACATATATTCACCACTTATTATTTTAGTGAAAGGAGCTACTTTGTGCTACTTGTAGACACCCAAATTTAGCTTATTTTGCAAGGTTTTCTCATTGCCGTAGAAGCAAATACTATAACAGCAAAAGGAAAATAATCAGTTAAACAATCAATTTTTACATCTCTAAGCTATTCCATTTAATTATGAAAACCATAGCTTTTTGAAAAATATGTGATAAAAATCTTAGCTAACTTTCAGAATACAGAGTTTTTATTACGTTTCTAGAGTCTAAAACTCTTTCAGTTTTATGGAAAGTAGTCTCTGAACAAACCCAGGTACAAAGGGAGGGAATTTAGACCTTAATTTTCAATTGAAGGACTATCAAAGAATTTGGGGACATTTTAAACACACTACAGTCTGCTATCCAGTCAAAAATATTTACATTTACATTGTAATTGATAATGCATATTCCAAGTAAACATTACTTTTTGAATTTAGTTATCATCTATTGTCTTTGTAACTAATGAACCCAAAGCTTTAGGGATCAAACTGTTTCCTTCTTTTAGAATTTATTTATCCAAAAACACACTCAACCCTATCAAATTTTACCATCTTCAAATGTCTCTATGATATTTTCAGAAATTATATTAATGATTATTGTCCACTTACATTCTTTTTAGTAAAAGAGATTCAGCAAATGATATTTATAAATACCTCTCATTTTATTATAAATCAATTGTTCTTTAAGTAAGGTTTCTTTTATTTTTTTTTAATTTTTTTTAAATTTTTTTAACGTTTATTTATTTTTTGAGACAGAGACAGAGCATGAACGGGGGAGGGGCAGAGAGAGAGGGAGACACAGAATCGGAAGCAGGCTCCAGGCTCTGAGCCATCAGCCCAGAGCCCGACGCGGGGCTCGAACTCACAGACCACGAGATCGTGACCTGAGCTGAAGTCGGATGCTCAACCGACTGAGCCACCCAGGTGCCCCAATAAGGTTTCTTTTAAATAGCACTAAATAATGTCACAAGTAAAGGTAAAGACAAAACATCTATTTCTTAGATTACATAGCATCCAACTGTGGAGTCAAGGACAGAAGGAATTATTTATATAATACAAAATTCTGTTATCAATTTTTTAAAAAAAGTTATTCCTTTTCATATTGAAAATTCCATTATCAAGTCATTATAAAAGTAATTCCCATAGAGTAGGAAAATCATCCACACTCATGACTCTGTGCTTTCTACAAATGATTTCTCATGCAGTATGCAGAAAAAGAACTCCACATGTATTGGAACCACAAATTACAAATGTGGAAATACAGTAGTTCCCACAGTTTAACTGCAGTAAGCCTGACATCTGGCAGTCCCAGTGCTGGGACTCTCCACTTGAGGGCAATTCTCTGTTCATTTTTAGGTGAGTCTAACATTTTCCCTGCGCAGCATCTTGCTGTGTCCATAGTATAAATTGTTCTGAAAAGGTAGAAAGGAAAAGCCAAGCACGAACTGATAGCAAGGTGAGGGAGCTCACAAATAAAGTCACCCTGCTTTAGTCTTTCCCTTTCTCAAGGGGAACATATGCCATGGAAAGCATTTCTCTTATAAATGGCATGGGGTGGGGAGAATGACCAAATTGTTCTCATTCACTATAGGTTATAATTTGGTTCTGGAATTTAGTACCCTCTTAACTTTGATTAATCCTGTATTTTTATAGTTCCGATTATCCTAAGTTCTCTCATACAATTCCAGAAAGTTATAAATGAGTAAATCAACAAGTTTCTATTTGCAAATGATATTGCATGAATTAGTTTTACCAAGATGGAATAATCTTGGAATATGCTATATTTTATAGCCTTTTTCTGAAAATGCACAATGCTTATTAGCATAACAAAAGCTATGATAAAATCTAAAGTTAAATTTTCAGTTAAGCTTTTTTTTTTCATCAGAATTTCTTAAATTCAATGACCCTTTTGACATTGATAAGCACTAGGAAATGCTGCAGTGAATGATTTGATTAATTAATGATCAGACAAATGCACACCTATAGAAATTTTTAGCACAATAGAGTCAATTCCTGGTGAAATTTGATACAACTTTTAATAAGGATAATAAATAATATCAAGTGACTTCAGGCCATCTGCTTTACATGACATATCCATGGGAAATGCTGGAAGGCAGGCTGATATTTTTACTTCCTAGAATGTTCTCTACAGGTATTGCCATTATAGTTCAAATTAAACCAGATGGAGTCATAAGTAATACTACCTATTTTTTTAAAATATTTGAATACAATGCTCTAGCGTGGGCATAGAGTTTTAAACATAATCATCAATAGCATGGAGTTATGTGATAGGCTATTCTCAAGAACCAGAGGCAAAAGTCTTGACTTTCCCATGTAATAGTAAGATTGGGATGCACACATACAATTTTAAATAGCAAGAATGTCTTTCAGTGAATTGTGTGTTCCATCTGTCACAGACTCCACATTTTACCATTGACAACATTTGTGATGTGATCTAAGAAATTGTTCCCAGCAGGTCCCATCATATTGAATAATGGTCTCTTTTATATGAGCAGGTTGCTAAATCAGCAACACTTCCAGCTTCAGAAGAAATGAAAATCAACACTAAACTTACCAGATAAGTGGAACTGATAGATTCCTAAAGAGAACTATATGTGTAAATTTAGAAATGTGGTTAATGCAAGGCACACCATGTAAAGAAAAATAGTAAAATAAACTACAATAAAGGGGGCAATTAAAATCTGCCTGTCTACTGTGGAAAAAAAATGTGACTCCTCACCTGTGCATTTACTAATTTTGATAATTAAGTCAATGCATATTTTTGGGGTTTCAGACCCACCCCAATCTTTAAGGAAAATATGCTTACTGTAGAGAAGGGTAATATAAGAAATGTGGTGACTGGTGTTTGCTTTGGTTATCTTTTGTTTTATAACAAACTAGCCCAAAATGTAGTTGAAAATAATTTTGTCATAGCTATATTTCTGTAGGTGACTAATTCAGGCAGATCTCGCCAGGTCTATTCTCCTGCAGGTCGTATCTACAGGGATCAATCAGTAGATTTCAGTTAACAGTGGGTTAGCGTAAAAGGTCTAACATAACATCACTCATGCCTGATGCCATCATGGGAAGTCTGGAAGGTTGTGTTCAGGTAGGCCCCTTTCCATATCCTTGTAGTATCATTGCCCTTCCAAACGGTCTGTCTAGCAGGATAGTCTGACTTCTTACATGCATTCCACAGAGTAAAAAAGAAAAGGTTTCTAGTCCTCTAAAGGGGGATCTGGATCTGGGACAGATTTATGCCAAGTAGTCTCTGAACAAGCCCAGGTATACAGGGAGGGAAGTTAGACCTTAATTTTCAAAGGAAGGAATATCAAAGAATTTGGGGACATTTTAAATATATTACAGTCTGATATCCAGTCAAAAATATTTTCATTTCTTCCACATTCAAAATATAATCGCTCTCTCCAAAGACTCCAAAGATTCATCTCATTAGGAGGTTGATGCAAATTTCAAGGTCTCATCTTCTAAATCAGGGCCAGGTGCAGACGAATCTTTTTCGGAGAGGCTTCTCAACTATAATTTCTCTCTTTCAGAAAATTTGTTGATCTAAAGAGAGTATTTTCTCCTGTCACACCCAACACACAAAGGACAGATATAGGTACTCCTGCTTAAAAAAGGAGGAATATGGGAGAAACGTAACATTCATTGGTCTATGTCAATTCTAAAACTCAGCAGAGCACATGTTGCTCCTTCTTTGATTAGGCTTCATTCTATTTTGGGAACGGTTCTTTAGTGCTTTTAGTTCCAACTTTGGGATCATGGCTCCAATCCCTGAATCACCTTTTCCTTCCCATAACGATGGTCTCTGTGTTCATATGGTCTGAGTACTTTCTCAGCCTATTTCCTGCCTAAAGAGGGCTTGAGGACTCTAGGGCTGGTTTGAGTGATCTCTCTTTCAAACAAAACTAATAATGCTTCTGCAAGGAAAATTCTCTTCGGAACCTGTGGGTTCCTTATGGATGGTATTGAGGGTTGCTACATGAGAGAAAAGCTACATGCACAAATATCTTCAATACAGGCCCAGCTTTGCTTCGATCTGAGTCACACAGTGTGGAACAGTGATCTAAGAATCTTCATAATCCTAATGGAAATTTCCTTATTTTTTTTCTAAAGTGTCAATAAAGTACCTTGGACCCATACCTTTCAGATATTTATCCTGATGCTTCTCTATATTGCAAGAGTCCTTAATTTTATTTCTTACTTTGCAAGTAATTTGACATCTACAGGGATTAGGACTTAGAAATTGTTTTATTTTAAACAATCCAGCAAACCCTGGATCCTTTGTTTCCTCTGGTGTTTCTCAAAAAGTGAATATTCCTTCCTTAGCACATATCTTGTTTCTCATATTTTACCATAGGAAGTTAGAAGAAGCCCATTGGCACTTTGTACATTCTGTGTGGGAATTTCCCCAAACAATCCATGAATTATACTTTAAGTACTCTTTTTATTCTTTATGTTACTGAACGTCACAGTGTTTACAAACTGTCACTACATATCAAATGTCTCCTATATTTTCCTGATTCCAAGAACAATTTTTTTCTTTTGTCTCCTCAAGGCTCTCCTTGCCTTTATTAAGTTTCCTCAAGGTCCTTCTAGTTTCTTCCCATCATCCTACCCCAGAGTCCATGCCATACTGTCTTAGGATTTTGTTACTGTATGTTTCCAGTGATAAATCACCCATTACCTGGTCCCCAAACCATGCTCACTGACTCAACAATGATTCCATTTGGCTTTGACGTATTCCTAAGAACTGCTTTCTGGATTCTCTGACAGATGCAGTTTTGAGATTGGCTAGAGTTCTCTACAGACTCAAGTCATAGGAGTTGGTCTAGGGATATCATTTAATAACAGCACGTAGTAATGTGTAAAAGATAAAAATGTATATCAAACCAGGGACTATCAATGAAATTAACTGCTGATCTTTGGCATTTTCTTCTTTAAAATATTTTTCCTTCTTTTTTAAATGTTTAACCCATAGGAATGATAAATAAGATGCCAGCACTATTTGTTCCCAGTACATGATATATGTAATACATTTCACTAGTCTCCTTCCTGTCTCTATCATATTCATTTTAAAAATGACTAGAGCCCAATAATAGTATATAATGGCTAAACAAAAAATTATCTAGATATGTTTGAGAGGTACTATTATAAAGCAGATGTTATGTCACCCCAATATATATATATGTTGAAGTCCTGACCCCAATGTAATTGAATTTGGATATAGGGCTTTTGGAAAGTGATTAGGGTTAGATGAGATTATGAAAGTGGGCCCCTTATGGTAGGATTTGTGTCTTTATAAAAACAGACACTTGAGACTTGAGACTTATCCCTCCCTCTCTCTCTCTCCTCCTCGTCCTCCTCCTCCTCCTCTTCTCCTCTCCTCCTCTCCTCTTCTCTCCTCTCCTCTTCTCTCTGCCCTCCAAGGCATGCACCAAGGAAAGGTCATATGAACACATAGAGAAGACTGGCATCCTGATCTCGGACTTCCAACCTCCATAACTATGAGAAATAAATGGGTTTTGTTTAAGCGATCCAGTCTATGGCATTTTGTTATGATACCCCAGACTGACTAATACAAGACGTACTGATTTATTGCATGGATATTTATAAATTAAGTTGTGTTGTGTATATTCTAAGGAAAAATTTAATATCAAGTTATTTGAATGATTTATAAATGCTTCAAAATATCAAAGGTAAATTCTTTAATCCGATTAGGAAGGAGTATATGGGAGTATTTGGGGAAAGTGGAAGAAGATATGGCTAAACAAAATCTTTGTTATGCTTCTCATTGCTTATTTAAATAATAGTATTCACAGAAACAGTGTTTTCATATTTTTTGTCATATTAGGGTGAAAATATTTGCCTGCAATTTAACTATTAAATTATAAGCCGGAATAGGAAAATAAGAGCACACTGGTTTTGAAGACTATCAAAGATTCTATTAAAATGGAAGAAGAAATAGAGCATAAGTGTTCATCTAAGGTGAAAGATTTGTTTTAGAAAAAATACACAGATGGAAGATTTATTGAAAATTCAAAGGTATTTTTATATTATTTTTTCTAACTGTCTCTATAACCCATACAGAACTATTCAACATGATCTTTTAGGGTCATTGGAAAGATATTACCTAATGTATTTGGAACACCTAATTTTCTAAGTTCTTCTAGTTGCTATTTGCTTTGATTAGTGTACTTTCATGGCATAATTCAGAATGATCATGTCTTGTTGTTATAAAAATTATGTAAATGGGGTAGAAGCCCATGTGGGTTCTGCAGATAGCTGAGTGTTTCCAAAGTAGCTAGAAAACAAGATATGATAGCAAATGACTAGTATATCAGTTAGCTTAAATTAAGTAGGGAAATAATATGATGATCAATTGACAGGAGCCTGTATAACAGTGAATATTCTTCTATGTCCTATCATGTATGTGACTTGCTTTTAAATTATTTTGTACTGATTCTAATTTATGGAAGTCCTATGTATGTTGTTCCTATAATAATTATATAATAAGGTCATGGCTCTCAGATGGCAAATATCTTTAGTTAGAGCATGTGAATAGGTACTATATCCTTCAACTCCAGGAGAAATTTTAGTTTGGTAAATAAGTAAGGATAATTCTGATTCTGGGAGCTAAAGATAGATCATTTTGGACATCATTCTGTGAGACAGTGTTAAATAATACATAATATATTAAAAGCATATGAAAGAAGCTTGAAGTGTACAAATTCCCAGATAAGTGGGCAAATGATGGAAGCTTTGTAGCTTTTCTTCTGACAAATACAACAAACTATAAAGGAGTAACTTTTCAGAAGAATTTGAACCATGCTTTTCATTAAAATAATCATTTTGTGCAATTTTCTAAGGTTACGATAGATTTTTTATAAAAAATTTTAAGTATTTATTTTGAAAGAGAGACAGAGAGCAGGGGAGGGGCAGAGTGAGGGAGAGAGAGGATCCAAAGCAGGCTCTGTGCTGTCAGCACAGAGCCCAATGTGGGGCTCAAACTCATGAACTGTGAGATCATGACCTGAGCCCAAACCAAGAGTCGGCCGCTTAAGTGACTGAACCACCCAGGTGCCCCATGATATATATTTTTTAAATCCTTACTTCTTTGTTGGCATTACATTTTTGGTAGTACAAAAATATATGGTACCCTGGCCTCTCTAGGAACTTGACAACCATAGAAAAAAAGAAGTAACTTGTAATATTAAACCACAACATAAATATGCAAAGTCTATGTCAATATTTTTATTTAATTTTTTCCAGTACAAGATAGGACATAAATCAATTAAACAAACACACACAAAAAACAATGTGTGCAAACTTGCATTGAATTTTTTTTTAATTCAGATAGAATTCCACTAAAGACAATAATATATTAATAGAAGTAATAGAGTATTTAGAATTGTTTCGGATAATACAATTTTTGGATAATCATAGAATAGTAAAGATTTCAAAACAGGAGTTGGTAGAGCCAAACAATTCTTCAGGAAGAATAAAATATAGCAAAACCATATTCGAGAACTGCAATCTCATATGTGAAGCATACGCTTGAGAGAGATGATACATCACTATACATCAGTATAATTCCATTTACAATCACAGAAAAACAGAGGTACTACATTCTAGAGTTTTATGTTTGCTGGTTGATTTTTTGTTTGATTTCTTAACTGACAATGAATCTTCTGGTATAATCTGACCTCCCAGAAATGTCCACTTAGAGAATAAGTCAAGTTGACTTTATTATTCCAGTTAATTGTTGGCAGTATTTTTATTGAAAAATAAGAAGCTGGCATTCTGGTGTATATCCCAATCTCGTTGAGCTTGTTTAAAATAATCCTCCTGTGTATTAATGGTCTCATTTTTGTTTCACTTAGCAGAGATAGTTTAGAAACCATTTTAGTGATTACGTGTCAGTGATGCCACTCTTTAAATTCCTTGGCACATTCATGGAAGTCAACCATGTCTCTGATGGTTCTCTGAGCAGCTCTTGCATTAATAATAATAATAATAATAATAATAATAATAATAATAAATAAAGGGGGCATTATTTTCTCATTAATTTTCCTCAAGTAAGGGGGGAAAAAGACAAGTCCAATTTTTGGAGCTTCTGATTTATATTAATTCCATGGAAAGAAAGACAAAAAGAGTTAAACAAAAGAGGAAAGGCAATGAAATACAATTTTCTAACTTATTTTTCTTTTTACTTATCATTTTATAGAAACCACAAGTGAGTTCCTTTTTTTACTACCAGAGAATCACAGTAATACATATTGATGTTTTTTAAAGCAAAGATAAATAAGGAAAACACGAAGTAGCAATCACCAATAATCCCATTTTTATAGGTAACTACTGTGATATTATAACTATTTCTATGTAATATACATAATGTCAATTAACATGATAGTATTATATCTGAGAAAGAAAATAAAACAACTTAATTTTACAATCCTCTCATTTATCGTATTTATTATACTTCTAAGTAAACTTATAAATTTATTTCCAATATATAATTCTAAATTAAAATAAAACATTTTAAGTATTGTAACACATACAGTACAAAGTCTTCTAATTGACTTTCACCTAACTGGACAGCTTAATCCTTTCAATTATCAGAAGGTAAGTACAGACTGATGCTTAAACTGAATGTGGTTAACTGGCCACTCTCTAGTCTGTATGTGTCCTTAGATTCCTAGGAATTGAGTTAATCACATTTGTGTCTAAATCCATTATTCCAGTTATATATGTTTTTATACCTATAAAATTATATAGATTAAAATTAAGATTAAAATTAAAATTAACAAAAGTGATAAATAAGTGTGAAAGATGTATCTATGCAAACATTGTTGACTATTTGGAAATTAAGTAATTTAATTATCAATAGAAAATTGCTATCTAACTATTGGTAAACAAGAATCTATACAAGATTGATAAAGAATTTGAAAAGTGTCCCAAGATTTCAGTGAAAGTAGAATTAGGATACTTTTAAATGTTTGGCATGAGATTTTGAAGTCTATATACGTAAGAATCATTTTTCTAAGAGAAAGAGAAAACAAAGCAAGGGTAGACTTTAGAGTTTCACATAAAAAGAATCTGTATCCAAAGAAAAGGGCTTGGTCTTACATCTAGGAGTTGGTGAATAAACACATTATTGTGAAGGCAGGGGTGTCAAATTAACCTACTGATTACTGATCCAGATCATGTCAGACAAGAGATCTTCTAGTGTTGCCAAACTGTCCTCCAGAAAGTCTGAGCAGATGCACACTTCTAGGAGCAGTTCACAAAAGTGGCTGTTTCCCAATCCACAGCCAACTTCCAGTATTGGCATGGATTAATATTTGTGGATTGAATAAGTCAAAGATATCCACCTGCTTTATCATGAATTTTATTGATTTCTAACAAAAAGTTGCATTAATGTGTGAACAGGCAATCATAATTTGAATTGCTTATGCATTTCCCCTACTGGCATCTTTTTATTAATTTGATTTTTCCTATTAAATATTTATGAGTTTATCTTATATTAAACCTTTACAATAAAATACTTCAGGAATAGTTTATTATTTTACAGTTTGATTGAAATATAACTGATATGTTGTATCATGTGTTCAAGGTGTACAATGTAATGATTTGATATATGTATGTATTACAAAAGGATTACCACAGTTAAGGTTAGTTAACACACCCTTCATATCCCATAGTTGCAATTTTGTGTTTGTGTGGTAAAAATTTTTGCAGTCAACTCTTTTAGCAATTTTTAATTACATGATACAATATTGTTAACTACAGTCACTAGCAGCACATGGTGTATAATATTTTTAATGTCCCGTTGAACTTGGTTTACTAGTTTTTTTATTGATAATTTTGTATCTATATGCAATAGGAATATTGGTCTACAGTTTTCTTGTAGTGTCCTTATCTAGTTTTGGTATCATGGTATTGTTAGCCTCATAAAATGATTCCAGGAGTGTCCCTTCCTGTTCAATTTTTTGGAAGAGTTTGAAAAAGATTAGTGATAATTCTTTTAAATGTTTAGCAGCATTCCCAAAGAAATAATCTGGTCCCTGGCATTTCTTTGTGTCAATGGTTTTGATTAGTGAATGATCCAATCTCATTAACATTATCGGCCTTTTAAAATATTGTTTCTTCATGATTCAATCTTGATAGGTTGTATGTTTCCAGGAATTTATCCATTTCTTGTAGGTTATCCAATTTGTTAGTGTACGGATATTCATGTAGTCTTATGATTCTTCATATTTCTGTGGTATCAGTTGTAAGGTCTTCGCTTTCATTTATAATTTATTTATTTGATTCTATTTTTTTTTTCTTGATTGGTGTAGCTAAAAGTTGTTTTGCTTTTTTTTTTTCCAAAGAACCAACTCTTGCTTCTTTTATCTTTTGATTTCCTGTTCTTGATCCCGTGCAATTGTGCTCCAATCTTTATTATTTCCATTCTTCTACTAACTTTGGGCTTAGTTTATTCTTCTTTTCCTGGTTCTTTGAGGTATAAAATTACATTATTTGACATCATTCTTTTTGCTAGTGTAAGCATTGACTGCTATAATTTTTTTATAGAATTGTTTTTACTTCATCTTGTAAGTTTTGGGAAGTTGCTTTTTTTGTTTTTGTTTGTTTCAAGATATTTTTTTTATTTTCTTTTTGATTTCTTCTTTGATCCACTGATTGTTAATGTGTGTTGTTTAATTTTCATGTTTTCTGAATTTTCTTGCTCTCTTTATGGTACTGATTTCTAGTTTTATTCCACTGTGGTCAGAAAAGATACTCAGTACAATATTCATCTTCTTGAATTTGTTGACACTTATTTTTGTGGTTTAACGTATGATCTCTACTAGAAAATATTTTGTGTGAACTTGAGTAGAATGGAATTTCTGATACTGTTGGATGAACAACATATATGTTTGAAGCATTTGGTCTATAGTGTTAAAATCTGTTGTTTCCTTATTGATTTTCTCCCAGAATGATGTATCTATTGTTGATAGTGGGGTATTTAAGTCCCCAAGTATTACCCTATTGTTTATTTCTTGTTTTAGTTCTGTTAGGGATGAACTGACCCTTCTATTATTAATGATCTTCTTTCTCCCATTACTGTATATCACTTAAAGTTTCTTTTGTTTCATTTAAGTGTAGCAACCCCTTCTTCCTTTTTGTTACCATTTACTTGAAATATCTTTTTTCAATCCCTTCACTCTCAGTCTATATGTGTCCTTAAAAGTAAAGAGAATTACTTGTAAGCAGCATATCATTGGATCTGTTTTTTTTTAATTTATTCATCTATTTTATCTTTTAATTGGACTCCTTAATCCATTTACATTTAAAGTAATTATTGAGAGATAACACCATTGCCATTTCATTAACCATTTTCTGACTGTTTTGATGGTACTTTGTTCCTTCTTCCCGCTCATGATCTCTCTTATTATGATTGGAAGGATTTTTTATAGCAAAGTGCTTTGACTCCTTTATCATAATCTTTGTGTATCTACTACAGGTTGTATGTGTGTGTGTGTGTGTGTGTGTGTGTGTGTAATTACTATGAGGCTTATATAAAATAGCTTAGAACATCCTATTTTAAGCTAACAACTGTACTACAATTGCATATAGAAGTTTTATACCTCAAAGAAAAGGATGCTAGAGAAGCTGACTTTGATGCATTATAATTACCAGTAAGTTTTACACATTTATATGTTTTTGTGATATTAATTATCATCCTAAGGACTTCTCACTGACTACTCTTGCTCCCTCTCCTTTACCTTTTACAGATGTGACTCCTTCAACCAATCTCTATGTCTCATACTCAGAGGACGCCAATATTGTTTGAGAAGCAAATACTTTTATACCTTTTATTTTTTGCTTCCTCTATGGGGTACTTCCTATTATAAATCTGTACTTTATCCAGGTATTCAATTCTGTATACATGGATTATATTTACTCAGAATAATGCTGAGGCAATTATTTTAGGACATAGTTTAAGTAAACAATTTACTTTCTAAAATAAAGTCCTTCTAAATACTGTACAAATTTGCATGTACAATATTTCAGTAATTATGCACATTTGGATTGTCTAAAAAGCTGGAAATATGATATGCGTTAAAGTCAATCTATTTTAATATCTAAGACAATGTAGTATTGGGAAGTATGCTCCTTAAGTACTGCCTTATAGAGAGTTCTAAAGAAATTTCATAGAAAAATACAAAAGAGGGGCGCCTGGGTGGCTCAGTCGGTTAAGTATCCGACTTTGGCTTGGGTCATGATCTCGCAGTCTCTGAGTTCAAGCCCCACTTTGGGCTCTGTGCTGACAGCTTGGAGCCTGGAGCCTACTCCGGATTCTGTGTCTCCCCTCTCTCTGCCCCTCCCCTACTCATGCTCTGTCTCTCACTGTCTCTCAATAATAAATAAACGTTAAATTTTTTTAAAAGAAAAATACAAAAGATCTGCTAATTTGTAATTAATATTCATATTTCTATTAATTGGCATATTTATAAAGTATATGTAGTTGAATAAAAGTGGATTGTTGTCAAATTTATGTTTGAAATCTTAGCATTTTGTATTTGGACATCTATTTTGAAGAGAACAAATGTGTACAGTATTTGATATTTATACATCTTAAGTTAATTTCACCTAATAGTCTACACTAATTTGGGTGATCAATCTTACATCTTAAGCTATACGTGGCAATACTGTATTATCTATAAATCTGTATATTATGTCTTAAGCATTCTACTACAAATGACATTCTAAATGATAATAATCCATTAACCACTTTTCTGGTATTGCAAATAATCCACATAAATTTGCTTGCATCCATCCACTAACTTTGTATGACTTTTTATCATCATAGAATGCAACAAAAATTATGCAGTGCATACACAATCTATTAAGAGTCTAATGACCCTATCAAAAAGCCAAAGAGATCAGGAAAATGCTGTTATTGGATCTGTGCTTAACTTTATGATCATGATCTCTTTTGGTATTCATAATCCAAATCCTTAAAATTTCATGACAGGCTCTTCTTTAGGGTATGTAGTAATTTATTCTAAAATGAAAAAAACTAAGTTTTTCATTCCTTGAAAACATGAACAATATGCTTCATGCCCTTATCTTTTCCCCCTGTCCTCTACAATTTCTAAAATCAGTCTTGTCAATTACAACCTTCAAGAAAATTTTTAAACTTAGAATCTGCTCCTGGCTGGCCCTAGTTCATCATTCATTTCTCATTTTATTCCTCATACTCATCAGAAATGCATTTACTGACATTTTATCAAAAGTTACCAGGGCCGCCTGGGTGGCTCAGTTGGTTAAGGATCCGACTTTGGCTCAGGTCATAATCTCACGGTTAGTGAGTTCAAGCCCCATTTCAGGTGAGCTCGAGACCCACTCTGGGCTCCTCACTCTGCACACTCTCTCTCCCTCTGCCTCTCTCTCTCTGCCCTTCACTCACTTGTACTCTCTTTCTCTCAAAAAGAAAAAAAAATTAAAGTTACCTTACCGTTTTCACCCATGCTTTCTGACAATTGCACTTTTCATACCCTTAGCAATTATTTATATATTTTAAAGTTTACTTCAGATGTATTTGTATACATGTATAAATATGTAATAGAATGAAGCAAAATACAACTAATTAGAAAATATAAAAATAAATCGGGGTACCTGGATGCCTCAGTCGGTTAAGCGTCTGACTTCAGTTCAGGTCATGATCTCATGGTTCCTGAGTTCAAGCCCCATGTCGGGCTCTGTGCTGACAGCTCAGAGCCTGGAGCCTCTTCAGATTCTGTGTCTCCGTCTCTCTCTGCCCCTATACCTCTTGTGCTCTGTCTCTCTCTGTCTCTCAAAAATAAGTAAACAGGGGCACCTGGGTGGCGCAGTCGGTTAAGCGTCCGACTTCAGCCAGGTCACGATCTCGCGGTCCGTGAGTTCGAGCCCCGCGTCAGGCTCTGGGCTGATGGCTCGGAGCCTGGAGCCTGTTTCCGATTCTGTGTCTCCCTCTCTCTCTGCCCCTCCCCCGTTCATGCTCTGTCTCTCTCTGTCCCAAAAATAAATAAAAAACGTTGAAAAAAAAAATTTAAAAAAAAAAAAAATAAGTAAACATTAAAAAATGTTTTTAAATATAAAGGAGTCTAAAGGAGTCTAAAGAAGTGAGAAAAAATAAAAAACAGAGAGTAAATAATTTTCTTAAGAAATATTTTGGATAAATAATGGAGGTGAATTTCCCCAAATTAAAAATAGTGTACTGGTGTGAGGTGATATCTCATTGTAGTTTTGTTTTGTATTTCCCTGATGATGAGGGATGTTGACCATCTTTCCATGTGTCTGTTAGCCATCTGTATGTCTTCTTTGGAAAAATATCTATCCGTGCCTTCTGCTGATTTTTCAACAGGATTGTTTGTTTTTGGGTGTTGAGTTTTATAAGTTCTTTATATATTTTTGATACTAACCCCTTATCAGATATGTCAATTGCAAATATCTTCTCCCATTCCTATTGGTGGGGAGGAAAATTGGAGCAGCCATTCTGTAAAACAATGTGGAAGTTCCTCAAGAAGTTAAAAATAGAACTAATCTATGATCCAGCAATTGCAGTACTAGGTATCTACTCAAAGGACACAAAAATACTGATCCGAAGGTATACATGCACCCCAGTATTAATAGTAGCATTATCAACCATAGCCTTATTATGGAAAAAAAAAACCAAATGTCCATCAACTGTTGAAAGAATAATGAAAATGTGGTGTATATGTGTACACACCTGCAAACACACACACACACACACACACACACACACACACACACACACACACACCAGAATATTTCTCAGCCATAAAAAAGAATGAAATCTTGCCATCTGCAATGAAGTGCATGGAGCTAGAGAGTATTATGCTAGGTCAGTCAGAGAAATGCTAAATACCATATGATTTCACTCCTATGTGGAATTTGAGAAAAAAAAACATTAATTTATTAATTGTGTGTGTGCACTTTTTACAGCAGAGGGTGAGATTCATGAATGCTGAGACCTTATTTACCTTGCTGTTATATGTATGTAAACCTACTACCTAGAAAATTTCCTGATACACAGTAGGCACCTAATTAACATTCTCTATCTCTTCAATTATTATCCAGTGTTAATTTTATCCGTAACACTACAAGAATCACAATCTTTGCCCTCAAATGTGCAGGTTTGAAAATTAATATCTCTGTCATTCTTTAGTGTTAAAATCTTTAGTTTCATATCAAATATCTCCTTTTGGATTTATTTCTTGGAAAACAAAGATAAAAAATTATGGTTCTAAGAACTATATTATAAATTCAATAACTGAATCAAAGATTATATTTTAATAATGTTTATAGAACTACACATATATTAATGTAATCAATCTCCCTAGGAAAGTGAAAATATATTCTTAAAAAGTTTTTTGTTACATAGAGGGTGATAATTACTAATCATTACTATAGTTAAAACTAAAATCAGGGGCACCTGGGTGGTTCAGTTAAGCTTCTGACTCTTGATTTTGACTCAGGTCATGATCTCATGGATTGTGAGATGAGCTGCATATTGGGCCCCAGGCAATTCTCTCTCTCCCTCTCTCTCTGCCCCTCCCTTGCTCTTACTCTTTTTCTCTCAAAATAAATAAACAAACAAAAAACTAAAACCTAATTTCTACAGTGTCAACACAAATATATTTTATCAAAATAGTTTTATAGAGAGAAACATTTCGAAAAAATATCTTTACTAGATAGAATAATATTTTAAAGAAAAGAATGGAGATTATACTATCTTGAAAAAACACCAAAGTTTTAATCTTCTAAATTTACTAATTATGAAATATAGTAACAGGCAAATGAAGCTATATGGTGATTTCTGAAAAGAAATTTCAAGAGAAACAGCAATGAAAACTTGAATGAACTATTTTTTACCCTGTTGCAAATGCCAGAAATGATCGTGACTTTGCTTGTCAATTTTAGGTCACTTGGAAAGACTATAGCTGTGAAGTCATAAATTCCCAGAGTGAAACTACTAAGAATGATTGAGTAACATGCTTCAAGTGAATTGGCACTTCTCCTAACAACTCTCTATTCAAATATAGGTGAGGACAAGCTAAAATATTTTGTATTTATCTATTCTTGTTTTTTTTACAAGCAACTTCCTTGATTATCTATAATCATCCAAATTTATGAAATCTAATACAATAATCTATGTAAATAGTGTTCAAAATATTCATGAGGACAACCGGATATCACTGTATGGTGATAAATTTTGTACAAGACATAGAAAAGTAATATGGGCAATAGGCAGTTAGATCTAATCAGCCATTTTTTCCAGGACTCACCCCTTTTCTTTTAAGGGTTATTTACAATATGTATCAAGGTGGAAGGGTAAGGATAAAGTGATACTGTATTACTTTTGGTTCTGGTAAAATTTTTACACATGTCACCTATCACATTTTTGACTTTGGAATGTTAAATTCTCCTAACTACATCATAACTGAAATTCTTAAAAAAATAGAAATTGATAACCAATTAAATTTTAATACCTTCTATATTATTTGGGAATAATAAATATATAATAAGTAAAAAGCAACCCAAGCTCTCCCACTTACAGTAAAATTTAAAAAAACCTAATTTTGCTAATTCAGGAAACACAAATATTCTACTGAGAGCATTTGCCATTTATACTTCTGAATGAAATTATTTTCCTCAGTTATCAATTCATAGAATGTAGGCTAATGTATCTACTAGATCATATTTAAGTATATGTTTGAACGTCAGATAATCACACTTTCTAGACATAACAGTGTTTAGTGTAGAAGATGGCTAGAACATATAAGTACAAATCATTAACTGCATAGTTGTATCACCAACTGGGCTTTGAGAAATATAGAGCTGTCCTTATGTAGTACATTTTTAGAGGATCTGTGTGGATCAGGGGTTAAAATGGGGATATAGAATTGAATATCTAAACATAGTTATTATCTCAATAATGAAATAATGACAGATACACGCCAATACAATTTTTCTGTCACATTTGATTTTTTTCCTTAAAATTTCTTTAATTACACTCACAGTTGTTTAAAGATTGAACTGCCTACCTTGGACAATGATAGGTAGTGGCCCCTAATTTAGTATATTCTAAATTCTAATGAACATATTCAATAAGCACTTGGCAAATATGCTTCTGAAAAAAAAAAACAAAACAAAACAGAACTGGAACAGTGGTGGGACAACATAGATTTTACACTATATTATAAACTCAATATTTCTTAATATTATATGGTTACATGGGAATGCTTCATTTTGCATTATCTACATAATTTACATTAAGTTTTTTTTAACATGAAATGGTTCTTTTAAAGAATGATTCTAATTCTAGATAGGTCTAGAAACAAAAGGTGATGAGTTTTCACTCTCAATTCAAATTGCTTCTAAAAGATGGGCAGAACTATGCTATGAATTCTTCTGCATAATAAAGAAATGCATAATACTCATAGAAGTTACAGAAGCTGAATTACTGTTATTTGAAACCAGAGTTGAGGTAAGTAATGGTTTTTTTTTGATGTAGAATCAGAATGTGATTAATTTAAAATGAGGTGAAGTCTTAAAGCCTTAAATCTTAGAACTCAGAGGTCTGTACTAAGAGAAATTCTGATTTTTTTTTTGATTTTCAATACAATTTTGTGGTAATGATCTTGAAATTGCTAACATAAAGTCTTTAAATAATTGAAGCTGTTACTAGTGTGTTTTTATTTAGTTTTGTTTATGTAATGCCATTGTGACACAATGCTATGTGACTATTTCCTTTGAAATTTGTAGATTTTCAAAAATATGATCTGTCACATTTTATTTTTTCTGGAAAACTTTTAAATGCAATTTCCTAGTTTTCAGAGATTAATTTAACTTTGAGTTGCATTTTTGGATCCATAATTTAAATTACTCCAAATCAACAACATTTAATTTAATTGGGTCACTTTTCTTCCTCTTCTTAAACAAAGAACATGAAGACAATATAATCTACACACCAAATGCATTGAAATAAATATTTTAATGTGAAAATAAATATGATGTTGCTCAGGCAGTGTGAACATTTTAAAATTCTGGTTGTGTGTGTGTGTGTGTGTGTGTGTGTGTTTCTTAGTATTCATTTTCTCTGATTATAGAAAGTTACCATATTTTGTTGGAATGTAGCATATATGTATGTATATATATATGTATATATATATGTATATATATATGTGTATATATATGTATATATATATTTTACTGGCTATTGTATACTGGAATATTTATGAATTAATTGATATATAAGTAAATCTTTTATGTACTAGCTTTATGATTTCTTTAAGATTTAGTTTTTTTATATATGAAATAGAAGGTCAAATAGTTAATTTCTTAAGTATTATTCTGAGGAATAATTATAAAAGTATATGTAATTTTAAATATACATATATATATATTACATACTTAACAACTCATTCAATATTTAATTAACTTACTGAATTCAATTTTACACTGATGAAATTGTTACACTTAGGAAAATAGATAATCTAAATTATACATCTGTAGATAAGCAATCGGAGCTCTCTTGAGATAATGGTGGAAGTGTAAGAACCTGCATACATTCTAAAGAGTAATCTGGTAGTATTCTGTGAAATTAAGTCCCTATATCTCATTGACCTAAAATTGTGATCCTATAAAACCTTCACTTGGGTCTCTAAGAAAAGCTGCACTAAGAAAGTCACTAAAGCATTGAGGAAGACAGTAGTTAGAGGCTGCCTAGCCAGTTAGAAAATACATGATGCATGAAAACTATAGAAAATACTTCAGTGGTTCAAAGCAATTAAATAAACGTTAATACTATTTAACATTACAGAGTACCTAGTTAAGAAATAGAATGAGATTTATATAAATTCATTAGACAAATTATCTATGAAGAGGCTTATGATCAGGAAATAAGGGGGAAAAAAGTAATAAAATTAAATAGAAGAGATACTTTGAAAGATAAATGATGATACTAAGAAATATGAAAAACAAAGTTTTTAGCACCTATATCACAAAATAAAATGAATTAGAGTCTTCTGAAGAGTTAGAGGCATTACATCAAAGAGAAATTCAAACCTTAAAAAACAGAAATTCTGTTTTTTATACAACAGCATGAATTTACGTTAGCCACCCACTATAAACAACTAGAAAAAAATCAGAAAAAATATATTTAAAAAAATGTTTTTGAACATTAGATATCAGCATAGGATAGTGATTATTGGGGTGGGGAAGCAAATGAAAGAAGTCCTAAATTTGTGGCAGTTTATTGGTTGGAGAGAATAACCAGTCTATAGCGAAGTAATTGGAAACCCAGTAGGAGTCCAACAGTGACCCTGAGTTGAGAAGATGGAGCTGAAAATGTAGCTCAAGGTCAAGGACAAGGAAGCTTAGAGTTTACAAAGAAATTACGTGAAAGAAGAGAGCTGTACAGAAATTGGGATTGGCAACATCGCCCTTGAATCTTCTGTTGAATAATAAGTATTGTATGCATATGAAATAAACATTCAAGATTCAACTGAAGACATCAGAGTCCCAAAGGGTTAATCTCAAAGCTTACACAGAACTGGAAATAGTTCATGTGACCCTAAACTTCATGAACTATATGGTCCCAGGAAAATGGCAGCATAATAAAATTGGTACACAAGAACAGATGTTATAATTATGTTCTATGTTAACAAGATAGAAGAGTGGACATGTAAGGTACAGAAAAGGAAAACAACAAAAATAAAATTTATGTATTTATTTACTTTTATTATTATTATTTTATTTCAATTTTTTATTTATTGGGGTGCCTGGTGACTCGGTTGGGCACCTGACTCTTGATTTCGGCTCAAGTCATGATGTCATAGTTTGTGACACTCTGTCTCTCTGCCCCTCCCTCACTGGTGCGCGCTCTCTCTCTCTCTCTTTTAAAAAATAAATAAACATTAAAAAATCAAGTTTTTATTTATTGATTTTTATGGAAAGTTTTATTTAATTTATTTGTACATATAAATATCAAGTCAACAGGATAAAAAAGTAAAAATCAGACTAGTGAATAGATTGTGTCTATAGGATGTAAGAAATCATCTAGGATAGCTGTGCACATTTAGAACCAAACACACTTCATTGGCTGCCAATGATGGTCATTTCACCTGCAGCTTCTGGGTAGTAGAATCATAAATGCTGCATCCACTGCATGTAAACAAAAATCCTATAATCTCCTCTGTTTCAGGTTCAGAAGTACCTATTTTTCTTATCTTTTACATAAGTGTTTTCTCTTATTATTTGGAAATCCATATCAACATTAACAATTTTTCCATTTTGATGTGTCTTTCATTAGGATGAAGAAACCATTGACTAGGGGAGTAAATTTTATGCTTCCACAGGGGAACATGAAAAATGTGGACAATATGTTGAGAAAGGTCATTCCAAACTCAAGGTACCTGGACTGATGCTGCTGTAGGTGAGAATATCAGTTAGTTAACATAGAGTGTAACATTAGTTTCAGAAGTAGAATTTAGTGATTCATCACTTACATGTAACACTCAGTGATCCTCACAACAAATTTAAGAAAGTAAAATGGGATTGCCAGCAGTGAAAAAGTACAATGTCTGAGATAGAAAATTAAGTTTGGAATTGAATGTATATTTGACGCTACAGATGAAAAGATGAACGAATTTGAAGACATGTAATAAAAGCTATCCAAAATGAAATACAGGTTGAAACAATAACTAAAAAAAAAAAAAAAAAAAAAAAAAAAAAAAAAAAAAAAAGAAAGAATAGAGTTATGGGACAACTTCAACAGGCCTAATATATGTGAAATTGCTGCCTTCAAGTAGAAGAAAGAAAAAGAGAATATTTGGGGAAATAATGGTTGAACATTTTTAAAATTTGATGAAAACACTCAGCAACCCCTTTGATCTTACTTTCTGCAAGTTAAATTATATACATCCTTTGGTCACAAAATATGGAATATATAACCCAAAATATATCAGTCATTGTCTAATCTTCTGGGAATAGCAGAAAATTTAGAATATTTAGTGCACTTAAAAAAAAAAACCTGTATCAATTATTTCCAATTTTAGATTTGTCAAATTTATATTAAGAAATATAATTTTAAAAGGAAAATCCTAGCCAAAGCAATGCTTAGAGGGAAATTTATAACACTGAATACATATATTAGAAGACAACACAGTGGTGCCTGGGAGGCTCAGTCAGATAAGTGTCCGACTTCAGCTCAGGTCATGATTTCACGGCTAGTGAGTTTGAGCCCCGCATTGGGCTCTGTGCTGACAGCTCAGAGCCTGCAGCCTGCTTCGGATTCTGTGCGCCCCCTCCCCCCCGCCCCACCCCTGCTTGTGCTATCTCTTTCTCTGTCTTTCAAAAATGAATAAACATTAAAAAATGTTAAAAAAAAAAAAGAAGACAACACAGATCTCAAATCAGTAATCTTAGTTTCCACCTTAGGAAAATAGAAAAAAAGAAGAGAAAGTTAAATCCAAAGTAAGCAGAAGAAAATAATTAATAAAAATTAGGGTCAAAATCAATGAAACTGAAAACAAGAAATCAGTAGAGAAAATCAAGAAACCAAAAGCTGGTTCTCTGAAAAGATAAGTCAATAAGTCTCTAGGCAGGATAGCTAAGAAAAAAAGAAAGCAGACACAAATTATGAATATCAGAAATCAAAGAGAGGACATCCCTACAGATTTTATGAATATTAAAAAGATTTTAAAGGAATATTATGAAATTACTCTGACCATAAATTTGATAAATGATATTAGAGAAATTTTTTGAAAGGTACAATCTGTCAAACCTCACAAAAGAAGAAACAGATGATCTAACTAGCTCTATATCTTTTTAAAAAATTGAGTACTATTAATTCCCCAAAACTGAAAGCACCAGACTCAGATGCATTCACTGGTGAATTCTACCAGCTAAGGAAAATATTGTACTAAATCCCTACAATCTCCTTCAGAAGATAGAAGCAGATGGAATACTTTCTAACTCAATCTAGGAGGCATGTTTTACCCTAATACCAAGACCAGAGAAACACATTACAAGAAAATAAAACTGCAGACCAGTATCTCCCATGAACATATATGCAAAATTCTTCAATAAAATATTAGCCAACTGAATCTAACAATGTATAAAAATGAATTATATACCCCAGTCAAGTGTGATTTATTCTTGGTATGCAAAGCTATGTCAACATTTAAAAATTAAATAATGCAGGGCACCTGGGTGGCTCAGTCAGTTAAGTGTCCAACTTTGGCTCAGGTCATGATCTCACGGTTTGTGAGTTCAAGCCCCACATCAGGCTCTGTGCTGACAGCTGGGAGCCTGGAGCCTGCTTCAGATTCTGTGTCTCCCTCTCTCTTGCCCTTCCCCTCTTGAGCTCTGTCTCTCTCAAAAATAAATAAACATTAAAAAATCAAATAATGTAATTTTATTGATTTTAAAAAAATCAAATAATGTCATCTGTCACATCACAAAAGGCTAAAAAAGAAAAATCATATGACCATATCAATAGATGCAGGAAGAGCATTTGACAAATCCAACATTAATTCTAAGAACTCTAAACTAGGAATATAGTGAAAATTTTTCTCAACTTGATAAAGAACTACAAAAAAATACAAAAAATTACACAAAAAAGCTACAAAAAACTATAGCTAACATTATACTTAATCATGAGAAACTCAAAGCTTCTGCCTTCAAAAATGTAGATTTGGAAATTAATTGCAGGATACAAAGTTAATATACAAAAGTCAATCATTTTCTTATATAGTAGCTATGAACACATGGAATTTGAAGTTAAAAACACAACATCCTTTATACTGACACCCTCCAAAATGAAACACTTAGGAACAAATCTAACGACATATGTGTAAGATCCACATGAGGAAAAGTAAAAAAACTGATGAAAGATATCAGAGAACTAAGCAAATGAAGAGATGTTCAATGTTCATGGAAAGCAACACTCAATATTGACAAGATGTCTGTTCTCTCCAACTTGATCTATAGATTCAATCAGTCCCAATAAAAATACCAGCAAGTTATTTTGTAGATACCAACAAACTGATTTTAAGGTCTGTATATGAAGGCAAACTATCCAGAATAGCCAACACACTATTGAAGGAGAACAACAAAGTTAGAGGACTGATGCTACCTGACCTCATGAGATTCTCCATAAATGTAGAGTAATAAAGACCATATGGTATTAGTGAAAGTATAAACAAAGAGATCAATGGAACCAAATAAAGAGCCCAGAAATATATCCATATAAATATAGGGAACTGATTTTTGAAAAGGAGCAAAAGCAATGCAGTGGAGCAAAGAATCTTTACAAATGTTGCTGGAAAAACTAAATATCCACATTAAAGAGAGGGGGAGAAAGAGAGAGAATCTAGACACAGACCTTCTCAAAATGGATCACAGATCAGAATGTAAAAATGCAAACTATAAAATTCCTAGAAGATAACATCGAAGAATTCCTAGGTGACTTTGTATGCTACCATTTGCATACCACACCAAAAGCACAAATTCGTGAAAGAAATAACTGATAGGGTAGAGTTCATTCAAATTAAAAACTTCTGCTCTGCTAAAGACAATCTCAAGAGAAGAAGGAAACAAACCACAGACTGAGAGAAAATATTTGCAAAAAGACGTATGATAAAGTACTGTTATCCAAAATATACAAAGAACTCTTAAAGTTCACAATAAGAAAACAAGTCAATTAAAAATGCCAAATATCTTAACAGACATTTCACCAAAGAAATTATACATATGGGAAATGAGCACATGAGAAGATGGTCTACTTTACCAGTCATGGAAGAAATGCAAATTAAAACAACTATAAGATGCTCCTATATATCTACCAGAATGGCCAAAATCAAAAACAATGACAACATCAAATGCTGACAAGGTTGTGGAGCAATAGGAAATCTCATTCACTACTACAATTCTTTGTAAAATGATAGAGCTACTTTGGATTACAGTTCGGCAGTTTCTTACAAAGCTAAGCATACTCTTACCATATGATCCAGCATTTGCTGTCTGTGGTATTTACCCAAAGGTGTTACAAAACTGTGTCCACACCAAAACCTGTCCATGAATGTTTATAGCAGCTTTATTCATAGTTGCCAAAACTTGGAAGCCACTAAGATGTCCTTCAGCGGGTGAAAGGATAAATAAGCTGTAGTACATCAAAACAATGGAATATTATCCAGCATTAAGAAGAAATGAACTATCAAGACATGAAAAGATATGGAAGAAACTTAAATGCATATTACTAAGTGAAAGAAATCAATTTGAAAAGGCTATATACTATATAGTAAAGGCTATAATTACAGTTGTATGATATTATGGATAAGTCAAAACTATAGAGACAATAAAAAGATCAGTGGTTGCTAGAGGTTGGAGGTGAGGAAGGATAAATAAGCAGAACACTGAGGAGTTTTAGGGCACTGAAAATACTCTGTATGATACCATAATGATGGATACGTGTTATCATACATTTGTGTACACCCATAAAATATTCACCACAGTGTAGTTTCATGAATTGTGTAACAAAAGTCTTACTCCAGTGGGGGATTTGATCACGGGGAAGGCTATGCTTATGTGGGGTAAGGGGTATACAGGAAATCTCTGTACCTCCACCTGTTTTGGCCATGATTCTAAAAAACGCTCTAAAGATAGCCTTAATACTTTTTTATTTGAAATAGGGAACATGTATTTAATGAATCTGTAGCATTGGGTTAAGTTTTGTGGCCAAATAAAAGTGCAGCTGCTTTTGTATACAGTAAAGCAGGAAATAAAGAGCACCAAAAGGAACGTCCAGTTTACAAGCAGAATTTAAAGGAAATATGAATAGCCTAAAATTTTCAGAAGTGGGAACATAACCAAATAATGACCATAAGGAAGAACTTCCTAGGACGATGAAATTGAGCATGGCTATAACTCTTTTCTAAGAACTCTGAAGGTGTCTTATGGATCTTCCCAGCTCTAGAAAAAGGCCATCAGAAAGCTTACAGGCATGACGCCACAGAAACTGATGTGTACAAACTTCACCTATAATTAAATCTAGAGATGAAGAACTGTCTCTTAAAAAAAGTATGTAGGTGGCTCCGGGACATGCTATTGACTCCAGTGATGCACCCTTAATACTTTTGGGTTTGGTACAAAGAAGATAACTTAGGAGCTTTTGTTCCAAGGAAAATGAGACATGGGGAGAAAACCCAAATTTCCCCTGTAGGGCCAAGTCCAGCTATGCCCAACTAGATTAAGTGACTCCAACCTAATTTAAAGGTAGGTGAGCAAAAACTAAGTGCTTGCTGCTGTAAGGCAGTAAACTTCAAATCTGTGTTTTAAGAAGTTACAATCTAGTAATCACTTCCTGACATAACAACTCAAATAAAAATTTTATTAAATAACTGTAACATGCCAAGTTTGTATTAGGTAATATGGACATAAAACTGTGAAAAATTCCCCTTGCCTGTGAGGAGATGTTAATCAAATTACTAATTATATCAAGTTAATATAACACTCATTATTATAGTAGAACTTTGATAGGAAAATGACCAAAGGATGAGATTCCTTGATGCAAATCATTTTCTTCCCCTCAAGCCAGTCCGTGTTTGAAAGTATTTGTCTCAAAGATTCTTTCTTTCTGTAGACCTATGACTTAGCAACCCCACTCTGAATTGAATATTCTTTGGAACATTAAGAGCTTACATCTGATTACAGTCAAGTCTTGATGGACTAGGAGATACTAAACACATGAAAGTGATCATAGCAAAGATCTCATATGTTGTCAGAAAATTTATAATCTACTACTAGTGTGAGGATCTTATTTCTAAATACTTGACTGGGCAGAATCTCAATGATTTTGGGGGGCCCATAAATACATTACTCCACATAAAAATACACTAAAGAGTATTTCACTGAAGAGTGAAAAGTAACTAAATTGATATATCCTGATGATTGTAATACCTGTTTAATTGCTTATTTGTTTAGTGCCCTTTATAGGGTTTTGGGTCCTCAAAATTATTTTTAATAGTATAAATCCTAAAAGGGGTGCCAGTGTGGCTCAGCCAGTTAAGCATCTGCCTCTTGATTTAGGCTCGGGTAGTGATCTCATGGTTCGTGAGATCCAGGCCCCCATCAGGCTCTGTGCCAACAGCTCGGAGCCTGCTTGGGATTCTCTCTCTTCCTCTCTCTCTCTGACCCTCCCCCACTCTCTCTCTGTCTCCTCAAAAATAAATAAACATTTAAAGAAATTTTTTTAAAAAGGAAAGAAAAGAATAAACAAAAGTAACACATTTCCTATTGCAATGAAAACATTAATAGATTGAGTAACTGTTATATAATAAATGCATTAAAAACATATATATAAATTTTTTGTTGCATTTTTGTCTTCATACATATATATTATCTATTACGCAAATAGTGTATATCATATTTATATAAAATCTATAAAATAGTACATATGATATATACTATTATGATATATAATATTTGTGCAATAGATGATATATATGCATGAAGACAAGACTCTATAAAATATATAGACTTTATATATATGTGATATATACTATATCTCTCATTCAATAAATAATTTTATATAGTGCCTTAAATATAAAATTCATATGTTCTCCCATTTCAAAGATTTTTTTTCTTTTCATATTTACTTTCCCTATATATATAGACAGCTGAAAACATTTCCTGACTAGAAGATTAAAATAATTCCAGTGAGTTATGATGGGGCATATAAGTAGGAGATTCTTCATTTTTTAAATAATTTAATAAAAGGAAAATCATTTATTTTAGATTTAAAAATGATATTAGAATATATTTATGCATAATGTTAAATATATTAAATCATATAGGTAGACACAAAACTTAAGTGAAAATGAGAGTTACGCATTTAACAATTATCTCAACCTCTATCCTCCATATTTGAAATGCTTTTCTTTTATAAGACAACTAATAACATACATAAAGTAATCTACATACTAATACATCAGGGTCATTTGCACAGTTAATGCAATCTCAAGTTTCTAACGTATAACTCATCTTTATTATTTGTCTTATATTAAATAGATTTAATAGCTGTCTTATTACTAATTTTGCATTATGTCCTTATCCATTTATAGTATTTCATAATACTTTCTCATATTTAATAGATTATAAATCATTAAGTAAAGACCATGTTGAAACCCCTAAATTTCCATATATCAATTAATAATTACAAATAGAATATTTCAAAGAACAGAATGACAATTTAAAAGTAAGGTGATCTAGGGGGAGTGGGGAAATTCATGGAGAATATAAACAAAATGTCAAGACTTTAAAAATTACTTTAATTAACTTTTTAATCTCTTGAGTGGACAGTTTATTTGGTACCTGGATTCTAGTTGGCTTATATCTTTATTGATTAATTTCATTTTGTCAAAATACATATGTCCTTAAGCTATATAAGCTTTTATATTCGTTAGTTTGAATTACTAACTGAAAAGAGCTGCAGGGTAGAATGTTTAAACCAAAATCAATATTGAGTTGCCTGTTGTTGATAAATAATACTTTGCTGACCTCCCCTACTCTGAATGATTTTTTTCCTGCTTGGTAAATAAAGCACAGGGACTAAGGATACTCACTGTCAAATACTCCTTGGCTGCTGGAGGTCAACAGAAAAATGAAGGTAGTCAAAAAGATGCTACCAGCTTATGTGCCAGACTAGCAAGACTCCAGATTTAGGTTATGTTTATGTGACATTTATCTAATAAGGAAGGCCAAGCAGAATGATAAATGCCTTTCACTGTGTCTGTGCAAAAATGGGTTTATAAACAAGCACCTGCCATAAATCACAAGAACAGCTTTGTCAAAAGTAACTAGAGACTAGATGCATCTTTATAATTACTTGAGACATCTTGTGTCCTGCTTTCATATCTTCTACTATGCTCTTAGATCAACTGGTTTGTCCTGCTTCAAACGTGAGTTACTTTCATTCCATTTAAAACATGGGTTTATGACCAGAATGTTTTAGGGTAACTCCTTGAGTATTTCATTAGCATTCATAATATGTCTGGGTATAAGGGTTTGATGCCTAATAATAAAATACCCCAGATGAACCTACCATCTTTTCTCAAAATTCCCAGCTCTTTCTTCACCCACTAAGTATCAGTCTTTCCTTTAATACAATATTTGATCTTTTCACACGTTTATACTAAGATAATGACTTCTAGATTTGAAAAAGAGAATGATTTAAAATGTTAATGCTTTATTCAAAGTAGTGAAAACAAGATTTTATTTGGAAGTTTTAACCATGTTAACAATATATGAAAGAGTAAAACAAATGAATACTTAATAATGAAAATGACACCAAAAGGGTCACAATGTGTCTTCTGTAAAGTATGTTATGTTGAAAATTAGTATATCGAGTCCTGGCAATTTTTCACTTTACAGTATTATCAACCATTAAGAAATGGTCTGAGTGCAAGAAAATACTCAGTTCACAATAGACATTCACAGCATAAAGAATAAAAAAAAAATTAGAGAGGACAACAGCCTGAACATAAAAGCAGATTGAATTTGACTTCCTTTAAAAATGTATTTTTGTTTCCTCCTGTGACTACAATACTTAATTGATGCACAATTGCTCTAATGGTGTTCCTTCATATTGGTTTACAAAAGGGCTTTGCAGTAATCATAGAATGGAAAGTGCAGAGCTACACGATAAATGTCTTAGCACTTAGGTCAGCCCATTTAATTTCCCTTTCAAATCCAATTGTTCACCTGCTGTGCTTATTAAATACAAACATACTGTCTGTATTTGAATGCACGGTCTGTGTCATTTTGGCACTGTCTACTGACTGCCTTTGCCATTTCTAATGAGAGCTGCCTCTGTCAGAGAAAATCCTCAGAATTTAAATTAGGTATACTTTTCTACATGTACTTTTTAAGTTATTTAAATTACCATATAACTGATTTATAATCATGGTATTGCCACTGGCTAATCAAAATTATTATTTTTATAGTAGCTTGAGGAACAACATACATTGCCAAAGGGAACATTTTCAATTAGTCAGGTTAGTGAGTTATGTGAGTTGCTTGGTTATTATGAATAATTAGGGATGCTTTTGGATTTCAATACATTTAATGTTTGAATACTCAGATTATTTGTTGATAGAATGATGCAAATAATTAATATATAAAAATAGAACTTTGTAAAAATTTTCAACTGGTCAGAATCATCAAAGACAATCATTAAAAGTCTCTGGTGACTGGTAAAAAGGCTTACATCAAATTCAGAAACATATATTAACAAAACTACTGACACTTGGTAAGAACAGCAGAAGACTGTAGCATTCAAACCAGAGCATGCACACATCCCCTCTTCCTCACCATCACACCCCTGCCTTGTAGGACTCTTCTGGAGGGCTCAGAAGCCAAGTGAAAATTCCTTCCTCCCCAGCTCCAGGAAATGGAAAAGCCATTCTAATGGATTCATCGGTAATTGAACAGGGCATATTCTGTTTTCCCCAGTTGAGGGGGAAAGAATAATATCCTTAACAAATGATTCAGAGACAGCTGAATATCCACATGCAAAATAAAACTGGAACCCTACTTCACACCACACACAAAAATCAACTCCTAATGAATCCTAGACTGAAATCTAAAATTAAAGCTAAAACTATAAAACCCTTAGAAGGAGAGATGGAAGTGACTCTTTGTAACTTGGGATTAGGCATTGGTTTCTGAGATATAACACCAAAAGCACAAGTGACAAACAAAACAAAACAAAACATACATAAATCAGACTTCACCAAATTTTTAAAATGTGCTGAAAATAATACAGTCAAGAAAGTAAGGGGCCCCTGGGTGGCTCAGTTGTTTAAGTGTCTGACTTCGGCTCAGGTCATGATCTCCTAGCCCTTGGGTTCGAACCCCACATCAGGCTCTGTGCTGACAGCTCAGAGCCTGGAGCTTGTTTCAGATTTGTGTCTCCCTCTCTCTCTGCCCCTCCCCCGCTTGCACTCTGTCTCTTTCTGTCTCTCAAAAACAAATAAACATTAAATTTTTTTTTTAAAGTAAAAGTGCAAAACACAGAATGAGAAAACTTTTCCAAATTATATATGAGACATTTGTATAAAGGCTATCGAAACAAATTCTTACAATTCAAAAATAAAAGGACAAATAAGCCAACTAATAAATATGCAAAGGAGTATGCAATAAATATGCAAGTGAACATTTCTCTAAGAACATATACAAATGTCCAATAAGTAAATGAAAAGTCACGTATCATTAGTCATTAAGAAATTCAAATCAAAACCACAGTGAGATACAAAGTCACAGCCACGAAGACTTCTCTAATGCAAAAGACAATAACAAATGTTGGTGTTGCAAGATGAGCATGTCCCCAAATTACCAACATCACATATTGGAGCCTAATTCAGTGTCTCTAACTGTGACTTATTTGGAGATAGGGCCTTTAAAGATTTAAATTAAATAGTGGCTTTTAGGGTGGTCCTAATCCGATATGACTAATATGACTGGTTTTCTTACAAACAAAGGAGATTAGATTACAGATAACACAGGCAGAAGTAAGAGGTGCCTGTGTATAGAAAGGAACAACCATGTGAAAAGGCAGCAAGAAAGTGGCCAGGACCAAGCCAAGAAGAAAGGCCTTAGAGGAAACCAACCAAATGGGCTTGACACCTTGATCTGGGCAGGGTCAAGAACTGAAAGAAAATAAACTTCTGCTGTTTAAGCCATCTGGTCTATGGTACATTTTTTGGTGAGAGCCTTGACAAACTACTATAGTTAGCAAGGATATAGAGAACTCTCTTACACCGCTGGAGTGAATGTATAATGGAGAATCTAGTTTGGAAAACATTCTAGAGCCTCCTCAAACCATTAAATATAGTGTTGTCATCTGACCCCAATTCTACTCCTGGATACATACTCCAAAGAACTAAAATCGTATGTCCACACACAAACATGTATATACCAATGTTCATGGTAGTTTTATTCATAATACAAACAACCAAAGTATTCACCAGTGGATGAGTGAGAAAACAAAACATGGCACATTCCTAGGGTAGAATATTATTCAGGGATAAAATAAATGAAGTAGTGACACATTCAATGACATGGAGGAACTTTGGAAATATTACACTAAGTGAAAGAAGCCAGTCATAAAGTGTCACATTGTGAAACTTAGTATGAATCCATTTTTATGTGATTTCTAGAATAGGTAAACCCACAGAGACGGAAATTAGATTAGTGATTGCATAGAGATGAAATGGTCGCTGAGAAGGAAGAATGATTGCTAACAGATACCAGATTTGTTTTTTTTTTTTTTTGGAGGAGTGTGTGTTGAATATATTCTAAAATTAGATGACGATGGCTATAAAATTCCGTGAAACAACGAAAACTGAACTGTATACTTTAAAAAGGGATAACTTTTATGTTACCAGAGTTCTATCTCAACGTGGCTGAAACTATGAGCATATTTGTTAAAGTTTGGCTGAAAAGTTTAAAAAAAAATAACCTATCATTTATGTTTCAGATATTGCCAAAACTTGGTTTCCTCTGAATCAGTGAAAAATAACTGCTGTAAGAGCTGAAAGAAGAAAATGTAGAGAGCTGAGTCCTTTACTTGACACTAAGAAGCTGAGCTTAACTGCCTTATAATTAAAAAAAAAAAAAAAATGCATGTCATGGACTACAAAGCAAATGGAAAAAAAGTAAACATTCCTAAGTTTGGGTTGAGATCACATGGCTATACCATAGATGTCAAGCTGTACTAAAAATAGACCAGCTCTCAAAGGGACCAAAATTCTTGATCGTATCATGTTAATCCTTGATAAAATTAAAAGGATTTGGGAATGCTGTGGTTTTAGCCTATCTGACTTGTAGAGGGAATTTAAATCTCTGGAGCCAGATTTCCCCATTCAGAACATTAAACTGTATGTGATTTCTTATATACAGTGTATTGACCAAAAAAAAAAAAAAAAAAAAAAAAAAAAAGAACAAACACACAGTATAAACAATTGAAAGGCATCTAGACAATGTAGTTATCAAACAGGGACTTATAAGTAATTATAGTCTTTATATTCACTTCACGAAAAGACAAACATTTTTAGGATGAAATCAGCACACCGTAAAATAAAAACAATTAAACTTTAGAAGTCGTGTTAAACTCAGTGGAGGACCAACAGTATTTTGGTTACAGCTTACGAGGAAATTAGTAATCTGGATATTATCAAAAGAAAATGTCTGGACAGAGAAAAAATGGCACAGAAAAGAGCATAAAAAATCTTTTGTGATATGATAAAACATTTCAATATACATTCATTTAAATTTCCAGGAAAATTAAAAAAAAAAAAACAGGAGGGAGTGGATGAAAAATATAGATGACGGCTACAAATTTTAAAAACTAAACAAATCATTAAACTACAAATTTAAAACCACTAGAAATTCTTAATTTCTTTTCTTTTAATATATATTTTTGAGAGAAAGAGTACAAGTGGGGAAGGGGCAGAGAGAGGGAGACACAGACTCTGAAACAGGCTCCAGGCTCTGAGCTGTCAGCACAGAGTCTGATGCAGGGCTCCAACTGGTAACAGCCTAGGCTGAAGTCGGATGCCTAAGCAACTGAGCCACCCAGGCACCCCCTAAAAGCACTAGAAATTCTAAAGTTGATGTGCAGCTCCTATACACACACACACACACACACACACACAATCTTCAAAATAATAACCCTGCTAGATGACTTGTCAATAGATACAATCAAGTCCAAAAAAAAAAAAAAGGACTGTTTCCTTCAACAAAAATATAATTGCCAGCCTAGGAAAAAATAAGGACTTTTTCTAGCAAACAAAACTAAATTAATTTATCACCATTGGAACCATATTATAAAATCCTGAAAAGCGATCTTGGACAGAAGAAAAGATACCAGAAGACAGCAAGATAATTAAGGAAATGATAGTAATGGAAAGGCAAAATGTGTGGAAAATTTAAATGTATATTAATGATATGAAAAATAAAGATGATTTTGATGTCTAAAACATGGAGAGTTGAAAGAGAGTATAAAACTTGGACATAATCCAGAGTGGTATAAATAGAATTTATGTGTTCTGAGGTATTTCACTTCATGGGAATTTGTTAAAGAATAATTTATATTAGCAAGAGTACATTACATAAATTACTCAGTACCCTCTAAAAAGAGCAAAACTAGGTATAACTATGAGAATAGTAAAAAGAAAAGACAATAAGGAGCAATATTTAATAATCGAAAAGAAAAATTAAGTCAAGTGAAAAAGAAAGTAGAGCTAAAGAAAAACAAAGTAGCAGGGATATGCATATACTAATACGAAACACTTAAGTTCAAATATATATTACGTAAATAGATTGGATCCTCCAAATAAAAGATGAAGACTTTCAGATTGACTTAAAAATAAAGTTATATTATGAAAAAAGGTTAACTATACCATATTGAGAAAGTTTCATGAGTATAGGAAGATTTAAATAAATTTTGGAACAAAAAAAGAATTATTTCATAAATATAAGGAATCAATCCACCAATTCTAAATATATGTGCATATAATAAAATAGACCAATTCACATGAAGAAAAAATTGACAGAACTAAAGAGTTAAAGAGACGATAAGGCAAGATTTTTAACACATACATACCTAAAAAAGGAAAACATTTATATATAGCATAACATAAAGTTACATATAACATATATAATATAATGTTATATATAACTATAACAATTCATTCAAAAATTGAAGAATGTACATTCTGTTTTGATACACATAAAACATACAGAATGACTATATGCTGGGCCACAGAACAAGTTTTACCAATTTCAAGTGATTATAATCATAAAGTATCTGTCCGCTGACCACATAATTAAGCTAAAATTAATAGCATAAAAAATAATTAAAACCCCTTGAATATACAGAAAATAAGAAGTACGTTTTAAAATAACTCCTGGTGCTTCTAGAAGACAATAAAAGAAAATAACTTCAAGAATTTTGCATAGGCAAAGATTTCTTAAACAGGAAACAAAAAGTACTGAACAAAAGGCAAAAATGATTTACTTAAGGAGCATTTAAGAAATTATCTTCTTAAAAATAAACCGTTAAGAAACAATGATCATTAAGATCATAGGTGTAATGGACTAAAACGCTTCAAATGTGTTTTAAAAATCTGTGACATTAAAATTGCTTATTAGACACTAGAGAATGTTACTGAATTATTGAACTAGATCAGTATTTTGAGAACAGGTAGATGAGTTAAATATTCTTTCTACCTTCTCTATATGAAAAGTACTGTGTAACGAAAGAGTAAATAATACAAAGTCTCTCTTTATAAAATAATTTCAGCTGATAAGTGAAGTTATGGGAAAATCAGAAAATCACCATTTTGTGATCCCTAATAAAATAATGGACCTGGATCCTGGGAAGATGGCAGCGTAGGAGGATGCTGGGCTCACCGCGCATCCTGCTGATCAATCAGATTCCACCTACACCTGCCTAAATAACCCAGAAAATCACCAGAAGAGTAGCAGAATGGAGACGGAGTCTCTGGAGCCAAGCGCAGACGAGAAGCCCATGGAAGAGGGTAGAAAGGGCGGAGAGGCAGTGCGCGCTGCAGGGACTGGCGGGAGGGAGCCGGGGCGGAGGGGCAGCCCGCTGGCCAAGCAGAGCCCCTGAGTCTGGCTTGCAAAAGCAGAGGGGCTGGACGGAGTGTGTTCTGACAGCAAGTGGGACTTGACATCTGGAAGGTTATAAGCTAACAGCTCTGCTCGGCGAATGGGAGGGCTGGAGGACAATGGGAGGGAGAGTTGCTGAGCCCCAGAGGACAGAGTGCAGCTTGGCGGGGAACAAAGGCAAAGGCGCTCGCCAGCGCCATCTCCCTCACCCATCCCCCAGCCAAAATCCCAAAGGGAACCAGTTCCTGCCAGGGAACTTGCTTGCAACTAGCAAACACCCAATGCTGTCCTTCTGCGGATCCATCCCTCCAGCAGGTCTGATTCCCTCCTCGTGCCGCAGGGCCCCTCCTGAAGCAGATCCCTGAAGGAAAAGCAAGCAGAGCGTGCCCCTCCCACCACTGTGCACCTTGCGGATCCACCCCAGCTAATAAGCCAGATCCCCAGCACCACATGCCTGGCAGTGTGCAAGTAGCCCAGACGGACCACGCCACCCCGCAGTGAATCCCACCCCTAGGAAAGGGAAAGAGAAGGCACACACCAGTCTGACTGTGGCCCCAGCGGTGGGCTGGGGGCAGACATCAGGTCTCACTGTGGCCCCACCCACCAACTCAAGTTATTCAAGACAGCACAAGGGAAGTGCCCTGCAGTTCCGCACCACTCCAGGAACTATCCAAAATGACCAAATGGAAGATTTCCCCTCAGAAAAACGTCCAGGAAATAACAAGAGCTAACGAACTGATCAAAAATGATTTAAACAATATAACAGAAAGTGAATTTAGAATAATAGTCATAAAATTAATCGCTGGGCTTGAAAACAGTATAAAGGACAGCAGAGAATCTCTTGCTACAGAGATCAAGGGACTAAGGAACAGCCAGGAGGAGCTTAAAAATGCTATTAATGAGCTGCAAAATAAAATGGAGATGACCACGGCTCGGATTGAAGAGGCAGAGGAGAGAATAGGTGAACTAGAAGATAAAATTATGGAAAAAGAAGAAGCTGAGAAAAAGAGAGATAAAAAAATCCAGGAATATGAGGGGAAAATTAGAGAACTAAGTGATGCACTAAAGAGAAATAATCTACGCATAATTGGTATTCCAGAGGAGGAAGAGAGAGGGAAAGGTGCTGAAGGTGTACTTGAAGAAATCATAGCTGAGAACTTCCCGGATCTGGGGAAGGAAAAAGGCATTGAAATCCAAGAGGCACAGAGAACTCCCTTCAGACGTAACTTGAATCGATCTTCTGCACGACATATCATAGTCAAATTGGCAAAATACAAGGATAAAGAGAAAATTCTGAAAGCAGCTAGAGATAAATGGGCTCTAACATATAAAGGGAGACCTATAAGACTAGTGACCGATCTCTCTACTGAAACGTGGCAGGCCAGAAAGGAATGGCAGGAGATCTTCAATGTGATGAACAGAAAAAATATGCAGCCGAGAATCCTTTATCCAGCAAGTCTGTCATTCAGAATAGAAGGAGAGATAAAGGTCTTCCCAAAACAAACAAAAACTGAAGGAATTCATCAACACTACACCAGCCCTATGAGAGATCTTAAGGGGGATCCTGTGAGACAAAGTACCAAAGACATCACTACAAGCATGAAACCTACGGACATCACAATGACTCTAAACCCATATCTTTCTATAATAACACTGAATGTAAATGGACTAAATGCGCCAACCAAAAGACATAGGGTATCAGAATGGATAAAAAAAACAAGACCCATCTATTTGCTGTCTATAAGAGACTCATTTTAGACCTGAGGACACCTTCAGATTGAGAGTGAGGGGATGGAGAACTATTTATCATGCCACTGGAAGCCAAAAGAAAGCTGGAGTAGCCATACTTATATCAGACAAAGTAGACTTTAAATTAAAGGCTGTAACAAGAGATGAAGAAGGGATTATATAATAATCACAGGGTCTATCCATCAGGAAGAGCTAACAATTATAAATGTCTATGCGCCGAATACCGGAGCCCCCAGATATATAAAACAATTACTCATAAACATAAGCAACCTTATTGATAAGAATGTGGTCATTGCAGGGGACTTTAACACCCCACTTACAGAAATGGCTAGATCACCTAGACACACGGTCAATAAAGAAACAAGGGCCCTGAATGATACATTGGATCAGATGGACTTGACAGATATATTTAGAACTCTGCATCCCAAAGCAACAGAATATACTTTCTTCTCGAGTGCATATGGAACATTCTCCAAGATAGATCACATACTGGGTCACAAAACAGCCCTTCATAAGTATACAAGAATTGAAATCATACCATGCATACTTTCAGACCACAAGGCTATGAAGCTTGAAATCAACCACAGGAAAAAGTCTGGAAAACCTCCAAAAGTATGGAGGTTAAAGAAAACTCTACTAAAGAATGAATGGGTCAACCAGGAAATTAGAGAAGAAATTAAAAAATATATGGAAACAAACGAAAATGAAAATACAACAATCCAAATGCTTTGGGATGCAGCGAAGGCAGTCCTGAGAGGAAAATACATTGCAATCCAGGCCTATCTCAAGAAACAAGAAAAATTCCAAATACAAAATCTAACAGCACACCTAAAGGAAATAGAAGCAGAACAGCAAAGACAGCCTAAATCCAGCAGAAGAAGAGAAATAATAAAGATCAGAGCAGAAATAAACATTATAGAATCTAAAAAACTGTAGAGCAGATCAAGGAAACCAAGAGTTGGTTTTTTGAAAAAATAAACAAAATTGATAAACCTCTAGCCAGGCTTCTCAAAAAGAAAAGGGAGATGACCCAAATAGATAAAATCATGAATGGAAATGGAATGATTACAACCAATCCCTCAGAGATACAAGCAATTATCAGGGAATACTATGAAAAATTATATGCCAACCAACTGGACAACCTGGAAGAAATAGACAAATTCCTAAATACCCATACACTTCCAAAACCCAATCAGGAGGAAATAGAAAGCTTGAACAGAGCCATAACCAGCAAAGAAATTGAATCAGCCATCAAAAATCTACCACCAAATAAGAGTCTAGGACCAGATGGCTTCCCAGGGGAGTTCTACCAGACGTTTAAAGCAGAGATAATACCTATCCTCTTCAAGCTATTCCAAAAAATAGAAAGGGAAGGAAAACTTCCAGACTCATTTTATGAAGCCAGTATTACTTTGATTCCTAAACCAGACAGAGACCCAGTAAAAAAAGAGAACTACAGGCCAATATCCCTGATGAATATGGATGCAAAAATTCTCAATAAGATAATAGCAAATCAAATTCAACAGCATATAAAAAGAATTATTCACCATGATCAAGTGGGATTCATTCCTGTGATGCAGGGCTGGTTCAATATTCGCAAATCAATCAACGTGATACATCACATTAACAAAAAAAAAAAAAGAGAAGAACCATATGATCCTGTCAATCGATGCAGAAAAGGCCTTTGACACAATCCAGCACCCTTTCTTAATAAAAACCCTTGAGAAAGTCGGGATAGAAGGAACATACTTAAAGATCATAAAAGCCATTTATGAAAAGCCCACAGCTAACATCATCCTCAACGGGGAAAAACAGAGATTTTTCCCTGAGATCAGGAACACGACAGGGATGCCCACTCTCACCGCTGTTGTTTAACATAGTGTTGGAAGTTCTAGCATCAGCAATCAGACAACAAAAGGAAATCAAAGGCATCAAAATTGGCAAAGATGAAGTCAAGCTTTCGCTTTTTGCAGATGACATGATATTATACATGGAAAATCCGATAGACTCCACCAAAAGTCTGCTAGAACTGATACATGAATTCAGCAAAGTTGCAGGATACAAAATCAATGTACAGAAATCAGTAGCATTCTTAAACACTAACAATGAAGCAACAGAAAGACAAATAAAGAAACTGATCTCATTCACAATTGCACCAAGAAGCATAAAATACCTAGGAATAAATCTAACTAAAGATGTAAAAGATCTGTATGCTGAAAACTATAGAAAGCTTATGAAGGAAATTGAAGAAAATATAAAGAAATGGAAAAACATTCCGTGCTCATGGATTGGAAGAATAAATATTGTCAAAATGTCAATACTACCCAAAGCTATCTACACATTCAATGCAGTCCCAATCAAAATTGCACCAGCATTCTTCTCGAAACTAGAACAAGCAATCCTAAAATTCATATGGAACCACAAAAGGCCCCGAATAGCCAAAGTAATTTTGAAGAAGAAGACCAAAGCAGGAGGCATCACAATCCCAGACTTTAGCCTCTACTACAAAGCTGTCATCATCAAGTCAGCATGGTATTGGCACAAAAACAGACACATAGACCAATGGAATAGAATAGAAACCCCAGAACTAGACCCACAAACGTATGGCCAACTCATCTTTGACAAAGCAGAAAAGAATATCCAATGGAAAAAAGACAGTCTCTTTAACAAATGGTGCTGGGAGAACTGGACAGCAACATGCAGAAGAATGAAACTAGACCACTTTCTTACACTATTCACAAAAATAAACTCAAAATGGATAAAGGACCTGAATGTGAGTCAGGAAACCATCAAAACCTTAGAGGATAAAGCAGGAAAAGACCTCTCTGACCTCAGCCGTAGCAATCTCTTACTCAACACATCCCCAAAGGCAAGGGAATTAAAGCAAAAGTGAATTACTGGGACCTTATGAAGATAAAAAGCTTCTGCACAGCAAAGGAAACAACCAACAAAACTAAAAGGCAACCAACGGAATGGGAAAAGATATTTGCAAATGACATATCGGACAAAGGGCTAGTATCCAAAATCTATAAAGAGCTCATCAAACTCCACACCCGAAAAACAAATAACCCAGTGAAGAAATGGGCAGAAAACATGAATAGACACTTCTCTAAAGAAGACATCTGGATGGCCAACAGGCACATGAAAAGATGCTCAATGTCGCTCCTTACCAGGGAAATACAAATCAAAACCACATTCAGACATCACCTCACGCCAGTCAGAGTGGCCAAGATGAACAAATCAGGAGACTATAGATGCTGGAGAGGATGTGGAGAAACGGAAACCCTCTTGCACTGTTGGTGGGAATGCAAATTGGTGCAGCCACTCTGGAAAACAGTGTGGAGGTTCCTCAGAAAATTAAAAATAGACCTACCCTATGACCCAGCAATAGCACTGCTAGGAATTTACCCAAGGGATACAAGAGTACTGATACATAGGGGCACTTGTACCCCAATGTTTATAGCAGCACTCTCAACAATAGCCAAATGATGGAAAGAGCCTAAATGTCCATCAACTGATGAATGGATAAAGAAATTGTGGTTTATATACACAATGGAGTACTACGTGGCAATGAGAAAGAATGAAATACGGCCCTTTGTAGCAACATGGATGGAACTGGAGAGTGTGATGCTAAGTGAAATAAGCCATACAGAGAAAGACAGATACCATATGGTTTCACTCTTATGTGGATCCTGAGAAACTTAACAGAAACCCATGGGGGAGGGGAAGGAAAAAAAAAGAGGTTAGAGTGGGAGAGAGCCAAAGCATTAGAGACTGTTAAAAACTGAGAACAAACTGAGGGTTGATGGGGGGTGGGAGGGAGGGGAGAGTGGGTGATGGGTATTGAGGAGAGCACCTTTTGGGATGAGCACTGGGTGTTGTATGGAAACCAATTTGACAATAAACTTCATATATTGAATGAATAAATAAATAAATAAATAAATAAAATAATGGACCTATGTGTCGGCCATCAAAAATCACTAAGATAATAAAGAGAGACAGTAATGCATTGATCTCTCTAAGCACAGCTTGACCTGTAAAGTATAATACTTCATAAATCATGTTTTATTTTGATATGTCAAATTTTTATATATCCATATTTTTTAATGATCCACGTACCATTATTTGCAGCCCACTGAAAACAATTCAGAAATTTATCAAAAGTAGAAGGAATACACATATTTTATATTCATATAATAGTATACTATTCAAATATACAGGAATAAGCCACAATTAATGATACTGAGAAATAAAAATAAAATACAAAATAATAAAAAAATGTGTAATCCCATTCATATAAATAATGTGCAAGATAATGTGTACCTTTGTGATGAAATGGAGGACAGTGATTAGATCAACTATAGGAGTAAAAGGGATGATTGCACCTTGAAATAATCTGTAGTTTATTCTCAAATTGTACAATTTAGTTAACATATTTTATGCTTCAAAAAATTGCAAGATGAATAATTTCCTTTATTATATTTTCTTTCATTCATATTATCTGCTTTGGTTTTGAATTTACAGAATCTTATTTGCATTCATTTTTTTTTTAATTTTAACATATCTATTTCCTTTCACTAATAGAATTTGACTTCATATGTAATCCATTTGAAAATAATTTGAGGGACTGCTGAAACCTCTTAATATCATATTTTCCATTACACTTCATACATTCTTATAGAATTTAAAGTCATTTCCCCATTTTAAAAATGGAAAATGATAAAGAACTTCACTTGGCATTTTTTCAGTCTTGATGTGGTTTATAAATGAAGTCATTGAAACACAACTGATTGTGAATTTTTTTAATAAGTTGCTTTCTTCTGTCTAGTTTTAAAGGTGCATCAATAAAACTTTGATGGAGAAAACAACCTACCCATATATGGTATGTCCTGGATAAATATCTGTATTATATATTTATCTTAACAATCATTGTACTTTATTTTTAGACCACTTCAATTCTCTATAGCTGTTCCAATAATTGCATTGAATAGCTATCATATAAATAATTTTTCAATATTAAGGCTATGACAATGAAAACAGTAACGTTTTTGGTCTGTGTTTACATTTAATTATGTACTAAAATTAATGTCAGAATTTAAGAAAACTGAGTATCTTTTTGCTGTAATTTTAAGTTGAGATGTATTAGTTTTATTTAGGCTTAAAGAGCTCTCTATGATTAGTCCTACTGTCATACAGCCTTATAATAATAATTATAACAAATACTAGTAATAGTTAAAACATATATTCCTTAGTTTTAACCAAGCAGAGCTCTAAAGTTTTGTCTATCATCTCATCCTCAGTGCCACCTCACAACTATTGTGCCCACTTTACAAATGAGGAAACTGAGGTACAGGAAAGTTAGTAACAACCCTAAGGCAAAGAAGTACTCAATGTCTAAGTGAGATTCTAATTTAGAAAGTCCAGTGCAAAATACACCCTCTAATGTCTCCCCAACATTTAAGGGTTGGAGATAGCAGCCTTTTAGAAATAGTGTTAAAATGCCAATGCATGGTCTGGTAGAAGAAGCAATCATTTAGCAACCACCCTTCCCCACTCCCCCACTCCCTACCTTCAAGCTTGTTGGTGGAGAGTATAATTTAAATATAGCCTTGACAGTCATAAATATGTGGTTTTTATAGATAAATCAATTTCCATGAGACATGTGAAAAGTTAAAAGGTGGTTTCTAAATTGCAAATGAAATGCCCATGGGTGTTTGGCACACTGACTTTTGCATGCATGAGTCACCAAGCTCAGCACTGGGGTGGAGAACAGTTAGATTCAAGGATATATGACAGAATTCAGCAGTCCAAAAGTTGGTGTAAGAGATCTATCCCCCACTGCCTACTGATTTTCTAATTGTTCCCCTTTCCTGTCATCTGCTACGTGCTTGTTCTAGTCTCTCCTGTGACTACATTCGTTAGATTTTCAAAGTATCAGTGGGAGGGGGAGGCTTTTAATCTCTCTGTTAGAATTCTAAGACAGCTTATAATATATAGTAAAAGGAAATTACACTCCTTCTCAAATGGAAATTGTCTCACTATCTCCTGGGATGTGTCTTTAATACTAAGATTAATGGAAGTAGTCAATTTTAAATCGAAATTAAAAAGAAATAGTGAAATGGATATTAACATACACAGTCTAAAGATAGATATAATGGAGACCATATTTAAATGCTGCTTCAGCTTGTGTCAGAGCACAGGCAAATTACAAAAACACTTCAGACCTACTGTAGTACAATCTCGAGCAAGCAGAACTTAAAGAAACAGGCACTGAGGCAGGGAAAACAGGAGAGCAAATGCGATAGAGTACATTACTGCTCCTGCTGTCCATACAGATGACTGCTCAGTCTTGGGGGCCTGGATAAAGATATACTTTATGAACTGCTGTGAAGTCCGGATGTAAGAAGGGAGTAAATCCACCAGGGTCCTACCTATCCCTGCCTCTTATGGGTCCAAATCTGTCCTCTGGGCATCCATTCCCCAAACTTCTAGATTCCATCATGTGGACTCTCTGGGTAGCCACCAAGGAAGCCTGTGGACTTTGGGCAGGAGTAGCAGCACACGCTTGGATCCACTGCAATGGGAACAATACACGAAAGCTGTTCTTGGGCCACTTTAAGCCACAAATAAGTGACATGCACACATCTGTGGAAGTGATGACTGAACACCGAACAGTAGGATACAACCCTCAAAAATATCTGGATAGTAAAAGGAATACAGCCCATCCCTCTAGAGGCCTTCTGGAGAACAGTCAACTAAACACATAGATTTTCATCTTGAATGCAGTGTAGAACCAAGAGGCCTTAGAATTAAGTGAAAGATGTCCCCTCACCTAATGCTGATGGCATACTAGCTGTCACCAGAAAACTTCTAGCAGGATCACTGTTATTTGGTATTAATCCACTTTTCAATTCATGCACTTAAATACTGACTACCTCCATACACAAATGTATGTGTTATTTACAGTATATTAAAATGGATTAGAAAGCAAAAAAATATGAAAAGTAATGCCATGTACAGGCTTAACAACTATAATATAATAAGGTATTATAAGAATTATAATAAGGTATTGGTTGCTATGTCCCTTTGTGAGTATGAAAATAACAGAATACTGAGGTAAGCAATTGTTAATACTCAGTGGTTTGCATTTATGAGGGGAAATAAATCCTCTAGGTGAATTATCTAGGAAATAGTAACTTGTCTGTAATTTTTCTTTTCTATCTGTCCACACAAATATCAGATTCTACTCTGACTTTAACATTAGACATCAATAACCAATTAAAACACGTTCAAAAATATTTACAGTTAAGTAAGAAAATCAGTTTTTCTTCTTCCTTGTAAAGGATGAAGGAGGTGGAGGGTACAGACATAATTCTTCTTTGAAGTTTAGAAAATTATGGTATAGAAAGATCACAAAACAATTATAAACAGTTAATACATATATAGAAATATATTCAATCTCAGAAGTAATAAGGGATGTGCAAATGCAAAATACATTATGATTTTTGCCCAAAAGTTTGCTAACAATTATATCAAGAAGCATATGGTGAAATGGGCACACTAATTTGTGAGGATGCAAAATATTAAAACACTTTTTGAAGAATTTGGCAGCAAATATCCAATTTAAATAGACAAATCCAAGACTAGAACCTAAAATAGGCATAAGTATATGTGTGTATAGATGTGTGTATATATATATGTGACTATTGAATCATTGTATAATATTGATAAAATAAACTGACAAATCCAACATAGCCATTAATAGATGGACAGTTATAAGTATACTTTGGAAAACTAAGCATGCAGTGATTCATAATAATGGGACATATCTATATGAATTGACATGGAAAATTTCCAAGAAAATGATGATGTGCTAAAAGCAAATTAAAGTATATTTAGAACTCCATTTGGGTTTAAAAAATGCAGAACTTCATTTAGAAACAAAGTACAGGAAATAAATCTCATTCCTTTTGATGATTAAACACATGCAATTGTGTATATTTGTAATAAAAAGAGTTCCAGAGGAATTTGACATTATACAATGTATACGTCTATATTCCTTTTCACAATGAATATAACTGTATATTTTTTTATAGAATATTAAAACTGATTAAAAAGCAAAAATATTAGAATGCAAATAATGCCCTGTAACTCTTAACAACTACATATATATATATATATATATATATATATATATATAATTCTAATGAGCTATTGGATGCTTTGTCCCTTTGTGAGTCCATGAAAATAAGAGTATACTGAGGTAAACAATTGCTAACACTCAGTGCTTCACATTTATGAGGGGAAAATAAATTTTTAGGTGAATTACCTAGGAAATACTAACCTTCTCTATCAAACAGATATAGTCTATTAGTTTTCATCATTTTATTAAATATATACTTTAAAAATAAGTGTGATATAGAAATTTAAAATAAATATTAAGTATGCAGATGTACAATTAAACAACCTTGTATTTCATGGCAACTTGGTCATGTGATACAATATACTTTACATATCAGTGGATTTGCCTGGTTAATATTTCATGTAAGATATTCATTTCTATGTTTGAGAGTAATTGGCTAAAAGTTTTATTTTGTTATAATGTCCTGGTTGCTTTCAAGGTCACCCTGGCCCCATAATGCAAGTTGCCCCATCTTCCATCTTTTTCTACTTTCTGCCAATGTTTGTGTAAGTTTCCTATTATTTCCTTCTTAATGTCTGGTGATGTCTTTGTTCTAAGATTTTAAACTGCTGATTGTATTTCTTCAATAGATAAATAGTTGTTTGCTTTTTTCTCCTTATGTCCCTATTTTATTAGTTTTTTTTCAAGGAATTTTTTAATGTTATGTCGTTTTAAAAATTTTTTGGCATAATGTTCTTCATATATACTACTAACTGTTTAATGTCTGTAAGTGTGGTAGTACTCTCTCTTTATCATTCCTCATATTGTGATTTGTACCTTCTCTCCTACCCTTTTTAAAATCATCAATTGGGTCCATCTTTTTAAGAAAAGAATTCCTCATTCAATTTCTGTTATATGTTTGTTTTTGACGTCATTAATTCTTGCTCGTCTTATTCCTTCATTTTCTATAATTTTAATTTGCTCCATTTTTTAAAGTTTATTTGTTTTGAGATAGAGGGAGAGAGAGAGCGTGCATGAGTGCAGGCAAGTGGGGGAGATGCACAGAGAGAGAGAGGGAGAGAGAATCCCAAGCAGTCTCCACGCTGTCAGTGCAGAGCCCAACATGGGGCTTGATCTCACAAACCATGAGATCATGACTGAGTCAAAATCAAGAGTCAGATGCTTAACTGACTGAGTCACCCAGGTACCCTTACTTTGCTCCATTTTCTAATTCTTGGAATAGATACAAACATCAAAAGAAAAAAGAGGTTTCAGCATTTCTTCTTTTTATTATATATGCTTAAAGTTATGCATTTCCTTTTAAGGGTATCTTTAAAGAATCAGAGAAGGTTTTCTAAGACATTCCTTTACTAATATTCAATTCAAAATATTCTATAATTTCTGTTGTAATTGTTTAGGAATATCACACATTTGGTCATTTTTCAATTATCTTAGCCACTGATTTGTACCTAATCTCCACAGTGATCAGAAAATGTATTTTCTGTTATTTTATTCTTTAGATATTTGTTGGCTCAGTGCATGTATTACGGTAAATGTATTATATACATTTGAAAAGACAATTATTTACTACGGACTGTTTGTTGGAACTATTACTAAGAGAGAACCAAAAAATTGTCAACTATATAAGTAGATTTCCATGTCTCCTTTTAGGTGTACATGGAACCTGCCTTGTTAAACATATTTTATAAATGACATATAGTGTTTTTCTTTTATTTGTTTATTTTTAGCAAATTCATAAAGAGGAAAAATTAACCCATCACTTGTGCGGGAAATAATCCATAAAATAACTAGATCAAAGCCTAACATAATAATATTCTTTTCTTTCGTTGTGAAATTAACATAAAAAGTTGGTATGAAGTATAATAAAAAGGTACAGATTACAGTTCTGGGGAAGACAGATTTATCTCTTTACAATCTTTCTCTCCCAGTGATTACAACTAAAACTTCTGGGAAAATTACATACACACACACACACACACACACACACACAGCCTAAAGACTGAAAGATAAATAATAGTAGGGGAATTGGGAAGAAAACTCAACATTTGAAGATTTGAAGAAAGGTCAATATAGTGGAAGAGTGACGTTTTCTCTTATTTCTCTTTTGCTCTCTTATTTCCCAACTTTGGCCAAAAATGGACCAAATTCACAACTAACTGGATAGCAAGAGGAGTCAGGAAAAACTCCAGGAGGGGCCAGTCTTTCTGGATAGACCAAGGAAAAAGGTGCCACTGAGCTGGACAGTGAAGAAAGAATTCACATTATTGCTATTATTTTCCTCCTTTTTTCAGTCCTGTGCCACCCTGAAGTCAGCTCCAGTCCCAGATCTACACTGACACTGCCATCTTGAAGGTGTAAGCACCCTAGAGAAAATCTGTACCTTTGGAGAGAAAAATCAGGAAAATGGCCTTGGCTGTGCAAAGAATATGAGAGAAGATTCTTGTTATTGATTAACTGGTATTATGATTGATTGAATTTCTCTCTTTTCTCTGAATTTTGCCCTGAAGATATCCCTGGTCATAAAGGACTGTATAACAGTGCTGAATGCTAAATCTTAAAACTCTAAGAGATAGCTGTCTTTCTGGTCATAGTAACTGGTGAAAGATACTCATCACATGAGGAAAGTGTGGAGGAAATCCTTGAGAGAAGAAAGCTGCAAAAGGAGGTCCCTAAGTCTGTCTGTGAATGGACAAAGCAAAGGCTTTGAGAACTGCAACAGGAACACTGATGAGTCCTCAATCAGCTCCTGACTGGGTCATAAAGGGGCAAGTCCAATTAGCATCTGCAAACACTTTCAAAACTCAATTGTTATTGGAGTCACCACCACAGAATGATGGAACTTGTATTCAGAACCTAACCAGGTTGACTGCCTGCTAAAAGGACACTAGGAACATTTCCCAGATGACTTCAACAGGACCCAGAATCTCAAAACAACTACTCACAATGTACAGGATAACATTCCAATTCCTGGTGAGAGGCAATAAACATATTTCACCTACTTTTCCCCATTGAAGGGAAAAAAAAAAGGAAAGGAAAGAAAACAAGAACACACACACACACTACACACACACACACACACACACACACACACACACACACATACTATAAAAAGACAGAAGATCTAGCAAGAACATTATTTGGGGGAAGCTCTGAAGTATGCACTGTGGATCTGACAGGAAGGGCTCACAGACGGGATTTTTAGTTCCACATTGAGGAGCAGAAAAGGGAAGAAAGTGTAGAAATCTACTCTATTCAATTTGTCCTCTTGCTTTCCTTATTGTCTCAAAACTCACCACCAGGGTAATCCCTCAGTGGCAGCGGCCATTAAAACGAGCAGCATTTGCCAAAACTCTGACAGAGAGGATATTACCCTCCATTTTGTTGAACTGTAGGTGGAGAAAACAAAATGAACAAAGTCATGAAAGCATAAAAGTCCCTAGTGTATTTTGAAAAGACAGAATGCTCTGAATGGTGTTAAAGGTCAGGCTAGTTAGAATGAAAAATAAACCTCAAAATCAAGTGACCTTGTGTCTCAGGAAATGGGACTAAGACATTACTCTATAATAACTGGAACTCTAGACTAATGCAATACATTACTAAGCCAACATTATTTTTTCAATGTTTATTTTTATTTGTGAGAAAGAGACCATGTGCATGTGAGTGGGGGAAGGTCAGAGAGAGGGAGAGAGAGAATCCCAAGCAGGCTCTGTAACTTCGTCGTGGAGTCCTAAGGTGAAATCAAGAGTTGGATGCTTAACTGACTGATCCACCCAGGTACCATGCTAAATCAATATTAGTGTGAACATGAAAAACATAATAAAGGGCACGTAGTAGAGAAGAAAGAGTCAAATTCTCTGAAAGTGCATATGTATAAGTTTTAGTCCTATGAGAAGCAGATGCCAAGATAGGATGAAATCTGCAAGAGACTGGAAGTAATGAATGTAAAGGATACAGTGGGAGCAAACAGGTGTGAACAAGGAGAGCTTCAGTACCATAATAGAGGCTTGGCACCTGTAAAAGGAGAGAAGGAGTGAAGGAGTAGATAGAAAGAGACTCAGACCATACTTCAGTTCTGAAAAATTCTCAAGTGGCTGGTTCTAGATTTAACATAAAGGAGGTTATTAAGATAAACCATAACTCTTGTGGATGAAATTAGCCTCAGGGCTTCAACTAGTACCACTTATTCTCTCCCTCCTGCATAATCTATTTGAAACTCTCCCCACCCTTAGCTATTAACTTGGCAGGTCCTAATAGCCAATTTTCTCTGGAAAACTCAACATGCCCTGGTGACAGATGTAACCTGTAGTTCCATAAGACAGTCACTGTATTTCCTGGCAAGAGGGCACCACCTTTGTGGATCATGACCTCCAGCCATGCAGAGTCCAAATTTGCAGGGATAAGGAGCACAAAGGTCTCTACTGGGTCATTGGAAAATAAGGTAAATGGGTTCATTGCTACTTCTATCCTTGGTTCCCAGATTCATGCATTCTTCTTACTAGAGACAAAGCACACAAAGACATGTCAGATTTCAGTGCCCGCATCGTGCCTGAAGATTTACATGCTATCCTTGTAGAGTATTGCCTCTGATCCAGTGCTTCTGGTGTGCTTTCAGTAGTTCATCCTAACCTTTATGAGACCAACTGCCTCTAGATGTAGCAGTAGGTTAGGCATCCAGATCATTGGCCAACTCCTACCCCACCTTCACTCTATAATAAGTCCCATGACGGATGATATGCTACTTAAGTCACCATACCTGAAGATCAGGCATTCTGAAATCCCCAGAATAATGATAATGGCTGAAGACTGAGTATCAGGAAAAAATAAAACCCACACAGGGAGTAGGTATCTCTTTCTGTGAAGATAAATAGCTGGACAATCCAGGATGTAAGAGGCTCAACATAATCTATTTGTTAGCAAGGAGACAGTGATCTTCATAAGGACCACTGTCAGTTTCAGGTCTTCATGTTTAGTATGATAGACATTGAGAGGCAGTAATAGCTAGGTTAGCCTTGGTAAGTAAGAGTCCATGATACTGTGCCTATGTGTTTTCACAGTCTCTCACATGATCACAGTGTTCATGTGCCTTACAATGACAGCTCCTTGGCAGCCAATGATGAAGATTGGCTAACATCAATGGCTGAGCAGTTTGTCAAATTGGTTTTTCAATGTCTCCATCATTGTGCATGTTTTCTGGTGGGTACCAATATATGATACAAAAGTCTCCATACTTCTTGCCTATATGTATCATTATTCTGACAAGGATATTCCCTTCAACCAAGAGATTTACTGGGGTATCCAGATGTAAAACTTCCATTATCACTTTTTTCCAGGGACTTTCTCTGATGCATATTCTTTCAGAATGGGATGTTCATTTCCAGTAAGCAAAAAATAAGCAAGTCCCCAAATTTCATAACACCCCCTGTTTTCTCTAATAATTACCGATATAATTAATAATTACCCATAGGTCAGTTAGGATCCTCCAAAAATCAGACGCCCAGACAGGTGTAGATACATGAGAAATTTCTAGTGGTAAAAGATAAAAAGGGAGGGAGCAACAGCAGGCACAGAGAGCCTCCAGGCTGTACGGCAGGTCTGGCACCTCTGAAAGGAGCAAGGAAAGGAAGCTTGAGTAGGAAGAACTTCAGACCACTTTTCACTTATAAGAACGCCTTGGCCAGGCCAACGGAGATACCCCAAGCCAAACTCTCCCACTCAAGAAATGTTTCAGCAGTAGCACCCTCATCTGGCTCAGTCATTGGCTAGGAGTCAATTGCCTGGGGAAAGAATGGCTTCAGTATTCCTAGAAGTAGCAGCTGGAGGCTGTCAGATATCTGGATCCCCTGCAGAAGTTTCTCTTGAAAGAAATCTAAATGGTGCATCTCCTTTCTATTGCCTTTGAGACTTACCACAGAATTAACCTGATTACATATATTTGTTTTTTTTTTAATTTGTGATTTTGTAGTATTTGCTTAGATTCTTTAGTGTAGGTTCTCCATGTATCAAAGTAGATGTAAAGATCATTGTGTCGTTATAACATCTGTAGACAAGGTAAAGAAGTGTGCTGGTCTGTCATTCTATGAGCACATGATGTATTAGTCAGAAAAAAATACAGTAAAAAGTGTATAGTATTTTCCATTGGGTAACTCCTGACACCATCTGAAAATAAGATTCTTTGTCAGTCCTATGAAAATGCTTTTCCTAGTATAAATCATTACATACATCAGTAATTTTAACACTCCTAATATATAATTTATCAACTACAAAATAGGCGAAATTTAAAAGCATAATTGCTTTTTACCAAACAGTGTAAAGAGTTTTATATTGATTTCCTTTATTGATTCTACAAAGAGGTCAGGATCCTCTTTGTTTCTCTATTTCTAAAGAAGGCAACATGGAGATTGACTAAGGAATGAGTGAGCTGCAATTTGAAGGGAAAGCTATCACAATAACAATAACAATAATAATAACAATAACAACTATAACAGCAAATACCACATGGATATCTATGTTTAACATTAGTTGTATTGAATATATATAGTCATTCACTGAAAGCATAAGTCAACAAGTTCTAGAGAAGGCCACTGGAGAACAAAACCAAAAAAGTACTACCTTGATGTTGTTTTGTCCTCATTTTTGGCTGCTGGTGATCTAGGCTGGATTTGAAAACTAAAACATAACTAAAACAGGTATCTAAGACTAACTACACTTCAACTGCAAGCAAATTATCCTTTCCTCCCAGGTCTCTAAGAGCATTTGTTAACTAATTATTACTGTTTTCCTCATAAAGAGTGCCAAAAAAACTGAACTCAAAGGTGCACTGAAGGAAAGTTCCAGAAGGAACAATTCTTCTTAACCCAACAGCAACAGAGCTATCTACCATAAGATTCCTTGCCCTCATACTCTTCTCTAATTTTTACAATATGCACATTAACTCAAAAGCCTCATAAGTGTTTCTCAGGTCCAGAAGGACATTAGAATTTCTTGAGGAAATATTTTTAAAAACAACTCACAAAATAAGCCAAACTGAAGGCTGATAATTTGAGAATATGATATCCTGTACACTAATAGCCTTCATTCAATTGCTGGACACCCATTGGTGATATTTTTTGAATCAATGATTCTCTTAGGAGTTAAAAAATGATGTTTTTCTATTTTTCATTATTCCTGCATTTATTATGTGACCTTCTGCTGTAAAGAAGTTTTCCCTACTTTCTATCTTTTCAACTCAATATATATACCCCAAATTCTTTTTTTACTATTCAATATAATTTGTTACCATCATTAAAATGTTGATGTTCAAATTATGGCATATTGGCCAATGGATCCTCTTGAATTCAGATTCTGTTTTCTTTTGACATATTGAGGAGGATTAGAAACAAGGTTAGACTGCTATCTCCATGACTACTTAGCACTGTATGGACATTATTAACCAATTCAGTTAACAAGAGAAAGTAATTATGGGCATAGGAACTAAAAAGGAGAATTTAAACAACCTCGGTTTGCAGATTATATGTTTTGAAAACAAAATACTGAACATAATTTTGCTTATAGTTAAACCTAAGAAGTTAGACATAAAGTGATAGATTAACGAGTTTAAAGTGAAAGAAATACTGAAATAAAAAGTAGAAGCTAATAAATAGGAAAACAACAGAAGAGATTGATAACACATAAGCTATTCTTAAGAAGATTATTAAGAGTAACAAACTCTAAAATACATCCTAAGCAGTTGTGAACTTGAGCCTAATGTAAGGGTGTAATCATGGGAATCTGATTGCCTCCCCTCTCCCTACCCTTGTCCTGGCATCTCTTCTTAAGCACTCAGGAATGTGCTGGCTTTCTTGTCTGCACTAGGCAATAGAGATAAAGTCAAAAACTTCAGAAGTAATTGGATGGATCACAAGGATAAGAGAAACCTCTAGGAAATGAATAAAAAGCCCAGTGAGATATCAAGCTACTGGGAGTCTTCATGGGGATTTTACAAGATGTGTTTGTTTCTCTGAAGCAGCAATTGGTGCTGTCTTGAGTGTCCTCCTCCAAAACGTTAAGTGATGCACACTTTACCTACAATAAGGTAACTTTCAGTCTTTCTTTCATCATTCACTATCATTCTTGTGTATCCTTTCAAATCCTTAATAGATCCTATAAAAATATGTTTAGAGAATGATCAGTTAAACAATCCTAAAACAGGCAAGGGTGACCACTAAATAATACACTGAACAACCTTATGCCAATTCGATTTTAAATATGACATATTTTAGAAAATATAAATTAAAAAGACTGAAAGAGAAAGATATATCGATGAGCATTAAATATGAAATAAAATCTCACACCTAGAGAGCTATATTCTTATTTCTTTTGGGAATGAATATATTTTGATATGAAAATTCAATGTGGAGAGGAAGTACAAAAGACTTAAATTTCAAACTCATCTCACATGTAAACATAGATATAAACATTTTAAAGAACACATTAGCTATTCAAATAGAACAGGTTTTTTTAAACAAATTTATCATTGATAAATATCAATTGATAATCAAAATTATCATTGATAATGATAAAATTGTATCTTAGTCCATGTATTTAAAATGAAACAACATTTAGCAATCTAGAAATGAAAGGAAACCTCATTAAAGTGATAAATATCTTCAGCAAAATGCTACAGCAAACAGCACACTTACACATTAAGTCAAGACTCATGCTTATGGAGACAAGAATAATAAGCTTATGGAGACAAGAACAATAAGTGAGGCAGCTATAGTAAAAGGAATGCATATTTGCAGATTTTATAGTTGTTTAGGTAGAACACCAAAAAAATAGAGAGACAAAATAATTTACTATGAATGTAGTAAGTAAGGTTCCTGGATACAATATAAACATAATACCAATAACTGATCTCAATTTTGTTCCTCATAAGGGAGGGAAGATAACTCCAGATGGAAAAGGAAGCGTCTTTCCTCTCCCATTTAAACTACCTCGGTCAGTTTCCAGTTGTCTCAATCGCATAGAGGCTGTTATCAGTACCTAAATTTTGTAGGTCTTTCTTCCTAAGAATTTCAACTTCTTGATGAGGAAGTTTCTATTTGTCCCCTTTTGTAGTACTGTTAAGGTGGGTCCCTTTCCTGGAGTTTGCTCTATGGTGCATCCCGATATAATGCCCTAAGTACAACTCTTTTGGGGTAATGAGAATTTGTGGAATGGTGAGTGCTTTGCTGCTTTCTCTGCCTGAAAATTTACCTAGTAAAGATTATTTTTACATTTAAACTATGTAGAGTTAGTGTGTGTCAGTGATCCTATGTATGACACAGAATCACACGCTTCACAAAATACAGTAGCAGAAAAGTATATACATACCATGACAACAGCAATTTTCTAAGTTATCTAGGAATAAATCTACAAAAAAAGATACATGCAAAATCTCTTTGGAGAAAATTATAAGCTACTCTGAAGAATAAAAATGAGACATACATGAATGGAAATGCATGAATACTAATATTCATACTCTATGAGTTTTTCCAAATCTATAAATCTATAAATAAATAAATTTACCTAGAAATTAATCTAGAAATTTAAAAAATCCTACAGTTTTAATGGATATGTTAATATACAATATAGCAAAAAACAAAAAGATAAAAGTGTAACAATGTGATTTATGCATGTACATATATACAGTTCAGATAGTCACTTCGGTGTGAGAAAGATGTCCTTACAGAGGCATATGTAGGGGATGAACTAAATGTGATTTTTTTTTTTTCTAAAACGAATAAGACTTGAGTTCCAAAGCCAAATATTAATTTTTAAAACTTGGTCATTGGTATGTGGATATTCATGATATGCTTATAAAGGTTTCTATACATTTGCAATTTTGCAATAAAATATTTTAAAATACTGGTTGAGCAAATCTCAAATGAGGACAAAATTTATATCTGAGATTTAAATTGGAAATAGAACTAAATGACTCAGGTTGTGTTTTTGTATGTTTGTTTTTTATTTACTTATTTATTTTTTTACTTTTTAAGAGTAGTTTTAGCAGCAAAATTGAGGGGAAGGTATAAAGATAGCCCCTATACTCCCTATCCCCACACATGCAGGATCTCTTTATTACCAACATCCCTTATCAGAGTAATACATTTGTTAACAACTGATGAACCTACACTGACACATCATGATAGCCTAAAGGCCATAGTTTATACTAGAGTTCACTCCAGGTGTTGTATATTCTATGGGTTTGACAAATGTATAACAACATATATCTACTCTGGTGATCTTCTAAATCAACAGGAAATTGTAATTTGTTTTGTTTTGTTTTGTTTTGTTTTGTTTTGTTTTCCTGATTTAAATTATTTTTCTCTGAGGACCACAGAAGACACAATGAATAATGCATTGATACAATATATAGCAATGTAGCAGTGAATGAGAACAAACTACATATTTGAGATTTAAAGTAAAGCAAAATAAGGAACAGACACAACTACATGACTCTCATGGACTTATGGATATATTTTAAATAATAAATTAAAATTTCCCTGACTTAATTGCCTTGAAGACTGCAGAAGACTCACTGAAAACCATGATGAATAATATTCTCAATAGGAGACCCAACCTCTATTTATGGCTATGTCATATTTCACCCCCAATGAAATCTGATTGTGTAATTTCTTAAAATATACTTTAAAATGGGATTTAGTTGTTAGAATTATTAGCTCTGCATATGACTTGTTGTTCATCTTTTTAACTAAGGGTAAAACTTGCAGAATCTAGAGAAATATATATTTAAGGGCACCTGGGTGGCTCAGTCAGTTGAGCGTCCAACTTCAGCTCAGGTCATGATCTCACAGTTGGTGGGTTCGAGCCCTGCGTCGGGCTCTGTGCTGACAGCTCAGAGCCTGGAGCTTGCTTCATTCCTCTCTCTCTGCCCCTCCCCTGCTAGTGCTCTCTCTCTCTCTCAAATATAATTAAACATTAAATTTTTTTAAATAAATAAAAAATAAAAGAATATTAGAAGCTGATGACTTGGGAGCATCATGATGAGATCATTTCTACTTTAGTTTATTCCTTCATAATATGCCAGACAATATTTCTGAGATCAATAAACTGATCCACCTATGTCCACAGTAATAATGTCAAAAATAACATTTTCGTTGTCATCCAGTATGTCTACTTCCAAGTGATAAAAATGAGTCAGTTTGAAGAAAATCATTTGCTTAAATCATGATTAGCATTTTTGAAAAATCAGAGAATTCTGGGGTTTTTTAAAATTACTTTTTAAGTCATTATTCCATGAGCTGGCATGTTACCTAATAAAGAAAAAAAAAGGGGGGGGTGATGAAGGAGTCTGCCTTGTATGTTTACATGAGATTTAGATAATCTTTCTAACAGCAAATACATGATGACACTAATGGGATTTGAGAGACATTGTAAATACAAGCAATAGTAATTTCTGTTTTATTTACTATATATTTTCTTCTAATAAAAAATTAAAAGGCTTTTTTTTTGTCTCCACATAAAAAGGTGCATGTTGGTTTACCAAAAGCAACGAGTATGCTTGTTAGAATCATATCGTGGGGTAATTCATGATTAATGAGGTACACAACAGAGACAAATTTTTGCATTATTGCTAAGGCAGCAAATTCGGCCTGACATTTCCACAGCACTTCTTCCAATTAAGAAGGCAGCTGTCATACTGATTGAACTGATAATCTGTTCATATATCACGAGAAAATGAGAAGGTTCAAGTTTAGAAATTAATGTTTCCTTGGATTTTTGTAACTGACAACAAGAGAAATATTCATCTTGATTGTCTTTCTGGCTTTGCAGAGTTAGTCTTGTTTCTGTAGGTCTAATTATTAATACTGGCATAGGACAAGGGTCTTTTAAAAAATGGTAAAATAAAAATAAGGATTATTTACTGTCTGTCTTCTGCCCTCTGTACAAACAAAAAAGAAGTTAAAAAAAGGATAGGCTTGTGATATAAAATAAATAAATCTGGATTCTATGGTCTATGTCTATTCTGAATATGTACATTCAAATGTTACAAGCAGGTTCATGGCATTTAAACACAATACTATGTCTTGGTAAATAATGTGATTCTGACATTTTTTTGATTCTGTTAATTCCCTCACTTCAAATTTTACCAATCTATCTGATTATATATAATACATATATATATTATATATATAGTATATATATACATATATATTATATATATGTATATATATACATATATATTATATATACATATGTATACATATGTATATGCATATATATGTATATATATTATATATACATATGTATACATATGTATATGTATATATTATATATTATATTATATATTATATACATTATATATATACATATGTATATATATTATATATACACATACATATGTATACATATGTATATATAACGTATATATAATGTATATAATATAATATATAGATAGATATAGAGAGAAGAGAGGCAGAGGGAGAGAGACCAACAGACAGACACAGAAAGATGGAGAGAGAGAATCTTAAGGAGTCTCCACACTCAGCACAAAGCCCAAAACTGGGCCAATCCCATGTTCCTGGGACCATGACCTATGCCAAAATGAAGAGTCAGATGCTCAACTGATTGAGCCACCCAGGCACTCCTAACTTGTTATTTCTAACTGAATTCAATGAATATCACAGTCTAAGTAAAGGAATATAAAAGCATTCTTACACTCATAAGTTAAACAACAGATAAAATTGACAAATTTAGGAACACTATAGGGATGTCCACTCTTGCCACTATTGGTGGCAACACAGTATTGGTAGTCTTAGCCTCTGAAATAGGACAACACAAAGAAATAAAAGACATCCAAATCGGCCAGGAAGAAGTCAAACTTTCAGTCTTCTCAGATGACATGATACTCTATATGGAAAACCCAAAAGATTCCAGCAAAAAACTGCTAAAACTGATCCATGAATTCAGCAAAGTCACAGGATATAAAATCAATGCACGGAAATTGAGTTCCTATACACCAATAATAAAGCAACAGAAAGAGAAATCAAGGAATTGATCCCATTTACAATTGTACCACAAACCATAAAATACCTAGGAATAAACATAAACAAAGAGGTAAAAAATCTATACACTGAAAACTATAGAAAGCTTATGAAAGAAAATGAAGAAGTCACCAAAAAATGGAAAATATTCTTTGATTGGAAGAACAAACATTGTTAAAATGTCAATACTACCCAAAGCAATCTATATATTCAATGCAATCCCTATCAAAATAACATCAGCATTCTTCACAGAGCTAGAACAAATAATCCTAAAATTTGTATGGAACCAGAAAAGACGCCGAACAGCCAAAGCAATCTTGAAAAAGAAAACCAAAGCAGGAGGCATCACTCTCACAGACTTCAAGATGTATTAAAAAGCTGTAATCATCAAGAAAGATGGTACTGGCACAAAAACAGACACTCAGATCAATGGAACAGAATAGAGAACCCATAAATGGACCCACAAACATATGGCCAACTAATCTTTGACAAAGCAGGAAAGAATATCCAATGGAATGAAGACAGCCTCTTCAGCAAGTCGTGCTGGGAGAACTGGACAACGACATGCAGAAGAATGAACCTGGACCACTTTATTACACCATACACAAAAATAAACTCGAAATGGATGAAAGACCTAAATGTAAGACAGGCAGCCATCAAAATCCTCGAGGAGAAAGCAGGCAAAAACCTCTTTGATCTAGGCCGCAGCAACTTCTTATTCAGCACGTCTCTGGAGGCAAGGGAAACAAAAGCAAAAATGAACTATTGGGACCTCATCAAAATAAAAAGCTCTGCAAAGCAAAGGAAACAATCAGCAAAACTAAAAGGTAACTGATGGAATGGGAGAAGATATTTGCAAATGTCATATCAGATAAAGGGTTAGTATCCAAAATCTATAAAAAAACTTACCAAACTCAGCACCCAAAAAACAAATAATCCAGTGAAGAAATGGGCAAAGACATGAACAGACACTTCTCCAAAGAAGACATCCAGATGGCCAATCGACACATGAAAAAATGCTCAACATCACTCATCATCAGGGAAATACAAATCAAAACCACAATGAGATACCACCTCACACCCCTCAGAATGGCTAACATTAACAACTCAGTCAATAACAGTTGCTGGCAAGGATGTGGAGAAAGAGGATCTCTTTTGCACTTCTTGGGGGAATGCAAGCTGGTGCAGCCACTCTGGAAAACAGTATGGAGGTTCCTCAAAAAACTAAAAATAGAACTACCCTATGACACAACACTTGAACTACTAGGTATTTACCGATGGGATAAAGGTGTGCTGTTTTGAAGGAGCACATGCACCCCAATGTTTATAGTAGTGCTATCGACAATAGCCAAAGTATGAAAAGAGCCCAAATGTCCATCAACAGATGAATGGATAAAGAAGGTGTGGCACATATATACAATGGAGCATTACTTGGCGATCAAAAATAATGAAATCTTGCCATTTGCAACTATGTGGATGGGACTAAAGGGTATTATGCTAAGCGAAATTAGAGAGAGACAAATACCATATGACTTCACTCATATGAGGACTTTAAGATACTAAACAGATGAACATAAGGAAAGGGAAGCAAAAATAATTTAAAACGTGGAGGGGGAGAAAACATAAGAGGCTCTTAAATATAGAGAATGAAAAAAGGATTGCCTAGGGGTTGTGGGAGTGGATATGGGCTAAATGGGTAAGAGGCATCAAGGAATATACTCCTGAAATCATTGTTGTACTATATACTAACTGACTTGGATCTAAATTAAACAATAAATAAATTTTAAAAAACAAGTAAGGGATTAGAGGATTAGAATAATAAATTTCTAAATGTTTTCTTAAAAAAACACCAATTTGAAAGATATCATTGAAAAATCTATAATTTTTAAAATAATTTATTTTAAAATTTCAAAAGCTCTTGGGGAGCCTGTGTGGCCCAGTTGGTTAGTGTCTGACTTCAGCTCAAGTCATGATGTTGCAGCTTGTGGGTTCAAACCCACGTCGGGCACGGTGATGACAGCTCAGAGCCTGGAAACTGCTTTCAGATTCTGTGTCTCCCTCTCGTTTTGCCCCTCTCCCACTCCCATTCTCTCTCTCTCTCTCTCTCTCTCTCTCTCTCTCTCAAAAATAAATAAACATTAAAAATTTTTAAATAAAATAATAAAATAAAATTTCAAAATCTCTCAAAAAAGAAATCTCAGTTCCTGATAGTTTCTAGATAATTCAACAAAATGTTTAAAGAAGAGTTAACACCAATTTTACACAATCTATTCCAGGAGATAGAAGAGGAGGAAACATGGTGTCTTCCTCTTATAAGGACTCTTATGATTACAAAATACTTAGTTATACATTTAAGAAAACATGTACAAAGTCTGTATGTTGGAAATTATAAAATGCCGATGAAATAATATCTAAATAAATACAAATATGTGCCATATTTATGTGTTGGAAAACTCCATATAAGGAAGGTGTCAATTATCACAAATTGATCTATAAACTTAAAGCTCTGACTATCAAAACCCCTAACAGTTTTATGTTACTGTACACTTAGACAAGTTTGCTCTAAAATGTATTATATGGGAAAAAATGGGCCCTAGAATAGCTAAAATAATTTTAGCAACAACAAAAAAGTGAAAAATACCACTGTACTGAATATTAAGTCTTCCTATATCGCTACAATCACGTAATAGGGTACTATTGGTAGAGGGATAGAAACACAGAAAAAGGACACAGAAATAGACACTTATTGATATGCTCAATTGATTTTTGGCAAAGGTACACAAAGGATTCAATGGAGATAGAACAGGTGTTTTGTTTTGGTTTGTTTCAATAAATGGCACTGGAACAAATGGACATTCATAGGCAAAAAAAACACAACAAACAGAAACATAACCACACAAACCTAATATATCTTATATAAAATTGATTCAAAATCAGTTATGGAGTTAAAAAAATGTGAAATGTAAAAATATAAAACTTAGTAAAACACAACAAAACTTTTCAAAAAAATTCTTTAAGACAGGCAGCTATACGAGGATTATTAAATTTAACACCAAAACCATAATCAATAAAAGAAAACGCTGACAATCTGGACCTCATGAAAACTGAAAATATTTGCTCTGTAAAGATCCCATGAGAAGAGGATGAACACATGATTCAGATTGGGAGCAAACTGTTTACAAACCATACATATGACAAAGGACTAGTATATATAATATACAAAGAACTCTCAAAATATAACCACAAGACAACAAAAAATATCTAATTAAAAAAGGGCAAAGAATATGAATAACCACTCTACTGAAGAGGTTGTAAAATGACAATAAACACATGAATAAATGTTCAAGATTGCTAGTCATTAGGGAAATGCAAATTAAAACCATCATAAGATATCACTACAAACCTATCAGGAGATCTAAAATTTAAAACAAGAAATAGTTACATAAAATGACGTAGACAACCAGATCACTCATACGTTGTTGGTGGAAAACACTTTAATAATTTTTTTATAAAATTAATCATGTAATTACCGGGTCTTGATCAAGGACCTGATTCCTTGAGAGGTATCCATGTTTCCTTTTTGAAACCACTCTTGTAGTTTATACTTAATTACCAGGTCTGATTACAGGTCTGTCTCTGTCATTTTACTATAGAGATATTTAGATAAGAACAATGATTTATTCAGATTTATATCTTGAGTGCTTAGCCCAGGACGTGGCACCTGATGTATATTAATTAATTTATTATATTCTTATGAAACAGTGCTTTATTTTATGTGATTTTTGACCATTTGACCATGGGATTTATGGGAGAAGTAGAAAAGTCATCAAATTCTCTTTAGGTGCAGCATTGCCACAAAGTCAAATCTAATTAATTCTCAGAATTCCCAATCTTCATGGCTTGATCTTTAGTGTAGCTTCTACCCAGATGCATAATATATCTAATGGGAAGTGTGCTTTAACTTAGTTTGCAGAGCAATATGGAGGAAGGAATATTGGATAGAGATCCAGAAACACAGTAACTCACAGTGTCACCTAACGTTTGAGCTACACAAATGCAGCTCACAAATTGGCTCACTAATTTACACAAATGTAAATTAGTATGTTATATTTTACAGTATTTATTGTTGAGAAATCACTTATAACAACTTTCTATTTATTTAAAAAGCATCTACCTTTATTCAGTAGCTCAAAACATTAGACAAAGCTATGTGTTAATTAACTCAAGATGTAATTTTCTAACATACTGGCTTATTGTTGCTGGACTTACATTAGTATTTATAAATGCTAATCAAAGCACCAACTTCTTCCTTATTTCTTAGTGTTTTCCTTACATTTAATTATTTGATGTTCTTTGAAGATAATTTTAAACAGAAATAACAATATTGAATTGTGTGAAAGAAAAAGAAAAATTGTGCAAACTTAAGTGCCTTTCCATTTTGTTGAAGACCTCTGGATCAAGTTTCATTAACTACTTTTTACATTTCTTAACCATTTAGAAGTTCAAAGTTTTCAAATTTGCTAATCCAACGAAAACAGCCATTCATTTTGGAACTTGACCCACATTACAAGTATTACAGCATAATGTGTCTTTTAGCTAAATGACTAGTAGGCTGCTTAACCAAAGGCATAATTGGTGAAATTAAACTGAAAAGAGTAGGCATCAGTACACTTCTTAGGGAATAGCTTTAATTATATTTGGCATTATTAGCTCAAGCGACTAAATAGACAAGTTTCTCTTAAGTATAAATATTTAAGGAAAACAAATACATGACAATTTAATAAAACTAACTACTTGCATTAATTTGGTTTTCATTACCCACAATATCTGTTAACACGCTGTACTGTATTTAAGAGTCTGATACACTATTCAAGATAACTTGTTATTTAGAGACAACTAAAATGTAAGTTCAAGAGGGATAAATGTCTCCTTTTTAGATAAACTCTGGCCATAAATGTTTATCAGTACATATGGACAGAATCCTTACATATTTACAATTACTGAGACCATTCTCCCTCATCCCAACTTCCATAAACCACAAAGCACTTTAAAAAAAAAAAAGATAGCTTAGACATTTCTAAAAATTTAAATAATTCAGTAAGTTTTTCTTCTAAAACCCTCAATATTTTCTGTTTTAGGAAAGGAGAGAGCAGTAGTTTGCTTTACTTTTATAGCAGACAAACACATACTTTTGCTTACACTTTGTATATATTTATGCATTTGGATATTAAAATCTTTGTAAGCAATTTAATTACTTCCAAATTGCTAATATATTCTACCCTAATAGGAGATATTTTGAAAAATACTATTAGAGATGATTACCAACATTTGGACTCCATATTTTTCCTATTTGCCAATGGAGGTTTGAGTCACACTATTTCCAATGAAAATAAATGAACTAAATTTCCCAACTGTCTTTACAGAATTTACAAAAAACAAAAACTGGAGCTAAAAATTGGGTACACATACTTTGAAAACAAATTGTCATTAAGACATTAAATTGTGCGGAATTCAAAGCACTATAGATTATGGGACAATAATAATTTATACTCTCCAAAATTATTATAAACTGAGAATATGTGTATATTTTATATGCATATTAGGTGAGAGAAATTTATGTGACTAAAGATAAGATTGAGAGAAATAAAAAAAGGGACAAATGTAATTAGAACCCTGAAAATCAAAGTATATTTAAAACACTGTTTATATTATACTACAATAATTTTAATATTTAAAAGTAAATGACTCAATAATTTCAGGGGAATAGAGTTTAAATTTCATTCTCAATGGTTTTATGTTTTTCATTGAATGAGAACAGCTCGTGACATGAATATGTAAGGTCAATATGACAGTTGACTAAATTCTATCTCACTTATAGTAAAAACTATGTATTACGTGCTTCTGTGCACAAATTTTAAAATGAAGATTAAAATGGTTAAGGCAGTAGCCAAAGTTCTTACACACTGTAAATGACAAAACTGCGACTTGAGATCCCGTCTATTTGATACAAAGTTTATTTCTTAATTTTTAAACTTTGTTCCAAAGTTAGTCCTTCATATAATGAGAGAATTAATACCTAATTCATCTAATATCTAAAACATCTTAGCAATCACCGAGTTGATTAGAGTCCCATAAAAGAAGAAGTGCTATTTGTAGTATTGATATAAAGGCCTCATTAATGATATTCTGCTCTAATATATACAGATGGATAAAATCAAATGCAAACAATTCATTTATTCATTCAATAATTCTGATATGTCACTATTCTTAATTTAAATCTATTGTCTATGTAATATTTCAAGTGTCTCACAAGATAAAAGCTACGAGATTATTTAAATTTTATTTGTTTTAATTGCATTTGTTCTTTCTACCACTGTTTTTTTTTTCCTCAGTATATGTTCTATTACTTTAATAGAGGTGAAAATAATATTAGTATTTGCTAGGGGAGCCTGGGTGGCTCAGTCGGTTAAGCGGCCGACTTCGGCTCAGGTCATGATCTCACAGTCCGTGAGCTGGAGCCCCGTGTTGGGCTCTGTGCTGACAGCTCAGAGCCTGAAGCCTATTTCAGATTCTGTGTCTCCCTCTCTCTGACCCTCCCCCCGTTCATGCTCTGTCTCTGTCTCAAAAATAAATAAACGTTAAAAAAAATAAAGTATTTGCAAGTCTTCAAGACCTTCCATATATCACCATAAAAATTAAGTGTATGAGAAATTGCTTTTGCCACATTGAATTTTAGGTTAAATTTTAATCTACTAGTTAATTTCAAGCATGGCTAAGTAAGTTCTTAATTGATGCTACCCTTACACAGGTAATGGCTCCAAATTCTGGAGTTATTTTTTTAAGGGAAAAACAAATACACAAAAACACTTTAAAGTCATGGGAGAATGAACCAAAAAGACAAAGAAAGATTCTGGAGGGTTTTTTTTTGGGGGGGGGGAGAATAATTAATCAGCACAGGATGACTTACTTCTTCATATTCCTTTTTGACTAAAGGAAGGCCATGTTAGTAAAGCATAACTAAATTAAAATTCCAAGACAAAACTTAAACTCCCCACTCTGAAGAAGTACTGCACAGAGTTGGGTTACCATTTCTCATGGATAGGGAGGTGGATACTAAGAAGAGAAGGCTCATATTTTGAGCGTAAATTCTTCCCGAAACTTTGATTACCATCAACTCATGCATACATGGGACAACCCAGTGAAAGATACAAAAAACTTGACTGAGATATTAGCTATCAAATAAGGGGGCATAGAATTTGCAGTCTGTGAGCCAAACCAAGGTAATTGTCTATTTAAAAAAATTAATCAACACTCCAAAAATAATACTGCATAACAAATGGAGTCTCCCCAGTAAAACTCTCAAGATATCCCAAACAAAATCCGGAAGTACTCATACAAATTATTTTTAATATGCCAATTCTCAAAGAAATACAATGAGTCTTAAGATGACACATGCTTGAATTAAAAACATTTTTAAAGCATCCATGAAAGCTATGCTCACAAACATAAATAGAAATATGCTCACAAAAGCTCAATACAAAACACATGCAGCATATTTCTATGAAAACATAAAAATACCAATGTTAACAGAGAGACACCCCATGTTTGTGGACTGAAATATTGAATATTGTTGAGATGTCAGTTCTTCACCAAATGACTTATAGCTCAATGTATTCCTAAAATTATTATCATATGAAGTTGACAATATTTTAATATCTAGAATAATCTTGAAAAAGAAGAAAAATATTGTGGAGTTTACATTATCTTATTTTAAGGATTACAATAAAGCTACAGTAACCAAGATGGTATGACAGTGACCTAAGATTGACAAATACCAATGGACAGTATAAAGAAAGAAACAAACCCACATTAATGAGGCTATTGGTCTTTGGATATGATGTCAACACCATCTAATACAGAAAGGAAAGTATTTCCAAAAGTTTTCTGGAATAACTAAATAACCATTAGAAAAAATAACTTTGACTTTATCTCATACTGTACTCAAAAAATTAACTTGGGGTGGATCATAAACCCAAACTCACAAGATACAGTCATAAAAAAATTCCAGAAAAAGGGTAGACAATATTGCATTAAACACATAGTATTAAGGAATTAAGGTTTATAAAGTTAAAATTACTCAAACATTTTCTAGAACTACTAAAATATGAACTGTGTTTTGGTACTGATTTATTTTTTATTTTTTTTTAAACATTTATTTATTTTGAGAGAGATAGCAAAGGAGGGGCAGAGGGAGAATCCCAAGCAGGTTCCACACTGTCAACCCAGAGCCCAACACCAGGTTCCATCTCATGAAGCATGACATCATGACCTGAGCCAAAATCAAGAGTCAGACACTTAACTGACTAAAGCCACCCAGGTGACCCTTGGTGCTGATTTATAAATGGTTTTTATTTAATATCAGTGACAAAATAAGTACAAAAAGCAGGAATAAGTGTATTGACATTTTTATAACAATATGACATTCTGAGGATTTCATCCAAAATTCTCCTAGAAGTCTTTTCTGGATGTTGCAGGAAATTATTCCAGGATCTCCCAAAATCATACTAAAAAAATGTGGTCTGTGGCACCTGGGCGTCTCAGTCTATTAAGCATCATACTTTGGCTCAGGTCATGATCTCACCATTTGAGAGTTTGAGTCCTGCATCAGTCTCTGTGCTTGGATCCTTGGCCCCTGCCTTGGATCCTCTGTCCCCCTCTCTCTGCCTCTCCCTCGTGCACAGACTCTCTTCTCTTCTCTCTGTCTCTCTCTCTCTCTGTGTGTCTCTCTCTCTCTCTGTCTCTCCCTCCCTCTCCAAAATGAACAAATATTGAAAAAAAATATGGTCTGTGTATGGGTGCTGATCTATGAACTTATATATATTTTTTTAACTTCTCCATGACAATATGATCCTAGATATTGAGATTAAATTTTACAAAATTTTGCCAGCAATTTGGCATTGCCAGGATATGTACTGGTGTATAGACCAGGTCAGGTGTGGAATTTGCATGGTAAATGAAATGTGGAGTGACCAGCATACTAATTAGAAGCAGTAATTTTACATTACAACATTCATTACTTTTAGGGTAGTCTGTTACTTTTATCCCAAAAGCATGTGAAAAGTGGAAAAAAAGTATATTTAATGTAATTGGTCATTTAAGAATCATTATAAATTTAGAAGCTTTATTTGTGGTTAAAAATTAAGAGATATTTGTTCTTAGAATCCATGACCCTGGAATATCTTTCCATCTGTTTGTATTCTCTTCAATGTCTTTCATCAATGTTTCATAATTTTCAGAGTACAAGTCTTTCACCTCCTTGGTTAAGTTTATTCCTAGCAAATTTTTGTGGGTTTTTTGGTGCAATTGTAAATGGAATTGTTTTCTTAATTTCTCTTTCTGACACTTCATTATTAGCATACAGAAATGCAACAGATTTCTGTAGATTGATTTTGTATCCGGCAACCTTCCTGAATTCACTCATCAGTTCTAGTAGTTTTTTGGTAGACTCTATAGGGTTTTCTATATATAGTATCATGTCATCTGCAAATAGTGAAACTTTCTTAGCAATTTGGATACCTTTTATTTCTTTTTTCTACTCTGACTTCTGTGGCTAGGATTTCTAGTACTATGTTGAATTAAAGCGATGAGAGTAAACACCCTTGTCTTGTTCCTGATTTTAGGGGGAAAGCTTTGTTTTTCACCACTGAGTATGATGTTAGCTGTGAGTTTTTCATACATAAAAGAACAAATATTGTTAAAATGTCCATACTACCCAAAGCAATCCACAGACTTAATGCAATCCCTATTAAATTACCAACAGAATTTTTCTCAGAACTAGAATACACAATTCTAAAATTTGTGTGCAACAAAAGAGCCTGAAGAGCCAAAGCAATCTTGAAAATGAAAATCAGAGCTGGAGGTATCACAATTCCAGATTTCAAGGTATACTACAAAACTGCAGTAATCAAAACAGTATGGTGCTGGCACAAAATAGACATACAGATCAACAAAACAGAACAGAAAGTCCAGAAATGAATCTATGATTATATCGTCAATTAATTTTTGACAAGGGAGGCAAGAATATGCAATGGGAAAAAGTCTCTTCACCAAATGGTGTTGGGAAAACCAGATAGCTACACACAAAAAGAATGAAACTAGACCACCTTCTTACACCATCATAAAAACCAGTTCAAAATTGATTAAAGATCTAAATGTGAGACCTGAATGCATAATAATCCCAGAAGAGAGCACAGCCAGTAACTTCTCTGACATTAGCCATAACATTTTTGTAGGTATGTCTCCTGAGGCAAGGGAAATAAAAGCAAAAATTATCTATTGGGACTACATCAAAATAAAAAGCATCTGCACAGCAAAGGAAACAATCAACAAAATCAAAGAGCAACCTACTGAATGGGAGAAGATATTCGCAAATGACATATCTGATAAGAAGTTAGAATCCAAAATATATAAAGAACTTATAAAACTCAACAGCAAAAAAAAAAAAAATAATTCAGTTAAAAATGGGCAGAAGACATGAACAGGCATTTCTCCAAAGAAGACATACAAATGGCCAACAGACATATGAGAAATGCTCAGCATCCCTCATCCTAAGGGAAATACAAATTAAAACCACAAAGAGATATCACCTCACACCTGTCAGAATGGCTAAAATCAAAAACACAGTGTTGGCAAGGATGTGAGAAAAAGGAAACCTCCTGCACTGATGGTGGGAATGCAAACTGTTGCAGCCACTGTGGAAAAGAGTATGGAGCTTCCTCAAAAATTAAAAATAGAACTACCTTATGATCCAGTAATCATCCTACTGGGTATTCATCCAAAGAATACAAAAACATTAATTCTCGCAATGCTAGCGAGATAAGTCAGTCACAGAAAGAAAAATACCATATGATTTTTCCACATAGCATATGTGGAATATAAGAAACAAAACAAATGAACAGAGGGAAAGAGAGAAAGCAAAAACCAGACTTTTTAACTACAGAGAACAAATGTATTACCAGAGAGGAGAGGAGATGGGTGAAAAAGGTAAAAGAGATTAAGAGTACATTTGTCTTGATGAGCACTGAGTAATATATGGAACTGCTGAATCACTATATTGTATACTTGAAACTAATATAACATTGCAAGTTAACTGCATTGCAATTAGAAAGAAAGAAAGAAAGAAAGAAAGAAAGAAAGAAAGAAAGAAAGAAAAGAAAGAAAAAGAAAGAAAAGAAAAAGAAAGAAAGAAAGAAAGAGAAAAAGAAAGAGAAAGGGAGTTAGTTTAATTAAAATTTTAAAATATTTCAAAAATTTTCAGAGAAATACACGTAAGAAAAATATTTGTTATTTAATTTAAATTCTACATTTAATACAGCAAACTACAATCCACTGGTAGTAAGAAAAAAAAAAAAAAAGACATGCATTCTGAGTGTGATGCAGTAGTAATTCAAAGGGTGATGATGATAATGATTTTGAAAGTTTACAGATCAAAGTGCACTGACTTTATCCAGTATGTGATCTTTCATAAAATGATGGGTTTTGTAACCATAAGTGAACTGCTAAAAGAATACTATATATTTTCTTGCAGACTAGCTAATAAAGTAACAAAACCATCAAACTTTAGTAGCATTTAGAGACAGATCATAAAGAATTAAGTTCAAAACAAAGCAATAAAAAATACGTGAAGTAGTTTTGAATTTAAATGCTACCATGGCATACATGCAAAGTACTTTACTGGCTCGTGAAAATATTATTGGAAGGCTGTACTGAAGATGTTTGCTTAAAATATTTGGTAATACTGTGACAAAATATGAAACTCAACTACCTTTCCAAGGACACCAATGCTCAAAATATACAAGAACTGACTAACAATATGAGAGTCCAATCCATGGAAGAAATATAGCTAATAAAGTATGCCTCATTGTAGCTTGCGGATGTTGCCAATGTGGTCTTGCAATCCAATTTTCACCTTTAAAGTCTTGGAACACAACCAACTCATTATTTTAGTCTGTAGAAACTCTGTTCTGCTAATGTTCTAACTTTTATCTGCCACTGAAAAGTCACATGCCTCCTCTTTGAATGGGTGTGACCAGTGTGATCATTGATAATTTTACTTGTTGGGAAACTTCTACGTAAGGAAGAACAGTTTCTGCAGAACATTGTCATGTTCCATAATTGAAGTTTATCAGTGAAGTAAAGGTTTTCTTCATCTTCCACACCTGTAAAACATTATTGCTAAACTCCTTGAAACATCGAATTTTAATTTTATTGAATAGAAGATCAATATACAGAAGTTTATGGTTCCAACATTTATTTATTTCTCTCATTTAAAGTCGTTTAACTGTAACTTTATAGGAGAATTTTCTGTATTGTGCTACCAGTAAATGATTAAAGATGCATTACAAAGATCAGAGCTTCTTGTTTTATTTTGGAAAAAAAAAGATAATAAACCAGAGAATGCTGAAATTGCTTATAAATCTCTACTCTGAGCATTATTATTAGAACAATATATACAAAGAATGTAGATACGCATTATTCTTTTTTTTAACGTTTATTCATTTTTGAGAGACAGAGGTTGAGCAGGGAAGGGGTAGAGAGAGGGAGACACAGAATCTAAAATAGGCTCCAGGCTCTGAGCTGTCAGCACAGAGCCCAACCCGGGGCTCGAACTCACAAACTGCGAGATCCTGTCCTGAACCGAAGTTGGACACTCAACCAACTAAGCCACCCAGGCGCCCCTAGATGCACATTATTCTTTATAATCACTGTTATCAATCCAGTGTAAGTTGGCTAACTAACAAGGAAGCAACAAGCTCATTTGTCACAATTAATACTTTACATTCAGATATCCTCAATACTTGTATAAAGTATGCATGTAGATGCTTAAGTGGAGCATTGCTACTTCTCTCATAACATTTTATTTAGGTATAATTGCAAAAGGACAACATTTATGAACATGAAGACAGTACCTTTTCTTAAGCGTTCATGTGTATACTATGAACAAGATATAGAGTTTTGTACTTATTTTGTTTTTCCTATATTGTTCTTCTAATGATATTTCTATCATGTATAACTCTTATATGTATATACTTTAATGTCTGTTATGTCTAATAATTAAAAGTGAATTTTATTTTTTTACTTCATTTTACTTAATTTTATTAAATTTTACAAAAGTATCAGATCACAATGGATTTGAAATATGAAACAAATATTCCTAAAACAAAAATTTTTTGACAAATTTATACTAAAATACCATGAATTATATTAATCTTCTATTACAATCTCATGACTTAATTTTTGCAAAATAATGATTGATTAATGCTGTTTTTAAAATTGGGTATATGGAACATTAGCAATAATTTTATAGCTTTATTAAGTATATACTAATAACAATCAATATATTATTTAATTTTTCTTCAGAAACATAGAACTATTTCTTTGAAGCTGCACATTGGGGTGTGAGAGACATGGAGACTTTAATACTAAGTTGTTGGCATATTTGCTTCCCTGTAACACAGATGCAAGGTTTTGTGTGGCTGTCCATAGCGTTTCACAAATTTACCCTAGACATTTTAGACCAAAGGGTGATTTCCTAGACTCGAGAATATGAATAGTAGAAGCCTTTAAGATGATTTTTTTCTATTGTAAAGAACAGAGGGCAACGAATGGTATGGGCATACACCTCCAGGTATGACATAGCTACAAAAGCAGCACAGCTATCTGAATAAAATAAGACCAGGTGTGTGGACTGCTTAGGAATGAGGTTATGTTTAATTCACTTTCCATTTTGAATATAGGTGATTGGAGGGTCAAAATGGAGTTTGTCCAAACAGTAATTCCGACTATTGCTGTCTCTACAGAGGAGCATTTGTTTGTTGTTGTTGTTGTTGTTGTTGTTTTATTTTTTTATTTTTATTTTTTTTATAGAGAGAGAGAGAAAGAGAAAAAGAGAGAAAGTACACACACAGCAGGGGAAAAGCAGAGAAGAGAAACGGAATCCCAAGCAGGCCCTGCACCGTAGGCACAGAAGCCCAATGCATGACCTGAGCCAAGTGAGTCCAAGAGGCAGAGGTGTAAGGACTGCACCACCCAGGCACCCCTACAGAGGAGCATTTGGAACTGCAGACGCAGGAGGGCACCAGTAGCCTTAAGGGAGAGCAGAGCTCCTAGTCCTGCATGCTGATCCTCAGTGCGTAACAAGCCCAATTATTTTATAACTATCATTTACTCCTTTTCTCTAAATCTCCAAGAGACTAAGCAACTATTTTTGTTTAGATTAAAATTTATTAAATACATACCTTTTATATAAAATAAGGCATCTGTGAAAAAAATTTCTAAGACTAGTTGTCATACGTTGATCAATAATACCTACAAATTCAGGCATAAGGGGCGTGTGGGTGGCTGGGTCAATTGAGCATCCAACTTGATTTTGGCTCAGGTCACAATTGCAGGGTGGTGGGATGGGGCCCCTCATTGGGCTCTGCACTGAGCTTGGGACCTGCCTGAGATTGTCTCTCTGTCTCCCTCTACCCCCCTCCCCTACTCACACATGCTCTCTCTCTCAAAAATGAAATGAAATGAAATGAAATGAAATGAAATGAAATGAAATGAAATGAAATGAAATGAAAATTCAGGTATAAGAACTGTACATGCATTATTTCCTTTAATCTTCCTATTAGGCTTATAAAAACTGTGCAACGGGCGCCTGGGTGGCTCAGTCGGTTAAGCGTCCGACTTCGGCTCAGGTCACGATCTCGCGGTGCGTAAGTTCAAGCCCCGCGTCGGGCTCTGTGCTGACTGCTCAGAACCTGGAGCCTGTTTCAGATTCTGTGTCTCCCTCTCTCTCTGACCCTCCCCTGTTCATGCTCTGTCTCTCTCTGTCTCAAAAATAAATAAACGTTAAAAAAAATTAAAAAAAACTGTGCAAGCTCTCCTCCTCCTCTCTGACATGTATACATATGTTACACTATTATAATATATATTTAGAAAATATAATAGGAATGCATTTATAAAATATATAATCATATACGAGTATGTCGAGTATGTCTATATTTAAGATGTATCTATGCCTACATTTTATCTCAGACTACTATATCAATGTTTATATATCTGTAGTATGCTTACATGTTTATGAGATATTAAGTTCTACAATAATCATATTCAAGATTATTTAATTATACCACAAATGATTCTACTACCATTCTCTTTTACCTTCTGGGAAGAAATATTTAAACATATCCAATAAATAACTGGCTGGTAAGTAAATATTTTCAATGTCAAGTGTCTCAACTGTAGCCAGTTTATATATCTATATAGATATAGATGATATAAAGATATAGACATATTAAAACACGCTATGAATGATACACAGCTGAAGTGCAAATCTTTCATATATTCATTGTAAAAATAAAGATTCCCAATAACCATCCTCTGCCCAGCGTGTGTCTACCACACTGTGGAGGTCTATCTTTATTATGTTTTTGACACAAGTAAATTATAGGAACTATAACAATCCTTAAAGCTCTTGCCTAAAAGACTTCAGGTTTTATTTAACAAACTCCCACCAAATTCAGCTTTGCAGCAGATGAAGCACAGTCCAGTAACTTAGTAAAAGCTATAAAGACACATTTATCTCTGATTCAGCATCCCAAAGCCAATCCTGGGATATCCCATAAATTTATGGAGCTTCAGTCTGCATTATGATAATACATTGAGCTGTCACAATTTCATATGTCCTTTTGTCATTTTAACTGTTTGGCTGTGGCTTATCTGCTGTTGTACACTCAGATGAGTGGTTATAGTTTTGGGATCGATGAAAAAAGTAGAATTTCAGAAAAGCGAAAAAAAGAATAGAGTTTTTAAAATGAATTGTGGCTAAATTCAGTACTTGGAAAAATAATAAATGTTAAAATACTGGGATAAAAATTGAGCTTACTAGTTTCATTAGCCAATTATATTTGGCTGCAAATCAAATTCCCATGATTATAATATAATCCTGCTGTTGACATTCATTATAAAACTCTGTAAGTCTCTCACCAGACTAAAATCCTTTATCAGAGTCAAATGTCATAATAAGATAAACGTATTTTCTTGTGAAATGATAGTATAAAATACCGCTGTATGCTATGAATTGAAATTTTGTGTCCCCTCCCACCAAATTCATATGCGGAAGTCCTAACCTCCAGGGTGGTTGTGTTTGGACTATAGTAATTAAGACAAAATGAGCTTTAGAGGTGGGTCCCTGATCCCATAGGATTAGTGTCCTTATAAGAAAACACACCAGAAAGCTTTTTCTCCCTGCATGTGCACAAAGAAGAGATCATGGGAAAATACAGCAAGTTGGCAGTCACCTACAAGACCCAAGAAGATGCCTAAGAAACTAGGTACCTTGCTGTTACCTTGATCTTGAACTTCTCAGCTTCCAATACTGTGAGAAATAAGTATCTGTTGTTTCAGTCACCCAGTCTATGCTATTTTGTTATAGCAGCTCAAGCTATCTAATATACCATATCTGCCAGAAGTAGTAGTTTACCTGCTCTTCTAATATTTCTAGCGTTTAGTATTTAGTGTGCTCTTTTAAGTATTTAGGTTAAAATTCAGCAATAAATTTTATACAAGCTATGATGCTGGAGTCCAGAAATAGCTGTATTAAGCAGATGAAGAATTTTACTTAAAATTTTTTATATTTTTATTTTCTTTTTGAGAGAGAGAGAGAGACAAAGTGCGTGTAGGGGGAGGGGCAGAGAGAGAAGGAGACACAGAATCTGAAGCAGGCTCCAGGCTATGAACTGTCAGCAGAGAGCCTGATGTGGGGCTCGAACTCATGGGATGGTGAGATCATGACCTGAGCTGAAGTCAGGCATCCAGCTGACTGAGCCACCCAGGTGCCCTGAAGAATTTTACCTTAACAAATATTATATTCTTTGACAACCTAAACTGACATATATCCAGAATCATACACATAAAGGAGCTAGAAAATGAAGCACAAACAAAAACCAAAACCAATAAAAGGAAGGAAATAATAAATATTAGAGCAAAACTAAACAAAGAAATAACAACACCAACAAAAACCACAACAGAACAGATCAATAAAACCAGGGGTCTCTGGCTGGCTCAGTAAGTAGAGCATGTGACTCTTGACCTTGAGGTTGTAAATCCAAGCCCCACCTTGGGTGTAGAGATTACTTAATAATAAAATCTTCAGGCCTTGCAGATGCTGCTGCCCAGGAACCACCCACACTGTCCAGCCATGGTCAACCCAACTGTGTTCTATGACATCACCATGGGTGGCAAGCCCTCGAGTCATGTCTCCTTCAAGCTGTTGCACACAAAGTTCCAAAACAGCAGAGAACTTTTGTGCTCTGAGCACTGGGGAGAAAGGATTTGGTTACAAAGGTTCCTGCTTTCACAGGATTATCCCAGGATTTATGTGCCAGGGTGGTGACTTCACATGCCATCATAACATTGGCAGCAAGTCCATCAATGGAGAGAAATTTGATGATGACAATTTCATCCTGAAGCACACAGATCCTGGCATCCTGTCCATGGTGAACACTGGACCCAACACGAATGGTTCCCAGTTTTTCATCTGCACTGCCAAGACCAAGTGGTTGGATGGTAAGCACGTGGTGTTTCGCAAGGTGAAGGAGGGCATGAACATCGTGGAAGCCAGGGAGTGCTTTGGGTCCAGGAATGGCAAGACCAGTGGGAAGATCACCATTGCTGACTATGGACAAGTCTAAAATTTTGACTTGTGTCTTATCTTAACCACTGGACCACTCCTTCTGTAGCTTGGGAGAGCACCCCACCACCCCCATATGCTCAAGATTTCCTATAGTCTTTGTGCTCCTCCTGCAGTTCCATGGTCCCATGATTTCCTTACTCTCCTCCAAGTTTAGCTGGATTGCAGAGTGAAGCTTATAATTATGAAATAAAAGTGAAATGATAACAACAAAATAATAATAATAATAAACAATAATAATAAACAAGATCTTTAAAAAAGAAAAGAGAAATAAGAACTGATACCTCAAAAATACAAAAGATAATAAGAGAATATTATGCAAAATTATGTGCCAACAAACTGGACAACATAGAATAAGTGGATAAATTCCTAGAAACATATAAACTCCCAAAACTGAATCCAGAAGAAATAGAAAATTTGAACAGACCACTTACCAGCAATGAAATTAAATCAGTAATCAAAAAACTCCCAACAAATAAAAGTCCAGGGCCTGATGGCTTCACTAGTGAAGTCTACCAAATATTTAAACAAGAATAAATACCTATTATTCTCAAACTATTTAAAAAAATAGAAGAAGGAAATCTTCCACAATCATTCTATGAGGCCAGCATTACTCTAATACCAGAAAAAGACACTACAAAAAAGAGAGAGAGGAGAGAGAGAACTACAGGCAAATATCTCTGAAGAACATAGATTCAAAATCCTCAACAAAATATTAGCAAATGAAATCTAACAATTGGTTATAAAACTCATTCACCATGATTAAGGGGAATTTATTCCTGAAATGCAAGCTTGGCTCAATATTCGTAAGTCAATCAAGGTGATACATCACATCAAGAGAAAGGGTAAAAACCATGTGATCATTTCAATTGAAGCAGAAAAAAGCACTTAACAAAGTACAACATCCATTTATGATAAAAACTCTCAACAAAGTAGGTATAGAGGGAATATATCTCAACATAATAAAGGACATATATAAAAACTCACAGCTAAAATTATACTTAATGGTGAAAAACCTAGAGTTTTTTTCCCTTAGGATCAGGAATAAGACAAGGATGTCCACTTTCACCACTTTTACTCAACATAGTAGTAGAAGTCCTGGACACAGCAATCAGATAAGAAAAAAGAATACAAGGCACCCAAATTGGTAAGGTGAAATAAAATTTTCACTATTTGCAGGCGACATGATACTATGTATAGAAAACACTCAAAACTCCACCAAAACACTACAAGAACTGATAAATGAATTCAGGAAGGTTGCAGGATACAAAACCAATAAACAGAAATCTATTGCATTTCTGTACAGCAATAAGGAAGTAGCAGAAAGAAATTTTTTTTAAAAATCTCATTTATAATTGCACTAAATAAATGAATGAATGAATGAATGAATGAATAAAATACATAGGAATAAATTTACCCAAAGAAGTGAAGACTTATACTCTGAAAACTATAAAACACTGATGAAAAAAATTGAATACAGACATAAATAGATGGAAAGACATTCCATGTTCATGGATTGGGAGAACCAATATCATTAAAATGTCCGTGGTACCAAAGGTAATCTACACATTTAATGCCATGTATGGAAACACAAATTCCTGAACAGCCAGGGCAATCTTGAAGAACAAAGGTAGAGAATCACAATTCCAGATTTCAACATCTACTACTACAAAGCTTTAGTAATCAAAACGGTACGATACTGGTCCAAAATAGACACACAGATCAAGAGAACAGAATAGACAGCCCAGAAAACAAGTCGTGTTGAGTGGTAGAGATGATAGGGATTTTTTTTTCTCAATACTGGTATTTGTGGTGAGAATGGACATTCTTACCTTGCTCTTGACATTAACAAGAATTCTTTAAGGTTTTGTTCTGTTTTACAGTCCTAGGTATTGATTTGAGGTTTACATGGTTTACATCAAGTTACAAAAGCCATTATGCATTTTTATCAAAAATGTGTTTTAAATTGACTTGACAGCCTTTTTATCATCTATAATTGTGATTTTTTTTACTTAAAGAGTGATTTAACTGTAATTTTATTTCTTCTTATTCTTTGCCTCCCCCCACCCAGTTTAAATAATCTTAAATCTTGGTATCAGTGGTATATTCTCTACATAAAAGGGGTTAGACATTTTTTTCTTATAACTTGGTATTAAGTAGCAATGAAATTATATGGTATTTGAAGGTTTGATAGATGACTCCTATAAAATGTTTTTGTTGTGGTAATTTTTGAAGCACACTTTCTTAAATTTTTTTACATCTTCTATGTGACTGGTAGGTTTTAACTGTCTATTTCTACGGGGGTCAGTTTGGATAAATTGCATTTTGCTAGACAATTTCCAGTTAACCTATGTTCTAAGTCTTATTTTTCTAAGGTTATGTGAAGAATCTCTATTTTATTCAAAATACCTTCTGTTTTGATAGCTTTTTCCTCCTTTCATTGTTTATTTTGTAAATTTCTGTTTTCCTTTTTCCCCAACTTAGGAAAGCTAATGGTTTTTCTATGTTGCACATTCATTAGATCTACATCTATTTTGCTTTTTAATTTACTAAGCTCTGTTTTAACCTGTATTGTTTCCTGTCTTAGAAGTTCCTCAAAATGATCTTCTGATTCTTTTTCTAAGCTTTTGTATTGCATATTTCCTGTAAGTACTTCTCTTTGCACTTTTATTTTCATTTTTAATTATTTAAAGCTACATGTCCCCTTAGATTTTGGATGTAATTATCCTATTTATCCTAAGATTGTGCATTTTCATTATAGTAGTTTTAACAAATGCCACAATTGTATTTAAATTCTCCCTTTGACACAAGGTTGCTTAATATTTTGTTTTGTTGTCAGTGTTTTTTGTTTTTTTGTTTTTGTTTTTTAATTTGGTAGTTTTCTCTGTTATGTTTCACAGATGTCTGTTCTGTTCTGGGTTGACTTCACCACTTATATAATGTATCTTTTTTATCAGTATATACCTTCTTTCATGTCATGTAGACATTATTCAATTTGAGTTATTTTTAAAAATATTAGAAGGCTAAGTTTGTTGCATTTTTCAGTTTTTTTTTTTCCTTTGGATATTCCAATTATGCTTTCCTTATGTTGGAAATTTTTGCCTGGCTGTATATAATTATTTTATTTCTAAAATTAAAAAAAATGTATATATTGGCTTTTTTGTTCTTATCTTCTATATCATTTGATATGTCCATTACTTCATCTACTACCCCTTGTAATTTTTATAATTAGTCTTCATTGCACATAAAAACTGTGATCCAAGCCCAAAAGTAATTTAAAAGGAAGGAAAATGTATATGAATTCAATAGACTTAAGTTTAAAGTTTTACTTTCAAACTCCAAGTTGTTGGTAAATCATGATACATAAAAGTGGTCCAAAGTAGCTATGGAAAGCAGTTTCCCCTTGATTTCTTGCATGTAAGTGAGTCAACTGACAGAAGGAATACTTTTCAATAAGCATGTAAGAAACTGTCATAGCAAATTGAAGTTGAAAACCAGGTTCATAAATATAGGAAAAGGAAGTGATTGTAAATGAAGTGGTAATAAAATTATTATCTGCTGCCAGATAATATAGAAAAGGATAGGATAATGTATACACTGGTAGGAGTACTACAGATACTAAAGGGAGGGAATAAAAAGGTTTCTACCCAAAATAGTATCTATTGGGTTTCTGGATAATTCTTCCTCCCATTGTCATAGATCCTTGCCTTTTCTGAAAAGAAAATCCAGTGAGGCATAAGGAATGATTCTAGAAACTTTAGCATTTTTTATATTATAATATAATTTTACTACATATTATTTTTGAGAAAAAAATTAAATATGGAGGAAAATAGCCATATTAATGATGAGAAGTTGTTTAAGACTGGTATCCCAGATTAATCTTTACCTTTCTTATCTCAAAACTTTCCAAGTCCTTCCATAGTAAAATATACATAATCCATTTTTATTATAATTAAAAAAAATCAACTGAATTTTTGCAGTATCTTTTCCTGGAGAATTACTTTGAAGAAAAATGAATAATAGCACTCATTTAAATAGTTGTACAGTTTGAGCATTTGTTAATTCCCACCTAGTGATTATTACTTCTATTAGACAACTATGATCTAATCCTGGTAAATCACTCAATTTGCGCCCATGAAAGGAAAGGCTGACAAATACCAACATTGAAATCATCAATTTTAATTCACCTCTTTCTGAGACAGCTATCTTTTGCCTAGAGGAGATTGGAAAACACTATGAAGGGACCAGCATTTCATCACCCAGAGAGAGATGACAGCTAAAGTCATCCAAGTACACATAAATGAACATAGAGATGGCTTAACAGCTTAACCTGAGTTAATTGTGTGTCCCCTAATCTTATTCAAAGAACAAAGTATCCAAAAGTAGACCTGTGGAGGAACATTAAGAGGAGGCATACACATAGAGGGTCATTTGGAAAATATTCTCAGCAGTTCATGTATGAATATTTTTCTCCATACAACTGGGACTAAGGCTTCATTCACTTGAAGGTCCAAACAGTGAATGTTAACGAGTAGGCTTTATAATCAATAAGAATCTAGCTTTAATACTGTTCTCCAACATAAATCTTCTATGTACTTCCAAATTACTTTTTCTTAAGCCATAAAAATGAATAAATACAATATCTTGATAGAAATGTGTAAGGATTAAATTATGTGAGCACATAATTATGACTGACACATAGCAGGTCTTCACTCAAGGTGAGCTTCTCTCTTGCCCTACATTTTCAAATCACCTGTTGTTCACATCTGTATATGATCTGTTCGTGTCTATGAATAGCTATGTGCAATACACAAAAGCAACCTCAGAAGTAAGTATAAAAATCAATCTAACAATGAGCAATGAAGTACATACATTTAATGCCATGCTGTAAATGGTAGGGTAAGAAAATAAAACTTTTCTGATGTATATATGTTTGTATCCTATTAAATTTTGTATTTTTGAATGTATTCTGTATGTATTTTAAGGTCTTATAATGCCTTTAATTTAGTAGATAATCACATGTAATTAATGAAAAAATGGATGTATACTGTGAGTGCTTGCTAATATTTTATTTTACTTGTATGTGAACAAATGTTTGGAGATCACTAGTTTAGTTGGGATAAGCAAACCCATCTTTGGTAGTGGTTGTGACATTCTGCACAGATGTACATCACAGAATAAACTGTAATTAATCGCCAAATTTCTTTGTGTTAATAGAAAAGTATTTTATAAACAACTGAGAAAACCATTTCTGAGAAGAAAAAAAATAATGAAAGGACACACACACACACACACACACACACCAAAATAGCTGTGCCTGAATATTATTAAATTTCTGACAAAGAAGAATCAGAGTAGATTGTTCAAGGGCTAGAATGAGAGGCATGATCTGAAGAATAGTACACCCGTTCACAAGCGAGCATTTTCCCACTCAACCTCCTTGGCATATAAATTAAGTATAGCAAAGAAAATGGGTAAATTGCAAGCAAATGTTTATAGATTATCCAATATCACTATTGGACCCCCCCCCTCTTCTCACATCGAATCCTATTTGACAAATTATCAATAAATTTCACTTTGGTGAGGTGGCCTTTTTGTAAAGCCAAATTACTAATATTTTTCCTTTTTTCAGGAAAAAAAAACTACTGTATTAAAAATAGAAAATACTATAAGAGTTAAAAAATAGTTTTGATAATATTACCCCTACTTTCTCTCCAGAGAAACATATGGAGCTAGCAATTATCTCTTCTGTACATGAAATATATCAAATCTTTACATCAAAATGTACCAATATATCTAAATAAAACAGAAACAGTGCATATGCCTGAGATTTATGTAAGTTCAATACCATCATAACATATTATCACTGATCAAGGAAAAACATTAACGGCAGCAACTGCATTTTCTTGCTTTATCTCTAGAGGTAAAAATAATCTTTACTTTTTATATTCTATGTGTTCAATGCCCTTTGGATTTCAAAATAGCCAAGTGTATATATTTTTCTATGTTCCATGGACTATTTTTGGTATTATTAGAAACTTTTTATTCTACCAGTTGTAGGTCCAGCAGCATAGGTAGATGTCTTTGTCTTAAGAAATTCTACGTTTTGGGGTGCCAGGGTGGCTCGTTGGTTAAGTGTTCGACTTCCGTTTCAGCTCAGGTCATGATCTCATCATTCATGAGTTTGAGCCCTGCTTCAGGCTCTGTGCTGACAGCTCAGAGCCTGGAGTCTGCTTCAGACTCTGTGTGTTTCTCTCTCATGCTCTGTCTATCCTTGTCCTTCAAAAATAAATAAACTTAAAAATTAAAAAATAAAAATTTTAAGTTGGAGCTCATAAATATCTCCATTTTTTCTGTACCTGATTATTCTTTTCTTTCCTGAATTGGTCCTTTTTTTCCCCTCATATTTCTCCAGTGGTTCTATTCCAATGAAGTCGTTTTTCCATATAAGTCTTATAAATATTTCAATGTTGGGGGCACCTGGGTGGCTCAGTCAGTTAAGTATCAACTCTTGATTTTGGCTCAGGTCATGATCTCGGGGTTTGTGGGTTCGAGCCTCATACAGGGCTCTGTGCTGATGACACAGAGCTGCTTGGTATTCTCTCTCTCTCCCTCTCTCTCTGCTCCTACCCTATTCGGGCTGTCTCTCTCAAATAAATAAACATAAAAAAAATATTTTCAAGTAGGAAAACATGCCCCGCAATTCTGTTTTAATGTGTGTATATATAGAAAAGTTAATCATATCTATCCATTCTGAGTAAAACCTATTATTGAATCTTTTTCAGTCAGATGTCACAGATATAGTTGATATTTCTTGATAATGGAACTGAATTATGAGCACACTTAAGTTATTTCTATTTCTAAATAGCAAATTCAAATTAAAGATTATCTCAAACACCACAATTTCTTGTTAGTACTCAAAATATAAATTTTAAAAGGAAATAAAAGCAGGTCTTTTGATATAATTAGGATCAGTCAGTGTTCTGTTTCTATTTGTATTAATATAGACACTATAAATGAAATAATGCAGTCTCAAGTACTCATTTGTATGCAAAAAAAAAACACAACGATTTGTATGCACACACCACCCTTCTTTATGGGAGAGATTTCTTAAGGAGTAGAGTTCAAAGCAATTTCCAATTAACCTTTAGTTACAAAAAAAAGTGAAACTCAAAATAAACTTTTTCTGCATATTAAGACAATATCATTGCTAATTTGAAGTTGAACTTCTGCAGTGATGAAAAACTATTAAGACACAAAGTAAAATTTGAACTTTTTTTAAAGAACAGCATCTAAAAAAATTCAATTTTGATTTACTTAGCAACGAGTGTTCTTTTTGTTATGAAGCATTTCCCCTTTTTGCCTAACTATGGAAACATTAGAGAACTAATATATGGTATATACTAGAGTTAATATAAAATATATAACATCATCAGGTGAGATTTTACACTGTCTTTAAGAAGTGTATAACTACATTACGAGTGGAAAAAATTAATATTTAAGGGCCAGAATAAATTTTTGCTGTTCTTGAAAAATTTTAAAGTAGATTTAATTAGGTGTCATTGTTTTATGCTTCCACAGTGACTTAAATATCTTATTTGGTGACACACTACCTTCTTAATTATTGATTTAATTGCTACCAGACTGTAAGGTCTACAAGAAGACTTATTACTTTTTTACTTTTCATTTACAATGGCCCAGTGAATTTGGTGTATGTTTTAATTCTTAATCACAATGTGTACTGCCTCTAGTTAGGTCAGAGGTTATATGTATTCTGTCTATTGTTATGAGTGTCTAGTGTAATATCTGTTTGACTATTATATCACTCTTCAAAATGATCCAAAATATAGTTCAGATAAAAAAGTCATCAGTTACTTTATCCTATTGTTAGGATAAAGCACAGTATCCTATTATTAATACCAGTTTTAATATCATTTGTCCTTTTTATCAAAATTCTCTACTAAAACTTAATTTCTTAAATAGCTTTTAAACATATAAAGCACCTGAGGTTTTTGGTTTTTTTTTTCCTTTGTTAAGTTTAAACTTCAAATTTTGTACCAGGAATAAAAAAAGACATACAAAAGAATTTCAAGTTCAGTCTCACTTGTTAACAGAGCTGATCAAGTTCAGACACCAGGGTGAAGCTGTGTGATAGAAAAGGGTGTGATATAAGACTACTGAGTCTTCTAAAGTAAGTATGAGGTCTTATAAAAAATAAGCATAATATCGAGAGAACTCAGACAAAACTAGCGTCCTTCAGACTGGGTTATTTTCTTAAATTTCCTGTGCCCTTTTAGTATTTACAGCTACAATGATGCCTGTAGACACAAATGGCTTAATTGTGAGTACTAGATAAACTCCAAGAAGTCTAAGTTTGCCTTAATCCCCTATAACCTAGACCTGAGATACTAGGCAATTCAGTTAAGACCCTGGAACAACATTTATTCAGATTTATGGGCTGCTCCCCCATTGTCATTTATCAATTTTTTTCTCGAAACAAGATTCTCTTGGGTAATAGCAACTAAATAATAAATATATGAACAAAAACCTCTATAAAAACCAGAATCTTAAGGAAGTTCATCTGTAAAACTGAGTTATAATTTTGTCTTAGAATACTCTAAAAAACGGAATTAGACTAATCTTTTCTCTCAATTTAGATGACTTTCCCTATGCTATTTTATTCTTTATAGCAACAAGAATTATAGAAATGTAACTATTTTAGAACAGGTATTTTGGGAAAGACAGGAGAATTCAATATGTGAAAGTGTATCAGTTGAGTCTGTCGACTGCAGCTTTCTACACCTATGATAATGTTTTTCCTCTTAGTCCTGGTAGTTAGTGTGGCCGTGACTGATGTGATTTGAGCAATTTTAGGAAATATTTCCATGTCCCCAAAATTATTTTTTCTGAAAGTATTTTTTTATACCTGAAATTCATAAAGATTTGCTTAGATTCATAACTAGCACAGATGTCTAGTGGCTTGCCATCAATTCTTAAGAGAATGAATTAGGCAAATATTGAGGTAACATGTTACTATACTATTGATTATTATTAACTCAATTTAAGAGACTTTATCAGATATCTAGGGGAAGAAATTATATATCAGATTATCATGATTTTCTGGGAGGAGGCAATTAGAATTAAAGAGACTAAAACACTAGAATAATAAAGGGAACAGAAAGTCTGCAAGCCTGAAGCATCAGTGAAAGAGTTGACATTCCCAAAAGTAAAGAAAGGGGTTTAAAAAGCAATAGATTAGTACGAAGATAAATTTAGGTACTTTAAAATTTTAACTTAAGCTAATATTTACCATCACAAGTGTTTCAAGACCACATTCTATAAAAAATAATCCCCAAAATTTCAGCTTAGCACTATATGTCAGGAAAATTCATAGTAGAAAAAGTAATTTGATAGATTCTGAAAATGGAGAATTCTAGGAGTACCACTGCAATCCAGGTCTCTGCATATATTCTGTCTAAACAAAACCTGCTCTGGAATAATCATTCCTGGGAATTCCTAAGACGAGAAATGTATGTAGCCTAGAGTGGAAGTTCAAGGCCATTTTGTGTAGCTTGTAGGCACAATCATTTGAAGAGCCTTCTCCAAAGTTACCCATAAAAGATTTTGAGGCAATCTATTGGCTTTATCACTTTATAGTCTTGTAAATTGCAATACAAATTTAAAAAAAAATAAAAGAAGGACTTTTTTTCAGAATAATAAAATCACTCTGTATCTATCTATCATCCACTTATCAGTATCTGTATAATTAGTAGTCATCCAACTATCTATTGCTGAGCAACAAATTACTCCCAAACTTAGCATTTGAAAACAATAAACATTTATTATATCACAGTCAAGATTTCTGACATGGCACAAATTAACAGAGTGCTTCTAGTTTAAGAACTCATAAAACTGCAGCCAAGCTGTCAGCTGGAGTCATAGTCTTATCTGAAGGCTCAATTGGGGAGGACTCACTTCTAAATTTGTTAGAGGCCATTAGTTAGTTTCTAACAGGGTTCCTAGAGGTCACCAAAGGGGAAATCATGGCCAGCTATTGGAAAAGTCAGAGGCCTGTCCTGGTAGTACTCCAAAAACAAACAAACAAACAAACAAAAAACCAAAAAGCAAAACAAACAAACAAACAAAATACAAAGGAAGCCAGATGAAACCAGGCAGGTCTAAGATGGTAAGTATCATGACACAAAACTCCTGACCAAATAAGAAAGAAAAAGCATGAAACACTGCCTCTTAGAAATCCCTGTCTCATGTAATGAATATTCTACCCCCTAGTTAACAACTCTCAATAAAAGATAGAAACACAAATCCAAGGCATGCAACTGCGTCTTGAGTTTACCAACTCTCACATCTCAAGAGTGTACTTTCACATTAATAAACTTTCCTGCTTGTACTGCTCATCTGTTGTGTCTGTCTCTGAATTCCTTCTCACTATAAGACCAAGAAACTTCAGGGACATCTTACCGATAGGCTAGTTTGAGGCTTCAGGGCCTGAGGTCTCCCTAGGACACAGCAACAAACTCACTAAGATTAGGCAACCGGCAGGTCTTAGGTCCTCTTTGGCTATTGGCTGTAGACATCAATTCTTTGTCATATGTGTCTCTCCATAGGGCCGCACATAACAAGGCAGTATACGTCCCCAAGAAACTGAGAAAACTCAGTTGGAGTTTCTCAGTTTGAGAAAGAAGTCTCTCAAGACAGAAGCAACAGTCTTTTGCATAACCTAACCTGAGAATCCCATAACATCTGCAATATTCTATTCATGAGAAATGAATAGAATTAATAAATTCAGATCTACACTGCACTCAAAATAAAGGGATAACACCGAAGGCATAAATACCAGGAAATGGAGATACTGAGGACTTACAGTCTGTCTGCCATACTCACACACGGTAGCACAAAATGAACTGCTGGGCTAATATTTAAATCATACCTTTGCTACATGGGCTTTTATGTTTTAAAGACTTAAGGAGGTGAAAAACAAATAGGAATTGTTAAAGAAAAAAAAAAAACTGCTTTGAGGGTCTAGAAATATTTTCACCTTTTTTTCCTGCTCATTTCTAGGCTTCCTTGAAAAAATTGCACATGTGAAAAGTTAGACATACTGCAATCAGAGCATTTTATCATAGCTTTCAGAAAGGAATTACCTCTAAATTATGCAAATCGCCTTAATCAACTGGATAAGTATGAGTGTGAACAAAACCTAAAATGTTGTTGAAAATTCACTGATATGCATGTTATCATATTCATCATTCTTATTGTTAGTGAGCTGTCTGTGAGGGCCCCAGGAAAATATGGGTTTCCTGTTTCAATTTCTACTCTGGTATTTATCTACACTTTGCTGTTTTATTATTGTTACTGTCAGGCAATTCGACAACATGGTACATAAAGTCATGAAAAAATAAGTGGGTGTAATGTTGTTTGTTGACTGATTATGTAAAAAAGCAGTTTGATAGTTTTTATAGTTTTTCAGCTTAAGTGACAGAGACATTGACATTTCTGGTTTTTTTAATATTAAAAACAGAAACACACACATTTTATAAAAAGGAAAAACAAAGAAATGGACCCTAAAACAGAAATTTAAATATTAGTAAAAGACTTACTTTTGAAATGATGAAAATATACTGACTGAAGACACAGAGAAAAATATTGTTTAGTCTTATGATTGTACAAAAATAACCATTGGATTTAGAAAGAATTTTATGGTTAGTTTTAGTCACTGTTATCTGCAATTGAACAAGAATGTGAAGTTCTTGGGAGTACGATTGCAAAAATGTTATTTATGAAACATCCTTCCTCCCATTTGAAAGATTGTGTTTTATCCAAAAACATATCCTGAAATAATGGTTGATTCTAACATCTATTTTTAAATGCCCCCTCTCACACAGCTAACTATATTTCTGTGAGAGAAATTTTAATTTTTTTTCTGAATTTCACAGGTTGAATCTTTCCAATCTTTTTATCGGAAAGTTAATGTTTTTATACAAAAAACTTTTATTTATATAAAATTTGCTTTATACAAGAAAACAAAATTCCCACAAGTATATATTTTCTTCTAAAACTCAAAATTTACAACTCTTTAGTCATTTTTCATGGAGACTATTTCACAATTGATTTTCTTTTCCTATCTAATTACCCAGAGCACATCATTAGAATTAACACGTTTTAAATATCCATAGGGAAACATAATATCCAATAAGGACTTTGTAGTTTATAAGGTTTGCACACATTAGAATTCTAATAGATGGAGTCTTGTATAATGTTAGCATGCTGACGATATTCTCCATGTTGCAGTAATGAGGGAATAGGATGAATATAGGGTCAAGAGGTAGAACCTGGACTCTAGAAGAAGAATGAGGCTGGAGAAGATTTATTAATTGCTCTCAGGCACCGATGTTGCTGGCTTAAAAATCATGTTACTTCTACCAGGGTCATGCACTTCCTACAAAACAAAATTATTTCTCCTTTTGGCAAAAGCTTTCAAATATGTGTCTCTCATGAAGTAACCATCATATGCTGTTACTGCAACTTATATATTACACAGACTGACAATATATTCAGAGTTAAGCCCTTATTCAGCAAATTTTGCCCAGACCTCAGCACTGTATAAATTACCTGCGCATCTGAAAATTATTAGTATTGGGCCTACTTCTTGGGAGTGTGTCCTGTATATAGTTTTTGATAAAGTATTCAACTTGAGAATAGTCTTTTCTTTCCTACCTAGTCTGAGGTTTAAATTGAGTATTTCATTAGTGACATAATAAAGCAAATGATAATGTAGATAACATTTTTTAAAATCGACCTTTTATATGCAATGTAACGATACACAGAAATAGTTTCTTTCTCTTTCTGAAATGTTACCAGACATGATGAAATAATTTAGAAAGAGAAGATGGGGCGCCTGGGTGGCTCAGTCAGTTGAGCGACCGACTTCAGCGCAGGTCATGATCTCACAGTTTGTGAGTTTGAGCCCCACGTTGGACTCTGTGCTGACAGCTCAGAGCCTGGAGCCTGCTTCAGATTCTGTGTCTCCCTCTCTCTCTGCCCCTCCCCCACTCATTCTCTGTCTCTGTCTCAGAAATACACATTAAAAAAATAAGAAAAAATTTTTAAAAAGAAAGAGAAGAAATACCATTGTAAGATGAAAAAGGAAGTAAACTTATGAAGCAGAATTTGTAAAATGTTGCATACTTTTAGTTGGTTCATGGGTACAACATATTTTCTGTTAAAGATCAATTTGGATTTTGAATAATTTAAAAATTGAATCTGAAGAGACATGATAAAAATAAAGTTGTTGACTTATTCATTCAGTAATTTGCAATTACCCAGAAGTATTTAGCAAGTGCTTCTTATTTTTCTGTGTCCTTTGAAAGTGACTGGGAGAATAAGAATGTCTACAGGCTCATGAGGTAAAGGGCCAATCAAGGATGTTTTTGACCTGTGACACATCCTAAATTAGGAGACAAGTCACATGGGACCCTAGGCAACTAGAACTGTCTTCTGCAAGACATAGCCCACTCTGGTCTTAGCCTCAAGCCCTGAAGGGAAGCCAAGGATCTCAAGAGTTCCTCACTAGTTTCAAGACTCTGGGCTTGGTTTCTACTGGGTAGGACACTGGCCCGCACCTTACTTGCTTGACCCAATAAGATTGTAAGAAGGGTTATGCCCAATTTTTGGCAGCATGTTCTTCCCCAACTCCCATGTCTACCTTCAACCACGCAGCTCAGAAAACACAGATTAAAAAACAAAAACAAAAACAAACAGGAAAACACAAATTAAACAGCCAAACATTCAGGTTTGAAAGCAGGAACCTATTGGTAGGAATGTGACAGATCAAGTAGGAGGAAGTGGCACTAATCACCTGCCGCCTCCTAGGAACCAATACTATGATGGTCTCAAGATGGTACTCACCTTCAATCTGGAGATCCTCTCTGATGGTGCTGTTGGCTGGCTGGAGTTGTGATGTGAGTGACAGTTCTCAGGTCAAGCTCAGGCTCTTCCTGGACTCTCAATTTCAATAACTCATTTCAGAAGGAATGCGAGTTGAATAAGTTCTTACAGCATCATTTAGATAAGAAGAATATTGTTGTGGCTCCATGTTTTTCTACCTAACCTTTCTACCCATCCTTCCCTCAGAAATGGCCTTCTTTCAGATTATCATTGATGGCAGAGAGAGGATTCTCCATCAGAAATAGAGATTCACTTTTGATTAGTATTTTTACATATAAGCCTAACTCATTTTAAGCAGGGGAGTATTTTGGATCAGTACTACTTTATATTACTTTACTAACAACAAACCAAAGACTGAAGATCTATAATGAACATTTTTAGAATCTGCTTTCTTAACTCAATAGCATATTCAAAATTAAATGTTTTTTAGGGGAGCCTGTGTGGATCAATCAGTTAAGCATCCAACTTCGGCTCAGGTCATGATCTCGTGGTTTGTGGGTTTGACAGCTCAGAGCCTGGAGCCTACTTCAGATTCTGTGTCTCCCTCTCTCTGCCCCTCCCCTGCTTTTGCTCTGTCTCTCTCTCTCTCAAAAATAAATAAACATTAAAAAAATTATTTTTTTAAACTTCTCATGATTACATTTGCAGGGAATTTGTATAGCTTTGGTGTTTTGAAGTATGATTGGTCTGATTTCTAAGTAATGACTCCAACACGGTATTTAATTTGGCGTATTTCATCTGTAATTTGAGTTAATTTCTTGCTGCAAGTGTTAGGTGAGATAATGCATGTTAAATGCTTAGCACAAGGACTGGTATACAGTAAATGCTCATTGCATGTTTGTTTTGATCATAAATGACAACTAAAAGAGATCATTTAAGGAATCTCTCTGAACATACATTGATATAAATTTTAATATATGTATGCATGAAAAGCCCGTATACTTTAACTCTCTAAAAAATCTCAACTGCATATTAAGAAAGTAGTTTAACAGTTTTTACTTGAGAAAGTTGGAAATCTTGAGGATACACCTGGGCAAATGTGGTGCCTGATTGCACCCTCTGAAAGTGAAGGCAAAGTGAGGAGCATTTTTCAATTTTCCAAACCTCAGAAAACCCTGAGTGGACTGTCAGAATGGTCTTTCATAAAAGGCAAAGTGGCAGGATGGTGTACATGTAGTCTAACAGAGCACTTTATCTTACAACACTCAAAGTGTTTAACAATAAATCTTTCCCCATCCATTCAACAACACACATGCAGCTTCCTGCAGTTCAGCAAAGAGAAGCAAAATAACAGACCTCATTTTTATAAAGTACAGGCTCCATCTGATAAGATTTGTGGCTTCTAAGAAACTCATCTTTGATGAACCTGATCAGACTTACTTGGAATTTTGGGGGAGGAGGGGAGTCTTCCTTACACATTTACCTGAAAAGTTTCTCTCTTGTTTTATGCCATTGACTTCAGGACAAAATCACTTTATATACCGATAAAACCTTACTCTGTACAATAGAAATGATTTCTATTATTTTCAATATTTATTTATATGTTCTTTAAAAGTTTCATCTCTAGAACTAAGATTTACCAAACTTCAACCTTGGTCAGAAGCAAAATTATTTTTGAAGGTCATGGGCATTATAGATATTTTGAGTACATTACTAGCAAACTTTGAATAATTAGGAAAAACAATGATGTCTAAAGACGCAGAGCTAAGACTGAGAGAGAAAAATTACTATTTTCTTTTTGAAAATAAAATCGGGGTGGGGGGATACCTTCTGAAAACAAATAAGGTTCATCTTTTTCTCTTTCCTTGCTTGCTAGCTTTTGTTTCTGTCTGCGTTTAGAAAAACATCAGAAATAAAGATGAGTAAATTCACTTTTAGAACCTAGGTATTAGAATTGATGTTAAACTAATATCTTCGCTTTAATTGTATACTTCATGTAAAACAGTATTTTCAATTGAAAGCTGAAGATTCTGTGAGAAATACTTATTTTTCAAGGTTATTTTCCAAGTTACCTGTCATAGTCAAAAGTTGGTCACACAGTCAACCAGTGGTCAGTCACTCAGCACTTCGTGCTAGAATTTCACCTCCATTTTCCTCATGACCATGTTTCTGATACATGCCCTCACCTCTTTCTTGGGCTATTTTTCCACTTGTTTTCAAAGCAATCTCCTCAAGTTTTTCTAGTTATCAACTTTTTCTTTCTATCATTCTCAAATAATTACTGGCACCAATTGTCATCATTTTGCTATTTCATGGTCATTATTTAATCCAATACAATGTTAAATCATTTCCACTAATTATCATCTAAGTGCCATACATATTAAAAGATTTTTGCGATTTGGGGGGCACCTGGGTGGCTCAGTTGGTTGAGTGCCAACTCTTGACTTCAGATCTGGTCATGATTTCACGGTCTGTGAGTTCCAATCCTGTGTTGGGCTCTGTACTGACAGCGTGGAGCCTGCTTGGGAGTCTCTTTTTCCTCTCTCTGCACACCCCCCCCCCACATGAAATAAACACACTTTTTAAAAAGTTTCATGACTTTCATATTTAATATGTCACTACTCCATCTCTGAAAATGATTTTCTTATCTCTATGTCTGATTTCATTGTTCATTTATACTCTGAATTTTGTGCCTGAAATGTGTTTCAGAGTCCTGTCCTTGTTTCATTGCCTAAATACACACATATATATACACACACATATACATACAAACATACTCCTAGAGGCCAGAGCCTGAATACAGAGTGAAAAAGTCTAGGAAGGGTCTCTGGTATAAATATCAAGGAAGAACAAATGGGATAGCCCTTTTAAGCCTAAACACCTGGAACTTCCCTGAATATGCCTTATTAGCTGGTGAAACCTGAGTTTGACAGTTAAATAGGCCCTGTGCTGGTTACAGTTGGTCATCTGCGCACATGTGGTAACTATTTTGACATTATGGCATTCGGTGACACTGCTGAGTATGTGGTGTCTCTGGGAATAGGCTGCACAATCATAACTGCACTGTTGTCAGAGGATTGTGGCAGGGTCAAGCATCACATTAAAATAATTCTCTATAGACAATATTATATACACCTGTGGACTCAAATAGCATACCATTTTGAAGTCTATCAAATCTATATTTTATCCTAATAATTTCCTATGTGGTATAGAACAGAAGCCTTAGTTCCCTGCAGGACACATCTCTCAGAAATTCACAGACAATAAAAGACCCCCAAAATATCCAGAACTGAGCTAAAATTTTACCTTTTTAACTCCCTTATTTTTGAAGCTGTGACATCTAAATCATATAATGTAGTTTTTTTTAAACATATCTCTATTGAGTCATAACTTTCACTGAATAAAGACCAATTTTAAGTGTAGATTTCTATGAGTTTTTTTTTTAATTTATTTTTAAAACCTTACACCCAAGCTAGTTAGTTAGCATATAGTGCAATAATGATATGATTTCAGGGGTAGAATCTAGTGATTCATCACCTACATAAATCACCCAGTGCTTATCCCAACAGGTGTCCTCCTTAATGTCCCTTGCTCATTTTGCCCATCCCCCCACCCATAACCCTTCCAGCAACCCTCAGTTTGTTCTCTATATTCAAGAATCTCTTATGTTTTGCCCCCCTCCCTGTTTTCATTTCTGCTTCCCTTCCCTTATGTTCATCTGTTTTGTATCTTAAATTCCACAAATGCGTGAAGTCATGATATTTGTCTTTCTCTGACTAATTTCAGTTATCATAATACCCTCTAGTTCCATCTATGTTATTGCAAATGGCAAGATTTCATTCCTTTTGATTGCTGAGTAATTAGAGTTCTATGAGTTTTGACAAATACATACAAGTGAGCGACCACCAACGCACATAAGATTTAAAATATTTTTATCACGCCAAAGCCATTTGTGCACATACTGCCAATCCTCTAACCCAGAAAAACAGTGAAATTACTTTTTACCATATATTAAGTTTCCCTTATTTAAAATTTCAAATAAATGGAATCATGCAATATGTACTGAGAGGTATTACAATACCTTTTATTTATTTATTTTTGCTCATCATGTTTTCAAAATCCATCTATGTTGATGTATGTATCACCAGTCCTTTCCTTTTAATATTGGGTAGGACTGCATTGTATGGATTCACTGCAATGTGTTTATCTATTCACCTGCTAAATGGAAAAACAGTCAACTATAAGTGAACCTGTTAAGATTTCTGTCCAAGTGTTAAAGTAGATATGGATATATTTTCACTTCTTTTGGGCCAATACCTAGGAGTGGAACTGGTAGATCAACACCACTCAAAGATATGTCTAAGTTTATATAAACAAAAGTGGTTTTACCATTTATCATACTGATCAGCAATATGGGAGAATCCCAACTGTTTTGCATCTTACCCCATATTTGATATTATCAGTCTTTTTAATTTTGCCTTTCAAGTGAGTGTGTCATGATATCCTACTGTGGCTTTAATCTGCATTCACTGACGACTAATAATGTTGAGCTTATTTTAATTGCTGTAAGTTCATATATCATTTTTGTTAATTGTTTTTTAAATTATTTTGCCCAATTTTATTGAATTCTTTATCATTTAATATTAAGATATAAGATTTCTTCATAAATTCATAATTATCTATTTTAACAGATCTTAATTTTTAATAACATAAACTCAAATTTCTTTTTGTGAATTTTTTAAAATTATTTTGCCCAATTTTTGAATTCTTTACCAGTTAATATTAAGATATAAGATTTCTTTATAAATTCATAATTATCTAGTTTTAATAGATCTTAATTCTTAATACATAAACTCAAATTTCTTTTCGTGAATTGTTTTTTAAATTATTTTGCCCAATTTTATTGAATTCTTTATCATTTAATAGTTAAGATATAAGATTTCTTTAGATATTCATCATTATCTATTTTTAATAGATCTTAATTTTTAATATCATAAACTCAAATTTCTTTTTTATTTTAATGTTTGGTGTCCAGTGTAAGCATTCTGTATGTTCCACTGTACATTCCAATGTATGTTCCATTTCCTTTTCTTCACTTACTAAGCTGGCTAAAATTTCCAGGACAAGTGTTGAAGAGAAGTGAGGAGACAGAAACTGCTTGCCTTGCTCCTAATCCTAGGAGAAAAGCATTCTACCTTTCATAATTATGATCTTTGTGATAGGGATTTTGTATATGTTCTTCATCTAGTTGAGGAAGCATCTTCTATTCCTAGTTGGGTGTGAGTTTTTATCATGAAGCAGCACTGGATTTGGTCAAATGAGTTTGATATGATCATATTAGGATATCAAATATGATATGATTATATTAGTTTTCTTCTTTGGCTGGTTCAGGTGTTAGATTACAGTGATTTGTTTTTGAATGTTAATGTTAAACAAGATCTTCAAATAAATCCTACTTGGTCTAATATATAATTTTTTATATATCCTTGGATTCCATTTATTAATATTGTGTTGAGGGTATTTGCATCTATGTTCATAAGAGATATTGCTTTGTTGTTTTTCTTATAATACCTTAATCCAATTTTAGTATTAGGGTAACATTGTCCCCATAAAATGAGTTAGGAAGTCTTTCTATTTCTTGGAAAAGATAGCACAAAATTTATATTGTTCTTCCTTAAAAGTTTGGTAGAATTCACCACTAAAAACAGGTGGACCTGAGGCTTTCTCTTTTGAATATTATGTGTTTCCAAAACCTGCTGAAATTACAACATGAGGAGTGTACCTTAAAGTTTGCAATTTAGAAAAAAGCATTTCAGATATCTCTGAATCCCAGGAAAGAATGAAGAATGTAACAAGAGAATCTAATTGTATCAAAAATGTATGAAATAATCTCACTAAAGGTGGTGGGAGAAAATGTGCTGACCTAAATAACTTCGGAAACGAGTGGAGTCTGGAGTCTGTAAAACTGAAGTTAAAAGAAACTGTGTATAAATAGTGTATGGGGTTTTGTGCCAATTCTGATGCTGCTATACATGTATACCGGAATGGAATAATTGATCAAATGGATAGTGGATCAGATTTCTCACTGTTTCTCACGGTTGGAGTGGAAATTTACAGATCAGCATGGGCAGAAGGCTAGAATGATCTATATGGTATTAGGCCTGAACTGGAAACATTAGTAAGAACTTACGTTTCACTTAATACCTATATGATGGCTACATATACAAATAGTTACAGATGTATGTATATGGGTGTGTGTGTGTGTATAAAATACACACAGATTAGTGTATGCACATATATTCTTTCCCTCTTTCAGCCTAGAGGCCGAAAAAATGATTCCCCATTACCAGAAGCCACATCTGGGACTCAGATCTTTGTTTCTAATACCGATCTCCAATAAAAGGAACCGGAGCTCCTTGGAGAAACGGATGGTTGTAGGTATGTGGCAGGAAATATATATAAGAGCTTAGAACACCTTGTAGTCCCAGAAATAAAGGAAGTACTGAGGCACCTGGGTGGCTCAGTCAGGTAAGCGTCTGACTTTTAATTTTGGCTCAGGTCATGATCCCATATTCCATGGGATTGAGACCCACCCTGGGCTCTCTGCTGACAGCATGGAGCCTACTTGGGATTCTTTGTCTCCCTCTCTCTCTACCCCCTCCCCCACTCTCACACACACTCTCTCTCTCAAAAATAAATAAACATTTTTTTAAAAGAAAGGAAGTAATAAAAATAAAACAAATAAACACTGTTGGGTATGTCAAAGGGGCAAAGGAGCCAACTGAAAATGTTTCCTAGGGGCAAAAGTGGAGAGATTCCAAGGGCCAAATTTGGAACAATTTGAGCAAACAAAATAAATGAAATAGTATTTGATTGTAATCCAAATTATAAAATGAATATTCATTTATTTGAATAATTGGATATTAATAAATGGGGGTAAAAGAGACAAATCTTCCATGCAGAAAAATGCCAAATAAGTTATATAGACACACTGTGCTATAGAGGGAGGGTACAAAACCCCATATTTTAAGTGTAGGATGTACATAGTAACTTCCTTCTAGAGTACAGTATGAAAAAGGGAAAAATCAAGAGTAACTTCAGAGTAAAGAAATCTAACAAACGAACGCTATTTCAGCCGATATTCAAGACCAATATTAACAAACAAAAATAATCTTGATAATATGCACCCTTGATACAATGTGATGAAAACAGAACTTTAAACTATGTGATTTCCTCCTTAAAACCCGTACCCCAGTCTATCGAAAAGAAAAACATCAGATAAATTCCAATACAAAGAAGTCCTACAATATACCCGACCAGCAGTACACCTTAAAAGTCTCAAAGTCATATTAAATAAGTCTGAGAAACTGTCGCAGCTATATGGAACCTAAAAAGACATGACTTTAAATACAATGTGGCATCCTGAGTGAGACCTTGGAATAGAAAGAGAAGAAAACTAAGGCAATATGAATAAATTATGAACTTTAGGATACATCAACATCGCTTCATTAATTGTAGCAAGTATAGCATGCTAAAATACATGATGTTAATAAATAGGGAAAACTGATTGCAGAGGCATATATGGAAATTATCTGCACAGTTCACAATTCTAATAATAAAAAAAAGCATGGGATATACTGGTTACTTTTAAATCATATTGAATCAATATGAATCAATATAATATACAATACGAATTTAGAATGATATATGTGTTAAATAGTATAAAGCTATTTTTCCTAACATACTGAAATATTTATCAAGGTATATTTTTTCTTAATTGGTTGGTGGTTACTATTAATATTGTTAATTCTTAAAGAATCAGCATGTATTTCACATTCTACATCTAATCACCTTTTCCCCACAAGCCTATAGCATTATTAGACTAAAATGTTAATCAGTGTCTTAGGCAAGCTTAGCATTCAGAGTTGTTTCTGCAAGTTAATTAAAAAGAAATTAACAATAAAATTTTATTTAATACTTTGTTAAAATTAATCACTATCTGTAATTAAAATATGATTTGCCGAAAGAATAAAAAAGTGACTTTAAAAGCTAAAAATAAATCTAAGTCCTTCCATACATAATGCAAAGGTATGAACTGCTTTTGTCAAAGGTATAGGTATAGCATGTTTTGTTTGTTTGTCTCACTTACACAAAAAATCTGTAAGACATATCTTTCTTCTAAAAATTACCACAATTGGGGCGCCTGGGTGGCGCAGTCGGTTAAGCGTCCGACTTCAGCCAGGTCACGATCTCGCGGTCCGTGAGTTCGAGCCCCGCGTCAGGCTCTGGGCTGATGGCTCGGAGCCTGGAGCCTGTTTCCGATTCTGTGTCTCCCTCTCTCTCTGCCCCTCCCCCGTTCATGCTCTGTCTCTCTCTCTGTCCCAAAAATAAATAAAAAAAAAAAAAAAAAAAACGTTGAGAAAAGAAAAAAAAAAAATAAAAATTACCACAATAACCTAAATATATTTTTATGAGCATCAAGACACTTTTCAGACAGTTATTAGCATTCTGCAATTATTCAACTAACTTCATAGAGACTAAGAGAAGCAACTTTTAGTTCTCAAGACACAACACATTTCAGCGTGCACATTTCATTTACAACAGAAGATATCACAGAAAGCAGAACAAAATTTAATTAACAAAATTTATCGCCACTGTATTAGTTTTCTAGGGCTGCCATAACAAAATATCACAAACTGGGTGGCTTACACCACAGAAATTCATTTTCTGACCATTCTGGAGAAATTCAAGATGAAGGTGTCAGCAAGTTTATTTTTTCCTAAGACCACTCTCCTTAGCTTGTAGATGGCTGGCCTCTAAATACAGTCACCTTGGGGGCTCAGGACATTATGAGAGGACACAATTAAATCCGCAACATTTAGCAAAAATGGAAATAAAAGTTTTACCACCTTAAAAGCTGGCTTGTGCTTATAATATTAGTTTTCATCAAGGAATTAAACAATGATTCCAATTTCATATTATTGTCTGTTAATATTTTATTTTTCATCTAGTTTCAAATGTTCAATCACCAGATAATTTCTCACATATCTAGAGTAAAATCCTCTTTATTCATTAAACCTCTTTACTTCTCTACCCATCTTTCTGAGCTTTTCTATCACTGGGCTTCTTATTCTAAAACATCCATGGTCTAAGATAAAGAATACAGATATTTTATCAGTGAAACATATTTTTTTAGTTAGAGAATACTTCATTAAAAAAAGTATTTGATATTATTAAAAGGATCCACAATTTTGGATTCCAAAATTGAAGTAGATCAGTTGGTCAACTTTCTGTTTTGGTCATAGTGCAAAGTAATACCAGCATCATTAGCATTGTCGTTAACAGTAACCATGTTTCTTTATTTCTTATTCCTGACAGTTATACTTTTTTTAAATTTTTATATTTACATTCCAGTTAGTTAACATACAGTGTAATATTGCTTTCAAGTGTACAATATAGTGATTCAACACATCCATACAACACTGGGTGCTCATCGCAACAGTTGCATTCATTAATCCCTATCACCTATTTCACACATCTTCCCACCTACCTCCCTTCTGGTAGCCATCAGTTTGTTCTCTATAGTTAAGAGTCTGTTACTTGGTTTGCCTCTCTCTCTCTGTGTTTTCCCTTTGCTCCTTTATTTCTTAAATTCCACATATGAGTGAAATGAAAGGGCATTTGTCTTTCTCTGCCTTATTTCACTTAGCATAATACTCTTTAGATCCATCCATGTCATTGCAAATGGCAAGATTTCATTCTTCATTATGGCTGAGTAATATTCCATCATATATATATATATATATATATATATATATATATACATATATATATATATGTATATATATATATTCTTTATCCATTCATCAGTCAATGGACACTTGGGGTGTTTCCATAATTAGTCTATTATAGATAATGCTACTATAAACATCAAGGTGCATGTATCCCTTTAAATTAGTATTTTTGTACTTCTTGGGTCAACACCTCGTAGCGCAATTGGTAAATCATATTTTTAACTTTTTTGAGGAACTTCCATACTGTTTTCCAGAACAAGTGCACCAGTTTACATTTCCAACAACAGTGCAAGAGGGTTCCCCTTCATCTAAATAAAAACTTCTGCACAGCAAAGGGAATAATCAAAAAAACTAAAAGGCACCCAATGGAATGGGAGAAGATATTTGCAAATGACATATCTGATAAAGGTTAGTATCCAAAATATATAAAGAAAGAACTTATAAAACTCCACACCAAAAAATGAATAATCTAATTAAAAATGAGAAGACATGAATAGACACTTTTCAAAAGAAGACAAATGGATGGCCAACAGACACATTAAAAGATACTCACCATCACTGATCATCAAGGAAATACAAATCAAAACTACAATGAGATATCACCTCACACTTACCAGAATGGCTAAAATCAACAACACAGGAAACAACAGGTGTTGGTGAGGATGTGGAAAGTGGGGTCACATATTCTTTGTCTCTACACATGCCAAGACTTTTCCAATATTATTTTCGAAATAGAGACTAAAAAATAATTAGCCTTCTCCTTGCATAGTCTGTTGAAAATTATTTTTATCATTATTATTATTCAGACTTCAGAAAAGTTTCTTTCAACTTTAGAGCTTAATTGTTGTAACTGTCAGTCTATGATTGTGGTAAAACTTTAGAAAACTTCTATAAGTGCTAGAGTCTTGATATTTGTGTCCCCCCAAATTTATATGTTGAAATGCTAAGGCCCCATGTGATGGTATGAAGGGGTGGAGTCTTTCATAGGTGCTTAGGTCATGAGGAAAGAGACCTCATGAATGAGTATAGTACATTTACAAAAGCCCGACAGAGTTCTCTCTCTCGCCCCCAGCATGTGAGGACACAGTGCAGGTGCTGGCTTTGCAACAAAGAGAGGGCTCTCAACAGAATCCAACTATACTGACACCTTGTTCTTGGACTTCCCAGTGCCCAAAACTGTGTGAAATAAATTTAGGTGGTTTATAAGCCATGTGGTCTGTGGTATTTTGTTGTAGCAGTCTGTACATCCAGATACTTTTTCATATATGAACTATACTCTATTTCAAAAATTTTTGTGCATAAAACTTAAATCTTCTTGGAACTGACAAATCTCTTAAACCAGTTTGTCTTTGCTGTTTCATAATAGGGTAGATTATTATGACTGTTCATTGATGCTAGTGTTTTATGTCAAATTAGCAACAAACTTAAATATTTTTCTAATGTTTACATATGATCCAATATTCATTATTCAAATGTATCGCTTGTCTTCAGTGAATTACTGCTATTTTTTTAAATATAAAAATGGTTTGTTTCAATTTGCTTCTCAAAGTCAAAATTATTCCTGTTTCTGTTTTGTTGATTTTATCACTTCTGTTTCATATTTTTCCATTATATTTTTATTTGAAATTTCCTCTCTGTTCTATGATAAATAAATGTAACAATGAATGAAGATGTTGCCATATATACATATATATGTGTGTGTGTGTGTGTGTGTGTGTGTATATATATTATAATTCTTCAATTTCTCACTTATTTTAATGAAATATTCCAAATTCTTGCCAAATTGATCTTAAAAATATTTTAGCTTAATCCACATTTTGAATAAACATTTTGCATCTCATTTGAATTTTTTTGTCTTCCAAATCTTTAAAAATATAAGTCTGAGACTTTAAAATTTTGCCTTATGCATATTGTAAGATTTGGAGAACTTTATAATATGCAAACTATATCATTACATTTATCCATTAAAAATTCAACTTCAAGTGTGTTTAAAATACTCCTTCTACCACTGAACTGAAAATTACACATAATTATTTCAAAATACCAAAGTAGTCAACAACTTCAGGAGCTGTGCATTTTCTTCAACAAGATTTAAGCAATGAGGTGTGCACAACACATATTATGCATGATTATTAAGGTTTTAAAAAGTGTATCAGCCCTTTTCACCACCTTTCAAAACAGTTTATCTGTCACTTGATTGGCAGTGCATATTGTACAAAAAGCAGGTTATAATCATCTAGAACTTGGTTGAATCAAGTCACAGATAGTTTTTTCTTTAATGAAAAATTTAACAACCACTCAGAGTTTTCGGTTAAATAATAGGGCACGAGAATCTCCAACTGGTCAGAATTTTGGGAACCAATTCAGTTTATTCTTGATTTTTATATGCTATATCAATTCATTTTGTATTTTGAACTATTTTTATTAATTCTTCACTGGTTGGGGACAAATAAGCCACTTATTTCCATTTTAATAGTTTTCCAAATGCTCATGCAAAAATTTATCAGATTCAGCCTTTATTTAGATTAAATCTCTATTATTTTGAAAACAATCACTTTTGGAAAAATCTCTTACACTATCAAAGTTGAACAAATAATAACTGCAACAACTATGTATTAGACTTTCAAAATAATATTGAATACTTTGTTTTATCTCTTCTTAAAATATATTGGTGCAGTGAATTACATTTAATTTATGTATAATTCAAATAAGCACAACCTTCTGTGCTGTAAGGAGTCATTAAGCCTTTTGAAGTTTCCTACTATATTCATTTGGTCTGAAAAATCACCTGAAATATTATCTGTCTTGTTAAAATCAGTTTACAAACTCATGACAGTTTTGGAAGCGTATTTTATTATTACTTTATAATGTGTTTGAGAAAACATCTCTCATTCACTGCAAATATGTTTGAGGATCTAATTATGATCATTAATTTTAAGGAACAAGATATCATTCATTATTCATCATAACAGGCCATAATGAAAAAAATATGCTGTTTTTCAAAGTCAATAAATTTTTCAATATGAAGCTATTGCTAACACTTGTACATTCTCTATTAATTATAAATTGTGCTTTTTACTTTTTTTCCCCTTCTTTTTTGTTTAGTCTTGAAGAGTACCCTCATATAAAATGTTAAAAAATTTGGGGGCGCCTGGGTGGCTCAGTTGCTTGATTGTCTGATGATTGACTTTGGCTCAGGTCATGATCTCCCCATTCATGGGATGGAGCCCCTCACTGGGCTCTACGCTAACAGCAGGAGCCTACTTGGGATTCCCTCCCTCTACCATTCTCTCTGCCCTTCTCCTGCTGGCACACATGGGCACACTCTACCTCAAATAAACTTTGTTTTTAATTTATTTTAATTATCATATGCAATACGTGTATTTCTTTGTGTTTTCCTTATTTTCATATATCTAGCCTTTATAATCAATTGTGTTAAATAAAAATTTCTGATATTTTCAGAGCCTATCAGTATCAGTCTTCTTTCTTGAAGCTTACATTCTTATATCTTCTATTAATATAGTTCTCCTTTCATATTAAAAAATAAACTAAAATTCAGTCATGCACATAAGCAATTTACATGAATTAAAAAGTTGGCACTATGTATATTTCTACATCAGCATACTAATAAATATGTGTAGGACTTTTTTAACTGTGCAAATTGTTCCTTCAAGTGATTTTTACTATGTTTATTTTATAATTTTGTAGGTTGCTCCATGTAGAACCCTAGATAACTTTAAGACAGAATTCATCAGATACTAAAGACCAATCTAGTGTGCTAGGATACATAAACCATGAGCTTTCACTGACAAACTTAACTCCTAGTTGTATACTGCTGCATCTTTTTATTTTTCATTATAAACACCAGAATATTGGTAAGTTTTCTCTTGAATGAGTCCAACAAAAATTTTAAGGTATTTTTATATTATGCTATATATTACATTATTAGGTATATTCCTATTAGAAGAAAAACTTTCATTGTGACCTCTGCTCAAAATTTTATGTCTGATGACAAGAAGCATTTTCCACAAAGTAGGATTTTTTTTCTCCTTCATTACCCACATATTTTCCATGCTTTGTGCCATAAGACAAGTAATATTAAGAAAACACTCTAACTGGCCCTGCATATTTTTACCAGGAGTCTGGATGAGTGTGGTATTGTTTGCAAAGTATTTATAGAAGTCATTCCTATATCAGAATGCTTACAAGTAAACCAAATACACATGGAAAGTATTGGAAACAATACCTATATATCCCATAAAATAAAACTAAATATATGCAAAATCCCAATTCCTCTTGAACATATCAAGTGAAGGTGGCAACTTTAACCATACCTGATACAAAAAGTAACTGAAACATTAGAATGTAAAGGGATAACAGTCTAAGACATTTCATTAATTTTATAAAAATACATGAATACATCTTTCTCTGACTTATTTCACATAGCATTATACTCTCTAGCTCCATCCATGTTGTTGCAAATGGCAGATTTCATTCTTTTTTGATAGTTGAGTAATATTCCATCACACACACACACACACACACACACACACACACACACACACACACACATCTTCTTCATCCATTTATCAGTCAATGGACACAGGCTGTTTCCATAATTTGGCTATCGTAGTATATGTGGAATTTAAGACACAAAATAAATGAGCAAAGGGGAGACATGAGAGAGAGAGGCAAATCAAGAAACAGACTCTTAACAGTATAGAACTTATGGTTTCCACAGGGGAGGTGAGTGGGAGATGGGTGAAACAGGTGATAGGGATTAAGGAGTGCATTTGTGTGACGAGTACCGGGTGTTGTATGAAATGTTGAATCACTATCTTGTACATCTGAAACTAATATTACACTGTATGTTAACTAACTGGAATTTAAATAAAAACTGAAAATATATATATGAACACGTGGACACATTTTGAGGTCACTAGAAGGACCGGTGTGAGACACAAAAATAAGTAAAAGACAGTATATGAAAGTTAAGTGTCATGATTTTCAATATAAATTGACAAGACAAACAGTACTGCCAAAAAGTATTTTGTGCTAAGAAGAGAAATAAAACATTGTCAAATGTTAGGAACTCACTAGTAATCAGAAAAGACCTCTCAGAAGAGGAGACAATTTAACTGCTCTCTAGATGATTAAACAGTGGCATCAATGATTGATGCAAATGGAAGAACATTCATTTCTTATGGAATCAGTAATGCAAACATCACAGATTGTCCTCAGAATCTCAAGAAGTCTAGAGAGACCAGGAAGGAGAGAAGAGAGTAGAAGATCAGATCAGTGTGACAGACATGGGTCAGAATATGTCAGGTTTGACAAGCCACACAGAGGAGTTTGGGAAAGGAAGACAAAAATGACAGAGTCAGGGAGCTGAGGGGCTTTACAAGAGGGTGGTAGTAATGATTAGACCGCAGAATCTCAGCTACATTTAAAGTTACTAATTTCCTAATTTAGTTCTGAATTACTTTCAATTGGAGTCATGGATAGAATGTAAATGAAAAATTATAAATCAAATTAAATGTACCACATACAATGTAATTTTGCTGTCAATATTGCTACTGTATATGCTTGCCAATTTTTTTCACCACTCAAGCCTGATTTTATTTGATTAAAATGTTGATGTACTCCAAATCTATATTTATGTAATCTCAGACCCAATGTTCGAGAAAACTGAAAAATGAATTATAAAATTAAACACTCAAAAGCTAATTCTAGGTGGCATCTAGTCTTCTGCTTTAAAATGATCAAATGGAATAGTCAAATTAAATTTGAAAAGAAAATTACATAACAAGAGATAAACAATATAACTTCTATGCTTCTCATTGCACTAATGCTATATTCTCCAAGGTAATCAATATGATAAACATAAAAATCTAATACAATTTTATCAATGAATTGGTTACTCACTAGGTAAATGGCAAGTGAAGAGACATGGAACAAGGGAAGGAATGACAGATGAGGATAACTGGGAAAGGTCTCCCAGACAGAGGGAAGAGCATATATAAAATATGTAAGGTAGAAACCACTTAATATGTTCAAGGAACAATTGAGAGATGTGTGTGGTAAGTGAGAAGGAAAGAAAGGCATGAAATGAGTTCAAGGGAATCACTGGAGGTAGCACCATTAGGGAATGCATCACAAATACTCTACTACATTTATACATCAGGACTAATCTGAGGGTTACATCATATTTGCCCTTTGGGGCTATTTTAAGGGAATTAGTTCTTACTTTAAGAGAAGTGTGAGGCCACTGAGGATTTTCCACAACGAAGCAATATGTTCTGACTTACATTTTAAAAGCGTAACTCTGGGTGAGGGGTTGAAAATGACTGTAATGAAAGTTATCTACAGTAATTTATGTACAAGAGAACCTGGGTGGCTCAGTCGCCTAAGCATCTGACTCTGGATTTGGGCTCAGGTCATGATCTCCCGATTCGTGAGTTCGAGCTTCACATCCGCCTCTGTGCTGACAGCATGGAGCCTGCTTGGTATTCTGTCTCCCTCTCTCTCTGCCCTTCCCCCACTTGCTCTCTATATCTCTATCAAAATAAATAAAAATAATCTTAAAAAAATAAAATAGCTTATTTATATGATAGGAAAAAAAATATTCCTTAAAGGAAGAATACAAAATCCAGCACCCAAAAATATAAAAATTACAATATAACCTTTTGATAAGAAATTACTAGGTATAATAAGAAATCAGGAAAACAATAAGCCATTTTGGCAATGTCTTAAAAAATAAAACGTATACTTACAATATAACTTAGCAAAGTATCTCCTACGTGTTTAAAAGAAATTAAAAACTAATGTACACAAAAATCCTTTGGTTAAAAGTTTATGCTGATTTTATTTTAATCTCCACAGTCTGGGGGAGAAAAAACCTCAATGTTATTTATCTAAGGGATGGATAAAGCTATTGTGGTATAGCCATACAATGATATACTATACAGACATTTTTAAAAAATGAATAAACTACAGATGCACGCAACAGAATACGCACAACTTCGATGAATCTCAATGCGATTGCTAAGTGGCAGTAACCAAACTCAAATGTGTAGATACAATGTGAGATTCTGAAATAGTCAATAGTGTAGGGACAGACAACAAATCAGTGATGGCCAGGGTCTGGAATGAGGGGAGCAGTTGACTACAGAATATCATGGAGGAATATTCCAGGGCAATAGAACTGTTAAACATTTTGATTTTGTTGGTGGTTATATGACTTGATGGATCTGTAAAAAACCTAATTAAATAACAAAAGGAGAGAATAATACTTTGTGTAATGTACACTTTGAAAAAAGAGATGAAATATGAAAAACTTTCGACAGCACTTCAGTAAAATGAACAAATACTTGAAAAACACAAACTTATTCAAATAAAGCTTATTCAAATAAAGGCAACATGAAGAATTGTATGTATTCAAAAACTATAACCATGCAGAGAAAATTAAAAAGAAACCTAAGAAATAACTAATAAATTAAGAAGTATATCATACCAATAGATGGAAAATTCAAAAATAAAGAATACAATTTCCCTAAGCTGACTTATATATTGCAATTATAATAATCTTCCAACATTGTTTTTCATGGAACCTAATAAAACAAATCTGAACGGCATATGGAAGACCAAGTGGCAAAATTAAACAATATTCTCAAAAACTGTAAGAAAGTGGAAACTGTTCTTTCACTCAGTACTTTATATAAAAAAATCGGACTGATTAAGAATAGAAAAATAGAACAATGGAATGGAATTCAGAGAACTGTAGGGGAATTAACATTTTACCTTTACCCTCTTAATGTTTTTTTTTAATTTTATTTTTCTGTTAGGCCTAAAAATTAAATGGACGTAAAACAGATTAACAGTAGAATAGTGTACAGAATTACAAATTTTATGTGACATGAGAGCCTTCATAAAGAAAGAAGATCCAAAGAAATGGCAAAACATATATGCTTTTTATATTACATTGAACAAAGAGAAGCAATAGTGGAAAAGTCATTAAAGTAGGGAGAAGCCATGGGAAGATAAGAATTATTTTAACAAACTCTATTTGCATATAATTCTCTTGACTTTGACTGCCTGTGAAGAATATTTCTTTTCTCCTGATAGAAGGAGGGCATTTTTCACATGGGAGTTTTTAATATCCTGTTTTCAAGAGAAAAGAAGATACAAGAAACACCCTTCGTGCAACTGCTGTTTTTCAAGTGTGTTTAGCTCAAAATAACCCTTATGTCAAAATGACATATTTTGGAATTGCATACTCTACCACCCCTGAGAACAAAATACAGACATATAGAGGTATGAAAACGTGACATATGAGAAAAACAGAGTTAGAACACCAGGTAAATGTGGAAATACTTAATAAAATTTAGAAAAATGCTGATTATTCCAATAATTCAAAAGTAATATTTAGTCATCTTATGCCCCATACAAAATCTTTTCTAGTGAAATAAAGGGTTGAATATTAATGTCAAAATCTCAGAGTGAGGAAGGGTTTCTTAAACACAATACAAAACCCATAAACCATTTTTGACCCAAACTAAATATTGAGATGTCAGTTAATCAAACACACACACACACACACACACACACACACACACACACACAAAACCTGAACAGACAAGCTACAACTTGGGAAAACAGAATGCTTAAAGGTGGTTAATAGTTAATATCCTGAAATTATTAAAAAATTCCTAAAAATAATTAAAATATGTACAAATCCATGAGGATAAAGTAAAAAGCATGTCCAAGAATTTCTGGGAAAGAAGGAAAACTGGGCAATAAAACTCCCCCAAAAGGTAATCAACCTTATTAGTAATTACTGATAGAAAATAAAAACATAAGAAAATGTTATTTAATCTTAGTCAATTGTCCAAAAATTTTAAGTCATAATGTCAAATTTTGATGAAGATTTAAAGCAACAGGATATTTTACAGAAGTCTAGATGGAGTATAAGGTAGTATAACAAGCTAGTAATCTTATTCCTAAGTATGCATGCCAAAACCCTCTTACGTATAAACTCTTATACATGACAAGTTCACCTACGTTCATAGCAGCAATGTTTGGAACAGCAGGAACCAGAAATCTCCAATTGCTTTAAAATCTCATATTATAATCACATAATGAAATACTCTGGCAGTAACATTAAGAAGCGATAGCTACATGTGTTAACATGGGTGAATTCCTTCAAAATACAAATATTGTGCCAAATAAAACAAAACTAAACTAAAACAAAATGACAAGGAATAAAAAAAGAAAAAAAATACATATAATATGGTAGAGTTTATATGCATTTCAAAATTTTCCAAAACCAAAACTAAAAGGTTTAGGAAAGAATTCTTACGTGGTAAAACCATGCAGTTTGGGGGGGGTGGGGCTAGAGTAGTGGTAACCTAAGTATTTGATGGTGGAGTTCAAATATATTAGTAGGTATTCTATTAAGCTATTTTGTAGACACTTACTTCTGATATTGTTAACAACTTTCTGGAATTTACAATTTTAAATGAATTAAACATCTCACATAAAACTTTTCTTGAAATAACTGTGGAGTTTTATTTTAAAATACATAATATTTGATATAAGAAATTTTGCTTAATGATATTCATCTAGCTGTAGTGACAACAACTGAAGTTGCTACTTGCCTTCATATCATAGAAAGCAGAGTATAACTTTGGAGATATGAAGATAAGTAAATGTGTTAAAATGAAAACATCAAGAAAAACACGAGCTTTTATTTAATCACATAATCAAAGTGTTTTGTTATTTGACAGTGCTTTTCATTAAGGCTAAATTGAGAATGCTGCAGAAGGTCACACATCTGTTCCTTGAGAATACATATGCTACCAAAAACTAAGAAGAAGGAAAAAGATTTAAAAAAAAATAGAAAGTTTTTTAAAAATATGAGGTATAAAACCGAGTGGAATCATATATATATATATATATATATATATATATATATATATATATATATTCTTTCCCAATTCATTTTCAATCCTAAAATTTTGAAACTCTCAATTTTTGCAATGTAATATTCTGGTTGAAGGCAGGATTATTCAAAAAGTGCTTAGAAATTCAGTAGTATAATTTAGAGTTTGAAGTTAGAGTATCATGGAATTTTTATTAAACATAAAGAACAAACAGCTATGCCTCACCTATTAGAAGAGCATCACCAAATTGACCCCACAATCAAAGGGAAGGGATTACACAAAAGGAAAAACACCAGGAAGAGGATTTGTTTTGAAAACATTATGGAAGCCGCATTCAGTGAAGAATGCTTTTAGAACTTTCAGTCCAATAAATTTAACAAATTAGAACAGACAAGATTCAAACAAAAACAAAACAAACAAACAAAGCCTCCCTTATGAATTAAATAAATTAAATATGCAATCAAAAATTTCCCCCAAAGAAATGCTAGTCTTAGATGGCTTCATCAGTGAATTCTAGCAAACATTTCTATCAATTCATTTTTTAATATAGCATATCTTTGATACTACACCAGATAAACAGCACAAGAAAACAAAGAAAAAGCAATCTCTCTCATTAAGTGTTTCAAAATTCTTTGCCAAAATAATAACAAAATGAAACCAGTCACATGACCGTATGTGGTTTATCCCAGTAATACAAGGTTGCTTTAACATTTAAGAACAACCATGAAAGAGGAGATCCAAATAATTCAAGTAGATCTTCTGCACTCAAGTGGAGCATAATTTCTCACTCCTTAAGCACGGCTGCACAGAGTAGCTTCCTTTAATAAGTGCAATATGAAAAGGGAAGAATGGGTAACTTTTCAGGTGAGAATCATGAAAACTACCTTAGCCAGATGATCAAAGTCAACATCGACAGTGATACATAGTATTGATACTATGTTCTCCTGACATTATGGGAAATAAGTGGCACTTTGCCTGTGTGCTCCTCCTCCCCCAAACCCAAACCATGAGAAAAACATGGGACAAATCCCAATTAACATCATTTTACAAAATACCTCACAAGCAGGTCTCAAAACTGTCAAGGTCATAAACAATGGAAGTCTGGAAAACTTTCTAAGAAAAAGGAGCCTAAGAAGACAGGACAACCAAATGTAATGTGATATCCCGGAGGGAATTATGGAAAAGAAAGTGATGCTAGGTAAAAACTAAGGAAATCTGGATAATTATGCATTTTAATTAATAATAATGTATCAACATTTGTTTATTAATTGTAAGAAATACGATGTAGTAATTTAAGACAATTTAAGACAAATAATATGGGAAACTGGTAATGGGGCTGAAGATGTTCAGAGCAAGCATTCCCAAAATGTGACAGTTGGGCATGTCGACCATTTTGAGCTGAAGGCACTTAAGACCCTGTGGGCTCAAGAGAAATTTTTGTTCCTCCCTTACCTACCTAGAAGAATCTAAACTGGAGGTCTTTCCCACAATTAGCGCTATTACCAGAGATAAATTTTATCTGAGTATCCCATCTGTATGGCAGGGCAAATATCTAATTACCAAACATCTCATCTTATTGCCCTGTAAACTGCCCTCCTCCCTTTTGAAGTCCCAGACTCCTATCCATTTCCTTAGCTCAGGGTGGTCTATATACCTCATTTTTCCTTTGTGTCTTTGAACCTCTCATGTATCTGGGGAAATTAAATTTGATTTTCTCCTGCTAATCAGCCTCATGTCAGTTTAACTCTTAGATCAACCTGGAAGAATCTTTGAAGAATAGACAAATTTGCTTTACTTCCCGACAGAGCATAAGGAAGCTCTGTACTATCTTCATACAATCCATGGGGGAGAAAACAAAAACAACAACAAAACTAAATCTGCTAAAAATAGTTATGTAAGAACAGATGTAATCCATCAATTAAAAGAAGAAAAAATATAATCACAAAAATGTGAACAATGATTTAACAACAATCAGAACATATTCTAATAAAAGTCATAAATTAAGATGATTTAATTTGAGCAATTTATATGTGAAAAATCTATAGCCAAAATAAATCTCATGCTAAATGAAGTATCCCTTACACCTTACACCAGAAAAGGGAAAAAGATGTCCACTTTCACAACTAATATTCAATGCTTTATGAAGTATATATGTAGTATGATAAGAAAAAATAAGAGATACGGATAAAAATTCAGAAATTTAACTCTCCTTATTAATGGATGGCATCATTTGTAAAATTCATAGAAATTAAAATAAATGAAAAAATCAACTAATTCTAATAAATGAACTCTGCAAGATAGTGGGATATAAAACCAATTTTCAAATATCAGTTGTGTCACTATACACTTGAAATAAAGAATTTGAAAATACAATTAAAATATCATTTACTAGAGGGGTACCTGGGTGGCTCATTCAGCTAAGCATCTGATACTTGATTTGGGCTCTCAGGTCATGATCTCACAATTCCTAAGATTGAGACTCGTGACGGGCTCTGACGATTACTTGTCTCCCTCTTCCTCTGCCCTCCCCTGCTTATGCTTGCTCTCAATCTATCTCTCTCTCTCTCTTTCTCTCACAAAATAAATAAACATTTTAAAAATACCATTTACTAGAGCTTCTAAAAATATTCTAAAACTAAGAATAAATTTAACCAATGACATGTAAGACCTGTACCCTCAAAACTATAAAACTTAGCTAAAGAAAATTTAAAAATTTGAAATTTGTCACTTTCAAGGTATAGAAGCAATATTGCTAAGCTATACATCACACCAAATTGCATTTCCAAACAAATTTCCAAGAGAGTTTTAAAATTGCAAAGCCAGTTATAAATTTTATATTTAAAAGTAAAGGATATTGAATAAACTTTCAAAATAAAAAATAAACTTGGAAGAATTATACTGTTATTTCAAGTCTTATTATAAAGTTGCAATAATCAAAACAGCAATTTTTGTAATCAAACTAAGAGCCCAGAAGTACCTTTATACACAGTAAAAGATTTTTGTAAAAAATTATCAAAGCAGTTCAATGAAAATAAGGAAACTTTTTTTCATCAGAGGATGAAGAAACTGGGTAACTGTGAATAAAAATGAATTCTTTTTTTTAGGTTTATTTATTTATTGTCAGACAGAAAGCACAAGCAGGGAAGGGGCAGAGAGAGAGAGAGAGAGAGAGAGAGAGAGAGAGAGAGAGAGAATCTCAAGCAGGCTCTGCACCATTGGCACAGAGAATGACTCCAGGCTTGGACTCACTAACCATGAGATCATGACGTGAGCTGAAATCAAGAGTCAGTCACTTAACCGACTGAGCCACACAGGTGCCCCAATAAAAATGAATTCTAAGTCCTTAGACAAATCTTATTGTGAGGTGGTAAACAGACTCAAGTGGTCAGCTATAATCTTATAATTTATAGCATAAAAATTAAGAACATAATCATATGATATTGGGGAAAACTGTTCCTTATGACAGAATAAGTGCTCTGGTAGATAGAATAATGGTCCCTTAAAATATACATGCTCTAATCTCTTGAATCTGTGGGTATATTACCTTATATGGAAAAGGGGATTTTGCAGGTGTGATTAAGAATCTCAAAATGGGAAAATTATCCTGGATTATCTGAGTGGACCCAAGGTAACCACAAGGATCCTAATAAGAGGGGTGGAAGATGGTCTGAGACAGAGTAGATGGGACAGAGAAGAATGTGGAGTGATCCAAGGAAGGAATCATGCCTCAGAGAATGCACGTAACCTTTAGAGAAGCTGGTGAAGTCAAGGAAATGTATCTCCTCTAGAATGTCCAGAAGGAAAGCAATTCTGCCTATAACTTTTAGTTCTTCTGACTTCCAAACATGTAAAATAATAAATTAGTGATGCCTTAAGCCACTAAGTTTGTGGTAATTTATTATAGCAGCAATAGGAAACTAGTATAAATACTAACCATAAAAAAATAAATAGATAAATTTCACATTAAACACAATTTATTTCTCGGGCACCTAGGTGGCTCCATCAGCTGAGCATCTGACTCTTGATTTTGGCTCACATCATGATTCCAGGGTCATGGGATTGAGCCCTACACTGGGCTCCATGCTCAGCATGGAGATTCTCTGTCTCTCTCTCCCTCTGCCCCTCTCCCCTACTGGAACTTTCTCTAAAAATAAAAAAAAAATTAAAAAAAAATTAAAAAGAAACAGAAATTTACTTCTGATCATCAAAAGATATCAATAGGAATATGAATAGGTAAGCCACAGACAGGGATAAGATTAAAAACGATATACCTTATGTGTGTGTGTGTGTGTGTGTGTGTGTGTGTGTACATATATATATTCAGATAAAAAACTCACATTCAGAAATAAAGAAAAAAAAACCTCCTACAATTCAATAATAAAGACACAAACAAAACAATAAAAAATGAACACTATAAACGTATAATGGTCAATATATACCTGATGATTTCATTATTATTAAAGAACAAAATAATACAACTTTTAAACTATAATGTGATACCTACTCAATAACCAACAACTTCATACCTAGGTATTTTCCTCAGAGAAACATAAACATATGTCCTCAAAAACTACTAAAAAACGTTCATAGCAGTCTCATGTTAGAAACTAGACAAATTATACACTTACAATAAAATATCACACAACATTAAAAAGTAATGAAATACTAACACATATAGCAACATGAACTAATCTCAAAAGCATTATGGTGAGTGAAAGGAATCAGGCATAAATTGCACAAGATTTATAATTGTACTAAGATTAAGAACACAGGCAGAAGTAATATGTTGTGACAGAAATGAGTGGTGTTCCCTTCTGTAGTGTACATGATTGTGTACCAGAGGAAAAAAAATAATTTTCCTTTTACCCTTCTTGGTTTGAGACCCCTGTATAATGAAAGATTAATAGGAGAAAAACAAATATAAGTTTAATAACATGTATATCTTCTGTATACATGGGAGATAGACAGGGAAACTGAGTAACTTCCCCAAATGGCCTAAGCCACCACCTTAAATTCCATCTCCAGCTGAAGACAAAGCAGATGTTGAATGGCAGGGGAGCCAGTGATGGGAAAAGCACAGTAAACAATGGTAGGTTGTTATGCAGTTTTAGGTCCTAGCCTTCTCCATAAGAGTTTCTAAAGATTTAATCATCCTTCTCTTTCTGATAAAGAAAGGAAGATAGCCTTACAAATGGAAATTTCCTTTGTAAATGTGAAGTCTCTTACAAAAATGTAATTTCTACACAGTTTTCCTAGCTTTGCTCCTCTGCGGTTTCTTACAAATAATCAGCTTAAAATAACCCTAGTGCTAAAAAGGCATATTTTGGGGTGGCAAATTCTGCTCCCCTTCAGCTGTGAAGATACATAAAGGATTCTCGGAGTTTGAGGGAAATGCCCTATATCATGTCTGAGGAGCGAGTTTAATGGGTGTGTGCAGTTGTCAAAACTCAAATAAACTGAAGATCCATATATTTACCTTAATTATTTCAAAACAGAAAAAGTAGTGTTGGGAAAACAAAGTTATACCATAAGATGGCCAGGGCGGGGGTGGGGGTTGGGGGGATGGGGCTGGTAACAAGGGAACTCCAGTCCCTGCCTACCCTGCCTAGAGACTCCTCTTGGTTCAGTAGTACTAATTGGGAAAGTGTTTTTGGAATTAGAGAAGTGATGCTTTTTATTATAAACCTTGTATGACTCTTATCATTGAATATTTTAATTATATAAGAAGATTAAGGCACACATAAAAGTATAGTATCAAAGTAAATTGAGAATGGATTTTGTAGGCAGATGTGGTAAGCTTTTAAACAAACCACTCTAATGTGAATAATTGACTTGAAAATTATATTTTTTCTATCCTCTTGCTATCTCAAGTATCTCGCCTGTGCCCTGGACTACCCTAGGCATCAATCTGCTTAGGGAAAAAAAAAAAAAAATTGTTACATATGGAATGAAATGAGAAAGACCCAAGCAGTATTTTTTTTTTTTTTTAACATTCAGATTGGATTATACATAAGACAATAGATTTGCAAGTCAGGTTTTAACCCGAGAATGGATTTTCTAAAGTCCTTTATTCTTCTTTATTATATCAACAACTGTACTCCAGACAACTCAAAAACTGAAGTTCCCTGTAGCAAAGAGAGGATGTAGGATTCACCTGTATGAACTAAGCAAAAAGAATGGAGAAGTAGAAGCTAATTCAGCTGCTTTCTCAGGTTGAAGGTTTTGAGGGAAAGAAGAGAGAGAAGCCTAACATAGGTCCTAATTTCACTTTTTTTTTTTTTTTTTTTTAAATAGCAATGCCTTCAATGAGTAAAAGAGGGCAAAGGACAATTTCATTGGCTCTGCTATCCATTTAGGACCTGAAGAGACCCCTCCTTTCACAACCAACAGGGATCGAAGGTATAGCCACAGCAATTTTGCAGCACAGTATGATCAGGCAGAGATAGGCTCTAAAGAGGCAGTTCTGTCTGAGCTGCCTCTGATTTTTCAGTAGTACGGAGAGACTGCAGATCTTTTTGAGAGTTAGAGGGTATCTCCAGCAAGGAACTCCAACAAGGAAACAACAGGTCTAACATGGAGTCACTTGTATTAAGCCTCACCAAGACTTAATTCCTAACCTCTCCTAGGAGTGGAATTTTACACGAGTCAGTCTGGAAATTCCTGTTCGGCACTAGCGAGGTAATATGTTTGGTAAGAACCCCTGTTATAACCCCTAAGGAAAGGTGACCTTGCCTGAAACAATTTTCTTTTCTTTTGCTAATAACTTCCTTGCCTCACTCTGTTTCTACCTATAAAACCCTTCCATCTGCTACAACTCCTTAAACCACCCTTTAGTTTGTCAGATAGGATGCTGCCCGGTTCATGAATCATTGAATGGAACAAATTAGATCTTTAAATTTACTTAGTTGAATGTTTGTTCTTTAACAGAACCAAGGTGACACCAAGTCAGCAGAAAGAAAAACTATCCAAATAACTGAAAATGTTTATTCTAATTAGAGACTGTTAGCAAAAGGACTAATTTAATTATTAAAGATATTTTATAACTTGTGTGATCCAACATGATTTTTCTCCCTGTAGACCAATGCATAATGAGGGTATAGGAAGAATGTCATATAAATCATAGAAGACTTTTACTTTTAATAACAAACATTTTTACATCTCAGTTTCAATGGAGGTATAGTTTGCATTCACTATACCCCCATTTTTAAACTTACATTCCTCTACATATTATTTATGATATATAACAACTTTGTTTCTGTCCTTTTGTTTACATTGCTTTTGATTTTTATTCCATTCTTCACAGTCTGACTTTTGATCATTTATCCCATCTAGAGTCTCCCAACACATTTCTTTAAGAGAGGAGAGGTTATTTTTTTTTAATGGACAAAGAACTTGAAAGGAATAAGTTAAATATGATTTCATTTACTCTTATACAATTTGTGGATTATAATTTGAATAACTTTAAGGCAATAAGTCATCTAAATTCTTGCCCTTTTCATTTGGTAGTTGAGCGGCAGTATGGGCAAGAAATAGAGGCTCAGACAGCTACAGAGGTATAATTGACAGTAACTTTTCTATCTGACTGCCAAACGCTTGGTTCCCAAAACATCACCCAAACAATCTGTTGATAGATAAGTTTTTCTTATATAATAGTCTTAGGAGCATTTTCAGAGAGAGAAGGGTTATGTTAAGAAATATATTGAGATTTTAAGTCTGACTTAAGGTGGTAAATCTACAGAGACTGATCTGGATTTAGATAAGAATCATTAGGATAACTTATGGTTAGAGGCAGAAAAAGGTTCAAATTTTAAGGTGAGGGAAATAAATACTCTCCTGCATAAACTATCATTTGAAAGGTTTATATTGAAGAATAGATAGGTCTCATGAAGTTACTAAAATCACCATTAAAATTATATTTGCAACTTTTATCTTCCTGGGCAAGAGCCTCCTAGAATATTAAAGTTATCTTGATGTAGTCAGTGAACTAGCATATTTATATAGATAATAAACTCTGTAGGTGGTATTAACATTCACTATGAGGATTAGCAGAAGTCTGTGGACACATCTGTAAACTGTGTGATAAATGGCGAACCTTAGATGAAACATGATGATGATCAAATATTTAAAGTGTAGCCATATAGAAGATATTGTTTAGAGGGATGTAGGACAAAAAGGCTGAAGGAAATGGCAGATAAAATTAAATTCCCTTATAACCTGCAGCAGCCCAGTGAAAACTACTTGAGGGAGGCAGAGTAAAACTTCCTTCAGGAACTCCCTACTGTCTTAAAGTTAATGCTTTGCTAGAGGGAAAAACAAGCTCAGGTTGACAATAGCTAGGCCTCCAGAGTCCTGTTAGTCTTCTGTAGCATATAAAACTCCCATTGGAAACTTTCCCTTGAGTTTACCTCTCCTAACTCCTAAGTATATAACCAGTCTGTCCTCAGGGTCCTGGGGCAGCTCTTCTGAAAACATGTCCTGTCCCTGTGCTTTAATAAAATCACCTTTTTGCACCACAGACGTCTTGAATAATTTTCTTGTCCATCAAACCCCATGAACCCCACCATCTACCCCTGAAACCTTATCAAAAGCTCTCAAATAAGGATGTTGGATAAAAGAAGGGAAATAAGAGGTGGGGGACTTCAGTTGATAAAATAGGATATGCTTTCAAATTATCTAAAATATGGTATTAAAAGCATTCAACCCAATTATATATCACCTTAGCCTGTGTCATTCTATATTAACAATCACTATCTATCCCTGAGGTTTACAAAAGAAAGTATGTGAGGGTGCCTGGGTGGCTCATTTGGTTGAGCCTCTGACTTCAGCTCAGGTCATGATCTCACAGCTGGTGAGTTCAAGCCCCATGTTGGGCTCTGTGCTGACAGCTCAGAGCCTGGAGCCTGCTTTGGATTCTGTGCCTCCCTCTCTCTCTGCCCCTCCCCGACTTGCGCTCTCTCTCTCTCTCTCTCTCTCTCTCTCTCAAAGATAAATAAACATTAAAAAAATTATTTAAAAAAAGAGAAAACATGTTCCTTTTCTAACCCTACCCCCACCCCCCAATTCCCTTGAGTATTCCCTTGAAGCAACATGTCAATCATGAGTGAACTACAGTTCTGTTCCATTTTATCTTTGTTCTTGGATCTGGCGAATGGACCAGCCTCCTTTTGCGACATTGTTTTTCCCATGGCAAATGAAAAAGAGAACATGGCAGAACAACTCAAAACTATTGCAAGCGTCTGATCAGAAGTGATTCATGGTACTGCCAGGAAATCCATTAGGCTGTGGGAGAGCCCCTCCCTAAGAAATGTGGTGAAAACCTCAAGACAAGGGAAGGCAACCTGGCTTGTGGGAGTGCCTGACATTCCTCACAACTCTGTAACATAGATTACCCATTCAGACTGTATGTTGCCATATATGGGAGACAAAGGAGCAAAAATTGTACAAAAGGCAACCCCCCACTGAGCTCGGGACTCAGGGTTTTGGGTCTTAGCCCGATGAGCCCATGCTGGCACGAATATAACTGCTTCCTGGAAAGAAAAGCCCTGGTGTCCCAACTCTCTGTGTGTGGCTCACCACTACAAGGCAAAGCGATTCACTGACTGACCCTGAGATCAGTGTATGTGGGGGATAAGGAGGGTTGGGAATGGGAGGATGCATATTCTCCCACAGGGATATAGTGAATATATATTTTTTAAGTTTATTTTGGAGAGAGAGAGAGAGAGAGCACAAGTGGGGGCAGAGGCACAGAGAGAGAGAGAGAGAGGAAGACACAGAATCCAAGCAGGCTCCAGTCTCTGAGCTATCAGCACAGAGCCCTACCTGGGCCTCAAACCCACAAAGTGAGACCATGACCTGACTGGAAGACAGACACTCAACCAACTGAGCCACCTGGGTTCCCTGGCAGTTAATATTTTTTAAATATCACAAACATCCTTGATAACCAACTATAGAGATTTGTGTATTGGGTAGAAGTAGAAAACGTTTAATAATCCTTCCACCATTAAGGTTGTACTGTTTTTATGAAAGCCTAATTTTCTCATTTATCAAATGGTAAAAATATTGCCATTCCACTTCAGATCTCTATGGATCAAATGAGACAAATCTTGTAAATGAAGTTACTGGCACTATATTTCCTAAATTCCTAAAATTTCCTAATTTCCTAGAACAATATTGTTAAAATATAAGTTTATTTTACTCTTAGATAAACATAAAAAGTAATAGCGTTTTGTTTTGAAATTTATAGTTATAGTTACAGTCTTATCCAAACATTCAAAATATAAGATGAGAAAACATATCATAATGAAAGACTTATATGAGCTTGTTAAAATTATCTAAATATCTATTACAAAGTCTAATAAATTCTCTTAGTACCCTATTTTATGAGTTATTCCCTAAATGTGTATCTGAAATGGGTCAGTATTATTATCTACATATTAAATATGAATAAATAAAAATATAAGGAGGTTAAATGGCTGAAAACCATTTGTTATGTCAAAAATCAAATCAGAGATGTGTACTGACGTGTTTTTATTTCAAAGTCAATGTAAATTTAACTTACACAGATAAACTTTATCAATCTGACTTAAAAATAAGTAAAATATTTTGCTATGAACTTATTATGAGAAGAATGTCCAAATTTCAATAAATTTTAGCACTTTCTCTCTCTCCATCACCAAGCAGGAACACGTTTCCCTCAATTGCTCTACAGGTTGTGTGGTGTGTGTGTGTGTGTGTGTGTGTGTGTGTGTGTGTGTATAATCCCCAGAAAATAGTCTGTCGTTTGTAATAGTCAGTCCATAATGTGTTTTATCCTTCTATGGCTGTCATATGCTAATAATTCCTGTTGATAAATCTCCTTGATGACATTGTTACTGTAACTTTCAAAGGCTATCATGAAAAATGCAAAGCACATGCAAGAATTGCAATCCAGATGTTCATACAGCCACCAGGTTGCCACAAAAGAACTCTGATCTATAAAGAGGCAGGCAAACTTCCATAACTTCCATAACTATGGACACACTTTGTCACCAGCCATCAAAGTTGCTCTGCTTAATATCAGCATCACAAAATACAATGGTACCAGACTTTCATTTCTTAGAAGTAAGGGACTGAATGGAGAACCAATACCAGAGTGTCCAAACATACTGACTCCCATGTCTTTTGGTTTTGTTCTGTTTATCTCGAGAATAAGCAAGTTTGTCGAGATCAGATTTGCCATGTCTTCAAATTGTGTGTGAGTGTGCAAGTACGTGTTTGTTCCTGTGTGTACGTGTTTTTGTGTGGTGATGGTGCCAGTTTTAATTTTGTTTTCCTCACTACCAAAGCAACAGTTAAATCACTGGATCATTCTGAAACATTTCCATTTCTGCTTGTTTTATTTTTGTATATTAAGAAGAGTTAACTGTTGTTTTTCAGGGCACCAGTTTCTTCAAATTAAAAATAAAAAAGACTCAAGCACTATTAAAGTAGAAAATTGCTGGGTGCTTTTGTTTTTCTTTTTTCTATTTTTCTCCCTTTCTACACTGGCCTCTCTTCTACAATGGCAAAGACCTTAAGACGAGATTTTAGCAAAAGATAAAGAAATGTGTGTCCATTCCATCTGCAACAATCTCTAGAATAAGTGTACATCTCCCAAGATTATAGCACTGAAATGATGGCTGTACAATATCTATCTTTCCTTTAACATCTAATCTAAGCAACCACGACCCTTTTTCATGTTTCACAAAGTATGAATTCCTAAAGACTTCTTTAGTTTTGATGAAATTTATGTTAATGATCTTATCACTGTGCCATTCAATGAACTTAACAAAAAAGAGACTTTAGAGCAGTTTTAGGTTTACAACAAAATTGAGGAGGAAGTTAAAGAGAGTTTTCATATGCCTTGTGCTCTCCCATCTCATGCACAGTCTCCTCCACTATCAACAACCCTCACCAGATCAATACATTTATTAAAAGCAATGAAACTGTACTGATGCATCTTTATCACCCAAAGTCCACAGCTTACATTGGAGTTCACCCTTGGTGTACATCCTGTGGTTTGGCAAACATATAATGGTATGAACCCACCATCACAGGATGATACAGAATAGTTACACTGACATAAATATGATCTGTGTTCCATCAAGGCATGCTTTCCTCACCGCAAACTTTTGGCAAGCACTGATCTTTCCACTGTCTCCACAGTCTTGCTTTTTTCCGGGATGTCACAGTGTTTGTCTCATACAGTATGCAGCCTTTTCACATTGACTTCTTTCGCTTAGTAATATGCATTTTAAGTTTTCTTCATGTCCTTTTTGCTTGATAGTTTACTTCTTCTTAACACTGAATAATATTCCATTGTCCTTATATACCACAGGTTTTTTTTATCCACTCACCAACTAAAGAAATTCTTGGTGCTTCCAAGTCTTAGACATTATAAACAAAGCTGCTTTAAACATCCCTGTGCAACACTTTTGTTTTGTTTTGTTTTTTGGCTTTATTGCAGGAAGAACAGAAAACATGAGATCTACCCTTTGAAACACACAGTACAGTACAATGAACAATAGGCACAATATTGTATAGCAGATCTGCAGAACTTATTTACTTTGCATAATTGGAACTTTATGCCAGATGCACAGTGACTCTTAATACTCCTTCCACCACCCCGTTAACCACCAATCTACTTTCCATTTCTGACTTTGATGATTTTAGATACCTCGTATAAATAGAATCATGCAGTATTTGTTCTTATGTGATTGGCTTATTTCACATAGCATAATATTCCCAGGGTCCATCCATGTTGCCCCATATGGCAGGATTTCCCTCTTTTTTATGGCTGAATAATATTTCATTGTATTCATATCACATTTTCTTTATCCATTTCTCCAATGACGGGCATTTAGATGTCCAACCACATCTTGATTATTGTGAATAATGCTGCAATGAACACAGGGATGCACGTTTCTTTGAGGTCCTGATTTTAATTCTCTTGGATAAATACTGAGATGCAAGATTTCAGGTGATATGGTAATTCTATTTTTAAAATTTTGAGGAACTTCCATGCTATGTGTGCAAGTTTGGTGGGCACATACGTTTTCTACTGATTCTGGTAGATACCAAAGGGCACGATTGCAGGATCATACGGTAAGATCATGTTTAGTTTTGTAAAAAAATGCTGAACTATCTTCCAAGTGGATGCATCATTTTGCATTCTTACCAGCAACGAAGGAGACTTGCTGTTAATCCATATCCTCACCAGCCTCTGGGGTTGTCAATGTTTTGAGTTGTTACCATTTTAATAGGTGTGTAGTGGTAATTGATCTCAACTTGCAATTCACTACTGGTATATACTGTTGAGCATATTTTTATACGTTTATGTGCCCCTTTACATCTTCTTTGGTAAGCTGTCTGTTCAGGTGTTTTCTCAGTCCTCATAAGCACTCAGACAACACAGCTCAGCCAATAGTTCACATCAATAGAAAAATGGTTTCTCCAGAGGTTTTGATTAGTTTTATCTTAATCACTTCATGAAATTATATTTATTGGAATAAGGAAAACACCATTTAAAGAATAACTTGATGCCATCCCTTTTGCATGTTATGAGAGAGCAATAAACTCTTAGTACTGAAGATGATTAATTTACAAGGAGTCAATTGATCTTGAGTGATAAAGGTGAATAGGCTATTGTGTTCCTCAGAAAATACTCTTGAAAGAAAATGTGAAACATAAAACGAATGGAATCACTTTATTTAATAGATAAAATGAATGTTGAGTTTCTGAGAAAACAAAAAAAATTAAAAGAAAATAGATTTGAGAAAACTATATAATATAATAAATAATATATATAATATGTATAGAATAAAAAGGCAAGAGAGAGAGAGGGAGGAAGAGAAAAGAGGGGAAGAAAATAAACTCTACAGAAAGACTGAGTCAGTGGAATTTTCAAGGACCATAATTTTATCTAATACTAAAATGTAACCTTTTCGGTAGTATATTAGTTTTATTAATGCCACATCAATAAATGTCTAATAAGAACAGTAATTCTTGAGGTTCTCTATTGTAAGCTAATAAAAAGAAATGAGGTGGTACAGTGTGAAGTGGGCCAAAAAGAGAAAATGACACAGGAACTGAAAATAGGTGACAGTGAGGAAATAGGCCGCAGGACACGTGATAAGAGAACAGAAATACCTTTGAATAAGAAGGGAAATTCTGACTAATTGTATAAAACTTCCTTAGAATTCGGAATGAATATTTTGTGAGATTTCACAAAATGATAATATGATAACATGAGGCATATTTTTTGGGTAATAAAAAATATTCAAAAGGTGGTAGATCTGTTTCATGCAGATTGAAGGTGCAAACTATACCCCCAAAGGTTCTACAGAACATTTCCAGCTAAAGTAAATATTCACATATTCAGCATCAGTGTTTTACATGTTTACTCTCTTTTTTTTTTAATTTAAAAAAATTTTTAAAGTAAATTTATTTATTTTGAGAGACGGAGACAGTACGAGTCAGGGAGGGGTAGAGAGAGGGAGAAAGAGAATCCCAAGCAGGCTCCAGGCTGTACCATGCAGAGCCCAATGTGGGGCTTGAAATCACAAACCGTGATATCATGGCATGATTCGAAACCAAGACTAGGATGCTTAACCAACTAAGCCCCCAGGCGCCTCTACATGTTTACTCTCTTGACTTTTGTTTTCTGTTTTAACTGTTTTTTTTTTTTATTTTTTAAAAATGTGTAATGTTTATTTTTGAAAGAGAGAGAGACACAGAGTGCGAGCAGGGAAGGAGCAGAGACAGAGATGACACAGAATCGGAAGCAGGCTCCAGGCTCTGAGCTTGTCAGCACAGAACACGATGCAGGGCTCAAACCCACAAACTGCAAGACCATGACCTGAGCCGAAGTCAGACGCTTAACTGACTGAGCCACCCAGGTACCCTTAACTGATGTTCCTACTAACCCACATGTAAACAAAAATATAAATTATAATTTATAATAAAATGAACATGATGGCTCAAAATATATTGTAATACAATTTCTCCTTGCAACTTTTTTCTTTGCAAAATTGTAATGAGAGAGAAGTTAGGGTTACTTTTATCTTATACTATCTATACACGTGATATATATATATTTTCTTTATTTTAACTATGGTAGCATATTTATGGAAATTAAAATCTTTTTACCTTTAAATGCTTTAACTTCCTACTTTTTTATTCTTAATTATTCTTTTTCATGTATGTACTTCTACAGATACAGAAATTTCATATTGAGAAGAATACTGATTTCTATGCCAGGTCTTTGTAGGTGATTACATTCAAAAATCTTCTCTACAAAGCATTAGAAAAAACACATCAAGCAATAATCACCTCTTTAAAAAATACAGTCTCCTAAATGAATGAGTACTAATAAATTGACACAAGTGACTCTCGCAATTAAAGTATCTAAGGGGCTAACCAACATAATCAAGAAAAATAAATATATTTATGAAAATATTATCCATAATGGAAAGAAGTTTGGTACATGGTTACCTTGTCCCTGAATTGCTACTGAAAATGCAGAAAGGAGATAAAATTAACATCTCCCTTCCCATTCCACAGGGGATATTTTTGGAACATAGCAGACTTTTATATACAGTGTTTATTTTTCTTCATAAACCTCAAATCATAGTTGATTACTCCCTCATCACATTCAATCAGTCATCAAGGTTCCTTGATTCAACTAGTGAAGTATCTGTCCCTCCTTCCCCAGTCAGTTCCTACTTCTTTTGCTTCATTTGAATTCTTTACTACATTTTATCACAGTTGTAATAATAACTTCTTTACCAATCTCCAGATCCTTTGTATTGCCAAGTTCTAATCTTTTATATAATGAAAAAAAAAGCCACATAAATTCCAAATACAATACTGGCATCTTATAATTCTCAAATAGATTCAGTTGTTCATAAAGGTCTACCAGAAAATAACCCAATTCCTTCTATTCTAATCATAGGCAATCTCACATCATCACTACCACCAGCATCATAATTATAATCATCATCATCATCATTGAATATTCTGTGAGTCCACTTCTTAACTCCTGAATCACTTTTCAAACCATGAGGCTTTAAATCCTACCTCTATTTAAACATTTATTAACAACGGTTTTCTGCACTATTTTAGTTTTCATGCTCTGTGTTGAATCTAGCAACCACAACAATAAACAAAATATCAACTTTGTCACATCACTGGGGATCATGTAATCATGAAAGAGATATACATATATATAGAAATGTAATAATGTAGTTGGTGGGGGCAGGGTTATAGACACCAAAAGATCTGAGCTTGGAGAGTATCCTGCTGTTTCTGAAACAAAACCACGACGAGAGACAGAGAGAAGTACAACAAAAAAGAACACTAGCCAAGTGCCCAGGGAATGTGTTGAATCTGTGTTCTGGAAAGCTTGGAGATACCAAAGGCACTTGACCAGACACTCTTCTACTCTTTTTGGGATTGGTATCTTTGCACCATTATACCAGAGCCTTTGACTACAAACCAGCCAATGACCATGAGAAGAGTAGTAACTTCTAGTCCATGGTCGATGCCCTGGCCGATCAATGTCTACCTATTTAGTTTGTTACAATTATAAAACTGTCACTCATAATAAAATTTTTTTTTAAATTCCCCAAATGACTCCTGTACACTCAACTCAGTAGTGCTTAAAACTCTTATAGTTAGGACATAATAAAAAACAAAGCAAAACACCCCCAAAACCTTCAAACTGGGACAAACAGCTGAATACTACATCCACAAATAAAAGGCAATACATATTTTCATTCAATTTTCAGAAACATGCTGTGTCATGGGCATCCTCTAAATTCATTTTTGAAGATATTTACTTTAAAAAGTTAGCATTTAATGTCTACAGACTCGAGATGAATTTATTTAATTTTATTGTTAAGTAAAAAATATATAATATTAATACAGCATGAAATATTTTAAAGGTGTCTCCTAGGATTATGCAAAGGTTACACGCACATTTGCTTTGTCTAATAATCAATAATGTATGGAATATTTGTTTTTACTAAATAAAAATTTGAATACCCTGGACATTTTCTCTTGAAATAAACACATAGTCAAGGTCTATGACTATAATTTGAAGTCATGGCTTTCAGATGTGAAATGTTAAAAAACACAAGAAATTCAAATCATTTACCCAGTTGTTTCTTCACTCAACAGATATAACGACTGCAAGTTGGAAGTGATTACTGGCCCATCACTTCCAGTTTTTTTTCTAGGAAATTATAACATTGTATTTAAACAGCATGTATAAAATGGTGCCCTTGAAGTCATACAAAAAATAAAGTTTTCAGCCACTTCTATATAAAGGACAGAGGGCACAAATCACTTTGGAGCAAACTTTTACTATTGTGGGACAAAATCCCTTGAATGACTTTTCTTTTATAAGCCAGGAGACCAATGCCATTAGACCAGTAGCTTGATAAAGAGTCATGATTCACTTTATTTTTAAAGATGAGAGTTTGTAATTCTGGAAGTGATAAGTAAATCTGCATAAAAAGTAAAGAGTTTCTTATCAGGAAAATGGGCTAGTTTTTGAATCTTGTTCTTGATAGAATCAATATCATAGAAACTTACTGATGGATCAATAATGGAATAAAGAAGCACTGATAGGAAAGCATATGGAGGCCAACAAAACATAACTTGCTATGAGGGGAAATGGGAGTTAAGTCATGGCTGAGGGTTTTATCAGTAAAGAGACTAATACCAATACAGCAGGTGGCTAAAGCTTGGAACCTCCCCAATCCCAGCTACCTTAGCAAAAATAATTGGCTATTAGGAGTAGTCTGAACATGGGAACATAAACCACAGGAGTACAAACCACAGAAAACTATTTCCAAGATAATTTGAATAATACACAAATAATTTGAAAACATTTAGAAATATTCTAACCAAAATGTTGAATAAGTTGTTTTTAAAAAGAATTTTATTTTTACTGGCTTGTTCAATCTAACCAGTTTATGCAGATAAACACTACCATAGAGAAACTAACATTTGATTAGCCATTAAGGCAATAATGGATTTCTTCATACATGTAATATAAATGTCCCACTAGATGGCTATTTCTAATCCAAACAAGAATTCACTATTAGAAATGTTATGGGGCACGTGGGTGGCTTAGTCGGTTAAGCGTCCGACTTCAGCTCAGGTCATGATCTCACGGTCCGTGAGTTCGAGCCCCGCGTCGGGCTCTGTGCTGACAGCTCAGAGCCTGGAGCCTGTTTCAGAGCCTGTGTCTCCCTCTCTCTCTGACCCTCCCCCATTCATGCTCTCTCTCTGTCTCAAAAATAAATAAATGTTAAAAAAAATTTTTAAAAAAAAGAAATGTTATTACTGATAGGAATGGAGGAATTTAGGGTTAAAGAAAACATTGATAATATGAGGAAATGTATCTACATACATTTCTAACATGTACACTTTTTAGGTCTCTTTATTAACTGCTTCTAAGTCTACATGTTTTTGTTTGTTCTTGATAAATGACAACAACCATATATATATATATATATAATATATATATACAAATATATACCCAAATATATATATACCAAATATATATATATGGGTATATATTTGGGTGTGTGTGTGTTTTATAAAAATGTACAGTTTTAAAATAAGGTAAATATGAATGAAAAGTAAAAATAATGAAATAATGAAATTGTTATTAATTCTCAGTGGTATTTTTTCTTTTTAAAAAAATATATGCATGTATTTATTTTGAAAGAGAGAGAGAGAGAGAACATGAGCAGGGGAGGGTCAATGCAAGAAAGAGAGAAATAATCCCAAACAGGCTCCACACTGTCAGTGCAGAGCCTGACATGGGGCTCAATCTCACAACTGCAAGATAATGACCTGAGCCGAAATCAAGAGTTGGATGCTTGACCAACTGAGCCACCCAGGCACCCCATGGTGGTATTTTTTCTTACTATATATTTTAAAATATTGGGAGTTATATTTAATTTGATACCAATGAAATTAAAAGTTTTAATTTCCTTTGACTAGGTTCAAAATTTTAACTCAATCAATTCTGTATTTCTCATGAAAATTCCATGAATGAACTATAATATGAAAAATCAATCAAGTAAACAGTTTTTCATATTCCATTTTACAGGATGTATGTGTTCAACGGTGATTAGTTGCCAATAAGAAAATCATTTACAAAGTTATGAAGGGAATGTGGCAATAACATAATCCTTGTAACAACCTGAGAAGCATATGTTATGTCTAGATAAGGGGAGGGGAAATGTAAGTTTACACATGCTAAGTAATTTTCCCCAAATCTGACATTGAATAGTTGATTATGGCCTTAGAAGTGAACTTGCCTATGCTGTTTGGCAGGGCTGCTACTACCTGTAAGACATTTATAAAAAAATAAAATAAAATTTGTAAAGGTGTGCCTCTTCTGAGTGAAAAAAGTGTAACTTTTTATTTATTTTATTTTTTTTTTTTTTTGAGGAGAGGAGTAAATTTTTCAGGGCTGATTCAATTCTGTGCTGTAGATTGGATATCAGTCCCTGATTGCCTATCTAGATGCCTTTATGCCCTGAGAAACCATATCCATTCCAATACACTAGCTATTCTTGTAGAGTTTATCATTATTACTTTGAAAAAGAAAGTACAACAAATAATATTAAAAAGAACCCTGTGCAGCTACCACTCGAAGTTACTCAATATTAACCTTAACTAACTTTTTCATAAGAACATTATTAAAAAGCAAAACATAATTGCAGATAAACATGAGGTCGCTTTGGTTTCCTTTCTCAATTTCAGTTTCTATATTCCCACACACACACACATATCTGTAGTTGTATACACATATGCATGTAATTTCTGGAGACATATATAGGTGTCTTATGTATTGTTGATAGACAAATATATTTATGAATATACATTTTGACATATATGCTATAAATATGATATGTACATATATGTCCATAACCATAACATTGTTTATTTTTGAAAAAATATATAAATTACATCATACTATGGAAATACAAGATCGTAAAATTTCTCTGAAGAATCTGATCTGCCTAAGAGAAAGGAGACTAAGAGGACAGTACAATTTAAGTCTTTCCAATTAAATGACAATGTCATGTAATGCTTGCTGAATGTAGCCAACAACAATCACACGTATATACAACGCTTCTAATTGACGTTTTAGTGCTACACTCTTATGTATGAATAGAGAGACACTGATTTTCAATAAAGATTTGAGGAAATCTTTAAAGTGAAATTAAAAAGAATCAAAAAGGAAGAAAGGGAGAAAGGAAGGGAAGAAGGAAGGAAGGAAAGAAAGGGGGGAGGGAGAGGGAAAGGGAGAGAGGAAGGGAGAGAGAAAGAGACGGAACAGATAAAATAAACTTAGAGGAAACAGACAAAACAGGAAAGAACAAGCTTCCAAACATATTGTATTGCTCTCCTGAAAGATATAAAAGCATATATCACCTCTCCAAAACAAAAATGATTAAAACAATATTAAGAAAACAAAACAAAAAGATCCTTTGGAAGTTGAAATAATGATAGTGGGAATAAAAATTTGGGGGCACCTGGGTGGCTCGGTTGGTTGAGCGTCAACTTCGGCTCAGGTCATGATCTCACAGTTCCTGAGTTTGAGCATCGCATCGGGCTTCGTGCTCACAGCTCAGAGCCTGGAGCCTGCTTCAGATTCTGTGTCTCCCTCTCTCTCTGCTCTGCCCCCACTCTCACTGTCTCTCTCTCAAAAATAATAAACATTTAAAAATGTTTTTAAAAATATCAATATAAGTATTGAAATTATAAGGTGAAGAATATCCCCATGAATCTGAGCAGGGAAAAAGAATAGAGACAGAACCCAGAAAGAAATAAGAGGAACATCAAAATATTTAGTCAGGAGGAGAAATGTAAGAGTTCCAAAAAAAGAGAGCAAGAGTGAGATTGAGAGCAAAAGATAGAGAAAAGGGAGGAAGGGAGGAAGAGGATATAGCAAAGGGAATTATGAAAAAGACATTGAAGAATATTCTCCAATACTCAAGGACATACAAGCTCCAGATATAAACACACCAAGTACCATTAATAATGCCTACAGCAAAAGACACACTCATCTTGAAATTGCATAACATAGAAAGATGATACTAGTTACTCTAAAGATCCAGTCAAAGGGAAAGAGTCAAGACATAGAATTGCATATTTCTAAATAGCAATATTAAAAATAGATATAACAGAGAAAATTTCAAAATACTGTACATAGAAAAATATTCTAAAACTAGAATACTGAACCAAAGTTTCAGTTGAGAATGTGAGTTTACTAAAGATATTTTCAGACATGCAAATTCTGAAAAAAGGAAAAACTTAACTTTGTGTACTCTTTCTAGGGCAGCTAATTGAGGAAGTACAGCAGCAAAAGCAGGAAGCAAAAATTGCCAGAGTTCTCGGCACAGATACTGATCTTAAACTGGTTCAGAAGGAATATAACTCTCACCCACATGTTTGGCTATTCGAAGCCCCCCCCTCCCTTTTTTTTTGTATTTTGCATTACAGAGTCCCTAGAATCACTGAGCTGATTCCACTTTGGCAGGCTTTATCCATGTGTCATGTTCTGATGGACTGACCCGCATATAAATGAATTGGTAGAGGTTTAATTGCTACCGAGTAAAATTTTAAATATTCAGTGAATTCCCGCTAGTTTTTCTTAGGTGTTGGAAAGTCCTTAACTGCACCAATTTTTGCAGAGACCATTCATGACACTGGAAATTTGAACACTTTTTTTAGGGTGAATTGAGGGGAAGTTCTTCCAAGCAATATCTGTGGCTGGGTATATATTGGGAGTATAGGGAGACAAGGATAGAGAGGTAAAGCCTCAAATAGATCAAGAGAAATACTCCTTTTATTGTTTTAGTCAAGATTATCTTTTAAGAAGGCCAAATTTGAGTATGTGTTTTTCTTGGGGGTTTCAGTGTATCAATCACAGGAAGCCTATTTGAAATATTTGAAATATATCCTCCTTTATTTTCTAAGTATCTTGTATTAGGGTTTGCTAGAGAAACAAAACCGATAGGAGAGAAACAAATAGAGGTAACAGAAGTAGGTAGGTAGGTAGGTAGGTAGGTATGTAGGTAGATAGAAAGAAGGAAAAAAGAAAGAAAGAAAGAAAGAAAGAAAGAAAGAAAGAAAGAAAGAAAAGAAAAATAAAGCAAGAAAGAAAGCAAGAAAGCAAGAAAGAAAAAAGAAAGAAAGAAAAAGAAAGAAAGAAAGAAAGAAAGAAAGAAAGAAAGAAAGAAAGAAAGAAAGAAAGAAAGAAAGATTTGGCTCACGGATTATGGGGCCTACCTCCAAAATCCATACAGCAAGTTGACTGGCTGGAGATTCATGTAAGAGTTGATGTTGCAGTCTTGACTCCAAAAGTTGGAAACTAGAGCAGAATTCCCATGTTGCAGTCTGAAGTGGAATTCCTTCTTCAGGAATCCTGTCTTCCACTTTCTTAAGGCCTTCACCAGTTTGGATGAGACCCACCTATGTTATGGAGAATAGATAATCTGCTTTACTAAAGTGATTGGCATTTTGATAGGGATTCAATTATATCTGTAGGTCTCTTTGAGTAGTATAGACATTTTCAAATACCAATTCTTCCAATCCAAGAACATGAGATGTATTTCCATTTATTTGTACTTTCTTCAATTTCTTTTATCAGTATCGAATAGTTTTCAGTGTATAGGTTTTTCACCTCTTTGGTTAAATTTATTCCAAGGTATTATTTTTGATATTATTGTGTATAGGATTGCTTTCTTAATTTCTCTTTCAGATGGTTTGCTATTACTATATAGAAACACACACACACACACACACACACACACACACATACCCCTACTGATTTAAATATTAATCTTATCTAAAAAATAAATTTACAGCAATATCTAGGCTGGTGTTTGACCAAACAAATAGGCACCATATGCTTGCCAACTTTAGATATAAAATTAATCATCACAACTCACTTAAATTCACCAATTTGGTAACACTACATAATCTCTATAGTGACTACTGCAAATCTAAGTCATCCTTTGTAGAGTTTTGTCAGTGAGAAAAGTAGATTATAGTGAGGAAACATATGAGAGGCAGGGATTATCTTAGGTGACTGAGGATTAGAAGTAGATAAAACCATGACAGATACAAAAGAAAATGCATTTGGATTAGAATAAATTGAAGTGTAAGTGGTATTTTAGGGAACAAGTCTGAATGTATGTTGGGTTCTCTGACAACTATGGAGTTAGGACACTACATAGAGCTTGGCAACTCAACCAACTTACTATAAGAAATCAAATTATATTCTCAGGTGAAACAAGCAAAGAAACTGACATGGAGTCCTTTAACAAAGCAATCATTCCTTTATGAGGTTATTTACAGGGATTCAAAGCAATGATTCAGTAACCTAAAGCTTACAGTGAAAATCTGCTTTCATAGAGCAAGATGCTGCCAGTCTTATTGGGTACACAAATACAAGGTCTTGCAGCAGTCCTGGGCAGCAAGTTAGGGATGCTATGAGCAATTCTTAAGACAGACAGGAAGTTATAAAAGACAAATGAAGGAAGTATGGATTATCACAGAGTCGTTTTCTGGCTTAAATGTGTGCCAGTTTGATGCTTCCACACTTATTCAAATTATTCCTTCCAATTCATTTTGTGTTTTATTTTTAGCATTCTTCTCCTATATCTCTTTTCTACTTCATTCTTACCTTCTGCTATGATAATAAAGTTAACTCATTTATCTTTTCTCTACTAGTTTGGAATCAACAGCTTTTGTTTATATTGTATTTTAGTTTTAATTTTAATTGTTAAATCTATATATCTTGGTTTTACATTTCCTATAAAATATTATCCTATCGATTATGTCCATCTTCCAAAATATTTTCTTCCCTTATATTTTATTATCTAAAATTCTAATTCATTGTTTAAATAAAAGTAGCTATTATCACCACCATTTTATACTATTGACAGATAATTCAGTTTGTACACTAGTCTAATATTTTTTGACACCATTGTTTCTTACATTCCACTTCTTCTGGGCTGATTTCTTGATGGTGAATACTCTATTGCATTTATTTCACTTAATTTCTATATTGATAGATTATTGACCTTGTGTTTATTTCACCATTGCTTTTGTAAAAAAAAAAAAAAACTAAGTGTAAAATTCTAGATTTAAAATTATATTTCTTCTGGTTCATATATAAATTCTAGATTTAAAATTATATTTCTCTTACATCTAAAATTCTAGATTAAAAATTAAATTCTTGTTGTGGCCTCTTCACCATTATTATTGCCAATGTAAAATATGCTCTCAATTAAGAAGCACAACACGGGTGCCTGGCTGGCTCAGTCGGTTAAGCGTCAGACTTTGGCTCAGGTCATGATCTCACAGTTCTTGGGTTCAAGCCCCGCGTGGGGCTCTGTTCTGATAGCGCAGAGCCTGGAGCCTGCTTCAGATTCTGTTTCTCCCTCTCTCTCTCTGCCCCTCCCCTGCTCACGCTGTTTCTCTGTCTCTCAAAAAGTAAATAAACATTAAAAGAAATTAAAAAAAAAAAAAGCACAACAAATAAAAACTATTTTAAAGCTTCCACTCAACATGCTATGTTATAAAATGATGACATTTCCAATGGTGTTCCATGAACATAAGGGTAACAATATTGCTGAATCAGTGGTAAATCCACGCCCCACATATGTATAATCATGCAGCTGTGGGACTAACCTAAGAGATTAATATATGAAATAATAATTTTGGACCACTAAAAAAATCTTCAATCAAAGTGATCTGGTTGAGACTAGTCTGTCCTGAGAGCAAGAAAAATGGGGTACTACAGTCTGTATAGAATTTTAAAATAATGATGGACTAACTAAAATGTAGCCTGCTTTATATTATCATTATGGACCAGCAATTCTAAATGTCAGTCACAAAATACTTATCTGAGAAAATATTTCTTGTTCTGAGTTCTAAATAATCTTTGTGGTTACTGTTAATTTTTAATAGCACATATACAAGTATTAAACAGGCACATTTTATTACTTTTCTTTTCATGAATTTTGTATTCTACATGGAATTTAATTCTAATAACTGTCAATAACAGCTACAACCCAACACACATGGACTCAGCTATGTGCATTTGTTTGGAGATTAAATTTAAATTGGTTGAGAATTGTTGAGCTTGCTTTTAGAGAAGTTTGGGTCTCTGGGCTCTTAAGGCTCTTCATATTCTGAATTTTAAAAAGTAATTTCAATTAAACAATGACAGAACAGTGAATATAAATATGAAGAAAAGAACTTGATTCACTTAAATGCTATTATAGTTTGTGGCTACTTGAAAATTTTAGTTATGTTTATAATAATTTAAAAATTGTGAAATAGTATGTGAACTGTGAGTTTTAATTTTTGCTTTTGGTATGTGCAAATTTTAGTCTATGCATGAATATTAAATGATAGCTTTAAAAGTAAAATCTCTTTCAAATTTGTTTTAAAAACAATGAATCAAGGAGCATCTGGCTGGCTCGGTCAAAAGTTCACGTGACCCTCCATCTCAGGGTTGTGAGTTTGAGCCCCATGTTGGGAGTAGAGGTTATTATTTAAGGTTACTTAAAAAATAAATAAAACTTAAAAAAATAGTTAATCAAGAAAATGTAACTTAATGTTATAGGATTATTTCTGAAGAAATTTTTTCTACACAGAGAATGGTAAGGTGTGAAAAACATCTACTCCATATATGATAGATATGCCATTGAAATTGTCATTCTGAGACACACACATACACATCGTATCTATCATATACTGTTTCTTGGACTAAGAACCTGTGAATCACATATGAATCATTATGAATTATTTGAAACAAAAATCAACATGGACATGTTGGCAAATGAGCAGCTGACTCCCCTAACTCCCTTTGGGCAGCTGCCTCACCTCACCGTGTCCTTTTCCTTCATAAGTCACCAATTAAAAAAATATGAAAAAAGGTTTAAATGGTCACCTATCTCACAAAAGGAGGTAAACAAATAGAGCAAACATGAAAAAATGTTCAACATCATATATCATTAAGGAATTGCAAGTTAAAACAGCAAGATACTACTATACACATATTAGCATGGCCAAAGTTCAAAACACTGACGACACCAAATGCTGCTTCAAATGTGGAGCAAGAGGAACTTTCATTCATTGCTGGGAACAATGCAAAATGGTACAGTCACTTTGGAAGACAACGAGTTTGTGACAAAATTAAAAATACCCCTACTCTATGACTCAATGATTGCACTCAATGGTATCTACTCAAATGAATTGAAACCTTAGGTTTACAAATAAACCTACACGTGTATGTTACATCATCTTTTTTCATAATTGCCAAAACTTGGAAACAGCCAAGATGTCCTTCAGTAGGTGAATGGATAAATAAGCTGTGGTACATCTAGATGATGGAATACTATTCGACACTAAAAAGAAATGAGCTATCAAGCCACAAAAAGACATGGAAGAATTTTAAATGTATATTAGTAGGCGAAACAAGGCAATCTGAAAAATAATGTATGATCCCAACTATTTGATGTTCTTGGAAAAGCAAAACTATTGAGACAGTAAAAAGATCAGGGAGAGCTTGCCAAGTGTTAGGAGGAAGGGATAAATAGGCAGAACCAGAGGATTTTTAGGGCACTAAAACTATTATATATCATACTATAATGGTAGATAATATGTCATTGTACACTTGTGAAACCCATAGAATGAACATCAAGAGTGAACTCCAATGTAAACTGAACTTTGTATGATAAAGTGTGTCAATTTAGGTTTATTGATTGTAACAGACATGCAATTTTGGTGAGGAATACTGAAAATGGGGGGAGTAGTGCATGTTTGAAGACAAGGGACATATGGGAACTCTCTGCACTTTCTACCAAATTTCGTTGTGAACCTAAAACTTCTGTAAAGAAATAAAGTTTATTAAGTTAAAAATATAGAAATGAAAGTTACAAATTCACAAAAAGACAATGTCCCATTAAGCTATGAGCAACATTTGGTTCAGTGTGTCAGAGATCTGGGCTCAACTACCATGAATATAGTGATTTAGAAAACAAGAGGAAATACTGTTTTCAAAAAGACTAAGATAGTGACTTACTCAGAGTTGAGCTGCCCCTGCTGACACCCCATGGGGTCCGCACACCAATTTCCCCCTGTTATAAAATGCTCTAAAAAACTTTTGGAACTGGTTTAAAGAAAATTATTGGGCACATATGGTTTTGTAGAGAAAAAATAAAGAGTGAAGGAAAGAGTAGATACAGGGAAACAGTGGTAAGTGCCAAGTGGCTTAGATTATATACTTTATAAGAAGTATATAATCTTTATAAGAAAGAAAGAAAAAGACTTTCAGGGGAAGAAGAAGGCGAGCAAAAATATTATTGTGGAATTGTTAAGAAATTGACATTCTTACTGTCTACAAATGATGAAAACCTCATTTTTTGTTCATAAAAATATTACAGAAATTTGTCATTTACCCCCCTAATATATAGCATAATGATGATTAAGCTAGTTCTGTTGAGAATTAATTATCTGACTTAAAGAATTAATCCTCCCACAAAATAAATTTTGGTATTAAAAAAAAAACCTCTACATAGATTATCTCTATAATTTGATTTTTTTTAATTACCAGTTTGAAACATTCAACAGGTTTCATGTATAATTATTTTTTCTGGACTATTACTCTGAAATTCTTTCATAAATCTCTCTCAAAATGAGTAATGTAAAACCTAATGGCTGACACTAATTTCTATATAATCATTCAAAACTAGACACACACCCATACACATCTATGAACTTTGCCTTTTTAAAATACTTCCCTGGATTTTATTTTGCAGTTTTCCCCTTTTATTTCCAGTATCTTCTGTCAGATTTCAGGAGGTCATACCTTTACATCTGAATTTATGAACTTGTCATCTTCTAAACATCCATAGGTAATTTTGTATAATTTTTTATCTTCATTGGCATATGCAAACACCTACCAATTTACTTCATTTAGAAATCATTATCACTTCTGTCAGGACATAAATAGATGCTTTAAATAAAAATAGAGTTGCCACAAACCTACTTTTCTCTTTTAAAATACCGGCTTTGATTGCCTTGTGAAAACTTGGACATTAATAACGATGCTCACATTCATTCAAATATAAACATACGGATGTGTATACACTAATTACTAATACATATTTGTTTAGCTTAATGAATGCACCATTCTCTATTCTGTGGGAAGAATAAAACAACCAAGATATATTTCTCAGTACTGAGGACCTATGGAATGAAGTAGATGGTTCTAAATATGCACTGTGAAACGACTATTTGTGTTTTCATCCTGCTTCTGACTTACCAGTAACCTGGCAAAAGTTTCTTAATTTACCTATATTTTATAATTTCCTCATTTGAAATAGGCATAATTTAGGAATAAAACTTTGTTACATATAAAATATTTTGATCACTAACTGGGGCATTGCAGGCATTCAGTAAATATTAGTTCCCATTATCATCATCATCATCATTAAACAGGGGATAGAAAAATAATCTAGGAATGAGCTTAAGCACATGGTCAGACTGCTAGTAATAAATAAACACTTTACTTTTCCAGTTTACTCAGTCAATTTAGGACATCAAATGACTTTCAGGACTACGTCACTCAGGGAAAGGAGGTATCTTTGCAAAATTTTCAACTTTTCGTTATTTGGGCACTCTGACTGAATCTGAGATAGTGGTAGACACATCCAGTAAGGCCCCAAGAGTCATAGCAGAGTCTTTGTCAAAAGAATCATACAGAAAAAAGTAGGTAGAGAAATCACAAATTCCCTTTCACAAAGATGCTGCATTTTTATTAGAGAAGGATGAAGGCAGGCAGACTGAAAAGCAGGACTTGCTATGGAAAGAAACAGAGTGAGTCACTTCAAACATTAAATGCGAATCATTATGGTGTTAATGCTCTTGATATCAGAATTATCCAGCACTATAGATAGATGATTTGGTGTGATATCATCTAAGGATATTATCTTTATAAATAGAAGGATGTTTGCCTATCTGAAAAAGTGAAATTCCCATTTTTTTAGACAGGCATTACAATAAACTGATGCATGAAAAGCCTTATAAATGACCATCAGACCATTACGACATGTTAACTTATTAAACGAATATAACATATGGTACTAAGCTTCTATATTTCAATGTAAACTGAAGTCTTATACATTAAATGAAGTTGTTTTATAATGTTATGTTTATAATAACTACTAGTATTAGATGACCTGAAAAACAAAATACTATTCTGCTAAACAATACAATTATGCTAAGATTAGGAATTAATTTGAAATACCATATTATAAAACTGATTGTCTTCTACCAGAGTAACTGCAAAAGAATAGAAATCTGAATTCATGATTTTCCTTTTTTGAAGGAGCACCGATACATCATCCCTTGCCTGTCATTTATCATAAAAAAGCAGAATATCTACACATGTTAAATGTGATTTCAAAATAAATACAGAGAAGCAAGTTTAAAAAAATTGAATGAAATTTTTCCTTGTCTGATGTATTTCAAACATGAATCCACTTGTCTTTTTATTTTCCTGTCAAGCTTATTTTCACTTACTTAAAATCAACTTCTCAATTTCCAGCTCCCAGAAGACCTTAGTGTTCTGGTTGAAAGAACCACACAAAGCTCAACTCAAAATCTCACTCTTTTCCAGCTTCAAAATATGTGTGTAAGAAGGTCCAAGGTCATCACAGTTTGGATGACAGAAAGAGAGGAGGGACAAGTTGCTATGGGAACCAGAAGATCACTTTGATGAAAATTTAGAGTTCACTCATGGTCACAAGAGGATGGCATATGGCAATGACAACACACTTTATTAAATATAAATTTATCTATAAAGCGAAGGAGCTAACATCAGATTAATTGTGAGTATATGTTTTCATTAGAAGGTGAAATATGTAAAATAAATAAAATTTTCAAAATATTTTAAGGTTCCTAAATGTTCTGTTCTTTCCATTCTGTACTCTTTATTGTCAGATATCAGTGTTCCCAACACAGGGCCAAAATTATAGCCTAAAAGTTGCATTTTAGTAAATATTTGTATTAATATATATCAAAGAGCTTAATAAATATATTTTAATTAAATGAATAAATGAGCAAATGTATCCTAAAACCATGCAAATTTTATGTACAAATATTGTTCACAAAATTATTTACCATTGTGAAAAACTAACAACCTAAAAGGTAATAAAACAAATAGCTTATTATTGTAATTCCTATGAATGCAGAACTAGTAGTCACTAAATATGAACATTCTGGATAACAAGAGTGCTGAGGAAAAGGCTAATACTGTGCAAATCTCCATTATTACATGATGGCACTTTGCTGTGTATACATAGTTTATATCTATGTACCTGAGCTCTCAACCCATTTAATGGGCACCTTGAGAGCAGATGCCCTGCCTATTCGATCTTATATCTCTACTGCCTAGTGCTTAGTGTAAAGTAAGTATTCAGTTAGTTTCTCAATTAAATTGATAAAACTAAAACAACTGCCGTGAAAGATAATGATGCCAATTCTTAATGAAGGAATTAGCTTTCTTATACATTGTTGCTATTGAAAATAAAAATAGGAACAGACATTTAAAAAATAACTTATGAGGAAATAATAAATACACAAATTCTATGATCTGGCAGTTCCATTCTTAGGTATATATCCTAGAAAGATTCTTCCATAGGAAACATGCACAAGATAGTACATAGTATTACTGCCCTTAATCACAAAATGCCAATAATATCAGCTATGATTTATTGAGCACTTAAAAACAGCAAGAGCTCCTCTTCATTTAACCCTAAACATACTCTTAAGAGTGATATACATGGTATGTTTTTTTTTAATTTTATGTTTTTAAATTAATTTACATCCATATTAGTTAGCATATAGTGCAATAAAGATTTCAGGAGTAGATTCCTTAATGCCCCTTAACCATTTAGACCATCTGCCCTCCCACAACCCCTCCAGCAACCCTCCGTTTGTTCTCTATATATACTAGTCTTTTATGTTTTGTTCCCCTCTCTGTTTTTATATTATTTTTGCTTCCTTTCCCTTATGTTCATCTGTTTTGTCTCTTAAAATCCTCATATGAGTGAATTGATATGATATTTGTCTTTCTCTATTTTCGCTTAGCATAATACCCTCCAGTTCTATCCATGTAGTTGCAAATGGCAAGATTTAATTCTTTTTGATTGCCGAGTAATACTCCATTGTATGTATATGTGTGTGTATTTTATATATATATATATATATATATATTCTTTATTCATCCAACAATGGACATTTGGGCTCTTTCCATACTTTGGCTACTATTGATAGTGCTGCTATAAACATGGGGGTGCATGTGTCCCTTCGAAACAGCACACCTGTATCCCTTGGATAATACCTAGTAGTGCAACTGCTGGGTCATAGGGTAGCTCTATTTTTAGTTTTTTGAGAAACCCCCATACTGTTTTCCACAGTGACTGAACCAGTTTGCATTCCCACCAGCAGTGCAAAAGAGATCCTCTTTCTCTACATCCTTGCCAGCAACTGTTATTGCCTGAGTTGTTAATGTTAGCCATTCTGACAGGTGTGAGGTAGTATCTCATTGTGGTTCTGATTTGTATTTCCCTGATGATGAGTAATGTTGAGCATTTTTTCATGTGTTGGTTGGCCATCTGGATGTCTTCTTTGGAGAAGTGTCTATCCATGTCCTTTGCCCATTTATTCACTGGATTATTTGTTTTTTGGGTATTGAGTTTGATAAGTTCTTTATAGATTTTGGATACTAACCTTTTATCTGATATGTCGTTTGCAAATATCTTCTCCCATTCTGTCGGTTGCCTTTTAGTTTTGCTGGTTGTTTCCTTCGCGGTGCAGAAGCTATTTATTTTGATGAGGTCCCAGTAGTTCATTTTTGCTTTTGTTTCCCTTGCCTCCAGAGACGTGTTGAGTAAGAAATTGCTGCAGCCGAGATCAAAGAGGTTTTTGCCTGCTTTCTCCTCGAGGATTTTGATGGCTTCCTGTCTTACATTGAGGTCTTTCATCCATTTTGAGTTTATTTTTGTGTATGGTGTAAGAAAGTGGTCCAGGTTCATTCTTCTGCATGTCGCTGTCCAGTTTTCCCAGCACCACTTGCTGAAGAGACTGTCTTTATTCCATTGGATATTCTTTCCAGCTTTGTAAAAGTTTAGTTGGCCATATGTGGGTCCATTTTTCTATTCTGTTCCATTGATCTGAGTGTCTGTTCTTGTGCCAGTACCATACTGCCTTGATGATTACAGCTTTGTAGTATAGCTTGAAGTCTGGGATTCTGACGCCTCTGGCTTTGGTTTTCTTTTTCAAGATTGCTTTGGCTATTTGGGGTCTTTACTGGTTCCATACAAAATTTAGGATTATTTGTTCTAGCTCTGTGAAGAATGCTGGTGTTATTTTGATAGGGATTGCATTGAATATGTAGATTGCTTTGGGTAGTATCGACATTTTAACAATATTTGTTCTTCCTATCCAGGAGCATGGAATCTTTTTTCCATTTTTTCATGTCTTCTCCAATTTCTTTCATAAGCTTTCTATAGTTTTCAGTGTGTAGATTTTTCACCTCTTTGGTTAAATTTATTCCTAGGTATTTTATGGATTTTGGTGCAATGGTAAATGGGATTGATTCCTTGATTTATTTTTCTGTTGCTTCATTGTTGGTGTATAGGAATGCAACCATTTTCTGTGCATTGATTTTATATCCTACAACTTTGCTGAATTCATGAATCAGTTCTAGCAGTTTTTTGGTGGAATGTTTTGGGTTTTCCATATAGAGTATCATGTCATCTATGAAGAGTGAAAGTTTGACCTCCTCCTGGTCGATTGGGATGCCTTTTATGTCTTTTTGTTGTCTGGTTGCAAAGGCTAAGACTTCCAATACTATGTTGAATAACAGTGGTGAGAGAGGACATCCCTGTCTTGTTCCTGACCTCAGAGGGAAAGCTCTCAGTTTTTCCCCATTGAGGATGATATTAGCATTGGGTCGTTCATATATGGCTTTTATGATCTCAAGGTATGCTCCTTGTATCCCTACTTTCTTGAGGATTTTTATCAAGAAAGGAAGCTGTATTTTGTAAAATGTTTTCTCTGTGTCTATTGAGACAATCACATGGTTCTTGTCCTTTCTTTTATTGATGTGATGAATCACGTTGTTTTGCGGATATTGAACCAGCCCTGCATTCCAGGTATAAATCCCACTTGGTTGTGGTGAATAATTTTTTACATGTATTGTTGGATCTGGTTGGCTAATATCTTGTTGAGGTTTTTGCATCCATGTTCATCAGGGAAATTGGTCTATAGTTCTCCTTTTTTAGGGGGGTCTCTATCTGGTTTTGGAATCAAGGTAATGCTGGTCTCATAGAATGAGTTTGGAAGTTTCCCTTCCATATCTATTTTTTGGAGTGGCTTCAAGAGAATAGGTATTAACTCTTCCTTAAATGTTTGGTAGAATTCCCCTGGAAAGCCATCTGGCCCTGGACTCTTGTTTTTTGGGAGATTTTTGAATACTTATTCAATTTATTTACTGGTTAAGGGTCTGTTCAAATTTTCTATTTCTTCATGTTTCAGTTTTGGTAGTGTATATGTTTCTAGGAATTTGTCCATGTCTTCCAGATTGCCCATTTTATTGGCATATAATTGTTCATAATATTCTCTTATTATTGTTTTTTATTTCTGCTGTGTTGGTTGTGATCTCTCCTCTTTCATTCTTTATTTTATTTATTTGGGTCCTTTCCTTTTCCTTTGTGATCAAACTGGCTAGTGGTTTATCAATTTTTTTTAATTCTTTCAAAGAACCAGCTTCTGGTTTCTTTGATCTGTGCTACTGTTTGTTGTTGTTGTTGTTGTTGTTGTTGTTGTTGTTTTGGTTTTGATAGCATTAATTTCTCCTCTAATCTTTATTATTTCCTGTATTCTGCTGGTATTGGGTTTTATTTGCTGTTTTTTTTTCCAGCTCTTTAAGGCATAAAGTTAGGTTTTGTACCTGAGCTCTTTCTTCCTTCTTTAGGAAGGCCTGGATTGCAATATACTTTCCTCTTATGGTCGCCTTTGTTGCATCCCAGAGGTTTTGGGTTGTGGTGTTATCATTTTCTTTGGCTTCCATATACTTTTCAATTTCCTCTTTAACTTCTTGGTTGGCCCATTCATTATATAGAAGGATGTTCTTTAGTCTCCAAGAATTTGTTACCTTTCCAATTTTTTTCTTGTGATTGATTTTGAGTTTCATAGTGTTGTGGTCTGGAAAATATGCATGGTATGATCCTGATCTTTTGGTACTTGCTGAGGGTTGATTTATGTCCCAGCATGTGGTCTATACCAGAGAACGTATGTGCACTGGAGAAGAATGTATATTCTGCTGCTTTAGGATGAAATGCTCTGAATATATCTGTTAAGTCCATCTGGTCCAGTGTGTCATTCAAAGCTATTGTTTTCTTGTTGATTTTTTGATAGATGATCTGTCCATTGCTGTGAGTAGTGTGTTGAAATCTCCTACTATTATGGTATTACTATCTATGCTGTTCTTTATGTTTGTGAATAATTGATTCATATATTTGGGTGCTCTCACATTTGGTGCATAAATGTTTACAATTGTTAGGTCTTCTTGGTGGATAGACCCCCTTGATTATGATATAATGCCCTTCTGCATCTCTTGATACAATATTTTAAAGTGTAGATTGTCTGATATAAGTATGGCTACTCTGGCTTTCTTTTGTTGACCATTAGCATGATAAATGGTACTCCATCCCCTTACCTTCAATCTGAAGGTGTCTTTAGGTCTAAAGTGGGTCTCTTGTAAACAGCATATAGATGGATCTTTTTTTCTTATCCATTATGTTACTCTATGTCTTTTGATTGGAGCATTGAGTCCATTTGACCTTTAGAGTGAGTACTAAAAGATATGAATTCATTGCCATTATGTTGCTTGTAGAGATGGGAGTTTCTGGTGGTGTTTTTTGGTCCTTTGTAATCTTTGCTGCTTTTGGTATGCATGTATTTATTTATTTTTCATGTTTTCTTCCCTCAGAGAGTCCCCCTTAAAATTTGTTGCAGAGCTGGTTTAATGGTCACAAACTCCTTTAATTTTTGTTTGTCTGGGAAATTTTCAATCTCTCCTTCTATTTTGAATGACAGCCTTGCTGGATAAAGAATTCTTGGATTCATATTTTTCTGATTCAGCACATTGAATATATCCTGCCACTCCTTTCTGGCCTGCAAGTTTCTGTGGATAGATCTGCTGCAAACTGATCTGTCTTCCCTTGCAGGTTAAGGACTTTTTTTCCCTTGCGCTTTCACGATTCTCTCCTTGTCTGAGTATTTTGTGAATTTGACTATTGTATGCCTGGTTGATGGTTGGTTTTTGTTGAATATAATGGGAGTACTCTGTGCTTCCTGGATTTTGATGTCTGTGTCTATGCCCAGGTTAGGATGTTTTCCACTATGATTTCCTCACATAACACTTCTAACCCTATTTCTCTCTTCCTCTTTTGGGACTCCTATAATTCTGATGTTGTTCCTTTTTAATGAGTCATTGATTTCTCTAATTCTTAAATCATGCTCTTTTGCCTTAACCTCCCTCTTTTTTCTGCTTCCTTATTCTCCATAATTTTGTCCTCTATATTGCTGATTCTCTGTTCTGCCTCATCCATCCTTGATGCCGTGGCATCCATTCGAGAATGCAGCTCAGTTATAGCATTTTTTATTTCATCCTGACTAGATTTTACTTCTTTCATCTCTGCAGAAAGGGATTATAATCTATTTTCAACTCCAGGTCGTATTCGTATTGTCGTGATTCTAAATTCTGGTTCTGACATCTTGCTTGTATCTGTGTTGGTTAAGTCCCTGGCTGTCATTTCTTCCTGCTCTTTCTTTTGGGGTGAATTCCTTCATTTGTCATTTTGAAGTGAGAAAAGGAATTAATGAGTTAGAAAAAATTAAAATTAAAAAAATTAAAATTAAAAAGTATTAAAATTAAAAATTAAAAAACAAACACACTCAAAGAAAAATAGAATAAATGATGCTAGGTCCTAGGTTTGTTTTGGTCTGGGTGTTGAAAGGGGCTTGATAGATTAGGGAAAAAAAAGAAATCTTCTGAGAATTTGAAAAAATGAATACACTGAAGTAGATTAAAATGAACTGATGGAAGTAAAATAGAATTTGAACAAATTTACACAAAAATAAAAACTATAATAGAAAAAATAAAGAAAAATATTTTAAATAAAAATTGAAAATTAAAACAAATGTTTTTTCCTTCTGTATTCAAGAAAAAGAGAAGAAACGAAAAAGAGAGAAAGAAAGAAAATTGAATAGATGGACCGGCTAACAGACTGAAATACAACTGAAATTACTTTGTTTTCCCCTAGAAGTCAAACTATGAAGAGCTTTATAGTCCATAAACTAAGCAGGCAGTGAGACTTGTGGTCTTGAAGAGGGAGGTTGGCCAAGTTGGGCGGGGCTTAGTGTAACGGGTCCATTCTCCACTAGATGGTGCTGCTAGCCTACTGGGGTGGATTGTTGTGGCGCTTGCAGGTGCATATGCGCATGCGCGGGAGCAGCGAAAATGGCGTCACCCAGCTACCCAGTCTTGGGTATCGGAACTCTGTTCTCCCCATCAGCAGTCGCGCACCCGTCCTTCATCTTTGGCTTCCGTCCACTCCCCACTTCCACACTGTCCATGACCAAGCTCGAGGCAGTACCTCCCTCCTGAGTTTTATCTCAGATGTGGCTGTCTTCCCTGGCCCCCCACTTCTGAGAGACTGTGGCTTTGACCCGTTCTGTCCCTCTGCAAAGGGTGTCACCAAGAAATGTCCGGGTGCCAGCCGCACCCAGGAACACTTGCAGGACTGTGCTGCTGCTGATGCCCAGAGACTGCCAGCCCGTCCCAGAAAAAGTTCATGAGACAGTGTAGCAGCAGCGCCTCAGGGATAATGGAAAATCACAACACACATCTGGCACCAGGCTTCACCCCCCCCCCCAATGACCTTGACCCAGCACCAGCGAATGTGGTTGCCTTCTGGGGTCTGCTGGGCCCAGGTGGCCTCACAGCCTCTACCAAATATCCTTCCAGCAGCGGGACCACTTCTCCCTGTGTGACCTGAGAACCCCTGGACCCCACTCTGCTCCTAGGGATTCACCCTTCCCACCAGAGCACTGCCAGGTATCGAGCTGCAGAGTTGCAGATTCTGCGCTCCCCCTGTTTACAGTCTTAATGGAATTTAAACCCTCTCCTTTCTCCCTTTTTAGTTTAGTCCCTGTGGCTGTTTCCTATTTTCCACTTTCTCTCCAACTGCTTTTGGGGAGGGGTGCTTGCCCCCTATTCTCCCCCCATGCCCCATCTCCATCCTCTCTCCACGTGCAAAAGTGGTTCCCTTCCCTCTGTGGCTTCTCTCTCCCCAAGTTCAGCTCTCCATGCCGCATACGTGCTGAATTCTGTGGTTCAGGTTGGCCAGATTGTTGTGTTAATCATCAGATCAGTTTTCTAGGTGTGCATGATGGATTAGTGCTGGTCTGGCTGTATTTCATAGACACGAGACACACAAAAACTTCCATGCTGTTCCGCCATCTTGGGTCCTCCTCTACTCTGTATGTTTTTAACAAACTAGGACATTTTAGGTTAAGGAAGATCAATTCATTTACTAAAGATCATTCAGCTAGTAAATACCAGAACCCTACTCTGTATTCAGAATTCATTATGCTAAACTGGCTCAAACAAACAAATAAACAAACAAATTTGACACTAGTTACACATACTTCAACATAAGAATGGGTGAATGTAAATTATCATACATGTATACAATGGAGTAATATAAAGCAAAAAAAAAAAAAAAAAAATGGAGCTACATGTGCTGACCTAATGAATTTTACAAACAGAATTGTGAGATTAACATTATACTTATACATTCTACTTACCTTTCTAACACCTGGCCAAATCTTACTCAAAAATAATTACTCATCATTTCTCTTCTTATAATATCATGTATTAAACAGAAAAAGGAGGAGGATAAGTACAATATTCCATTCAGTTACATAGGCCAATAAGGGTTAGTTATTGTTTTAAAGAAATATTTTGATCTACCAAATAATTAAACCAAGATTTGTCATCATGCAAAAAGCTAATTACTTTTTTATCTTCCTCAAATACCATATCTGAACCTTACATTTAGTGTCAATAATTTGACTTAGTACAACAATTAGTCAATTATTAATTAAGTCTAATTCTTCTTCTGGACAATTAACTACTTCAGAAAAACCTCTATAGTGGTTTTGATATAAATTCTCAGTGTACTTCATTATCAATATAGCAATATCATGAGATTTGTTACAATCAATTAATATTTAATTTTTTTTTAACGTTTATTTATTTTTGAGACAGAGAGAGACACAGCATGAACGGGGGAGGGTCAGAGAGAGGGAGACACAGAATCTGAAGCAGGCTCCAGGCTCTGAGCTGTCAGCACAGAGCCTGACGCGGGGCTTGAACTCACGGACCGCGAGATCATGACCTGAGCCGAAGTCGGCTGCTTAACCCACTGAGCCACCCAGGCGCCCCTGTTACAATCAATTAAATTAGTCTTACTAATTGCACCAGTATTGCATCAAATAGCACTCTGTAAACTATTATTATGGTAAAATAAAGAGGGTAAATTTATAGCAGTATTTTCCATATCCTTATCAACAAAATAATAATAATAATGATTGGAAACACATTTAACAACAAAAAGTAGAAATTTTGTTCTCTGAAAACTATAAAACATTGTTGAGATAAGTTAAATGCCTAAATATATCAAATAATATCTCTTTCCTACAGACAGGAATACTTAATGTCAAGAGAGTGGTAATTCCTCAAACAATCTGTAGACTCAACACAATTTCTATCAAAGACATTGCCATGCTGATCCTAAAATAAAACAAAAACAAAAACAAAAACACAAGACACAACCAGGGTTGGTGAGGATATGGAAAAAAAGGACCCCTCTTGCACTGTTGCTGGGATTGCAAACTGGTGCAGCCATGGTGGAAAACAGTTTAGAGATTCCTCAAAATGTTAAAAATAGAACTATCCTATGATCTAGCAATTGCATTACTATCCTATGATCTAGCAATTGCAATATTTACCCAAAGAATACAAAAATACTAATTCGAGGTGATACATGCCCTTCAATGTTTATAACAGCATTATCTACAATAGCCAAATTATGGAAACAGCCTAAGTGTCTGTCAACTGATGAATGGATAAAGAAGACATGCTGTGTGTTCGTGACATTACTGAAAGAAATACTACTCAGGCATAAAAATGAATGAAATCTTGCCATTCTCAATGACATGGTTGGACCTAAAGAGTATTACACTAAGTGAAATAAGTCAGAGAAAGACAAATACCAAATGATTTCACTCATACATGGAATTTAAGAAACAAAACAAATGAGGAAAGGGATAAAAGAGAGAGAGAAAGAGAGAAAGAGAGAGAGAGAGAGAGAGAGAGAGAGAGAGGCAAACCAGGAAACAGACTCTTAACTATAGAGAACAAACTGATAGTAACCAGAGGGGAGATGGGTAGAAGAATGTGTGAAATCGGTGATGAGGATTAAGGAGGGCACTTGCTGTGATTAGCACTGGGTTGTATAGAAGTGTTGAATCACTATATTGTACACCTGAAACTAATATTACACTGTATGTTAAATAATTGGAATTTAAACAAAAACTTTAAAAAAATTATGTGGGATGTCAACTACCAAGATAAGCAAAACAGTCTTGAAAACAAGAACAAAATTGAACAACTCATAATTTCTAATTTTAATATTAGAAAACTATAGTAATCAAAACAGTATACTACTTGCGTAAGTATAGGTGTATAGATCTATGGAACAGAATTGAGAATACAGAAATAAACCATTAATTTATGTTCAATAAAATTTTGGCAAGAGCACCCACAAAATTCAATGGTAAAAGAATAATCTTTTCAAGAAACGGTCCTGGAACAAATGGATATTCCTATACAAAAGATGAGTGATTGCTAATGTGTACAAGGTTTCCTTTGGGGATGACCAAAAGTGGTCTAAAATTAGATGGTGCTGATGCTTGCACAGTTCTGAACTCGGTAAAAACCACTGAATTGTACAGTTTAGATGGGCGAAATTTATGGTAAGTGAATTGTAGCTCAAAATGTTTTTAAAATGCAGAATGCATCCTCAGCAATGGCTTTAGGAAACAGATTTAAAAAATGAATAAAATTGGAGCAAAAAGACATGCTGGATGTAAATTTTAGTTAAAACCAGGAAGGTGGCTAGGACTGAGTTAGCACAGGAGAGAGACAAGAGGGTTTCAGGGCGTGTTATACACAGAAATATGTTTTCTTAAAATGTTTTCCTTTTCATTTAATTTTTTCCCATATTTAAACTATATTCAACTGAAGTTAATGAATAACTGAGGACACACTTGAATTGTCAGTATTTCACTGAGGATTTATTTCACACTATATTTATGTGGACATCCTGAAAAGCCACAGGAGTGACATACACGGGATGTAGTCAAGCAAACAACATGTTCTGTATATTCACCATAATTTTATATAAATCTGAAAGGTCAATCTTTGGCGTTTTTCTACAAGCCTGTTTCTTTTCTTGGATGTTAAATTAGATATTCCTAATACTCAGCATTTATTTTCTTTTACAACCTAAAATGTTGATGAATTTGAAGATATTAAGGCACATCTGTAAGACCTCATTAAAGCTTGTTATGTCAAACTATTAGTTACTTACAGATGTAATAGTCTTTAGTCTTATATATCTGGAATGACCTATTTAAGATTTAGTTTTAGGTTTTTTTATTATTATTTTAGAGAGAGAGAGAGAGAGAGAGAGAGAGAGAGAAAGGACTAGGGAGAAGGGCAGAGGGAGGGAAAGAATCTTAAGCAGACTTCATGCTCAGCATGGAGCCTGATGCAGGGTTCCATCCCATCACCCTGGGATCATGACCTGAGACAAAATCAAGATTCAGACACAACCAACTGAGCCACCCTGGTGCCCCATATTTAGTCATTTTTTTAAAATTTTAGTCATTTAGAGTTCACTCATTATGTTATGCTTTTCAATTTATCAAAACCTTTGATTTACTTTCTGTCTCATTACTAGAATATCTTTGACAAAGCAGGAAAGAATATCCAATGGAAAAAAGACAGTCTCTTTAGCAAATGGTGCTGGGAGACCTGGACAGCAACATGCAGAAGAATGAAACTAGACCACTTTCTTACACCATTCACAAAAATGAACTCAAAATGGATGAAGGACCTGAATGTGAGACAGGAAACCATCAAAACCTAGAGGAGAAAGCAGGAAAAAAACCTATCTGACCTCAGCTGCAGCAATTTCTTACTCAACACATCTCCAAAGGCAAGAGAATTAAAAGCAAAAATGAACTATTGGGACCTCATCAAGATAAAAAGCTTCTGCACAGCAAAGGAAACAATCAACAAAACTAAAAGGCAACTGATGGAATGGGAAAAGATATTTGCAAATGACATACAGATAAAGGGTTGGTATCTAAAATCTATAAAGAACTCACCAAACTCCACACCTGAAAAGCAAATAATCCAGTGAAGAAATGGACAGAAAACATCAATAGACACTTCTCTAAAGAAGACATCCAGATGGCCACCAGGCACATGAAAAGATGCTCAACGTCACTCCTCATCAGGGAAATACAAATCAAAACCACACTGAGATATCACCTCAGACGAGAGTGGCTAAAATGAACAAATTAGGAGACTATAGATACCCCAGGGGGTAGAGGAAGGGGGAAAAAAGTTACAGAGAGGGAAGGAGGCAAACCATAACAGACCCTTAAATACTGAGAACAAACTGAGGGTTGATGGGGGGTGGGGGAGAGGGGAAAGTGGGTGATGGGCATTGAGGAGGGCACCTGTTGGGATAAGCACTGGATGTTATATGGAAACCAATTGACAATAAATTATATAAATAAATAAATAAATAAATAAATAAATAAATAATAAATAAGTGAATAATTTTTTAAATTAAAAAAAAGAAAATACCTCAAATAAAACTTCATTTTAATAATTAAAAAAAACCTTTGATTTACTTTCTGTCTCATTACTAGAATATGGCCAAGAACATTTTAAATTTCCAACTTTATATCTCTTCCTTTGACCTAGTGTCTGGATCATTCTAGGCGCTAAAAAAAAAATTAAAAGAAAAAGCTTATTCTTCCTTCCTACTAAACCCATCTACACTCAGAGCTCCTACTGGCCTTCCATGTTTATTTTAGTGCAGTACTGGGGTACCTGACTGGCTCAGTCAGTTAAGAATCTGACTCCTGATTTCGGCTCAGGTCATGATCTCTCAGTTCCTGAGATCAAGGCCTATATTGGTCTCTGCACTGTCAGCAGTGGATTCTCTGCCTGGGATTCACTGTCTCCCTCTCTCTCTCTGCCCCTCCTTCATGTAATCACTCATTCTCTCTCTCTCTAAATAAATAAACTTAAAAAATATTTTAGTACAGTACTTTTCATTTAGTATAGGACACTAGACACTTACTGAAAATTTATGGAAGCATAATTACTTTCTTTGGTTATCTTAAATGAAAACATAAATCAAAGTTTTCCTAAGTTCAGACTTTTCTCGTAAGAGTTATTACTATTATTTGCAGAATTATTATAGTCTGACATATTTTTCAAAAATCTAACTTCATTTCAAAAATTGTCATTTTAATTAAATAATTTCTATTAAATATCCACACAGTTTCAAAGTATGCTCCTAACTATATTTATAATTCTTTTTCTTTTCATATTTTTACATGTATAAATAAAAGTATATATAAGGACAGAGTTTTATACTTTATAAATAAATTCATATCAAATCATCTCATCGGGTCCTATCCCTAGACCTGAAAGATTATTGCTATGGTCTGGATATTTGTGTCCCCCCAAACCTCCTGAGTTTAGATCCTAACCCTCAAAGGAGATAGTGCTAGTAGGTAAGGCCTTTGGGGGTTGGTGAAACCATGAGAGTAGAACTCTCTTGAAAGGGATTAATGCCTTATAAAACAGGCTCCAGAGAAATACCCAGCCCCTTCCACCTGATGAGGAAACAAGAAGTCTGTGATCTGGAATAGAGCTCTCACCTGATCATGCTGGCACACTGATCTTGGACTTCCAGCTTCCAGAACTGCGATATACAAATTTCTGTTGTTTGTAAACTACCCAGTTTGTGGTGCTTTGTTATAGTAGCCCAAATGGACTAAGTCTGTTGTTATTTTTGGTAGTTTCAATGAATTTTATTTAAAAAAAGGGTGATATCGAAATGCTTTTTCTAGAGTTTGTGATACAACCTGCCGTTGTATTACTCCTTTAGAATCTTACGTACCAATGCATACTCCAATCTTTCTTCCCCAATATTAAGAATATCTACTTCTTCCAGTTCTATCATTTACATTGCAAAACAAGATAACAGGGAGAAATGACAAATTAGAGCAGTGGTTACCTTATAATAAATCTTTTCACCTGCAGGCTTTCTAGCATGAAGATTGTCTACTTGGTTTAGGTTTATGTTTGCCACATTTCATGTCATCTTTACATCCTTCAAAAGCCAGCCACAGTTTGTTACTAGGAAAGAGAGAGCCATCTCCCCTTCACAGCAAGAGACATTCTTTTAGATAATCCTTAGAACAAGCTAAAGCTGAAAAACCTGATGGCGTGAGGGAAGAGACCCATGTTGGAAAGGGAATAGGGGTTGTTTACTAAGGGAAGAAATGCCAGTATCAGGTGCAACACTCATCTAACAGTAGGAATACTTGTTACATTAACAAGATTTACTGACAGACTCCATCTGTGTCTTCTCACCAAACAAGGTCACTCAGTCAGATACTCTGGAGCCTAATGAGGAAAGTGCCAAGCCTCTGGAGCGATAATGGAAGTTCACTCTGACTTACGCCTCAGGCACTGGCAATATTTTTAGGTCGAGAAAATAAAATAAGGTACAGAAAAAGGTCATAATTTTTATCGAGCTGATCCACCTTGAAAAATAGCTGTTCATGTAACTGGGTATGTTTAGTAATTTTTTTCCTCTTTCCTGAGATTCAAGGTTACTTTTCTATTCTTCTTCAAAGCAGTCCTTCCAGGTCTTAATATGTTACCTGAACATTAGGTTTATATATGTTATTAGGTTAAAGAGCCTGCCACAGTTTTTAAAAATTTTTTTATGTCTAAGAAAGTAAATATCTAAAAAATGTTAAGGGGATATGTGTGGGAGGCAGGGTTGCATGTCATAAAATATTAGCTCTATTTTTTTTTTCAGAAAAATCCTCATAATTTTTTCCTGTGCATTGGATATCACACTATTTCTCAAACTTGGGAATTAGATGCCTGAATTCATGTCATAGATATTGCTTTTAAAAAGATTTTTGACTTGGGCACATAGCTTATTTCTGAGCCTCAGTGTCCTTAATGGAAAAACAATGGATTTAGAATAAATAATCATGGAGATCCCTTCCAATGTAAACTAAACATTCTCCAGGTTTATTTGCTACACATGACCTTACGTGCCCTCAAACGACTTTCAGTGAACCTACCCAAATACACATTTTATATAGCTCTAGTTTCAAAGTAACCTCATGATATTAAAACATAGCCGACTTCTTGATCATTCTTTCACTTTATCCCCATGCTACCCACTAAATTCTTACTATATACAGATTTATAAAACCATGAAGCATATAGCTTCAACTTCCTTATTAATTCCAGATTTTATTATAAAATTAAAACTAAATAAAACTTCGTTATCTGCCATTTTCTTCAACACTTCTGAAATAAGAGTCCCTCATTAAAAGCAAAACAAACAAAAACCCACCACGACACTACAGTCACAAAACAATCTCTTGCCTCATGTGCAGTACTAAAATCAAAGAACACTAAAAGTAACTGACCTTAAACTTATGGAAAGAACAAATCTTCACAAGAACTAGACCACAGATGATCCAGAATGATCGAAAACCCAGACGCGTGAGTCTGCTGTTCAATTCAGTACAGAGCTCCTTAGAACAATTTGAAACATTTTATTCAACTAACACTATTGAAAAGCTCCTGTATAATGGACAAAGATGTGCATTATATATATATATATATATATATATATATATACATATATATATATATATATATATATAATGGAATATATATAAAATGGAATATTACTCAGCCATCACAAAGAATGAAATCTTGCCATTTGCAATGATGTGGATGGACCTAAATGTATTATGCTAAGCGAAGTCAGTCAGTCAGAGAAAGACAAATACCATATGATTTCACTTATGTGGAATTTAAGAAATGGAACAGATATATTAACAACAGAGAATAAATTGTGGGTTGATGGAGGGAGGTGGGTGGGAGATGGGCTAGATGGGTGATGGGTACTAAGGAGGGCACTTGTGATGAGCACTGGGTGTTGTATGGAAGTGACGAATGACTGAATTCTACTCCTAAAGCCAGTATTGCACTGTGTGTTAACTAAAATTTAAATTTTAAGAAAAGGGAAAAAAAAAGAAAAACTCCTGTATGTCAGGTGCTGGGTCAAGGGGATCAGAAAACACAATTAGTTTAAGACAGTTCTTTTTTTTTAATGTTTATTTATTTATTTTGAGAGAGACACAAATGCACAAATGGAAGAGGGTCAGAGAGAGAGAGGAGAGAGCAAATCCCCAGCAGGATCCAGACTCAGCTCAGAGCCTGACTTGGGCTCTATCTCATGAACCATGTGATCATGACCTCAGCCAATATCAAGAGTTGGACTCCTAACCGACTGAGACACCTAGGAGCCCCTAAGTTAAGAAATTTTAAATCTGAGATATTCCCGATCTAGAACATACCATGGAGTTTGAATGAGGGGAGACAAATTAATTATTTTATTTATTCATTTAGGACCAGCTCACTGGAGCTACAAATCTTGGATAAAGAGGCAATTATGACTGAAGATAAAATAATAATTATGAATGGTCTAATATTATGATGGAAAAAATACTCAGTAATAAAGAATAAGTGGACAATGACAGGGCACAGTCAGTGGGCCCTGCTTACAGAGGGTGGTCAGAAAAGTCTGCCCAACTAGGTGAGAATAGAACAAAGCATGAAGGTTGAGAGGAGTCTGCCATGGGAACCACAATGAAGAGTGATCTCTGCAGAAGTCTAGGTCAGTATTTAGTAGAGTGGGGACTCTACCTTATAGAAGGCTTTTTTTAAAAATGTAGCAGAACAAATTTATTGTTTTGACAGAACGAATTTATATTTTCTTCAATTTATGCAAATATTCTCTGGGTAACTCCAATTTTTTATGCACAAATTAATACATTTATTTTTTTTACTTTATTTATTTATTTTTTTTTAATTTTAGAGAGAGAGCACGCCTATTGGGAGAGAGAGGCAGAGGTAGAGAAAGAGAATCTTAAGCAGGCTCCCTGCTCAGCACAAAGCCTGATGCAGGGCTTGATCCCACAAACCTGGGATCGTGACCTGAGCCAAAATCAAGAGCTGGATGCTCAACCAACTGAGCCACTCAGGCACCCCAAAACTATATTTCTTATATCCATAAAATTATTATTCTTCCAAGAATCCCACAAAAAGTCAGTATTTTGGGACAGATCTTCATGGACTTCTTTTTTGTCCCCATGTTGCAGTCAGAAACACTTATTGCATTCTCTGTACCTTTCCTATTTCATGATGCAGCAATCTGCTATGTCATTAATTTTCTCCCAATCTTCCCTTTCCCAATTCTTCCATATGTAGACTCACATATTCTAAACTATTATCACCTTCAAGGAATGGCCATTTCTTGAATATGCTGCTAATTTCAAGCCTCTATCCTGCCTTTTCTTCCTGAAAAGGATATTCTTCATTCCATTCCTGAGTCGTATTCTTCAACACTAAAGTAGGCTGAATCTCTCCTTCTTTTTAACATATTGACTATAATTCTATTGTCCAAAGTGCATTTTGTCATAATTATTTTCCAGAAGCTTATATCTGGATAGAAAACAAAAAGAGAGCACTGTAGGATCATAAAATATCTCATTCACCTTTGACCACCCAGTATTTATTATATTCATCTCTTTATTCTATTTTTTTAAAAAAAATTAACGCTTATTTTCAAGAGAGAGAGAGAGACAGACAGAGAGAGAGACAGAGAGCAAGCAGAGGAGGGGCAGAGAGAGAGGGAGATAGAATCAGAAGCAGGCTCCAGGACCACACTGTCAGCACAGAGCCGGATGAGGGGCTCGAAAGCACAAACCGCGAGATCATGACCTGAGCTGAAGTCAGATGCTTAACCGACTGAGCCACCTAGGGACCCCTGATTTCTTTACTCCAGAGCGTCATCAATAGCAGATGTTTGTTCAGTGAATGAATTTGCCAAAAATGTGAGGAAATATGAGGTATGTCTTGTTTCCTGTTTATGTGCCATTTTGATTTCACCATGCTTTCTGAAAATGAAGCATTTAAACCACCCTGGATGGTTCAGAGGTCATTAAATTCCTATAGAGCCTCAGGTGAAAGAATGTTCAATCCTATGTAGATTTTTTTTTTTAAATTATTTCTCTTTAGTAACAACGTATTTCAAATTTAATGAAGGTATTTAAAAAAAATGATCCCTCACTAGGGAAATACGGTTAATGCAGAAAGTACAAAAGACGAGCATCCACATAGAATACATGTATAAAATATTTAGGAATCAAATTTAGTTTAAAACGCTAAGGTCTCTTATTAATGGTAATACTCTGTTTCCTCAAGTATGTGGCTGTCACTTCAAATCTTTTTCTCCAAATACAAATGCACAAAATTAATTAGGAAAAGTTTAGAATAAAATAACAAACTGATACCAATGTGAATAATTATAAATCTACATATATAATCATAGAAAACAGTTGGGTCATGAATGATTTGCTTAACATTGTATGAATCTAACATTGACTGAGTTTACCAGATCTGATAAAAATTATGAGTGTTTTGAGAAATTTTGTAATCCACCTCAGCAAATATTTACTGAATAAGAATTATGGAACTCAAAATGTTCCCCAGAATTATGTTCGATAAATTGGCACATAATGCAAGAGATAGATATTTAGCTTTTTATTGTTTTGTTTTATAGTTATACTTCAGAGGAAAGCAGTAAAAATGAAAAATATATGAAAAGTTTCACTTAGATTTATTCAATCTAACATGTAACCTAGAGAAATACTGAATGTTTTTGTTTTTATTTCTAATTCAAGTTCCTATTTCATAAGGTTATAGGCTAATGCAGAGTTAAGAGAGTTCCAAATATTTTACAATTTATTTTTGTAACTCTAAATGTATCAACTAATGAAAATTTGAAAATACTCTAACCTTCCAGGTTTCTAATACAAATTTTAATTAACTACATATATTTAAAATATAAAAGTTCAATTAAATCAATTTAAGATTTCTGCAATCTTTTAGTTTTTCACACTTTGGGGAAAAGTTGCACTTTGCTTTTAGACTGGAGAAATGAATGGTGCCTAAATTAATCATTATCATCAAGGTTATCCCCCCGGTCAAATTGTGAAAGTGAAGTTTATTTTCAGACTCAATAGTTCATTTTGGTCAGCTTGCCAACTGTCTGTTCTTATAAAGACCTTCCTAACTGAAAATTTATAACTTTTATTTGTGCAAATTACTCTAAGAGTATTTTGCCACTATATTAACGTTTGTAGATGATATCAGTTAAAGCATTAGTCATTCAGATATCATTTGCCTTTTACATGGGGCTTTCTGTGGGTAAAGGCTTTATCCAAAAGTAAATTGGGAAGCTTGTACCTTTCAGGGACTCTTACATTAAAAAAGATAAAGGACTAATCCAGAGAATTTTGATTTTTCATGGACATTTTATGGATGTCTTTTTATTTGTAATTTGAGAATATATGAATAAGAATACATACTGGGGCACCTGGTGGCTCTTGATTTTGGTTCAGGTCATGATCCCAGGGTCGTGGGATTGAGCCCCATGTTGGGCTCTGCATTGAACACGGAGCTTGCTTAAGATTCTCTCTTCTCTCTCTCTCTCTCCCCCTCCCTCCCTCCCTCCCTCTTTCTCTGCTCCACCCCTGCTCACATTCTCTCTTTCTCTGCAATAAAAATAAATAAAATAAAAAGATAAAATAAAATAAAAATAAAAAGATGAAAACAAAAGATAAAATAAAATTTGCAAAAGAACACATGCTGATATTTCACCTTTATAGTTATAGCTCCTGAAATTGATTAATACCCACACCTAGGGTTTAGCCTATATAAGAACTAGGAAGGGAGGAAGAGAGGATGGTAAAGAGAGAGAGAGATTTTAAAAGATATTTTAATGTAAAAACCTAAGTGTACATTATTCATATTTTTGAAGTATGGTAAAGTATTTCGAAATTTTCACTCCCAGTTTTTAGAAACTGAAAAGAGTTACTCTGAATATGTTCTGCAGTTGCAGCTGAGCTGAGCTCTGGTTGACTGTCCCCTGAGGTCACCCACACAGCTGCAGTGTGGCAGTGGTTCACTGCAGCTGCAAAATTCACCACGCTCTCACCCTCTCATAGCCCTCACGTGGCAGGAAATCAGCCTTTACAGCCAGCCAGACGGCATCCTTTCTCTGTTCCGTGTGTCTTCTCGTCAGAACATTCACATTTCTGTGTGGCAATGGCAGGGCTTTAACAGGGCAGGGGAAGAAACCTGGAGGGCCTCTGAGGTCTTGCTGGGAAAGGACACAACTATATTCAATCAGGCAAACAACACACATCCGGTGGGGCAGGGAAACGGACTGCACCTTTGGATGGGAAGATCTAGAAAGTATTTGTGCTCATTTTTAACCTAAGGACTGACTGTATTTCTTTTTTTTTCTTTTTTTAACGTTTATTTATTTTTGAGACAGAGAGAGACAGAGCATGAACGGGGGAGGGTCAGAGAGAGAGGGAGACACAGAATCTGAAACAGGCTCCAGGCTCTGAGCTGTCAGCACAGAGCCCGATGCGGGGCTCGAACCCACAGACCGTGAGATCATGACCTGAGCCGAAGTCGGACACTTAACCGACTGAGCCACCCAGGTGCCCCAGTACTGACTGTATTTCTTATTCTTAGTTCATTAGGGACATTTTTCAGAATCCTCATTTCCATCATAAGCAAACCGGATTTTGGAAAAGGACATATTATCTTTTGGGGAATGTTCATTTTTCCTTCAGCAAAGAAAATTCTTGTTTCAACAAAATGTCTTATTAAAAACTCTCATGTAAATTATTGTGATTTTAAAGCAAATGATTTTTGACATTTAAATTTTACCTTTCTAAATTGCTCAAGTATGAGGAGAGAAAAGATTCTGTTCAAATAACACTGATATTTGCAATTGGTTATCAGTAAATTTTAGAATGTCATCTAAATAAAGCAGAAATATTTTAAATTAAAAATGTTGGTTTAATTCTGTTTTTAATTTTGGTATATAAAAGATAATGACAATAAAGTCAGTTTATTTTTTCTTTAAAATGAATAAGAAAGGGGCACTTGGGTGGCTCAGTGGGTTAGGTGTCCAACTTCAGCTCAGGTCATGATCTCGTGGTTCATTAGTTTGAGCCCCACATCGGGTTCTGTGCTGACAGCTCAAAGCCTGAAGCCTGCTTCAGATTCTGTGTGTCTCTCTCTCTGCCCCTCCCCTGCTCATGTTCTGTCTGTCTGTCTGTCTCTCTCTCAAAAATAAACATTACAAAAATTAAAAAATAAAATAAAATGAAATGAATGAGAGAAAAAGAGTTCTCCATAAGAATGAGATATATGGAACAGATTAAAATTTTGTCCAGAAGTTTGTCTAGACTTTACAAGGATCATTAGGGTTATGGGCAGAACTTGGAAGACTAAATATAAATATATTCCCATTATGAATTAAAAGTACTCAAGATACACACAGACACACACACACACACACCCATACACATATACTGTCATGTGATTCACTTTTAGTAAAAAGGGTTCAATCAACCTAAGATAATGTTCATACTGTAGACATTCTGTTCAATACAAAACAAAACAAAACAAAACAAACCTTCAAGAAAGCAGTTTTTGAAAAAGGAGGAGCAAGAGAAGTGGAAAATAAAAGACATCTTCCTGGACTTTTTTTTTTTTTTTTTTTTTTTTTTTTTTTTTTAGAAAAGCTGTCTTAAACCAGCAACATGTTGTGTGATGGGATTCAGTGCTTAAGTCACTCAGCTGTTTTTCTCCCTTGATTCTTCTTGTTTAACTCTGATAATTCTTAAATTTGGCCTCCACTCCAAACCTTCATTCTAGAACTGGCCACATCAGATTTGGCAGATTTGCCCTACAAGGGCAGAGTTGAGGAGAAAAGCTTATTAGCAAAACCCATTCACACAATTATGTTCTCTCAAGTCATTTATAGAGCATTTCATGCTTGATATTCAAAGCACTCAGTATTATACCAATAATTGCATCATTAAGTACAATAAAGGTCTTATGCCTGGGTTAAATGTCATAATGTATAATGACGAGGGCAGTCCATTGTCTCTACAATCACATTCCATTTGTACTGTTAAAAACTACACACTTCCGACATTCCCCCATGGTCACATTTTATATACTACATCAAACTTTTTGTGTTAGTTTCACCCAGATCTATTTATTATTGTCCTAATGACCTAAGTGTTGGTCTAGATCATCTATAATCCTGACCCTAGTACTCTATGTGAGTATCCCCATGGTCATCATAATTATTTATATAGCAATTATATATTGTCAGTACATTTTTTTCATGGCAGCCTGTAACTCAATAATCACAAACACTGTGAGAATCACTAAACAAATCTAAGGTAGAAAAACATTTCATTGTTTGGGGTTTTTTTTTAATGTTTATTTATTTTTGAGACAGAGAGAGACAGAGCATGAACGGGGGAGGGTCAGAGAGAGAGGGAGACACAGAATCTGAAATAGGCTCCAGGCTATGAGCTGTCAGCACAGAGCTCAATGCGGGGCTCGAACTCACGGACCGTGAGATCATGACCTGAGCCGAAGTCAGACGCTTAACCGACTGAGCCACCCAGGCGCCCCCATTGTTTGTTTTTTAATGACTTCTTTTCTGATTATGATAGTAATATATGTTTTAAATATATTAAATACAGAAAAGTATAAAAAGTAGGCAAGTATGATCTCTCAGGTTATTTTAGGTTATGTCCCGAAGGGCGCTTTATTATTAAAAAAAACAAAAAATCAAACAAACAAAAAAAACTAATACTAGCTCTATTAATAACAATAGCTAACATTTCATGAAAAAGTTTATGTTTCGTAGTTTATTCAAGTTTTCATATATTTCTTTAGACTTCCAAATAATACTTTAGTTAGGTATTGTTTATATCATTTTACAGATAAATTAGTGATCAGAAATACTGAGGAAATTATCACAGGGCACAGAAGGACTAAGTGTAGTAGCCAAGACTCAAACCAGTATCTCTTTGATTCTCAAGTCTAATGTTTTAATAACTGTATTTTAGGAAAATAATGGAATGATTATGATATACATTACTTTTAAAATTATTGTAAAGGATAGGTTCCGGAAGATGGCGGCGTAGGTCCTGCCGATCACTTAGATTCCACCTACACCTGCCTAAAGAACCCAGAAAACCGCCAGAGGATTAGCAGAAGGGAGTCTCCGGAGTCAAGCGCAGACGAGAGGCCCACGGAAGAGGGTAGGAAGGGCGGCGAGGCGGTGCGCGCTCCACGGACTGGCGGGAGGGAGCCGGGGCGGAGGGGCGGCTCGCCGGCCAAGCGGAGCCCCCGAGTCTGGCTGGCAAAAGCGGAGGGGCCGGACGGACTGTGTTCCGACAGCAAGCGCGACTTAGCGTCTGGGAGGTCATAAGTTAACAGCTCTGCTCGGAAAGCGGGAAGGCTGGAGGACAAAGGGAGGGAGAGCTGCTGAGCCCCCGGACGGCAGAGCTCAGCTTGGCGGGGAACAAAGGCGCCAGCGCCATCTCCCCCGCCCATCCCCCAGCCAAAATCCCAAAGGGAACCAGTTCCTGCCAGGGAACTTGCTCGCTCCGCGCAAACACCCAACTCTGTGCTTCAGCAGAGCCGAACCTCCGGCAGCGGATCTGACTCCCTCCCGCTGCCACAGGGCTCCTCCTGAAGTGGATCACCTAAGGAGAAGCGCGCTAAGCCTGCCCCTCCTGCACCCGTGCACCTTGCCTACCCACCCCAGCTAATACGCCAGATCCCCAGCAACACAAGCCTGGCAGTGTGCAAGTAGCCCAGACGGGACACGCCACCCCACAGTGAATCCCGCCCCTAGGAGAGGGGAAGAGAAGGCAATCACCAGTCTGACTGTGGCCCCAGCAGTGGGCTGGGGGCAGACATCGGGTCGGACTGCGGCCCCGCCCACTAACTCCAGTTATACACCACAGCACAGGGGAAGTGCACTGCAGGTCCTCACCACTCCAGGGACTCTCCAAAATGACCAAACGGAAGAATTCCCTTCAGAAGAATCTCCAGGAAATAACAACAGCTAATGAACTGATCAAAAAGGATTTAAATAATATAACAGAAAGTGAATTTAGAATAATAGTCATAAAATTAATCGCTGGGCTTGAAAACAGTATACAGGACAGCAGAGAATCTCTTGCCACAAAGATCGAGGGACTAAGGAACAGTCACGAGGAGTTGAAAAACGCTTTAAACGAATTGCAAAACAAAATGGAATCCACGATGGCTCGGCTTGAAGAGGCAGAGGAGAGAATAGGTGAACTAGAAGATAAAGTTATGGAGAAAGAGGAAGCTGAAAGAAAGAGAGATAAAAAAATCCAGGAGTATGAGGGGAAAATTAGAGAACTAAGTGATACACTAAAAAAAAATAATATACGCATAATTGGTATCCCAGAGGAGGAAGAGAGAGGGAAGGGTGCTGAAGGGGTACTTGAACAAATTATAGCTGAGAACTTCCCTGAACTGGGGAAGGAAAAAGGCATTGAAATCCAAGAGGCACAGAGAACTCCCTTCAGACGTAACTTGAATCGATCTTCTGCACGACATATCATAGTGAAACTGGCAAAATACAAGGATAAAGAGAAAATTCTGAAAGCAGCAAGGGATAAACGTGCCCTCACATATAAAGGGAGACCTATAAGACTCGTGACTGATCTCTCCTTTGAAACTTGGCAGGCCAGAAAGGCTTGGCACGATATCTACAGTGTGCTAAACAGAAAAAATATGCAGCCGAGAATCCTTTATCCAGCAAGTCTGTCATTTAGAATAGAAGGAGAGATAAAGGTCTTCCCAAACAAACAAAAACTGAAGGAATTTGTCACCACGAAACCAGCCCTACAAGAGATCCTAAGGGGGATCCTGTGAGACAAAGTACCAGAGACATCACTACAAGCATAAAACATACAGACATCACAATGACTCTAAACCCATATCTTTCTATAATAACACTGAATGTAAATGGATTAAATGCGCCAACTAAAAGACATAGGGTATCAGAATGGATAAAAAAACAAGACCCATCTATTTGCTGTCTACAAGAGACACATTTTAGATCTGAGGACACCTTTAGATTGAGAGTGAGGGGATGGAGAACTATTTATCATGCTCCTGGAAGCCAAAAGAAAGCTGGAGTAGCCATACTTATATCAGACAAACTAGACTTTAAATTAAAGGCTGTAACAAGAGATGAAGAAGGGCATTATATAATAATCACAGGGTCTATCCACCAGGAAGAGCTAACTATTATAAATGTCTATGCGCCAAATACCCGAGCCCCCAGATATATAAAACAATTACTCATAAACATAAGCAACCTTATTGATAAGAATGTGGTCATTGCAGGGGACTTTAACACCCCACTTACAGAAATGGATAGATCATCTAGACACACAGTCAATAAAGAAACAGGGGCCCTGAATGATACATTGGATCAGATGGACTTGACAGATATATTTAGAACTCTGCATCCCAAAGCAACAGAATATACTTTCTTCTCGAGTGCACATGGAACATTCTCCAAGATAGATCATATACTGGGTCACAAAACAGCCCTTCATAAGTTTACAAGAATTGAAATTATACCATGCATACTTTCAGACCACAATGCTATGAAGCTTGAAATCAACCACAGGAAAAAGTCTGGAAAACCTCCAAAAGCATGGAGGTTAAAGAACACCCTACTAACGAATGAGTGGGTCAACCAGGCAATTAGAGAAGAAATTAAAACATATATGGAAACAAACGAAAATGAAAATACAACAATCCAAACGCTTTGGGATGCAGCGAAGGCAGTCCTGAGAGGAAAATACATTGCAATCCAGGCCTATCTCAAGAAACAAGAAAAATCCCAAATACAAAATCTAACAGCACACCTAAAGGAAATAGAAGCAGAACAGCAAAGGCAGCCTAAACCCAGCAGAAGAAGAGAAATAATAAAGATCAGAGCAGAAATAAACAATATAGAATCTAAAAAAACTGTAGAGCAGATCAACGAAACCAAGAGTTGGTTTTTTGAAAAAATAAACAAAATTGACAAACCTCTAGCCAGGCTTCTCAAAAAGAAAAGGGAGATGACCCAAATAGATAAAATCATGAATGAAAATGGAATGATTACAACCAATCCCTCAGAGATACAAACAATTATCAGGGAATACTATGAAAAATTATATGCCAGCAAATTGGACAACCTGGAAGAAATGGACAAATTTGTAAACACCCACACTCTTCCAAAACTCAATCAGGAGGAAATAGAAAGCTTGAACAGACCCATAACCAGCGAAGAAATTGAATCGGTTATCAAAAATCTCCCAACAAATAAGAGTCCAGGACCAGATGGCTTCCCAGGGGAGTTCTACCAGACATTTAAAGCAGAGATAATACCTATCCTTCTCAAGCTATTCCAAGAAATAGAAAGGGAAGGAAAACTTCCAGACTCATTCTATGAAGCCAGTATTACTTTGATTCCTAAACCAGACAGAGACCCAGTAAAAAAAGAGAACTACAGGCCAATATCCCTGATGAATATGGATGCAAAAATTCTTAATAAGATACTAGCTAATCGAATTCAACAGCATATAAAAAGAATTATTCACCATGATCAAGTGGGATTCATTCCTGGGATGCAGGGCTGGTTCAACATTCGCAAATCGATCAACGTGATACATCACATTAACAAAAAAAAAGAGAAGAACCATATGATCCTGTCAATCGATGCAGAAAAGGCCTTTGACAAAATCCAGCACCCTTTCTTAATAAAAACCCTTGAGAAAGTCGGGATAGAAGGAACATACTTAAAGATCATAAAGGCCATTTATGAAAAGCCCACAGCTAACATCATCCTCAACGGGGAAAAACTGAGAGCTTTTTCCCTGAGATCAGGAACACGACAGGGATGCCCACTGTCACCGCTGCTGTTTAACATAGTGCTGGAAGTTCTAGCCTCAGCAATCAGACAACAAAAGGAAATCAAAGGCATCAAAATTGGCAAAGATGAAGTCAAGCTTTCGCTTTTTGCAGATGACATGATATTATACATGGAAAATCCGATAGACTCCACCAAAAGTCTGCTAGAACTGATACATGAATTCAGCAAAGTTGCAGGATACAAAATCAATGTGCAGAAATCAGTTGCATTCTTATACACTAACAATGAAGCAACAGAAAGACAAATGAAGAAACTGATCCCATTCACAATTGCACCAAGAAGCATAAAATACCTAGGAATAAATCTAACCAAAGATGTAAAAGATCTGCATGCTGAAAACTATAGAAAGCTTATGCAGGTAATTGAAGAAGATATAAAGAAATGGAAAGACATTCCCTGCTCATGGATTGGAAGAATAAATATTGTCAAAATGTCAATACTACCCAAAGCTATCTACACATTCAATGCAATCCCAATCAAAATTGCACCAGCATTCTTCTCGAAACTAGAACAAGCAATCCTAAAATTCATATGGAACCACAAAAGGCCCCGAATAGCCAAAGTAATTTTGAAGAAGAAGACCAAAGCAGGAGGCATCACAATCCCAGACTTTAGCCTCTACTACAAAGCTGTCATCATCAAGACAGCATGGTATTGGCATAAAAACAGACACATAGACCAATGGAATAGAATAGAAACCCCAGAACTAGACCCACAAACGTATGGCCAACTCATCTTTGACAAAGCAGGAAAGAACATCCAATGGAAAAAAGACAGTCTCTTTAACAAATGGTGCTGGGAGAACTGGACAGCAACATGCAGAAGGTTGAAACTAGACCACTTTCTCACACCATTCACAAAAATAAACTCAAAATGGATAAAGGACCTGAATGTGAGACAGGAAACCATCAAAACCTTAGAGGAGAAAGCAGGACAAGACCTCTCTGACCTCAGCCGTAGCAATCTCTTACTCGGCACATCCCCAAAGGCAAGGGAATTAAAAGCAAAAGTGAATTACTGGGACCTTATGAAGATAAAAAGCTTCTGCACAGCAAAGGAAACAACCAACAAAACTAAAAGGCAACCAACGGAATGGGAAAAGATATTTGCAAATGACACATCGGACAAAGGGCTAGTATCCAAAATCTATAAAGAGCTCATCAAACTCCACACCCGAAAAACAAATAACCCAGTGAAGAAATGGGCAGAAAACATGAATAGACACTTCTCTAAAGAAGACATCCGGATGGCCAACAGGCACATGAAAAGATGTTCAACGTCGCTCCTTATCAGGGAAATACAAATCAAAACCACACTCAGATACCACCTCACGCCAGTCAGAGTGGCCAAAATGAAGAAATCAGGAGACTATAGATGCTGGAGAGGATGTGGAGAAACAGGAACCCTCTTGCACTGTTGGTGGGAATGCAAATTGGTGCAGCCGCTCTGGAAAGCAGTGTGGAGGTTCCTCAGAAAATTAAAAATAGACCTACCCTATGACCCAGCAATAGCACTGCTAGGAATTTATCCAAGGGATACAGGAGTACTGATGCATAGGGGCACCTGTACCCCAATGTTTATAGCGGCACTCTCAACAATAGCCAAATTATGGAAAGAGCCTAAATGTCCATCAACTGATGAATGGATAAAGAAATTGTGGTTTATATACACAATGGAATACTACGTGGCAATGAGAAAAAATGAAATATGGCCTTTTGTAGCAACATGGATGGAACTGGAGAGTGTGATGCTAAGTGAAATAAGCCATACAGAAAGACAGATACCACATGGTTTCACTCTTATGTGGATCCTGAGAAACATAACAGAAACCCATGGGGGAGGGGAAGGAAAAAAAAAAAAAAAAAAAAAGAGGTTAGAGTGGGAGAGAGCCAAAGCATTAGAGACTGTTAAAAACTGAGAACAAACTGAGGGTTGATGGGGGGTGAGAGGGAGGGCAGGGTGGGAGGGAGGGCAGGGTGGGTGATGGGTATTGAGGAGGGCACCTTTTGGGATGAGCACTGGGTGTTGTATGGAAACCAATTTGACAGTAAATTTCATATATTAAAAAATAAAAAAAAAATAAAATAAAAATAAAATAAAATTATTGTAAATAGATGAGGAAAGTTGGAAGGAGAAGAGAGAAAAGACAACAAAATATCACTCTAGACAAATGGGTTTAAACCTGCTGAGAGCTGCCTGGGCACGTTATGTAACCAATAAATGGCTCACGATATAAGGTAGTACCTTACAAGGTTTAAGTCATATAATGTGCAACTACCTTCTCTGTAATGGAGGCTTTCTGTTGGGCATTAATGTTAAGTGTCCAGTATCTAAACACTTTATACACAGTTTCACAGGAGAAAGAGGCAGATTAACAGTCTCCACAAAGAGGTCCAAGTCCTAACTCAGGACCCAGTGAATACATCAAGTTTTACAGTAAAGGAAAATGAAGGTTGAAGGTGCAATTAAGGTTGCTAACCAGCTGACCTTGAGATAAAGATTATCCTGTATTATCTGGGTGGACCCAGTGTAATCACGGGGTCCATATATGAGTAAAAGAAGAAGGCAGAAGAGAGAGTGTCAGCATGATGAACTATGAGAAAAACTTAACTGACCATTGCTGGTCTTAAAAAATAAAGGGAACAACAAGTCAAGAAATGCAGGCAGTCTCTGAACTTGGAAGAGGCAAGAAAACAGTTCTCCCCTCAAGTCTTGAGAGGGAACATAGCCCTGCTAATATACTGATTTTAAATCAGTGATAACAATTTTAGACATCTGACCTCCAAAATGTAAGAAAATACAGTGTGAGTCATTTTTACCCACTGTGTGTGTAATTTGATAGAGCAGTGACAGAAAACTAATACAACATGCCCTTCCCCCAGATCTCCCACTTTCCAGTCATCCTAATCTTATTTTCTTCAAACCTTTGACAAACATCCAAACCATTGGCCAATTTCCAGGCAGACCAAAATTCCCTCCACACTAGGGAGATAACTACATGTATTATTCACAGATCTGCTCATTTACCACTGCAATTTTGGTCCACCCTTGAACTGGACTATAGTGAGACAAGAGTCTATTTTCAACCCACAGCATCATATCAAGGTGAATCATCTATGAACCGAGTCTGATTTATTTTCTTCCTCTTCTTCTACCAGTCATAAGAAAATTCTCCATGAGATCATAGGTTTAGGTTAAGTAAAAGGTGTTAGTGCAATAGAAATACATGACATTGTATCAGAATGAGCTGTTTGTACAATTTACTTAAGCCCTCTTAATATGCTCAAGCCAAAAAGTCATTTCCGCCATATAATGAACTCTTTACTTGGCTGCTTTTATTTTATTTTTATTTTTTAATGTTAGTTTATTTTTGAGAGAGAGAGTGAGTGAGGGAGAGGCAGAGAGAGAAGGAGACACAGAATCTGAAGCAGGCTCCAGGCTCTGAGTTGTCAGCACAGAGCCCAATGCGGGGCTTGAACTCACAAACTGTGAGATCATGACCCGAGCTGAAGTCGGACGCTCAACTGACTGAGCCACCCAGGCACCCCATACTTGGCTGATTTTAAAAAATCCAGCTCATGATAGTTAGTTCCTATTATGTGGTCACCTGATATTCCATGATTAGCTACTCTATTTGGACCTAGTCTCTCTTAATAGGAGACTTTTCTAATTCTAAGTGGTTCCCTGTGGCTCATGAAACTTGTCATCAAGAACACAGACATCCATATCTTGAATCAAACAATCAACATGGCCTGAGTGCAAAGCAGCTTGTTGAAACCCAACCTACAATAGTGCCCAAAATTGCAAGCCTTTTAAGCCATCAAATATATGGTTAAATACACTTTTAGTGATATATGCTATATTTTGAAGTGTGGTATATGATATTTCCAAAATGCAAAGAAGTTTACCAAACAGTGTTTGCCTTTACCTTAGAGAAGACATTTTGACATAACCAAAATCATTTAACTTCTTTAAAAAGTGTATTAATTTGCAGACCCTGACTCTTTCTTGGGTTTATCACATAAACGTTTCAATTCATTTCCCTTATAAAGATAGCCAAAGTACATGCCCTTTTCTGCACATTAGGCCCAATAAGCACAGAGTCACCAATATAGTTATGTTTACAGATATTTGCAGAATGTCAAGAAAATCCAGGCCCCTTTGGACAAGATTATAATAGCAGAATTAACATAGCTCTGGGATAACCTAGAGAACATGAACTATTCCCTTTCCTATGTGAATGCAAACTACTTTGATCATCTTGCCTCATGGGGACTGACAAAATGTACTCATTAGATCGAGAGTCACATGCCACATTCCAAAGGCTGTGACAATTTGTTCCAGTGCAGGCACTGTATGAGTACAGCAATGATGACTAGACTCATCACTTGATTACATTTTCAGGAGCCAACTGTCATTCTCCATTAACCACCTAGTTTTCTGATGAACTGAACAGACTACGATGAAAATCACAGCACCTTGTAGGGTGTCAATTATCCTTGTAATTCCAATCAAGATGCAGTATTACTTATGACTTAACTTGGCTGATGGGGGAGGGGAAAATAGAAATACTTTCCTAAGCTTGCATTTCACCTTCCTACCAAGTTGTTTCTTATTCTATAGACCAGAGAACTCGTGAGTATTCTACATATTCATCCCAGTTATGCTCTCAGGACCAAGAAAATGATCATAGGGTGGTCCTTCAATCCACTGGACCATCAGTGAATTTCTGTTAAATCAGAAACCACTTCAGAGTGGTCTTCGTATATCTCTACTTCACAAGTAAAGATATATGAAGACCATTCTAAATTTGTGATATCTTATTGTCTCAGACTCTGTATCCAACAGCTCTGAAAATATCTGAATCCTTCTCCCCACTGCTGTCTACAGTTACTCTAGCAAACTGCCATGAGTTCATTTGAGGAATTAGTGAGAAATGCAGCAATATTTGAGTTCTTCTTCAAGGGTAAAGGACATTCTTTTCATTTGATGACTCTAGATCTGAAAAATGACTCATATCTAAAATCTGGGTAAGAAATTTTCCATTTTGGTAGCTGACATCAGCCTCTGTTCACCAGATTTTGATAGATTCTAGTGATATAAATCAAGAAATAACCTTATTTGTTGCCTTATCTGGTCTCTTGAACACCATGGTCTATTAGCATCATGGTCTACATATTTCTGCAGGTCAACTCCCCTGGTTGCCACTCTGGCCTTTCTGGGTATTATGGTAATTATATCACTTTCCATCTTTAGTTTAAATCATGTCAACTGGCTTTGCTCTTCCAGATTCCTATCGCCATTATTAGATTTAAAGAGCCCAGTTTCAGAGCAATAAAACCTAACTTCAACCCTGATTTTAAAAAAAGATAGCTGCCCACCAGTGAGATTCTTAATACTGCTATTAATCCCTCAGTAGCACATACCTTAATGCTTTACTTAAAGACATATCCTTGGTTCATTTCTGGAGAACAGTCAGAGCAAAAAATAATCAAATACATGCATATCCACCTCTCAGTTACCAGACTCCTTCATCAAAAGTCTGCCGATGCAGTTCTGACACATTCTTATTTCCTTTAAGCCACCATCATGTCCCATCTTTAAGGCACTATATCCGCCAAATTATGGGAGAAAGTGCTTTTGTCATATCAATAGTATCTAATCTATATTCTCTTCTTCCCCAGCATATCAGTCTCAGGACCAACTCTCTTAATGTTTTCCTTGTTTTCACTATACATATTAGCCAGGTACTGTAGTCCTTTGGTTAAATAAGTTATTTCCTTCTGTAGAGGTACTTAATTTCTCCACTCCCATAGAGACAAACTCCAAAATCCTTATATTACTACTGATTCCATACTTATAAATGCTATATAAACTTCATAATCACTACTTTCCCTTTCTTTTCTACATTACTCTGATCAAACAGTGAGATATTTCATACTGCTAACAACCCAGTGTGGCATGCTTTACATCACAATGATAACACAGCTGTAGGTAGATTTCTGAGACTATTCATTTAATATTCCCTTGTTTTTATTCTTTTACTTAAATTTTCAGTTGTTTATATCGAAAACATGTTGAAAGTTTACTAGTGCCAGGCATATAGTGGTGAATAAAACTGATTCAAGTTGCTCACCTACTGGAGCTTATGTTATAGCTGAGGAAACTGTCATTGAGAAAATAATTAAAACATATCCTATTACAGGGGGCAAGTAAGTCTTTTAGAACAATGAGGCAAGGAAGAAGCTTAGTGAGTTCTGGAGAATAAACATTTTTATTATAATATTAAGTAAATTAAGGAATTAGGGTAATTAGGAATTAAGGTCCCAGTATCATTACCTCTCAAAGACTCTGTTGTCTAGATGTACCTGATCTCAAACTGTTGTCCCAGAAGGAATTATCAACATAGTACCCACACTATTGCTATTAGATTCTTATTCATGAGTTTTCTCAAATGAAAACTGTTTTAGCATGTTGATTTTAGATGCTGTCTGGCCAATTACCTTTATTGCATGGTCAGCATCACTGGAAAATAAGATTTAGAAATTGGAGATTGTGTAGAAATGAGCCACAAGGAGACCAAGCAGGTAGAAGGAGTAGTTCCAATGTTTTACAAGAATAACAATGGGCCAATGTGGTTATAGGCAAAGTGAAGCTGAAGGAGATATCAGAAACTGCGAGTCAAATAAAATAGAGCTTTCAAAACTTTCATAAGAACATTGGCTTTATTCTGGATGAGATGGTGATATAGACTAAATATTTATGTTTTCCCAAAATTCATATGTTAAATGCTGACAACCAATATAATAGTATATAAAGGTGAGGGCTTTGGGAGGTGATTAATTCATGAGGGTATAACCCTCACAAATGAGATCAGTGCCCTTACAAATGAGATTCTAGAGAGTTCCCTTGCCCCTTCCAACATGAGAGTACAGAGCAAGAAAGATGGTTAAAAATCAACCGGAAAGCAAGCTGTCATCAGATATCTGATGTCTGGCAAAGTGCTGCCACTTTGATCTTAGACTTCAAAGATTTCAGAACTGTGGGAAATAAATTCCTGTTGCTTATAAGCCTACAAGTATATGACATTCTGTATAGCAGCCTGAATGCATTAAAACATATGGAAAGCTGTTGATGCAATGTAAATGAAGAAATTACACAAACTAACACATTCATTTTAAATGATCCACTAGTTATTTAGCCATGTGACTAATGGGGTCACCAAGAATCTATAGATATAGAAATTCTATGTGAGCTCTGGGCATTATCATGGTTAAACTATAGGAAGATGAAAAGAATCTACTGAAGAAGACAGAGTAGGAGAAGTCAGAGAGCTAAGAAAAAAATCAAAAGAGTTTGATGTTCTAGAATCAAAGTAGAAGATATTGATCAAGAAGAAATAAATACTCAACTATTATCTGCACTCAAAGTAGCAGATAAAACAAAGAACTGGCCATTAGATTTAGCACCATGTAAGTCTTTGAGACTATGTATAAGAACAGTCTAGAAGAATAGAGCTGATAAATGACTGGAGAAAATTCAAGATAGAATGGGAGAAGAAAACTGGAGGAAAACAGTACAAAAATATTCTTTTAAGGAAAATACTGCATACACAGAGAATTTTAAGTTATGAATATTATATTTAATAATTAGAAAAATATTACTTAATAATATTTTATCTAATTTATGTGTGATATTACTTAGGATTGGCTATTTTCTGTTATGTTACTGAATACTTGCTGATATACATTGGCTTTCATGAACAAAAGTATTTATTTCAAGCATGCTATTGATCCATTGCAGATATCGTAGAGACTCTCCACCACTACGTCTTTACTCCAAAATCTAGGCACAACGAGCAGCTTCCTTCTGAAACAATGTTGGCCCTTTCATACAGGAAAGGAGAGCATGGGGTATCATGAATTAACTTTATTGAATCTTGATTCAAACAAATGTACTTAACAAAACCTTTCTGTATTGCTTCAACACATATTGACAAAGCTACGTATGAATTCTTCCAAGTGAAGATGTTATGTTCTTCTCAGAGAAAAGAGCACCAGATATTTGAGAGCCATCTAATCCATGTGGAAAAAAACAGTGTGAGATATACTTTCAGTATTATCATATTTATCACCATTTTATTATTATAACTATATCCATACAACTTGAATATGTTTATATCATAGTCCAATCTACCTCAAATTTGCTAACTCATAGTAATCACTTTGGATGTGTTTAAAAATACAAATTTAAAGAACTTTCTGCAGCATATTCTGACTCTGAAGTCTTGTGATCTATTTGTTTAACAAGCACTACAGGATATTCTCATGGTCAGACAAGCTAGGGCAAGAGAAAGAACAAGAGGTAAACAAAAGTGAGATAAAATATAATTAAATTGTGAAATACCAGCACATTTTTACTTATTAATCATAATTAAGGCTTTTTTCTTTATGCAATAGAAATTGGTATTAAAAATAAATGTAGAAACCAGTCAAAAGTTATCTTTGTTGCCTGAGGTTTTGCAATAGATGGATATTTAATTTCATTATAAGTCTACAGATAATCACAGAAGTAGATAATAGTTATCATTTACAGAGTGCTTACCATATGATGTGGATTGTGGTCTTCTATCTGATTTAATATTTCCTACAATCCTTTGAAAAAATTGTAATATCCATTTTATCAATAAGACAATTGTGATACAGAGATTTTGAAACTTGACCAAGTTAAGTTAGTCAGTGACAGAGAGAAGCAGCATGCAAACTCAGGAGGTTTCACCAATCTGCGATTACAATGACTTTGTTTGGTTTTATTGTTCCAGGAAAAAAATGAGGAAGAGAGTGATATTATATGATTACATTGTTTTCATAAGCATATATATGAGAAAGAAAACAAAAAAAATAATTAACATGGATGCTATCAGGACAAAGAGAAAATAGGAAAGATTTCACCTAGAGAGAAAAAAAAAAGCTGCTGTAGCCTAGGAGGTATCATCAGGGCCATACTGCACAACTTCCTGTTTTCAGATTAGGAAACCATTAGGAAATCCCCAGGCACCTGGAGTGCTGGTGACTACATACTCAGTACAGAATGAAAACGAACTCAAACGAACTTTGCATTTTTTTAAGTTGTCTGTCCATTTATCTATTAAGGTTGCCAGGTAGCCTGAACCTGGCTGGTGCAATGAGACTTACAATATCCTATTGGATATTCAAAGTCAGAAGTCATTAAAGCTCAGTGCTTATGTAACAAATCCCCTCAATAAAAAATGTGCCTGATGGCCTGTAGGTACCTCTTAGTGAACATGCCATGTAAGACTCAGACTTCAGGACATTTCCAATCGGTGACTGAAATCCCTTCCCCTAATTTTCTGCCTGGCTCCATCTGCTTGGTTTCTACACCATATATCCATCATTCAGGGACACATTTCATGACCTTCCCACCTAAAGAACTCTTCCCTCAGTCCCTCTTTCTCTTATATTTAGTTTTTTTTTTTTATTTTAAATAAAAGTTTCATTCATTGAAATCATCTTTTATTCATTTATACTGGTCTTATTTCAATAACAAATAATTTCACAAGATCAGTGATTTTTCTAGGGGCGCCTGGGTGGCGCAGTTGGTTAGGCGTCCGACTTCAGCCGGGTCACGATCTCGCGGTCCGTGAGTTCGAGCCCCGCGTCGGGCTCTGGGCTGATGGCTTGGAGCCTGGAGCCTGTTTCCGATTCTGTGTCTCCCTCTCTCTCTGCCCCTCCCCCGTTCATGCTCTGTCTCTCTCTGTCCCAAAAATAAATAAAAAACGTTGAAAAAAATTTTTTAAAAAAAAATTAAAAAAAAGATCAGTGATTTTTCTAGTCTTTTCACTGCTGCATCTCAAGTACCTGGAAGAGACCAGAACATACTAGGATATATTACTTACTAAAAATCGTAACAAAATACCCCTCTGAGACTCAGAAAATCTGCTTTCCCTGAAGGTTGCAGTTTTGTTAGTCATAGGTTATCTATAGAAGAAAAGACAGCTCGAGATAAAAATATCAGCAAGTCAAGATTAGCTGATTGAAGGATGTGGCTACAGATTTGCAGACAAAGGGTTTTGCTAATATTCCATGATTTAGGAAGACTCATACACTAAGTTTCAGGGGCAATTGGGTAAGCACAAAATTCCCCTCAGGTATATAGGCTTTTAACTCATAGTAGAGAAGAGTCTTAAAATGAATGCTCTTTTTCTACAGGCTGGACTAAAAACTAAAAGAGACCAGAGGACCTTTGCCTTTCCTGATTATTTCCTTCTACTAGATCAACAAACCAGATATGTTAGTCTTCCTCCAGTGCAGAGGTGAGAAGACAGATAAGGAACATATTTCTAATTCAGTGCCTCCAAATGGAAACTTAAGAGCAAACACATGACACTCTACCTCCCATCAGCCCCCATACACTACATACAGGTTTTGGCAAAGCTGTATATTTCATACTGTATTAAAATTATTATTTTTTTTAAATTGAGTAAATTAAAAGTACATTTGGAAGTGGATAGAGGAATGATAGTTCTAATCAAATTATAGTTTTAGAAGAGCTCAGACTTCAAAATAAATTGGACTTTGAAGTCAGCTTTATTGAATTTATAATATAATTATTCATTATTATATTGTAAACCTGGACAGTTTCATATTTGCCCTATCAGGTTGTTTTTATAATATAATCTTTATTTTTCCACCTCTAACTTACTTCTTGATTTCCTCCTGCCAGAACAAAATATCTGACATTTCATTCCTGCCCTACAACCCATCCAGTTTTCCTGGTCAAATCAAAACTGAGCTCAAAGATGACTCTCTGTATTTAAATTTACTTAACCCCACCTGTGTTACATTGTACTATTTCCTTCAAATTTTTGCTCTCCTTTTCTTTGCAGGAACACTATACATACCTGTGACCCTGTGATTTTGAGTTATGATTGTGTGGGACTATGTTTCCACACCTCATTCTCCTTGGGCTTAGCTATTTGTTTTGGACAATGGAATATTAGCAGACCTGATGTAAGCAATGTCCTATCAGATACTTTAAGAGCACTACATGGTTTATATTCTCCTCTCTTTCCCTCTGTTTAGTGAAAATCATGTCTTAAATAGGAGATACTCCTTATCCTGGATTTTGGAATAAGAAAACTCCATGGAGCAAAGCTGTATTAGCTGATGCACAGCTACTCACATACATGTCAAGAAATAAATGTCTGTTGATGTAAGCCACTGAAACTTTAGATTTATTTGTTTCCAAGGAAAAGCTAGCTAATAAAACTGCATATGGACATTTTTCATTTAAGTCTTAGAGCAATCTATTTGTGGATATGAAATTTAGTATATTTGGTATTGTTTACCTGTTTTCATCTATTAGCGAATAATGTATGCTTTTAACCTAAATCCTTTGGGGTATGGTTTGGAGAAAGAGAACACACACGCATCTATTATAAGTCACCAATTTATTTAACAAAGACATGAACCTTGATCACATCGGAGGCCTCACATAGCAGGTCCTGAGCTACTATATCTTTATGAGGCATTTTCCCATGCCTCTCAATTTCCTACGGAATGTACTGCTATGCTGAAGACACTCTATCCACAGGCAGATACAGTATTAGCAAAGTTGATAAAAATATTTTTCCTATGTTACTGCTTTTAGCTATCACACTTACATTTCCATTCAAGAAAGACACATACTAACAAATAAACATTGGTATAAAAAATGTTTGATATTAGGCACTACTAAGCATCAGCAAAAGCATATCATTATTCAAGAAACAGAATAAAAGAAAAAATCCATTTTCTAATGTCCCTGAATATCCCTGCCTTTTACTTTTAAGTGACTCTGATATCTGGTATTCCCCAAAAGACTACTTCATAAAAATACTTGACACAGCATGTGTTATCCTATCAAATTCTGAATGTCTATACTCCTTGAGGGAAAGAACCAAATCTTATTCTCAGGTTATCTACTTTGTGCCTAACTTGTTGTCCCTGAAGCGGTGGATACTCAGGAAATAAATGTGAAAAAAAGTATATAATGTTAGTTTAATATTATTTAATCTATAAGCATATTTTACTATTTTGTAAAAAGGAGAAATAATATTTTCCATATACCAGACTAAAAGCATGTTTAATAGAACAAAATTATGTAATATATATATATAATATATATATAACATATATATAATATATAATATATAATATATAATATATAATATATAATATATAATATATAATATATTAGTATATAATATATATATATTAGCAAATGCTGTTTGCCTAGCCAAAAGGATGGGTCTAGAAATTATAAAGTATGTAATGATTTTTTTTCAAATAATAACTATGAACTTTTAGAAAATATTCTAATGAAGAGTCAAAATGGCATGCTGACATGTGGCAATTCTGTAGAACTACTATACAGAAAAGTCTTCAGCAAAGAATAAACTTTTCCAAAGTCAGTAATTGCTGTCTTTCATCATTAATATTTTTCTTTCTTAACAGGGATACAAGTCACAAATTGGGTTTGTGGGTGTGAATATACAGCCAAAGATTTCCAGGCATAAAAATCACCAACAGGGGCACCTGGGTGGCTCGGCTGGTTAAGCACCCAACTCTTGATCTCAGCTCAGGTCTTGATCTCAGAGTCGTGAGTTCAAGCCCCACACTGGGCTCCATGCTGTGCATGAAGCCTACTTAAAAGAAAAAAAAAAGTCACCAACAGAATGACACATTTGGATAAAGGAATATTTCTTTAGAAATCCTGTGTTCTTTATGATGAAATGGTGTTAAGCTGGAGTGGGAAAAAAAATTAAATTTCCTTCAGTGACAGGATGATAGAAGGGAAAAGAAAGTCTTGCTTATTAGAATGAGAAAGGATGAGCTGGACAGTTTTGAAAATAATACAAAAGCTGTTCATATTTTTTAACAAAATGTTGAATCCAAGGAACAGAAAGTTAAAACACTATGAGTTTTTTCCACAGATAACTCCACTGATATTATTCCTGTTAAAGAAGAATAGTTTGAATATCCCCAGACATCTTTGATTAAATAACCAATAAGAAGAATATTGGCTACCTCTCAGAGGTACTGAGATACTACTAACACACTGAAAATTAACTCCCCCATGGCCAGGATATTTTTTGTCTATTAAAGCTTTATATAAAATATCACTACTTGATATTTTATTTATTCATTCATCCTTAGAGTCTCCTTTATGACATTTTAAAAGCTAAAGCAGCAGGCTCAATTGCTATGGCATGTAGCAGAAAGTTTTGTTTATCTGACACTGTAAAATATATTCTATTTTTTTAATATGTGGTAGCACTGACTTGCTTTATTTAGGTGTATTCTTTCTAGTCTGCTTACTTATAAACAGATTTACCATTAGATAATAATTAATCTGTGGTAATAAACAGCAATTTAGTGTAATGTGAAGGGTATTTAAACTATTGGATATTACAAAATCTAAGATTAAATTAGCATCATTATTAGAAAGGGAACAAGTGACTGAGAACCTCAAGTTAACTTACTCTGCTGTATCACTACAAAATAGATGTGCATAGAAGAATAGGTAGATATAGACAGGCAGATAATTAAATAGGTAGATAGATGATAACTGCCGTTTCTAAAAATATGTATAAAAGGTACCCTATTTGTACTTTTATCTTTGCTACCATTTCATTACTGCTATATTGTATTCTCAAACAAAGATACTTCCAACTCCAGACGACTTTAGTGTGGATTTAAAATTCTTCATGCAGTCAAGTTATTTACATATTTTATGCTTCTATATTTGAATTCAAGTATAAGGGAATAAAATTATGTCAACTTTCACAGATCAGTCTAAAAGAGTGAATCTGGAGCTGAGGAGAACGGGTATATATGCTTCTTACATATTAGCAACACCCATTTGTAGTTCGATGACTTTTTAAAAATATATTTTGGTATGATACACCTCACATCAGTAGAAAATTAAAACATTTTAAGATAGCGTGAATGACTACATAAAATGACACTGTCCTCTTTCACAAACTTTTGTCTTATTTTAATCTTTGCTGTTTTATCAAATGAAGGGACTGAGAACACAAGAAAACAAACAAAACACTCCTATTTCCCTTTCTCGTCTGCTACAGTGGCTAACTATAATTTAGAAAAATTAATCATATTTTAGGTACATCTTCAAGGCTAGTGCCTTTATTATGTCCATGATAAAACAGCCCTGTCACATGTCCGTTTTCCTATTTCCTAAAGTGAAAGCTATTATCTTACCACTACAATTTCATCACCCTCAGTTTGTACTTAATTTAATATTCTCCCTACTCATCTGCAAAGCAATATCTGAAGCATTTTATTAAAAAATACTTATATACAAATACACAGATATGGAACTTAAAAAAACAGTTAATATCGTAATAATTTCAAATAAAAAAAAAAGAAAACTCATCACTTCTCATATTGTGTTGTTTGTTTTGTTAGTTTTGTTTTTTGGACTAAGAGAGAAAATCACTCAATGGTTTTCATTCAATTTACCCCATGAAAGTGAGTAGACTAAATTACAACTTTATTACTTCCCTCAAGTAGTTAATTAAAGTTGGTTACTCACTGACTCATTATTGAGAACCAAGTGTTTTATTTAAATGTGAATGAGCAAGAATCTTTAAACTACAAAAACTGAATTCAGCCTAAGGACTTGGTATGTGTTTTGTTTCCTTCTAAGAGATGCATAAAAGAATGAGCAAGATAAGATACTTTAGAAAAACTTAAATCTTAATACCTTCCATTACACTAGATCCCTTAAAAAATACGTCTCATATTCGCTTTTCATCAGAAGAGAAGATTTAGGTACTGTGGCTTTACCTGATTCAGATGCAGCAGGTTTGAGGTGTTATTGGTGGTGATGGTGTGAGATTGGGGAGGTTGGGGGCTATGAATATTGTAAAACTTAAAGCTGCCACCATTCAAAGAAAAATTGTATTTTCCAGTGGCCTCTCTCACCTATATGAGAAGCCAGGACAGAGATATATTAATTAAAATAATTCCTTAGGTGTAACAACAATAACAATAACAAAAGAATAGTGACAAAGGATGGATGTTGAATTCTCACTTATCCAAAATGTTTATTCAGTGCTCCTTACTGGTGGGTGGCTCTCCTACTCTCTTAAAAGTAGTGATTCTGAGATTAAGGCTACTGCCATCTCATAGCCTCATCAACTTCAACATTTTGAATGTCAAAATCTCAGCTTTGTCTACAGTAAACAAATATAAGAAGGAAGACAATGGAAGATTTTAAGTGGGAAATGTTTTTAAGACCAAGACTAGAAATGGTACACTCTATTTCCATTCATATTTTATTGGCTAGAACTCAATTATATGACTCCAGATGACTTTAGAGAAGCTGGGACACGTAGATGTGTGCCAAGGAAGAACAAGAAATGGATTTGTTGTACAGTTATTCTCTATAAGGACTTGTATTGGTCTAGGTCCTCATAAAATAACATTTAAAAAGTAAAGTCTGATTATGAATTGCTCAGTTATTTCTGTTTCTTAAGGAAATGCATTTAATGAATAAAAACATTATTTGGGTTTTTGTTTACCATTAATGAAATATACATATATGTGTGTATACACACACACACACACACACACACATATATATGTATACACACACACACACACACACACAAAGCCAAAATATACTTGCTAGCTTTATGTCCCATTATGACCTTTGCAACTGTTTTTATTAGCTGAGAAATAAATGAATACCTGAATACTTCTCTACAGCTTACTATGTTCTAGACACTGTTCTTAGTGATTTATAGCATTGAGCTTATCCAACCCTCATAACAATCCTTTGAGGTAGGGTCTATGCTCAACACACATAGATGTGGCAACACCCCCAGACAAGGTAAATGGTATCTAACAAGTGGCAAATCTTGGATTTTGAAGTGAAGATGTTTTGCTCCTGAGCCTATACATTTAACAACCTTACTATAAATTCGGGAAACTAACATCTTTCTTTTTTTCATTCCAACTTCCAAGGTTTATAATTGTACCTAGAATATTAAGGAATAATACTTTTAAATAGGAGATGTGTGAACCTTTTGAGACCACACTAACCTCTAACACTAATACTTGTTGAACATACTGCAAGTTGAAAGGCTGACAATTTATAGATTGTTTCCTTACATATTTGTTGAACTAAATGCAAACTTTATCTTAAGATTACTATTTGACTTCAGTACACAGTAGCGTTTTGTCATATCTTAGAACTCGGAAGTTTTACAAGCATAAGCAATGTTAGCAGAGCTTGTAAGACCACACAGCAAAGCTGGCAGAGGTCTGTGGCGTGAGGGACCCACATTTACTCATAAACAGGGCCTCAGTCCTATCATTTTGGAAGAAAGAGAGATGGTTACCAATTTTGTTTTCAGAAATCACAGAGGGACTTCTGTCAAGCTGCTTGTATCGTAAGAAGGAAATATATTTTTCAGAGTGTTTTGATTGAGTCTCTGGCAAGTTTTCTGTGATTTATCTTGACACATTCATTTTCTTGGCATGCTTTACCTGGTAGGTATATGTACATGATCTTTTCTTCTTTTTTCAATATGCCAGTGGCAAAGCTAAGTGTTTGCAAAGTTATAAATTTAAGGATTGGTATAGGTCTAAGAATGACTTGCCTGATGTTTTTACTGAAAGGATGTTTAGCTTAAATAGTAGATGTATCAATAAATTCTTTAATAAACCAAATTTATTATTTGAAAGGTAACATTCTAGATAAGAATGCTTTACCCATATCTCTTTTTTGGAGCTCCTCCACAGCCGACCATTAAGAATATTAACAACAATAAAAAATAATAACAATATATGCATAACTGTTGAGGTTTTAATATGTGTCATGCAGTATGTTAAGCAATTTAAAAATATAGATCCTGTATAGTTTTAGAGTGGGCTAGAATAGATGTGATGGAAAGCAGGCATTCCCCTTGTTTCCACTTTGAACATAAGTGTAGCCCAATGTTTCTACATAAAAAACTCAACAAGGGGTGCCTGTGTGTTAGTCAGTTAAGTGTCCAACTCTTGATCTCAGTTCAAGTCTTGATCTCATGGTCAGGAGTTCAAGCCCTGAGTTGGGATCTATGCTTGGTGTGGAGCTACTTAAAAAAAAAAGAAAAAAAAAATAGGGTTAGAATAAGATGGACTAAACAGTTTAAACATTAGGAATTTTTTTTAAAGCTGAGAAATAAGTAAACCCTTCTCTTTCAGGCATTAAAGGTGAGAGTATTCTTGCTTTACACCACAGCTGCTTGAAAATAACTTAAAACAAATTTTCACTTCAAAAAAAGTTAAAATTTCCACCGTCATATTTGTACTTTGACCATTGCCATCTCTTTCTGGATAACAACCCACTTGAAATTTTTCTAAGTTAAAGACAATACATATAAGCACGTCATATATATATATATATATATATATATATATATATATATGTATATATATATATATATGTATATATATATGTATACATATATATACATATGTATGTATACATATGTATACATATATATACATATATATATGTATACATATATACATATATATACATATCGCATACATATATGCTGTTGGTCACAATTATAGATTATGATCATTGTAGGCATAAATGTTCCTTGTATCTTCTCCCTCTTATTACTTCTAATTTGATGTTGTAATATCTGATAAACATATTTGTTAGAATTGTTTATAAAGTAAGAGTAAATAAGGATATGAATTGGAATCTGAGAATGTCTTCCATGATTATTTTCTATAAGCTTTTATCAGACAGGCTTTTGTCTACTTAATTTCCTTATATGGAGAAACTCAATTTCTTGCAGGTGCAGGCATTTAACATAAATGAATAAAGCAATCTTCAGTCAAACAAAAAGATTTATGCTATAATTATAACAAATAGCAATGTCTAATTACACCGCCTTTTAAAACCTTTTTTGGCATTGTAAAACTACCTAACAACTTGCATCAACAAGTCACACGTGGTCAGTAATTTGCCACCTTGGGACAGATATTTTGTTTTAGTTTCAGTTTGTCACGTCAATTATAGAAAACGAAGTTGCCATAGACCACCCTCCAATTAAGAAGCTTAGAAGCTACTCACTGCAGCCAAGTTCATCATTTCAAATCTATCTAGCAAACATACCATTTGCTTTTCACGTGGCAAATTTATTGACCACTCTCTTAGGATGTTACTGTGAGAACTGATTTATTATATATAAAGCATATACTAGAGTACATGGAAAAAAGTAGGTCTCAAGTGAACAGAAGTTATAAATATATGCAATTATTTTCACTAATATATCCTTTATGTTATTTTTTTTACTCTGGATTTTTACTTTCAAAGTGAAAAAAGTCTTTGTGCAGATGTTCTGTATTTCCTTTTTATTTATTATGAGAACTTTCTAAATATTGACATCTGCTACTGAGGACATTAGTGGTAACAAGCAAATTTTGAAAAAAAAAAAAAACCCTAATTACTCGGTTTTTTGTTTAAATGTAGGCACCATAAAGTGGTGATTCGTGTATACCATCAAAGTTGTAAAAACATTTTTTCTTTACAGAAGAATGAAGAAGGGATAGCAAGAGATATTATTGGTGATTACTACATAAAGTATATACTTGCAGATGCCCTTATCTAGTATGTGTATGTGTTCCTGTAATTGTGTCTGAGTTGACAAAAATTATTAGGCTTGATGGATTGTTCAAAGGATAGTAAAAAGGGTAGATTTTTAGTTTCATAGTAGTATTTGCATACACCTCACCTTGCATATTTACTTGTTACATCATAAGAAGGAAGAAAACATAAACATTGCATACAGCTTTAAAAAGAAACAGTTTATTTAAAAATATGCAAAAAGTATATTATTCAACTCTGTTCACTGTTATTTTAGTCCCAAATAAACTTACACAAATAATAGAACTCATAGTTCAGAGTGAAAATCTGAGAATGTCTCCTAGTGTGTGTTATGAATTCAAATCTTTTCATTTTAAACATGAGAGAAGATATTTATATGAGTTAGTGGGAAAGGAAGTGCTGCAAGACTTACTCCAAACAATACTGTCCTCATACATTTTCAGTATTTAGTCATAATGAGACCATTTCTATGGAAATGAGACTATCACTTAGTAGTTTTTTGCAATTGATTCATTCGTAATAGTTCTTTGAGATCAGTGATATATTTTAATGCAACTTCCCAAGAACTTCCTTTGTCATAAGAACTAACGCAGCAAAGAAATATTTTACAGAGGTATAATTTGCCACATTCACAAACCACATTTATATTTTCATTCAAATTAGTAAATTTAAAGATATAATTTTATATCAATATCATAACAGTAGTGGGCACCTCCTGGACTTATGTTTCCAACATAACCATATATATAGTGTACTCTGTATGGTCAAAGCAATAACATATGGATGATTTTCATCAATCTCATACTATGGTTATAAAAATTCATTTAGGATGAAATAGGCAGATTCTTTTAAATTAATATTTAATTTATTTGTTTCTCTAATAGCACAGCAAATGTTTAATAAAATGGCTTTTAATCAGGTAGAATTGGATTTGAATTTGGCTTTATAACCTCTTCACAAGAAAATATTAAATGTTATTTCACCTTATTAAATACCTTCATTTCACATGTAAAATGTGGTTGGTAACATTTCCTCCATGTGTTTACTTACAGAAATACATGCTTGAGAAATAATGAGTCCAAAGTACAAGCCAGAATGCCTACAGTAAGTAAGTGCTAAATGAGTAATTATCATTATTATTAACATTTATCTAGAGTGTATTAACATGGTGTGTATATTTGTTTTCAAATCAGAAAAATAGTATAAAAATAAGAAAACTGTCACCTAATTCAAATTGTCTCCTTTGTTCTAGAATAAATTTTCAGTAAGGAAAAATATATAAATCATCTAATTCTCCTAGTAATAAAATAAATAATTTCAGGAAACATGTTATCATATTATTTAGCAAAATCTTGGTAGAGATCTTTTCACATGCACCAATATATTCTCTACATCTTATTACCCATGTGTTCTAGTCATCCATCACATGCCCTTTAGACATAGAAAGATTAATTCCAATGAGCATACCAGATCATCTGTCTCTCATAGCACTTGAGTTAAAAAAAATATCCAGTTTATATTAACATTCTGTATCAATTTGGTAAAATGAACAATACATTCATTAAAACTATTTACTCCTCATTATGTTGAATCATCAGTGTAACTGCCTTATGTACAAGTATATCCATACCTTTCTATCACAGAATTAGAATGTATATAAAATAAAGATTCTACAGATCTTATGTGTTTGAATCTGAGTTTTTTGACCTTAGCTCTACTGACATTTTAGATCCTATAATTATTACTTTATGGGGAGGTTGTTCTGTGCATTGTACAACGAATAGCCACATTCCTGGCTTGTACCTAGTAGATGTCCATTGTATTCCTAACCGCCCCCACCCCCTGCCTCAGTTGTGGCGATCAAAATTTTCTCCACATATTTTCAAATGTCCCCTGTGGGGGGAAAACCATCCCTGGTTAAGAACTACTAATTGGAATTAAGATCTGATCTAGCCAGTAGATTGCAACAGGTTAATATGCCTCACTTAATATATAGGTTCTTATTCACCCTCCCCATTTTTTTTTCCCTTGCAATCTATCTGATAAAGAAATCAGTGGTTTATCTCACAGCATTTTCCACAGCCTGAATTTTTGCGGATGGCCTCCTTGTGGTATAATTGAATATATTTCTTTTCTCCTTCTATTTCCTACAAATGGGACCTGGAGATGCTTGATAAGATTCTGGTTCAATTTTTAAGCAAGAGTACTTCAGAGTTGTTATTGTGTACTTCCATCAGGAGGCATATAATGTCAGGTTATTTCGACATTTATGATATTAGATCATTGCCCCAAACTAGCATTTTACTCCAGGTTGCCAAATTGAGGTATTTTAATGTTATCATTCATTTAAAAAATATATGACCTTGACACTTATAATACCATAAGAATAAATTTCTCTCATCAACAATGTGGTCACCTTACGGTATGTGTGTATAGAAAAATACACATGAATTTCTGGACTTTTACTCTTTATGTAATGATTTTCAAAATATTAAATAGGTTTACTAGCATCCTCCAAAATGGACCAGTGATTTTTTTCCTGTTTTAAATTGTGTTTCAAACTTAAAAATGTAAACATATTTGATATATTTTAATCCATCACAGTTATTATTCTTACTGATGTTCATCATTTCTATTTCTGACCAAGGGGGGGCTTTTCCAAGTGAGATCCTAATCTAACTGATATGATCACAGTAATATCTGTAGTTTTTGAAGGCTTTGTACTCTGGATACACGTTTACACTACATGTAAACTAGATGCTTGCACTATATGTAAAGTTATACAATATTACTTGAAGATAGACTCTGTCTAATGAAAGGTACATATTCTAAATCCTCAGGCAACCACTAAAGGTAGTAAGAGAATGATGTCATATTATACATTCCTACTACTTCCTCCAAACCATTCTCAGACCATTCTACCTACCATGGTTTCCATTAAGCAGCCTTTTTGATACAGTTATCCTCTTTAGGTTTTGGTAATCATTCCATCTCTTGCCTCTTTCTCACATTTAGAAACAGTCCTTTCATTAAATTATTCTCCTATTAACCTCTCTCTCTCTTCCTCTCTCTCTCGCTCTCTCTCTCTCTCTCTATATATATATATATATTATTATCTATAATCTACAATAGATTACCTATAATCTATCTATAATTATTATCTATAATATATGTCATATATATATTATAATATATATATGACATATATTATAATATATATTATAATATATATATATATATTCGTTATCAGGATACCAAATGATTCAAGGATTATGAGAGTAGTTGTTGGGGGGGAGGGAAAGTGGGAAGTATACTTTATGATGGAGAAAAGTAACTAGAAAAATTAAAAGCTGAATGAGAAAACCAAGGATGTAACAGGGAGAAAAGAAAAAGAAAAGATTGGGGTGCCTGGATGGCTCAGTCAGTTAAGTGCCGATTTCGGCTCAGGTCATGATCTCGAGGTTTGTGAGTTCAAGTCCCACACTGGGCTATGTGCTGACAGTTCAGAGCCTGGAGCCTGCTTCAGATTCTGTGTCTCCCTCTCTCTCTCTGCCCCTTCCCCAGCTTGTACTTTGTCTCTCTCACTCACTCAAAAATAAATAAATGTTAAAAAAATTTTTAAAAAGAAAAAGAAAAGATAAATATTAACTATAAAAGAAAATCAATAGAGTGAAACAGAATAAAGACAGAGGAAAAATAAAAGGGGAAATAAGAAATATTGTAAAATAAGCATGAAAAATGAATATATTCTAAATACTAAGCAAATAAAATTGTTATAGCTATCATACAGAATTAGATATTTTTCTATGCAATAGGAAACAGAAAAGGGCTTAACTAATGATCCAGGGAGTGAGTTATAGAACAAAAAAATACATACATGGGCCAAAAACAAAACAAAACAAACCAGGCAATCTAAAATAAAATACAAAACAAAACAGGAGTTTTTTAGTAATTAAGCCCAGGGCAAAGCTATGAAGGTATAAATAGAGGCCACAATATTACTAAGTAAAAGACACTAGTCTAAAAATGCTACATATTATATGATTCTATTTACACAGCATTCTTTAAAAGACAAAACTAGAAGGACAGAAGTTGGTTGCAAAGGGGTTAGAGGTAAAGAAAGGTTGAACAGATGACCTACAAAGGATTTTTAAGAGCAGTGAACTATTCTGAACAATAATATAATTGTGGATAGATGACATTCTGCATTTGTCAAAACCCACAGAATCATACATAAAGGGATAACCTTACTGCATGCAATTAAAAGAAAAATCACGTAAGATTTCAAGAGATACTAGAATGGAATGCAGACTATGACAAACTAATCTAATGGCATTACAAATCTCCTAACCTGACAGAATGGAGTTAAAGAAAAACAAAACAAAACAAAACAAAACAAAACAAGACAAAACAAAACAAAACAGCCCTGCTGACCTAACTAATTTAGAACATAGTAGAGACTGTAAGACTAAAGGCAAAAGGAACTATACATAAGCACTGTACTCTAGTTGGCAAAGTTCTTATGGGTGAACAACTGGAATCCGATATTCATATATACTGGAATTTAACAAGTAAATAGATGACAGTCCTGGGAAGCAAGTTTCTCATTGTTGATGGGGTGATTACAGAGAAGCAAAGGGGGAGGCGTAGCATGATCCATGTAGTACTACATTAAAGTAGGAGACACCAGTATGAACTCATTTGTGGCTTAATATAGATACAGGTGGATACCTGTGCAAATGTTTATAGATGTACATATATGCACCTGGTAGTATGAACACACATATCTAATTGCTCTATCCGTTGAGAAACGCTACAAGCAAAAACACTACAGTAGCACCACTTACACCCGTCACCCAGATCTTGAGTTCTAATACAAATCTACAGTAAAAGGAACCAGATCTCTTTGGAGAAAGTGGAAATGGTTTATTCTGGGGCTGGGACAGGAAATACACACAAAATAAGCCTAGATTATCTTGTAGTACCAGAAAGCAAGAAAGTGCTAAAACAAAACAAAACAAAAAATAAAAGGAAAATAAAATTATGGGCATGTCAAAGGAACAAGGTGTCAACTCAAAAACTTTCAAGAACGAAGAGACAACAGTTTAAGAAACAAAATAAATAATGTAGTATTGGATTATAATCAAAATGATTTAAAAAATCCATGAGCCCATGCTGATAAATAATCAAAACAAATAAATACACTGAGGAAATAGTCAAAACTTGTGCTATACATGAAGTCGCACTGTCTCTGAGTATAATCAAGTACCCCCATGGATCAGTGTGGAATTCCAAATAAAAAGGCAGATACCAAACTTTCAAAAAGATGGGATATAACTACCTCTTAGGTATGGATTCCTTCCAATAGGCACAGTATGGAACTAGGGAAGAAAAAACAACTTTGTGAGAGTTCAGGTTCAAGATAGTGGCTTAGGAAGACTCTGAACTTATCTCCTCCATGGAATACATCAAATTACATCTACTAATAGAACAATTCCTCCTGAAGAACTGAGGGCTGATGAACAGCCCCTTGAACAACCAAAGATAGACAGAATGACAAGAGAACAGCAGGGCAGACAAGGACACAGTAACAAAGGGAACGCCCACTACCAACACTGCCAAAGGCACTGGAAAGGGATAGTACTGAGGGACTCGGAGCAGATCCCTTGGTCTCTAGGCACAGACAAAGCTGTGGCTTAAAAGAGCAACTCGCATATAAAAGAGACAACACTAGAACACACACCAAGTGGTGGAGAGCTGCTGGAAAGTTCTCCAGGTTAGTGGGACTGGAGAATGACATTGTTTACTTCCCACCCCATCTTCCCACCCCATGGTCCACACACCATCACAGGCGAGTCCTGTATCTCAGCGAGCTTGCATTTTCAGCAAGTCCAGGCTCCACAAGTTCACACCAGCCCTATTCACACTGGGACACAAAAAAAGAGCCCAAGAAACTGGCCAAGAAACTGGGAACGCTCCACCCCTCCACCTTAAAAGCCTAGACTGGAGCAGAGTCTGGACACACTAAGAGGTGGGTTTGAACACCATAACTGGAGGATCCCATAATGGTAGAGTTCTGATGCCATAATGGGTAGATCCAGACACCATAACTGATAGGTCCTGTCTTCACAGGGATCTTGTGACCTCAGCAAGCTCAGGGCCTTCAAACCCACACCAGCCCTGGTCAGGCAGGGGCACAGAAAAGAAACTGCAATTTAAAAGGGCAGAGGAACTGTGAGAATGTTCTCTCCCCATCCACCTTAAAAGCCCAGACCAGAGCAGGATCCAGCTCACAATGAGCTTGTGACCTCAGTGAGTCCAAGGTCCACAAGCCCATACCAGCCACCCTGTGGTAGTGTGGCACAAAAACAAGCCACAGTTTTGTGTTTTCTATTTTTTTTTTGTTTTTTTATTATTCATTCATTGATTCATTCATTTACTTTTACTTTTTAAAATTTGATTTGTTTTGTTTTTAGTATCTTCTTTTTGGTTTTGTTCTTGTTCTCATTTTTCCTTTTTTTCTTATTAAATGTTTTCTTCTTTTATTATTTACATGTTTTAATATTTTTTCTTTATTCTTTGTGTAAAAAGCCACATTTTATTTTATTTTTTATGTTTTTATTTTATTTTTGAGAGAGACACAGTGTGAGCAGGGGAGGGGCAGAGAGAGACAAAGACACAGAATCTGAAGTAGGCCCCAGGCACTGAGCTGTCAGCATAGAGCCTGACGTGGGGCTCGAACTCACAGACTATGAGATCATTACCTAAGCTAAAGTCAGATGCTTAACTGACTGAGCCACCTAAGCACCCCTAAAAAGCCACAGTATAAAAGATTAACTAGCATGTACAGTCACAGCTCCACAAACCAACAAAAGTCATCAAGCATATAGTCTGCATGAGGAACACAGTAAACAAAAGACCATTCCTTCAAATTTACAAGTAGTGACCATTATGCTTAATCCATAATAACAAACACAGAAAGTCCAGCAAAATGGGGCAACATAGAAATATGCTCCAAATGTTTAAAAATAACTAAGTGAAACAGGGATAAGCAATGTTCCTGATAAAGAATTTAAAGTAAAGATCATAAAGATACCAGGATGGAGAAAAGAAGAGAATAACACAGTGAGACCTTCAATAAAGAAATAGAAAATATTAAAAACAACCAATCAGAGTTGAAGAATACAGTAACACACTAGAAGGAATCAATAGGAAATTAGAGGATGCAGAAGAATTTCTCAGAAATCTGGAAGACAGAGTAATGCAAAGCACATAAGCTGAAGAACAAAAAGAGAAAAGAATTTTTAAAAAATGAGGATAGATTAAAAGATCTCATAGACAACATCAAGTGAACAAACATTCCCTTTGTAGGAGTTCCAGAAGAAGGAGAGAGAGAAAGGTACAGAAAACGTATTAGAGGAAATAATAACTGAAAACTTTCCTAACTGAGAGAAGAAAATAGATACCCAAGTCCATGAACCACAGAGATTTCCAAACAAAATTAACTCAAGGAGGTCCACACCAGATATTTAATAATTAAAATGTAAAAGTTTAAAGATAAAGAGAATCTTAAGCAAGAGATAAACACAGAGTTAGCTACAAGGGAAAATCTGAAAGGCTATGAACTGATTTTTCAGCAGAAACTATACAAGCCAGACATATTCGAGTGCTGAAAGGAAATCTACAACCAAGAGTATCTAGCAAGATTATCATACAGATTTAGGGGAGATAAAGACTTTCCTGGACAAACAAAAGATAAAGGGGTTTATTGACACTAAACCAGCCTTACAAGAAATGTTAAAGGGACTTCTTTCAATGGAAGAGAAATGGCCATAATTAGACATGTGAAGTATATGAATGAAAATATGTAAAATATGACAACATATATATAATATGTGGGAAAATGAGTAAAAGGGAAGGGAAGAGGAAAAAGAAATACTTTTTTCTTTTTTTTCTTTTCTTCTTTAGAATGTGTTTGATATTATAGACCTTCAAATTAATATGGACTGCTATTTACTTAGAATGTTATACATGAACCTTGTGGTAACCACAAACCCAAAACCTATGATAGATACACAAAAATCAAAGAGTAAGAAATCCAAATAAAACACTACAGATATTCATCAATTACAAAGAGAGCAAGAGAATAAAGGAACAAAGAAAACAATCAGAAACCAAATTTTAAAAATAGCAATAGGTACAAACCTATTAATAATTACTTTAGGGACACCTGGGTGGCTCAGTTGGTTAAGCGTCTGATTCAGTTTCAGCTTAGGTCATGATCTTGCCGTTTGTGAGTTCTAGCTCTGCACTGAGCTCTGTGTTGGCAACGCAGGGCCTGCCCGGGATTCTCTCTCTCTCTCTCTCCCTTTCTCTGCCCCCTCCCTATTGGCTCTCTGTCTCTCTCTCTCAAAATAAATAAACATTTAAAAAAATTTAAAAATTACTTTAAATGTGAATTAGCTAATTACATAAATCAAAAGACAATGAATGGTAGAATGGGTAAAAGAAAAAAAAAAAAAAAAGAATACACATTCTTCTCAAATGTACATGGAACATTCTCTAGATCACATATTAGGGTATAAAACAAGCCTTAATCAATTGAAGAATGCTGAAATCATACCATGCATCTTTTCTGAGTCAAGTGATATGAAATTAGAAATAAATCACAATAAAAAAATCTGGAAAAACACAAACATGTGAAAACTAAACAACATGGTACTAAAGAACCAATGGGTCAATGAAAAAAACAAAGAGGAAATGAAAAAGATACATGGAGACAAATGAAAATGAAAACACAATGGTCTAAAATCTCTGGGATAGAGTGAGAGGGAAATATATGGCAATATGAGCCTATATCAAAGACCAGGAAAAAAATCAAACAATCTAATATTATCCCTAAAGGAATTAGAAAAAGAAAAACAAAGCCCAAGGTGAGTAGAAGAAAGGAAATAATAAATATTAGAGAAGAAATAAATGACAAAGACAAAAAAAAAAAAATAGAAACCGAGAACTGATTCTTTGAAAAGATAAATAAAACTGACAAACGTGTAGCCAGACTCGTAAAGGAAAAAAGATAAAGGGCCCAAATAAATAAAATCAGAAAAGAAAGAGAAGTAATAACTCACACCACAAAAATACAAAGGAATATAAGAGAATACTATGAAAAATTATATGTCAACATACTGGACAACCTAAGAAGAAATGGATGAATTCTTAGAAACATACAATCTTCCAAAACCAAACAGGAAGAAATAGGAAATCTGAAAAGATGGATTAAAAGTAACAAAACTGACCTGATAATCAAAAAACTACCAAAGGGGTGCCTGGGTGGTTTAGTCAATTAAGTGTCCCACACTTCAGCTCAGGTCATGATCTCATGGTTTGTGGGTTCAAGCCCTACTGTTGGGCTCTGTGCTGACAGCTCAGAGCCAGAAGCCTGCTTCAGATTCTGTGTCTCCCTCTCTCTGTCCATGACCAGATAGGTTCACAAGTGAATTCTACCAGATATTTAAAGAAGAGTTAATACCTATTCTCCTCAAACTATTCCAAAAAAATAATAAAGGAAAGCTTCTAAATATATTCTACAATGCCAGTGTTTCCCTGATACCAAAACCAGATAAAGACACCACAAAAAAAAGCAAACTACAGGCCAAATCACTGATAAACTTACATGCAAAAATTGTCAACAAAATATTAGCAAACCACATACAATAATATATTAAAAAGGGGCGCCTGAGTGGCTCAGTTGTTTAAGCATCCTACTTCGGCTCAGGTCATGATCTCATGGTTCATGAGTTCGAGCCCCATGTCAGGCTTTGGGCTGATAGCTCAGAGCCTGGAGCCCGCTGCAGATTCTGTGTCTCCCTCTGTCTGCCCATCCGCTGCTTGCACTCTGTCTCTAGCATTGTCTCAAAAATAATAAACATTTAAAAATATATTAAAAAATATTAAAAAGATCATTCACCATGGTCAGGTGGGATATATTTCCAGGATGCAAGGATGGTTCAATATTCACAATCAATGAACATCATACACCACATCAACAAAACAAAGGATAAAAATCATATGATCATCTTAACAAGTGCAGAAAAGTAACTGATAAGATTCAACATCCATTCATGATAAAAACTCTCAACAATTGGGGTTGGAGAGAACACACCTCAACATAATAAACACCACAGCCAACATCATACTTGGGAAAAATTGAGAGTTTTCCTTTTAAGGTCAGGAGCAAGACAAGGATGTCCACTCTTGCCACTTTTATTCAACATAGTACTGGAAATGTTAACACAGTAATCAAACAAGAAAAAGATATGAGAGATACCTATATTGGCAAAGAAGAAATCAAACCATCACTCTTTGCATATGACATCATAATACCCACAGAAAATCATAAAGACTCTACCAAAAAAACCTACTAGAAGTAATAAATTCAGCAAAGTAGCAGATACAAAATACCCAGAAACTATTAGCATTTCTACAAACTAACAACAAAGTTGCAGAAAAAAAAATTTAAAAAAATATATCATTTTACAATTGCACCAAAAAGAATAAAATACCTAGGAATAAACTTACCCAAGAAGGTGAAGACCTGTGTCGTAGACTCTGGGTCTGGAGTTCTCCCTTGTCCAGCAAGAGACTGGGATGCAGAATTAAAATGAGACAGAGGCTGATGTCCGGGAGGAGACAAGAGCCCGAGTGAAAGTCCTTGCTCTGTTTTTATTAGGATCAGAAGGCTTACAAGCATGATGGACATGCACAAAGAGATAATGAAATCTTGAACATTAACTCATGGGTGTGAGAGAAAGTGGATTTTGCATATGTGTGGTGTTAGGGGTTTGGGTCAATAGAAAACAAAATTCTGGTGCTGGGTGGATGGTTGTTTACACCAGACATGAGGCCGCACCTCTGTTTACCTGAACAAGGGGACAAGAAAGAGCATGCTACCTCAGGCTCAACAAAGCACCTTTCTTTAGCTAATTAGCTCTGCTCTGGGGCAACTTCGCCCTGCTGAGGTCTATAGCCCTGTTTATGTGTTCACCTATTTTGGTCCTTCCTTCCTGTAAAAGTAGCTTTCTGCTATTTTACTAAGTTGGGGGACATTTCCACTCTGAATACCTAATTTTATTTAACTAATCTTGGATGTTTTCATCTTGAGATTTCCTATTCCTATACCTTTGTCCTATACTGGGGACTTTGCCCTGTTTACCTAATCTTATTTACCTAATATGTTTACCCAAACTTGGGTGTGTACATCCTATGGGTTTCTAATTCTTTATGCCTTGTTAACCTATTGTGCAAACTCAGGGAATTCCTAAGCTTATTCTCCACAGACCTGTAATCTGAAACTATAAAACAGTGATGAAAGAAACTGAAGATGACACAAACAAATGGAAAGATATTCCATGTTTATGGATTGGAAGAATTAATATTGCCAATATCCCCATATTACCCAAAGCAATCTACAGAGCCAATGCCATCCCTATCAAAATACCGGCAACACTTTTCCCAAAGTAGAACAAAAAATACTAAAATCTGTATGGAACACAGAAGGCCTTGAAGAGCCAAAGCAATACTGAGAAAGAACAAAGCTCAAGGTATCATGATCCTGGATTTTAAGATATACTACACAACTGTAATACTCAAAACAGTATGGTACTGGCAGAAAAAAACAGACACATAGATTAGTGGAACAGAATAGAGACTGTAGAAATAAACCCACATTTACGTGGTCAATTGAATTATGACAAAGGAGGCAATATACAATGAGGAAGAGACCATTTTTTTCAATAAGTGGTACTGGGAAAATGGACAGCCACCTGTAAAAAAATGGAACTGGACTTTTGATGCCATACACAAAAATAAACTCAAAAATGATTACCTAGCCATGAAACTTGAAACCATAAACATCCTAGAAGAGAACACAGCCACTAATTTTTCTAACATTGGCCACAGCAACATTTTTCTAGATGTATCTCCTAAGGCAAGGGAAACAAGAGCAAAAATAAACTATAAGGGCTACAGCAAAATAAAAATCTTTTTCACATCAAAGGAAATCATCAACAAAACAAAAAAAATCTACTAAATAGAAGATCTTTGCAAATGGTATACCCCATAATGGGTTAATATGCAACACATATAAAGAATTTATACACCTCAATACCAAACAAACACACAAATAATCTGATTTAAAAATGGGCATAGATATTTTTCCAAAAAAGATATACAGGTAGATGGCCAAATGATACATGAAAAAATGCTCAACATCAATGATCATCAGGGAAATGCAAATCAAAACTACAATGAGATATCACTTCACACCTGTTAGACTGGTTAATATCAAGAAGGCAAGAAACAAGTGTTTGTGAGAACAGGAAGGAAAAGGAATCCTCATGCACTGTTGGTAAGAATATAAATTGGTAGAGCCACTATGAAAATCAGTATGGCATTTCCTCAAAATATTGAAACTAGAAATAACACATTATGCAACTATTGGGTATTTACCCAGGGAAAACAAAAACACTATCTTGAAAAGATATATGCACCTTTGTGTTTCCTGCACCATTATTAGATATGGAAGCCATCTAAATGTGTCCATCAATAGAGGAATGGATAAAGATGTGATAGATAGATAGATAGATAGATAGATAGGCAGAGAGAATATTACAGTCATAAAAAGGATGAGATCATGCCATTTGAGACGAAATGGATGGACCTAGAGGGTATGGCAAGTGAAATAAGTCAGACTTAGAAGGACAAATACCATATTATTCCACTCATAAATTGATTATTTAAAAAAATGAATAAACAAACAAAAAGCAAAATCAGAACTATAAATATGGAAAACAAATTAATGGCTATCAGAGGAAAGGAGGAGTGGGGACTGGACAAAATGGGAGAAACAGAAGAGACACAGGCTTTGGAATGAGGAAGTCATGGGAATAAAAAGCAGAGCATAAGGAATGCAGTCAATGATACTGTAATATCAATTTAATAGGACAGATGGTAGCTACACTTGTGGTGAACACAGCAGAGTGTATCAACTTGTCAAATCACTGAGTTGTACACCTGAAAGTAATGTAACATTGTGTGTCACCTATACTCAAATAAAAATAAATGATAAAAGAACAACTTTATGATAAACTTGACAAACACTACCACAGTCTCATCAGTGATACATGATACATGATATATGATGGTATGAGAATGGCAGTTTACCTCTATAATCTTTTCCCCAAAAAAACTTTAACCCAGTTTAATTGTAATGAAATCATGTCCCAGTGAGGGTGAGTGTACAAAATATCTGAATAGTGTCCTCACAAGTGAGGTCATGAAAAGCCAAGGAATCTAGGAAATAATCCAGAGAGAAGCCTAAGGAAATGTGATGACAAAGTGTAATATGGTATTCTAGACAGGATCCTGGAACAGAAGAGAGATGTTAGGCAAAATCAAAGTCATTAATTTAAAAAAAATGTACTTACTAATGAGTAAGAGAAACTAGGTGTGAATGTATGGTAACTTACTGCACTATGATTCTACAACTATTCTAAAATATGAAGGTTATTTTAAAACGTACTATATGCTAAATACTGTATATAATTTTTCTACATTTTTCCTTACTGGATATATTTTTTTTCTCAAATTTCCAAATGAGGAAACAAGTTCAGAAAAAGCTTCAATGACAAGCTCAACATCATATGGTCAGTATGTATTCCACCAGGATCCACAATAAATCATCTAGAAATCTAAATTCTGGTCTCTTTTCACTGGTGTACTATAATTAATAAACTTATGCTTACAGAGACATCCTTTATTTTAGGAAGTTTTTGTTTGCAATGAACATTTGGCATAACGAGTAATAATCAGATTATGAGGTTATGTAATAAGGGAAATGATAACACTAGGACATTATAACTTAAAGAGTAAGGTATGTCAAAATTACCTTGTTTTATAGGATTATCACCATTCATGGAAAAAAAATATCATAGGACTGCTACATTTATTAGTCTTAAATGTTCCTGTGAAAGACAAAGCAAGTAGTTGGTACTCACAATATTATATAGAACTGAAATTTTTGCCATTTGCTTAGGTTTATAGACTGGGTTATCTGATTTATTCAATGTTATAATGTGATGAAACCATTTTTGACAACTTTGAATTATTATTTGTAAGTATTTTTAAGTGCTCACAAAATTTAGAAACCTTATACAATCAGATTTATTCACTTACTTTTACATGAGAAAATGTAATTAAGGAAAAAACTGTGGATCGTTATGACTTTTATGTATCTAACAGCATTGCTCAATTTAAACACATGCGTTTTACTCTGACTTTTTAAAGAAAGCAATTCATTGATTAATGATGGTTGAAATTTCTTTTCTCCTTGTGTCACTCTAATTCCTGAAAGTTATAGCAGGTCAGAAAACATCTGAGTGGTTTCTTCAGGAGCCAATTACTTTTATGAATACATTAAGAGGAAAAAAGTTCAATATTTCACCAGAATTTATTAGAGGACTGTAGTGAGGTTTTCAAATGCTTCCTTCTCAAACTGTCCTTATAAATGAAGTAAACATAAATATTTATATTTAGAATGATAATTTTTTTCTGAATTTTGAGGTATAGTATATTTTGAAACTAGTATCTCATAAGCAATTCAATGTACATAGTGATATGTACATTAAGCTATACTAGATGTCAACATATTTGAGTTTGGTCCTCACATAAGCTTAAAACTACAAAAAATTATTTGATATAAATTACTACTCTACTTGAAAGTGAATATTAATTAATCTGCTGAGTTTTACAGCCAATAAAATAGTCAATCATACAATAGCATATAGAGGAAAAACAATTCAAACTTAAGGATTTTAAAAGTACTGTTTTGTATATGGCTACCAATGATGTAGGCAAGAAATTCTAATGTGGGAACTTTCTAATGATATTCATAAGCATAAGGAACATAACACACATTTATAAAGTCTTCAGGTAAAACAGCCAAGAAAGTCATGTCCCTTCCCGAGGCTAATTCATTAGCGCTTCACCTATGACAGTCACCAACATTAACTTTCAAATGAACTTCCCTAACAGCTAAAAATAGTAGGAACAATTTATTCCTGGAATGGTTTTGCATGTTGAGTATTCATTTTAATATCCAAGATAATGCATTGAAGATATGAACTAATACACCCCAATCTTTATGTATCTACATATATTCAGAGATACTTCTTAAAGATTCTGTATGGAAGAATCAAGTTACTAAAACCAGAGGTATTCTTATATGAATGATAATCTTTGTAAACAATGCTGCTAATAAATTACCCATGCAAAATCACCATTATATTCTGAAGAGCCAATATCCATTATTTGTTCTGTCATTTAAGCCATTCATTAATTGTGACCTCCATCTCAACATGATTATGTTCACAATGGCATGCACCATTAATTATGTATGAGGTTTGTTCCACACTTTTCCCTGAAAGTGTTGAATTTTCTAACTATACTAATATTTTCAATCTAGTAAATAATTCATAGGATTAAATATCTAAGAAAAACTTATATACGAATAAATTCAATATTTTATGGCAGTGGAGTAATGCCATTATATTGCTCTCATTTGTACAATGTGATAAGGTTGGCCAAGCTGTTTTACATCGTGTAATACGTTTAAAACTGTGAGCTATGCACTGGGAGGAATTGTTGTTATTTCTATTTTAACAAATAGAACAAAATCATAAGAGAGGAGGTCAGAGAAAGGAGCAAAAAAGTAGAAGAGGTGAATAAGCACCCTAGAAGGTAGGCTCTATTAAAAAGGAAATATATGTGAAGCCTAACTAAAACTCTTGGGGAGCTATTCTGAAGGAGAATATTAACTGACATAGTCTTCTTGCCTAGATTAATCCAATGGCTATAGTTTTTAAAGGCTTGACTTTTAGGTCCCAGCTTTTTGAAGCTCCTCCTTTCCTTTTCTATCTTGTCTTCAAAGAAGTGAAGAAGCATGCTAGTGATCTCAAGTGAGCAATATTTTCTATGTGCCCACAGAGTGCAAGGGGTGTATGTGAAAATTGTGGATACAGCAAGCTGGGATTAGCTTCCTTCAAGTTATAAATATAAGCAGTTAGCATTTATTAAGTCCTCCCTCTATAGAAAGTTCTGCAGAGCTAATGTAGTGCTTTGTTCCATGCTACAGTAAGGAGTTTACAATTTAATACTACCAAGCTTTCAATTTTGTTACATGGGGAGAGAGATTAATCCTAATCATTAAAACCAACTAATGGAAAGGCACCACATGGTTGTTACTTGGCATTAACAAAAACTTTTGTTAAAAATTACAGGATTTTGACTATAATAGCTTTTTACCTAATCCCATTATTACTGGTTTTGCAGCTCTAATTTCTTCATTTTAATAATAATTTAATATTATGTATGTATTATTCTACTATTCCTCATGATTTCTGAAGCTAATAATTGACATATTAGTGTACTAAAAAACTAATTCAGTCTTATCATTGCCAATATTTTTGTTGGAACTGCCGTATCATCAGTCAGAGAGATTGAGGATAGGAGTAAAACAAAGAAAGCATAATAGTAACCTACAATTTATTAGCATCACAATTATTGATTTAATAGTCTTTTAAAAAAACCTGTGAGTAAGTAGATGGCTCAATGTCATAAATGCAAATTTGTGTTGTTAACTCAAACTAACACACTAATTATAGGTACGTATTTTATAAGTCTGTTATCAGCATTTGCTCAGCTTTTATGGATAATTTTGCATCCTTTCCCACAAAGGCCATTCAATTTTTATTGATTGTAAGGTACACACATTCCAGGGAGTAAAGTCAAAAGAAAACAGTCTATGCCATAGTAATCAGATCAAACAGGGAAAAAATGTGAAAGAACATCTACAGTAAATAGCTACATTGTGCCAGACAATTAACAAAATTACCTTCTGTATTACTAAACTGCAGACATATGTGATAAGCCTTTTTTAATTCTCCATTTGTTTTAGTTATAGATTTATTTTAGGAAATGTTTTTCCTGGTATTTCCATTTATTTTGAATATGAAGAAATCAAATTTTCTCATGTTTAAAATGATGAATATAGGAATACTTGGAATATGGTGGCAGTGACAGAAGCCAATTTTGAATCTTCCCAAATCTGCACATAAAAACAGCACACTGTGGACAATATTTACAACAAACTTGACTGTAAGTATCTCTTCGAAACACAAAGAACAAAGTAGAGCTCATTAAGAGCCACAAGACCAGCCTTGTATCAGTATCTAAACAGGAAGAAGTAGAAATTAACAGGACCAATGGAGACCTGAGAACAGGCAAACCCCAAAAGACCCAATAGATACTCATTGAAAGTGAGCCAAAGTGAGCTGAGACATAATTACAGGCCTTCTTTTTAGAAGAAGAAAGGTACCCATGCTGCCACAATGTGAGTACATGAAGAAAAACATGGTTGGATTCAGTTAGCAAAAAGGTCCATGTTCCTAGGTCATTAGTGATATGGCAATCTAATAATAGTTCCTATTATTCAATAAGTTATGCTTCATTATTTACTCTCAACAATGCCCCAGTGAAATCCTTCTGGCTAAATTTTTGTGAATATCCACCTTTTTTTTTTTTTCTTTAGACTAGATTCGTGAATGCTGCATCCTGGATTTTTGAGACAGGGATTTAAGGATACCAGAATTGATCGTATCAGAGTTGAAAAAAATCTTGAGGAGATTATAGTAATATTTCACATGGTACCCTCAAACAAATCAAAACATGTTAAATTGCTTTTATGAAACTATTTTTTATGGTTTTGGTACAAACATTCATGCATATTTCTCCCTAGTTTCTTTAAATGGTTGATCAAGCGAGAAAAGTAATATGAAATTTCGGACAAATAACACAGCATGCTGCATTTGGTAGACTTTCTTACTTGACAAATGAATAGCACAAAATGCTATATGTAATTAAAAATTATTGATAATCTCTAAAACCTATAATATCAAGCTTTATTGATGGTTCCTTTTTCTCCATCAGTATTAAATACCTATCCATATAATTTATAGGATAACATTATTTCATTTCCAGTTTAAATAATACCTTTTATTTGATGTGATATATACCAAAATAATTTATAAATCTTATGGGTTTTTAATGGTTATGTCACAGTGTTCAAATGTTATTTCTAGATGTTTCATCTGAAATATTGTCCAATCAATTGCTTTCTTCTTTCAGTGGTCAAGGAGCAGTCGCAAGAAATTTTATTCAAACACACTCCCTTTTGAAATATGATGAGTTGATTCTTTCATAATGAATTATACCTTGATATATGAGGACTTACTATTCAAACTGGGAGATCATAGGAGCTAAACTGGAATCTTATTAAATTGATAATTTCTGGCCTCTGCCTCATACTTGCGACTAATTTAACAAGGCAGGAGTGAAGATAAGAATTCAAGTTAACAGCAATCCAAATTTGGGAATCAAAGACTTAAAAGTCTCTATATAGTAACCCATGGGTTACTATACAGTATATATATACAGTATATAGAGTATATATATATGTGTGTGTGTGTGTATATATATATATATATATATATATATATATATATATACGTATATGTATATATAGTCAAGTGTCTATATTAAAAAAAAGAAAGAAAGAAAAAAAGACCAATGAAACCTGTTGTTGATGCCCTTCCTCAACTCTAGGAGAAGTGAATCATCCTTGGGGTTCTTGATAGGAGTATGTGGGTCTGAGAGAAAAGATGACATTTTGAGTTTGAAACGACTGAAACAGCCCACTTTGGATGAAAGTATGTTAAGATCTGAGGATTCAACAGCAGAGCCCTATGAAGACTTTTGAAGACACAAAACACTAAAATGATTATGGTTCTCTTATACATAACTCAAAATAAAAATATTAACCATTATAAGATTATTTAAGTATGTTTAACCTTTCCCACGTTGACTTCATTAATGTCTCCTGAAATATCAAATTTAAAATTATTTAAATATTTTACAATAGCTTTTCATTGAATGCCTTGGGCCATAATTTCTTCAAATATCTTTCTGGTCCTCTTCCTATATTGTTCATTGACTCTAATTACACATGTATTAGAGCTCCTGATGTTGCTCTAAAACTCACTGATTCTCTGTATATTTTCTTTATTTTTGAGTCATTTTACTCTTCATTTTGCATAGTTTCTATTGCTATGTTTTCAAATTTGCTAATCTTTTCCTCTGCAATGCCTAATCTGTCATGAATTCCCTCCATAACATTTTCATCTCATCAATGTAGTTTTTACCTCTAAAAACTTGATTTGAGTATTTTTGTGTCTTCTACATATCTGTAAAATATATTCAATCTTTCTTCTAACCTTTTTTTAAGTGTTTATTTTTGAGGAAGAGAGAGAGAGACAGAGTGTGAGTGCGGGAGGGGCAGAGAGAGAGACACACAGAATCTGAAGTAGGCTCCAGGCTCAGAGCTGTTAGCACAGAGCCCGTTGTAGGGACAGAACTCACGAAGCCTTAGATCATGACCTGAGCTGAAGTCAAACACTTAACCGACTGAGCCACCCAGGCACCCCTCTTCTAACTTTTTGAACTAACAGAACACTGTATACTAACTGGTTTGATATTCCTTTCAGAATAGTTTATTCCGAAGTTTATTAGTTTATTGATTTGGTTAATTCATTTTTTTCCTCATTCTTTTTGGTAGATTCCTGGGACTTGTTTTTGTTTTTGTTTTTGTTTTGTTTTTGGGGGTTTTTTTTTTTTTGCATCCTGGGAAATCTTTGATTGGATGCCAGACATGGTGAATTTTATTTTGTTGGGTGCTGGTTATTGTTTACCGCTCTTAACTTTCTTGAGCTTTGATCTGGGATACATCTCAATTACATGGAAACTGAAGTAGTAGTTTGTCTGGAGTTTATTAATCTTAACTATTGAACAAAATCTTTCTGAGTGCTCTGCCCAGTGGGTCACGTAAAGTATGAGGTTTTCCAGCCCAAATAATGGGAACAGGGTCTACTCCTGACTCTGTTTGAGGCCTGAATACTGTTCTCAAACATTTTGTCTACTTTTTTAGTTGTTTTAGACAGGAGGTATATCAGCCCTTATTATGATACATTGGCCCTCAATATAATTTTGTGATGAAGAAAGATTCAAAATTAGAAGAGCAATAGAAAAGGTAAACTCTATGGATTAATCTTTAAAATATATTGACCATATAAAAGTAAAAACATTGTGCTGGGGAGTTGGAAATATACAAAAAAATTTTAAACACAAAATAAAAGGACATACATGTCAAAAAGGTTCAGTAATGGAATTGAAGTGTACCTATGTCCTTTTATTATCTTGGGAGATGTAAATGCATCATTAATATTAGATATCCACAGGCAATGATGCATGTTATAATCGAGTTGAGAATAACATTTTAAAAATCATAAAACTATATATAAATTCCAAAGTAACAGGAAAAAAATTCCAATTAAAACACCAATATAGCTATACTGAATTATAAATTAAAAAAACAAACAAACATAATTCAGTTGTCTTCTACATACACGATGGCTACTGAAAGTAATAGAATACCGAATGGATGAAAAAAAAAGTTTATAAAGATATAACCAGAAAATATTAACAAAAGAAACATGGTAAACTTATATTAAAATCAAAGTGAACATCAACATAAAAAACATCTTCAGAGATAAAGAAGCATATTTTATTACAATAAAAATTTTAATTCACCAAGAAGAAATAAACAATTCTAAATTTTTATGCTTATTTTATTAACATGGCTTTCAAAAATAAGAAGCAAACATTAAATAGTCTACCAGAAAATAAATGATAAATAGAAAATTATGCTAGGACCTTTTACCACATATTTCTCAGCAAGTTAATGAAAATAGGAAAAAAAAAGATATGTAAGACAGGTAAGAGTTTATAAATGAGAGAAACAATTTTAATTAATAACAATATAGGGAATTCTCACCAACTATACTAAACTCAATCTTTTCAAGCACATCTAATGATTTTCAAAAAACAAAATCTTCATATTTTCTACTACAAGCATGCCACAACAAATTTTAAAGACTGACAATTTAAAAAACAGTTTAAAAGCAGATAATGTTAAAACACTTACATGTTTGGAATTTTGACATATTTTTTAAATGTTTATTTTTTATTTATTTTTGAGAAAGAGAGAAAGACAGAGAGAGAGAGAGAGAAAGAGAGAGAGCAGAGGAGAGGTAGAGAGAGAGAGAGACAGAGAATCCCAAGCAGATTCTGTGCCCTCAGTGCAGAGCCCAATGTGGGGCTCGAGCTCACGAACCGTTAAGATCATGACCTGAGCTGAGCCGAAATCAAGAGTCAGATGCTTAATCAACTGAGCCCACCCAGGTGGCTCTGAAATATGCTTTTAAACAACAGATGAACTAAAGAAAAAATAAATGGAAATTAGTAAACAATTTAAACTGAATGATTAAAAAAACAAGTATCAAAATTTGTGGAATGTATAACTACAGCACACTTAGAGAAATGAAAGCTTAACTTATTCAAATGAAGTATTAGGAAAAATTAAAATGAAAAATAGCAAAATATTAGATGCATAAGTTGATTGTTCTAAAGGAATGCAAATTTAAAAAACATTTCTATAAATCAATTTAATTAACTTCCAAGATCAAGAGAATTTTTAAAAATTACATCATTCTCAGAGCTCCTGGGTGGCTCAGTCAGTTAAGTGTCAGACTCCTGATTTCAGCTTAGGTCATAATCTCACAGTTGTGAGATCGAGCTTTGTGTTGGGCTCCACACTCAGCATGGATTTGGCTTGGGACTCTCTCTCTCTCTCCCTGTCTCTCTCTGCTCCTCTCCTGCTTGTATGCACACACACACTCTCTATCTCTCTCAAAATAAATAAACATTTTTTAAAAAATACATCATTCTTTTCAAATATACATTGAAAGCATGTCAAAAAATTTAGCAGTTTTTCTGAGTGAAAACAAAGGTTACCAAACTAGAAATCGACGGGTGCATCCCTTTAATCTGATAAAGGGCATGTACAAAACACACACACACACACACACACACACACACACACACACAAATAAAACTATTATGAAATTGATATTTAGGCACTGTATTTGACAGTAAAATATAAAAACTTTCTATACAACATTAGAAAAGCACAATTGTCTATATTGTCCAGATATATGTACAGGTAAGAGAGACAAGAATAGTGGATTTAGTGGTTTTGGACAAATATATTACCATTTTTAAAGCAAGTTGGAAAAATTCTGTTCTCAATTATTATTTTCATTGGTAATGAATTTTGGTATCATTTCAACATCTTACCTTTCTTTTTGTGATTCTATCTTTTGTGTACTTTTATACTCTTTTACATTAATTGGTTTGTTAATACAATTATTAAAAATATATGAATTGCAAAAACCTATATATATTAGAGTAAACCACTATGCTTTGGTATAAAAGCTTACAGATTATTTTATCAATTTTTAATTTTCCATTTTATTTTGTATTTTGTTTATTAATTTAAAATGATTTTAATTAGCATTTTGTCTTTCTTTCATTTTGTAAATATCTTCTCACATCAAGGAGACATCACATATATGAGCTAAGAAATTAAGTTAAAATGTAAATTATTGTCATTAAAAAATCTTTTTTAATGTTTATTTTTGGTAGAGAGACAGAGCATGAGCGGGGGAGGGGCAGAGAGAGAGGGAGACACAGGATCCGAAGCAAGCTCCAGGCTTCCAGATGTCAGCACAGAGCCCGATGAGGGGCTCGAGCTCACAGACCACGAGATCATGACCTGAGCTGAAGTTGGACACTCAACCAACTGAGCCACCCAGGCGCCCCGTAAATTATTGTTATTTTAAATGAAGTTCCACTAACAAAACATGTTTTGTTGTTGTTTTGTTTATTTTTTTTGTTTGTTTTGAGCAGCAAGCAAAAGTGTATTATAGTATAAAGTCAGAAAGTAAGAACAGTATGAAAGTTCTACCAAAAAGGGGACATTCAAAAGTGAGTGACCCTGGGGCGTCTGGGTGGCTCAGTCGGTTGAGCGTCCGACTTCGGCTCAGGTCATGATCTCACGGCTTGTGAGTTCAAGCCCTGCGTCAGGCTCTGTGCTGACAGCTCAGAGCCTGGAGCCTGCTTCCGATTCTGTGTCTCCCTCTTTCTCTGCCCCTAACCCACTCGCATTCTGTCTCTGTCTCTCTCAAAAATAAATAAACATAAAAAAAAAAAGTGAATGACCCTAACAAAACCTTTAAGTAGTGAAACTTGACGGAAAATTTATTCATTTAGAAGTCACCATTAACATATATTTCAAAAAATTTGATAAGCTACATTCATGAAATCAATCACATTATAAAATAATTTCAAATATACGATATATATGTAAAAAGATAAAATACAGGTCAAGGATTTTTTTCTCTGTTCATATTGACAATAAACATATGTAGAAACTATTCCATAATTGGGAAAAGGCAGTTTTGCCTTTATGGAAGATTATTAAAATTGTTGTTACTCTCCAGAAGATGGAATTACATTTTATATGTCACTGCATAAATTTCTACAATAATGTGATCAATAGAAAAATAACATTTGTGTCAATATCACATTATCCAAAAGAAAAGATTGGTATATAACTGAAGTGATAACCACAGAATTTTATCACAATGCTAACCATTTTATTAACTAAGAAAAGCAAAGAAAATTGTACAAAATAACTTGTTCTTGAGAAGTGATTTTGATTAAATGTTAAGTATCATAATTTGCTTTGATTACATACATAGTGCTGCCAATAGTCAAGTGTATTTTATGAGCAATACCCTATTTGTAATGACTTTACTAATGACTGGTCCTGAATTCTGGAATGTCATCATTTGACATGAGTTCTAAGCATAAATGAAAAGAGACTGAAGGTGACAATTATGTAATAAGGTTACTTACAAATTTTCCTAATGATAATTAATCAATTAGAGACTTAATCAAGGCATCTTGACATTTTTGGTGGGTATTTTTAGAATTGAATTTAAAAAGCATATGATATTCTGTCTCTCTATATAGTCAGAATGTTTATTCAGGCAACATTTACTAAAAAGATTACTAGGTACAAGGCATCTTTAAGTATGATTGAGAAGAAGGAAATGATTGATTGTCTTAAAGGAAATTAAAATGTGGTAGTGACTAGACAACACTATCCAAATTATTACTAACAAATACAATCTAATAGGCAGTGTGCAAACCATAAACATTTTAAAGGGCTTGATATGAAAGAATAATCACTTCCTGCTCAGGAAATCAGGGAAGATTTGGGGATAGTTTATATTTGTGACCATTAAAAATGCATGATTTGAACAAATTATTGAAATGCAAAGTCTAATGGAAACAAAGCGGAGGAACTGCATACTTTCTAGAAAATATCTATGTAGATGGATATATAATAATAGGATAAATGGCATAAAGGTTAATTTGCTTAACTGTGGTAGATCCTGACTTTTAAGATAATCTCAAAATACTGTATAACTGTATATTTGTGTAGCTACTCTACACACTGTGGAAACAAAGAAGATGAGAAATGACATTTTAATATTTAATATTCTAATAAAATATTAGTTTTGTTTATTATCAGATCAGCAGCCTCTCTGTGAATTATACACAGAAACTAATTATTTAGTGTTTATCTGCAGGTTGACTTCTGCCTAACAACTTTTACATTCTGCCTTTGGCTAACAAACGGGTAGTGTTTCCAGGCGTGATCACTTACAAGGAATATTAAAATACACTGTTCAACTGTTTACAAAGAGCAAAGGAAAGTTTCCACTTTCTGCTTTTGAATTTTCATACTAAAAAAGTGCAGTTTTGACATAAGAGTTTCTTATTTCAGTCAACGAGACATCCAGGGGCAACTCTGAATTACATTTTTATCACTACCTCTTTATACTCGAATTCTTTCACAAGCACTATCAAATTTAACAATAGTTTTGAAAACTACCTCTAGGTTCTTGCATTTCTAATCAACTTTTATCCTGAAATATTTGTGATTTCTCTTGCACTTCTGATGCTTTCCACATTTTGCCTAGAAAGATATGTTAGAAAAAATATTTCCGTTTTCCTCTGTAGTTTGTTCAAATTAAGCTTATGAGAAGTAACTTGAATTTTGAGTTTTTATGAGACTTCATATAAAATGTAGTAAGGACTATAATTTTAGGAAGTATTGGTTGGAAATAGCATCCCTATATTGCACAAATGAGAAATCAACAAATAGGAATGCATATATGAATCCTTCTACTTTCTATTGATGTTTTACTTTACCAACCCTCTTACTATCCTTTCCTCTTTTTCATATTTCAAGCAACATAACAGCTTCAGGAGGCTCTTTTAATTCTCAACGTTCTATCTATATTTAATACTTTCTTTCAATAAGCACTGTACATATCTCTATCCTTATCCTTCTAGAATAAAAATTTAGCATGACTGCTTTGCTCTGAAAGCCATGAGCTATAAGATTCAAGTTAAAAGGACAACAAATATGGGTATAAATTTGGCATGAAAAGAGAGTAGGAAAGATGTTCCATATATTTGGGAAGAACCAGTGTTACTGAAATAGATAAAACTGACACTCAAAAATCAGCTATTCTATCTTAGACATTCAGCCATTACTGGGAAATGCAAACCCTTTAGACCCAGAGGCTGTGGTGATGCACATGCCATTCAAATATGCATGGCCCACTTGCTGTGGACTCTTGACCCTTCACGCCCTTCAATTCCTAGATCAATACTGACTTGTTTTAAATTTGATTTATGGAAAAGAAGAGCCCTCCTTGATATAACTTAAATACTTATCAGTTTATTCTGTAAAGTTTTCACACAGTAAGTACTAACCATGTGAAATGATAGGCAATTTCTTACTTGTGGCAATGAGAATGTAGTATTAAAACTATGTTCCAGAAATCCCCAAGGAGTTTAGATTCTAATAAAACATACCAAATTCAGGATAGATTAACAAGGATGTTCAGTCACATAGTACTGATCTGCTTACTTCTTGAGCTAAGATGGTTACTCAAGTCTATCTAGAAAATGTATTTTCTATTTTTATGGGGTTTTCTCACACACAGAACTTCCAGTGAATATTGTTCTGATAATTGCTTCCATTAAACCAATTTAGAAACTGTATATTTTATGTACGAATAAGAAAGGAAGCAAATTAGATTCAGATGCATACTGTGCTAAGTTCTGTGGCTACATATGGAAATTAAGGAGTATTGAGAAACACTACTTTCTTTTGGATGCCACTGTCAGTTGCGTGACTCTGCTAACAAAACAACAGTAGGAAAAAATCTGGTTTCACATTTTGAACAACAGCAACACAGTGGTTTTTCATTGAACAAAACTGCAGGAACAACATTGTACTGTAAATATTTTCTGAAGCCACAATTTATTTTCTTTCCCTGAAAGATGTTTGCAGCTTTCCTTGCAAGTCACTTTATATTATTAAAGAGAAAATAAAGTTCAAACTTTGTAATATGATTGAAGTAGGGCAATAATATGTACATACACAGGCTAAATTTAATAAGTCCTTACTTAAGAACTCTGGCTTTATATTTGAATTTCAGTAATTTGAAGGATTTATTTTCTTATTATTCCCTTTCCTTGGCCCTAATCACCCTCCTTTTTGTTATTATTAAGCAAAAAACGTTCTGGAAAACTGGACATTATTAGAACCTCAATTGTAAGAAAAGATGTTATTTCAAGTACATCTGAGGTCCTGTCTATAACTAATGTTCTCTTTCACTTCAAAAAACTGATTACAAGTACAGCAGAATTATGCTAATGTTTAGGGAAATTTAGAAAACAAAAAAGGAGAGACTATCTCAATGGTGTTGAGTCCCTGTGTTTAGTTATATCTTATGTCCAGATTTACCTTTGCCTTTCTGATAGTTTTTTGACTCCTTCCTTAGATTCCATGAAGCAATAAATTTCTTTTTGCTGTTGTTGTTAAAATTAATTTGAGTTGGGTTTTGTCTCTTGTGACCAAGAATCATAAGAAATACTCTAAAATGTTTGCATTTTATTCTAAAGACAGGTGAAATACTTGCTGTTGAAACATTTAAGAAGAACACCATAATAAACTTTTAGCTTAAAGAAGAGCCTGGACATGCCATTAAGTATGACTTTAAAAAGACATAACTAGTTGACCAGTTAAATTTAACGCAATAGTCTAGAGAAGTGGAACAACAGAAGTATGGCCAGACCAATAGGGATAAAGAGGAGGAGGGAGAACCTGGAAATATTTAAGTGAGATAGCCCACAATAGTTGGTGACAAGTTGACTGGGGTGAAGCAGAGACTTCTCTTCTCAAGGAGTGACTTCTCACTTGTTAAAGGCTTTGGCATGCAGAAGAATGACAATACTGTACATCAAGTCTCAGACTGGAGAAGACTGGTTTCGAGAGTGTATGATGATTCTTATTTTGTTTATGAGACCCCCAACTACTACTATTTCCAACTTTTACTACTAGAAATATCCAGTAGATAGCTATTTGGTTTATGAAGACAACGAAAATCGATCACCTTGGGATTTAAATGTTGGTTCAACTATCATACGCAGTAGTTGAAATATTTGAAGTATATGGAATTATCCTGAATTGTTACAAAACAGGAAAAGTGCAGGAGAACAGAAACAGAACTGTGAATAACAGCTATATTTAAGGAACAAGTAGAAAATAACAGAGTCAGAAACATAGAAAAATGTGCATTTAGTGATATTTTGGAAATCAAAGAGTAGCTTCTTACTTGAATAAGTGACCTTTAGACATAAAAGTGATACCCCATTATTAAAAGACATTTTTACAGTCATGGTAACGAGACCCAAAATACCAATAGCACAGACACTAGACTAGAAGATGGAAGACCTCACTCCTTGTCCGTGCTCTGACATTAACTAATGGCATGATATCAAACAAGCCTTTTATTCTGAGTCTTGGCTGGTAACAAAAGAATGACGTAGGAGACTTTAAGATTTATTCCAGCTTTAAATTTCAATGACTCCTCTGTTATCTCTCTCCAGTTCTCTAGTGTAGCAAAACGTACCACACTAGAGAACTGCAACATTATTTGAATACTAAATCTTTAGGCAACAATAATTTTCTTTGCCTATTGTAAGGTAGCCCAGTACCAGGTAACTGGGAATGGAGAAAGGAACAAAAAAATCTTCTGAGTTTCTCCTCCTTAGTATCTGGAGGGAGATAATGGCAAGAGTTAATAATCATAACATTAGAGTAAAAATGGTATAAACCAAAATTACTCAGAGCAATATGACATGCAAGGTCACAACAGGAAATAGTCTACAACAGGATCAAGAATAAACTGTCATTTGATCAGACATGTGGTCAGAAGATGGCTAAGAATACACCATGTGATGAGGCTGAAACAGAGAAGGCAGTAAGATATATGTGACAGTGACGGTGTGATCAAGACAAAGTGAACAAAATTAATGTGGCCTGAAAAAAATGGGGAGATACTCAAGGACAAGGACCTACAGAAATGGATCAGTGATGTTTAGGATTCATAATATCACCCTTTGTTTATTACAAAACCAACTGAAGGATTTTAAAACCAAAAATAATACATTTTTTATTATTATTGAAGTATTGAAGTTGACACACAATTTTACATTACTTTCAGGTGTACAACATAGTGATTGGCCAACTCTATGTATTATGCTGTGCTCCCCACAAATCTAGCTACCACGTGTCTCCATACAACACCATTACAACACCACTGACTCTGGTTACAATAATAAAGAAGATCTGAGGAATGTAAGAGGAAAGGTTGATAAAGATATTGTCAGGTTAGTGAATTAATAGAGATAAGAAATGATGGCAGTTAGGGATAATGTAATAACAGAGACAATGGGGAAAAACACCACGTGAGATACCAGCAGAATAAAAACAAAATAGCACAATTTGGTGATAGGTTGGGCGCAGGCAGTATGTGTGAGGAACATGTAAATGATGACACCCAGATTTCTAGTCTGAGACACGTGAAAAGTGGAAATGTCATTTACAGTGACTGGGAGTATTATAGGAGGATCAAATTTAGAGGAGAGGAAGATCAAATTTAGAGGAAAAGATCATAAGTTCATTTTTGAATACATTAAATTTGAGATGTTAATTGGACCTTGTCATTTTTTTTTGCTTCTTTATTTTTCCTAAATAAATTGCCTTGCACTTATATTTGTTGTACTTAATTCTTTTTGTACTTTTTTCATTAATTTGACATCCTAAACTCTGGAAAATTAACTTCAAATACCAGTAATTTAATTCACACTTTTTGAAATTAAAATTTCTTTTAATTTCACAGATACGATGATGTGTATACACATATAGTCTTCAAAACTAAGAATATGTATTCTGAACCTAAGTGGAATTCTATATGATGTTCACAGTGATAACCATGTTGGATTTATACAAATCTATGACGGAGTTCAGGATTTTGGCTGATACTATTAGAACATTAATGAAAAAAAAAAAAACTGTGGAAAATGTATATATGCTAACATCATGAAAAAAGTAAGTTATACCAACAACAATAGTAAGTTATACCAACAAATACTATCCGAAAATAAGTTCATGCAATTCTATCCTGGCAAATTAATTTGGAAAGGAATTCTCCCAGTTCACGAAATTATATAATAAATTAAAATCCATATATAAATTTAATATATTTATGATTTATCCTCACAACCAAAAGTAGCTTAGTTGCTCTACTAGTCTGCTAGTTTAATTTTAGTTTTTATTTTGTTGCTGTTTTCCCTTGTATACGATCAACATTTGTAATCCAAATTTGAACCGAATTTGTTCCAAGTTTTTGCTTTATTTTCTCCATCAGACACGAAGTTGTTTATTCAATACTGAAAGTTGCTGGTTTGTTGAGTACACTGGATACTGGCACGTACAAGCCTTAGGGTTTGTTTTGATTTCAACACTGGGTCTCTTGGTTGAAAGTCAAATAAAAATAAAATTAGATTTAGTTTTATTGTTGCAAAGTTTTCTCAATCTTCTTTATCCCAGGCCCTATTCTACCTTGTCTTGTGTAGGATTTGTATTAGTTGAGTGCCAGAAGCTAAATTAAAAAAAGAAGTAAAAATTTAATTGCTTTATTGTGTCTATCTGTTTCAATTATCTTGAATCTCTACTGCATGTTGTTAGTTGAAGGAAAGTGCTATCATTTTTTTGTTGTTTTTTTTTTCTCACCTCTATACCTCACATGAGCATTGAGATTGAAATAAACACCAACCAAAAAGAGCAGTTAATATAAATGCTGAAACTCACAGTGTGCTCTGCCTTATTCAAGAAAATTGCTAATGCATGGCATTGATACATTGGGACAGAAATTGTGAGAGTGCAGAGGGAACACAAAACACTGGAATAAAAAGACAGAAAAGAAAAAAAAAGAAGAATGTTAAAGCAATAGGTATGGTGCCTGATAGATCTCACTGAAATTAGCAAGGTTAAATAAAGTGATGCCACTGAGAAATTGATCAATGTAGGATATCATATCGTTTAGAAAATATACCATTAAACATCTCACATAAGCCACTGGGTCATCATATGTTTTACTGCCAAACATAGCCCTTTGTATTATACTGATGGCCTCATTTAGGGGACCAAAAAAAGAAAGTACTTTTTAAGTCCAGAAAAAATTGACATCCATTTTTCTCAATAATTTAACTGGTAAGATTTTACTTTTATTTTTCCAGTAAATAAAATGTCAGAAAATGTCTCCATTTTATTTTCCTTCATAGAATGAAATAAAATATGCCCCTTCAGAGTTTGACAAAAATGAACTCTGGGCTTTTTGTTCAATGGGGAAGATTGAGACAGTTTGAAACTATCTATAATGTAAAACTATTGACCATGAAAATATATTTGTTACAGAAAATCTGTTTTTATTCTACCAACATTCAGCACTCACTTCTCTCCATGTGGGGGAAACAGGCTATTGTTGTACTGTGAGAATGGCACAAACATCACAAGTTAACTTCCAGTGATTGACAACCTTGTAGAATTCCCTCGTTTTGAGTGTGGGTGGTTCTAATGACTTGCCTCAAGCCAAACAGAACATGGCAAAAGTGCAGAGATGTCACTGCTCTGATTAGGTTACATTATATGGTGAAGATGATAGTATGAGATTCATATACATGTGTCGTGTGTGTGTGTGTGTGTGTGTGTGTGTGTGTGTGTCCACTGGAGACACTCTTCTACTTTCCGTTTGAAAAAACCAAACTGCCATACTGTATGCTGCCTGGAGGAGATAGCAGTGTGCATGGCAGGGGAATAACCGTACAATGCATCTAGGGGCTCAGAGTGGCCTCTAGCCAATAGACGGTAAGAAGACAGACTTTTGGACATACAACTACAAGGAAACGAGTTCTGCCAATGGAATGAACTTGCAAGTGAATTTCTCCTCTGTACAGCCTTCAAATGCGAACACAAGCTGATCAATACGATGATTTCAGCCTTGTGAGACCAAGAACTCAAGACTTAATTAAATCTTGATTGGAATTCTGACCACAGGAAATGTAGGATAATGTGTTGTTTTAGGCTGCTAAATGTGTGCTAAATCTGTTATATAGCAATGAAAAAATGAATTCAGAGGACGTTAGTAAACTATATGTTCTTTTAAATAATCATACACTAAATACTGTTTATATGCTGAAGTGTTTTTTGTGAATCTTTTATCACTTGAGAAGCTATATATACTCACTTTATTGTAAACCGAGAATGATTAATAAAATCTGATGTATTTCCTATAGTTCTCATTAATTAGTGAGTTTCCTATGATGTCCTTTACACAGCATTGATTTTTAGTTCTCTTAAAAATCATTATTCTCCTTTTTTTTCTTTATAAAAATCTTGATAATGTGGTTTGCTGGGATTGTACTATGATGATATATGGCTAATTGACCTAAGAAAAATGTAATCCTGATAAAGAATACATGTTATCACTATCTACAAAGTTTCAGTGGAAACAAAGATTAAAGTTTCTCGTTGTCTGGCTCTGATTGTAGAACCCTACACAGAGAATCCTAAGTGGGCTGGGATATTTTAAGGATGGAAGCTCTTTTTTAAGTAAAACTATGAATCATATTCCATAAGTAATATTACTTTAAAAATGTATATTGTGATTATAATGGACCATTTTTCAACGGCTACATTTTAAAATCATGTTGGGTAGTTTAAGTGCAGGATTTGCAAGATAGGAGTGTGCATGCCTCTTTCACTTAGGTTTTTTTTTTTTCTGCTTTGTTGATGACATACCATCCTAACTCTTATTTTTAAGTTTGGATTTAAATTCCAGATAGTTAACATGCAGTGTTATATTAGTTTCAAGTGTACAATATAGTCAACACTTCCATACATCACCCTGTGCTCATCATAACAAGTGTACTTCTTAAACCCCATCATTTAACCTATCTCCCGATCCTTCTCCCCTCTGATTAACCGCCTCTTACTCTTAAGAATAATTTATGCATCTCCAACTTGTTGAGGAGCTGTACATCCTAATTTACTATTAAGCAGAAAACATAAGGTGGTAAAAAAAAATATGCTTTCTTATTGAGAAGGGATGTGAACTAGTATTATTTTAATTTTTGAGAACTGTCACTTCACTTGAAATCTACTAAACTATTAAAGCTCCATTAAATTACACAAACACTTATTGATTTCCTTATGTTAGGCATTCTATTAAATGCTAGTGATGTACTGATGAGGGTAATATGTCCTCTGTCCACAACCAGCTATAGTCCCACCAGGGACACCCACATGCCTTACTATAACACACAACTAAATGAGGAATAGAAACACATAAGTCAATAAAACAGTTATTTGAGTATAAAAGGATTATTTTTGATGGAAACTATGAAATACAAGCTACTTTTGAGTTTCATCTTAGAGTATCAGTAGGCATTTGACACAGAGAGAAGGAAAGGACATGCAGATGGGAAATTAACAACCAAATGAGCACATGTTATCAGCAGGTCTAGTGAACTGGCAGCATGGCAGCAAATAGATCGGGGAATTTAGGTTACAGAGTTTGGAAACATTTAAAGGCTACACACCCTAATATCTGTTAACAAGCATCTATGCGATAGAACAAAATAATTTTGGTGTGTTGGAGCCAGCTCTAGCTGGCTAGCACAGGATTAAAAGGGGAAACTGGGTACATATTTTTCCAATTCCAAATTCAGTGACATGACTTTGGTACCTTGAGATTGGCCATGGTGGCAGTGTTTATCTATCCTGTGGAAATCAGCAAATGCTACAAATCAGGCAGAACTTTATTAGAAACACATTTGTTAAACATTTCCCAGCATGCCATGGTACACACACACACACACACACACACACACACAGACACACACTTATTCACTAACTCAAATATTCAAGGAGCGTTTATAGAGTATCTTCTGTGTGTCAGCATCTTAAGGATAAAGTTTGAGAAAAAATAAAATGCTTCTGTCCTAGTGCAATCATAAACAAATATTTTAACTAAAATTGTTATAGGTGTTAATAAGTGAGATGAGATGAAAAAAACAAAACTATGTAATGGACGAACTAGAACAACCAGGTTTCAGTGAAGGAGTTCTACCTTAGACAGGCATATATGAGAAGGCCTCTTTAAATTGGTGGTACTTTAGCTGAGGCCTAAATGTTGAGAAGGTAAATAGCATGTGAAGATTTGGCAACAATGTATTTCAAGCAGAGGAGGCAGTTCAAGTTCAAAATGGTAGAAGGAAGCATTTTTATCCCTAGGTGAATGTGGCTAAAATGCAATGAATAATGGTAAGAACAACAGAGACTGAGGACTGAGGATAGAAAGGTAATCAGTGATCACTTCAAATCTGGTCTTGTAAGCCAAGCATCTAGGCAGAAATAAATTAGATGTATACTAATGCATGTGTTCATTAATATATTTGGCATATATTAGACAGTAGCTACCATGCCAGGTTATTAAGAAAAAGGAATAATATATAGTCTCTTCCTTAAAGAATCCACAGCCTTTTGCGAGGGCATGATGAAGGATCAGGATCTCTGCATGTCACGAACTGTATGGGAGGCTCAGGTTCCCCATCTTCACATTCTCTCATCCCTTCCTTCCATGACTAATTTAGGAAGTTCACTGGGGTATCTCTATCTACATGTTTAAATCCTATAAGAGATGCTAGTAAAATAAAATTAAAATTATATTAATATTTTGATTAGGTGTACTCAAATTTTAACACAGAAAATTTAACCTAAGGAGTCTCTGAGAGAATGTATATATTCAGTATGATGGCTGGCAAAATAAAGGAAAAAAAATCTTATTAGTAAATTAGGTTTTACTCTAGTCTATGTGTAGAATTATAGCAAAGGACTTCCTTTTTTCCTATGTAGGTAATGCTCTAAATTTGAATCAAAGCTGTCAAAAACATACGTGTATTACCAAGGTAGAGTCAAGGTTTTGGTTTTTATCATTCTGCTTTGAGAAACAGTCTATACTTAAAAAAAGAGAGAGAGAGAGGAAGTAAGGGAGAGACATCCTGTAATCAAGAAATAATGTTTTCTAGATTGTGTAGAGCTACCTGGCCAGGAAGACTAAAACAAAGCTTAGTCTTAAATATGCAGTAAAAAAAAGACAGAGAAGAAATTAAAAAGATGGATTCCTTAGCTCTCCCATAAGAGAAATTTTCAGTTATGGCTATCTAGGCTTCTGGGAGAAAAAGGACCTAACACATAAGAACAGGGGAAAACAGTCAGTGGCTCATCCCTCAACTCCGAGAAAGCAAGCAACACTTCCTTCCCTTCTATCTTGAAGCAACACCACTTACCAAAGTGGTGATAGGGTATGTGGGGAGAGGGTAAGGGAATATGGGGGAAAAAAAGAGAAAGAACAGTAACAAAGACTACCATTATTTATCCACACTATGTAAAAGCTCTGTCCACTAAATATGGCAAATAAAACGTCCTTAAACTTAGTAAACCCAAAGAAATATCTCCTTCTTAGATATAGAGGAAAGTCAAGGGAACAGTCTTGAGTGACACCAAGAGTTAAATAAAAAAAAAAAAAATAGGATATTAGCAGCATGGATATAAAGGTACGTACAAGTAGTGAGAATAAATCTACTAGTATAGAGCAAAATAAGGAGATAAGCAAAAGTGTTCCAAAAGAATTGTGTACTTATATTTGATAATATATTCACGTAAGTTTGAGTTTTGTTAAGTGGGCATTGGAAGAAGAAAATAATTTAAGAGGTGAATGCTCAGATAGATTGTAGTTCTAGGATTCAAACTATCATTTTACTGATCACAACTTTATTATGTAGAGCTGAGAAATGTATTTAGAGCAGCTCTTTATTCCTTGATAATTTTTTTGGAGCCAATGTTCTATTTACTACTGCTGAGAACTGCTATCTAGAGGCACTGCATGCCTAGATCATAAGGCAAATACAAATAGAAGCAAAATTTGGTGTTTTTTCCCACTTGAATGTAAGCTCCATGTTTTGTTACTGTTTTTCTCTCATATATTCTACAAGGAGGGAGAGAAGACATTAAATGGCATTCAATCAAAAAAAGAAAAAAAAAAGAGGCCTGATGTTGTTTGGAAAAAATGCTATGACTAAGACTAAGTAGTATAACTAACATATATGATACAGGGGAGAAAAAGCAAGTTTCTTAATGCATTGAATTATATTCTATTTGTTAATGAAACACTCTTACACACAGTGCTATAGTACATTCTGTACATAAAGTTAGTTCTTACCATCAACATATGTGTGTGTGTATACATAGGGATGTATATAAGCATATATTTATAGATAAGTATGTATACACATATACATAAAATAAATATACATACACGTATATATGTATATACTAAATTTAAATTACAAAATGATCAAATGTATGAAACCGGATAGAATATTTCAATGAGATAAAATTTTTTTTTCTTTTTTATTTGGTTTGTTATATAGATTCTAAATGTGTCCGGATATTTTTGGGTCCTAATTCTATTCCATGGGATGGTACTATGAAGGAAATAATTCTATTGGTTTCATCTGAATGACGGTTCATTCTTATGTAATACTTGTAACTGTGAACCGAATATATACCAAGTGCTTTGCTAAAATATTAAAATAAAAAATGAGAAAAAATGTCAGTTAGTTCAATATGGATCTAAGAACAAATGGTTGAACTCCTCCCCATGCAACAGACAGTCGCATCTTCTGGTGCAGTACCAGCACGTCCCCAGATACAATGGTGAAGGTTGGAGTAAACTGATTTGGCCAGATTTCGTCATCAGGGCTGCTTTCAACTCTGGAAAAGTGTATATTATAGCCATCGATGACCCCTTTGTCGACTTCAAATACATGGTCTACATGTTCCAGTAGGATCCCATCCATGGCATATTCAAAAGCACAGTCAAGGCTGAGAAAGGGAAATTTGTCATCAATGGAAAGCCCATCTCTATCTTCCATAAGCAAGATCCCACTAGCATCAAATGGGGTGCTCCTGGTGCTGAGTATGTTGTGGAGTTCACTGGGGTCTTTACCATCATGAAGAAGGCTGGGACTCACTTGAAAGATGGAGCCAAGAGGGCCATTATCTCTGACCCTTCTGTTGATGTCCCCATGTTTGTGATGGTATGAACCATGAGAAATATGACAATTCCCTCGAGATTGTCAGCAATGCCTCCTGTACCACCACCTGCTTGGTCCCTGTGGCCAACACCATTGATAACAACTTTGGTATCATGGAGGGAATCATGACCATAATCCATGCCATCATTGTCACCCAGAGGACTGTGGACAGCCTTTTTTGGAAGCTGTGGCATGATGGTCAAGGGGCTTCCCAGAACATCATCCCTGCTTCTAGTGGCGTCACCAAGGCAAGTTCATCCCTGAGCTGAATGGGAAGCTCCCTGGCATGGCCTTCCATATTCCCACTCCTACTATGTCAGCCATGGATCTGACCAGCCACCTGGAGAAAGCCACTAAATACGATGACATTAAGAAGGTGATGAAGCAGACATCGGAGGGCCCCTCAAGGGCAACCTTGGCTACACTAAGGACCGGGATGTCTCCTGTGACTTTAATAGTGACACCCACTCTTCTACCTTTGATACCAGGGTTGTCATTGTTCTCATTGACTACTGGGTCAAGCTGACTTCCTGGTAGGACAATGAATTTGTCTACAGCAACTGGGTGTGGACCTTATGGTTTACATGGCCTCCAAGGAGTAACAGCCCCCTGGACCACCAGCCCCAGCAAGAGAAATAGGAAGAGAGAGGCCCTCAGCTGCTGAGGAATCCTTGCCCCACCTCATCCCCAACACATTGAGAGTCTCTCAACCTCTGGGATGAACATAGTTTTCATCCCAGACACTCTGAAGAAGGGGAGGGCCTTGGGGAGCACTACCTTGTCATATATCCAGACAAAAAGAATTTTAAATACAAAAATAAAACAAATGGTTGAACTATGAAGTGCTAAAGTTTATTAGATAAAGTTATGAATAAGGTTCTACGGGATTGCAAGTGGACATTTATAAAGCAGAAACTGATTTTGTGAAATAATTACAAGAAAATTTATACCTCAAAATATACAGCTTAAAACTAAAAAAAAAAAAAAAAAAAAATAGAAGAAACCAAAACAAAAAGCTGCCTCAGAAGTAAAGGAACCCTTCAAAAAAGCCAAAAGGAAAAAAAAAAAAAGAAAGAAAGAAACGCTAAGAAACATAAACACAAATCGTGATATATAGGCTATCTTGAGTGTTCTGAAAATTTATGTAAATTCAAGCTGCAATTAATGTCATCTTGGATAACTGATGCAAAGCCTTGGGCGTGTGCTGAGAAGATGGTCAGATGAGAGATATCTGCATAAGCCCATGTCCCCAAAATGACAACACACTCAGTGAACAAACAATCTATAAAAGTCAACCCCACAAAAGTAGGCAATAAAGAAATGCATTTGCTCATACCTTGTTTCTGAGTAAAGGAGGAAAATGTCTCCACTGAGGGACCCAACCAACCCTTACACAGACTCATGGCCTGAATCCACACTACCTGCATGACACAAAATCCTTCAGGACCAGATAAACCTGGTTTTGGAATGTTTTTGGTAGTATATTTAACATAGAGAATCAGTAATACGAGAGATTACTAGAATATGTCTAAGAAATTCTAAATATGTCTAAGAAATTCCTTTGTAAAGTAGTCTCCTACAAAATGTTCTTCATTCTTGCCTAAAGGGCATACAATTTTTAAGAAGTTAGGTTATTTCCTTGAAGAGGGACAGGAGGTTCCTAACACATCTATTGGCTTCTACTGTGCTTTACTCACTGAGTTGAGACTGCCCTTAGCAATTATTTGACAGTATGAGATGTAGACCAAGTAAATGAGAATCATCCAGGATAATTTTTAAATTGCACACTTCTGTGCCCTCCTCCAGACCTGGGGATGTATATTCTTAATATTAAAGTTTGATAAATTGGACTGTGCTGTGGGGTTGCCCTTAAGCAACCTTTGGAAAAGCCAATAAATGTTATTTTTATCATAAGCAACATATATATATATATATATATATATATACATATATCTCATATATATATCTCAAATATATATATATATATATCGAGTATGTACGTGTGTGTGTGTGTGTGTGTATATATATATATGTGTATATATATATATATACATATATATATATATATATATATATATATATATATATATATTCTTGGAGAAGGAAATTTAAATTGTCATTAAAAACTGCCCCTCATTTTATGATGGGGACAATCACAATTATTTAGAAGTTGCCTCTAAGCAGAATGTCATAAAAGAAAGAGCTGCTGGCTCCTCTCGAACTTCACCCTTGGAGAAAGCATGGAAGGAGGAGGAGGGTAACAGACTTCAGAGCCAAGAAACAAACTATAAAATATACACAGCCAACAACAATACTGCAACCTTTGGAAACCTTCTAGAAGACAGAATCTTGCAAGATCTCTGTGTATATGTGGGGTGTGGGGCAGGTAAATTACAACCTAGGGAAGCAGAGGACCAGGCATCATGAATATAGAAATGGTAAGACAGCTTTCCAGCTGTGCTCCTCCCTCTCACTCCTGCCCTCGGGGCATGATTACCTGGTCCAGTTACAAATGGAGTAAGTAAGAGTAATTCCAGCCACAGCCTCTGAAGGCATTGGAACATTGGGAAGTTGGGATGAAGCTGGGTTGAGAAGCATTGTAACCAAGTGCAGTTCATCTTGTCAGACCCTGGCATTTCCCTTTCTTCCCCCAAAGTATAGAGTAGCTCAACGGGAGGAGATAATTTGTGGAAAAAAAACAACGCTTAGGGGAAGTAATGGGAGGCTTCCTAAGGTCGGAAGGTTTGAACCCAGATTGCAACATGAAAGTTTACCTGACCTGGAGGGTTTCATCCTCCTTAATTCATCAGGTGGGTCAAAGCCCTCATATCCCAGGCACACCATCTAATAATTTTTCAGGTATGAACAGGAAAATCTATAAAATCTGTGAGGAATTCAAGAGTTATAAAAACAAAACCAAACCTAAAAGACATAAATCAGAGAAAACAGAAGAAATAAATGACCCAGAACAAGAACTCAAAGTGTGCATAACAAAGAGCTTAGAGTGTATGTATGTGTGTGTGTGTGTGTACATATATATATATAAGCATATAGAGAGAGCATATATATAATCTATATATAATATGTATATTATATATTAGACAGAGAATATATTATATATGTAATTTAAAATATATATTATATTAGAGAACAAATATTATATATATATTTATATTATATATAATATATTATATATTTATATATTATATATTTATATATATTATATATTTACATAATATACATTTATGTATATATTAGCCAACTCAAAGATTGGTAAATGCTCTATTTCAAAACTCATCTAAAATTCATAAAGATATGGAAAGCATAAAGCAAAATGTAAGATCTATGGGAGTTCTAGGTAGACAGGAAAAAAATAAATAAGAAGGAGAAACACTTGAAATAATGACTGGCTGTCACTTAGAATTAAAGAAAGATACAAATTATCAGACTGATCAGTTGCAGAGAGCCAAAAAGAGATAAATGAGAAAAAAACAAAACTTCACAATTAGGTATAATACCAGAAATTTAAAATTTAGAAACAAAAATGTCAAGTGTAGAACAAAAGACCAGGTCAAACACAAAGAACAAACCTCAGATACTTTAAAAAATACTTTAAACTTAGGTAAAACATTATCTATAATATGAAACCTTTTAAAATTTATGATAGATTCTATTTGCTTTCTTGAACTCTTGTCAAGGAATTTTTTTAAGGAGGGAATCCAAAAGGAATCAATGAAATTTTCAGTGGGATGTTTGTAAATCAACGGAAATTGATCAAATGGAAAGTCAAGTGAATAAAGAAAGTATATTCTCTACATGGATGTTGGGTTGAATTAATAGAAATTCCTTTCTATTCTTTGCCCCTTCCTGTAGTAATGCCCTTTTCAGTGTGACTTTGCAACTTCATCCAGCAAGCCTTTCCCCACCTCTGAGTTGGGCCAGCCTTGTGATTTGCTTTAGCCAACAGCATGCTGGAGAGGTGGCAGTGCCCTCCTTCTGGGCCTGGACTTACCACGCACCCTGCTTGCTCTCCTAGAACCCACACATGAGACCGCTAGAAGATAAAGGTCATGTGACCTGACCTTGAATGATTCACTGGTTGTCAGCTGGCCTAAGATTTCCTTAGCATATCCCATTGCTTTCACAAATGGATGGCTCCAATTCCTTGAAGAATCCATGACAGGCTCATCTGCCATAGTTTATTCTCAACCACTCTTCCGGCTGAAGTTTTATACAGAATATTGCAGACTCTTAGAACTAAAAGGAAACTTAAAGGTCATACTCCTGTCTAAACTTTCAGATGCTCCTCTTAATCCAGGGAATATATTAGTCTGCCTGAGACAGATCACAATGTTTTCCAGGTCAGACCTTGATTCCTGTTCAGAACTCTTTACTTCCATCCAATCTGGCCTTTATTTGGAAGCAATACATACAGGCTTTTTTCTTTAATACTCTGGTTTACTTTTTTAAAAATGTAATATATATCAAATCCCTTGAGTGCTTTTAAACAGTGTTTGTGGGGAAATGATCAGAGACCTACTGACAAGACAAAACGACTATCTTTTAAAGTTGCTTTAGGGACATAATAGATAATCAGTTGAAAAATGTCCACTGTTTCATAATGTGATGTTAGTATGAATATGTACAAGAACAGAAAGGTAGTATAAATTTCCTCAGACAACAAAAATAAAAGATAGTTGTTGGCTTACAAACACAAACTCTAGGAAGAATGAGGATGAAACCAGCAGTATGCCACTTTTTAAATAACAGACTCACTGTTTCCTTTAGTAACAACAACAACAACAACAACAACAACAACTAATTTATTTACTCAGAAACACCAATCTAGGCTATGCCTGAACAAAATTTACCATAAATCAGTCCTTGAAGGGAGAATCTTGGTACAATTTTGTGATAAGAGTTGGCCTGAGTGGAAAGAAAGCTCTATACTTTCTGCAGGGTTCTACTTGTGGGTAATCACAGGGCATCATCAGGGTGTTCCTATCACTTTGCAGTAAGCCGATAGGGGTCTGTACTTTAGATATCATTTTCCAAAACACATTAAACAACCCTAATGCACTCTGGTGGGCCTTTTATTACTGTCCATAAATGCTTTAAAGCAAACAAAATCAGATCCGTGAAAATCACTGTTATTATATATTTACCAAAAATCTATGCTGCTCTAAGTAAATGGAAGTTACTGGTAGAGCAAATCTGACATGTTAAGGTATGATGGCTCTGAAAATTTTCACAGGGAAAGTCATTTTAAATTAAAGACTGAAAATCTTTATACTCTTTGTACTTTTTATAAGCCTGGGTGCTTTAAGTATTTGAATTTAAATACTTGATTGGTTAGTCCTGAGTGTTTGTTGCTGAACATCTAGTGAAAGTTACCAATATTTTAAACATCAATTTTCACAGAAACAAATAACACATTTTTTAGCATTACAGGCAGAATAAAGGGAAGAATTTTTAGGTAAAATGAAGCTCTTTTGAATGAGACTTCATTATTATAAAAGCAGAATGCTTATTTTAACAGCAAAACCATACTGTAATATAAAAAGTATTTCTAGAATATTTCGCAAACTCCACATATTAATGAAAGCCTTCATTTGTATTTGATAATTATATGATCTCTTAAGTTAATTTACTTGAACGCATCTTAGATAATAAGCAGATAACATAATAAAAATGTAGGTGTTGTGGTTTTAGATATTTCAATTTTGAACAGAGAAGATAAAAGTATTTAGACTTCTCTTTATACCACAGTAACTAAACTGTATGTTTGATGTGTCCTTCTTATGTATAAAACTTTTAAGCAGCATTTAAGATTTTAACACAAAAATAGGCAGTCTTCTGGTTTTTTCTTTAGTTATATTATTAACTTTTCAAGGAAAACAGGCCTAGCTCAATGAATAATTCATTATGAGTAGGAGGGAAAAACTGTAACATGAAAATCTTATTTGATATGATAAAACAGAACACATGTATTTATTCTTATGTCACTAAACATATACTATTCTAGGACAGTATCCCTTACAAGCGGAAATAACAAAATATGTGTATGACAATAGTAGCAAAATAAGCTATGCATCCAGTGTAGCTTATCTTACTTTTAAACAGACAGATGTTACACACACACACACACACACACACACACACACACACAGAGTTTTGTTTTTTTTTTTTTATCTTTCTTCCTTCCCTATGCTGAAGCCAAATATATTTTATTAACATTGGTTAAAATAACATCACTTCCCAAATCTTTGAAGGGATAAAAATGTTCCAAAAGATGAAAAAAAACTTTTAGTATTGCTTCTTGAGATTCTTCAAGACCAAATAAAACAATCCTAAATCAATCATTTCAATAATCCTTTGACTTTCCTCTTTGCTGTATGCATCTATGAAGGCTTATAAACAGAAAACTAAAGAACACTTTAGGTTTTTCTGAAATTATATCAAGAATTGTGTAGTCATAGATAGCTTATGTTACTGAAAATTGCATTTTTAAGGATAAACAAAAAAGGAAACACATTTTTTTCCAAAAGCGTAATAGTTTTGAAAGCTAACACATCACACTTTTATACCCTTGACATTTAATTGAAATATATTATCCTACAAGAGTGTTTATTTTCAAACATGTATTTATAAATTTTAATGAATATTTACTGTGCATTTGATTCATTAAATGAAGTGCATAACTACTTTTGAAGATAAAGATGAATCTAAAAAATAGCATTGCATCTTATACCCTTAACAATGAGATGAGACACAGATCCTTGTTATTAAACCAATTCTATTAATGTGGGCAAAAGTAGATAACTTCATTTTTTGTGGGGGCTTCCCCACTGACCATTGAAACCTGATATGGGCATTGATCTTTTATATCTTGGGTACAAATCAACTGAATTTCAGTCAATTTCCCAAGTTTTGTTTTTTTAAATTATGTTTAGTCCATCACAAAACAACCAAACAAAAAATCCATGTTTTTAAGTCCCCAAAATGGTTTTATTTCATATTCAACAGTGCAGTGCAGTTTCATAAGACGACTGAAATTATAATTAATTTAGATCTCTATTTCAATATATTTTAGGCCCATCTCACTTAGAAGTAATATATTTTGGGCCCATCATTAATCAGGACCTGTGGGATAGGACTTTCTCTAAAAGATCAAGTCATTACATTGACAGTGTTTGGACTAAATATTAGTAACAGGGTGAAATGTATTATCATCACTTGCCCAATTCAAATTTCACCTTGTTTTATTTATCATATTAAATAAAGGGCCAATGTTAAGGTCATCTTGATCCAGTGGTCTCAACTAGTCACAGATGAATTTCTGTTAAAAGCAAAAATGTCACTATCTAATAAAAGTTCTTAGGTCTGCTTAATTATGTTAGATTAACTTTTCTATTAATACAATTAAATTCATGAAGTTATTTGAGAAAATATGCAAAAGTTAAAACTATACAAGAGCCCAAATACAATAAGCCTATTTCAGTGATTAGAAATTCTTCATTTGAATTATAAATTGTTACAAGTCACTGTGGTTAAAAATGGAACTACCTCTTAAAGTAAACTTGTAGACTATTAGAAATATCTTGAGTTCCCTCAGTAAAAATTTACACAAGCTTTTTCTTTAAAAATGTTTTTTGATATAATGATATATCTCTAAAGCAATACTTTCTAAAAAACTAACAAAAACTTTAATGTTTTCCTTTACCAAAAACATTTCATGTTTATAGCTGTAACAGCATTACAACCTGTCTTGAGGGTTAACTTGATTCAAGTTTATGCACTCCTTGCTTCCAGACCTAAGGCCCCTTGGTGTATAGTAGAACAAACCTACCTTCCTTGAGATTTGCAGACCACGGGTCTTGAGGAGTGAAGGGCCAGACTCTCCCAGAAGATGAGGCCTGACCACATTCAAAAAGAGCTGCCATTGATGGCCGCTAGTCTGTTCAGGGTCATGTTGACATGGGAGTAACCGCTTGGGCACCCACTTCTCTTGCATGTAGCTCTTACCATTTCCCACACCTCTCCCTTAAAACCCTCCCAGCTTCACCTGTCCCAGGAAGATGGTCTTTAGGATGTTAGTCCACCATCTTCCCAGGTTGCCAGCTTCCTGAATAAAACAACCTTTCCTTTCCTACCATCACTTGTCTCTCAAATATTGATTTTCAAGCGGTGAGTAGCTAATCCTGAGTTCAGAACCAGTTCTATGTCCAGTAACATAGCTGAACAATTTTTTCCCATTTCCTCTTGACAAAATTTTAAGGACATTCTTTCATTCTAAGTATGTATTACATGATATATTATGCATATACATATGGCACACATATATTCCTTGCAATACAAAGAAACAGTACATTTCCTCCTCGTGTGAAAACATGTGTATAGCATATTTTTCAATTTTTTTTAATATTTATTTTTGAGAGAGAGAGAGCGAGTGAGCAAGCAGAGAAGGGGCAGAGAGAGAGAGGGAGACACAGAATCTAAAGCAGGCTCTAGGCTCCAAGCTGTCAGCACAGAGCCCGATGCCAGGGCTCCAACTCACAAGCTGTGGAATCATGACCGGAGCTGAAGTCAGACGCTCTACTATCTGAGCTACCCAGGCACCCCTATTTTTCAAGTTTTTTAAGATTATTACTTTTTGTTTTGGTAACTCAAGCAATAATAGATACTATAACTATTACAAACATCATTAAAAGGAACATGTCTCTTGTTCTTAAGATGTAAAGCTCGCCATGAAGGGACACAGGATTCACATTCAAGTCATCAGGAAATATTGTATCTCTTCCTTTCTGCTCTGAGCCACCTACATTTCTGGCTTACAGCCAGAGCCTGTTAAGATTCTCTGCTCCGATCCTTGCGTGATAATCTATTCTCAACTTGGTATCCAGCATAATTCTTTAAATGTTTAAATCAGAGTCACCGATGATGCTCTAGAACTCTCTCTGCTTTTCTGAGACTTTGATCTTTATACCCATAAAAATATTTAGTAAACCTTGATCTGGTAAAAGTTCTGAATCATCACTTTGACTTGACAACCTGACTTAAGAACTATTGAAATTTCATGAAAAATACCAAAAACAGGTGTTCTGGGATCTATCATTCTTGGATGTTTTCATGAAAATTTTCAAACGAATACTGAATACAATGAAAGAAAATTTGGAAATGTCATTTAGGAAATGCAGTATTTGTTTAGTATTATTTACAAAGTAATTTATAAAATAGTTCCTCGAAGTATTAAATATTTTTTTTTAAATATTGATGATAGCTTTCTTATCAAAGAGAAATCAGCTACATCTGTGCTGAAGAACATTTATGTATATTCAACACCAACGTTTTAATACAAACATTCTAAATATCTAATTCCTGTGTGTATGTAAAAATATGTGTGAATTTTGGCAATTTTAGCTTCAAGTTAGATTGGTGGATATTTGTTCCTTTTTAAATATAATACTATATGGCACACGGACCACAAATAATTTCTAATATACTCAGGATCCAGTGGTTTGTTAACTTAGGAAGAAGAGTTAAAATGATGATCTACTCCACCAAAATTTTTAGTGATATTAGATTAAAAAATATAACTTTATCTTCAATATTGAACTTTTTTAGATGTATAATAACATTCTTATTAATGCCAGATGTTCCAATTAGAATTTCTACATGCTTCACTTTCATTGCATGACTTGTATGAAAAAGTGAAAGATTAATGGAATTCTCTGGTTCTCTATTTGAAGCATCTGACAGCACTACTTTAAAATTGCCACCTTTAGGGGCATCTGGGTGGCTGAGTGGGTTAAAAGTCTGACTTTGGTCAGGTCATGATCTTGCGGTTTGTTGAGTTCAAGCCTCCCATTGGGCTCTGCCCTGGCAGCGCAGAACCTGCTTGGGATTCTCTCTCCCTCTTGCTCTCTGCCCTTCCCAAAATTGTCTGTGTGTGGGCATGCGTGTTCTCTCTCTCTCTCAAAATAAATAAATAAATAAACTTAAAAAATAAAATAAAATTGGCACTTCTAAAATTATCACTCTTTGCTAGTGTAGCCAGAATATCAATAAGTTCATATCCTGTGGCAAACAGTTCACATGCAAAACAAAACTTGGGTTAAAAAAAATGAGCTAATTTAGAAGTTGTATGATCTAAAGGAAAAGCTATGCTTCATTCACTGATAACGTAACAGCATCTCTGCCACTGCACATATTAGTTATTTTAAAGGACTGTATAGTCTTATTTATTTTTTTTAGGTTTATTTATTTAATTTCAAAGAGAGAGAAAGAGAGGGCACATGAGTGGGGGAGAGGCAGAAAGAGAGAGAATGGTGAGAGAGAATCCCAAGCTCCATGCCTAGCTCTGCAGGGATCAACCCCAGGAACTGAACTGTGAGATCATGACGCGCCAAAACCAAGAGGCAGATGCCCAACCAACTGAGCCGCACAGGAGTCCCTAAGATAGTTTTCTTCAAATAATGATAGAAAATGCTGGTTTCTTCAGTAGATTTGTGCTTTCTGATTTCTCCTTTTTTTCCAAATATGGTAAAATACATGTCTGCTCAATCTTATGGCAGTGATAATACCACAGTCCTCATGATGGATGTTAAATAACTACAAAGATTTTGTCTAACTTACGTGTCAATTATCAACTGTCTTACAAATAGAAAATCAGTAAACATGATTTTTTTTTTTTAGCTCATTCCTTTTAGGTTTTATTGCAGAAAAATAAAACCTTATGTAACAATAACATGAATAGTAAGTTGAAGACTTATAACATAAAGTGATTGCAAACCTACTGTGACATTTTAGACGACTTCCTATATGCACACAGCAGAGATCCTCAACCTCCATTTTTTTCACATATTCCATATACAACCAACTCCTGATATTTCCTACTGACTTTATCAATTGTCTAAGCTTGTGATCTTCTATACAACTGGCTGATATGGCAAGTAGCCTGTTGGGGCATCAAATACTTTTCTCAACACTGCCCAAACTCCAAAAGGAGTTAGCTCCTCATAATTATTACTATCTGAACACATCTAATTTTATTAGCCAGCCTCATACATACTTCTGTAAAAAGATAATGATAGAAGTGCTATAAGTGGATTTTTTTAGATTTATCCATGTCTTAAATTAATACTTGATTCACTGCATGTTCAGCTACTAGAGTAATGAATTAGACTGAACACTGGGACACGGGGCATGAACAAGCAAATACAAATAAATGGTCATAAGGCTTGTGTTTTCACTTTGTTCTTTAACACAAAATAGAAGTTTTTAAAGCTAATGAGTGGGAAAGATAAGAAGATACTATACTTGTGACTCCATATGACTGAAATACCTGAAAAACATTCATGCTCTCCACCAGCCACCAATATTTCCTAGTCTTCCTTAAAATTAGGTTGGGATCATGTGACAATTCTGTTCAAAGAATGGCGAGTATGTGTGTTATTTCTGGCCTAGGGCACTAAAGAGGCAGTGTGCCTCCCCCTCTCCTCTCTTTCCCTGCCTTTAATTACTTTTTGAAGCCATAAGATAAAAAAACAAACAAACAAACAAACAAAAAAACTGAGTTCCAAAGGGTCTCATTACAGGGAAGAGAAACTAACTTGTACCATCATCAAACTGGCACAGCAATTTACTAAAAACAATTTCTTGTGCCAAACCCTAAGAGCTGGAGGTGTTCAGAGTTTGTATTTTCTGCTGTCATTGTTGTTTCATTTTTGCCGTTGTTGTGGGGTGGTTTTTTTGTTGTCTTGTTTTCTGCGTTTTTTTAGTTACTACAGCCTCTTCTAGCCTAGTACCTCCCGACAAATACATTTCTTCTCCAGATATTCCATTGTTTGCTCTGTCACATTTTCAGGTTTTGTTTAAATATCCCCTGTTGGGGGAAGTCCTCCTTGACCACTGAAATAAATCATTTGCATTTTAGAACTAGATTAAGCTTTTGTTCCACACTATTAAGGAGAAGACTGTGAGTGGAGACCGGGGGGTTGGTGGACAAGGATGGGAAATCGGGTTGGGGGACATATGTTCCCTAATTCTAAGCAACTAATCTATTATTACTATTGTTACTATTTAGACAAAAATTCTGCTCTTCCGTTTTAAGATTTATTATGGTCTTGTTTTCAGAAAGAAGCAAATGGTTACAACCATCACTAAGAGGGGGAGGTGAGAGGTAGGGCAAAAATAAAAAAGGAAGCATCAGTCTTGAAAATGCTTTTTAAAATGCCATCCATGTTTTTATAACACTTTTTAAAATACTATTTTTGCCAGTACCATACTGTTTGATTACTGTAGTTTCATAACGTATTTTGAAATCAGAAGGTATAATGGCTCTAGCTTTGTTCCTCTTGCAAAAGGCTGCTTAGGCTATTCGAGGTCTTTTGTAGCTCCAAATGAATTTTAGGATTACTGTGTCTATTTCTGCCAATAATGCCATTAGGATTGTAATAGGGATTGCGTTGAATCTGTAGATCACTTTGGTAGTATGGACTTTTAAATGATATTATTTTAATCCATAAACAGAATGTCATTCCATTTATGTGTCTTATTTAACTCCCTTTATCAATTTTTTTTTTAATTTTCAGTGTACAAGTATATTACCTAATCAGTTTTTTCTAAGTATTTTATTATTTTTGTAAATATTGTAAATGAGGTTGTTTTAATTTCCTTTTCAGATAATTCAGTTAGTGTATAGAAATGAATTGGCATATAGATCAATGGAACAGAATATAAAGACCAGAAATCCACACATTTATGGTTAACCGATCTACAAGGGTGCCAAGAACACACAATAGGGAAAGAATATTCTCTTCAATAAATGATGTTAGAAGATAAATGATGTTAGATCTACACATAAACAATGGAATTAGACCTGAATCTTACACTTTACACCAAAATAAAGTCAAAATGGATTAAAGACTTCAACGTAAGACTTGAAACCATAAGATGGCTAGGAAAAAACAGAAAACAAACAGGAGAAAAGCTTTGTGACATTCCTCTTGGAAGTGATTTTTGTTGTGGTGGTGGTTTTTTGTTTGTTTGTTTGTTTCTTTGTTTGTTTTAGGGCTAGGGAGAGGGGCAGATGGAAAGGAAGAGAGAGAATCTTTATGCCCAGCCCAGAGTCAATACAGGGTTTGATCTCATGACTATGAGTTCATGACCTGAGCTCAAATCAAGTTGGACACTTGACCGGACTGAGCCACCCATGGGCCTCAGCTATAATAATTTTTTGTATATAATACCAAAAGCATGGCAACAAAAGTAAAAACAGAGAAGTAGAAGTATATCTAACTAAAAAGCTTCTGTACAGCAAAGGAACAATCAACAAAGTGAAAAGGTAATTTGTGAAATGGGAAAAAATATTTACAAACCATATATCTGATAAGGGGTTAATCTCCAAAATATATAACTCAATAGCAAAAAAAAAAAAAAAATCAAATTAAATGAATAAAAAAACAGGCAAGGGATGTGAAAGGGCTTTTCTCAGAAAAAGACATACAAATGGCCAAGAGGTATATGAAATGGTGCTCAGCATCAATAATCATCAGGAAAATGCAAATCAAAACTACAATAATATATCTCTTTACATTTGTGACAATGGTTATTACCGAAAGGACAAAAGATGACCATTTGTATAATCATTATAGGAAACAGTATGATGGTTCTTCAAAAAAAAAAAAAAAAAAAAAAAATCAAAAACAGAGCTACTATATATTTAGCAATCTTACTTCTGGGCATATATCCAAAGAAATCGAAATCACGATCTTGAAGAGAAATATCTGTACTCTCATAGTCCATGCAGCATTATTCATAATAACCAAGATAAGGAGACAACGGAAAAGTCAGTTAACGAATGAACGGACAAAGAAAATGTGGTATAAATAGTACCTGTACCCTGGCGAAGAGCCAAAAAGGATGGGCGTTTGTGTGGTGGGTGACGTCAGACAGACTCCTCCTGGATGAGCGTCTTCGGGCTTCCTCGGGGGAGTTTCGCAGCCTGGGACTCCCCTGCCAACCCCCCTTGACCTCCTGAGATCCTGCGAAATCCCGGGAGAACGGGATCCCTCTGGGAAAAGTGGTTGCAGCTGCCGTCTCCTGATTTGGCCATTCTCTGAGCTGCCCACTCAGCACGTGTCAGCACTTCCTCGACTTGCTCCTTCCTTGGGACCCATGCTTTCTCCCGAACACACCCAACGCCATTTGGAGAAGCCACACAGCACACCCCACAGACTCCCAAGGGTGCCCTGCTTGCCTTCCTGGGAATCCCCACACGCCATCTACCTGTATCAGGTCCTGGCTCTGGCCGGAAGTTGTCCTCAGCTGTGTGAAACAAAGGCGCCCCTAATGATATTCAGCTTCTTAAAAAGAAAAAAAAAAAAAAACAAATCTGCCATCTGTGACAATACGGATGAACCTGGAGGACTTTACACTAAATCAAATAAGCCAGCCATAGAAAGACAAATACTGCATGATCTCACTTGTAAGTGGAATCTAAAATAATCAAACTCCTAGAAACAGAGTAGAATGGTAGTTGCTAGGGTCTGAGGAAGGGGGAAATGGGATGATGTGGGTCAAAAGGTACAAAGTTTCAGTTATGCAAGATGAGTAAGTTCTGGAGGCTCTAATGTGCATAATGGTGACAACAGCTAACAATACTATATTGTATACTTGAAATTTGCTAAAAGAATAGATCTTAAGTGTTCTCACCAAAAAGATTTAAAAAAAAAAAAGAAGAAGAAGAAAATAACTGTATGAGGTGACAGATATATTCATTAGCTAGATTCTGGTGCTTATTTCACAATTTACACATATTTTAAAACATCAAATTACACACCTTAAATAGATGCAAGTTTTGTTTTTCAATTACACCTCAATAGAGCTATTTAAAAAATACTGTCCATTAGGCCACTGCTTATCTGTGCCCACTTTAAATTTCTTCACAGCATGTTACACATCATGGCTTAGGTTATATAGTTATTTATTATGTACTTATTATATGAGGGGTCTGATGGAAGTGAATTTCATTGAGAACTTTAGATTTAACTTTAGAAAGTTCATTTAGAACTTTCTTACACTAAGTTTCCAGTGACAAGAATAGAACTACATACTTAGTTGATGTGAACACACAATAAATGATTTCTAACTACATGAAGAAATTCTCATTTCATTTTGGATAGAGAGGATAGCATTAAAAAGTGAGTCTTTGCTGGGGCGTCTGGGTGGCTGAGTCGGTTAAGTGTCGGACTATTGATCTCCACTCAGGTCATGATCTCACCATTCAGTGATTCAGTTTGTGAGTTTGAGCCCCATATCGGGCTCTGCACTGACAGCGCGGAGCCTGCTTGGGATTCTGTCTCACCCCCTCTCTGCACCCCCCTCAAAATCAATCAATTAATTTTTTTAAAGTGAGTCTTGGGGTGCCTGGATGGCTCAGTCAATTAAGCAGTGGACTCTTGGATTCGGCTCAGGTCATGATCTCAGTTCATGAGTTCAAGCCCTGTGGAGGGCTCTGTGCTGACAGTGCAGACCCTGTTTTGGGATTCTCTCTCTCTCTCCCCCTCTGTCTCTGCCCCTCCTTCACTCTCTCTCTCCCTGTCTATCTCTCTCTCTCTCACTCAAAATAAATAAATAAACTTTAAAAAAAAGTGAGTCTTTGCTTTGTCAGTGACCTTCTCACCTGCAGCTGTGGCTGCCATCAATATCAGGGAGAAGTAAATGTGAAAGTAAAAATTTAGTGGGCATCTGAGTCAGGGGCATTGAGGAAAGAGATACACCCTCTGAACATATCACTAAAACTGAAGAGCAAAACAACACAACCAAATTTAGGAGTAGACAAGTGGCCACACGCAGACAAACAAGGGAATGGAGATAAAGAAGTAGTGAGCAACAGCCTAGAAATCTGTCGAAAGAAATCTTGTTCTCCTTGCACACTTGAGTTGTTGCTGTAACTCCTGCTGTACAATGGGGCAACCTGGAGAAGGGTTTTTACTAGAATGTGATCAGTAGAGATGTTAAGATATTAACTGTCTAATAAACCAAATTAAAAAAAAAACTATTTATATAGAAAATCCATAAAACATTACAGGATGTGACCCTATCACTTTCTTTGTATTTTTTTATCTTGTTAAATTTAATATTTTCTATGAACTAAACAGCATTTATTTTGAGAACTATGGGCAGGTTTCAATTTAAAACAAAAAGGAGTCAAGACAAATTACTCATATCAAATAATCAGGAGTTAAAACACTAAACCAAAAAAGATTATTAAGAGAAGGCTTGATAATTCCTTAAAGTACCACGGGTAAGCGCTGGTTGGCTTTCCATGTACAACTTGCAAAGTGAAGGTATTTGCTTACTGATATAGATCATTTTTCACCTATTTTATAAAATACCGAAACTTCTAATGCTTATCATCTTATAGTTCTATAGATTTCTGTACTCATAGCAATTTTCACACATCTTAAAACCACATCAAAATTTAAATAGGACACAAATTTTATGATAAATCAGTTACAATACCATTACTATTCAACTGGTTTACATGGTAGCAGTTTGAAGGAGCAAAACATCATCTCAATGTCAAAAAGCACATGCCTTTTACTGTTCCGATTTCCCGTTAGTAATTATACTATTAAATTGATCATTATGGCATCAATTCTGCAGAGGTGTCTCAAAGAGTGCTGTGACAATTCTCACTCATTAAATTTTACAATGTTCTGATATAATCACAAATATTTTGTCTTAATTGCATTTTACTGCTAAAAGACACTTGCTTACTTTGCGAGCTGTGCAAATCAGGAAACAACAGATGCTAGCGGGGATGACAGGAAAGGGGGACACTTTTGCACTGTTGGTGGGAATGCAAACTGGTGAAGCCACTCTGGAAAAACAGTATGGAGGTTCCTCAAAAAATTGAAAATAGAACTACCCTATGACCCAGCAATTGCACTACTAGGTATTTATCCAAAAGATACAAAAATGCTGATTCGAAGGGGAACATGCACCCAATATTTATAGTAGCATTATCGACAATAGCCAAATTATGGAAAGAGCCCAAATGTCCTTCGACTGATGAATGGATAAAGAAGATGTGGTACACACACACACACACACACACACACACACACACACTGGAATATTATTCGGCAATCAAAAAGAATGAAATCTTGCCATTTGCGACAGTGTCAGTTGAACTACCATGTATTATACTAAGTGAAATAAGTCAGTCAGAAAAAGGCAAATATTATATGATTTCACTCACATGTGGAATTTAAGAAACACAACAGATGAACATAGGGGATAGGAAGCACAAACAGGATACAAACAAAGAGGGAGGCAAACCATAAGAGACCTTTAAATACAGAGAACAAACTGAGGGTTGCTGGAGGGGAGATGTGTGGGCTAATGGGCTAAATGTATGATGGACATTAAGGAGGGCACTTCTTGGGATGAACACTAGGTGTTATATGTAAATGATGAATCACAAATTCTACTCCTAAAACCATTACTACACTGTATGTTAACTAACTTCGATTTAAATTAAAAAAAAAAAAAAAGACAGGAAAAAAATAAATAAAAGGCCTGCCTCTTTATTGATACTGTAAATTGACATACTACTTTTTCTGAGAACATTACAAGTATTTCCTAAAATAATTAGACGATAGTCTAGGTAATTATCATCCAGATTGCTGAGATATGTATGTATGATTGCAATAGACTTTTCCAGCAACAATAGACTTTTCCAGCAACAAATAAGTAAATAAAAGTGCCAAATTATTAAGTACCCATTATTTTACTTATTTATTTAGTTCATTAGTTAGGTTTTGTTTATAGAGACTGAAAGTTACTTCAATTTATATATAGATTAAATGTGTTGAAGTGAGAAACAAATTTCGTGTGTTCAGTAGAAAAGTTACATTACAACTTATTTTACACAGGCTAAAATATTAGCAATGTCTTCATTTTTGTTTGTAAAGCAGAAATATATAAATCTATATATTTTTAAAGTTTTTCCTTCTTCCTAATATATTTTGTACATTGTCTTAAAACATATTTTAGGCCAGAGGTATCACAGCTCAAGTAAAATAATCAGATTCCTTAGCCAGAGACAATTCTCATATACATTCTCTGAATCTTATTTTGATCTTTATGAGAAGTTTGAGCATATGCACTTGTTTTTAAATACACCTATAAATTATCGTATCACTATAATTTTTAAAAATATCCCTGGATTTTTATTAAAATAATGATAAAATGCCTACCTAAATTTCTCTAGGACAACAAACACACAGAAACATTGACTTCTTACAGCAACATTTATTCCTCACATATTTCATAAAGCAATTTTGAAACTAGAAACTAGAATTGTCAGCACAGAATTAATTTGTGCTTCATTCAATGTACAGATTGTTTGTTTCTTTATTTATTTTTGCCAAAGGAAACCTGTATCATTGTTACATCACTAGGAAAATAATCAATAAAGTGTGCCTCTTTTAAGTGGTTCCATTTTATACGTGGAATTGTAAGATTTTCTCAAATGTTTTTGATCCACTTTCATATCATTCATGGTAACCCTGAGTAAAAAAAAAAAAAAAAAAGACATACACATTAACATAAGCTGAAAGAGTGTGAAAGTCTGATTAAATGAAAGCACAGATGGGTGTTTAGGTAATACTTCCAGAGCTTCCGTTTATTAGGCTCATCAGTGTTTCTGTTGTCTGGTGAACAGATTCACCCAAAAGTGGACCCAGTTGTGCAGTCTGGATTTCCTGGGCCACATGCTAGATGGGAACAGAGCTGCCTTTTTCTCCAAGTGGGAGGGGTTGCAACTGAAATCAGCTTCCCATAGGGTGGCTTCCTCACCCCTATAAGAGGGCACTGCAATTTACCAAAGATCCCAATCTCTCCAGGTGCTACAAATGCCAGGTCACTCAAATAGCATCATGTATAAACCAAACAGGATGGTTCTCACACTTCAATACAAAATGTAAGAAACAGCAGGCAGTCTCTCCTGTAGAACACAAACCCACTGAATGTTTGATCGTACCCGGCACAGTACACACCCTGCAGGCTGATGGCAGGATTGCAGGACCTGTGCCCTCTCCTGCTTATCTGTGGTTTGTAAGTTTTCTCTGTAAAGACTCTTTACCCGGGTGCCTGGGTGGCTCCATCGGTTAGGCGTCCAACTCTTGATTTCAGCTCAGGTCATGATCTCATGGTTTGTTAGTTCAAGCCCCCACCAGGCTCTGTGCTGACAGCGTGGTACCTGCTTGGGATTCTCTCTGTCTCTCCTTTTTGCCCCTTCCCCATTCTCTCTCTCTCTCAGAAATGAATAAACTTGAAAAAAAAAGACTGTTAAACTTTAAAAAAAGAGACTTGTTATTAACCACATCATTAACATTGTAGATTTGAATGCATAATTATTATTGATACAAAAAAAAGTTATTTTCAAAAGCCTATAAATTTTTAGAAAGATCAATAATTCATGATTTGAAAGCAAAGATTTTTTTATCCAACAGTCTTATATACTCTTTCAGTAGGTCAGAATAATTCATAAAAATGAAAATAGTTGAATTCTAAAAATGCTTGACCTTTGATTATTATACAGGAAGTAAAACATCAATCAAATTTTCTGTGGTATGAAATTAAATAATCTTCAGAATTATGCCATGTAAAAACCAAATTAACTATTAGATAAAAAAAATTTTATGTTGTTTTAATATTTGTTTTTAGTTTCTTTGTGACATTCTAATTTATACCTTATAGCCCTCTTTTGTTTTGTACATGGATTTTTAAATAGTACATTAGCAGTTTCAATCTTCCCTTTTTTTGTAGCAAAACCTTGCTTCAAATAAAATTTTACAATCACAATATATAAAGTATTGACACAGTTTGAAATTTATTATAGAAACCATTCCCAATTGATGACCACACATTTTTTTTTAAGTTTTTAATTCCAGTCAGTTAACATAGAGGGTTATATTAGCTTCTGGTGAACAATGTAGAGATTCAACAACTCTATACATTACTGGGTATTCATCATTATAAGTGTACTCTTAATCCCCATCACCTATTTCACCCATCCCCCTCCACCTTCCCTCTGTTGAGCATCCATTTGTTTTCTATAATTAAGAGTCTGTTTCTTGACTTCTCTTTCTCTCTCTTTTCCTCTCTCTCATTTTGTTCCGTTTCCTCATTTTTGTTTCCTAAATTCCACATATGAGTGAAATCATATGGTATGTGCCTTTCTCTGACTGACTTATTTCACTTAGCATTATACTCTAGCTCCAATCATGTTGTTGCAAATGGCAGGATTTCATTTTATGGCTGAATAATATTCCATTGTGTATGTATATCACATCTTCTTTATTCATTCATCAATGAGTGGACACGTGGGCAGCTTCCATATATTAACTATTGTAAATAATGCTGCTATAAACATAAGAGTGCATGTATCCCTTTGAATTAGTGTCCTTGTATTCTTTGGGTAAATATCCAGTAGTGTGATTGGTGCATTATAAGGCAGTTTCAATTTTTATTTTGGAGGACCCTCCACACTGTTTTCCACCACGGCTGTACCAGTTTGTATTACCACCAATAGTGCAGGAGGGTTCCTTTTCTCCACATCATCGCCAACACCTGTTGTTTCTTGTGTTGTTAATTTTAGTCACTCTGACAGGTGTAAGGTGATATCTCATTGTGGTTTTGATTTGTGTTTCCCTGATGCTGAGCGATGATGAGCATCTTTTCATGTATCTGTTGGCAATCAGGATGTCTTCTTTGGATAAATGTCTGTTCATGTCTTCTTCCTATTTTTAATTGGATTATTTGGGTTTTTTGGTCTTGAGTCGTATAAATTCTTTATATGTTTTGGATACTTACCCTTTATTGGATATATCATTTGAAAATATCTTCTCCCATTCCGTAGGTTGACTTTTAGTATTTTCTATTGTTTCCTTTGCTAGGCAGAAGTTTTTTATTTTGAGATACTCCCAATAGTTTATTTTTGGTTTTGTTTCCCTTGCCTCAGGAGACATATGTAGAAAGAAATTGCTATGGCTAATGTCAAAGAAGTAATTGCCTATATTCTCGTTTAGGACTTTGATGGTTTCCTGACTCACATTTAAATTTTTAATTCATTTTTAATTTATTTTTGTGTATGGTGTCAGAAAATGGTCCAATTTCATTCTTCTGTATAGTGCTGTCAATTTTCCCAACACCATTTGTTGAACAGACTTTTTCCCATTGGATATTCTTTCCTGCTTTGTCCAAGATTAATTGACCATATAACTGTAAATTTATTTATGGATTTTCTATTCTGTTCACCCGCTAAATGTGGGCAAGAGATTTAGCTTCTCTTACACTCTGTTTTAAAATTAATAGTAATAATGATATAGTTTTCTTTATAGATTATAATTTTATAGAAAAACACTGAATTCAAAAAAATGTCTTTTTAAAAATATTTTATTTATTTATTTATTTACTTACTTACTTATTTTGAGAGAGAGAGAGAGAGCGTGCATGCACGCATGCGTGAGACAGTGGAGCAGGGTCAGAGAGAAAATCCCAAACAGGGATTTGCACCGCAAGATCATGATCTAAGCTGAAATCAAAAGTCAGACACTTAACAGACTGAACCAACCAGGCACCCCAATAAAATACCTTCTTGGGCAAAGGGAATGGTATATTGTGAATTTGGTTAAGAGCATAAGCCCCGGTGCTGTACCACCTGGGTTTAGATAATAGCCAAAATACCTATTAACTCTGTTATCAGGCAAGAAATCCAAGTCAACTGTACCTCGGTATCCTTAGTTGTAGAATGGAAATGCCAACAGCACTTACCTTGCAGTGTTGTTGTGTTAGAAGTCTACTTATGTGACCACTTAGAACCATGATCAGGTTTCATAAGTGTCCTCTGAAGGGAGGACACCTATGAAATACTTACCTATTATTAAGTTAAGTATATAACTGATGATCCAAATCACAATACTTTTGACATAAAAGGTATTTCATTAATAAGTATTCCCAAACACAAACCAAGCACTCCTAGGCAAACTGGAATATACGATTAACTTAGCTAATAGACTCTTAACTTGATTACAAGATTCAAAAATATCTTTTAAAAATATAAATATAACATTAATCAATACTGAAGGGTTATTAAGAAAAATAGTCAAAGACGTAGGAATTTATGATGTATTAATTCTGATGGAATTATGCTTAGAAAAATAGTAACAATAAAGTGAAAACGAAGGGCTGACAGAGTTAGACAAATAACAATAAAGAAGAGAAAGTCTACCAGAGAAGGTTATAAAATATACAAGTATGTATGCTTCAAAAATGGCCTTTGTCATACTTGATAAAGCCCTCAAATATTTGTTTACAAGAATACTGTTTCTCATAATTATGCTATTAAAGTGAAGCGAGAAGTAATGAATGCCATTTTTTTTTTTTTTACTGTCATGTCTTTCTCACAAAAATTGTGCCAAACAATATTCTGTTTAGGAATTAGCCTACAGTGGCAGTTACAACCTATATTTCATTAAATGAAAGGTAAATAAATATATTTTCATTGCACTTATTTCTTTTTTCAAGCTAAATACCCAATGTAATTTTAACATTAAATATGAAATGTTGCTTTCAATTTTAAGTGGATTCACTATGATTTTCTATTTTCCAATGCCAAATATCCTTGACTAATAAGGACCTGCAGGCCCTTCTCGAATAAGGACACTGCAAAGATTAAATAAGATAAGGCACCATCAACACTTACCCGAGTGCTTAATGCATGCAATAAAGTTTAATACAGTTTAAATTTTATTATTTATACTTGCTTCCTTGCTAAACACAAAGATTAAAAAAGTGAATGAAAGATAGTTTCTGCCCTCTTAGTGCTTACTCTGCAGTTGGAGATTCTGATATTCCAAATACATATTACAAAGCAATCTAGTAAATACCATAATAGAGATTAGCCAAAAATTCTGGCTAGAGGTGTAGAGGCAGATGATTTATAGAATAATTTTAAACCATTTTTAAATCACAGAGGTATGATTTTCAAAGAACTAGGAGAACTGCAGAATTCTCAGCACATAACAACGTCTTCCAAACCACTGCCTCAAGAGACCTGGCCAAACCATCATGGCTTCTAGCAGTGTAAAGCCATTTCCCTAGAATGACCTCAGCTCCCCTTAAAATGCCAGGAGAATTGATTGTTTGTTCCAGCCAAAACCTGATGATAGACAGATAGGCTCCTGAACCCCTTTGTAGAGCAGTTAGCTAAAAAGGTTGTAATTTTAAATCCTTTCTGTGTCCTCAGAGAAGTAAATCTACCACTGAATACTCTTTCCGCAAGTACTTGAGAGCTGTCTCTTTGAAATGTAAACATTCAGGGAGATGACTCTCCCTCTCCCTGCCAGTCCCTGTGGAGGATAAGGACCTAAATTGATGGGTGCCTTGCTCTAACTTACACCACTGCCTCCTGTCATAAAGACAGGAGGAGTCTGTTTCCCCTTCAAGTAAGGGCCAACTAACAAACCTAGAAGGTCTAGTCAACCCTTTAACAGCCATCAGTGCCTTCCCCTTAGTACACCTCAGCCTTTCAAGTTTCTCAATTTTTGTTTGGGCAAAATTCGTTTCTATCATGCTGGACCTTCTTCTTTATTGAAGTTATTGAATAAAATATAGTCTTACCACTTTAGTGCCCAGCTTCAACTTTTACACGGGAATACCAAAGAGAACTGAAGAAAACTTTAGATCTATTTCTTAACTTCTTTGAATGGCTTTAAAAAGACCTATCATGCCCTTGTACTTATTATCTTTGGACAATAGAACAAAAATATCTTGTAAGTATAATTAGATCACCTGAGCTTCTGTATTTAAGTAATCTAATGACACTTCTCACCATCATTTCACTAAGGGAAAATAGCACTGATTATTCAGCTTATATGTTATTCATTTTTAAATTCTTAGAAAAATACTCTCTGCAAGCTGATCAAACTGTACTTTTATGTCACTCCAAACCTGGTGCTTTTTTATTTTTATTTTTTTCACAAAGAAGTCTGAGCAGAATGAGGTGTCTATGCAGAAGGAAAGTCTGTGCAATGAAACATTGTGCACATCCTGGGTCTTTGTCCTCGGGTCCAAGCCTTGTGCTCCTTGTTCTGCTCTGTAACTCAGTGTAGCTGCTTTCCTGGTTCAGATATTGTCTGGTTACTTTCAACAAAGGCATTTGAGCAACACTAGAGGGAGGAAACTAGGCCAAGTCAGGATTTTTCTCACTGCTCCTCTCTGCCTCAGGCAGCATCTCTCCAGGGTCTAGCCCTGAAGAAAATGCCCCATGGTTCCTTCACCCCCAGGGACACAGGCCTGGCCTCCAGGAGTGCCATCTATACTTTGTTCAACACCCTGGGATAGCTTTTGCTACTCTTAATGTGGTCTCCGCTTTTCCACGACCCGTGTCACCACATCCCTGCAGTACATTTTCTCTCCTATAAAAATATAAAGCTGTGTCCGTTTTTCTGGCTAAACCCTGATGGAGACAAAACTCCCTGGAGGAAAAATGAAGTTAATGATGTGAGCAAGCAGGAGGAGACAGTCAGAAATGTCTTAAACCGTAAAACAAGTCAATTCTTGGTTTAAAATAGTGATTTGTATCTTACAGTTTCCCTGCAATTACATGATAAATCTCCATTTGTGTGGCATTTTAGTATAATGAATACAGTTAACTTTTGAAGACAGAAAACATAGAGTTAATCCATGTTTCGGGGATTACAGTTCAGCTTATCATAGCTATCATGTCATCTAAAATAGCAATGCTGATAATAAGCATGTCAATACATAGTTATTAGAGTCCCATCTGAGAATTTCAGAAGTTCAAAAACATCAAGGACAGCAACAACCATAGAACCATTCATAGCCTAAACTGGCATTCTCCTACCTAAATCAACTTCTAATTAAAGCTAATTATTTTCAATTTTTCCCTCAGCACAAACACATTTATACAACCATTATTCAGTCATAAATATGTATTGTCACCCAGAGCAGTGCAGAAGACCTATTTATCACTTAAAAAATACATTAATTTGTACCTTATAAATTACCAAATATAAAATCTATTGTCTTATAGAGAATTATTTTCTTTACTTGTAGTATTTAATGATTAGCTAGTCTTATATATGATGATTTCTAAAAAACAACAAAACAACAACAAAGAACCTACATCTTTTTACCTTCTAAAACATCATTACCTATGATTCACAGATTTCTTAAAGTGTGGTCAGCGAAAGAGCTCATGAAACAGAATCAGTTGAAGGGCTTGATACAATTACAGATTCCTGGGTCGATATAGAGGAATTAAATCAATTTATCTGACTCCAGTTGTAGCTCATTTCATAAAACAGACCGTACAATGTTTCGAAAATAACAATATGTGTATATCAATATAGAGATTTAATAATAATGAAATAGTGAAGAACTTTCAGATGTAACAAATGTTTGCACTGAAATATAAAAGCCCTCTGATGTGCCTACTTCCTTATAAAATCAGATCAGAAACTTAAAATATGGAAAATAAAGTGTAAAAGCAGGACACAGGACTGATACAGAAACGTCTATCCTCAAAAGGAAGTACACTGTTTGAATGTACATTTAATAAGCTAAAATGGGCAATAATCAGAGAGAAGATTCTAACATAAGTGATCACATTAGCAAAGGCAGTTGGAACATTTAGTGCCGATTTTATTTAGTGCTACATAAGGACACTACAAAACAAGTTTCAACAGAAATAGCTTCTGCTTTATGTCAGCTTTCAGTTTTAGACTATTCCTGACAGTTGACCTCTCCAACTGGGGTTGAGAATTTTAGTTTGACCATTTGGTCAGGAATCCTCCCCAAGGGATCAGTATGAGACAAAGGAAAACTTTTAAAAATGGTAAATTAGGTACACCACAGTTTGCACCTCAAACTAAGGTTCAGTCTATTTGCTAACGGTTTTAAAAAATGAAGATTTACTCCATAACCCTCAAAATGCATGCTTCATTTCTGTCTGCCATACTCACCCCTCTATTGTCATACTAAACTCTAATAACATGAAACTAACTGCAGTTCCTGTAATGAGTGCTGCTCTTTCAAACAATCCCTCATTTCCACAGGGAATGTATTTTTTTTTAAGTGAAATTCTTTTCTCTCCCCGACTTCCATTCTTCATGAATGCTACTTTCTCCGTGATGGCTTTTCTAAGGCACAGACCACGAACATTATTGTATGTTATCATTTTCCTTGGAATATTCAAAGTATATTCTGCAAGAAAATAATATTTTAGGCATCATTTGGCACGCGATTATCATCTTCAAACTTGCTCTGTACTTGTTGAAAAGTAGGCCTTTTAATTTTCCTTTTGGTTTCCTGGTACTTACAAATAAACCATGGTGAAGAATTCCCATTTGATAATGTCACCCAGAGGAATTCTTCATGACACACAGATATCCTGTATGCTGTAATAATTAAATAATTTGGTTCAGCATTTAAAATAATAACAAATAGGATACATGAATTTGGTGAAGTGAAGAATCACGACGTCAGAATCTGCATATCATAACAAGTCTATCTTTGCAAGATTTCCTGGTAAAAGTGAAATTAAATAATGTTTAAATTTATGTGACTGAAATACATTTTTAAAAAACATGACAGAGGATAATAATTATACATCAGTTTGGAGAAATGGTAAATATCTGAGTTAAGATATTTTGGTTAAATTCATAGATAATCAAGCTAATTTTATGATGAAAGCATGATAAAAAACATAATTCTATTGACTTTTTGAAAGAAAGGCAATATATATCAATATTTTAAAATATATAGAAATGGTAATCACACTGAATTGAGCTGGCCAGTGAAACACCAGTATTTTTTGTAGGCCTAAAGAATAATTCTAATATAAAAAAATGTGTGAAACCAGATAGAGAGTTTCAGCATTTAAGAAAAAAACTTAGCAGTCCATAAGACTTTGTATCCTATTAATTTTATTCAGAAGTTTCTGGTCCACTTCCAGGAACAAAATGGACCTATGTAATTCATTTCTTTCTCGATGCCCTCAGGCACTATTTAGATGGCAATATTTAAATGAATCAATTTTTAAGAATAAGAATGTACCATTAAATATAATATGGAAACTTGTAACAAAATGCTTTGGCCAGCATTAGGATATTTTATAAGATAATATAAATATGTATAATATATGCAATATAAATATAAAAATATGTATGAATGCACAAAATGGTTATGATCATGGACTTCTGAAAACATCTTCCATGTATCAATGAACTATATTTCACTGGTTTTATCTGCACAAGTCAAATATTTCCTTATAATAGATACTTTTAGTTTGTATGGACAAGGCACTCATAGAGAGTAATGATTTTTCACCCCATTTGTACTGATTTCTAAGTACCTAATGTCATTCAGAAACACTGAGCTAAACTAAGGGATGTCAAAACATGTTGGGATCATATGGACAGTTCTGTCCAAGTAGTACCTTAAATCTGTTATTTTTTTTCTTTTTCTTGTAGAAAATCTGTCAAATATATATTCTATGAGGAATCGCAAAATTTCAAGTATATAAAAGTATCAAATTCAAGTTTTAGCAATGTGACTTTTAATACTTAAATTGTCCTTCAAGAAATGTGAAGTGAAGCAATTTTAGATTCAGTTAGATATTTTATAGTACTATATAATTCTTCTCTTTTAAAAGTCAAGCACCTTTAATTTTTAGCTAATTCAAGCAATTTTATTAAAAATAGAAAACTGTACATCTTTTAAAATAATGAAGAGTCTCCACATTCTTACACAAACCTAGTAAAACTGGTATTTTAGCTTTCACATGTTACCATACATATAGATGAACAATTTTATTTTGTCGCATTTCCTTAAAATAGTGAGCTTTTAAAAATATAACAGTTATCATACATATTTCTATAATTCTACACTGTCTAAACTATTTTAAGTACTAACAAAGAATTAATGGATTGTTTTGTATTTCATTCATGAAGAACTCCAGTAGATACATGGACAAATGACATTATCAGATAATGTAAATAAAGAAAAAATATTTTTACTGGCTTAATGGGATATTCTTGATAGATCAAAAATAGAACATAATTTTCTTTTCAAATAGGAAATGATTCTAATGTGCATTCATATTATAGCCTTTCCCTTTATTGACACATCCTCCAATTATGAACACGGTAGACATTTGGAACAGAACATGTAAAGATTTTAAACACTTTCAGGTATGAACAGTCTCATTTTAATTTCTAAAACTGAATATTAAAACTCAAAATCAGAATATTAATCTGCAGTCCATTTCAATGACCCCCATCCCCCACCACCACCATTAGCAGTTTCAGCCCTTCTGGAGAATTCTGAAGATCAGCAGGGTGGGTTGAGTTGAGGTCTGTTCTGTCATTCTTCTTACAGGACCTCCTCTCTTACTCACCACATGCTCCATTAATCCTTCACTCCATCCTTCCTGTCTTCTTCCCTCACTAAAATTTCTTCATTTACAGAAATAGTTAGAGGAGAGCGATGGAAGGAAAGGACCTAAGGTTTTCTACCACGCTAGGGTAATTTTTGATTCCTCTTAGCTTCTGAATGCCTGCTTTCATGCCATGAGACATTCTCATGGGTTCTTTAGTGGACTTCTGCAGGTATCCCTACGAGAGTTTCATGCTGTACTGTTCCAACAGTCCTGACACGGAAGTAGACAGTTATTACTGCAAATGTTTAAATATGACCTCATTAATGAGGAAGCTATCATCCATTATTGTTGGTTTACCACTGGTTTTACCTCTCTTACAGAATATTACTCAACTTCATGCTACAAATGGTGAATGCATTCACTTTCTTTTGTATCTTTTAGGTAAGTAAACATTGATTATCCAAATGATGTTTGTAGCTTCTCTTTCAGTCAGTCTTTATCTATGGCTGACACTTTTCATACTGTGGCTATACTAGTTAATTGCAGATCTGGGATTAACACAAAGCATCTGATCTCTTTATGGCTAAATGTCTCTAGCAAAATGCTAGATGTGAACAGAAGAGATATTGTTATGATGACTCATTGGTCTTCATACCATTTATGATTTGAGAGGGCTAAACCTTGAATATGATTAGACATAAAACTTATTGAGATTAGATGTTCCTGGGAAAAAAATAGAAGAATATATAAAACTTGGTATATTAGTGGTAAGGCTGGATCTGTGGGAAAGGTTTCTGTTGGCTTGACATTCTTGGTAAATAAAGCAAAGATAAGTCACTCCAATGGTCCAAGTTATTCCCTGTGTGCCTTTGATTTACCTGGCCTTACATTCAGAATACCTTTATCAAGTATTCTCAATATCCAATCCCAATTATAAGATGCATATTCATGGCTACCACAACAAATACAAATCTAACTAGAAGAGACAAAGAGTACTGTTTCACTCACACATAGTTTCAATATGAACCACTGCCATCATGCTAACACTATAAAAGGTAACCCGGCAAATCTCAGAGGCTGATTATCAGAATAAAAATAGACATAACATCACAGAGTAACACAGTTGAAATTAATTATCACCATGTGCAATGTTTCATTGCAAGGGTTTGGTGAGTGTTATTTAATGCTGTGATTCAGGGTACCAGGTTTCTCCCATTTTGTATTTCTGATATGAGAGAGCCCTGGAGAGCTCTGCTTCTGGTCAGCTCATAGCCAAAGACAATAGAAAAAACTACATCTTTACCACTATGGTCTAAAGGGATATGTGTTATTTTGCCTCCTTTCCATTAGTAATAATTAGTTACAGAGCTCCTCTTAAATGTGAAAATTTCTGGAAAATGTATTTCTTGGATGGGCATCAGCTTCCCAGAAACAAATCTATACTGTAGAAGGAAAACATGACTCATTGCATAATATGATCTGAGTACAGTAGGACATACAAATAAAAATGCAGATATAAAGAAAAAAAACAAATTCAGATATATTTGAATTTGTCAGTATATCACATGAAAATTGATGAGAAATTAATTTCATAAAAATTTGAATAATACACATAAATATATATGCAAATATGTTTTGTTCAGTAAAATTTCTTGTCCAATGTTCATGAAATATTTAATATATGTCTAAAAGCAATAATTTCAGGGTATTCTGGAGAAATAAAATTCTTAGATAACAATGAAATTTAAATGGAATAATATCTTCCATTTATAACATTATTTTATAAGCTTTATCTGTGATATGCTATAAAAATAATAGAACATATATATGAAGTCCTGATAATATATCCATTTCACCAAAATGAAAAGTAAAGAGAAAATAGATGCATTTCCTTTAAGTGATAAACGCTGATTTGAACACATCCTGTCTGATACCACAATCTTCAATTTACCCATAATGCTATGTTGCCTACTTTACATAAGGTATTAAGTTAAAACAAAAATTTAAAACAACTATTTGGAATTTAAACAAATGAAATTTTGAGCAGACCGACTATATTCAGACAGTGGTATATTAATGTTGCACATGTATGTTGTCCTTTTCAACCCAAGTTACACAGTAAGTGCCTGAGAGCAAAGTAGGATAATACAAACAATAATGAAACCTGTCAAGAACCAGAGCTCTTATCAATTTACTGATAATTAAATCAAGAGGCAGAGAGATGTTCAGGATGTTCAGGTTGGCACCCCAGATTATTTTCTTTCACATTAGATGCATTAGGCACAGTATAAGATTTTTACCCTGTGATTTTTAAGAGAGATGTGGAGTCACCTCATTTACATAAAGGAGCCACTTAGGTTATAAAACTTCTCCATCTTAAACATTTACATAAATTGTGCAACATTTTTTTTAGTGAGTTATCCACCATAAACAATAGATTCCAACTATTTTCACCATAAGTAATCCTATCTGCTATAAGCAGTCCAGATTAGCATTTTTCTGCTAGAGGTATTTTTTTCCAGATGATCTGCCATTAGTATGTTTATAAGAAGACAACACCAGGAGTCCCACTCCTTCAGATAAAAGCAGCGAATGAATTGTATAGCTACAGTTTTAACCATTTATGTCCTATGAATTATATTGCTTATGCATTCAAATGTTAGTTTTGAATACACACTATTCAATAAATAGGTGTTTACTTATTAAAGTTAAGAAATTTTGAGATGGCTTAAAAATGAGTCTAATATTATTTAGATAATTTTCAAAGTCGTATTTACAAATTGTTACATTAAGCATGTTTTAGAAACCTACATTAAGGGGCACCTGGGTGGATCAGTCGGTTGCATGTCGGACTTTGGCTCAGGTCATGATCTCACGTTTGTGAGTTTGAGCCCCGCATCTGGCTCTGTGCTGACAGCTCAGAGCCTGGAGCCTGCTTCAGATTCTGTATCTCTCTCTCACCCCCTCCCATTTTCGTGCTCTGCCTCTCTCAAAAATAAATAAATGCTAAAAAAAAATTAAAAAGAACCTACATTAATAACAAGTTTTTTTTTCCTCCATCATTCTGGCTTATATATCATAACTCAATCTCATTGCATGTATACAACCCTTCTTCAGTGCAAGAGTTCAATATTGCCAGTAGGTGATTTTTTTAAATCTATGGAGCACTATAAAAAATATAAAGCATAGGGCTATTTCAACAGAGAATACTGATTTCAGTATTTATTAGTTCTTATAAAATTTAATGTAATTGTTGATATAGACTGACATGATAAATGGGATAATCAATCTGTAACATTCAATTTATTTTTCAAAATGTTCTTAGTTGTTTTTATCCTTACAGATAGCAATTCAAATTGTCTTTGCTACGCAAGACACCTAAAATTATTATAAATATACAATATGTATAATATTTAAGTATGTATTATATTCAGACTATTTGTGTCATTTCAGATAAATTTCTTTTTTTCATTGTTCTTGAATTATCTGCTTGATGCATTTTTAATATTTTCCATTTACAAAAAAATAACAGTGATAAAGCCTCAGTTAATTAAATGATAACTTTCTCCAAATGACTTCTATGTATTTAGTGTGTATATGCTGAATAGTATACCATTTTTCTGTAGATTGCAATTGTTTCTATTCTTTTCAGTGTCTATTAGTGGAACATAAATAAATGACTCAGAATAATCATTTGATATTTTGTTCTCATGACAACAGTTAAAGGCCCAAGTCATACCCAAATGATTTCTTAGATTCACAATACCTCTGTAAAGTGCATAAAGGATTTAAGGGTAAAGGGTCAAAGATAGCATCTAATTAGCTTACTCTTTTGCATAAGAAATAGAAACAAAAAAAGAGCAATAGAAATCAAAAGCATAAATCTGACATTCATAGTTACTCTTTTATTATTGTTAAATGCTAGGGAACAAAATACAATCAAATTTTGAAAATTAAGCTTCCATTTCATCTTTATAATGGAAAATAGGTCCAACATTACTTAAGTTGTTTTTGAAGGAGAGCAGAGCAGAACTTTCCAACAATTTAGTCTTTTGTTATGTAAACTGATTTTACTTATTACTTTATGTTATACTGCTAAATTCAACAATTTTTTTCCTCTAAAAAGTATTTAGATAATGTTTTCAAATAAATAGTGTATACTCTATGTATAAAATAATGCATGAGATGAGTTCAGGCCAATACTCATGAAGGGAGTCACAGGCTAACTTTCTATACCCTGGAGTACATTATTAAATAGGCTTGAGTCTACAGAACTTGCACTGTATTTATAGATAGCAAACTGAAAGACTTTATGACCTCGAACTACTCTTTGACCCATACAAAAGATGTATACACATACATATATAAATATGCTTGTGTGAACACATATACATATATAAACATGTATATACATATTATTTGTCAATAATTTTATTGACTTGCTCTTATAACAAGAAAAATCTTCACTCCAATTTCTCACCTATACAGTTCAACCATCATTTTGCTGGAAGAATGATTCTCTCTGAAATGTAAATTCTGCTCTCGAACCCAAATCCATTTTAGTTTCGAAATTCACTATTTAATCTATAGTGAGCCTAACTTGATATCCTCATGGGACCAATAGATTGGTTCCGCCCCACATGGTGTTATCTGTCAGAAAAGTGGAGGCTATCTCAACTCCAGAGACCTACAAATTCTTGGCATTACAACCTGTCTCTACTTGAGGCTATAAATAGCAATTTCCTGTCCTCTATGCCCTGTAGAGCTGCCATATGCCATTATGCTCACAGAAGGCCAAAACAACTACAGCCTAGCTACTGTTTATCAATACTCAACTGGCAGAGATGAGACCAAACTAGCAGCTACTGTGCAAAAACACAATAACTTTTCAGAACACTTCATTTGGCTCTGCAGCTTTTTTGTTACAAGCACCATTAATGATTGAAACTAGTTTTAGGGTTTGGGTAGTATAGCAGCACTGTTAGTTGCCTACTCAACACCAACCTCCTTCTTTCTCTTTAATTAAATCACAGACTTTTACAGGTAAACAGGTTTGAGTAACTATTTCCAGTGGAGAGGTGAAGCCTATCCTGGGATCTCATTCCCCTTGCCAATGATTGCTTTAGAAATTAGAATGTGATACAATTCCAGTGAATTAGATAAAAGAGGACACTTACTGGGCACTTCTGGAAAAGGTTTCCAGACTCATAAAAAGGAACACATACAGGAATATATAGCCCCTTTTCCTTCAATGAATGCTTTTGTGTCGGTAAATGATGCCTGAAGCCTCAGGAATTTTAGTACTATAAAAGGAGCTGGCCTGGGGTCAAATCTGACAATGGCAGGACAGAAAAATCCTGGATCCATGATAAAAGAGTTTAGTCATCAAATGAGTCACTCTGCCTCTGGATTTCTTCTTAAAGGAGATAATAATACATTTTCCTTAAATGATAAAAGAGGCAGTAGGAAGTTTCTGTCATTGTTTTTTTTTTTTTTTTAACATTTATTTATTTTCAAGAGACACAGAGTGCCAGTGGGGGAAGGGCATAGAGAGAGGGAGGCACAGAATCCGAAGCAGGCTCCAGGCTCTGAGCTGTCAGCACAGAGCCCGACGTGGGGCTCGAACTCACGAACCATAAGATCATGACTGGAGCCAACATCAGCTGTTTAACCAACCAAGCCACCCAGGTGCCCCGGAAGTTTCTGTCATTGTATCTGTTTGTTGGTTTTTGGTTCATCTTCCTCTTTCTTGCCTATTGTCTAATTGGGAGAAGAAACAATTGGCCTGACTACACAGATGCCCTGGTCTATGAAAGTCTTCTTTCTTGAAGGTTATAATGTAGTATAAATTCTTAAATTAAATATTTGAAACTTCAACCATAGGGTCTAATACTACAAACCATTGATTATGGCAGCTATCAGGCTTGTTACACATGCCCAATCTTCTTATATAAAAGTAGAGCATTATGAAACATTAAAAGCCATTCTGAAAATACTTCGGGTGACTGCCTTTTGATAAAATAATCAAAACCCTTAATTTCCTTACCCTTTTTGAACAATGAGCAGCCTGACAGAAATCAGAAACACAGTCCCATACATATCCACCTATACCCAAACACTCCAGTAGAGTGGAATCTGTGCTATTGCCATTGTTGATCCTTCTTGGGTCCTTAATAGAATTAGCAACTCACTTTGTCTGGAAGTCTCAAACAGGGTGGTAGCCAAAGCTCACTTTAAAATTGTTATTGTAAATGACTGTAATTGAATGGATATAGCATTGCTTTGCATAATTCTCACCATTCAACTCCTTGGTATCCTTCCCACCGAAAGAAATCTCTAGAGATGTTTCTCTATTTGCTCATTTATTTATTGTGACAGAAGAGTCTTATTTTTTGTGAGTGTGCATAAAAAGTATTTGGGGAGCATGTTGGACTAGAGTATAGGGGTGTAAGCTTTCGAACTTTTTACAACTTTCTTTGAAATTCATTTTTTTAACAAGTTGTTTATCTCTGTTAAGTTAATTTCTATCTGGAACTCTATCTGAAGACTCAGATTTTCATTCAAATCAAGAGTTCCTTCTATTGTTAATTGACATTTTAAATTATCACCTCCATTCTATTCTATCATCTATTTCTTATTATATATAGATAGGATCTCCTAGATACGTTCTTCATATAAATTTATACAAGTTTAACTTCCAGTGCTTTTTTTTTAGCCATAGGCGAATGTGTTCTACTTTTGTTTTTCAGTTTTCTGTACCAATCAGTCTACTATTTACTGCTTCAATCAAGGACTTGCATTTACCAATCAAGTTTTCCATTTACATGTAATTACTTTTTATCTTAAGTTGATTTTTCTCCATAACTGCTTTCTCTCTTTTTATGGATGCAGCATTTTCTTATATCTTTTAGGGAATGGAAAATAGAAAATTTCTATAATTGCCCCGTTTCCTTACAAATGTCTCTTTGAGAAAGAAAGAGAGAACAAGAGAATAATGGATTGATTTTTTGAAATTTAAATGTTTACCTAGGACCTGAAATATCTTTTACATTTGTAATAGTTTTTGTGTTTTTCTGATATTTGCTAATTTGCAAAATAGTTCAGTTTCTTGTTCTTGGAGGACGCTAAAGTGTGATGGATTGTACTTAACAATCTATTCAACAAAAACTAATGGAATACTTTCTGTGTGTCTAGAACTTGTTCAGACTCTACACATATGACTGTGAAATAATTGGCAAAGACTTATTTCTTGATGCTTTCATGATACAGCATCATTCCCCACTTGAAATTTCTGCAGTAACAGAAATAGTCTGTTTGATATGGTATCCACTACCCACATTTAGATATTAAAGCAGAAGAATCTTAAATTTCGATTTAATGCGGGTAATGTGACCAATCAAAGAATTATATTTTAAATTTTATTTAATTTATAAAATTTAAAGTCACAAGTAGTTAGTGTCTCTGTACAGGACCATTGAGGTATAGAAGATGAGATATAAATAATAAAAAAGAAAGACATTTTCAGATAAGGAGTTCTAAGGGCAAAATAACACAATGAAAGAGAATAGACAATTATTGGTGGTAGAAAACACCACTTCTGGTTTGTATTATAAGAAAAGCCTCTCTGAAAGGTAAGAAGTGCAATGACACTTGAACAACATGAGGGAGCCACTTATGCAAAGATTTGCTGTAAAAATTTTCAAGCAGAGCAAAAGCAAAGGTCCTGAGGTAGATGCAAACTTAGTGGGATTCAGAAACTAAAAGAACAGTATGGTTGGAGTACACACACACTATACACACACACACACACACACACACACACACACACACAATTATATATCAAGCTTCTTTCAAAATTTCCAGTGCACGAATGTGGGAAAACTAGCCTAACACCTAACTTCCATTATAATCATCTCCATGGATATGCTTATTATAAATACTCTCTACCATGCAACTATGGAGCCTTCTCTTGAACAAGTTTGCAACTTAATGATACAACTGGGATGAATTTCACCTGCTCATTCAGATGATCTTACACAAGGATAATACGGAAATGTAGGTGTTATTGTTTTTTAGAAATATACTCATTTCTTAAAATTTTATTTATTTATTTTGAGAGAGGGAGAGAGTGAGAGAGAGCCAGAGCAGAGAAGGAGCAGAGAGAGAGAGAGGGAGAGAGAATCCCAAGCAGGTTCTGCTCTGACACCAGGAGCCAAACCCATGAACCATGAGATCATGACCTGGGCTGAAACCAAGAGTGAAATGTTTAACCGACTGAACCACCCAGGTGCCCCAAATATTGCATTTTTAAGTAGGCTTTACCCCCAGCATGGAGACCAACATAGGCTTGAACTCATGACCCTGAGATCAAGACCTGAGCTGAGATCAAGAGTAGGATGCTTACCTGACTGACCCACCCAAGCACCCCAATGTGGGTGTTATTTTTATCAGTCACTAATTTGTATAATTCCAGTGATGAATGACTCATTTTTTTCTAAGTGTAGTGCAACTCTATATTTTTCATCTTCCTTTCCCTTAGGACCTAGCTATATGGGACCATAAAATTATATCATTTTTAAAACTCTTTTTAAGATGAATAATAAAAAAATATGAGCAAAATTAACTACATGAGTGAATATTTAAAATAAAAATAAGTTAAAACCAAATTACAAATTAAAAAAAAACTGGAAAAAGTAGGAGTGCTTGGGTGGCTTAGTTGGTCATTATCAAGTGTCCAACTCTTGATTTTGGCTCAGGTCATGATCTCATGAATTCATGAAATCAAGTCCCACTTTGGACTTTATGCTGTTAGTGTGGAGCCTGTTTGGGATTCTCTCTCATTCCCTCTCTCTTCCCCTACTCTGCTTGTGTGCTCTGTCTCTCTCTCTCTCTCTCTCAAAATAAAGACATAAACTTAAAAAAAAGCTTTATAAAAAACTGGAAAAATAAATATCAACAAAACACAAATATATTAATATTATTATAATTTATTACACCTGACATAGTGTAATAGAGTACCAGAGGACCTTTATCCTAAAATTGTTGATTTTTTATAATTTGATTGTCTCTTCTCATGTCAACTATTTTGTAATATATTCTATTGAGAGAAGAGAAAATAAGCACCACATTTTCTTCTAGCTTTGTTTTTGTTTTTGTTTTTGTTTTTTTTACATTAAAGTCAGTTTAGGAAAAACAATAGCATCAGAATTTGTTTTTCACAATGCTACATTCCTAACATACACTTCCAGATTTTATTCTGAATGTGCTTCTTTTGGCCTAGCCCATACATCTGTTTTTGAAGAAATTGGGCCAATGGGGCTAGGTCTTCAACTCCTTTCCCATAGATATGGATGCCAGTGGAAATGGGTGCTAATAGGAAGCAGGTAGGTGGCGGTTGAAAACCAGGCAGATATGAAAGCAATTCATATAGTTTACCAGGCACTTTCTTTGTCCAAGACAGCCACAAACCTCTGACACTTATGTGGAGATTCCACTCTCTCCTGTTATCTATGGAAGAGAATAGAACTAGACTTGGGAGTAACCTCTCAAGTGAAGCTCAAGTGAAGTCAAGTGAAGCTCCCATATCTAAAGCTTCACCAGCTTCATGGTTTACTTTTTCTAATCATCATAGTCTGTTCCCTCTTGTCTTAAAAGATGATTTGGGTACTTCTTGATTTTGCAGTTTTATCATTTTTTCAGCATGTTTTTATTTCTTAGGAGATTGAAGATAATATTTTCAAAGTTCATCAAAGCTGTTTTATTCTGGTAGGCATAAGAAGCATGAAGTAGATGCTTATATTGTGAACAGTGGTGGCATCTGAGTCTTGTTAAAATTTTGAATAATTCATCTTGATTTCTGATTATCAGGAATGTTAAAATGAATGACAAAAGGAACAGTTTTGTGGTCAAAGATGGGTGGGTCAATGAAGAACTAAGAGGCAAGAAAACTTTCCTTGACTGATATTACTATGGTGTGTTGCTGACTCCGTGTGATGGGATGGTGTACAAAACTAATGCTTTCTCATGTGGGGTTGTTGGGGCAGTTCATCCAGACGATGTAAGTACCAATTGACTGTGAGCTCGACTCAGGCAATTGTATGTTCTTCTCTACTCCTAGTCTTTGGAATATACTTTCCACCCAACATTCCCATAGCCAGAGCTGTTTGAGGATGCACTCTTGAGAGAACAATATGCTGTTTATACTATCTGAGCAGTATATTTGACTAAACCTAGGTAAGGTCTCTCTATAAACTCAAGATTCTGGTGGGTGGGTATGGAGATCTACTCACCTTGTAGCCATCCAAGACATACCTCATAAGTCCCCTTGGTTTCTTAAACCTGCTGCCTACCAGTCTGGAGTGGTTTGCTCTCTTCTCCAGTCTTTCCTTGCTCTCAGTATATGGGGGTCAGTTTCAGATTTCACCTGGGGAACTTCTGAGATTGCAAACCAACAGAAGTGTTCTTGTCATTTCCTCAAACATTTCCCCACTGGAAAGGTTCCCAAGTAACATGTAGTTTGGACTCTGCTTTTCATCTTGTTGCCTAATTCGTACCATTTCCATCTCAGATTCTGTGCACAATAGTAAATTCTAGTTTCTTTCTGCTGATGTCACCTGTCAGTCTTGGATGAGACCCTTTTAAAACAACCCAGACTAGTTCTTATCTGTAGAACCTATTCCTGGTCTTCAGGAATGAAGCCACAGACTGTTATTCCAGCACTTCACCCCACTTCAGAGGCCACTTTGGCCATGCTCTCTCCTGAATTCTTTTTAGACATAAATTGGATATTAGGTTCCCATGCAACCTAAATTTCATGCAAACTATATCAAATTCTTTCTGGGGTTCTTATACAGCTAAATACCACAGAACTCGAACAACCTTTCTCTAAAAAGCATCTTCAGCCTTTTCTGTTTTCCCATCAAGGCGCAAGGTGTTGCTCTAAGATTCTCAAAAGTGATTTATTCATTGGTAAAATTTTTGACAGTTATTCAGGTATTCTGCATCTTTATTGATTTCCTACATTTTCTATCAATTAGTAAGCTAGAATTATTAAATCTTTGAATATAATTGTGAATTTGTCTATTTCTCCTTTTAGTTCTAACAGGTTTTGCTCCACGTATTTTGAACTCTATTATTTAAAGTGCAAGAACACTTAGGATTATGTTCTCTCAATTAAATGTCTCCTTTATAAATAAGAAATGAGCTTATTATCTTTGGTAATATTCTTTGGCCTAATAACCTGTGTCTTATGATAATATAACCTAATGGTTTTCTTTTTAAAAATAAATGTTTTATTTGGAATATTTTAGATTTAGAAAAGACTGTAAAGACTGCCCCCCCCCCATGTCTTTATTCAGCAGCCCCTAATATTAAGATCTTTCATTACTGTGGTATCTTTGTTAAAACTAAGAGATCACACTGGGTCATTACTATTAACTAAACTCCAGACATTTTTGGATTTTACCAGTTTCAAATGTAATGCCATTTTTCTTACAGGATCCAAGTCAGGATGCCACATTGCATTTATTCATGTTTCCTTAGTCTCCTCAGGTCTGTATGATTTCTTTGTCTTTCCATATTTCTCATGATCTTGACTGTTTTGAAGCCACTTTAGTCAGTTATTTTGTAAAATATCTTTATTTGTGTTTCTCTGATGATCTTTTTATGTTTAGACAGAGTTTCCAGGTTTGAGGGAAGAAGATCACAGAAGTTAAGTTGCTCTTCTCATCACATTATATCAGAGAGATACAAAAATGTCAACATGAATGACACCACCAGTGATGTTAACCTTTATCATGTGATTAAGGAGTAAGATATATCTGCCAAGTCTATTCACTTCAAAGTTACTGTCTTTCTGTTTCCATACTCCATTCTTTCAAAGTGAATCACAAAGTCAAGCCCCACTCAGGTGGCATGGGGAGTAGGGAACATGATTAAGTTTAATCTCCTGGAAAGAAGACTATTCAGATATATTATTTGGAAATCTTTTCTAAGGAAGATTTTTCTTTCTCTCTCTCATTAGTCATTGAGTCTATTGTTTATTTATATCAGGATAGACTCATACATTTATTTCACACTCTATGTTACAATCAATAATATGTTATTGGTTTCATTGCTCAACTTGTTTATCTTTTCCTATGTTCATAAGAAAATAGGTAGATCCCAACCCTTTCTTCTTTCCTAATATAAGCAGTTCATGTTATAGTTATCTTTATATCTTTCAAAGCAGTGTTTTATTTGTTTAACAAATTCTGAAATGACTTTTTTTACATACGAAGTTATCTAATTATACCTCTAATATCTCTTGTGATTTCTTTTTCATTTAATTAATTCATTAATTAAATGAATTCATTTAATTCATTTAGGGGATTTTCCAGATAAGTATTCATTACAGATTTTTAGTTTAATTCCATTGTAATCAGAACGAATGCTATGATTTCAATCCTTTGAAGCTGAGATTTCTATTATGGCCCAGAATATGGTTCTAGTTCCATATATGTTTGAAAAGAATGTTAGCTGGATATACTACAAGTGTCCTAAATGTCAATTAGAACAAGTTGGATTTTATTGTTCTTCAGGTCTTTCACACTCTTATTTATATATGTCTATTTGCCCTTCTGATTACTAAGAAAGAAATGTTTATAACTATAACTATATTTTGGATTTATCTATTTTTCCTTTCAGTTCTTTCAGGTGTTCCTTCATTTATTTTAATTCTGCTATGTTCATACAGATTTAGGTTTGTCTTCTTGTTAAATTAGCCCCTTTTTTTATTGTGAGATGTTCTTTTTCATCCCCATGAGTATTACATGTTTGGTAAGTTAACTTCTCTAATACTAACATAACAACACCAACTTTCTTTGGATTAGGAATGAATTTAATACTTTTCCATTCTTCAACTTTTAATTCATCTTTGTCATTTTATAAAATTGCAAATCTTGCATAGAAGATACAGTCGGTATTGAATTTTAACCTGGTAGACAATCTTTAACTTTTTATTTCCATGTTTATATAATCCGATTTAGTAATTGTATGGCTGGGTTTAAATCTGCAATCTTGCTACTTGTTTTCTATTTGCGTTTTTTTGTTTCTTCTTTCCTCTTTCCTTGACTTATTTTGGATTATATTTTTTAATGATCAATTTCATCATTACTCTTAGTTTTTTAGATATTTTTTCAGTGTTTCCTCTGAGTTTTATAATATACATCTGTAATTTTTCAATCTACCCACAACTTCATGTATAGTTTTAGAAATACAGCATATACTTACATTTCCACTCAAATATTCTTTTATAGCTTTCATGCATTTTCATTCTATACATGTTATAAATGTCATATTATACTATTTTCTCAATTATCTTTAAAGTAGATTTAACATAAAATATGTCTATTACATTTTCCCACATATTTTCCATTTTTGAAGCTTTTTGTGTCTTCTACCCTAGATATATTCCAGTATGTATTTTTTGTCTCTATTTTTTTTAGTAATTTTATTATAATGTATATTTATGTGGTTTTCTTTATTTTTCCTCTGCTTGGATTTAGTTGACTTTTTTAGGTCTGTAGGATATAGATTCCAACATATTTGGAAAACTTCTGGGCACTATTTTTTTAAGTAACTTACTATCTTTTCCCTCTCCCCTTTCTCCTTCTAATAGTCCAGTTACATGTATATCTTTCTGCTTGGTATTCTACTGGCCACAGAATCTATATCCATTTATGTTTAGTCTTTTTCTTGTCATGCTCCACTTGTATATAAATTCTATTGCTATTCCTCCAGGTTCACTGGTTTCTTCTTCTGCAAGCATCTAATCTTCTTTTTGATATCATATAAAGTCTCTCTCATTTCAGATATTCTCATTTTCATCTCTAAAAATTATATTTGGTCTTTTTAATGCCTTCCATTTCTTCTCAATTATGTATATATTTTCCTTTACATCTTTGAATCTATTTACAAGATTTATTATGTCTACTCATCCCATCTTCCTCACATTTTTGGCTTATTTCCACTGATTGCTATTACTTTTATTTCTGGACATGAGTCATATCTTTCTGCTTTTTTGATGTTGACAGTGTTTTACTGGATTCCAGATATTGACTGAGAGTTAACATTTTTGACTGAAAGGGATCTGCTATATTCCTTTGATGAGCATTAAGTTATATTCTAGTACATGGTTCAATTACTTGCAGATGTGCTTGGTCTTTGTGAGGCTTCGTTTTAAAGTTTTTGTTTTTATTTTAATAGTGGTTCCAAGGCAGCTTTTATTCTGGGTCATTTTAACCCCTTTCTGAAGGCATATTCCTGAGGCTCTACTCCACGCCCCATATTTAAAGATCCTTATACTCTACGAACACAGATGATCCTCAGCCTTGTTGGATCTCTGAGATTTGCTCATCCTACTGCTTTCTGGTGGTTCTTTGTCCATCTTGAGGGTTTCCTCTCTCAACTGTTTACATCAGTGCTCAGCCAACATCTTCAGCAACCCTTCTGGAAGATCTCTAGAGCTCTTTCACTGTATGGCATTGTCTTTTTACTTTGTCACACAAATTCTCAGCATCTCTGAATTCTGATCTCTTTCCCCTCAACCCAGGTGAAACCCCAGGACTGTGTTTTATTCTCTCTAATTGCACTGGGGTCTGGAAACTACCTCCAGGCAATAAGTTAGGGAAGTGTAGCGTCCAATCTGTTTCTCTTTCTCAGGTATGATACTCTTATAGTGTCTTTGTCTAAAATTACCAAATTATTGCTTCATATATTTTATCTAGTTTGCTATTTGTTTATGGAGGGGGACACTAATTCCTAAAGTGGTTAATCACTCATGAGTGCAAGCAGAAGTTATATCCAGTTCATCAATTTCTAACAAGTAATTTAGAAATAAAAATATTTTTTAATTAAAAATTCATCTAACCAGCCAAAGAGGCAAGACAAGAGAAAACTAAACTTTATAAAAATATTTGGATAAAATTAAATATTGTGTCATATTATACCAAAGAGTGTTTCATCACTTTTATTTATATTAAGTAAATATTTTAATTAACACCTTCTCACTGTAATTTGCTTATAGCAAACTAACTATAATAAATGAATCACAGCACCCATGTAGACAGTTTTCTTACTACTTTAGTTAGCCTGCATATATTCTCTAAAAATTATTTTTGCATTCAGGAGCATAAGAGAAATTGCAAATGTATGTATTTCTAGAAATTACCCCAGTCTTATAATATCTACCTTTATTTCTGGATATACACCACAAAATAATTTAGAAGTAAAAGATTTTTAAAAGTTGGTAACATCCACTAATATCGAAATTTTTAGTTGTGGTTTGTGTATGTGTGGGGAGTTTAACATGTCTAATTTTTTGATAAAATGTTGTACTGTTCCACTTGCTCTGTATATATTTAAAAACATCTGTTTTCTTTCTAAATAAAATTTGTCCTTGTCTTAGTACATTTGGGTTGTTATCACAAACATTTTTGTTATAACAAAAATACTGCAAAGTAGGTGGTTTAAAAACAACAAATACTTATTTCTCACCAGTTCTGGAGGTTAGAAGTGAAAACCATGGCACCTGCAGATTTGGCAGAGTTGATGTCCCCTGAGGGCTCTCTGCCTGGAAGGCTGCCTTTACTTCTCTGTAACCTCACAGCAAAAGAACTCCCTCTGTTCTCTTTTCTAAGAACGTTAATCTCATTCATGAGGGCTCTGTCCTTGTGAGCTGATCACCTCCCAAATGCTCTACCTCTTACAACTACCAACTTGGGGGTTAGGATTTCATCATGTAGATTTTGGGGTGGACACAAATATTCGACCTGAGCATCTTCTAGGAATATACCTTGAAACTAGCTCCTTTTAATATTGTTGTTGTAAGCTTGACGTGTACAACCTGTTGGCTTGATAAACATATATTGCAAAATGATTGCTACCATAGCATTAGCTAGCACTTCCATCCTGTCACATAATTACATTTCCTTTTTGTAGTGAAAACATTTAAGATTTACCCTTTAAGCACCTTTAAATATATAAGGCAACATTATTAGCTATCATCATCATGCTGCACATGAGATCACAAGAATTTATTAATCTCATAACTGGAAGTTTTTACTCTTTGACTAACATCATTCCACCCCCAACAACCCCTAGTAATCTGTTTCTATGATAGTTCTTTTTTTAACTAAAAATAATAATCACTGCAGAAATTTCCCAGTTTTAGTTTTTAAGTTTTTACTTACATTCTAGTTAGTTAACATACAATGTAATATTAGTATCAGGAGTGCAATATAGTGATTTAACACTTTCATACAAAACCCGGTGCTCATCACAAATTCACTCCTTACTCCCCATCACCTATTTAACGCATCCTCCCCACACCCACCTCCCCTTTCTTTGGCAACCATCAGTTTGTTCTCTATGGTTAAGAGTCTATTTCTTGGTTTGTCTCTCTTTCTCCTTTTTTTCCCTTTTGTTCATTGGTTTTGATTCTTAAAATCTACATATGAGTGAAATCATGTGGTATTTGTCTTCCTTTGATTGACTTATTTCATATAGCATAATACTCTCTAGCTCCATCCATGTGATTGTAAATCACAAGATTTCATTTCTTCTTATGGCTGAGTCCCACTTTTTTTTTTTTGAAGTAATGACCTATTACTTCTTTTAAAAAATATCCAAAGTTACAGACCTGTTGCCTGATTGAATGTAATCTACTATATCCCTGCAGACACAAAAAGCTTCTATCTCCTCATCTATAAGAAAGAACTTCTGGTATACTATATTGTTAGTTATTGTGCATTTCAAAGTTCAACATAATGTTAAACATTTTCTGGGTAACTAGTTTGTAAAAGTTTTAAGGATTTCCTTAAAACTTATTTCTACTATTGTTATATTTGCAACCCCCACCCCCACCCCCCCAAAAAAAGGGCAAGAGGATCTTCTTCCTTCTCAGAACTTAATGGAAATGTCTTTGTGGCAGCCTGCCCAGACAACACATGCAAAGGTGAAATTTATTACCTCTGTCAGGACAGTGTGCTCCAGGAAGAAATGCTCTCTCTGCTGCTTAAGCAGGGATGACTGTTTCTACCACTGTGTTTCCAAAATGTCATTTCTATGACGAGTGTTCTCACTTACTCAACTCTAGTGTTTCTTGTAATGAAAATACATGACAGTTGTAGTTTCTGGATAACTTTCTTTGTTAATATTTAGGAAAAACTGAACTGTCTCTCATTATCTTCTTGTTCATGGTAGGCTAAAGAAATATATTTACAATGCCACAGTGAGTGCTGATAGAATTCCTTATTATTTCAAAGGTGGGTCCCAAAGTTTTAGGAAGAAGGCCTATGAAGTAAAAGCACAGCTTGTGAAGAAAAAAGAAATTAAGCACAATCTTTTCTCTTTTTTTGGATTAATTTTGTGTGGTCTCTGCATTGTAAGCAAATATACCTCATAGTGGTTTTCTTTAGGTGTTCCAGTAGAGTATAAATAAAATGCTCAAAATAGGTTTCTTCATTTATTGTCAGAGGTAGATAAAATGCTGACTTTTGGAATACACTGATAGAAATACCCAGAGATAAACCAAGAAACAGACTTTTAACTATAGTGAACAAACTGATGGTTACCAGAGGGGAGGTGGGTGGGGGAAATGGGGGGAATATGGGATGGGGATGAAAGAATACACTTACCATGATGAATAAAATAAAGTAAAATACTTTTGAAAAGACAGTTACAGTTAGAAAAAGGGAAATATCCATGGATCAAAATCTACTTAAAATTATGCAGAGTAATAATGGAAGACAATTTTATCCTTTATTTAATAATTTTGATCAATGTTATCACAACTCAAAAGTTTAGGATTCAGACTACCCATGATTTCTCCTATAGATACAAATTTGGAAGGGCAAATATGGGAGAGGATATCCTGGGGGATAGGATTGCTCTTTGTCTTATAATATGGTTCTATATCCAAACTCAGAAGTCAAACCCATGACCCTAGTGAGCTAAGCTGAATCTTGGGGGTCCCAAATGTCATTTTTGCATGAGCAAGGAAATCCTAAATTGCCTAGGATAAAAGCAAGCTAAGATGCCTCTGGTCCTGATCCTCTATGTCCCATCCCAAACTGAAAGCCAATATGTAATTTTGTTATGATTTTTTCCCCAGTTGCTCATGAAGAAGAAATTGAAAAAAAAAATGAAAGGGTTACAACTCTGAAACAAAGAACATAAAAAGTGGTATCATTAATTTTATTTGCTTTTTAGCTGTTGCTCATTAGAAAATAGATGTTCCTATGGAAAAAGAAATAATCTCTGCAAAATCAGGCGATGAAAATGAATTACTGCATTTCACAGATGTTTTCACTTTAAAATGGAATATTATGATGGTGCTAAAACTTTTTACCACCATTACTGTAATTTGCATGTCATTACCAGTGATGTTTATATTTTGAGAAGTTGAAATGTTTTTGAGCTCATCATAACCTAGTACTAATGATTCTTAGTACATCTGTGGAAAACCAACATCTAGGCAGTTTTTTCCAGCTCAATCATCTTTGATGAGTTTGCAGTGTCTTCTAAAATATTCAACTAAGATTTTGTATGTACTTAAAGATTCTGCTTTATGTATACACAATCTGAAACTTAAATGGAAGGTAACAAATCAAAATTATGTGGCAACATATGAATATACTTGAATTCTGGCATCTGTTCTAATAAAAGCATTCTGGTGGACTCATGCTATATTTTCAGAATAGCCAGAGCATTTTAATTCTGGATTCATAGAGAACTGATGCTTTGTTTGCAAATAATGAAGTGAATTAGCCTTAATTTAGAGTCTGATGTTTGGAAAAAATATAAATGCTGCAGGTGCCAATAGAGGAAGACTCTAAAGGAAACAATTTCAAATGTAAAATATTTCAGGAGAGAAATAATCAGCAGAATTGATGTGGACATTAAAGAGTGAAAACCAAAGGTAATAAACAATTAACAGATGTATTTTTTTAATAAAATACCATAAAGTGGAACCAGAGCTCTCAGTGCATAGTTTCATTATCTATTATCTTCAAAATAAGGGTAATTTTCAAATGCCTTTGAACTGTTCTGAGTGCAACTACATTTTTCATTTTCCTATTTTCCACATAATCATGAAAATATCTTAACCATTAACCATGCACATAACAGTAATGCTAAAATTATCCAAGCAGCAGCTTGCATTATGCAGCATTTCCTGTATAAACAAAGTTTCAATTGCATGAACCTTCTCCTTCAGTACTATATATGTATTTGATTAGCTTCAGGCAAAATAAAAACTAACTTAAGCAACTTAAATGTGAATTACCCTTCATGTAAAAAAAGTCCAGAAGTAGGCAATCCAGGGCTAGTATGACTACTATTCAATGATGTGAAGGATCCAAGCTCATATCTATCTGCTCTATCCTCTGTATATTTTTTCCATTGTTTCTTAAGGTCACCTCATAACAAGCTGGTGAAGCAGCAACAATACCAGATTTTCAGAAAGAAAGAAAGAAAGAAGAAGAAAGAAAGAAAGAAAGAAAGAAAGAAAGAAAGAAAGAAAGAAAAGACTACATGCCTTCTCTTTACAAGATTTCCTCAAAGTCCAACATTGCATTTCCCGTGTGTTTTATTTTTTAATGTTTATTTATGTTTGAGAAAAACAGACAGCATGAGCTGGGGAGGGGCAGAGAGAGGGGGACAGAGGATCCCAAGCAGGCTCCATGCTGACAGCAGCAAGGCCGATGAGGAGTTGGAACTTACAAACCTCAGGGCCACAGTGGGAGGCTCAACCAACTGAGCCACACAGGCGCCCTTACATTTTGTAGGTCAGAATGTAATCTCATCATCACACTGAGCTGGAAACATTGGGGAACATACAAGAATAAAAATTGGAGCTCTGATATTAAAGATAAAGAGAAAAATGAACATGGGGACTGCAGCTAATAGTTTCAGCTACAGACTATATATATATATATATATATATATATATATATATATATATATATAATTCTGGGCAAAAATCAAAAATTCTGGAGCTGGAATATTTCTGTCCTGACTTGGTGGTGTCAGATCCAGAATCAATGTCTAGAGTGTCATGACAACATGATAATATTGACTATAGATTTTCTTAAGTGTCCCAAATATTTCACTGCATGATCTATTACTTTCACATATGTCAAGACTAAATCAGAGACACAGAGGAACTTAATCTTTTGATATTCAGTATTATCTGGTTTAAATATGGCTAATTTCTAACTAAGCAGACTCATTTATTTCTGATCTACTAATTGTGCTTTCTGTTGTAGTCAAACCTGACTTCTCTGATCTTTCATAACACCATTTCTTGTTATTCAAAATGTTTTTTTAAAGAAATCTCTCTCTTCTTGCCTACCATCCTTTATAATTTTGAGGTTCAGCTCACGTATTATTTCAAAACCTTCTTCGAAACTAGTGAACAATGGTTAAAAATAGGGTCTTGAAAAATCAGGCATTCTTGGCTCAAGATCTGCCTCTATCCTAAACTAGCTATGTTATCTTTCATAAAACTGTCAACGCTCATTTTCCTGCATCTGTAATGTGCCGTAATAATAGTACCTGCTATTTAATGTCATTGCAAAGTTTAACCAAAACAATGCACTTAAAGTAGTTGGCGTATTGTCAGTTATATAATAAGTCCTAATATATTTACATTGCTATTACTCTTAATGACTCATCCTTCATTGATTCACCTCTATGATTCCCTATAGGATTTATAACTAGGATTACATAATTTTAGTGTGTTTTAAATTGTTTTTGATGTATTTATGACCCCCATATATTAATTTTATTTCTCCAGTAGTTTATCTTTATAAATATGTTTCATGAAGTATAGCATCGCTCACTATATCTAGCAAATTATTCAATAAAATGGGATTTATTCTGTGAGAATATATGTTTTGGCACTTAATGATATTTATTAATTATTTTATTTGAGATTATATAGATGAATATTACATGATTTCTGATATCAAGGAGCTCATAATAGGTGGAGGCAATGAGAAACACAAAATTCAAGAAACAGGCAGTGGAGGCAATGCGAAACACAAAATTAAAGAAACAGGCAGTAAACTCTTGGACATTGGTCTTAACAGTATTGTTTTAAATCTGTCTCCTCAGGCAAAGACAACAAAAGCAAAGACATATACTCAGGGTTACATCAAACTAAAAAGCTTTTTAAAAAAATTTAATGTTTATTCATTTGTGAGAGAGGGAGAGAGAAGGAGACACAGAATCTGAAGCAGACTCAGGTTCTGAGCTGTCAGCACAGAGCCCCATGCTGGGCTCGAACTCACGAACTGTGAGATCTTGACCTGAGCCGAAGTCAAATGCTTAACCGACTGAGTCACCCAGGTGCCCCAAAAGTTTTTTCACAGCAAAGAAAACAATCGAGAAACCAAAGGGACAACTTACTGAATGGGGGAAGATATTTTCAAATGATATATCCAATCAGGGCTTAATATCCAAAATATATAATGAAGTCAGATACCTCAACACCAAAAACTCTAAACAATCCAATTAAAAAATGGGCAGAGGACCTGAATAGACCTTTTTCAAAAAAAACATATACAGATGGCCAACAGACACATGAAAAGATGCTCAATATCAGTTATTTATGAAGGAAATCCAAACCAAAAACCACAATGAGAGATCACCTCACACCGGCAGAATGGCTAATACCAGTAAGACAAGAAATAACAAATATTGGCAAGAATGTGGAGAAAAGGGAAGCCTTGGATACCATAGGAGTGTAAAATGATGATGCACTATGGAAAACAGCATGGAGGTCCCTCAAGAAATTAAAAATAAAAAACAATATGATCCAACAAGTCCACTTCTGGATGAAAATGAAAACACTAATTTGAGAAGATATGCGCACTCCTGTGCTCATTGCAGCATCGATATGTTTGCTTTCTTTGTGATTTATATAATACTAGTACTGACATCAGCAAAGACTACCAGCTAATGTTACATCAACATTTTTTGGTAATTGGATTCATCACAAAGCAACCTGTTTGGGCTCCTTATTATCTACCTCCTTACAACTCTGAGTACAGTATTTGCTGTTAAACTCTAAGGAGATTTCAAAAGTCATACACACTACTGCTCTCTCTGAAGAATCCATGAACAATCACTGAAATCACGGCCACACCAGAATTTTGTTTTTTTTAAAGGGAAGTACACCTAATTGTGACATATTTCCCCCCAAACTCTATGTGCCTCAATTGTCAATCAGATAGACTCCTTACCACTGAATCTGATGAAATATATAAAGCTTTTCAAAAAAGTATTTGACTGACAGGAAAGTTTGTTACACATAAATCTGACACTACAGTTGAGTAACAAAGGTTTTGACTGACAGCTTAACAAGTGAGCTATCCACCTTTACTGTTTGTTGCTTTCTAACATTCCCAAAATTGAATAAAGGATCCCAGGATTCTAATGCCTACAGGAGAAAAAAAAAAAAGGTAAGCCTTTTTTTTTCTTTTTTTTTGAAAAAGGTAATAGATTAAAATCAGAAGAAAATGTAGATAAAATTATAAGATTGGGAAAGAACTATTTTGATCAGTCTAGTTTGGGAAATTAATTTTATATTTAAGATTTTTTAGGAGTCAGGAAAAAAACACCCAATGCAATAAATTATTGCATTATAAAAGCTAAAGAAAAAAATCAAAACAAACTAGCAAGGAAACCCTGCCAAATAAATGAAAAAAAAAATAGTCCCGATACTATTTAGATTTTTAATATGATGATTTATTTCTATGAATTATAAGTAATTGCCTAATTTTAGTTACAACTCAAATTTTTGTTATGAAAGATTGTAAAAGTTTATGGGAAAAATAAGTATCAACTGTACATGTACTATTTCCAGTATTGTAAATTCAACTTGAATATACATGCTTGTATTTTTAATGTAGTTTCATTACAAATGGAATGAGAAGAAGGTTTCATTTTTACATTCAATTATGTTCCAAAAGAAGAATAAATATGCTACTCATCAAAGTAAATTTAATATCTATTATGATTTTTTAAACCCTGCAACACAATGATTTCATTTTAATCAATAATTGTGTTTCTGTTTGGCATGACTCAATTGACTGGTGTACAAACCTCTTAAAACAATGGGTAATCCATGTTATGGCAAAAATTGTAAGAATGAATGTGTTTAGAAAGAAAAAAAATACTGGGACAGCTGGGTGGCTCAGTTGGTTAAGTGTCTTGATCTCAGTTAAGACTCTTGATCTTAGCTCAGGTTGTGATCTCATGATTCATGAGATCGAGCCCTGCTGCAGGGCTCTGCACTGCTGGTGCAGAGCCTGCTTGGGATTCTCTCTCTCCTCTCTCTGCCCCTCCCCGGCTTGTGCTGTCTCCCTCACTCAAAAAAAATAAATAAATACACATAAAAATAAAAGTTTTGAAAGAAAGAAAAAGAAACTCCAAAGAAATGAAATTACACTTCAAAATAAGAAGCCAAAGATAAAACTGCTTTGAAGACAAGGTACTAAACTAGAATATTAACAGTTATATTTTTAAAAAGAATGAAATAACATTTCATTGAATCTTTTGTTAAAAAAAGGAAATTGAATTAAGCTTTTGTTTTTTTCTATCATAAGGCACTTATGGGGCGCCTGGGTGGTTTGGTCGGTTTAGTGTCCCACTTCGGCTCGGGTCACGATCTCTTGGTACGTGAGTTCGAGCCCCGCGTCGGGCTCTGTGCTGACAGCTCAGAGCCTGGAGCCTGTTTCAGATTCTGTGTCTCCCTCTCTCTCTGCTCCTCCCCTGTTCATGCTCCGTCTCTTTCTGTCTCAAAAATAAACGTTAAAAAAATTAAAAAAAAATAAGGCACTTGTGTTTTTTTCTTTCTTTTAAAATTTTTTTTTTTTTTTTTTTTTTTTTTTTTTTTTTTTTTTTTTTTTTTTGAGAGAGAGAGACAGACTGTGAGTGGGGGAGGAGCAGAGCGAGAGGGACACACAGAATCTGAAGCAGGCTCCAGGATCTGAGCTATCAGCACAGAGCCTGATGCAGAGCTTGAACTCACAAACAGTGAGATCATGACCTGAGCTGAAGTCAGATGCCCAACCGACCGAGCCACCCAGGTGCCCAGGCACTTGTGTTTTCTATTGTTGCTATAGTGGAATTTATTGGAAAAGCATTAGGGAGTTGCAGACATTTTGCATCGCTTAAGCTTAATTCAATCTGTAACACTAAACCCTAAATAACAATGGCTTATTTACAAGAAAAACCAAGAGTTTCTCTCTGCCTTTGAGAAACTTCTATCTCTGCTCTACTTAGGAACTATATAATACCTTAAAAAGCTAATAATACTGATTCCAATGCCCTTAACTCTGTTTTCTAAACATGGTCACCTCAAACAATCTCATTCCCCCATCAATCCTGTTGTTTTTTCTGATGGACACATGTCTATAATTGCACTTCTTAAATTTTGGCACTAAGAACTAATAAATATAAACAAAAACAAGGATAAGCTTCAGTTAAGTATTTTGTGTTAGGCACTGTTTTAAGCAGTGGCAATTCACAGGCAAATAAAACAATCAAATCTCTGCTGTTATGGACCTTATACTCTACTGGGTGAAGTCAACTATAAACCAAATTAAGTTAATATTTTCTTTCATTTTATATAGTGCAATATGTTTTGGAAGTAAAACCAGTGGAAGTAATTAGAAAAATGTAAGAGTTGATATCGTTTTGAACTGGTGATTATTGGGTAGACAAAAAAATGAAGACAGGGAGAGGGATATGTAAGTGTACCGGAAAGTTCATTCTACGAGACGGAGATGCTGGATCAGAAATATCCCACAAAGACTTGAAACCAGAAAAGAAAAGCGAGTGAGTGAGTGAGTATGTGTGTGTGTGTGTGTGTGTGTGTGTACATGTGTACATGTGTTGGGGGTATGCATGGGGTGGAGGGGAGTGGATTACATAGGCCTTCAGGTCATGAGAACTGTAGAACATAAAATGAAGGAGAAAATTAAGGAAAAGTAGGGAAACAAGTTGGAAGGCCTGTATCAAAAATAATAATTCTTGGGGAGAGATGGTAGTACTGTGTAAGAGGGCGGCAGTGTGAGAGGTTTGTTGAGAAATATTCAGGATTAAGATAGTTTGAAAAAAAAAATGACTGACTTGATTTTGACTGTGAGAGAGGACTAGTCATCAGTAGTTTTTTCTGGGCACCTGGATGGCTCAGTCGGTTAAGTGTCAGGTTCTGGATCTCGGCTCAGGTCATGATTTCACGGTTTTGTGAGTTCAAGCCCCGCATGGAGCTCTGCGTGGACAGCATGAAACCTGCTTGAGATTCTCTCTTTCTCTCTGTCTGCCCGTCCCCTGTTCCTACTCTCTCTCACTAAATAAACTTAAAAAAAATTATTTTTAAAATCATCAGTAGTGTTTCATATATCCTTACCAAAAAAGAACAATTAAATGCTTTCTGTTGCATAAGCATATAGTGTGAATAATTAAAAATGTGGAATTTGACAGAAGTTATACACACCTGCTGCCTTAATGTATCTTTAAACGTAACTTGGATATTTCATTTTCAAAAACTAAAAAAGAAACTTTTTTTAAAAAATGGACTTTTTACATTATAATTTGATTTGATAACATTTCTAATATAACTACTATCTAATTTTATCTGTACAACTTATGTAGGCAGAAAAAAATTTCCTCTAAATTTCACGAATATGTGGACAGGAATTTTGCCTAGTTGTTTTATTTATAATAAGATTAGTCATCAAATTTAATGAATCAAACATCCTACAGCTGATGAGTCTTTTCAAATATAATTTCCTTTGACAAACACAGTCTCAATTTTAAGTGAACAAGTACTACACTTTGCCACAAACATGTTTTACGAACTTACTTTCATATAACATTTCAAGTATCAGATTTACAAAAAAATTGAATATTACCAAAAGCAGGATTCAGTCTTTTTTATTAAACAGACTTAGAACAAAATTCAACATTATAATAAGATTCAGAACAACTCTGAAGCTCTACCTTGAATTTTCTGAAAACAGTTATCTAAATATTCACCAATCTTAATTCTTATTTTTCTCCAAACAAAGGCAAAGGGATGCCATATTTGTGCAGTGCAAAAGTCTTTCTAAACAGCTTCATTTAACTTCTTTTTCAAGATTTTCTCATTTACTATGAGTTGAAACTTATTGTCCCTGGAGTCAACAAAATTTTAATTAAGACTGAAACAAGGAATCTGACCTGTATAGTAATTTATTTCCACATAATTAATTCATCTTTGAGCATGAAACCATAAATAGAGGAGAAGAGGAAGTGGATATTAATCAAATGGAAGAAAGTAATGGAAACCAGAACCATGTTGTCAGTAGTTATATTCACCATTTTGTATAATTACTGAGAGAGATACTCAGGATTCTGTTTCATAAAATGTCTCTTGAAAACATTTATGTTTAATATAGAAAGGATAAATCTCAATCCACAAAGACAGGAATAAAAGAAATAGAACATTCTTCCATTTTCAACATATCTTTGTTATTTCTATCTGGAGGCTGCCATTAAGTCATAAGACGCAGAGACTTAATTTCAGTCAATGAGAAATCCTTACATCTCTCTGTGTACATTTTTCAACTATCAGGACACTGATATCCCACCAAAGAATTTTGGCTCATCAACCATCTGTCCATGTATGTGGGCATTGAGAAGGCCTATATTTCAGCTGCCCTGGTTTATTCAGAAAGCTCTGGTATACACAAAATGAAATCTTCAAGCGACACATATAAGTTTGCCTATTGTCTCAATAATTCTGATAAATGTATGACTCTCACTCTTTAATCATGATTCCATTTATATCGACACCATGGAATTATGCTATTGTGTCTAATTTCCTAATATAGTATAAGGGGGAAAATAGTCTCACACAATAGTCTTTTTTCCCATCCACCTGTCCATAATTTGGGGATAAACTTATAATATCTGTTTTTGTTATCTAAGGACACAACTTGAAAAAAAATTCTTTCTCAAATGATGACTGTTACTGGCTCATTTTGTATCTAGAATCACAAAGAGAAATTTTTCTCCATTTTCCCCACTGCCAATTTCAGCTAGAACTTTTCACACAGCCATCAACTGTTCTCTCTTGACAAGATTTTGTACATAGGTCACAATTTCCCCCCTCATTCTCTAGTTGAAACTTCAACGCCTATGTTGATGGCCCTTACAATCTCTGAAAAGAGTACTTTTGTAGCCTATTCCTCAATCTCAACAGCCTTCATGAATTGAATCTGATCATCATTCTGAACTACTCCAACCTCCAAAATTATAAATTCACTCTTGCATGTTAAGCTTTCTTTCATGGGAACTACATCCACCATAAAATCTTTAATTATAATCTCTATATGAATAATGCTAAAACAGGCATTCATGGGAGGCTCAGTTAATCATCTGACTCTTGATTTTGGCTCAGAACATGGTCTCATGGTTCGTGAGTTCGAGCCCCATGTCCGGCTCTGCACTGACAGCACGAAGCCTGTTTTGGATTCTCTCTCTCTTCCTCTCTCTCTGACCCTCCCCTGAGGGTCTCTCAAAGAAGTAAATAAACATTAAAACAAATTTCTTCAAACAAATTTTAAATATTAAAAAATAAAAAGGAGTAATGCTAAAATCCACATATTGGTTCTTATCCTGGCTCCTCAATCAAGACATCTATTTTCTGCATTTATCAGAGATGACACTGATAAGCTAAATCACAATTATTTACCTTATCAAGATCCCTTCAAAAAAAAAATCCTTCTCTGTTTCCTGTATTGGTTAAGTTTCCTATTATACTTTCAGTCACAGGAGCAAAAACTTTTTAAAGTACCTTTAACTTTCAATGTACTTTTCAGGTTTTTCTCTATGTTTCCACAGACTAAACTAAATTTTTTTCTCTATATTTGTTCTAACTCAAGACCTAATTTCCTCTAACCCAGAAAAGTACAAACATTTTCTAATTTTTCATCTATTTTTTCCTCTTTTTTCTATATGTTATCTCACACATTGTTATCATGGTTTTTTCCCAGACATAGCTAGATTCCATCATACCACTCTAAAATAAGGAAGACAATGAATGCTTCCCTTGCCATTAGAATATATTCAATTTTTTACAAGATTGAAAGCGTTCATTGATCCATATCTTTTATTTGTACACTGAAACATCCAAACTCCTAGAATACTTCTCTCAGTATTTTAATTTCTAAGCTTCATACACCTATTTGTGATCCTCATCTAGCCTAATATTTCCTTGCCCCAAAACACTGCCAGAGACCATATCACTTAGTGGTTTCATCACCTTGAATTAGACACACGTGAATATGTGCACATGTACACACACAAACATACACACAATTGTTCTTTTGAAAATAATAATGGGGGTACCTGGGTGGCTCAGTCGGTTAAGCATCTGACTCTTGATCTCAGCTCAGGTCTTGATCTCAGGGTCGTGAGCTCAAGCCCCAGGTTGGGCTCCACACTGGGCAGGAAGCCTACTTAAAAATATGAATAATAAAAAATACCATATGATCCAATAATTCCACTACTGGGCATTTACCCCCCAAAAATGAAAACACGAATTTGAAAAGATATATGCATCCCTATGTTTATTGCAGAATTATTTACAATAGCCAAGATGTGGAAGTAACCTAAGAGTCCATGGATATATGCATATGTGTGCCTGTGTGTGGGTGTGCACACCGCACCAGGATAATATGCACACCACATGCACACCAGAATAATATTACACAGTCATAAAAAAGTATGAGATCATGCCATTTGCAACAACATTGGTGGACGCAGAGGATATTGTGCTAAGTGAAATGAAGAGTAGTGTGCTAAGTGAAGGGTAGTGTGCTAAGTCAGACTGAGAAAGATAAATACCATAGGATTTCATTCATATGTGGAATCTTAAAAAAGCAAACAAATGAATAAGCTAAGAAATAAAGAGCAGAATCAGGCCTGTAAATAAAGAATAAACTGATGGTTGCCAGAGGGCAGGGGTGTGAGAGATGGGTAAAATGGGTGAAGGAGTGTGGGGATACAGCCTTGCATTATAGAATGAATAAGTCATGGAATAAAAGGCACAGCAAAGGAATGTAGCCAATGATATTGTAATAATAGCATTGTATGGTAACAGACGGTAGCTATATTGTGGTGTGCATAGCATAATGTACAAACTTGTCGAATTACTATGTTGTACACCTGAAACTAATGAAGCATTGTGCATCGACATACTCAAATTAAAATGAAATTAATAAAAATAAAAATAAAAAATGCTCTTGTGGAATGGTTTCTATATGAGTCTAAATTATAGACTATCACATCCATCTGCATATGATAAAATAACTAAATACTTTTTATACAAGCTAATTAAGGGGAAAAACACAGCCTAATAATACAGGTGTCACAAAGAAAAAAAGTGAAAAAAAAAAAAACTTTGAGCCTCTGGATTAGTGTCCTTATTCTCCAGTCTCTCTGGTCACTGATGTACTTCATAGTTGGGCATCTGGGCTTCAGGGATGGCAGGGGCCCAACCTGACCAAAGATGCAGTGTTCTTGTTCCTTCTGGAATATGACCAAGTTCTACAGCTGCCTCAAAGATTGCTGTTGGGGGTGAGATTTTAGGGATAGGCAGGTAAAGAAGTGGGAGCTCTATAAAACATCATAAAAAAATGCATGCTATGAAAAGTTCAGGGGCCATGATAAGACCAAAACTCAAAACTTTCTTGGATTTTCCTTCCTTTTCTAATTTCTCTTTATCAGCACAAGTCTACACGTAAAGTTAGTACTTCCCAAAATCTCTTTCAGAAGAGTTCATGTCAAATGATTATTGTTTCAAATATTGTATCATATTTAGGGAAATATTAATCAAGACATTCTTTTCTGTTGGCTCATATGACTTACATACGCCAAACATATTGAAACTCTAAATATAGGGGCAGTTTTCAGGAACTAATTCCTTGGGAGAAATTCATATCAACAGGCCACAGGACAAAAAAAGAAATCATTTCACTAAATTTTGCTTGTCTTGTCTCTCTTCCAGTGGCTGAAATAAATGAACAAATGAATAAATAGATAAATAAAACTAAGAAATCTTATAGAGACATTCATTGTTATGTACTTGGAGAAGCATAGATTAAACTACAATAGATTAGAAAGTTTGAATCGTTAGATTATGTTGCAATGAATTTTGGGACAGACAATCAAAAGAATACTTTTGTCAAAATTCCACATATTGTGAAATGGAGGTTTCGAACTGAAATTAAATCCGTACAGCTTTTATTTATCATTCAATGAGAAAATAAATGGTTACTTATCTCTGATAGTAGGATAAGCAGGAATGCACAAAATTTGGATGTGCATTAAATTTTACTAAATCTCTGTAACATATTTTTAGCCGATCTTCCTGACTTCCTTCCCTCTTTGATGTGTGACCATATATATCCATATACTATACATATATATAGTATAAAAATGCCACAATACATAGTATAGAGTGTGTGTATGTACATGCATATAGATATGTTGTCCAGTATATAGACAGAATGATAGATACACAGAAAGACATGAGAAAGTGAGTTATCTGCTGGGGAGACTACATGTTCTAATACTTGAAAAAACCAAAAATACTATAAAGGTTAAAAAGATGGAGTAGCCATACTTATATCAGACAAACTAGACTTTAAATTAAAGGCTGTAACAAGAGATGAAGAAGGGCATTATATAATAATCACAGGGTCTATCCACCAGGAAGAGCTAACTATTATAAATGTCTATGCGCCAAATACCCGAGCCCCCAGATATATAAAACAATTACTCATAAACATAAGCAACCTCATTGATAAGAATGTGGTCATTGCAGGGGACTTTAACACCCCACTTACAGAAATGGATAGATCATCTAGACACACAGTCAATAAAGAAACAAGGGCCCTGAATGATACATTGGATCAGATGGACTTGACAGATATATTTAGAACTCTGCATCCCAAAGCAACAGAATATACTTTCTTCTCGAGTGCACATGGAACATTCTCCAAGATAGATCATATACTGGGTCACAAAACAGCCCTTCATAAGTTTACAAGAATTGAAATTATACCATGCATACTTTCAGACCACAATGCTATGAAGCTTGAAATCAACCACAGGAAAAAGTCTGGAAAACCTCCAAAAGCATGGAGGTTAAAGAACACCCTACTAACGAATGAGTGGGTCAACCAGGCAATTAGAGAAGAAATTAAAACATATATGGAAACAAACGAAAATGAAAATACAACAATCCAAACGCTCTGGGATGCAGCGAAGGCAGTCCTGAGAGGAAAATACATTGCAATCCAGGCCTATCTCAAGAAACAAGAAAAATCCCAAATACAAAATCTAACAGCACACCTAAAGGAAATAGAAGCAGAACAGCAAAGGCAGCCTAAACCCAGCAGAAGAAGAGAAATAATAAAGATCAGAGCAGAAATAAACAATATAGAATCTAAAAAAACTGTAGAGCAGATCAACGAAACCAAGAGTTGGTTTTTTGAAAAAATAAACAAAATTGACAAACCTCTAGCCAGGCTTCTCAAAAAGAAAAGGGAGAGGACCCAAATAGATAAAATCATGAATGAAAATGGAATGATTACAACCAATCCCTCAGAGATACAAACAATTATCAGGGAATACTATGAAAAATTATATGCCAGCAAATTGGACAACCTGGAAGAAATGGACAAATTTCTAAACACCCACACTCTTCCAAAACTCAATCAGGAGGAAATAGAAAGCTTGAACAGACCCATAACCAGCGAAGAAATTGAATCGGTTATCAAAAATCTCCCAACAAATAAGAGTCCAGGACCAGATGGCTTCCCAGGGGAGTTCTACCAGACGTTTAAAGCAGAGATAATACCTATCCTTCTCAAGCTATTCCAAGAAATAGAAAGGGAAGGAAAACTTCCAGACTCATTCTATGAAGCCAGTATTACTTTGATTCCCAAACCAGAAAGAGACCCAGTAAAAAAAGAGAACTACAGGCCAATATCCCTGATGAATATGGATGCAAAAATTCTCAATAAGATACTAGCAAATCGAATTCAACGGCATATAAAAAGAATTATTCACCATGATCAAGTGGGATTCATTCCTGGGATGCAGGGCTGGTTCAACATTCACAAATCAATCAACATGATACATCACATTAACAAAAAAAAAGAGAAGAACCATATGATCCTGTCAATCGATGCAGAAAAGGCCTTTGACAAAATCCAGCACCCTTTCTTAATAAAAACCCTTGAGAAAGTCGGGATAGAAGGAACATACTTAAAGATCATAAAGGCCATTTATGAAAAGCCCACAGCTAACATCATCCTCAACGGGGAAAAACTGAGAGCTTTTTCCCTGAGATCAGGAACACGACAGGGATGCCCACTGTCACCGCTGCTGTTTAATATAGTGCTGGAAGTTCTAGCCTCAGCAATCAGACAACAAAAGGAAATCAAAGGCATCAAAATTGGCAAAGATGAAGTCAAGCTTTCGCTTTTTGCAGATGACATGATATTACACATGGAAAATCCGATAGACTCCACCAAAAGTCTGCTAGAACTGATACATGAATTCAGCAAAGTTGCAGGATACAAAATCAATGTGCAGAAATCAGTTGCATTCTTATACACTAACAATGAAGCAACAGAAAGACAAATGAAGAAACTGATCCCATTCACAATTGCACCAAGAAGCATAAAATACCTAGGAATAAATCTAACCAAAGATGTAAAAGATCTGTATGCTGAAAACTATAGAAAGCTTATGCAGGTAATTGAAGAAGATATAAAGAAATGGAAAGACATTCCCTGCTCATGGATTGGAAGAATAAATATTGTCAAAATGTCAATACTACCCAAAGCTATCTACACATTCAATGCAATCCCAATCAAAATTGCACCAGCATTCTTCTCGAAACTAGAACAAGCAATCCTAAAATTCATATGGAACCACAAAAGGCCCCAAATAGCCAAAGTAATTTTGAAGAAGAAGACCAAAGCAGGAGGCATCACAATCCCAGACTTTAGCCTCTACTACAAAGCTGTCATCATCAAGACAGCATGGTATTGGCATAAAAACAGACACATAGACCAATGGAATAGAATAGAAACCCCAGAACTAGACCCACAAACGTATGGCCAACTCATCTTTGACAAAGCAGGAAAGAACATCCAATGGAAAAAAGACAGTCTCTTTAACAAATGGTGCTGGGAGAACTGGACAGCAACATGCAGAAGGTTGAAACTAGACCACTTTCTGACACCATTCACAAAAATAAACTCAAAATGGATAAAGGACCTGAATGTGAGACAGGAAACCATCAAAACCTTAGAGGAGAAAGCAGGAAAAGACCTCTCTGACCTCAGCCATAGCAATCTCTTACTCGGCACATCCCCAAAGGCAAGGGAATTAAAAGCAAAAGTGAATTACTGGGACCTTATGAAGATAAAAAGCTTCTGCACAGCAAAGGAAACAACCAACAAAACTAAAAGGCAACCAACGGAATGGGAAAAGATATTTGCCAATGACACATCGGACAAAGGGCTAGTATCCAAAATCTATAAAGAGCTCATCAAACTCCACACCCGAAAAACAAATAACCCAGTGAAGAAATGGGCAGAAAACATGAATAGACACTTCTCTAAAGAAGACATCCGGATGGCCAACAGGCACATGAAAAGATGTTCAACGTCGCTCCTTATCAGGGAAATACAAATCAAAACCACACTCAGATACCACCTCACGCCAGTCAGAGTGGCCAAAATGAAGAAATCAGGAGACTATAGATGCTGGAGAGGATGTGGAGAAACAGGAACCCTCTTGCACTGTTGGTGGGAATGCAAATTGGTGCAGCCGCTCTGGAAAGCAGTGTGGAGGTTCCTCAGAAAATTAAAAATAGACCTACCCTATGACCCAGCAATAGCACTGCTAGGAATTTATCCAAGGGATACAGGAGTACTGATGCATAGGGGCACCTGTACCCCAATGTTTATAGCGGCACTCTCAACAATAGCCAAATTATGGAAAGAGCCTAAATGTCCATCAACTGATGAATGGATAAAGAAATTGTGGTTTATATACACAATGGAATACTACGTGGCAATGAGGAAAAATGAAATATGGCCTTTTGTAGCAACATGGATGGAACTGGAGAGTGTGATGCTAAGTGAAATAAGCCATACAGAGAAAGACAGATACCATATGGTTTCACTCTTATGTGGATCCTGAGAAACATAACAGAAACCCATGGGGGAGGGGAAGGAAAAAAAAAAAAAAAAGAGGTTAGAGTGGGAGAGAGCCAAAGCATTAGAGACTGTTAAAAACTGAGAACAAACTGAGGGTTGATGGGGGGTGGGAGGGAGGGCAGGGTGGGTGATGGGTATTGAGGAGGGCACCTTTTGGGATGAGCACTGGGTGTTGTATGGAAACCAATTTGACAGTAAATTTCATATATTAAAAAATAAAATAAAAAAAAAAAAAGAACTTAATGAAAAGTGGTTTCAAATAACCAGTTTTTCAGTCCAACAGCTGTACTCTTGACATTTGGAAGGTATCAAAGTCTCTGTTTCTTGATCTTTTCTGAGTTCTGAGATTTAGATTAGCTTTCACTTTCTCTGGTATGTATCCTCCCAATGAGCTCAGATTTTAGATGTCTCTCATATGCCAAGTCATCCATCACTTTTTTACCCATTCTTTAGACTTCCTAAAATAGATTCCCGGAATGTAGATTATCACATAAAGGAGTATGAAGAAGTTTGAGATTTTTTAAATGCATAGGAAATAACCAACATAGATAGTATATGCTGTAGAGAAGTTCCTCTTCCTGTCTTACAATCAACTGATTAATTTGTATTATTTAATATCCCAGCTCTCCTGTCTATATCAATATGCTACCGGACTGAGATGTTGCCAAAAGTCATTTAGGGCTACCTCCACCACCATTTATTTCCCTCTTTCTGTAGCTGTTTCAAAATTCAGAATCATTCCATATATGAAGAATCCCTGAAAACTAATTTTTAGAGGGTCAACATCTAAAAATAAAATCTGAATTTCTGAAACGCTTGCTAACTATACATTCTTTTAGAACATGGGTAGATTTACGTTAGGTGATTTTTGCATGATGAAAGCTGGTAGGTAATATTTCAGAGTTTATCTGGAGATGGAAGTATAACATTTGATGGTTCACGGAGAAAAACACAACGTAATAAGTATTTTAACTCTAATACAGTTTGTGTGATTTATTCCTTTTATGGCCATCAAAATGATTTTTGTAATTTCTCCAACATGTTTAAGAAAGTATCAGGTGTTGTAAAATGTAAATTAAATGTTGTAAAATGAAAAAAAAAAAAAAGGTAGATTGCTATATTTCCTTTCATTTGAAACTGCATTTCCAGTATGTCATGTGGAATTTACCGTTTGTAAGTTTTCTTACAAATGCCACCAGCCATATGTGGCAATTTAAATTTAAATTAAATTCATTAAGATGAACTAAAATTAAAAATTCCATTTCTTCATCACTCTACCAACATTTCAAGTGCTCAACAGCCTCAAGTGACTCATGGCTACAATATCGCAGAGCCTTGGACAACACTGTAAAGACTTTTAGATTCCACAAAATTCCCAGAAGCACATTGAACTACTGCATTTGAAACAAGTTATTTTTTTTTCTTAAAAAGACCTGTATAGGGTAACTTTTCTAATTTCATTCTAGTAGGAAAAACACAAACTCAATTTATTCAGTTAAATAAAATCTTCCCTAATTTTCAGGTCTTCTCGTACATTTGGTAACCGCACTTCACAGAGAAGTACAGGCTTAAAAGTAAAGTGATGCCTTGTTCAAAATTGAACGAGTTATGAAAAAACTCATAGATAAATAAAAACCAAGGAGACTCTGATGAACACAAATTTCTTCATTAGTTCAAAGTTTTTAAAATGTGTTTATGACTTAGAAATACCTGAAGATTTTCCCATAGTTTAAAAATGAAATGACTGAGCAGCATTTGCATGTTTATATGATGTTTGTAAAACTGGCTCCTTTTTGATATTTCAAATACCATAGGACTGGGCCACTTAGAAGACTTAACTAATTGGATAAATTACTAAATTATTATGATCTATAACCTTCATTAACATCACAAATCACTGTCACATTCTAATTAATTCTAGTAATTGTATTTTAAAAACTAACAATTATAGTTTATATTTACTGCATACTTACTATGTAGATTATCTCATTTAGAGCTCATTAGAACCCTGTATTTATTATCTATTTTCTGATGCAGAAATCAAGACTCTGAGCATTTAGTTAACTTGCTTAAGATCACACTTCTAGAAAGTAGTGCAGCAAGATTCTGAAATGGGGCAGATTATCTCAAAGGGCTCTACTTCAAACTTCCATGATAAGACCGATGCCTCATCTATTTATTCAACAAAGGTTTGTTTAGCCCCTTTTTTGTATCTTGTGTGTGTATGTGTGTGCGTCTACCACCATTTTATTTTATTTTTTTACCCTGGGAATATAACAGAAGACAAAAAACACACATACATACACATACACTGTTGAAACAAAATTGAAGCTTTATGTCACTCATTTTAATTTATGAGGGTAACATAAATATAAATTCTAAAATTTAATGTTTTAATAAAAAGTTTTAAATACTTGAATATTTGAGCCCCAGGAATTACATGGTGTGGTTATATAAAGCAATCGCTCTGTATATAATTTTGTTTAAAATTTGGTAAGCAGTGAGGAAAGAGGCAGATCACAAATGAAATATTTTATCTTTCATAATAATAAACAAATAATAAGTGAAACTTTGAAAAATATTTTCAAAGACAGCTAATTATAAATCTCTAATTTTGCAAGACATCAGCTTTGCTAAAATTCTGTGACTTAAAAGGGAATTCTGGACTCCAAACTGAAAGCCTACTACCTAATATTTAGTATGCATATGACATATTTCGAAGACTTAGCTACCTGAATAATGTATTTAATCAAGAAACTTAAATGCAATGTGTTTTTCAATGTCTGCTGATTAGAAAAATCATTATCAGCTCCCTAACATTTAAAACTAAGTGCTAATAGTATGCATAATGTTCATTTAAAGTGTAGATTTAAGTCTTGAAATGAAAGCTGAATATAAAAACTCTGGTATATTTCTGGGTTTAACTCATAATGCATTCCTCAAACTCCATAAACAGCAGTGAATAAGAGATATCTTCAAACTAATGAAAACAATATGTAAATTTTAATCATAGTTTTTAGATGAATAAAATCAGTTTTTTTTAAAACATTTTTTCTTCTTCTCAAATGCACAGTTGAAAGAAGTCTCATAAATATCTAATAAATATGAAATGTCGGATATGGACTTGTTCCACAGAATAACATGATAACAAGTTTCCTAGAACACTATACTTGTAGAGAAAAGAGAAAAAAAAATTATAACATGCCCCAACCAGTTAGATTATTTGAATTGCAGTTCATTCTTTTCTTATTCCTAAGACATTCTTCTCCTACAATCAGTGTTAAGGATAAGAGACTGAAAATGTTGCTGAATATTGTTCAAATATTTCAGAATGTGCAATGTTGCCCCTATTTACTGATATAACTGCCATGGCTGTTGTCAACAAGCCTAATGTGTATTTCCCTCCAGGAAAGGTGTTTTTTCAAAATGCTTTATTCATCTTTTACGAGGGAGCACTCTCAGTGTGCATTCTAAGAAATCCTAGCACAAGCTACTCTCCATAAATAACTCACTTGGTAGGGTTAGATCTTTCCTAGGAAAGTAAAAACCCCTGAGCTCCCACTTCCAGAGTTTGAGATTATGGGCCTTATATCTTTAGGGTGAACTCCTTTGAACCTCCTATAAACAAACACACATACTTCCTATCTGAACTTTCCAGGCTGCGTCTACTTCTCTCACCAGTATGAGTAATGAATTCTTTGTTTCTGTGAGGATTTACCATGTGCCTACTCTGTTCCAGGCACTGTGCAGGGAACAGCACATTAATGGTGAACCTGCCCTAAGGAAGCTTAGTCCAAAGGACAGAAACAGTATTCAAATGAAGGCACAATTGACAGGGGCACTTGTTTGTTTAGGGATTGTTCATATTCTCTTCATTCAGAAAAACTTTGCAACACTTGGAAAGTTCTGAATAATCTTCCTGGAACTGGATGGGAGACAGAGAAGACAAAAATCCTAGTGACATTGTTGAGATTCATCTGAAACGTAACATCTTTTCTCCCCTGTTTCTTAAAGCTCAAACTTTAGTGCTGTCAACATAAAAAAGAAGAAAAATCTAGCCAAATATTTCAAAATGCTAATCCTCTGGAAGTGAAAATGGATTGAGTATAGATTCCGGTGTGTTGGCCAACTAGAGCAATTCACATACTACCCTTCCTTCCTTCCATTCTTCCTATGAGTTGGTGCATTCTCCCTGGAAATCCATATATGAAACCCATTGCATATATGTCTAATGTGCAATGTATATTTCTTCCAGGCTGTACAAGTAACTATGAAAACCTTTTTGGAAATGGCTGGTAAATTCATATCTTAGCATATTTATGACACCAAGATTTCTACTTTCTGAATTCAAAAGCAAAAATTATTCATCACTAGTCCTTTAATCCATGCGACTCCATGTTGTTTCAAGTAAAAAGTGCATGGATTTTGAAACAATTTTCACAGTGAAATATGCACCATCAAGTTTCCTGTAGTCTCTGTTCCTTCAGTTTTACATTTACAAGTCAGGGATAACATTTTGTAAAATAATGCAATCCATGTAAAACACTTGAAGCCGTATCTTGCACATAATACATATGCAGTTATATTGTTTGATTGATATTAACGGCACATTACTTGATATATAAAAAATATTGTGCACACTAATTCTAAAGTTTTGCTGCTATGAATAGTTCTCAAATGTGCTACATCAATTAAATTTATTTTTTTAGAAATGCACCTTTTGAAATTCCCGGACGTACCTCTAAAGACAATAGATATTTAACAAGTAACCATGTAATGTATTCTTTTTTTTTTTTTTTTTTAATTTTTTCCCAACGTTTTTTATTTATTTTTGGGACAGAGAGAGACAGAGCATGAACGGGGGAGGGGCAGAGAGAGAGGGAGACACAGAATCGGAAATAGGCTCCAGGCTCCGAGCCATCAGCCCAGAGCCTGACGCGGGGCTCGAACTCACGGACCGCGAGATCGTGACCTGGCTGAAGTCGGACGCTTAACCGACTGCGCCACCCAGGCGCCCCACCATGTAATGTATTCTTAAAACGTCACCTGTATTATTGCAATATGCATTGGTAGCATAATATATAAGACATTGTCTTTTATACACACAGCTACCATTTATGGAAAAATGACTACTGTACATTTTAAGTTTCACTCCACTTCATTTGCCTTGTCTAGAATTTCCCAGGATAATTCCTGAGATCTCTTAAAAAAAGCAGCCCCATTCTAGCTTGGAATTACTGTAGAAAACATCCTGGTCAGCAATGACATGCCTTCAGCATCTATAAAGTCCTTTTACACCACCTTCACTTACATTTATCTGATGGCCAGCTTTTCCAGTCCTGTGATAGGTTCTAGAAATACAAAGATAAGTGCATCTTTTCCCTGCTGTAAGGACCCAACATCCATCAGGTAGACACCTTTGAAAGATGATCTGCAATAAAAAAAAAAAGGGGGAAATCCTGATTAGTATCACAAAAGAAGGGCTCAGAATATAGAACATAATTAAATCCAGCTGATTAAGGTCACTTTATTATGAGATCGCATTGGACATGTGCTCAGAAGAGAACCGCTGAAGGGAGAGTATTTGAGGCTGAGGGCACAAACAGCCCAGTAGAGGTAAGAAGATGTAAAAGACTGTGCTGTGACTGGAAGAACGGTGAGTGCTTCCGTTTGGATCAGTGTTGAGCATCCTGCAGAAGGAAATAAAACTGAAGCACGAGTCAATATTAAGTGTGAATTCTATAAGGAAAGGACAGCATCTGTAAAAAGTATTTTATGTGAATAAATAGGGAGCAGACCGTAGCATAGATAGCATGAGGTGACAATGGAAATATGGAGACCACATAGGAAACAGTTCAAAAATTACACATGGATATGCTAGTGATAAAAGATGATGAGGAAAATAGGGGATTAATGAGAGAGAAACGAGGGAAGATTTTACTAGATGTGGAGCCTGACTGGAGCTTGCAGTAGACAGAAAAAAAGAGAGATGTAAACGTAAGGGGAATGAAAATTGCGGCAGATTGAAATGATTTGGGATGGAAAGTTTCGTTCTACATATCTTGTATAATATGCAAAATTCAAAGAGTCACAGATCAGATAACGTGCCATGCCACGATTTCCACAATAGACCTATTTTGATGTGTCCCATTTTCATTCTAGAGTAGAGACAAGCTTTCAGATATAATAGTTTATTCTGTCTGAAACAATATGCCATTTAAGGCAATATCCAATTAAATTTATGTATAATTATCTCAGGAAATGTCAGAGCACCTCCAAGCTTCTTTATTCAAACATTTGTGTCTCCCCTGTATGTTAGCTCCATTTCTATTTTTAACAGAGTTTGTATGTGTTGATATTCCCATGATATCAAGAAATACAGGAAGAATGAATTGGCATATAGGCACATAGATTTTAGGGAGGTTTAAACACATGGCACTTTTATTTGGCATATGGGAAGCTCAGAAATTGGGTCCACGTGAAAATCATCTCTAAGAGAAACCTGGAGAGAACACTCCCACCACTCATCCCACCAGTGGGCGCCGAAGCTTCTCACACCAGTTTTAACAGTCAATTGTGTACAATCTTCTCATCTTCCTGCTCAGTGACCTCATATTGGTAGCTTGAGATGGGCCATGGTGACGATATTTATGCTGAGGAAATCTTAGCAAATCCTATGTACAAGGGTACTCTTGTCTCATCCCCAAAGCAGTTTGTTAAACATTTCTCAGCCTCTCCCAGCTCCCCTACTTAGCTATTTTTTTCCGATTCTTCTCCTCCGGAAATCAACAGCAACAAGCACGTTTGTGGGGTCTGTCACTCAGAGAAGTCCCCATGATAGGCGGGTGTTACTTTTTTTCAGTTCATAAACAATTCCTACATATTCTTGGGGTGTTCTCTTATATACCTATCCCCAATCTTTCATCTGGAAATCATGTCTGGGATAAAAGACACACTTTTCTTCAATGTTCTGATAGAGTCACAGAACTTCCCTCATGGAAGTTTCATGGCAAGAGCTAGAGCACCAGTTCTGAATCTGCCAAACTCTGTTTGACTCAACCACTTAGAATCTGGTGGTTCCACCCACTTCCCATGCCTAATTGTACACTTATGTGAGAAGTATTCTGTGTCTCCGGTTTCTGCCTTACACAGAATTTATGTTTAACCTGACAACGAGAAATGCCACAGTAATACAGGATGAAGTTCACTACACATAATTTAATATATTTCTCAGTCTATCCTAAATAAGTGTGATGTCTTAAATTAGCATAAAATCCAGGAATTAAATCACCAAACTGTTCAACACTTTGAAGATGTGAAAATTACTATTGAAATCTTTTAATTCATTAAATAATTTAATGGTATTTAATGAGTAGATACTCTAAGTCAACTATGACTTAGGTGTTATACTGTATGATCAGTGGCCTCAAGGTCCTAACAGTTTAGTAAAAAGTCAAAATTTAACTACCCAAAGTTTAAGTAGTAAAAAGAAGTTTAGTGAAAGAAAAACAAAAGCCTCAGTGAGAAGTTTAATAGATTCAAATATCCATTTGAAATCACAGGGCTGGAGATAGATCATGAATGATTATTCCTAAGAGCAGAATGAGAAAGAGGCTACATAAATTATTAGGTATATATGAGAGACAATGAGGACTTTTAATGGTCAAACATAATGGAAGAATCCAGAGAAATTGGGGAATATGGATATCAAAAGAAGGAGGGAAACGTTCATGAAGTATCTTCAAATGCAGAGACTTTAAGAATTGATGTAAAAAATGGCATATTATAAGTTCTTAAGTGGCAGTAACGCCATGATAAAATGTTGTCAGTGAACATTTCTTCATCACTCTTGACATTCTATGTGAAGGCAGCCACTCTCTGTCCCTCTAATCCTTTGCTCCAGGAGCACTAAAGTTTATCTGATTGAGAAATTAAAAGAAAACACTTCACATGAGTTCACCTCTCCTCTTTTCTTTCTTGGCAGTAGGCTTAACTTTACTCTCCTCTCTCCTCCTGGATGAAGCTGCCACATGGGGGGTCTGTGCCAGGCAAGTGTTATCTCTTTCTAGGTTGGTAAATCTGTCATGTTCCTGGGTTCAGATATCAGGCACATTTGAGTCTACTATTAATTAGATTGTCCAACATTGTCTTCATTGGTTTATGGATATTTTGCTCTCCTATTTGTTTTATGCTTTTGTCTTATTTTCAAAGTAGTTGAGAATTTGAGAAAGGAAGAATGCTCTTTATTGAACTGGTTAATACACATCAACACCAGGGTGTTGGGAAGAATAGTTTCATAAATTGGTAAAATGAGCAAAGCAAGCGAGTGAAGGGTAAAAACCCAGCTAACCAGCTAATTATGGAAGTATTTCTGTGTTTAGTGATACGTAAAATTGGACATGGTGGTGGCTTTAAGAATAAGAATGAAAAAGTATATTTGGGAAAAAAAGAAGCAGAAAAAGAAATTCTAACGTATGAAAGAATATGTCAAACCTTAGAAAAGTCAAAGAGGTGGCTCTCTTCACTTGAAGACTACCAGTTCATAAGAGAATGGAATTTCCATATCTCAGAGTTTTTTTTTTCTTTTCATATATATGTCTTCACCTACTTTTAAGAAAATATGCTCTTGGTTGGGATCTACTATTTTCAACCATGCAATAAAAAAAAAAAAATACCTGTCCACCTAAATGAAATGTTTTCAAAACATTTTAATCACATTTGCATTTTTCTCCTTCTTACTTCTTAATCGTGGTTCTAATCAAAACTGAATGAATTCCTCCATAGAAGAAAATTTACAGTCCTTACACACACTGTTATACTTGAAAGATTCCGACGAGCCTGCTAATTAGGTGATTGCAATTCCGCCTGAGATCACTAGAACTCCTAGACAGAGAGAGAAAGGGAAAAATGCAGCATCTGAAATCAAATGAAACCAAAGTCTCTCTCTTCCTCATTTTGTTTTGGAAAATAACCCTGGATGAAAATGTGACCTCGTGCTCCTTTTCACCTGAAATGTGTTTCAGTGGGTCAATCACTTTTCACTTGGGGGTCTAGAGATGCAATTTCCAATAAGGTATGGAGCTTTTCATGTCCAATGAGAAGAATACTGTACTAATTTACATAGGTTTATAGTCGTCATTTTATGAAACAAGGTTTATAAAATTAGTAATGAAGAGATGATTTCCCCAAATCAGGTTGTTTCCCTCTGGTGTTACCTTCTGTAATGGTTGCTTAAATAAACCAGATGGGCTTTGCCACGTTAACAGGATAACTGAGATAATAATAAAGATAATAATAATAATAATATCATTAATAACTATAATGACATTTAGCTATAGCTTACTATATGTCAGATATTTTCTAAGCAATACTACTGGTTTTTATTACATTTAGCTCAAAATTTTCCAGCAATGTATATAAATTACATGTGTTTGTATGCACAGTAATGGGTAGAAGTTATTCTTCATTAGTAGAATAATACTTTTTTTAATTTGAAGAAGCCTCTATCAACATATCTGGATGGAAACATTGATACAGTTATGAGCACTGCGTGTAACTCCTTTCTTTCACCCTGTCACATTGTTTTCTAATAAATTCAGAGGAGAGAGAGGTTTTAGTTTTCTTAAGAAATATTCCTTAGCTTTTCAGTTTGTGACACAGACTTGTAGCAATTAGCTAATGAGATGGGCAAATAAATGAACTCTGCGAAGATTAGGAAGGGCCAGGATGAAAATTCAAGAGACTGAGTTACATAGTACAAACTGATAGAACAGGCAAGTTTGAAAATACTTACATTCTGTAACTAAGGACAGGAGTAGCATCTCCTGGCTAAAGTCTATTTCCCTCTTTCACATCTTAGTGTTATCAAGAGAAAAATAGTCTCAGCTGCAACGTGAAAATTCTAGAGACAGAGAGTTTTGCCTCTAAAGGCAGGCAAGCAGATTAATATTTTGCTTCGTGCCATTTTGCATATCCCAGTCAAAACTGAAATCAACGCTCTGGAATGTTTGTTGTTGTTGTTTATTTTTTATAAAGACCATAAATATTAGAATATGTTATTTTAACCCAAAATTCCCACAGATGAAAGAAAATGAAATGAATAAATGAGTAAAATTAAGAGGCTGTGAATAAAAACTGTCACACTGTAATAGTGATTAGAAGCACAGACTCTAGAGTCAGATTACCTGAGATTAAATCACAGCTCTGAACTACTGTGTTGAACAACCTTATGTAAGTTATTTAACTTTTCTGTTCCTCCATTTCCTCATTTGGAAAACAAGGAGAGCAGCTACACCCTCCATGGGCAGGAGATGGTGAGGGGTGAATGAGTTATCGATAACATTGTCTTTATGACGTTATTGACACTACTTGAAAGCTACTTGAACATTGAATAAAGGGATATTTTCAGATCTATTCAATTGCTTAAACTCTGCATAATGATTAATAATCTCATAAAATCAGATTCATATCAGTTATTGGGTCTAATTACAAAGCATGCTCTCTCTTTTTTAAAATAGAGACATGGAAATATCCCCAACAATGGTTAAGCTTTGAACACAGTAATATTTGTTCCCACAACTCAAAGTTATTCTTCAAAAAATCAAATAGTTCAAAAAGGCTTCTCTATGATATTTTCTAAAAATATTGGGAAGACTTTTCAAATTGACAGACTACTCTTATGACTTTGCCACTGCATCAGTTTCATGTTTAGGGTGATTTTCAGGGGCTAATTGGCAGTGTAATTCATACCTGAACCTAACACTGCAATATAAAATCTAAATAGAACTTAAAATCTGGTTAATATCTATCAATATTAAATTGATAGAACATGAATGAAAAGTGAAATGCTGTTGGAATCAGCTCAAAATGATGATAATTTTTCATGTTCACTCTGCTTACCTTAGATTAGATTACTTGAGATTTCCATTTGGATTTTTAGTACAAAAGATTTTTCCTTCTTATATTTACACAATTTAAAGGCAATGATGCAGGGGTGCCTGGGTGGCTCAGTTGGTTGAGTGTCTGACTCCGGCTCAGGTCATGATCTCACAGTTTGTGGGTTCGAGCCCCGCATCAGGCTCTGTGCTGACAGCTCAGAGCCTGGAGCCTACTTCGGATTCTGTGTCTCCTTCTCTCTCTGCCCCTCCCCCGCTCACACTTTATCTCACTCTGTTTCTCAAAAATAAATAAATGTAAAAAAAAAATTTTAAAAAAAGGCAACGATGCAATAGGGGAAAAAATAATGAGTGAGCAATTGTTAGTAGTACTTGCATCAATTATGGACAGTAAAAGGGGAAATAAAATTATAAAAAAGTATTTAAATACATATATACATATATTTATAGTATTCATTGTAGGAAAGTGAATCATTCAATCAGAGTGCAGTCATTAATACAGAGCAGCCAGGTTTAGTGTATAGATTACACAACTCTTAAAGAATATTAGCATAATTGAGAAACCCAATAAAAAATCTAAATTTTCAATTCTCCTCATGATTCAAAGAGCAGAGAGGGCTTATTAATAAATTACATAAAATTAAGAAATGTTTCTGTGTTGCATTATCACTTTAAGAATTTTTCTTTTATTTTTGCCTCATTGTTCATTGACATGTTTGGTAAACACAAACTAGTGTTTTCTCTGCCATCTTGGTCAAGGCCTACTAGGCATATACCCAGCAGATCAAAAATGTTCATTTGAAGATAAAAAACTTTATACACGGAATGGCAAAGCATTTGTCCTTAAGCTTTTTCCCGTTGAAACATATTAGTCCTATCACTGATAAATATCCACTTGAAAGTTAAAATGTCCATCAGCAAACTTCATATTAATGTTTATGAAAAACTGTGACTCTTCATGTTCTGCACAGAGAACAGATTGTTATTATAAAATTCTGCTTATAATAAGGGCAAAAGCACCTTGAAAGATCTGTTATAAATGAAAAAGTCATCTCTGATTATTCGGAGAGCACATTCTATCTCATGTAACAGAGTAAATGGATATAATATTTGCTGGGATTTAAGAAATAAATTGGAGGGAAATGACTGCTTTTTTCTATTATTCTTTAACTGTATCCCCAGTAATAGTTTGTGCTATAATTTGGGCAATTTGCGTATGTTTTATTTTTCCTCCATCTCCTGTTTCCTGAGCACTATTTCCCTTTGATTGAGGAGTTGCTGTGACAGAAGATAATGGCGCTCATGGCACTCGGTGGGACGCCTGTCACTGCTGACTCCAGCTGCTGCCTTTGTTTTCTTTCCTTCCACTCCTCTGATTTTCTCAGGCACGGTGAGAAACAATTATAAAAGCCATGAGCCATTATAAAATATTATACCACAAAATGGTTATTTTTAAGAGCCCGTCAATCTTCTAGGTCTCTTTGTTTATCTTTAGAAGTGGTAAATTGTATCACTATTTTCTATTCAATTGGCAGCATTGGGATGAGAGATTGTTTTCTGCCTTGGGAGAGGAAATACTTTTGTACCTTGTACCTAGTACTAAAGTCTTCCCTTGTTGACCTTGCTGAGGTGGTTTCTTGTGAATCCCCCTGTCAGGAACGACGAACTTTTTTGAGAGGATGATCTGATAGACGTTTCTAGTGTTCACCAGAATCCAGTTCTTTCTCTTTCTGTCACAAAGAAGACTATACTTTTCAGGCCATGCGTATGTGGATGATTCAGGAAACTGCCCTTACCAAAGAAATATGGGAAAATATGCATCTATCACTTCTAGATTGTGAAAATATCATGGATAATTCCCCATGTTTCCTCTCCTCCTGCCATGGCAACTAAGGAGACCAGACATACAGATGATGACTTATATGTTCGATACTTCCATCAGCATGTGTGAAGGTGAGACACCTTATCCCACCCAGCCACAAATACCATCATGTAGACACATAGGACATATTGAGTAAGGAAACAATTATCTTTTGTCTGGTAAACCACTAAAACTTTAGCATAATCCTATCCAACACAGAGTAGTTTTTTTTTTCCTTTCCATTTTTCTAAAGAATTAAGATCACTAGGCAGTATGAGTATTATTGACAACCTAGAAATACTTAGCAGGCTATACGGGTATGGCAGGACTAAAATGTCCCAGTATTTGCTGACTTACCTCTCCCTACAAAGCAAATTCCTTGCAATAACCATAGAGATAGAGAATCAAGTGTGTGTCATTGACAAGATCTTGACCTAGATTAAGAGGAGTGGGGCACTTTGGAAAAAGCACGGGATTCGGATTATAACCCTACTGTATACTGTGTTCCATTGAAAAAGTTGGACTAAAATACTTGACCCTGAGTTTACTGTAAACAATTAAACATAGTTAATGTAATGTAACTTGCAAAGTGCCAGGAAGATATTGGGCACTCAAAACATGTAAATTTATTATTATTATTAGTAGTAGTATTAATTATTAATTAGGTCAGCAGTCCCATATGTATGCTAAAATGTTTAGGCTTATTAAACATTTGGTGTAATTAGTGTAAAATAATAATACATAAAAATTATCATCCCTTCTCAACCATAAGAAGTGTTCTTTTCCATTAACTTAGGACTTTTTTTTTTAAACATAAATTTGAGTACTTTCAGGTTTGCTATTTATTTTCAGCCAGCATATTGTTGGAAAAAATGTGAGTTGTCACTAACTTAGTGGAACTCTCCAATAAACTTCGAGCTGTGAGAAGAAACCCAGCAAGCCAAGAGACTGCCTGGCATTCGAACTGTTTGTCTTGCTGTTGGTCCTAACTTAGTCTCCAATTTGTGGTCAGTGTTCACTCAAATGAGAGGAGGGGAAAACTGCCCAGATAGCAACTACAAATTCAGGAGATGTAAAATCACATTATGTATTCTTGAGAATGAAGCCCATACATTATTAATTTTTCCCCTTTAGCATATAACATTTCTCACCATTGCGATAAATAATGAAAACACTGTAAATAACTTTGCAAATGCTGTACATCATTTATGACATATTTTCAGGATTTATGGGTCCCTTTTCAAATCTCCTTATGTTTTCCTTTAAATATTTTTTAATTCCATGAAATTAAAATGAATTTTATTAAATCTGTTAAATGCTCGAGTTTATTTTCATATAACCTATCTTACATAATCCCAACACACAGGTGAACATAGTTTACTAAGTTAAAGCATTAAAGCATAATCCTTAGTCTGTTTTCCAAAAATGCAGATTTTCATTATATTATCCATTGTTTCTAAATCCACATTTCACTGACCAATTTCTATCCTGAGGGCTCTACAAGAAAATACATAATTAATTACCCTTCTGCAGCACCAATAAGCAGAAGAGAAACAAAAAAGTAAATATAATAGTATATTTCACCATATGTTTCCTCTGAGCAGAAATGTTTTAGGTAAACTTTTTGGCAAGAAACAACAAATTTTGGGGGAAATTAAAAACAATATTTAAAAATCCCTCTATATTCTTTCATTTTTAACTTAGTAGCAAATAACAACTATGAGAATCAATCATGCAGCAAAATATATACCATATAATAAGTGATTCAAAATTATGACCATTCAGTTTCTCTAGTCTCTGGGAAATGTCAGCAAAAATAATTTTACATTAAAGTGTCAAATTCACAGCAACCCCACATAAAAAAGTCACATTTACGGATCTTATTTTGACAGTTTTAGTAAAAATTGATTGACCATATTGAAGTACCATTTTTTCTCTCATCGTTTCTCTTTCTGTGTTTGAAACACTGCAATAAAGCAAATCTTAAATCTAAAAATTTTCTTGAAATAAGAAGACATTGTTCTTGATACTGTAAGGAACTCTTTTTAATAGTTTCAAACAGGGTAAGAAAGGAACTTGAGTCATCTGACATAATGTCTGTAACTTATGAAGATGTAGAGTATGTGTATTTCTTGAATGTCATGCTAGCTCCATCACTTAATGCTTACTGGTTTGGGGTAACTTGCTTGAAATCTATATGACTCAGTATCTTCACCTGTAAAACAAGGTTAGTGAAAGTCACTGATGCAAGGATGTATATGAAAATTAAATGAGATTAGGAGTCAAAATACTTAATTAATTTCCTAGTAATTGTGAACAATGAATCGTAGCTATCACTATGGTCACCATTCCATTTCCAAATATCAGCAAAGATTAAATCCTCACTAAATTTCCTAATGTAGATAGAGTTCTATAGCATATGCAGATGGCCACTTTCTTTCAAACGCTTATTTTATGTAGTGTTTTGATATTCTATTCTAAATCTCCTCTGATCTTTCAGAGAGTTTCAATTTTTGTAATTTATAATTCTGAATGATACTATCTTCTAGACCCAACAAAAAAATCAATACATTGATGTATTGTATAGATGCATTGCCCATCTTTACTTATTTTGTTAGTTTAAGTTTTGTAATATTACTATCAACTTTTCAAACATGCTTGAGTCAATCTGTCGATATAGGAACATTTATCCTAGTTTTGAAATACATTGTTTACACTATTTATTTAGGTAAGTTTTGCATAATATTAGCTGTTAGATTTATCTACCAACTTTTGTCTAGATTATCAGAAAGTACAGAAAAGAGAACAACTAGAATATTATATTCACATAAACCATGTATGGGAAGTCTATCTTCATAAAGCTGTTAAATGAATATATGACTAAATAAAAAGGAAATGTTACTATTATTAGGCCTTACTATCTGATAATAGTGTGACAATATAAGGGTAATAATGTTAGACATTATGATTTACTAATTTCATTTTAGGCAATGCTTTATCTGAAATATAGTGCCTTTAAGTGTGGTACTGTATGTGACTCTGTGGGTTGAAGTGGGATTGGGTCTTTTCTTATATGCGTATTTTTTTTTTTTAGATTTTATTTTTACCTCTTACTATACACTTTTCCTAGCTTGTTCCAGTTTCTCCAATTTAGTTTCTTCTTAACTCATCATGAGAACTTTTAAGATATTTGTAGTTGTATTGTATGCTTTTTAACTATTTTAAAAAGGGCATTTGCTCTAATATCTTAGCTTGAAACTCTTCTTTCTAATTCTTTATATACCTGCACTTTTAACATATTCAGAACTACACAAAGAAATTTCTCCATTTATCTATGTAAACATTCTGTGCAAAATAGGACTATCATTTCCTTTTCCCAGTTTCTGTTGCTGTAAGATTAGGAATCATCCTGGGCCTAGCTGAAAAACGATCCTATTCATAATCTAGAATTCCCCTCTTGTATCTCTTTTGAATCATGTCTCTTCCTCTCTGTTTATATTGTTTCAGATTACCTTATAATTTCTGATCAGGTAATTATTCTTCTCATCATTTACTACAAAGATGGTAATTACTTTGTATCAGGCACTATGCTCTCTTTTATGTTTTGCCTCCGTAACCAAACCAATTTAAAGCCTTTGGACCACCCAGTGAGAAAACTACTTAAAATTTCATATATAGTTTGGGGAATATGAGCTAGAGAAGGATGCTGTCCAAGATTACATGGCTGTAAGTGGTAGAATCAGTATTCAATCTTGGGTCTGCCTGATGATAAAGTTCCAGCTATTTGCCACCATACTGCTTATGGCAGGACAACACAATATGTAGTATATTTACACTGTTCTTATTTAATGTTTTTAAATTTTCTCATGGCCTTTTGGCTAAGAATAGAGTTTCAAGGGCCCAACTCATCATCTGGGAATCTGATATTTTCCTCTCTCGAGCCTTTGGGGAAGTGACTTATCCGTAAATTAGTGTGGAACTTGTAAATGAAGATCAGCATACTACTTGCCCCTATTTCTGAAATGTAAATCCTCATACAGAGTTGATTAAATCCAAATTTCAAATTTAGATTAGACATACTGTCTGCTTTGAGGAGACTGGCCATACAAGTATGAATGAATGAATGAATGAATGCATGCAAACAGGGTCAAATTTGTGATTGTGCAGTTATGCAGAAATGAGAATGACTCACATACAGTCACTTGTGTTAATTTTAATATATATCCATATAGCATTGTCTTAAATTTACAGCAAAAAAAATTATGTTGAAGTTGTTCCTGAATTAAAGACAGACAGACTATTCTTGTATAATTTAGTCAGCAAATATTTTAACTTGAGATAAATCTTTGAAGGCAAACTGGAAATTTTCAAATTTGGAGAAAATAAAAATGACTATTCTGCCAAATTATATACATAAGGGTATAGATTATTATTTTCTTGATTTTATATTTTTCTTCTACACATTCAGCTGCCTTTGTCTAAAGGTCAATTACTTTGGCTAATGTTGAAATTAGTTTACTTTAATTCCATTTTGATAGGTACACAGTTTCTGAAATTGTGACTTTTTAAATATTTGTTATTAAACTGTTTATGCATCTTTAAAGTAAACACTTTAATCAGCCCCTTCAGATTATAATATGAAGGTACACATGATTATAGATACTTCTAAATCACATTCCCTACTTCTGTAATCATATAAGCATATGTTCACCATAATGACGAACATCAAGTTAATATAGATATATAATTCATTTTGGAAGTTAGCCACAGTCCTGCCTGCTCTGAACACAGAAACCCAGCCATATGAATGCATTATTCTATGTGAAGTGACGATCAGGATGAATATCCATTTTTTTCTAAATCTGGAAAAACAAAAACCAAAGCCTAAACAAAGACCAGAATGAGCAAACAACAGTGTTGCAGCCTTACATGGATCTCCAACTGAAATCAGGTTCTGTCGTTTACTGTTATTACATTTTATTTATGCTTTATTTATTTACCTATTTTTAATTTCAGCTTTAGGACATAAAAAAAAAGATATATTCAGTTAGACTTCTTAAAGTAAGACTGATGCAAACCCTTTTTAATCTTCCACCTGATTAAAAAAAAATTGTTAATGTTTATCTTATTTTTGACAGAGAGAGAGACAGAGACAGAGACAGAGACAAAGAGAAAGGGAGACACAGAATCCAAAGCAGGCTCTAGGCTCTGAGCTGTCAGCACAGAGCCCTACATGGGCCTCGAACTCATGAGCCGTGAGATCATGACCTGAGCTGAAGCTGGACGCCCAACCGACTGAGCCACCCAGGTGCCCCTTCTCCACCTGATTTTTAGTTACTCCACAATCACATTTCAAAACTTCTTTGAGGAAGAAACTGAAATGATCTATGTTCAAAAGACCTTCTTCCATATAATCATATATCATTGTGCAAAAAATAGTTTATTAATTGCATTTCAGATGTTTGAAATATGAATGTCTGGTAGTAACTTCCTTAAAAGAAATATAAGATGCGATCTTCCTTCAAAAGAAGTCTGATTATCTTGGTAATTCTCTTATGGTTTGGTTTAGTTATTTCTATTCCTTATTTTTATTCAGTTGCTATGGTTTTTGGACAAGGTTTTATAGCTTTGGGCAGAAGAAAATCAGTGACAAAAACTTAGTGGAACCTTAATCTCATGAATGAAATAAATGCTTGTCAATCAAGCAGTTATGACCTTTACCATGTCTTGACCTTTACATTTTCAAGGTGAGCCTATTATTTGGTAGGAAGTAACACAAAACTCCACAGGATGCTCTATGATCAATACAATCAACAGACCTTCACACTGTATGTTTAAAGGTATTAAGAAGATAAACAAACACATCAGAATTTTACCAGTTGGAACAATCCTGTATTGGAGGCTTGCCTCATTTGGGGATTTACAATCGATCTTAGCTCTGTCCCAAACTCCACAGTGTTATAATTCTCAATGACTCCACAAAAGGGAAGGAGAGCTGCTCGTTAATTGTTAGCAAATGTTTTGGAGTCTAAAGTTGAAGGCAATCTGTATATTTACCAGTTATATCAACTGAAACATAAGGAAGGCAAAACTATCATTTTTTCAAAATTACATTTTATAATCATAAGGTTTTTCCCCTTTATTCATCTATTAAAAGTACTTTGTATATCTGTTCTGTTCTCTGAGAACATGATGATGAATAAAACATACTTATCTTCCCCTCTAGAGCTGACATCCTAATGCAGAGATCAAGTTTGAACACTGAAGAGAGTATTAAAATATGTAATCAAAATTATGATAATAACCTCAAAGGAGAGGCATGTGGTAAAACCATATGATAAGAGGCCCTGATGTACTCTAGATGAATATGAGAAAACTTGTTTGTTGAAATGACTACGAAAACTTGTTCCCCAAACTTGTTTGAGGAAGAGTCATTTGAGCTGTCTTAAAAGATGCAAAGAAACTAATGAGCATGCGAGCGTATGACTTAGGTCAGAGGGTGGATTTGGGAGAGGAATTTGGGAAAGAAGATGTCCCAGCAAATGGATCACAAAGTTCAACATTCCTGAGATGGGAATGAGCCTGTCAAGTTTCAGAAACTGGTTGAGGGGAGGGGATTAAGAGTGCAGACACTGAAGGTCTAATGTTGCCAAGTTTTACTCTTGAAGGGCATTCTCCCTGGGTAGGCTCAGCCCGCAGGGACCTCTGGGTGAAAGCTTTCTCTGCATTCTCAAAGAAGAGCAGATTATAAAAGCACATACTTTAATTTTATTTCTTATTCATTCTTATTCATTTTATTTCTGATTTCATTAGTCCATCCTTTTTAATGACAAAAATAAAACAATTTTAACAAAAGATGAGAAGTACATTGAATATCAGTATATACTGTACTATATAATACTATGATTATCAGTATCCCACTGTCTAGATTCAAAAAATGTTAAAGTTTTTTAAAAAAAATTTTTAATGTCTATTTTTCAGAGAGAGACAGAATGCAAGCTGGGGAGGGGCAGAGAGAGAGAGGGAGACACAGAAATCGAAGCAGGCTCTAAGCTCTGAGCTGTCAGTACAGAGCCTGATGTGGGGTTGGAACTGACGGGACTGCAAGATCATGACCTGAGCCAAAGTCAGACGCTCAACCAACTGAGCCACCCAGGCACTCCAAAAAAATGTTAAAGTTTTGCCCTTTGTGCTTCACATAAATTGTGACATCTCATTGTTAAATTTCTCATGGTGCATTTCCTATTTAAAAGATGAGTGTCTTATATAACCATAAGGTCATTATCACTTTTGAGGAAATTAATTAATCATATGAACTAATATGCCCATATTATATTTCCCCAATTGCTTGCCAAATATGTATCGCATATCTTAGTTTGTTTATTGTCTGTTTGGACAAGGATCCAATCATGGTCGCATAATGCATTTGACTCCCATATCTCTTTAACCTCTTTATTTTTGCCTAGCTTTATAACTAACAAGATAAAATTACATGTATTTAAATCATACAATGTGAGGATTTGATGTATATATACATTGTGAAATAATTATCACAATTACGTCAATTAACACACCCATTAGCTCACACACTTATCATTGTTGTGTGTGGTAAATATGCTTAAGATTTACTCTCTTAGCAAAACTTAAGTGTACAGAACAGTGTTACTAACTTTAGTCACCATGCTGCACATTAGATCTCCAAAACTTCATCTCATAATTGAAGGCTTTTACCCTTTGACCAGTATCGCCTCACCATTTTCCCCACTCCTAGCCTCTGTCAACTACCAATCTACCGTTTTTAAGAATTCACGTTTATAGATTACTCACATGAGAGAGATCATACAGAGATCATCTTTGTCTAGCTTATTTCATTTAGCCTAATGTCCTCTGGGTTCAATCATTTTGGCAAAAGTGACCTTTTTCATGGTTAAATACTATTCCATAGTGTGTGTGTGTGTGTGTGTGTGTGTGTGTGTGTGTGTATCTTCTTTATCCATTCATCTGATGATGGACACTTAAGTTGTTTCCATATTTTGGCTACTGTACATGCAGTTACCTTTTCCGTATCCTGTTTCAATTTATTTTGGATATATATCCAGAAGTGGTATTGCTGGATCACATGGTAGTTGTATTTTTAATTTTTTGAGACCCCTCTCTACTATTCTCCACAATGGCTTCACTAATTTACATTCCCACAATGTACAAGAGTTCCCTTTTCTCCATATCCTTGCCAACATCTGTTATCTTTAGTCTTTCTGATAATATCATGCTATTTTTTATAAGATTTTGCTTTTAAGTAATCTCTACACTTAATGTAGGGTTCAAATTTATAGCTCCAATATCAAGAGTCACATACTCTGCCAACTGAGCCAGCCAGGCATCCCTGATAATAGTCACTGTAACAGGTGTGAGGTGATATCTCATTTTGATTTTGATTTGTAGTTCCCTGATGATTAATAATAAGCACCTTTTCATGACCTATTGACCATCTATATATCTCCTTTGGAAAAATGTTTATTCATATCTTTTGCCCACTTTTTAATTGAAAATTTTTGCTATTGAGTTAAATGAGTTCCTTATATATTTAAGACATTAATCTGTAATCAAGTATATGGCTTGCAAATATCTTCTTTCACAGTACAGATTGTCTTCATTTTATTGTTTCCTTTGCTGTGGAGAAATTTCTTGGTTTGATATCTCATTTGTTTTGTTTTTATTAGCTGTGCTTTTGATGAATATATATTTCCCCTAGACATTTGGTTGGATATTGTTTTCTATTTATTTTTATTCTATTTGACAATATCTGCCTTTTAGTATTTTTTGATTTTCATTTAATATTATTTAGTTGAAGTAATTCTATCATTATGACATTTGTTTTCTATTCAACTTACCAGCCTTTATTTTTTCCCTGTCCTCATAAAAAAATAGCTATTTTTAGAAATTCAATTTGATCTCTGTTATTAAATGATTAGGTAAAACCCTGATTTGTGCACATGCATATGTGTGCACTATTGTTCTAAATTTTATAATATACACCTTTAACTTGCTACACTTAAAATATTAAGCCACTTAATGTGTAAGAAACTTATTAAAATAAATTTCCATTTTCTCTCATGCTTTTTTGATATCTTTGTCATATATTTTTACTTTCCTTAAACCTCAAATGTATTGTTATTGTTTTATTTTAAACAGTCAACTAACTAAAAATAAAAAATAAAAAAAGTATATATTCCAACATATATACCAATTCAGGCACTCTCCGCTACTTATTGAAATTTTAGGAATTTCATTCTTTTGGAAATGTGAAGAATTTTCATTCTGATATCACTTATCTTTGGGAGAACATCTATTATCACTTCATAGTGAAAATGTCTTTTGGCAATAACTTTCTCATCTCTTATTCTTCTTAAATATTTTCTATTATTCTTTAACTTTTGAAAGATATTTATGATGAATATAGAATCCTGTATTTTTTTTTCTGTATCCACTTTTAAAATGTTCAACTTTCTTATGCTGCCCTTTTTCACATGTCGGGTGTTTTTCTTATTAAATGCTGGATATTACTATGTATTACATTATGGAGTGTGTATATATTATTTTCTAGCTTTAAGGAATTTAACAGAAGTTTCTGGCACAGATTTAAGTTACTTTCAGATCAATTGGATCATTTGAGGTTTCTTTTATGCTTTATTACAGTAGGTCCAGGATACATCAGTTCTAATCTATACTTTACACTAAGGCATGCCATTTTAGGTCTCTTAGGATTGCTTAATGGTTCATCAAGGTCTCTCAGGCTGGATGGAATCTGAACGTCTCCAAGCCCTGTGTATATTTCAAGAATTGCTTAATTTATACCTCTCTGGCAACTTGTCTTTACTCACTCATATAATTTCATGTAACACATGATATTATCAATATTCAGGAAAGACTTAAGGAAACATGTCTGCAGATTTCCAAAATTTTCTTTTTTGTTGTTGTTATTAATTTGTTTGTTCCTGGATAACTCTTTTCTCTGCAGCACTGCACCTAACAAACTTCAGCCACCTTGCCCTCTGTCTTCTTAACACAAAGAAACCTCCATTCTCTGCTTGAGTTCCCATCCCTTTTCCATGATCCAGAATTTTTCCATAGGCCCAAAGCCAGAATGATTACTAGGGTCTCCTGATTTGTTTTCCTTCCACACGACCACAAGCCCGCACTGCTTACTGTTCCAATGTCTGAAAGCAGTTTTATATGTATTGTCCAGGGTCCTAGATGTTTATGTCGGGCTGTCAAGTTCTATACCCCTACCTCCTTTCTTGCCAGAAGTCTTACTTGTCTTTTTTAAAGTTGTTTTAGTGATAGTGTTGCTGCAATAATAACTTATTACATACTAATGGAAAGAAGTTCAAACTGCCTTTTTCCTCAGTTTAGTATTGTTTAAGTCTCCTGACTTTAACAATGTCACTAATAAACAACATATGGCTATAAATAAAAATGCTTTTTTAAAAACTCTATTATGATCAAAACCACCAAAGCTGTTAGTGAGTTTCATTTAATATACCAACTGTATAAATAAACCAATAACCACCAATATAATCTTATTAATAATTCATACTTCTATAATTTTAAGTGTTTTTTTTAACTAGAAATAAACATTGAAACGTGTGCCATAACCACATTTATCTTTTAAGGCTCCTCTATTTTCCAGTTTGAGAAATCTCTACTAAATAACCTTCAAAGAATTTAGAATTCATATGTTTGTGTGTAAATATATATATTTGTATATTTATATATTTATATATTATTTATATATAATATTTATATATGTTTATATAATATATATATTTATATAATATTACAATGTCATATGTAATAAATTATATAATAAATAAATATAATATTACAATATGACATATGTAATAAATTATATATAACATATATAATTATCTATAATCAATTTACAAGTATGGTGCTCATAACAGCTTCCTTTTCCTGACCTGAAACAGCTGGGCCTCAGACTTTCTATACAAACAAACAATTCAGGTAAAGTTATTTCCGTGGTGCAAAAATAAAGCTTCAGTACAAGTCTTCAGGTTTACTTTCAACAAGTTTGTATCGCATAAACTCATTTGAACTAGAAATTTCATGGCTTCTCTCATGAGAAACATTAAAGCAATGAAGTATAAACTAAAATTATTGAGAAGAGAAATTCAAAAATAGAAAACAAGAAAATAGTGTCCAGGTTCTTTTTTTAAAACTAACTTCTCTTACAGAGTGACTATCTCTATGGCTGAAATTGTGCTTGCTTATATTCACACTATTTATAAATCTGTCATAAAGGTTTACCTCAGACCAATGTTACTTAATATTGGGACTGATATATATAACTATATTAAAAGGTTTTTCTGAAACACTTTAACATGAGTGACTTTTAATGGTGAGTGCCAAAGCAAAGTTCTAAGTGGAGATAAAAAGTCTGCTCATAGTCCTATAAATAATAATTTTGCAAGGCTTAATTTCAATATATCCCAACATACAAAAATGGCAAACTAAAGAGGTTTAAAAGGAATTTGTTTGACTTTCTCATATGTCATTTTTCTGTGTCTCACTCTTCAAATAATCCTTTTCCAATAAGCCTCAGCTATCTAAACAAGTTCATGTATGGACCCCCTCCAGTGTTGTGTTACTATTCTCTGCTAAAAGCACACCAAAGAGCAACGCTAATAAGGTTGCCAGTCAAAGAATGTAGTTGCCATGTGTTCTTATTGTTATCTGGCTGTCTAGTGGTATTAATAGTGACTACTCTTTCGTGCTCATTCCATGAGCTCATAGGACTTTTCCCTACTCCCACTTAATTAAAATGTTCATCCTCCCTAGCTAGCAATTGGGAGACCACTGGTTTTAGTCAGTAACATAACATAAAGGTATAGAAGATACATACGCTGGATTTAAAGTATTAACAGTTTAAAGAATATTTAAATTTCTTTTTTTTAACACAAAAGAATGAACCACTAGGAAAATAATAGCATTTGAAATGCAAAGTGAACTGCAGAACTGTGGACAGGCATTATCACATGCAGATGATTTCAAACAGGATGAGAAAAATTTTTTTTAAGTTTATTTATTTGAGAGAGAGAGAGAGAGAGAGAGAGAGAGAGAGAGAGTAGTGGTGGGGCAGAGACAGTTGGGAGAGAGTGGATCCCAAGCAGGCTTCATGCTGTGCTGCCAGTGCAGAGCCCGATGGGATACTCAAACCCAGGAACCATCAGATCATGACCTGACCAAGATCAAGAGTCTGACACTTAACCGAAGAGAAATGTTTGAAACAGGTGATACATCAATTTATCCCTAAAAGAGATAATTGTCTAATTTGATAACTACCACATTTAAAAATGACTGCATGGTCAATTCTTTGGTGTTTTATTCATTTGTGAGAAACAGAGCACAAGAGGAGGAGTGGCAGAGGGAAAGAGGGGGACAGAGGATCCACAGCATGCTCCGTGCACAGCAGCGAGCCCAATGTGGGGCTTGAACCCAAGAACCACAGGATCATAAGCTGAAATCAGACGCTCAACTAGCTGAGCCACACAGGTGTCCCTCAAATTCAATTTTTAAGTGAGGATCGAAGCTAATTTGGCTGTTTGAAAATTGGGACTTATATTCATACATACGTGTAGCCCTGGTGATTAGAGACAATTGGGATTATAAATATCCTTTATCACAATCTCGCAAACAGAAGGCTTCAATAGCAGCAAGGATTAATAAAAAACAATTATGTATTGCCCAATGTACAAATACATAAAAGCAAATTGGCACTGAATGTGTCAAACAACTGGTGTTAGTGAATTTCTTCTCTGAAATTGACTTTCAAAGCATATATCATATGTCTACATATAAGAAAGCAACTTCCCATAAAGACAAGATAGGACAAACATTTCATTAACCAATTCAACTGTTTTCTTCTTTCCTCAATGTTCGTATTTGTTGTTTTTATTATGTTTTTATTATTACAGAGTAGATGTTCATATGGACTTCAAGAAATTTTACTCTTTTCTTTCTACCACTCAATTTCTATGTAGATCCAATTACTCAATAATGTAATTAATGACTTAAAGACAGATTTTATGACTATTTTTTCACCATACTTATCTATTTAAAGAATAATTCTTTAACTTAACATGTGCTATAATTTATGTTGCATTTGTAAAACAATAATCAAAAAATTAAGTTTATTTATTTAAAATTTTTGTTAATGTTTACGTTTGAGACCGAGAGAGACAGAGCATGAGCAGAGGAGGGGTAGAGAGAGAGGGAGACCCAGAATCCGAAGCAGGCTCCAGGCTCCGAGCTGCCGGCACAGAGCCCGATGTAGGTCTCGGACTCACCAGCTGTGAGATCATGACCTGAGCTGAAGTCGGACACTCAACCGACTGAGCCACCCAGGCGCCCCTAAGTTTATTTATTTATTTTGAGAGAGATGGAGATAGCACAAGTGGGGAAGGGGCAGAAAGAGAGGAGAGAGAGAGAGAATCCCAAGCCGGCTCCACACCCTCAGTGCAAAGCCCAATGCAAGTGTGGAACTCACAAAACTGTGAGATCATGACCTGAGCAGAAACCAAGAGTCGGACGCTTGACTGAGCCACCCAGGCAACCCTGTAAAAAGTAATTTAAACTAACTTTCATTTCTGTTACTATAATGCTTATTTCCTGACCTTTTTGTCACAGCTTTTCACTTCTTAAATGTTTTCACCCTCATTTTACAAATGTATTTCATTATGTATTGATTTCCAGAAGGTGATTTGAATGGTTTCTCAGTCCCTAAAGACATACATAAATTTTTCTGACTTTCCAAAACAAATGATAATAGGACTGATTATATATTCTTAGCCCCTCTATAGTCTTTTCAAAAATATTTAAATAGTATTCAATTGTCCTTTGGCATTTAGTATCATTGAGAAAGTGTATAAGAAATCTAATTTTTGTTCTGTAGCTGGCAAATATTTTGAGCCTGCATATTTCTATTTTCTGGGAAAGCTCACAGTGTTATTCACATCACTGTTATTGACCTGTTTTCTTTCTTCAGTGATGTGGAGGAATCTATTCCCATCCATGTTTTCACAATGGACAGGTTACAGGGTGGTTTTTGCCTCTGCCCATTTAGCCATTTCTTAAAACTATAGCAGATAATATCACTCGTAACCCAACTTATTGTGTCTAATAGACACTCATCTCATGTGCTTCCTCCTCAACTGAAGTAGAATCTCCCCACCCCCAACACACACACACACACACACACACACACACACACACTATTTTAACTTATGAAATACAGTACATTTCACATTCTTCACTACCACAGATCTTAATGTCCATGTACGTCAGCTGGACTATTATACTAATGAAGTCGGTAAATCACTTCCTCATCTTCACTCACCCATAGCATTCTCCTAATTTGTATCTCATTGGCTTTGTAATGGAGAATGGAAACAACAACAACAACAACAACGTTATGTGCATGGGAGAGTGAGATTAGAGGTAACCTCAGTACATTAGTTATCTACTACTCTATAAAACTTACCACCAAACATGAGGCTGAAACACTAACAAATGTTTATTATCTCACAATTTCTGGGTCAGGAGTTTTATAGAGGCTTAGTTGGATGATTCTGACTCAGGTTCTCTCATGAATTGGTAGTGAGGGTGTTAAGCTAGGGTTGCTGTTTTCTCAAGACTTAATGGGTCTAGAGAATCCACTTCCAGGATGGCTCACTCACATAAATGCCAAGTCATTCATGTGACTCCATGTTATCTGCTGGCAGGAGGTCTCAGTCCCTTGACATCTTGATCCCCCCACAGAACTGCAGAAGTGCACAAATCATGGCTTTGGCGTTCCCAACAGTGATTGACTCATGAGAGAACAAGATGAAGGTAGCAGTCTTTTATGATGTGAACTCAGAAAAAAACAGTGTAATTTCTACAATACTTCATTGGTTACATAGGTGAGCTGTAAATGCAGAAAGAATTGTACATGGATGTGAATGCTAGTCAAAAGGATCATTAGGGACCATCTTGGCAGCTTAAATCATCCCTATCTTTCTCACAAATAGCCAGCAGAAGAAAATTCACCTATTTTTGTGTTTGGAGCAGGCTTTGCATTGCTAAACCCCAGAGCAAAGAGCGTCTGAATATTAAATCACCTGACTTTTTCAGGTATTTATATCTTTTTTTTTTTTTCCTGTGGGAATACTTCTTACATCAGTGATCTTGGATTTGTTGAGTATTTGGACCTGATTTCTCGAATGGCTTGTGTTTAGTAAATATTTTGTCCTAATTCTGATAATGAAAATTCTAAATGCCAATGTTGTGAGTCTTCAATTTTTTGTCTTTATATAACTTAATTTTGAAGAAATTGATCCAGCGATTAATAGTCGTATATACTTCCTATTATCCAAATAAAAGTAAGTCTAAACTTGGTAACCTGTTTTATTAATTTACATTTAGTAAAATCAATGTTAGGACTTTTAATGTTATTAAAACTAATTAAGTGTTAAGAAATCTTAAGATCTTATCTACACATAGAAAATTATCAGTAAGTCTATTTATTATCAATATACTTTTAATTTTAATCATATTATATGTTGTTGGCACAATTATATGAAAGGAGTACAAACCAAGAACATGACCATAAAAGAATGTAAACTAGCTGGACAACATATATACAGTAAAAGGAAGTTTAAAGATAAAACACACTAGTTTTTCAGAGAATGGAAAGTTAAAGGTAGATTCATTAAGACTGTAAAATTTTTAGATAAAATATTAAGAAAAAACAATATTCAGAAAAATTGAATAATCCTTTTTGTGATTTCTTATTCGGTTGACTTATTTTTGAATGTTATACCATATTAAGAAAAAAAAAGATTTAAAAGATGGGCTGCAAGTCATATTCATGACTATTTTAAGTAAAGTATAAGGACTATACTTATAACTCCACTTGCTGATTTTGATGATATAATATCTGATAACAGAAATTTTTAGTACCACATAAAACATTGAATTATTTCTTTTCCAAGAATGAAATACTATTTTTCTTCCCTGGTGTGATGTTGAAGCTTTAAAGTCTTGTCATTGATGTTGTGTTTCATCTGCAGTGATCCACACTTGAATAATAAAATGGTAGTTGCTGACAAAAAAACAGGTAAGAAAAATGCTTGTCTTGCTGATTTATGTACATCTTACATTTATATATAATCCTGCCTGAATCTATGTCATAATATGGAAGAGTGTGAAAAACTATGAATTTTTTCCTGATATGCAACTATAAAATCTACTTCTTATATTTTATCCTTGAAAGAAATTTTACCCTAATACATTATCTCTAGTAAATGATGTAAGTAGCATTAAGAAGAATCAAGTGGAAAGTGTGAATTAAAGTTACTAAGTAAAGTACTAGTAGCTGTATTTTTAAACATTTTTTAAATGTTTTATTTATTTTTGAGAGAGACAGAGACAGAGTGTGAGCGGGGCAGGGTTAGAGAGAAAGGGAGACAGAATCCGAAGCAGGCTCCAGGCTCTGAGCTGTCAGCACAAAGACCAACGCAGGGCTCTAACTCACAAACCGCGAGATCGTGACCTGAGCCTAAGTTGGATGCTTAACCAACTGAGCCACCCAGGCACCGAACTACTAGAAACTATATTGAAATTTTGATTAGAGATGATCCCCTTTTATTTGATTCATTTTCTATAATTCAATTGTGGGAAATACCGACATTTTGCTTTAAGTCTAACTAAATTTCTCAAAAACCATATTCTCTCTTTCCATCCAAACTGATTTATAGTTTTTTCTCTTTCCTTTCTTCTATCTAGCCTAATGAATTAACTTCTTAATTTTTTAAGCAGATTCATAATCATTTGAAGATCACAACGTTTGTTTAAATAACAAGCATACTAAAACCTGTTAACCCAATTATTTTGGAAATATGGTGGCACCTTCAAATGGGCATATATTTAAAAAAAATCTACAATTTAATAGATTCAGTCAGTAATCTCTCCCTCAATATGAAGTTAATACTCTTCCCTGAGATAGGCGGACAACTGGATTTGTGGCCAAATAATTGATACAATATTGTGATTTTTTTGTTTTAATATATTATATTGTCTCTTAAAAACATCAATTATTTTTACTTACAAAATAACTCATGTTATCCCTAGTTTCTAGGCTTATGGTAGATAGATTATTACTTGTAAATAATAATTATCAATATAATGCCAAGTTTATACACAATATAAAGTTGGAATATTTAAAAGAAAATTATACTTAATTAAGAAAACAATAAGAACTTTGATCTTGAAAATTTCTTCCACATGACTTTAAAATCAACAGTGAGTGGCGCCTCGGTGACTAAGTCAGTTAAGTGTCTAACTCCCGGTTTCAGCTCAAGTCATGATCTCACCATTCATGAGTTTGAGCCCCACATCGGGCTCTGGGCTGGCAGTGCAGAGCCTGCTTGGGATTCTCTGTCTCCTTTCTCTCTGCCTCTCCTCCCTTGTTCTTGTTCTCTGCCTCTCTCAAAATAAATAAAGAAACAAACAAAAATAACAGTGAAATTTTCTCTCTTTATTAGAAGCTTATAAAACAAATATATTATTAAAACTAAAATGGATATTTATAGGTAGAGTGTTTATTATTTGTGTCCACAAAAGTGTGATTTCACAAAGAAGAAAATACTTCATTGCATGACTGTGATCTAATATAAGAATGCCAAACTTAGGAAACAAAAATTTCCAAATATATATGTTGTAAATCTGTATAAAACCTAATATTGTAGATATGTTTGTGTTCAAGAAAGTGTATTTTGACTAAACTGATTATCTAAGTTGGGAAACCTCACATTTTAATTTATAACGTATGACTTTATACTTGCTTTTTTTATTGGCCTTCTTCTCCAAACTTCCCACAATATTAATGATATAAATTGAAATGATTAAGCAGAATATTAAAACTGGCTAACACATTCAAGAGTCAAACTAAAAAACATACTTCTATGTTAATGATTGCCAGCTGAATATTGATACATCTATGAAGATCCCAAAAGTCTGACTTATGGAGGGCTCCTGGGTGGCTCAGTCGGTTAAGCCTCCAATTTCAGCTCAGGTCATGATCTCAGGTTTGTAGGTTCGAGCCCCACACCGGGCTCTGTGCTGACAGCTCAGAGCCTGGACCCTGCTTTAGATTCTGTGTCTCCCTCTCTCTCTGCTTCTCCCCCGCTCACACTCTGTCTCTCTGTCTCTCTCAAAAAAATAAATAAGTAAAATAAATAAACAAACATTTAAAAAAAATTGACTTCTGAAATCTAGTCTCTAGCTTAGAAAGCCTAGGCTTTAGATGCTATGTGTTATTGCTTCTGTACTATTTGCATGGATTTGGGGGTAACATAAAAAGACAAAATATAATAAGTGTTGGTGAGAATGTGGAGGAAAGGAAACCCTTGTACACTTTGGTGGAAATGTAAACTGGTAGGGCCACTATGGAAAACTTTATGAAAGTTCTTCAAAAAATTAAAAATGAACCCGCTATATGATCCAGCATTCCACTACTGAATATTTATCCAAAGAAAGCAAAAACATCAATTCAAAGAGATATTACATTAGCCAAGATGGAAAAAACACAAGCATGTCAAGTGGTAGATGGATATATAAAGAATATGTGAGATATGTATATGAGATATATATATACAGAAAGAATAATTATACATAATAATGGAACTATTATATACATAATGGAATATTACTCAGCCATAAAAAAGAAGGGTATTTAACCATTTGCAACAACATGGATGGACTTACAGGGTATTATGCCATGTGAAATTAGTCAGAGGAAGACAAATACTGCATGATTTCAGCTATATGTGGAACCTAAAAAACAAACATATGAAACAAAAGAGATTGATAGATATAGGAAACAAACTGATGTTTACCAGGGTGAGAATGGGTTGGAGGGAGGCAAAATAGGTTGAGGGGATTAAGTGGTACCAACTTATAGTTATAAATAAGTCATGGGAATGTAATGCACAGCATAGGGAATATAGTCAATAATACTGTAATAACTTTGCATGGTGATAGATGGTAATTAGACAATGTGGGAATCATTCCATAGTGTACAAAAATAGCAAATCACTATCATGTACACATGAAACCAACAGCATATTGTATGGCTATAATAAATAAATAAATAAATAAATAAATAAATAAATAAATAAAACTTGGAATGGAAAAACATGTGGCTTATCGAGTGGCTTATCAGAGAACTTTTGTAATGTTAATAAAAAGATCTTTCCCATATGATTTTTTCTCAAAGGAAGTTGGATATATGAGGATCAAAGTGTAAAAGCAGAAGGCAAATTACTGGTAATAAGCAATGTTGAGGAAATGTTAAAAAGTATGATCGAATATGTACACTTTTTAATTAATTTCTTTTAATTTTTATTTTTTACAAGTGTTTATTTAAATTCAGTTAGCATACAGTGTATTGTTAGTTTCATGTGTAGAATTTAATGACTCATTTACATACAATACCTGGTGCTTGCCACAAGTGACCTCCTTAATACCCATCACACACTTAACCCATCCCCAAGCTCACCTCTCCTCCAGCAACCTTCAGTTCTTTCTGTATAGTTAAGAGCCTGTTTCCTGGTTTGCCTCCTTCTCTCTTTTTTCCCCCTTATTGAACATGTGCATTTTAAATTATCACCTTCCAATCACTGTTGGTTGTATTTCAACAGAATGGGTGAAAGGGAAGTATGTAAATTACCAATTATTTTTTAAAGAAATTCTGGTGGCAGTTTGTTAAGCAAATTTGCCACTTGGTGAAGAAAGAACTCATGAATTTTCCCCAGGGTCAAATGGGTACTGCAGAAGGAAATCAAACTTAAGTTGTTTTTGAAACTCTACAGCAAAGAAGGCTGCCTGCAGACACAAGGGCAGCCTTGGGAGAAAACAGTTGACGATGTACTATCTGGGACATAAATGGTAAAGAGATTTTGGTATCAGGGACAAGGGGTCACGGATTTGCCCTAAGACGACAGTCAGTGTTTGGGTACCTGTTACACAAGGGGATACTTAATAATTAAAAGAGAATTTTACACAGTACCAGGTAAGGACAAATCATTTCATCCTGTTACTCTTCCTTCTTCTGTCCCCTCCTCCCACCCATCCAACATCAAAGGGTTTACAGGAGATGCAGAGGCAGAAAAAGAACGAACAACAGTTCACGGCTGCCACCATCTTTGTAAGTCAGCCTGAGATGTGGTGAGAGGAGATGCTTTCAACTACAAGAATTAATGTCACAGAATAGGACACCATCAACAAAATGAAAAGGCAACTTGTGGCATAAGAGAAAATATTTGCAAACCACATATCCAATAATGGCTCAATAACCAAAATACACAAAGAAGACTCGGTAGTAAAAAACAAACAAACAAACAAAAACAAACAGCCCAATTAAAAATGGGCAAAGGAGATGAATAGACATTTTCCCAAAGACATACAAATGGCCAACAGGTGTGTGAAAAGGTGATCAACATCACTAACCATCAAGGAAATGCAAATCAAAATCAAAATCAGATATCTCACATCTGTTAGAATGGCTATTATCAGAAAGAAGACATAACAAAGGCCGGCCAGCATGTGGAGGAGAGGGAACCCCTGCACATTAGCAGTGGGAATGTAAACTGGTAAAGCCACTATGGAAAACAATGTGGAGGCTCCTCAAGAAAGAACTGCATTTGATCTAGCAATCCTGCTTCTAGGTATGTATCCAAAGGATACGAAAAGAAGATATTGAAGAGAGAGTTGTACTACCATGTTCATTGTTGTATTATTCACAAAAGCCAAGGTATGGATACAACCTAGGATGAATGGATAAAGAAAATATGATATATCATTATATAGATATATACCATTATATATCATTATGTATATACTTTTACATATATCTATATATAAAACAATAAAATTATATATGAATATAATCTTTATCAATATAATTTATATAACATAATACATACAGTATAATGTATAATATATATTGTATATAATATATGTGATATATATAATAGAGTATAATTCAGCCTTAAAAGAGAAGAAAATCCTGTCATTTGGGACAACATGGATGAAACTGAAAAGAATTTTGCTAAGTGAAATAAGCAAGACAGAGAAAGACAAATATTGCATGGTATTACTTATAGTGGAATACAAAAATCAATTTTAAAAAGTGCCACTCATGAAACAGTAGAAAAATGAGGGGAAATAGGGAGAGAATGGGTAAAAGATAGAAATTTTCAATTGTAGGAAAAATAAGGTCTGAGGATTTAATGTATAACATGGTGATGACTATTGTTGATAACATTGTATTTTATAATTGAAATTTCCTGAAAGAGAAGAATGTAAACGTTCTGGCCAGGGGGCCCTGGGTGGCTCAGTCAGTTGAGCATCTGACTCTTGGTTTCAGCTTAGGTCTTGATCACACAGTTCGTGGGTTCGAGCTCCACATCCAGCTCTGCAACTGGCAGCATGGAACCTGCTTGGGATTCTCTCTCTTCCTCTCTCTATGTCCCTCCGCTGCCTCTCTCAAAATAAATAAACTTAAAAACAATTTTTTAACGTTCTGGCCAAAAAAAAAAAAAAACGCTAAACGTGTGAGGTAGGGAGAAGAAATCCTTTCACAATGTAAATGTATAGCAAATCAATATTTGTACACTTTAAATAACTTAAAATTGTATTTGAAATTTTACCACAATATAGATTAGAAAAAAAATAAGTTAATGCTCAGATTCCCAGTGGGGAGATCAGTTTAAATTGAGATGTCACCAGGCCACAAGGAATTAGATCCAAAACTGAATTTAAAGATAGTGATGAGGGAGCATGGGGCAGGCTGAGGACGAAGTACAAGCTAGCCCACCACCTCCCCCAGGGTGGGGTATGTATTATATTCCTCAGGCACTCCTGGCTGCCCCCAAAAAAATGAAAGGAAAGAAAAAAGTGTTTAACTGACAGCGATCACAGAGATCACAGTCATACAGGACATGGGTCTCCATCAGTTTACAAATATCTTAGTAATTCTAAGAAAAAGGCAATCTTATCAACGGCCCAATCTCCAGAAACCTGTAGACCCAGTTTTCTGGAGCCCCAACATGACCCCTCCATAGTGATATGGGGAAAAAAGGCAAGAAGGAAATGGCAGGTAAAATTAAATTTTGTTATAACCTCAGCCCATTGACAAATACTTGAGGCAAATATAGAGTATAACCCTCTGCCATCCTAATGTTAATGCCTTACTAGAGGGAAAACAACCTTAGCTTGACAATAGCAAGGCCTCAAGTATCTTAGGAGTCCTCTTTAGCATATCAAAGTCCTCTGGAGGCCTCCCATTTGACTCTACTCCCCCAACTTCATAGTATATAGGCGCCACTCTTTGCAACCCCAGTGCACTTCTTTCTGCCTATGGGTCCTATCCCTGTGCTTTAATAAAAATCACCTTTTTGCACCAAAGATGTCTTCAAGAATTCTTTCTTGGCCATCAGTTCAGGACCCCATGAACTCCCCATCACCCCAAAACCTCATCAATAGCAGTGAGAAAAGGGGTGCAAGGGGTGCCTGGGTGAATCATTCATTAATCTTCCCACTCTTGGTTTCAGCTCAGGTCATGATCTCATGGTTTATGAATTCGAGCCCCTCATCAGGCTCTGCACTGTTAGTGCAGAGCCTGCTTGCAATTCTCTCTCTCTCCCTTTCTCTCTGCCCCTCCCCTGCTCCTGCTCTCTCTCTCTCTCTCTCAAAATAAAGAAATAAACTTAAAAAATAGACCAAAAAAAAAAAAAAGCAGTGAAAAAAAAAATCAAAATCGAAAACAAAAATAGAAATTTTCCTGTGTTCCTATTTCTACATAGGCTGAAAGTGCCTACTCTTTCAGGGATTCACATTTTGTAAAATAAATAGTAGCAATGATATTATCCAAGGAATATTCTACTTTTAAGATTAAAATCTAGATTAAAAAAAATATTTACTTATTTTGAGAGGGAGAGAGAGTGCTTGCACACACAAACAGAGGAGGGGCAGAGAGAGGGAGAGAGAGAATTCCAAGCAGGCTCTGAGTTGTCAGCACAGAGCCCAATGTGGGGATCATTCTCACAAACTGTGAGATCATGACTTGAGCCAAAACTAAGAGTCCAGCACTTAACTGGTGGAGCCACCCAGGCATCCCAAGATTTTTTTTTTTTTTTTTTTTAACCAGGAATTTCTCCTGACATTCTTATCATACCAAGATGAAAAGTTCCTCTAACTGTTAGGTACTGCAGACCCTGATGAGGAACCTCACCAACTTGTTAACAGTAACCACATTGGGAATGAATGTGTTTGGAATACATCACAATTTCTAAATGCTTTAATTTCTGTAGATATGCCTCAGGGGCCATCAATGGGTGAGGGTGGCTTAGGGGAAGAACTCTAAAGTCTAACCTAGTTTCATTAGCAGTAGTTCCTTTTATAGCTGGATATACGTTGAGTATACACATTTCTTAGTATGCATATACATAGTATATTTATTTCTTAGTATATTTTCTTTAAAAGAAAGATTTCAAAGGTAAAATACATTACATATTGGAAATATTATCAAGATTACTGGGATTATACCAAAACAAAGCACAGGAATAAAAAGTTTATTCACATGGAATCAAACAAATGTTAAAAATAAAGTCAGCACCCAGTGAATAAATAAACTGTAAAATGGAATTAAAAGATAAACATGTACTTTTAACTGATAAGTTTACTGCTTTGCTAAAACAAATTATTTCATTAAAATATGTGATTTTTCTTTACCAAGGGTTCTTCTTTGAGACTTAATAGTGTAAACATGGATCAGAGATTATCAGTATCAATTCAATAAAATCAGGGGAAAAAATGGTTTGGACCATTTGCTTTGATTTCTGGGCCACAGTTGCCATTTACTGCACGTTATTTTTCTTTGAAGTTTTAATTGCATGTGAATTGACCCAATTTAATGCATGATTTTGTATTCATTTACTCTGGTTTCCTCTGTTCCTCTCCAGTTCCTTCTTCTACTTACATTCCACCAAATGTAACACTCAAGCGACACTCAAGTCGCTTTTGTATACTGTGAAATAGAGCCAGTGAAGACAAATATAATTTTAACAGTATTGTCTATTCCTAATGTATAATTTAAACAATCTTTTATGTTGTTACTAAAATGTTCTCTCAGGATAAATTAGTATCTCTATAGAAAATTGACTCATTCGTCTAACCTTACCTTTCCAAAAGTTTACAACTAAATAATTAAAATAATTAATGAAAATTAAATAAACAATTAAAATTAATTAAAATAATTAAAATTATTCCTGTGAGAACAAAAATAAAAACTTAATATTAAGAATAACAGACATATTATCAATTACCAATAAGTGCATTTCATTCATTAATAATTAATTAATGTCTATGCAATTTACATGTATAAAGCTCTTTTTGCGAGAGTCTTATTGGAAAGGAATGCATTCTGGTTATTTGATTTAAATATTACATTTTTTTACAAAATTTAAAGTCTATATATATTTTTTTCTTTTTTTTAAAAAACGTTTCTTTATTTTTGAGAGACAGAGCGTGAGCGGGGGTGGGTCAGAGACAGAGGGAGACACAGAGTCCTAAGCAGGCTCCAGGCTCTGATTTGTCAGAGTCAGGGTGGATGCAGGGCTCCAGCTCACAAACCATGAGATTGTGACCTGGGCCAAAGTTGGAAACTTAATCGAAAGAGGCACCCAGGAGCCCCTAAAGTATTTTTTTATAGTTACTTTAAAAAGTTCCCAGGGCACCTGGGTGGCTCAGTGGGTCAAATGTCTGACTCTTGATTTTGGCTCAAGTCATGATCTCACAGTTTGTGAGAACAAGCCTTGCATGGGGGGCTCTGTGCTAATGCAGAGCCTTCTTGGGATTCTCTCTCCCTCTCTCTCTGCCCCTCCCCTGGTCTCTCTCTTTCTCCCCAAGCAAACTTTAAAAAAGTAAAGTAGAGAAGAGTAGAGTAGAGTAGAGTAAACAAAACAAAGCAAAGCAAAGTAAAATAAAATAAAATAAAATAAAATAAAATAAAATAAAATAAAATAAATAAAATGTTTGCAAAGCAGAGCAAACATTTATTAGAGTTTACAGGTAAAAACAATTACAAAGCATAGAGGTGAAAGACTTCCTGGCCCTCAATATATTTTAAACCCTTGATGAAGAAAGACCCAAGAGTAAAATTAACTTGTGTTAGCACAATTTGAAATGGTCTCAAATATTGTCCAATAGATGGTGCTTTGAATAATACATCTTATCTATATTTTAATTTTATGTTAATAATTTCTGTGGGAAATTTGGAAAAATATTTAAAGTTATTATTCCTGATATTGGAGGTTAGCATCAGGGGACAAGGATATTAAAATCAATAGTGTATTTTCTCAATCGCCATTTGCTTTTATTTTTAATAGGTTTAATACAAGTTTGATGTTTTCCCCAGAAAAATAAAATGTGTTGAGTCCTATAAATGTGCAACTTGCTGTTCATATTACTCTCATATCAATGGATTTATATAATGCCAGCTGTTCTTTTATTAAAATGGTTTTAATACTTGTGAAAGATAGCAAAACACTGAAGGCAGTAAGCATCTGAGGCTTCTAATTATGCATAGCACAGGTAGAGCTGAGGAATTAAAAATAGAGTGACTTAAAATTTAAAATGTTTGAAAAAGTATATTGTGAATTAAGAAGATGAGAAATGTTTTGATAAAGGTAAAATTATACTTTCCAGCCCATTTTTCTTTAAGTCTTGAGTATACAAAGAATCTTAACATACTATCTATGGGAATTTATGATCATGCTAAAACTGCACATAAACGTTGTGTCTGTGGATTGGAAGGGGATGGGGAAGAATTGGGGTGGAGGAACAGGTCAGTTGGGTAATGTTTTCTTAAATAGCTTTATTGATATATAATTGATATACAAAAACTGCATGTATTTAATGTGTAATATTTTATATATTTGGACATACGCACATACCCATGAAACCATCACTACAATCAAGGGGTTAGTGATATCCATCACCTCCAAAAGCTTCTTTGTGCCTTTTTGGTTTTTATGTTTGTGTGTGTCTTTTGAGGTAAGAACACTTAATATGAGATCTGCCCTCCTACCAAATGTCTAAGTGCACTTAAAGTTCTCTGCTTCTGTGAGTCTGTTGTTTTAGATGCCTCATATAAATGGTATCATGCAGTATTTCTCCTTGTGTTACTGGATTATTTCACTTAGCATAATGTCCTCCAAATTCAGATCCTGTTAGAGATGACAGGATTCCCTTCTATTTAAGGCAGAATAGTATTCCATCACATGTACATACCACATTTTATGTTTCCACTTATCTGTTGATGGCCATTTACGTTGTTTCCATATCCTGGTTATTATGAAAAATGTTGCAACAAACATGGAAGTCAAGATATTTTTTTGAGATCCTCATTTCAATTATTTTGGATATATACCCAGAAGTTATATTGATCATACATATATCTGTCAAGGGGGCTAATACCCAAAATATTTCAAGTCTTTTAACTCAATAGCAAAAACAAAAACAGGGGCACCTATAAATGGTTAAGTGTCTGACTTCAGCTCAGGTCATGATCTCACAGTTCGTGGGGTCAAGCCCCGCATCGGGCTCTGTGTTGACAGCTCAGAGCTTGGAGTCTGCTTCAGATTCTGTGTTTCCTTCTCTTTTCCTCTCCCTTGCTCATGTGCTGTCTCTCTCTGTCTCTCAAAAATAAATGAATGTTAAAAACATTTAAAAAAAACAAACAACCCCCCCAAAACAAAAACAAAACAGAACAAAATAAATAACCAGATAAGGAATAAACAAAGGACTTGAGTAAACATTTCTTCAAAGAAGGCATAAAAATGGCTAACAGGTATATCAAAAGTGCTCAATATCACTAATTAGCAGGGAAATGCAAATCAAAACCACATTCATGTATCACCTAACACCTGTTACCATGACTATTATTTAAAAAAAAACAAACAGGAGCTCCTGGATGGCTCAATTGGTTAAGTATCCAACTCTTGGTTTCGGCTCAGGTCATGATCTCACAGTTCTTGAGTTGGAGCCCTGCATTGTGTTCTCTGCTGGTGCTGGTGTATTCTCTGTCTCCCTCTCTCTCTCTCTGTCCTTCTGCTTCTTGCTCTGTCCCTCTCTTTTTTTTTTTCAAAAATAAATACAAAAACAAACAAAAACAAATGACAATATGTTGGACAGGATGTAGAGAAACTGAAATTCTTGTGCACTGTTGGGAATGTAAAATGAAAATAATATGGAAGTTCTTCTAAAAGTTAAAAATATAATTACTGAGTCTGGGTGGCTCAGTTGATTGAGCAATAAACTTTTGATTTTGGCCCAGATCATGATCCCATGCTTCTTGGGGTGAGCCCCCTGTTGGCCTCTGCTCTGACAGCACAGAGCCTGCTTGGGATTTTCTCTCCATCTCTCTGCCCTGCCCCCACTCGTGAAATAAATAAACATTAAAATACATATATAATATTATATATATATATATATATATATATATATATATATATATATATATAATTACCATCTGATCCAGCAGTCTCACTTTTGGGTGTATGTCTAAAAGAATGGGGGTGCCTGTGTTGTTCAGTCAGTTAAGCATCCGACATTGGCTCAGGTCATGATCTCATGGTTCGTGAATTTAAACCCCATGTCGGTCTCTGTGCTGACAGCTCAGAGCCTGGAGCCTGCTTGCATTCGGTGTCTCCCTCTCTCTCTGCCTCTCCCCTGCTTGTGTTCCTTCTCTCTCTTTGTCAAAAAATAAACATTTAAAAAATTTTAAAAGAATGGATAATGTTTTAAGTTTTCAATAAACTGGCTCTCTGACACAAACAAGTTTAAAGATAAGTTTAATTTCACATCTAATGTACTTAATAAGAAATAAATAATAATATAATATTTATTTGAAATATAGATATCCCTATTAAGACCCATTAAATCAAGGAACTGTTGTTATATTCATATTAATCAATTGAACAAATATAGTAGTTTTACAAATAGCATCCTTATTCCACAAATTTAGAGTTTAAAGATAAACTTCCAGTTTGACAGACAACAAAAGAGAAAAGCACAGCACTAAAGCTCATTATACATGAAATTAGAGGGAAAACCATGGTGACAAACTGAAAATCATTTTATAAAGTCATTACTGGAAAAAAAAAAACAGAAACAAAGAAAACACCATGGTGTGCTATATCTCAGACTTAAAACAAGCTCTTGACATATCACTCTTTTAGTACTGGGGAATCTGCCTGAATTTATTTTTGCTGTTGATAATTGCAAGCAATATAATTGTGTAATTGGCTAATTGCAGGTTCAGTGAGCCTTGCTTCCTCTAAAATGATCGGCAGATGGAAAATTGTTTATAAAATTATTTTCACATAATAAAAAGTATGTGTTTAAATTCTATAAAGAAGAAAACCCTTATGTTAAACTCTGTCTTCATATTTAACACAATTGACAAAGTTATGTAGACAATGTCATAACTATTAAATCCAGTAAAAATGTCTTCTTTTCCAAGAGAATTTCCACAATTAAAATATTTTCTCACAAAAGACTAAGGAAAAATTAAGCAGTGGGAAGTAGGTAAGGAAGTATATACAAATTTCCTATAATAAGGCACTTGGTTATCAGACAGTCTGTTAATTGAGACAAGCTAAAAAATAATCAGAAACTACAAGTATTTGACAAAGTAACTTAAACAAAGAGAGAGGTACAAACACTTGAGAATCTTTATGAGAAGAGGTTGGGAGTTACAGCAAAATTGTACCACCAAAATAAAGCAAAGAATGCTGGAGATTACAGAATATATAGTAATATGCCAAACGGCATAAGTTCTGATTAAAGCAACATGAGATGTATACCTCTTGAACAATATTCCTTTTTGAAAAAGACACTAAGGTTTATAGTTTCTTGAGAATATTTTATAGGACACTGGTGAAGCCATTAACAACCTGTATTGTTTATTAAATAAAACCTTTTAGAAGTTTAGTAAGGTATCATTAAAAAAACCTGACATTATCTGATTGCAGAGGCTAAGACTTCCAATACTATGTTGAATAACAGTGGCGAGAGTGGACATCCCTGTTTTGTTCGTGACCTTAGGGGGAAAGCTCTCAGTTTTTCCCCATTGAGGATGATATAGCATTGGGTCATTCATATATGGCTTTTATGATCTCGAGGTATGATCCTTCTATCCCTACTTTCTTGAGGGTTTTTTCAAGAAAGGATGCTGTATTTTGTCAAAAGCTTTCTCTGCATCTATTGAGAGGATCATATGGTTCTTGTCCTTTCTTTTACTCATGTGATGATCACGTTAATTGTTTTGAGATATTGAACCAGCCCTGCATCCCAGGTATAAATCCCATTTGGTTGTGGTGAATAATTTTTTTAATGTATTGTTGGATCCGGTTGGCTAATATCTTGGGGATTTTTGCATCCATGTTCATCAGGGAAATTGGTCTACAGTTCTCCTTTTTAGTGGGCTCTCTGTCTGGTTTTGGAATCAAGGTAATGCTGGCTTCATAGAAAGAGTTTGGAAGTTTTCCTTCCATTTCTATTTTTTGCAACAGCTTCAAGACAAGAGTTGTTAACTCTTCCTTAAATGTTTGGTAGAATTCCCCTGGAAAGCTATCTGGCCCTGGACTCTTGTTTTTTGGGAGATTTTTGATTACTAATTCAATTTACTAACTGGCTATGGGTCTGTTCAAATTTTCTATTGCTTCCTGTTTCAGTTTTGGTAGTGTATATGTTTCTAGGAATTTGCCCATTTCTTCCAGATTGCTCATTTCATTGGCATATAATTGCTCATAATATTTTCTTTTTTTTTTTTTTTTTGTTTATTTCTGCTGTGTTGGTTGTGATCTCTCCTCTTTCATTCTTGATTTTATTTACTTGGATCCTTTCCTTTTTCTTTGTGATCGAACTGGCTAGTGGTTTATCAATTTTGTTAATTTTTTCAAAGAACCAGCTTCTGGTTTCATTGATCTGTTCTAGTGTTTTTTGGGTTTTGATAGCATTAATTTCTGCTCTAATCTTTATTATTTCTTGTCTTCTGCTGTTTTGGGTTTTATTTGCTGTTCTTTTTCCAGCTCTTTAAGGTGTAAGGTTAGGTTGTATATCTGAGATCTTTCTTCCTTCTTTAGGAAAGCCTGGATTGCAATATACTTTCCTCTTATGACCGCCTTTGTTGCATCCCAGAGGTTTTGGGTTGTGGTGTTATCATTTTCTTTGGCTTCCATATACTTTTCAATTTCCTCTTTAACTTCTTGGTTGGCACATTCATTATATAGAAGGATGTTCTTTAGTCTCCAAGTATTTGTTACCTTTCCAAATTTTTTCTTATGGTTGATTTCAGTTTCATAACATTGTGGTCTGAAAATATGCACGGTATGATCTCGATCTTTATCTAAAGAATTATGAAATAAAAGGTGGATGGTTTTCATTTTGTATCAATTGTTTTGTATTTGAAAACTAAGAATACAGCATTACAATTCAGTTGCCATCTTATTGATGACAACACATTCGAGTTTATGACATTTTTACAAACAAAACTTTAGTTTTTCTTCCACATTCAAGAATAATGATGAATATCAAATCATTATGTTGTACACCTGAAACTAATGTTATGTTATATATCACTTATAAATTGTGACACACACATATATAATGATGGTGAAGAATAAAGCATATTATGAAAAAATTCCCAATCTGTGTTTCTTTAATTGGAATGTTATTACCATATTAAGTAATCTCACTGATACACATCAATCATTATTTTAAAGTACCTACTTCTCATTATCAAGAATTTAAGAGAATTGTAGCAAGGAAGACAAATGGGATAGTCCACTTGGACAACATCTTATTTGACTCATAATTTTTTTTTTTTTTTTTTTATTTATTTTTGGGACAGAGAGAGACAGAGCATGAAGGGGGGAGGGGCAGAGAGAGAGGGAGACACAGAATCGGAAACAGGCTCCAGGCTCCGAGCCATCAGCCCAGAGCCTGACGCGGGGCTCGAACTCACGGACCGCGAGATCGTGACCTGGCTGAAGTCGGACGCTTAACCGACTGCGCCACCCAGGCGCCCCTTATTTGACTCATAATTTAAAGCCAGTTTTTGGCTCTGCAGTGTTAATTATCTGTTTTTGTTAACCAAATAAAGGTCCCTATGAAATGATCTCAAACTATACAATTCAAAAGTGATCATTGTATGAAATAAGATGCTAGAGTATTGTTATGTCACAATGTGAAATGTTAACTCTAAATTAAATTGAAATATCTGGTAATACAAATAAACTGTAACTGTAAACACTCACACACACACACACACACACACACACACACACACACACTGCCAGAAAAAAAATCTGTTATAATATGAAGGCTGTTTGATGTTTATAAAATCAGAATAAGGGGAGTGGTTGTATCACTCAAATACAGTTTGGCATCAAACACTTAAGCCTATTACAGCTCTTTTCATAATAAGAATATACCTTCCTCTGGTCTGGCAAGTTCAGCCATGGGGTAAAGCACTAACTTGCAATGTGAGTTCCATTTTTATATTTAATATAAAAAGCCCTGATAAAATCCATTTTTCCTCTTACATGTATGAAAACATATCTCTTTAAGATAACTGTATATGTAAATAATATTACCCATCACATATTAACATCTCTTATCATTTAACTGTTGAATTTAACATCTCACCTAGACTTCAATTAATAACAACAACAATAAGAATCAAGGAGCCTCTTTAAAGAGAAAAAAAATGCCAGGAGCTTAACATTTTCTTTAATACACTTATATAACTTGAGAGAGAGAGGGAAAGAGAGAGAGAGAAAGAGAAAGAGAGATCCTAAGACAAAACAGATACTTTCTCTGATGAAAAAAATTTCCTTTGCATCAACAGCAAAAGGTATATATATACCTTTCCTCTAGAAAGGTAGAAGGAGCTAGAGCTAGAACTAGAGAGAGAGAGAGAGAGAGAGACAGAGAGACAGAGGGACAGAGAGAGAGAGAGAGGAAGAAAGAGGAAAAAAAAGAAGACAAGAATATGAATACATTGTAAGAAAACTGCTAAGACTGGGGACAAAGGAAAAATGTTCCTTACATTCCAACTGGTAAAACAGTTGCTTCAAAAGGAATATCTGATATTCAGATATATATTTGCTGTATATATATATATACCATCCACTTTCAAACCTTTTTAATATATATATATATATATATATATACACCATATATATATATACCATCCACTTTCAAAACTTTTTAATATATATATATGTATATATATATATACAGAAAATATATATGTGTATATATATATATACATATATATGTATATACACATATATATATATATACACATATATATATATATATTAAAAAGTTTTGAAAGTGGATGGTATGCTTTTCATACTCTCTTTCCCTTTTCCCAGCAAATGAAAGAATTTAAGATAGAGTCTGATCAAGTAGACTGGTTTCTACAGTAAAGATCGAGAGGTAAAGCCTGGAAGAACTAAATCTAAGGTTCTTGAGTTGTTGGTTAGAATACCATAACCTAATTTATCTTAAGTAATCCTGAAGTTAGTATCTAGAAATCGGTCATGTATGGTATGTGTGTGTGTGTGTGTGTGTGTATACATACACATATCTGCATACATAGATAGAATGTGTACATACACAGGTGTATATACATATACATATGCATTCACATGTACATACACACATACATAAACCCACAAGGCCTGAACAAAATAATGATAATGAAATGCTAATGGGTATTTCTGAATAATAGAGGGAGTTTTTAAACATTTCATCCTTTGAGCTTTAGCTATTGCCTGCATTTTTTTCAGTAAGAATGGTTTATTTACTTTTTCTAAAAAAAAAAAAAAAAAGAGAGAAAGACAATGTTTTTTCAGAACTTAAGAAAATAACATATGACCATGGCACACCTGGTGGGGAGTGGCCACAGTGCACTGGGCATTACAATTTAGGAAGGAGGATGGAAAGTAAAGAGAATGCAGGAACTCTGAAACCTGGAGAGACAGCGCTTCTCTGCAGCAGAGATGACTCATCAGTTTCAGCTCTGTGGACTAATGTGCCCCATCATTCTTTACTGCTCACCATTCACCTCTAGAGAATCTTGAGAAATTTGAGGTCTTTCTCGCAAAATACTAGACTCAGAGCTGCAGCTCACCAGTCTGTTTTCTTTGGCTCGGCCTTTAATGACCTCTCACTCTTTGCCACTCTATGATTGCCAACTGCCTTCATGGACTGAGCTGTATGACAGCTGGGGAATCCATAATGACTGAAGTATGTGGACACGGCAAGATCATTCAGTAGCTTAGCAGATACAGAACAAATTGGAGAGAAAATAAATGAAATAGAAGGAAAAATTTTAGGTGAAGATTTATTACAATTACTGATTAAAGATTAAAGTTAGAAATGTAAATTAAAATTTCTATAATTTAAAATTCAACAGGAAAACTGAATAGTGGACACTCGTTAGTATTAAAACTACATTCATTATTTGGAACATTTAATGGAGAAAATATGACAATAAAGAAGAAAACATAAAAATTACTTATAAATATAAAAAGAATGTCTGGAGACAAAAGCAAAGGGCATCATACAAAAATAATAGGAGACGCCAAGAAAAGAATGGCACAGATTGTAAAAATTATAATCATATAAAAATAGAAGTAATATCCTTATCTAAAAAAATGCTAAGTTTTTTGAATGTCAGGCCAGCTAAATAACATCCCAATTTGAACTGATGTTTTTCATGCAAGATATTACCCCAACACCAATCTTAAGCTCTTGGCAGGCTTAATTAACTAGAAAGGTAGAAGGAGCTAGAGCTAGAACTAGAGAGAGAGAGAGAGAGACAGAGAGAGAGACAGAGGGACAGAGAGAGAGAGAGAGAGGAAGAAAGAGGAAAAAAAAGAAGACAAGAATATGAATACATTTTAAGAAAACTGCTAAGACTGGGGACAAAGGAAAAATGTTCCTTACATTCCAACTGGTAAAACAGTTGCTTCAAAAGGAATAAGAACCAGAATGACCTCATATTTCTTGTTTGTTAAATCATATTTCTTACTGAATGTAAAATGGAATGCCACAAAGCAGTGAAAAGATCTTGCAGAGCTCTGAAATAAGAGGCTGAAAGCAAGGAATTCTATTCTTTCAAGATGGTATTTCAGATGAAGGCAAATAAAAGTTGTTATTGTTGTTATTTTTCATGCAAAAGCTCAGAAAATATGTATAATTTATGAGAATAAACCTAAAGGAAGTACACCAATATAAAATAAAAAATAAATCAAAGCAATGACCTCAGAAAGTAGATGAAGAAACTTATGAGAAAGATTTTTCTAATAACTTATACTTTAAATGAAAACTGAGAATCAGGTTGAAGATGCCTTTATAAATTGTTCAAATTTTCACCTTATAAGGTAATCTATCACAAGCCACACACCATTAATATGAGTGTTAGTCTCTGTTCAAATTAGCAGTGAGTTATGTTCAAATCTTGGACTAAAATATAAATTGATACATTTGGTTGCTCTACTTTCCATGGAGTTTCAGCTGAAATTTATCTGGTACCACAAGCATACTCTTACCATTTGTCTATGGCCAGCAACTTAATGGACTGGTTGGTACTGATGCTGTAAAATTTCCTAATTATTTTTGAAATCACTTCCGTGTATGGAAATAATTTTCTTTATAACCTTCATAAAATGTAGCTTGCTTGCTTTCTTCCTTTCTTTCTTTCTTTCTTTTTCTCCTTCCTTCCTTCCTTCCTTCCTTCCTTCTCTCCCTCCGTCCCTCCCTCCCTCCCTTCTTTCTTATCTGTCCTGTTTTTCATTAAGGGTAATTGAGAGGTTTCATATTTAATTTCTAGTATAGAGACTGTTTTTTCTTTGTTTAGTTTCAGTTGTTGATTTTCATTCATGATGATACTCTAACATATTTTCTTTTATAAATGTACCCTAAAGAGTTACATTTTTATTAGATTGATATTCCTAAGGCAGCTTCATGAATCTGAGCCGAGGAAAATACCAAAGGCAGATTTAAGAATTCACTTATAATTTACTGGTACTAAGTACTTTTTAAAATTACAGGCTAACAAAATAAATTCTAAATAGGAACTGTGGTTTTATTCCAGGACATAATATCCCAACACTAATTTAAGACTGTTTCAAAAAAGGGAGAATTTTCACAGAAGGATTAAATCAACATGATATGGGGGGTACAAAAGTAACTATAATCGTTCTACAATTTTTCTATAACATTCAAATATTTGACTACCTTCAGTATCTTGTTATTTTAAAATAATTAAATTTCATAATTTAAACTATATATCTTAAGAATCACTGTCTAATTAATAAAGGCATGTTTGCACGTATTTTTCTTTACCTTCAAACACTATATTTATCCTAGAATATTGAAGAATCAATCAGTACAGAAATCTTTTGTTTTATTCTGCAGATAGCACCAGGCTACAAAAAATTGTGTGATTTTTTTTTCTTTTTAGCACTGATGTTACTAACCTGTCTCAACTGTTCCCGATTTTCTATTTATAAACTTGGCTTCTTTTAGTCCTAACATGTTGAGACAGTATAAGCAAGATTAGTTTGCAACACCTGGCCTAGAATATTTAGCTCATGAGAAATCCTGTCCCCAAATTAAAATAACTTAGAGTTTTATCTCATGGCCACTGTGTAAAACCAAAGCCACTTGAGAGTGTCTCCATGAAAGTAGGTATACTAAGAAAAAGTATATCGATTACATAAATAAATGGAATTCCTCGGTGAAAGCTGCCATTTCTGCTTACAAGCCCAAGTCAGCAAAAGATTATTTGAAAAGTAAATCATTGCCAAGAGCCCTTGAGTTCCAGATCTGCTTTATACACACTAGTTTTAAAAATAATACCTAAAATAGCATCACATTTCTGTAGAAATCAGCTGGCTGAATTACCTAATAAAGGTTGGGAAAATAATCCATTTAATATTGGCATTAGTTTCTACTTTCAAATACAAAGTGTAAATATTTAGTTTCTCCGAAATCAAGTCGCAGGGTGCCTGGGTGTGTCAGTCAGTTGAGTGTCTGACTCTTAATTCCAGCTCATGTCATGATCTCACGGTTTCTGAGTTCAAGTCCTGGGTAGGGCTCTGAGCTAACAGAAGGGAGCCTACTTGGGATTCTCTGTCTCCCTTTCTCTTTGCTCCTCCCCAGAGTGTGTGTGCGCTCTCTCTCTCAAAAGTGAATACGCATTTATTTTTTTAAAAAAGGAAATCAGGTCACAAGTTGTTTTTAATTCCACTTCTACCCGAATAGTCGTGTATATAATTATGTGTCAAAAGAGAAAACACTTTGAAGTTTGCACCGTATTTTTAACAACCCTGAAACTCATTCTAATATTTTGTACAAGAATCTGAAGTGTACTGATTATAACATAAGCCAAATAAAGGAGCGCGTTGGTAGAATCTACTTAACAAAGATACTTTGTTACTTAACAAAGATGAGTATGCAGACCCCTGGAAAGGAGGAAAGGTTCTGACACCGCAGCAAAAAAGTCCATGGGTCTTTTCGTTCTCTAACGAAATACTAGCAAATCCTAATCCCACACAGTTTCTAGAATTTTGCTCAAATTTTCATGTGAAACTATCTGATCTGTTCAACCCAAAATACAGAATGGTTCATTTAGGATCAAGCACGTACTTGGCCCAGTTGGTTATGACCTATGAGGCAAGATAACATGGCTAACGCAATTTCTCTAAGAACAACCCAGATGAGGAGCCAAGGTAGGCATTTTAACTTCACAGCATACATATTTTTCCCTCCTCAGATACATTTCTAAAAATTTGTTCACATAACTTACTTCAAATATCACAAGTACAGATGATAAATGTGCACTCACTTCCCATCAAGAGACACAAAGCCTATCCAGTTCAGTAAAATAGGAGTGGGATGGGGCACCTGGGTGGCTCAGTAGGTTAAGCATTTGACTTCGGCTCAGGTCATGATCTAATGGTTTGTGAATTTGAGCCCCACATCAGGCTTTCTGCTGTCAGCATGAAGCCGGCTTCGGATCCTCTCTCCTCCTCTCTGCTCCTCCCCCACTCTCTCTCTCAAAATAAACATCCAAAAATAGGAGTGGGATGGCAATAAGCCACATAACTTCTCTTTAATTAGAGGGTTAATTACTAATATTTATATTCATCTGGTTGGATTTAAGACCATCATTTTACCATTTATCTTCTGTGTTTCCTCATTTTTAATTGTGTTCCTCAGCTCCTCCTTTCTTGCCTTTTTTTGAAGTAACTGAACTTTTTTATATGCTATAGTTTTAATTCATTTTTATCTTTTGCTTTATTTTATTTTAATGTTTTGGTACTCTAGAGAAAGCTTTCTCAACCTTGGCACTACTGACATTTGGGCCGCCGTGGGGGATGTCTTGAGTGCTGTAGGAAATTAAAAAACATCCCTAGCTTCTATCCATTCAACATTAGTAACACCTCCACCTTCAGCTGTGACAGTAACAACGACTCCAGGCATTTGCCAAATATCCCCTATGATTGAGACCACTATTCAGGTAACTACAAAGTGTCCTTAACGGCTCACAGTCTACTTAGAGTTAAGATAACATGGTATTCTCACCACCATTTTCCTTTTTTGTTTGAGGGGTCAAATACAATAATACAATATTATAATTCTGCAATACAAAGTTATAATTTTGATTATATTCCAGGAGAAAATTTTACGTTTTTTGGTTATATTCCATAATACATTTTAATTTTTGCTGTGAATAATTACCTCGTTTTTAGAAAAGAATAAGAGGATTTAAAAATTATAGTTAGCCAAATATTTTCAATTTCTGATGCACTTCGTTTCTTTCTGACCTGAATTCCATTGGTTTTATTTTCTTTCAGGCTGGAAGAACTTCCTTTAACATTTCTGGTAGTGCAGATCTACTGGAGACAAATTCTCTTAGTTTTTATTGTCACAAAATATCTCTCTTTGTTTTTTCCTGAATATAGATACTGGTGTGACAGTTGTTTTTATTTTCTTTCAATGTTTTCAATAGGTTTTTCATTGTTTTCTGTCATCCATTGTTTCTGATGAGAATGCAGCAGCATTCTAATCATTGTTTTGTATGAGATATGCCTTTTATCTTTCCCTGACTGCTTTAAAAGTTTGTACTTATATTTTTATTTCGGCCAAATGCGTTTAGGTATCATTGTCTTTGTATTAATCCTGCTTGGTGTTTGCTAAAGAAACACTTCAAATATCAAGTGATTTCTTTTTCTCTTAGCCACCTGGAATTTATCCCAAACATGCCCCAAAAGCATGATTCAGGGGTCAGTATGCCCCACACGTTTGGTACAGGGGCTACCTTTCTCTGGATCTCTCCTTTCATAGATATTGCCCCTTATTTTCTCTCATGTGTGATTGACCTGGACCATGTCCTACAGATCTTCAAAACTTCAAGACTATAGGTTTTCTATCAGAGATTTAACTGCCCATCTTGGACAGACTGGGGCTTGTGAGGCTAGACACCATGAAAATGGAAAAATCCTCTAGAACGTGCTCGTCTAAATGCCATTTCCTGCCCAGTTTCTTACTTTCTTCACTCTACAATACCTTCAAGTAGTCCCCTACCATTCAGATTTTGTAGTCATTTTCTCTGGGAGGTTTGGTTTGATTAAGACCAAAGTGTGGCTATTGTGAACCCTACATAAATAGAAAAACAAAAATAAATATTTGGTGAGATGTTTATTCACGCTTCTATAGTAGAATAGAAAGTAAGTATTAAAACCTTTTGACTCCTCTGATTAATACTCAGGAAGTTTGTCTTGTGGTGAATATATATATATATATATATATATATATATATATATATATGTTGGAAGGATTCGAGGAGAGAGAGAAAAAGAAAAAATGGAGGATAATAAGAGAGTTGAAGGGAAAAATAAGATATTATATCATTAAGATGCATACATGTGTGTGTTACATATTATAAATATGTGTATATAATATATAGAGATATAGATACAAAATGTTACATCATTAAGAAAATCTGAGGTATCCAACTCTAAATAAAACAAATAAGAAAAAATGATTTGGTTGAATAAAGGCATAAATATTATAGTTGCCCATATGACATATGACTCATCATGTGTGTGCTATTTCCAAATGGCTCTATCAAGATTATATGTAAAATGTTTCAGAGTAATTTTTAATAAACCATTATGTAAAAACACTAAGCTATACAGAATACATAAGGAATTAGAATTATTCATATAAATGCTGACAACTCAGAAAGCAAAAAATGGAAAAAAAAAAAAAACAAACAATTTAATACTCCCTATCAGAAAAATCTATTCTATCCAAAATCTATATGGCCTGTTAGAATAGACGAGTACTTGGACCTTAGTCCTAGGCAGTAAGTTGCAGTTTATCTTATGGCTGTCTTTCCTGTCTCATCATTTATGTTCAGGGCACTTCTGGTTCAGTGATGCGGGTTACTAGCCAGAAAGCCAAGATACGTGTTCTGCTCTGTCACCAGTCCATAAAAGGCTGGGAGGAAGGCTTCTGATCACACCGATTCCAGAGAAAATATCAGTGCAAAGCAAAACTTAGATGTAAACACATTTAATGGAATTACACTAGCATCTGCCAAAACCTAAATTTGCCTGCCATTTATATATAACACCTAGAGCAAGACCCCTTTCATGTTTACATGATAAAAATTGTAAAATAAATTAAATTCTAATAGATAGGACTGCTAACTTTAAGTATCACATTTAAAATACAAGTGTTTTCAGAGAATAGGCTTAACTTTTACATTCTGTTTTCCAGAAAGATCCTTCCATAAACTCATTGATAAGAGTTTGAACAACATAAATATTTTCCTTCTTATAGTGGGTAGTAAGTAAAGAAAGTTTTTATTTGCTTTGTATTAAGAAGACTTTGGAAAGTGCTCCTTGATTTAAGTGTGAAATAAAAAGCCATGTTGCAATTGCTTAATGTCTTTATGGAATTAGCTGTGGAGTTTTCTAATGGTTGTATCTGCCCCACTGTGTTTGTGTATACTTGTGTCTTTGTCAGAACAAGATTGAGAACCAGAACGAGACAGTGAGCAAAAGAAGATGTATCTCACATGCAAGGGAGAGTCAGGAGTGGTTCTCACCATTCTATGAACTATGAACCTCTAACCAACTTCTGTGTTAAATTAGGTTTTTCAGTTTTTAACCATCCCTTCTTTTTTTACAAGCTTATTTATTTATTTTGAGAGAGAGAGGGGGGCAGCGAGGCAGAGAGGGAGAGGGAGAGAGAATCCCAAGCAGGTTCCATGCCCAGGGCAGAGCCCAACACGGAGCTCAATCCCACCACCACGAGATCATGACCTGAGCTGAAATCAAGAGTCAGACAATTAACCGACTGAGCCATACCTTTAAATACAAAGTTTCATGGCCCTGAGCTCCTGCAAGAGTTTGAATGCTGACTTCTCAGTGAAGGTAAAAGTAAAACAAGGAATTATCCAATACTGCTAAACTTTTATTTCTAGTGATTCAGTTATTGCACCAAATATTCAGATAATTAGTTGTAATTTTTATGATGATCTATTTAGAATAAAAGACAATATTAATAGAGGAACCAGACCAGGTTTGTGAATGGAGATGAAAACCTTGGTAAGAAAATTGCCCTGTAATAGCTTTTCTAACTCTTAAGCAGTATGTACGTGTGTATGTATGTATGTATTTTTTTTTAACTTAGGACTTTCAGGATGGCTGAAAATATCAAGTTGTACACAGCTACATACTAGTAAAATTACATTGGTAAATTTTATGGCACTGCAATGATATTTATTTGACAAATCTTGAACACTGATAATAAAATAAAGGGAATATTTTTTAACACAACCCGACTACAGCTGAAATGTTTACATTTGAGATCACTTTAGTGTATTCTGTATTTTTTATCTGTTGTGTAATGAAGATAAGAAAATAAATAGTAAAACCACATTGTGTCATAATATTTCAATATGACACTGAAATATAATGTTTCTTTTGCTTTAAGTATTTCTACCACAAAATTCAAAAATGACAATCTGTAAATGAACTGATATTTTATGCTGCTCAAACTGCTTTCCTATTCAAAATCTACCTTGTGTAATTTAAACCTCATGGACAGTAAGTCTGGGGCATTAGAGCATTTTAGTACTATGTATAAATCAATTACACCCAAATTTGTAATTCTGGCACTTTATTCCTTTTCATATCTAATTGCTTACTCAATAGAGCTAGCTGCATTTTAATAAAAATACCATGTAATGTGTCCGAAATCAAATTCTATGTCACCTATAAAACATACTCCCCCCACAGTCATCCATATTTCATTAAATTCCAAAACCCACACACAATATCTTAGCAAGTCATTCAGGCTCTTCCTCTAAAATATTTTTTAGAGGAAATATTTTACTTTATTTCCATCTTTACTGCTACTATCCTGATGCAAAAACCTATTTTACCTGGATTTTTCCATTCTAACTGATCCTCAAGCTTCCTAGTTTCTTCTCACCACAGCAGCCAGAATGATCCCTTTAAACATAGACTGATTGGATCATGTTGCCCCTCTACTCAATACCCCAAGAGGGTTGTCATTTCACTGGATTTAACTTCAAACTGCTAACCAGGTGCTGCAGGACTTCTGTGATCTATACCATGTAACTGCCATGACCTCAGTTCCAAGCACTCTACCCCCTTCCTCTCAACTTGAGTCATTCATCTATCTCATTGCCATTCCTTGAAAACGCCAATTGTCTTTCTGCCATCTTTAGGTAATTGTAGATGTTGTTCTCTTTGAAAAGTAAGTACTTCACCTTCATTGGCTATCATATATATAATACTTCTTCATACCTCCGATCATTCCCTGGATTTCCAACCTTCCTTTATTTTACCATATAGCACCCACCATCATCTGATAAACTAAGTATCTGTTATTGTATGCCTCTTCCCACTAGAACATAAGGTCCCAGAGAGGAGAGACTTTTTTTTAAATATATTATTCTGAGTGCATGAAAAAGTAAGAGACACCACATACTATGTGCTCAATAAATGTTTGCCTAAAAATGTATCTTTTTTTCTCAGCATAAAAATATGCTACGTATTTCCCAACTTAAAAAAAAAAAAACAAACTTCAACCTGATAGGTCTTGTAATTAATGCCTCATTCATTTTCTTCAGTTGGAAATAAAATTTCTAAAATATTAGTTATATTTACTGTCTCTATTTTCTCATATCCCATACTCTTCTCAACCCAGCTTTTGAACATGGATCCTCACATGACCAAATAAAATACTTAACAATAAGATTTCATCATACTGAAATGTTAACCACCATTTGATAATGCTAATTATAAGTTCTTTCTTACTTTGTCTCCAGGGCAGAGTTATTTCTTAATTTGTTGCCTACCACACTGACCAATTCTCAATCTCTTTTACTAGTTGTTTCTTCTCTTTATAATGTGTAAGTATGGAAGGAAAACTAGTGCTTCATTTTTATCTCTCTCCTTCTCTCTCAGCACACACGCACACACACACACACACACATATTATTAAGTAATATCACCCTATTGAATGTCTTTAGAAATTATCTTACTAAGACTCTAAAATTTAAATCCTTAATTTTTCTTTTGAACTCCAGACTTGTATACCTGTCTACACCTTATCTCCATTTGTATGCCTAAAGATTAAAAGGTTATCACATTTAAAGTTTAGTTCTTAACTTCTTTTTTTCCTCAACATCATATACCACAAGTAATCCCATCTCCATACAGAGTATCATTGTCCTCCTAGCTATTCTTTAACTTTAGAATTATCTTTAACATCTTAAATTTATCCCCAGCCTAACCATGTCTCACCTCCAATACTAGCCAAGACATCAGCATAAGTCATTAACACACTACCTTGAGTTTCTGTTTCTTCTCTTGCCCTATCCTAGCTAAATCTCCACATAGGGCCAGAGAATTCCCTTAAAACAGAAATAAGATCATGTGACCTTCAAGCTTTCAAACATTTCCATGATTCTGACCTAACGTGCAATCAGTTTCCTACATACTCAACCTATTTTTGCCCCACTGGCTTCTAGCTCTTTCTTGAGTGGAAAGTATGTTTTCTAACCAACATGCAAGTTTTGCTCTTCCTGCTCACCCATTCTGCACTGACTGATCATTTCCTAGACTTCAAGTGGCAAGGTCCCTCACTTCCTTTATGTATCTGCTCATCTTTTACAGAAGTCTACATTTATGCCAGTATTTAATAGGTGTTTCTTTTCCTCTCTGCCTTTACTCTTGCTGTGCAGATAATTATATATTTAGTAATTTCTTTTCCATTTCTGGAACTAGAATACCAGGGCCAGGACCACATAAGTTTGTGTAGCACATAGTGAGCCCTCAATAAATATTTGTTTAAATGAGGAAAGGGATGAAAGGATGAATGACTCATGGGATACAACCTTAGGCAAAAACAAGGAACAAATGGTTAAATCACTTTCAAAATATCATGTATCTCCCAGAAAACAACACATCTACTTTCAATGTGATATGCATTGCTTCACAATGGTATGTGCTTCTGTGTCCCTACATGTATATACGACCTCATGACTTCCAGAAGCCGTGCCAGAAGACTGGCAATGGGAGGAAGACAGAGAAAGAAATGTAAATATGCTTTCCACTATTTGAATAAGAACCTTTCATTTTTAGATATCTTAGTCTCAAATTTCTAATTAAAGATTATTTCTCTTACAGATCACTTCTATTCTTATTTAAATATGAATTACACTAGTTAGATGAATAGGCCATATTTTAATCAAGAAGATGCTACAGAGAGTAATAGAGTAAAATATAGTAATCCAGAAAAAATTAATCTGCATATTAGAAAATTTCCTCTCTATACATTAGGAGAGTGTTTGAAAGATGACACAATTCATCGTGGTTCATTGAGTACTTTGCAGAAAATGTAAGAGGCAAAGTAGTACATTAGGCTTTAAGTCAGAAAATAGTGACTAGCTCAAACTGAGTCACTAATTAGTTTTGTGACCTGTGGCAAGTCACCTAACCTCTCTGGATCTCCATTTTCTTATCTATAATATGAAAGTGTTGGATTCAATTATCTCTAAAATTCATTCCATGTCTGAGATACTCTAAGGATTTGGAAAAAAAAAGAGTCTCTGAGGATTCAAAGTGATAAATGCTATCATTGTCTATTAAAAAGAGAAATATGAATTTATCAAATTGGTTAACTTTAGACCTTAGTCAAGCTGAAAGTCTGAACAAATTGAATAGCCATATGGACTAAAAACTTATTAAGTTATATAAGCATCAGTCAAATTTTAAATTATATGATGCAGGGATAACTAATAATATTAATAATAATAAAAAGGAATAGTAAATATGACGTGATACTTACTAAATGATTTTTTTATGAAATGGTTAAGAAATCATCTTCTGGGATGAACTGGCCTTGAATGAAAAATGTATAGACTATATTCCTATAATAGTCCCTTGTATTAATTTTGAATAATCTTGAAAATATAAACTGAGAATTATTTTTCTGTATTGTCCTTCAGTTCCAGCATCAACTCTTTGTCTTTCAAAATCTCCTACTTTCTCCCATCATCCCACCTCCCCAACAGACTAAACACCCTGTTTTTTTTTAACTTTTAATATCACTCTGAAGATAGACTTTTATATCAAGCTATTAAAGTGAATTTTAATGATAAAGGAAAATAAACAGGAAAGTAGAATTTTAAGAAAGAAAAAGAATACTAGTGTCCATAATATTATTACTCTAAAGACAAGTAAATAACGTTTTTTGGTTCTGCAGACTGTTTTCTGGAACTCTACTGTCTTTTATGGTAGCCATTAGCCACATGCGACTGTTGAGCTCTTGAAATGTGGCTCGCTTGAAATGATATGTGTTATGAGTTTAAAATGTACATTGAATTTCAAGACATGGTAATCCTCCAAATAGAAATATCTCACTATCATTTTATATTGAATAAATCTTGAAATGATAAAATTTTTGAACAATTGGATAAAAATAAAACATTATTTTCACTTACTTTTCTAATAAAGTTAGTAGAAATATATAAAGAACTTATACAACTCAATATCAAAAAAAAGAAACAATCCAATTAAAAAATGGACAGAGGACCTGAATAGACATTTTTCCAACGAAGACATACAGATAGCCCAGAGGCACACAAAAAGATGCTCAACATCACTAATCATCAGGGAAATGAAAATCAAAACCATTTAGCATTTTAGAATGCTAAGATCATGAAGAAAAGGAACAACAAATGTTGAAAAGGATACAGAGAAAAAGGAACTCTTTTGCACTGTTGGTGGGAATGTAAATTGATATAGCCACTGTGGAAAATAGTTTGGAGGTTCCTAAAAAATTAAAAATAGAAATACCATAGGATCCAATAATTTCACTATTGGCTATTTACACAGGGAAAATGAAACACTAATTCAAGAAAGATATATGTACCCCCTATGTTAATTACAGCATTATTTACACTAGCTAAAACACAGAAGCAACTTAAGTGTTCATTAACAAACAAATATACAATGGAATATTACATAGCCATAAAAAGGGATGAGATCATGCCAGTTGAGACAACATGGATGGACCTACAGGGCATTATGCTAAATTAAATGTGTAAGCTTAAGGCAAATACTATATGATTCCACTCATAAATGGAATCTTAAAAAATGAATAAACAAACAAAAGCAGAATCAGAACTATAAATACAAAGAACAAACTGATAGTTGCCACAGGGGAGGGTTGTGGGTTATTGCGCAAAATGGGTAAAGGGGAGAGGGGGATACAGGCCCCCATTTATTGAAATGGTAAGTCATGGTAATAAAAAGCAGAACGTAAGGAATACAGCCAAAGATAGTATAATAGTGATATAATGGGACAGATGGTAGCTATACTTGCGGTGAACATAGCATAATGTATAAACTTGTCAAGTCACTAAGTTGTACACCAAAAACTAAAGAAACATGGAGTTTCAACTATACTCAAATTTAAAAAAATAAAAATAATAAAAATAAATATGTGACTCTGATTATATTTCTAATGGAAAACACTGATGTAGAATGGTAAATAGTATGTTTCTATTACAGCCATTTCAATAGTTAGAGATAGTATTAAAGGTCATAAACACGCTTAGTGAGTTGTGTTTCTAACTAAAGTATTTATTAACAATATCTCATGGCACTTAATGCATCGATTATACATAAAGTTTTAAAAGAATACACTCTTATATGTGTCTTGACATACCTGTCATACCTGTGCCCCAAGCCCATTATTTTCACAATATAGAATGGATTAACACAACTAAGAATGATTTCCTTTAAAATGTTCCTATATATTGATTTTTAAATTTTCTTAATTTTCAGAGAAAACTTGTATCCTTCCATATAAGTTTCTGTCAATTAGAATTTTAATGTCATGGTGCTCTAAAATAGCATATTGTAATAATTTAGGGAAAGTTAAATACCCACATGAAATAATATAAAACAATAAAAGGAGGTAATCTTTAAAAAATATGTATGTCTTATTTTTATATAAATTACTCCAAATTATGAGTATTAAGGATGAATTTATGTTTAATTTTGTAATTCCACTTAGTACTTTCCATTACTCTTGGGCTTAGCAGATAAACTTTAGTAGTTTAAAGTTTTCATAACGTGTGGATTTTTACTAGATATGTTTCGCATTTCATTATTTTATGAAAAGAGCCTTCATTATACAGTTGTATATATGTATGTGTAACATAATACATGCAAACATATATATCCATTTTATTTCTTCATTAAACCTAATTAGATATTTGAAAAATAAATCTTCAAATATCAAAAGTTAAATAACATTCACAAAATATTTCTGAAGAGATATGACAATACAAATGGTTTTTGCCAACAATGAGTAGCTACTTTAGATTTTTCTCTTCAGAAAATAGATATTTGATCACAATCAAATACATAGTTTAAAAGTGGAGCAGTCTAGGTATCAGATATTAATACAGATGCTTTTCTATTTGACAGGCATGATGCTTGGTCAGGTTTACTTCAAGGCTGACATAGTTTGCACAGCTGTACTAATAAAAGGCAATTGTTGGAAAATAATTAGAATGGAAGCATTGCCACTGTAGAAACTTCCTTCACTTTGCTTTATAATTAATCAAATTCTTGACAGCTATTTTCCATCTTTGAACTTATAAAAGTAGTTACTCTGGAGTTTAATGCTATTCTCCATTATATGAATGATTCTGCCATCCCTAAATCAGTACTTATAACCTTACCTAGGTAAGGTTACCTAGGGGCACCTGGGTGGTTCAGTCAATTAGGCATCTGACTCTTGATTTAGCTCAGGTCATGATCTCACAGCAACAGCTTGGAGCCTGGTTGGGATCCTCTCTCTCCCTCTCTGTCTGCCCCTCCTCTGCTCACACTCTCCCTCTCTCTCAAAATAAATAAATTAATTAAAAACAAAAACCTTACCTAGTGTTTTACTGAATTGCTGTGCAAGTTAAATGAGATAATTTGTGTAAAGTATTTAGCATAATCTCCAGAACATAAAAAGCACATAATAAATGTTAGTTTTCAGATATCCAGTTTGTAACCTATTCACAAAATACAAGGGAGTATCTGTCATTTTATGAGGATTTGTTTTTATTTTTAGAAAACATCTCATATCTACTTTTATGCATGTTTGGTTTCACTGGAATCTGGAATATCTATGGAGAAACCATTTTAAAATCATTTATACATTCATGATTTCAATGTTAGGGTAAAGCATATGAAAGAGCTGGGTTAATTTAGCATCTCATTCCAATATATCTATTGAAAAGAAACAATCTTCAGACTGTAAAATAGAGGGTTATGGATAGATGAATAAATCTACTGTTTGATGAGGAGAATAAATTTGAATCATTTTCCTTGACATACTGTCTGCTATTCCTTACTGAATGGGAGATAGCTTTCTCATTTACTGGGAAGCTCTGATTTAAAATTTTTCACAAAGTCTGTATGTTCCTGGAGAAACTAACTCCTGAGCGCCATAATGATGAAGTAATCTCACCCCTCAGAAACCCAAACCCTGGATTTCTCATTTCAAGTAGTTCACAGGTACAGCGGAGGCTAAAAGCTGTTGATGCACAAGAAATGCTTCGTCTTACCCAACTAATTATTTACTACCCACTGTGAGTTATGCAGCATACATCAGAATATATATTTTGGCTGCTCAGATTTATTTTTCTTTCAATTATAATTTTATCTGTATTCCAGAGGGCTCAGCTTTCAATTAAGTAATGTCCTATTATTTCTTTATAGGCGCTTTTTTGTGTGTGTGTCTGCTTATTTGCTAATTTTCTCCCCTTTTAATAGACAAGAATAGATTTATCACTTTGAGTCTCCAGAGACTTTTTTTTTTTTGTAAGTATGGTATTTCAGACATGGAATGGCTTTGTTATATTTATAGTTAAGAAAACTAAGATCTAGAGAGGTAAGTGAATGGTCACAAATCACGAAGTAATTAGTGACTCAGTTTGAACTAGTCTCTATTTTCTAACTGACATGATAAGCACACAGTCCTGCTAGTTATACTTAAATATGTTTTTCAAACTGCTCTCCCCTTCATCATCAATATTACTGCCACATATCAGACCATAATCTTCTCCTATAAAACCTTAATCAACTTAATCTCAAGAGGTCTTCCCACCTCCATTTGTGCTATTTTATAGCTATTAAATATATTGGTATATAATCCCTTTTCCTCCTTCTCATTCTTCAAATTATAATCTTAGATGAGACATTCAGTAAGACCAAAACCAGAAACAATATATGAAAGTTGATATGTCTAGGTATATATTTTTAAATTCTCTAAACCTCTAGCATAACAAAAGCAAAAGATGAATGATATAATGGAAAAACTATATGCAGTACATGCAGCATATGGCTGATATCCTTAATTTCCAAAGAATCCAATGAAATAAAGAAAGAAGAGGTGATAGAGAAATATGAGAAAGATTTGTCAACTAGATTTTATTTATTTTTTATTTATTTTTTTTTAACGTTTATTTATTTTTGAGACAGAGAGAGACAGAGCATGAACGGGGGAGGGTCACAGAGAGAGGGAGACACAGAATCTGAAACAGGCTCCAGGTTCTGAGCTGTCGGCACAGAGCCCGACGCTGGGCTCAAACTCACGGACCACGAGATCGTGACCTGAGCCGAAGTCAGACGCTTAACCGACCAAGCCACCCAGGCGCCCCTGTCAACTAGATTTTAAAGCAATGGCGACGTGAATGACAATCCCTCTATTCCTTTCTCATCACGTAATCATATCTGGTTGGGTTCAGTTAATCTTTATAAAACCCTATAATGTATGTGCTGTTATTCCAGTTTGTGTTTGAGGAAAATGAGTCTCAGAAAGTGATTTTTCCAAAGTATGTTCCAGTGAGTTCATGGGTCTGAGACCATATGATTATTCAGGCCAGACCAGGGGTCTGAGATACCTTTAGGTTTTAAGTGGTCAGAGAGCCTGAGATATTGTAGAGATGTTTATAATATATATATTTTTTAAGGATGCCAATTTTTGAAATTCATTGTCCCAAAATGCTTAATTGGATTTGACCTCATTTACTATGCAATTCCATTTCTTTTCGTATGGACACAAAAAGCAAACTTGTAAAATCTACTTTACCTGAGAAATGGTAACAAATATCAGTTCTAGCATCTAATTTCAGTTTTCTTGAAATTAGAAAGGGTGGTTTCAATGTCCACCACCCAAATTCTGAAGGCATACATAAAATTCATTAGGATTATATGAAAATAAAACAATTTATGTGAGAAAAAAATAAGACTAGATACTTGAAGACAAATGGAAACATCTTTTGATTTTTAACAATAATAATTATCTTGATTAACCAAAATAAACAATAAAAAATGTATTTGACTTTGATGGATGAGAAGATGTAATTCTTTCAGTGACATTCCTTATTTAATCATTTATTTTGCCATTTGTTATTTGATTTTTCAAATAGTCATTTCTCATCTTTTTCAACGTTTTTTTTTTTTGTTTTTTTTGTTTTTTTTTTTAGGGACAGAGAGAGACAGAGCATGAACGGGGGAGGGGCAGAGAGAGAGGGAGACACAGAATCAGAAACAGGCTCCAGGCTCCGAGCCATCAGCCCAGAGCCTGACGCGGCGCTCGAACTCACGGACCGCGAGATCGTGACCTGGCTGAAGTCGGACGCTTAACCGACTGCGCCACCCAGGCGCCCCAGTCATTTCTCATCTTAAAAGAACTTCTAAAAGGATGCAGAAGATCCTGTGTATATATTTGATATTATTTTAACAAAAGAGAACATTGAAAAAGTTTGAAGACATATTTCCTCTTTAAATACTACCTTATGGACTTTTTTTCTAATCAACCCTAATTTTGCTTTCTATAATAAAGCTTAAAAACTTTTGAATCTCTTTCTAAAATTAAGCATCTCTAGGCAAGGTTCATAATTATGCCAGTCTTCAAAATAAAAGTTTTCAAATGTTAACATATCATATCTAACAGAGACCTGTAATTTATTCTGAAATTCTAACTAATAATTCAAAAGGAATAGAAAAACCATAATGGACTTATTTATCTACATCAGATATTTTAAAATTTAAACACATGATGAAGTAACAATCTCATTTCATCAAGTAAGAAGTATATTCAATTTCATTAGAAATGGACCAGCCACTTAGTATCGCCACTGGCTCAGGCATGCAGAGGAAGTTTAATTTTCTCTTTTGTGTTCTGCGTGACTCCTTCCCCACCTCCTTGCACACCTGGAGTATTATAATCTTGTAAACGCAACATTACATTACATTCCCTCCTCTGTAACTTCCTCTCAATCAAAACAAACACAATAGAAAAGAGAGTTATAAATATTCCCCATGGCAACATTCTTCCAACAGCTTATCGGCTCACTAGGTGTCATACTGTCCAATAATCTCAATGTAAAATATCTTTACAAATGGGTCCTGTAGATTCTTTACACCATGAAAATCATTAGCAAGGATAATTAACTGAACTGTGGTGATGAATAGAGCTGCATTTCTGATCAGTGTAATGAAGAACAGAAGCCACTAATTACAGATACAGAGCCTTGAAGCTGCCGAGAAATGTAATTTGACATTGCTGCCCAGATTCCACACAGCCTAATATAAGTGCACAATTAAAACAATAAAGTCTTCCCATGGATAATGCTTTTGGGATCATTCCAGGTGTAAGAAAATGGGCCCATCCGCACAAAATGGCTTGTGATCTAGTAAGTAATGCCTTAAAAAAAAAAAAAAAAAAAAATTAAAGCTGCCTAAATGTTTTGTTATGTACGCTCATCACAACATTGACCTTCTACTGGCTACCATATACTGGTAATTTCTTTGAATTTTCAAAAGTTTATATAGACTTGCATCTTTATACGCACTACAGAAACAGTATAACAAGACTGCATCCACAGAACCACTTAGAATGGTCTGTTCTTTGGATACAAGGAAGGCATTTTTTTCAGCAGATAAAGTAGTAAGTTGTAGAGCAGAATTTCCCAAAACTACATGAGACTCCTGTTAAAATTCCTATTACTGCAACGTACCCTAGGCAACCAGAATATATTCTAGAAGAGGGGGGCCTGGGATAGCGAGAGCTCCAGATCATTCTTATCAACAGACAAGTCTGGTGCAGTAGAAAGAAATTGAGTTTGGACCTTAACCCTTGTTCACTGAATCCCAAATCTGCCATTTAATAGTTGTGTACCCTATTGAAAGTCATTTCTTCTGAGTCGCAAAGACTCTTTATTTGTAAAATATGGAAATATATCACTTCATTGGGTACATATTACAGGTGTATAAAAATTGTGTATCAGTTCCCTACTTTGTTCTCACCTCTAAGGTTCTTTCCTTTAATAAATCTACACAGCCTTTAATAAATAAATTATTTATTAAATAAATAGCCTTTCCTTTATTTATTATTTATTTATTTATTTATTAAATAAACAGCCTTTCCTTTAATAAATCTACACAGTAAGGAAGCTATGAGAACAGCATCTGCTTCACAACTTAAAGCACCTCATAGGGTAGATGTCAGATAATTAGTCTTACTATAAAGAGGAGAGAGTAAATTTAAAAAGACAGCCTTCTATCGTGTGCCTGGACATCGTGTCTGACAATATCAAATGAATGTATCTGCATAGACAGTGGCCTTCTTCCATCATAGCTTTAGAATCTAGTAGCTGGTTTCTCTACTCTCAAATCAAGAGAATTTTAGCATAAAGTAGGGATTTTCATCCATTATATGAAATATCTTATGATAAAATTCTGCTAGTATAAAAAATTCAGAATACGTCAAGTAATATTAAAGATGAAAAATGTTCATCATTAAAGAGTTATCATACACAGTCTCAAATATCCAAACCTTTAGAAACAACTTCTCATTATTTTCATGGGGCACAAGAACATATTTTGGATTCCACTACCATATTTTAGAGTCAGACCAAACAGATAATAATCGTAATAAAATGCTTATCACTGAGTTATGTTTTATGATTATCTTCTGGACTCTGATAAGATTATAATTGATATGCTAAATTCCTAAAAATTTTTAATAAGAAGCCATAATGGACAGAAGTTTACTCCTTAAAAAAATGTGATCTTATTCCCCAAAAGTATAGCCTTTATCCCTCACCTGTAATAATATATATGTTTACTTAACCAATATTTCTTGATGACACATATACAGAACAATTGGGGTAATATAAAGATTATTTCGACACCAAAGAAGTCATAGCTTCTTTAGTTCTACAAGTTATGCATATACATTTTTACAAAAGAGTTCACAGATGAAGAAATATGTAACTACCTATGTGAATTCAGAGGAGAGCTAGATTATATACACATGGGATGACCAGCTGGGGACTGTAACACTTCACAACTTATTTAATGGAGTAGTCAATTCATAGCCAAATGAAAGCTACCAATGCCAAGAGTATTTCACAGTCTTTGATTAATATTTATATAATTTCCTGATGTACCTACCCAATAGTAAAATTAAACTCTCTCCAAAAGGAAGTTAAGCAACCAATTAATAAAAAGTATCTTTAGTTATTCTTCAGCTCTTTTTTACTTAATATTTCACAACTTCAACACCAAATTATTTTTATTTGTGTTTTGATAATAAAAATTTCATCTATATAAAGCTGTTTATTATATTGTTCACCTCTTATCAAACTGATTAATTTTCACTCTCATGCAAAAATGTCTTCTTACCATAGGCTTTACTATCTGCATTATTTTTTAATCCTACCATTTGCAAAGAAATGTGGTAACTCAATGAACAAATATTTTTGAGCACCTACTTTTTGCCAGTCTAGGCCTTTGTGATAAGTTAATGAACAAAAGAACCCACAGAGCTTACCTATTACAGGAGAGAGACATGTAATAAATAAACATACAAAAAACCCATATAACCTTAGACAGCAATAAGTTTGATGGAAAGAGTAAAGGAGATGAAGACTGTGGGAAAGTACCGTGCTAAGTAGAATTATCATGATAGGCCTCCACAGAATAGTCACACTGGAAAAATGTGGAAGAGGTGAGGGAAACAACAATCGAAGCACAGACAAGAGCTGGTGCCAGAACCACAAGGTAAGAGCATATAAAATGTATTGTTAAGGGTGATTTTTAATATCAAATAAATTAATAATAGAAATCAAATCTCAGGGGCACCTGGGTGGCTCAGTCGGTTAAGTGCCCGACTCTTGATTTTGGCTCAGGTCATGATCTCATGGTTTGTGGAATGGAGCTCCTTATGGAGTTCAGTGCTGACAGCATGGAGCCTGCTTGGGATTCTGTCTCTCTTTCTCTGCCCCTCCCATGCTTACACTTTCTCTCTCTTTCTCTCTCTTAAAATCAATCAATCAATATTAAAACAGACAAAAAAGAAATGAAACCTCTATGTCAGGACCCATGCAAACTATGGCTACAGAGGTTCTAAATTAAATTTATTTTATTAGTTCAGAGCTTTAGGTCTCAAGTCAAAACATACATGTTCATGTCTTTGTTCAATGAATACTATTAGCCCTCTTCCGCCCTGAAAAGGAATCTACAATTTCCGTCCATAAAAAAGCTATTTCTTCACAAGTATCAGGAGCCTTTTTTTAAGATGGAAGACAACAAAGAAAAATGATAGGGTGATCATGGCATATCCTGAACATTTGAAACAATACAGGAACAGAACTGGAAAACAAAGTGTCCTATTTCAATTTGTTAATAGTCATGATATCCCTTACACAGAACCACTGATATCCCCACCTACCAGCCTTTTTCAGGTACATCCTTTTAAAGAAAGCAAACAAAATGTCAATTTTATAGTTATTCTGCCTTCCTCCTAGGCTTAAAGATTACTGCATGTCTATTTTAAAAAGTACGAAAAGACAAGAAACAATAATACAGTAGTCCCTCCTTATCCATGTTTTTGCTTTCTGCAGTTTCATTTACTCATGGTCAACCGTGGTGAGAAGCAGATGATCTTCCTACTGACATTATCATCAGAAAGTCAATAGTAACCTACCACCTACATTACTCACCTCACTTCATCTCATCAAGTAGGCATTTTATCATCTCACATTATCCCAAGAAGGGTAAGAATAGCACAATAAGGTATTTTCAGAGAAAGAGAGATGACATGCACACAACTTTTATTAGAATGTATTGTTTTAATTGCTTTATTTTATTATTAGTTATTGTTGTTAATCTTGCTGTACCTAATTGATAAATAAAACTTTGTCATAGGTATGTATTTATGGAAAAACAACATAGTATATATAGGGTTTGGTACTATCTGCAGTTTCAAGGATCTCCTGAGGAGTCTTGGAATGCATCTCCCATGGATAAGAGGGGACTGCTGCATAAGGTTGAGGGTTGTAAATACTAACAGCAAACCTAGGTACCCAAGGTAATAATTGAAGTGGACATAAAGCAAAGCTTTGAACTTTCGAGAAAACTGTAAACAGAAAGTTTAAGGTTCCATCATTCTCACAATATAATAATAAAAATAAATAGGAGCATTTTCTGCTCTGAGCTTCAGTTCCTTTCTAAATGTACTATTTTATATATGTCTATCTTACTATTCACCCATGGTAATTTATATGTCTATTAAAACAGGGAACACTACAGAGGTCTGACAATAGTTTATTGCTTTTTCAAAGGCTAAGAAAAGTATTTTTAAAGATCTATATATTGTAAAAAATTCAAATATGATAACTGTGTCTGGCATATAGTAAATATTCAATAAATGTTAGCACCTTTCTCCATGCCTTAATTTTCTTCAGTCATTTTCATTTTATATATACAACTAATCACACTACTCTTTGGAGATTTCTATGAGGTTTTCCCTTGTGCATTAAAAAATGTGTTGAAATAACATTTGATAGAAATTTTCTATGTTAACATCAATAGTGTACTGCTTATGCCCCTAGGCACAGACATGCAACACCTCTCAGGGACTCATTTATTACCATATCCAATTAGTTTATTTACCATAATTAATTGTTTGCCAGTTTGCTATTTGAAACCTCAAGCTTAAACTGTACAACAAGAAATTTAGAGATACTTGTAGGAACACTGAAAAGCTTAGCTTGAGAAGAATATGAAACCAGCAATAAAAAAGGCATAAAGCTAAAGAGGAGATCATAGTCAAGGCTTCAATACATATGTTGAATCATTATGTTGCATACGTGAAGCCAATATAATGCTAGCTGTCAACTAAATCTCAATTAAAAATAATAAACAAAGGGAAAAAAAGTAGTTCACTATCACTACTATGTCCCCACTTCACCCTGTCTGTAATAGAGAAAAGTGTTTAACCCACTAATATTTCAGTTATTAATTGTAGAGAAGCATTTGAGTTTCAGTTATATACAAAAAGCCAAAACAACTTTTTGAACACCCTATCTCATTCAATCATTGCTTTATATGTTTTATATTTTAAAGGCCTGCGATGTAAAAATATAAAAAGTTTAGAAAATCATGAGAAAGGAAATAATAAAGTCAGGATCAACATTAACAGACAGAAAGGCCTACACTGAAGTCTTGAGCAGGCACAGAGACGTACCAAAATGCTGACTCTAAACTTCCTGATGGCCGAAGAAGTTGGGTTAAAATTTAGAGACACAGTATTTATAAGATTAGGGAAGTGAGAAAGGAGTGGGGGCTGTGTTCAAAAGAGATATACCTTCTACTGATAGCGAGGCCTGAGAAAAATGTCTCCTTTGGGATACTGTAAAGAGGAAGCTGTTCCATACATTGACAGATGTCCCCAATAACACTGACACAAAAGAAAAGCTAACAAGTTCCTTATGATTGTTTCTTTTAATGTCCATAACATAAGTTAGTGATAAAATGCCCTAGTGCAATTTCAGTAAAAGCAATTTTATCAGGGGCCAAGCATTGACATCCAAGTATATAGATCCCTGGTGGTCTCAAACCCAGATTTAGTCCCTTGAGATCTAAGAGAAAATATAACCTTTTTAGGTGTACAGAGTACATTCATCATGATGGGAAGAATGTCTTTATTTCACTCTTTCTAAAATTATAGGATTGAAAATTTTTTTAAAAAGGTAATTCCCCCAATTAAGCTTCAATAGAAATAATGCCATACTTCTATAAACTATGTGAAACAGCATGATGGTTTAATGATCCTTTCTCCAAAAAGGGAATCACCGTGGGAAATTTCTGGTTTGATTTTTTCCTTCCTAAGGCCAGAGCAGTAGTAGCATTTTTATCTGTCCATATTCTCTATCAAGGTTCACTTTGAAGATTTCAAAGGCAATGTTTGGAAAATGAAAATAGCACTCATTTTTATTCCTTTTCAGTTCAGGTCAGCATGTAAAAATGGCAATCCTTTCAATCCCAGAGAAAAATACTTTTAGACAAACTATGTAGGTATTCTTTTTTTCCCAAGAATAAATTAAAAGTAATGTGGAGGAACTATTATAGATAATGCATTGACAGAGTAGGGCACTAAAAACAGAGCAGGTGGAAACCATCATAGTTCTCTACGAATTTAGAGTTTGTACATTTAAAATGTGACACATTTAACGGAAGCCTTGAGGGCAACAATAAAATTAAATAATATACTCAAAGATAAAGATTTTAATTTTTCTTTTAATAATAGTTATTCTACATATTGCCAGAGACTATAAATTAGCAATAGATTTATTTAGGGTACTGATATTTTGCATGAAATATATCCTCCTTATATGAACACATTTCAGTCCCAATCTTTTTCCAGTATCAAGGGATTGCTGCTTTGACAAAAAAAAAAAAAAAAAAAAAAGAGAACATGAAGATCATATAACACCTAGTAGAGGTTTCCCTGGCAACAAAAATTTCCCATTCATCTTGCAGTTTCAGTGGTTTCATTCAACATCCTATCACCTCACTGAATAGCAGGGTGATGAAGAGGAGGAAAATTATCAGGGGTTATCCTTGAACTAGGGAGTAATGTATTTTAAACAAGGGCCCAGCAATTAGTTTTAGTTAACCTAATGTATGTCCCTGTATATCTTTTCTTTATTATTACTATGTTTTCTCGTTACAAAATCTTTGGAGAGAGAATTCCTTACAGTAAGTTGTTTATTTAAAATTCTCAGATTTGCATTTCATTGCTAACATAGGAATTACTTTTCCAATAACTCGCAGTAGATTAATATGTAAAGTTTTACACGTTTATATGTTCTTATACACATAACAAATTCCCCAGAATGTTATTAGTACTGTATCATACCACAACTGACTTGACAACATGTAAATCTAAATAAACCTTTTATATTTCATGTATAAAGGCCATTAATATAAACCTTATTGGGTTTCCATAGATATTATCTTAAATAATCTTTATGCTTTATTAGCAGATTTTCCTGAATGCTTTCTAACTCTACATACATTTAGATTAATCTAATTTGTGTAACTCCTAAGAGAATCTCAGAATCACATTCAAATTCTAGATTTTATAACTAGCCTGGATTTCAGATTCTGAAATCCCAAAGTCTTTGAAAAACAAAACGTTCTCTAATTTAATTTAGGGCAAAATTTGACTTTAATTAACTATGATACTATATATGTAGTCTCTATTAATCACATTTAGTTGGATATTAATATAATTCACAGGCAAATATGTATTCACCCAGGTTTCTCAATGTATATATTACATATGCAATTTATGACCTTTCTGAAATACAAAAAATTCTGACTTTTGTTCCCATGGGATAGTGGGCCTAGATAGATAAATCACCCTGGACAGATAAGAGCATCAAATGGATAATTTGAATATAAAGTAAGTGGAGTAGTTATTTTAACTTCCTACACAAAATAATGAATTATGAATCCATACTAATATAAATAAATCAATAAACAAAGAGAAAGCTCTCCTTACAACAGAAAACTAACATATATAGGTGTACATATATATACAGATTTATATACAATATATTATACTCTATGAAAATAATATAATATATAATTATAATATCAATATATTAATATATAATTTTAGATAATATAAACACACAGCAAAGCACATATTTTTACATACATATGTATATATAAAATTATAAAATCAATGGTTGGTAACACTTGTGGGTAAACATTTGATGAGCAGTAAGATATTGACATAGTTTCAAAATATCTTTGTACTATTTTTAATAGATTACATAACAAAATACAGTAATTTTAGAGCGGAGAAACCTACTAGATACCACCTTAATGACCAAATTTAGCATCACCAATACCAAGATAAACCAAAATCTTTTTCCTCTCAAACAAGAAAGACAAAGAAAAGCTGAGGAACAAACTTCCCAGATTATAGAAGAAACATGACAGGCGAATGTCATTCCAGATCATAGAATTTTGATAAGGATGACCTCTCATGAAATTTACTCCAGTCAAAATAAATAATCTTGAAAATTATCAAGTGTGTGAAAACAGTGCTAATTTTTAGTGCAAATAAAAAGAACATTCAGTTCTCTCTAAGTAAATGCAACAAAGGGAATTATTTAACGAGGGAAGTTAAAAAGTGCCTTTTCTTTGGCCATTAGCAGCTGGGAATAGTGGAAGGAAAAGAAACAAATATATGAATATAATGGAGGAAAGTGAGAAACAGCAAAAGAAGAGGAAATACAGGCAGTATGGTGAGGGAAATAAACGTCTTCTAAAAATAATCAGTCCTAGATATCCAGGAAACAACTGATTGTATTATTGTATAAAACATAGGTTTTAGTCAATAGGAAAAAAAAAAGTCTGAAACAGTTATATTTAAGAATATTTAAGTGACTCATTAGGTATCAAAATGTTTGAAAGCATTAAAAAGTAAAGCAATTTTAAGTAAAAAAATGCATATTTTATGAGAAACAGACCCTTGATGATTTAAAGAGCCAACACTGGGTCTCAAATATATTTTTCTGATAAGATATTTCTGTTGTGAAGGATTTTACAAATTGTTATGTTAGCTTTGTTAAAAAAAAAAGGGGGGGGGAGGGAGAGTCAGAAGATTTTCATTCTGCAAAGAAATGGGAAAAAAATGAGTCTTTAGATGTTACTTCTTCCTCTATATTTTTTTGCTATAATGATATGACCATCCACCAAGCCAAAATTTGAGATTGACTTTGTCCCCAGAATCTCCTCATTAAATCAGTCACTTAGACATGATTAGTCTTTTCATTCACTGCTACATACTTTCCACTACCTTCAACTAACTGAGACATCCTTAGTTCAAAAATTTGTAATTTATCAGGATGCCTGGATGGCTCAGTCTGTTGAGCGTCCAACTTTGGCTTGGGTCATGATGTCACGGTTCATGAGTTCAAGCCCCACGTCGGGCTCTGTGCTGACAGCTCAGGGCCTGGAGTCTGCTTGAGATTCCCTGCCTCCCTCTCTCTCTGCTCCTCCCCTGCTCACACTCTGTCTCTCTCTCAAAAATAAATAAACATTTAAAAAAAAATTGTAATTTATCTAGTGAATTAATTACTTACTTTCTAAATTGTTTTTCTGGACTCTAACTCTACTTCATTCTTATTAATGCATCACCTACATACCTTAATTTTTTTTCTATTATATAAAAGTAAACTGATGACTTCCTATTGCAGAAATCTCTTCAGTGGCTTTCCACGGTTTGTGTGATAAGGTTCAAATTCACTACCATGGCCTACAGTTTTGAAAAACAAAATTCAAAGTTCATATATATGAAAATTCAGATGCTTGAAATTTCAGTTATCTTATAAGCCTTATAGTCATACATGATCACTGAACAGAGATGATCGGTACTACAAGTATAAAATTGTGTGTTTTGCAATTTTTGGTTTGTACATTATAACAGTAAAAGTTTTTTTATTGAGGATTTAGGAAGAAGATATATAAAATATAATAAAGAGAAAGGAAAGAAGAGGAAATATGTACTAATACATGCTCATTTTAACAAATAACACCATGGAAGATCTAAATTTTCTTTGTATGATTATTAAGATTAATTATCTGAACAATAATTTTCACGAGGTTGTTATGTTAGCACTCAAGTTACATATATGTCTAATCACGAGCATAAACATTCCAAAAATTCCATTCTACATTTTTGTAGCTAAACGTATTTTTCTAATATATTTTTATTCACACCATGCCCTTCAATATAGAAACAGATACTGAATTTGTCCACATTTATTTAGTCTTTCCTCAGCCTTATCAACTCATGTGTCTTATTGTTAGCTCAGTGAGCTGGCACTAGCTTTGCACCTCGGGATGTTTACTCTGGCTAATTTAGCCACTGAACTTGTGATGTCTGGTGTTTGGCAATAAAGTCCCAGTTGGAGTTTCTAACCAACAGCGGTTTGCATTTAGTTTCTGAATCTCGGTTTTACAATCTTAGTACCTTCCCTTCCAATCTCATGAAGACAGTTGCTCCTAGCGATACCTGAACCTGAAATGAACTGAAAATATTTTACAGCTTTTCAACTTGCCAGCAGTAGAAGAAAAATTCATACCAATCCCAGCACTCTGAACAGCTGTTGCTATAAGGTGATGCTGCTAAAAAATCCCAAAATAGAACAGGCAAATACCATCCCTGCGAGGGTTCTACTATGTTTTGGAGATCTCCAGCTGGAAACTTAATTGTAATTTAAACAGAGCATACAGAAACAGCTTTCCTGAATCTCTTCACCATACTTTTATTGAATCAGATAATTTAATCAATAAGTCACAATACACTCTAATGTGGTACTAAGTAATATTCTAGGAGCAGAGAAATTTGATCTTTGCTGCCTATTATTTCCATCTTCCTGCACTGCACTCCTCTAGGATTTAGATAATATATTTCTCCATTCTAATCAAGTCTTTAAATACTTGCAATCTATTTCCTTTCTTGTGTTAATGCTCATCAGCCAAAGACAGTTAGGAACACACCTGGGCTTATTCTTGTTTGCAGCAAGAAAGGCAGGGAGAAATACGCAATGTCTTGGTAAGAAGGTGTATTAGAGTTCTCAAGAGAAGCAGAACCAAAAGGACAAAGAGGACATGGAGACAGACATAAAGGTGGATTATAGAGCTGGCTCAGGCAATAATGAGGCCAAGAAGTCCCACAATCAGCCATCTGCACATCTGCAAGCTAGAGAACCAGAAAGCCAGTGGGGTAATTCAGTGCAAATCAGAAGGCCTAAGAACCAGAGAAGGCAGGTGGTGTAAATCCTGGTGAGAGTCCAAAGGCCTGAGGACCAGGAATGCCCACTGTATGAGGGAGAAGATGTCCCGGCTCACGGCGGGGTGGGGGGGTGGGGGGGGGAGGATTTATCCTTCCTCTGTCTTTTTGTTATATTCAGGCTCTCAAAAGATTGGAGGATGCTAACCCACACTAGGGAGAGTTCTCTGCTTTACTCAGTTCACAAACTAAAATGCTAATCTCTTCCAGAAACACCCTAAGAGACACACCCAGAAATAATATTTTACCAGCTATCTGGATATCCTTTAGCCCAAACAAGTTGACACATAAAATTAACTATCATAGAGGGTATGATAAAGAGCCTATTACAGGGGCATCTGGGTTGCTCCATCAGTTGAGTGTCCCGCTCTTGATTTTGGCTCAGATTGTGATCTCACCATTGGTGAGACTGAGTCCTTCATCGGGCTCTTCATTGACAGCACAGAGCCTACTTGGGGTGCTCTCTCCTCCCTCTCTCTGCCCCTCCCCTGCTTACTCTCTCACCCCCCCCCCACCAAAATAAACATTTCTTTAAAAAAAAGAGCCTATTACACAATTTAGGTTTTGATTATTTGGTGAAGAGTTTAAGGAAGCAGGACTTTGTCCTGGCTTGTGTACTATCTAGAGGTGGGGACAATTCAATAATTGAGTATCTCAAAGAATCTTATGTATTGAAAGGGTAGACTAAAGAGAGGCTAATAATATAAGTAATTTTAAGAAGCAGCAATTGCTCATATTAACCAGGGAAGGGTTATGCTTAGTATCTTGTGGCTTGGACCATGCTTCACCTATGTTCACACATGGTAATAAAGTGGTCTCATTTTTGTCTTTATCCATTATGGTTTCAGAATGGTCTTACCTAATTTTGAGATTCCATGAAAAAATTTATGTTCAACAAGAGACTCAAAGACCTATAAGTTCTAGGTTAGCTTCTAGCACCACCAAGGCCTGGCTGAAAGTACCAGGCCAGGTCCAATATGTCTAGGGCTTACTCTTTCTTACTTGTTTCTATTAAAGAATGTTAATAGAATGTTAAAGAGTAAAGTATAAAATGTAAAAAAAAAAAAAAAAAAAAAAAAATTGAGAATTCCCCATAGAGGTATTTATTCATTGATTGATTTATGTTTTTACTTACTTTTGGAAGTTAAGGCAAAATTTATTCAATTTCCTTTCAATCATACCATCTAAAGCATGTATTTTGGTTATGGCAAGGATATGATTTCTTTTAGGGCTTTCTCCAATTATATTTTAGTTCAGAAATGCATATTTGACAGGTACAAATTAGAGAAAACATTTCTGGCCTGAGCCCTTATCCAGGATGAGTACATCTTTACCTGTTTTTATGTGGCCTAGCCAAGTAAAGTTCCATAGGGCCTTGGCGGTATCCTTACTCTCCTCAGGCTGTGCTCTGAACGATGAGCACCTTGGCCACCCCTCCAAAGCAAGCTGATCTGGAGGCATGTTTTCCACTATCACATCTTAATTCATGAACCAGGTATGCAGTAACCTATATCTGGATCCTTGCAATGGCTGACTCAAAGCAATGGCTCTTCTATTCCCATTGGTTTTACTTGGGTCTAGATCTTGTTGACTGTCAAGTACTGGAGAACAAAAGCTTCATTCACCTCTACCAAATCCATGTCCTTAAGATTCGGTCTTTTTTAAATTTTTTTTTTAATTTACTGCCGCACTGATAGCAGAGAGAAGGCCAATATCCGTGATAGAGGAATCACATTCAGACACAAAATAGCCCATAATTCTTGCCAGTCGTGTGAAGCTATGTTTTTTTGTTGTTTTGTTTTGTTTTGTTTTGTTTTGTTTTCCTTACCAGCAACTTCACTAGCTATGAAAGTGCCAGACATTCCCAATGTATTCCTTGAAGTGAGGGTCCCTTCTTTCTTGAATACTACAGGAAGTTTATTTAACTGTTTCAGGCTTGTTTGGGGCCCAGCACGCTCAGCTACTTGCACTGCCTATATTCCCTTCTCTGTCTTCACCTCAGTTGGTAACATCTCATTATTAAAGTAAGCGGCATCATTAGCAGCTTTTCCCCTCTGCTGTGATTACAGGGCATATTTGTTACATTCTTCTTTGCCACTTTTATGTTTTGCAGCAAAACTCTCTGCAGTAATTCCCATGGGAAATCGGACATGTTGATCTGTTAATGTTGCTCACAATGAAACTTCCAGCTTAAAAGCATTTCCAAAGTTGGTTCTAAAATGCGCGTTTCTGACACAGTAGGGAACCTGGCTTATATTTGTGGATCCTCCACACAATACAACTTTAGCTTCTTAAATACAAATTTGCTGACATTGATTCACAATGGACTGAAAAACAGAGCCACAAAGCCCATTAACAGGGAGGGCTGAGGTATCTTTGAGATTCCCACAGTCAAACCAACATGCCTTGCCAAGTATGCAGTGTCTGAAGAACTATTTGCCAATTTATTATAAAGCACGCAATTCAAATGCAGACAAATGGAAGACATACTTTTAGCAAGGTATGGAGAGGTGGGGAGTGGGGGTTCTATGCTCTTCTGGGCACACCACCATCTAGGAGCTTTTATTTGTTAACCAACCTCGAATCTCTGATTCATTCATTTCTCATTCATATCAGAAAGACTTGCAAAACAATGAAATTAATCTTTAATAGTAGATTTTTTTTTTAATTCTCAAGTATCATTTGAGGCAGCAACAGTTGTAGGTAATTTTAACATGTCTCTAAACTCTTGGCAAATAGAAGTTCAGTCTCTCCTACCCTATTATTATTTGCACTTGGAATTTTCTTTTTTAATGTTTATTTTTTTTGAGAGAGAGAGAAAGAGCACATGCGCTGAGAAGGGGCAGAAAGAGGGAGAAAGAAGATCCAAAGTGGGGTCCTCACTGACAGCAAAGAGCCCCATGCGGGGCTCAAACTCATGAACTGCAAGATCACGACCTAAGCCAACGCTGGATGGTTAACTGACTGAGCCACCCAGGCACCCTGCGCTTGGAAATTTCTATATATTTAGTTTCTAAGTAAGGACAATTCTGACTTAGAGGAATAAAGACACGTGCTTAAAATACTGAGATCAAGTATAAGTTTCAGTGCCATCACCATGTTATAACTTAATAAGACCTATATTTTATGCCAAATTCATAACAGGAACCTCCATAATAGGAACCATCTTATCTTACTTGATTGAGGTAATTATTTGGCCAGTTAATTGAAGAAGTAATATAAAGTAGGAAGTACAAACAAAAAATGTACACACACCTTAAAACTTTAGTTCAAATTAAAAACATATGCAGCTACTGGATGATGAGTGGAGAAACCCTTTTCTGTAGTTTGCTGATTTGTGTTTCATCTTTTTACAGAAAAAGACATCCTAAGACCTCATCTGCAATATCTAGCAATGGTTTCATGAGGAGAAGTAAGAGGTCCAGAAGACAGGTGCTTACTAGGCATGGTAGTTTAGTCAGTACATTTTCAAAAGGGGATTGAAACGTCCAGTCAACTGCAAAGATTAGTTATGTGAAGATACATTGAGAGCTTCTGTGTGTTCTGTAAAATGAAGACACAGTCTTCATAATTAGTAAGGATTTTCTTTATCATCTGAAAGGGGTGATAATTATTTGTAAGTATGTATAAGTTTTATGCCCTACATGTTAATGCCTATTCGTTAGATGGGAGGTGTTGTAATTCTTGTTTTTCCCCTATATCTCCTTCCTGAAGACACTACTGCAAAGTAGTTTGGAAAATTAAGAATAGAAAACAGAATTCTCAACAGCAGTTGGCTGTTTAGTTGGCTAAACATACAGTTGGCCAAAATGTATTTATAACTTATTTTTTTAGAAAATATATACTTATAGACAAGGTTATCAATCTATTTATCGATATCTATATAATCTATAGGTAATCTATCTATATGTATGCATTAAACATATAACATACATATGTATATACATGTATATGTATGTTTTCCCCACAAACACCAATGATATATTGACATTCATCCTACTTATTAGCTATGCTGTCAGTCAAAAAAGCTACGACTGCTCTCTAATGGCATCTGGCAGAAGTAAACCAAGATTAGAGGATAAAGTGATCGGTCAGGCCTCCAAGCCAATCTGTGCAGCTTTCAATTCCAACGAATCAGTGACACCTGCATGTGGTAATCATTCTCTGGTTACAAGTGCTGGCAGAAACAAGAGACCTGTTTTTCAAGCTAGAGCAAAATAAGCTAAATATAAATGTGAAAATCCTCTTCACAGTAGAATTGTAATCCTATTTTTTAAAGGAGGAAATAGCAGAGCTGTCTTATTCACATTTTCAATTATTTTGTAGCAAGGTAGATTAAGCTTAAGCACACCAATGAAGGACAGATAACCATGGTGGGGATGTTATCTTCCAGCGTCCATGATAGGGATTCAGACTCTTGTCCAGTATCTTGCCGTGGGGCTTCAAACTGCTGTGCTGGTACTCGCTACACCAGTATCCTTTTTAGTTACTTGTTAGAGATGTGTGAACCTTTCATCTTGTGAAACTTGCCAACCTCAGGAATATTTTATGAGTTACCAGCTTTGCAACTTTTGCAGAATACATTCAAACATCACTTTTACAGGCAACAGGACTACAAATGTTTCTCCAAAGATTAAAAAAAAAAAAAAGGTATATAAAAAAAGAAACCTTGGAAAGATAACCATGGAAAGACAGTATTTTTCCATTGTTTCCCAGTGAACTCTCCTGTTTTGTTTTGTTTTTTTTTCTAACTGGAAGTCAGACCCTGACTAAGGGGTCAGCAGACCTTTGGTCTCATTCTCAATCCACTCTTTCTCGAGAAAAGCAAAACCATTATAGGTAATGAGCTTCTCCCATTTTTTTTTACCAGTCATTTATCTGTAATTCTTAGGTAAAATAAGATACTATTTGATAATTTAGTATTTTTATTTTCCCTCTTTTCAACCAATTATTCCTATCTAATCTTTTAACAAATTCTCAGTATTTACTTACTAAATGATGAAATATGCCAAAGTTTTTTAAATAAACTTTCAAAGATCCTATAAAAAATGCACTATTCTTTTTTCAAACATCCACAGTAGTACATTGTTATTTTTAACCAAAAATAATGCCTGTGGAACCCCAGAAGGCATTACGGACAGCTGGATGTTAGATCTAATGAATAGGGCAAGCCTGGCTTTAGATCTTGAATTAAACTGCTCTGAAAATTTGACCTAACTAGTTCAGTGAGAAAGAGTAAAACTGATTTGAGGAACACATTTTTGGGAGCAGACCTATACAACTGGCCTCGCTCATGAAGAAAAGAAAAAAAAAAAGGAAACGAATAGTTATAGAACATCTAGTACATTTCTCAGTGTCAGGGTCTTAGTGTCACAGATATTTTTATTTGCTGCCTTATATCCATTCTCCCTCTAGATATTATTTAAGGTCAGTTTATGAAGTCTCCATGGGAATTTGCCCCTGGATTGTTCCGGAGAGGGGGTATACATGACTTAAGCCAAATAGCATATTGAATGGTGAATATCCAAAATCTATCTATTCAGAATAAATCTCAGAAATTTGGAGGATTTATACAAAATATTTCCTTTGTTTCTCCTAAACTAAGAATTTAGGAGCTGCAGCCATCTTGATACCAGGAAGAGAGTCTAAGGGTAATTGCTCCAACTTACTGGAAACAAACTTGAGATAAGGTCAGAGAGAAACCAAGATCTGGAATATTGTTTAAGCCACCACATCAAGCCTGATCATAAGTTGTTCCCTATATTCATAGATTTTTCATCTAATCAAGCACTGGCCATGGAAGGCATAGCACAGTTTACTGAACCATATTGTAAACCAAGTGGCCAGCAGAAGCAACAGCATCTAAAACTTCCCACTCCCCACAGAATGGAAAATGTAGCACTCTTAACTTGCTTCTGTTAGAGCACACGACATTTTATGGGCATGCGGTCTCGAAAGGGAAATGTTGGTTGTTCTGTCTGGAAGGTGGAAATAGATAAATGAGTTATTGCTGCTCAACTTTCAGATATCATCACCACTTAAAGTGAGGACAGTATTCACTGCAATATGTCTCAAGCATTACTAGATAAGACGATGCCTTTAACTGGATGAAACCATGGTTTACACTGAAAACACAAATTAGAGGTTTAACCAACCAATTAGAGGTTGTATAGGTTAGTTGTATAGGTTACAACTTACTTTAAAGTAAATATTCAAAAGTATAGCCCTTAAAAATGATAAATCTGGGAAAAGCCTAAGCCAGATTAGATGCTAGGCTAATAAGCATAAACTATGACGGCCCTGGAAAATCCATAAGAGAGGAATGGTCTAGCTATGGGGAATTATAAAACTGAAGGATGAGTGAGGTACATACAATTACCTGTGACCTTCAGCTAGTATGTAAAAAAATAGGACTTTTTAGTCAATAAATGTTCTCCTGTGGAATATCATGTACCACTAAGATACATCTTATTATTAAAGAGATAACCAGAATAAAATTTCTTAGCCTAAAATAACACACATTCATTAAGGGAGAAAGACATGTTCACAGATGGCTACAACACAAACATTACAAAATAAGGTATGGGCAAGTTATAATAAGCGGGCAGGATATTGACTACTTAATTTTCTTTGGGGAGTTGGGAAAGAAAGTAACCAAAAAAGCTTCAAAAAAACAGTACAATTTGAGCTGCATAGCAATGGAAAAACAGCTATTTAATAGGCAACTAAGAAAAAGAACAGTCTAGTCTCGAGTAAGGGAATAGAAGACAGGGAAGCATGAGGTCTAAAAGGAAATCGTGTATTTAATACTGTGCAAATCATTTACTATAACGGAAAGTACCAACACACTTGTCATAAGTGAGATTGTGGAGAGTTTTCTTAAGGGTATATAGTTTAGGTAAAATAATCACACAGCTAATATTTATAAACCACCTCACAGTTCACCAAATAATTTCACGTGCAACACTTTATAACCCTGCTACTCTGGTAAAGATGTCATAAAGTGGCTTAGAAACTTTAGGTTAATTTTCTTATGAAAACATTAAAACATTAAATCCTTCTAATAATTTTTCTATTATTTTCACCAAGATAAAATTACTAAGAATGATGCAGAGAGAAATTTTAGTGAATAAATATGCCACATCTTTTCTGAGTCCATTCCTTGGTAGTTTTTCAGCAAATTCATTGGTATGTTAGGATTTCTAAGATCTCAATAAACTTATAATGGTTCGTTTATATAGGTGAACTTAATAAAAGATTTAAAAATTTTCAATGTAAAACTGATTTAAATTCTGGGAGCCAAGGGGGGTATATTCTATTAAAACTGGGGAGGGGGGGAGAACAATAGGAAATAAATTCTCTAAGGACTTAAGGAACATTTTATTCCCCTTTATGCAGTAGAGCAGTTTCCACTTTTAGTGTTCATCTTTAAAATATAGAAGCAACCTCACCATGCAAATTTTATGCATAGAACCAAAAGATGAACAACTTTCACTGATTCCCACTGGTATGCCCAGAGTCATGAGAGCCCTTTCATTTAATTAAACCAAATGAAATTCTAAAATAAATTTAGAAACACCTTCAAAATAATCGAGGTGTGCACTTCTCTCTAAACCCTCTGCCTGCCAATTTTTCTCTTTAGTTAGGCAAGCATTTACATTATGTCATTAAAATCCTTTTTTACTTAATAGAAACTTTTCAATCCAGAGATAGATATTTTTACCCAAGCACAACATATTCTGTTTTCTTATAATGACCTACTGTTCTAATTGCTTATTTAGCTTATGGTGCAGTTTGTTTTTATTCTAATGCATGGTATTAATGGTTGATATTTTAAATGTCTGCACCATTAAGTATATAATGAATTACATCATTTCCCCCCTACTCTTTCAAATGAGTTAAATAGAAAGGAAACACTTAGCACTATTTATGATCTATACAGATATGTAGCATAGTGTGGAAATTTGATAACACCCTACTTTTTAGTTCTGTTAGTGTGCTGCACTGCCATAACAAAGTATGAAAAACTGTGTGTCTTAACCAACAGAAAGTTTTTGTCTCACAGTCTGCAAGCTAGAACTCCAAGATCAGCGAGTTAGGAAGGCTGGCTCCTACTAAGGGCTGTAAGGGAGCCTCACAGCCCATATCGCTCACCTAGCTCTGGTGGTCTACACACAGTCTCTAGTGTTCCTTAGCTTGTACATGCATTCCCTGACTGCTGCCTTCATCTTCCCTAGGGTTCTGTGTGTGTGTGCGTGTGCGTGTGCGTGTGTGTGTGTGTGTGTGTGTGTGTGTATGTGTATGTGTGTCTGTCTGTCTCTATGTTCAAATCCCACCCTGCTTTTTGAAAGGTACGGTCATATTGGGTTAGAGCTCACTTTAATGAACTCATCTTAACTTGATCATCTGCAAAGACTCTATTTCTAAATAAGGCAAATACATAGGCACTGTGGTTTAGAATGCCAACATCTTTTTTGCTATTCAACCCATAACAATGACTGAGTTTTGAAATGCTTTTCCTTAAGCATACTGAGAAAATGCTTAACTGTGAGTCAAAATATCTGTGTTTAAATCCGTCCCTCTCGATCATGAAGGAATGCTTTCTTCATGAAAGCATTCCTTCATGAAGGAATGATTTCTTCACATTCTAAGATTTCACAAATATACTTTGGTAGTCAGGCTCTGCTTTGTCTTATCTGTATCAAATTGAAGACAAATGTCAAGGAAGAAAAGACTGGAATGAAAACTTATAAAAGGGACTTAAGAAGCAGAAGTATTAAGAAAATAAATGAAGGGTGCCTAGGTGGCTCAGTTGGTTAAGTGTCCGACTCTTGGTTTCAGCTCAGGTCATGATCTCACAGTTTTGCAATTCCAAACCCCATGTGGGGCTCTGTGCTGGCAGTGTGGAGCCTACTCAGGATTCTCTCTCTCCCTCTCTCTCTGCCCGCCCCCACTCGTGCTGTCTCTGTCTCTCTCAAAAAAAGTAAATAAACTAAAAAAAAAAAAAAATGACATGAAATAAAATTATGAAATTAAATAAAGAAATAAAAGGCATCCCCCCCAAAAGTGGTTGAAATGGAATAGTGGCAAGGAAAATCCAACTTATGACTGGATTTGCTAAAGATAAAGAAACAATTCATGGGGAGCCTGTGACTCAGTCGGTTGGATGTCTGGCTCTTGGCTTTGGCTCAGGTCATGATCTTGTGGGTTCGTAGGTTCAAGCCCAGTGTAGGGCTCTGTGCTGGCAGTGGGGTGCCTGCTTGGGTGCTTGGGATCCTCTCTCTCTCTGTCTCTCTCTGCCCTTCCCCTGCTCATGTACTCTCTCTCTCAAAATAAAAATAAATAAACTTAAAAAAAAAAGAATTCATGAAGTCTCAGTTCCTGTTTCTGCCCTCTGAGGGACACTAGAAGCAATGACAATCAAGTACAATCACAGCCATATCACAGCCAGACCTTCCTTGCTTTCTAAATACTAACTCTTCAATAATAGAAACCAGGACTTTTTGCAGAAATGCCTGATTCCACGCTAGAGCAGGGAAAGTAAATGAACCTGGATAACCTTGTTATTTGTGAATGAATGTAAAGAAGTACTCAAACTAAGGCACATAAAAGGACACAAAAACCAACTTCAAGTTGGTTCCAATGGCCAAATATGGTTCAATTCAGCATCAAATTAAATGATAGTAAATATTATAACCTCTTAAATATATCAACCTATTACATAATTTTAATAATATTTTATAGGTCTATATTTATATGAAAAGCCCTTTTTACAGCTGAGGGTCAAGTAATAAAATAGAAGGAATGAAAATATCCAAAAAGTCACCTTTTGGCAACTATCAACATTCATGCAGGTAAAACTCATAAATGGATACTGGAAGTATTAAGTGACACCTTGAAGTGTCACAAAATATTTATATCATCTCAGTATAACTCTTCACAAGATAATGAACAAACATGACAGGAGCAACATGATAAAGTGATCAAGTTAACATAACTAGTAATGAAACACATCAATACCGTGTGCTAACTGGCACAGGTATTGAGGACATCATAACATCATTTCTGTGGTATTCCTGACAAAATATCCATAACCTAATCCGGACACATCAAACAACCCAGAGAGAAATGCATTTTATGGAAAATTACTGACATAATCTCTAAAAAAATAATAATGTCCCAAAATAAAAGAGACTCAGGATATGATAACTGAAAGCAATACATGATCCAGGATTTTCTTCTGATATGAATGGATGATTCAGACAGTTGCCCAAACCTGAATAATGTCTTCAAATTACATAAAAACCAATTAATTGCGTAAAGTTGTTAAGTGTGCTATACTCAATGAGGTACTTAGAGAAAAAGAGATATAACATCAGTAACTTATTCCTGAACATGAGAAAGGGGAAGGGGGGGGGGGCAATCTGGGTGAAGAGTATATGAGAATTTTTGTACTATTCTTGAAACTTTCTGTATGTCTGAAATGATTTTAAAATTAAAAGTTAAAAGTTAGTAATTTTACCTCGTATATTGTAGATAGCAGGACGTGAAAAGAAAACAAAGGTGTTATTCTTGAATTAGGAGAAGGAAATAGGAGGTACTTGTAACTGAAAAACAACAGGGGGGATACAGGAGAGTATCAGTACCACTTGGACATGGAAGAGATGGGAATACCAGACAGAACAGAACAGCGGCAGCAGATGCAGAATCTCCAGGGCTCCAGGATCCAAACTATCTGCGTTAAATTCAAGTGCATTTACTAGCTGTACGTACTCAGGGGATTTACTTTTCAATCTAGTTCCCCTTATCTATACAAAAGAGCTGCTTGATTTTAGTCCATGCATTGATCAGACGTAGTGAAAATGAAATCAATTAATCCTGCTTAATAGGTAATATTGTATTAGTTTGCTAGGGATATCATTCCAAATTATCACAGACAAGGAGGCTTAAATAAAAGACATTTATTTTATCACAGTTCTCAAGGATGGAAGTTCAAAATCAAGGTGACAGCAGATTTGGTTTCTGCTGAGGCCTCTCTTCAGCTTGAAGAAGGTCATCTTCTCACCATGTCCTCACATGGCCTTTCCCTAGGTATGTGCATCCCTGGTGTCTGTTCTTATAAGGACACCAGACAGGGGTACCTGGGTGGCTCAGTCGGTTAAGCACCTGACTCTTGGTTTTGGCTCAGGTCTTGATCTCACTCTTGGTGAGATCAAGCCCTATGTCAGGCTCTGAACTGACAGCGGGGAGCCTGCTTTGGATTCTCTCTGACCCTCTCTCTCGGCCCCTCCCTCTCTCAAAATTAATAAACATTTTTTTAATGACACCAGTCATTTTGCTTTAGGGTCCCATTCTTATGACTTCATTTCACCTTAATTACCTCTTTAAAGACCCAATCTCCAAATACACTTACAGTGACAGTTAGGGCTTCAACATACAAATTTTAGAGGGACATGGTTCAGTCCACAACAGGTATTAAGTATTAGTAAAGATCCATAAATGATATTTGGACCATGATTTAGCAAAACATAATGCCCCAAATGGAAAAACTGAATTTGTGCCCAAATGAATAAAAGTTGTATTTATTGTGCAGTTTAAAGGTCTGAGAATAAATACATTGTGAAGCAATTTATAGTTCCTCTGCCTAGAACCTAACTTCAGTATGAAGATGGCTTTTTCAAACTACACTCAAAGCTTTGACAGGTGGTCCACAGTGTCATTCAGTCTAATGTTGGGTTCCAAAAACTCATATTGTTTCAACTGTCAGTAATAAAATCAAATAAATGTTACCTTAAGCACTTTTGTCTGGCTTCAAAATATGACATTATGCTTAAAGTTTCCTGTGAAGGCAAAAGAAATGACTGAACACTTTTTTGCTCATTCTACATTGTGCAGTCAAGGGGAATACTGGGTATCACCACATTATCTATTTGCAGTTGATATCCTAAGGGAGATAAATTAAACACACTGAAATATTTTTCACAGAAGGGATTTTTCATATTTTTATCATTTTTAATAGAAGGGATTTTTCATATTTATATCATTTTTAATAGAAAGATCATTTTCAAAGTAATTATATCACAATATTTTGATATTGCTATAGATTTAAAATCCAATATTTTATTAAACTGCCAGGATTAAGAATTCCTGCTCTTCCAAGTAATATCAATGGTTAATAAACTGTATTTAGCCAATGATGCTATAGAAAGGAATTTTAACTGAACAGATGAATGTGTGTGTACATACACCATATATATACACATATACATATACATATACACGTATGTGTATATGTGTATATATGTGTGTGTGTATGTGTATATATATATATATATATATATATATATATATATAGTCTTATGCCAAAAAGCACCAAAATTGTAGGATCCTTTATTTTTCTCAATTGAATAATGAAGTCAGTGATTGATTTAAGTTCTCTGTATATCAGGTTTAGCATGCTTTATCCTCCTCAACTTAACCTTTAATTCACAAGCAGTCCCTTTATTCCTCACATATTAAAAGAGCTCATTTACTTCCTTTGTTCTCTATGATTTTTATTGTGTTTTCCATTTAGCCTTATCAGTTTTGAACACTTGGTGCATTTCCATCTGTATCTTTTTCTATTCCAATTATTTTCAACAAAACAGACACACATATTTTGTCTGCTTAGTTTGACCTTTGACATAGTTAAATACCATTTCTGAAACGTCATGATAAAACAGGGAAAACATAAAGAATTGGACATTTTGTAGGTTGAGTTTTTCAAAGAAGAGCCATTGTTCCATTGTGAAAGACACTCAAGAGAGTAAGAAGAGGGCACATGCAAATAACTGATAGTTTGCAAAAGGCAATCCTTGAGGGTTCCATGTTAATCTTTGAAACCTAGGTTTTGTCTTCAGTTCAATTTTTTCAAAGTATGTTCATGCTAAGATTCTTTGGTCTTATAAAAGGATTTCCTCATGTGTCCCTTTCATTTTGTCAATATTCACCTCAGGTTTCAAAATCGGTTGATGCCTCGCTATTTGCCAACACTTTTAGTTAAAAGAGAAATTTGATTTGTTATATTTTATCCGTGTGTCTGGGGGAATCCATCTGATATTATTCACATTACATTCCAGATTAAATTTCATCAAAATGCCACAGACACTTTACTGATTAATATACTAAAATTACTACCTTTCAGAGTGTATTCTAATTCCAGAAACACTGTTACCAAAATTTCCAGTAGAAATTTGTGTGAAACACATTTCAGTGACTCAATCTGTGTATCTTCTTTGGAATATTTTGTGAAAAAATAAAACATCTGTGATTGACGTCTTTATTTTTAGATGGTGTTTCCAGCACTTTATCTGAATTACATATATTCAGAAAAATGTTGAGAATATTTTCTTACATACACACAAGTCAAGTATGGTACTCTAATCTGGGTTATGCAGCTAAATCCTAATACTAATTATCACATTTCAAAATATTTTGATAATGGAAAAGTATTCCACTTTTGAGTGTCATTTAGTGGTAGACATTTTGGAAAGTCCATTCAAAGAGGTATTTCTCATTTATTGTTAATGTTTTCCTTCATGTTGATGAAGCTCATTAGTAGAACACTTCCATTGTCTTTCTGTCCATTTTCTCAATTTTGTTTTAGGAAAGGTGTGGTGGCTTGTCTGGTCAGTAAATCTGGCAACAGAAGAACAGGCATACTCATCTTGGCTCTGGCCTTATGCCTCTTGGATTCTGCATATTCACAGAAAACATACATCCTGCTTTCTTCGCTAAGGAACAGGTTTGTACTTTGGTCAAGGCACATCCTCCCTAGCATGGCACTGATGTTCTGTGCAGCTCTGTTAACACCCTCATTTGACTTTCTCACTAAAACCTACTCTTAGCATTTCACCAGTAGTAAGTGTGCTATGTTAGTTTCACGTGGTTTGTCACTTCATAATACTTCAAACATTATGTACCTTCAAACATTAGAATGTACCTGATGAAATTTGTTAAAAATTAACTAGAAATATATGTCTAGATTTTAATATACTTCTTCTAAATTTGGCAGAGAAAAACAACAGTAAAGAATATGTAGACGATTTACATAATATAATCATCAAATGTTATATTGTGTAGATATATACACTCTAGTAAAATTTCTCTTTTCTTTTTTCCTTTTTTTGCCTGTGAAATAGTTTTAAAAAACAACGTACTTGGCAACAGACACAGAGAGGAGTGTTGAAACCTCTGGCCAACACTGTGGCCACTGTGTTTCTTCTTGCAGTTCTCAGTTTTCATTTTGTGGATTGTGATTCTCCTTAATTTGGTGTATAAATATTTAAGATTCTTATATCATCATAAAGAATTGACCCTTTAGCAGTATAAAATTTCCCTTTTTATACCAGCTAACATGTTTTTGCTGTTTGTGTATTGTTACTATATCCATTCCAGTTTTCCTTTGTTTAGCATTAGGATGCTATATCACATATTCATCCTTATGTATATAATTTATTTCTATATTTATGTTTAAAGTGAATTTTGTTTAGGCAGTGTCTTGATTTTTCCACATAACCTGAAAACCTCTGCCATTTAATTGGGGGTGTTTACATTTAATATAACTATTTACATTTACATTTAATCTAACTATCGATACATCTGAGTTTAATTTACCAGTATACTATTTGTTTTGCATTAATTCTTTGTTATTTTTCTCTTTTCCACATATTTCTGCCATCTTCCTTTGTTACTTTTCATTATAGGTAATATTGACTGTTTTAGAGTTTACATTTATATGACTTTAACATACCACATTCTATTTTCAACTAATAATATAACATCTCACATATGATGTAAGAACCATATGTTATGCTCTAACATTACACTTGCTTCCCCCTACTGGTTTTTGTGTTATTGTGACATATTTTACTTCCACAAATGTTCTAAATCTCACAATATATTGTTAATATTTTTGTTTTAATAGTTACTGGTCTTTTGAAGAGAATTTTAAAAATGACAAATTTATCCACATAATTACTTTTTCTCAGTGAGCTTTATTTCTTCCTGTAGATTCAGACTTCCATCTGAGTGGGCTTTTTCTTCTGCAGAGGATTCTCTTTAACATTTCTTGGAATTCAGGTCTGTTGGCGATTAATTGTGTCACTTTATGCATGTTTCAAAATAGTCTTTATTTCACCATCATGTTGGAAAGATACTTCTGCTATATATAGAATTCGATATTGACAGGGCTCTGTTTGTTTTTCTTTAAGTAGTTTAAAATTGTAGCTCCACTGTCTTTTCACTTGCATTCTTTGATGAGAAGTCTGCTCTAATTGTTCTCTTTGTTTTCCTCTGTGGAATGTTCAATTTATTCTGGCTGTACTGATTGAACTTTTTTTTTTTTTTTAATAATGAGGGATATTATAAGTTTATTTGAATATATCACTAAGGGTCTTTTTGTGTAGATGCAGGTTTTCATTTCTCTTGGATAAACTGCCGAAGGTTTTCCAAAGTGGTTCTAGCATTTTAAACTCCTAGCATACATTTTTGAGTATGATTTCTCCCAACACTTGGTATTACCAGTCTTTTCTATTTTAGTCATCCTAGTGGGTTCATAATAACATCTAATTATGGCTTACTTTGCATTTCCTTGATGACAAAAATTATTGAACCATTTAATTTTGATCTTGTTTATTGGCTCTTAGTATATTACCTGTTTTTTTGAAATGCCCGCTGCATTATTTCTCTATTTTAAACAGGAGATCTTTGTTTTATTACTGGGGTGTAAAATCTTTTTGGAAAATAAAAGTGCTTCATCCTATCCATAGAAAGAGATGGATAAGGACATGGATGTATATATACACATTTGTATTTCTTTTCTTTGAGCTGAAAACATTGTTTTCATTTTCTTAAATGTTTTAAAGAGCAGGAATTTATTTTTGAGAAAATTCTATTTAAAAGTGACTTTTTATTTTTACCTATAGTGCGTTGTGTCTGTTTCTGATATCTAAGAAAAATCTGTTATTGCAAAACCAGGATGGTTGATTCAAATGCATTTTTCTAGATATAACATAGGTTTGACTCTTTATATTTAGGTCTATGATAAATGATTTATATTATTTCATCAAAATATAATTTACATCCAATAAAATCATCCAACTTTGCATGTATAATTTATCAATTGTGGCTAATGTACATATTGTGTAACAGCCAACAAAGTTAATTAGAACATGCTTATCTTTCTATGAAATTTCCCTATATTCCTGTGAGGTCAATTCCCTTCCTCTCCTCTGGCTATTGGCAAACAGTGATCTGCTTTCTAAAATTATACATTAAATTTACAATCCGGTGCTCTCTATAAGACAATGTAAAAACTAGTAATTTTCTTATATTTTAGTTAATTTTTAGCTATTTATGGTGGAAGAGCTAATCCAGTGTATGTTTCTCTATTGGGCTGAAAGCAGAAATTTTCATATAATCTTTTTCAAGACCAAACATTAAAGAATATAATGACTTCTTAACTAGACAACAAACTTAACTGAATTAAGAAACTCAAAGCAAATGAAATGGCTTCAAAGACTAAATCCAGATTGACATTTATTTCAGTGGTATTCATTGAAATAGAGGTACTCGCCTACTCTAAAACTTTCTGATCAGGGGGTCAAGGTCAAATGTGATTATTAAAATATAATAAAAACACTTTCCAAAATGCTTTACAATTATTTTTTAGGTGGAAGTCTACTTTATATTGCACCCACTCTTTGTAGCAACAGCAATTTTTTTGCAAATCCAAGGTCTTACAAATCTAGACAAATAAATTAGCATTGCCATTGCAAACTTTTCATTAAGAGCTAACAAATGATTCTCACATTACGAAGAATACGGAAAAACAACAAAGTGGCCAAGGAAAGAGAATGTATAAAAAAAGGCACTTTATGGCAAGCACACATGGATATCAGCAACTTTCTTTTTAAAAACAGAGAAAAATCACCAGGAAAGGGTATGTACTTTCCTTTCATGAGGAAAGAACCTTACTTTGCACAGTGCTATATATTTTACTTGATTTATTTTTTCTTTGTGTACTTTCACTGCACTTCTGATTCTACCTCCAAGTACAATTCACACAATTCATTGAAATAATAATAATAATCTACAATATTTTATCCTTCTTTCAAAGCTAGTACATAGAGTTACCCACTCATAACTAAATGTGTATGTTGCAGGAAAAAATCCATTAAGCACATTTGGAACCAGAATTTCTATTGAAATTCACAGCACGATATAAAGCAAAGGTAAAAAAAAAAAAATGTTATCATCATTATAGGATTGGACTTAATGGGAATCTAGAGTATTGCCCTGTCAATTGCAATACAGAAATTGATTCACCTTATGTTTTTGCCTTGAAAAAAGCACTTTAATGTGACATTAAAATATGCTTTATTTTGTGTTTTAAGAATTTAGAGAACTTTTATTTTGAGGATCGCATAAAACCATAGTCTCCAAAGGAATATGCATACAACTAACAAAATATACATAGAAGGATGAAAGCATGAACAGCTGAACTCCAAAAGAAAGCATAAATAACTAAAGTAAATCATTTAGAATGAGACACTGATATAATAAACTATATTAATTTCAAAGTTCTAGGGAGAATGTCTAATTTATACTAGAAAAATGTCTAATTCATATAAATGTCTCTATTGAAAGAATCACTGACGATTATTTAATTTAAATATTCAGGATTTCAAAATATTTGCTGTCATTTTTATTGCTACATATTACTAACTTTCAATCCTTAAATTAGGGTTATTTTTCCTCAAAATCTCTTAGATGTTTGTGTAGATTCATTATTTATAAAGGAGTCTAGATATAGCTACCACGTAAATGGTTTAAAAATAGTTACAGAACTACTATTCATTGCGTACATACAATGAACCATTCAGTTGTGTGCTATGAAAACTGTCTGGGCAGGGGGAAATGTGATGACTTGGTTTTTGTGCTGTGAATACTCCCTCTAAGGCTGCTTTCAAGCTGCCAATGTGATATCACTGAACAGTGAAAAAGGATGCATACATACCACTTTGCATGTTACTGTGAGCTGGTCCCTGTACAAAAATATATTTGTTGAGAGGATGTTCTGCAATACTTTGAGGTACGATGTGGGAATTGTAGTGTTAAGAACTGGTGAATTTATCAAGGGCATTCACTTAGAATGGGAGAGCCAGCCCCGGTCTCTTTCCCTTCAATACCCAAGATCTGTATGCATACAAGTTTGAACACACACACGCACGCACACACATACACATTAAAGTTGGATTTTTCTATAGACAGAGGAAGACTCTCACTCTTATAATAATATTGTTGCAGTTATTATATATTTATATTAGTCGTTCGCCTTTCCACTTATTTAATCATGCAGATTCACTGAACGCAAACAGGAAGTAATGAAACTTCAATAATTTTTACCAATGTTTATAACAGGTTTTGAAATTTCACTGCATGTTTTAAACAGGAGTTTTTAAACGATTCAAGACGTGTGATGTAATTGTAGGTGACTAGCAGTCAGTTACTTCAGTGTTCCTCATGAAGCATCACAGTGCTGTGCAGTGCCTTGGCAAACGTAACAATCTCCCTTCTTCCCTCTCGATCTCTTCCTCAATCTCTTTCTTTTTATGCTTCTGTCCCTCACAAATTTTCAAGCTATGTGGACAATTACTAAGCTACTCTTTTGGATACACAGACAAGACTATTCTTTTTGATGAAACCAACTGAACCCTACCTACATATAATTTATAATTTAAATTATAATTCGCTTTTAAATACACACTTAAATATAATTTATAATATCTAATTTATTTCCATACTTCATTTGAATCTATGTAGGTCAGAATTTATAAGCAAATATTTTACTACCATTCATTTGATAAATAAATTAACAAGTCACAGAAAGTCATTTAAAATTTGCATTAAAGATAAGGCAACTCTGAAGAATTCTCTTTCTATATGAAAATCCACAGTATTAACACATAATTCTGCAGGTGAGAACTTACCAAGCATTTTAGAGTCAAAATTAAGACTCTGAAATGGCAGAGCAGCAGGCAAAATGGCAGACTGACTAAATCAGAATTTCCATCTTCTTTTATTTAATACAGTTTCTTTGGTAACTTTGATTCAGTAGAGAGAGTCAGAGCTTACACTATTCCTGATAAATTCCATCTTTGGAAACATTGCACCAAGTTTATGAAAATGAATACCATTCTAAACATTGGCTTTTAGATTTCAGAGAGACAGAGGAAGATTCTCACTCTTATAATAATATTATTTCAGTTATTATATATTTATATTAGTTGTCTGCCTTTCCATTTATTTAATCATACAGATTCACTGAATGCAATGAATTTGAGAGATTAATTTCACCAAATTCTGAGTCTATGTGTCTTTATTAAAGGGGACAAATTTTCTTGGGGAATACATTCTACCTATGCTAAGCCCAGCTAAGAAGGTATTTCCTTACTCAAATCTGGTGCTAATAGTATTGTTCTCTTCAACAAGCCTTTTTATATTCCTTATTCCTTGAAAAAGAGTTACATTAAATCTGAAATTTCTTATTGGCTTAGAATTTGCCCAACTGTTTCCCTAAGTGTGCTCCATAGGACTGATCTGAACCATCTTGATGAGATTTACATTTAAAAAAAAAGGTCAAATAATTTCCAGAAATGTGTACCTGAAAAAAAGGTTAATATTTTCTTAATCACATTTAGTTATCTGTCTAGGGTATCTTCAAAAACAAAATCAAACAAGTTAAAACAAACAAACAAACAAAAACTATGTTCTCTGGAAATGACCTCAGGAAACTGCCACAGAAGCATGTGAGGCAAGTGAGCACAAATTCTGACTACTAGGAACAGAGCCAAAACAAACTTTGGGTCCCCATTTTCCTAAGAGGAAATGAATCACATTCAAGCTAGATAATATTTGAAAACAAATATAGTATGAAATTCTAATTATTCATTCTTTTGTTCGTAACTGCTCCAATCCTGGGTAAGAATGCACAGTTGACACCTGTAATGTATTTCGGCACCAGTTTATGGTTCACAGTTGAATCTAAGCCCTAGACTAACTTTCTGAGATCAACTTTTATCCATTTCTGACATGTTCATCATGCTCTTGCCTTGTGTGCTTTTCTCTGTCTCCTAAAAATACCAGCCAACTTTCTCTAGACTTGCCTCAGAGAGCCTCCGTTGCTACTGCATGGATTAATGCGTACACTAGCACTGAACAAATTAGTAAATATATTTTAAGTAATGAGAACCAGGTTGTCCATGATTTGGGAAAAAAGTTAGAAATAAGGAAAGGTAGAAGCCTAGATGAACCTTAGGATGTTGGATTGGAATTGGAGAAGTCCTGCTTTGGGGGGGAGGGGGGAGGGGAGAAGCTGATTAAAATCTACTCCTGCCAAAAAAAAAAAAAAAAAAAAAAGAGGGAGTGAAAACCACAAAGCAAGAGCAATACTCCATAACTAAAAATATGAGTTAGACAATCTATGTAATAATTTTCAAATACAGTAAAACTGACTTTGAATATCTTTTTTATCTAACATTTTCTCTTAGAATGTTTTACTCCCCTTAATTTTTTGTCCTTTCTATGCTCTATCTACACACACACACCCCACATGCAAACGTACTTTTATGTATATATTTAGACTCTGAAAAGCAAAACAATGGAAAAGAATAGTGTGCACTGTATAATCTACAAAAAAAGCATACAATAAATAAAAGTATACCTGAATCTGCACCTTGAAAAAGCTTATAGATCTATCAGTGAACATTAACCTAAAAACTTAAACTCCAAGATGAGTCCCATCAAAACTGTTAGGCAATAAATAAAACAGGGTTTACAGACTTCAAGCAAAAAGACCATGCTTACTAACAAAGGGGAACAAAATCTGGTGTCAGATTCCTTGATTCTTGACAGAAATAGGCAATGCAAATCAACAAAGAATTCAAATACACAGAAGAATAACACAATGATTTTACAAAGAGCCAAATTTCCCTTCAAGGATCTAGTCTTTAGGAAGCCAGCCACTGAACATGCAAGAACACAAGAAGAACCGTGTTTACAATACTCCTGAGAAATCTTCTAGAAAATGAGCTTCAGTAAACCAAGAGATGATATTGGACATTTTAGCAAAATGTGTGCATTGAATATAGTTACATATCAAAGACTAGATGTTTGGAACAAAGGTTATAGCCAATATAAACACTAACACACATATTGACAAGGTAGAATTGATACAATTAAAAATGTGGAAGAAGAGAGGAGGGAAAAGTCAAATAAGCTCAGGGATCTTTACATAGGTATAGAAGAGTATCTCTTTGTTAGCTTGGGGTGCCATAACAAAAGTACCATAGACTGGAGAGCTTAAGCAACAGAAATATATTTGCTTAAAGTTCTGGATGCTGGCTCTTCCCGGCTGCAGATGGTCACCTTCTTGCTATGCCCTTACATTGTAAAGGGAGTTCTGTGGTATCTCTTTTTCTAGGGGCATTAAATCCCATCATGAAGAACCTACCCTCATGAACTCATCTAAGACAGGATCTCCCAAAGGCCCCATCTCCAAATACCATCACACTAGGGTTTGACGTTTCAGTGTGTGAATTTGGGGAGGACATATTTCAGTTCATAGCAGAGTCCAGAGATATTTTTATAGCTACAAATCCCAATGTCAAAAGTTTAAGCAGGGAAAAAGGATAAGAACTCTACATAATGTTATTAGTATAAACATAGCCAAGTGAATAAAAACATACACTTCATAAATACAAGAGCAATAACATTGGGACAAAGAAAACAAACCACATAGAGAAACACAGTATATATAACATGAAGGCAAAAATTATCGTAACAAAACTATCATGATAGAATTAAATCCAAGCATATCTGTTATATCAATAAAGGAGAATGTAAATTGACACTTATAAAACAAACAAAAAACTATAAATTGTCTCACAAAGTAAAACCTATGTCAATACTCTATTCAAGAGGCATAGCTAAAGCAAAGTGACTCCCAAAGACTAAATAAAAGATAAGAAAATTACACCTCAAAGAGAAAGAAAACAAAGAAAGGAGGCATTGTTATTCTGATATTATACACACACACACACACACACACATATACACACACACACACACACACACACATACATATATATGTATGTATACACACACACACATATATATGAGAAGAACTTAACAATACTAGTATCAGTCCAACAAAAGTCAAGAGAACAAAGAATAAACAGAAATGTAAAACACTTAAACAAAATTATAAAAAGATCATAGATTTTATAAAATATACCAGCACTTAACCCCCAATATTAGAGGATATAATTTAATCTCAATTAAACATACAACTCATAGAAATTGACCACGTATTAGCACATAGAAAAAATGTCAATAAATTCCAGAGTAGAAATGATGCAACCAATATTTTAATTGCAATGCAACAAAAACTTTGAAAATTTAAAAACCAATCACAAAAACAACCAATTCAAGTACTTCAATAAAATGGGCAAATTCATTTAAAAATGCGATTTATCAAAACTGACACAAGAAGAAATGAATATGGCATTTACTAATAAAGAAATTCAATTTGTTGTCAAACTCCCAAAATAAAACCCAGGTTCAAAAGGTTTAACTGCTAAATTCTGTTAAAAGTGAAAGAAGAAATAGCCTCCTCCCACCCCAGTTTACATAAAATATTTCAGTGAATAGAGAGAGATCCTCGCCTAGCTTGTATTATGAGGCTGGTATAATCATTTAGAAAATGTAGTAAAGACATCACACAAACACAAAAAAAGAACTAGACCAATGTCCCTTACGAATACAGACAACATAATATTTATTATATTAGCAAATAAATTCCAAAAATATATAAATAATATGATACATCATGACCAAGAGGGATTTATCCAATATTTTAAGCTGGATTAGCATTTAAAATCAACAAATACAATTCACTATTACTGACAATGAAAAGGGAGCAAACTACCATTTCAGTACGTGTAGAGAAAGCATTTGAAAGCTTTTAAATCATTTAACACCTGGGGAGCCTGGGTGGCTCAGTCAGTTCATTGTCCGACTTCAGCTCAGGTCATGATTTCCAGGTTTGTGAGTTTCATCCCCACATCAGGCTCTCTTCTGTCAGCATCAAGCCTGCTTTGGATCCTCTGCCCCCCTCCTCTCTGTCCCTCCCCTATGTGCACGCATGCTCTCTCTCTCAAAAAATAAACCAACTTTTAAAAAATAACAAAAACATTTAATACCTTTTGGTGATCAAAACTGTCAGTATACTGAGAATAGTGGGAAACCTCCACAAAGTGGTAAAGGGCATCTTACCACAAAGTGGTAAGAAAATGCTAGAGTTAATAACATGCTTAATGGTGAAGGACTGCATTGTTGTACTTTGAGTTTAGGGACAAGACAATGATACCTGCTTCAACCACTACTGTTCGGTATGATACTGAATAAATAACACATCTAGCTTTCATGATTGCTTCATTCTTTTCAATGAGGTAGAAAGACATGTTATCCCTTGAAACAGGGAAGACTGAGGATGGTTTATCAGGAGTTTGAAGAAACAGGAAGAGAGTGCAAAAAAGTCAATTCTGCATATGAATAAGTGAACGAGCAATGAAAGTACAACATAATGTCTGGTTGCATCAGGGCCTCTTGTTACTGTGCTCAAGCTATGATGTTGCCCATCAATATGGCAGAGGGTTTTTCTCTAAATGCACGGTGGTGACAGGTGGCTAATACTTCAAAGGTATGCTCACTCTAATACATTTTCAAAATATGCTAGTCATACTATTTTAGAAACCACAATTGGTTTGGAAGTGATTATTAAAATCTGTAGTAAACTGCTTTAGAATCTCTCAAAGTAAAATTAATGAGAACATATTTTACAGTTGATTGTCTTTTTAAAAGGTAGACACTCAAATTTTGTAACACATGGAATTAAGTATAAAGTCTAACTTTAACCAAAAGGAGAACATTAAACAAAATTGATTTTTTGTAAATTGCATGGATAAAAATTGCTCACATATTTCTACTTAAAACATTTATTTTTAATATACTTAAAGAAACTGTCATCAAGGAAATTACATCCTTTTTTTATGAAAACAGTAGATCAGAATTGAGTCATCAATATTTAGCATTTTAGGCAATAGGAACTAGTCCTCATTTTGGTAATTCCAAAAATATTCTTAGGAGTCCTATCACTTGAACACAAATGGAGATGGTTTCATTATTATGGCAGCATTGTCAGTGTATTGCTTTAAAACAGATTCATGTTATGGAGAAGAAATGCATTAAAAGACCTTTTTAATTCAGGACTGCTTCCAAGAAGAAGCAGTAATGTTATTTATGGCTTAATAATTGTAAATAAATTTATATTAAATTTAATTTTTGCATGTGAAATCATGGTTTACGGAAAAGTTAGGCAATTACAGCATGAACTACCCTCAATAAACTATACAGATTGGGAGTCTATGACACAGAATACCAAGTAAGTGTAACAGTATTAGAAGACAATGTACTCTAAAGCAAAGCATCTGATATAATATGCCTTGCTTCCTATAAAACGCTGTCTTCAATTTCTTGGCAATGTACATTAATTCAGAAAATGTGTTCCATACTGTGTGGTGTGACCTAGATCATAAAATGGAGCAACAAAGAGTAAGATTGTACTTAAGTGAACTCATTAAAATAGTCCAATAAAATATGCATGCTGTTCAAATAAGTGCTGTTCAGAAAATCAGTTGTAATTTGTTAATAATTTAAGCCTTTTCTACACGAATAGTCCAGACTAGTGCATTTTTCCTTCTACTCTTTTTTTTTTCTTTTTTAACCTTTTTTGAGGAAAAAAATAATAATCTTACAGCAACAGATCGAAAATGAAACCCAGTGTGACTAAACATAGAGTACTAGAGTACAAATCATGGTTGTTTATGTTGAATTTAATAGAGATTTGCATCAAATAGGTTTTAGTTTTTTGGTACATTTTATTACAACATAATCCAGAGTTTCAATGAGACCACTTTGGGACACAATTGGATGACAAAACACATTAGAAAAGCGGCAAAGATCTCTCAAAAGATAAAGCCTCGGGCTTGTCTAATGTCCTGTGTCTTGCCAAACAAAAGAAGAAATAAATAGTTGTAAATAAAATAAAATGAGGTGAAGTAGAAATAGGAAATAGAGCTGAGGAAGCCAAGGCACAAGAAAATAGAATAAGAATAAATTCCTGGAGCCTTCATAAGCAAATTGAAAAAAGCTTTTAACCTTTCTTATTTGTGTCCATGTAAGATGTGTTTTCCAGTGTTCTTAGACAAAAGAAATATACTGCAGCCGTGTTGATAGGTAGTTAAGCACAAACAACTTCTTAGGATTTATATGCTCTAACAACTTAGCAGCCTTTTGAGAAAAGTTGTACATAGAATACAAAATTATGCCATGATTTAATAATCACAATTACTAATACAACATAAATTAAATGTTTAACATTTGCTAAAGCCTTTCCCACTTACTTCCACACAGACCCCTTAAATGCCATGCTATTTTTAATTCTTTTTTTTTTATTCTGCCCTATTCATTCACTCTTCCTTTCAAAAGCCTCATCCTGAGACAAGGACCTGTCTGCCCACATAACCTCAAAGAAGTATAGTTTAATGTCAGTTCTGACTCAACTCTTGCCTCACTCTGAGGAACAGTCTTCCTAGAATTCTCATGCATAAAATTCTGCAAATCCTCACACATACAAGTAAACAGTAGACTACAATCCATTTTAAAGGGGAAAGCAGAGAGACATACATGAATACATTAAAAAAAAGCACATAACCCCATTTTCTGTCATGAATTGAACTTTCCAGAGATTATATCACATAATTTGATAATTGACAAATGAATGAATATATAGCAGATAAAACAGGGAATGAAGAAATACAGTGTGACTATAGTACAGAGTAACAATGTTAAGAAAAGAGGTTTGATATGCAGTCCATGTCATATCAGAAAGTGCTTGTAAGTCATATTCTGGTAACATGTATGATAAGACTGGAATTATTAAAAGATGGCGGCCCTGGCTGCAGTATGGACTATAGTGTTATAGCTAGGTATTTTTTGTTTGTAAGGAATAGAAAGTCCCTTAGACTTGTTCAAACAAGGGAAGGCGGTGATTTTTGTAACTTCAAACATAAATATTCAGCAGTAAAGGGACAAAATTTCATGACTAACCATGAACGTGAATAGTAATGGAGAAAAGGTTTATGGAGACTGGGAAAATGGGCAATTCTAAAAAGCTCAGTAGAAAGAGGATACAGACCTTCTCTAATATACTCATTTTCATCAGCCTCTTTTCTCTTTTCATTTGTTGGATGTTTGTTTTTACACCCTGTATCTTTCCTATACCATTATTTATTTTTGCACATAGCTTCTGATTTTATGTCATTGCTTTGATCAGGATCCATTTATGGCTTCTAGTGTATCTTACAGCTTATTTCTATTTATACATCTTTCAGCTTCAGTTCCCAGGATTAACTGAACTATTTACTAAGTATTTCCAGGTTTGGATTCCAGAGAAAGAGGGAAAGAGATTAAGACACCAAGAGATAAACAGATAACTGAGAAAAAGAGATTGATAAGCCTAACTTTACTTTTAACAACAACACAAACACAAGTTATACCTTAATTGCTTTCAAATCAATGATCTTTCTTAAGACACAAACTATAACCATCTGAAGGGTAGGTATGGGGTAGATTAACCATAACTATCATAAGGTAAACTCTTATGGACACAAGTTTACAACATGAGCAAAGCCAGAAACTAGAATGATTTCCCTTAAAATAAGTTGTAAGTAAGGCAGATAGAAGCCAGTGAAAAAATTTAATGGTTTTCCATACAGAAAAGGGATGGCAATAATCGAGAGTTATGACAAAGGGGAAGAAGATCATTAGATGATGATTGATATCTTTGTTGGTCAATTATACAATCTTGTTAACTGGCTAGATATGAGGCTGAGGTGAGAAAAAGGAGTTAAGCATCAGTGACCACACAAACTATGGAGACACTGATAATTTTCGGTGATATGCGGCATACAATAATAGCAGCATGTAAAAGGGCTGGAGGTAACCTTCTATGCACACTTGTCAAAAATGTCTTTCTGTGTTATGGGATGATAATTGATGATAATCGTATCACATAGGTTAATTTTATCGTTAGCCATTGACAGTGATATAGATCTATTATTAATGTAGGACATACACTCATAACATAAAAAATATGCTCATAATTATTTATTGATATAAATTTTTATCATACGTTTTTCCAAAAGTCCCTTGCAGAGTAGAGGATAGAATTACACTGGGCAATTAATATAACACTCTCAACAGTGGGGCTAATGAGACAAGACATCAGAATATACATATTTATAATAAAAAATAAGGTGAAAATAAGGGATGCCAACATCATGGTGGCATGAATTGTTCCTTTTTTTTAATTCCCCTTTGATTTACAACTAGTTTGACATCCACAAGTGCAGAAAGAAAAAGTGCTTTTGCACAGCATACCAACATACTGGAGAGATCCATCCATCTGTGCACCTGAAAGTGGGCAGATTGGACCATTGAGAAGACGGCGGAGTGAGGGAAATGGTGGCCAAATACCCATGGCAGAGGCAGTGATAGCAGAAAAGGCAACAGCTGGTCAGACAAGCCAGCATGATTTTTCTGGCAGAGGAGGTGGAAAGTTAAGGCAGTGGGGGGGGGGGGGGGGGGGGGGGGTCTCCCAATCCATACACTGCAGCTGGAGGGACCAGTTACTCTCTCTGAGAAAAGACTCCAGTGACAGGGGAAAGGGAAAAGAAGGGGCAGGAAGAAGATGAAGAGAGCTGATGGAAAGTATGTCCTCCTGTCTGGTATAAAAGGCAGGAGAAGCAGCCACAGGTTTCTAGAACACGCTACTCCCTATTTGAGGATCCCCTACCAGGCTTGGGCACACCAAAGTCCGAGTGCTACTTACACATTCCCCTCCCCCAACTCTGCCAGTAACATTTGCTTTAAAAAGAATAATATATAAAAAAGATGTGCTCCCAATCTTAGCGCCCAGTGAGCTATAGAGTAGAAACTAAAAACTTATGCTGCAGTGTCACCTTCTGGAAAACAAAAGGAAAGTTCCTAACTACCAACCTGTTGAACTGTAGGAATCAAAGTAAACAAAACTTTGCCTAACTAAAAAAAATGTGTAGCCTACTTCAAATGCAGTGTCAGAGGGACTTTTCATTAAACATCATGAAAAAAATCACAGTAATATGATGTCACAAAAATAAAATGGTAATTTTCCAGCAACCAAACCCAAAAACATGGAATATTGTGGTCTGATAAAGAATTTAAAGTTGCTATTAAGAAGAAGTTCAACAAGTTACAAGAAAACTCAGAAAGGCAATACAATGATCTCAGGAATGAAATTAAACAGAAGACTACTTTACCAAAGAGACTGAAATTCTAAAAAAAAAAAAAAAAAAAGAAAGAAAAAAAACCAGAAGTTCTATAGCTAGAAATTTCAATAAATTCGATGAAAAATGGATTGGAAAGCATTGGATAGAGCAGATTATATAAAAGAGAGAATTGTCAAACTCAAAGACATAAATACAGAAATATTTCAGGAGGATGAAGACAGAACTGAGATTTTTTTTAAAGTGAAGAAACTCTATGAGAACTTTTTGACTCCAGTAGAAAAGCCAACATAAGAATAACAGGTATCACAGAAAAAGAGAGGGAGAAGGGAACAGAGAACAAATTTATAGAAATAAAAGCTGGGAACTTCCCATACCTGGGCAAGTAACTATATAACTTCATGAAGCTAGGATAACGCTTATTATCTCAGTGAAAAAAGGACCTTCCTCAAGACACATTATATATTAAATCTGTCCAAAGTCAATATTAAAGAAACAATTTGAAAGGTAGTTGGGGGAGGGGAACAAGACAGCAACCTACAAAGGTATCCCAATTAGGCTATCAACAGATTTCTCATCAGAAGCTCCGTAGGCCAGCAGAGAGTGGAATGATATATTGAAAATACTGAAAGATAAAAACTGCCAGCCAAGAATACTCTATATGGCAAAGTTATCAAGGTTTTCCCAGACAAACAAAAGCTGAGTGAGTTCAACACCACCAGATCTGCCTTATAAGAAATGTTGAAAGGAGCGCTTCAAGCTGAAATGAAAAGACAAAAAACTGTTGTTTTTTTTTTTGGAATAGAATATTAAACTCTTAGCTGTAAAGGTTAAAGGAAAAGAGCATTAAAAATAACTATTGCAGGGCGCCTGGGTGGCTCAGTCGGTTGAACGACCGACTTCAGCTCAGGTCATGATCTCATGGTTTGTAAGTTTGAGCCCCGCATAGGGCTCTGTGCTGACAGCTAGGAGCCTGGAGCCTGCTTCGGATTCTGTGTCTCCCTCTCTCTCTGCCCCTTCCCCATTCATGCTCTGTCTCTATCTTAGAAATAAATGAACATTAATTTTTTTAAAAAATAAAATAAATAAATAAATAAAAATAACTATTGCTACTACTGGTAACAAAATTACAGCATAGTAAGAGATAATTTATGACATCAAAAGCATGAAAGGGGGAGGATAAAAAGATGGAACTTTCTTGGTTAAATGAAGATAAACTGCCATCAACGGAAAAAGGACTAAGGCTCAAAGTGAATGGATGGAAGATGATATTCAAGCCAAAAGGAAATAAAAATAAGGCAGACATGGCCACACTTATATCTGACAAAACAGACTTCAAGCCAAAAAGGATAACAAGAGATAAAGAATGTTGTTATATAATAATACAAGGGTCAACACATCAATGAGATATAACAATTGTGAATATATATGCTCCCAACATTTGAGCACCAAAATATATTAAGCAATTAATAACAAATCTTAAGGGAGAAATAGACAAAAATATAGTAACTGTAGGAGAATTTAATATGCCACTACTAGAAATGAACAGATCATCTAAGTAGAAAATCAACAAGGAAAGGTTGGTATTGAATAGAATTTTAGAACAAATTGATTTAATAGACATATACAGAATACTCCAGCCAACAACAGAATACACATTCTTATCAAGTAAACATGGAAAATTCTGTAAGATCATGTGGTAGGCAACATACCTTAACAAATTTAAGAATAGAAATCATACCTACTACTTTCTCTGACCATAATGGTATGAAACTAGAACTCAATAAAAGAAAAGTGAGAAGATCAACAAATATGTGGAAACTAAACAACATACTTTTAAATAACCACTCGGTCAAAAAACAAATCAAAAGAGAAATAAAAATTATCTTGAAACAAATGAAAATGTAATATATCAAATATAGTGGGATGCAGCACAAGCAGTTCTGAGAAGAGAGGATAGCAATAAAGGCATATATTAAGAAATTAGCAAGATCTCAAATAAGCAATGTGACTTCATACCTCAAGAAACTAGAAAGAGAAGAACAAACTAAACTCAAAGTGAACATAAGTAAATAATAAGGATCAGGGTGAAATAGAGACCAGGAAAACAAAAGAAAGGATCGATGAAACTAAGAGTTGGTTCTTGAAAAAGATAAACAAAATTGACAAACCCTTAACTAGACTCAAAAAAAAAAAAAAAAAAAAAGAGTGTAGGCTCAAATAAATAAAATTATAAGTGAAAGAGGAGGCACTTCAACTGACACTGCAGAAAAAAAAAATCATAAGAGACTATCATGAACAATTACATTCCAACAAATTATATAACCTAGAAGAAGTGGATACATTTCTAGAAACATACAACCTACCAACACTGAATCAGGAAGAAACAAAATTTGAAAATACCACTAACAAGAGACTGAATCAGTAATCAAAAGCTCCCAACACAAAAATCTCCAGGACCAGATGGCTTCATTGGATAATTCTACTAAACATTTAAAGATGAATTAACTTCAATCCTCCTCAGAATTTCCAAAACACAGGGAAGCAGAGAACAATTCTAAACTCATTCTATGAGGTCAGCATTACTTTGATAACAAAATTAGATAATGATATCATAAGAAAACTATACACCACTATCCCTGAAGAATATACATGCAAACAATTCTAAAAAATATACTAGCAAACCAAATTCAAGAACACATTAAGAAGATTATACACCATGACCAAATTTGATTTATCCCTAGGATGTAAAGATGGGTTGACATACACAAATCAATAAATAAAATAAATCATATGATCATCTCAATAGAGAGAAAATGCATTGGAAAAAATACAACAGCGTCTCCAGATAAAAATCCTTAACATACCTGGTACAGAAAGAACATACCTCAGGGCACCTGGGTGGCTCAGAAGTTTAGTGTCCAACTCTTGATTTTGTCTCAGTCATGATCTCATAGTCTGTGAGATTGGGCCCCACATCAGGCTCTGTGCTGATAGCATGGAGCCTGCCTGGGATTCTCTATCTCTCCTCTCTCTGCCCCTCCCATGCCCCTCTCAAATAAAGAAACTTAAAAAAAATAAGCAGGAACATACTTCAAAATAATATAGGCCAAATACGACAAACCCACAGCTAACATTATACTCAACAGAGAGCAATTGAAAGCATTTCCTCTAAGATCTGGAACAAGGGAAGAATGTCCACTCCCACCACTCCTACTTAATATAGTTCTGGAGGTCCTAGCTAGAGAAGTTACACAAGACAAAGAAATAAAGTGCATCCAAATAAGGAAGGAAGAAGTAAAATAGTTGTTATTTGCTGATATGCTCCTATACAAAGAAAATCCCAAAGAATCAGTCAAAAACTGTTGTTAATAATCAGCAATTTTAGTAAAGTGGTAGGATACAAAATCAACATACAGAAATCAGTTGCATTCCTTTACACCAATGACAAAGCATCCAAATAAAGAAATAAAGAAAAATATCCATGTATAATAGCATCAAAAATAATAATATTTTTCATGCAAGAAACTGAAGAAGAAACAAACAAATGGAAATACATTCCTGTTCATGGATCAAAATTATTTATATTGTTAAAATGGCCATGCTACCCAGAGCCATCTACAGATTCAATGCCATCGCCATCAAAATACCAAAGGCATTCTTCACAAAAGTAGAAGAAACAATCCTAAAAGTTGTGTGGAACTAAAAACGAGCCTGAATAGCCAAAGTGATCCTGAGGAGAAAAAAAAAAAAAGAAGAAAGAAGAAAAAAAGCCAAAAGTGTCATATGCTTTCAGATTTCAAACTATACTACAAAGCCATAGTAATGAAAATAGTATGGTACTGGCACAAAAACAGGCATATTGGTCAATGAAACAGAATAAAAAGTCCACAATTAAACCCTGGGATATACAGTCAACTATTATTAAACAAAGGAGGCAAGGATACCCAGTGGAGAAAGGATAGTCTCCTCAACAAATGGCACTAGGAAAACTGGAGAAATACATGCAGAACAATGGAATTGGACACTTAGCTCACAATAGTCATAAAAGATTTATTCGAAATAGAGCAAAGACTTAAACATAAGAGCTGATACCATAAAACTCCTTGAAAAAAATGTAGGGAGGAAGCTCATCAAAATTTGTCTCTCAATAATTGTTTAGTCCTGCCAAAAGCACAACACAAAAATAAAAATCAATAAATAAGAATACATCAAACTCAAAAGCTTTCTGCATACAACAAAAATTAACAAAATAAAAAGCCAACCTACAGAACAAGAGAAACTTTTTGTAAACCATTTATCAGATAAGAGATTAATATCCAAAATATATAAAGAACTCAGCCAAGTTAAAAAAAAAAGTACAAGAGAAAAACTAAATAATCCAATTAAAATGGGCAGAAAAAAAAAAAAAAACATACACATTTCTCCAAAGAGGACATTAAAAGAGTCAACAGACATGAGAAGATGCTCAACATCACTAATCATCAGGGAAATGCAAAGAAAAACCACAATGAGGTATTATCTCACAGCTGTAGAATGTCTATCAACAAGAGATAACAGGTACTAGTGAGGATGTGATGAAAAGGGAATCCTTACATATTGTTGGTAGAAGTGTAAATTGGTCCAACCACTCTGGAAAACAACATGGAGTTTCCTCAACAAATTAAAAATAGATTCTATGATTCAGCAATTCCACTTCTGGGTATGTACCCAAAGTAAATAAAAACAGGATTTCGACAAGATATAGGCACTCCCATGCTTACTGCAGTATTATTCACTGTAGCCAAGATGCAAAAAACCCAAATATCTATCAATGAATGAGTGGATAAAAAGATGTTGTACATACTTATACACAATGGAATATTATTTAGCCGTGAGAAAGGAAGATATCCCCACGTTTGCACCAGCATGGATGGACATGCAGCACATTACGCTAAGTGAGATAAGTCAGAAAAAGACAAGTACTGTACTATATCACTTATGTGAAAGCTAGATACTGTTAAACCTATTAAAAAAAATAGATCAAAATGATGGTGATCAGAGGATGGGGAGTGAGTGGGTGGATAAGAATGATAGTGTTTAAAGATAAAACTTTCAAGGACTAGTAAATAAGCCATAGGGATATAATGCACAGTATAAAGATATAGACAATACTACTACACTATAATTATGTGATCACATCACATTACACAAATGTAACAAAGTAACATGTTGTATACCTTAACCTTCAAGTTACAAATCTTACACATCAAATGTATTCAGTTAAAAGAAAAAGGGAGAGGGGCGCCTGGGTGGCTCAGTGGGTTTAGCATCAATTCTTGATTTCTTTGGCTCAGGTCATGATCTCACCAGTAGTGAATTCCAGCCTCGTGTTGGGGTCTGTGCTGACAGTACAGAAAGAGCCTGCTTCTCTCTCCCTCTCTCTCTCTCTCTGCCCCTCCCCTGCTCATGCTCTCTTTCCCTTAAAATAAATAAACTTTAAAAACATAAAAGGAAAAGAGGAAATAGTGTGAGCCCACTTTGAGCATTTAGTGAATCATTTTTTACATAGAGATGACATAAAACAGAAAAGAATACAATTCTGCAAACACAACTTTGCCAAACTTTAGGTTGTGCCATTGTAAGAGAAGGCTATGCTGGGACATCTATTTTATTGGAGGCTGGAGAGAATTTGTCCGTTTAGATGGCATTAGCTCTTTTTTTGTCACTGCATAAAAGAGGCCAAGTTTTTTACTGTGGTTATGTGCCATTATAAGAATTTATAAAAACCTTGAAAACGTGCTTCTTCATGGTACAATGCAGAATTAACAAGTTTTACCACATCAAAACATTATATTTCTCCTCTCTATCAGGATTCATACCCGAGTAACAGAGATCATCTGTATGCTCATACCTTTTAAAGCCTGCTCCTCCATATCCATTCTGGTGAGCCTAGAACAGTCCTAGTTGAAACGTGCTGCCCCAGCACAATTAGCACCTCCTTTCCTTTCAAAACTTTCCTGATTTTGAAAATATAATGTATGGCTTCCTTGTTGATGACATCACCTAGTTCCAGATCAGTGCTGTTTTCAAATCTCTGGCTTACAAACATATTACTCAACACATAGAAGTTAAGAGCACAGGAGAGAAAACACAAATTAGATTTTCCTGAAAAGATGAAGTAAAAAAAAAAAAAATAAGATCCAAATATCTGGGTTTTTTTTAATATTACACTAACATTATATATCTTCAGTAAATAAAACTTATTTTTTATTTATTTTTTTATTTTTTAATACGAAATTTATTGTCCAATTGGTCTCCACACAATACCCAGTGCTCATTCCAACAGGTGCCCTCCTCAATACCCATCACCCACCCTCCCCTCCCGCCCATGCCCTCAGTTTGTTCTCAGTTTTTAAAAGTCCCAATAAAACTTATTTTACTTGCTCAATTAAAAGGTTTTTTGATATATAGTGTGCTTAAATATGTAGAACATTGGCTTACCAAAAAAAAAATAGTAAAAATGAAGTATATATAAAATGCAGTTAAATTAACATAATTTTGCTTTGAAAGTAAGAATTCAGACATGTATTTGTTGCTATGCTTTCCTAACACTTCACATTTCCAACACATCTTCCCCCACTTTTAATAATGACCTTATGTGTACATTTCATAGATAATATGGAACTAATCAGAAAAAAACTATTCAAGCTGGCCTCCCTCCTTCCCGCACCAACACAGCTTAACTACTTGTATTTGTGTCATGTCTTTTGCTTTGAACTTGTTTCTGTGCACAAGCTGTCCATGCCTCGGGATAAAGCCAATCCCTCTATTTTTTAGTAGGTCTTTTCCTCCTCTCACCTGTTTAGGGATATCACTCCAGAGTTTCTGCCCCTTCATCTGTCTGTAATTTCCTTCTTACCAGATTGGCCACTCCCTCTCATCATCCTTTGGTGTCTCCTTTTCATCTCAAACTAACCACTAGGATGCTCAGGCTCCTTCTTGAACCCTTCTTCTTTCCTACAGCTTTACACATAACATAAAATACAGGATACAGGGGTGCCTGGGTGGTTCAGTCGGATAAGCATCCAACTTTGGTCCAGGTCATGATTTCCTGGTTTGTGAGTTCGAGGCCTGTGTCAGGCTCTCCATTTTTGGTGCAGAGGCTGCTTCTGATCCTCTGTCTCCCTCTCTCTGACCTCCCCTGTCTACTCTCTCTCTGTGTCAAAAAAAAAAAATACAGGATATAAAATACTAAATGCCCAGTTAAATTTGAATTTCAGAATAACAAAAATGTTTTAGTAAAGCTAGTTCATGCAATAGTAAGTACTGCATGAAACATAACTACAGTAAAATTGTTTATCTGAAGTTTAAATTTAACTGTGCGAAACATGTACATATACATATATATTTATAGTCTCTCAGACATGTATAAAATTATAAAAATTCTCAATTTTTTTTCAAATTTGATCTCCCTCTGAACCCAAGAATATTTCCAACTTTCTACTTGAAATATCCATCAATATATTTTTAAAATAGGACACCTGACTTTTCTCCCCACATCTTTTTCTGTCTCCAGGTTCTTACTTATTAATGATAAATTCATTCTTCATGTTGCTGTCGTAAAAGGAAAAAAAAAAATCTTCTTTTTCTCTCAAACCCATACCCAGAGACTGATCTCTACCTGAGCTATCAACAAAGATCCCACTTTCACCACTATTAAGTCAGACTCTGTTGTCAAACCTGACCTCAGTGAGGCTGCTCATGACCATTCTATAAAAAATTATACCTCCTTCACCTTGGGCAATTTCCTAATTCCTCCTTCTGGTTTGTTTTCTTTTGTTACACATCACCATCTAACAGAATGGGTATTTGACTTCTCATTGTTGTATGTTAGCATTCTTTTTTTACTACAGTGTAAGTGTTAAAGAGGTGGATTTGGGATTTTTTCTGTGTTTTTAAGATTTTATCACTGTTGTATTCCCTAGAGCTTATAATTGTACCTGACATCCGGAAAGTCCTCAATATGTATACTGGATAAATTAATAAAGGTGTGAATATATATCTATGATAGTGATATAAGCAAAGGGATGATATAACTAAAACTGCAAATAACTTGGATTTTATTAACATAATGGAAATGTTAGTGACTACTCAGACATATTTTGAGGACTCTAAATAGATACAACAATAAATAATAACTTTGTTTTATCAGAAGCCTATTGGAACAATTGTTGACATTATTTGTTTCATTATGAATACATACCCAATTTCATATTTAGGTAAGAAATCTGAATCATTATTTCTTAAATATCTTCTGAGAACAGGTCACAAACATACTCCCTAGAAATAAAATACCTCTTTAATCTTATACTGTTATTTTATGTGCTCTTTTAAAACTAGTAAATTTATGTAAGTCAAGTGAAAGAAATTCCAAGTCAGAAAAAAAATTTAACGTAATGAAATTTTACATGACTTGAATTCCAAAATCCTTAATGGTTGTCACGTGAGGGTTCTTTCTTGAATTGCTATTTTATGTATCTTTCCCCGACTTTTGCCTCTCTCATTATTTATTATCAATATTGATCAGCAAAATAAGATCCCTAATAGTCTCACTGTTAGAAATTGAGAAGAGAAAGCTGTCTATTATTTTTTGCACTTAAAATATTCTTACAATAGAGGAATGGCTGTTTCAATGATCCACTGTTACCCAAATTATCTTTCAAGCCCATCCATTTAGATAAAATAATATAGCTGATATATAATAAGCACTCTATATTGAAAGCATCTTACTAGGTTAACTAATTTAATCCTAAGAGCTGCACATTAAATTTAACATTGTTATTTCCATTTTGTAAGTAATGAAACAGAGACTTACAGAGGAAAGTAACCACTTGAGGTCACAGTGGTAGCACAGACAGAGCAAGAGTGACTATGGTCTGTACCTTAACTGCTGTGTTAATGCCTCTTACCTCTCTTTTGTCCTCTGCTATCATACTACTGTAGGCCTTTTGTTTTCTCTCTTTTGAACCAGTTCGCTAACTGGTTTTTCACTTCTGCTCTTTCTTCCAATTATTTCACTCTGAACACAATAACCAAACGAGAATTTATGGATGCTCTGCCTAAAACCTTACACTGATGTTCCACTGCCTGAGGGTGAATTTTAAATCCTTTGCAACACCAAAAAGTCCCTGCATCATCTGCACTGTGTTGAAATGCACACCAGAGTTTTAGATATGTGTGCGTAGAAGAATCACTCAGGTGCTTTTAAAAACTACTGATATCGGGGTTGTACCCCAGACCATTTCAGTAGGATCTCTGAGCATTGGGCCTATCCAGACCATTGCTAAATTCAGTCAGACATGAGAACTCCACCCTTAATGGCTCCCTTGGCACTACTCTTCAATCTCTAAATTCTATGAGCCTTTTTGTTGTGTTAATTTGTTAATTAAATGATTTAGTGTATTTATACTCAATAAGTTATATTAATGTCTAATTAACATAGCCTTTGCTAACACCCTGAGTACAATTCTCAGAGTTCATGATCCACAGTAGGATTATTTCCCCAATGTTTTATTGTAAGAAAGTCCTGTATTTAATCTAGAGCAGATAATTTAACAGATTACTAATTTATCATGAAGTTTCTATGCATATGATAGCAAATCATCAGCTCTAAATGTAAATGAAAAGTAAACAAAACATTCTACAAGTTATTTTGTAAATATGGACAATCTTTTACACTGAAACAGTATTTTTTTGCATTATTCATAGTAAGTTAAAAAACCATATATTATAGGTTCAACAACATTTCATGATTCTGAGAATTCATAACTTCATTAAATTATTTACTGACCATATATCAGGGCCCTGAAATAAGAGTTTGAGACATATGTAGAATTATTTCAGATATGATTCTTGTTTTCAAGATGATTATAATTTATTAAGGAAGATAAACTAGGCATGACCTAAATAACTAATTTTCCAACAGGAAATCACACAGCACAATGGGAGAAATGAAATGGCTATAGGATGAGGGCACACAGCAGCACAACTCAAAAGCGGTAAAGGGCAGCTATCTTAAGTTCCCAAAATATATATTCCTGGGAGACAAAAGACTTCTAACTGTATTTCTCCACTGAGAACAAAAAAAAAAAAAAAAAAAAAAAAAAAAAGTGCTTTATATGCTTCTATATTGTATGCACACAGAAAACCATCTACTATTTCCTAGGACAATATTTGAGTCATAATTTAGTTTACAGTTCTTCTGATATGTTTGGAAATAACTAGGAAAAATAATTGGGAAAAATATATTCCTTCCCATAACCAGGGCATAAAATATGTATTTTAATCATCAACAGATTTAAGAAACTACTCCAGAAAAGAATTTGAAACACAAATCTCTCACACAGCTGGCAGTTAGAGTGTGTTATCTCCCTAATGCAGTGCCATCATAGGTAAATGAAGAAAATGGTTTTTTTTATATTGTAGATTAGCCACAAGAGGGAACTCATAGAGTCCTGTTAATGTAAGTGAAACATATTAACAATGGTAAAAAATGTTAGTCTGCAGAGTTCAAACAAAGTTCATTCTCTTATTATGTTTTAGTCCTGTGATGCTTGAAAGGAAGTTTGGAAGAAACCAATGACTTTTTCTACAATTCCTGAACTCATGTCATAACTTTCCAAGGTTTTGCATGTGTCCTGTTATAAGATTTGCTTCTGTGATTATTTTTTTTTCCCAAGGCAAGCACTAGAGGTGCTTTAATAGATATGATTTTGCACAGACTGAGCTCTTTCACTTCAGTGTTACTCTGGGATCTTGACAGTCATTTATTTCCTCTGCGTGTGATCCCATCTGTCTCTTTCCACTGATATTAGAGGAATAACAACAAAAATATTGATCTTCATACCACTTTTAAAAAAAATGCTTCAGTGTCTGTGAATGATATAAATCCAAAAGTAAGTAGGAGAGTAATTGTATTATAGCATCGGCATTTAAAGTTTCATAACATATTTGGCCCTGTAAAGATTTTGAAAGGGATCCTATCCCCTCCAAATTTGACTATAACTCCTGAGATTGAATCTGAAGGCTTAATACTTCTTGATGTTTCTTTCCTCTGGGACAAACATCATTTCAAATGTAAATCGGTGAAGGGATGTAGTGCAAGCCACCTGCACCCAAAGTGAAACTCAAGATCTACTGATCAGAGAATCAGTAGGTAAAGCTAGTTTGCTGGCCTTCTTCCTTATTTGGTGACATCATTTTCTCTTTAGCTCCTGGTAAATATCTAAAAATATAATTATCTGATTAAGTTAATGTTATAAAAAAACTTCTGTACTAGTTTTGTAGTTTAATTTATTGCTAATCTTGGTTTCTTCTTCTCTCCTTTGGATGAAAATGCATTTGTGGCCAAAAATATATAAGAGAAGAAAGGGGATATTTAAAGTATAGTTTAAAGATCTTTACTCCCAACTCCAAACACTTAATAAGGACCTGAAGCAGTGGCTAGTTTGTAAGAATCAGATTGAAGAGCATCTCAGCATCCTTGTGGACATTTCTTAAGCAATCATTTTTGAAAGCAATTCAGGAAATTAAACTTATTTTAAATCTTTTATTTTAAGATAAAAGATGTAATAATAAAAATTTAACACTTTTACATTAACAATACTTCCATCATTGTTGTCTCATTGTACTTTCAGATTCTCCACATTCCAGAAAATAAAATTTATGTTAGAAAAATCAAGGACCTATATAACTTATAACAGCAAAAACTAACCTGAAACTTAGATGCCATAATTAATGCTCAGGTTATCTCTGCATTACTTTTTTTCTTGCAACCGTGCCAAGTTCTGGAGAAGAATATATCACTGTATACTTCACAATGTTTGAGACCTTATTAATTTTTATTGCAAACTTGACTGATCACATATACTCTATGGAAATATTTTCCTTATATAGCAATTTATTTATCCTACTCTAGAATTACAGAATGGGAATCTCTGTATGTTGGCATTTGAAAACCCTCTTATGGGGAGGCAAACCATAAGAGACTCTTAAATACTGAGAACAAACTGAGGGTTGATGGGGGTGGGGGAAAAGGAAAAGTGGGTGATGGGCATTGAGGAGGGCACCTGTTGGGATAAGCATTGAGTGTTGTATGGAAACCAATTTGACAATAAATTCTATTTAATATTAAAAAAAATAAAACCCTCATGTATGATAGCATTGTGCATAAATGACATGAGTGAGTGTATTTGTTAATCCCTATAGCCAATATACATTCATTTATAATACCTTTCTTAATTCTAATGTAGTAGGCTGGTAGGCAGAATTGTCTTCCATAGATGTCCATGTCCTAATTCCTGGAAACTGTGCATATGTTAAGTTATATAGCAAAGGGGAATTAAGGTTGCACATGGAATTAAGGTTGCTGAACAGTATTCCTTAAAATAAGGAGATTACCCTATATTAATTAGGTGGACCCGGTGTAATTACAAAAGTGCTCAGAAGTATATGTAGGAGGCAGGAGAGAATGAGAGATGTGATTATGCAATGGTCAGAGAAATGCAACATTGCCACCTTTGAGGATGGAGAAAGTGGCTATGATCCAGCGAAGGCACTGGAAGGTGGAAACTGATAACACTAAGAAATGGATTTCCCCCACCCCCAGAGCCTTCAAAAGGGAATGTAGTCTGCTGACACCTTGAATTCAGCCCAGTGAGAACTACATCAGCCATCAGATCTACAGAACTATAAAATAACAAATTTGTGGTGTCTTAAGTTATTAAAATTTGTTACAAGCTATAGAAAGCTTTGATATAGGCTATAAAGGCTATAGATTTTAGTACCTAGAAGTGGGGAGCTCCTGTGATAAATACCTACAAATGCGGAAGTGACTGGAATTAGACAGTAAGTAGAAGCTTAAAGAGCTTGAAGGAGCTTGATAGAAAACCCGCAGATTGCCTTAAACAGACTGTTGGTAGTAGTATGGATATTAACAATTCTGCTAGGGAGGACTGAAAACAAAGTGAGGAACATGCAGAGAAAACATATATTGCCTTTAGAGAATACCTAACCTGTTCTGAACAGACTAGAAATATGAACATTAAAAGCTCTGCTGGGAGAATTTGGAAGGAAATGGGGAAGTGTTATAGGAAATTTGAGGAGAGGGGATCCTTGTTATCCAGTGACAGAAAGCTTAGCAGAGTGATGTCTCATATGAATAGCAGAACTTGTAAGTGAAGAAAATAAACGTTTATCTGAAAAAAAAATTCAAGCAAAATGTTAAAGACATAGCCTGGTCTCTTCTTACTGCTTTAAGTAGAATAAAAGAGAAAAGAGATGGATTAATGTAAAAGCTGTAAACGCAAAAGGGAACAGAATTTTATGATCTGGGAAATGTTCAGCCTTCCTAGATAGCAAAGGAAGATACCATTAAGAGATTCTCTCTCAGTAGAGAAAATGCTGAAGGTGTGATGATACAACCTGTTGAGGAATCAAGATTTGAAGAACATGAATAAACCACATTGAAAGTAGCAAACGAGCCTTTATTTACTTCCTGCTACAGTGAGACCAGGATGCAAAAAGAGGCACTGGCTCATAATGTTCCATTTTTCTCCAGGGCAAAGCCCCATGGGAGACAGTTAAGTGGATGCAGGACAAACAGAGGAAATTAACACACTGACAAAGACCTTTGAACAAAAGGCTCCAGCCGATTTATGAACCCACAGGCTAAGATGCCCGGAGACAGGGAAGGTCTAGGAGCGGGATAGTGCTGGGTGGAAGTTGAGAAAAGTGCCTCAGTAAAAACTTCCAATAATGAAATGTTAGCAAAGGTATCTGGAAAATGTCTCAGTTGAGTTCCCTGATTAGGAGGTCTCTGAATAGATGCACCTGGGTTAGGAATGCCACTATACATATGGGCACGGTGGGCCTAGGGAAGGAAGGGGGTTGCTGAGACCTTGAGTGAAAATTCTCTCCAGAAAACTACAATGAGCTGGCTGTACACCAAGCGTGATGTGGGTAGGACAGCTTATCCTCATGAGGCCTTCAAGGCAAAGCCTTATAATTGCCTGTAGTTGGACCCAAAAGGTCCCACATAAAATGTTGGTCTGTAGTCAAACCCCTCACAATTTTTTGCTAATATTTCAGAAAGATTAAAAGGTCAGAGTATTCATCACAGAAAAGGGTACTTGAAGCAGCCAGGTATGTGCTGCATGAATCCCCCTCAGCCATCCCAGTAGAAGATGAAAACAGATCTGGGGTTATTTAAGAAAAAACTGTGAAGAGACCTCTTGTCCAATGGAGTGAATTCCTCTGACATACACTGGACACCCATGAAATTCCTGACAAATTTGAACTAGCAGAAATACTGCTATTTTAGACCTGAAAGGACAGAGAGTGAAATGAAAAAGACTTTTTACCACCCCCCCCAAAAGTCCAAAGGCAAGGAAGTCTGATAACACTACTCAGCTACAAATGCGTGCTACCTGTCATAAAAAGAACAGGATGACTCAGAGTGTAGCCATGAGCCCAGAGTGCAGAACAGCACCACCAATTCAGGAAACCAGTTTTCTTAGCTTAGGGCTGGTGATTCATTTGTTCCTCCCATTTTTTTCCCATTTTGAATGGGAATATCTACCACTGCTCCTATTCCTTCCTTACCATTGTATTTCAGAAACAGCCTGTCTTCCTGTTTCCCAGGTCCACAGATGGAAAAGACGTTTGATCCAGGATGAATTACTCCCAACGCCTTTTCCAGATACAATTTAGATGACTTAGATGATGAAATTTGGGACATTTAGCTGATGAGATTAGGATGAGATTTTTGGACCTTGAGTTGATGCTCAAATGGGCTGAGACTTTTTTGCAGGTCTGGGAAAGAGGTGAATGCATTTTGTATGGGATGGATATGAATTTTTGGAGCCTAGAGGGCACGGTGTGCTAGGAACAATAATGCCCCACACCTCTACAAAAAATGTTTACATACTAATTCATGGAACTTGTAAACATGCTAAATTACGTGGTAAAGAAAAATTAAGGTTGAAGATAGATTTAAGGTAGCTAATCAGCTGGCTTAAAATTAGAGACATTTTCCTGGGTTACCTAAGCAGGTCCAATATAATCACTGGATACTTAGAGCTGTAAGAGGGAGGCAGAAGAGAGTCAGAGGGAGATGCGACTATAGAACAATCACAGAGAACAAAACTGCTGGCTTTGAAGACAGAGAAAGGAGCCACGATCCAACTGACTTGGGCAATCTTTAGAAGCTGGAAAGAGCAAGGAAAGGGATTTGGTCCCTAGGAGCCCCAGGAAGGAATGCAGCTCTGTTAGTACTCTGATTTTAGCCCAATGAGATCTGTGTGCAACTTGTAACCTTCAGAACTGTAAGATAATAAATTTATGTTCTTATAGGCCATTGTTTGCAATAATTCATTACTGCAGCCATAGAAATAGAAAATTGGGGCACCTGGGTGGCTCAGTCGGTTGAGCACCTGACTTTGGTGGTTCCTGAGTTTGAGCCCCATGCTGGGCTCTGTACTGACAGCTCAGAACCTGGAGCCTGCTTGAGATTCTGTGTCTCCCTGTCTCTCTGCCCCTCCTCCACTCACACTCTGTCTCTCTCAAAAATAAACATTAAAAAATTTTTAAAAAAGAAAATTAATACATTGGGATGCTGAAAGACATGACTTACTGTACATCAGTATTTGCAATTTAGGCAAAAGTGCTACATCCTGACATTAATTCAACTTAATGTGTAACTTTTTAAAAAATGTTTATTTATTTTGAGAGAGAGAAAGAGTGTGTGTGCCTGTGTATGTGCAAGCAGGGGAGGGGCAGAGAGTGAGGGAGAGACAGAATCCCAAGTAGGCTCATCACTATGGTGCAGAGCCTGATCTCACTAACCTGTGAGATCATGACCTGAGCCAAAATCAAGAGTCAGACGCTTAACCGACTGAGCCACCCAGGCCCGACTTGTATTTTTTTATGCATTGATTCACCCATTTCAAAAATCCCCCTAAAATTATATTTTAATTGTAAAAATCAGCTGATGTCTATCTTTTGAGTAAAAACCTAAACAAATGAAAATCACCATTTGCACCCTCAGAATATCAAATAATTTTAGGGATTCTACATAGATATCATTTTCCTCTACTCATTGCCTATAAAACCGCACAGAAGGGGAAAAAAAAGTAATAAAGACTCTTTGAATCTCAAGATTGAATAAGACTTTAAAGGCCAGGATCTCTAACAATACTTCTAATGCTTTTCTCTCTCAGCATCCCTTTCAATTTGTTTCTGGTCTCTCTTTGTAATACTCTCTGCATTCTGAAGCATTTTAATCTGTCCCTGGATTCATCAAATCAATACAATTTTTCATTATTGTTATCCATAATTGCAATAATGTTGAAGGTGTGATTAACTGGTGATCCTAATGCCACAAACCTTAGCTAAAGTTTTATTTTTAATGGCAGAATAACATTTTTGTTCTCTTGGCCTTCCACTCAAGCCTTTTGTATATGATTCTGCTGCACGGAAAGTTGGCATTTACTGCTTTTGTCCATCTGTCATAACAACATTTTGCTGGTTTTAAAATATGAGAAGACAACTATACTTGAACATAAGTGCCAGCAAAACATAGATATAATTTTTAACTCTGCATATCATTTCTAGCTATACTTTGGGCATTATGAATTCTGTAGCCGGTTTGATTTTTAATAGAAAAAAAATAAAAGACCTGTTTTAAACTTCATGTCCTGCTGGATTACATGTTTTTGTTCACATCAGATTTTGTTTTTATCCTATGCTATGTTCAGCAATGGGAAGAAAATAAATCACTATTGTTTTTGTTAAAGATCTAAACTCATATAAAAATACTCAAGTCAAACCAGATAATTTTTGTGTAAGCTAAAGGTATCAGATGTGTAGCACTACAGGTATCGGATGATGTTATTTTAAAACCAAAAATATCACTGAACTTCAGGTAACAATAATCTAAAATATTTTTCCTTCAATCATCATTTTGAATAATTATTTTTTGAAATATTTAGCATAGGAAGTGATATTTTTCAGAACAGAACACATTATTCAACACATAAAGACTAATCTGTGTACATGGTACTTTTGTCTTTAAAAGCAATGTAACTACTATATAGATAAGATGCTTAAAGTTAGGAAACACTATGCAGCTGCTGGTGAATACGCCAGAACATGCTTAATATTGTTTTTTTCTGATTTTCTAAACTCTGAGAAAAACACTGAATGCTAAATAAGTATTTGTGTTAAGATTAGATAAAAATAGGTTAAAAACAACTCATTAAACATAAAAAACAAAAACAAAAACAAAAATTACCTTTATAATATACTAGAGTCTATTATATATTTTATTATAGTAGACTCTAGTATATTATAAAAGTAATTTTTCTAGTATTTTCTTAATTTCTTCAGGTAGACTAATACATATTAAAAGTGAAAAATAATTTTCAGTTGCATATGGCTTTTAGTAATAAGCAATCTTAATATTTTAATCCCAAACCAAAATAAAGGGGGCTAAATGGTTGAGATGAAAAAATACTTTTATAATCCAAAATAGTTTAGATTTTAGACTAAAGCCTAGGTGGCCCATTTGGTTAAGCATCCAACTCTTGATTTCGGCTTAGGTCATGATCTCAGGTTCATGATTTTGAGTCCCATGTTGGACTCTGCTGACAGCGTGGAGCCTGCTTGGGATATTCATTCTCTCTCTCTCTCTCTCTCTCTCTCTCTCTCTCTCTCTCCCCCCCCTCCCCCACTTGGGCTCTTTCTCTTTCTCTCAAAATAAATAAAATGAACATAAAATAAAATAAGCTGATGAACTTTACTCAATACTTAAATATTTTAAAAAGCAGTAAATCTTAACTGCTGAGACTTCCTCACTTTCGTTTTAAAGTTTCTTTACCTATGACCTCTTTAAAGAATCAGGAGGGATAGGGAAGGGGGCACTTTACTTAGCTTTCAACATCATTTATTCATCTTTGTATTGGAAATACAGTCCCATAGTTCATAATCGAAAGAGCACCCAAGGATATACAAAAGTTTTTCTTCTCCCATTTGGAAAATTCACTCAATTCTTTTCCCCAGCAGCAACCAGCAGTATCACTTTCTCACGTATCTTTCTAAAACTAATTTTGCATTCATTAAAATATATATACATATTTATTAAACAGTATATCAGTTCATAAGGAATTTCTACATTCTCATCAGTGGCTGCAGGAAATTCAGTTACTAAATGCTATAATTTGTTTGTAATTAATTTAAAACAATATTTTACAAAAATTTTGTGGTATTCTCAACATAATATCTCATATAATTTTTCAAATATCACTGTGAACAAATTATTCTCATTTTACACGTAAGTATTTCAAGAGTCAGAGAATTAAGTAAGACCTGGTTATGGGTCTAGGGTTTTTCCAGGGCCACTCTCAACATAGAGCAAATTCAAGCCCATTGCTGTTCAATTTCTATCCCACACCATCATCCATTTCACCATATCATTGTGCCCCATTTTTTTTGAATTATCATCAACATATTCATAGTCATTTTATGTTTTATATGACTCTACAGTAAAACTAAAGGTTGAGGCATACAGTAAAACTAAATCAGTTGACTTATGGCAAAATTCAAAGTAGTTTTCCTCTGCTGTGTGTTATACCTGATGTGGCCGTGCTGTAGACACTATAGAAAAACCAATACCCTCAAATAGTGATGTCAATAGTGTATGTACTATTGCAGCTGAATACATTTAAAACCAACAACAAAAATTTTCACAAATTTCTTTTGTCTTATGCAATACATTATTTGATGCTGGAATTCTTATATTACCCTCTATTATACAAAGCTGATCTTTTTCTCTTTTTCTTTATCATCAACAAAATGTACAAAATACATACTCCACTTTCTTTCACCAATATTCTCTTCCCGCAAATTTTTGGTGTAATAAGAAAATGTGACCTAATTAATCTGAATTAATTGTGACTCAGCAATAAATAACTAGTCTTCAAATCTTCTAGAATAAAGATATATTAATAGAGTCAATTGTTAATATCAAACTGAACAATGAAATATTTCATCAGTAGAGTATGAGAGGAACTATTGTAAACAGAGGCATTGTAAAGGTCCACATAGTTCTTATGATTATAATTAAGGGATAGTCTCCTCTTTGGATTTCTGCTGAGCTCACAGCTTTCTATCATTTCTGGGAATGGCAACAAATTACGGATGTCTATGGTGTGTGACTGCCATGCTGGACCCGGTAGTTTGATCCAGGTATAATTACCTGTGCTAAAGTTGAGCCAGTCCACTTCTCTCTAAAAGGAACTTCAAAACTCATATGGGGAGAAAGAAGTCCTCATACAGACTCAGAACGAGCAAGGCATAAGAACAGACTCATAATCTATGCATATCATCTGATATCCCACTAACTGTCTACAGTCTTTTATTTCCTTAATCTTAATTGTTTAACTTTTCCTTCTTGTATTTTTCCAAATGATTATCTCCTCCCTACATTTTTTGGTATTGTGACTTAATCTAAGCATTTTTTTCTATTTGTTTACTCAAAGCATTTAATATAAATTATGTAACGCAATATGTTCCATCTTATTCAAGGCACTGAAGAGCATTCAGAAAAAAACCACCTATTTCTATTTTTGCTTAAACTACATTCTAGCGAAAGACTGAGAGTAACAAGAGAACTAGCATATATTAAAATTTAATTCAGTGATAAATTCTATAGAGAAAAGATCAAAATAATAATATATATTATTATTATTATTATTATTATTATTATTATAAAATAATAATATATAAGAGAAGAAAGTTGAGCAGAAAGGCTATTCCAGATAAAATGGCCAGAAAGAGAGGGCATCTCCTCAGACTTAAATGAAATAAGAAGTGAGGGGTGCCTGGGTGGTTCAGTCAAGGGTCTGACTCTTGATTTTGGCTCAGGTCATGATCTCAAGGTTTGTGGATTCAAGCCCCCTGTAGGGCTCTGCCCTGACAGTAGGGAGCCTGTTTTGGATTCTCTGTCTCCCTCTTTCTGCCCCTCCTCCACCCCTCAAAAATAAATAAGCTTTAAAAAAAAAAAAGTGAGGACATCAACCTTAGGAAGGTCTGGAGAAAGACTGTTTTTCTTTTTTTTTTAATGTTTATTTATTTCTGAGAGAGAGAGAGAGAGAGAGAGCACAAGAAGGGGAGGAGCACAGAGAGGGAGAGAAGAATGCAGAGCAGGTTTTGTGCTATGAGCACAAAGCCCAACATGGGGCTCAAACCCACAAACCACAAGATCATGACCTGGGCTAAAGTGGGACATGCAACCAACTGAGCCACCCAAGTTGTCCCTGGAGAAAGACTGTTTTAATCTAGAAAAATAATATGTTCAAAGATCCTCATGAAGCACTACACTATGGCAGTTAGTGGTAGACAAACAACAATGCCTGCAATAGTAATAGTAAATTTGTGTAAAGTATTTCTTGGCAGTTTAGTATCTTGGCTTAAAAATTAAAACTCTTAGGGTGCCTGGGGGGCTCAGTCAGCTGAGCATCAGGCTCTCGATTTCAGCTCAGGTCATGATCTCTCTGTTCATGAGATCAAACTCCATGTCAGGCTCTGCACTAACAGCACGGAGTCTACTTGGGATTCTCTCTCTACCTCTCTCTCTGCCTGTCCCCAACTTGCATGCATGTGCTCCCTTGTGCATGCTCTCTCTCTGTCTCAAAATAAATAAACACTTAAAATTGAAAACTCTAACACTTTGGGGGAAGATGGCAGAATAGCAGGATCCTAAGCTCAACTCATCCTATAGGTACAATGAGATAACACCCACCATCAGTGTAAATTAACCAGAAAGTGACCTGAAGCCTGGCAGAACAGACTCTCCACAATTAAATGTAGAGAAGTAGCCACATCAAGAGAATAGGAAAGGCAGAGATATAGTCAGAGCTAAAGGGACCCACAGGACTGTCCAGGGGAGGGTGGGATGTAGTGAGCATAGAGAGGGAGAGGAACAGACCCTACACTAAGCACTCCTGGCATGTGGGACCTGGATGGGGAAGATGAATCCCATAACATCTGGCTTTGAAAACCAGAGGAGCCTAGCTTCTAGACTTCTTACAATCAGTGTGACTTCACACCTAAAGTTCTAAAAATCAGCTGCTCAGCTCTGGGACAGTCAGAGGGCTGTAGGAAACTGAGTCCACACCCTTAAAGAGACAGCACAACAAATAGCCACACTGAGTTATGGCATAGAAACAACAGTTTAAAAAATGCCTCAGGTATAGAGGAGGGAGATTTGTTTACTAATCTCAGAGCCATGGGGTAGAGGCTCACAATGAAAGAAGTCTCCAAAATAAAAAAGAGCTGCTGGGTACTATTTGCTTCCCCCAGGCTCCAGCCTTGATACACATACAACTCCAGGAACTAGCACAGCGTGAACACTCTCTGCCTAGTTTGTTAACAGTGTGCGTGTGCTCCACCCCTGTTCATTTCTGGGGATCCAACCTGCTGGCCACCACAGGAATTTCCCCAGGGGGCTGCAGGTCCCTTCCTGCAGCAGACAATGCCAACCTTGCTGGACCACGTGCCCCACCCCTGCGTTGTCCTGTGGACTTGCCCCACCAATACTACCATGACCAGAACCCATCCAAAGTGATGCCAAAAGTCTGGCAGTGTGCAAGCATCCCTAAGAGAGGCCAGCACCACTCCAATCTGACATGCCCCAGGAAGAGGGGAAGACAACCACACACACCAGTCCAACTGCAGCCCCAGCTGTGGGCTGGGAGTAGATATGACATTTGACTACAGGCCCTACCCAACAACAAAACCTTCTCAGGGGACAATACAGGGAAACTTTGCAGACCAGAAAGGAGTGGAATGATACATTCAAAGCGCTGGGGGAAAAAAAAAATCCTGCAACTAAGAATGCTCTATCCCAATAAGACTATCATTCAAAACAGATGGAAAGATAGAGTTCCCAAATGGAAACAGATGGAAAGACAGGAGTTTCCCAAATAAACAAAAGTTAAAAGAATTCATCACCACTAAATCAGCCCTACAAGAAATGTTAAAGGAGATTTTTCTCTGAGTGGAAAGAAAGGACCATAAGTAGGAGTAAGAAAAATAGGAAGCACAAAACCAGTAAAATTAAGCATATCTATAAAAACCCCCCAAGGGATTCATGAAATAAAAAGATGAAAAGTTTGACACTAAATATCTAAAATGTGAGGGGGAGGCAATAAAAATATGACTTCAAACTTAAGCAACCATCAACTTAATGTAGACTGCTATGTGCTTATATATAAACCTAATGGTAACTACATATCAAAACCAGTAATAGATATTGCAAAAACAAAGAGAAAGGAATCCAAATATATCACTAAAGAAAGCCAACTAATTGTGAGAGAAGAGAGCAAGAGAAGAAAGTTACAGAGAACTACAAAACAACCACACAACGAGCAACAAAATGACAATAACTACATACCTTTGAATAATAATTCTAAATGTAAATGGGCTAAATACTCCAATCAAAAGACATAGGGTCATAGAATGGATAAAAATGCAAGACCCATCCATATGCTGCCAAGAGGCTCATTTCAGACCTAAAGACACATGAAGACTGAAAATGAAGAAATGGAAAAACATTTATCATGCAAATGGAAATGAAAATAAAGCCAGGGTAACATTACTTATATTGGACAAAATAGACTTTAATTCAAAGACTGTAACAAGAGAAAAAGGACAGAAGGACACTATATAACCATAAAGGGACCAATCTAACAAGAAGATATAATAATTGCAAATATTTATGCAACCAATATGGGAGCTACCAAATACATAAAGCAGTTAATAGCAAATATGAAGGAAGTAATCCAGAGTAATACAAAAATAGTAAGGGAGTTTAACATCCCATTTACATCAATGAATAGAACATCCAAACAGAAAATCAACAAGTTAACAGTGGCTTTGAATGACGCATTGAGCCAGATTACTCCAACAGATGTATTTAGAACATTCCAACCTGAAACAACAGAATACATATTCTTTTCAGTGCACATAGAACATTATCCAGAATAGATCCATATTAGGCCAAAAACCAAGTCTCAACAAATTAAAAAGGACTGAAGTGATACCATGCAACTTTTCCAACCACAACAAAACCATAACTCAACCACAAGAAAAAATTTTCAAAGACCACAAATACATGGAAATTAAATAGCATGCTACTAAGCAACAAATGGGTCAACTAAGAAATAAAAGAAGAAATTAAAAAGTACATGGAAACAATTGAAAATGAAAACACAGAGGTTCAAAACCTCTGGGATGCAGCAAAAGTGGTTCTAAGAGGCAAGTTTATAAGCCACACAGGTCTACATCAAGAAGCAAGAAAAATCTCTGGGGCGCCTGGGTGACTCGGTTGAGAATCCAACTCAACTCAGGTCATGATCTCATGAATTTGAGCCCCGCATAGGGCTCCCTGCTGTCAGCACAGAGCCTGCTTTGAGTCCCCTGTACCCCTCTCTCTGCCCTTCCCTTTATCTCTCTCACTCTCAAAAATAAACGTTAGAAAAAAGAAGCTAGAAAAATTTCAAATAACCTAAATTTAAACCTAAAAGAGCTAAAAAAAAGAACAATAAACAAAACCCAAAACCAGCAGAAGAAGGAAATAATAAAGATTAAAACAGAAATAAAGGATACAGAAACTAAATGCAATAGAACAGATCAATAAAATCAGGTGCTGATTCTTTGAAAAAATCAATAAAATTGTTAAACCACTAGCCAGACTTATCAAGGAAAAAAAGATAAAGGACTCAAATAAAATCACAAGTGAGAGAGCAGATATAACAACCAACAATAAAGAAATACAAAAAAATTATGAAAATGTTATGAAAAACTCTATGCCAACAAATTGGACAACCTAGAAGAAATAGATAAATTCCTAGAAACACATAACCTATCAAAACTGAAACAGGAAGAAATAGAAAGTCTGAATAGACCAACAATGAGCAAGGAAATTGAATCAATAATAATAATAATAATAATAATAATAATAAATCCCAAAGAAACAATAGTCCAGGACCAAATGGCTTCACACATGAATTCTACCAAACATTTTAAAAAAGAGTTAATACCTATTCTTCTTAATCTGTTCCAAAAAATAAAAAAGGAAGGAAAACTTCCAAATTCATTCTATGAGGCCAAAACTAGCTGATACCAAAACCAGATAAAAACACAACAACAACAACAACAACAACAACAACAACAACAACAACAACAAGAACTACAGGGCAATGCCGCTGTAACATAGATGCAAAAATCCTCAACAAAACAAGAGTAGACCAATTCCAGCAATATATTTAAAAAATCATTCACCATGATCAAGTGGGAATTATTCCTGAGTTTCAGGGGTGGTTCCATATTCAGAAACCAATCAATGTGGTATATCACATCAATAAGAGAAAGGGTAAGAACCATATGATCATTTCCATAGATGCAGAAAAAAATCTGACAAAGCACAGCATCCATTTACAATAAAAACTTTCAACAAAGTAGGCTTAGAGAGAATATACTGCAACATAATCAAGGCCATGTATGAAAAACCCACAGCTAACATCAGCCTTAATAGAAAAAAACTGAGAGCTTTCCCTCTTTCCCTCTAGTAGCATGTTATTTCCCTTCCTTAGAGAGAGATGTTCACTCTCACCACTTTTATTCAACATACTATGGGAAGTCTTAGCCAAAGCAATCAGACAACAAAAAGAAATGAAATGCATCCAAATCAGTAAGGAAGAAGTAAAACTTACACAATTTTTAGATGACATTATGTATAGAGAACCTGAAAGACTCCTCCAAAACACTGCTAGAAGAGATATACAAATTCAGTAAAGTCACAGGGCACAAAATCAATGTACAGCAATCTGTTGCTTCAATAATGAAGCACCAGAAAGAGAAATTAGGAAAACAATCCCATTTGCAATTGCACCAAAAATAAAAATTAAAAAAAACCCAGAAATAAATGTAACCAAAGAGGTGAAAGACCTGTACTCTGAACTATAAGAAAACTAACGAAAGAATTGAAGATGACACAAAGAAATGGAAAGACATTCCATGCTCATGGACTGGAAGAAAAAATATTATTAAAATGTCTATACTACCCAAAGAAATCTACACTTAATGCAATCCCTATCAAAATACCAGCGGCATTTTTCACAGAACTAGAACACACAATCCTGAAATTTATTTGGAACCACAAAAGATCCCAAATAGCCAAAGTAATCTTGAAAAAGAAAAGCAAAGCTAGAGGCATCACAGTTTCTGGACTTCAAGTTACATTACAAACATGGAGTAATCAAAAAGTATGACACTGGCACAAAATATACACACATAGATCAGAATAGAACAGAATAGAAAATCCATAAATAAATTCACAATTATATGGTCATTTAATCTCTGACAAAGCAGTTAAAAATATACAATGGGAAAAAGGCAGTCTCTTCAACAAATGGTGTTGGGAAAACCGGACAGCAACATGCAAAAGAAAAATGAAACTAGACCACGTTCTTGCAACACACACAAAAGGAAATTCAAAATGGATTAAAAACATAAATGGGATATCTGAAACCATAAAAATCCTAGAAGAGAGCACAGGCAGTAATTTCTCTGACATCAGCTATAGCAACATTTTTCTAGAGATGACTCCTAAGGCAAGGGAAACAAATGCAAAAATAAACTACTGGGACTATACCAAAATAAAAAGCTTTTGCACAGTAAAGGAAACAATCAATAAAACTAAAAGACAACTTTCTGAATGGGTGAAGATATTTGTAAATAACATATCTGATGAGGGTTAGTACCTAAAATATATAAAGAATTTATAAAACTCAACACCAAAAAACTCCAAATAATCCAATTAAAAATGGGCAAAAAACACGAATAGACATTTCTCTGAAGAATACACAAAGATGGCCAATGGACACATGAAAAGAGGCTCAACATCATTCATCATCAGGGAAATGCAAATCATAACCACAATGAGATACCACCTCACACCTATAAAAGTGGCTAAAATCAAAAAGACAAGAAACAACAAGTGTGGGTGAGGATGTGGAGAAAAAGGAACCCTCGTGCACTGTTGGTGGGAATACAAACTAGTATAGCCATTCTGGAAAACATTATGGAGGTTCCTCATAAAAATAAAAAACATAATTACCATATAATCCAGTAATTCGACTACTGGGTATTTCTTCCAAATGTGAAAACACTAATTTGAATAGATATATGCACCCCTATGTTTATGCAGTATTATTTCCAATAGCCAAATTATGAAAGCAGCCCAAGCATCCATGAATAGATGAATGGATAAAGAAAAACTGTGTGTGTGTGTGTATACACACACACACACACACACACACACACACACACACACATATATATATATATACACACAATATATATACACAAAAGAATATCACTCAGCCATAAAAAAAAGTATGAAATCTTGCCATTTGCAACAATATGGATGGATCTAGAGTGTATAATGCTAAGTGAAATAAGCCAGTCAGAGAAAGATAAATACCATATGATTTCACTCATATATGGAATTTAACAAAACAGAGAAAAAAAGAGACAAACCAAAACACAAACTATTAACTATAGAGAACTGACAGTTACCAGAGGGGAGATGGATGGGGAAATGGTGAGATAAGTGAAGGGGATTAAGAGTACACTTATCATGATAAGCACTGTGTAATAGAATTGTTGAATCACTATATTGCACACCTGAAACTAATATAACACTGTATGTTAATCACACTGCAATAAAATTTTTTAAGAAATAAAAACATTGAAATCAACACTCTCATTAGTGAGTTCACTGGCACGTTTATGTATAATAACATATTAAATAAGATAGCATATCGTTCCACATATAATATTTTCATTTCTTCTCTTTGTTCATTATGCTCTCATTCACACTTTAAAGCTGAAAAAGATGGGGCGTCTGGGTGGCTCAGTCGGTTAAGCGTCCGACTTTGGCTCAGGTCATGATCTCGCGGTTCGTGAGTTCAAGCCCCGCGTCGGGCTCTGTGCTGACAGCTCAGAGCCTGGAGCCTGTTTCAGATTCTGTGTCTCCCTCTCTCTCTCTGACCGTCCCCCATTCATGCTCTGTCTCTCTCTGTCTCAAAAATAAATAAACGTTAAAAAAAATTAAAAAAAAATAAAATAAAATAAAGCTGAAAAAGCTGAAGGAAACTCCTATACTATCATATTATGGAATTAAGAACATCTTCACGAGGTTGTTCAAAACAATAAGAAGACAAAAACAATGCATAATTACATTTAAGTTGGTTGAAACAGTTCTTGCTCTTCCTTGCACAGAGTTAACATGGAAATTTGAATGAATTAATAGATGAATGAAAGAAACTAACAGACATCAACTACCTCAAATGCTTCTGGTATTAGGAGGAAAAGAAAAATATACAGCCTTTTTAAAAGCCTGATAGATATAAAATGTCAAAGCAAAACTTGAGTGTACCATATTGTAATAAATTGTAGTACTGAATTCAATCACTTAGACAGGTTTATTTTACAAAGAGGAATTATTTATAAATCTTATTGTTTTGCCATCTGGTGACATCATGTAATGCTTATTTGTGTGATGGCATATTAAAGGAAAATATTTCCTCAGAATGATGTTTAGGCTTCATAACTGCATTGGAGAGAGATTATGAATGAATGTGTGTTATTTATTTGCAAATGGATTATCTTATATTTTATTACTTACCTGACAACCAAACAACATCAACAACAACAACAACAAAAAAAAACAATAGAAAAATGTGTGTTTACCTCCTTTTACTTTCCTGCCTTGTAGAGCTTGATTGGAAAATGAATTATTTTATGCCTGGTTAGAGATCATTGCAGTACCTTCTCTCCATGGCTTCGCTGTAATTGTGGAATATTAAAGTAATCAGAAGTAGAACATGCTCATTTACATGAAGATGAAGTAAGGCTATTTTCAGTGATGGTGTCTGAGTTTCTCTGAACACAACCGGATAGAGCACCACAGCCCACGGCTCCTTTTTCTCAAAAGATGGTGTATTCTCTGAGTTCCAACTTGGGATCTGACAAATATGCAGTGGATGCATTTCTTGGTCACTGCAAATCCTGTCAAGAATAATTGGTTTTGCACTTCTTTTAGCCTTGTATATTGTAGAAGTAGTGGAAGTCTTTAATCACATGAAAAAAAGCACTAAAACATGAAAGCAGTATGTATAGTACTTCTCCAAGCACATTGCCCAAAGATATCTAGTTCCTTCTTCTTTAGATCACAATGTTAACAAAAACGGAAGGCAGTGTTAGGTTTATATGTCTGCATCTATTTTGTGTATGTGCATGCGTGTGTGTGCAGCAAATGTTAGTTGGAAAATGCTAATAAGCACTAATTTAATCTATTTCTTCAGTGGTTGAAATATGAATGATTTTCTCAGTTTTGCTCCAATGCTTCAATTAAATGTTGCTTCGTTTTGCTGTGAAAAATCATCCTAAAGTTTTGTGAGTGCTTTGCAATTATGGAATTTTTTTTTATACTTTAGAGAGGCCAGAGCCAACTACAATTGACAAACAGCTTTGCAAAGAAGAGAATTTTCTTCAAAGGATAAATAACCACATCAATTCAAATTGGTCCGAGATCTTATAATTCTGTGAGAAACTATCTTATGATAATAGATTAAATATGTGAAGTTCCTTGCAGGTTGTTCACTTTTATGCTTACTAAGTGTTTAATGAATTTTCCTTTACATTTTTGAAGTAAACATAATGACTGACAGAATCAGAATTGCTTGAGAAGGTGGAAAGAATTCTATGCTATTTCTCAATCTGCCACAATTTGTTCAAGGGTTTTCTTGTGAAAAGCAATTTTGATTAAAATAAAGAGGAAGAGAGCAAAGAAGAGGATGAAAAAGTAAGGAAGACAGGAAGGAAAGAAGGCTACATCTTATAATTCTCAGTTTGGAAATGAGCTAATGATCCTAGCTTGGCAAATCTCAGTAGAGACTCTTCAACCCAGAATGTAGATTGATCATAAAATAGTGGGTGAATAATTGATGGCTTATCTCTTCATGCATGGACCAATTTACAGATACTCTTTAATTATCAACCCAGTCTCTACATTTGATCTCCAATGTCAGAATCTAATAATAAACAGATGTTACATAAGTTGGTATAACCCTTGTTATATATAATTCATCAATGACAATTCATCAGTGCTTTAAAAATGCCATAAAAATAATGTTTTAACAGTTGTGAAATTTAAGTAAAATAATTTACATAAACTAGCTTGCAAAATATAGAGTGGGAATTCAGTGGATGATATCTATTACATCCACCCAGCATTTTGTGAGTTGAGAAAACTCACCAGTTCTGTAATGGGATAAAGACAAATTTCATGAAAATATTCCTTAATAAAAAATAATTAAAATTAGCTTAATAATAAAATATCAAATTGGGTTTTTTTTTTGTTTTTTTGGTTTTTGTTTTGTTTTGTTTTGTTTTGAGAGGGGGGGGAGCACGAGTGGGGCAGGGGTGGAGGGAGAGGGAGAGAGAATCTTAAGCAGGCTCCACACCCCGCATGGAGCCCAATGCAGGACTCAGTCTCACAAACCATGAGATCATGACCTGAGCCAAAATCAAGAATCAGACACTGAACCAACTGAGCCACCCAGGCGCCCCAATTTTGATGGATTTTAAAGGATTGAGACTGTGTGTGTGTGTGTGTGTGTGTGCGCGTGTGTGTGAATAAATGAGAGTTAATCCTCATAAAGCTGCTATAAAGTTTGTTCTGTATTCTTTTATTTTCTTCCTTCTTTTTTTCTTTTCTTTTTCCTAATTTATTTATTTAAATTCAAGTTAGTTAACATGCAGTGTGGTCTTGGTTTCAGGAGTAGAACACAGTGTTTCATCACTTATATAACACATCCAATGCTCACCCCAACAAGTACCCTCCTTAATGCTCATCACCCATTTAGCCCATCTCCCCACCCACCTCCCCTCCAGCAACTCTCAGTTTATTCTCTGTATTTAAGAGTCTCCTATAGTTTGCCTCCTTCTCTGTTTTTATGTTATTTTTCCTTCCTTTTCCCTATGTTCCTCTGTTTCCTAAATTCCATATATGAGTAAAATCATATGATATTTGTCTTACTCTGGCTTCTTTTGCTTAGCATAATACACTCTAGTTCCATCCACGCTGTTACAAATGGCAAGAATCATTCTTTTTGATTGCTGAGTATTATTCCATTGTGTATTTTTATTTTTTTAATGTTTATTTGTGAGAGAGAGAGACAGAGTGTGAGCAGGGGAGGGAAAGAGAGAGAGGGAATGACAGAATCAGAAGCAGCTCCAGGCTCTAAGCTGTCAGCACAGAGCCGCATGCGGGGCCTGAACTCACAAAGTGCGAGATCATGACCTGAGCCGAAGTCGGACACTTAACCGACTGAGTTACCCAGGCGCCCCTTCCATTGTGTTTTTATACCACATCTTCTTTATCTATTCATCAGTCGATGGACATTTGGGCTCTTTCCATAATTTGGCTATTGTTGAGAGCACTGCTATAAACATTGAGGAGCATGTGCCTCTTTGAATCAAAATTTTGTATCCTTCGGAAAACTACCTGGAAGTACAACTGTTAGAGTAGTTCTATTTTTAATCTTTTGAGGAACCTCCATACTGTTTTCAAGCAGCTGCACCAGTTTCCATTCTCACCAACAGTACAATAGGGTCCCCTTTTCTCTGCATCCTCTCCAACATCTGTTGTTTCCTGAGATGTTAATTATAGCCATACTGACAGGTGTGAGGTGGTATCTCAATGTGATTTTGATTTGTATTTCGCTGATGATGACTGATGTTGAGCATCTTTTCAGGTGGGGTCTGTTAGCCATCTGGAGGTCTTTTTTGGAAAAGTGTCTGTTAATGTCTTCTGTCCATTTCTTCACTGGATTATTTGATTTTTTTGTGTGTTGGGTGTGCTAAGTTCTTTATAGATTTAGGTACTAACCCTTTATCTGATATGTCATTTGCAAATATCTTCTCCCTTTCCATTAGTTGCTTTTTAGTTTTATTGATTGTTTCCTTCACTGTGCAGAAGCGTTTTATCTTGATGAGGTCCATTTTTGCTTTTGTTTCTCTTGCGTCTGGAGATGTATCTACTACAAATAGTTCATTTTTGCTTTTGTTTCTCTTGCCTCTAGAGATGTATCTACTAAGATGTTGCTGTAGCCAAGGTCAAAGAAGTTCCTGTCTGTTTCCTCCTCCAGCATTTTGATGGTTTCCTGTGTCATATTTAGGTCTTTCATCCATTTTGAGTTTATTTTTGTGTCTGGTATAAGAAAGTTCAGGTTCATTCTTCTGCATGACACTATCCAGTTTTCCCAGCACCGTTTGCTGAAGAGACTGTCTTTTTTCCACTGGATACTCTTTCCTGCGTTGCTGAAGATTAGTTGGCCATACATTTGTGGGTTCATTTCTGGGTTCCCTATTCTGTTCCCTTGATGTAGGTATCTGTTTTTTTTTTTTAATTTTATTTTCTTTAATGTTTATTTACTTTGAGAAAGAGACAGACAGTGTGAGTTGAGGAGGGACAGAGAGAGAGGGAGACACAGAATCCGAAGCAGGCTCCAGGTTCTGAGCCATCAACACAGAGCCTGACACAGGGCTCAAACTCACGAGCTGTGAGATCACGACCTGAGCTGAAATTGGGACGTTCAACCAACTGAGCCACCCAGGCACCCTTATGTATCTGTTTTTATGCCAGTACCATACTGTCTTGATGATTACAGCTTTGAAATACAGTTTGAAGTCTGGAATTGTGATGCCTCTACGTTTGGTTTCTTTCAACATTACTTTCATGAAATGGTCCAACAGGTGTGGCTACAAAAGGGGACACAGGAGAAGTGGCATAAACACAAAGGGTTATAACACTGACAAATCCTAGAATGACAGAGCCACCACCTGCCAAAAGGGGGAGCCCCAAGGGAGTGGGCTTTGGTACCTATGGATGGAGTACACAACCAAAAGGCATGAGGGATTTTTCATTGGTGCATTAGATCACCATCAGGTGGGGGCAAGGGAACTTGTGACAGGGGCCAGACTTATCACACTGGTGCACCTAGTCACCTGGGTGGGATGCTCACAGTCTGTGGCGATGCTGAGGCAACGGAAAATATGTTTTACGATTTATAATACAAGGTCATAAACTATTATTATCATTATTTTACAGAGGGCAAAGGCAAGTTACTAAAGAGGTGTTTTTTATCACACAGCTAGCCACCCGTGGTAAAGCTAGGATGTGAACCCAAGTTGTCTGATTTTAGATTACTCACACATTTAACTACCTCCCTGGCATAGTCTCAAACCCAAATAATATATGTGTAGTAGAAGAAATTCCTTATAAACTTACTTTTTAAGAAAGTTAAATTCTGAGGGGACCACAATGTGACAACTTCATTGCTTAAGATGAGGGGAGAAGTGTCATGGCTCTTTGTGAAGAAGGAAAGGTAAGAAAGAAGAAAGAAAGAAGGTGGGCAGGGGTTGTGTCACTAAAAAGGCCTTACGATTTTTTGATGCTTCAGGGTCCCCAAGTCTTCTATCAAAATATATGAGAGTCATAAGGGGCTTGAAGAAAGTGGGCTGTTGTAGAAATCACCAAAGGTTAAATAAAGACCCTTCAACACCTAGATTTCTGTTAATTAGACATTTTACTGCCTTCTCTCAACATCTTCTAAGAGCTAGGTCATGTTCAGGACACAGCAGGAGTCTTGAACAAGGATTAGAAACTCTGGGATCATCTCAAGCTCTGCCACTAACTAGCTAGGGGAACTTGAGCAAGTTACATGATCTGTATTTGTCTCAGATTTCTAGTCTTCCGGCCCTAAGTGTTTATAATCTCATAACTAGAGCTCTTTCTTAAACTTTTTTCTACAGTGCAAAACATATCATAATGCCTTTTCAAAAAGAAATCTCCCATCACAGGATTAAGTAACAAGTTGTTCATGGACTAAACCACAAATGCAAAATGATATTCTATTCACACAAATACAAAGTTATATATTATCAATGAAGAGAAATATTTTGGAATTATTTTTCTGGTTTCTTATCTATTTTTGAGTTATTTACTGTAATTTGCATTTCTCTTTAGTTTAAAAATCCCCATAATTAGGGCACATTTGTTTAAATGAGCATATCCAACTACATAGTGGGTAGAAATCTTATTAACTCTAGTGATTGCTCTCATAACCATTTCAATGGAAAAGGCATGTTGCTGCCAAATATTATCCAACATATTAAGTCTCTTTGGTTGCATAAAAAAGATAAAGTAACCCTGGAATATAACATATTCCAAAAATCTGGTGGTTCATGAAGTGAGAAATTATGGGCTTGGGTTTTTATAAAATTTGAAAGGTCAAGGGGGTAAGCAGATGGCTAGCTGTAGAATTTATTATACATTAAGCAATTGTTTTGATGTGCCAAGCAAAGTCCCGGTAGCTTATGAGATTGTAAAATCCAATGACCCTGCATTAGACTGAGGGTTCAGCTCATGACACACATGCAATTTTAGAGACCGCATCTTTCTTTGGTTTATTATCTGTCAGAAACTCACACAATTCAACACGATTAATACCCTCCACTGTAGTTTTTACTATTGCTCTTTTTTTAACCTCTTTTTTCCCCCATCTTGCTATTTTATGCTTCTTTTACAATATTACTAAGTTCAAGATAATGAAGTGCCAGCTCAGCAATGCTGAATGATTTTCCAGTAACTTTCCAGTACTCGTAAGTAATAAAATTTTATAAGAGATATAAAGAATTTAGATACTCAATCCCACATACTGTCCTCAATGTACATGAGTAATTTTATTATCATCAGTGGGAGCTTTTGAATATACAGACTACAGTAGTTTTTTTGTCTTTTTTTCATAATCGTATAAAATACTTAAGACAAATTATCTTCAAAAAAATTCTAAAATAACAATCTGGGATGTTATAGTTGTAGACTACCAGGTCAAAACAAAACAAATAAAGACAAATAAATGTCTCACAGGACTAAGGAAACACTTTCTGGGGAATGTCGTGAGTGCGATGCTATGAGAAGTTCACCAGCATGCTATGAAAGAGTATGCCGCGGTGTTTCATTTCAGGGGTTTCTAGGGGATAATGTCTAATAACTAAATATTGACCCAAAGCCAGATTATAACAATTTTCCCTCCCCTCTGTCAGGAACTATAGCATTTCTGTTTTTTGGTTTCTTTTTAAATTTTTTTAACATTTATTTTTGAGGCAGAGAGAGACAGAGCATGAACGGGGGAGGGGCAGAGAGAGAGGGAGACACAGATTCTGAAACAGGCTCCAGGCTCTGAGCTGTCAGCCCAGAGCCCGAAGCGGGGCTCAAACTCACGGACCGCGAGATCATGACCTGAGCCGAAGTTGGAAGCTCAACCAACTGAGCCACCCAGGTGCCCCTGCATTTCTGTTTTTTAAGAATATTATGTGAATAATCACAATTCCATTAAACGTACTATTAGAAATTCAAATGACTTAGAATTCTGACGTAGTAACTAGACTAAACCACTGTTCATCATTCTATGCATTTTATTAAAATTACTGACTTTAAAAGCATTTAATTTTGTTTAGTGGTAGTTCCAACATTTGGATATAATTAAATGGGCAGTCTTTCATAAAACACGGATGCCTTTTAAAAAAAAGTTTAAGTGACAACATTTCTGTTCTAGATGTGTTAGTGAAAACAACGTAAACGCCAGCACATCACACCTAAAAGAACATTTTCCAAGCTAAACCTTCGTTCAGTATCCTCATTGCAGACTTTTTTTGTTTTTGTTTTTGTTTTTGGTGTAGAGGACTGTGTTAATGAAATCTTTTACTCCTCCTTAGTTTCATGAGATGTTCATTAAAGACAGCTGATATTTGATCCAGTCAGCATGTTTATCTCTACGCCAAATTAAGATACCTTCAGGATTTTTTTATTGCAGATTGTAAAGGAAGCTACTATTGCTCAGTAGCAAGCTCTCTTGTTTAGTGAAGTTTCTTGTTTGAGGAGAGGTTTCAATACACGTTGAACTATTTATCAAGGCAGGAACTACTACCATGTGAACATTTTTAAAAATGTACTACGAAAAAAAATTCTGTTGAGTGGGGTGAAAGGGTCAGTGTGATCGAAATCAGAAAGTATTATATGACTCTAGAACACTGGAGTATGATCCTGACCGAAAAGGAAATTGTGCAAGACATTTTACCTCTCTAGGACTGAGCCGAATCCTCTATGAAAAAAAAAAAAGAGTTGAGATTATATATCATCTCTAACGTGATGCTGCAGTAGCATGGCTCCAGTGGGAAGTACTTTTGCTTGGAGACAAATCTAACTCAGTTTTTCATCTGTTTCATCCATATCATGATATCCTCCATAAAGCACTGCTACCAAAATTAAATAAGATACATTTATCAAATATCTAGTTGAGTGCATGATACACAGAGGATGTCATTTAAAACTGTCTATTCCTTCAACTTGCCCTTTTTCTCCACTGTCTCTCCCTTCCTAAGTTTGAGTGATTTACCTCAAGATATTTTATACTTAGGTTTACAAAATTTCTTGCAGTTAGAGAATTATTATAGTACAAACATTCAGTTGTAGAGCACACACATGGCTTCAAATCAATTCAATACAAATAACCTAAAATGTAAGCTATCTTTACAAACTTTTAAGAGGATACACATGATCTCAAAGTAAACTATAGAAAATATCGCCTAGAGATAGGCACAGCCTTAACTCAAAAAAAAAAAAAAAAAAAAAAAAGATGTTTTTACATCAAACAGTATTCTGAGATTCAGCAGAAATCTTTAATTTTTTGATAATCTTTAAAAATGCGTGCCTCTTGTAAGTGACAGTAGTACTACTTTTATAAATCAGGCCGCTGTTTGATAAATCCATGTAAAAGGCCAAAATTCAAACACATTACATTTTAAGTATCTGTAAGAGTCATTATATCTAAAAAACATGAAAGATTGCAAAAGTATATAAAGTTCAAAGTCTTAATCACTGGACATAAAATCCTTACATATTTTAGGACACTGCCTAGATCAAACGCCTTTTGAATATGTAAGGAAAAAAGTGTATATATCTTAGCAAAAGAATTTCAAAACCCAGTTTAATGATCAAGTTTGGTAGGATTGGCAGATCTTACAAGTAGAAAATAATCAGGTAACGTGTATATTCCAAATTTTAGAAGTTTGGTTACATGAGTCTCTTCTCTGTGCTATGAAATCATTGACAACAAACTCTAAAATAGGATTTTACTCGAAACACCTATATCACATACACAAATCTGGTAAGTATTCTAGTCAACATCCTTGGTCTATATTAACTTCACGCATGTTGAAAAAGTCAGTCCCATAATTACTTGGGAAGGTAAAATGGTTTCATTGACTAAAAGTGAGAAAAATTGCTCTTGAGGTCTGCAGATCCAGATTTCACACAAGGCCAAAAACACCTGGTCTTCAGTAATCTCAGGTTATTAAGATAGTAACTTTTTGGGAGGAATAAACATTTACAACAGAGGAAAATTTCGAATTCAGTGTAGAGTCTAGTTTCAAAAAAGAAACTAATAGTATAATATTAATATTTTGTTTAAGAAGCAATTAGTGGCTTTATATGCTTACAGTGAATTTTGTCTACTGGAGTGATGGCCTTATAACTTCAGTTTAAAGAGCACAATTTAGTGATTTTTATTTTTAATATCAAGTTATTTGTATGGTATCATATCATTTAAGAGAATTTTAATTCGCTCATATTTTTATACTTAAATTGTTAAACATTCAGGGCTATTTAAAGTCAGACAACTGAAGTACTTATGAAGGGACTCAAATATGTTAAAATTTAAAATCCAGTGAAAATATTTCAAGATGTTTAATTAAATTTGTAAATGGGGTCAGGCATTCCTCAAAGACAACAAAGTGATCCTTAATATAAAATGTGTAAACAAAATAATAAAATCTGTATGCTGAACATAAAGGCTTAACGTATTTTTGTTTAATAATTTAAATTTTAATATTAAAAAACTAAATTTCTGAATAATAACTTTAAATTTGGGGGTGTGTGCTAAATCTTAAATAATAATTGAATACAAAACATACTACATTGTACTGCTGACTACAGTACAATGTTGTTAGCAGATCTCTAGAAGCTATTTGTCTCACTTAACTAAACATTAAACCTGCTGATTAGTAGCTCCCCATTTCTTTCTCCTCCTAACCCCTACTGACCACCAATCCAGTCTTTGATTCTATGAATCTGACTACAGTCATACCTTGGAGATGTTGTGGGTTTGGTTCCTTCCAGACCACCACAATCAAGTAAGTACTACAATAAAATGAATCAAGTAATTTTTTTTTTTTTTGGTTTTCGAATACATGACTGTAGTCTATTAAGCGTGTAACAGCATTCTATCTAAAAAACAATGTGCATACCTTAATTGAAAATATTTTATCCCTTAGAAATGCTAACTATCATCTGAGCTTTCAATAAGTCATCATCTTGTTGCAGGTGTTTTGCCTTGATGTTGAAGGCTGACGACTGATTTGAGTGGTGGTTGCTGAAGATTAGACAATTTCTTAAAATAAAAAAATGAAGTTTGCCACATTGACTCTTACTTGCATTAACAATTTTTCTGTAACATGCAATGGTGGTTGATAGCACTTTACTCACAGTAGACCTTTCAGAATTGGAGTCAATCCTCTCAAAACCTGCTGTTGTGTTATCAACTAAGTTTATGCAATGTTTTAAATCCTTTGTCCTCTTTTCAACAATCCCCTCACCAGGATGTAGGTTCCATCTCAAGAAAGTGCTTTATTTGTCTATAAGAAGCAACTCATCATCTCTTCAAGTTTTATCATGAGATTGCAGCAACTCTGTCACATCTTCAAGCGCCACTACTATTTTTAAGTGTATTTTGTTTATTTTGAAGGAGAGAGAGAGAGAGAGAGAAAGAATCCCAAGCAGACTCTACACTGTCAGCATGAAGCTCCACATGGGGCACAAACTCATGAACCATGAGATCATGACCTAAGGCAAAATCAAGAGTTGGCACTTAACCAACTGAGCCACCAGGTACCCCCAGGCTCCACTCCTAATTCTCTTTGTCTTGCTCTTTCCATCCCATCTGCAGTTACTTCCTCCAGTGAAATCTTGAATCCTTCAAGGTCATCCATGTGGGTTGGAATCAACTTCTTCCAAATGTCTGTGAATATTGATATTTTGAATTCTCCCATGAATCATGAATGTGCTTACTGGTATCTCAAATGGTGAATCCTTTCAGAAGGTTTTCAAATTGCTTTCCCAAGAGTTACCTAAGAATCACTATCTATAACAGCTTACAGACTTACAAAATGTATTTCTTAAATAAAAAGACCTTAAAGTAAAAATGTCTCCTTGATCCAGGGATGCAGAAGAGATATTATGTTAGCAGGCATTAAAACAACATTAATCTCATTATACTTGAGTGACCAAGTGCATTGTCAATGAGTAGTAATATTTTGCAAGAAATCTTTTTTGTTTTCTTTTTATTCCTGAGCAACAGGTCTCAACGGTCGATTTAAAAGATACAGTAAACCATGCTATAAACAGATATGCTATCATCCAGGCTTTGTTGTTCCATGTACAGAACACAGGCAGAGTAGATTTAACATAATTCTTAAGGATTCTAAGATTTTCAGAATGGTAAATGAGCTTTAGCTTCAACTTAAGGTCAGCAGCCGCATTAGTCCCTAGAGAGTCAGCCTCTCCTTTGCAGTTTTGAAGCCAGGTGTTGATTTCTCCCCTCTGGCAATGAAAATCCTAGATGGCACCTTCTTCAAATAGAAGGCTGTTTCATCTACATTACAAATCTATTTTTAGGGTAGCCACCTTAGTTACTTGTCTTAGCTAGATCTGGATAATTTGCTACTACTTCCACATCAGCGCTTGCTCCTTCACCCTGTACTTTTATATTATGGAGATGGCTTCTGTCCTAAAACATCATGAACTAAACTCTGGTAGCTTCCAAGTTTTTCTTCTGCAACTTCCTCACCTCTCTCAGCCTTCACAGAATTGAAGAAAGTTAGGATCTTGCTCCAGATTAGGCTTTTGGCTTAAGGCAATGTTGTGGCTGGTTTGATCTTCTATCCAGACCACTGAAACTTTCACCAAATCGGCAATAAGGCTGTTTCACTTTCTTATTCATGTGTTCACTGGAGTAGCACTTTTAATTTCCTTCAACAACTTTTCCTTTGCCTTCACAACTTGGCTGTTGGCCACAAGATGACTAGCTTTCTGCTTACCTCAGCTTTCAACATGCCCTCCTCACTAAGCTTAATCATTCTAGCTTTTGCTTTAAAGCGAGAGACATGACACTCTTCATTTCACTTGAATATTCGGAGGCCATTGTAGCTTACTAATTGGCCTAATTCCAAAATCATTGTGTCTCAGGGTATCGGAAGGTCCAAGGAGAGGGACAGAGATGGAGAAACAGCCATAGGTGAACCAGTCAGAACACACACAACATTTAATGACTGATTCTGCCATCTTCTTTGGGCATGGTCTGTGGTGCTCCAGAACAAATGCAATAGTAACATCAAAGATCACTGATCACAGATCACCATAACAAATACGGCTGATCCTTGAACAATGAGGGGGTTAGGAGTACTGACCCCTTGCACAGTCAAAAATCTGCATATAAATTTTGACTCCTCCAAAACTTAATTACCAATAGCTTCTACTGACTAGAAGCCTTACCAGTAACATAACTACTAGATATTTACTGAATATCTAGATCATTTCAAAATAAAAAATGAAAGATTAATTACTTAACATAGGTTCTACTTTAAGCACCCTTATTACAGGGAAACTAAAAATAAATTTATCTGTTAGTAAACATTTTTTACCACTATATTACATGTTCTGTCTTTTATTAGAAGACCGTATTATGAAGAAGCACGTTTCAAGAAATTATAAAAGATATTCATAAATTTGCCAATCTAAAGAATGTTGGTTTAACAGTTCAAAACTACTAACTTCGTTTTCATTACAAATTAAGGTCTGTAAAGCTAAGACTTTTAATTGTTAGAATTTATAAAACTCAACAGCCCCAAAAAACAAAAAATCCAATTAAAAATGAGCAAAAAAAGGGGGGGAAGAAGATATGATTAGGCATTCTCCCAGAGAAGACAGACAGATGGCCAAAGGGAACATGAAAAGATGCTCAAAATTACTCATTATCAGGGAAATGCAAATCAAAACTACAATGAGATATCACCTCACATCTGTCAGAATAGCTAAAACCAACAACATAAGAAATAACAGGTGTTGGGGAGGATGTGGAAAAAAAGGCACACTCGTGCACCCGTTGGCAACAATGCAAACTGGTGCAGCCACTGTGGAAAACAGTAGAGGTTCCTCAAACTAGAGTGTATTATGCTAAGTGAAATTAGTCAGATAAAGATAAATATCATATGATTTCACTCATATGTGGAATTTAAGAAAAAACAGATGAACATAGGGGAAGTGAAGGAAAAATAACATAAAAACAGAGAGGGAGGCACCATAAGTGACTCTTTTTTTTTTTTTTTTTTTAAATTTTTTTTTCAACGTTTTTTATTTATTTTTGGGACAGAGAGAGACAGAGCATGAACAGGGGAGGGGCAGAGAGAGAGGGAGATACAGAATCGGAAACAGGCTCCAGGCTCCGAGCCATCAGCCCAGAGCCTGACGCGGGGCTCGAACTCACGGACTGCGAGATCGTGACCTGGCTGAAGTCGGACGCTCAACCGACTGCGCCACCCAGGCGCCCCCATAAGTGACTCTTAAATACAGAGAACAAACTGAGGGTTGCTGGAGGGGTGTTGGGTGGGGGGATGGGCTAAATGGGTGATGGGCATTAAGAAGGACACTTGCTGGGATGAGCACTGGGTGTTATATGTAAGTGATGAATCACTAAATTCTACTCTTGAAATCATTATTACAATATAAGTTAACTAACTTGGATTAAAAAAAAAAAATAAAAAGTTAAAAATAGAAAACTACCCTATGGTCCAGCAGTTACACTACTGGGTATTTACCCAAAGAATACAAAAACACCAATTCAAAGGGATACATGCACCTCTATGTTTATAGCAGCATTATTTTCAAGAACCAAGATATAGAAGCAGCCCAAGTGTCCACTGATAGATGAATGGATAAAGATGTGGTATGTGTGTGTGTGTGTATATATATATATATATATATATATACACACATATGTGTATATATATATACACATATATGTATATGTGCATATGTATATACGCACGTGTATATATGTATATGTGCATATGTGTATATGTATATATGTATATGTATATATGTATGTGTATATATATACACACACATAGACACACACACACACACACACACACACACACACACAATGGAATATTATTCAACCTTGAAAAAGAATGAAATACTGTCATTTGCAATGACCTGACTGGAGCTAGAAAGTATAACTCTAAGCAAAATAAACCAGTCAGTGAAAAGCAATTACTGTATGATTTCACTCATATGTGGAATTTAAGAAAAAAAAAAAACAAGCAAAGGAAAAGAGAGAGAGAGAGAACCCAAGAAATAGAATCCAATTATAGAGAACAAACTAATGGTTACCACACGGGAGGTGGGTGGGGGGATGGGTGAAATAGATGATGGGAATTAAGGATTGCACTTGTTGTGATGAGCACTGCGTGATGTATGGAATTGTTTAAAGGAAAAAAAAGGAATTCTAATTGTTACATGTGATTAAAACTACTATAAATAGTAAGGATATCATCTAAGGTTGACTTAATGGAGTCACTAAAGCCCCTTGGAAATATTAGCCTCGTACCTTGTTTACAGGGTTCTCAGAAGCCTTAGCAGAACTAAAACTGCCCTTTTTCTTGAAGCCCTGTAAACTGAATATGAACAACTTGATAAAAACTTTAGAGAAATTACCGTAATAGCTCATGTATGGATAATCTTCAAGTCAGTTACTATGTGGCCACTCAAAAAATCACCAGAGATACTCAGACTACAAACCAGGAATATCCATTAGATTGTAACTCCCTGTCTATTTTCACTCCACCTGAAGATGATTCGAGGCAGACATCTAAAAATATCAACTGGCTGCCTTCAGAACTCAGAAACAGGGTTTATAATTTGTTCCAATCATAAACCATTGCTTTTTCTTTGTTTCCACAGAAAAGCCTTATTAAATGCTTGATTGCAAGCATAATATAGGCCTGTATTTGGGAGCCTACATCATTGCCTCCTAAAATGTGTTTAATGGAACCCACTATTCTAAGGACTAAGAGACTGGTTCAATGAAATGAAACAATCTACCAACTCAATATCTGGACTATAAATTTCTTGGAGAAGTTTCAAAGGTGGGCCTGTAAGGGAGCAAATGTTGCCATCCCAAAAGGTGTCTAATTGGCTTGTTGATTTTTTTAGGCTGATTATTTTTAAGAAACAGAATTTTTCTTTTGGTTTCACCCCTAACTGCCTAAAATAATTTAGATAGAAGACCTTTTCCAGGAAGGAAGCTATCACCATAAATAACTATAGTATAATATGAACTAGGTATGGCAGAAAGGGAGAAACCTAATAATGCCTGTTTAAGTTCTTTCTTCCTATGAATTGCCTTCCTTCCTTTAAAAAAAAATATTTATTTATTTTTGAGGGGTGGGGTGCAGAGAGAGAGGGAGACGCAGAATCCAAATCAGGCTCCAGGCTCCAAGCTGTCAACACAGAGCCCGATGCAGGGCTCAGACTCACAAACTGTTTTATCATGACCTGAGCCGAAGTCAGACATTTAACCCACCTAGCCACCCAAGCACATCCTCCTTCCTTCCCTTTGAGGCTTTAGACACCTACCACATTTTCATTAGTCAAGAATGACATATATAACTCCATTTTGCCAAACTGTTTTGGGGATCTCTCCTGTTTATGTAGATTCCCTGTATGTAATTAAATTTTATTTTCTCCTGTTAATTGGTCTCATATAAAATTAATTCTTAGACTAGCCAGGAGAACCTTAAAAGGTAAAGTAAAACCTTTCTTCCCCAACAATACCCTTTTCAATTAGTTCCTAAAAACAGGGGCATTGAGAGGATGTAATAAAAAATTACTAAAGTCAGATGCTGATAAAGAATGAATTTTGCATAAGATAAAATAAGTTTTCCCTCTGTTGTAGGAAAGAATTAAGCAGATGAAAGCCAACGTTTTTCACTATTCTTTCTTAATTCTTTCACTGGCATAAGAGAAAATTGGTGCACTATTCATTTCATCACCAACTGGGGTGTATATTTTGACCCTATAATTACAAAATGTTCAACCAAATGAGTTTATATATATCATTAGTCTGGGGTCTGTGTATGTGTGTGTATTTAATTTCAATTTGATAAAATTAATAATTATTAATTTTCCCAATGTTCTGAGAGATTAGAATCAGTCATATAGTAGGTACTTAGTTAATAATTATGAATATAATTAAAGATAAGAGAATAATGATTTAAAAAAATATAATCAGTGTGTTGGATATAATGATATAACATGTATATTTGTATGAAGATTACTTAAACATGTATCTTCCCAGAAGGAAACGCAGATTAATTAAATGTAAACATACATTTCAGACTTGGATTTGTGCTAAAAATATGCTTGAGAATATGTGTGGGAAGGAAAATGTGGGTAAAATTTTGTATTGCTTTGTTCGCTTTGTTTTACTTGGTCATTTTTTTATATCTCGCAGGTATAATTTTCCTTTAAATTATAATTTACACTATTAAATTCATATACATGAATTTATTTTATTAACAATTATTATATAAAAATACTGCAGTTCAAGACTGCTCTAGACCACATGGCTATGAATTTTACTTTTTACAACATGTTCTTTTAAAACCTGCTAAAAAATAATGACCTTTTGTTTCTCCTCCATATTACCTTTCAGGGTGTGTTTACCATTAATCTGTACCCAATTAACACTTCATACTAATTCCTCAGGCATTCATGAGCAGGGAATTATAAGGACTAATTCCCCTGAAAGTCAGAGAGAAACAGTGAGTCATTGGGAATTAAAAGAACTATTATTTGATTTTTCTTTAAATGTTAAATAGGTTTTAAAGAAGCATTTATCAACAGGTAGTATGAGAAGCAAACCCTTTAATATGGATAATGAAGAACAAACACTGGCAACTAAAACTTGCTGCACATAGAACTGCCTTGAGCAACCATATAATTCATCATCTAAACTTTATCCTTTTGAAAGGGTGCTATTAATTACAATGAGCCCATATGTGTGACCTGTGTCTGTGACAGGCAGATAGGATGTGTGATCATCTCAGTACTGCCTACTGAGAAGTTTTCAATGTATATCAATACAAAGGTAACAGCTTGGCTATTATGGCAATTTCTCAAAGGCAACAAGTAACATGGTGTCAGCCGTCTCTACACTCAGACGGCTCCTTAAAATTTTAAATAATAATTCAAATTTTAAATAATAATTAAAAATAGATGCTTTGAAAATCACTGGACAATTGGTATGGTAACATCTTGTTACTTTTTAAATGGACATTTACTTTATATTTAAAGCCAGAAAGAAAGAAGTCTGAGAAATAAAATGAGCTATTAATTTCCTTCAGAGTAAGAAATATTCTGAATGTGTTCTGACAAAAAGGAAACAGAATACAATTCATTAAAATATTATCTACATTATAGAAGTTATTTCATGTTTCTTAATCCTATTAAAATAGCTTTAAAGAAAAAAAAACGTAAAATAAAATAGCTTGAAAGAATAAAATATAGGAGATAAACCTTAACCATAATTTTAGAATGTGACACAAAATAACATTTTTGTCAATGGAATTCTGCTGGAAATATCACTTTCTTCAAAAAAAAAGTTTTACAATTTAAATATATTCTAAATAGCTTTAAATGGTTATTATATCTAACCTACTTGTTTCATATTATTGCTCTCTAAAGAAGCAAAATATTAGACCTATTATATGGCTCTGCATCATGTATTTACCTTTAAATTAAATAATATTGAAAATTAGTGGGGATTTTGGCATGAAGTTCATGTCACACTCAAAATAACTGATGATAGTTTAATGAAGGGACTATTTTCCAAGGTGTGGCCAAGGGCCAAAAAGAGCAAGGAAATTTACCACTCCTGTAACTGAGCTGACAAGAGGAAGAATTGATGGCTGGCACCCAGAGGTAATATTTTTACCAGTACGAAGTGTTCTTCCTACAATCTCTCACTGACCAGGACCATAAGACTGCAGAGTACTATGAGGGTCCTTAGTGAATTACCCTGCATTCTTGATATGACTTATACATAGAATCTAAGGAAAACAAACTTAGAGAAACAAAGAATAGAATGATGGTTGCCAGGGGCTGGGGAGTGGAAGGAAATGGAGAAATACTGGTGAAAGGTTACAAACTTTGGTTATAAGAAAAATAAGTTCTGGGGATCTATTGTACAGTATGGTGATTATAATTAACAATACTGTATCATGTTCTTGAAAGTTGCTAAGGAGATCTTATATGCTATTATCACACACGCACACGTGCACACACACACACAAGATAATTATGTGAGGTGATGGAGGTAACTAACCATATTGTGGCAATCATTTTGCAATATACAAATATACCAAACTGTCACATTGTCCACTTTAAACTAACACAATGTTAAATGTCAATTACATCTCAATAAAGCTAAGGGGAGGGGCTCCTTGTAGGTATTCTGTAGCAACAATTGGGATTTACTACATTGGCCAATAATGTACCCTCATTCTTCCAGAGGATCACAAAGTGATGAAGCAGAGTCACATTTAATGTTCCACTTTTGCTATCTTGACATCTTAATAATCTTAGCTTTGAACATGTATTTTGTATGAGAAATCTGTTGGGACATTTGAATACGCATATGAGCAGAGGAGATATGTGTACTATGCATTTTCACCACTGTTTCTTATCTCTTAGTCTGCATATAGTATTTTCAATACCGCATAAGCACAGAATTCTGTTAGATCATTATGTGAGGGAGTCCAATGAGATGCAAAGCAAATCCAAGGACAACATGCTGTCTCTACAGCTTGCCATGCTCTGCACTGAAACAGAACTTGCTTCAAATGTAGAAAGAAGGCAATGGAGTTATACAAAACTAAAAGACCAAGGAACCCTATCATATCTTTTGTCACTCATGTTACTTCTATGTATTCACTATACATTTATTTTGGAAATGGTGACAGAGTGAAAAAAAAAAAAAAGCAACCACAGGTCCTTTGCCTTTCAGTTTTTCCTTACTCATTAGGTAAGCCAAAAGTAGAGTGTTGACAGAATGTGCACATATCAAAAAGTAAAAGAAAAACAATTAAATTAGTTTTATGCAGCATTTCCACTCTTCTGGTCAGACCAAAATACATACTCAGGTACAGCTATGAAAAACAAAGTGTGTACTTTTTATGATTCTGAATATGAGTTTAATATTTTTATATTTGCATTTAAAATTGTCATTACACAATATAAAATGAACATTAAAATCCATTTGCTAATAATTTATTTTAGTTTTAAAACCTACGATGATATTAAATAACAAATAAAAACCTATCACAAGTTGACCGAGACTGTGAAAGAAAAAATGCTTTATATTTTAGTACTACTAAAGGTCCTTCTTCCTACTTTTGAATATTTTCATTTTGCTTTGGGGTCCACAAATAGCAATTCCCTTTTTCCTATTGCAATAGGAAAAACAATTCTATTGCAATCTTGCCCTTGAACATCTCCAGCCTACTGAAGAGTTTTGCAAGCTCTGATGCTCTCCCTTCATAACATATTTTTAATTAACTTTGTGAAGGATAGGGTTGAGAATTATATGATTATATTGTGCATAAACATAAGTTCCAGCATTCTTAACACCCTAGCCAAGGTTGGCTAGGGTGTGAATACCCAACGGTCTTAACACCCAACCCTAACCTTGGATTCCTTCAAGAACATTTCAAAGAAACCCAGGTTTTGCAGCCTCGTTGACTATATGTAACTTTAAGAGAAGGCTTCAATTAGCTAACACAACTGACTAATTACACAACTCAATTATGATGAAACCAACACATCGAAACCAGAGTTCTGGATGTGGGACATCCATTAATAAATTCAATCTAATCAAGCTTTACATTTAATTCTCTTTTGGACTACAACATTTCCACATACTTATATGCTTCCCACTCTTGCTGATACAAACTAGCCATTCTTTCCTGTGTCAGCTGACTCCTCCCTGTGCAGAATTATACTAGGGTTTCTGTTTTGAGATCAATCTCTCCTATTGGCTCTAGAGGAATAGGAGGTGGGGTGTGGGGAGTAGTGACCTGAGGATAAAGGCATGTCTGTGTAACTCAAATTATAGTCATTATTTTACACAGAGGAAGGTTGAGTCTTTCATTAGGAAGGGAAGCTGAATTTGGTCAGACAGCTTCAGGAGGATTTATAAGTTCACATTTCTACCTTTGTTTTTGTTTGCCCAAACATCTCTATGTATCAGGGTTCCTCTCCTTTCCCACATCTTCCCTTAACTTAGTATATCAAGCAGGAATATAGACTTTTTAATATGATGCTCCTCATTGAGACTCTGATCTTGATTCTTAAACATCTTCCCTGCAATTCTGGAAGACAAGAAATTCTATCAAGCCTGGCATAGAGGTTTTCTGACTTTATACCAGTTGTGTTTTTAAGGGCACTTGGCATTTTACTTGTGTATACTCTCAAGGGTCTTTGAAACTAGCCACCCAAATCACAACCTTTATAATCACTGACCTGATGTCACTCTTGCTGTAGATTAATAGTGCCCCATTACGTCCCTTTAAAAGTAAGTTACTTACATACTCAAAAATATGTTAACAAATGAGTATCAAAATTTCATTGTGAAGGTCTGGCCACTCCAAATACCAGTGAAATTTCCAGAATGATAAAAATAGCACACTCTGTATAAACTGCACACATACTATATAAATTAAAAGCTGATAAAGAAAAAAATAGAATAAAAATAACAGACTATTTCAAAAGAAGATACGAAAGGGTAAGTAAATTTACAGGAACAGATGTGACAATAAAAATAATTATCAAGGTAGTAGAATTCAATCCAATATATCATTAATTATATAAAAGTAAATGGATAAAACACTCCCAACTAAAAGTCAAAATTGTAAAAGTTATTAATAACAAAAAACAAGATGTTTCAAATGAGCCATCATAATTTATTTTTATCTCTTTTTAATTTTTTAATGTTTATTTATTTTTTGAGAGAGAGAGAGAGAGAGAGTGGGAGAAGGGGAGACACAGACTCTGAAGCAGGCTCCAGGTTCCAAGTTGTCAGCACAGAGCCTGATGCAGGGCTCAAACCCACAAACAGTGAGATCATGGCCTGAGCCAAAGTGGGATGCTTAACTGACTAAGCCACCTAGGCACCCCTTTTTTTCTTTCAAAATCTATATTCTTTTCTAAAATTATGTTCACTAAAAATTTAACCTTGCCAAACTAAAAACCTATTAAAATATTGAGTTCTATGAATTCATAAGTATAGATAATTGCTATGAAATATTTAAAGCATTTTAAATGTGCCTGGGTGGCTTAGTCAATTAAGAAGCAAACTCAGTTTCCACTTAGGTCATGATCTCACGGTTGCTGGGATGCAGCCCAGAGTCAGGCTCTGCACTGATAGCAAGAAGTCTACTTGGGATTCTCTCTCCCTCTCTCTGTCCCTCCCCCACTCACACACTCTCATTGTGCACGCTCACGCATGTTTTATCTAAAGAAATAAAGGGGTGCCTGGGTGGGCTCAGCTGGTTAAGCATCTGACTCTTGGTTTTGTCTCAGGTCATAATCTCACAGTTTTGTGAGTTTGAGCCCCATGTTGGGCTCTGCACTGGCAGCCGAGAACCTCCTTGGGTTTCTGTCTCTCTCTCTCTCTTTTGGTGTCTCTCCCCTACTTGTGCTGTCTCTGTCTCTCTCAAAATAAATAAGTAAACTTTAAAAATAAGTAAGTACATAAATAAACTTAAAAAATAAAATAAAATAATAAAATATTATCATGCTTTAATACACAAATACTTTTTGAATGCTTTATTTATATCTGTTTTTAACTCTGTAAAGTATATACAGATAGATTATTTACTACAGTTACCATTTGGCAGAAACAGAAAAAACCTTAATCAAGCTTTACAAATAATTCAGTTGGTATTATTCTAATTTTAATTTTTCAAAGAATGTTGAAAGATAAAAGCAATCTGAAGTATAATAATATTTTTAATAATGGTAGTTACTATATCTTTTTAAAAGAGCTTTATATAGCTTTATAGAAAATGAATAAAATCATATTTTATAGTAGAAGCCAAATGGATAGAAATGGTGTAATTAAACAAATGGCTATGAATTAAGTAATTTTAAAAGAGAAAATCATATGCAAACCGTTTGGAAAGTCACTGCTAAATCACTTCATTTGAAAACACATTGTTGACAGCTTAAGAATGTTAGAGATTTGATATTAGAAGGCTTCTTGATCACAAGAGCAAAAAATATAAATTATAGAAAAAACTTTTTAAATACATTATAATATCTATATTCAACAACATGTATTTTCCAATGGAACACACAGAAAGCAGCTAGATATTCCTTAAATAGTAAGTAATTTGTTTGTAATTTTTATCAGTGATCTTTGATCACAAAATGTCCATGAGGAAACAAAACTGTTCTCTGATGAAAATGTAAGCAAAAGGTAGAAGACTATAAACTTTGGTGAACATGAGACACAAGAACAAGAACTTTAGTTTCTTTTCTAAACTACCTCGTATATGAGAACTGATTTCTCATCATCACCTAAAGTAACGCAGGAAAAAAATATGTAGATCTAAGTGAGATATTAAAACTATATAATAATTAGATTTCAATGAATGTAATCCCTATGTTGGTGCTTATATTTACCTTAGGACAAGATCACTCAGGCTGTCTTCTCTGTGTATTTGATAGCTCTCTTTCATCGAGGTAAGCCAAATTTCTTCTACTATGTGCTAAGACTGGAAGAGAATTGTATTATGAACTTAACAATAGTAGGACACAATGAAAGGCAAGATTAGCTCAGAGACTGATATGTTAGGTTAAGTACCTCCTACTTCCCTATGTCACTAAATATTCTGCAGCTTTAATTTTTAACCTGGACTTTAGCATAGAAGGGGTGGGAATCACATTGAATTCGTCCTCCACTGAACACTTCCCTCACACTTTCCAATCCCCTGGTTTGTGTAATTTGTCACTTGATTGCTGAATCTCTTACAATCTTTAAGTACCTTTAAATGAAAAGACTGTCCACACCTTTTGCCTACCATCTTCCTTTCCTGCTAACTTCTCAGTGTACATGTACTAAGCACACATGTATTTGCCACAAGGACTGTTCTAGTCATTGTGCCAAATATTTTGCTTTGATCATCTTATTAAATCCTTATGGCACTTACATGAATTAGGTATGATTAACATGCCCATTTTATAGAGAAGGAACACGAGACCTTGAAGCAATTTAAGAAATTTACCAGAGGAAACAGGAAGAGCTTACTTAATACTAAAGTTCAAAAAAGATGGATAGAGTTCATTTTCTGATTAAGCTTTTTTTTTGTTCTCTGAGGAAAAAATTATGATTTCACAACTTCTTTGTACATCTGTTCGTTTATCTGTTCAAAATTCTATTCCATGCTTTCATTGGTGTTGATGAGAAGAAACAAGGGATAAGATCTGTCAGTAAAAACCCAGTGGGGTTTTCAGTTTAAGCCTGCCTGACATTCAAAAGGAGCAAAGGTTACCAATTGCCTCTCCTATCATAATTCACACTGAGATACTTACTACTAGCCTCACCCAAGACTGAACTCTAGGGAGTTTACAGTTCATAGGAAAATATTCTCTCCTAATGATTCATGTCTCGAATTGAGTAGAAAAGTAATAATGAGGGAATTAACGCAAACCACCTTGTCCAGTTTTAGAAAGAAGATTCACAAGGAAATAACATAAAAAAATTGCTTTCTCAATAATCTGAACAGATTTTGCTTTAAAAACAGTTATTAAAAACCTAACATACTGGAGCCAATAAATTCTATGAAGATTATTTGCTGTGGACTTCTGAAGAATCAGTAGCTTTTGTTTGTAAAACTGCTGAAAAGAGGTCTGGGAATTTATATTTAATAAAAAGCAAATTATTGTGGACAACCAGTAGTTTTAGTATAAAAAAGAAGATAAGGGTGCCTGGGTGGCTCAGTCGGTTAAGTGTCCAACTCCTGATTTCAGCTCAGGTCATGTCCTCATGGTTCTTAAGTTTCAGCCCTGCACTGGGCTCTGAACCGACAGTACAGAGCCTGCTTGAGAGTCTCTCTTTCTCTCTCTGCTCCTGCCCCACCAAAATAAATAAATAACCATTAAGAAAGAAAGAAAGAAAGAAAGAAAGAAAGAAAGAAAGAAGATAAAAATTATGCAAAAACATTGTTGTAATTTTGAAGATGAAATGTCAGGGTCAGATCAAAATGTAAATTTATATATTTATATTTATATACATTTTATGGTTCAGTCTCTCAAGGGACTCTAGAAGCCATAATGCTTTAGTAGCAATGTATATGTTTACTTTCCAGATTTAAGCCTATAATTTTCATTTGATCTTAAATCCTCCTACTTGGAGGAATACCTGATTCTAGGTCTGGTGGAGGGAAGTTATATAATATGATTCTGAACCATCCCGTTGTACAAGAAAATAAAGAAATAAATGGGAATTGTATGAAAAGACCAGAGAAGCCAGATTAAAGCTGGGTCCACAGAAAAGAGTGAGTTAAGTTGAACAGCACATAGAAGAAAGACAGTTATTGAACAGAAACACTTTTCATACGTAAAATTCCATTAGTCCATAAAATATTCAAAATAGTAAACACATAAAAAGCCTATTTGCCACAATTTTTAGTAACTATAACATGAACTACCTACTTTCAAAAATTATAGTTAAAAGGAAAGAATTGAGCATTAACCCTATTTCACAGTAGAAAATGTACAGTCCTACTTAATCAGAGAATTTTTTTTTAATTATTTGCCCACACTTTCATAAAAGTTTATTTATTTTTGAGAGAGAGAGAGACAGAAAGAGAGAGAGAGGGCTTGTGCATGTGTGAGCAGGGGCAGAGAGAGAGGGAGAGAGAATCAAAAGTAAGTAGCCTGGAGCGGTTCCGGAAGATGGCGGCGTAGGAGGACGCGGGGCTCACAGCGCGTCCTGCCGATCACTTAGATTCCACCTACACCTGCCTAAAGAACCCAGAAAACCACCAGAGGATTAGCAGAAGGGAGTCTCCGGAGTCAAGCGCAGACGAGAGGCCCACGGAAGAGGGTAGGAAGGGCGGCGAGGCGGTGCGCGCTCCACGGACTGGCGGGAGGGAGCCGGGGCGGAGGGGCGGCTCGCCGGCCAAGCAGAGCCCCCGAGTCTGGCTGGCAAAAGCGGAGGGGCCGGACAGACTGTGTTCCAACAGCAAGCGCGACTTAGCGTCTGGGAGGTCATAAGTTAACAGCTCTGCTCGGAAAGCAGGAAGGCTGGAGGACAAAGGGAGGGAGAGCTGCTGAGCCCCCGGACGGCAGAGCTCAGCTTGGCGGGGAACAAAGGCGCCAGCCCCATCTCCCCCGCCCATCCCCCAGCCAAAATCCCAAAGGGAACCAGTTCCTGCCAGGGAACTTGCTCGCTCCGCGCAAACACCCAACTCGGTGCTTCTGTGGAGCCAAACCTCCGGCAGCGGATCTGACTCCCTCCCGCTGCCACAGGGCCCCTCCTGAAGTGGATCACCTAAGGAGAAGCGAGCTAAGCCTGCCCCTCCAGCCCCCGTGCACCTTGCCTACCCACCCCAGCTAATACGCCAGATCCCCAGCAACACAAGCCTGGCAGTGTGCAAGTAGCCCAGACGGGACACGCCACCCCACAGTGAATCCCGCCCCTAGGAGAGGGGAAGAGAAGGCACACACCAGTCTGACTGTGGCCCCAGCAGTGGGCTGGGGGCAGACATCGGGTCGGACTGCGGCCCCGCCCACTAACTCCAGTTATACACCACAGCACAGGGGAAGTGCACTGCAGGTCCTCACCACGCCAGGGACTCTCCAAAATGACCAAACGGAAGAATTCCCCTCAGAAGAATCTCCAGGAAATAACAACAGCTCATGAACTGATCAAAAAGGATTTAAATAATATAACAGAAAGTGAATTTAGAATAATAGTCATAAAATTAATCGCTGGGCTTGAAAACAGTATACAGGACAGCAGAGAATCTCTTGCCACAAAGATCGAGGGACTAAGGAACAGTCACGAGGAGTTGAAAAACGCTTTCAACGAATTGCAAAACAAAATGGAATCCACGATGGCTCGGCTTGAAGAGGCAGAGGAGAGAATAGGTGAACTAGAAGATAAAGTTATGGAGAAAGAGGAAGCTGAAAGAAAGAGAGATAAAAAAATCCAGGAGTATGAGGGGAAAATTAGAGAACTAAGTGATACACTAAAAAAAAATAATATACGCATAATTGGTATCCCAGAGGAGGAAGAGAGAGGGAAGGGTGCTGAAGGGGTACTTGAACAAATTATAGCTGAGAACTTCCCTGAACTGGGGAAGGAAAAAGGCATTGAAATCCAAGAGGCACAGAGAACTCCCTTCAGACGTAACTTGAATCGATCTTCTGCACGACATATCATAGTGAAACTGGCAAAATACAAGGATAAAGAGAAAATTCTGAAAGCAGCAAGGGATAAACGTGCCCTCACATATAAAGGGAGACCTATAAGACTCGTGACTGATCTCTCTTTTGAAACTTGGCAGGCCAGAAAGGATTGGCACGATACCTTCAGTGTGCTAAACAGAAAAAATATGCAGCCGAGAATCCTTTATCCAGCAAGTCTGTCATTTAGAATAGAAGGAGAGATAAAGGTCTTCCCAAACAAACAAAAACTGAAGGAATTTGTCACCACGAAACCAGCCCTACAAGAGATCCTAAGGGGGATCCTGTGAGACAAAGTACCAGAGACATCACTACAAGCATAAAACATACAGACATCACAATGACTCTAAACCCATATCTTTCTATAATAACACTGAATGTAAATGGATTAAATGCGCCAACCAAAAGACATAGGGTATCAGAATGGATAAAAAAACAAGACCCATCTATTTGCTGTCTACAAGAGACTCATTTTAGATCTGAGGACACCTTTAGATTGAGAGTGAGGGGATGGAGAACTATTTATCATGCTCCTGGAAGCCAAAAGAAAGCTGGAGTAGCCATACTTCTATCAGACAAACTAGACTTTAAATTAAAGGCTGTAACAAGAGATGAAGAAGGGCATTATATAATAATCACAGGGTCTATCCACCAGGAAGAGCTAACTATTATAAATGTCTATGCGCCAAATACCCGAGCCCCCAGATATATAAAACAATTACTCATAAACATAAGCAACCTTATTGATAAGAATGTGGTCATTGCAGGGGACTTTAACACCCCACTTACAGAAATGGATAGATCATCTAGACACACAGTCAATAAAGAAACAAGGGCCCTGAATGATACATTGGATCAGATGGACTTGACAGATATATTTAGAACTCTGCATCCCAAAGCAACAGAATATACTTTCTTCTCGAGGGCACATGGAACATTCTCCAAGATAGATCATATACTGGGTCACAAAACAGCCCTTCATAAGTTTACAAGAATTGAAATTATACCATGCATACTTTCAGACCACAATGCTATGAAGCTTGAAATCAACCACAGGAAAAAGTCTGGAAAACCTCCAAAAGCATGGAGGTTAAAGAACACCCTACTAACGAATGAGTGGGTCAACCAGGCAATTAGAGAAGAAATTAAAACATATATGGAAACAAACGAAAATGAAAATACAACAATCCAAACGCTTTGGGATGCAGCGAAGGCAGTCCTGAGAGGAAAATACATTGCAATCCAGGCCTATCTCAAGAAACAAGAAAAATCCCAAATACAAAATCTAACAGCACACCTAAAGGAAATAGAAGCAGAACAGCAAAGGCAGCCTAAACCCAGCAGAAGAAGAGAAATAATAAAGATCAGAGCAGAAATAAACAATATAGAATCTAAAAAAACTGTAGAGCAGATCAACGAAACCAAGAGTTGTTTTTTTGAAAAAATAAACAAAATTGACAAACCTCTAGCCAGGCTTCTCAAAAAGAAAAGGGAGATGACCCAAATAGATAAAATCATGAATGAAAATGCAATGATTACAACCAATCCCTCAGAGATACAAACAATTATCAGGGAATACTATGAAAAATTATATGCCAGCAAATTGGACAACCTGGAAGAAATGGACAAATTTCTAAACACCCACACTCTTCCAAAATTCAATCAGGAGGAAATAGAAAGCTTGAACAGACCCATAACCAGCGAAGAAATTGAATCGGTTATCAAAAATCTCCCAACAAATAAGAGTCCAGGACCAGATGGCTTCCCAGGGGAGTTCTACCAGACGTTTAAAGCAGAGATAATACCTATCCTTCTCAAGCTATTCCAAGAAATAGAAAGGGAAGGAAAACTTCCAGACTCATTCTATGAAGCCAGTATTACTTTGATTCCTAAACCAGACAGAGACCCAGTAAAAAAAGAGAACTACAGGCCAATATCCCTGATGAATATGGATGCAAAAATTCTTAATAAGATACTAGCTAATCGAATTCAACAGCATATAAAAAGAATTATTCACCATGATCAAGTGGGATTCATTCCTGGGATGCAGGGCTGGTTCAACATTCGCAAATCGATCAACGTGATACATCACATTAACAAAAAAAAAGAGAAGAACCATATGATCCTGTCAATCGATGCAGAAAAGGCCTTTGACAAAATCCAGCACCCTTTCTTAATAAAAACCCTTGAGAAAGTCGGGATAGAAGGAACATACTTAAAGATCATAAAGGCCATTTATGAAAATCCCACAGCTAACATCATCCTCAACGGGGAAAAACTGAGAGCTTTTTCCCTGAGATCAGGAACACGACAGGGATGCCCACTGTCACCGCTGCTGTTTAATATAGTGCTGGAAGTTCTAGCATCAGCAATCAGACAACAAAAGGAAATCAAAGGCATCAAAATTGGCAAAGATGAAGTCAAGCTTTCGCTTTTTGCAGATGACATGATATTATACATGGAAAATCCGATAGACTCCACCAAAAGTCTGCTAGAACTGATACATGAATTCAGCAAAGTTGCAGGATACAAAATCAATGTGCAGAAATCAGTTGCATTCTTATACACTAACAATGAAGCAACAGAAAGACAAATGAAGAAACTGATCCCATTCACAATTGCACCAAGTAGCATAAAATACCTAGGAATAAATCTAACCAAAGATGTAAAAGATCTGTATGCTGAAAACTATAGAAAGCTTATGCAGGTAATTGAAGAAGATATAAAGAGATGGAAAGACATTCCCTGCTCATGGATTGGAAGAATAAATATTGTCAAAATGTCAATACTACCCAAAGCTATCTACACATTCAATGCAATCCCAATCAAAATTGCACCAGCATTCTTCTCGAAACTAGAACAAGCAATCCTAAAATTCATATGGAACCACAAAAGGCCCCGAATAGCCAAAGTAATTTTGAAGAAGAAGACCAAAGCAGGAGGCATCACAATCCCAGACTTTAGCCTCTACTACAAAGCTGTCATCATCAAGACAGCATGGTATTGGCACAAAAACAGACACATAGACCAATGGAATAGAATAGAAACCCCAGAACTAGACCCACAAACGTATGGCCAACTCATCTTTGACAAAGCAGGAAAGAACATCCAATGGAAAAAAGACAGTCTCTTTAACAAATGGTGCTGGGAGAACTGGACAGCAACATGCAGAAGGTTGAAACTAGACCACTTTCTCACACCATTCACAAAAATAAACTCAAAATGGATAAAGGACCTGAATGTGAGACAGGAAACCATCAAAACCTTAGAGGAGAAAGGAGGACAAGACCTCTCTGACCTCAGCCGTAGCAATCTCTTACTCGGCACATCCCCAAAGGCAAGGGAATTAAAAGCAAAAGTGAATTACTGGGACCTTATGAAGATAAAAAGCTTCTGCACAGCAAAGGAAACAACCAACAAAACTAAAAGGCAACCAACGGAATGGGAAAAGATATTTGCAAATGACACATCGGACAAAGGGCTAGTATCCAAAATCTATAAAGAGCTCATCAAACTCCACACCCGAAAAACAAATAACCCAGTGAAGAAATGGGCAGAAAACATGAATAGACACTTCTCTAAAGAAGACATCCGGATGGCCAACAGGCACATGAAAAGATGTTCAACGTCGCTCCTTATCAGGGAAATACAAATCAAAACCACACTCAGATACCACCTCACGCCAGTCAGAGTGGCCAAAATGAAGAAATCAGGAGACTATAGATGCTGGAGAGGATGTGGAGAAACGGGAACCCTCTTGCACTGTTGGTGGGAATGCAAATTGGTGCAGCCGCTCTGGAAAGCAGTGTGGAGGTTCCTCAGAAAATTAAAAATAGACCTACCCTATGACCCAGCAATAGCACTGCTAGGAATTTATCCAAGGGATGCAGGAGTACTGATGCATAGGGGCACCTGTACCCCAATGTTTATAGCGGCACTCTCAACAATAGCCAAATTATGGAAAGAGCCTAAATGTCCATCAACTGATGAATGGATAAAGAAATTGTGGTTTATATACACAATGGAATACTACATGGCAATGAGGAAAAATGAAATATGGCCTTTTGTAGCAACATGGATGGAACTGGAGAGTGTGATGCTAAGTGAAATAAGCCATACAGAGAAAGACAGATACCATATGGTTTCACTCTTATGTGGATCCTGAGAAACATAACAGAAACCCATGGGGGAGGGGAAGGAAAAAAAAAAAAAAAAAGAGGTTAGAGTGGGAGAGAGCCAAAGCATTAGAGACTGTTAAAAACTGAGAACAAACTGAGGGTTGATGGGGGGTGGGAGGGAGGGCAGGGTGGGTGATGGGTATTGAGGAGGGCACCTTTTGGGATGAGCACTGGGTGTTGTATGGAAACCAATTTGACAGTAAATTTCATATATTAAAAAATAAAAAAAAAAAAAAATAAATGAGAAAAAAAAAAATAAAATATGGATGGAAAAAAAAAAAAAAAAAGTAAGTAGCCTCTACACTGTTCCCATAGAGCTCGAAGCAGGGCTAGAAATCACAAACCCATGAGATCATGACCTGAGCTAAAATCAAGAGTGAGCTCTTAATCAACTGAGCCACCCAGGTGCCCCAGAGAAGTATCTTTTTAACAGAAGAAGGATCACAATTAAATTTACAGAGGATGATAGAATTAGAAAATCACCATCTTGTACTACCAAAGAAATAATTAATTCAGACAATCATCATCATTGGTCCTGAGCTAGTAGCTAAAAAATTGATGAGATTCCACGTATTTGTGTTTCGCCAAAGTATCACCCTATCGATTACTTGTTCACAACAGATGGGAGTGAATTTTCATTACCTTGTTTCAGTGATCAGTCTTAGTATTATCCCGCAACCAGATGTTACACACCTCCTGACATCTTCCAATCTGAAGTTCATAGGACCAGCTCTGAAGGATGTTACCAAGAAATATTACACCTGAATCTATTCAGTCTCTTAGATCTAACTTATTACAGTAATTCCAATAATCAATGAAAAATTCATGTAAAAATTTTCAAATTAGGTGGTGCATTCTAGGAGCTCTTTAATAAGTAAGTACCATAGAGGAAATAAAGGGTTTGTATGAGTGTGTGCGTGTGTGTGTGTGTGTGTGTGTGTGTGTGTGTGTGTGTGTTTGGCCATGTGTGTTTATTTGTACGGGTGTTGTCTTTTAAACTGAAGTGAGATAAAAGGCATACCAACCAAGTGAAATGCACGATTCTTGATGAACACTGATCCAATGTAACCAGCATAAAAGATATTTGGTGAACTTGGTAAATAAATGTGACAAGGGCCATATTTTAGACAATTAGGTAATTACTTCTTTGGTTAGGTCTGATGACATAGTGGTTATGTTAGGAAAATGACCTTATTTTGTACAGATGCCAACTGAGTTATTTATGTCTGATACAATATTTTTTACAGTTTTAACCAATTTTAAACACGGTAGCCAAAGCATAGATGGATCAAATGTACTAAAATTAATTATTAACAGTTGCTAAATCTTACTGAAGGGAATATGGGTACTCTTTGGTTTTGTGTTACGTCCTCAATATGCATTAGGAAAAACAAAAAAGTTCATTAACCAAACAAAATTTGCACTATAGTCAAGTTGGCAGCTATTTATGCCTCAGTATTAAATTGAAATTAAAATCTGGTTACTCATTATATTTTTATATGATAGTGTAAGATCAAGATTACCCTAAATTATACTAATAAAGCCAAATTTGTGGAAATGACTACCTAATGATAAACTCAGAAACCTTGCTGGTTGTGCTAAGGTATCCTACTCACAACTTCACCACTAGGAAAAAGCAAGAGTTCCTATAAACATGCTAATTACCTGTTTCTGAGTGTAAGAGTAGAATATATACATTTTTCTGGCTTTCTATGTAACCAAAGATCATTCATAAATCAATTTAATACTGTGTCACCTTGAAAGGCCAATATGTTGCCTTTGAAAAAGTAAGCTTGTGAACTAGAGAAGGACATTATCAGACAGAGTATGGTCTGTAAGCAGAAATGTTAGAATCCTTATTCTGTTATCGATGCCTCTCTAAGGATAGTTTTGCCTCTGTAAAGAGGAACCAGCTTTGGGTACGTACTGTGGAAGAGACAGAGAGTGCCAAATGGAAAAACAGCACAAGAATGCATGGTACAAAAGAAGGCAAGCAAAACAAAAATAAAAACAAATCTTTCCTATGACACAGTACTGCTGCAGTCAGCTCTTTATTCCATATCTATATACAGTTCCAACCCCCCAGAATGTTTCCTAAGAACAATATTTTGTCTTTGAAAGATGAATGCTGAAACTCTAGTATTTTTCTTGACCCTTAATTGGCTTTAGCTTACTTACATCTTATAGTTACCCGGGTCTGAATATATATTGCATTTTGAAAAACCTTGAAATATGAGGGGGGGAAAATGAATTCTGGCATGTCACCCAAACTGGCAGCTCCAAATTCAGAATTATTCAGCTTAATATATTATTTCTTGTCAAACACATTTGAAGGCTTAGGAAACACCTTCAATTTGTCTTTTTAATTCTCTAATACCACTTTCACCCTGTCTGTAATCCATACTACTGGAATTGTTCCTCAGGGAATCTGACAATCTTAACAGGTAAATATATAATTATAGCCAGGGTAAAAAGCAGAAGATTTTATAACTGCTTATAAATTGATTTATTTTTAATGTCAGATCTGAGGCACTAGCAGTTCTGTAGAATTTACAGATTAAGTGTTAAGAGTGTTGACATTTTTGAGCACATTCCAGTATTCTTATTCATTCATCCTGAGTGATTATAGGGTCTCACAAAAAGTCATAAAGGTTCCTTGCTTGGGCGAAAGATAACCTTCTCTTATTCTGTATATTACCACCCATAATGACAGCTTTATCTGATAATGTTTATTTTACAGAAAGATGTTCACACATTAGAATGCATTTGTATGTATGAGTATTTCATCACTTAGAAATTGTGCTGGCTTTTAAAATTGGTAAAAAAAAATAGAAACCAATTACTTTATTGTAACTTTTTACCATGCATCTAATACGTTCTCAGAACTGAGAGCCACTGCAGTTGATGCAAAAGTGGTATTGCATGCAGGATTTGAGGGCTAAGACTAACTTTGAGGGACTCAAGCAGAGACTCCCCTGTGTTTCCCAGGTTTCTGTTCATTTTTAAGAAGGTTTAGGAAATAACATAATAAGGGCCAAGAATGTCTGCCTTCAAAATCCTGGCAATACTATTAAGAGACATAACCTTGTACTTCATCAAAGAGGAAGGTTCTCTTGACTCTTGCAAAGAATTAGGTAGGTTTGTAATGCTGGGTAATTATGAGTATGTAGTCCCAGCAAAATTTCTCATCTTCAAATAATATGGATACAAATAATATGTACATTCCTGATTGAGATTAAAAAGAAGGTTTAGCCAAAAGAAAAGCAAACTCTGAAATGAAAAAGTCAATAGAGAAATATACGAGATGTAAAACTAAGAAAATAAATGAAATTCCAGGTTAGTGGACAGGATATCTCAACAAAGAAATTTGAAAGTCTAAGTGTTACATGGATGCAATGATTAAAACAGACCATAAAACTTGGGACCTTATTGCCTGGGGGGAAACAGACACTTGAAAATGTAATTTCAACAGAAGGTATAAAATGCAACAACACAGCCAAACATAGCAATTATAGAAATTAAAAGTAGGGCATCTAAACATTTTTGGGAGAAATGAAGTGAGGAGTAAGCTGATTCTTAGAAGGCAAGTAGAGGTGATCCATGTTTACAAAGGATGAAAAGAAAATTCAAGAATTATCATTACCAAAGTCAGAGGCATCAAAGAATATATCTTCTGGAAACTACCAATAATTTTATACTGAAGAACTATAAATTATACAGGGGAAATGGTAATAAGACTTAGAATATAGCTACATTTCTGATCTTGAAAGGAATGGTTATTTTAAGAAGTTTAAACTATCCTCTATGAAATAGGAGATATTAAAGCACTATGGACACTGGGTCACTCTGCCCAAAGTTGGAGAATATAAACTACAGGAGGACAGGGGCACCTGGGTGGCTCAGTCAGTTAAGCGTTCAACTTCGGCAGAGGTCGGGATCTCACAGTTCATGAGTTCAAGCCCCATGTCGGGTTCTGTGCTGATAGCTCAGAGCCTAAGTCTTGCTTCAGATTGTGTGTTTCCCTCTCTCTGCGCCCCTCCTTTGCTCACACTCTTTCTCTAAAAAATAAATAAACATCAAAAAAAATTAAAAAAAAATAAACTATAGGAGCACAAAACTGGGTTTATAAAGAATAATTAATGATTATTGTATTGAAGGCAAGAGATGACAATGTCAAAGCTAAGGCATTAAAGGCAAAATGAGTTTCAAGAGGCTGTGTGTGTGTGTGTGTGTGTGTGTGTGTGTGTGTGCATGGAAAAGATAACACAGAGTATCTTCATGGAGATATATATATATTCACATAACATGCAATTAGCTATTTTACAGTATACAATTTAGCGTTTCGCGATGTCAGTAGGTAGCTCTAAGTTTTACCCTATGTAAACATCTTGTGTCATTAAGTGATCACTTCTCATTCCTGCCTTCTCCCATCCCAATAACCTATAATCTGTTTTCTGTTTCTATGAATTTGCCTATTCTAAAAATGTCATATCAGAAATCATACAATATGTGACTTTTTCGGTCTGGCTTCTCTCACTTAGCATAATATTTTCAAGGTTCATCCAAGCTGTAGTACATATTCACAGTTTGCTCCTTTTTATGTCTAAATAATAGTCCATTGTACGTATATACCAAAATTCCCTTATCTGTGTATTGATGGACATACAGGTTGTTTTGACTTTTCATTATTATTAATAACGCCGCAACAAATATTTGTGTAACAATATGTTTGCATTTCTCTTGGATATATACCTAGGAGTGGAATTATTGGGTCATATGGTAATAATTCCATGTTTAACTCTTTGAAGAACCACCAAATTAAGTATCTTCTCTAGTGGCTACACCTTTTATATTCCTACTAGCAATGTACAAGGGTCCCAAGTTCTTCACATCCACACCATGTTTCGTCCATTGTTTAAAATTAAAGCCAACATAGTGGGTGTGGAGTGATATCTCATCATGGTTTTTTGCATTTTTTGATGTTTATTTATTTTCAGAGGAGAGAGCATGCATGGACAAGCAGAGGAGGGGCAAAGAGAGAGACAGAAAGAGAGAGAATCCCAAGCAGTCTCCATGCTGTCAGTGCAGAGCCCATGAAGGGCTCGATCCCACAAACCATTAGATCATGACCTGAGCTGAAATCAATAGGCGGGTGCTTAACTGACTGAGCCACCCAGGTGCCCCTAGATTTGCATTTTTTTTTCAACGTTTTTTATGTATTTTTGGGACAGAGAGAGACAGAGCATGAACGGGGGAGGGGCAGAGAGAGAGGGAGACACAGAATCGGAAACAGGCTCCAGGCTCCGAGCCATCAGCCCAGAGCCTGACGCGGGGCTCGAACTCACGGACCGTGAGATCGTGACCTGGCTGAAGTCGGACGCTTAACCGACTGCGCCACCCAGGCGCCCCTAGATTTGCATTTTTAAATGACCAATGATGTCGAACATCTTTCATGTTCTGACTGTCCATTTTCAGTACATATGCATTACTTATATAAGTATATATTATATTTTTGGAGAACATGTCTATTTAACACTTTTCCTCATTTTTGATTGTGTTATCTTTTTTTATTGGGTTATAAATGTTTATTATGTATCCTGGATATTAAATTGTTGTCAGGTATGATTTGAAGACATTTTCAGCAATTATCTAGGTTGTCTCTCCACATTCTTCATAATGTTCATTGACATACAAATGTTTTTAATTTGAATGAAGTCCAATTATCTAGTTTTGTTGTTGCTGTTGCTTATGCTTTTAGTATCAAAACTAAGAATCCATTTCCAGTCTTAAATTCTGAATAGTTGCCTCTATATTTTCTTCTAACAGCTTTATGGTTTTAGCTCTTACATTTAAGTCATTTGTCTATTTCATGTTAATTTTTGTATATGGAGTGAGACTGGGTTAATATCTGGAGTCTCAACTCAAGGACACCAGTCTTTATGTCTCTCTTTCTGCCAGTACTATACTGTTTTAATTACTATAGCTTTGTAGTAAGTTTTAAAATTGGTGTGAGTCCTACCTTGGTTTTATTTTTTCTTTTCTTTTTTTTTAATTTTTTTTTAAGGTTTATTTTTGAGAGAGAGAGATAGAGTGTGAGGGTCGGGGGGGGGGGGGGGGCAGAGAGAGAGGGAGACACAGAATTTGAAGCAGGCTCCAGGCACTGAGCTGTCAGCACAGAGCCCCATGCAGGGCCTGAACTCATGGACCGTGAGATTGTAACCTGAGCTGAAGTCAGACACTTAACCAACTGAGCCACCCAGGCACCCCGGTTCTATTTTTCAATATTGTTTTGAATATTTACAGTCTCTTGCAATTCCATTTGATTTTAAGTATAAACTTTTCCATTTTTGCAAAAGATGTCATTGGAGTTTAGACAGAGATGAATCCATAGATCTCTTTGGGGAGATCTGTATTTTAATATTAAATCTTTGGGGCATCTGTATTTTAATATTAAATCTTTCAAATGCATGAATATGAGTGTCTTTCCACTTATTTGGGTTTTCTTTAATGTCTTCGGAATGCTTTGTAGTTTTCAGCATACAAATCATTCACCTACCTGATCAGATTTATCCCTAGGTATTTTATTCTTCTGGATATTATCGTTAAGTAAAAATGCTTCCTTAATTTCCTTTTTGGATTATTCATTGCTGGTACATAGAAACACATCCAGCTTTTATGTGAACAGAGCTTTTAAAGACGTATATTTAAAGAACCTATTAGTTGGTAACATGGGGCTAAGTTTTAAGGAATATCTCTAGCCTTACCAGAGAGCAGGAGGCTGGTGAGCGGTTACCTCCCGCGCACACATGGTCCAGAGCCCTCTCGCTGCCCTGCACCTGGCCTGGCCTCGAAGGATAGGCTCCACTGCAAAGTGATTTTCAGGGAGACACAAGTCGAGGAGTTCAGGAGCACTGAGGATTGCGTCATAGGTGGTGTGAGCCAACCTCCTCATGGAAAGTCGAGGAAGAGGGACTGACAGCAACAGGACGCCCAAGTATTTGTCTACCCGGGAAGTCCCCGCCAGCACCCGTAGAACTGCCCAAGATCGCGCGAGATTGGGCTTCTGGGAAGTGTAGTCCTGGCTGCGGTGCCTAGGGCGTGACTCCACAAACCTTGGAGCTCTCCTGGAGGCTCAGCGCGTCCCAAGCCCATCCTTATCCTGACCCTCCATCAGGCTTTCACTTTGCTCACATCCCTGGAGTCGCACACCATATCTGTGGGCTGGAACTTTTCCCTGGTTTTTTTTGTTTGTTTGCTGTTTGTTTTGTTATTTTGTTTTAACTTAGGAAAAAATAACAGTTATTGAATACTTTATATAAATGTATTCTCACAACAGTAGTGAGAACATTAACCCAATTAGCAGACGAGAATAATCAGGGCCAAAGACACAGAGCTAGTAAAAGACAAGCCTTCGATATAAATTCAGACCTGCCCAACTCAAACTCTCTATTGTACCATGTGGCACATTTGATTTTACCTTTGTTTAACTCTGAACTTTGTTTTATTCCATAAATATATGCCATTGATCTCAGGCAGCTATATGTAGATGATTGAACACAAATTAGCTAAGGGTGGGGGAGGGGTTGGTGTATGTATTATGAGGGAGCTGGATAGTGAGACCTTGAGAATTAAGTCGAAATCTATGTGATCAAGGGTATATTTTATACTGTGTACAGTGAAGAGGCATGAAAAAATTTAGACAGAGCAGTTAAATAATATATTTGGATTTTTAAAAATCACTCCAGGGGCACCTGGGTGGCTAAGTCAGTTCAGCGCCCAACTTCTGCTCAGGTCATGATCTCATGGTCGGTAAACCCCCATTGGGCTCTGTGCTGGCAGCTAGAGCCTGGAGCCTACTTTGGATTCTGTGTCTCCCTCTCTCCTTTTGCTCCTCCCCTGCTCGTACTCTGTCTTGTCTCTGTCTCTGTCTCTCAAAAATAAATAAACATTAAATTTTTTAAACGAAGAAAATCACCCCAGTAGCAAATAGAAGGAACTGTATTAAATGACAGCAAAACTGCAGAAACAGCACAGTTAGGAGGCTCTTGTTTCCAGGCAGAGGGAGAAGAATGTTGGCATGCACTAGGTATCAGTGGTGTCAATGAATGTTTCTGAGAGGCTGCACTTACATACATGATGAAGGATAAAGGGGAGAAGAGCATCATGGATGGCATCCAGCAAATTTACTTGGTTCACGCAGGGGACAAAGTTGTTTGCTTGACTGAAATACAGCAGGAAGAGAATTCTGTTCATGTTTTGCCTAAAGCCTGGGGGAAAACATAATGTGTTTCTTGGATTAGACAGTCTGTGGCATTGGGTCTGAATCTGGCTTGAGAAATCCAGAAAAGCAAGCAAAGGCCTGAGCAGTTTGTTGGCATCCAGAAAAGCCAGGCAGCAGCTGCAGCGTGTCTCAGGAATCATAAGGTCAAGGGGCAGAGAGTGTTACCAGAGAGAGAGGTGGGCCAGCTGGGGTAAAGGATCATAGTGGGGTACACCCATTAGGAACACCCATTAGGAAAGTCTACAGGGTGAAGAGCGAGAGCATGAGGACCCTGAGGGATTCCCAGGACAGAGGACAAAAATTGCAGGCAAGAACCTTTCTGATAAAGGCTGGCAGTGCTGGTCAGCAGACTGAGTTTGGAGAGCAGGATAACCCAATCGCACCCCTTTTTCCGCTTGGAAAGCAGCCTGCAGCATTTGCAGACTTCCAGTCAGAAGCAGCCTGAACGGGGAGAAGCAAGAACATTAACCTAAATATGGTGCTTTGAAAAAAATCTTGTGTCCTGTCCCATTATTAAACTGACATGTTGATTATGACATAAATCATAGGACCATCTCTCACTTAAGAATTAACCAAGTATGGATACTGGAGTTTTCAGCAAGGCAGAGATTACTCTAACTGGGTAAGGTCAAAAGAAAGAGAGAGAGAAAGACTCGAATTGAACTTTGATCAAAATTTTTATCAGTGCATTTTTTTAAAATATAATTTGACAAATTGGTTTCCATACAACACCCAATGCTCATCCCAATAAGTGCCTTCCTCAATGTCCATCACCCACTTTCCCCTCTGCCCCACCCCCCATCAACCCTCAGTTTGTTCTCAGTATCCAAGAGTCTCTCTCTTATGGTTTGTCTCCCTCCCTCTCTGTAACTTTTTTTTCCCCTTCCCCTCCCCAATGGTCTTCTGTTAAGTTTCTCAAGATCCACCTGTGAGTGAAAACATATGGTATCTGTCTATCTCTGACTGACTTATTTCACTTGGCATAATGCCTTCTGGCCATTTGCAGCAACATGAATGGAACTGATCAGTGCATTTTCAACATGTCTGTTAACAACCATATTGCCCTTAGTCAGCTCTGCATCTTAACCTTTCAATATGCTTCAGATGTATATGAGGCCCTCTTTGGTTCCTAAAATGCACCAAACTCTTTCCTAACATGGGATGTTCACATATACTGTTTCCTTGGCCAGGAATGCTCTTTCCCTGGTCTCCTACATGGTTGGCAATTCAGTATCACAGAGCTTGGATCTTTGGAATATCTTTTCTTAGCTCCTGTCACATAGATCAATGGACAGATGCAGAAAAAGATGGAAAGAGAAAGAGAAAGACTACTTACAGCCTCATTCATTTTCATGTAGCATGTCACATTTTGTAATTTCATGTTTGTCTCTGCTTTATATCTTCTCTGGTAGACTGTAAGACTCATGAGGCAGGAGTTTTGTCCTTTTCACATACATTTTACACTTAGCATTAAGCTTAGTATGGTCACTCATTAGATATTTGTGGGATGAGAAAATAAATGTACTGGGAGGTATGTTGAATTACTATAATATTTAAAAACAAATGCCACTAAAGACAAATTGAATAAATTATAACACATAAATATACCACAATGTTAGATTAAAAACCATGTTTCAAATATTTCCCATGACTAGAGGAAACGTTCAACATGTAACAATGAAAAAAATGCAGAATATAGTAATATTATATATATATATATATATATATATATATATATATATATATACATATACACACACACACACAGTAAAATCAGTATTTTATATATAAAGCTGTTTCAGTAATACTGAGTAGGATGTGCTATATGGTATATTAAAAACTATTGTTTTAATTTAGATAACTATGAGATTGAGATAATGAAATTTTTAATGTTATAAAACTATGGTTTATAGAGATTAAATAATAATCCTAACATCATATTGCTAGGAATAGTAGTTTTGCAGAAAATATGAATCCATTTAAGGCTTAAAGGTCATGTTCTTTGTCAGTACACTACAAGGTTACATGTTACCAATGATTATCTCAGACTGGAAGAAGGTTATTTTTTTAACAAATTCCCTAAATTTTCCTTAATGGCTAAATATTACATTTTACTTCATAAGGAAATAAATGTTCTTTCAAAAAGAAAAAAGAAACCTAAATTTTGCTTTTAAAGATAAGGATACCATTAGTCTCAAGATTTTTCTTTTCCTCCTTGTGATGTTTGCACTTTTAAAATCTGTGAGCATTAACACTTACATTAGCTTAATTGTCCTACTTAATCATTTCAACATTAATTTCAAAAGACTTTAAGTCTTTTTCAGAATTACATTCAAAGTTAGCTATTCTATTTATCTTATTTCATTTCATTTCATTTCATTTCATTTTAGAGAGAGAGAGAGTGCAAGCAGGGGAGAGGCCAAGGGAGAGAGAAAATCTTAAGCAGCCTCCACGCTCACAGTACAGAGCCTAACGCAGGGCTTGATCCCATAACCCTGGTATCATGACTGGAGCCGAAATCAAGAGTCAGACAGACACTCAACCAATTAAGCCACCCAGGTGCCCCAATTTTATTTTTATTTTTTAAATTTTAGAAGTGTTTAGATGTAGAAGACTATTGGGAAGTTTATTATAGGAAGCATTGTGCTTATCCCAAAACTTTAAGAATTAGCAAATATCTACTTTTCCACATATTTGGAATATTTACCTTAAATGTCCAAGTTTATACATTTCAATTTTTATAAATGTACATAATAAAGAATTGTAGATGGATATTAATATTAATAAGTAGGTTTGCCTGGTGCAGTATTATATGTTAACAATATCAAAACCGCTTTCTGTGTATTTTATACATATATACATATGTATATATTCCATATATATGTGGAAATTCAGAATGAAGGAAAGAGAAATTGGCAAAGAAATATGTGTGTGGCTGTATGCAGCCCACCAAATATTATATATATATTTTTTATTAAATATGTATTATTTTATTTTATATACTCATATATTTTCAAAATAATTTATATATTAATTAAATGAATAAATCTATTCATTAAATATTTATGTATATACATCTTCTATATTTCTTATATGCTTATGTCATGTTTTATATTTTACAATGCACAGCGGATTCTCATCATTTATTGGTTCCATCCTCGTCAATTCACCTACTTGGTAAAATATATTTGCGACCCCCAAATCAAGATCACACTGCTTTCATGGTCATTTGAGGACATGCACAGACTGATTAAAAAATTGGAGTTGCCTGAGGCCTACATTCCTGGCTGAGGTTGAATAAGAGGACACTGCCGTCTTGTTTTATACACATGTGTCCTTTTCATGCTGTATTTAGTGCCACATTTTTTCACATTTGTGGGGTTTTTTTTTCTCTTTTTGGTGGTTTTGCTACTTAAAATGGTCCCCACGTGTAATGTTAACGTGCTGTCTAGTGTGCCTGAGAACAACAAGGCTATTATGTGACTTACTGAGAAAAGACATGTGTTAGATAAGCTTTGCTCAGACACAGGTTAGAGTGCTTTCAGTGGTGTGCTCAGTGTTAATAAATCCACACTAGTATACATTCAGAAAAGAGGAAATTTTTCAATCTGTATGTGAGTTCACTCTAGAAAATGCTAAGGTAGTATCATAGCATGTGATAAAGCTATGGAAAAAAAAAATAGAAAAGCAGCTAGATCTTTGGCTTCATGAGATGACAACCAATAGCCCACTGAATAGCATTGTTGTGAGGGCAAAAGCCAAAGAGAGTTAGGGTCATGTTACCCAAGGACAAGAAAAGGTTAAACCCTTCTTGGTAGTGTTTTATGATAAACAAATACTACATAATATTAATTATTTGTAATAAATATATAGTAAATTAAGCAGAAGCACACATTAAACAAATTTATTTTGTTTAATTAACCAAATTAACCAAATTTGACTGGTTGACAAGAATGTTATAACCAGAGGCTTGTAGGAACCTAACCTTATATTTTTCCCAGGAGCAATGACTTAATACTGACTAATTCAGTGTGTGTGGCCACTTTATAGAATTTAACTGCTATAAATGAGGAGAACTGACTCTGTTTCTCTTTATGATATACATATATACATCTTTTATCTTTATGATATAAATACATCTCTTTATGATGTATTTAACTTCTTCTCTTAACATGGATAATACTTAGAAACAAGGAAATACTAGTTGCCCTAAACACATCTAGCACAAAGGACTTGCTTTCCAAAAACCATTCGTAATTAAGTGTACCGGAGAGTTGACGCAAGAAAATACAAGATGACTCTGGTGCATTTTGTTGTGCCAGGAAATTAGGAAATACTTAAAGAATCATGAGATCATGTGAAGTGAACACTGAAACCTATTAAAGGGGCATGCGCTTGTCAAATCTAGGGCAATATGAGCATTAAAATAAATTATAATATCAGATTACAACTCATTGAATAAAACAAGGATCTATATTTAATACTGATATTAATAATTGGAAAGACAGTAATGTCCTTCCTTAGGACACAGTTCCACTTAATAAATATAGAAGGATTGATGGACTAAAAAAAGAAAAATAAATAGATGTTAAACCTACTAAGTACAAGTTGGATAAGTAACAGAATACATGCAATAGTCTCAAATCATCTCTCAACAAAAGATTTACTATTGGAAAAGAAAACAATAACTTTACAAGGGTGAAATCTGGAGGATCCTTAGACCAACTGAATGATCCAATCTTACATCACTGTCGAGACAAACCTACATCAAACCCGTCCTGAGGAGATTCACCGAGGACACTATCCCTTCAGTGACACTGTTGCCAAAAATACATGACCTACTTCTAATCGTGAAGAAACAGCAGAATAACCCAAAACTGTTCTGTAAAATAACTGACCTGTTCTCTTTAAAAAAGTCATGTTTAAGAAATACAAAGAAAGTTTGAGAGATTGTTTCTTACCAAAAAGACTAAAGAGTTATAGTAACTCAATGAAGGTGTGATTCTGGTTTGTATATTGAGCTAAAAAACTTGATGAAATTCACATATGGATTTTGGATTAGAAAATAGTGTTATATCATTACTAAATTGTCTGATTTTGATAACTATACTGTAGTTAGGCAAAAGAATGTTATTTTACTTAGGAAATATAGACCAAAAATTTTAACAGTAAAGGGATAAACTATTTCCATGTCTCTCCAAAAAGTTATAAAGTATATGTTTTATACAAATGTGTAATATATGCATCTATACAATATACGCCATATATATGATATATACATATGAGTGTTTATGTGTGTATACAAAATATTAAAGCAAATGAGACAAAATGTAAACAATTCATGACTCTGGATAAAGGGCGCATGGGATCCCTTGTACTACTCTTGGAAAATTTTCTGTAAGTTTAAAATTACATCATAGGAAAAAGATGGATTTTTATGAATGACATCATGTTGTATTATCTCAAATTTTCCCCTCCTTAAAGAAAAAAAAAAACATTTTAAACAAACACACCACATAGTCTGAGTAATTTTTGAAAGATCTCATTATAATTTTTTTCAGATAATAGTTACCAAAAAAAAAACAAAAAACCAAAAACCTGTTTCTTTCCTCTTTAGAATCTAGTCAAAATGGGTAAAAAGGTAAAAATTGAAAGAAAGAAAATCCAGCACTTGCTGATGTGAATGACTTTTAATTTGGAATTCTTTATACATGTGTTAAGAGGATCTAGTTTACTGCCAATGAAAACTATTGCTAACGATGAACTTTCCTAAGAAAATGCCCATTTAAAATCCATTTATCACAACTCATACCATGTTAATATTTAACACTGTTTAATCTTTAGGCTTTATATATACTTCTTGGTAAAAAGTATTACATATCTTTCTCTTAGTTTAGCCATGTAATATTTACAAATGTAAAATATGTATTTGGGGAGAGAGTTGGTAAGTTTAAACTTGGTGAAAAACTGGTTAACTATTTAAAAATGATATAGTGACAAGAAAATTATGGGTGTGTACTAATTACCATTTCTTCAAATGCAGGTTGAGGGTTATTATGAAATACGTGTTAAGAACATTGTTTCTCAAGCCACATTACCACAGGAAACTCTCGTGTGGATGTTTACAAGTTGTGGGATACTTGGCAAACTTAGTTAACCTGTCAAGATCTCAGTTTTTTCATCTGTAAGGTATGAATAATAGTGATACCCACTTCACAGGATGGTTGTGATGAACACATACATTAATTTTTGAGCTATATTTCATATGAAGCATATCAAAACTGTTAATAAGAGCTAGCAATTGTTACTCTCAAAAGTAAAAAAATAACAATCTTTCAATTTGTTGAGATAAAAAAATGCATGTTAACTAAAAATATTTCCATGAATCTATACCTACCTGAGAGTAATTGAAAAGCAAAGGAGTTCATCAAAATAATGCAATGTAAATGAATAATTGTCACCCATTCTTATTTCTGGTGTGCAATTTCCATTATATTTCACATAATTGTCACCTATTCTAGGTCTAATTCACACTTTTCAATATTCTTCATATGTTTTTATTTTTATTGTCCTTCAACCAGTTCTTTGTCTGTCCTACCTTGGCCTACCTTCTGCCAGAGTCTGGTTTCTTCTACGTTCTGCAAAAGGTCCCTCATAGATGAAAGATCTTTAGAAGCAAATGCTACAGTGCTAATTTCTTAGGGCTTCATCTCCTAGATTTTGTCCTAAGTATTATTTTTTTAAGGTTATTTCTTTACTTGAGGGGGGGGGGAGGGAGGGAGAATGAGCAGGGGAGGGGCAGAAGGAGAGGGAGAGAGAGAATCCCAAGCAGGTTCCTTGCTCAGTGTGGAGCCCAGCCCGATGCAGGCCTGGCTCAATTCCACAAACTATGAGATCATGACTTGAGCCAAAATCAGGAGTTGGGACGCTTAACTGACTGAGCCACCCAGGGCCCCGCGAAGTGTTCTTAAGATTATGCCTGAATAATTTTCACAACTATTATTTCCCAGTGATAGTGGAGGCAAAGAGCAGAGAGTTAAAGGCCTGAGTCCTCACAGGGCCTATGCATACAAGCTTCGTGACAGTTGAATGGAGAGAAACTCTGCCAGACAGTCCCTTGAGGGTGCTAATTAATGGGGTACTGTGCAGACAACTCACTCTCCCATCCATGTAGCCTGCTGCTTCTTACCAAGGTAATAATTCTTTGTGAGTGCTACATCTATTCATCACTCATCTCTTAGAAAATATATATTTGAGGAAGTACATGTTTCCATATTTGCAACTTATATGAATAAGGATAATATTGACAGCAATGCTTAAAATTATTAAAAAAAAAAAACATTTTTCTCTTCAGAATGATCGGCTGAAGATTTTACTCAAAAATTCGGGGAAAATGGTAAATATCATTGCATTGCTCCAGGCATGATTTTTTTTTTTTAACGTTTATTTGTTTTTGAGACAGAGAGAGACAGAGCATGAACGGGGGAGGGTCAGAGAGAGGGAGACACAGAATCCGAAACAGGCTCCAGGCTCTGAGCTGTCAGCACAGAGCCCGACGCGGGGCTCGAACTCACGGACCGTGAGATCATGACCTGAGCCGAAGTCGGACGCCTAACCAACTGAGCCACCCAGGCACCCCCAGGCATGATTTTTAAAAAGCAAGAAAATGTTAAAAGAAAAACAATCAGGGGCACCAGGGTGGCTCAGTTGGTTGAAAATCCAACTTTGGCTCAGGTCATGATCTCACAGTTTGTGGGTTTCAGCCCCACGTTGGGCTTTGGGCTGACACTGGAGAGACTGCTTCCGATTCTCTGCTCCCTCTCTCTCTGGCCCTCCTACCCCACTTGAACTCTCTCTCTCTCTTTGTCTCTCTTAAAAATAAATAAACATTAAAAACATTTTAGGGAAAAAATCCCAGATTTGTAAACATCTTTGTGTGTATATTTACATATCAATTCACAATAAATTACTAACTACTATCAATATTAGTCAAAAGTAAACCACCAACTCATGTTTACTATCTTCATTAGATTATATATAAATATGTTTTTAAATAAACATGAGATGAATTGCATGAGTTGTTGAATGTTAGTAGGTAAGGCTTTAAGTATCTTGAATATTCCTTTAAGGAACAAGGTACAAAAAGATCTCTAAATGGTATGTTTACTCTCAATGAGTCCATTTTATTCTTTGTTTAATAAAGTTTGGAAGAATTTGATTATAATTAACAATGCATCCATTATGAAGTTATTAGAAGATAGTTACCTTACATAATCTCTTGAAAACATCTGTACTATTTCTCTGAATTCAATTCCATGGTAATCAATTATTACTAAAGTCATCTTATAGGTTTTTCTTTTTTTTAGGTTTATTTATTTTTTTTGGGGGTGGGGGGGAGAGAGGGGTAGAGAGAGAGAGAAAAAGAGTATCCCAAGCAGACTCCACACTGTCAGCTCAGAGTCCCATGTGGACTCCATCTCACTAACAGTGAGATCATGACCTGCGCTGAAACCAAGAGTCTGAAGCCCAACCGACTGAGTCATCTAGGCACCCTATATGTTCTTCGTTTTGAATCATGATTTGGTTTTCAGCTTCTGAAGTTTTGGCAAACAGGAATTTTAGCTGTTAGAAATGCCAAACTTTGTAAAAGAAATAGTAGGAAAAACTTGATATACCATTCTCCAAAGTCTTTCATTTGCTACTGGTCGTAGCTTTTGGTGATGAACCATGAAACAGCATTCTTATAACACAAATCTTGCTGAAAAATACACTTTCACTTATTGTTTCAAAAAATATGGAATCAAGAAAAAGCAATTTTCTTCCTTTCCCAGATATACCTTTTTGTTTTTCTTTTTGGTTGAGAAAAAAGTTAAAATAGAAAGACAAGCTATTGATTTGGCAGACATTTTAAAACTTTGGATTTCTAATAAATAATAGTAAAGGAAATTTCAATTGCAAGAAGGAAATGTACAAATGCCTGTTCATCAAGGAAATTCTATAGTCAAGTACTTTAAACTTAAAAAAAAAATGCATGCCTATAATTTGAAGTCGATGCTTTCCTCAGTGGCCCTTTTCACGTTTTCTTAATTTCTGTCCATTAAATTAGATTTTTTTAGTTGCATCTTTAGTATTGAAAATCTTCTCATTTTTTAACTTACTTTTTTATATTAATTTAATTACTCCAAAGAACGAGCTGTCAGGATTTGTGGTTCCAGAAGTACAAAAAGATACTCATATTAATTGAAGTACTTCTGTACTGCAGAATAATACTTTCCATTAGTCAATCTACATCAATCTAATCAGGTATTCCCTTCCAAGTATTTTTTTAAGTTTATTTATTTATTTTTAGGGGGATGGGAGGGGCAGAGAGAGATGGAGAGAGAGAGAGAATTCCAAGCATGTGGGGTGGAAAACACGAACCATGAGCTCACACAGCCGAATTCAAAAGTCAGACCCTCAACTGACAAACTCACCCAGGCTTCCCCTTCCAGGTATTTTAACTTCAGTTTGAATACACTTTTTGGCACTACTTTAACATATTCCTTTGTTGTAAGATATAAAAGAATCTTTTCTAGAACTCATAGTACCTGTCTCTAACTTTTTAGTGTGCAGAAGACTGCTATGAAGAACTATGAATTGTGAATTGTGAATGTCTATTCCAGAGACCTATAGTAATTCTTATCACCCAAGCCTGATTATTTCCAGGAACTTTTCAATGTAAGTTTTTAACATGCATTTTTCATGTTTCATAGTCTTGTTTTCATATTCTTGTTGTGTGTATACATATATACATATTTATATATATACATATATGAATGTATATATATAAATATATATACATATATAAATATATATATACATATACATATATATATTCCTATGCATTCTTATATGTTCATATATATGAATTAGAGACAGAGAGAGAGAGAGAGGATTTAGAGGTTTTAGAGAAGCTCTTATAAATAACTCAGACAACATAATACAGTGTCGATTTCAAAGATGTTGCAAATAAAACAAAAGAATAACATTACTCTAAAGGAAAAAAATTTAAAAATATATCTTTACCTCACTGATACTTTGGTGCTGTGGCTTCTACAAAATTAATTTCTTCTGAAACTAATTTTTTTAACTTTCAAATCTCTGTCAAGCCTTCTATGTAAACCTAATCCTGAAAGTTGTAATCACCTTTCATTTAGCCAGGATACTCGCTGAGGGCTGGAGATGGAGATCATAACTATTTCCAAATCACATGAAACAAAACTAGTGGGAATGGTACTTAATATGCTTACTAAAACCATAGATAATGTAGGTGATGAATTGCAGCAGGAAGCATTATCTTCTTTTGCTTGTTAGGTCCTTCTTTATCATTTATCTCTTACACTTCTTTCTAGCAAACGCAACTAACAGAGGCTCAAGAGTTCAATGTCACCCAATTTCATTACAAGCAGGACTTTATTATGATTTGTCACAACTTGCCACAAATCCCATGTTTTTGTTTGAAAAGGTGGAACTATTTAGAAGATGAATCACAGTAACCGTCCATTCAGAGATCTTCAAAGGGAAAAATCCTTTTCCAAGATTTTTTACTCAAGCCACTGGATTTTCCTGTGCCACTTGCAAATTGAACCAAAGAAGCTCTGTTAACAATGACTCTTATGATGTTTTGCTCTTCTTAATGATGCTTCAACAACTTACGGTATATACAAGAGAAACTGCACTGTTAAAATTTGTTTATAATGCAAGGATATTCATTCCTCCATTCTATATTTAAAGCAAATTATTTAACACCGCTTTTATCTAATCATTCTAATAATTTCAAGGTTTTTATTTAATGTTAAATACTGGGGTGCCTGGGTGGCTCAGCTGGTTAAGCATCCAACTTCGGCTCAGGTCATGATCTCATGGTTTGTGAGTTCAAGCCTGTCATCCGACTCTGCGCTGACAGCATACAGCCTGCTTGAGATTCTCTCTTTCCCTCTCTCTCTCTCTCTGCCCCCTCCCAGTTCATGCTCGCACTCTTTCTCTCTCTCAAAATAAATAAGTAAACTTAAAAAAAGTACTATATACTTTTGTTAGCTTATAATTACTTACCAAGATGTTGAATATTCAGAGAGACTTATCAGCACTGTATATCAATAAACAGAATGTGGTCTCTAATGTTCACTATGAAATTTTAATGATAGCCATCATCTAACATATAGATGTTTTGACAATTAAATATACTGCAATTTAATTATTCAAGAAGACAAATTAACTTTGAACCAGAACCATACAGAAATGAGGCAGGCCACACTCAAATAGATACAAATTGACTTAGAAAGAAAGTAAATTTAAGACACACAAAAAGCTAATAGGTAGAGAAAGGCCAGTTCTGCCTTTCCTATTTGAGCATGATTTGAACAAGTGCAAGAGGATAAGATGACATCTTTCTTGCTGGCTATATACCTAGGACTATTTCTTTGACAAAAGAAGTAAATATCCATCATCTCTAATAAAGGAGTGTTCCAAAAGAAGGAGAGGAGTGTTCTGAATTTTAATTGAAGTCACTCACTCTCAGAAATTGTAAAATGGTAATTGCTGTCTGTACCTACAATACCAGGATGCAATTCTGAAGACAGTGAGCTTTCACAGTAGGAAGAGTAGAAGCACAATTATTATTATTTTTGTTATTGTTATCATTATCATTACTTTAATTTCAGAGGACTGGGGAGGTTAGGAGAAATCAACATTTAGATTTCTGCATGATTTTTGAATGAATCAAATTTACCTTTATCAGAAGGTACCCACTTGTGCTAAAGTGTTTTGACATCTTCTCTTTTCCCAGTTTATTCAATTCTTAGCTGCATTAAATAATATTTATATGGAAGCTAAATATTCCTTACTAACTTCCCACATGTGGATTAAATAGAAGTCAATGTATCAATTAAAACCAAAATCCGAGACTGTCATAAACTACATCTGAGCCTTCTTGGAAGTTCTTACTTCATTCGACATTTTTGTGGGAATCCCATCTCCAATAGGTCTCCCTAAATACTTGAGAGTCAGATTCGCATACCGCTGGTCTACCTCTGCCTTTGGATCTTCTCCATTGTTTTTGGACTTCTGTTTGTTCTTCCTTAAATCATACTTAACCTACAAAACTATCTGCCCAGCAACTTGCACTGTCATATTATGAAAACCTTTCACTGCTTAAAAGAAAATAACTTAAAACAGAAAGTTTTAAGTAGGATTATGCATGTTTTTATTTCTTCAACTATGTTTCTATTTCTCAAATTCTACATAATGAGTGTATATTATTTTATAATCAGAAAAAAATGTTTTAAGTATATGCTAATTGAGAAGTTGATCTGTATCCTATTTAGAAGGGATGTTTTCAGGGCACCTGGTGGCTCAATCAGTTAAGCGTCTGACTTCACCTCAGGTCATGATCTCACAGCTTGTGAATTTGAGCCCCGTGTCAGGCTCTGTGCTGACAGCTCAGAGCCTGGAGCCTGCTTCGGATTCTGTGTCTTCCTCTCTCTCTGTCCCTCCCTCACTCGCACTCTGTCTCTGTCTGTCTGTCTCTCTCTCTCTCAAAAACAAACATTTTAAAAAATTTATGAGACGTTTAAATTGGGGGGATTTATTTTAAACTTATAAGTGCTGGAATAGCAATTGCTTTAAAATTTTATTGAGATTATGATAAATTCAAAAGAAGAAAGAAATTTCTTAAGTATTTAGAATTCACCAATTCTACAGACTCTACTATATTACTTTAAGCTTTTGATTTAGTTAAATATTTACAGAATATTATTAGTGAACATCTATCCTTGGAGACTAATTCAGAATAAATATAGAAATTAATGAGAATATACAAGAGATATACCTCAAAGTAAAATTTATAACTTCAAATGAAACCCAAAAAATATTTTTAGAAAATTTGGGTTTGAGTAATTTAGAGATTTAGAACTCAAATCACAAATATAAATGTGTAAGGACAGTTTCAGAACTCTCTACAAACGTTTTATTTGTTTATTCATTTACTTTGAGAGAGAAAGCATGATCAGGGGAGGGGCAGAGAGAGAGTGGGAGAGAGAGAATCCCAAACAGACTCTGCACTGTCGGTGCAAAGTCCCATGCAGGGCTCGAACTCGTGACCTGAGCTGAAACCAAGAGTTGCACGCTCAACCGACTAAGCCACCCAGGATCCCCTCTCTACAAACTTTTTAAATGGAACTCTTTCAGGAAGTTTTAAATCCATGGGTTAGTTCTAAGACTTTGCATAATTCTTAGATAGAGGTATACTTCATTAAAACAAGAATCCTGAACTCTAGCTACCAGTGCATGACCCATTTAATAGAACTGAAATTTGATTTTTAAAGGAAATAGATTTAGTGCTGGCAATGAGGTAGACTCCCTTGAGACTGGCGTATTAGTGACCATGCATATCCCTGAGATAACTTTCACTCTCCATGCTCTGTTAAAGCCTGGGCAATTGCTTGTGAACACTGTTAATAGACAGTATGTACAAAGAAGTTAACTGAAGTAATGGTAACCACTTCTATCTCCTAAATCGTTCCCCAGCTCATCTTCTCTTCCAGTTCCCAAATTTTATTTCTGCCGCTCATCGTTTCTATTCTCAACGATAAGGTCTTCCTAAAATGTTCTACTTTTTTCTCTTTCTGGTCCTCCATCATTTATCTTTACACTGGCTCCAAATTATTTTTCTAAAAATAAATATGATGTTATTAATCTCCTCTTAAAATAGTTTGATAAGTCAACCAAATATAGTTATATAAGTGACAAGTTATATTCAGGAAAAGAAGTCCACCTATATATGTGTCTCCTACCACAGGCCAACAGTAAAGAATATAAAGAGGAAATTCATGCCAGTTGGGTACATAGCACTTACTTCCCACTGATTTTAAAGTTTAAAAAATAAAGAAACTTTCCATGACTATCTTATTTAACCAATAGATCATGTATTTTATACCAGACCATTTTATTCTCTTTGTTATGGTCACAAGGATCTGGATATAGATATAGATATAGGTATATACATATATATATATATATATATATATATATATATATATATATATACACACACATATATATTTTATCTATCTAGCCATCATCTTTGATTTATATAATATAGATATCTATATATAGATAACTATGTCTATCTTCTATCATCTGTCTATTTATCTATCTACTATCTATCTATCATCCATCTAATCATCTTCTATCTATATTTATCCATAGTATATTTATATAGATAGGTAGATAGAGAGAGAGATAGATGATAGATAAATGATAGATATCAGTTATTATATATCCTGCTTATTATCTTTTGTTTTTCATTGTATTTTTACACTCCTTAAGAGCAAAGAAAATACGCATGTATATCCTTCATCACTTCCTAAAATGCTACTTGGCACAAATAATTCTTATTGAATAAATCGTTGGTTACTGAATGCTGTCTGGTTGTGAGGTAGAGGAATGGCTAAACTCACGGATACACCACTTAAAGGTATGAATTAGCACTTTCTCCTAAAAGTCATTTTGCCCATATTTCTATAGCTAATTAGAAATGTGTATTCCTGGGCCGCCTGGGTGACTCAGTCGGTTAAGCGGCCGACTTCGGCTCAGGTCATGATCTCGCGGTCCATGAGTTCGAAACCCCGCATCAGGCTCTCGGCTGATGGCTCAGAGCCTGGAGCCTGCTTCGGATTCTATGTCTCCCTCTCTCTCTGCCCCTCCCTCATTCATGCTCTGTCTCTCTCTGTCTCAAAAATAAATAAACGTTGGGGCGCCTGGGTGGCTCAGTCGGTTAAGCGGCCGACTTCGGCTCAGGTCATGATCTCACAGTCCGTGAGTTCGAGCCCCGCCGTCGGGCTCTGTGCTGACAGCTCAGAGCCTGGAACCTGCTTCAGATTCTGTGTCTCCCTCTCTCTCTGCCCCTCCCCTGTTCATGCTCTGTCTCTCTCTGTCTCAAAAATAAATAAACGTTAAAAAAAAAATTTAAAAAAAATAAAAAAATAAAAAAAAATAAATAAACGTTAAAAAAGATTTAGAAATGTGTATTCCATTTGGCTCAATAATAACTATTTTGAGAGTCTATGCAGACTACTACTACCTACTACCATACTATTACTTCACAGAGAAGATGAAAGCACTTTTTTTTTTAACTTACGAACTTACTTCATTGGCACCCGTATTTCCTTTCCTCTTTCCTGTTATAATAGTGAAGTTATCTCTGCTCATTTTCAAGGGTAACCATTTAACTTGTATAATGTTGTCTTTTGCAACATACACATTGAAGTTGTTCGTTCCATTGATTTATTGATTTTGCACAGCCTAAGTTCTCCTTCATTTAAACTCACCTGTCTTTGAAGAAATGAAAAACCAAAAAACAAACACGATGAAAACAAATAAAAAAAAAACCCTTCAAGACCCACAACAGCCAGTGATTGTCCTTCTTATTATCTTTCAAAGTCATTTTGGGGAGAATGTTTCTATAAAATGATTGTCTTCATTTCTCTCACCAGCTACCCTCTCCTAAATCTCCATAGAAAATCTATGACTCGCTCAGTCTATCATATAAAAATCTTCAATGTCCTGCATATCACCAAAACAATAATAACAACAAAAACAGTAGTAATAGAAGTAACTAGTGCTTGGACCTATGCAGCTCAGGCAGTGTGGTATATATTTGATGTGCATATTCTCATTCAATCTTCACAGCAATCTTATGAGACAGATGTTACCGGCAATCTTCCACATTTCAGAATTGATGAAACTATGCACTAAAGAAGTTAAATGATTTGTTCAGAGTCACAGGGCAAGTAATGGCCAAATTGGGACTTACACTGTGTCTGACACCATCCCCAAATTCTGTTGTGCTAATACCACAATCTTTTAAAATATTTGAGAATGATTCATATTTTTAGAAATTTTTGTTTGTTTTAATCTGAATTTTACAGGTGTTTTACTGGTGAAAAAGGGCCTATTTGCCACAATGTTAAATTCAGTATCAGCTTTTCTATTGTTTTCCAGGTTGTTTAGTTTTTATCAGCTGAGTGAGAAAATGCTAAATGGAGGTGTTATTTCGATAGGATGGCAATCTTAGTACATAGTCAACATCTAAATTAATAATATATGTAGCAGAATAATTTGTAAGGTAATTTTGGTGATTTATATTTAATTTTTGAATGTCATTTGTAATTTGACTTTGACAGGATATTCAAAAAAAAAATAAGCACCTTTAATTATAAAACTCTGCAAGGGAATGAGAGAAGACACTGTTGTACTGGATGTAAAGACAAATATAAAAGGATTAAAATGATAGTAATTACCCATCCCCAACTCCATCCCCCTATTCCCAACCACATGATAGAAGACTGAGGCTCTGAGCATCCTTTTCCTGTCAATAGATACAGGCTAAGTTGCTAGATTTATGACTTTTTAATCTTGGCTCACTTAGCCCTATTTCTCTAATTTGGAGAAAGAGAGAAAGAGATTGGGAAATAAGTACTGAATGTGTATTAGACTGGTTACAACACCCCTAGTTTATGAGACGTTTAAAGTACAATTCTTCTGACCTCCTGCTTAGGGTACTGTCTTCCAGAGTATGAAGAAAGGAAAGGATGAATCTTCTATTACCTAGCAGTGTGGACAGTCTAACGATTAATGGTTCAGTTGCGGTATAGGGTGTCAAATTTAATAAATCTGTGCATTTCTCTAGCTGGTAGATGGATATTTTTTCTCACCACCTTGTTTTGCTTGCAGATTCAAACCTTTCGCATTTTGTGGGGAACCACAATTGTGAGGTGAGCAGTTTCAGAGACAAGACGATGCATTCAAATTTGAGGCCAAAGGTTTACATACTAAAAAATCACCTGAAGTCATTAGTTACATCAGCAAAAAGCTGAGGAGTATGTGTGGCAGTAGATTCTGAAGAAGGTTAATCTAGAAGATAAGAATGTAGACTTTAAACAGTGTCGCTTCTTTTCCATATAGATGCACTTGCCAGAAATCCTGGATTCAGTGTTTAAGCAATTCTAATCATTTTCTTTACTAGTTGATGAAAAGTACTCAAAGACATCTATGCTAGAAGGAATTGAAATGCCAGACACATCAGTCAGGATCCTGGTAGAACAGGCATTGAGGAGGTTTTAATAGAGTTATTATTTACTAAGATGAAGGCTAGATGCAGGCAAACCACAAGAGATGCCACTATCCATTTTAATGAAGCTTAAATTATAAAGAAGGGAGACATACACTATAAGAATATGCTTATTAGTTCTATGAAGAAAAATAACATATAGAAACAGGATGGGATTTTAGGGAGTGAGGAGTGATAGTTTAAATAAGATGGTGAAGGAATGCCTCTCTGAAAAAGGAGAAAGGCTTGTATATAGTCGAAGGAAATGCCTTAGTGGCAAAACTATTTGCAAGTGCACAATACGTTTAAAAAACTGAAAGAAGACAGTGTGACTTGTCTTCAAGAGTAAATGAAAGGAGTGATGCTATCCTGAACATCGAAAATATTTACACTGTTTTTCTCGGAATCCCAACCCCAAATCCTTTTCATCAAGAAAATCGAATTCATCCAATCGTAGTTCTTTGACCACTGTGACGCAATGCACTCTGCTGACTTAGGATGAGTCGGTATAAATATAGCTGGCAGTGTTCCATCTTTCGAACTGGAAGAATTTTGAGAGAAGAGAGTTGGCTTGGTGGTTATGAAAGCATGCCAAGATTGTCTCCTGTAGAGTTAAGAAGATTGAGCTCTCTAGGGGGAAATTCTCAGAATACTGGATAGTGGCTTAGATCAAGATTATGTGACACCACGTAGAGGAGGCAGAGTGTAGGAAAACATAGAATTATATAATGCTAGCATTGGAAAGGGACTTAGGTTCTTTATTTATTTATTTATTTTTTTGTTTATTTATTTTTGAGAGAGAGAGAGGGAGAGAGAGAGACAGTGTGAGCAGGGGAGGGGCAGAGAGAGAGGGAGACCCAGAATCCGAAGCAGGCTCCAGGCTCCAAGCTGTCAGCACAGAGCCCGACGTGGGGTTCCAACTCACAAACTGCGAGATCATGACCTGAGCTGAAATTGGATGCTTAACTGACTGAGCTACCCAGGTTCCCCAAGTCCAGTCATTATAATACAAAGGAAGCCAGAAAGTTTTACAGAGGTTAAGTGACTTTTTTTTTTTCAAGGTTGGGATCACACAGCTAATTAATGACAATCCAGGGATTAGAACACATATCTTCTGATTTCATGTAATTGATGACCTAGAAAATAATGTGACTTACTTCTGAGGAAGCACACTTTCCTAGAGAGTCCCTGAGAATACTTCCAAACACAATTAATTAAAATAGAACTGGTGGCAATGTTAAAAGAAATCAAAAAACAGCATGAAAAACAGAATAAATTTAATGTACATCAAAGTGTGCCATCATGGGAATGGCTCTTGAACCAAACCCTGAAGGAGAATAATGTGGCCTCAGATCATTTCAGAGCCTAAGGCATGAATCTTCCATGAAAAATGCTGTTTGTCTGCATTCTTGTAGTAAAAATATGGGCATTCATTAAAGTAAAATCTCATAAGGAGAAAGAGAAACCCACCAACAATTTTGGAGCAAAATTTCTCCCCTGTGATAATGCAGCTGTAAAAAATAGCAAGAAGTAGGAGTTTAAGCTTTGGAGTCCACATTATCTTTATTTGAATCTTTGCTTGGTCATGGATTGGATACATAAGATAGGACAAGTTATTGAATCTCTCTGAACTGCAGTGTCCACATTAATTTAAAAAATAACAAAAGAAAACGAAGAACTTCTATTCCACTTACTATCACCAGCAATATTTTGAGGATTATTTACATATGACATGCAAAATATCCTACACATTCATTGACATGTATTATGCCTGTGTAAACTCCTGATTTTCAGAATAGTCAGAGACATTATTTGACACACTTTCCAAAGGGATAATTTTAAGTTACTGACCTAAAGAATTTTTCTTCTATTTGTTCACTGTTCTGTTTCCTAACTAACAAAGTGTTTCAAAGGTAGTTACTGTGAGTGAAATTTAGTGAAAACATTTGTTGTTTCTAGTAATGGGCATTACTCGACTTCTTGTGGTACCCAAAGACTGACACTCTAGTAAAGACTATAGCATGTAATTGGCAAAGCAAGGTTAAATCAGAGAAACAGAAATTTCTGAGCTGTAAGGAGATGTTTGAAAGATTCAATGAACTAATTAAGAAGGCAAAGGAAAAGAGAAACCACTGATGGGTCTTGATGTCTTAAATCAAGTGGTAAGAAACACAGTTGTCAAGGAGGTACCTGAAAGGCCAGAATGTTTTTCCAGGGAAAAAAAAATGAATTAGAGCACACAACGAGAAGGGCCTCAAGAAATAGAATGCACTGGGAAAATATCTGAATTACTGAGATTTATAAGAACTTCCATTTTCCTCTCTGTAATCTATGACTCATCTATTTCAATTTCTATATTCACAAAGGAAGCCAGTGAAACTTAAAAGTGGCAAGGGATATTCCCAAATCCATTCAGTAAAAGCCAAATAAATATTCATTAAATAAAACTTGTACACTATAGTTCAACTGGAGATAATCAGTGGAGACTTGAGTCATCACAGATTGTGCCCTGGTGGAAAATTTCACGCTTAATTCTAACGGACCTGAGCAGTGACTAAGTGATGATGGGCACTTGTTCCTCAGTCACAGCCCTGGTTACGGCTATTTGGCAAGTTCGTATGTGTGTATGTATGTATTCTCTAATTTTTATTTTAGCCCTCTGTTAATATAATGTCAAGGAACACACACATACATAATTTTCAGCATAAATATCAAAGCAACTTTTTATTGCTGCCTCTTGTTATTTCTTAGAGTCAGGTGAGGCTTCAACCTGAAAGAAACAATCCATAACCTCACTCTCTGGAACAGTCTGGCACACATTGGAGGGAAGGGACACCAGGAGTTCACCTTGGAAGTCTACGGATGCCTTGGATATTAGAGTAGTGTTTCTATTTTCTTATGACGTTGTATCTAAAAAATTCAACTGTTACCAATCAATATTTTTGTACCAAGATAAAAGAAACCTTATAAAAAGGGTTCAGTCCAGTCTAAAAGAATTTCCTTCAGCATTTCCTTAAAGTACGACACCAAAGCTGTGTTACCTGCAACAATAGCAAAATCACACATACACACATGAAAACAACAACAATATAAAGGTATTTATACATATGTTCAAGTATTATACATTAGTATTTGTTTACTGTTTCAAAACATTACTTCTGACCCATCTGGTAATTTGTTGACAGCTCGTTATAGTAATAGCACACTATTCTGCATTTAGTTTTCCCATGTATCAGATACTGTCTCATATTTTTCCCTCAACTTGGAACCTCCTGTATCCTCTAATTCATGAAATAGTGTTACTTACCATTAATTATTCAGCTATGGTATTGTCCCCCGCAAGAAGCCTTCCCTATACACTCAGATCAGGTGATGTTTCTCCTCTCTGTTCCCATCATGATCCTGTCTTGTCAGCACTTTTGTTATTTTACCTTTTTATAAACTGTCTACTCCACTCTTAGATTTCTCTTTTGTTATTAGAGGGTAGTAGTGATTTTAATCTTTTACTGCCAGGACCCACACAATAACTGTTCCTAGAAGATGCTTAATCAATGCTCATTAAACAACAGGAAAATAGGTACGGTGTTAGTCTCTCAGACACACCCACTTATATACAAGTATATTCTGGGAATACTTACTTGAGGCACCACAATCTTTTTCGACATACACTTCAATCAGATACACTGTGCTTTTTAAGGAATAGACAAATTCTAATTCCTCATCAGAGAGCAGCTACCATCTTTTGGGAGAAGTGGGAAGAATCCCCGCCCTACTTTCTGTAAATTGAGACCATTATTGTTAATGATATTTTGTGTATGTGAAAGGCATCTTGGGGAGAAACAGTTCTTTCCGATATAGAATATAAATTAATCGTAATGCCTGTTCTGCTCCTTTTTTTTTTCCAAGTGGATAAAATATATTCATGATTCGGAAGCTGTAAAAAAGCTATTCTGAAACTATCTGCAGACAAGGTTGCTATGGAAACCACATTTTTTGGAGTGGTACAATAAATAGTCATCTAAAAGAATACTGAATACAGTTCACCTTGCTCTAGTAATTATGGGTGGTCTAGAATTGAAATATCTGTGACATGTTTTGATTTCAGGTGAGTCACTATAGCATATTTATTACCACAGTAGAATATTTTTTGTAAAGAGGTACGATACAAAATGTTTACTTGCAGTAGTAACTTGAGGTAGAGAATGAAAAGAACAAAGATTTTGCTTCAAAGTTCCCTGGAGCCCCACCTCTCCTGCCTTACCCATACACGCACTGCACATAGAAACCAAAGAGGCTAAACACTTGAGACAATAAATTGCAAGATTCACTAGAGGTCTAGCAACACAGCGAAAGAAGTATTTGAAGATATGTGCAAGCCACAGGTAGTTATATATCATCTTTCTCTCTATTTCCTAACTTCATATTGAGAGATTAAATACTAAAATAGACCAGAGGAATGAAGAAAGTAGATGTGAAGAAATGTTCACGAAAAAATAAAAATGACACACTTGCCCGGTCTTCTCCCTAGGTAATTGGTATGAAAGGCTGCCAAGAAATTAGGGGAGAGCTTCCAAACAGACCAGTTTTGATTCTCAGCAGACATCTGCTACCTGCAATATCCACAGAAGTACTTGGTGCTCCAGGGGTTAAGAGAAGACAGTCTTGAGTAGTGGCATAGCACAAAGTGAAGAGACTAAGCTTGCCCAATCAGGGGCCTTAGTTTATCCAGGCAAGTCCTCAGGAAGGCTGGCAATGGGCTCAAGTAGCCACCCAACAGCATAAACAGAGAAGAATATTTGCTGGAGTTAAGGAATTGGGAAAGAGGTCCTGTCTCCATACCTCACTCATGCACAGAGGCAAAGTAGATACATGATCATACCGCACAACAAAGTCAACATTTGTCACTGTGTTTAGTGAAAGGGTAGAGGAGAGGATTCAAAGAATAAGGTTTGAACTGGACAGGGACCAAATTTGTAATACCCAAACCAAAATAATTCTTGACTTGGCCAATATATTTTCTACAGGCAATAAGACTGTATCTATTCTTGAGCAGAAGGAGAAGTTCTAAGGAAATGTAGTTTTTTGGTCTAAAAAATGTTTTTTTTTCTTTTCATATATGTTATTTAAACATATTATTACATTTCTGTCTATATACATATTCATTTCACACACAGATAAGATGTGAATAGTGGGAGGTGTCTAGTTCAGTCCAGCGTCCTAAAAAGATAGTACAAGGAAAAAATAAAATGAAATATTTAACCCGCGGAATTCTAAATTTTTGTTTTTTACTCTTCTATTCATTCTTCCCATTGTAATGAGTTTTCCTAAGCCTTTCTTGATGTTAGAAGGAGGAAAGTAAGGCATGAATATGAGAGCATCAGTATTCTATGAGAAATTGATTTTCTCATCCACATTCTAGCAAGAGAAAATTAAAGTGCATTGTAGAAAATAATTTTGTCATAAATATCTAAAAGGTAATGCAAAAAAGAAAAAAGTTAGAATATATGTAAAACTAGGCATGTTATTTAATTTTCATAATTAAATGTCAAGACTCGCTAACATTCCATAATAATCCAACATAAAATATGGATTATTAGCTAAGAAAAAGAAATGGAAACATTTGAAATAAAATTCATTCCCAAAACTGCATGGAAGAAATAAATATATCCAAAGTTCATTCAGGTATGGTACGTGTGTAACTTGAAACATCAGAAGATTTCTTTTATTCTTTTTTATTTTCTTGTAAACTAATCTGTGTCAAATTCCACTGTTAGGTTTCAAAAACATCACAAAACAATCATCAGTTGCTGTCAACAAATATAAACCTGCATATAGTTAAAAATAGAAAAAAAAACATTCTCTATTGCAATCAGTCTAATTGTTTTAAGAAGTTTTCTCTTTTATCATTTTTTCAAAAACTATGTATGTCAAATAAGGCAAATGGTATGAGATTGTGTGTGTGTGTTTTTGTGTGTGTGTGTGTGTGTGTGTTTGTGTGTGTGTGTGTGTGTTTGTGTGTGTGTGTGTGTGTGTGTGTGTGTGTGTGTTGGTGTATACACAGACAGAGAAAGGCAGAGAAAAATGAGAAATAGAACTCTACAAAGTGGGTCATTATTACCTTTAAAAACACTTAAAAATTTCTCAGTTTAAAAAAAAGCCCATTTTTATTAAAAAATTCCTCCAGACAGTCCATGGACACCAATTATACTTTTCACATTCTTAAAGCTACACTTAATAAAAATAAATTTCTTCCTACTTCTGGTTGTTATTCTCCCCTGATATTTATTTTTGATAGAAATTAAAATATCACTTCACTGGGGACATCCCTGGGCTGTACCATCAGGACGCCCTAAGGAAACGCTGACACTGATAGGTACACTGGTTGAACCTGTTGTAGACACGGAATAGGTCAGACTAATTGATCATCAAAGATGCTGACAGTCTAGAGCAGAAATCCATTTACATGTTTCCATGTCCAGTAACTACCCAGGTTGTAGCAACATGTGAGAAACAACAAATGAGGTAGGAAACCCCCAAATGAGATTTTCTTAATCTGTTCCATAAATGAACACAAATGTATAGAAAACTGAAACAGAACCTCTTGGCAAAGTTAAACTCATGATTATCTGCTAAAGTGAAATTTTAGCAAAAGCTTTGTTCCTGAAAAGTTGGATGGCCTTATTTCAATAAAATTTGCTGACAAAACATTTAGCAACATAAAAATAAATGGCCTTATTACTGCTACTGTTATTAATAGTTATGATTATTGATTTGTGCTTATTTTCTGCTGCAAACAAACAAACAAATGACTGGTTGGTGCTCAAGTTATCTTATTGTTTCATAAAAAATAACCCTAAACTTACGGCCTTACAGCAACAACTTATTACCTCTCATGACACTGTGGATTGACTCAGCTCAGCTGGGTACTTCCTGCTTAGGTCAGTTAGGCAATGAGATACTGGCTGTGATTTCAGCCAACTGAAGGCTCAGCTGGGCTAGCTGTTGAGCTTGATCTTCAATCCCTTGCCAGTATTGTTCTTGATCACAAATCTATACCTATTCTAGGTTACAGTAAAAACCAAAAATTCATCACAGTATGAACACTTTCTAGGCAAACTTACTCTTGATCTTTATTTATGACATCCTGGAACACTTTTTTTGGTACAATGGTACAAAATTTCAGCTACAAGATGAATAAGGTCCAAAGATTGGATATATCACATAATGACTAGAGTTAATAATACTGTGCTATATAACTGAAATTTGCTGAGAGTAAAACTTAAATGTTCTCACCACAAAAAAAGAGATAAATATAAAAAGTTAACATTGATTAAGTCATAATATCACTTAATACAATATTAAATAATTACATGAATTACCTCATTCGACCCTCATAGTTAGCCTATGAGGTTCATATTGTTACTCTTCTGATTTTGTGACAAGGAAACTGAAGCATGAAGAACTTATTCCATGTCACACAGATATTACGTTTTGGAGCCAGGATTTGACACCAGTTTTAATCTGGATTCAATGTTCTTAACTGCAGTGTTATATGCATAGAAAGAGTCCTCAAAGAAGCTGCTGAGGGATAAATAATTAATTACACATTTGTGGATAAAGAAGCACAGTGAAATCCAGTGGGAGTATCCAACAATGTCATCCTTCTAAATATAATGTATTTGGGAATGATTACATTGAAGCATATGAAATTGGCATTTGGTAGGTCAAAAAGTTTGAATATTGACAGTTTCACATGATTTAAACTATTATTGATAGTACAAACTAAGCATTATATATAGCATCAATATAACCCTAATAACCAATACCTTATATTTTAATAGCATTGCACATAAGAAGAAATACACCAGTTTTAGGTCAGAAAGTTACCAACAATATTATATTAAATATTACATTGTCTGAAATAATTAGTGCAATATTCAGAAGAAAGGTCATCTTAGTGATACCAAAACATCATAAAGTAAGAGACTCAAGTAAGTTTGATTGTGCTTTTCATAACAAGTGGTAATAAATAATCTAGAAAGAAGAATGAATTCATTCTTTTATTGCCATTTAATAATCTAATTTTATAAAGTCACCAAATAAATATGTTCCCGAAATTTAATTTATGTAATAAAGAACACATCTTTAAGGTGAATGCTTTTCTATGTAGATAGATATAGATATAGATATAGATATAGATATAGATATATAGATATACAGATATATTTGTGTGTGCGTGTGTGTGTATATATATATATATATATATATATATATATATATGAGTTTTTGTGTGCATAGGGGAGTATATGTATATCTTGTATAATCACATTGATAAAAACAAATCAGGGAAAGAGTGATTTATAGACATATAAAAAAAGTCACTCAGCTAGGGAAGGCCAGCTTGCGAACTGGCTGTCCAGAGGTCTCTCCAATTGACATTTATATTTGTGAATTTATCTCATTGCAGTATCTAGAAATCAGTTTTGCAGGCTCAGAGACTTGGATTTATGAGTTGACAAGGTACTGGTCACATAGATTGAAAACAACAAACATTATAAGAAACACTTTTATACAAAGTTTGTCTATTTATTAATTTGTAAATTGACACATATACCCAGTAAATCAGACCAACATATTCTCTTTCCAATACACATATTTTCCCAGCACATAAACTACATTGGAACACACATTATAATTAGATGTTTGCAGGGAAAGCATAAAGTATGACTGAAAAGAATCAGCTTTAAGATTCACAGGCTTTATGGCATGAAATTATGGGAGATTGAGTCAGATTTCCAATATACATAGATTATTCTTGCCTTTCAGATCAAACAGACATGATCTTGATAAAATACACTCTGCCTGGACAGGGCTCGAACAGAAACTAAACTGGAAATGTTGATCTTTGTCTACGATGCCCTCAGAAGTCTTAGGGATATCTGTCCTGACCACATCTCTTGTTGCCAAGAGGTTATGTCTCTACATCTGCCACTTGCCTCACCTATTTTGGACCAAAAGTGAACACTGGACCCCAAACAACTGATCTCCAGGCTGACCAGCCATCTCTAACCACAGCGTGTATCCTGGTTCAAAATGATGAGTTAATCAGTTTTCTCCTTCAGGATTTTGAATGAGAATAGAAATAATGCCATTACTTTGGAATGGTGAAATTGAAATAATAAGAAAACTGTCATGTCAATGTTAGAAAAAAGGATAAAGAGGTTGTGTTAGTAGCAAGAATGAAGTCATTCTACAAAGAGAAACAAAGTAAGAGTTTGTGCTTACCACTAAGTCCCTTAAAATCATTTTCTCAATGCTCTTTAAATGATTTTGTTTTGTTTCCTTTTAAAAATTTTTAAAAATGTTTATTCATTTTTGAGAGAGAGAGACACAGACAGAACATGAGTGGGGGGAGAGGGTGGGCAGAGAGAGAGGAAGACACAGAATCTGAAGCAGGCTCTAGGCTCGAACTCACCAACTGTGAGATCATGACTTAAGCCAAAGTCGGACACTCAACCGACTGAGCCACCCAGGCGCCCTGACTTTGTTTCTTTAAAAAAAAAATGTTTATTTATTTTAGAGAGAGAGAGAGAGAGAGAGAGCAAGCTGGGGAGATGCAGCGAGAGAGGAGGACAGACAGAGGATCTGAAGTGGGCTCGGTTCTGACAGCAGTGAGCCCAATGTGGGGCTAGAACTCACAAAGCCTGAAATCATGACGTGAGCTAAAATCAGACACTCAACCAATTGAGCCACCCAGGAGCCCATAAGTTTCTTTTAACTTATATCCAACTCATCTAAGAAGCACTGTCAAAATGTCCTCTAAGAATTTTTTTCCCATTGTTTATTGCTTACACATGCACATTTGTGATCAACACATTATTGGTATATGTCAACATAGACTTTTCTTCCACTTCAGTTACTCTTTCTTTTTCAAGAAGAATTTGAATGATTTCATTGCAAATTGTTTTATGAGTTAACACAAAGGGCAGCCCAACTTCTCTTATTTTCAGCTTCTTCATTGACTGAAACTTATGGTTTCCCCATAATTTGCCTATGGTATACATAAAGTTACAAATGCAATTTCAATATAAAATATTTATCTTTTGTAACTGGGCATTTACTTTAAGTCCAGTCTGTTATAATAATCAAGTTTATTCTAGGGATGCATTTTCTTATTCAAAAAACAAAAAAAAGCTCATCAGGCATGAGAAATGTACCACTTGGATTTTGAGAAACCAAAAAGTAGTAGAGTTTAAACAATATATTTATTAAATAATTTTATGTATACCATACCTTTCATAAATTATAAAAAAGTAATTTAGTTTTCAGTAATTTCTAAGTATTTATATATATGAACTTTTAAACTTTTAACAAACATTTTAATATTCAATATATTATCATTACAACTGAAATTTTAAAAAGTATCGAAGTGGGACACTTGGGTGGCTCAGTCAGTTAAGCATCTGACTTTGGCTAGGTCATGATCTCAAGGTTTGTGAATTCAAGCCCTGCATCAGGCTCTGTGCTGACAGCTCAGAGCCTGGAGCCTGCTTCACATTCTGGGTCTCCCTCTCTCTGTGCCCCTCCCCGTCTCATGCTCTGTCTCTCTCTATCTCAAAAATAGATGAACATTAAAATTTTTTTTTTAATTTAAAAAGGATCAAGGTGAGTGGATTAAGAGTACACTTACCATGATGGGCACTGAGTAATGTATAGAATTGTCAAATCACTATATTACACACCTGAAACTAATACAACACTACATGTTAACTACACTGGAATTAAAATAAAATAAAATTTTTTAAAAGATCAAAGTGTATCTATGGTACCTTATCAAATGTAAATTTGGGTATTGGAAGTGCTTGCTGCATTACAATCTATATTGCTTTTGCTAGAAAACTTTTTATCAAATTTAAGACTCATGGAAACCTAACAACATAGATTTGACACTTAAAGTGGTTTTATTTATTTTTACAGCAAACAGTATGACTTCAGGAATGGATTTCACTACATTTAAAAAACAAGTCTGCTTTTTTCCATTACCTTGAGTCATAAGTCATCTTTATCAATCTTATTCCCTTTGAATTGGTGCTTTTATGTTCCCTAAGAACATTCTGATGTACTTTCATTGCCTGGATTTGGTTCAAGGATCCTGGATGTACAGAGATAAGCTACCACCTCAAATTCTCAAGTCAACATTAAAATTTCAATGACTTTTATTATTGTTGGCTGTTGTGCTCAATCTGAATTACATCCTAAATCTGAAGTGGCCATCCAACCTATCAAACAAAACAAAACAAAACAAAAAAAACAGAAAACAACTGAATGGTAGCTTAGTACATGGTCTTTGTGGAGTTAAGATTAGCAAGGAATTCTCAGAATTACTTTCTAAGTGTTAAACTGTTTAAAAGAAGTTATTCTGATGCAATTAGTAAATAATGTTTAATTTCCAGAATACAATGAAGACTCCTAACAAAGTCGCATGTATATAATTAGTTGCCTATCATTAATCTTATATATCTCTTTTCCATTTGTGAAGGAGAGAAATGCTATTGTGTATTAATATGTCGGAGACAGGGAGTTGTCTATTTAAAATCTACTTAGGCTAATGAAGTATACATCTTTATGTCTACCATATTTATTGTTGAATACTTAAAACAGTAAAAACTCAATGATAATTAGATTTTGATCAAAAATAATGACTGGGTCACAAAGAGATTGCCACCATATATTTAAATACAAGCTATCACACTATTTCTTAAAATGATAATAAAAAGACACATTTATACACACCACACTTTGTTTCTCATCATTTTTTTCCCTAGACATGTCTCCTTAATTCTCTACTAGGTCCAATTGACCACTCAGATAACTTTTGCTTACTGATCACAGTAATAATATTGCTGTGTTACCAAAAGATATTCCTCCTCACCTACTCATTTGATTAATGATTTTCACTTGTATTAATTGTCTCATGAAATAATTGTAATTTTGAAATTCCTTTTTAGCTGAGCTTCCCTTAAATCAAGTCTTATTAGCCTTCATAATTATTTTATTATTCTACATCTCAGCAGATAGATTATGAGGAGATACTGTGTTACAGCAATTATTTGATGTCCATTTTCATGCTTCTAAGTGATCACTTCCTGCATCTGACAACAACAACAAAATTGTGAAAAATACCTTTGTGGGTGCAAGTGAGAGTTCCCAAGTAAAGTCTAAAGGGTACCTGGTCCTAATAAATGCTAGCAATAAGTGCTCTGTGAAAGAAGTACCTTAATTAGAAAGTTGAAGCTTCTGGATTATTTTCCAGGAAAAATAAATATTGAAATCCCGCAAAACAAAAGAACACTTAATTTAGGAGGGTCATAGGTCCTGAAAATTGTCTTCAAGACTTCAAGTGTTAGCATGGTTTTCATCAAAATTAGGGACTATTCTCTTTAAATAGAAATTGGAAATTGTTTTTACATTGTTAGAAGTTCTTGCTTGAAAATATATATATATATATATATATATATATATATATATATATATATTATATATCATCATACATGCATGCGTACAGCACATAACATAATATATAACATGTATTGCATATGCTATACCTAACATATAAAATAATTTTAAAGGCTCTGAAAAATCCATTTAATTTTGTTTACCCTGGTTTATCTCAAAACTTTGTTTATATGGGAACATTACTTCTGCATAAGACATTTTAGCATATGTTATAAGAATACAGTTAAAAGATTACCATACTAATCTATACTTGATGCAGATCACCTTCATGAATTCAAAAGTTTCCATGTTTGAATAAAACACTTTTCAAAATTCAAAATACATTTTGGAGCATAATCCATAATTAATACATAAGAGGCATTTTAAGCAATTTTATATTTATAAATATATAACATTTCAAGCAAAGAGTAAACACTAACTTTGATTTGACCTTATGAGCCAGACTGGAAAGGACATGGTTTTACAACTCAAGCATCCTTAAAAGCTTGTCCTGACTTTCCTATTGCTAAAAATGAAAGTAAATACTACTTGCAATAAACCGGTCTGTTAGGAGCTGCCATACAAAAGCTTCTGTAACTCTAAGCTCTAAAGTGACGTGTGTACTTTCAAAAGTTGCAGATTTCTCAAGGACTAGGTGAAGCATTTTCTCAAGTTAATGCATTTATCTCTTCCACAGTTTCCGTGACCCTCTCAAACATTTCAGGAAAACTATTCACATTCTGTGGTTGATTGTCCATAAGAACACCATTTAAGTCATGGGAAATAAACAGTTTCCAATGAACAGACTGACTCTTCAGAAAGTTCAATTTAAGTTAGTGATTTCATACTTGGAATTGTAGTTTCCTTTGCAAGCAGTGTTGGCACTATCTAGGCAATACAATACATCAAATTCTTAACCAGGACACCTCATCACCTTTTATAAAATGATTTCCTACAGTAAAAGTTAAGCAATGATAACCATAAATATAGCTTTCTTACTTTCTGTCATGAATTGTTGTGTACTCATCAAGTTAAAATGTTTCGAGCAGACATTCTACTGGTTGTGGTAAAAAGTTTATCTCCTGGATTATCTGAAATAATTTCCTGTTGATCAAATTCTAAACCATGTGTGGCAAGCTAGACAGTAAAAATACTTTACCTTGAGTATAAACATTATACCTATAGGCTTTAGATTAATTTTCCAAATTTGTTCATGTAGTTGTGAACATCTTAAGTAGCATTTCTTAATTTTTTGTGGTCAACATGCCCTTTGCAAATCTATTGAAGTTTGTAGATCATTTTCCTAGGAAAATAAAAGTTGAAATTCTCCCAAGTTACATCTAATTTAGTTGGCTTATAGGTGAGGAAAATTGTGTTCAAGGTCTCCAGTGTTACTGTGATTTTCACCAAAATTAGGAGCTGTTTTCTTAAAACATCAGGAATTGGAATTTCCTGCCTGAAGTTCCTGCCTGAATATCATTTTCTAATAAGTGTTCATGACTACAACTACTTTGCCATATAAAAATCAAGTAACACCTATATTATTTTGTGTATAACTTGAAAATACATTAATGCTTATCACATAAGGAAGAAACATTTGCTGGGATAGCTAATAAAATCAGGTAGAGTTTGTAAATTAGCTGCTATAAAATACAAAGGATATCAAGGAAGTTGCAGGAAAGAACTTCTTGGAAGAATGATGTATATTTTTAAATTTTTTAAATGTTTATTTTTGAGACAGAGAGAGACAGAGCATGAACAGGGGAGGGTCAGAGAGAGAGGGAGACACAGAATCCAAAGCAGGCTCCATGCTCTGAGCTGTTGGCACAGAGCCTGACATGGAGCTCGAACTCACAGACTGTGAGATCATGACCTGAGCCGAAGTCGCACGCTTAACCGACTGAGCCACCCAGGTGCCCCCAAGAATGAGGTATATTTTAATGTTGAGATTTGTCAGTATTTGTTTTGGCATTCCTTATTCACTCCTCATAAGCCCCATCCACAGTATATGATGTGGGTAGTTTGAACTCAGATGAAACTGGAAGCAGATAAAAACTGAATTATATAGTGTAGAAGAAAGTTTAGAGGAATTTCTTATGGCCTACATGAGTCTTCATTGGAAATAGGCACCTCTGAGTCAGAATTGAGGAGGCATTTTCCTGGTTTCCCTTTTGATACTTTGATCTCATAAGGAAAATAAAAGCTCCCGGTTTACTGAAATCAGATTGATTGTTGTCTTCTTTTAAAATAGAAATCCAAAGTCCTTAAATATCGTAATAAAACAAGTGCCTAGACCCTGGCAACAATGAAGTTAAATTTTCTTATTAAAAAGTATGTTAGTGTGGAGTGCCTGGGTGGCTCAGTTGGTTGTGTCTGACTTTGGCTCAGGTCATCATCTCACTGTTTGTGAGTTCAGGCCCTACACCCGGCTCTGTGCTCACAACGCAGAGCCTGGAGTCTGCTTGGAGTTCTGCACCTCCCTCTCTTTCTGCCCCTCCCCCACTCACACTCTGTCTCTCTCTCCCTCTCAAAGTAATACACATTAAAAAAAAATTAAAAATAGTATGTTAGCGCAATTGCTGGGTTGTAGGGTAGTTCTATTTTTAACTTTTTGAGGAACCTCCATACTGTTTTCCAGAGTGGCTGCACCAGTTTGCATTCCCACCAACAGTGCAAAAGTATTCTCCTTTCTCTGCATCTTTGCCAATATCTATTGTTTCCTGAGTTGTTAATTTTAGCCATCCTGACAGGTGTGAGGAGAACCCAAATGTCCATTGATTGAATGGATAAAAAAGATGTGATATAGTCTGTGTATATATATACATGTATGTATACACACACACACACACACACACACACACACACACACACACACTACTCAACAATGAAAAAGAATGAAATCTTGCCATTTGCAACAACATCAATGGATCTACAGGGTATTATGCTAAGCAAAATAAGTCAGGGAAAGACAAATATCATATGATTTCATCAGATGTGGAATTTGACAAATGCAACAGATGCACATAAGGGAAGGGAAGGAAAATTAAGATAAAAACTGAGAGGGAGGCAAACCATAAGAGACTCTTAAATACAGAGAACAAACTGAGAGCGGCTGGAGAGGGTGTGGGTGGAGAAATGGGTTATATGGGTGATGGGCATTAAGGAGGGCACTTGTTGGGATGAGCACTGGGTGTTATATGCAAGACATGAATCACTGGGCTCTACCCCTGAAGCAAGACTACACTGTATGTTAACAAACTTGAATTAAAAAAAAGTATGTTAGCTTTTAAACAATGTGCATTATCCCACACAGAGATCCCATTAGTGAACTGGCATCATCATCATCTTCTACCCAAATGAGCTGATAATGATCATTCTGTCAATTTATGTAGGAATAGAGAGCTTGGGAATGATGATTCACATTTCTTTGCACATGAGTATTATTCTCACAGAATTCCTTCCCCTCTAACCTCCATTTATTTGGTTATCTGCCTAAATACTGTTAAATTTTATGCATAAAAGACATAAAAACAAAACATTTAGTTTTTCTAATTATTTTTACAGATGTAAGCAATAATCAAGATCTTGGTTCATGGAGATAAATTTTAAAATAGCCATTTCTGTTCAGGTAACAAAGTTAACTGTTTAGACTCAAATTTAAAATAAAAAGTGAATTATGTAATTTTTTTATCATAAAAATGTTCAGTATTCTCCTTTAAATTAATTTGGAATACATATCACACACATAGATGAATTTATTTATAGACCACCTGACATGACTAAATTGTTCTCTTTTGCAGGTCTTTGCCTATTTATTTATAAGGTATGTAAAAATAAATGCAACTTTAGCACATAAATATTCATAGATTCTATGTATCTGAATATTTATATAGCACCTGCCAACTACTTTGACAGGCATGATAAGTTAGAATACATATTATGGGGGGTGGGGGGAAGGATGTTTATTTGGCATTAGATTTCAGGCCACTTCTAAAACAAATGCAGTGTAAGTTTATATAGCACATATAGGCAAAAAAATGTTGCTTAGAAATGGACAAACCATGGTAGATTTAATTACTATAACACCTTTATAAATATTAGGCTAAAATAAGCTCTATATGGTGAAATGTTGGGACTCATTTTAATCTTGGTAGTTTTGCAGATGTAGTCCTTTCCTGAAAAAAATCCTGGCATCCTACCCACATGTAGAGATGAGATGCTCCTCTCAATAAGAATGTAGGACATGAGACCTCATTTTTATAATAAAATTCCAAGTAACCACCTTTTTATTCAGTTTCTAAAACACCCAGAACTACCTCAAAGAGCAGTCTTAGTCTCGTGCTGATTCTTGTTACACAAGGCAATCTTACTGCTTTATCTCAGGAAACCCTTGGCATAGAGAAAAATGAAGAGAAGTTAACATAAGAAATATGATATTTATTCAATACTTTACTTAAACCTAAGAATTAAATCACAAGATCCTTGTTAAATTCCATTATCGGAAGACTATGTATTTTGAGCACATAATACTTGCCTTTTGCATTTGCATGAATTGATTTTAGTGTGATGTCTTCAACATACATCAAAAGTCACCACATGTCCTTTCCATTTCCAATCCCTTAAACATTAGTGTTCTGCAGACTTCTGCTTAGAGTGTTTCTCTAGAATGTGAAGTAGGAGGATATGCTCTAGTGCCTAACTGGCATAATTTAACTTTCAGGTCTGACATTTTATAAGCAATGGGAACTTGGGAAACTTACTAAATTTCTCACTAAAGGAGCATGATAGTACTACTCATCTCATAGGTTGTTGTGTGTATGAAATGAATTAAAATAAAGCATTTAGACCTGGGACTAAAACAGTAAACTCCCACCACATTTTGGAATCAATGTGTAAACTCTGTCCTTCTCATTCAAAAACATCCTCTTTGGCTAAAACTGGTGCCTACTCTTGGAAGACCACACAATTATTACCCACTGAGTTCTACTGACCTAATTAGAGATTGTTACCTAATTGTTCTTTGAGAAAGAATTCCGCCCAACTTTAACACAATGCTCATCTTCGTTCCCTCTAGCATAGTCACTGCATTCTGCCTTCTGAGTTTTGTTTCATTTTATGTGTCAGGCCCAGACACTAATTCTGATCTAGCAACGGTCCAACTGTCCACCTTTAAGAACATAGCTCTGGGGGCGCCTGAGTGGCTCAGTCAGTTAATTGTCCGACTTCGGCTCAGGTCATGATCTCACAGTTCATGAGTTCAAGCCCCGCGTCGGGCTCTGTGCTGACAGCTCAGAGCCTGGAGCCTGCTTCAGATTCTGTGTCTCCCTCTCTCTCTGCCCCTTCCCTGCTCATGCTCTGTCTCTCTCTGTCTCAAAAATAAATAAACATTAAAAAAAAAACAACATAGCTCTGAGTGAATATCCATTTCCTTTTAGCAGTCATCCACCATGCCCTCGAGATCCTATTTTCTCCTTTTAGCTCTTTATTTTGTCTTTTAAGATCTAAACCTCTCTGAGAAGGAAAATTCTCACTTTGTCTAGCTAATGGTTACTTCTGATACTTAAAATTGAAGCATTCTTCCCCTAAGAAGATTTAGTTCCTCTTTAATTTTCTGAATAAATGTAATACCCAGAGACAGAATATTTAAGGCACAGGACTATATAATGTCTTTCTCTGCTTCTGCATTTGCAGTAGTAATTTAGGAATTTAATTGCTTTGTTTCACTAACAAAGTTCATAAAAATGAATGCAATACACTTTTAAAAAAGAATATAGGCTTTCATTTCTTTTTAAAAATTAACCACCCTTCTGTCCATGCAGCTCTGACATAAAAACTAATAATGATCATGACTTCTAAAATTAACAAATCCTAAGCCAACTTCTTACCATATGGTTAAAGTTGCCCTAATTGACCCAAAGAAAGTTTAAAACATTAACAGAAATAGAATTTTACTGCTAATCTAGCACAACTAGTTACATGTTGAAGTAACATTTTAATTCCAGAATAGTCTTAGTCTTCCATAGTTCATGTGGATCTCAGGTGTTTTTGACTTTTAAAGATGTGCCTTGCAGGGCCGGCTGAACATCTCAGTGGAAATAGGGAATATTCTTTTTAAAACATCTTCCATTTCATATTGCAGTTTCACTGTGTGTCTAAAAGTCTCTCTGAGGTTCCCCTCCCCTCCCTGTTTTTCTCTCATCTGAAATTTCAGGAAAAAGCACATGGCTTAAGGTCTTCTGGTGTAGCCCACACAGTGAGGCTCCCATGACTATGTTCACCAAGGTTTCCATGGCAGCCATTGCGTATTCCCCCAAGCCTTTATTTGCCAATTTGCTAATAGCCAGTGATTGCTAAAGCTAACATAAGGCATATGACACGCCAAAGGAAAAATTTCATAATGGTCATATTTACTAAAGCTTAAGGCCTAAAATCACCGATGGCCTTTAAATGGACACCATTCATTTAAAGACAAACACACAAGTGTGAGACTGCTAACATTTCTGCCGCATTGCTCCTCTCTTCAAGACTTCTGTCCTATTAGGTTATTTTTAGTTCCTAGGGCACAGCGAGTTTCTATTCCCATATCTCTGCCTAGCCAACTTTATTTATCCTCAGGACCCAGCTCAATACTTTCTTCTGGATATTTTTCTTGACTCTCCTCACTAGATTAGTCTCCTGTTCCTTTGTGTATTATATTTCTCCTAGTATGACATGTAGCATATTTTTATTGTGTTTTTTTTTTGTCTCTTTCTCTATATTAAAATCTTACAAGCTTCTGAAAAGGAGGCATTGGTGATGCACATGGACCATCAGATGAAGAGAGTAAGTCCTGACCAAGAGTGAGGATTAGGTAAATAAAATTCTCTGCCATATGAGAACACTCCCTGTTGCATGGCAGAATTCTTGATCTATAGTAGAGATACACTGAATAATTTTAAATGAATACATGAATACAGAAAAATGCTTATGTCTTCTCTTCCAATTCACTTTGAAATTTTTAAATATGTTGCCTAAGACATATTTTTTTCCAGTTTTGATTTGAGGAATATATTGAATTCTCCTCAGAAAGTAGTGACCAATTAATTTTACATTTTTTTGTTTGTTAGCCAGAAACCTAAGATCTTGTTATCTTCTTAATCCTTCCAGAAATTGCTTTAATCTCCTAGTGGCAGATTGAAAGAAAATGGCCATGAGTTCTTCCCTGACTCTATCCATGCCACTGAACAATAGTTTTTTGCAGGCCCTCCATTGAGTGGGGGAATCTATTTCCCCATCTCTTGAATCTGAGCTGGCCTTGCGACTTGCTTTGACTAACAGAATGCTGTGGTAACAGCTCTGTGACACTTTCAAACCTGCACTTCACAAGAGCTCACAAGCATTTGCTCATATTTTTGAACCTCTTTCAAGCTTCCAAGTGAACAATTTTGAGTTAGCCTTTGAGATGATATATATGTGGCCCAGGCATTTTTGTTGACCCGGTGAATAACCTGAAACTATCCAGGTATGTGAGGGAGGCAACCCACCATGTTAGTGTAAAGGCATGTATGAGTCTAGCCAAGAACAACTGACTGTGGTTCAGATCTACACAATTAACTGGCAGGCCCAAACTCTCGTGAGCCATAATAATTGCTGTTTTAAACCAGTAAATTTTGAAGTGGTTTGTTAAGCAGTTATTGCCTTTGAGGAAGTCCTGCCTAAGTGATCCTATTTTATTTATTTTTATTTATTTATTTATTTTAACGTTTTTGTTTTATTTTGAGGACAGAGAGAGACAGAGCATGAACGGGGAGAGGGTCAGAGAGACAGGGAGACACAGAATCTGAAACTGGTTCCAGGCTCTGAGCTGTCAGCACTGAGCCCGACGTGGGGCTCGAAAGCACAGACCACGAGATCATGACCTGAGCCGAAGTTGGACGCTTAACTGACTGTGCCACCCAGGCGTCCCATAAGTGATCCTGTTTTAAAAAAGCAACTCCGCTTTTGAGTATCCCTTTCCTCTTCCCAGATTTCTATGTACATCTTTGACAATATATATTTATTTTACATGGTTTTCCTACTCTGAAATTTTAATGGAATCTCCATATTGACAGGATTTTATTTTGCTTTTTTTTTTTTTTGCTATCTCTCCAACACCTAAAAAATGCCTTGCACAAAATGGACACGTGATATGTATTCATGTAATCAATTTGTGATTAATTTTGGCAATTTTATTTATTTTAATATATGGAATATTTGTTTCTTTTACCAAACTAAAATTTACCCCTCTCTTTTGCTCTTCATTTGATCAATTCAGTTGCAGCTATCAGATTTATTGTTACCCAATATCTTAATTATATTACACAGAATAAAGTAAATGGATGCATGAGTGGCTTACATGAGTCATTGTAAGAATACATGAAACCTTGTTCTAATGAACAAAATTATAACTATTCCTAGTAAGATTCAGGCATAGCGCCTAATTAGAAAAATAAAATCCCTGGCTTTTTCTCAATATTTTCTTTAAAAAGCTAAAAAAAAACTTTGTAAGAATCTTACACAGTATAGGTAGTTACTTGTTTTCCATGAATTTCTGCCTGTTTGTGATTCCATCATCTCTAAAACATGTGTTTGTAACGAAATAAGAATGTTACTTCTTCCCTGTGTTTTGTGCCCTTCAAAAAAGTTAGCGTGCAGCTTTAGGAAGGGTACATGTGGTTTATTGATGGACATAAACCAGCCACAGGATGGATCAGTGCTAGAAATTGATTGTTGCACGTTCCAAGTTGATCACTTTCATATTGCATTACATATGCCATTTAACATGCCAAGAATTGGGAATTATTTTCTAAAATAAATTGGCTATATAAACAACCTAAGAAATCACTCAACTTAATACAAACATCTATTAAGTGAGAAAATCCACACAAAACAAGCAGAGAGTTTAAAAGATAAAAGATGTCATTGAAATTCTAGTTGAGTTACTTTCATTATTCTATATAGAGTTTATTCTAATATTAAAAGGGGATTTCAGAGGAAAATATTCCAAAATCTCTTTTTCTTAAAAGTTAAACATATAAAAATTCTGTTTAACAACCTTAGAATACTTGTAAAAAATAGAGAACATCTCAGAGTTCATGATATTAAAGCAAAGCATAATTTTTCAAGTCATAGTAATTATGCTGGCTATCACCCCATTACTGATATAATGTGAAGCTAATAAGCCAAGTAATTAGTATGCTCTGGGTCAGAATTTTCACCTCAGTAACTGAAGGGTAAATGAAGACAAAGCAGTGTAATATTAAATGTACAAGCAAAGGAGTAGTAACATGTTATAATGAAAATCTGAAAGATGACATAAGAAATAGTGTATTTTTGTGGGCTTATTGAAGAAACATATGAGAAATTGATTTAGTTTTTAAGCTTAGTAAACGTTAAGACATATTTGATTGTGTTGCTAGTGATTACTATTAAATACATAAACATTTAAATGTTCCCATGTGTTGAACATTGTACAAATCATGCATTAGATAACTCATGCTTATTTTAATTGGCTATTGTAGTGTCACAATTGTAATGAAAGTAAATATTCCTTTTTACTGTCCCAAAAAAGAAAAACAGATCAACTTGCATTGAAGAGCTGGTGCCCTCACAATGAAGAAGAGAAAAAAATCAAAGGTAAACAGATATTGAGAGTTTTCCTATTCTAGTAATTGGGACTAACACAGCAGCTTTTCTTGAGGACAAAAGAAGCAAATTGCCCCCCAATTCTATGCTCAGAGAGACACTACAAATGACAAAGAATCTCCACTCCAAGAGACCTTTTAAGAGCTACAAAACTGGCACTAAATTCATTAGCCCGACTCTACCACCATGCCAAAGGGAAGGTTTTCTCTTTAGGGTAGTCCGATGTTCTGGAAAGAGGATATCCCCTAGCCTCAAGAATGGAGGAGTTTTTGCCATTTTCCTCAGGTCAAGTCTTACAGAATAAAAAAGATGTTTATTAGGAAGCACTACTGAAACCAACATGTATGGAAATAAGGGCAAGGAATTAAGAATGGGTAGGGAAAGAAGTTGAGTTGTGGTACAAGTTGGTTACAATGAAGGACCCAACTGATCCTACAGAAAGCTCTAGAGTTGGAAGTTCTCTTCAGACTAGACCTAACATAAGTTGAAGGGCCATACCTTTATACCTGCACAATGTGAAGTTACTGAATGTAGGGGCACCTGGAAGAGGCATAACTTTGGGCAGAGCATTTAACCAGAAAATTCCTAAGAAGGCTGAACACTTTCTAGCAACAACCCCAGCAGTTGCAGAAATAAGCTCTTAATTCTTGAAGGTGATCTGAGTAGCCTAACACATCATCCATTTCACTAATTCTTTAAATCTTGGCAAGACGTGATTGAGAACTTCCACATACAGAAAGGGCAAAAATGCTACACTGACTCCAGCCCTTCCTCTTCTTTTTTTTAAATGTACATTCTTTATTCTTTTTTTTTTTTTTTTTTTGAGAGAGAGAGAGAGAGAATATGAACAGGGAAGGTCAGAGGGAGAGAGAGAATCCTATGCAGACTCCACACTCGGCAGAGAGCCACATCAGGCATCGGGCTCAATCCCATGACCAACCTTGAGAGATCATGGCGTGAACCAAAATTAAGAGTTGGAGGCTTAACCAACTGTATCACTCAGGTGCTTTGACCCCAGCACTACTAAAGGCCTGACAGTGATAAAAATGATGAGTCTTAAAGTTCAAGAACGACTGAAGAAAGTACATGAGACTAGGGACTTCCATCTTGTCCAAACAATGTTAGTATGGATGTGTGGGTTGTACAAAGCTGTTGTGTACAGGCTGAGAGCCATGAGTCAGATGAAAGGGATTGCCAGGTAACACAACATAAAATCAATTTCCAGGGATTTGTATAGGAATGAGCCATTTTCTTTCACATCTAGCTCTAAGACATGGGTCAACCAAAGAGGGGATTAAAATCTTACTCAATTGAATGAGTAGACATGACTTTTCTCTTATGCTTTTCCCCTATCTCATGACCACAGGAGGAAGGCCAAGAAAAATGAGGGAAGGACTTGTGAAGAAAACATCATACTTAATTCCCACTACTCCAAACCCCTAGAGCCACAGACAAACCTATATTACCCTAAAAGAGAAGGGGTATGAACAATCCAATGGTGTTGGGAGATTTTAGGTCTCTAGGGTAACAGTTGACTTTTGAGGGATTGAAACCAATAGATAAAAACCTCCATCTATCACTGTCCAGGGCAGAAAATTCTAAGACTTACTGTAAGATTCCTTATAATCACCTAAAAGAAATCAGCACCGGCTGTCCTCAGTGTGACCAACTGAATACAACTTCTTTGTATTATCCGTCTCTCCTTTCTTATTTCACTCTCCTCCCCCTCAATTCTGTATCCTGCTATAATATTTCTAAATTTTTGTCTCAGGCTGTACTTTGCAGAGAACCCAAGTTAATATGCACAAAAGCACACTTTTCTTTGTTTTTATGTGAAACGGGAATCTTTTTATTCCTAGGTTTACAGAAACCAAACATTCTATTGACAATACAAATTATAGCAGTAACACATTTGATAGAAGATATTTTTGTCTTCAGTGCTTTCAGCACTTTTATTGAAGAAATTGAGATACTTCCTCTCAAGGGTCTTTGAATTGGAAGTATAATTTTCTTCTTCCCTAAATTTGATCAAGGATACTGGATTGCATATGTATTCCTCCCATATCAGAGATCTTTGTAAGCTTTATATCGTGGTTTTAGAAATTTGATGGGCTTAGAAGTATTTCTACTTAAACTCTCTAGTACCAGAAAACTATAAAAATAATGTATTGCAACCTTGGTTTGGACTTGTATTTAAATAATCACAGAAACTATTCTAGGTTCTTTTTTTGAGAAACTACAGTTGTAGGACTATCAAAGTCACTCTGAAATATTCATGTTATAACTTATATATAATATCAGACCTTCCAATAACACACACTTTCCCTTGCACTTTATGGTTTCTGCAATTTTTTTCTCTCAGTAAAATGAATCCACCTTGGACATTTATATAAATCATCCGTAGACAAATGTTTGTACCTGTCACGCTGAACAAATGTTCTACACCCCTTTCATTGCCATGAATCTACCAACTGACTGCTTATTTATTCATTGTGTTTGCATGTTTGATTTATAAAGGAACAAAACTACATGATTGGATACATTAAGTATTACATCATTTTTTATAGTGAATAAATGAGAAGCATTGGTAGGTTTGAGGGAACTTTCCATTAAATTTAGATGCTGAGGATCTTACCTCGAAATTAAAAGAAATTTGACCTAGAATAAACATTATTTGAAAGAAGTCAAGATAAACATTTGAAGCATATCTCCTGACAACTGAAAGTGAGGGATATGCCTTGGAGAAAACAGCAACCAGACGTGACACAGGGAAGGGAAAGCAAGCATGTATAACCATCATGCTTACTCAAAACTCCTCTGCAAATATGCATACTATAGTGTGTCTGTGTATGACAACATAATATGTTATCATTCATTTTAAGCCTATTTGTCATGATCCAAAAATGTTTTTTGCTTTTTTATGAGAAATTTCCTTTATCAGAAATAATAATTACACGTGGAAAGTAGTTACTATATAATACAATACTTCTGTTTTCAAAGACTATCCTTAATAGTAAAAGTAAATGTCTGGATATCCTATTCTTTCTCTCCTCATTTCCCCAGTACTGACTTATCCTCTCTCTTTTCTACGCCATGCCCTTGATTGTATATCAAAGCTAATAAAGTAATGCTATTGTAAATTCTAGTCCCTCACTAATAGCTTCTTTTGATAGAATTTAATGGGAGAAGTAGATGAAAGGCTTAAAACCTAATCCAGCTCAATCCAGCTGTACAAGGGAACAGTTCAGAAATGGCTACCCCTTAATCTCCAACTCAACTGCTTTGGTCATATGTGAAGAAAAGATCAATTTACCAAATGGTACTTCAAAATAGAGAACTTCCTACCCAAATCTCAAGGATAAGTTCCAGCTGCCAAGTCTATCAGAAGAATAAGCAAAATCAAAGGAGACACACGTACAAAACCTAAACAGTTGGCTCCAAAGAGTTTTTGATCTAAGAAAATGTGAGCCAAAAATGAAGACATTTCCCAAAGAAAAAGCATCTTCAGTATGAAGCACAGAAAAGTGAGTAGATGAAGTATAGATTATTAGCATTTCTGGAACTTACCAAATGGCTGTTCTAGACACGTTTATACAGTCTATGGGAGGAGATGTGTAATAAGCCATCAATGGAGAGCCAATAAATGGGCAAATAACAAATAGTCAGAAATAAAGCTCTAATTGTCTCTAACCTCAAAGCTATAGTTGCCTCTTTCCCTCTCTTTTGCTCATTTATTGTTCCAACACTTATATTGAATATCTGCTCCATGCCAGACACTTATTATTTTATTTATTAAATTCTTAGAATAAATCTCTAAAATAAAAATATTATTTCATTTTTAGGAAGGAAGAAATTGAGTTTTGAAGACATTATGAATATTGTGCAGTTAATATTAGAGGGTGTCAAAATCAGAATTCAATTCCTATCTTCTTCCGATAGAATTCCAGTGTGTTACTTCACCAGACCTAGCAAACTATATGCCAATCAACAAGAAATCTTTCAAACTGTATGAAATGCCTCTCCAAAACCACCAACAGTTTAGTTTGCATCATCTTGCAACCAGATTATTCCCTGATAACTTTTAACTTTGTTCTTCTGATTTTTCCCACTCCAATTCAATATCCACATTGCTGCCAAAATTATGGTTATAAGATGCACATTTGTTCCTTCTCTCCCTTATACTACACCTCTAAATAATGACTTCTTAGATCATGACATCATGACTTCTACTTTTCAAGTAGGCTGCAAAGTAACAGGAGGCATGCTTTATAATCACATGGCACGGTTACCTTTCCTCCAGACTTAGAGAATAAATTGAAGAATTCTGAACCCAACATTAACTTTCATGTTGCTGTGCCATTATTTAGTCCAGGGCGAACAACTCAGCATATATTTGTGTGCAAGCTGTGCTCTAATGAAAATATGTGCCTGTAGTCCTGGACTGATGCAAAGGGTGAGGAAGTATCTACCAGAGGAAAGTGAGAGGACAGCAGGGCCATGAAATCAGTGGATTTGCCAGCCCATGTCTTAGCTCTCTATTTGCCTGCAAAATCTTTGTCCACACACTAAATCAAGCATTACCTCCTCCTGGAAATCATCGTCAACTTTGTGTAAAGCAATGTTAAACACAATCTTCTTTGGTTTCACAGGACAGTTTTTATAGCTATTGGATTATAGTCAAAATGTATGTGCTTATCACTTCAAACCTCAGAAGTTCTTAAGGGTAAAGGACCATGCTTTTCTCAATTTGTGTTTCAATGCATAGTACAGTGTCTGACTTTTTTGTAGGTAGTCACCAAATGTGTAATTGACTAGATTCTAGTGATTAAAGAGATATCCTTGGCTGATACTCTTAAAGTTTTCTATCTTATATTCTTTTTCTTGAGATGAATTAAATATATATTTAATAGGAGAAAATGGCAACCTCCGAGTAAAACAAATATTTATAACTTGAGTTTAATATGTCTTTAAAATGTTAGGGTTTTGTAACAGTAATGATGCATATAGGTATAAAAAAAAACCTCAGTCAACAAAATATAAAGAATAAAATAAAACCTAAGAACCAAAAAACAACTGACTAGTATATTCATAATTTAACAATGTAGCCACATAAAATCATTATTAATTTATGTTATTGGTGAAGAAAAGCTCCACTCTTGCATTGGTATACATTATAGGTAATGGATAATATTATAAATTATGTTCTAAAGTTTTAATTTCACAGGTAAACAAATTAATTTATAAAAACATCATTAATTTTGATCTGTGGTCTATAAAAATTGGAAAGTTTTGGTTCGATTTTCATCTATGGATTGACTTCCAAAAGAGTTTGGCTTTCCCCACAGCTTAACAAAAGGTATCTCTAGAGTTCACATCCTATGCTGAGCTACTCTATCTATGTTTGTTCACTGATAGAGTGATACCCTTTCATCCTTTCTTGTGAGAAATATCCATTATGGATGATTTCTACTTGTTCATGCATTCTCAAAGCATTCCACAAGTCCATCAATTTACTGTAAGTAGAGAATGAAGGAAGGAAAATGAAATTATTTAGGCAGCATTTCTGTTCTATATTCATGGACTTATAAGCTTTTGTGTGATGAAGAAATCACTGTAAATGTTTTTCAAGTGATCAGGAAACACAGTCCCGACCTAAGGACAGATATGTAAATGTGACTGTTTGAAAAATGTCAAATCTTCTATTTTCCAAATGAATATTTTTAATGGAAAAATTTCTGCTGACTAGCATGTGTATAACAGCGTTTTGGTAAACCACTTTGTCTATGATATGCCATGGCATAATGTAATATGTACATCCAGGGTACGTATGGTACACATGTGACAGGTATGACATGGCATGTCACAGAAAACCTTGCTTCTCAAAAAGCTGAGGGAAAAATGTGTTTATCAAAAAGCTGAGGGAAAAAGGTGATAAATATTTTTTTTTTAATTCTTAAGGCGTGGAAGTTGCTTACTGAAATTATATTGCCATTAAAACAAATGGGTTTGTGATGAATATGTGTAAAATACAGCAAAATCATATCTTCGTGATGATATGCAATTTCAAATTATTGCTCCTTCTGACTTCCTATTTTTCAGTTAAATAGTTACCAATGTCTCTGTGGTTTTGAAACTCTAAAGCTAAAGCATACCGCCAATCTAAAAACATGGTAAATAAAATGGCCATGGAGAAGTACTATAGTGATTTCTTTCAATACCACTTATGTTTCAAAAAAAGGATAACAGAGAAATAATTAGGCATAGACATCAAGTATGTATTTTTTTTCTTTGTACCTTTTCTGGAAAACAAATCACTTTAAGAGATAAACTTTATATGTAAGTAATTTGCAGAAAAAAATAGTAGAAAGCCATAAAATATTTAAATACTCAACTCTACTTTTAATTAACAAATTTCAAAATCCAAATGATGAAGTTCTATTTTTTACCGACCATATAGTTGCAAATTTAAAAGCTTGATAATGCTCAGTGCTTATGAGAATTTGGAGACAGGCATCCCCATAATGCTGGAGAACCTGATGAAACGTTTTATAGGATAATTTGGCAATTTCACTGCTAGTAATTTACTTAATGTATATAGTTCCATTTGTATTCATAAACATATACACAATGTTGTTTATTTCTTTGTTTTCAATAGTAACAAAAATGCCAAAATAATGGGTGGAAGAAAGATAATTTGTTGTAGCACTGCTTACAATGAAAAACAACATTGCTTTAAAAAATAGAGCCATATGAATAAATGCTGATGTGGAAAAATCTCCGAGATTTATTTGCAATGAAAAACAAACATGAGAGACAAATAAGCTTAGTATAATTGCACATGTGTTGTGTGTGAGAAAGAGACAGAGAGAGAGAGAATGCACGTACAATAAGCTGTATAAGGGCTCTTTTTAAACTATGAAAGTGCACGCTTAAAAAAAATCTCAAAAGTTTTCATTCCCAGAAGAATGAAACATGACAAGGTAGCTGAGGGAATAACAGAACAGGGAAATTATCTCATTTCAGTCATTAAAACATAGTAACATTAGAGAATAGGATAAATTTAACAACCAGCAAGAAAATTTTTAAGAGAAATAAGCTAGGAAAAAGACACAAACATATAGTTTTGAAATCATTTACCAAAATATTGTGAAGAATGTTCAAAATTAGAAATAATATAAAAAATTAGACTTTCAACAATAGAAGCTATAAAAAAATAAACTCATCTCCTGCCACAAAAGCTAGATGAAAAAAATTGAGTACAAAACAAAATAGGGGTGTCTGGGTGACTCAGTCGATCAGGTGTTTGACTTTTGGTTTTGACACAGGTAATCTCGCTGTTTGTGAGATCAATCCCCTCATGGGGCTCTGGGCTGAACATGGAGCCTGCTTGGGATTCTATCTCCCTCTTTCTCTACCCCTTGCTCATTCGTGCTTGCTCTCTCAAATTAAATAAATATTTTAAAAAGAGAGTTAAAAATGAAATAAAAACAAAATCGAGATCTGACATTTGAGCAAAGATTTACAAATACGACAGTCTTCTTGCAAGGCCTGTGTGTGTGTGTGTGTGTGTGTGAGTGTGTGTGTAACAAAGGGAGTGAGAGAGAGAGAGAGAGTGCATATACACTAGAAATATTAGAAATACACACAAAAAGTCACAGAAGGAAATTAATACCCAAAGCTATGGGAATATAAAAAAATAATGAAGTACCCTTGGTGACGACTTCATTGTTAGGTCAGCAGTGCCAGTCTCGTATTGGCACTCTTACTGGCACTCATATTGAATTCTTTTTGTTACAGATAGTTCTATAGCCCACATGTCAAGAGTGCCCTGACAGTGATGTAGTCATCTTGTTACTTGTCAAAATGCCTCAATGATGTCTTACTCATAGGTAAATTTTCACTAAGTACTGGGTAATAAATAAATTAATGTATTAATGGCAGTATGCTGACTTTAATGGAACAAACAAATGTATCCATCCTGTAGGCATAAGAATACTAGGACAAACTTTGATGTAAATATTTGGCCCAGAAAGACTGATTTTTAATTCATTAATATAAAGTGAAAGAGTCTTGTGAATAAAACCTAAACAGATTGCAATTGCTGTTGTAGGACAGTATTGAGTGCTACTTATCTTATATGAACATCAAAATAATTTGAGACAAGCCCTTAGAGGTTATTTGCTTCTTCAAGTCATGTTTTTCAAAATTGGTTATGATATCAAATATCCACAATACTGATGAAATATGTAGTGCTTCTCATACAGCACAAAACTATCAAGAGATTGATTATACGAAACATTACATTTCTTTGAAGAGTTTCATTCACACCTGATTATGAGAAAAGAAGGATTTTCCACAGATCCTTTGAGAAATGTTTGAAAGAAAAGCATTTCAGTCACCATACCATTCTTTTCTATATCCCTAGCCCCACCCTAAAATAAAACTGGGGCATATATATCCTATAATAACTTCATGAAAAATCATTATCTAAAACTCTCATGTTTGTGAAATGAATGTGCAGCTGTTGAGCCTGCCTGCTGGAGAAACACTGTAAAAATGCATCTCTGGACAAGAAACAACATGATATGAATGGATGAGATGGAAATGTGAGAGAGAGAAACAACACATCTCTGTCTACCAATAGATTGCATGGGGAAAAAATTGAGAAGGAAAAAAATGGACTTATTTGTACAATTGAGATAGTTACTATTTTCAATAATGTGAATCACATATTAGTCAAGTATCAGGGAATAAGTTCATTTTTACTAGGCTATCATAAGCAGTATATAACTTAAAATATAAAATGTGAAGTTTATTAATATGTGATATAATAAATGATAGTGTTTGTTAGGCACAATTATATTTCCTTCTTTATTCACTTAGCATAACACATTCCAGAGTATTTTATATTAAAGAAAGAAATAAAATATAGAGCCTCTCAATATATATACTTTCTAGTGATTATATTTAGGTCATCCAAATCTAGTCATTGACTTTGGCAAAACCTATTTTTCACATGAAGGCCAAATTGAGAATTAGCTGCTCAATTTAAAAAAAATGCTATGGCTCATCCCTGTTTTTATATTTCCTTTCGTGAAAGTCTTTCTATTTTCTCAAATATAGGGGTATCTATTTCCTTAAATGCAGGGATTTCTTATGGCACCAAAGCAAAATAAAGACTTTCAGTCATTTTCCCACGATAACACAAATGCTACGACATAAAAGAAACATGAGCACTAACTCAGCGTGTAGTTACTTGTGAAAATGTCTGAAATTCAAATATACAACAAAGAATTAAAAATATTGCACATGATTTATGTCATCACAAAGGTTAATATCCTCTTCTCTGTTTAAAATATAGTTATAAATGGTTATACCTGTATTTTTTACCTTTCAATATGTGTGATACATGTTTAAATATTTTATACATATATACACACACATATATGTTCTTACACTTGTACACATACATATAGAGGGAAAAAGAGAGAGGGAAAGAGAGAAGGAAGGAAGGAAGGAAGGAAGGAAGGAAGGAAGGAAGGAAGGAAAAAAAAAGAGAGAAAGTTCTTGGATTATATTAAATTCAAAACATAGACCAGAATGAAAGATAGGACTCTAATAACACTGAAAAGACACAGAGAATTGAATCTGTTATAAATGATTTATGCTCTAGGATCATGAGGTTAAAAAGGCAAAAGCTTTAATGCTCACTCATGCAAGAATGTCAAGTCACTGGTCTAGATAAAGAATTTGACAGTAATAAGATTTTAAAAGTGGGTATTTTCTGGTAGCATTGTCTGCCATAATAAATAGAGGTCATAAAGCTTTGGTCTAAACATATTCAGGGGGGGATTAATACTGCAAGCAGATCATTCATCTGAACTTTGAGAATGTACTTATAGGCCAATTTAATAAATGGATAATGACATAAAGACTATTTGTGAGTCTCAGGGAAACATATGTCTCTTCTGAGATTTTTATTTTTTTATTTCACTATAATTCTTCTAATGGATAATTTTTTATTGCAAATTTGAACAAAGCTATACCGCTTTTAGAGTAAAAAATATATAAATCACTTATATTAACCACAATAACAGAATGTCACCACCACCATTAATTCCTGTATGCCCTAAAAGGTGCTGAGAAAAGTGAACTATATAAGGGAAATGGATTTATTTTAAAGAAAGATAAGTTTGAATCTGAGTGAATCACTCATTTAAAAAACTGATTCATCTTCTAGGAGTTCACCTTTACAGAGATTGGTTGTCTATTATATTTGACAAATAATCCTATTCATTTAGGCAACATATCAACTTAAAATACAAGTTTGTTTCAGGGGATGTGGGTTAATGATTAATCAAAATTATTTGGTCTACCTGGAACATATCATGGAAATATATGGCTCTCATTTAGTATAGAAACAAAATTAAAGTTTCACTTTGAGTTCTAATACTAATGTTCAACAGAAATATGGAGACAGCATATAAGTAATAAATCAACTATTTATTTATAACTATGACTTGTTCTCAACTTAGTTTAATTCACAGAATTAAGATGACTTTAATACCTTCATTGCATATAAAGATATAATTATCCAAATACATTATCATTTGACTTTTTAAAAATACATGGTGCAGAAATTTGTAAATGCTGAAATAGCATGTGCTTGACAGTGGCTCACAGATGAACCTATTATTTTATTTCCATTAAATACTCACAGGCAGGAGAGATATAGTTCTTAGAATTCATAAATGTATATGTATATGTTTTTGGGTGTGTATAAAATTATAAGAAATTTGAATTTGCATGATGCAAGAAAAAAATAATATCACCACAAACAAGAACCAAAAATAATTTATACTAAGGTTTTAACATATACCATATTTACAAGAATTCCATATGTATACTTTTCCTTTTTAAAAAACATCATAAATCCCCATGTTACCATTTTGATGGCTTCAAAATGTTGTCATTTTATTGTACCACTATTTAATTAAATACTCTACTACTCTTTTCCCCACTGAATGGTTTTAATAGTCCAAGATGAGTACATAATATACTTTTTGAAACAGGAACATTTTAAATAATATTTAACTTCTGAAAAAACCTATTTTTTTCAAAGTTTCAGATGAAAAATAAATATTCTACTCTGTAGGACAGATCTATCTATAGCACTTTGTATACTAAAATACACTGCACTTTTACTACAAGCAGTGACTATTATCCACAGCAGCTATTTTATTTACTTCGTGTTTATGAACTCTTTAAGTACACACAAGAGACATAAGAAGTGATTACAATTATTTACCCAGTTTTGTAGATGAGAAAATTGAGGCAAAGTTGTTGCTAACCACTAAGGATAAGCTCAGTCAGCAACTGAGACAGGATTTCAACCCATTCCAACTCTCTGGAGGCCAAGTTCTTAATCACTACCTAGTCATGTCACCAAAATCACATGATATGAAGACATCTTACTTTTAGAATTTCCTTGGATGTTATTAAAACTGATACTGGTAAATGTACTGCTCCCTAAGAGAGCTTTGAAAATATTGCCACCCCTTTTCTTTCAACCCCAGCATCATTTGAATTTTGTACCTCTTTGCAGATTATATCCCTCTCTCTTTCTTTCAAATTATTTTAATACTCTGTCTTTGTTACTGATGTTCTCAATTTTATTAATATAACTCTAGATGTGAAATAGACATTTTAAATGCATGTAAATATCCTGTTCCTTACTAGTTTTGGCATCCATTGATTATTCTTACCTGAATTAATTATTACAAGGATGACAGGAGAGTGGTGATTTTCTATTCTTATAATTCTTTTATATTAATGATCGGGTATCCCATTTCAAGACAGAGCTTTTAGTTTACAAGTATACATGGATTATCAATATTATCAATGAGGCTTTATGGATTCTTTATTTCATCATGTAGAAGCTGTTGCTATCATTTAATATCATAAATTTGGCTGGTGGAGATCATCTTTGGCTTTTTTGGTTGGTCTCTCCCTTATCATTTTGTTTTTGCTTTGTTATAGCAGTTACTATATGGAAACTGAATTTTTAAGCTGTGCCCCTTCCCCAGAATCAATTACTTCCCCCAAGGTGTTTTAGATCGCCTTGTGTTTAAATGGCAAATTGTATTTAGAAATCAATATATGGGTGCTAGACTTCCTTATTGGTACTGACATGTTATTGCTCATAGACATTTCAGCAAACAGAAATACTGAACAAGTTAGAGATAAATTACAGGATATTCTGAGATTTGCTTCAAAATAATGCAATTGAGAAGAGCGAGTTGGCAGAATTAAACACAAAACAAACTTGGTCATCATTGAAGTTAGTTGATGGATACAAGGTTCATTGTACTATTTTGTTTACTTTTGCCTATGTCTGAAAAAATTCCTTAATAAAACAATTTCTAATCAACAAAGGCAGCAACAAACTGCAGACAAACTCCAAAAACGAAAATCAAGTTTTCTCCTAATAATGGTCTTTAATCTGAAAACCTATTCAAATGGATATGCAAGTATTTGGCATTTAGTGACAATACCTAAAGCAAGCAAGATTCCATTGTAATTATAAGCAATTTAATTTCTTGCAATTCATTTCTTTTCATATTTCAAAATATTATTTCTTATTCCCCAAACTCCTCTTAGTGAGTCAACACTAATTATAGTAAATTGTGTTTAATGCTTTGGATTTTTCTTTTGTTCATAGCTTAAATCGATCTTAAGTTCTGGATCTTACATGAAACTTTCCTCAATTGATCACAAAGAGCCCTATTCTTTTCCACATATGTTTGGGACCCACCCCCCACCACCAAGCAATTACTTTTCTGCATCATTACATGCTTTTTCACCTCTGTGATACCCAAGACCCAATCATGGTGCCCTCGAGAATTAAGCTCTCTACTCCACCTCAATGTCTCCTTATCTTATGGACTATAATGGCTCACATCCACCACACTGGTCCTATAGTGAAAAAAAGACACTATTCCCTTAAATCTGTATATATTTTTATTAGTACTAAAGCACCCTAATTAATCCAGCCTTTATTGAATGTCCAAAACTGTTGTTGGATGTCAAGGAACTATGCCTGGCCACCCCCTGCAGAACCAAAAGATTCTCCTTTGAGTTGCTTGGAGTCAGAAGAAAACAATCGCATGTTTCAGAAAAATGGGGTAGAAAAAAGTACTAGGAATATCAAAAAATCAATATCTTCTCTCTTTTCAAGCCTCAATATATTGTGGATCAACTTATATGTCTAATTGACTTTCTAAAACCTCTGTCTTGTAAAAAAAATTATGAATGCATTATGTTTTACTTAATTCTATTCCCCATTAATGAATAGTTACATAGTTTGTTCCCAAATTCTATAACCACTTTATAGTTAAAAAAATCACTAGGAATTGAAAATTGTGAATTATAAATCCTAGAATATTTCAATTAATTTAAGAATTCAGTCATTTTCATCAACATATTAAATGATGATTACTGGGAAATGATCACAATTATTTTTTTTGTTTATTTTATTTTTGAGAGAGAGAGAGAGAGAGGCAGAAAGAGAGGGAGACACAGGATTTGAAGCAGCCTCCAGACTCTGAGCTGTCAGCATAGAGCCCCACATGGGGCTTGAACCCACAGACCGCAAGTCCATGACCTGAGCTGAAGTCAGGGCTCAACCCACTCAGCCACCCAGGCTCCCAGATCACAATTAGACAATAGATTTGTGGCAAACGTTAACATAGCTTTTCTCAATGTAGTCATATAAAGAGAAAATTAACATTTGTTGGACTAAAAGTCAATTTGTTGAATACTTTTTCTCATAAAATAGTACACTATCAAATCTATACAAGAAAATACTACTGAGCTGTGGTTGAGATACATGTGCAAAGTAGTAGCAGAAACTCCCTGGCAGTCAGCTGGAGTATGCCCAAACACATCTCTATTTCCTGACATATACCACACAAACATTATATCGTTGCCTAATTGAGAAAAATGTAAAAAGCACTGAGTGTGAATAAGAATATCATGCAATTTAATGAGCATGGAAAATAAGTACAGCTACAACAACAGAAAATGTTTGAGGTCTTTTAGGCTTTATAGGATTTGGTAATTTCTATCATAATTCTGAGGCCTGTATTTTTAAACTATGTTCCTTTAAATATATGTTTCTCATTGGGTTGTTGGAAGGCAAATCTCCTCTGAATCCGTTTTTTTTTTAATTTTTCCCTGAAATTAAATTAAACACAAACAGTATGTTGTGTAATCACACAAAAGAAAACACCATAACTCACAGGGTCAAAGAAATTAATATCAAAATGAAATTAATGTTTGTCTACATCAACTCAGTTCTGGTTTGAAAAATATTTCTTTTGTGTGTCTCTGCCTCTCTCTGTCTCTCAAGTAATATGTTTGTGTATGTGTTAGTTTGAGTACTGAAAATATACAACCTAAGAGAAGTATCTCCTTATTTTATTATAATTTTTTTCTTTGGCTATATTTTTTGTGTATTACCACATGGCTCTCCATCACTTTATACCATGGTCCATAAAGAAACAGACTGCCTGTGAAACAACATCTTGATAAAAAAGAAATCACCCAATCATTGCATATCCCTAAGCATCTGGTTTGGGAAAATAGAACAGGGAGTCTAAGCAACTTGACACATCTGTATGAAAAACAGTGGAGCTAGTTCCATTTGTTTGTTTCCTCTTTACAGTTAAGAAAATGAAAGCTGATGCATTTGAAGCTTACAATAAAGATAGCAAATATTCCAAAGGCTTTCATATGTAAAATATTTTAATTGCTGAAGGACTTGGAATAAATCTTGGCTCACTCGCATTAACATTTCTCTTCTTGGGACTTCTGCTTCATTTTCCACAAAGTTTGTATTATTAGTACTTTGTCAAATTTCTTATTTCTTTCTTTTGATCCTCTGAACAGTAGACCAAAAAAAAAAGAGCTTACACTGAAATTGAATTTCATAATTAGTGTTCAAGCAATAGCAACTTTCTTAGAAATTTTACATAATAACTGATAAATCAGCAAGCCAAGTCTATTCCATTTTGAAGTATCAAGCTTTTGAAGTTTTTAGGAAATTGTGGAGGTGATATAAAACCTGAAGAGATGTTAAGATTTAATTGATGCAGTATTTCTCCTAGGGAAAAAAAGGAACAATTATCATTGTGAAGGCATCAATTGCTATGAAATCGAAGACTGGCGATTTCTAGTGTTTGTGTTCTCCTTCTATTCAAGGGTTGAACTAAAATAACTTTTCCAGTCTCATTTACAACTAGATGAGGCCCGAGACCTACTTCTGACCAATATAGGGTAAGTTGAAATCCAAAGCCTGGATCATTAAAAAAAAATTACATGTTGATTCTGTCTCCATCTTTCCCCATCTCTCAGCCGAGGCAAAGGTACCAGCAGATTCTGGCGCTCCAAGGAATGAGAAATCCCCAGGCTGGAAAGCACCACAGACCCCAGGATTTCTTGTGTATTATGGAGCAAGAAATAAAGACATATATTAAACTTCACTCGATCTTGGGGTTTGATAACAGTATCCTATTCTGACTTCATCTTCAGGATTGTCTTGTCTATTTTTGGCCCTTTAAATTTCTGTTTCTATTTTTTGGAATCAGCTAGTGAATTGCCAGGCACTGACACACATACATGCATCTACACACACACACACACAGCAAACCCCTGCCAGGATTGGAATTGCAATTGTATTGAATCTATTTATAGGTTAATTTGAGGATAATTTACAACTCCAAGACATTAATGCTTCCAACCCAAGGCCATAACATATCCTTTTATTAAGTTCTACTTATGTTTTTACAATATTGCAATTATGGTTTTCTATGCAAATGTCTTATACATTCTTTCATTAGATATATTTCTAGGTATTTGTAATTTTGATATTTCTAGATAATATTTGTTGATATTTTAAATTCTTATTGTTCGTTGGTAATGTATAGAAAAATATTGCTTTATTTTTCATTCCGTTGAAGTCTGACATACAAAGTGCACTACTATTAAATGTACAGCTTGTTGAAATACTGAATATGTATACAGTAAGGTGACCAATACAGACATCAAGATAAAGAACTATTCTGGAAGCCAATAAACTCCCTTAGTACCTTACCGTAAACAACTATTCTGTGACCGCTATGCTAATGCCTACCGCCTTTTATGTATATATATTCTAAATTTATATAAACAGAATCATACAGTATGCACTCTTTTGGTTTCTGGCTTCTTATGCTCAATATAAAGTTTTGAGATTATACCCATATTGTTGCATGTAGCAATAGTTCGCTCATTTCCGTTGTTGTATATGATTACATGATATACTTCAAAGTATTTATTCATTTACGTGTAAATGAACACTTGGGTTATTTCCAATTTTTGTCTCTTAGAGGAAAACAAACAAACAACATTCAACAAATCTGTACAGGTTCTGGTTTTAGATGGCAGTGTAGGATGATCCTAGTCCGCCACCTCTCACAGACACACTGAATCTATAGCTATATATGTAACGATTTCCTCTGAAAACAACGTAAACCCTGGCTCGGCACATCAAGCAAATAAGAGGGAAACCACAGGGAAGTGGGTAGGAAAGGCTGAGACACAGCTGAGCATAAACCCCACCCACCCCACCACCCTCCATCCCCAGCACTGTGACTCACAAAGGGAAGGGGATTCACAAACTTGGAACTTTTCCCCAGAGGAGCAGAGTCCACCCTACATCAGCTCCTCCAACTTTCAAGACTGGTACCTGAGAGACAAGCCCTGAAAATTGAAGATGAGTGGCTCACACCTGCAACTCATGTGAGTTGTGGCAAACTGAGGCACGGCTTGAAACGCTGTGTTCTTGGATTCACCTGCCCCGGGGCCCTAAGTAGAAGAAGCCCTTTGAAAAATGCCCAGACTTTATGTGAAAAAGGTTCCAGCTCATAGACACAGAGAATAGATTGGTGTTTGCCAGAGGCAGGCAGTGGGTAGGGGTGGACAAAACAGACGAAGGAAGTCAAAAAGTAGAAACTTTTCAGTTATAGGATTTATGTCATAAGGATATAATGTACAGCATGGTGACTATAGTTAATAATACTGTATTGCATATTTGAAAGTTGCTATTAGAGTAAATATTAAAAGTTCTCATCATGAGAAAAAAGTCCGTAACTATATATGTGATGACAGATGTTTAGATTTGAGGTGATCACGTTGCTATATATACAATTATCACATCATTATATTGTACATGTGAACCTACTGTATGTCAATTATTCCCCAATAAAAAAATTAAAGTTTTAAAAAATCATAAAGAAATTCTGTACATATCTTAAAATTACATATGCACTCTCTACCTTAGGCATATAGCTCAGAATGAAATTACTGCATCATAGGAGATGCTTATATTCCACTTCAGAGGATATCACAAAACAGGTTTGAACAGTATTTATGCCACTGTTTACACCTAGTGGCAATGCATGGGAGTTTCAGTGGTTATACATCCTTCTCTACATTTGGCATTAGAAGGTTCTTTTAAAAAAATCACGTTAGCCATTCCAGTAAGTGTTAGATGCATTTATTGTGGATTTAATTTGCATTTTCCTGTTTAAGAATACTAAGCACATGAGTATGTGTCAAGGGATATTTGGGTCTTTTCCTTCATGAAGTCTCACTTCAAATTTTGGTACACATTTTATTGATTTTTAGAAGTTCTTTGTGTGAATTGGTGACTGAAATTTACCTTTTACTCTTATTGATGTGTTCTGATGAGCAGAAATTATTCATTTTAATAAGTTCAATTTGTAAATTTTGCTTTTTATGATTAACTCTTCATTGTTATTTTAAAGATGTTTTTCTACCTCATAGTCATGAATATGGCCTCATGTTTTCTTCCAGGAGATTCATTGTTTTACCGTTTACATATATGTCTATGATGCATCTTTAGTTAATTTTGGTGTATGGTGTTAGGTAGGGATTTCCATGTGGATATATAAATTGACATGGCATCATTTTTCAAATGGTCATCTTTTTGCCGCTAGATTACATTGGTGCCCTTACCTTGAGCCAATGACCACATGTGTGCGAGTTGACAGGGACTCTTTTCTATTGATATATTTTCTATCGTTGTAAATTTCTTTGTCTTTACCATACTGTCTTAATAGTGTAACTTTATGAAAAATCAGAGTTCTTATTCTGCAGATTTTCAACTTTATTTTTCTTTAAGGTAATCATGGGTATTTTAGGTCTTAGAGTTTTGATAAAATTTTAGAATCACCTTGTAATTTTTCACAAAAGGAATTTTCTGGATTCCTAAAAAATGATATTGTTATTTCTGAAATGCTGTATTTTATTTATATTTATTGTTTATTTATAAACAATATCTGTGATCTTGCTAAATTTACTGTTATTATCTCTATAGCTTATCAATTAATTTTCTACTTGTAAATATATCTTAGAAAAATGACTTTTTTTTCTTTTCAATTATTATAGCTTAATTTTTTTTTCTTTCTTTGAGTGAAAGATTTTATATACCAGATAGGGCCCCTGATACAATATTGTATATAAGTGGCCAATTATTATAGTATCATTTTAGGTCTCAGGAAGGGAGCATTAAATATTTCACTATTAAATATCATTTGCTGTAAGTTTTCTTTTGTAAATACCCATGATTGGAATAAGGAAGAATATAACATACTTCTAAATTTGGTATGATTTTTAAAAGATCATACATAGGTCTCAATTTTATCAATCTTTTTATAATATAAAGTGAAGAGGTATGTGCTTTATTCTGATGTAATATTAACTAATATTAATTAAAGTTTGAGTATTAAATGAACTTGATAATTGGAATAAAAATCATTTCATCATTATTAATAATCTTTTTTACATCACTGACTTGCCAATATTTTATTTAGAGGTTTGTCATCTACAGTAATGATAGAAAGTCCTTTAAGTTTACTTTTTATAATATTAGATTGTGTTACCAAGATTATGCTGGGATTGTGGCCTAATTTAAAACGTTCTTTCTTTTTGTATTATTTCAAATTTTTGTGTAAGCTTGATGTTAACATATTTGAAGGAATTTTCTTGGAAAGGTAACTGGGTTGGAAATTTTCCCTTCAGGTAAGTTTTCAGTCACTGATTAACTTTAGTTAATAGCTATACAGCTACTGAAACTTTTTATTCACTCTTTGATATGTTTTGCCCAATTGATTGTTAAGTAACTTAACCTCAATTTTGAAGTTTATCAGTGCTATGTGTTGACAATCATGTTTTTTTTAATATCCATAGTATCTATATTGATGGTTCTCCTTTTAATATCTAGCATTATTGGTAATTTGTTGTCTCCCAATCTCTCACATTTTTTAGTGATTAGGTTAGATTAGATTAGTCTTGCTAAAAAGGATTTTCAATTTTATTAATCTTTTCAAAGAAGTAACATGGTTTTGTCAATTTTCTTTGTCTTTTTAAAATTTATCGATCTGCTCTTTATTTCTTTATTTTCTCTGAGTGTAGTACAGTGTTCCTTATGTAGATTCTTGAGGTCAAGGCTTATACAATGGGTAATAGCTCCTCTTTTCCTTAATATATGCATTCAATGCTAAAAATCTATTTAATCATTTCTGCATTGCAGAAATGTTGATATGTCACATTTTCATTTGTATACAGTTCAAATACTTCCTATTTCTGCTATAAAGTTATTTATGGAAAATTTGTTATTTAGAAAGATAGTGCGGTGTTTATGGAAGATGGCGGCTTAGGAGGACGCTGGGCTCACCACGCGTCTTGCTGAACACTTAGATTCCACCTACACCTGCCTAAAGAACCCAGAAAACCGCCAGAGGATTAGCAGAAGGGAGTCTCCGGAGTCAAGCGCAGACGAGAGGCCCATGGAAGAGGGTAGGAAGGGCGGCGAGGCGGTGTGTGCTCCACGGACTGGCGGGAGGGAGCCGGGGCGGAGGGGCGGCTCGCCAGCCAAGCAGAGCCGCGGAGTCTGGCAGACAAAAGCGGAGGGGCCTGATGGACTGTGTTCTGACAGCAAGCGCGACTTAGCATCTGGGAGGTCATAAGTTAACAGCTCTGCTCAGAAAGCGGGAAGGCTGGAGGACAAAGGGAGGGAGAGCTGCTGAGCCCCCGGACGACAGACCTCAGCTTGGCAGGGAACAAAGGCGCTCACCAGCGCCATCTCCCCTGCCCATCCCCTAGCCAAAATCCCAAAGGGAACCAGTTCCTGCCAGGGAACTTGCTCACTCCGCGCAAACACCCAACTCTGTGCTCCTGCGGAGCCAAACCTCCGGCAGCGGATCTGACTCTCTCCCGCTGCCACAGGGCCCCTCCTGAAGTGGATCACCTAAGGAGAAGCGCGCTAAGCCTGCCCCTCCTGCACCCGTGCACCTTGCCTACCCACCCCAGCTAATACGCCAGATCCCCAGCACCACAAGCTTGGCAGTGTGCAAGTAGGCCAGGCAGGCCACGCCACCCCACAGTGAATCCCGCCCCTAGGAGAGGGGAAGAGAAGGCACACACCAGTCTGACTGTGGCCCCAGCGGTGGGCTGGGGGCAGACATCAGGTCAGACTGCGGCCCCACCCACCAACTCCAGTTATACACCACAGCACAGGGGAAGTGCCCTGCAGGTCCTCACCACTCCAGGGACTATCCAAAATGACCAAACGGAAGAATTCCCCTCAGAAGAATCTCCAGGAAATAACAACAGCTAATGAACTGATCAAAAAGGATTTAAATAATATAACAGAAAGTGAATTTAGAATAATAGTCATAAAATTAATCGCTGGGCTTGAAAACAGTATACAGGACAGCAGAGAATCTCTTGCCACAGAGATCAAGGGACTAAGGAACAGTCACGAGGAGCTGAAAAGCGCTTTAAATGAAATGCAAAACAAAATGGAAACGACGACAGCTCGGATTGAAGAGGCAGAGGAGAGAATAGGTGAACTAGAAGATAAAGTTATGGAAAAAGAGGAAGCTGAGAGAAAGAGAGATAAAAAAATCCAGGAGTATGAGGGGAAAATTAGAGAACTAAGTGATACACTAAAAAGAAATAATATATGCATAATTGGTATCCCAGAGGAGGAAGAGAGAGGGAAAGGTGCTGAAGGGGTACTTGAAGAAATTATAGCTGAGAACTTCCCTGACCTGGGGAAGGAAAAAGGCATTGAAATCCAAGAGGCACAGAGAACTCCCTTCAGACGTAACTTGAATCGATCTTCTGCACGACATATCATAGTGAAACTGGCAAAATACAAGGATAAAGAGAAAATTCTGAAAGCAGCAAGGGATAAACGTGCCCTCACATATAAAGGGAGACCTATAAGACTCGTGACTGATCTCTCTTTTGAAACTTGGCAGGCCAGAAAGGATTGGCACGATACCTTCAGTGTGCTAAACAGAAAAAATATGCAGCTGAGAATCCTTTATCCAGCAAGTCTGTCATTTAGAATAGAAGGAGAGATAAAGGTCTTCCCAAACAAACAAAAACTGAAGGAATTTGTCACCACGAAACCAGCCCTACAAGAGATCCTAAGGGGGATCCTGTGAGACAAAGTACCAGAGACATCACTACAAGCATAAAACATACAGATATCACAATGACTCTAAACCCGTATCTTTCTATAATAACACTGAATGTAAATGGATTAAATGCGCCAACCAAAAGACATAGGGTATCAGAATGGATAAAAAAAAAGACCCATCTATTTGCTATCTACAAGAGACTCATTTTAGATCTGAGGACACCTTTAGATTGAGAGTGAGGGGATGGAGAACTATTTATCATGCTAGTGGAAGCCAAAAGAAAGCTGGAGCAGCCATACTTATATCAGACAAACTAGACTTTAAATTAAAGGCTGTAACAAGAGATGAAGAAGGGCATTATATAATAATTACAGGGTCTATCCATCAGGAAGAGCTAACAATTATAAATGTCTATGCACCGAATACCGGAGCCCCCAAATATATAAAACAATTACTCATAAACATAAGCAACCTTATTGATAAGAATGTGGTCATTGCAGGGGACTTTAACACCCCACTTACAGAAATGGATAGATCATCTAGACACACAATCAATAAAGAAACAAGGGCCCTGAATGATACATTGGATCAGATGGACTTGACAGATATATTTAGAACTCTGCATCCCAAAGCAACAGAATATACTTTCTTCTCGAGTGCACATGGAACATTCTCCAAGATAGATCATATACTGGGTCACAAAACAGCCCTCCATAAGTTTACAAGAATTGAAATTATACCATGCATACTTTCAGACCACAATGCTATGAAGCTTGAAATCAACCACAGGAAAAAGTCTGGAAAACCTCCAAAAGCATGGAGGTTAAAGAACACCCTACTAACGAATGAGTGGGTCAACCAGGCAATTAGAGAAGAAATTAAAAAATATATGGAAACAAACGAAAATGAAAATACAACAATCCAAATGCTTTGGGATGCAGAGAAGGCAGTCCTGAGAGGAAAATACATTGCAATCCAGGCCTATCTCAAGAAACAAGAAAAATCCCAAATACAAAATCTAACAGCACACCTAAAGGAAATAGAAGCAGAACAGCAAAGGCAGCCTAAACCCAGCAGAAGAAGAGAAATAATAAAGATCAGAGCAGAAATAAACAATATAGAATCTAAAAAAACAGTAGAGCAGATCAACGAAACCAAGAGTTGGTTTTTTGAAAAAATAAACAAAATTGACAAACCTCTAGCCAGGCTTCTCAAAAAGAAAAGGGAGATGACCCAAGTAGATAAAATCATGAATGAAAATGGAATTATTACAACCAATCCCTCAGAGATACAAACAATTATCAGGGAATACTATGAAAAATTATATGCCAACAAATTGGACAACCTGGAAGAAATGGACAAATTCCTAAACACCCACACTCTTCCAAAACTCAATCAGGAGGAAATAGAAAGCTTGAACAGACCCATAACCAGCGAAGAAATTGAATCGGTTATCAAAAATCTCCCAACAAATAAGAGTCCAGGACCAGATGGCTTCCCAGGGGAGTTCTACCAGACGTTTAAAGCAGAGATAATACCTATCCTTCTCAAGCTATTCCAAGAAATAGAAAGGGAAGGAAAACTTCCAGACTCATTCTATGAAGCCAGTATTACTTTGATTCCTAAACCAGACAGAGACCCAGTAAAAAAAGAGAACTACAGGCCAATATCCCTGATGAATATGGATGCAAAAATTCTCAATAAGATATTAGCAAATCGAATTCAACAGCATATAAAAAGAATTATTCACCATGATCAAGTGGGATTCATTCCTGGGATGCAGGGCTGGTTCAACATTTGCAAATCAATCAACGTGATACATCACATTAACAAAAAAAAAAGAGAAGAACCATATGATCCTGTCAATCGATGCAGAAAAGGCCTTTGACAAAATCCAGCACCCTTTCTTAATAAAAACCCTTGAGAAAGTCGGGATAGAAGGAACATACTTAAAGATCATAAAAGCCATTTATGAAAAGCCCACAGCTAACATCATCCTCAACGGGGAAAAACTGAGAGCTTTTTCCCTGAGATCAGGAACACGACAGGGATGCCCACTCTCACCGCTGTTGTTTAACATAGTGCTGGAAGTTCTAGCATCAGCAATCAGACAACAAAAGGAAATCAAAGGCATCAAAATTGGCAAAGATGAAGTCAAGCTTTCGCTTTTTGCAGATGACATGATATTATACATGGAAAATCTGATAGACTCCACCAAAAGTCTGCTAGAACTGATACATGAATTCAGCAAAGTTGCAGGATACAAAATCAATGTACAGAAATCAGTTGCATTCTTATACACTAACAATGAAGCAACAGAAAGACAAATAAAGAAACTGATCCCATTCACAATTGCACCAAGAAGCATAAAATACCTAGGAATAAATCTAACGAAAGATGTAAAAGATCTGTATGCTGAAAACTATAGAAAGCTTATGAAGGTAATTGAAGAAGATTTAAAGAAATGGAAAGACATTCCCTGCTCATGGATTGGAAGAATAAATATTGTCAAAATGTCAATACTACCCAAAGCTATCTACACATTCAATGCAATCCCAATCAAAATTGCACCAGCATTCTTCTCGAAACTAGAACAAGCAATCCTAAAATTCATATGGAACCACAAAAGGCCCCGAATAGCCAAAGTAATTTTGAAGAAGAGGACCAAAGCAGGAGGCATCACAATCCCAGACTTTAGCCTCTACTACAAAGCTGTCATCATCAAGACAGCATGGTATTGGCATAAAAACAGACACATAGACCAATGGAATAGAATAGAAACCCCAGAACTAGACCCACAAACGTATGGCCAACTCATCTTTGACAAAGCAGGAAAGAACATCCAATGGAAAAAAGACAGTCTCTTTAACAAATGGTGCTGGGAGAACTGGACAGCAACATGCAGAAGGTTGAAACTAGACCACTTTCTCACACCATTCACAAAAATAAACTCAAAATGGATAAAGGACCTGAATGTGAGACAGGAAACCATCAAAACCCTAGAGGAGAAAGGAGGACAAGACCTCTCTGACCTCAGCCGTAGCAATCTCTTACTCGACACATCCCCAAAGGCAAGGGAATTAAAAGCAAAAGTGAACTACTGGGACCTTATGAAGACAAAAAGCTTCTGCACAGCAAAGGAAACAACCAACAAAACTAAAAGGCAACCAACGGAATGGGAAAAGATATTTGCAAATGACATATCAGACAAAGGGCTAGTATCCAAAATCTATAAAGAGCTCACCAAACTCCACACCTGAAAAACAAATAACCCAGTGAAGAAATGGGCAGAAAACATGAATAGACACTTCTCTAAAGAAGACATCCGGATGGCCAACAGGCACATGAAAAGATGTTCAACGTCGCTCCTTATCAGGGAAATACAAATCAAAACCACACTCAGATATCACCTCACACCAGTCAGAGTGGCCAAGATGAGGAAATCAGGAGACTATAGACGCTGGAGAGGATGTGGAGAAATGGGAACCCTCTTGCACTGTTGGTGGGAATGCAAATTGGTGCAGCCGCTCTGGAAAGCAGTGTGGAGGTTCCTCAGAAAATTAAAAATAGACCTACCCTATGACCCAGCAATAGCACTGCTAGGAATTTATCCAAGGGATACAGGAGTACTGATGCATAGGGGCACTTGTACCCCAATGTTTATAGCAGCACTCTCAACAATAGCCAAATTATGGAAAGAGCCTAAATGTCCATCAACTGATAAGTGGATAAAGAAATTGTGGTTTATATACACAATGGAATACTACGTGGCAATGAGGAAAAATGAAATATGGCCTTTTGTAGCAACGTGGATGGAACTGGAGAGTGTGATGCTAAGTGAAATAAGCCATACAGAGAAAGACAGATACCATATGGTTTCACTCCTATGTGGATCCTGAGAGACGTAACAGAAACCCATGGGGGAGGGGAAGGAAAAAAAAAAAAAAAAAAGAGGTTAGAGTGGGAGAGAGCCAAAGCATAAGAGACTGTTAAAAACTGAGAACAAACTGAGGGTTGATGGGGGGTGGGAGGGAGGGTAGGGTGGGTGATGGGTATTGAGGAGGGCACCTTTTGGGATGAGCACTGGGTGTCGTATGGAAACCAATTTGACAGTAAATTTCATATATTAAAAAAATAAATAAATTAAAAAAAAAAGAAAGATAGTGCTCAATTTTCAGATCTCTGGGGATTTTCTTATCTTTCATAAATTCCTATCTACCTAGGTTCCACTGTGGTCAGAAAAAACTGTTTGTATGAATGTGTTCTTTGAAATTTGTTGTTATTTCCTTTACAGCCCAAGATATGTTTTATTTCAGTAGTTGTTCTATATATACTTTATAAGAATGTGACTTTTAGGAGCTAGACATAGTTTTTTCATATGGAAATGAGAACAGTTTATCAGTCTGTATTCTGAAATATTCTGTATGTTTACTAACATTGGATTTGTTTCATCAATTCCTGAAAAAAATTAATTAAAAACTCCATATAGAATCATAAATTTGTTGATATGTCTTTGAATTATGTCAGCCTTCAATGAAATGTTTTGAATCCCTATTATTAGATGCATAAATATTTAGGCTTGTTTTCTTCCTAATTGTAGTCTCCAATCTAGACTGCAGTAACTTTTGGCCTTATATAAATTCCTAATCATCTCATTATTTTTACCCTTTTAAAGCTAACACAATAAAATAAAATTATGTTAAATTTTGAATGTAATTATTTATAATTTAAAAACATTTTTATTATTGTTTTTTCATCAGGATAAGTGTACTCTTTAATTTCCTTTTTCTATTTCACCCATCTCCCCACCCACCTCCTCTCTTATAACCATCACCTTGTTCACTTTAGTTAAAAGTCTGTTTCTTGGTTTTTCTCTCTTTTTCCTTTGCTTACGTGTTTTATGTTTTTTAATTCCACATATGAATGAGATTATATGGTATTTGCCTTTCACTGAATGACTTAGTTTGCTTAGCATTATAGTCTCTAGCTCTATTCATATTGTGGCAAATGGCAAGATTTCATTCTTTTTTATGGCGGAGTATTGTTTCTATTACATAGAGATAGATAGATAGATAGATAGATAGATAGATAGATAGACAGATATAGATAGATGTGTATATATATATATATATATAATTTTTATGTGCTCTGTTATTTATACTTCAAAACTACGCATTCAGAATATTATTATTATTGTTTATTATTATTATTATTTATTTTGAGAGTAAGAGAGAGGGAAGGGCAGAAAGAGAATCCTAAGCAGGCTCCACATTGTCAGCACGGAGTCTGATGCGGGGCTGATTCTCAAGAACTGTGAGATCATGACCTGAGCCAAAATTAAGAGTCAGATGCTTAACTGACTGAGCCATCTAGGTACCCCAGGATAAAATTATCTTAATGTCTCCTCATTTTATTTTGTGAACATTTTCCCAAGTTCATGATATGTTTAGATTCAATTATTCTAAATTCAAATTCTGTTCTCTTTCACTTCTCTATGCTTAATTTTTGGTCTAAGAAAAATAAATTGATTGCTCACATCTATATCTTTTTTTCCCCCATTTTAATTATTTACGTTTATACCTGGGGCATTCTAACATCTTTAAATACAGTCCTTATCTAAGTCAAGTAATAAAAGGATCTCTGAAGGCAGCAATGATGTTTGAATAAAAGCATGATCAGATTATAATTATTTTTATTTGTTTTAGTGATAAAAACCAAGTCATACTGAAAAATTAAGTAATATTTAAGAGGGAGGCTAATTTTGTTTCATTTTACTTTTGATTAGTTGGTTGGTTTAGCAAATAAATAAAAAACTATGTAGAAACTCTTGATCTAAAATGGGACTGATGTCATTACAAATTTGAAAATTGATTTGCTAACAAAACTCTCATTTGTCATGTCGGTTGAATACTGTGGATTGGAAAACTTTATGGATCATCAACACTAAAGTTTGTTTTTCTAAAGTACTTTTCCTATTGAATAGTATGTATTATAGACTAAATTGTGCCCCCCGCCCCATTCATATGTTGAAGTTCTAACACCCACTGTAACTGTATTTAGAGATAGGGCCTTTAAGGAGGTAATTAGGTTAAATGAGGTCATAAAGGCAGAGTCCTAATCTGAGAGGACTGAAGAAGGGGAAGAAACAGCAGATACTTCTCTCTCTCTCTCCATCTGTGCACAGAGAAAAAGCAACATGAGGGCACAGTGAGAAAGAGACCCTCTTGTTGCCCTTCTCTGGAAGGAGACAGGCCACATCTGCTGTGATCTGCACTTCCAGTTTCCAGAACTGTGAGAAATAAACTTCTGTTGTTTAAGCCACTCAGTCTGTGGTAACTTGTTACCGCAGTTACAATGGGTGTTAGTGAAGAATAGAGAATGATGTTGAAAGAAGAGAACATATCCCCTTACTTTTGCACACACAAATTAATGTAGACCTTAAAAATATACCTTCAGGGCACCCGGTAGCTCAGTTGTTAAGCAACTGACTTTGGCTCAGGTCCTGATCTCACGGTTCATGAGTTCAAGTCCCGTATCAGAGGAGTATGAGCCCCACTTTGGGTGAGTACATGCCCTGCTTTGGATGAGTGTCTCTCTCTCTCTCTCTCTGTCTCTCTTTGCCCCTCCTAGGATTCTCTCTCTCTCTCTCTCTGCCCCTCGCCACTTACACCCTCTCTTACACAAAATGTGTATGTGTGTGTGTGTATATATATATATATAGCCCTGAAAAGATTATTGAGTTAGAAAACAGCTATTTTCATTGTTCAGGCTATTTTATTCTGTAGTATTGGGGTGGGATTGACAGGTAGAAAAATTACTAAATCATTATCTAATATTTTAATAACCTATTATTTTCCGATACTTCTTTTTTTCAATAATGGCTTATAAGCTAAAGTTTGTTTTATTACTTACAAATTTTAGAAATCACTGGTTTCAAGAAGAAATGTGTGTTAGTAAAGTGAATCTTACATTTGTAGTAAAACTATTAACATTTGCAGAAATATTGACAGTATATTATATGCACAGCTATAAGCATTTATTGACTTTACATTTGCTATAAAATATTCCAAAAGGACTTGCAGTGATTTTCCCATTTTACAGTATGACTCATCAGTTGGCAAGTTTCCACTGTTGTTTGCTACAAGAGAATTTGGTAGCAGATGGGTTTTCTGAAATACAGCACTGCATAACTACCAGAGTTTTTAGTTTTATTTTTATACAATGGTATCAAGTTAATTCATGTACCACCACCAAGTTTGAATTTTGCTTCTTTTACGTCCGCTATGCAAAATGTTTCTAATTTTGTGTTTTGAGAGTTTGAAACCATGGCAAGGAAGTTTTGGAATATGGAAGTTAGGATGGGAAATTAGAATTCACCAGTAAAAAGTTTTCTGCAGCCAAAGGGCGGGGAAAGTCTTATTCCAACCACTTAAAGCTTTGAATCTCTGTTCAAAATGTGGTCTTATGATGCTTTTTGGTAGACATTAAATCTTTTTCACATTCTAAAGTAATTCTGTTTCCATGAAACAGTGAAGAGCCTAAAGGCCCTCACGTCATAGATTTTATAATATTGCAGAAATAAATGAACAATTAAAGGCATTAATGCCTAATTCCATGTAAGCAAGTGGAAAATAAAGTGCTTAAATCATCATTGCAAGAGGCTTTTGTTCAAATTCTGCTTCAGCATTATGAAACTCCTTTAAAACTGACCATACATTTAAAAATTCTTTTTCTTTTTTTCTTGAGAAAAAAAAAACAGAGATAGAAAGAAATCATGCCTATTTGCTATGGTTATCAAGTAAGCCATTGACAAATTATGTGCCCTTTTGGAAAAATATATTGTTTACAATTATTCCCATAATTGGAGCACAAAACGTATAAAAAATTCCTGTGAAAAATTTCTGCTCCAGTAGCTGTCTGGCTTTCTATTCAATTCTTGTACTAAAAAACTGCCTAAAATAAGGTTGCAGAGTAAGGATTGGTTATCATTATTTGCCATCACATCTACCTTAAGATTGGTTACCAAAAAAAAAAAGGTGTATAATGCTTTCTTCTTTTGAAGCAGACGACCAAATTGGAGTAAATGGATTAAAGCGTCCAATTACCACAAATATAGGAAGAGGATTAAAGTATGCAACTGAGGGCTGAAACCAATATATTAATATCTTCATGTAATACAGTGATGCTTTGATTAAAGAGTAGAATAACAGCATACTAGTCATTTGACTAATATCTAGTCAATTTGGTGTGCTGAGCTCTCTGCTATATTTCTTTAAACATAAAGAAAAGAAAAAGTCTAACAAAAATTAGATTTAACCTACAGAAAGGAGTGATTTCTTTATTTTAATATATACATATTTCATAAACGTATATATTTTAGTATATATGTATATGTCATCGTGTGTATGGATATACCTACAGGTTGCTTCTCAACTAAGATCTCAGAGAAAACCAATAGGAATTAGAGCTGTAGCTATTCACAGAGAATAAGTGAGAGGTTTTGTTTTGGAAATAAATCACATTTTGAAGTCATTTGTTATTTTCAGCCTAATCTGGCCTATCTTTATTGCTATACCATATTATAAAGCACTGATGTTATTAGCCAGGAATTCCATATTTTAAGCCTAACATGATTAGTGACTCTTTTCAGACATTTCTTTTGCCTTCTCTAAGTCCTAAAGAACCCATCTTCTCATACTATCACACCTTTATAATATTGGAATTGATCAGTAATTTTGGAGAGCATATAGAGCTCTGTGCCAGTCTAGAATTATACTGGTCATAAGATATTCACATATCACAAAATTTTCAATTTTACAAACTTATCTTAGATTTTGCCATCCAATATATAGGTCACTTTTCTCACAGAGTACCCTCATCTTTATAATGAAAAAAAAAAAAAAAAACAACCTAAATATTGTTTTAGTTCTGGAAACTGAGTTTGGATTTTAGATATTCTGTCATCTTTAGTTTCTTTTTTTTTTGTTTGTTTAAAATTTTTTTTTAATGTTTATTTATTTTTGAGACAGAGAGAGACAGAGCATGAACGGGGGAGGGTCAGAGAGACAGGGAGACACAGAATCTGAAACAGGCTCCAGGCTCTGAGCTGTCAGCACAGAGCCCGACGCGGGGCTCGAACTCACGGAGTGCAAGGCGGGGCTCGAACTCACGGAGTGCAAGATCATGACCTGAGCCGAAGTCAGCTGCTTAACCGACTGAGCCACCCAGGCGCCCCCTTTAGTTTCTTTTTAAAAATCATCTTTAGTTTCAAATATATCATCTTCAGGTTTTCGTGCTATATGTTATATGTGTATGTAGTGCATGTTTCACAGTAGTGCATGTTGCAACAACTCTATAGTTCTAGTTCCCCTTAATGTTGTTCCCAATTATTTCTAACATTTTCATGTATCATGTTTTCACAAAAGTCTGGCAAATACCAAGTAATCCCCAACATTCAATTTCTCTCATTTATACTGTCCTTCAGCATCTCTTCAAAGCTTCTGATAACTAAAAACCTACATGCTACCCATTGAGCTCTGCCTCCCACCTTGGATGCTTGAACATAAATGTGGATGAGGCACTGCGGTCAATAAGCCACAGTCACACTATATTCTTTTCAGTATATTCTCTGAACACTGAGAAATCATCATAAGAATAGACCTTAAATTAAACATTATAAATATAGCTATAACTTATTGAGAGGTTGCGATACACCTGACACTTAGCTAATCCTTGTAATACATTGTCTTAAATAATACTAAAAATAATTGTATTCTACACTAATAATGTGTCATGTTGTATATGAAGAAAATATGGCCCCCAAGTAGTAAATAACATAGTCTAAGTCGTGCAAAACAGAAATAGAGGAGACAAGTTTAAACTTGTTTTTTTTTAATATAATTTATTGTTAAATTGGCTAACATACAGTGTGTAAAGTGTACTCTTGGTTTTCTGGGTAAACTTGTTTTTAAATTAGAACCTGCAACTCTTGATCATTAATTTATGATGCTTCTCTCATAGTACTCACTGTACATTAACATCAGATTGCATTCTTTCTCAATATGCTACTCAGTTTGGTGTCCTAACAGAGTCTTGGTTAGATACCCAACCATTCTCTTAGACATCCTAAGATATATCTGAATCCCAGTAGTCGACAAAATGTAAGCTAACAAAAATGTAAATTATAACTAAAACTTGTGCAAAATTTAGGAACGCTCCTAAAGAATTGGAAATATTCCATTTTGTCAACAAACTGGGGCCATATAGTTGATTTAAGAATATTTTAATAGGGCCATATATATTCAGTGAATTTTAGTGATAAATGATTTAAAAACACCACATTTGGCACTTAAAAATATGCCTTTTTTCCTAGAATTTTACGTATTCTAAAAACTCCATGTCAGCAGAACACAATAAGAAAAAAACATACTTCACACTCAATAACTTAACATTATTAAGAATTACAAACTATTTCATACCTTTCCTTTTGAATGCATACTTTAAATGTTTAACATATATGACTAAAACTTGAATAGATATACCTACATATTTCCCAAAATAAAGATAAACAAATATATGAAAATAATCTATAATAACATAATGTAGAAATGTCAAATAATATAGGTATATTCATATTTATATTATTTAGATAATGGGATTGCATCTAACCACAGTATTTTATAAAATGCTTTCTAAAAGCATTTTTATTTTTTTATGTTTTTATTTATTTTTAGCGAGGGAGACAGACTGCAAGTGGGGGAGAGGCAGAGAAAGAGGGAGGTAAAGAATCCAAAGAAGGCTCCAGGCTCCAAGTTGTCAGCACAGAGCCTGATGGGCTTGAACCCACGAGCTGTGAGATCATGATCCGAGCGGAAGTCGGATGCTTAACTGACTGAGCCACACAGGCGTCCCTCTAAAAGAATTTTTATTGTGAAATATAACAGAACATTGCATAATATAAAAATAATTACGAGTTGGATTCCCCTGTGATTTTCAAATAAGTTAAAAACAATATTCCAGAAGGCTTTGCCTGACTCTTCTTGATCATAACCTTCTTTATTTTCTGAGCAATAGTCGCTAATCTAACATTGTAACATTTATCCACTATTTTTTTTCTATTGTATATTAGTATCTATACAAAGTTTGGATTTTGTTTGAATGTAATCAAGCTGCATACATTCATTGTGTATTTCTCTTAACAGTATGTCTTTAAGATTCTTCCAGGTTTCTGGGGTGCCTTGGTGGCTCAGTTGGTTAAGGGTCCAACTTCAGCTCAGGTCATGATCTTGAGGTTTTTGAGTTCAAGTCCCTTGTCCGACTCTGTGCTGACAGCTCAGAGCCTGGAGCCTGCTTTGGATTCTGTGTCTCTCTCTCACTCTTCCCCTTCCCTGCTCATGCCCTGTTGGTCTCTCCCTCTCTTTAAAGAATAAATAAACATTTAAAAATTAAAAAAAGAAAAAGATTCTTCCAGGTTTTGTTTGTTTATGCAATTCTTTTATTTCATTATTCTATAGTTTTTCAAAATATCAGTATCATGTTTTGTTGATATACTCTATGGACATTTGGGCTTTTTCCAGCTTTGATGTGTCACAAACAATGCTTTCATAAACCCTGTGCATGTTTATGGATACTCGTAAACTTCCATTCTTGTGGAATGTGTACCTAAGCGTGGGATTGTGGAGTTATAGTTTATCTTTATCTTTCGCTCTGTTACTGTCCAACCTTTTCCCAATGTACTTGTTCCAATTACACATTGTTCCACATTCTCCCAAAACTTGCTCAGATTTTATAATTTCTCCAAACCTGACTGTGTTTCTTGGTATCTCCTTGTAGTTTTAATTAGCATTTACCTGATTAGCACTTATGAGACTGAGCACATTTTCATCTTTATTAGCCATTTCAATTTCTTTTGTTATGAAATCATGTTTTAGGTTTTTTACCCATATCTCTAGTTGTCTTTTTTTTTTAACTGATTGATTAGTATACTTTACATATTCTGGATAAAAAGTATTTGCCTGTTATATTCATTTCAAATGTGATTTGCCATTTTACTTTGTGTAGCTTCAGTGGTAAAGGAAGCCAGGTGTTGCAGTACAAATGTTACAGGCCATTTTTGCCAAGGAAATATTCTTAAATAAAAACATAATATATAAAGAAAAGTACAAAAAGTATCAATTACATAAAAGGATTTCTGTCCACATAAAATTCTAAATAAGTAATTAGTAAGTAAATAAAAAAATAAAAATAAAAGCATAAGCAAGGAGAAGATATTGTAAAACATACATTTTATACAATAATTAAATTAGATAGTCTTACCAATAAGTAATAGAAAAAAAAAGAATAGAAAGATACATGACCAAAAATGTTCACAGAAAGTGAGACAAGAATAATTTATAAATGTAAAATTGAAGTTTTGGCTATCAGATGTAAAGGAAAATACTGAAAATACAAGATCGCTGGCCTCTTTTCCTTGACTGTTATCCTTTTTTTTTTCAATACCCAATCACAGGAAAGTAAGATGAGCCAAGATTTAATTGGTTTTAGATACTCTAAATTATATCAATTAATGAATATAAAAATGAGAAGAAAAGGAAATGAAAAGTCTCTAAAATATTAGAAGATAGCCTTTTTTGGTTTGGATTTTTCTTATCAAAATATTGCAAAGGGGAGGTGAAACTTTCCCAAATCATGATGAAAATCCAAGAAGCCGGAATTCATCCAGAGAAAGTCACCAGACTATTGGTGAGTTGGCAGTACATCATAGTGGTCTACAGACTTGGATATGAGATAGGTGGTTCCAAGTTGATATATTAGCATTCAATGGATTCTGAAAGTAAGACAATAAAACTCTAACAGTTGCAGCAATACTCTTCAGAGTAGTGTAGCAACCAGCTGACTATAGACTCAACTGGGGCAACATGTCAGGTAAGCCACGAGCTTTCAGTTACCTGGAGTGTACTCTTTATGGTGTTTGCGTTTCAGCATCACTGAGGGGTACCAAGACCAGGATAATTAGGAGCACTATCTTTATGGCCAAGCTGATAAAGCCTAATGGACCAGCACTGACCCTTTTGAAATCCCACCAAAGACTGTTGAAAGAGCAGGGTGCTGATCACAACCGGGAAATCACCAGGAATGTATCCTCATTCCAACCATCAAATTAGTACCTGAACTGTGCTGTGTGATATAGATGAATACTGACAGTTTGTGCCAATCTTTATAATACAAACCAAAGAAATAGGGAAGATGGTAATACCACATTTTCATACTAGTATTAAGGTCTCTGATGGTAGGATATAGATAGGGAAAAATAATTCTAGATGACAAATGATAGAGATATAATAGATGGGTGGATAGATAGATAGATCAGAAAAGAAAAGGGGGGGGGGGAAGAAAAGAAAGAGGAAAAGATAACCTCTCTTTCAGAAAATGGAGCTTAATCCTCTTCCCTTGAGTATGGGGTGGACTGAATGACTCACTTCCAAAAAACTGTGTGGAATATACAGAAGCATGTAACTTTACAGTTAAGAGAGTGGCAGAGAACAACTTAGCCAAATTATTAAAGTTAATACCATCAGTGATAGATCATGTTGATATCATCCCCCGTGATATGACACAATGAGAAAGGGCAGTCCATCTTCGTGGTATTCTTTGCAAAAACTCATAGCCCCAGGCTAATCATGATAAAACATCAGACAAACTCAAATTTAAGGTACTTGTCAAAGCTGGAAGGTCTTCAAAAACAAGGAAAGGCTGAGGAGTTGTCAGAGATTAGAGGAAGACTAAGGAGACATGACTGCATACAATGTAGTAGCTTGGAATGGACCCTGGAACAGAAGAAGGATATGAGTGGAAAAACTGGGGAAATCAGAATAGAGTCCATAGTTTAGGTAGTAGTATCATATGAGCTTTAATTTCTTAATTTTGACAAATATACCATGGCTATAAAAGATGTTAACATGAGGGGAAGGCAGTGAAGGGTATACAGGAACTTTTTGTACTATCTTTCTAAGTGTTCTAGAAATCTAAAATTGTCTCAGGTAAGTTTATTTAAAAATTGTAAAACTAACTAATATAATGATAGGTGATGAAGTCAGTTCTAAAGATCATAACCGAAGTCACATAGTCACACATACGAAAAGCTGTGGGTGTTTTCAGAACATACTGCGCTAACGTTTGAGAGAGAAAGTATTTGAGTTTGGGTTAATCTATGGCTCAGAGAAGAGAGAAAGTTATATGAAATTCCCTAGGGCTCTATATTAAGATCATCAATGATCAAAAAGCACCTTATCCTTGGGGCCTGTGTCTGATAACTTAACATCACTCGAATAGGCACGGCACAACCTGACAGCTTTTGTATCCTATCGTAGCTAAGAGGGAAAAAATCTTCCATATCAGTAAAATTATTGAACAAGACCCAGCAGAAAAGGATGAAAGATCTGAATCATCTGCAAAGGATTCAACTACATAGGTTTCAATAGTACTAAAGAAGTTCAGAGTCCATGTGTTCCCATGGAAATATCCCCAACTCTCATCTTAATAGGGTAACTATAGAGGAAAAGTGGATGGAGGGGGAGCCTGGTGCAGGGCACCCTGCTAAAGGCCTTTTCATTGTTTGCTTTGACTCTGACGCAGTGATTCAAAAACAGAACTGTATCACAGAAGATATCTGAAATCGAGGTTGTCCTGGGGCCTCCCCAGGATGAAAAGCTCAAAGAAAAAACCAACAACAACAACAACACAGAGATGTTTTAAGAATCTGTATGTATAATTTTGCTACCAGCATGAATGAAATAAGTATAAGCCAGTCAGGTATAAGTACCTGGTTCTCAGAGAAACCTTGGCAGCAGTCAAGAAACACTGGCAAGATGACCATGCAATATCAAAGCCATGACATGAAACAACAGTAACTGCAAAGTCATCACTGTCCTGAAAAAAAGGATGTGTTTCCAAAGTAAACTGCAACACTTTGTGGAGCAGGAACACTCCCAAAATTTACTGGTTGCATGAGAATGCTTTGTTTTTGCAATATGTAACAGAAAGAAAAAATAGTCTCTAATGACTTCACACTAAGAATGGTCTCAGAGGACACTAGGAAATACCAGATTTGTGAGCTGCATGAGGCCCTTCAACAAATAAGACCATATATAAGATGCATGAGTGACAGCTCTCTTTGTTCCTTTGGGACAAAAAGCCAGGACAGGAGCAGAGGGAGGAATGACCATGCCAACACCAGCTCCTCGTGCAATTGGGCATCTCAGTAGAACTCCATAGAGAAGCACTGTTCTGAAACTCTAAGGATTAAGTAAAGGGGCAAGGGGAGTATGAGCCAGATGGGGGCAGATTACATCTCTTTTGGATTACATCAGAGAACTGATGATCCCAATAGTGGAATATATTTCAGAGAATTATGAGGTGTGGTTGGGAAAGTCATCTGAGAAACTCTCTGGCCAGGTCCACATCTTAGATACTGCCTGAGACTCAAAGACAAATGCCAGCTTTTGGGCTCTGTAGAAATTACAGATGAATTCCCCAGAATCAAATGAACTCTGTCTGGAGGCTAATGTTTGAGGGAGTCACTAATGAAGTGGAAAAATCTCTGGGTGGATAGTCAGCTCCCCACAGGGCATGCTATAAAATTCATACTGTGATGGCCCTGATGCGTCAGAAATGGTGTCACACAAACTCTCAGCCAGTGAACAGACTCTGGAAGAGAGTTTCTAGGAATTTGCCCAGAACAATCAGTGGGTCCCAGGAAATGATTGCCCATTTTTCTAGCATCTGGAAGTAGATACATCTTTGAAGTTAAAGATATTTCCAAGGAACAGTAATCATTCTTCTGATGGGGGGGTGGGTGGGTGGTTTGGTGGGTGAGAAGAAGTTGGTCTTGTTTCAATGAAAAAGAAACAAATTTGGGTATGTCTGACATAGCCAACAGTACACTAATTACCAGAACCTCATGAAATACAAACTGACAAACTTTTTTTTTAATTTAATGTTTATTTATTTTTGAGAGAAAGAGAGAGGGAGGGAGGGAGGGAGGGCCAGAGAGAGAGAGGGAGACACAGAATCTGAAGCAGGCTCCAGGCTCTGAGCTGTCAGCACAGAGCCTGATGCAGGGCTTGAACTCACATACCACGAGATTATGACCTGAGCCAAAGTCAGACTCTTAATGGACTGCCCCACCTAGGCACCCCTCACAAACTATTTACTATTTTTATAGACTGATTTTTTTTTAATTTTCTTTAAATGTTTTGTGAGGCAGACACATATTTTTATGTGGCAGACAGTCTGACTACTTTAACTCTATTACTTCTCCACCTTTTGTTTCAACACATTGATGTTCTTCAAGTATTGAGCTGAGATTACTTTATTCCAGAAAATGTGGACCTGGTCCCCAACATATGGCTTCCTAGTTGACAGATTTCAGGACAGTTTGCTGAAAAGGGATGTGGTTCTGGCGAAAGATTTTCTTCACTCCTTGATGAGAGACAACCTTTCAAGATTCCTTTTCTTGAATCCATGCCATTTTGTACATTTGGATACAAGATGTGGACACTCTTTGGAGCATCTTGTAAACATAATGAGATAGGCAAGAAAATCCATAAGATATGAACTACATCTGTCTATTTGGGCTGCTATAACAAAAATACCATAGACTGAGTGACTTAGAAACAACAGAAAATTGCTCACAGTTCTGGAGGCTGGGAATTCAAAGATCAAGGCACTGGCAAATTTTGGTGTCTGGTGAGAGTCTGCTTCCTGGTTCATAGATGACTATCTTCTTATTTGTCCTCAGGTAGCAGAAAGGGTGAAGGAGCCTCTGGGGTCCCTTTAATAAGAGCACTAATCTTTTATCACCTCCCAAAGGCCCCACCTCCAAATATCATCACATTGGGAAAAAGGTTTCAACATATAATTTTGGTGGGATAGAATCATCTGGTCTATAACAACATTATTGATAAAGAACCACCAAACTAGTTTTGCATGTCAGAAAATGCTAATCTCCAAACTACCAAATTGGACAAGTAAACTCACTTCTTGAAGCCTCTTTTCCTTGGGAATTGTTATTTGCAGCTGAAAATATACAGATAAATGATAGATAGATGATAGATGGATAGATAGAAAGATAAAATGAGAAAAGATATCAATGAAATTTCAGAAGATATTTTAATGTAACCTGAGTTTTCCCAATTCTAAGTAGCCCACAGACACATCAATAATTTTCTTAATAATTCATATTTTATAGTATTTGATTTTCTACCATAGTAGTAGAAATCAGCCTTGACATAAACACAGTCATTGCCCAACCACATGATTCTGAGGGTCTCAAGATACTCTTATCAAGTGATTGTCAAATAATTCCATTCTGAATCCCTTTGAGCAAAATTACAATTTAGTTTGGCATTCATCTCCCCCCAGGGATTCTCTGATGAGTACTATGTCCATGGACATTGAACCACTTGTAATATTGAAGCTATCAGATGCTTTATTGCATCTAAACAAACAATTCCTTTTCGTAATATGTGCAGTAGTCTGCAAAAGACCCAAAGCAATGCCTTTACGCACCCAAAGTATCCATTAACTATTTTTTTTATTGGCCTTGAGGCTCTAAGCCCAGAATCAGGCATGCCTTAAATTATTCTAAGATACATTGTGCTCATCAAGCTTCTCCTCCCTTTGCCATCTTCCTAGTAATTTTCCATCTCATAAATCACTTCACTCTATGATTAGACTTTTTAATAATCTTTTGAGACAGAAATTCTTACTTTTGCCTATACTAGCCACCTACATCTATCTGTAGGAATAGAACTTGATCTTCATGTTACAACTTGATAAGATGATGTTCTGTTCAAGACCCTATAGACCATTTGCAACATTAGTTTCCATTGCCTGACTCAGTATCAATAGTTTCCACAAAGTGTTGCAGACTTTCTCACTTCTAACCTAGGACATAACCAAACTGAATTAACCTGTTTTTTTTCAGACTTGTATTTGGTATTGCTGGCCGCCTATTCAAAAAGTCAGTCCTGCAGTGCTAAAACTCTTATCCACCCTTATCATTCCAGATTTCTCCTCACATGCCTCACTAGCAAATCCGTTTAGGGTGAATAAGAAGTCACTGCATAGTTTATATTTTCTGGTACGAGTATCATCAAGTGTGTTTTCTATGTTTGATTGCTTTTTTTCTTCTTCATATATTGCTTTGCTGTATTTACTGTATGTACACCACCTAAAATACTTTTCAGAAGTGGGTAATATATAAATAAAGAATTAAGAAATAAGAAAAATAGGAAATTTGTTGAAGGTAGTACATTTATAATAGAAGAATTGGATTAGAATACAGTCTGTTTCTTCATTCTCAATTTACTTGTCTTTCCATTGAGTTACATTGATTGTTAAGCTTTCAGTAGGAGTTTTATCACTTAAAATAGTGTCTTGTGATATGAGTTCTATGGAAGAACTACAATTATAATTATTTTTAAGTGTACCTACAGAGACAGAATTCTAAGATGGTCTCCAAGATTCTGCATCTGGTGTGCACTCTCTATAGAATCCCTCTCCTTGAGTGTAGGTGTATGAATATGGTGGACAGTCTCTCCTGCAGTTGGGTTAATATCTAGGACAAAAGTGAGGGAATTTTGAAGGTGTAATTAATATCCCAAATGAGTTGATTTTTGTGTGGACAAAATCAAGATTACTCTGTGTGGACCTGTCTTAATCTGGTGAAAGTTCTTAAAAGAAGTGGTGGGCTCTTCCTGAAGAGAAAGATTCTCCTGTTGGCTTTTTTTTTTAAATGTTTATTTATTTTTGAGAGACAGAGACAGAGCACACGTGGGTAAGGAGCAGAGAGAGATGGAGACACAGAATCGGAAGAGGCTCCATGTTCTGACTTGTCAGCACAGAGCCCAACACAGGGCACAAACTCATGGAGTATGAGATCATGACCTGAGCCCAAGTGAGATGCTTAACTGACTGAGCCACCCAGGCGCCCCTCCTGTTGACTTTGAAGTAAGTGTGATGTGAGAACATAAGAAGCCATGTAGTAAGGAACTGTGGAAAACTCTATCATCAGGGAGCCATGCCCAGTCAACAAGAGAGTGGTGACTTAAATCATACAACCTCAAGGAACTGAATTCTGTCAACAACTTGAATCAGTTTGGCAGAAGACTTCTTGTAGCCATAAAAAGGGAAGGAAATTCTGCCATTTTTGGACCTGAAAGACATTATTCTAACTGAAATAAGTCGGACAGAGAAAGGCAAATATTGCAAAATCTCTCTTATATGTAGAATCTAAAAACAAAACAAAACATAACTCATAACAGAATAGTGGTCTCCAGAGGCAGAGGTGTTGGAGGGCGAGTGAAATGGGCAAAGATAGTCAAAAAGTAAAACTTCCAGTGATATAAATAAATATATAGTATGATGACTATCATTAATGTAACTTTATTTGAAAGATGCAAAGAGAGTAGATTTTAAAGTTCACACCAAGAAAAAATGATTTGTAAACTATGTATGGTAATATGTTAACTAGACTTACGGTGGTGATCATTTCACAATATATACATACATTGCATCAACACACTGTAAATTTAAAACTAATATAATGTATGTCACAGATCAGTTAAAAACTGTTATGTGATCATTTTATTCTAATAATAAACAATAATATCATCATTACTCATTTTTTAAATTATTCATTTATTTATTTATTTTGAGAGAGAGAGATAACATGAGCAGGGGAAGGGCAGAGAGAGAAAGAGAAATAATTCCAAGCAGGCTCTGCACTGTCAGCTTGGAGCCTGATGCAGGGCTTGAGCCCATGAACTGCAAGATCATGCCCTGAGCCAAAATCAAGCGTCTGATGCTTAACCGACTGAGCCTTTCAGGCACCCCACTATTACTCATTTTTAAATTTCATGAGAAAAATCTTGAACTTACAGAAATTTTACTCTTTCCTTTGTTGTTCTTTTTTAAAAAAATATTTTTAATGTTTACTTATTTTTGAGACAGAGAGAAACAGAGCCCGAGAGGTGGAGGGGCAGAAAGAGAGGGAGACACAGATTCTGAAGCAGGCTTCAGGCTCCGAGCTGTCAGCACAGAGCCCAATGTAGGACTCAAACTCACAGACTGCGAGCCATTATCTGAGCCAAAGTTGGATGCTCAACGGACAGAGCCACTCAGGTGCCCCGCCTTGGTTGTTCTTGAAACTGTGTTTTCATTCCAATTTCTTCACAGACTTTTACCTTAATATATTTTACCTTAAAATATAAGGTATATTTTAATACCTTAATATATTACCTTAATATAAAATATATTATATTTTATTAAGACTTTTACCTTAGTATATTACCTTTATATTTTATATAGTCTCTGCCATCATGTAAAATTTATCTATAATAAAATATTTATCTGGAGTTTAGTTATAAATTTTATTTTATTACCTGAGACCATAGTCTGAGGTTGTTAAAATTTATTGTTTATAATTGATTTGTAATTTATAATTGATGTCATAATTATATTTTTAACATATCATTGACTAAAGAACTAAATATATTACTGGTTTTAAAAAATATTTTTAAACACAGGTGATAACATTTCACAGAAATATATATCTTATGAGACTAATCATAATCAACAACATTTTTAAAGGAACCCCCTTCTAAATATATACCTTTGATATTTTTAAAATAAAATTTCTCTCATTCCCGAAGCAAATTTCATACCATCGTATTAGAAAATTATCCTTAAATAGAATTCAAGGGTCAATAGAAAATTTTTTGCTCCTTTTAAATTGCTAAATTTTTGTCTAATGAGAAGGGCATACTAAGAATAGTTTCTCGTATAATAATTTGTGTATTCAGCATCTCTGTAGAAGCAAGAAAATCAAGCAAAAACCAGATAACAAAAAGGAAAAGAAACAAAATGAGCCAATAAACAAATGATAATTTAAGTATCATTAAAATTTAGTTTCAAGACAGCTTCCATTTCCATTCCTGCTTTATATAATAAGTGCTATGCCAAATTCACTTAAATCATGACATTAATTTGTGGAGTTAGACAGATTCAACCAGAAAATTTTACAATTCCTCAAAGCATAAAAAAACAACTCAGTATTGTAGAGGAAGTTGTCATATATTCATTACATCTGTTACTGTCTGCAGCTGAAATAAATTAACTTTTTATGTCTTACAAAGTAATTATCTAAACAACAACAAAAAATACAGTAGTGATTTTTTTCTAATGTTGTCAAGTAGCATGAGAAGCACCAGAATTCATGACATAAAAATACTAATGAACCATACATTAATATTAATGTACTCCTTTGGGAAGGGAGGGAGATAATAGAAATCTCAAAAAACTTCTCCTAACTTCAAATACAAGAGTAGATCATTTCTTATGCACACAAAATACAAATGAAAAGACATTTTGCGTATTTTATATTTCTTCTTTCTTCTCGCAAGTCTGGTGTTCATTTTTGCTGCAAAAACAGTCACTTGGGGGAAATTCATTTTACTGTTTTAGTTCAGCGAGTTGTGAATTCTACACTTCCTTGATTTTATCCAATAAGGAAGGATAAAGGATGGCTTGCCCCACAAATTTTATTGAACAAAAGAAAAAGCTAAGATTTGAGCCAATTCAGAGATCATATATACCCATATCCTACTGGGTTAAGAAAGAAATGAAATGTGGATTTATTGTCTTTTAAATCACTAATATGAAACATTTGCAGAACTAACTTTAAATCTATAACCAGGATTGTGTTAAATGGGATATAGATTTTCATCCAAAAACATTCATCCAGTAACGTATTAACCAAATCTGGGGCGACTGGGTGGCTGAGTCTGTTGAGCGTCCAACTTCAGCTCAGGTCATGATCTCACTTTCATGGGTTTGAGCCCCTCGTCGGGCTCTGTGCTGACAGCTGGGAGCCTGGAGCCTGCTTCGGATTCTGTGTCTCCCCCTCTCTCTGCCCCTCCCCTGCTCATGCTCTGTCTCTCTCTGTCTCTCAAAAACTAAAATAAAACTTTTAAAAAATTAAAAAAAAAACATATTAACCAAATCAAATTCCTTCAAAATGCATTATTTTATATCTACTTATATTTACGTAGAGCAAGCTAAATGAAAGGCAGCAACCAGAAAAAGAAAAGGAGATAAAGACAAGAACAATCATTGAACCCAGCGAATTATTTTCATGAAGAAAGATGCAGGAGATTAAATGACTTGCCAACTGGTTCAGATCTATGTAAATTAGGCCCAACTTAGGACTCTGAATTCTTAGCAACAACTTGAAGCATTTAAAAAATTCTGCTACATGAAATAAGAATTTAGCACAAATATCCAGGTCTTCAACACTATATCCAGGTTTTTCCGGTGTAGTGCCTAAGGCCCCTTGCTCTGCCTTACAGGAGTGGATTTTAAATTTTTCAGGCATTTTGAGGGACAGTTTTTAAACACAGCCATTGTTAAAAATTTAATTATATAAATTTAAAATTAAATTATACTAAAAGCAAAAGTAATAAAATTATCATGTCCTAATTATTTTATTACAGTTTCTATTTTCTATGGTCTTGATGTTATTTTATCTTTTATATCTTGATGGTGGAAATACATTACAATGGTATGCTATGGCATATCTCTTCCAACCTGTATTCATTGGCATCATGTTGGTAGCTGAAAATCAGCCATGATGGAGTATTTTTTCATGGAGATCAACAGACTGTAAATTGGCTTGATTTATTATTTTATTGATTGTCTAGACTTAGAGATATGATGGAGAAATGTTAATATTTCAGGTTAAACTTAAAAGTGTGTCATGTCTATAATTGTTATATTATGAATCATACAAAGAGTTGAGGAAATATCCTTCTGTGTTTCAAGAATTATTAGTAGGGCCAGCCAAGAAGTGGCTTATGTCATTAACAAACAAGAAAAGTTCTGACATGCATCAACACCTCACTTTCTTCTTACTCATTAGTGTAAAGGAAAATATCAACCTATATGTGTGTTAGAACTACACCCATTTGTCAGTTACAACCACAATCAGGCTACACATTTGAGAGCCTGGAAAAAAAATCAAGCAAAGTATTCTGTAAGAATAAATTGGCTACATATAATTTTAAATATTAAAGAGTATTATGTTTTATTATTTAAAAATATGTATAAGTTGTTAAAACGCTTTCCTTTAGTAAAAAACAAAAACAAACAAACAAAACACCTCTATTACTCTCTGACCTCTGAATTACAGCCCACCCACTTCATTAACCCACTGGGTGTTTGCATAACTTTCCTCATTGTTTTCTTTTCACATCTCTCTCCACTGCTTCAGTTTTTCTTAACATCACAATTTTTGTCAAAACCATAATATGATCTTGCAAATCCTCCCCTCCCTACCTTTTAAAATAATGATATTCCTGGGGCGCCTGGGTGGCTCAGTTGGTTAAGCGTCCGAATTCAGCTCAGGTCACGATCTCACGGTCCGTGAGTTCGAGCTCTGTGTCGGGCTCTGGGCTGATGGCTCAGAGCCTGGAGCCTGCTTCCAATTCTGTGTCTCCCTCTCTCTCTGCCCCTCCCCTGTTCATGCTCTGTCTCTCTCTGTCTCAAAAATAAATAAACGTAAAAAAAAAAAAATAAAAAAATAAAATAAAATAATGATATTCCTTACTAGGTTAAGAGAAGGAAATAAAACTAACAAAAAAATTCTAACAATTTAATATGATATAGTTAGACTAAGAGTTGGCAAAGTGTTTTTGTAAAGGACAGGGAGTAAACATTGTAGGTATCAAAAGCCATAGAGCCTAATGTCACAACTGCTCAACTTGCTGTTGTAACATGAAAGCAGTCATAGACAATATGACAATAAAAGTATGAGGGTGGCTATGTTAAAATACAGTTTTATTTACAAAAAGAAGCAGTGGGCAAGATTCACCCTAGGGTCATCGTTTGTTGACCCCAGTACTAGATCACTGTAACTTGGTCCCAACATGGTTAACTGGCATTGTTTCACTTGAATCTTTGTGAGCATGGTAAGAATAAAAGTTAAATGTCCATTATTTCCAAAATACTTTTCCATTGTATCATTCTATACTATTTCCTTTGCTTTATTCATCTCTGTACCTGCACCTAATTTACCTTAAGGATAAGAGAAGAAAGATGTATAAAAGTGCTTTATAGGTTTCTGTCTTGAAATCTAGCTTAATAGTTGAATCTTTCTTCTTTCTCTCCTTCACTCCTTCCCTCCTTCCTTTTTCTTTCTTCTTTCTTTCTTTCTTTCTTTCTTTCTTTCTTTCTTTCTTTCTCCCCCCTCCCTTCCTCCCTCCCTCCCTCTTTCTTTCTTTCTTTCTTTCTTTCTTTCTTTCTTTCTGGAAAATTAAGGAAAATAAATGAGTGTGAGTTGAGGGAAAATGATAAGATATAGGTGGAATATGTTAATTTTTTTAGAAATCTGTAAGTAAGGTTTCAATGACCAAAATAAGCAGTTAGATAATTCAGAAATCAGGGGTACTATCTAAAATGAACTTGGATATTGTCAGAATATAAATGCTAAAAAGCTATGGGGTGCTGCAACATGGAAAACCTTGATAACTTACAAGTCATCATTCCCATTCTTACGAGAGAAAGTTGGAAAAAGTGAAAATCAATAACTATTCTTGGACTTTAGATCATGAAGCTAACTACCAGTCCCAAATTTGAAGAGACAAGTTGCTATGAGCTAAACTGTTCCACTACCCACAAAATATATGTTTAAGTCCTAACTCCGAGTACGTCATGATGTGACCTTATTTGGAAACAGCATCTTTAATCAAATTACAGTGAGGTCATTAGAATGGGCCCTAATCCAATTTGACTGGTGTCCTTATAAAAGGGGGAAGTTTGGACAGAGAGATGGATGGGGACAGAAAGAAGACAATGTAAAGGCACAGGGAGAATGCCATCCACAAGCCTACGAATGCCTGAGAGGCTGTCAGAAATTAGGAAAAAGATGTGGAACAGATTCTCCTTCACAGTCCTCAGGAAGATCCAATCTAAACATGGGAGTGAATCTGGCCACTCAAGAAAATTATACAGTGTGATAAAGTGAGATATTGAAAGAAAAATATTTAAAAGGATCTGAGAAGTGAATAACTGGTGAAACACATGAATGATAAAGCATATAAGCCCAAAATAAAATACATTTCCTTTCTAAGAAAGCAAGTCAATTCTGAAGGTCTGGAAGCCTTTAAAGAATCTGAAGTATTTCACTCAAGTTCTAAGGGTTCTTACTGAGTAAGATGTCAGAATCTGAAGTCCTTGTATATTGTAGCAATCGGTCTCAGATTTCTAACTGAAACTAATCCTTGTACTATGTTCTAAACTCATACTGCCAGATTGGTCCTGGGAGATAATGTCCTTTTGAGGGTTACAGCTTATGGCAATAGTGCACTACAGCAATTGTGACCTTTGGGAAATTTGAGTTGTAGATGATCATATGTTTCATTGCCTAGTTGGAGAATAGCAGTGTACTCCTATCTCAGAATGTGGCAGCTGTATGGGGGAGGGAGGATTACCAAGTGTTATCCAAATGGAGAACATCATATGTAGACCCATATTTGTCTGTCTTGGGAACATTAAAAAATAATTCAATACAAAATATAAATGATGGCAAAATAGAATTATTTTAATAATAAATTTAAATTTAATACAGCTGATAACAGGGATTTGAAGGAAAATAATTAAAAATTCAAAGTTCTCTTCAGTAGTGGATCAAAGGAGGGAAAAAAGGTAGCAGAATTTATTCTATAGCAGAGGGTCAGTAAATTTTCCTTATTGATGTGAAAATATGAAAAAAGAACTTACTTGGCATATAATATTAATAGAAATGAAATAAAGTAATAAATAATTAAACCAGTTATTTTTATATAATGTGGATTATAAACCAAAAAAACCAGATCAGTTCAAGAAAAAAAACAGCATTTGTGCACCAGATGAAATACAATGGGCCTTAAAAGGAGCAGTTTGGCAAATATCAAACTGAAAATGAATTGTCCATTTTCAGAGTCAGTAAATCTAGATTTGGTTAACCTATCATAAGAAAGTGTCTTCAGTTAGAGGCACTCTAAAGAGTGGTCCAAGATTTTTAAGATTTTTAAATGGGTCCACAGATCAATTATGGGTTTGTAATGTGACACATCTCCATCAACACTGAGAAAAAAATAACAAGAGAAGGAACATTTTAGCCAAAGTAACTGGACACTTGGAACCTTCATAAATACTTTGAGTTTTAAGTAAAAGACCCAGCACCACTCAAGACATTTTTTTTGGTTCTACTTGGCATTGCTTTCTGAGCATCATTTTCAAGCAGAAAAAAAAAAAGGAGCAGATTTAATATATATATGATATAAAATATATACAATATTATATTTATTATACTATATATATTATATTATATATTATTAGATTATGTTATACTGTATTGCGATAGTGTATACAAATATGTATTTTATATATGTATATATACAAATATGTATTTTATATATGTATATATACAAATATGTATTTTATATATGTATAAATAATATATATACAAATATGTATTTTATATATGTATAAATATATACAAATGTACAAATATGTATTTTATATATGTATATATATATATATACAAATATATACAAATATGTATTTTATATATGTATAAATAATATATAACACAACCAAAAAAGAAAATTGACCTGTAAGGAATTATGAACATGTACGTAATGATGAATAATGCTAACTTCTTACACTTCAGGGCTATAAACTGGTAAGAGGTAGCTGAGATTTAGATTTCAGTAGGTGTGATGCTCATATGCTAAGAAGTTGGAATTGTTAAAATAAGTTGATTTCACATCACATCTGTTTAATTTGAAAATCTTTTTGAAACAACTTCAAAAAATAAGTGCTAAAGTCAGGGTTTGGAGTCCAATTGAAACGACGTTGCACAGCTGTCCTGATAGATTAATGCTAACACCAGGCTGCCTGCTCAAAATGTATACACACACTCAGGTTTTTATAAAAATTAATTTCTAAAGTTGCTGTGTTTATCAATTTCCTGGCACAATGTCAACAGAGGACCCAGCTTGGTTCTTAAAGCATGAAGTGCTAATTATGTCTCTCCCTCAACTTCCGTAAAGGTGGAAAATCTTGGCAGTTACCAACAGTTTTGCAAAAATCTGATTGGCCTTTGCGCAGCTTCACGAATTTCAGGGTATTAGGGTAAAACTCTACCTTGTTAATTCTTCATATTCCTTTTGTGAATTTGAAGGCATGACAGAAAACTTCTGAGTAAAAATATTTGTTACTATAAATGATGCTAGTTAAAAAGATGCATGCTTTCAAAGTTGTTTTATAACTATCTCCTATTTAAGTAGGCACATTTCTAATAGAGATAATACTGCAAAGTGAATAAAAATATTGATACTATCATAAAAAAACACACTATAAATTTTTAAGTTTTAAGAACCTGGGAGCCAGTAGAGGTGACAGAGAACACATTTTTACTCTCCCTCGATATTAGCTGCCCACGGCTACCATAACAAAGTTCCACAAAGCACGTGTCTAACACAACAGAAATTTGTCTCCCAGTTCTGGAGGCTACAAGTCTGACACCAAGGAGCAGCAGGACCAGGCCTCCTCTGAAATCTATAGGGGAATCCTTCCTTGCTTCCGGTGGTTTACCAGCAATCTTCGGCATTTCTTGGATTAGGAAACATCACTTCAATTCACTGTCTCCACATGGCCTGCTCCCTGCATCTCTATCTGCATGTGGCATTCTTTTTAGAATAGAAAGAGTCATATTATATCAAGGACCCCATCCCAACACACCCCTTCTATGACCTCATCTTAACTATATCTGTAACAACCATATTTCCAAACAAGGTCACATTCCGAGGTGCTTCAACATATACACTCTTTGGGGGGATGGACACAATTCAACTCATGACATTCTCCCACTGTAGCAAGAAGAAAAAAGAAAAAGAGCAGCAGACAGAAATAGAGAGAGGAAGGGAAGGAGGTACTGGTTCATAACCTTCTCAGGGCTTCCCCATTGTAACCTGAAACTGGGCCCCAAACACAGAGGGTTGAGAAAGACTAAAGAAAGAGGCAGGTCACTCCTGGTTGGCAGGTGGCAGTTTTAATAAATAAGGGAATTTACATGGGGTGCCTGAGTGGCTCAGTCAGTTGAGGGACTGACTTTGGCACAGGTCATGATCTCAGAGTTCGTGAGTTTGAGCCCTGCATCGGGCTCTCTGCGGACAGCTCACAGCCTGGAGCCTGCTTCAGATTCTGTGTCTCCCTCTCTCTCTGCCCCTCCCCCACTCACGCTCTGTCTTTCTCTCTCTCAAAAATAAATAAATATGAATAAATAAGGGAACTTACATATGAGGCTTGCCTCGGGTGGCAGCAAGGCAAATACATCCTGACATCTGTCCACCAATCTGAAAAGTTTGTACAAAAGTCTTAACTGAATTCAGTCATATACATATCATAGGCATTCTCAATACCACATCATTATCTCAAGGCTGTGTCCTTGGAGCAATCTCTGTGAGGAAGAAGCCAAGTGGAATCCACATTGTGAGGATGGGAGAGGAGGTGAGGAGCCTCTGAGAGCCCAGTCCAGTTCACAGGTCAACCGGCAGTCACATCTTTTTGATGACATTCCCCAACAGGAAAAATGGAGGGAGAAGAAAGAAGGAACAGAAGAATAAGAGACTATCACAATTAAAACTACAAATGGAAGATTTTGGTCACTATATAGAGTGATATATGGACTGATTCTAGAGAGGGTGGATAGCTAGCTACATACATACCTATAAATATATACACACATATGTAGATTTAAACCTATGTTATTGATCCACAGTACACAAATATCTCCAAAATAGGGAAAACTAGAATTTCCTTATTGTTAACGATATATCAGTAAATGAGAGAACCACAATCTGAGCCCTTCCTCATACTGAAGATCAGGAGATAAACTGAATCAGAATCATTGTAAATATGCTGTTTGGCAGTAACCAGTCAGGAAAAATGCAAGGCAACAGAGGAGGAATAAAAAGAACAATTGGTAAACAACTGCGGAAATATTTTCCCAAACATTGGGCTTTACTGAGTTTGGCAGACCACTCATATTCAAAAGGAGAGAACAGAACTGTGAAGAAAGACAGGACTCTAGCCCAGAAGGCATATCACAACAATGGTTTCTGCAACATTGTATGAAAAACAAACAAACAAAGGTTCCTCCCCTGAACCACACTTTTGACTCCACAATTTTTTTCATGACTGGACTGAATCTGAATTAAGGTAATTCCATTGAAAAATCAGTACTTATAGTTCTAGCATCAGCAATCAGACAACAAAAGGAAATCAAAGGCATCAAAATTGGCAAAGATGAAGTCAAGCTTTCACTTTTTCCTGATGACATGATATTATACATGGAAAACCTGACAGACTCCACTGAAAGTCTGCTAGAACTAATACATGAATTCAGCAAAGTCACAGGATACAAAATTAATGTACAGAAATCAGTTGCATTCTTATACACTAATAATGAAGCAACAGAAAGACAAATAAGGAAACTTATCCCATTCACAATTGTACCAAGAAGCATAAAATACCTAAGAATAAATCTAACTAAAGATGGAAAAGATCTGTATGCTGAAAACTATACAAAGCTTATGAAGGAAATTGAAGAAGATACAAAGAAATGGAAAAACATTCCATGCTCATAGATTGGAAGAATAAATATTGTTAAGATGTCAATACCACCCAAAGCAGTCTACACATTCAATGCAATCCCAATCAAAAATTGCACCAGCATTCTTCTCGAAGCTAGAAAAAGCAATCCTAAAATTTGTATGGAACCACAAAAGACCCCGAATAGCCAAGTAATATTGAAGACGAAAACCAAAGCGGGAGGCATCACAATCCCAGACTTTAGCCTCTACTACAAAGCTGTAATTATCAAGACAGCATGGTATTGGCACAAAAACAGACACATAGACCAATGGAATAGAATAGAGACTCCAGAACTGGACCCACAAATGTATGGCCAACTAATCTTTGACAAAGCAGGAAAGAATATCCAACGGAAAAAGTCTCTTTAACAAATGGTGCTGGGAGAACTGGACAGCAACATGCAGAAGAATGAAACTAGACCACTTTCTTATACCATTCACAAAAATAAACTCAAAATGGATGAAGGACCTAAATGTGAGAAAACCATCAAAACCCTAGAGGAGAAAGCAGGAAAAGACCTCTCTGACCTCAGCCGCAGCAATTTCTTACTTGATACATCTCCAAAGGCAAGGGAATTAAAAGCAAAAATGAATTATTGGGACCTCATCAAGATAAAAACCTTCTGCACTGCAAATGGAACAATCAACAAAACTAAAAGGCAACTGATGGAATGGGAAAAGATATTTGCAAATGGCATATCAGATAAAGGGCTAGTATCCAAAATCTGTAAAGAACTCGCCAAACTCCACACCTGAAAAAATAAATAATCCAGTGAAGAAATGGGCAGAAGACATGAATAGACACTTCTTTAAAGAAGACATGCAGATGGCCAACAGGCATGTGAAAAGATGCTCAACGTCACTCCTCATCAGGGAAATACAAATCAAAACCACACTCAGATATCACCTCACACCAGTTAGAGTGGCTAAAATGAACAACTCAGGAGACCATAGATGCTGGCAACGATGTGGAGAAACAGGAACCCTCTTGCACTGTTGGTGGGAAGGTAAACTGGTGCAGCCTCTCTGGAAAACAGTGTGGAGGTTCCTCAAAAAATAATTTTTTTGCCTCAAATTTGGGCATTCTGGATCCACAGTCTGTCATCTGCACCATTATGTGATGCTGTCTTTATGGACACCAAAATCAACTTTAAGTCATTCAAGAAAGAAATGGAATTCAAAAAATAAAGTCAATAATGAATACTACTTTAAAAGCAGCACAGGGGCACCTGGGTGGCTTAACTGGTTAAGTGACCAACTCTTGATTTCTGCTCAAGTCATGATCTCACAGCTGGTGAGATCAAGCCCCACGTGAGGCTCTGTGCTGACAGCACAAGGCTTGGTTGGGTTTCTCTCCCCCTCTCTCTTTCTCTCTCTCTCTCGAAATAAATAAATAAGCACAAAATTAAAAAAAATAATAAATAAGTAAAAAATTAATAAAAAACAGCACAAGCAGTGACTTCCTTTGCTACAGCTTGCGGCCAGTATTGGCTATTTCATTCTGGGTCTATTCAGAGTAAAATACCTCTAAATCATACTCTCTGGTTCTAATATTGGATTATTCCTATAACTTTAAAGCTTTGGCATGCTTTAAAAAGTCACTAAGACAAAGTACAGATGAGGAAGGGAATTGTAGGTGGACAACCATGTTGTGCACAATATTCCTCATGGAAAGAAATTCTCACTAAGGGGATTCCCTCTCCCTCATACTTCAGAACGCCGAGAAGAGTTAAAGGCACGAGGCATCACTAAATTCTGTGTAGTCAGCAGCATCTAATTGCATGGGTTGCTCTCGTGGGATACAGGTCAGCTGAGATACTTAGATGGATTCCACATTGCCCACTCTTTCATGGTTGTGTCTCTTTGTTGTTCTGTCTTAGGTGTTGACTTCTTTCTCAGACTGGTAGCAACATAACTGGCAATTCCAGTTTTCATATTTTAAACAACTACCATCTCTTCTTGTAGCTTGATTATGAGGAAAGACACTTTTTCCAAAAGATTCCAAACAGAGTTATTTTCTTCATCAAACAATAAAATTCCCTTCTAAGTATCTCCCTGAATCAACCTCTGTAGAAGAATAGATTATTAATCATTTTGGGTGTAAAGGATGTTTTCAGAGTGTCAGCCACAGTATCTCCTGACACTTTAAGATTAAAATGTATTGTTAACCTTTAAGAAAATATTTTAAGAGGAAAGTGGAAAAAGAAAAACTAATGTGCATAAATATACATATATACATACATGCATACATACTTACACAAACACACAGGCACCAAGGCAAAAACAAGCAACAACAACAATATATACAGTTATAGTAGTCTTCAATTTGGTACCTGGTTGTGAAGTCATATTTGCTATTTCTAACTTACTCTTCCATTGCCCATTCCATGTTTTCTTTGCTTCAGCCAGGACCTCAGTTATTTGAGGTTCTTTATTTAATGAATTGACAGTAATTAGTTTATTTCCTGTCAAATAATTCTTGCATCCATATTTGCCCTGATTTGCTAAACTGGAGCTGGATCCTGTAAACACTTTGTCAGTTGGCAAAATGTTAAGTCATAAGCTTAATTAGTAGTGGGCGCAATAAGGGACACTGCAGGATGAAGATCCTTCTCTTCCTAGTTCCAGTGAGCTCCTCCTGCTTGTTCCTGTGATACATGGCATCCAGCGGAACTTGCAACATCCTGTAAGTTCCCAGCAAGTGTCTGTAGTGACCTTGAAAGTGGTTCCTCAGTGCATTCTGCTGGTATCCTTGATGCCTTTCCAATGAGTTTTACAGGCATGGTAATGGGATAATTTTCTGTGAGTTTTGGCAGAACCTGTGTGAAAGCTTCTCAACAAAGTCTCAAGCAAAGTTCCCCTGGCCAGTTTCTTAGTAAGTTCTTTCCCCATGCCAGCAGGCAATATCCTCTTTGCCAGCCTCAACCTACATGATCTCAGTAAATTCCTCCATGGTCCAGTGGCCCACAGCCATACTTCCTTCAATGAGGTCTGAATTTCAACCACAGAGGGGCTCTCTTGCAAATTTGTTTCTTCTTTTGCTATTCTGCTTCAGCCTCTGAAGTAATGGCTGATCTCTATATCTGCTCTTTCTGCGTTCCCAGAAGTCCTTTTATCCCCTAGTGGTTAACCCCTACTAGGGATTACCAGTTCCCCCTATTCAAATTATTGCGTAATTTTTGTTTACTGACTAGACCTTGACTAATGCAGAACTGATATCAGGAATGGTCCAAGGAAATATGTGTACAAAGATGAAATTTTGAGATTGGCCACTTTTGTCATTAGTCTTACATGGAATATTGAGTTCTCAGTAAGTGGGAAATAGGATGGTAATAATTCATGGCATGCAATAGCATCACAATTAATCAATCTATTACCTGTGTTTGATTTTGATGAATTGCCTACTGAAGCAACTACCATGGGATCCAAAGTAACTGCTGCATTTGACTGTTGTGACAGTGAGGTGACAACAATGCCTATGGTGTGAATGGAGTCTCTTGAGTGCACTGGGTTCTTTTAAATAAAAAAAAAAAAAAAAAAATGACAAGCTCACTTAATTGAACGCTCAGCTCAGGATGCCATCTGAGAACCAGGGAGTTTTGTGACAACCTTAAAAGAATTATTTGTTTGTTTGTTTGTTTATAGCCACAGGGCTGATATTAAAATGAAATGTAAATTTAAATTGAATGGTCTGAAGTCAGAGTCTCATCCTGTTTCTTATATGACAATTAGGACACTAAATGGGAAAGAATGTGACCCTAAAACTTTTTGGCCCTAATGAAACTATTTGAACCTAAATGTAACTAAAAGTCTCATACCCCCAAAATACTCTGAGCCTCCATTCCTAGTTGAAGTAGGTTGCCCTTCTACATCCAAGAATACTAACCTATGTTTTGTGAAAATGCTTGATATATCATAACCCAGGGAAGATACTTTATAGGAGTAAGCCCATCCTCCCCAAGAACCACCACAACTACCTCTTGGTGCCAATAAACCCTTAACTAGGGTAAGTCTCAGGTTGTGCCTAGGGGTCAAGTATACACCATGACCTGCAAGGAAAACAGTTTATACGTTAAAAGAATTACAAGATATTGGGCACCTGGGGCTCAGTCAGTTAAACGTCTAACTTTGGCTCAGGTTATGATCTCGCCATTTGTGACTTCAAGCCTGGAGTTGGCTCTCTGTTGTCAGCATGAGCCTGTTTCAGATCCTCTGTCTCCCTCTCTCTGCCCCTCCCTCTCTTCTATATATAGGGATATATGGGAGAAGAGATTCTAAGATTGTTAGTGCAAAGAAGTCGGTGTATATAATACTAGATCAAGCCAAATGTATTAATCTGGGTGCACTTACTAGAGATCACTGATTTAATGTATTAGCTTGGACAATTGCAATTGCTTTTATTTTTTTATTAAATTTTTTTTTAATGTTTACTTATTTTTGAGACAGAGAAAGACAGAGCATGAATGGGGGAGGGTCAGTGAGAGAGGGAGACACAGAATCTGAAACAGGCTCTGGACTCTGAGCTGTCAGCACAGAGCCCGACGTGGGGCTCGAACTCACGGACCGTGAGATCATGACCTGAGCCGAAGTTGGACGCTTAACCGACTGAGCCACCCAGGCGCCCCATTTGCAATTGCTTTTAGCACTTCACTTGGTTTGAAGACTGAAACTTGAACTCAGTGGAAACCAGTGTTTAATGAGTCAATATGTCACAAGTTTCCCAGCATGATATGGAGGAAGGAATCCAAATGTTTCAAGATTGGGACTGTTGTGATGCATTCATCACATGCAACCTACACATCTATTTCTAAACTACATTCTCCTAGAAGATCCAAAACACCACCTTCATTAAGGTGTTGAGAAATACATTACTGAGGGGATTCCTGCATCCTTGAAATGGTCTACGGGTTTCCTCTCGTCAATAGGCCAGATGTGACTGTGAGGGATGTGTTCACCGAGGTGGGTTCACTGATGTCAGTGAGGATGGTGCAATCCTAGAATAACAAAGCTGCGATACATTACTGCCAAAGGCAATATGAGAGCGTTATCCAAAAAGGTAGCAGATGTGTAGCGATGATGGGAATGCCTGGCCTACAGGGATATTTGACGATGGCTACTTAATCATGGTGAGCCTAGGAATTTAAAGATGGGAACCTTGCTCCACATAACAGAATTATTGATTGCTCCATGTAACAGAATAAAAAAAAAAAAAATCTACGCCTTAAGACTTAAGACCTTACTTAAGTTAACACAATGCAGTATCACCCACACTGGCTCCCCAACCCACGTGGCAAAGGCTTAATGGAAGCACCCACAGTTTACCTGCCTACCAAGAGACTAATGTCACATCCCCATTGACCTTACCAGTCTGGCCATGGATCTTAGATAACTAACTAGGGACAACTACAAACATAATCAGATGGTGAATCCAAGTGCAGCTGTTTTCCTATATGTAGTATATTTACTGGACCAAATCAACACGGTCCCTGTTATTGAACGATTTGGTCTAGCTACTGTATTTTTCTCCATAAGCATTTAAAAGGACCACTAGAGGCACTATGCCAATATCTAGCTGGGCCAGCATTACGTCTTGACCCACACGAACAGTTTCCCAGGGGATGTCCTAAGTGCCAGAATGAATGGCTTCCTAGGAAGCCCAACAGGTACCCCAGAGGGCAGCTTGCCAGACAGTTTCAGTGACACCACTGCCAGCAGCTTTCCAGCATGTCTCAGTATCACTCCAAAAGTGCAGCCACCCTGCTTGCCGCTTAGCCTGCTCCCTATATCTGCCATTTCTGTATTCCTTGGCATTCTTTTCACCCCTTGGTAGTTAATCCCTTTTTACTAGTTAATAGCTTTTTCTGTTATATTTACCTTTCAAATTACTAGGATGGTTTCTTCTTGTCAGTGAAAGCTGACAGAAACAGTATTTAAGTTCTGCTTGTGGTTGGCTCTTCTGGGATCGCATCAGTCAGGGAGCCTATCTCAATGGCAACTCCCTCATTACAACAGACCTACATGGGAAAGCCATATAGAACTCTTCAAAGAGACTGTCACTAATGTATTTCTCAATGTTTTATTGAAGAGAATGGGCTGTAGGACCTCTAGGCATATGTGGTAGGCGAGGTGGGTATGCAGGTTACATGTAACAAACTTATTCCAAAATCCCTATATCCAGAGGACTTGATTCTTTTTGCTACATTACGCCAGGGAAGTTCATGCACCTCAACCTCATTAGCTTACTCCAGGGTTGATTGTAAGTTTGAGTCAACCAACTAAATAAAGTAAGGAGTCCTTCCAGTTTTACAAGTTAACACACCAAATCTAGAATCTCTGATAAATATACCTATATCAATAAATTTAGGCAGAGCCTTTGTTAAATTCCATCCTCTTTGGCTTAATACCCATACAATCTATCCTCATGCATGTTTTCCTGATTTTTGTTGATATAATTTACAAAAATTGTGTAATTCTTTTGATGAATAAGTGATTTCCTCCTGGTCAGACTCTGTACTTATCCCCCTGGAGCACAGGAAACTCACACCCTCGTTACTGGCCTCATGTAAATAAAAGGTCTAGTACATAGAACCAAGCACAGAAAGGCTAGTCTCCTCAGAAATTGGATGACAAACCATCAGATTACATGATTGTTAGCTGTGTCTGAATCCAACCAGATATCCCTGAGCCTTATTTCAGGCTTCCACTACTTCCTATTACCACGTTAACCTTCTTACAAGAGAGACGTGGTGATGCTATGAAAACTTATATTCTAATTATGTAACCTACACAGTTTAATCCCGTGTTTGATTTTCAGCACTATTGACCTTGCAGCTATAAGAAATAAACAATTTTTAATGGCTGTCTTAGACATTTTCTTATTATTTTACTATCACAGAGATGAGAATTTAAAGACACGAGCCTGTCGCCTTCTTCCTTTAAGCACTACACTGCACTCAGAAGAACTCATTCCGCACAACAGTATTTGTAACTGTAATTACTGTCCAAATGGCCCACTGTAGCAACAACTTGGCTGCCAAGACACTTACTTCAGTAGACATTTTTTTTCAGAATCAACTACAGGTGATAATATGATTAATTACGATGCCAACAATTAAAATTGATTACTAGCATTCCATCTTCCATTGTTGAAGAGGACCAGCACTACATTCAAGCTCAAGGAGATGGCAAAATTATTAATAAAACCCCATCTTTGAGAGTCTATTTCTTTGAACTCCTCTGGAACTCCTTAATTTTAGTATCATTCAAGGTCCAATCAGGAGACATAGAACACTCCTCTTGAACAGAGCAAATTTTAAATAATTGTTAAGTACATGTAAGATTGTTAACAAAATAATTGGAAAGTCAATGAGAGGACACTAAAATATCAGAGAGGTAACAGTAGGAGAAAGCAGCTATTATACTTAGAACTAGAGGAATAAATACAGGAGGAGGGAATCATTAAAATATGGAAACATGTTAGGGAGACTCTTTGGGCCTGAAACCTTAGCCTTTGGGGAGAGTGTTCGCTTGGCTGTTACTGATGTATCTTGGATCTCAGAGCTGGGGCATCATGGAGCTGGAACCCAGAGCACTTTCTGGGTAGGGAGGAGGAGTGGTGGCCACTGGTTTTGGCACCCTGGGATAGAGAGGGGTTTGCAGACAGGCTGGTCTGCAAGTGACAGAAAAACTGAAACTGAATTCAACTGTCACTCCAGGAAGAAACTGCTCTTGCTGGGCTGAAGAAGCACACCATGCCTGGGAGCAGAAGGAGCAGAGCAGACCACAGGAAACATGGGAAGGAGTGAGCCCCTTCTTTCTTCAGTCCAGTAGTCTCTCTAAGGCCCCTTGGCAGAGACTGACAGGGCAACAGCTACAGGAGAATAAATGTGCTTTCTAGGGTCCCAACTCAAGCATCACAAAGCAGAATATATTTGGTGAGCTAGAAGCCAACAATCATGGGATACCACAAATAGAAGCCTCTCAGAATCTCTTATACCTCTGATTCACATGAAATATAGTGCTTCTTGTGGCTTTTGTATGAAATAAGATTTGTGTGCTTGCCATGTGGGCTTTAGAGTTGTGTCCATGTGTATCATCTTAATTAGAATACATAAAAATATATCTGAATGAGACAGAGAGAGGAAGGGAAGGGAAGGGGAAGGAAGGGAAGGGGAAGGAAGGGAAGGGGAAGGAAGGGAAGGGAAGGGAAGGGAAGGGAGGGGAAGGGAAGGGAGGGGAGGGGAAGGGAAGGGAAGGGAAGGGAAGGGAAGGGAAGGGAAGGGAAGGGAAGGAAAGGAAAGGAAAGGAAAAAAATAAGACTAGAGCTGTGTTAAGTTACAGATCTTTGTTTACAGGTAAACAAAACTGATTCTAGACAACTTAAGAAAAAAATTATTGGATAGATGTGGAATAGCACATGTAACTTGAGAAACTTAACAATCAAGATTAGAGAGGCAAAAACCAAGAACTTCCTGCCAAAATCACAGATGGAATGCAACAGATAAAAATGGTAAACCATGATCATTGTTTTGTAAGTTTCACAATTACTTTATAAAGGCTGGCAAAATTGACAATCAGAAATTCACACTTCTGTACTGCAAAAACATATTCAGCAAAAATGCCATTTATTTTTTAAGTACACTTGGGAGAATTTATACTAGTTTTGGGAATATATACATATTATGCATGTCACTGACTATAGGATTTAGTGTTGGCCAGTTTATTTTGTTAATCATATTGACTGACATGGGGTAGTTAGGACAGAGTAATTTTTACCACAGTTAAAAACTATTGTTAGCAGGTTTATCTCTTGATTCTCATCTATTACCCAATATAATATAATTTGAAATAGTACCTATTATTAATCCCTTAGTATCAATCACATGTTTTTCAAGCAGAATTTGAAAGAAATGATAAAAAAAAAAAAGTAAATAGTCTAGCATGTTTCAGGTGCTTTATCACAAATACTATTAATTTAATTTTGCCCAACAAAATATACAATGAATTTAATTTAAAAATAGGTAGGTAACTGAAAATGAAATATATGGTTTTAATTTAAAAGGAAGACTTAGAACACATTTAACTATATTTTTGGTTAGTGAGAAATAAACTTGAATATGGGGCTTTGGCACATCATGTCAAAATTATTAGGGGATTTGAAAGCTTGTTTTCTGATCTCCCAATGAAATATAGGGGAAGGATAAATTCAAGAAAAAGAGATAATGACTATATTCTTGCCCTTATAAAATATTAAATATTAACTCAATGGCCTAATTGTTCAAGAGAAGTTTTAAAGCCACTCATTTTTCAAAAGCAAGTATGAATATATAGGGTAGTGCTAAAGTGAGGCGAATATGACCAATTATGACTATAATTTTGCCCTATTTTCATTCATGCCTTAAGTTGCATTTTACATTACCAATTTAATTGTAAAGAAATAGAAAGGCACACCGAAATTTTATAGTACATTTTGAGGCTAAGGAGGATGCTTCCAAAGAAGGACTATCCCTTTTCATAAAAGCTTTAATGAATATATTGGCAATAAAACCATTGCTGCAGAGTTCAAAATTATCTGTGACAGTTTCAGAAAATGGTTGCTCTACTGTTGTATTTAATTCATAATACTGATAAGAAGTGTGATTTAATATATTATTGCAAGTTTAGGAAGGGATGTAAGGGTTTTAATCTTATGAAATTCATTTTTATGAGGCTAGGTATTTTTATCACATTAATGAAATCATTAATTATGTATTTCTAGAGAAAGAAGATAGGGAGGTCTAAAACATGGACTCTCACCTCAGTAGCAAATTTCTAACTTGGGACACCAACCTTGATGTAACTTTCCTTGTCCAGTAAATTCTATTTCCTAACAATAAAAGTAAAGATGGGAATAAGGCTAAAGAATTGGAAAAGCTAATGACACATTTTAAAAGTGAATAAAGATATTTTCCAGTTTGAAATTTATAATTAACTATGTAGTATCTTTTCTGATTTTTAAAACTATCTTATTGAACACAAAGAGGGGACTATTATCTCAAGTCATATATTTTATCATTATTTTTACACAGTAGATGTATCAAAGACAAGGTTGGAAACAGTTGTCTAGTAGCTAAATTATGTTTTATCTCTATGGAACATCATCCTAGACTTTTACATATATAAGAATAGTTTCTGGTCCAAATTACACTATCATTTTTAATAAGATATGGCTTAGAGGGGTAAGAGGGCATAACTGCAGTCACATGACTAGTTATTAAAAGAAACAAATGATAAAAGCAGAAAAATTTTCATTCCACTGCATTTAAGAATTATTCTGTGTCAAATACGATTGTAGGTAGCAGGGCTACAAGAAAAAATAAAAATAAAAAAGAACAATTGAGTCAATTACTTCAGGTTTTACTTTTTTAAGGATAACAAATTATTAAATAAATACAACATGCATAATAAAATAATAAAATAAAATAAAACAAAAAACAACCAACCAAGTAATAGAAGAAGTGATGTTAAGTTAGCACATAGAATTGGTACCTATCTGGAACCTATAGAATTACACAGTATTGGGGTCTTTTGTGTGATTTATTCCCTGATATATATAAGGGTCTGAAATAGTCTCTGGCACATGATAGGTGCCCAGTAAATATGTGTTGATTGAATAAATAATTCATGAAGGTGGAAACATAAGCAAGTTGAACAATGAAGAGGTATGTGTGCAATGATGACACTTTTGTAATTTATTAGGAAAACAATGAGAGGTCACTGAAGACACTGAAAAACAGAAATGTTAAGCCAGGTTGGTATTTTAGGAAATTTGATTTAACAGCTAGGTGGAAAATAGACTCAAGAGTCAAAAGGACAGGAAAAGAAAGGAAAGGGAAGGGAAGGAAAATTAAGCACTTAATAAAATAAAAATAAAAGAGATACCAGTTAGGATTCTATTGAAGGACTGAAGAATGGGATTGATAGTGGCAGTAGAATTGGAGAATAGTGCACAATATCACAACATGCTCATGAAGCAGAGCCTACAGGGGTGGTGACAGAGCTTATGTGGGGAGTTGGGGGGAGGCAGATGGTTTGTGGGCTTGAGAAAGTAGGAAATTAGTGTTTTCATTTAATAAAATGGGTATGATAGGAGGAATCACAGTTTTGGTAGAAAGATGGTTTATTACATTATGGCCGTGCTAAATCTGAGAGCCCCTTTGTACCTCTACATCAGAATATCCTTGTAGATGGCTGCATATAATGATCTCTATGTCAAGAGAAATGCCAGATTGGATATTTAGATTTGATGATGTTAGTATATCAAGCTAGAACCATGAAAATGGATGATGTAGGGCTGTTGGAACTGCCATCCCATCCTTTAAGCATTTCTGCTTCTTCCTTGGTAGAGAACATTCCTACTGACAATTCAGATTGTCAGTGTATATTCCTCTCCAGCTCTTTACTGTTCAGAATGGCAGCCTTCCAGTAATCCATGATTAGTGTTGGGTGGGGTTACACTCCTTCAGATTAGAAACCACAGAAGATGTGCTCTTCCTTTTCCTGATGCTGGTTGGCCAAGACATTCAGGTGGGCCCAAGTCACACAGTTTAGTAAACAAACAAACAAACAAACAAACAAAAAAACAACAAAAAATTCCTACCTAAGTATTTACCATGAGCTTGCCAACATGTTAATAAATCAAATTACAGTTATGATTATACTATCTAACACCTACACCTCCCATAGGTAGAGTCAGCTTAAAAGTTCATGAGAGAGAACAAAAGGCAACTTACCCTGGATCCCTAAAAGATGAGTGTCACCAATAGGAAAATATATAATAGAAATATTGCACAGTGGATACAAATTCTGAGTTTTGAATCCAAGAGACAGAAGAAGAGGGGGCCACAGATTTTGGAGTTCTTAGGGTTATAAGCTCATCAGTCCTCTATCATCAGTATATGTACAACCTCACTAAAACCATAGCCTTCAGACTATCAAAGTTAAACTCATGATGTTTATATTTTTTATGATAGGTTATATATATAATATATATATATATATATTGCATGTATATATATTATATATGTATATATAATATATATAAGGTTTTATTAAATTCCAATTCGTTAACATACAGTGTAGGTCATATTTTTATACCCATAGGAAACTCAGATTTTCCAGGCCATCTCTTAAAATCTAAAATGGCTCATACCCATGATCTTTTGTGATCTTAATTCACACCCTTATTGGCTTCTAAAGGGTGTTTACTGTTAGTCATCAGTAAAATCATCCATATCTTCAGTCTCTTCCCAGAACATATGCTCACCTTCTTGCTCTAACTTAAATATGGCTTTCCCTTGAAGCTTAAAAAAATTAAGAAAATGATATGTACATGACAAAGGCTGACTTTGACTTTCAGACCCAAACTTGCTGCCTCCAAAGGGAGCCCAGAGCCATGCATTAACCACCTCTTTCCTCAGGGATCATTTTTTAACTTCCTAACAGCATTTAGGTTATATTGTATGTCAATGTCTTTAAAACATATATATAACAAAATCTAAAATCTTTCTTCCTTTATTTTCATTTCAAAATACAACTCCATCTTTGTCCTCCTTCTTCCACTATAAACACCATGTAAATCTCTGTCGCAGACTTTGAGTCTCGAGTTCTCTTTTGTCCAGGAAGAGAGTGGACACAGAATTAAATGCAAGAAAGGCTAATGCCCGGGAGGAGACAAAAGCCCGGAGTAAGGGTCCTTGCTTTGTATTTATTAGGATCAGAAGGCTTACAAACGTGATGGATGTGCAGAAAGAGACAATGAAATTGTGAACACTTACTCACAAGTGTAAAGATTTCAAAGATATGGGTTTCAAAGATATGCAGTGTTAGGGTCAACACAAAACAAAATCCAGGGGCCAGCAGATTGCTGTTTACAGCAGGAACCAGGTGCTGTGTCTGCTTATCTTAGCTTGCCTAAGGGCTAAGACAGAGTGAACTACCTCCAGGTCCACAAGGCACCTTTCTTTTGCTAATTAGTTCCCCTCCTGGCAATTTCACTCTGCTAAAGTGGTCTATAGCCCTGTTTACCTATTCAGGACCTTCCTGTGAAAGCAGCTTTCTGCTTTTGTACTATGCTAGGGGTGCTTTCTCCCTGTTTACCTAAACTCAGATGTTTTAGTCCTAAACCTTGTTAACCCATTGATGCAAGCTCAGAGAATTCCTAAACTTATTCCTCCCAAATTTCAAATGCATTATGTTTAAAACCAGGTATTTCATATCCTTCCTCCCCTTAATCTAATTCATCCCATGCAGTCATTCAAGCAAAGGAATTATAGCTCATCTGACTCTCTTTTCACTCATCTCTCCACATTAGTTAAGTGGAGTCTACCTAAAAAAAAAATGTTTCTTAAAACCACCCTCATCTATTTGTGTTAAGTCATTTTCTAGAGTTTGGCTCTTCATCTTTCACACAAGTCTCTTGCAACACCCTTCCCACTCAATCCTTCATGTTGCCAGAGTGAACCCAGCTCATGTACTTTCTTAGATGCACTTAGCCATGGGTTCTAATTTTTGCTACTTATATACTCTGCTATCAACCACATTCCTGTAGGCCACAGAGAGAATATTTCTATTTCTTTGAAGAAAGTTTGAGCTTCAACATCATTTTTATGAAAGGCCACATTGCTGTTGTGCTGCTTGTCCAGCAGTATCCAGTATGACATCTGTACCCATGGTCATGGAATAACTCAATAGTGCCTGACCTCACACTTTATACCACCCACTTGTTAACTGAATGCTTCCCTGTCACTTACGAAGTATGACATGCCATGTGATACGCTTGATGCCCACATGCATGCACTCTGCTAGACTGAGAAGGTTATACAACTGTGAGCCACAGGTAGGCAGGGTGCTGCTGGCTTTTACATTCTTGCCCTCTGCCCTGTGCTCTGTGACTTATGTCATGGAGATTTCTGCTGCTGCCAAATAGGATTTAGTTTCCCCAGGATACACGTTGAAAGTATATGAGAGTTAGCATCCAGTACGTAAACTCTGAACAATGAGTTATATGGAAGGGTAATGAGATAGCTGATACATATACTTTTTTCTCTTTCTCCTCTCTAAGAACCTGTTTCAAGACTTAGTATTTTAGTATGGATTTTGACATTAAATTTAATCTAAGATTTCCTTTTTTTCTTAGACACAAATGTGATCAAAAGTTGACCAAATCATGTTCAGGGGCAGCCTCTAGAAGAGCTTCCCTCAGGAATCCTTGCCGGGATGGGGGCAGAATCGAAAGCAAAATCTGACAATCGATTCTCAGGAAAAGTAAATAAGTGAAATATTATAGTTTTCTCTATAATACTTCCAGCAGTGAGTATAGCCACAGAAAATTCATGTCTGGACACCATAACTGTAGGTCAGCATCACACGATAGTGTGTGGATGTATATGCATGTATATATTTATATCCATAACATCATTTCAGAAAAGTGTTTCAAAAGACAGCATTTCATAGATATTCCTCTAATCCATTTCACATAGTTGCAGTGTATTGCATTTTCAGATTCCCCGCGTTTATGCCATGGAGAAAGACAGTTCATCATTTTTTTTTACCAGAAAATAATTATTTGCAGGATGGACACTATTTCATCAGACAATATTTCAAACTACAGATGCCTGGATAAATCAGTTAAAGGAGAAAATCAATACAGATGACCAAGGTTGTATGCTTTGTTTGAGACAACAAAAGTTATCCTTGAGATTTCTTTATGCAAATATATTTCACTTGATTTTATCTTCTCTCTGTTCCAAGATCATACCACAGTTTATCATACTAACTTGCAATTTTGCTGTTGGAGGGGTACATAGCCAGAATAATTACATTTCATAGATGACTGAATATAAAATAGTAACCTTTTCACATTAAATGAATGTATTAAAATTGAATACTGTATGATGAAATGTGCACCAAATCTACATTAGAAAAAAAGCTGAACTCACAAAGAAATCAAAGATGAGAAGAGAAAACTTAAATTAAGAGCTGCTTTCAGTGGAGGGGCGTCAGATGTATGGTAGTTCTTTATAATGCAAAGGGTGGAACTGGCAGTTATCCAGTGACATGGGGCTAAGATAGACAATAATTTACATAAGTACATTCAGGTTGCAGTCAGAGATGGAGTCATTTGCTTTGAAGAAAGTTTTCAGTTCAAAAGAGTTTCATGAGAGGTAAAGAGGACAAAATGCCAGCCAAAAAGAAAAATTAGCTATATTAGAAGGTAGGGAAGGAAAAAACGAAGAAGAAGAAAGAATCAGATGACTGGAAGTTAAATTTTATTAAGCTCTGCTTCCCTTGTCTTGAACTGTAGGTATCCTCCAGTAGTGTTAAGAATACAGCTTATTATTGTACTCCTCATCACATAGCTTATTAAATATGATAGCTTCACTTAATAGACAAAACTCACAAATCTGCTGGACTGCATTTTCAATTGAACGACCATCTGTTATGACCTGGAGATCCATTGTCATTCTGAACCCAACGTAAATGAAAACAAACTCATAATTATATCCACATAAATTCTCTTGTAGACTTTGTTATTTCTGTCATCAGTCACTACTTTTCTTCCATGTATCTAATTTATAACATTTGGTAATATTCACGGACACACCATCCAACGCTCCCCCTACTCTCCTTAATAATGGATGTTGATTAGTCCATTCTCATTCCCCTTGCATCTATGCATTTCCTCTTCCCCACGCCTGCTGCTGCAGTCCTATTAGGAACACAGCTTCATACCAGACTACTGAATCACATCAGAAAAGACTTGACAACACCGTGGTTGTGTAAGTTCTGCAATTAAATAGACCTAATACAAAAAGTGGTGGCAGTATTTGATAATTGTGAAGGCCTGAGAAAGTCCCTTAACACCTCAAATCACAAGACGCTCATCAGTAAAATACGTTTAAGTAAAACGATGAATTAGCCTATTCATGGAATTTAAACACTACTTTCACTGACGGCCACATTCTTCTGGTGCTCTGACCGCTTGTCTGGCAGCATCATATGTTTTTTATAATGTGTTTTTAAATCATTTTTTGACAGTTTACAATGTATTTTTTAATCCAAATATTGGAATAAAGGTTTTCAGGGAAAAATAAATGAAATTTTATATTGTCTTTTACCCGAAGAGAGGTTTATACCCTGTTTTCTGGAACTTAGTATTTTTTTTTACTACAAACTGCAGAGTTTTGTTTTTGTTTTTGTTTTTGTTTTTCTCTTAAAGACACTTGACTCAGTCCCAAGTCTTTTTGTTTATTTTGTTTTTGGTTGTTTTGCTTTTATTAAATTGTTTAAGCCATGTCTTGTTCTTACAGCCTAAAAGTAACTTGAACTTTGATTTTTTTTAAGAAAAAAAAAAAAAAAGAACAAAACTGCTAGCAGAAAATAAGCAATTACTTATTTAAAATACGTTGAGGTGCCTGGGTGGCTTGGTTGGTTAAGCGTCTGACTTCAGCTCAGGTCATGATCTCACAGTCTGTGAGTTCAAGCCCCGGGTCTGGCTCTGTGCTGACAGCTCAGAGCCTGGAGCCTGTTTCAGATTCTGTGTCTCCCTCTCTCTCTGCCCTTCCCTGTTCATGCTCTGTCTCTCTCTGTCTCAAAAATAAATAAACGTTAAAAAAAATTAAAAAAAATAAAATATGTTAATATGGACATTATTTAACTATTGTATCAAAATGTTCAAAAGCAAATTGATCAGATTTATCTTTTTCCTTTCTCTCTCTCTATCACTTTAGAAAAGTATCTTAAAAGAAGTTGTTTTACAGTAATGCCATTAAATATATATCTATAAATATATATATATATCTATAGATATGTATATATACAGAAAAATTTGGAAGACAATTCTCCATACCCTGTGCTCTTTGAATATTATTTTAATTCAAGAAATGTTTTTATTCCTTATGTGCTATTTTTTAAAATGTTTATTCATTGTGAGAGAGAGAGAGAGAGAGAGAGCGAGCGTGTGTGGGGACAGAGAGAGACAGAGGGGCAGAGAGAGAGAGAGAAATAGAGAGAGAATCCCAAGCAGGCTTGCGATGTCAGCATAGAGCCCGATGTGGGGCCTGAACTCACAAACTGCGAGATCACGACCTGAGCCAAGATCAAGAGTTGGTCTCTTAACTGAGCCACGCAGGTGCCCCTCAAGTGCTATTTTTAAGGTGAAAATTATTTTTTTATCCATTAGAGAATTGCTTATACTGTAAAACAGAGCTGCATATAGAAATGTATATATAAATTTCAGTATCAATTTTATATTTCTTGTTAGACAAAAATTCTTTATTTAAAAATATAACTATTCATCTTCCTCATTAGCTCTTCAGGGTTGAAAATTTGGACAATGTCAGAATTAAATTTGGTCAATTAAATACACTTTTCCTAAGGAAAAGTCTTGTATCAATAAAATATTGATGAAACAGAAATCATTGGCTATTATCTTTTCAGGTATGGCCTCTAAGGACTCAGTAATGCTTAGAAAGTTTCACTCTATATTGAGACAATTAATAGATGTGGTTTTGACATCCTCCCAGGAAGAGATTAATAAGTTTTGGGGATACTAGGTACAGGGAAGGTTTTAAGTAGAGAAGTGAAATATGGAATGATTGAAGTGTAGGCAATCATTTTTCCAATGTGACAATCTCCAAAACAAGCTGCACCCCACTCCCTTTAGACACCTAGTCATTGTTAAAGTTTGCAACCTCTTCTGGGTATATAGGAGACAATAAGGTATAAAATTTTTACCTTTCCTTGGTAATCATCTTTACCCAGATACAGTGTTTCCATCCCAACAGGATAAAACTTTTGCATTTTTCATTTTTTAAAGACAATTTAGAGCATAATAAATGTACATGTTTTAGGACAGCAGAATGGACCAAACTATTAACACACAGGAAATAGTTGGGGGAAAAAAATCTAGCAATAGCATCAGAGAAAAGGTGAGCATTCTTAGAACAACTTTTGATCAGAAGTATGGATGCTAGTCAGAAAACTATGGCCTATTGGCCAAACCTGATCTGACAGTAAATGGATCATGCCATGCCATTTGTTTGCATATCTTCTATGGCTGTTTCATGCTAAAACCTCACCAGAGTTTACAATGTGGAGTAGTTGTGACAGTGAACATATGACTGGTAAAATACTCACTACCTGGCTCTTTTTACTAAAAACAAATCTGCCAGCCCTAGATCTAAGGAATCTCCAAATTAAAGAACCAGGGTAGAACTAGGTATTTGGAATGGAGTTTAGAGCAGCTGTAGGTATAAGGTGAATTTAAGTAAGGGGAGCAGAAATTGTGTTCAGCTTCTGAGAACACAATGTCAGAAATGAATTAATAGAGTCAGACTTTCTCCTCAATATAGCCAGTCAGGGCAATCTTCTTCAAATTTATTGACCCCATAATCCTATCGGCCAAAACTTTTAAGCTTATGCTCTCTTATTTTACTTATAAATACATGTGTTTATATCAGGAATACATGCACAGAAATTGAGATTGAAAACAAATGAAACAATATAAGTAAAATCTAGCATTTTGGTTCCACATTATGAGTGCCTCCTGAGGTACCCACACTTGCCTCTGGAAAGCACTGAACTAGGGTCAACGACTTACAAAGTTTTAGCCAAGGGAACATTTCTAATAAAATCACATAGGAAGGAAATTTTTCCCAGAAATAAGTCTTCTTATGTTCTCTAAGGATGGAGGAGTAATTGGGGTAGAATACATAATCATATAGACTGACTGAGTTCATGATCTAGGTAATTGTTATGGTAGGGAATCAATAATAATAGGGAAGATGGAGGGGCAGAACAAACTGGAATTGACAGGTCATGTGGTCTAGATGTGTCTCATCACTGGGCAGGTTGACTTTTACTTAAGATGACATCTATTCTCTTTAATAATTATATATGTCATGGGTAAAAATGCACAGATATCTAAAGTAAAAAGGGGGGAAATTCTGGTTTAAAGAAAAAAAATCTTACTTGGAAAATTATTTTATAGTTTTCAAATAGTTTACAAATATTTATCACACTCTCTTATTAAAATTATCAATGGGCCATGAAAAAATGTGGGAGGTGTTTAATGAGCTTAGCATAGATATCTTAGTATTAATTAAAGATCATGTAATAAAATTATTCATTATATAAAAATGGAAAACAAATTATAAAAGGTAAATGATACTAGTAACTTAACAAAGGCAGCACATATACAAATTATAGTTCTTTGTAATTATAAATTATATACCTACGTACCTATATTATCTATAAGTGAATATAGGTAAACATTCATGGGAATACATTTTCCATATTTTCTTTAAATTTCAATTTGTTTCATTATGTTGAATTTAAATCATAAATCATCATAGTTTACATACTACCATGAAAATGACTTAAATGACTTGCCTCCCTAGCATGAAAATTAGGTTGCAAAAATGTTGGTGCCTCAGTGCTATAAAAAACTGTCCTTAATGATCTTTTAAATAATTGGTATTTTTGCAAATAGTGTACTTTTTACATGCCTCTTTCACATTAATAAAGTCAATGGCAGTCACCTTTGGACGATGTATAAGATTTTATCCACTTGAATATAAGTTATTGATTAAAAAAATAGATGCAATTATAATCTTCATCCATTCCTGCTTTGACAGTGTTTCACTCATTGATTTCACTTTTCCAACTATGATTTGAGTAAAGTTTATGAAATGTTGCAGAAAATAACTTATTGTCTGTGAAGTTTATTCAGGAATATGATTTTATTCACAACTTCAAACTCAAAATGTGGAGAAAGCAGAGCTGAGGCAAAAGTGGTATTTTTCCATGCTATCCAAGTTTCTCTAAACAAAAGAAAAAGAATGTCACCAACTGTTTTGCCAGAATTGTCTGTAATAGAGACAAATTCAGAAATATACGGAGCCTGATATTGGCATAGTTTGAGTGGAAGTTATGATACCACAATTATAATATACATTTCTTAATCTCCTGAGAAATTTTCCATCTAAATGAGTTGATCAATATCCAAAGGAGTACTAGGGTTAAGACTGTCTATGAAAAATCTCCTTACAGAGAAGTTTAATAATGTATGTGATATGCTAAACATAGTAGAATTTAAGAGATTTTAATTACCAATGCTAATGACTATTTGTGTTGAATACATAAATGCTTGATTTTCAGAAACACAGTAGAAAAATGTATTGGTTTGTAAAAAAATAAATAAATAAAAGAAGTATAGCTTCATACAACATTTACTCCTCTCACTTTAAAATTTCCATCAAAATATTGCGAAAGAATGAAAACATCTTCTAAACATCTATCCCAGGGCACCTGGGTGGCTCAGTCGGTTAAGCGTCCAACTCTTGATTTTGGCTCAGGTCATGATCACACAGTTCATGAAATGGAGCCCGGTGTAGGGCTCTGTGCTGACAGTGGGGAGCCTGCTTGAGATTCTCCCTCTCCTCTTTCTCTGCCCCTCCCCCTACTTGTGCTCTTGCTATGTGTTTGCGCGCACTCTCTCTCTCTCTCAAAATAAATACACATTTAAAAAAGAATACAAAATAAAAATAAAAATCTGTCCCAATTTTAAAAGTGAGAATTTCTCCCTGAAAAATGGTACATTGTATTAGTTTTCTTTTTGCTTTTGTAATAAATGACCACAATTAGTGAATTGAAGCCACAATTTAGTGATTTACAACAACACACATTTATTGTTCTAGTTCTAAAGGTTGGAAGTCTGACAAAGGGCTCACTGGACTAAAAGTGAGTATCGGTAAGCTCTAGGGGAGAATCCATTTCCTTGCCTTTTTTAGTTTCTAGAGGCTGCCTGCATTTCCTGGCCCCTCACACCCTTACTCCATATCTAGGCCAGCAAAGTCAATTCGTTCTGACTTTTCTTCCTGTGGTCACATCTCTTCTGACTACTTCCAGGGAAAGTTCTCTGTTTTAAAGGACTCTTGTGATTAGTAGGCCCACTCAGAAAATCCAGAATAATCTTTCCCTCTCAAGGCCCTTAACCTTTATCACATCTGCAAAATCTCTTTTGTCATGTGAAGTAACATTCAGTTTCCAGCTCTAGGGATTTGGATATTGATATCTTGGGCAGGGATATGAATTAGTCTGCCTATCACACTGATGTTTAAGGCACTATAATTTTTATATGCATACTTTGGAAATAATATCTGGCAGGAAAATAAAGTCTTTCTAGATCTACAGGTATTAATGTGTGTGTGTGTGTGTGTGTGTGTGTGTGTGTGTATATATATATATATATATATATATAATATGCATGCTTTGGAGGTTGACATAGAATTTAACCAAGATATATGCCTAATGTAGGAATTAAATGAAAAAAATTAATTAATTATATAGTTTTTTCTAAGCTCTTGCTCTCACTCCTACCAACTTTAGATTACAATTGGAGGACAAATATATCATCTAGATTAATTTAATTTTTTTACCTCTTAAATTATTTTCATTTTCTCTGCAACCCATTCATTTAATACAATTTCTTTTCAACAACATTAATGACTATAAACAGAAAAGCCTTATTTGGTTTTATAAATGAAGCAAAACAAATATAAATAACCTATTGTACTTGAAAGGATTTTCTCTTCTTAATTGAAAACAAATGGAACCTAAGCTAAATTAAATGAATGTTTAATCTTTCATTCCAACACAAAGGTTATTAGTTGGTGCAAGTGTGTACATAGTTATAAACAGAAGAAACAAGCAGTTGATTACTTTAACTTTGGAGAAGTCTAAGCTTAACAATTCGAAATGTCAATAAGAAGAAATAAAGAATTGCATTTTAAGCAGTTCAGAATATTTTAAAATGAACTTCTCAGTGTCTGCTTATGACTGTGTGGGTTTAGTAAAGAATGAGTATATTTGCTTGCGAAGAGCTCTTTATTTGAAACTTTTCTGAGGGTTTTTCTAAGAACATAAAGTGACTTTCTATTTAAATGAAACAAAATAGTACAGGGGATTGAGCTGCTTGCCAAGGACAATATGTTCATGCTATAATTCTTTTAAGAACTACCTTATTATTAGCTGTGACAAATTTCAGGGGCTATTAACTCAGGTTTTCACAACTGTGACTTCATTTTCCTATAACTGGATACATTTATTTCTCCACACCAACCCCAAATTTGCCAGAGGGTTAAACTTAACCCAAATCTAAGTGACTCACTTAGATTAAAATTTAAAATGTATTAGTTCTTTTACTTCCAGTGAAGACTAGGATATCTCTTTTATTCCGTCTCCACATAAGTATATATACATTTCAGGGTTTTACAAGCCTCAAGGAGAGGTGAATGATCCTTGCTTGTAAGGTCCATACTGAGGTCTGAGGCAGCTGTAACTCTCACAACTTGGACTTACCTAGAGGGCTCAAGTGAGATGCTCTGAACTTGCCTCTTCAGGTCCACCTTCTTAGGACCTTCATATAGCTGTCCATCACAAACTGCTGACCTTCTGCAACATCCTGAGCCTTCCCCTCTCCACCGTGCCACGTGTGAAGGACAGCAAAAGTTACCTCTCTTCTCAGTCCCGACACCCGTTGGCGTATTCTGTCCCCATTCTGAGGATTTGTATTCTTGGAACATTTTAAGTCCAATTCAAGAAGTTCTAGGCATGGCTCAAGAATATAACCACTGATTGTTGTGTTAGATATGTTAGATGTCAGTTCGAAATCTAATAAACACTAGAAAAATTTAAGTTGGCAGATATGATTAATGCAGAAATAAAATACTGAAGTGTATAGATTAAATTAAGTTAAATATATGTGTTCATATATAGTATATCTTATTTCCAGAATCATCTGTGGCCAGAACATCATGCAGAAATCTGTAACAGAGGGACATAATAATGTTACAATGCAAATTTCCACTCTGTGATATGTCTTGGAACTGTCCTCCATTAGTTGGAACTGTCCTCCATTAGAACAAGGTTTGATGAATCTTTGACTTTCCTTTCTGCCATTCTGACTTCACTGTTTTAGTGTCTAATATTGTGCCTAAACTATATCAGGCATCAAAGATTCTAAGGATGAATGATCTTATAAATAAAGTATGAATACATAAATAAATGAATAAGTAGGAAGGAAATAAAGTGTACTAATACTCTGTATTTAAGGATAATTAAAAAAATAGAGGTGATTTGCAAATAGTCTTGGAATAGAGAAATAAATGCAATTGTAAAAATTTGCTGAATTTTGAATAAGAGAATGGAGTCAGACATTCCTTTCTGAAGGAGGTAGAATTTAAGTTGGATTGTCCCAAAGAATCAGGAAAATAAACGTTTAATAAACTATGGTCAAATCCAAATGTTTCAAAATGCTGCAAAGAGCCCAGGATAACAACACAGGCAAGTTGCAGAGTTGCTTTGGGAAAAGCTTTCTATTAAGGGTGCTTTTATTTCATTAATCTTATTTGCTGAGACATCTACCCAATTACAATGAAGAAGTGAGATTTTTGCCAGAGTCCTAGAAGTACTTTGCATTGATCTGACTCCAGCTGGAGTATGTGGTTCACTTCTAAACATTTCATTCGGGCAAACGGAAGAACATCAGAAGAGTGAGAAGGAATAGGAAACGCTGGCAAACAATGAAATTCAAGAAAGTTGCGAGAGGTTGAAAAGAAGCTTAATGGGGATTTGACAGCCATTTAAAAATATTTGAAGAGGTGTAGCGTAGAAACAGTTTATTAGACTTGTTGATCAATGTGGTGCCTCAGGACAAGCAGTTGGTAATTTTAAGAAGGCAGATTCTAGCTAAAATTAGGTGGGTCTTTTCAAAAATTAGAATTGAACAATATAAGTGGAAGAAGCTGTGTTACAAAACATTAGATGCTTTAGGTAAAGGCTTGAAAACATCTATCAAAATGTTAAAGAAAGGATATTTGCATTGAGTAAAAATGGAAGTGGATGAGATCAGGCAGCTTTGAATTCTAAGATTCTACACATTCATTCTATAAAATTTCTTCAAAACAAGGTTTTGATGAGCTTGTGTTGATGCTCAGCTATTTCACCAAATTTGGCCTCAGGTACTCTTCATTCAATGGAGGAGAGAATGGAGATATAAGAGAAAGTCTCCTCTGTATATCTCTGTCACTCTCACCACATACATTCATTATAATAGAATCTCAAATTTGAAGCCCAGAGAAAACAGGTACACATAAATCAGGGATTTAGGGAGCTTGTGTTCAGAATTCAGATTTAATTCTTGTACAAGTTTCTAAAATAAGCTATTAATTCTGAGAAAGCAGAACAAAGTTAGAGTGTACACAATCTGATTACAAGTCTTACTGTAAAATTACAACACTCAATACAGTTTGCAATTAAAATAAAAATAGATATAAAAGTCAATGGACTAGGGAATCTAGAAATAGACATATATGCATATATATATACACATTATATATATATATATATATATATATACACATTATATATATATATATATATATATATATATATATATACACACACACACATATATCTTGCAAATTTATTTTTTATAAAGATGTCAAAGGAATTCAATGAAGAAGAGAGTCCAAATAGTGCTAGTGCTTGAACACTTGGGCATTCATTAAAAACAAACAAACAAAATACCAAACAAAATCCCTTTATCCTTTAACATCATAAACAGAAATGAACTTGAAACAAAAAAGCTAAATTTATAAGCTACAACTATAAAGCTACTAGAGGAAATTATAGCAGAACATTTTGTGACCTATAAGTAGACAAACACTTCCTAGAAAGGATACAAAAAGACCAAACCACAAAATAAAAAAAAAAAAAATGGATAAATTGAACTTCATTAAAACTAAAATCTATTCTTCTAAGATACTACTAAGAAAATGAAAAGACAAATCATAGACTTGGATGAAATATTTGCATAACACTTACATGGTAAATAAATTGCATTAAAAATATATAAAGCTCTTTTACAACTTAACAATAAAAGATAAACAATCCAATTAAGTAATGGGCAAAAGATCTGAATGGACACTTTATCACAGAAACTATATGTTGGCAAATAAACCCATAAAAAGATGTTCAGAATCATTAAATTTCAGGGAAATGCAAAGTTAAACCACATAGCTTGGCACTTCTTACTTATTAAATGGCAACACGCACACACACACACACACACACACACACACACACACACACAATCCCTGACTCTACAAAGCACTAGAGAGGATTAAAAGCAAATGGAGCTCTCCGATACTTCTGGTGGTAATGAAAAATTATAAAGCCACTTGAAAAATATTTGGAAGTATTTTATCTAGTTAAACATTTACTTATACAAGTCAGAAATCCCACTTTCTGGTATCTACCCAGGAAACATAAAAATATACACCTACACAAAGGCTTTGATCTGAATGTTTATAGTAGGTGTATTCATATTTGCCAGTGACGTAAACAATTCAAATGTCCATCATCCAGAGGATGAACATACAGTGATTTATCCATACAATGGAGTACTACTCATAAGGAAAAATAAATGAACTGTTAATACTTGCAAAGGCATGAATGGATTTCAAATGCTTTGTGCTAAATGAAAGAAGCTGCACCAAAAAAGCTATACACTAATGATTCCATTTATATGACACACTGGAAAATGCAAACTAGAGAATAAAAATCAAATAATGCTTGGGGTAGGAAGATAGAATGGAGGAAGAGAACTGACCACAATAGGCACAAAGAAACTTTTAGGTTTAACAGCTATATTCTCTATTTTGATTGTGGCAACATTCACATAGCCATATATGTTCATCAAAACTTGTCAATCTGAACTCTAAAAAATAATTCTACTGTATATAAATTATGTCTCAATAAACCTTTTTTTAAAATAGCAATCATATAAAATACACACTATCTACACAAAAACAATTATTGATAAATATAAATATCTTTTAATGAGCAACAATAGGCCAGAAGCAATAGAAGAGTATCTTTAAGTGCTAAGGGGAAATAAATACATGACAGCCTATAATTTTAATGACCACCTAAGCTCTTTCTAAGAAGAGGGGCACAATATTAACATCACCAGACAAATAGAAAAGGTAGCAAATAGAGCCCAAATCAAAGAACTATGAAAAAATATGTTTCTGTAAGAAGAAAATTACGTGCAAGAGAAAGGAGTCAGTTGCAAGATATACATAAAAAGAGTGCAGAAAGAGAACTTGGAATGACATTAAATATTGCCACAACGTGTAAGCATCATGAAGCTTAGTCGTAACAACTGGATTGTTTCTGATCCCTCCCTATGTATACCTTTGACATCAGAGATAGCCTTAAGTGCATGCACTTTAGATTTAATTCCTTATTTAAGAAATACACTGAATTTGTTGTCATTCACAATTTATCCCAGTGATGTCACACTGTTCTACAATGAATTTTCTCTAATCATGTGCTTCTGTTCACCACAACCCTGCACACAGCAAACATCATCGCCAATTATCAGTACATTTTAAAGAGCTATTTACTCTCCAAGAATTTTAAAAAGATAATTTCGTTTTTTTTTTCCTGGCCTTCTTTCAGTGCCTCGTTCTCTCCAAGTGCATTCCAGCCTTAGGGCCTTTGCACTTGCTGTTCCCTGTGCCTAGAACACTGTTCCTTCAGAGTGTTCTATGATTGGCCCCTTTGTGCCAGTCAGGTCCCAGTCTGACATCACCTCCTCAGAGAAGCCTCCCCCAACCACCGTGTTTAATGAAGCCCACACTGTTGTTTCCTACCACATACTGTGCTCACACTTTTCACTAGCCTAAATTTATCTTGTTATTTATTTGTTTATCTGTTTATTGTGTATGTCCCCCTTTTATCTCCAGGGTAAGCTCCATATGGGCATGAAGTTGCTTGTCTTAAAAAGATAATTTCTAATCAGAGACTTTTATTATATACTTTTATGTTTAAAATGATTCATTTAATTTAAGCAAAACCTCATTTTCCAATAAAACTCTAAAAAGTTTACATTGGGGTAAAATTGACTAAGTATATGTTTTTTAAAAATGATTTTAAATGTGAAATTAACTTTTGAAATTTTACTATTTCTGTCATTTACAAACATAGACTAAAAGTGCTTTTGACATTTGAAAGCTGTCAGATTGTCTTATCCTGTTTTCTAGACAGATAAACACTACTTAGTTCATAACTATTGGAAGCTACATTTACAGCATTTATAGCACTGCACCAAACGCCTTTTCCTTCTCAAACAAAACCAAGATTTAAGTTTTAATGGGTGTCAAAGTCTGGTGATACAAAGAATATTATGACAGATTACTGTTCCCAATTCTTTACCCTTTCCTGTCTCCAAGCCCTATGCTACATCATTATATGATTCCTCCAACTACAGGTGGAATATGCTTTCTGTCCTTGGTGTTATTGGACTTGACCATGTCACTTTAGCCAATGAGATGTGGGCACATGTGCTCATTTCAAGCCTATGCTTTGACACATTGTAAGTTTCTGCTGAACCGTCCTACAATTCTGTCACAGCTAGTACACTGGGTCAGAGACGATGAGTCACACGGAGTGGATCTGGAATAACCTGAAGCTTAGAATCAAACCTGGCTAAACACAACCTGTATCTACCAACCCCAGCTGATCCATAGTTTAATGAGGTGGGAATAAATAATGACACTGAATTTAGAGATGGTTCATTATATAGCACTATTGTGTTAATAACTTACTGTTACAAACATTTATTAACAATTGTTGTAATGTAATAATCAAGTCCCAAATTCTTATATCTACTGATTTCTAATCCAGATCCTTTTGTATTTATCTCTTCCTACTTAATGTTAAAGTTGAATACATAATTTTTTGTCATTTTTTGGTATATCTCTCTTGGGAAGAATAGTAGCAGACTAATTATCATTTAATAATTCTTAAAACCTTGACTGAGAGAAACGATGTTTATGGACATCTGGTTGAATGGTCTGCCACTCAAACCTTGTTCCAGGTATTCTAAATGACATCCAAAGAGTAGTAGGTCAGTATCAGACAAGAATATCCATCCAAAGACTTTGTGTTACTTATTGTTAAGAAGGCAAAATAACCTGGGAGATTTGCAAAATACAATTAACTGACTGCTTCTAATGGGCATATATATAAACCCAGAATAATGAACACATGTAAAATGGTGAACATGATAACTTCAGAATATGCATAATTAAAAAATAGAATATTTGTGAAAAATAATCATACTGCACCACAAAATAAGGCATAACAAATTTCAAAAAAAAAGTATTATCATACAGATTATATTCCTTTCGCACAATAGTATTATTTGGAATAAGTGATAAAAAAGAAGCAGGGAGGCGCTTGGGTGGCTCAGTCAGTTAAGCGTCTGACTTCAGCTCAGGTCATCTCAGGGTTCGGTTCGTGGGTTTGAACCCCGAGACTGGCTCTGTGCTGACAGCTCAGAGCCTGGAGCCTGCTTTGGATTCTGTGTCTCCCTCTCTCTCTGCCTCTTTCTCTCTCTCTCAAAAATAAATAAACATTAAAAAAAAAGCAGGAAAGCTCCATACAATTATTAAGTTCCTTAATTTCAAATAAATTAAGGGAGGAGGTATATATTATAATGAAAATTAGCAAATATATTTTTTAACGTTTATTTATTTTTGAGAGACAGAGACAGAACACAAACAGCAGAGGGGCAGAGAGAGAGGGAGACACAGAATCGGAAGCAGGCTGACAGCTCAGAGCCTGATGCAGGGATCAAAGTCAAGCTGCAAGATCATGACCTGAATCTAAGTGGGATGCTTCACCAACTGAGTCACCCAGGTGCCCCCAAATTTTTAGTAGTTACCAATAAACAATAATACATATGAAAAACTTTGATGGTACAGATGAACAGTACTTAAATGGAGCAATTTATGTCCTTTTTAATGGCTTATATTCAAAGGGAAGAAATATTTAAACCTAATAAACATCTATCTTGACTATAAAAAATAAACAGCAAAATAAAACCAAAAATATTGAATAATAAAGATAGAAGAAATTACTCAAAGGAAAAAAATACTACAGAGATGATCAACAAAGTGAAAAGTAAGTTCACTAAAAATGATCAATAAAATGATAACATTTTAGAAAATCCAATGACAAAAAAAGCAAAATGGCAACTGGTTAGTAAGGTAAGAAAAACACTTGGCTATAGATGCCACTGGTGCTAAGATAAAATTTTATTATGAGTAACATTATGTGACTAATTTGAAAACTTGGAGAAATGGTAAAATTCACAGAAAAATAGAACATAAAGAATTTATTCCAGAAGAAATGTAATACCTGAATAATTCTAAAATATACTGAAAGGTTAATTCAAAATCTCTCCCAAAAGAAATATCCAAGTTCAGATGATTTTAAGTGAGTTGTAACCAAAATGAAAGAAACAGACTTCCAAGCTTACAAACTATTCCAGGTGATATAAAAAGGAGTCCACCTCAGCTTACAGAATAAAACCATCATAATTCAAACATCTTCAGGTCAGGAGGGGAAATAATAATTATTGGACAATCTCACTCAGAAGTATAGTTGCAGACCCCAAACAAGTTTAGGAAATCAAATTCTGCTGTATATAGAAAACTAATACCCCTTAAGTACATGGAGTTTATTCCAAGAATGCAAGGTTGACTTTAATATCCGAAAATCAGTAAGTATAATTCATCATCTTAACAGATCGAAGGCAAAAATCAATGATATCAACAGTGCATAAAAGCAATGGATAAAATTGAACATTTATTCTTTGAACTTTAAGAATTCAAAGAGATTTTACTAACTTTAATGAAGATTATCTATAAGAATTTTCCTTAATTGCGAAGTGTTGAAAGAGCATTTTTTGTAAAGAGTAAGGGGAGGGTGGTCACTATGCTGCCTTCCTTTCATATGGTATTTGATGCATTAGTTATAACTAGGGTAGGAGTTAGAGACAATATTTCCATAAGATTAACAAAATTCTCTATATTAATGGTCACTGATATTTTGTCTCATTTCTCTATCTGCTTTTCTCACTCTTTTTGTCTTTCTTACATTGGCCCCTTCTTCATCATATATTTTAAAGAATTTTGTCTATTTTATTAGATTTTCTAAGAAATAACTTTTGAATTTATTAAGTTGTTTACTTATTTGTTATATAGGTTTTCTGTATGTTTCCTAATATTTATTTCTGTGTTTATAAAATTTAAGACATTTAACATTTTAACATTTCTCAATTGGGTTTTGAGAAACATAATTATGAATGAAATAACAGAAGTCCTAAGAAAATATGTATAATTAGATACCACTTTTATAAAGTTCACAAACATTTAAAAATTTAAAAATACATTGTTTAGGCATACATATCTGTATATTACAAATACTGGTTTTAAAGTTTGAGAATTAGGGGCGCCTGGGTAGCTCAGTCAGTTAAGTGTTGGACTACGGCTCAGGTCATGATCTCACAGTTTGTGAGTTTAAGCCCACGTCGGGCTCTTGTGCTATCAGTTTAGAGCCTGGGGCCTGCTTCAGATTCTGTGTCTCCCTCTCTCTCTGCCCCTCGCCCACTAGCACTCTGTCTCTCAAAGAATGAATAAATGTTAAAAAAAAAATTAAAGTTTAAGAATTATACAAAATTCAAGATTGTATTGCATTTGTTTACTTTTAAGATATTTTTAAGTTTTGTTTTAGTCAAATCAATAATCTGTTTTATACATAAATTGCACGTTGTTATACTAAGTATGTGAAGTTAACTATATCTATTCAAACTTTACAACTCTATGACCAAGCATTTATATTCTTTATTTATTTATTCTACTTTAACATCTAAAACAATTGTGTTGGAATAGCCCATGATCATTATTTTGGGTTTATTCCTATGTATAAGTTTCTACCTTACATATTTAATAGTACAAAATTTTGTATATGCCTTATGTCCTCTTGTTTTGGGTCCTTATCAACATACAATGGTATAAGATGACATGCTTTCATGTAATAATTAATTGTTCAACATAATGCAGTGTGTTCAATTCTAAGAATATAGGACAACACTACTAAATATATACATTTGATAGAAACATTTAAACAAACAGATTGTGGGGATCATAGTCAATTATCTTCCATTATTCTGATGAACTTCATATTATAACTGGCTCATAATACATACATAATATTCACATAGAAAAACCATATCTCTTTCAGGGAATCTGAGTCAAATATGACCTCTGTGGAGCACTTAAAAAAGTTACAGTAAAAGATATAGATCTCATATATGAGTCTAAAATCTTAAGCCACCGCAAATATTTTATAAAATGTTGTAATAATTGCTTCCTCATCTATGAAATAGTGTTTGAATCAGAATAATATCTAAAATCCCTGAGAGTTCTAATTATAGCTATTTATTGGCAGTTAAAGTTTAAAATAAGTCTCTAAAGAAATTTGTAGAAATTTGTTTTTTTTCAAGTGGATTTTCTTGGAATGTGCTTTCCAGACACTAAGAGAATAAGGCAGGGTAAGAGAGGAAACAGTCTGAAGAATAAAGGTATGAGCTATTTACCGAGATCTCATCAATCCACACTGCTTATTATAGAATATCAGGTGCAAGACTCAATCTCCTGTCTTTAATAAGATGAAACGATTTCATTACGACAGCTAATACAAGCCACATAAGGCATAGACTGCAAAGTTTTTGGTTGCTTTACTTAGCTAAGAGGATGCAGCCAGAATCAAGAAATACTGTTTTGATCTGTCCCCATTATAAACCAACCTGTTAATTTATTATAGAACAGTAGGCTTACGGAGAGTTCATGTCCAAGGTTGAACTCTTCAAAAGTTCTCATTCATTTCAAGAGGATGCAGTGCTTATTTCAAGTTACAACAGGCAAGGGGATATGATTGAAACAAATGGCCTCTCTAAAGAAGTTTTCCAACTAAAATCTATCCAGTAAGATTGAACAGTTCCAGAACACAGCGCCTTCTTGGGTACTATCATTAACATCTTACAGGGATAAAAATAAATTATACCATTTTTTCAATCCCTTACTACCTGTCTGTACAAGCAGGCAAGAATCAATTCTATTGATTGTTGATGCTGGATACTTCTCTTTTTTTTAATTAAAAAATTTTAACATTTATTTATTTTTTGAGAGACAGGGAGACAGAGTATGAGCAGGGGAGAGCCAGTGAGAGAGGGAGTCACAGAATCTTAAGCAGGATCCAGGCCCTGAGCTGTCAGCACACAGCCCAATGTGGGGCTCTAACCCACAAACCATAAAATCATGACATGAGCCGAAGTCGTACGCTCAACTGACTGAGCCACCCAGGTGCCCCTCTTTTGTTTTAAGGTTATTTATTTATTTTGAGAGGGAGAGCAGTTGTGCATGCAAGAAGGGTCCTAGGGAGGGGCAGGGTGGGAATCCCCAGCAGGCTCCACACTGTCAGCTTAGAACGCCACATGGGGCTCAATCCCACAAACTGTGAGATCATGATCTGAGCTGAAATCAAGAACTGAACACAACTGGCTGAGCCATCAGGCATCTCTGATTCTGGATTCTTCTGTTTTCAAAGCTAATTGTTCTCTGAAAAGTAGAGATGAAGGCCAAGGGCAAGGGGGGTCGAAAAGAATGTGAAATTGGGGCCTGTAGATATTAGGACTCTTATCGTATGTGGCCAACTGTATGTATGTAGGTAAAGTTTTGACTATTCTAAAAATCTTTCAACAAAACTGACAGCATATAGAGATACACATGACTTAATAAACTCTTTGATGCTGAATCTATCAAAAGACATAAAATGGAAATCTTCCCCTGCTTTCAGTGACCTAACTTGATGACAGAATTAAAGTTATAAAAATATATAAAGCTAAATATAATTGGAACACCTGGGTGGAAAAATGTTTATAAATGGCATTGCTGCCTTAACTCTAACAACATGAGTACAAATACTATAATCATGTTCAGTGGTAATATGGAACCATATGTGGTGAAATAAAATACAGGACAAATATACAAACACATCTGCTGCTACAGATTTTCAGCCTGTTACACTCATAGATGTCTGTTTGGGGTCTGACTCTGACTGTATCCCACTGTTTTATGTATTTTTCTGTAATTTTATGACATTAGCAGGGCCATCTTATAGAACTCAGCTAAAAGTTCATTCTTTTCTCAACTTTTAGAGTGTTGGGATTGTAACGCTCTTCTTCTGAATGAGCAACCTTCAAAAACAGTTTTGGCACCATGGTAGGCACTTAGCTAATTGTTTTAAAGTCCTTTACTTGTCAGGCTAGTGTCTGAGCTTCCTCATGGAAAATTCCATGTTTCTTTATGTCTTACACTTTTATTCCTTGAATTCAGGTAACTTTAGATAATCTCTGGATATTTAGAGCATCTCTGGATACAAACTCCTCCACTCTAGAGCTTATTGCTAAGTAGTGACCTCACTAGATTGGTTTAATGAACTCTATTTCTCCCACAGCCTCCAATGTTGTTCCTCAGACAGCACCACCTTGGGTGTGTGAACATACTTGTTTACCAACCGGAATGGCTATAATTTGCCAGATTCTTTCTGACTAGCTTTCTTTGATTTTCCTGCTAAGCTTCTGGCTGGTCTTCCATCTCATGGAACCCAAACGATAGCTTCTACTAATTGGTATATCGTCTCTCTATAGTGTTTGACAATGCGCTGGAGTTATCAATGGCTCCATAGTCTGATTCAATTAGAGTTGAACCCGTTTTGCAAATGCAGCGTGTTGCCAGTCTCCAAACTTTCCTCTAAATAGAGGGGCATTCTTCTTATCTGTCTCTTTTCCTGATTCTCTCTGTTAAAGTTCTCTCTGATCTACCATTATTCTTGTTGCTAATAATATTGAGCTACCAATCCTTCTTCATTATTCAACAGTCAATTGTTTCTTGTTTTCAATGTAACATTTAAGAATAAGTTTCTGCATGTTCTGTCCCAAATAAATCCAGCCCCCATTTTGGGCAAGCTATGGACTTATCTGTCTTTACATTCTGCTTCTTTCTCTAGTCCGAGACTCTGAGCCACTGCACTGAAGCTGAGGGCGGGAACAGCAGCCACTTCTTCTTGTGTAACACCATTTCTCTATCAACAGTTTGAGGGGTGTGAATGATAACACTGTTCTCAACTTGGCCCTCCTGGCATAAAATCTGTGATCTACAAACAACCTGGGATGGGAGCAACTGGGACCAGATATTTTTAAATAGCTGCACCTGGCTAGACATAGACATTCTGTGAATGGGGCTGGATGCTCCAGTCCTTTTCCTCACATCCATGCCTGTCTAGAATAAAGTTACCACAACACAGAATGAGTTGGTATGAGTAATGTCAGTGGCCTACCTCTCTTGGGGTAAAATCATAGCAATAGCCTGAAACCTGGGGGAAGAGGAAGTCTTGTTTTCTTGACCACATGCACCCAGAGTAAAGGTGTCATCACACTTAGCTGGGGTAGAGAGGGGAGGAAGGGGAGAATTATTGTTCAAATGCCACAGATGCTAACTGTTCTTAATGAAAAGTTAGTCGATTTTCTTGAATAAATATTTCTCCATTTACTATGCGCCCTTGAGACAGTCTTAAAAGTTTTGAATTTCAATTCATTTTTTTAATTTTTAATTTTTAAAATATACTTTGAATTTTTCAAAAATAATTTTCACTATTTAAATAAGTTGTTTTGCTAGGGAGAGGATCCATTAAGCATCTCACACTGTGATTCTGGATATCCACAACTTTTTGGTAACTTACTCTTTTCCATTTTGCAGCCATGGTTCTATTTATATATAAGACACGGGACCAGTAGAGCAAACCTAAGGGTGTTATGTGATGAGAAGCCTGGTGACAGCAGCAATCTCAAACCAGCTAAAACCTGTACTCTCAGAGTCCATGAATTTCCTCAGTCAAGCTTTCTGGAGAATCCAACATTTTTAGCCTGGACCAAAGCTCCCTACTGCTGGTCCCTAGGTAGGCACTTCTCTAGACCAAAGAAGAAAATGTTGCAGGCCAGCACCCTCTATTCAGCAGTCTGTAGACCATAAACTGACTCAAACTCTGCAAGTCCCACCAATCTGCTAGATATAGGAAGATTTCCACCTCAGAAAGATAGATGGATGAGAATTGGGAAATGAGAGGTAGTATGGACACATTCAAGACGTCATTGCACAGGAACTCTTTGAAGAGCCTCTTCCTTTTGGGCAAATGAATATTACCATTATTTATATAATTACAAATAAAATTCGTATACAGATAAAAATGCAAAGGGAGTATAAGGGAGAGGAAATGTTCAGAAACTACCTGGCTCTAGATGTCTGAAGTGAATTTAGGATCAGATTTTTAAACAGTAACTTTCCTACTCTTTAATAGCAATTTACAATCTATTGTAGGTGATGAATTTTATATTCGTTTACCCGGTGGACTTTCATTTTGAAACACAATTAGAGAAATGTGTATATAATTTAATTCCATGCTTCAAATAAGCCACATGCACAATAATGTACCAACCACAAGTTTATGAGCAAGATCCATCAATTTGCTAGACAATTCGAAATCATTATATTAATATAGTATTCATTTTCTAAAGTTGAAACAATGCACATATTTTACTTCTTGTGACCAGTCATGTTATCATATTTCTCAATCTATGAGAACATCAATTTTAGTTATTCAAGTAATTCCAATACTATCACATGCTCTTGGAATGATTTGTTATCTAAGCAATAGAATTCATTTTGAAAAATACATATATTTAAACTTTTTTCCACTTGTTATCAATACATAAAATAAGATGTTTTTGCTTTTTATTACATTCAAATTCCCTGATCAAATCATCTTTTTGCATAATGCATTTCTTTTCTATCTTCAGTTTACATCAATTTTAATGCTTAATAACAAATAAGGCAAACAATTCTCTCTAGCTTTACTAGAAACTTCATGGCATTTTGTGATAATTTCTATGCTGCTGTAAAACCAAACAAAATATTCAGCAAAAATTAAAGTTTAAGCAAACTATATGAAAAAATAATGGGAAAAAAAAGCAATTTTGGAATGAACTAAGTTATTTCAGTATATTCATCTAAACAATTTATTTAAAATTTGAAAACTAGCACTAGCAAACTCCTTCAAATATGAGACCATGGGATTCAGAATTATATTGCTGTTATAAATACATAGGAAACATCCAAGTAAATCAATGATTCAAACTTAATTTATTTGAATAAAAACAAAACTATAAGTGTTTGTAACTTTTATATGTTCTTTGTTACCTATGTTTATGTTCTAACTTTGATTAAGGTTGTATTTGAAATATTCACTAAAATCTTACAACCCATAAAATATATTTTAGAGCATCTGGGTGGCTCAGTCAGTTCAGAGATTGACTCTTGATTTCTGCCCAGGTCATGATCTCGTGGTTGTGAGATCAAGCCCCACGTTGGGCTCTGCACTGGACGTGGAGCCTGCTTAAGATTCTCTCTCTCTCCCTCTGTCCCACCTGTGCTCTCTCGCTCTCTAATATATATATTCATATATATATATATATATATATATATATATATATATATATATATATACACACATATATATGTACATATAGATACATATTTTAAATAAAACTGTTAGGTTGGTAGAAAAATACTAGCTATTTTAGTCATATATGGCAATGTTCTCTAATATTCACATGTAAAATACAATACAAAACCTAAAAGTGAATTGACTAGTAAAAGCCCAGGTTTTAATCACATGATCTAAGACACTAAACAAAAATGAATTAAAGTTCTGAATGTTACTAATTTGCATCATGGTTATATTTTATGATGATGACTCTATCTCCATATTTTATCTCAGATGGCACCTGCTGCTTGAGAGACCATTCCTACCTAAACCCATAGTTTCCTAAGTACTTGTGCTTCTGTGGCCCTAGAAGCCACTTCAAGTGGGGCTTAGAACAGGCCAGAATAGTTGGTGAATCCGCATTCTCAGGAATCACTCTCAAAAAATGAGGACACAGGAGTTAATGGATTAATACCCCAGCTTCCTTGCTCATTGGTGGGACAAGTTTGAAATGTGTTCTACAAACAGATTTTTAGAGCTCTTCCATAAAGATTAACCTCAATTACACATTCTAATCATGAATGGCAACTTTGTTGACTTTCCCTCCCTTGCTTGACTCACCTCAATACATCCTCATCAGGTTTTTGCAACAATTTCCATAATGCACTCCTTGCACTGATCCTTACCTCTTATTTTAACAGTCCCATCAGGGTGCTCTGTGATGAGGTACAAGACAAAAGAAAAGCACTGCATGAACGGGTCTACCACTTGAAAGACATGAGGGTTGGGGCGCCTGGGTGGCTCAGTTGGTTGGGCGGCCGACTTCGGCTCAGGTCATGATCTCGCAGTCTGTGAGTTCAAGCCCCGTGTCGGGCTCTGTGCTGACAGCTCAGAGCCTGGAGCCTGTTTCAGATTCTGTGTCTCCCTCTCTCTGACCCTCCCCCGTTCATGCTCTGTCTCTCTCTGTCTCAAAAATAAATAAACGTTAAAAAAAATTAAAAAAAAAAAAGACATGAGGACCAATAGTAGTTAAAATAATTGGAGATTCGATTCTTTTTTAACTGTTTTTTTTTTTTAAGGTAACATGAATGGCAATAGCTAATGTATGGTTGTTTCCCAGGGGCAAAATATATTGACAGCCAACGAGGATATTTTTTGGCTTATAAAACCAGAATGTTCAACAGTGGGTGAGCTGAACAATGATGGCAGCAGTTATAACAGAAACCATTATTCCTATCCTTATTTTCATATCTAAATCTATCAATTGAAGTAGAAACCAAATGTCCCTGAACAGGGATCAAATAATGCCAACAGTAGACTTAGCAAGAGAAACTACAAGAAAATCCCTGGATTTTTTAAATTGGACACATTTTAGGTACAATAACAATTAAGATATAAAGACAAATACTCTGGATCATTTTACACCAATAAAAATGAGTAAGAAAATAACTTAGAATGCTAAAAGACCAAGAGAAAGTCAGTGTACAACTGAGGAAGGCCTGGTATAAGATGAATAAGTAGGGTTGATATAATGCAGACCTCTCTATGGCATGATAAAGAGTTTGTTGATATTTTAAGTATGATTAGAAAGTCATCAGCAAAGAAATAAATGACCTAAATTACATATCAAAATATTATTCAGGCTGCTTTGAATATTTTATACCTTTGTAATAGGGAAAATCTTTTTAAAGAAATTTTCTTTTAAAAGCAATAATAAACTCTAATTGAAGACAATAAAATATTGTCTTTTTTTAAATTCCTTATTCCTCAATGTAGAAAAAGTTAAAAACTTATACTGATAGGAATCAGGGAACTCTAGAAAACTAACTAACCAGCAAGAATTACTTATCCATATCAGTGCATAATAGTGGTAGTGAATAAAATTCTACCATTTTTTCCCCCAAAACTCTACTAATAAAGGTTTTAATTTTGTATTTGGTTACAGCATTTTGGGAAGATATTTTGGCTGTATCTGTAAAAATAAAACTAAACTTTTCACTTATCAATTCCATTTTAATAAATGCTCTCAAGAATTTTATTGCAGTTTTTGGTGTACCAGCAGGGATTCAATCAGAGAAGTATAACTGCTATAAATGACAAAGAATGAAACAATTATTGTAGGAATCAGATTTTATGTAATTGTGGGAGCTGATAGACGAGTTTGTGGGGCTATTGGCTCTGAGTCTAGTATTAATCCTGATGTCACTACAGATCAATCTGACCAACAATCAGAAGAGATGGTTGCCAGAAGAGCAAAGACCCTATATATGTCAACTGAAACTTACTAAAACTTACATAAACTAGGACCTTCTATGAGGACAGCTGAAATCAGCTGAAACAGGGTGAAAAACTAGCATCTGTGTCTCTCCTTTACCACCATGACATGCCATGATTAACCTGAAAAAGAAGCTGGCATCCTTTGCCACAGAGTTGAAGCACACTTAGCCCAGGTTTGCAGAGGCTGAATTAGTAGATCTGGTGGTAGCTGGTTGGTCTAGACTCTTTCTCAAATACATTAGGTGTGCTAACAGATAAGCAATAACATAAAAAAGATACTAGGCATCTGATACATGGATCCTTGCTTCATTTTTACAAGTCTTGCGCAAGGAAAGGGGTTCTGGAAACACAGTTTCATTTTACCAGTAGACATAGAACAAAGCAACTACAATGATCCTTTGTTGTTGTTGGGTTTTTTGTTTGTTTGTTTTGTTTTGTTTTGTTTGGAGGGTAGAAGGTAAAAAAGAAAAAAATGTCTGACCATTTTCCAATTCCCCTGACTACATTGTGATTTCTTCCACTTTGAGACAGTCTCTATCCAAGATAAGTCAATCAGATGTTCCCTACAGGAAATGAATCTTTAGCACAGGGAAAAATGGAGAGGTGTCAGAGATTTATTGGTCTTGCCAAAGTTTTCTTTCCAATATATTTTTTGTTCTAGTTCTTGTTCTGGAACTGCGTTAATTGATGCTTTCCCTCCAAGCAGCTGATTGACTTCATGAGCCTTCAACACACTTTTTTTTTTTTTTTTTTTTTTTTTTTTTTTCAGTTAACATACAGTGTAGTCTTGCCTTTAGGGGTAGAATCCAGTGATTCATCACTTACATATAACACCCAGTGCTCATACCAACAAATGTCCTCCTTAATGCCTGTCACCCATTATGCCCACCCCCATCAACCTTCAGTTTGCTCTCCCTCTCTGTTTTTATCTTATTTTTCTTTCCCTTCCCCTATGAAAATCTGTTAAGCTTCTCAAATTCCACCTATAAGTGATATCATGTGATAACTGTCTTTCTCTGACTTTGTTTGTTTAGTAAAATACCCTCCAGTTCAATCCACATTGTTGCAAATGGCAAGATTTCATTCTTTTTCACTGATGCACAGTATTCTGTTATATATAATCAGATTAATTATACATATATAGTATAATTCCTTCATATATATTATATATGTATGTATATATATGTGTATATATATACATATATTATATATATGTCATATATATATATATATATATGTATATATATATATATATGTATATATCACATCTTCTCAACCCATTCATCACTTGATGGACATTTGGGCTCTTACCATAATTTGGCTATTGTTGAAAGCACTGCTATAAACATTGGGGTACAAGTGCCCCTATGAATCAGCACACCTGTATCCTTCGGGTAAATTCCTAGTAATGCTATTCCTGGGTCGTGGGGTAGTTCTATTTTTAATTTTTTGAGGAACCTCCACACTGTTTTCCAGAGAGGCTGCACAAGTTTGCATTCCCACCAACAGTACAAGAGGGATTTCCCTTTGTCCACATCCCTGCCAACATCTGTTGTTTCCTCAGTTGTGACCAGTGTAAAGTGGTATCTCATTGTAGTTTTGATGTAGTTTTGACCTGTGGCTCAGGTCAAAGAGGTTGTTTCCTGTTTTCTCTTCTAGCATTTTGATGGTTTCCATCTCACATTTAGGTCTTTCATCCATTTTGAATTTATGTTTGTGTATGGTTTAAGAAAGTGGTCCAGTTTCATTCTTCTGCATGTTGCTGTCCAGTTTTCCCAGCACCATTTGCTAAAGAGAATGTCTTTTTTCCCATTGGATACTCTTTCCTGCTTTGTCGAAGATTAGTTGGCCACATATTTGTGAGTCCATTTCTGGGTTCTCTATTCTATTCCATTTGTCTATGTGTCTGTTTTTGTAGTACCATACTGTCTTGATGATTATAGCTTTGCACGCTGAAAACTATAGAAATCTTATGAAACAAATTGAAAGACACAAAGAAATGGAAAAACATTCTATGTTCATGGATTGGAAGAATGAATATTGGTAAAATGTCAGTACTGTCCAAAGCAATCTACACATTCAATGCAATCCCAATCAAAATAGTGCGAGCATTCTTCAAAGAGCTAGAACAAGTAATTTTAAAACTTGTATGGAACTACAAAAGACCCCAAGTAGCCAAAGTAATGTTGAAAAAGAATACCAAAGCTGGAGGCATCACAATCCTAGACTTTAACCTCTATTACTTGTATTTAAGTTGTAATCGTCAAGTGAGTATGGTATTGGCCTTCAATAAACTTCTCACAAATTCCTTTCTACTAATGGAAGCTACAGGAAGTTCTACTAATTGAAAATAAAAATCCTTAACAAATAAATACAAGGCCACACGTGTACAACTATATATGTGTTACTCGCATTATGGTTTATGATTAATGGTAGACAACATATATGCCTAACAATAGAATGATAAAATAAATATACTACCATATATTAAGGAATATATATTATTTGTTATTACATTAGAGCAAACACAAAGTTCTATGTGAAATGCAAAAACAAGCATTTATTTCACCCTAACAGACCTGAGTTTGCCCGTATTAGGAGATTTGGTGTTGATAAGCGGATACACTTCAACTGTGGGTCTACTTCACGTGTGTCACATTGGGATCAGGCAGAAGAAGCAGTGGCTCCCTGAGGTTTTCTCTTATTGTCAAAATGGTAATAACATATTGGAGTAAGCACGACCACAAAAGTGTTTTGAAAGACTCTCTGCTTTTATCCTATGCACTACCATGCCATTGGCCAAAGCAAGTTGAAGGGTCAAGCCCACAGTCAAGAGACTGGAGAGTACATTTCATCCACCATGAGGCCAGAGCAAGGATGTGGATGTAAAATACTATCAGAGGAGAGTTAAAAATTGAGATCAATAATTTAGTCTACCACAGATGACAATGAAGTTTTTAAAATTATAAAGCAGGGGCACCTGGGAGGCTCAGTCAGCTGGGCGTCCGACTTCGGCTCAGGTCACGATCTCACTGTCCGTGGGTTCGAGCCCCGCATCGGGCTCTGTGCTGATGGCTCAGAGCCTAGAGCCTGTTTCAGATTCTGTGTCTCCCTCTCTCTGACCCTCCCCCATTCATGCTCTGTCTCTCTCTGTCTCAAAAATAAATAAACGTTAAAAAAAAATTTTTTTTAATTTAAAATTATAAAGCATATCTACATATGCTGTCATAGAAAGATCTCAAAGGTATGTGAAATGAAAGAAACAAAGTTCAGAAATATATGAATAATATTTTATGAAAAAATATGTATATATATTTCCTTTCAGAACCAAATACAGATAAAAAGGTATATGTAAAAATGTGCGTAGTTATATAAGGATGCCCACTGACTATGATTATCTGTTACCTCTCCAAAGGACACAGTTGCTTTGAGTGGGAGTTTCATTACATACTTTAGTATTTATTGATTTGCAAAGATGTATTGGTACACTAAAAATTTTTAAATAAAGTCTCAAAATTTATCCTTCAAATAGACTCTACTATATTCTTATTTAACTAAGTCATGGTGTCAAGTGAGAATTAAGAGAAAACTACTACTCTGAAATCCGCAGGTATCTGTGTCCAAAATCACATTAGTTTATAGCTCCCATATCATACCCAGGCCCAAAAATGAACAAGTTCAGTCATCTTACTACTGAGAATTTTCATATATGCCCTATTTTTCTTCTTTTATATTTCTCATATTACTCTTCTTACTCTTAATCCAGCTCCTAATCATCATTCATCTGAATTTAAAAGAAAAAGTCTTCAACTGGACAGTTCATCTGCCTCTGCTCAGGCAAATGCTTTAAGATTGGTCAGTTAATCATGTTACATCATTAATGGAAGAAAACCACAATATGACAAAATTTCATCGCCTCTATGTTAGGCCTTTTTATTATTTTTTTAATTTTAATTTAATTTAATTTAAATTTTTAAGTTTATTTATTCATTTTGAAAGAGAGAAAGAAAGAGAGAGAGAGAGAGACCAAGTGGGGGAGAAACAGAGACAGAGGGAGAAAGAGAATCCCAAGCAGGCTCTGCTCTGTCAGCACAGAGCCCAACTCATGAACTGTGAGATCATGACCTGAGCCAAAAGATGCTTAACCGATTGATCCACAAGGTGCCCCTATCTTATGCCTTTTTAAAATCAAACCTAATAGCTTGATATTCAAATTTATTTAAAATTTGGCAACTCCATCTCTTTTCTACAAATGTGAGAATTACACCTCTTTTGTAAAAATTTGTTAAATATAAATACATATCTCCCTCTGCTCTCCTGCTTCTTAGCAAACCCTCCTTTTTAACCAAGTGTTTTGTTTCTGTTTTCCCTTATTGATACATGAATATATCTTGTACCTTGCTTTAGGTTAAGGTCCTTTCTACAAATTCCCTCTTTTTACCCTTTGTGTAATCCAAACCATCTTTTTGTTTTGTTTTGTTTTAATGTTTATTTATTTTTGAGAGAGAGCGAATGAGTGCAAGCAGGGGAGGGGCAAAGAGAGAGGGAGACACAGAATCCGAAGTAGGCTCCAGGCTCTAAGCTGTTAGCACAGAGCCTGACGAGGAGCTCGAACCTATGAACAGCAAGATCATGACCTGACCCAAAGTCAGACGCTTAACTGACTGTCACCCAGGTGTTCCCAACCATTTTTAAAGTGCAAATTAAGTTTTATTTTTTCCAAGAGACTCTCTTGAACTCTAACGGCATAGTATTCTATGGAGCACAATACGAGATTTGCCTGCAATAACATGCTAGACTTGGTCTTTTTAAATCAATTATAATAAGCTCATAGTAACTTCACCCATATTTCTCATGACTGAACAATGCTAAGTACTTAGTATATGCTTGATAAAGTGTTATGGATTATCGATAGTCATGCTAATCATTTATTATCTATTACACAAAAATTCAAGTTGTGAATCACCCTTTCTGTGTCTTCTTGGGGAACACTCCCCTATTTTTACTAACGGAGTGGACTGAACATCTGTGAATTTTTCTTCTACCATAAATCAACTTTGTTTCCATTCATTCAATATATGTTAACCTAAACAGAATTCCAAAATCAAAAGTGAAAAAATTTGTTTTATATCCCTGACAAAGAATAACTCTCTAGATTTCTAATAGCACAGTAATAACTACTAAAGAAAGAAAATAATTAGTCTAAAATAAATCTAGACAATTTAAAATTTATGCAGTTTCTAATCAGATGATTCCTCCTTGAGAACTCTTCAATGAAGGAAATAAACTTAGAAATATTCCCAGATTTATTGTATTTGTGTGAGCTATATGTCAACATACCTGGCTATATTCTTACTTGGCAGGATTCATTGTTATTTTTAAGATTCTTTTCTTTAGATATGTGAAATATATGAGATAACCTAGTGTTATTTTCATGAATGCTTATTTCTGAATAATTTTCCCCACTCTTCTTGCTTGCAGAGTATTCTTTTTGGAAATAACTCACTTAAATCCCTAAACCTGTTCTACCCAACTCTCTTTACTTGCATTTACTTTACACTGTTGTTATTTTAGAAGCTATTCTTTGTAGGATTCTTTTGTATGTCTTACTTCATTCTTTTTGAATCAAATTCACATTTTTTCCCAGATATTTATCTGTCATTTTAAATTCCTTGACAGTGAACTAATCTATTTTCTATTTAGTTGATGAGATCTTTCCAGCAAATTGCAGTTACTATTTATAGAAAAACAAGATATTTGCAAACATCCATTTTTCACAGGAGTATAATCTTAGTGTTTTTTCTAGAAGTAACTGCAAATGTGATCCAGGTTTTACTTATGTTTTTCACCCCATTTCACATGTCATGAAATAATGGACAGTTTCTCCAACATGTCTACTTCTCCCAGTGAGAACATTACTGAGAATTCCCCCAAAATATATAAAACCATACAGAGTTCACATTTAGCAACAATGATGAAAAACATTATGGAAAGATAAATCATCCACTTAAAATATATACCTAGTAAGGAACCCTTATATATTCTTCTAGTGGAATATTCTGCCAAAAACACAATACTATTTGATCATAATTCTGGACTGTCTTGAAAATGAAGAGAGTTTTATTCATAATGATCATCATTCCATGACAAATGTAGTTTAAACAGGTGTGAAGCAATCTGACAGATTCAAGCTGTCTCACAGTGTGTTGTCCCATTGGCACAGCTACACTTAACAAGCCTGGGTCAAGTCCTCAGTTCTGTCTGTCTGGAAAGTCAATTTCATTTATTCAACTAAGGGTATGTAGACACTATGAAACAAACCTATGATGACAAAATTTAAAGGAAACTGGTTTCTCCAGTCTTTTCTCCCTTCATTCTGTCTCTCCTACCTCTCCCTCCCCCCTACTTGTTTCACTCAGATTAACTTTCTGTTTTACAAATGCATAAGCATTTGCAATTCTGTGACTTTTCTCATGCTATATACGGCTTAAAATATCTATCCCCATTCTTTCTGCTGAACACTTACTCATACTTCCAAACCCAGCCTAAAATGTGAACCATTTTGTGAAATGAATGTGAAAAGCAATCTACACATTCAATGCAATCCCAATCAAAATAGCACCAGAATTCTTCTCAGACCTAGAACACACAATCCTAAAATTTGTATGGAACCACAATAGACTCTGAATAGCCAAAGTAGTGTTGAAAAAGAAAACCAAAGCTGGAGGCATCACAATCCCGGACTTGAGCCTGTACTACAAAGCTGTAACCATCAAGACCATATAGTACTGGCACAAGAACAGACAAAAGACCAATAGAATAGAATAGAGAACCCAGAAATGGACCCACAAATATATGGCCAACTAATCTTCGACAAAGCAGGAAAGAGTATCCAATGGAAAAAAGACAGTCTCTTTAGCAAATGGTGCTGGGAGAACTGGACAGCAACTGAGAGACTAAGAGAAAAATTACCAGGTGTACTCACAACTGCAAAGAAAAGACCCCCCCACCCCCCGCCGTTCCCGGAACCAGCCAGGGCGTGCCCGGTTGTGGTCTGACCTAAAGGCAGGAACCAATCAAGTTCTGCTGAGTGTTCAAATTTAAATGTCAACCAATAACAGCTCTGTAACCGTGAAAAATCCCTAACTTGTCTGTGCCTGTCTATAAAAGAAGCTGTAAGATCCTGGCTTGGGACCTCTTACCATCACCAGTAACGAGTGCGCGGAGGTCCGGGTTCGAACCTGCAATAAACGACCCTTGCCACTTGGCTTTGACTCTGGACTCTGGTGGTTTGTTCTTGGGGGTCTTTCGAATTTGGGCATATCATTTGGGGGCTTGTCTGGGATCCCCCCAAGCCCACCAGACCCCAAGTCAATGGATCGTCCCTGAGACCGATCGGTAAGTGAGCCGGCTCTGTCCGTTTCTGTTTGTTCGTTTCTGGCTCTCCCGCGCGGGATCTGTATCGGTGACTGACACAGCCCTGGCAGACGCGCTATAGGGCAGTCGGTTGGGTCCAGTAGGAGACGTCCACTGGCACCCATCTGGGGCACCTTTTTGGGCCCATCGGAATTCTTCTGTTCGGGTGGCGGACACCCGAAACACGCTAGCGATCTAAGTATTGTGTTCTCTATTCTATAATCTTTAAGTGTTAAACCCCTTCTCATTCACAGGTGACCTGGCCTGGCCCAGCCAGAAATCCTCATAACTTTGCTGTTTCTCCTTTTAATCCTTTCCTCCACCTCCAGGATACAGATGGGCCAAGCTCAAAGCACTCCCCATTCTCTCCTTGTTGCTAACTTCAGGGATGTTAGAACCAGGGGACAGAATTTGAGTTTAGACATCCGGCGGGGAAAATTAATAACCCTCTGCGACTCCGAATGGCCAACCTTTGGCGTTGGATGGCCAACCGAAGGAACTTTCTGCCTCCCTATAATTGCTAAGGTAAAATCAAAGATTTTTCTATCGGGTCGCAAAGGACACCCGGATCAGATTCCCTACATTCTTGTATGGCAGAATTTAGTGGAAAACCCACCCCCTTGGTTGGCCCCCTTCCTATCCTCAGGAATGTATAAGGTCCTTGCCATGCGGCCTGCAGATCCCCCAAAATCAAGGACGCCAGCCGCGCCCTTGTATTCCATATTGCCCAATAGTCAGGACCTACTATCCCTAGACCCTCCGCCCTATCATCCCCCTCCCCTCGTACCCCAGGCCCTGCCCGCAGCAGCCGCTCCACCAGTCGCCCCGCTAGTTGCCCCCCCAGGGGAACCAGGAGGACGGGAAGCGGCAGCTGCGCCAGAACCAGGAGGACAGGAGGCAGCAGCTGCGCCGGGCCCCATTGAGGGGCCAGGCGGCTGAACCCCGGGCGCACCCAACGTGAGCCAAACCCTCGCCTCCCCAACTCCACTGTGGCCCTACCCCTGCAGGAAATAGGACACCCCGATGAAACAGGCAACCCCCGACTCCAGTATTGGCCCTTTTCCACCAGTGACCTTTACAACTGGAAAACACAGAACGCTCGATTCTCTGATAACCCTAAAGACCTAATAGCTCTTTTAGACAGTGTCATGTTCACCCACCAGCCCACCTGGGACGACTGTCAGCAGCTCCTCTGCATCCTGTTCACTACAGAGGAGCAAGAGAGGATCCAATTAGAAGCAAGAAAGCTGGTTCCTGGAGACGACGGTCAGCCGACATCTAACCCTGACCTCATTAATGCAGCTTTCCCCCTAACCAGACCTCCACAGGACAAATGGGACTACAACACGGCAGAAGGTAGGGGAAGGTTACTCATTTATCACCAGACTCTGATGGCGGGTCTCCGGGCTGCAGCTCGCAAACCCACCAATTTAGCTAAGGTATATTCGGTCATACAGGGAAAGGCAGAGAGTCCAGCTGCTTACTTAGAGAGATTAATGGAAGCCTTTAGGCAGTTTACCCCCATGGATCCAGAAGCCTTTAGGCAGTTTACCCCCATGGATCCAGAAGTCCCTGAGAACCAGGCTGCTGTCCTTATGTCCTTTGTAAATCAAGCAGCTCCTGACATTAAGAAAAAACTCCAAAGGCTAGAGGATTTAGAAGGTAAACAGATCCAGGATCTGCTCCGTATAGCACAACAGGTCTACAACAACAGGGATGCCCCAGAAGAGAGACAGATCAAGGCCACAGAGAAAATGACTGAAGTCCTGGCCGCTATAGTCCAGAAAGAACAGCCACCCCCAGAAGGCACTCAAACAACATGCCCTCCCAGGCAGCACTTAAAGATCAATGCGCCTATTGTAAAGAAAAAGGCCATTGGATACGAGAATGCCCCAAGAAGAAACAACCCCGCCCCAGCCAAGGACAATGGCAGCCTAAAATAGCTCCCATACTGTTTACCCAAGATACAGAATAGGGAGGATGGGATTCGGATCCCCTCCCCGAACCTAGGGTAACATTGCAAGTGGAGGGGACCCCGGTCCAGTTCCTAGTTGATACCGGGGCACAGCACTCAGTTCTGGTCAAGCCCCATGGAAAAGTATCTGAAAAATCATCCTGGGTACAAGGGGCCACCGGAATAAAGAAGTACCCCTGGACAACTCAGAGGACTGTGGACTTAGGAACTGGGAAGGTAACCCACTCCTTCCTGGTCATTCCCGACAGCCCCTGCCCCCTGTTGGGGAGGGATTTGCTTACAAAAATGGGGGCCCAAATTCATTTCCAACTGGGGGGACCCACAGTGACTGACTTCCACAACCAACCCATATCTGTACTCACTGTGAAACTAGATGAATATAGGCTCCATCAGGAACCCACTCCTCTGGATCAGGGCATCGAGCCCTGGCTTCAACGCTTCCCAGATGCGTGGGCAGAAACGGGTGGTATGGGGCTAGCAAAACATCGCCCAGCCCTATTTATAGAGGTCAAGCCCGGGATGGACCCCGTCCTCATGCGCCAATACCCTATGCCCGTGGAAGTCAAAAATGGCATCACACCGCATATCCGCCACCTCCTTGACTTCGGGGTCCCACGCACCTGCCACTCAGCATGGAATACCCCCCTGCTGCCTGTGCGCAAACCCAACAGCAGGGAATACAGACCAGTGCAGGACCTGAGAGAAGTCAATAAGCGGGTGATGGACATACATCCAACCGTTCCTAACCCCTATACTCTCCTGAGCGCCCTCAGCCCAGAAAAACAATGGTATACTGTTCTGGATCTAAAAGATGCTTTTTTCAGCCTACCACTAGCGCCTAAAAGTCAAGAGCTATTTGCATTCGAGTGGACAGATCCAGACAGGGGCATAAATGGCCAGCTCACTTGGACCAGACTGCCACAAGGATTCAAAAACTCTCCAACCCTGTTCGACGAGGCTCTACATGAAGATTTAAGTGAGTACAGACAACAACACCCTAATATAACTCTCCTACAGTACTTTGATGATCTCTTAATAGCTGCCGAGACGCCCGAAGGCTGCATCCAGGGAACCGAAGGTCTCCTGCGAACTCTGGGAACCTTAGGCTACCGCGCCTCAGCAAAGAAGGCTCAGATCTGCAAGTCAGAGGTAACTTACCTGGGTTACTTACTGAGAGGGGGGCAACGCTGGCTAACGGATGCCCGGAAGGAGACTGTCCTTCGTATTCCCAGACCGCAGACACCACGGCAGGTGAGGGAATTCCTAGTGTCGGCTGGGTTCTGCAGACTATGGATACCAGGGTTTGCTGAATTAGCAAAACCTTTATACCAGGCAACAAAAGATCAACAGCCCTTTAGTTGGACGGAAGAAGCCAAACAGGACTTCCAACAAATTAAAACTGCTCTGCTATCAGCACCGGCCCTGGGACTCCCCGATGTCTCCAAACCCTTCCACCTATATGTAGATGAAAACTGAGGCATAGCTAAGGCGGTGCTAACCCAGCATTTGGGTCTTGGTGCAGACCAGTAGCCTATCTGTCTAAAAAGCTAGATCCAGTGGCCGCCGGATGGCCACCCTGTCTCCGGATGATTGCAGCCACTGCCCTAATGGTAAAGGACGCTGATGAGCTGACCATGGGTCAAGAGCTACAAGTCACCACCCTGCATGCCATCGAGGGCTTCCTCAAGCAGCCGCCTGACCAATGGCTGAGCAATGCCCGACTCACTCATTACCAGGGACTGCTGTTGACCCCCCTCAGGGTCATCTTCACCCCCCCAACGGCCCTGAACCCAGCATCACTGCTGCCAGACCCAGACATGGGAACCCCACTTCATGACTGCGCCGACATACTGGCTCAAGTTTATGGGGTCCGGGAGGACTTGCAGGACCAACCATTATTGGATGCGGATGCCATCTGGTTCACTGATGGAAGCAGCTTCGTTCACCAGGGACAAAGGTACATGGGGGCGGCCGTAACTTCAGAAACCGAGGTGGTTTGGGCAGAAACCCTACCCCCTGGAACCTCGGCCCAGATGGCTGAACTAATAGCCTTAATCCAGGCCCTAAAATTAGGAAGAGACCGCAAGCTAACCATGTACACTGATAGCCGATATGCCTTTGCCACCGCTCATGTACGTGGGGCGATATACAGAGAACGGGGGCTCCTCACAGCTGAAGGGAAAGACATCAAAAATAAAGAAGAGATTCTAGCCTTGCTAGCAGCCTTATGGGAACCCAAAAGCTAGCGATTGTGCATTGCCCAGGACACCAGAAGACAACCGACCCAGTTTCCTGGGGCAACAATTTGGCCGATCAGACTGCAAAAAACATAGCTCGGCCCCCGGCGCAATTGCTGACCCTACAGCTGCCAGACCCCGGACCCCAGGAATTGCCTCCCAGCCCTGAGTAATCAGAAAGCGACATTCAATGGATGAGTAAACTTCCTATGACCTGAATCAAAGATGGCTGGTGGAGAGACTCCAAAAGCAGCATTATACTCCCAGATAAACTAGGATGGCAAGTTCTAGAGCGGATCCATCGCAGCACCCACTTAGGTTCCCGGCGAATGTTGGACTTACTGAGACAGACTGGACTAAAAATCAGAAATGTCTCTGATAAGGTCGATCAAGTAGTCACTAAATGTAGTGTGCCAACTCAACAATGCGAGTAGCAATCCTCAGACAACAGGGGTAAGACAAAGAGGGAGCAGACCGGGGACCTAATGGGAAGTAGATTTCACTGAGGTAAAACCAGGAAAATATGGATATAAGTATTTGCTAATTTTTGTAGATACCTTTTCAGGATGGACTGAAGCCTTTCCAACCAAGAATGAAACGGCGCAGATTGTAGCCAAAAAGATCCTGGAAGAAATCCTGCCCAGGTATGGTTTTCCAGTAATGATAGGGTCAGACAATGGACCTGCATTTGTCTCTAAGGTAAGTCAGGGACTGGCTTCCATACTTGGGGCTGATTGGAAATTACATTGTGCATACCGACCCCAAAGCTCAGGACAGGTAGAGAGAATGAACAGAACATTAAAGGAGACCCTAACCAAATTGACCATGGAGACTGGCGCTAATTGGGTGGTCCTTCTCCCCTACGCTCTGTTCAGGGTGCGTAATTCCCCATACAAACTGGGACTCACACCCTATGAAATAATACATGGTAGACCACTCCCCATCATCCCTAACCTAAAAGATAACCTTGTCAAAGCTGAGAACGATAATAGTCTTGAATTCTTTTTCTCCCTACAAGCCTTGCAGAGGGTCCATGAAGATGTATGGCCCAAATTAAAGGAACTCTATGAGACTGGACCCCCGCCTATTCCACATCAATTCCGGCCAGGGGATTGGGTCCTCGTCAAACGTCATCGGCAGGGAACTCTGGAGCCCAGGTGGAAAGGACCCTTCCAGGTCATCCTGACAACGCCTACTGCCATCAAAGTAGACGGAATCGCCACCTGGATCCATTTTGCCCACGCCAAACCAGTGGACCCATTCTCAGACCTCATCAGACCTTCAAAGACAATCTGGACTGTTGATCGGACTAAGGACAATGCTTTAAAATTGACCCTATGCCACCAACGGACTGAGCCGTAACTATGGTACTTGCCATCCTCTTGATTGTTCTGCAAATTCTGTCTGTAAATCCAAACCCCCACACCCCCTATAATTTGACATGGGAAATTACTAACTTAGAGACTCATGAAATCTACAACAAAACCCTAGGAACTGCCCCATTAAATACCTGGTGGCCAGATTTATATTTTAATTTAGAAAAAGTTAGTCCATTAGAAGAAATGGAAGGAGGTAAATGGAGGCAACCGCTTAGGAGGGTGTCAGTAGGTAGAAATGGATTTTATGCATGTCCGGGATTTAGGACGGGGGTGATGAGGCACACATGTGGAGGGATCGAAACCCTCTACTGCACAGCCTGGAGTTGTGTCACCTCCAATGATGGGGAATGGAAGTGGAAAGTAAAACCCCAATTTATTGAAATGTCTTATGTCCAACCATGTACCTGCACCAGGTATGATGAAAACTGTAACCTTATTCGTGTAAGATTTACAGAGGAGGGGAAAAAGGACAGGTGGTGGGTCTCAGGACTCACTTGGGGACTCTACTTATATCAATATCCCCCCTTTGGGACTGCCATTCAAATAAAATTAAAAGTCTCCCCTCTTGTACAACCGGTGGGGCCAAATCAGGTATTGGGAAAAAAAAAAACAGATAAGCCTATCCCCAGGAAGATCTCCACTACTCCCTCCAGCAGGACCCCCATCCTTACCCCAGTAGTAAAAGCACAAGCTATCTAAGAAAATCAGAACCCAGAAAGCATAGACTCCCTATGGAAATTGCTAACAGCAGCGTATGAGGCCTTAAACCGGTCGGACCCTGAGGCAACAAGGGCCTGCTGGCTATGTTATGATATAAAACCCCCCTTCTACGAAGCCATAGGTCTAGCTGCCCCTTTTTCACAATCAGGAGAAGAGTCGCCAGCAGCTTGCAAGTGGAATCGAAAGGGCCCCGGCCTCACACTGCAAGCGGTCACTGGCAATGGGACTTGTATAGGAAAGGTCCCCTCTAGCCATATCCAGCTTTGTGCCCCGACTAATTACTCTATAAATGAATCTAAATGGATAATTCCAGCTCCTGACGGTTGGTGGGTTTGTTCTAAGACAGGGCTTACCCAATGTGTTAGCAGGAATGTCTTTAATTCGTCAACAGAATATTGCATCATGGTATTAGTGTTTCCAAAGGTTATTTACCACCAAGAAAATGTTGTATATGATCTGTGGACAGAAGGGACGGAAGCAAGAGAGTCAATAAGAACAAAAGGGGAACACTTTACGGCCATAACCTTGGCCACCTTATTTGGCCTCGGTACTATAGGGCCAGGAACGGGGATCTCATCACTAGCCATCCAGCACTGGGGGTTCAACAGCCTAAGGGCAGCCACTGATGAGGATATAGCCAGACTTGAGGACTCAAACTCGCACCTCGAAAAATCCCTAACTTCCCTTTCTGAAGTAGTCCTACAGAACCAAAGGGGGCTAGATCTAGTCTTCCTCCAACAAGGAGGTTTATGTGCAGACTTAAGAGAAGAATGTTGTTTTTATGCTGACCACACCCGAGTAGTCCGAGAGTCCATGGCTAAAGTTAGAGAAGGCCTGGCCAAATGGAAGCGTGAACGAGAACAACAACAAGGCTGGTTTGAGTCTTGGTTCAATCAGTCCCCATGGCTAGCCACCCTGCTTTCTGCTCTAGCTGGGCCCCTTATACTCCTCCTTCTCCTCCTCACCTTCGGGCCTTATATTATTAATAAACTAGTTGCCTTTATCAAAGACCGAGCTAACATGATCCAACTGATGGTCCTTAGGACCCAATACCAACCTATCATTACCGAAACATTTGAGTCAGACACATAAGATCCAAGATTGGCTCTTAAGGCACCAAAGAAAGGGGGGAATGAGAGACTAAGAGAAAAATTACCAGGTGTACTCACAACTGCAAAGAAAAGACCTCCTCCCCTGCCCCCCCCCCGCGCCGTTCCCGGAACCAGCCAGGGCGTGCCCGGTTGTGGTCTGACCTAAAGGCGGGAACCAATCAAGTTCTGCTGAGTGGTTTGAAAAAAAAGGCGGGAACCAATCAAGTTCTGCTGAGTGTTCAAATTTAAATGTCAACCAATAACAGCTCTGTAACCGCAAAAAAATCCCTAACTTGTTTGTGCCTGTCTATAAAAGAAGCTGTAAGATCCTTGCTCGGGACCTCTTAGCATCACCGGCAACGAGTGCGCGGAGGTCCGGGTTCGAACCTGCAATAAACGACCCTTGCCACTTGGCTTTGACTCTGGACTCTGGTGGTTTGTTCTTGGGGGTCTTTCGAATTTGGGCATATCACAACATGCAGAAGAATGATAGTGGACCACTCTCTTACACCATACATAAAAATAAATTCAAAATGAATGAAAGACCTAAAAGTGAGATGGAAACCATCAAAACGCTAGAAGAGAAAACAGGCAACAACCTCTGATCTCGGCCACAGCAACTTCTTCCTTGACATGTCTCTGAAGGCAAGGGAAATAAAAGCAAAATGAACTATTGGGACCTCATCAAGGTTAAACCCTTCTTCACAGCAAAGGAAACAATCAACAAAACTAAAAGGCAACCAAAGAAATTGGAGAAAATATTTGTAAATGGCATATTGGGTTAGTATCCACAATCTATAAAGAACTTACTAAACTCAACACCCAAAAACCAAATAATCCAGTGAAGAAATGGGCAGAAGACATGGAGAGACATTTTTCCAAAGAAGACATCCAGATGGCAAACAGACACATGGAAATATGCTCAACATCACTCATCATCAGGGAAATACAAATCAAAGCTACATTCATATACCACCTCACACGGTCAGAGTGGCTAAAATTAACAACTGAGGAAACAACAGATGTTGGTGGGGATGTGGAGAAAGGGAAACCCTCTTGCATTGTTGGTGGGAATGCAAACTGGTGCAGCCACTCTGGAAAACAGTGTGGAGGTTCCTCAAAAAATTAAAAATAGAACTACCCTATGATCCAGCAATAGCATTATTAGGAATTTATCCAATAGATATAAAGATGCTGATTCATAGGGGCACATGCATCCCAATGTTTATAGCAGTGCTATCAACAATAGCCAAATTATGGAAAGAGCCCAAATGTCCATCAACTGATGAATGGATAAAGAACATGTGGTTTATTTAGAATTTTTTTAAATGTTTTTATTTTAGAAAGAGAGAGAGAGACCGAGTGTGAGTTGGGGAGGGAAAGAGACAGAGGGAGACATCTGAGGCAGGTTCCAGCCTCTGAGCTGTCAGCACAGAGCCCAACGTGGGGCTAGAACTCACAAGCCATGAGATCTGATCTGAGCTCAAGTTGGATGCCTAACTAACTGAGCCACCCATGCGCCCCAAAGATGTGGTAAATATATACAATGTAATACTCTTCGGCAATGAAAAAATGAAATCTTGCCATTTGCAACAATGTGGATGGAATTAGAGGGTATTATGTGAAGTGAAATAAGTCAGTCAAAGGAAAGATAGATATCATATGTTTTCACTCACATGTGGAAGTTGAGAAACATAACAGAAGACCATGGGGGAAGGGAAAGAAAAATAAGTTACAGAGAGGGATGCATAAGAGACTCTATATACAGAGAACAATCTGAGAGTGCAAAGACTGAGTGGGGAGGGGCAGGGAATATGGATGATGGACTTTGAGGAGGGCACTTGTTGGGATGAGCATTGGGTGTTTTATGTAAGTGATGAATCATGGGAATCTACTCCCGAAGCCAAGAGCACACTGTATATGCTGTATGTTAGCTAACGTGAAAATAATTTATATAAAAATAAATCAATAAAAATAAAATTGTTCCAGAACTTCAAAGAGAAAAAAAAAAAAAAAAAGACATATTCTCCCTATTCTTGACTCTTCCCCAATATAGTATTCAGTACTTACTATGTTGGACCAGACTAGAGATCTGCTTCTAACACATGGCCTGGACGTATTAATTTTTAAAGAGTATGATTACATTTTTGTTTTAACAATGAGAACAATAATTTTCCAATGACTTGCATTCTCCCCTCTACTTAGCACACTACTTTCCCTAGTATCAAAGTTCTGATATATCAATTATCACAAACATGGTTGGGCATCATGATCTATTGGGATTTTTACTAGATATGGCTGAGACCCATAAAGCTCTACATAGACTACCTAAAATTATCAGTAGTCAACTTGTAGAGATATTGCCATATATTATTTGTAAAGCAAAAACAACAAATTTGCTATTGGCCGACATGTTCCCAACACACAGCATAAACTATTGCAGTGCTCTTGAGCTGAAATTTCTGCAATGACAGAATTGTTCTATCATTGCTGTGGTGGCCACTAACTACATGTGGCTATTGAATACTTGATATGTGGCTAGTACAGCTAAACTGAATTTTTTATTTTATTTAATTTTAACTAATTTTATTAAAAATAGAAAAAGCCGCATGTGGCTAGTGGCTATCAAAGTAAACAGCAGAGTCTACAGATTCAACTACAGCTAATAATATGGTATAATAAGTTAATCCCACATATCATGTTGTCTCAAAAATATAAGATATTTTATAAGATACCTTCAGTAAATGTGTAAGAGAAGGAATTTAAGTGAAAATATAAGCCATAATGTTTACAAAAGGAATAAGAGTGCAAATCATTTAGGAACTATTGTCAATTTTATATTAATCACCATATGGAGTAAAACATATTAAACAAATATTAAAATATATACATAAATAGCAATAGCATCTTTTACTTGAGGAGTTCACAATCTAAAAGAGAAGCATTTTTTTAGAAACAAATACTGATTTTGAGGTCTTCTATATATTTAAATACACTATCCCCAATTACTCTCAGAGCACTTTCTTAATTTCTGCCCCAATTTTTTCTAAAAGGAGACTCTCTTCATCAAATGGTCATTAAAAAACATTATTTGGAAAAGAAAACTCAGATTATTCACTAGTATACTGATAAATTATTCAATGAGGGATGTTCTGAACTGTGTCATAAATGCTAACAAAAGAAGAAAAATGATTGTTCTCTTGCTAGTGTTACTACATCTGAACATTTAGACTGAATCATCTATTTTGATATATCAGAGATCACGTAGAATAACTTAGTGGTGAATTTTCTAACAGTTAATCTAAACATTTAATTTTTTAAGAAATTTTCTCTGGAATGTAAACATGTAAACATATTTGAGTATGGGTATTTTCTAAAATATGTAACAATAACTTAAACAAAATGTAATTTATTAATATTTTAATTTATGCATAATAGAATCATGCATAACATTTTCAATGAATACAGTTTTTTTAACTTAAAAATCCAGAGTAAATACTTTTCTATATAATTACACACTTCTAAGCTTCCTTTGATGAAAGTGTATTCATTTGGTATTTGGATTTTTTTTTCCCAAATCTATTTTATAGTCTGCTAGATAAATCCTCTTATTCATTTGTTTCAATGGAGCTTAAATAAAGGTCATTTAAACTGGCTCACCTTTCTTATCCCCTTGTGCTTTCCTATAATCTCTACATCCATTGTAAAAGGATCACAGCTTCCTTCTCAATATACCTTTTCGGTATGAGGAGAAATATTAACATTTCATTAAATAAACCTGAGCCTATTAGACTTTAAATCCACACTCTTGTGTGTTTTTTTGCGTGTGAAAATTATTGAGTGCCTTTGTATACTCTAAGCAATCTTACTGAACTTGCTTCCTATCGATTATTTTGCAATTTTTATATGCAGTTAATACAGTACATAAATGTTTAAGTTCAATATTATGAAGGAAAATTCTTCCAAAGGTAATGCTTTTAATATCATAAACTGAGATCTTCAAGTCATGTCCCCAACCCCTGTTGAGTTCCCTGACTTCCTCCTTTACAAGGATAATTCTTGGTTATATTATTGTTTCCCAAAATACAAGGCTGAGTTGTTAATAATTAAATGTAATGTCACCGGGACACAATAAATAACGAAATCCATTTTTTTCACTTTAGTACAAAAAAGCAATATAATGCTTTTACTTGTGATACTTATAATGAAATTCTAACTTGCTATTATAGGAACCAATATATGCTCTTACTCAGTGTTATAAGAACCAATATAGGTACAACCCAATTAGTACAGAAAATTTATTGATCATCCATAGTGTGTGCAATACTGCAATAAACTCTAATGAGGAATTTAAGCAGGACCAGAACAAGTCATTTAGTCCCATCTCCTCACATGCAATTTCTGAGACTTGTGGGGAATAGGCTTAGGAATTCCCTGAGTTTCCACAGATGGCTTAACAAGTCATAAAGAAAAAGAAGGCCACAGGATGAATGCATCCAAGATTAGGTAAACAAGATTAGGTAAACAGTGCAAAGTCCCCCAGTATAGGACAAAGGTATTGGAACAGGAAATCTCAGGATGAAAACATCCAAGATTAGGTAAACAAAATTAGGTGTTCAGGGTGGAAGCACCCCCAAACTTAGGACAATAGCAGAAAGCTGCTTTCCCTGGTAGGAAGGACAAAAACAGGAAAACAGGACTTTAGACCACAGCAGGGCAAAGTGCCCAGAGTGGAGTTAATTAGCAAGAGAAAGGTGCCTTGTTGACCCAGAGGTAGCTTGCTCTGTCTTTCTTATCCCCTAGGCAAGTTTAGGTAAACAGAGGTGGGGCCTCACGTCTGCTGTAAACAACCATCTACCTGGCACCAGGACTTTGTTTTGTATTGACCCAAATCCTTAACACCTCATATCTTCAAAACCCCCTTTCCCTCATGCCCATGAGTTAATGTTCACGATTTCATTGTCTTTGTGCAGGTCCATTATGCTTGTAAGCCTTCTGATCCTAATAAAAACAGAGGAAGGACCCTTACTCGGGGCTCTTGTCTCCTCCAGGACATTAGCCTCTCTCACATTTCAATCCTGTGTCTGCTCTCTTACTGGACAAGAGAGAACTACAGACCTAGAGTGCATGACAAGACTGGCCTACAAATTCTGTGCTGCTTTTGCCAAAAGAAAAACTCGCCTTTTAGCTGAACTGTATATAAAATTCCCATGATATTTGAACCTTAATCAAAACTATCAGTGTCAGCTCACTTGTTATCCCCCCGTCTTTGAATGCTGTCTAGTTACAAGTTTCCTGAATACAAAATCTTGTTCAAATGTCTTGTTCTTAGCTATGCTAATTGATATCAGATAATCCATTGTCACCTACTCAATAGTCATCTCACTCCTCATCTATGCTAACAAAAGCTCGGTTTGTTCACTCTCCTCTAAATAGACATGTCCCTCAAGGATGAATATTATCCCCAGAGAATGAAATGTGAATGGTCTAAGCTAAGGTAGTTGGTTTTATAACTCTTATCAAGTTCAGGCATATGGAATAGTTCTGGCCAATGATACACACAGAAAAGATGTTCGGGCAGCTTCCTCTTTAACTGTCTTTGTTAATTACTGTCAGAATGTGGGATCTTCAGAGTTACGGAAGCATCTTTTGATCCTGAGTAACTAAAACTAACATGGTAAGAATGGCAGAACAGAAAGATGGAAAGAAATAAACTGTCATTTATGACTTTGTTAAGTTTATGAATCATGTAAAATAGTACATATCCTTTATGTTTAAGGCATAGTTAATTGGCTTTAGTTTTATGCAGTCAACTGATATGCCCCGATTCGAGAGACCCCCCGAAAACAAACCACCAGAGTCCAGAGTCAAAGCCAAAGCTAAGATGCAAGGGTCGTTTATTACAGGTTCGAACAGGGTCCTCCGCGCACTCGTTGCCGGTGACACTAAGAGGCCCCAAGCGAGGATCTTACGGCTTCTTTTATAGACAGGCACAAACAAGTTAGGGATTTTTTTGCAGTTACAGAGCTGTTATTGGTTGACATTTAAATCTGAACACTCAGCAGAAGTTGATTGGTTCCCGCCTTTAGGTCAGACCACAACCGGGCACGCCCTGGCTGGTTCTGGGAACAGGGTGGGGGGGGGGGGGTGTTTTCTTTGCAGTTGTGAGTACACCTGGTAATTGTCTGTATGCTCTGGACAGCTGGTCTAGTAACTCATCCACTTTCTAACATAGAATGTTGATCATTTGAACCAAATAACTTTGAATTTGGTTTGTTTACCAGAAATTATACCCTACTAGAAAATGGCTACCACAGTATTAAAATACCGACTAAGTAACTGTCCATTTTTAAAGACATTTTAGGAGTACCTGGGTGGCTTAGTGGTTTAAGTGTCCGACTTCAGCTCAGGACATGATCTCACGGTTCCTAAATTCAAGCCCTGTGTCAGGCTCTGTGCTGACAGCTCAGAGCCTGGAGCCCGCTTCAGATTCTGTGTCTCTGTCTCTCTTTTCCCCTCCCTTGCTTGTATGCTATCTCTCTCAAAAAAAAAAAAAAAAAAAAAAAAAATCAATCAATAAACATTACAAAATAAAGACATGTTAAAATATTTTCAGATAGGATAAGACTTTTATCTGTAATGCTAGCACTGTCTTGAGTACCTGGTAACAGTGCACAACCAACTTTAAATTCAGCTAAATTTCTCTTTACCCACACCTTGTACACTCTAACATTGTGTGCATTTTATTTCAATCTTAACATAAATGGCTACTCTTTATCCCACATACATTAGTTACTATAGATCTAATGTATTATAATGAAAGGTATAAAATAAAATCTACTTTTATACATCAATTTATATATTTTTAGGAAGAAAATTAAGAAAGTCAGTGAGTCTAAAAATGATTTCTTAAGTATACTTAAAAGCACAAAGAAATTTCAGGCAGAAAACATTTAATAGCTAAAGCATCCCAATGGATGCAACATCTGGCATGGTGATTCCCCTTCATGACTTGTGGCAAAAATTTTTCTGTTGTATTTATCATACATGTATGAATTGGAAATTCCAATTAAGAAAATTTAGCTTTGGTATCTGGATTATAAAATGTTACTTAGGTAATTTTGATGTAAATTTCATTTGAAAACTACCTAATGAGCCCTTGTGAACATTGAGGGATACTCTGTAAGCCAGAAGTACCGAATATCAAAAATAATTATTCAAAATAAACAAAAAGGGAATGATGACATTCTCTGAATAGGTCCCTGAAACTAAATTCAGGGAGGCCAGCTGTGTTATTTTGCTGCTTATTTGTCTTTTGTTTTGTTTTGTTTCTTTTATCAATAGTATATACATTTCCATTTTGTTGGATATAGTACTTCTGTCTCATTATTCTTGTTCTTTGCTTCTTGGGAGAGAAATGATTGAAAATATCCACGAATAAAATCCATAGTGTCCCAAGACCAAATATATATATTTTCACTGATAGCTCTATTGACTGCAGGTTTGTTTTGTTTTATTTTGTTTTGTCTTACTTTGTTTTTGGTGAGAGATAACAAATAAAGATGTAATTTACATTTTGGGTTTAAGTAAAATGACAGAAGTGTTTAGATTCGAGCCACACTTTTAGAAAAAGACACATGAAAGGAGCTCCTGGGTGTCTCAGTTGGTTAAGCATCCGACTTTGGCTCAGGTCTCGCAGTTTGTGAGTTCAAACCCCGCGTCGGGCTCTGTGCTGACAGCTCAGAGCATGGAGCCTGCTTTGGATTGGGTCGCCTTCTCTCTCTCTGCCCCTCCCCAGCTCACACTCCGTCTCTCTCTCTCAAAAATAAATAAACGTTAAAAAAGTAAAAAAAAAAAAAAAAAAAAAAAAAAGAAAAGGAAACATTATCTTGGAAAATAGATCTTACAGAGGGTCCAGCCAACATCCTGTCTTAGAATAATCTTTGCTGCTGAGTGGACAAGTAGCCCCATGCTGTTTCTAGATTGCTGATAGGGCTTGCCAAAAGAAGAGAGACATTCAGTTGTTTTTAAAATATACCAAAATCTGTAACTAATCACTTAATTCCAAAAATACGTCCTCAAAATAGTGAGAAATAGAAAATAAATCCAATGTCTAAGCTTCCAATTGCAATGAGAAATGCAATGAAGGAAAAACACTAAGTGCCATGAGCAAATGTTCTAGAAACAATACAATTGAAGGAAGGCATTGTTAGTGAGTATTCTATCAGGAACTGATATTTCAGCTGAGATCTGAAGGATGAACAACAAATAAGAAGGTAAAGAAAGGGGGTGGGAGTGGGAAGAGCTTCTCAAGGCAACAGAAAGTATAAAGGCTCTGAGTTAGCAAAAATCATTATTTATTTGAGAATATGAAAAGTTGGAAAAAAAACATAAATATGATATAAATATATGGGATAGAGCAATGGGGATGGATTTCAAAAAGTAAATTTTGAAAACTGTTTATTCCGACAGTTTTTGGAATTCATATTGGCTGAGAGAACCATTTGGACAGGGAGAGTAGATGTGAGAAGACCAGATTGTAAGCTATTGAACAGTATGAACTATGGTATTAGCAATGGAGAGAGAAGAACATACAACTTAAAATCAACAACAGTGTATTTAGATTGGATGTGAAGTGCGGGAGAAGATTTCCTCCTTCTGTAATTAGACAAATGTGTGTGCCTTTCACTGAAACAGTGAATACAGTAAAAGGACATATTTAGAAGCAAATTTTTTTGGACACATTTGCTTCTGAGAGTCCTTTGAAACATCCAAGTGGAAATGTCAGGCCAACTTTTGGATATATATGTTTAGAATTCAGAAAAGACAAAGATCTGGCTAGGACTGGCATATCAATAGGAAGTGAGGAAATGGCATTAGTGAAATTGATAGAGTGCCTAGAAGAGGTCAAGGATCAAGGCTTGATGCAAGACTTAAACTTATTAAGGAAAATTTGTAAAGGCAAGAAATAGGGTGCCTGGGTGGCTCAGTCGGTTGAGCGTCTGACTCGTTATTTGGGCTCAGGTCATGATTTCAGGGTTTATGAGATCAAGCCCCTTGTCAGGCTCTGTGCTGAGATTCTCTCTCTCCTTCTCTGCCCCTCCACTGCTCGCATGCTCTCTCTCTCTTTCAAAATAAATATATATACATTAAAAAAAAATAAAGCCAAAAGTTATTATTTAAGAAGACTCAGTTATTTTACATGCCAAATTCAAAGTAGATTACTGTATGGTTAAACTAAACAAAATTACCAACCAATTGTCAAAATATCTGTTCATAAATAAAAGGTGGATATAGTATTAAATACCAATATTTTCTTATTGCATTATTGGTAACTATGAGCAAGAAGTAGGCTACAAACTATTTTCATCATTTTTATCAGATCCACTAATTTTTCCCAAATTTAACATACCTAATCTGTTTCTTTGCCCTATATGCAGTTATGTCTGCCTCTGTCAAAAAGGTAACTTCACTTTACAGGAGATGGTATGCTGTTGGAAGATACATATCATTCTAACGGTTATCAAATGCTCTACATTCAAGTTTTTAACTGAATGATATTCTTATTGCTTTAGCTATTTCTTTAAAAAAATTAATTTTTATTTTTGAAAGAGAGAGAGACAGAGCACAAGTTGGGGAGGAGCAGAGGGAGAGGGAGACAGAGAATCAAAAGCAGGTTCCAGGCTCTGAGCTGTCAGCACAGAGCCTGATGCAGGGCTCAAACCAACAAACTGTGAGATCGCGACCTGAGCCGAAGTCAGGTGCTTAACTGACTGAGCCACCCAGGTAGCCCTAGCTATTTCTATTTCAATGTGCAAATTCATAAATTTATGAACTACTGTACATTTTGGAGGTGTGATTCTCCATCTATGTCTTCTACTTGAAAGTGACTATGAATATCACTTTAAGAATATCTTGAACCCAGTGCTACCAAAGTTTCACTGATTTTAGGTGGGTATGAGTTTATTATTTAGATTAAAAATTATGAAAAAGACTTCCTCATTATTCAGAAACTTATCTCTCTATCCAAATATCATAATGTTGTATGTCTGAAACTAATATAATGCTATATGTTGAAGACATTTCAATAACAAAAGGAAATAACCTATCTCTCAGATGGCTTCCTTTCTCATACACCAAATGACCCTCAAGTTAACTGCAATCTTCTGTTTGCTTATAGCAAACCGACAGTGGGGATGTTTTCCTACATGAGTAGAACAATATGTGTGACTTGTGCTAAGTGCTGGATAACTGTTGGAGAAGTAAGTGAATAAATACTTTTCAGGCATTTTGGAATTAGCTGTTGCATCACGGCCATCACTGTTAGATATAGATAAAATACAAAAACTGCACTGTGCCACGAGAGTAGGATTTTTCTGTACACATGCCAATCAGCATATTGACTTCTTAGGCAACATACATCTTAATGTCCAAAATGAGTCATAAAACTTTGAGTCTGATTTTGGTTACTGTGATTCCTAAGAGAAGCCATTAGAGATTTTATAACAAATTGAAACTACTCCTACCCACTGCCTCTTCACAAATATGTGGATATTTATCTATCACCTCCAATTGTCTAGTTGTTAAACTATCTTTTCATCCTAGCACAGTTGAATCATTCCATAAAATCGTCATGAACATTGAATTAGCAAATACTGAACCATTGCTCCTAGGACATCCATAGGGTTAGGTTTTGTGATCCTCTGGTCACAATATTTTGCTCATTGATCAATATATAACCTTGTTTTAGGTATATTTCTTATTACATGTGTAGTGTTGATTCATTCACGTTGAACTCATAGCTATCAACACCAGTAATGCATGTCTAAATGAAGCTTACAGAACACATGAACTTTCTCTGCAGGCACAACACAGTCTTCTTACACTTAGGAATACTAGTCAGGACTTCGGCACTACACTTGGAGGATATCTTAAACAGTGAATTATCGAAAAAAAGCGCAAAAAAGGTTTAAACATCACACTGAAAAACCACCAGAAAGAAACTCATTTATAGTATAAAAGCTAAAACAAGAAGTCATGCTTGTCTGACCTCAACTGGGAATGTACACGTGAGGCAACTCAACTTTTTCATTGCCTTGCACATGTCCACACATGTCTGCAAATGACCTCAAAAGTATTATGAGTATTGACTTTGGGGTTGCAAATTAATTTCATGTCACTTTCTGTTTTTAAAGTTTATTATTTATTTTGAGAGAGAGAGACAGAATGTGAGCAGGGGAAGGGCAGAGAGAGGGGAAGAGAGAGAGAATCCTAAGCGGGCTCCACACTGTCAGTGCAGAGCTTGATGTGGGGCTTGAAACCACAAACTGTGAGATCATGATCGTAGCTGAAAGCAGGAGTGGAACCTTTCCCCGGCTGAGACACCAAGGTTCCCCGCAAATAAATTTCAGCAAGCAGGCTAATTCCCAAATACGGAAACCACAAGTGATGGGATGCAACATATTTCAGTGGATCACAAAAGGTGTAATCTTCTCAAAAATATTCATTGGTGGCCACATTATTCAAAGACAGGAAAGTAGTGACTAACGATGCATTTCTCATGTAACAGTGAAAAAAGATATTTATTAAAAATGGCAGAGTTGGGGCGCCTGGTGGCTCAGTCAGTTAAGCATCTGCTTCGGCTCAGGTCATGATCTCACAGTTCGTGAGTTCGAGCCCTGCATCAGGCTCTTGCTGACAGCTCGGAGCCTAGAGACTTCTTCGGATTCTGTGTCTCCCTCTTTCTCTGAGCCTTCCCTGCTTACACCCTGTGTCTCTCTCTCCCTCAAAATAAATAAACATTAAAAATTTTTTTTAAATGGCAGAGTAAAACCCCCATGAAATTTAATTGTATGTTGACTCTGCGTAGCTTTATATCAAATTGAGTAAAAATCAATTACAACTTTAAGGTTTTTTCTGAAATAGCAAATACATGGCAAAGAAAATTGCTGATTCCCTCCCAGTAGGCTTTCTACCAACTAAATGACTTCAGATTTCTGCCTTTGTACCTGGATTTACTTTCCAGTCTTTTAATATTAAATTATAATGTTTCTAATATTTTAGGAGATTTGTCTGCTATGTTCCTAGAAAACAGGGATTATGTACCTTACATTATCCCTTTTGTGTATATTTAAACATCAGGCATAATATTGCATCCAGAAGGGGGTTGACAGGTCAACTAATCCTACTCTACAATTACATCTGAGAAAACTGAGGTCAAGAAAAGTTAAGTGATGAACATTTCCACACAGAACTTTAAAACTTCCTGACTAGATTAAATATGTGGTAACTTGACAATAATACATCTTATCTTACACTGAATTTTTGGAAGTTTTGTTTCTAGAATAGACTCAATTACCCTTGGTTTAGAAGCAACACCCAAATAATTAAGAAACCAGAAATAACTAAACCTATCATTTGGCTTTTGAGGATACACTATGATTCAAATAATTCCCATGATATTTGTTCTTGTTTCCAGGTTCTCCACCTGACATTTCTGGGTTTTTTGTTTTTTGTTTTTTTTCCTTTTCAATGCACATTTCTCTCAGTCGTGTATTTTTAATGCTGAGCTTTTGCTTTGAAAAAGCACAAACTGGAACAAAGCAAGTTCATACTCCCTAAAAGATTGGATGTGAAAAATAATCATGGGTGACTGCTTGGTTTACCTTGAAAATATACTGAGAATAGAGTTCTACTTTCTGTTCATTATTAGTTGCAAGGTGACTCTGAAATAAATACAGGTCTGTTACTTTCTCATACGGTCTGGTGGTGTTGCAAAGAAGTTTTTTTGACCTTCTGATGAATAATAGTAAGTTGCAGACACATAGGAGTTATAAAAAAAGTTATAAAAAATGTTTGCTAAATGATTGTTAAATGGCTGAATGGTGGCATTGATTTAAATAAGACCTTGAAATACTTTTATAGGCACATCTGGTTTTCCTTCTCCATCAGCTTTTTAATTCAAATTAATCACTTGAGCCACAACCTGCCCATATTAGCAGCACATCTAGTTTCCCATTCTTGAGACCTAAAATTAACAAATAGTGTTGAAGTTTTAATCAACCCAAAGCCAATTTTGTTTCCAAACACCAGGAAGAGATCTGCTTTGAGAACCTTAATAATCCAAATGCATATACCAATGTTTAGTTGTTCTTGTATCTTTCACTGCCACAGAGGTCACATTTAATACTAGTACTACTCCTTTTGATATGTATCTATTCCTCAATAAAGCTCTTACTAAGCTATATCCCTTGGGAGGCACAGTAGTTACTGAATAATGTGATCCTACTCTCTTGTTTGTCTGAATCTTCTTTGATGGGAGTTAAAGTAAGAATAATCCAGTGGATAGTTCAACATCCTGCCATTGCTCCTAGATATGGCCTCACAGTGAGGATGTCTAAACCAGCCAAGAGGAACACTCAGATGTCAGGCACAGTCTGGGACAAAACCAGCTCTCCAGTGCTGCCTATCAGACCTTGATATTAACCTGAGGACACCATGCAGATTCCCCTTTCCTTCACGACGAGTTCCCTATCACAGAACTGGGTATACTTACAGCCAGCCAACTGAAGTTAGGATCATCTCTGTTTGTCAGAGAGATCATAAAAACACTGAGCCTCATAAGGTACTAGGCAGATTCTATCTCCTTTCCTTCCAAGGAAGTTCCTTTGCACCAATACAAAAATAACTAAAAAGACCATCACAAATCATAAAAGGTCTATCACTAAGGACCCCTAGGGCAACAGGATTGATTGTCCTGAGACTTACACAACAAATGGGAACATTCAAAATTGTTCTTCACTGAACCAGAGATCTGTCCTCTGGATGATTTCTTGCATCCAGCTGATAGAAAACAATGCAGAAAAATTTTGTGACAATCTCTTGAAGCCCTGTCTACCTCAGTGCCCTTCTTCATAAATATTATGACACAGGTACTCAGTTGTTCCAAATCTGACTTTTCTTTATAATATTCTCTTTTGTTCTCCTCCTCTATTTTTCCCCTATCTTCACCCTAAACTAAGTCCTTATTAGCCTGCATCAAAATGTGTTCCTCATATTTGCAATACGATTCATGGTTAACAAAGCATTTTCAAATATCTTATCTCACCATAGTCTTCACCACTAAATTGAGAAAATAGAAACAATGACACTAACAATGTTTCTACTTCCATAGAAAACCTGCACTCCTACCTATACCTGCAGCCACATTTTCTAAGTTCCTTATATGTAAAATATATAAAACCAAATGTCTAATGAAGTTCGCCTAGAAATTGAGAAATATAAGTAAATTATGCATTAACCATAACCTGGAATGGAAGGTGACACAGATTACTCTGATGATGAAGGAAAAAGCTAGATTTTAATTAAAAAATAAATAACATTTGAATATTTATAATGCTATATTATTCTCTCATTTGATACTCACAAGTAACACTAAGAGGTGTATGTCATTATATCTATATACAAATCAGAAAACACAGATTTAAGAGTCAAGCCTAAAATAAGGCTTTCCTTAAGGTCAGAGAGATTTGCCTGCTCTCCTTGAAAAAGTAAGCACCAATGAAATCTACCCAGCAAGGAAATGAATTTTGCCAGTAAGCATGTGAGCTAATAAAAGATCCTGAGCACAGCTGGAATGAATCCCCAACCCTACAGCATCCTTGAGACCTGAACAGGGGACCAAGATAGGCTGTGTCTGTACACCTGATATAATATATATCTATGTATATAATATATATGTTTTTTTAAACTGTTAAATTTGTAGCAATTTGCTTTGCAACAATAGAATTAATACATCTTCCAAAGTTCACAGAGTTAGATGGTGTGGAAATCAGAACTTGAAGCCAGGCCTGTCAGATCCCAAAAACCAACTAAATGAATAATTTCTATCATTTATGTTTGGTAGAAGAATAAAAACATATAGATAGATAGATAGATAGATAGATAGATAGATAGATAGATAGATAGACAGACACAAAAAACAGTTGGATAGATAGAGAAGATAGATATTTTTTATCAAACTGTAAAAATATGGGGATTCAGGGGTGTCTGGGTGGCTCAGTAGTTAAGCATCTGGCTTCAACTCAGGCCATGATCTCATGGTAAGTGGGTTCCAGCCCTGCATCAGGCTCTGTGCTGACAGCTTGGGGCCTGGAGCCTACTTTGTATTCTGTGTCTTTTGTGCTCTGTCTCTCTCTCTCTCTCTCAAAAATGAATAAACATTAAAAATATTAAAAAAATACGGGGCTTCCTGTAGTATACAAAAAAAAAAAAAAAAAGTCTTAAGTCACTAAAGCCAGAGATGTAAAAGCAACCAAGGATGTTTTTATTACTGACATAAGTTCTAAAGGGGGCATTTAAACTCTAGGATATAAAAAAGAATGCAGAATTACAAGTAATGGATAATGCCTGTGAGAACATTATATAATAAAGTTTAAAAATGAAGTAAAAGATAAGCGAGAATCCCTTTCATTTGGCATTCTTAAAGTAATGCTTTGAAATCCTAAGCTAATTTTCCTCTAAACAAACCTGACTTGACATTTTAATTTTGAAAGTTTTATTTTTCCTAGGCTGCTCTGATATACTGCTCCTCTTTCCCTGAAAAGCCATTAATTCTTGGCTAGTGGCCCTACCACAGTGCTTATGGATGTGGGTGTGGAATTTGGAATCAGACAATACAGGTTCAAGAAATGCTAACACTTATTGGCATAGGAACTTAGAGTACCCTTTAACTACCAAAGTCTAACTTTCTTATTCATACAGTGCAAATGAGTGTAAAAGTTCCCACCTGTCAATGTTGCTATAATTATCAAATGCCATGACGTGTTTCAATTGTTTAGGATACATCTATTGAATGCTCATAAAGAAGATTCCTTTTGGTATTATTTTTACCATTGGTGGCTAATGTTCAGGCACAAGGACTGAGAGCCATTGGCATGTGCAAAAAGCTGTTATAACGATAACAGCTTAAGTCATAATGATTTCAGTATCAGAAATTATCACACTCCTCAGGTAGATTTTAAAGATCTCAAGAGCAGATTTATGTTTAACAAGCATCTGCTATGTGCTAGGAACAGTGGCAGACATTCATATCTTACGAGTCATTTTCTTAATCTCCAACCAAACTCTAAAGGGTGTGTATTAATACTTCATTTTCGCATGTGGGAAACACCTCATGATAAAGAGCTCCCAAAGATCTAGGACAGAAAAAGTACAAAAGTAGATTTTTCTTTGTTTCTGTTGTTTGCACACAGTGAACAGCAAAGCCCTAAACTAAAATTAAGATTTCTTTTCAGCAACACTGCTAAAGCAGTGCTTCTCAAACTTGTAACACAAGCAAAGCAATTGAAGCTATTGGTAGGTTGCTGTGAAAAATGTGTCGGATCACTCCTCTGCTGGCAAAGCTGAGGTAGAGCTGCTAAGCACTCAGTTTGCACAAAGGTGCAAACTAGAACGTGCTGAATCAGGGCGAGGTTCCCAGGACCTTTAGGTGGGTCCCACAGTAGTGTGTTTGGAAAAATATGCAAATCAGCCAAAAAGATGGCATGGACAGTTGGTATAAAAGAAAGGCAACTTGAGATACAGAATTACCCAAATGAGTGGTATATAATACCCTCACCCATCAAGCAAGAATGAAAAATTGAAATTCAAGTTCATGTCACTGGTGGTTAGAATGTCCAAATTTATATTACCAATATGTCCATAAATGCAAAGGTAGACAATGAATGGTTCAAGACTAATGGAATAACTGGAACCAGTGAACAATAATGGAATGAGTGAATAAGAAAGTGTTTTAGGAACATATTTGAACCGATCTTTATTATCACTGAGAATGACAGATAAAAATGTTTATACCTGATTATACCAGGTACCATACCTTAGTAATACTGTGTTTCATATAATTCTGAAATTGGTGGGACTCATGCAAAATGGCCTATAACACATACCCAGGCAAAACTACATGCCAGTTTATCCAAGACATATATAAAAACAGTTATATTCATTTCAAAATGCCTGATAAGACCCTCACTCAGAAGTCACCATTTGGAACTGTGTTCCCACTGCTGAGGCCTATGGGCTAGAAATATCTTATGTCCCAGACACAACGTTCATTCTCTCTCTATATCTTGATTACAGATAGTAACCTACTTCAACATTTGGATGAGCAAATATTATTTGATGTATTCAAATACTGCCTATGTCTGCTCTTTCTATCCATATATCCATACTATTGACATTTGTCAAGAGAATCTTTGTTCAGACATAATCATCATTGAAGTGGTTAATATTCTAATATCTCCTGTTAATCTACAAGGGAGAATCACTGCATACTTTCATACATAAATATATTAATATTTAATACACACAGATACATATATATATGTGTATATATATATACACATGCATTTTATATACATAAATTTACAAAGATACAGATACACAGAAATTTATTTTTCATCGAGTATCTTAAGGAGCTTCAGTTTCAGAGAAGAAATGTACATAACATTGGCTTAAGCTAATGATGTTCCAACTCTAGCTGAACTCCATTCAGCTCAGTGTCAATTATAATTACCTTTTTTCCCCCCAAATGTTAGGATTTTATTTTCAAAGTTCCTTTGTTGTACAGAAAGTAAAAATGCTGTTACAGTCTTGGTGTAACTGGTAGCCACAGATGACTCACCAATCACCACTATCCATGCTACAGCAAGAGTCTTAACACAAAGCTAACAATGCTTACAATTTTGTTGGAATGAAGACCCCAGGTTCAGTGGTCAACTTCCAAGAGGGACTAAATGGAGGAAGGTGTAATGTCACAAGAACTATTCTTTGCCTCTTTGGGTGGGTGGGTGTCCTGGGTTTGTTATCACAGCTACCTTTTTCTTAAAACAGCTACCAAATCCATATGAGCAGTTCAACCAATAATGAATAGTTGTTCATTTGTTTTGGGGTTTTTCAGAGGTTATTTGGGGTCTTAACCGTCTTCTCCTTCACCATCTTTTTTCTTCCCTCCTCTTCTCAACTTTCCCACTTTCTTCCTCACCTTATCTTCATCTTCATCCTCATCGTCTTCATCCAACAACTTCTCCAGCATGTCCAAATTCTTCTTCCTCCCTTCTTCCTACTCATCCTCTTCATCATCTAACTCCTCCTCTTCACCATCCTCATCCTCCGCATCTTCTCCTTCTTCTTCCCCTCTTCTTCAACCACACCATCCACTTTGGCATCTGAGTCACGGACCTGCCGATCCTCTTGGTCATGGTCAAGAGCTATTTCAATTTCAGTAGTTTGGGGAGATTTGAAATTGAAACCAAGCCTCCAATTATTAAACCAAGGAACTCTTAAGTTCACACTTTCATCAGTTAAGACCTCAATTCTCCTATCATTTGATTTGCAATTGTTCAAGACAAGTTCGCAAACAGCTGCCCAGGTTTGGTTCCTCAGCTCCAGCTAGATTCTCCTCTTCATGTCCACGTTTCCTTCTTTTCTTCTGCAAAGTTAACTTTCTTTGGCAAAGGCCAGAACAGGGAGAGGCATCCTGGCCTGCGCAGCAAAGGCCTTTTTAAGGGTTCGGCTGGCAGCAGAGGCCAGCTGCATAGTCACAGGTGGTGGGTGGCATGTAGGCAGGTGAGAGGAGCCCCAGGAACCCCAATTCACTTTTTTATGTGGATTTTCTATCATATTATATTGTGGGAATTACATTGTGGTTGTCTCAAAAATGGCATATTTAATTTTTTCAAATGCTAATAGATTGGATATATGTATCTTTTTTGTTTTTGCTTTTAAAGTTTTTAATTAAATTCATGAGTTAATATACAGGTATAATACTAGTTTCAGGTGTAGAATTTAGTGATTCATCACTTACATACATCACCCTGTGCTCATCACAAGTGCCCTCCTTAATCCCCATTGCTTATTTCACCCATCCACCCCACCCACCTCCCCTCTGGTAACCATTGGTTTGCTCTTTGTAGTTAAGAGTCTGTTTTTTGGTTTGCCTCTCTCTCTCTCTTCTCTCTTTCCTTGTTTGTTTCTTAAATTCTACATATAAATGAAATCATAAGATATTTGCCTTTTTATGACTGACTTATTTCACTTAACATATTATTCTCTATCTTCCTCCATGTCTTTGTAAATAGCAAGATTTCATTCCTTTTTATGGATGAATATTATTCCATATATATATACATATATATGTGTATATATATATATATTTATTCCATATATATATTCATTCCATATATATATATATATTCATTCCATATATATATTCATTCCATATGTGTGTATATATATATATATACACACATGTGTATATATATATATATATATATACACACACATATGTGTATATATATATGCATATATATATATATGTGTGTGTATATATGTGTATATATATGTGTATATACATATATATGTGTATATACATATATATGTGTATATGTGTGTGTGTATATATATATATATATACACACACACATATGCACACATACACACACCATTTCTTCTCTATCCATTCATGGATAGTCAATGGACACTTGAGCTGTTTCCATAATTTGGCTATTATAGATAATGTTGCTATAAACAATGGTATGTATGTGCCTCTTTGAATAAGTATTTTTGTATTCTTAAGTATACTGTAGTGCAATTGCTGGATGATGGAGTAGTTATATTTATAACTTTTTGAGGAACATCCATACTGTTTTCCAGAGTTGGATGCATCAGTTTGCATTCCCACCAACAGTGTGAGAGGGTTCTCCTTTCTCCACATCCTTGCCAACACCTGTTCTTTCTTGTGTTGTTAGTTTTAGCTATCCTGTTAATACAAAACTAGTGTAGTTTTAATTTGCATTTCCCTGATGATGAGTGATGTTGGACATCGTTTCATGCGTCTATTGGTCATCTATATGTCTTCTTTGGAAAAATGTCTATTTATGTCTCTGCCCATTTTTTAAAATATAGTTTATTGTGAAGTTAACTAACATACAGTGTATACAGTGTGCTCTTGCCTTCAGGAGTAGATTCCTATGATTCATCACTTACAAACAGCATCCAGTGCTCATCCCAACAAATGCCCTCCTCAAAGCCCATCACCCATTTTCCTCACCCCCCTAGCCCCCCACCCCCTTCCACCCTCATTTTGTTGTCTGTATTTAAAAGTTCCTTATGGTTTTCCTCCCTCTCTGTAACTAATTTTTTTCTTTCCCTTCCCTCATCGTCTTCTGTTAAGTTTCTCAACTTCTACACATGAGTGAAAACATATGATATCTTTCTCTGACTGACTTATTTCACTTGGCATAATATCATCTACTTCCATTCAGGTTGTTGCAAATGGCAAGATTCCATTCTTCTTCATTGCCAAGTAGTATTCCATTACACACACACACACACACACACACACACACACGCACATTTATACATATACCACATCTTCTTTATCCATTCATCAGTTGATGAACATTTTGGCTCTTTCAATAATTGGGCTATTGTTGATAGCGCTGCTATAAACATTGGCGTACATGTGCCCCTACGAATCAGCACTCCTGTCTTGTTTTTCAAATTTACATCTAAAAAAGTATGTGAAATTCTTAATTTTAACTGGGTATTTCAGATATTTCTTTTGGTATTTAATATTTTCTGCTAAACAAATGGATTTGAGATCATAAGGAGTTGAGCACTATTTTTTTAATGTTTAGTTTTGAAAGAGAGAGAGCACACACGAGCAGGGGAGGAGCATAGAGAGAGGGAGGCAGAGGATCCCAAGTGGGCTCCGTGCTGCCAGCAGAGAGCCCAACAGGGTTTCAAACCATGACCTGTGAGATCATGTCCTGAGTCGAAGTCCAAGGCTTTAACCAATTGAGCCACCCAGGCACCACAGTACTATTATTTAACAAAATTGAGAACTACTTTAATGATGAATACTACTAAAATGAATGAATACATATCATCTTCAGTATAAGGCAAAATAAATTTAAAATAGTTAACATGCAAAACTTGTAGAGTCCCAAGCAAATACCTAATTCATTTTCTAACATAATAAATATTTTTATCTTTGGGAAAAAAATGGTGACAAATCTTTAAACATTATGTATAAAAATTAAAAAATCAATTTAAGTATGATAAAACCATTATCAATAAAAGAAAAAATATATGCTCAGCGTTACTGTCGGGTTTTATGAAATTTAAATTTGCTTTCGAATTAGACTGGATTTAAGACTATGCCAAATGGATCACTACGATACAGTTGTAATGAACATTACCTTGTCCTGTACAGTAAGGAAATAGAGCTTAGCTCACCAAAATAGCATTCTTGGAAGCTCTGCCATTGCAAAAAATGGCTTCCTTCCCTGGGTATAATATTCAGAGGTTTTAAAATTCTTCAGAGAATTATTAGAAGTTACTTGACAAAAGAAGCAAGCAATTGTGAGTTTAAAACTGCATCACGCTGCTTGTTCTCCATCTCAGAACCCTTCTGCTGATGGCTGTTTGTCACTTTGCATGGTCATTCAGGAACTATATTGTGACCATCTGCCACTTATCTCTTTGGCCACAATCTTCTCTTCTCTGATCACTATTGATTTTCCAAATGGACCCACCATAAACTAAATGTAGCAATTATGACATTTAGGTTAGAAACAGCCTTTGCCTCTGTAGGTTGTATCTGGATTACTAAAGAATCAGTCATAAAAACCAACAAAATATAAGCATTTGCTGAAGGCAGAGATTTTTAAATTGCTACAATTAAGTTTAAGTTGATATTATCATCATTAGTCCATATTTTCTATTTTTTAAATAAATTAGCCGCACAAATTCCTACATTTAACTCCTAAGCAAATGCTAACACAGCTGGTCCTCCCAAATGCACTCATCATATACTTTTTGAACTATGTGCCATTTCTATTCAAAACTGAAATATCCTTCAGGAAAAAGAACCATTTAACATAAAAAGGTATTTGAATTAGAATCTTTTCTCTGGAAAGGAAAAATTGTTGCGGCAATAAAATTATCTGTGGTTGCCAGGAGCTGGGGGTCATGGAGAAGGGATGAATAGATGGAGGACAATGGATTTTTAGTGCAGTGAAACTCTTCTGTAGGATAACATAATGGGAGATATATAACTTTATACATTTGGCAAAATCCCTAAATATGTACAACACAAAGAGTGAACCCTAATGCAAACAACAGACTTTGGTAGTAATATATCAGAATAATAATTCATCAACTATAACAAAGGTACCGCACCAATGCAAGATGTCAATAATAGAGGAAATTAAATGGGGGTAGTGAGGGGATGTGGCAGAGTAAGGAGAGGCTATAAATGGAAACTCTGTACTTTCTATTCCATTTTTGTCTAAACCTAAAGTGTTCTAATAAATAAAGTCTAATTATTTAAAAACAAAATAAAATCCTCTCTCTCACTTGCCTCTTTGTACTTCATTATGATTTTGTGTATCTGTCCTTAAATTAATGTAGATATATGTGGAGAAGAAAGTTTTGAAAGTCTGTTGTGAAATAAAATGACCCAAACTAAAATCTCATGAGAAACTCAAGCATAATTTCTGTCAACACATATTGTAACATATATTGTGTTGGCCTGCCTGTTTAATTTCATTGGGGGTAAAGCAGGGACGGTGGAGCAGAAATTCCCATTTATAATTCCCTGAAGGAAACCAATCAATTGATGACCAGACAGGTGTTTAAAAGCCATCTTGCACTTGATTGACACAGTTGATGTTTACAGACTACCAGTCCTCCAACATGTCCCCAGGCTGTATACAACCAGGGACCCATTACGGATTTTTTTTTTTTTTTTTTTTTTTGCTTTTGGGAATTTTTGTTGTTGTTGTTTTTAGTTCTTTTGTATGTCGAATCTGTATGTTTCAACTTTCAATATGCATCATGGTGTTAGCCCTGTCTTTTGGGGTTATTAGAAGGAAAAGGATAAGGGTCCATGAATGAATGTATGGATAAAGGAGACATGGTACACACAGGCACACATACAGACACACACAGTACAATACTATTCAGCCACAAAACAGGACGGAATCTTGCCATTGTGACAACCTAGACATACCTTGAGGATATTATGTTAAGTAGGTCAGACAGAAAAAGATAAATACCACATGATCTCACTTATATGTGGCAGCTAAAACAAAGAAACAAAACAAGCTCATACAGAAAAAAGACTGCTGGCTGCCAGAAGCAAGATGGGAGCGGGCAAAATGACTGAAGGGTATCAAGAGATACAAACTTCCAGTTACAAAATAAATAAATCATGCAGATGTAATACATAGCTTGGCGACTTGTAATGATAATGTATTGCATATGTGAAAGTTGCTGAGAGTAAATCCTAAAAGTCCTCATCAGAAGGAAAAGAAAAGAAAAAAAGGAGAGGTGATATAAAAAAGAGAATAAAGGAAGGAGTGAAGTGGAAATGGTGATTAGGGCTTCCTAATGCTGGTAGGCTATGTTGCTACTGATAGCACCTGTATGAGCCCTCAGTTATTGTTCTTAAGTAAATGTGTAGATCGAGAAAATCCACTAGTAGTATTTTTTCCTGCCCATTGACATCTAAGTGAGTATAATTCAGTTGGTATCATACAATGCAAATAACACATATTTAATAATCTAATCAAATAGCATGTTTACAAATAGTGATCAGTAGAAGAAAAAATTCTTCTACTCTTAAATACTCAGATATTTGTTTTTTTTTTAAATTTTTTTTTTTAACATTTATTTATTTTTGAGACAGAGAGAGACAGAGCATGAACAGGGGAGGGTCAGAGAGAGGGGGAGACACAGAATCGGAAGCAGGCTCCAGGCTCTGAGCTGTCAGCACAGAGCCCGACGCGGGGCTCGAACCCACAGACCGTGAGATCATGACCCAAGCCGAAGTCGGCCGCTTAACCGACTGAGCCACCCAGGCGCCCCTAAATACTCAGATATTTGAAGGGAGTTTGCTAACAATTTAGTTCACTGTGCTTTAAATGGTGAAAGCAAGACTAGGAGGTAAATGAGAAAAAAAGGTGAAAAAAATCAATCCATATCCACCGACACTTCTAGGCTAACATGTACTATGCTGACATTTGAAAGAGACTTACTTACAACACATTCATGAGAGATGCTACCGAACATTGGAAATCACAGAAATGTGCCCTATATATGTTCCTAACTCAAACCTAAATTCCCCCCATATTTGGAATAGCTACATTAACTCAAGGTTCACACTATTATCTCATTTTCCAAATCTTATTATTTTCTCTGATAAAGAATGTCTCCATTAAATAAGTGGTAGAGAATAATTTAATGTTTCCTTAACATTAAATTTTTGGAATGAAAGAAAAATACGTTTAGTTTAACTAGGGACATGATGTGCAAATAGGAATGAACAAATCTATTATCTCTAACCCAAGGACATTAAAAAATCCTGCTATAGTAAGAGTCTCCCACATATTCATCATTCTCAAGTTGAACTGTGAAACTTGCTAAAGAATAGATAAGAAAAGCATTGCCAATATGTCAACCACCTTAATACCATCCAAACTCCTTGCAATTGCTGCATTTTCTTCTGTAAGAAATGTCAAGATTTCATCAAAAAGTCTTTTAATTTGGATAGTCTCCATACAGTTGTCTGGCTATTTTCACTCTCTGGTTTGTAACTTCTCTTATACCAGTTGTCATTTCTGTAACCTTTCCAACAGCAACTGTGCAGTCTTGGGACCACGATGCAGAATATCTCACTCAACAATCCTCCCACAAACCATCTGTTTCTAGAGACATCAACAACTGTTGGCATTGACTCTATGCAAAATGGGGAAGAAATTGTTCAAAATGATAAAGTGGAACTTTCTCAGAGATCTTAAATCCCTAACATAATAGGCAAATAATTGACATATAAAAAACAATATTATTTGAGTAAAAGATTTCAAGTCTGGAAAAAGAAAATAAAACAAATCCAAAAAGACCGAAGCCCCTCACTTACCGTTCCATCACGTTTTATAAAAAGTTGCATATCAAAAATTTTTAATTATAGTAATGAATCTCAATAAAATTATGTAATATGCAAACAAAACATCTACCAAAGATGTGAAAACATTCACAAGACATTCACCGGACTGACTTCACCAAACATGGCTACATATACATCTATTCTTTCTTTATAAAATGACACACATCAATCCTTATTCAAAAGCATAAATGGAACTTTATTACCTTCCTGCATCTTGATTTGGAAATTCTACCGTCCTTGAGATGTGAATGATCACCAATAATTACTTTTAATTCACTTTCATGGGGCAAATAAACTGTTTTGGACAGATTCTGTAAGAAGTAAATGTCCTAAAGAGATGAATTAGTTTTATAGTTGGCAATGTGATTTATTATACATCTAGTGTGATTTCCAAAATAACCTTATGAAATAGTGGGACAAGTATTATCACTGATTTACAGAAAAGTACTTGGTGAGTCATTCAAAGTCACATACCTTAACAGTAACAGAGGCATAACTTAGAAGCTATTTTTACAATTCATAGTTAAATTCTATTCAAAAATTATTGTTTGGATTGAATTTTTAAAATCAAATGTGCTTGGGGCTCCTGAGTGGCTCAGTCAGTTAAGCGACCCATTCTTGATCTCACCTCAGGTCATGATCTCGGCTCACGTCATGATCTCATGGTTTGCATGGTCAAGTTTTGTGTCGGGCTCTGTGCTGACAGTGTGGAACCTGCTTAGGATATTCTCTCTCCCTCTCTCTCTCTCTCTCTCAAAATAAATAAATAAATAAATAAATAAATAAATAAATAAATAACTTTTAAAAATAAAATAAAATGTACTTTTATTCCTTAATTTTCTAAGATTACTTACCATCATACCATCTGGGTACAGAGATGATAACTGATTTGAATATAGCATATTATTTTTAAAAAGATTTCAAATGTCTACTACAAATACCAAGATCTTAAAAACTGCAGGGTTTTACAGGTTAGGAACCACATCTGTTTAGTCTTACATAGAATTTAATAACATAATATTATAATGTTTGTCTTATTTTAAAGACTGTTCCTAAAGATCTAAGTTGCCACACAATATAAATTAATTCTGAAAAATAACTCATAGGCAACATGCCTTTCATATTCACTGCCCTCTTTTTTAATGGATTATTTTGTTACTTTTTGTTAGCTCCCAGGCTGTTAACTTTCATGTCATTAATGCCTAATAGTTAATGTTTTGGTCTATTTAAGGCCTAAAGCTTAAATGATTTGAGTTTGATTATTAGCAAGTCTGTAATAGGGCTCTGCCTCATTTTGGATCTCAGGTCTGTGAACCAGAGTCAGACCATGTTTCATCTTGTATGTATTATTCATCACTCTCATACTCAGAGGGAATTTTCCCAGACATGAAAGCACTTTAATTTTTCTTTTTCTGAGGACATATTCAAGTCCAATTGGACCAATTACCACAGCCAGTTAACTCTCAATTATGGGGCAAAACAAATTGTATCATTTAAAAAGGTGTTACTGTCACAACAAGTGATCTTTTTGTAAATGGGTGACTATGTCAGACTTAAAGAGTTTCTGTCAAAAGGCTGAGTAATTACAAATCTCCCAGATGTTAGCAAACAAACGTCACCAGACTGATGTCAAATATGGGCATTCCATTCCAGTATTTAAAAAAAATTTTTTTTAATGTTTATTTATTTTTGACAGAGAGAGAGAGAGAGAGAGAGAGAGCGAGCATGAGTGGGGGAGGGGCAGAGAGAGAGGGAGACACAGAATCCGAAGCAGGCTCTAGGCTCTGAGCTGTCAGCACAGAGTCCGACAGGGGGCTGGAACTCACAGGCTGCAAGATAATGACCTGAGCCAAAGTTGGATGCTCAACCGACTGAGCCACCCAGGCGCCCCAACTGTTCCAGTATTTTAGATCATTGGTTCTCAGAGGCAATTTTGCCTCTTCATGTAATACTCAGCAATGTCTGAAGACATTTTTGGATGTCACATTGGGGAAGAATAGCTATTGGTGTGAAAATGTCAATAATGTCATGGTTGAGAAACCCTGGCCTAGATGGGATCGTACATGTAATGGCTATTAAAGATAAAATTTGGCTAATCATAATCCTGATCAGTTTGTTTTAAATTTAAAAACTGAAGAAATTAGCTCAAGTCAGTACCTCTCTTCCTGTAATATCTGATTATTTTAATTCTATTTTCCCTATTGATTTCCGTATTACATATGGTTCTAAACTTTAACTTGAGTTCCTCTTCTGCAGTTTCCAGTGCACAATGAATTAGAGAAATGACAGATTGTCATTTCTTTCTTTCACATTGGGAGAGGAGATCCATAAAGACCTAGTTCTAAATTCGGGTTATGAGAATTTCAGCAAACTGTTCTACCACTGCTCTCCACTTAAGTCGGTTTGCATGAAGAAAGAAAGACAGAGATGTGGATAAGGGTGGGGTAGATACATGATACATGGATGAATGGAAGGATGGAAAGATGGATAGATAGATAGAAATAATAGAATAGATATGAGCTTGAACCCTAGAGAAAGACTCCTTATGTGTACATCTTGACTTCACTACTTACTAGCTGTGGGTCCTTTGACAAATAATATATTAGGAGCTTATGATTTTAATCTATAAAATTGGCACAATATAACATTGCCTACTTCATTAGGGTTGTCCATAGGATGAAACAACAAAGCCCTTAGAACAGTTCCTTACATCTAATAAATGTTTGAAATTATCAGCCCTCCATATATTTATTTATACAGATGCTTTTAAACCTCCAATAATAGTGCTTTAAAAATAATAAAGAATTGTATTACTTAAAATAATTTTACTTCTTCTGAAACAGTAAAACTTCTGAAAATTATGCAAGTGCTTTCAAGAGCTTCAAATGAGAAACAGATGTATACAACCCTGCTCCTCGGTAAAATTAATCTCATGCTCAATGTATTTTTGATCACTGGAAATGAGGAATAAAAATGAAATTACTGTGGCACTAGAAAATAAATAGATTTACCAATTCTGCTTTTTTATTGATATTGATTAAAGTACTTTTTGATCACCATTTCAAATGTAGAGTGAAGATAAAATGTTTGCATCATCAGAAAATAACTGGATTGACCAATGCTGCTTTTTCATTTATATCTATTAATACTTTCATGCCTTCAGATTCGAATTGCCCAGGCTTCAGTAATTTATTTTTCCAGGCTTATAAAGTGCTTTGGGTGTTTTTGATTGAAGTTACTCATTTTTCATCACTATCATTGATCAAAGTCTTCCTACACTTTTCTTTTTCTCCACAGTGACTTAAATATGTATCCTTGTCTTCGACTTTCTGCTTTAATCTTTATCTTACAATGTCTTATCTCACCATGTTTGTGCTGGTTTGTTCCAAATGACTCTTACTTGAGGATTGCCTTCTGTTATACACTCCTAAGTGATTCAATTCAACAGGTACAGAGAAATTACAGATAGATTGATTGATTGATTGATTGATAGATTGATAGATTGATTTTATATATTTGCATGTATAATATATAGCTATAACAATATATATTTATGTATGTATATATGTATAATTGTATTTTATTTTTAGCAGTATTTTTTAATGTTTATATATTTACTTTGAGAGAGAGAGAGAAAGAGCACAAGCAGAGGAGGGGTAAAGAGAGAGGAAAGAGACAGAATCCTAAGTAGGATCCATGCTGTCAGCACAAAGCCCAATGCAGATGCAGGGCTTGAACCCACAGACCATGAGATCATGACCTGAACCAAAATCAAGAGTCAGACACTTAACCAAATAAGTCACCTAGGCACCCTAGTATAGTTGCATTTTAAATATATAGCTGTGAATGGTGAAAGAAATGGTTGGGTAAATCTTTAGTTTTGCCTTATATCAATTTTGGTGTTTAACACAAAGGATATGAAATCCACATTGTAGGTTTATACAAAGGAAGATTTGGAGTTGTCCTCCATTTAAAGGACATATCCTCCTGGGGTGCCTGGGTGGCTATCAGTTAAGCCTCTGACTTTGGCTCAGGTCATGATCTCATGGTTTGCTCGTGATTTTAAGCCCCTCATCGGGCTCTGTGCTGACAGCTCAGAGCCTGGAGCCTGCTTTGGATTCTTTGTCTCCCTCTGTCTCTGCCCCTCCCCCACTCATGCTCTATCTCCATCTCTGTCAAAAATAAATAAACATTAAACAAGATAGTCTCCAAACCATGTTGGTGATTTAGTTCAATGGTGAAATCATCAATTATCTGGATATTGCCTTCAATAACCTCAGCCTCTAAAATGGGATTAACTTTAAGTTGGAAGCTGGGGACAAAAAAGGTCCTTGGTGTCCCAGAGAAGGCATCTGGAGTAGTGAGAACTGGTAGTTCTATCCTATGTGAATTTACAATCATACAATTAATTTTGCTGGGCTTCATGATGTCAGTTTTTCAACATAATATCTACAAGGAAATAGAACAGTATTTCTCAAATGCTCAGATTTGCAGGGAAATAACCAGACACAAGAGAGATAATATAGCCAATAAGCAAGGGAATATGAGACATATTGCTATTTTTATATATCAGTACCAAAACAATATGTTTTTTGGAAAGCTTTCTAAAAACAGAACTTTCTATACCACATGCTAAGTAAATAAGGAAGTTTCATAAACCTTTCTTGAAATACCAGATGCAATATTTTACAAAATAAGAAGGCTGATCTTGACCCTGTTTAATCACACACCTAGTTCTAAAGTGACATAACCTTATAATAATATTGAATATCAATTCAGAGCCGAAAAATGTGCGAAACATTTTGCTTAATTAATGTGAACTTCTCTCCTCTCCTCTCCTCTCCTCTCCTCTCCTCTCCTCTCCTCTCCCCTCCCCTCCCCTCCCCTCCCTTCCTCTCCTCTCTTCTCTTTTCTCCTGGTTACTATCACTTCTGCTAGATGCCCCATATTCTTAAGCAATGGCTACTCCTAGGCTCTGGATTAACTTTAAATGGTTTAACTACACGTCTGAAAAAGAGCAGCCTGGCGCTTCTGGAAAAAGTGTCATTGGACCTTGAAATGAAAACTTGCTTTTTTTCTTCATTTTCCTGTCCTGCTATTTCCATAGAATCAGCTCAAGTGAATACAGCACAGGAAACAGATCAAGGTAGTCTTTTCTTCTCCAACATTAATACATTAGTTGGCCTTAGGTAAGTAAATCACTTAGCTGGGTGTTTGTCCTTTTCTTCTCCAAATTGTATACTACTTGGAAAGTAACACTATTCTCTCTCAGACTTAAGTTTTTCAGGATCCATAAATTGATGGTTTTTTTAAAATACTTTGAGATATTTTTTAGGAGACTAAACAAACCACATTCATGACAGCTTCCTTAAGGTTCACCTTGTGTGGGAGATGCAGGAGAGAAGCATCGAAGGAAAAGACTTCAAAAGGGAAGGGCTGGAGAAGGTGCAAGGCCTTAGGACATGTTTATACAGCTGAACATGGCTGTGGCACTAAGGAACCCCTAGAGCCATTAACATTGTCCAGGGCGGATCCTCCTTCACACCTGACCCTTCCTAGTGTTATAGAAACCAATTAACTCAAAATTCAAACTTGTAAAGCTAAACAATCAGATTGATGAACACACTTGCTTAGCTGACTTTATGCACATAGTCTTTAGCAATTATCCTAATAAAAAGAATATTCATCCTGGAGTCAAGGCCTCATCCGACTGGATTATGAGGACCTTCACTTAACTGCACTTTGCGGACTCATCTTTTGAGACTCTGGCCATACTCCCTGCAATAACCTTGGTCAGGCATATGCAAAATTTTGAATCGGAACATGCACACCTAGGATTGTGTATGGGTTTTTTCCTGCATTTTCAGCAGCAACAACTATAACAAATGTCCAGTGACTCACACAGATAATATTTCTGCTAAATTATTGAATCAATAATACAAACGCTATGAGAAGTATTATTTGAATACCCAATTAAATTAATAGCAAACTATTCTAAATTTAAGAGCATGGATTAATATTCATTTGACATATCTTACACAAGAGGTGTAGGACATTATGATTTTTGTGAGGCCAACAGAGACCAAAGTAAGAACTACATCAAGAATCTCAACACTAACCTTGTTGGGAGATGAACGTCATTGCTCTTAAGAAGTTTCCAGTTTTTTTCTCTTCCTTTGGTGTTTGAGCTCTAACATGATTTTGGTACCATACAAACACAAAATATTCTAAATATTTAAAATATTTAATGTATATAACAAATTCAAATTTTACATAGAAAATTAATCTTATTTATATAGAAAGTTTATTTTTTAACGTAGCGCCAAAAGCTATTATATTACAGGTATTTCAGACTGTGAAGTTTACCTGAAAATGAATACAAGTGATTCTACTATGTAAAGCTTTTATATCTCACCACAGTTCCAAGAACTTAGTTTTTCACACCTGACTAAATGCTCCATCTTGCCCATACCTGTCTATTTTTTCTCAGTCTATTTTCTTTCTTCAGCTCATTCCATGCCTTTCCATCTCTACTTTTCCAAGTTACATTTGAGGGGATCCTAAAAATGACACTTCTCTGCCCATTTCAGAATCTATTTAGAAACAAATGTAAAAGTGTGATAGAGGGATTTCAGATTAAATATCAGGGAATTATAGAGAAAGTTTTGCAAATTATCCTTTTCACAATATCAAGCAAAAACAAAATCTGAGCAAAATATAGACCAACAAATAAGCAAATTTATTTGAAGCCATCAGAGAGATACCAAGGAAGGCAGGACTTGATGAGCCTGTATCCTGAGGAGAAAGAAGCTCTTTTAGGTAGGTCCAACACTACTTTTCCCTTGTAGGATAATTCTTAAGAGGCAACAGGTGGGAGGATAAGAAAATGGAGTAGAGAATGGCAGCTGAATCGGAGGTGCTCTGAGTTTAACATTAGGCACCATCAGGGGGCTCCATCTCAAGAGTTATGACTCTGAATCACAGAATATATGATGTCTTCCTTCCTCTTGTATATAAATATTGATGGTATACAAAACTTTAGTTGGGTTTTAGATCTTCCTCTTTATGCTAGATGCCTCTAGGGTCATCCATGTACCAATTCTTTTGACTTCCACCTTCTGACCCACATACGTCTGGACACTCCAACTAAAACCTCAACGTAGGTATAAAATTGAGTAAATGTCAAAACCTTAGGCTTACTTACTTTTCTTAGTTTTCTAATTTATAGCACATAAGAGATGGATGTTTTGCCACACTCTTCTCCACTTGATTCAGATTATAATAAACTCAAAATAAACAATAGAAATGATCCCTGAAAGTATAGTATTTAATAAACTGAAAATAAAATGAAAATTCTGTTCAGGTATTTTTCATTTTTATTAATATATTTAATCCAAGGGAATTTACTTTTATGTCAATATAAACCTCTTTCTCCTATGCAGATTCCATGAGTATAAATCTCCTTAAATGCTAAAAGTTTTTCCCATATCTTCTAAGCTATCTCCAAATCTTATCACTTCTAACTGCAGAATTCAGGTCAGCTTAGTATTTATGTAGGGTGACTAATTTGTCAACTTGTGCAGATAATGTCAGTCAAAATTACTGAAAAATAGCAAAACTGAGTTCTAGGAGCAAGAAAAATTGTTTATTAAAAGGCCCAGGCTTCTTATAGGCACATTCATATATATTATGGCTTTAGACATTTTCTTGTATTGAACCCTTTAATAATAAATATAAGTTTTGTAATGGAACCTTTCACTTACAGTTTTTATTTTTCAAGTTTTATTTATGGAAATAATATAATTATCTTCTATTTTATAAGCAATTTCTTTATGAACTAAGTAGAATACTCAATAGGATACTAAAACTTATATTTACATTTATTTTCACCAAAAAGTGAATAAAGAAATTTAGATTTGCTAATATTTAACATATAAACAAACATCAGGGTTCTTAGTCAAAAATAATATGCTAAATGGAATAATATCAAAATAATTTAAAAAGTCATAATTGCTAAAGGATTCATACTGCCAGAGAAATGTACAGTAAGTACACTTAGAGTTAAAGTTTGAAAAAGACTAAGAATTTAAAATAAATCCAGGTGTAATCTTCAAAAATTTGAGTATTTTTCCTCACTTGATCAGCCTTTGCAGAAATGAAGTGCATAGTTTCTGTATACATACATAAATACCTGCATTACTATTTCAGTTTCCAGAAATGAGATGAAACCAGAGAAATCTGCAGAGCGTCTGATTAGTGCTTAACACAATTAATTGGATGGCTAGTAGATTGGAATTTAGTCATTTCAGGAATTAAATCCTGTGGGACACAGCTGCCAAAAGTGTCCTATATTTCACAGATTAGACAATGTTTAATTAATAGATTAAAGGTAAGCCAAGCAAATCATAAGCAATAATCAGATTTATATTTTGACTAGTCAGATATAATATATAGCAGAAACTTATTATGCTTATTTAACAGGGAATCACTCAATTTCAAGCTAAAAAGCATTCACTGGTTTGGGTCATAAATCATTCTATTTGAGTCACCATCAGCTTGTTGTTTTTTTTTTCCATTATTTATTTAGCTCATTATGTAATACTATTCATGATACATAACAGAGGCCATTACTTTGTGCAAAAGTATTCTGCCATGGGATTTCTAGAATATTCATTCAAAAATATTTCCCAAATGAAAATTACAGAAGGTATATTTATGGGTATTTGCAAAGAAACGCATACAAAATTATACCTTTTTCCTGTCTTAGCTAATAAATGATTCCTTTTTGACAGGCAAATGCTACAGTTTGATATGCTTGCATCCTATTTATTGGAGAATACTGAGAAGTTCTGAAGATGAAAATTACATTGTAGAAGGAACCATATATATGCATCTCTAGTCTAATGAATCATAAATGTGCCACTGTCAACTCTTTATATACTAGTCAAAACTTGCTGTGCCCCACAATGAGTCAGTTCTGTTACTTACACTTAAGGGTAGTGACCAAGCACAGTATGAAAAAAAGCCTTAAAATTTAGGCTTAAATTTTAGGGATTTAGTGTTAAAAGCCACAATCTCAAAGCCACAGTTAATATTCATTACTTTTCTTTTCCACCGCCTTTTCTAGATTTCCCCTTACCTCAGCTAACATTTCCACAGGTCTACATCTCTTTCTGGGGAGTGTCATCAAAACATTATCAGTGAGGGGCTCCTGGATGGCTCATCTGGTTAAGCGTCCAACTTCAGCTCAGGCCATGATCTCGCGGTCAGCGGGTTGGAGCCTGTATTGGGCTCTGTGCTGACAGCTCAGAGCCTGGAGTCTGCTTCAGATTCTGGGTCTCCCTCTCTCTCTGCCCCTACACCACTCATGCTCTGTCTCTCTCTCTCTCTCTCTCCCTCTCTCTCTCTTTCAAAAATAAATAAACATTTAAAAAAAATTATCAGGGAGGTGTGAGTCCCTAAATACTTTACCCTTACTAGGATATAGCTGATGCAATAGCTTATGTATCTTTATTAACACATATGGGAGCACCAAGAATTCCCTTCATAAATCTCTTGAGTTTCAGGCATATTCTTTTTGGACCCCATTATGTCACAAGAACTCTAGCTTCTCAGGATGATTATTTTCCCACCCTACTATAGTAACTCCTTTTTTGCCTGTTTGTCTATTAGAATGAAGAACCGAAAATTACAAGGTAAAAATTATAGCTCTAAGTTCATCAGAATTTTACTGAGGCCCTGATGGAATCGTGCCCCCTTGAAGACCAGAATTTTAATCCTTTAAACCCCAAATTCTGGGGATAAGAACTACACAAATTACATAGTTCCCAAGAGGGTGACTTGGCTAAGCAAGGAGAAGTTCTACTTCTCTTTCTACCTCTTGTTTCCTAGACTCACCTAATCTGTCAGAAACATAGCATATACAACAGTTAATGGTTCAAAGTATATAAGATATCTTAAATAATAGGACACCGACCTTGCAAAGTGTCATTCTCAAGATAGTGCCTTAGGTGTGTTTTAAAAAAGAAATTTTCATTCTTTCAGGAGAGCAGCTACTCAGTGATACATGATAGAATCCAAAGATCCTACAGTCATGTGCTCATTTTCAAACCCTCTTTGATTTAAAAGCATCCCTTGTCTCTACCAGATACTCTTACCTGCTTTGTCAAAGATTAGTTGGCCACACCTTTGTGGGTCCAATTCTGGGGTCTCTATTCTATTCTATTGGTCTATGTGTCTGTTTTGTGCCAATACCATACTGTCTTGATGACTACAACTTTGTAGTAGAGGCTAAAGTCCGGGATTGTGATGCCTCCCACTTTGGTTTTTTTTTTTTTCAATATTACTTTGGCTATGCAGGGTCTTTTCTGGTTCCATACAAATTTTAGGATCGCTTTTTCTAGCTTTGAGAAGAATGCTGGTGCAATTTTGATTGGGATTGCATTGAATGTGTCGATTGCTTTGGGTAGTTTGACATTTTAACAATATTTATTCTTCCAATCCATAAGCATAGAATGTTTTTCCATTTCTTTGTATCTCCTTCAATTTCCTTCATAAACTTTCTTTGGTTAGGTTTATTCCTAGGTATTTTATGCTTCTCGGTATAATTGTGAATGGGATCAGATTCTTTATTTCTCTTTCTGTTGCTTCATTCTTGGTATGTAAAAATGCAACCGATTTCTGTACATTAATTTCGTATACTGCGACTTTGCTGAATTCATGTATCAATTCTAGCAGACTTTTGGTGGAGTCTGTCGAGTTTTCCACGTAGAGTATCATGTCATCTGCAAAAAGTGAAAGTTTGACTTCATCTTTGCCAATTTTGATGCCTTTGATTTCATCTGCTGTCTGATTGCTGAAGCTAGGACATCCAACACTATGTTAAACAACAGCAGTGAGAGTGGATATCCCTGTCCTGTTCATGATCTCAGGGGGAAATTTCTCATTTTTTCCCCATTGAGGATGATATTAGCTGTGGGCTTTTTGTAAATGGCTTTTATGATGTTTAAGTATGTTCCTTCTATCCAAGACAATCTCTTTAACAAATGGTGCTGGGAGAACTGGACAGCAACATGCAGAAGAATGAACCTGGACCACTTTCTTACACCATTCACAAAAATAAACTCAAAATGGATGAAGGACCTGAATGTGAGACAGGAAACCATCAAAACCCTAGAGGAGAAAGCAGGAAAAGACCTCTCTGACCTCAGCCACAGCAATTTCTTACTTGACACATCCCCAAAGGCAAGAGAATTAAAAGCAAAAATGAACTATTGGGACCTCATCAAGATAAAAGCCTTCTGCACTGAAAAGGAAACAATCAACAAAACTAAAAGGCAACCAATGGAATGGGAAAAGATATTTGCAAATGGCATATCACATAAAGGGCTAGTATCCAAAATCTGTAAAGAACTCACCAAACTCCACACCTGAAAAAATAAATAATCCAGTGAAGAAATGGGCAGAAGACATGTCTTCTTTCTAAAGAAGACATTCAGATGACCAACAGACACATGAAATGATGCTCAACGTCACTCCTCATCAGGGAAATACAAATCAAAACCACACTGAGATACCACCTCACGCCGGTCAGAGTGGCTAAAATGAACAAATCAGGAGACTATAGATGCTGGAGAAGACGTGGAGAAATGGAACCCTCTTGCATTGTTGGTGGGAATGCAAAATGGTGCAACCTCTCTGGAAAACAGTGTGGAGGTTCCTCAAAAAAAAAAAAAAAAATAGGTCTACCCTATGACCCAGCAATAGCACTGCTAGGAATTTACCTAAGGGATACAGGAGTGCTGATGCATAGGGGCACTTGTACCCCAATGTTTATAGCAGCACTTTTGACAATAGCCAAATTATGGAAAGAGCCTAAATGTCCGTCAACTGACAAATGGATAAAGACGATGTGGTTTATATATACAATGGAATACTACTTGGCAATGAGAAAGAATGAAATGTGGCCATTTGTAGCAATGTGGATGGAACTGGAGGATATTATGTTAAGTGAAGTAAGTCAGGCAGAGAAAGACAGATACCATATGTTTTCATTCACATGTGGATCCTGAGAAACTTAACAGAGAACCAGAGGGGAAGGCGGAAAAAAAAAGTTACAGAGAGGGAGGGAGGCAAACCATAAGAGACTCTTGGATACGGAGAACAAACTGAGGGTTGATGGGGGGGTGGGGCAGACAGGAAAGTGGATGATGAGCATTGAGGAGGGCACCTATTGGGATGAGCACTGGGTGTTGTAGGGAAACCAATTTGACACTAAATTATATTTAATATAAAAAAAATAGAAGCATCCCTTGATCCAATACAATTCTAGCAGGAACCCACGTAAGTAAATCAGAAACTATGAAAGTCCTAGGATAGAGATGCCAAAAAGGCACCAAGGGCACAGATAACAAACACACAGCTAGAATACAATTCAAATCTTGGGGGTGACATATCATTGTTCCCTCCATGGGAGAGGAACTTAGGCAATCAACTTGCTACTGACTGATACCATATTAAAAACTCAACTTCCATCAGGCATTGAGCAATGGCAGTAGATAAACCAGTCTCAGTAAAAGGGGCTGCATGTTATTGGGATCATGCTTAGACTCTACTTGGCTATCACCATGTCTACTCCATTCATGGCCCCATTGTACAAGTACTGGGATGGCTGAGGACAGAGTTTGTCTGACCTATCTGAATCATCTTGTTAACCTAGTCATGAAGTGTCTCTGTTGATTAAGTTTTTAATATATTAAAACAACAACAAAAAGAATCTGCATGTGTGCCCACTAACCACTATCCGTCCATCAATACACCTCCAGATGTTTTAGTTTCTGATCTTTCCTACTCCTTCCAGACTTCTGACCAACAAACCAATTTACCACTTCTCAAGATTTGAGTATACCCTTATGTCTAATAACTTCTCTCGTGATATTAAGGGGACAAACACGTGTACTACTCACAGTTTAGCCTGTTGGGAAGATTTCCCAACTATCCTTATGGCTATACATGAATGTAGCTATGGTTCATTGGCAGTCCATTTTCAACTTGCATCAATATATAGAGCTGACCCATCTGTGAGCCAGATTCTAATATTTTCCCAAAACATAGCTATCGGATATACTTTCCCTTACCCACAAAGACATAGATATGAACCTTTCTGTTCTGTTGGAACAGAAACAAGGTGACCTGTTCACAAAACTTAATTGTATCTCTGGACTTAATCCAATCAGTTTCTGAATAACCCATTTCCATGGTATGTGGGATCAGTGCCATGCCTGCCCAACTTTGTGACTTAGTAGATCTAATAATACCCATGTCTTGATAATTAGGACCACTTACCTAGCCTTATTGTCCCATGATTGGTCAAATAAGCTCTACTAAAGTCCAATGTAGGCTTAGAAGTTACTTTTGACAAAGAGTGATTTTCTGCTGCAGAAGACACTGCCTTCCTCCAGAGTATGAAGCATCTATTATGTCTCAGGGGGTCTAAATAGTGCATGTGACTATTTTATTGAAAGATTTCAAGAGACTTCAAAGCATTGTACCTACTGGGTCATATAGCCTGAACAGAAAAGAAAAAGTAATATACAAAAACTTGATATGCAGAACTGTCTACTACAACTGTATATGCGCTCAGAAGACCAAAAGGATATGGAGTGGGTCAGCGACAGTTAGCATTTATCTATGTATGCATTGTTCTAGCATTTATCTATGTATGCATTGATTTATTGTGCATATGTTTTTTTTCTTACATAAAATACAGCCAAATAAAATATAATTTGAATGAAATGTAGAACATAGAGTAAAAGAAAAAAAATAGCCAAAAGTAAAGGCCAGGAATAAAATTTTATGCATAAAATCACAATGTGAAGTTTGCTGTGCTGAAAAAATATAGAAATTGAATTTTACTGCTGGGTTGATGGAACACATTTCATGGATCTGCTTTGTAAAATATGGATTATCGTCAGTAACAATAATCTTGTGAAACATCCCTTAGCTTTCATTATATAATCAAAAGATACAACAAGAAAAGAGTGAAAGATAGAAAATTAAAGATAATAAAAAAGCTAGTAGAAGTTTGTGAAAAATGAAAGTAAGAGCAAGCACTAAAGCTGGTCCTTCACAGAGACATAGAAAATTCATAAAACACTAGCCAGGCTAACAAACAAACTTAATGGGCATACTTAAATGGGCAGAGATTTAATGCTTTCCCACTAAGATCCTTGGAAAGTGGAAAAGACAAGGATGTCTTATTGTGCCCCTCCTATTCAACTATCCAACAGTGTACCAGTAGACAAACCTAAGTGCAATAAGATAGCTTGACAGTTTTTTACAAAGCTAAACATAGTCTTACCATATGATCCAGCAATCATGCTCTAATAGATTTGTATGTATAGATATATACATCTATATATATGTGTATAGATAGATAGATAGATAGATATAGATGTACACACACACACACACACACACAAACAAGTACATATATTTACTTTCTCAACTCAGACAACCTAGAAGTAATGGCAGACCATTGGCAACAACTATACCCAAAATCCAGATTTTAGTTTCTAATGTTCTCAATAAAAGGATTCAAGGTTCCTTGGGAAAATGACCCTTTATCGGGCTCTGGCAGGAAACATGCAAGATGTTCTTGAATCATCGAACAGTGCCAGAAAGGAGCCAAGTAATAAAACAAACAAACAGAAACACCAAGAAAAAAACAGTATTGGAAGTGTATCATAAGGGACACAGGAACCAACTGAAAGAACTACTAATGCCCATATCTGAAACAATTTGAGCAACAGAAAAGTGGCATTGGATTATAATACAAAGGATAAAATAATAAATATCCAATATTGATATCCATATTAATAAAAATAAATGTCCATATTAATGCAAATTATTGAATAAAAATATGTTTAAGAAAACAGATAAATATCCTATGTAGTTAAATTTCAAATAATTTATGTAGATACTCAAGAACGGAAAGAAAAACTCTCCAGGTCTTCGGTGTGGACTGACATAGCGACTTCCTTCTGAAGTGTACAGTACAGGATGGGGCTAGGGGAAGAGTAGCTGTACAGTGAAGAAACTTAAAAACCACTACCTCAGCCAGGTGATCAAGGTCAACATCAATAATGATAAACAGTGTTGACATCATGTACCCTTGATATGATGTGATGAGGACAGCAATTTACCTGCGTGGCTTCCTCCCAAAAACCTTAACAAAGTCTAATAATAAGAAAAATATTAGATAAATCCCAGTTGAAGGATGTTCTACAAACTAGCCCACCAGTAATACTCACAACTGTTAAGGTTATCAAAATCAAGCATCGTCTAAGTGTCACAGTCAAGAGGAGCCTAAGGAGACACGACAAAGTATTATCCTGAATGTGCTCTTGGAATAGAAAAAGGATATTAGATAAAAACTAACGAATTCTGAATAAAGAAAGGACTTTAGTTAATAACTATGTGTCAATACTACTTCATTAATTGTGACAACTGTACCATTCTAGTGGAAGCTGTCAATAATAGGGTAAACAGGGGCGCATGGGTGGCTCAGTTGGTTACGTGTCTGACTTTGGCTCAGGTCATGATCTCATAGTTCGTGAGTTTGAGCCCCCCATTGGGCTCTGTGCTGACACTTTAGAGCCTGGAGCCTACTTCAAAGTCTACGTCTTCCCTTCTCTCTGCTCCTCCCCCACTCATGCTCTGTCTCCCTCTCCTTCAAAAATAAATAAAAATATTTTTAAAAAATTTAAAAAAATAACAGGGAAAATAAGGCACAAAGTCTTTGCAAATTCTTTGTACTAGTTTCACAATCCTCTAAATCCAAAACTATTCCAAAATAAACAGTATTAAAAATTAAGCATCTTAGTTCAAAGATTAAAAGGTACATTAAAAATCCATTAAAGATAAGGTAAAATTTCAGAATAATGAGGGATAACACAAGATATTAAGAATGAGTAAAGAAGTAATTGACCTATGTAAAGTATGAGGGAAAAGCTTGAAAATAAAAAGCTACAAGATAAAAGCAAGAAAATAATAGAAACTCTAGAGAGACAAGATCTATGTGGGAAGCTCAGAAGCGGGAAGCTAAAGCTTAATGAGGTAGAGGCTATACTTAAGGAGAAACAGAAATTAAATGAAAGAGAGGGTTGGATGAATGGAGAAGCGAAACAATCCATGTAGAAACAAACCATTTTCCAGTAATATCTTCTATGTAAGAAGATTGCTGTGGATTATGCATTATGTGGATATGGATTATGTGGATATAAACACCACCCTGGGTAAGAACCCTAGAACAAAGGACTGTCTTTATATTTTTCTCTCTGCCTTTTTGTTTATGCCTGTTCTCAAATCTCTAGAAATGAGCTAACCTTTCCAAAGTCCTATGCATTTATACCTCAGATAAAGTTGAATGGTAACAAGGGTTGTGTGTCCAAAGAATTTATGCATTTGCTTGTGCTGTTAAACTTAAAAGTAAACTTGAAAAAGGAAAGGAAAGAATAAGAACCTTAATGTGTGAATATATATTTAAAAGTTTAGATTTGGCATTTCTTGAAAACAATATTATATAAAAAAGTAGAAGACCATATATCGTTTTCAATCACAGATGTTATATACCATCTTGAAGATAATTAACTAGAAACATTAAAGGTATACCTATCTTTATTTATTCTAAATAATATTCTAAATGAGTATGTATCAGTTCACACACATTTCTGCATGGTCTTACAATTAAAAATAGTCAGAGAGACGTCTTTATCATTTTGTATAATTTGATTTACTTCTCAGAAATGCTTTTTTTTTGGTCTTTATGTTTCTTCTATACTATCTTCAACATGTTCTAATAAACTTGTAGAAAGGCCAAATTTTTATGAAATATGTACATCTCTTTCTGAGCTTACCGTCAATATACCCCTTTTCTCAGCAAATGCTTTCAAGTCATTATACCCCCAGAGGCAAAGGTCTAAAAAAGGCAAATGGGAATCAGGGTATCTGTTATATATCTAAGTACTTTAATAATTCATTAACTTAGAATTCTTTTACCCTTTTCTTCATCATGTAATATAGCATTTGTTTGGGGGAGAGAAAGAACTAAATATTTTATGTAATAATATTTTAAAATAAATGTGATATTTGTTAATATAAAAATACAGTCAAGAGTGAATAATGGAAATTCTTGAAAGCAAATTATTCATTTGTGCGTATTTCAAAAAGCATACAAATACTGTCACTTGGCCAACTTAAAGTGCCCCAATCTTTTTCACATATACCACTTTTTATTGATATTGACTACATTTAGCATTTCAAGTAGAACTTATGACTGAGAATAGTTTGAGAAATTAAGTAAATTAAAATTTATAAAGAAATATGTCAGACATTTTTATATATGAGAAATTTCTTCATTATAGTTACATTAAAATTTGCAATAATTGACTAACAGAAATAACCACAAAAATTGTCTTGAAGTGAACATTTTTGTTATTGAACACACTTAAAAGAACTGTGGTTTTCTACAACCATCTTATAATTCCTTTTACTACCACATACATAGAGAATTTTTTCACTTTTAACTAGATTCTATTTGAATCTGATGGCATATTAAAGAATGTATTAAGTCACAAATTTGTACTATTTTGGAGCTGTAAGAAAGACTCCAGTGTTCATATAAATTCCTCTTTGTACAGAAGAAAATAAGTTCAGTTCAACAAAGTTAGCTATTAGCAGAATTAGAACCACATTATCTACACGAGCTATCTTTTAATGACATCAAAAGAGATATATATCTACATGCCATCTGATGGATGAATATTCTAGCTTATAAAGGTGCACACTCCACTAGAATTTTTAAATAACTACAAAGAATTTCTATTTATGACTTATGTAGAAAATATAATTTTGTTTCTTGATGGTTTTCTAATGCGGCACATAAAAAGGAACGACAATTATTGCCTATGTCACTAGTTGGCATCATCCTAGACCCCTCAAGTAGGAAGTGGCATTTTTTTATAAAAAAAATTATTTTAAGTTTATTTACTTATTTTGAGAAGAAAGAGAGAGAGAGAGAGAGAGGCAAAGAGAGGGAGAGAGAGAACGTGATGCAGTCTCTGTGGTGTCAGTGCAGAGCCTGATGCATGGCTCAAACCCAGGAACCATGAGATTTTGACCAGAGCCAGAATCAAGACAGAAGTCAGAAGCCTAAATGACTGAGCCATCCAAGTGCCCTTCAATGACCACATTTATTACCCAAAGATTTAAAACATTAAGTGCACACACATACAGACATGCACAAGTACATAAAATGTACATATAAAGTACATTAAAAATTTAAAGTATAATTTTTTATATAAATAGATACTAAAGGTATACAGAAAATAGGAAATAGAAATATGTGGATGAAATGGTTAAATGTTTATTAAAAGAAAATGTGTAGTTTTAAGCTCCTTTTCGTTTTTCCTTAAACTTATCTATATTTTCTAATTTTTCTACAATAAACATGTTTACCTAGTGAAACCTTTTAAAAACAAAAAAATATTAAAAAAAAATGAACCCATGTTTATAAGCATATTTAAATATTTCTTTATGAAAGTAAATTTAATTCATATATTTTTCAAAAGTAAAGTGTGCTAATAGCTAATGGTATATTTTATATATGTATTTTTCAGAATAATAGAAAAAACAGTAAAGGATTATTTATAAGTACCTAGGTTTCAATTTGTAGTGTTTAGTTTATCAAACTCTAAATATAAAGTGTCATGGAAACCAATTTGACAATAAATTTCATATATTGGAAAAAAAAACAAAAATAAACATAAAACAATAAATATAAAGTGTCAAAGCATAGTTCCTTCCAAAATGCTTTCTTAAACTTCTATGACATACATTTTTTATTATATACATATGTCTTTTTAATTCCAGTATAGTTAAAATGCAGAGTTATCTTGGTTTCGGGTGTACAATATAGCGATTCGACAGTTCCATACATTACTCTGTGCTCACCACAACAAATGCACTCCTTAATCCCCTTTACCTGCTTCACCCATCCCCCCACCCCTCTCCTCTCTGTTTATTTTTTTTCTATAATTCATTAGCAGCTAGATACTTGAAAATTGGAATAGGTTAAAACAAACAAACAAAAAACTATTTCCCAAATGAAAACAACTCATCACATGATTGTAATTTCTATTTAGAATCTTTCCAACTTCAGATGCTTTTAAAATCAGTTCACAAAATTCCTTGACCAAGAAAATATTTAGTCATGTGGAGATAAATAGCTTTTTTCTTGTTTTTAATTAAAATCACACCAACAATAAGAAAATGGAGGAATAAGGGAGTGGGAGAAAATAAAGAAGATCTCGTAAGAGGGTTACAGGATATTGCAAAATAGTATATGAAAAATACATGGAGGGTGTTGGGGTGCCTGGGTGGCCCAGTCAGTTGAGCATCTGACTTCAGCTAAGGTCATGATCTCCCAGTTGTGAGTTTGAGACCCGCTTCGGGCTCTGTGCTGACAGCATAGAGCCTGGAGCCTGCTTCGGATTCTGTGTCTCCCTCTCTCTGTCCCTTACCTGCTCATGCTCTGTCTCTCTCTGTCTCTTGAAAATGAATAAACGTTAAAAAATTTAAAAAAATACATGGAGGGTGTAAATTGTATGATAAATCATATAGAAATGGCTAATTACCATTTTTATGCCTCACATGTCTGTTCAAGTGAGTTTCTCATTTGTCATGGTGTTAAAATTAAAGGAAAAAAATTCAATCATCATTTTTGGTTTTATCCCATGTGACTTTGGTTCAGTTTTTGAGCATCTCCAAACCACATTTTCTCTAAGTCTAGAATAAGGGAAAGAAGAAATAATAAGTCCATTCTGAAGGCTGGTCACAAGGATCAACTCTTTGAGCTTATTACTTGAATCTTTGAGGGCAGGCACTCCACCCTCTTTGCCTATCTATTCCCAGCACCTAGCCCAGAGCTGGTGCATAGTACAAAATAATTGATAAATACCATTTCCTTTCTATATGAATAAAGTTTTTCCAAGCAGATCCTTGATTTTTAGGCGTATTAGAGTGAACATATTTTAGAATCCTACAGACAGAAGTCTGAATTCCCACTATACACTTTCAAGTTATATAACATTAAGCACATCATTTGATCCTCATTTTCATCACTTATCAGATGAAAAAAAAAAACAGAGACAAAAGATCTGTCTACCTTACAGCACTGTTGGACAGATGAATAATGTTTATTGTGTGCCCAGCTTTTCCTTTTTACTTGATCATGTCAGATTTTGATATGTGTTCTTTTGAATCTGATTCCCATGCTGACCAGGTTCCAGTGAAAAAGCAGCCCATTCCCTCCCCTGGCAGACCATGGAAGGTACTTTGGTTAAAATAAGTGAATAGAGCTAACACACAATTCACACCTCTCTAAATCCTCTCCTGGCTTTTGAAATAGGCCACAGACTCAAAGTTAGAAGAAGCAAAGCCTGTGGTTTAAGAAAAAGTAAAATAGCCACAACAAAACTGTTCATTTCCTCCTACAAGAGCTATATCACGGGATGTGGCTGTGCTCTCCATCTAAAATTAGTCTTCGTATAGCTTCTTGCACCTTTAAAAAACTGACCTCAAAAAATGGCTTTCTTCCTCCTTCTCCCTAAATTCTTTGATATGGAATAGAAGCTTAAAAGTTGAATTTCTTGTCTCTGGTTTCTTCACTGCTTATGACAAATCTGTGTCAGTCTTTCAGACAGCCCTACCAAAATGTACTGGAAAACAGAGACTCATTGAAAGTTACTTGGCAATTTTAGTTTGATCAAATCCAAGTCACCTAACACTTTCCTTCTCATTTGAGCAAGTCTGTCCTGCTAGGAACAAAGGGAACCATGTGCTCAGGTTTGTGAGCCTTGAAATGCTAGCTGGCTATTTGTATGAGCCCAAAAGATGTATTTACGAGTGGGATTTTCTTTTCCTTTTAATTTATAGCTTTACTGCTTTTGCATATTTGATCCAAAGGGGAAGATACATTCATCCTCCTAATGCCCCTGTCTGGGGAATAGAGTGGGAATGATAAATGCTGAATGGTTCTGCCATCTAGTGTAGAGAGGAAACAGAGACAATGTGATAAAGAAAAGAGGTCCTGCACTGAATGTCCTATTTGAATGCCTTGTAGTCACTTGTCCATTAGCTCATAGCAAGGATCAAATGTAAGGGATTTGGAGATGTTTACCAAAAAAAGTAGGAAATAAAGCCACTAAACAAGGCAAATTAATGTAGGAAAATACTATGCTAAATCCATTCTCAGAGTAGGAAAGCAGATTAAAATTAGTGGGTAAGATAAATGTATATAAGAAAATATGATTCCATAAAATTTCAGAATAAGCATATGAGCAGAAACCATATTAGTAGCTGTGATGTTTCCAATATTATTACCATGATCACATTATGGCCATAAAGTGGACCATAATATGACTTCTTATTATTACCATGTCCTTCTAACAATGAATTTTATAGTATTACCTTTTTATAGTGGCAATCTTGCTTATTATCCAGATGGGATAAATATTTCTGTTTCTCTCCTGTGTTTGAGGTAAAAGAAAATGACAGCACATTCCCTACTAAGTGTCAAAGTTAGCTATGCACTTATTGCCTTTCAATCTCAAAGTATACACAACATATTGAGGTAGAAAACATTACAGCCTTTAAAAGAAACACAGAGATTTCTTAAGTAAGAAAGAAATTAAGATTAATGAGGTAATAATGCTTGGTTTAGTGTGTAGAAAATAGTTCCCTATGGGCACGTATGCCTCATTTTTGTAGTTTATTTTAAGAATAAATATTACTTACCGTAGAATCATTTTCCACACTGTTATTGTCACCTACAGACGACTGGTAGCCTATCACCATGTGTTTTGTTTTGTTTTTTACTCAAATAAATGAACCTAATATGTATATGATCCTACTTTCTTCCTCTGGTTTAGTCTTAAATCAAGGGAAGTAAACACAAATGTACTCAACATAAAAAAAAAAAAAAGAATACTAGATATACAGGCTTTTTAAATTCTACCCAATCTCAGGTTTAAAATGTTATTTGGAACAGTCACAATTCTAGATAAGATTATGGAAAAATAATCAGATTTAAGAAACAATAGTTAATGGTGTTGGGAAAACTGTACAGCGACATGCAGAAAAATGAACCTGGATCACTTTCTTACACAATATACAAAAAGAAACTCAAAATGGATGAAAGACCTAAACATGAAACAGGAAGCCATCAAAATCTTAGAGGAGAAAACAGACAACAACCTCTTTGACTTCTTACTTGACACATCTCCAGACACAAGGGAAACAAAAGCAAAAATGAACTATTGGGACCTCATTGAGATAAAAAGCTTCTGCATAGAGAAGGAAACAATCAGCAAAACTAAAAGGCAATTGATGGAGTGGGAAAAGATATTTGCAAATGTCATATCAGATAAAGGGTTAGTATCCAAGATCTATAAATAACTTATCAAACTCAACACCCAAGAACCAAATAATCCACTGAAGAAATGGGCAAAGACATGAATAGACCCTTTTCCAAAGAAGACATCCAGATGGCTAAGAGACACATGAAAAGATACTCAACATCACTCAATGGAAATACAAATCAAACATGATGAGATACCACCTCACACCTGTCAGGATGGCTAAAATTAACAACTGTGGCAACAACAAATATCAACAAGAATGCAGAGAAAGAGGAACCTTTTTGCATTTCTGGTAGGAAAGAAAACTTGTGTAGCCACTCTGGAACAGTATGGAGGTTCCTCAAAAAATTAAAAATAGAACTACCCTATGGCCCAGCATACACTACTAAGTATTTTTCCAAAGTATACAAAAATGCTAATTCGAAGGGGCACATGCACTCCAATGTTTACAGAAGCACTATATACAATAGCCAAAGTATGGAAAGAGCCCAACTGTTCATCAATTGATGAATGGATGAAGATGTCATATATATAAACAATGGAATATTACTCAGATATCAAAAAGAATGAAATCTTGCCATTTGCAACAACGTGGATGGAACTAGAGGGTATTATGCTAAGTGAAATAAGCCAGAGAAAGACAAATATCATATGATTTCACTCATATGCAGAATTTAAGAAACAAAACTGATGAACATAAGGAAAGGGAAGAAAAAATAAGATAAAAACAGAGAAGGAGACAAACCATAAGAGACTCTTAAATACAGAGAACAAACTGAGGGTTGCTGGAAGGGTGTTGGGTGGGGGGGTGTTGGGTGGGTGGGGCTAAATAGGTGATGGGCATTAAGGAGGGCACTTGTTGGGAGAGCACTGGGTGTTACATGTGAGCGACGAATCACTAAATGCTATCCCTGAAATCATTAAAAAGAAAAAAAAAGAAATAATGGCTTTCCTAGAATATGGCTATATAATCATGGCTTGGTCATTCTTAGCTGCATTGTTGAAATTGTTTTATTTTTAAAGAATGAAGCAAGTGGGGTAAAATGTACTAAATGTTTGCATGCTGGAAAGAGTGGAGGAGTCAGTGATTCTCAAAAATATGTCAAAACTGAGAATATTTGCAGTTGGAGATTTTACTGAAAAATGAATCTGTTTCACTTCTTTATGCCATTTGGGCTTAGAAAATGAAGGAATTCTCAAAATTTCAGGGCATTGATATCATGCTTTCATAAATTGGCTAAAATTACAGGTGTATACATAAATCTGATACAAGTTTCAAGTATATTTTTTCCTTAAAACTTTAGATGTCTGCAGTAAATTAGAATGAATCATTTCAAAACTAACTAGCATGATATAAAAAGTATCATGAGTACATGATTCAAAGTGGTGACTCTTACCGTAAAATACTAAAGAAGAGAGTCCTTAATTTCATGGAGCGGTAGGAAGGCACTGTTTTTCTTGGGCTAGTGCACTCAAAAGTGAAAATGCATCTTTATTGTTGTTTTATGATTATTTTGCAGTGGTAGAAGTGTGTTTGGAAAGCAAGAGGAGACCACAAATGACCACCATTTCCTTCCTCAGTCTCTCAAATATTTACTTATATATAATTATATAATGTATATGTTTATATTTTTCTAGATATATACACATATATCTTGTTGGTTTACACCATACCCTCCCATCCAATCTCTATTACAGGTATAAAGGGTGATGAATGTACATGTGTCTTCCTTTCTTTCCACTTCGGGAAAATCAACTAGCTCTTGTGTGTGTGTGTGTAAGTCTGTGTGTGTTTGTATTTTGTTAGCTTATGTTTAGAAATTAGAAAAGTAATCAAATGCATGTCTTCTACAGAAGTATTACCATTCATGTTATTTTCTCTCTGTTCACAATTCAAATGGATTGCTGAAGCTCAAGTACAGTCTAATCACTATTGCACATCTACACTTTGTTATTCCACCTTTTCTCCCTTTACTACCCAAAGTAACTTCTTCCCATTCCAGGTTAATGTCTCTCTCAAAGTTGTATGAAAACCCATGCATACTACTTCTTTTGTCCATTTTCACATTCTATTCACTAGCACTCTATCACTCTTGTTCTACTCTGATCACTATTTAATTCACTTTTGTTTTTCCTTCCTTCAAGATGTCACACAAGTCTAACTTTCTTACCATTCTACTGATATGTCCAGCGTTAATTACTGAATTCCCACAGGTCATTTATTTAACATGCTACTTTGCATTTTTCTCCTTCTTTTTGTGAACATGCTAATCTCTACAAAATTTATTTGAATATGCATTAGAAGTGGACATCATGTCTTCAACAAATAAACTCCTGAGTCAGAAGACACTTGGGATTTAAACCTGGCTCTGCTGCTTAATGGTTGAGATAGACAGCAATTACATTCTCTTAGCTTCAGTTTTCCCACAGGCAAAATGCAAACAATGAAACCCACCCATGGTGAGATAAAGTAACTCATGTAAATTGTACAGCCCATTTGTGGCTTGTAGAAAGTTACCAATACATACAGGTTTCCTTCCACCTCTTAAGTACCCAAGGAGTGCCTAGTGGAGTGACTTCTACATAACCTTGTTGGGAAAGTCTTGGTAATAATTGAAATACTGATGTTCTCATATTGAAAAAAAATTTTTTTTACATTTATTTATTTTTGAGAGAGAGAGAGAGGGAGAGAGAGAGAGGCAGACAGCAAGTAGAGGAGGGGCAGAGAGAGAAGGAGATACAGAATCTGAAGCAGGTTCCAGGCTCTGAGCTGTCAGCACAGAGCCTGATGTGGGGCTCAAACTCACAAACCATGAGATCATGACCTGAGCCGAAGTCGGACACTTAACCGACTGAGCCACCCAGGCGCCCCATGATGTTCTCATATTAGACTGATATTTTACATTCACTATTTTGCTCACCTATCTTAAGAAACACAATTTAATTAATTCTAGACTATCTTAAGATAGTGAAATCATGTTGAAGATGTCAGTGGTATTAGAAAGGTAGCAATCCTATAAACTTCAGTCTACCTCTTAATTCTTTTCTAAACCCAAATTTCATATTAGAAATAAATAATACTGTATCTCATTCTGAAAGAGGGTATCTTTTTGTTTTTCTTACGTTTGTTGTATAGCTGGTATAATCCTGCAAAAGGAAATCTTTAATTATATTCCCCTAGAATAGAGAAATACTATATTTAGTTACATGAACAAAGAAATTTCTTAAACAGAGTAAGGTGAAAATGAAAAAGAAAGACATAAACCTTTAATCTTGAAAATCATTTGGTCTTGTTCCTAAGAAATGTAGTAATTCTAAGCAAGGCTGTAATAACGTGATTTAATTTGTGATGTATGGCTCCAACATAACTATATTCATGCTATCAACTTATAAACCTTTTGTAAACCAGTTTTTTTTTTATCCCTTCTGAATACCTATCTCATGAGAAACCATCTCTAATATGTGAGTACTGATTTCTTGGATATAAGGTTGGTAGGTAGAGGGTTCTTTGATCAAAACAACTGAGGATGTCAAGGAGCAGGACCCGGTATAGGATTAAATGCAGATAATGTAAGACTTCTAAAATCCATAATGCTCAAAGAAGATGGTAAAGTGTATCAAGAGGCGTTGGGCCTAGCATACAAATAAGCGTATGGGACCAAGGCTCTTTGTATTATACATGCAAATAGTCAGTACAAGCAAGTAAAGAGTAATAACTTAAAACAACTCTGAAAAAAAACTGGTTGGTTGAATCCTTGAGCTAGTTTGAGTTTGCTCTTTTTCTTTGTTCAACAATATTCAGGGGTTTATCCATTAGTTCTGAAATTAAAATGTTTATCTTCACAGAAGGAATTTTTAATTTAATAGGGATGATAAGCAACTAAGAATACTAAACTTAAATTAGGGAGTATGAACTATAATTACAACAATGATATTCGGAACTCCTGAATGTTATCTCTATTGTCTATTTAGAAAACTCCTATTCATCCTATACAGTCCTACTCAAACAATATGATTACATTGTTGCTTCTGTGAGCCTTAATCACTTCTCCAGAACAATTCACTCTCTTCTTTCAATCATTTGTATCCCTTGCATATCATACTAATACCACACTTACCAGAGGACATACATTTTAAAAATTATTATCTCCTTTCAGTTTCCTACTCTATACTTAGATCCAACAAAATAGTGTAATTTTTCATCATTATGATCTCAGTTTCAAGTAGAGTTTGCTAAATGGTATGTGTTCGATAACTCGTATTTTCACTGTACTGAAAATGATAACGAATCAAGTTATTTATTATAAAGTAATAAGGTGCATTTTAATGTGTAATAAGTAAGCTTTTCCTAAAGAATTTGAAAAAATATATACCAAAAGATTTTAAGAAAAATTTGTTAATATCATTGAAAACAAACTACTAGTCAGGAGGACTACTTCGGAATAAAACATTCACATGGAGGTGCAAACTCTCATTTCCTTTCAGCTTTCAATATGTAGTCCTCTCCTTGCTCAAAAATCTTGGTGACTCCTTTATTTAGAATTCAAATCTAATGGTGCTCACATTTTATAAGTCATCATCTTCCTTCTGCAATGTGTTATCATGAATCTCTCAAGAAAGCAAAAACTGTATTCTGGGGGCTAGGTCTGTTCAGCTGTTATATTTTGATTGGTTTAAGGAGAATATGAAAATGTTTGGATTAGTTACTGGGGTGTGAACAGGGAGACGTTTTCATACAAATCTGGATGTTGTATCTCTCTGGAACTGTGAGATTTGGCTACAATGAATCCACTTCCCTACAGGTCAACAATTTGTTGGAGCTACTTCATTCAAATGGGTACATTTCATTGGTTTGCTACAGCCCCTATCTGATTCCTTTTCCCTCTTTTCTGTTCCTGCCTGTCCCTTGTAGGTATTTGAATTTATAATCCTTGGACCACACCTTCTCTTTTTTTATTGTTTACCTCCCCAAATATTACTCCATCCCAAATACAAACATATCACATATACTTCAGTCAAGAGAAATAGCCTGGGTTTGAAATCTGGATCCTCTATTTATAAACTGTATAACCTTGGGTTGGTTATTTAACCTCTCTGTGCTTCACTTTTTTTTTTATTAAATTTTTTTAACGTTTATTTATTATCAAGAGACAGAGAAACAGAGTATGAGCATGGGAGGGGCAGAGAGAGGGGAAGACACAGAATCCGAGGCGGGGTCCAGGCTCTGAGCTGTCAGTACAGAGCCCGACATGGGGCTCGAACTCAAAAACCACAAGATCATGGGATGCTCAACCCACTGAGCCACCCAGTCATCCCTCTGTGCTTCAATTTTAACATCTGCAAAAGGAAGATAAAAGTAGTACCAAACTCCTTGGACACAGAATTTGATGAGTAATGTATGCAAAATACCCCTAAAGTCTCTGTGAAGTTTTGGTTTTTTAAAACTTTACTTCCGTGTAGTATGGAACAATGGACAAAATGCAACAGAGGAAGAATCTACTCAAATGTAAATAAAATTATTAATAATTTATTTGTTCTAATTGTGTTTATTTTCTAGATAACACATTCACTTTATGATAATTATATTAAAATGTATCCAAAATTATAATGACTGTTTTAAAATCTAAATATCTGCAATTCAATGTTGAGTAATAGTTCCTACTCATCTCAGCCAAATATAGAAGGCTGGCAATGGCTTTAATTCAGGTAATAAAGCTGGGGAGGAGAAAAGTAAGTAAAAGTGCATTTTTCAGAGTATTCCCTATAGAAGTAAATTATATGAGGATGCTATATGACAAAGACACTATATAATATAATACATATCAATATGTTTGCAATAAAACAGTTCTTTATAAGAATTAGAATAAGAGCTTTTGATAAACTTTTTAAAAAGTATTTGAGTTTCTATTTCATGTAAAGTTATATTACGGTTTATATATGTTAGCATGATTTCAAGACCCTGAAGGTAAATGTAAAACGTAGATAATTTATTTTGTTGGTATCTTTCTTTCTCGTAATTTTTTGGTTAGATGTTGATATTATATGAATATTTAAATTTCATGATAGCAACTATATTTATAGATAATTGAAGCCTGCACATTTTCAATAAAATAAAGATATTTCTTTGGGCACTCTTTTAGCAAACAAAACTACAGTTCATTGGTTATTTCTTCACTGAAGATTGTCACAAATAAATTCCAAATAGTCATTAATGGTCTAGCAGGACAAAAGAAACCAAAAACTACATTATAGTTTACAGCGAAAGATGGGACAATTATTCATGATCAAGTAGGGTTTTCTAGAGAATGAGCTCATCTCCATAGTACATAAAAGCAATCCATTCCGCTATAACACAATAAATAGGCTAACCCCTATTAAAGTCTTGGAACTTGTTATCCTTTCCAGAAAACAAAAGACACACTTCACAGAAAACTGGTAAAAGAAAAGAAGTAATCAGGGATTTCTTTCTAAAATTTGGCTTAATTATTTCTTTTGGTCAATTATTTCTTTTGTGTTTGCATGTGTGTGTGTGTGTGTGTGTGTGTGTGTGTGTGTGTGTGTCTACAATAAGGCAGACACAATTCTAGATGTTGGAAATAAAACAATGAATTGGATACAATTCCCACACTCAAGGCACAGACACTGGATGAGGCAAGAAAATAGGCTGTCAAGCTTACATTGGTGTGATAATTGTTGGGTGAATGACTTAAGAAGGGTCACTGTGGCCATGAAAGGGACAAAAATGGGTCTCAGGATTTCAGGAAACAGGACTTAGAATCAGGTAAATGTTGAAGTGAGCTATAGATAGATTGATTGATAGATTGATAGATTTATGTGTTTATGGAAATTATATCTGACATAACTGAGGAATAATAAGTAGACATTAAGTGAATAAAGAGGCTGTCCACATTAATGACCCTTCCTTCTATACGTCATGTATTACACCTGCCTTGGGCCTCTGTTTATGCTGCCAAATAACAGACAACTCTAAGTAAGTCCTTTTGCAATCTAAGAAATGAAGATTCTCTGAGATAGAAAGTATACTTCTAAGAGCATGGTAGAGTACTACAAAGAGCTCTGAAATGTTTGTCTAAAAACTTCAGTTCTAATCAAGATTCTAGTATGATTAACTGGGTGAGCTAAAGCAAGTTAGGTAATCCCTATGTGCCTTAATTTGCTGACCTAAAAGTATAAGAATTGAGTTTGATGGTACTTAGTACCTCAACCAAGTCTAACATTCTTTGATAACATGTACATTTTTGACGAACTCATGAAGGTGGTCATCCTTCCTACTGGAAAAGTTCCTAAGTTATAACTCATATATTAAATTGTTTTTCATTCTTTATATTCAATTTGGACCAACAGATGTTTGATAGAATTCAAAAGAACAAGGACTGAACCATATGTGAATTTTAATATCACCTTCTTCTACAGCTCTTTCATTTGTGTTCAATGAGTTTTACTTAGAGTTATTATGGGGAAATTATGAAATATAGATTAATGGTTGCATTTTTATGCTTTTGATGTGTTGTTTAATGAGGTATGTGCTGTTTTATACCTTACATCAAAGAGACATCTGCTAGAAACCTTCTTATCACACACATCAAGTGACTTTTGCACTAATAAGCATAATCATCTGAATAATGGAATATGGTATCTCTTTTTTTATACCAATGAACTTACCTTATAAATTTAGTTCCCATTTTGAAACATAGCTTTTAATTTTGGAATTTAAATTTCACTTATTATTGGACATGCCTTTCCTGAAATCAACTTAAATGGTATGTAAGATTAGAAAAACAACCGAAAGATACAAACATTTAATAGTCCTAAAGGTCACATAATAGAGTGCATGAAATTGCCATAATGACCTGCATCATTAAAAGTTTCCTTTCTTTTTTTTTTTTTTTTTTTTTTTTTCAACGTTTATTTTATTTTTGGGACAGAGAGAGACAGAGCATGAACGGGGGAGGGACAGAGAGAGAGGGAGACACAGAATCGGAAACAGGCTCCAGGCTCTGAGCCATCAGCCCAGAGCCCGACGCGGGGCTCGAACTCACCGACCGTGAGATCGTGACCTGGCTGAAGTCGGACGCTTAACCGACTGCGCCACCCAGGCGCCCCCCAAAAAAAGTTTCCTTTCTATAGAAGTTATCAATTACCTTGGATTTATGATATGCATTTCCAGTCACTGAAAAATCATTAATTTGATGAAATAGTCATCATATTCTAAAGTTAAAATGAGACATCGGTTCAAGTTATATAATAGCTTAAACAAAATCACCGTATTGATGATCGGATTCCCTTAAGTTCACCTACTCCATGTATTTTGAAACCTATGCCTGCATGATTTAAAATCAAATTGCCCTTTCAGTGAATTATGAAGTATGTCAATATTTTCTGCATTGCTAAAGTAAATCAGTAAGATGTCTTTGTAAGACATAAGACCATAGAATAAACTATAAAATCAAAGAAACCAGACAAATACTATACAATTTATCATTCTATTTTTCTTTGTCTTTCTTTTTTTTTTGCATGTAAACATAAAATTTTTACATAAACCAAACAGAAACAGACAAGGACCCTGGTGTGCAAATTCATACTATCACTTAGTAAGCAATATGGAATGTAGTTACTAGAAAACTTATTTGAAAATGTTAAGGTTGAAATACCAAGTATTAATAATTTCTCAGGGCAGATAAATAACCTGTTACTAGCATGGCAATTACAGACAGTCCCCAACTTAATGATTTTTTGACTTTACGATGGTGTGAAAGCAACACGTTCAGTGGAAATTATGCTTCGAATTTTGAATTTTGATTTTTTTCCTGGACTAGTGATATGAGCAGCCACACCATCACAAAGGCAAGCAACCAACACACTTAAAACTATTCTATAACCATATAACCATTTTGTTTTCACTTAAAACTTTTTTTTTAATGTTTACTTATTTTTGAGAGAGAGAAAGAGAGAGAGAGAGAGACAGAGAGAGCACAAGTTGAGAGGAACAGAGAGAGAGGGAGACACAGAATCCGAAGCAGGCTCCAGGCTCTGAGCTGTCAGCACAGAGCCCGACAAGGGGCTTGAACCCACAAACTGTGAGATCATGTCTTGAGCCGAAGTCGGTCACTCAACTGACTGAGTCACCCAGGAGCCCCTTTTTTGTTTTCACTTTAAATACAGTATTCAGTAAATTATATCATAAGATATTTAACACTTTATAAAACAGACCTTGTGTTAGATGATTTTGTCCAACTGTAGGCTAATGAGGTAGTCTAGGCTAAGCTGTGACATTTGGTAGGTTAGGCAAATTAAATGCATTTTTGACTTAGGATATTTTCAATTCATGATGAGTTTGTCATAATGTAACTCCATAGTAAGTACAGGAAGATCTGTACTGCATTATCCCTGTCATTCCCAAGTGTGAAAACCTAAGTAAAGTATGTAGGGAGATTTTCACCTAAAAGTGAGACTAAAACATCAATTTGTTTTAGTATGTGAAATAAATGGCTGTATTTAAAGAATGAAAAGCACAAAAATTGTCCTTTAAAAAGTTTGGTTTTACGTATATATCATAAACTTGATGTATTAATTGGTGTTTATAAAACTAGACTATACACTAAATTAATGGAAATATTATATATAGAGAAGAACCTTTTCCAGAAAATGAAAATCAAATCAGTGACTGAAGTGCTATCAAAAAACAAACAACAATAAACCCACATACAATAGCAGTGCACCATTAAACCTAGGTTCAAGTTTCAAGTTTCAGTCCTTCATTTAACTTGCTTACTGAGCTTGCGCAAACCATAGGTTCTTTGGGCTTTGTCTTTAGAAGAAATTTAGTGAAAGGACCCTAAGGTCATGGTAAAATAATAAATCTTTCGTCCTTTAACAATACATTTCACTGTTTATTCACAGCAATTATAAAGATACAGCTTCCAAAATATTATTGTAATATACAATAGCTCTTATTTTTCTGTGTTTTTAAAATGTTGCACAAGCCTGCTCTGTATCACACTTCTAGATAAAACTACACACTGTAAATAACATATTGTTTTTAATTCCAACCAGGCAAATACAGCTGTCACCATTAATAGGTAAGTGATGTTTAGGTATGAGATAGTTCTATCAATTGCCTGTAGTTTGCTGCATTACTTTAACTTTGTTGATCTTTTTCTGTACCTCAGCATTTCAGATAAATTACTAAGTCTCAGTTGACATTTGAATTAAAATTTCTCTGTGTCTCATTCCTACGTATTTTTTGGGAAACGCTTTGAGAATCCAGGGCACAACCATTTAATCTTACTTCTGTTTGACCTTGGTGACCTCAGCTTGGAGCAATATACAACATGTCATCCATCTCAATTCCTAAATTTTATGCCCTTTATCTCATTTCGTATGTAATAAATTGCCTTTTATATGTATAAGTCTGAAAAATGACTCGAGAAGAGAAAGATTAGGTTTTAAGACCAAGGATGGGGGCAGAAAATCTACTTTTAAGCAAAAAGTAAATGTCTTCCTAAACATAAGGGGGTGTGGTGAAGATGCTTTTGATAAAGCAGAATACAGAAAGCGTATACTTTTTTAAATGGAAGACTATCACTGAAAGAGGTCACTGAGCTATCAAATAATACGTGTGCGTCTTCATTAAGGAAGATGATTCCCCAAATATGTGTGTATATATGATTGTGTGAATATACTGTCACATTTTAAAGCGATTCACTTTGGATGTTGAGTAAAACACTCATTTTGGAAATCATCTATAACCTTGAAATACTCATAAAATGTTCTTAAAAACAATCAAACTTGAGTCAGAAGAAGCTTCCAGATTAATTAGTAAAAATGCATGGGCAGAGTGACAATTTTTAAAATGTATTACAAGTATGCAATCAAAACAATTTATAATGTAGGGAAGTTTAATGGGAAAAAGCTCAGTTCATCCATAAAATTATAAGGAGGAAAAGGCAATCAATAAAGTAGAATTAAAGGAGAAGTCAACTAAATTCAATGTATGAATTTTATTTGGATTATGATTCAAATAAACCAACCACAAGTCTTTCTCTCTCTCTCCCCCCATGTGTATATATATATATATACACGTGTATATATATATATACATATATATGTATATATATATATACACATGTATATATATATATATACATATATATGTGTATATATATATACACATGTATATATATATATACATATATATGTATATATATATATACACATACATATACATATATGAAACTTGAAAATTCACTGAAACTTGAACAGAAACTTGAAAATTCACTGAATATTTACTAATACCATAGAATTATTGTTGTTTCCTTAGGGGGAAAAAAAATCTGTGAGTCTGACATGTTTCACTGGTCACTAATTCAGGACAAGTCATCTAAATATTGGTATATCGCCTAATAAAGTAGTCACACAATAAACTCTTGCTAAGTGTTGTCATTATTGTTTTATTCCTTAATATTTTAATATGTGGAATAGAAGCAAACAGTTCAAAGTCATAAGCTGCAAGTATATAAAATTTTAAAAAATCATATGCAGTCTAAGAGTCATGACAGAGTTCAGGACACATTAATTTATTCAAATTTGTATGCTACATCAAAATAGTTTAATTTCTCTCTCAGACCTTGTCCTTTATGGTGAAGGTCAAAGGTTTAAATTTACATGCTCATATCTCTTTTTGGATTCCAACATAGTCCTAATTGAAATTTGACGTATATGCCTATTAGTTGAAATTATTCCTTTTCCATGCTTCATTAACAATGCACTTTACTATACTACAACGATAATGTTCATAATAAAAGTCTTCTATGCAATGTGGATTACATTGAAACATGATTGATTATCTCAAATGTAACATGGAATTCGTATTATAAAATTTCATATGGTGAAATTGAGTCTGTGACTAGAATTTAAATATATACTGAAACAAGCAAAAACAGTTTTTCATTGCATAAAAATGAAAAAAATTTTGAGAAACAATTATTTTTTTACTTGGCTATGTACCAATTAAAGATAGATACTACATTCAGGACTTTAGTCAAGACATTTTATTTTCCTGTATTATTTAGAGAGTGACATCACCAAAATGGCAACATAGGTCATTCCCAACTTTGCTCCCCCCTCACAAGAAGAACAAGTAACATCTATTCAAAAGAGGATACCATTGAAAGAATCCTAGAATATGGGGTTGAGCTTGAAGTACCCCCTCAATCTGAGAGACATGACAGACCACATTAGACGGATAAAAGAATCAGCTAAACATTGAGCACATTCCCCATCCTCCAGGCCAGCAGAACTCCACCCACACAGATCTCCTGAGCCTTCAGCTCCTCCCTTGGGAAAAGAGAACATAGGTGACAACCAGCCTTTTGTGGGTCACCTTGGGGTACACTTTGTGGGTCATTTTGGGGGGCTCTTACTCTGATCTTACACCGTGGTGATTGCCAGGAAATCTTCAGTTCCCACCCATTGGGAATCTGACTACTGGTAGGTGCAGGCGATAGGAGTGCTTCCAAAAACCAGCACTAGGATCTTGGCAGACCAAGTTTATACCTATAGGGCCTCAGTAGTAATTCCAACAGTGGCTTCACCCACCAACAGGACCAATTTGGGGCATACTCTGACCAGGGAACTTGGCAGAGTACAGATCTGCCTCATTTGGATTCTCAAATATAGAGTTGTGCCAGCCCAAGAGTCTGGTTTGCTCACATCCAGGCAAGGTGCTAAGTCACGGCACCACTCACTGTAGAAAGTGCCTTTCGCCTATTTCACCTGGTGAGCAGGTGACAACTCCAGGAAGTTATACAACTCAGTGGCCCTTGAGCCAAGAGGTGGGCAGACAGAACTGATTTGCTCCAAAGCAAAGCTAGTACTTGACATGGAGGCTCCTGGCTATGCACAGGCAGGGGGATTAATTCAGTGCCTAGGCTGAGGGTAGCTCCTAGTCCTTCTCACTCGGAGAGCCTGTTTGGAAAACTAAGAGTAGCCTGGAGTATTATCTCCCCCTGATTCCCAGGCAAGGGGGCTGAGACATAGCCCCGCCCTGTGTGGTGAAAGTCTTCTCACTCTATCTGATTAGAAGGCCTGTGACAACTCCTGGAAGCTGAGCAGATCAGTGGCACTTGAGCCAAGAGTCAGCAAAACAGAGCCGATCGCCCCCAGGGCAAAGTCAGTGGCCCTATTTAGCCAAAACACTTGAGGTGCTGGTTGACTTAAGACAACAAACTAAGAAGAGCTAGTAAAGTTTTAGAGCTGCTTCTCTCACTGTGTCCAAGCAGGAAATCTAATTTAATCCCTTCTTATCACAGAATACAGCATTCAGCTTTTCTGACCAGGGAATCTAACACAGGACACTGGATAGTCAATTCAGTAGCCCAAAGTACAGTGGCACTTGAACTGAGACCACAGACCATGGCTTTCCTTGTCTGCAGAGCAAAGCCAGGGGCCTCACCTGACCAGGGAATTCACTACACACTGACACCTGATTCCAGCTCCCACATGTTGTGCTGTACAGGCCCTGGGCCTGTAGGATAGCAGGCCAGGGCACTGAAGCTAATTCATAGCCCTATCTATTACCTAACACAGTATTTAGTGTCAATCATCTAGTAAGTCTGACCAAAGAATTCAAGGAACTGCAGAGCCATCCTACAGCCTCACATGGGTAGGGAACCTAGTCAGCAGTCTTAGCCAACTGTTCTCAACCAGTGGGACGCCCCCACCTCATCACTATCTTCAGAACTCAAACAGTTGCCTCCCCCCAAAATAAACCATAATAGCATGCCCACTTGTACAAAGACAATACCAGCAGTAACACCAAGAAACCCGAACTGAGCTGACTGGTGAAGAAGAACTGTCTCTCCATAGCAAACCTGTAAAGTCTGGAAGAGGAGCCAAACTACTCAAATGCACAAATACCAACGTAAAGAATCAAGGATCATTAAAAATCAGGTAAATATGACAACACCAAAGAAACTAATAGAGGTCTAATAACAGACCTAACAAAAATGAAAATCTATGAACTTTCAGACAAAGAATTTAGACAATCCTCTTAAGGAAGTTCAGTGAACTATAAGGAAACATAGATAGGCAACTAACAAAATTAGGAAAACAATGCATGAATCAAACAGTTTGCCCGCATGTAAGCACCTCAGGTACAACATTGTAAATAATAAACAATTCTCCATTCCCACCACGCACCTGCCTTTGGTTATATGCTGGCCCATGCTATGGAACCACTGGAAAAGAAGATCTTTAAAGGAGTTTTAGTAGTTGAACTTGTGGGTGTTTTTGGAGCATATTTTTTTGTTTAATAAGATGAACACAATCCAAGATTTTAGGCAAACAATGAGCCAGAAATTTCCCTTCATCCTCGAAGTTTATTACAAATCTGTTGAACGGTCTGGAATGCATGGAGTCAGAGAGGAGATCAAGAAAAATGGCTGAATAACAAAAATTAGGACAAGTCATTGCATTCAGCCTCCCATCTAAGCTGTTTGACACCGTTGTGGGGGAGAAGATGAGCACACCATATTGTAGACTCCTGGCCACACAAAACAAAACAGGAACTTCTGGTCTGCCATGGCTTAGTCATTTCCCATATACTATGCAAATCCCCTGCTTTTGTTTGTTGCTTTTCTTCAGGATTTATTATAAAAGATTATCGTTTAACAAATAAAAGACTAGGACATGAAAGGAAAAAAAATAGTTTGACAAGGAAAATGTAAGAAACAAAAATTCTAGAGTTGAAAAATGGAAAGTAACACTCTTCTGAACAGCCCATGGATTAAGAGGAAATTAAAGATGGAAAAAAAAGTTTCTGAGATGGAACAGGAAACACAACATACCAGAATTTATAGGATGTGAGAAAAAGCAGGTCTATGAGGGAAGTTCATAGCAATAAATACTAACATCAATAAGCAAAAAAAGATCCCAAATAAACAACCTAACTCTATGCCTTAAGAAATTAGAAAAAAAAAAGCACAAACTGAGTCCAAAGTTAGCAAAAGAAAGGAAATAATAAAGGTTAGAGCAGAAATAAATAATATAGGGGTGCCTGGGTGGCTCAGTTGGTTAAGCATCCAATTTTCAGGTTATGATCTTACAGTTCATGTGTTCGAGCCCCATGTCAGGCTCTGTCCTGACAGCTTGGAGCCTGGAGCCTGCTTTAGATTCTGTCTCTCTCTCTCTCTCTCTCTCTCTCTGCCCTTCCCCCATGAGCTCTGACTCTGTCTTTCAAAAATAAATAAACATTAATTTTTTTTTAAATAAATTACAGAAAACAGAAAAAAATAGAAAAAAGTAACTAAACTAAAAGTTGGTTTTTTTGTAAAGATAAAATTGACAAACCTTTAGCTAAACTAACCAAGAAAAAAGAGAAAGAATCCAAACCAACAAAGTTATAAATGAAAAAGGACATTATAACTGATACCAAAGAAATTCAAAGGATCGTGAGGCTGCTATGATTAACTATATGCAAACAAACTGTACAAGCTAAAAAAAATGAAAAAAATGTCTTAGAAATATACAACTCTCCAAGCCTGAATCAGGAAGAAATAGAAAATCTATATAGACCAATAACTAGTAATTAAACCCTCTCAACAACAATAAAAAAAAAAAGCCCAAAACAAAACGGCTTCACTGATGATTTTTACCAAACATTTAAAGAAGAATTAACACCAATCCTTCTCAAAAGTATTCAAAAAATTGAAAAGGAGGCAACACTCCCAAACTCATTTTATGATACCAGCATCATCCTGACACCAAAACCAAATAAGGACACTAGAAAACTATAGGCCAGTGTCCCTGATGAATATGAATGCAAAAATTCTCAGCAAAATACTAGCAAACCAAATTCAACAGCACACTAAAGGGATCATTCACCATAATCAAGTGGGATTAATACCTGGGATGCAAGAATGGTTCAACATATGGAAATCAATCAGTGAGATACATTATATTAATAGAATAAAAGAAAATAATCATATTATCACCTCAGTAGATGCAGAAAACTCATTCAACAAATTTAACCCCACTCATGATAAAAATTCAACAAGAGTAGTCATGGAAGAAACATATCTCAAGGTAATAAAGGCCATATATGACGAGCCCACAATTAATATCATACTCAGTTGTGAAAGATGTTAAAGTTTTCTTTAAGATCAGGAACAAGACAAGGGTGCCGACTCTCACCACTGCTATTCACCATAGTGCTGGGAGTCCTAGCTAGAACAATCAGGCAAGAATAAATAAATAAATAAATAAATAAATAAATAAATAGTATCAGAATTGGAAAGGAAAAAGTTAAAATTTATCTTTTCCATACAACATGACTTTACATATAGAAAATCTTAAAGACTCAAACATAAAAACCTGTTAGTCTAATCAATGAGTTCAGTCAAGTTGCAGGATACAACATTAATATAGAAAAGTTAGGGAGTGCCTGGATGACTCAGTCAGTTAAGCGTCCAACTTAGGCTCAGGTCATGATCTTACAGCTCATGAGTTCAAGCCCTGTGTCAGGGCTCTGTGCTGACAGCTCACAGCCCGGAGCCTGCTTCAGATTCTGTGTCCCTCTCTTGCTCTGTCCCTCCCCCACTCATGCTCACTCGCTCTCTCTCTCTTTCTCAAGAATAAATAAACATTAATATTTTTTAAAGGTTAATAGCATTTCTATACACTAACAGCAAATTTTCTGAAAAAGAAAGATTTCAATCCCATGTACAATAGCATCAAAAAAAAACACTTAGAATAAATTTAACTAAGGAGCTTCAAGGTCTCTACTCTGAATACTATAAGATACTGGTAAAAGAAATTGAAGACACACCAGTAAATGGAAAGGCATCCCAATTTGGGATTGGAAGAATTAATATTGTTAAAATAGCAATATTATAAAAGCCATCTAGAGACTGACTGCAGTCTTTATCAAGATTCTAATAGCATAGGGGCGCCTGGGTGGCTCAGTCGGTTGAGTGTCTGACTTCAGCTCAGGTCATATTCCCACCATTTGTGGGTTCAAACCCTGCATGGGGCTCTGTGATGACAGCTCAGAGCCTGGAGCCTGCTTCAAATTCTGTGTCTCCCTCTGTCTCTGCCCCTTCCCTGCTCATACTCTGTGTGTCTCTCTCTCTCAAAAATTAAAAAAAAAAAAAAAAATTAAAAAAAAAAAAAGATTCTAATGGCATATTTTATAGGGATGAAAAAAACCCCCTAAATTTTATATAAAACCACAAAAGACCCCGAATAGTTACAGAAATCCTGAGAGAGAACAAAGCAACAGGAGGTACCACACTTCCTGATTTAAAATTATATTATATAAAGTTGTGGTCATGAAAACAGTATGGTACCAGCATAAAAACACATAGGGATAGACCGATGGAATAGAATCAAGAATTCCAAAAGAAACCTAAACATATGTGGTCAACTACTATTTGACCAGGGAGCCAAAATACTCACTGGAGAAAAGACAGTCTCTTCAATACATAGCACTGGGATAATTCAATATTCACATGTAGAGGAATGAAACTGGGCCCATATCTTACACCACTTACAAAAGTTGACTAGTAATGGATTAAAGACTTACATGCAATGTAAGACCTGAAACCATGAAACTCTTAAACAAGATTATAAGAACAAATCTCCTTCACATGGGTCTTGGTAATACGTTTTCAAACATGGCACTTGAGGCCCAAGCAACAAAATGAAAAATAAAAAAGTGAAACTGCATCAAACTAAAAAGCTTCTGCACAGTGAAAGAAACCATCAACGAAGTGAAAAGATAACCTATGGATTGGGAAAAAAATATTTGGAAACCACATATCTGATAAGGGGTTAATATCCAAAATATATAAAGAACTCACAACTCAAACATAGCAAGAAAACAAAACAAAACAAAAAAACAACCAAAAAACAAAAAACCTCAAATAACCCAGTTAAAAAAATGAACAAAGGACCTGAACAGATATATCTTCAAAAGAAGATATACAAAAGACCAACAAGCACATGAAACAATGCTGAGCATAATTAGTCATTAAGAAAATGCAAATTAAAAGCACAATGAGATATCACATCATGCCTGTTAGAATGGCCTTGATAAAAAAGACAAATGATAACAATGTTTATACATGGATGCAGAGAAAAAGAACCCTTACGCACTGCTGGTGGGCAAGCAAATTGGTATTTGCACCTATAGAAAACAGTATAAAGGATCTTCAAAAAATCAAAATTAGAACTTCCAAATGATGCAGCAACTCCTCTTCTGTGAATATGTCTACATATAATGGAAAATGCTAACTCAAAAAGATGTGTGTTCCCTCATGTTTATAGCAGTATTATGTACAAGAGCCAAGACAGAAATAACCTAAGTGTCCATCGATGGATGAATAGATAAAGAAGTGTGGGATGTGTGTGTGTGTGTGTGTGTGTGTGTGTGTGTGTGTGTGATGGAATATTATTCAGTCATAAAAAATGAGGAATTTCCGCCATTTGTAATGACACGGATGGACCTTGAAAGTTAAGTGAAATAAATTAGACATTTAAAGACAAATACTATAACACTTACCAAACCAAACAAAAAATCAAACCAAACCAAACAAAAAATCTAGAGAAAAAGATATCAGACTTCTGTTTACTAGAGGTCAGGGTTAGGGGAAGAAGGAATTGGAGGAAGGTGGTCAAAAGGAACAAACTTCCAACTGATCTGGGGCACCTGGATGGCTCAGTCAGTTAAGCTTCTGACTTTGGCTTAGGTCATGATCTCTCAGTTCCTGAGTATGAGTCCCACGTGGGGCTCTGTGCTAACAGCTCAGAGCCTGGAGCCTACTTTGGATTCTGTGTCTCCCTCTCTCTCTGTTCCTTCCCCGCTTGCATTCTGTCTCTGTCTCAAAAATAAATAAAGATTAAAAAAAAAATTTTAAAGGAACAAACTTCCAGTTATAAGACAATTAAGTACTAGGGATGTAATGTACAGCACGATAACTATAGCTAATAGTGCTGTATGATATGTAGAAAAGCTGTTAAGAGTGTAATTCCTAAGAGTTCTTATCACAAGGAGAATTTTTTCCCTTTATTCTTCTTTCTTTTCTTTTTATCTTATCTATATGAGAAGATGGATGTTAGCTGAACCTACTGTGGTAATCAAACATTTCATAATATATGTATGTAAGTCAAACCATCTTGCTGTATGCCTTAAATTTAAATAGTAAAGCATTTTAATTATTTCTCAAAAAACTGGAGAAAAAGATTATTTATTATTACAAATTAAAAAGTTTGTAATTTTTTTCCAGAGTGCATATTTCTGTTATGTAAACTTTTTACTGAATCCAAAGTATTGTATTTCGAAAATACATAGCTACTTACAAAGTCTAATTCTTCAAAGTACATTTAACAAAACACCTCTAGAATAAATATCCGCTGGCTTCGTCTCCAGGATAGAGTTCCTTTCTCTTCATCCAGGTACCCTGGTTTTCCTTTGGTAGATTTCACCTTTCCCATGTGTTATAGCAGTCCTGAAGTCCCCCGTGGGCTTAAGCTAAGTAGCAAATGACTTGGTTGCAATGGTTAGCTTACAAACAAGTATGAAAGATATATTCATTAAGACTTTCTGGGAAAGTTTCTTTACTCTTCTTACAAAAACAAACAAACAAAAACCTCTAGTCAGTGTGATATGAGAAAATGAGTGACCTCTGTAATTATTAAAGGCATTTTTCTACCCAAGGGTGAATTGATGCTGGCGAAGTCAAAGTTGAAAGAATTGTAAAAAAAAAAAAAAAAAAAAAAAAAAAAAAAAGGCACGTAACCTTAATTAAATATGTCTGGAGACATTCTTACCTACCTATATTATTTCTATTCCATATACATCTAGAAAGCGTTGTAATTGTTTTAGGTAATTGTGTGAAAGGTCAGAAAATTTTATAACAGCTTTAATAAGGCCATTGTTTTATTGTGGACTGTAGGATGATAGTCTGGGGACTTCCAAACATATCTTGGAGAAAGATCCAGGAACGTGCATTTACACAGGCATACTTAGATAATGCTGATGTTATCAGAATTAAATTTCTCTTTGCGTCAAAATCCCCTGGGATCTTTTAAAAAATGTAGATGCTTACCCCATCCTCCACCCCCCCAAACCTCATCCAAGTATTCTCTTTCAGTGATGGGGTTCAGGTGATGCTATCTACGCAAACTCTATAAGCACATTAATGTACAGCCATGGCAGATCACCAATGCTCCAAGGCTTCCCAAGCTTTAATGTGCAGACAAATCATCCAGATACCCTGAGATAATACAGATTCTGATTCAGTAAGTCCGGGGTAGGACCTAAGATCCTGCATTCTTAACAGGCTTTCGGGTGGTGTCCAGGCTACTGCTTCACATACTACACAGTAAGTAGCAATGACCTGTACATTTTTAATGGTAAATCAAGCTTGACACAGCCAGATATGTCACAGATGAAGTAGATAAGAAACTGGCACTAGTAACTATTCAATGTGTTAGGGCAGGCGTTAAGACCACAGATCCTGTTAGACATTTTAGGAAAAGTCCAGTCTACCAGCCAAAGATGATATTGAAGTTTATGACTTCTTTCTTTTTTTTTTTTTAATTTTTTTTTAGCGTTTATTTATTTTTGAGACAGAGAGAGACAGAGCATGAATGGGGGAGGGTCAGAGAGAGGGAGACACAGAATCTGAAACAGGCTCCAGGCTCTGAGCTGTCAGCACAGAGCCCGACGCGGGGCTCGAACTCACGGAGTGCGAGATCATGACCTGAGCCGAAGTCGGCCGCTTAACAGACTGAGCCACCCAGGCGCCCCAGTTTATGACTTATTTCTGAATTATGATGTAGTAATATACTACCGTATATATACTGTAGTAATATACTACATCGAGAAAAAGCAAATGCACTGTAGTGAAAGGGGACAACATTAATTTTGTAGCTATTAAGTCTGCAGTAGTAGGAAATGCATAATGTTTGAATTTATTTTATAAGGCACATACAATGGAACTCGAACAATTTAATAGTTTCTTTTTGGAACACTTTTTTTTTTTTTAAACAGGAAAGTCCATTTTGATGTTATGCATTTAAAAGACAAACTAGGTATTAGAGAAATTAACATTTAGCTTTTGGAAAACATTGACTTGGTAGCAGGGAGTCTGTTCTCCTTGCTGTTACCCTGAACATTTCAATTTCAGAAAGTTGCATGACTTTCGAATCTCCTCCATGTAAGACATTCTACTTGACAGAAGGATTTATTTCTGGCTTTCCATCAGTTTCTAATTAATAGCACCACTGTGTGTTACATGATGTGAGAATTGAAAATCTCTAAACAGTACCACAGGAACACCACATTGCACTTCTACTTGAAAAAACACCTGATCAGTTACCCAGCTGTTTCCTCCAGATGTTGTCTGTAAACTCAAAGGTCATAGTTTCACTAAAACTAAGATTAATTTGACTTTATCTTACCATTAAAAAAAACACAGCTATTAAAATCAAGTTTTAAATAGCCACAAGTATACGCAATCAAAACATGCAGAACTTACAAAATACATATATTTTAAAGAATTTCTGTACACTTTTACAAATCTAAGTGCAAAAAAATAGTTTGTATGATTTATAAATAAAGCATAGAGTGATATAATTTTACTGTTTTTAAGAAAAAAGCATTATCTTCCCTCTGAATGAACTCTCATGAAGTAAAAAAGCATATCATTATTTGTGCAGAATAATGACAGAATTTAGTTTAAGAGGAAAAACTCAGCAAATGGTGAATGCTTTTGAGATGGGAAATAAAATATAATATCAGTAGATTCCCTTTCTAGTCCTTATTTGGAAAACACAATTGATTCAATGTAAAAGATTGTGTGTGTGTGTGTGTGTGTGTGTGTGTGTGTTTTACTTTACAGACTTTTTGCTTAACAACATGATTCTACTGCATTGCATATGATCCTATAATAACAGGATATTATTAGAGACTTAGGCATTAAAATTTGTCCTTCATAAATGGTGTTATGGCATTTAATTATAAGTATACTATTTTATAATAAAATCATAATGCAAATGTAAATCCCACACTAACTTTGCATTTGATTAACCAAATATCTGTGTAATTCTATAATTTTTATGTTTTATGTAGATTCAAAATTGTAAAATGAGATTTAAACTTGGATTATTCTATCGATGGGAATATAATTTATCTTCATTAATTGTATGTTTCATCTATTACTCACCAGAATAAAATAAAAGTCTTATGGGAAACTATAGCAATAGTATTTATTAAATGAGTATTTACCAAGTCTGATTGTGAATATGGCCTTGGGTATGTACTCTTCTCTAAACTATGGTTCTCTATGTAATACTAAGAGCATGACATGTATGCATCAATATTTATTTCTAAGATCCATGTCCCCTACGACCAAGCATAATTTGGTTTATAAATAAATATTCCTTTCTTGTTTTCAAAAATTATTGTGCATTAAATTAGTAGTCCTTCCTTTAAAAGGAAAAAAAAAAAACCTTTGAACTATAAAGTGAAGTTTTGCATATACCAATTTCACAACCAGATTAAAATGACCAAACCAATAACCAAAAAACACAAAAACAGTGGATGCGAAATTGAAAAACACAATTGTTGATTTAAATAGATGATAGCTAGCTAGCTAGCTAGCTAGATAAGTGAATAAAGAAAGAAGAAATGAAGGCATTTAGGTCTGTTTGAGAACGACAACTACAGCAATAGCAGTAGTATCTAGTGTTTGCTACATACCAGGCACCATGGTAAATGCTATATATTTGTTATTTAACTCCATGAATCTTATGATATGGGTAACTGTTATTCTCACTTTACATGTGAGGGAACTGAAGGTTGAAAAAGTCTAATTAATTCGTTGAATGTCAGATCACTCCTAAGTGGAACCACTGGTACTCGAACCTATATCAGACTTCAAAGCCTATCACCTTATCCAAGCTATACTGGGAAGCCAGGAAGCAGTAAACCTAAAGACACAGAAAATGTATGTTTACCATTATTTTGAAATAACTCTCCAGTCAAAATACATCTTTCAGATATACCATTGTTATTTATCAAGAATGTCTCAGTAAAGCTGAAGGAAAAAAACAGTTCAGTTGATACAGGCAATAAAACAGCTGATGAATCGTTTATCGATACAGCACACAATTTATAAGCACTTTTATCTGGTACAAATAAAAATAAATTACAAATAAAATATTTTAAATATTAAGATGCTCAACATCACTAATCATCAGAGAAATGCATATCAAAACCACAGTGAAGTATCACGTCACACCAGTCAGAATGGCTAGTATCCAAAAGACAAGAAATAACCAGTGTTTTCAAGTGTGTGGAGTAAAGAAAAGCCCTGTGCACAGTTTAGGAATGTAAATTGATACAACTACTGTGGAAGAGAGTATGGGGGTTCCTCAAAAAATTAGAAATAGAGTTACCATATGTTCTAGTAATTCCACTACAGAAAATGAAAACAGTGATTCAAAAAGACATGTGCAACCCTATGTTCATTGCAGCATTATTTACAACAGGCAAGATATGGAAGTAACATAAGTGTCCATCAATAGATGAATGGATAAAGGAGATGCAGTCTATATATACAATGGAATATCACTTAGCCATGAAAAAAGGAATGAGATCTTGGTCTTTGAAACAACATAGAAGGGCCTAGAGGATATCATGCTAAGTGAAATAATCAGAGAAAGAAAAATACCATATGATTTCATTTATATGTGGCATCTAAAAAAACAAAACAAAGCAAATAAACAAATAAGTAAACAAAAAAACAGAAATAGACTCACAAATGCAGAGAACAGCCTGGTAGTTGCCAAAGGAAGGGGAGATTGGAGGATGGGAAAAACAGGTAAAGGAGATTAAAGGGTACAAACTTCCAATTATAAATAAATGAAATAAGTCACAGAGATGAAAAGTACAGGATAGGGAATAATATGGTTAATAATATTGTAATAGCATTCTATGGTGACAGATGGTAACTATACTCATCATGGTGAGCATTGCACAATGTACAGAATTGTCAAACCACTATGTGGTGCACCTAAAAATATCAATGTATATACCCTTGTTCAAATAATAAAACTTTAAAAAATAAATAATATATAGCCACATTCTAACACAAAGCAAAACATCTCTCTTAATGAGAAACAGAACAAGAAACAGAGTGAAGGGACGCCTAGGTGGCTCAGGTGGTTAAGCATCCGACTTTGGCTCAGATCATGATCTTGGGGTTTGTGAGTTCGAGCCCTGCATTGAGCTCTCTGATGTTGGCCCAGAGCCTGTTTCAGATCCCCTTCTCTCTATGTCTCCACTTCTCTCCATGCCCTCCTTTGCTCATTCTCTCTCTCTCTCTCTCTCTCTCTCTGTGTGTGTGTGTCAAAATAAATAAAGAAACTTAAAAAAAGAAAAAAAGAAACTCAGAGTGAAGCTGTGACTTAGGTAGTAAGGGTGCGACGGAAGGATCCAGAGCCCAAAAGCAAGCAGTGGACGCACAAAGTTTACTCCTATGTAAAAATGAAACTGATTACACCTCATGTGAAAGAAGACCTAGAACCAACTTTTCTATGTGAAGCCAATAATTAGAATCCCGCTCACCCTCTCATCAATGAATACAGAAAAACGAGCAACTGCTGACAGAGTTTTCTTGCTGTGAGACAGTAACTGGGAACTAGGAAGTGGATTGTTGCCTATGTGGGCTTGACGGGTTTACAGGACAATAGTATCATGGAGTGAAAGTCGAGCTACTAGACTAATGGCTTGGAAATCTGGAGGTCATTGTATGAGATAATCATGGAATCACAAAACAGCAAAGGGAAAAAGAAGTTGAGAGAAAATGGAAGCTCCCTCAAGACATAATAAACTCCCAACACCTGATCACACATGTATAAAGAAACTAATACTAATAAAGTTCTTTGATAAACTTGAAAGATGGAAGAATCTATGCCATAGAAATAAAAATAATACAGCAATCTGAAAGTGCTTTAAAATTAGAAAGTTAAATTCTCAAATATGTAGAGTAGATATGAGCATACACAAAATAAAACCCCAAATCTATAAAGCAGATCAGGGGTCTTTTACCTGAGAATCAAGTACAGGTAATTATGACAAAGAACCAACTGAAAATCCAAAAATTGAAAACTACAATCCTTAAAATAAGCATTTGAAACACTAAATAAATGGAGATAAACAGTAGATTCTATAAATACAAAAGATAAATGAAAGTTTTAGATATTAGAGCACACCTACAGTTTTGATGTGAAATACAAGGTTAATAAATGGAGCTTTACAAAATAGAAAGTATGCTCCTTGATGCTGAATTCAAGAGTAAGTCTGTCAGATCGAGGAAGTAGAGAGAGAATGCAAAATCCTCATCACTGTCTTCAAAAAAAATTTTTTTGTTCACTTTGTAAAACTGCTATAAAGGGGTCTGTGATATAGCAGCGGGAAAATAAATGAAGATCTACCAAATGAAAACAAGAGGAGGATATTTATTAAGAGACTGCTGTAGATGTCAGCCACAACCATTTGCATTTTGGCAGAAACTCAAAGGGAGGCAGAGAAGTAGAAAAGTTTTATAGTGGGGAAAAAGGAAGGCTTCAGGCCTACCCTCACTGAAGGCTGTTGGTACACAGAAATTGTAGATTTCTTTAACTAGAAGTGGAACATTTTATGTGATAGGTTAAGGGTACATATTTGGCTTATTGTTCCGAAGTTAGAAGCAGGGACAAAAATTGAAGAAGCTGCCAGTTATTAACTAAGTTCTGTCTATTTGAATCCAATGTTACAGGGGCTACTGTTTGGATTTTGGATTGCTGGTGGAGATAGCAGTCTGACCTTCTGTAACTCTGAATTTACAGCAGGATGGCTTCCTGGGTTGGTCATTATAGAATAGAGATTGGTTTTCTGGACTGGTTGTGGGTCAGAGTCCTATTTCTATAGATGGTCTGACCATTGCCCCATCTATCACTGGATCAGTCTACTCTATTTGTCTATTCAGTCTCTCACTAGGTTACTTTTGCAGCAGACTTTGCAAAAGTCTTCTTTTTATTTTGACGAGATAGTAATGCTGAGTTCTTGAGACCCTTAAATATGTAGGCTGCCAATTATGGAATGCTCACACTGTCTATCATCATCGAGGAAAACACATGTAGTTCAGAATTTTTTAACTTTTTGTTGCGAAAGATCCCTGATCATAGCACTCATCTCATCCTTCATACTTGCCCCTATGCAGAATCAGCCACAAGCCATCAGTTCCTGTGCAGGCATCAGTTAAGTGATGGGATAATTAGTGAGAAGCATTTTTTATATGAGAAAAAAATTTGTAAATTAGCCCTTTAGAAAGTAGTTACTTAAGAAGTAGTATTACATGTCACTGATGTGCAGCCAAGCCTAAAAGAGTCTTGATTGCTTGTTGGTGGTTATGATCATCTTTCTGGCATAAAAATCCACCTGAAATGTCTACAAGGATAAATGTCCTAGAAGGAAATACACGCTCACTTTCAAGGCCTCTGAACAGCACCGCGTATGAAGGTGAGTAGCCCCATGAACTTCCTGTCTCAGTCAAAACGAAAGACTCTTTCCCCATTTCTTTCCCAGTGAGGGGAAGTTGTGAAGCAGAAATTCATCTGCTCCCTCAGGATCAGAAGTTCCTAATTCTATCCCTTATTTTCTACAGCCTTTATCCTAAGATTCCGGCTTCTAACTGCTTGACAAAACACAGCTGCCAGCTCCCTCAGTAAGTGTCTTTATGAACACATTTGGCTGCTTGTCTTTCAAACATCCATAATTCCAGCAGGAACACTTTAACATTTATTCCCACAGCAGTTGACCTCTATTTCTCTCCTCTTGACTACTCCCATGTCTGTTTCCCCCCTCCCGGCCTCCTCAGCTCATCACGGAAACTGAGGGCACAAGCAGAATGCCCCGGGCTATGAATGCTAGCTGGGGTTCCCTCAGCAGCCAGAACATCAATATCCACAGATAACGCGGGTGGCACTCGAACTGTGGAGGCGATTGTAATTAATTCAACGAAGATTTAAAGTTAACATATGGAACCAAATGTAGAAGTAACTCAAAAAGTGAGCTGTCTGGGGTGCCTGGATGGGTCAGTCAGGTGAGCATCTGACTTGGGCTCATGTCATGATCTCCCAGTTCGTGGGCTGGAGCCCCGCGTGGGGCTCTGTGCTGACAGCTCAGAGCCTGGAGCCTGCTTCAGATTCTGGGTCTCCCTCTTTCTCTGCCCCTCCCCTGCTCATGCTCGGTTTCTGCCTCTTAAAAATAAATAAATTAAACAAAACAAAACAAAACAAAAAAACAGTGAACTATCTGGTGAAAGACCTATAGAGGCACATAAACATAACCGCTCAGTAAAACTGACTCCAAGTCCTACACTAAATCTGGCAGTGATACATATGACAAAATCATTGCCTATTTCTCAGACCTTGTGCTTTTTCAGTTTTCAGTTTAGGAGGACTTGGAAGAAATCTACCCAACTTTTGGGGTATTTTTGGCTACCTCTTGCAGTCTTCAATGAATTACTTCAAATGAGTTAAGATTCTATCAAAGCTAGTCTGTTAGAAAGGAAAAAGAAAGACAAGTGCTCTATCCATGACAAGTAACTCAAGACCATACAAGTCAATCAGGCACCCTGCCAAACTGCAAATGCCTAAATTTCTAATCTACATTACAGTTCTAGAACAAAAACGGACAATGACCAGAGCGCTAGAGGAAGCATAGAAGCTGATTCGTCTGATTCTTCCTAAGTACTTCATTGTGTATCTTTTCCTCACAAGGATAATTATTCCCACTGTTTGGAATTGTTAGTAAGGGAGACTGTGTCCAAGTGGACAGATTATCTATGTTTATCAGAAGAGGCTATTGCTTCCCCCCACCTTTTTTTTTCCAATGCAAAAGTCTAGAGAAACTCTATTAAAAAGAGGTTAAAGGAGATAGGAAGAGATAGATTCTTCAATATTCAATTCTGAATTCATATTCCTGACCCAACTTTATTTCATTTTTTTAATTCCTAATGGCCATTTAGGATAAAATAAACAGCAAACCAATGAAGGTTAAAAAAAAATATTTTTATTTTTTGTTGGTTTTGTTGTTGTTGTTTTGTTTTGTTTTGTTTTTTTGAAGATAAATCCAGACTCTAACAGGAAGCTTCACAGGTCAGTCTCCAAGTCAATTCCAAGATCCCCATAATCACATCAACAGAAAGTAGGAAGCTAAAGTGGTCCAGCTCCTAACAAGAGATTTGTCACCCCACTCAGCTCTGGGCTTGGAAGAAATTGCACAATGGAAATAACCAATGCATAGAGCATAAGAATGTGTTCAGTTACATTAGTAAATCAGGAAATTTACGCCAGCTCCAGAGAGATGAATCTTTAATATCACTGTCCAGGAAATACAGTATGTGGATCAGAGATCACAGTATGTTCTTACCCTTTTCTTATTTTTTCAGAGGGAGTTCATAATGGTGATCCTGTTTGCATTTGCCATTAAAATTAGAGTACACTGAGGCATGAATATTTAGATGGTATACAATATTAAGGAGAACCACACCTAAAAATAATTATGAAATCTATGAGAAAATCTGGATGTGGAACTGAATGTAATATATGAATATGACACCAGGTTTGCTTGTTTGCTCTTTCCTTTGAAAGAACTTAAATTTATAGGAGATATCATTGCATTGTTTAGTCTGAGCATTTTTGCCATTTCCATGGTTGTCAGAAAACAGGGAAGTGAGTTGCAATCAATAAAAACACATGATTTCATAGGAATAAGAAGTATCACTCTTTCTGCAGTTTGCATAAACTACCAAATCTACCTTTTGCTTTATGCTTATTTGTGTCTTTTATTTACAGTTGAAAAAGCCATAAACAATGGGGTAGGGAGGTAGTACAAGAAATGGGATTCTTGGGGTGCCTGGGCGGCTCGGTTGGTTGGGTGTACGACTTCGGCCCAGGTCATGATCTCACAGTTTGTGAGTTCAAGCCCCATGTTGGGCCCTGTGCTGACAGCTCAGACCCTGGAGTCTGCTTCAGATTCTGTGTCTCCCTCTCTCTCTGCCCCTCCCCAGCTTTCATTCTATCTCTCTTTGTCAAAAATAAATAAAAACTTAAAAAAAATAAAAATAAATGGGATTCTTAGGAAAAATTTTGTACGTGACCCCTAGTAGTAGCCTTTTCGTCCTTGTTCCTACCTCTAATTAATATCCAGTCTTCCTTGAAACTTTTCTTCCAAATGATATCTTTTTAGTATCCCCCCTAGAGTTTTTCCTACATGATCAATCTCACAAGGTAGTTGTGCAAAGGGAGTTTTATTGGAAGCTTAGTGGTGCAATGATAAGCATGTAATGCTGTAATTTTCCTCCAAGCATTACTAAGGTGCAATCTACAAATTTGGATATGTTGTGGTATTGGTTTTATTCACTTTATAGTAATTTCTAATTTCCTTGTTTTTATTCATGGATTATTTAGAAGAAAGTTGTCTAATTTTCGAGTACTTGAATATTTTTTCATGACCATTCAATTATTGTGCTTTTTTTGTTCATTTCATTTTCATAAACTAATATGTCCTATATGTAATTTCGATTATTTTCAATTTATTAACAGTAATTGTTTTATGGCTTAGAATGTAGTTTTAATTTGTGAATGTTCCATATGAATTTTAAAAGAACGTATATTCCACAGTTGTTGGCTAAAAGTGTTTTGTTTTTTGTTTATTCAGCCAAAATAACTGAAGAAGAAGAAAATTGGAATACTTAAAACTACTTGATTTAAAGATTTATTATAAAGCTACAGTACTTAAAGCAGCCCCCCCCCCCCCAAAATACACACACAAAATTTGTGACAAAGATATCTCAAGACATTGCCAATTGTCTCCTGGGGTGCAAAACTGACCCTGGTTTAGAACCACTAATCCACCTACACCAGTTTTTTCTTTTTTCTTTTTTAGAGCCTATCTTTTACCATAATTTTATTTTTAAACTTCCAATACCCTTATGTTTTAGGTATGACCATTTTATTTTAATTTTATCTGAATATACCTGTCCACACACTGGTGGTTTTGTCCTTTTACATTTGTATTGCTGACATTTTTCAAACTCATCATCTTTTTCTATATTTTGTTGTGTTCTTATTTATTTCCTTATATACTGGATAAATCCATTTTTAAAACCCCTTTGTTCCTTCCACTGGTTTTCATGACATACACTGCATTTTTAACGTGTACTTCTCAAGAAAATTGATTCACTAAAGTATGAAATGAATTAGCATTCTCTTTTCAAGAAATACAAGCAAGGTCTTCAAAATATTTTAGTTCCTATCCTCCCCCTCCCCATCTTCCTTATGTTTTTTTTTTTTTATTTTAATACTTCCTGCAGTAGGTAGAGTAACGCTTCTCCCATCCCCAAAGATGTTCACATCTAAATTCCCAGAACCTGTGAATATGTTACCTTACATGGCAAGAGGGGTTTTGCATATGTGTGACTTTGCATATGTGATTGAAAAGCTTGAAATGGGAAAATTATCCTGTATTATCTGGGTGAGCTCAATGTATCACAGGAGTGCTTATATGTGAAAGAGGGAGGCAGGGGAGTGACAGAAGGAGATTGGCAACTGAAGAATAGATCAAAATGATAAGATTGCTAGAAGGAGGGCAGAACCAAAAAGATGCAGGTAGCCTCTGGAAGAAGGAAAGGGGAAGGAAACAGATGCTCATCTGGAAGCTCCGGAATGAATGCAAACCTATCACCCTGGATTTTAGCCTAATGATGTCCATTTCAGATTTCTGAACTTCAGGACTTTAATATAATAAATTTGTGTTGTTTCCAGCCCCTAAATGTGTGGTAATTTGTTACAGCAGCAGTCATAAACTAAAAAACCACATTTAGTCTATACCAGTCCCCATTCCCATCCTGGCACACTCACTATTTTTCCCTCAGTCAGTTTTCATGTAGCGTCTATGTTTACGGAATGATTCTTCACCACTGCTTCTTGGACCACATTATAGCCTGTAGGGTTCGATTTCGTTTGTCATAAAGAATATCTTCATGTAGTTCTTTGGGTGAAGGTCTCTGTGCGACATGTTCCATATATCTTTTTGTGAAATTGTATTTACCATACCTTAATTCCCAAAAGAGTGATTGTGTGGGTAGACAATTCTATTTTCTCAGCACACTATCAAGCTATCATTCCACTGCCTTCTTGCCTACAATGTGGCTTTGGGGAGACAATTAGTCAGAGTGTACCTTTTACTTTTGTTCTCCTATAAAATGCTTCCAAGTGTTTTAATTAGCTAATTCAACTATTTCCTTTCATAGTTAATTAGCTACTAAGAAACTATGAGACATTCTCGAACATAATAAACAAAAAATAATAAAAAGATTAGTCTCAGGGTAGACCCCTTATATTTATTTTAAAATTCTACTGACAGCCAGTGCCGTAGGTGCAAGTGTTTGTGTGTTCGTTTGTTTGTGTTTTTTTCATCTTTCCCTAATCTTTACTTTTAGCTAAAGCATATATTTGTTATTGTTTATTTCCAGTGTCCTTTTAACCTTCTTTACTGTAGTTCCTCTAGTGTGGTGAAACTTATTTTCTGCCTGCTTCTATAATCAAATTTTAAAATTTAAAACACGTGTTTATTTATAATATTAATTTGAATCTTCTTGTTTTTCTTCCCCCAATTATTCTGGCTAGTGGTTAACAAATTCTTTAACCTTTTCAAAAAACTACCTTTCATTTTCATTGATTTTCTCTATTGTTTTTCTGTTGATTCTATTTAACACATTTTCACACTGATCATTATTATTTTTTCTTCTATTTACCCTGGGTTTAATTTGCTCTTCTTTTTCTATTTTCTGAAGGTGGATGCTGAAAGCACTGATTTGAGACTTTTTATCTTTTTTAATACAAGTGTTTAGTGCTATCAGTTTCCCATGAATTACTGCCTAGGGTTTATACATACACATTTTCCCCCTGTTTTTATCTAACTTTGTGAACATATGGAATCCAGTTAATACAGTTTAATGATCTTGGCTGGTAAGTCTAATACGTGTGTCAGTTCTGAGTCAGTTTCAGTTGACTAATTTTTTTTTTTTTTTTTCTCATCGTGGGTTGTATTTTCTTGCTTCTTTGCCAGATTGCCAATTTTTTTATTGAACATCAGACATTAGGAATTTTAGCTTCCTGGGTGCAGAATATTTATGTTTCCCCATAAACTTGAGATTTTTTTCTAGGATGTGATTGGAAACAATTTGAATGGGAGTGGGGAGATCTTGTTCTGAAATTTTGTTGGATAAAACTGGAACAGCACTCTGTCTAAAGCTCATTTTTCTCAAAGACTTAGACAAGATACTTCTGCATACTCTACACAATGCACAATGCCCCGTTTCCAGTTTGCCTGTGGAAACCAACTCTATTCACCCTTTTTGGGCACTAGGCATGTTACCTCTAAACTTGTTGGGTTGATCTTTCCCTATCCTCGAGTAGTGACCCACATGTATATGCTGATCAGTACTCAACTGAGTTGTCCAGATGGACTTTTTGCCCATCTCCAGAATTACAGCTTTGTGTACCACTCTCCTTTCTAATATTCTTTCCTGTGAACTATATAGCTGCTTTGGTTTCCCTGGACTCCCAATTCTGTCTCCTCACTTCAGGGAGTTCACCGGTTTCCATCTGGGTTCTCCCTTCTTGTATCACTGACTCAAAATTCTCTCAAGGCCATAAGCTGTAGTATCATAGGAATCATGTCATTAGTCTTATTTTTGTGGTTGCTGCTCATATGTTTTAGGTAGGAGGTTAAATTCAATCCATATTCATTTTAGCTGTAAGGAGAAGGTTCACTTTCAATAAATCTTAAAATTCTGTACTTGAATCTAAACTTTCATTGAGTTTTATGTCCGAATGCAAAATAATCTTTGTCTGTCCTTTTATCTATAATGCATAAATCTAGTCATATATATATATACATATACATACATATACATATATATATGACTTTATTCCTTTCTTGCATTTAAAATACGTCCTTGGTATTGTAAAGTTCTGAACAAATCTTTTGCCTTTCCAAATGACTGAGAAAAGTATACAAGAGAAATCTATTATTTAATAACTGCAATTATACTTCATGTGCGAAGTCCTCTGTACAAATAGTCACCCACTATAAGTTACTGACAAAAGGGCAGAGTTAACAGCAGGAGAAAAAAGTATTCAACAAAAATTTATTCTATAATGTAATGACATTAATTCACAAGATTACATTAAGCTGGCACTCTGATGGTTAAATAAAGTTTTTGGCATAAATAAAAATTATTTCTTTAACTTAATTTAACACACAATGCAGGGTCAGAGGCCTATAGGACTTTATACTTCCTCCTTCTCCCACAGAATTTAAATCCCAGCATGAGCAATCCTTTGGACCATAAGAGTTTGGTTTACAAAAATGACTCTTAAGCATGTAAACTCTAATGGAAAGATTAAATTTTAAGTCTTTGTCAGTTAACATTTAACAGGGCTAGAATCTTATGGCAATGAGACACCAGTTACCAAAGGGTCAAGGAGTCAGTTGTAAGGAAACAAAAAGTACTAGAGAGTGTAGAAGAGTGGTGAACTGAATTCCTTTCATACTAACTTACAAAATCAGCCTAGTTGCTGTCTACATTACCTGCTGTACTATAGAGCTATTTTAACTTTTGTCACACAAACATTTATTCACCTTGATGCTTTAAGGTTCAAGGTTATTTTAGCCTCCATACGTCTAGACAAAGGACATCTATCATCAGATTTTACTAGAAGGAGAAAATGATCTGCTAATTTTCTGGCACCTGCCTTTAAGAGGCTTCAGTTATCATAGAGATCATTTGCTTTAGATAGGTTTTGTTTAACAGGTAGTATCCCACCAACTGTGATACATTTGGTACTCCCATCCAAATATCTCTTCTGTGGACAATAACACTGAAAGCCCTTACCTAATTCAACATAGCCACAAATTAAAGTCAACTTAAATGAGAAAAAAAAAGTTTTATAATTACAAATGCAATGTAATTTGAAGCATAAATTTAGAGCAGAAAGTACTGCCTACATTAGCTTCCCAATTCTCTAGTAGAGTATACAATTTCTGGACACATTTTATCAGATAATAAAAATGAGAATTCTATTCTTTCTTGCAACATATGATCAAGTAAGATCCTCACTAAACGTATATTTCATTAAATCAGAACAAAGTTTCCTTTATTTTGGATTCAGGTATAATTTATTTCCTCTATTTAATTAAATATTTAATTCTATTTTTATATTTTGTACTGCTAAAATACTATATATTTTATCAACAAAGAAATATTGTGAAGTGCCTTAAAATGTTTTCTTTCTTTCTTTCTTTCTTTCTTTCTTTCTTTTTCTTTCTTTTGTTAACATGCCCCATTTTATCTTCTGCATGACATATTCTCCCTACTCAGAATCTCTGAAGAATTACCTTAATATGATAGGTGAAATGGAGAAACCATCAATGCACACAAAATATTACAGTTATCATTTAAAAATTCAAAAGAACTTCAATCTTTTTTAATTTAAGGAGCAAGTGAATTGATATCTTAACACTTTAAAGCTGAACTCTAATTAATATTAATTGAACTAAAATAGCGGTGGAGAGTGGATTAAAAAGTAGAGTGTTGTAAAGGAAGGAAAAGAAACGCTGTGCTAAGTTGCTTCCTTTCTCCTATTCCCCATCCCCCAGGCAGCTCACCACTATAGTCAAACATTCCCAGACATGGATCTCAAAGTGCAGGCCAGTAACCAAGAATCTAGTGCTATGTTTCTGCTCCTTTTTCAGACACCCTCACTTTACTCCATGTTAATAGTGCAAGTGTCTTTTCATGAATATCAATATAAAAATGCATTTAATGAGTGTGACTTTGTAAACTATTAATTATAAGCACTAATGAAAGCATGTAAGAGAGGTAGATAGATGCCTGAAATGGCCAGCAAACCCTGTGCTGAGGGATGAAACATTACTCCATACTTAGCTAAGAAAGAGAGGAGAAGGCATGGGGGTCAAAGTTTACAGACAAAGGCCCCAGTTTGCCTCACTCACATTCTCATTTATTGCAGTGTCAGGCCAATCACAAATCTCAGTTGGCTTGTTGTGTACAGAGGGCGTATAACATTTCAGGCATGCAAAATCAAAGGGTGCATGACTTAAAGGTGAACAATCACAAGAGAATAATCCAATCAGAGATATACCACAAGAGTCTATGTGTCCTACTGTTTTCCCAAACTTTGTACACAATGTATAAACATATACATAACAGAGTTTCCCACACCTGGGAAGGCCAGTCCGCCACCTCACCCCAGCCCGCCCAGCATTTGGCAGTCAAGGAGGTTATGCAAGCCCCGGCATTCCAAGAGACCCACCTCTTCCCAAGCTTAACTGCAGCCTACCAGAAATCTCCATGTTACATTTCAGCTAGCCAAGCGTTGTGTATAATCTCACTATCCTGAGTAATAATCCCAACATTTCCCCCTTTTTGTTTTTTGTAGGGGAGCAGCTATCAGGCTTTGAGATAATTGAGCAGTGTAGGCGTGCTTGATGTCCCTAGCCATAGATAGTGCTTTCATTCCAGTTTGGCAGACTATAATAAAAAGAATAATTATAGCAACAATTGCAACACCCAAGAAACCCCAGTCAGTAGTGCAGGACCAAGTGGAGGGGTTCAACCAGTGAAAATTACCAGCGAGTGTTTGCCACACATCTGTATGAATACTATGATTTTCCACCACTGCCAGAGAGGCAAGAATTTGATCCTCCAGTTGACTGATTGATAGATAGATAGATAGATAGATAGATACACAGACAGATAGATGATAGATTATGTAGTCAATCTGGCATGCTTATGTACCAGATAGGTTACATTTTATAAACTATTATGACCTATAACTCCTAGTTGTAGTAAACAGAAAGACCAGTAGGATATTTCTTATAAATTATAAATTCTTTCTTCACATCTCTTTGAAGAAATCCTCAATAGTAAGATGCTAAATAATTTATTTTTACAAGAAAAACTTCCTGTCAACAGCTTTTTATTACATATTCCTTTCTAAAAATAAAAATTTTACAAAGTTGGAAAATTCAAACAGCAATCTAAAATTACCATTCTTGAGGTACTCTGGAAATTAACTGAAGAGATTTTCATAATTTCTATGCTATATCCACTCTCTGTCTAAAAAGTGTTGTCTAGGGGCACCTGGGTGGCTCAGTCGGTTAAGCGCCGACTTCAGCTCAGGTCACGATCTCGCGGTCTGTGAGTTTGAGCCCCGCATCGGGCTCTGGGCTGATGGCTCAGAGCCTGGAGCCTGCTTCCGGTTCTGTGTCTCCCTCTCTCTCTGCCCCTCCCTGTTCATGCTCTGTCTCTCTCTGTCTCAAAAATAAATAAACGTTAAAAAAAAAAAAAAAAGTGTTGTCTACTAGATAGCATTATCTATTTACATAATTCCAAATACCACATGTATACTAATTTCATCCATATTACATCATGAGCTCTGAGACCATTAATGAATCCTGATGTATACCCAACTCACGTATCCCTCTGGATATTACTTTGATTTGAAATTAGCTTGGCCATTCAAAATTCTTTCAATTTATAGTTTGTTGACTGAAAGTAGTGACAAATACAGGCTCTGGAGTTAGAATGCCTAGGTTCAAAGACTGGGTCTATCACCTCTATTTGACCTTGGCCAAGCTTCTTAACCTCTCTGACTCAATTTCCTCATGTGTGAAATAGTTCTAATAATAATAATGCCTTTATCATTAATTCCTCTATGATTAATTGTGATACTCATAAAGTCCTTAGTGTTGTGACGGCTTAAGTGTTAGCTCTGTATCTTATTGATAGCCTGCTCCCAATATAAATATCATAGCCATCCATCTCCTGCATCTCTAAAACCAATCACCAAGTCTTGTCAATTCTGCATTTATCATCTTTCTCCAATATACTCTAGTTAAAAAAAATCATTGGGAATGACTGAGTTCAGTTTCTTGCGATCTCTTCTCTAGAAATCTATGATAACTAGTTAACGGATCTCCCAGTTTTCTGACAGTTGTATCATTAACACTTTCAACAGATTTACCTTCTGAAGTCATGAATAATAGTCACTCTGCTTCAGAAATTTCCCAATGGCTCCCCATTGTGACCCTCAATGCCTCCATAATCCGACTCTTAGTTCTTCGAGATTTAAAATTTCAGGGTTTGGTGCCTGGGTGGCTCAGTTAAGCAGTTAAGCATCAGGACTCTTGGTTTCAGCTCAGGGTAGGATCTCACTTGACTTGGAGCCCTGCATTGGCCTCTGTGCTGAGGGTGCAGAACCTGCTTGGGATTCTCTCTCTCTCCCTCTCTCTGTCCCTCCCCTGTTTGTGCTCTCTCTCTCTCTCTCTCTAAACAAACAAACAAACAAACAAACAAATGTAATAAAATTTCAGGGCTTTTCTTCAGTCTCCCAAAACTTTTTGCACATTTTCTTATATTTTTTCTTCAGAGTAAGTTTCCAAATTTTTAAACTTGCAATCTCTTTTAAGGTCCAGCATAAATGCCACTAACTTGGCAGACTTTCCTACCACTCATAGCACACATTAAGCATTGATTGCCTCAGTCTAAGTCACACAATTATGTTACTTATTATAGTGCTATTTTTGTTTTGAATTGATTGCATACAGCTTGGTCTGGACAAAGTATAGAATTCTTTGAAAGCAATGTCTTCATCTTCATTTTTGCTTCTGCCACAGTGTTTTGTACATGATGAATATGAAACATGCCCTATCTCTAGCTCTGATTTTTGACTCATCTTAAAGAGGCCAGGATATATATCAAAGTGATATTTTAAGAGTCATACAGAAGTATATTTTCTAAGTGTTTGAATAATAAAGTATCTTTTTATTAATATCTGGATACAACTTTCATTCTTCAAAGTTATTCTTTATTCCTTTCATTCTTACCTGATGATTAACATTGCTGAGAAGTTGAAGTCCAGCTTAGTATTTTTACTTCTTGGGCAAGACTTTAAATTTTTTTTTAATTTGTTTTGTGTTTTAGTTTTGAAATTCCATCAAAAAAAAAAAAAAAAAACAAAAAAACCCATACACTTCTTCCATTCATTTAATAATCAAATAAAGACAAAATCTGAATAGATGTGAAAATCTTTTCTTTGATTTCCTTGTATCCCAGAGAAGCCCTTTCACTTTTTGTACAGAAGTCTGTTTCTTTGTTGCAGAAAGTTTTCAAGTACTTTAAAGTTTTTGTCCAAATCATTCCCGTTTCTTTCTCATGAATACCTGTAATTCTAAGGTTTAATCTTCTTCTAAGGTTTAATCTCCACATTCCTCAGATAACACACATCATGCTCATTACTTGCTCCCTTTGGTCAGCATTCTGGGAATGTTATTCAAGTTTTACTCCACAACACTGATTCAATTTTCATCTATGTCACTTTTGCTTTTAACCTCTCCTACAGAAATTTCAATTCTACTGATTGGGATCAGGACATGCTACCCCAAAATATAGCATTTTGGTATATTGAACATTTTAAGCTGAAAGAGTTTGAGAAAATGACAGATGCAGAAAGGTCACTCTGACCTTCTTCCCCTCAGCCTTTTTCTCTAAAACAGGCCATAAATTCCTCTTGTGAGAGGTGCCCTCCCTACATCGAAGGGAAAGAAGCATCCTTATCTCTGAAAGCAAAGGGACATAAGGAAGAATCCTAACAAACAGGACTTGCTAGGTTTCCCCTAGTTTACTAAAATTAAATTACTTCCTACTCCTCAACCTATCATACTCCTCCACAGATGTCCATGTCTCATCAAACATACATAAAATACATAAAATACACAAGTGCTCCTTTGGGTCTTCATTTCCTTACAAAGGCTCCTAAGCCATGTACATCCTATATTAAACAAGGGTGTATGTTTTTCTCCTGCTAATCTGTCTTTGCTGGTTTAATTTTCAGAGCCAGCCAGGAACCCTAAGATGGTTCGAGGAAGGTGTGCTCTTCTCCTACACCTCAGTTATCACTAAATGTTCTCTGCTGTTCTTTCTTACCTAAGCCTATCCTTTTGAAAAATCTCAGCTTCTTGTCTTTTCTATTTACTCTCCTTGTCTTATTGTGTCATCTTGGCTGTCCATGTGACATATGCACACATTTTCTGATATTCTATTTGCTAGGATGACTATACATCTCAGTTTTCCCAGTACAGACCTAGTTTCTGGATGTTGTTCTGCTATAATCATTAATAGTGCCCCTCTTCATTCTCAAAAGTATCCCACTTGATATGATAAACTATATGTGTGTCCGAGGAATGTCAAGCATGTCTTCTAAAATTTTCTATTCATCTTTTGACTAAATGTCAAGATTTTTCTGTTTTTTTTCTGAATATTATTGAGATGATGTTTCCTTTCTCACTGTTCCCTTCTCTTGTTCTCCAGTATTATTTGATGGATCTATTTGTCCTAATGTTGACTCATTCATAAACAACAAAAGATCTACAGAAATTATTTGTGCACAGTGTGTATTTGATCTTAGCTCTACTTACAGAATTCATGACCTGTCACTTATTTTAATTATTTCTGTACCTCTTTGCTATACTCAAATTGTTACAATGACTGTCCTAAGTTCTAAAAGTACAAGTGCATTCTCTGATGTCTTTTTTCAAAATATGCTTCTACTTTTGTATAACTGTGAGTATGAATTCTCTCTAGAAAAATGATTGATTTCTGATTGATTTCAGAATGATTTCTGTTCCAATGGGAGGGATTCAATCAACTCATCTCACATGCTGATGGTAGGTATATTTTATAGAGAATTATATACACACACACACACACACACACACACAGTAGTAATAGAGCACAAAGGAATAGAGTAACAGAAAAATTATATATATAATTATATATGTATATATATATACATGTGTATATATATATATATATACATGTGTATATATATATATATATACACATGTATATATATATATACACATTTGTTTATGTCTCAGGAAATGGAATGACAAAGGATCTCCAATAAAACACTCAAATTTCCTTAAAATTTTGACATTGCCAAAAACTTCAAATGTGTTTTACATTGATATGGAGACATCCTGTTGTATCTCCTGTTCACTATTCTGAGAGCACAGTAATAGAGCACAAAGGAATAGAGTAACAAAAATTTCTTATTGAGGCATAGCTTTAAAGTGTAAAGTAAAAGATTTTTGTTTTCCTCTGATGATATTCTAATTTTTTTCTCTGAAGAAATAAAATTTCATTGAAAATGTTAGAGTCTTTGAGGAAGCCCCAATAAACATAAAACCTCTTTCCTTCCTGAGTTCTCAACAACTAAGGATATGAAGAAAGAGTTAATATGGAGGCCAGTCTATTACATTTATTGCTGTAGAGGATGAAGAAATTGGCTTTATGTGTTTTGGCTGAGTAGGCCTGATAATACTTGTGATAGGTGAAAATGGTCCCCCAGTGATGTCCACACCCTCATTCCTAGAACCTGTGATTAAGTTACACTATGTGACAAAAGGGACACTGCAGGTATGGTTAAAGCTATATATCTTAAAACATAGAGATTATCCTGAATTTTCCATATGGGCTCAATTAAATCCCATGGGTTCATAAAAAAGCAGAGAACTGTTTTCCAGTTCGAGTTAGAAATGAGGCAGAATATGGGAATACAAGCTGGTGCAGCCACTCTGGAAAACAGTATGGAGGTTCCTCAAAAACTAGAAATAGAACTACCCTACGACCCAGAAATTGCACTACTAGGCATTTATCCACGGGATACAGGTGTGCTGTTTCGAAGGGACACACGTACCCCCATGTTTATAGTAGCACTATCAACAATAGCCAAAGTATGGAAAGAGCCCAATGTCCATCGACGGATGAATGGATAAAGAAGATGGGGTGTATATATATATATATATATATATATATATATATATATTACAATGCAGTATTACTCAGCAATCAAAAAGACTGAAATCTTGCAATTTGCAACTACGTGGATGGAACTGGAGGGCATTATGCTAAGTGAAATTAGAGAAAGACAAGTATCATATGACTTCACTCATATGAGGACTTTAAGACACAGAATGGATGAACATAAGGGAAGGGAAACAAAAATAATATAAAAACAGGGAGGGGGACAAAACAGAAGAGACTCATAAATATGGAGAACAAACTGAGGGTTGCTGGAGGGGTGGTGGGAGGGGGATGGGCTAAATTTGGGTAAGGGGCACTAAGGAATCTACTCCTGAAATCATTGTTGCTCTATATGCTAACTAATTTGGGTGTAAATTAAAAATAAATGAATAAATAAAAATAAGAATAAAAATAAAAATAAAAATAAAAATAAAAATAAAAATAAAAATAAAGAAATGAGGCAGAACAAACAGTTGGGAAGATTGGAAGCCTAAGAGGAATTCAACCCACTGATGGGGACCAGAGAGAATGCATGAGAAGGAATACAAGCAATCTCTGAACAAAGACTGTCCCTTACTGACAGCAAGGAAGCAGGGGTCTCAGGCCTACAGGAACTAGATTCTGCCAACAACCCCAATGAGGAAAAAGCCTCGCTTTTTCCCCCGAGCTGCCAGGTAAGAGTCCACTGGCCCACTACCTTCATATTGGCCTTGGGAAATAAGGAGCAGGGAAACCAGCCAAGCCAAATCAGAGAACCTTCTACCCTAAAGAAACTGAAAAATTTTGTTGGTTTTAAGCCACTAAATTGGTAATAATTTGTGACACCAGCAAGAGAAAACTAATGTATTAGTGAATGCCACTTATAAGCAGACTTGTTCACCCACACCCAGGAAATACCGAAGGAGGGCAAGATAATACTGTGAACAAGCCCATTGAAGAGGGAGTACTTTGTATTCAGGCAGCTGCAAATAAAAAGGAGAACAGCAGAGAGAGCATAGGAAGTATTGTTTTTCTCTGCAAATTTGCCTCTCAATAAGTGATTATTCTTTCAGGGGGAGGAGAAACCCCAGAGGCCTGGGATAATGTTGACTAATAAACTTTCCTGGGAAGGAAACTTCAGGAGTGGGGAAGAAGCTTTCCCCATTGAAACACAATTTCAATTTATGTACATATTTTGAGGTTAAAAAATGCTAATAATTGTTCAATTTTATTAATATACGTGGACTATATATATCTCTCTCTGAAAAAGTACTTTATTCCTGATTGAAGTGGAAATACCATTTTGTATCTAAGCTTGAATTTCTTATTATCATTCATGCGGTATATTTTATTAAAAAAACATAGTATTAAAAAAAGAACAAGGAAGTTTTAAAACTAAGAGAAATGGTATCATTACATATGTAATGAAAATATTACTTTCTCCAGAGATTGTCAAATTGAATTTTCAGAACTTTATATTTATATTTATTGAAATATTCTAGAAAAAAGTTTTATTAAATATTACTATATACATTACCATTCAAAATTTCAAAATTTTATGTGAACTCTAAATGAATGTATATTATTCATATCAAAGTTACAAATGGATCTAATTAATTTTACAATTAACCTATAATAACATGAAGAAAAATATGTGACCTTCATTAAATTTGTTCATTATTTAGTTTCAGATTATAAAAGAACTCCTTTTAGCTAATAAAGCCTTCAGTTCCAAATGTTGATGGCATAAAATAGTAATTAATTAGCACATGCAAATGAAATGCATTGACACAATACTGCAACTCGTAACTTATGCTTACTCTACAGGGTTGTATTTCATGTGCAATATAAAGGCCAGTATTTTACTATTATTTTCAAGTAGACATGATAAATACTATTATTAAATATTAAACAATGTATTCTAAGTATGCTTTTTTTAAGAAAAAAATACAGTTTTTCAGAATAAAGTATTCATGTTTCTCGTTTTATTCTTTTAATAGTGTTGGGAGAGATACGAGGAAACCCAGGTATATTAGAATCAGTTCACTTACAAATTTAAGTAACATCTTAACAGTTCTTTTTTACGGATGCCAAATGTAGACAAAAAGAGTCTGATTCCCACCCCAAGAAAGGAATATTCCACTCCCTAGTTAGCAAAACCCTGGGACCAATTCTGTTCTGGGCACTCGAGCCTCTCTCAAGCTGTCCACTCACCCTTCTTGTGATTGTACTCAATAAAGTCTGCTTGCTCCTGCTTTCTGATCTCTTGCCTGAATTCTTTCCTATGAGAAGAATAAGGACCAATGCCATACTCCTCTAGGTAGTAACAGATGCATCAGCAATATGTGGCATTAAAGAGTGGCAAAATTTCATCTTCCTTATACAGAACAGCAGAAAATCCTTCCTGTCTTGTTTTTTAACTCTCAGTCACTCCTCTCCTATCTTTGCCCCTCCGGACGGACACTTAATGTTATCTCTTCAGTTACTTTAAAATTGGAAGAAGGAAGAAAGAGGGGGGAAAAAAACAAGAAAGAAAGGGAGAAGGAAGGAGGGCTGAGAAAGAACTTCATGTAAATCCAGCTTCCATGCTTGCCTCTACAGACCTTCCACAAGATAACACAGCACTCACGTTAATTACCTGCTGAAACAGAGGGAAAAATACAAGAATAAGTGCAAATAAATATCTCAGTAAATATTCTTCCACAAGGAAAAACAAAAGATGCTTTTTTTGTTGCACCTTCCTTGGTTTTCAAGGCCTTCCTAGAATGAAGAACTTTTTTTTTTTAGAAAGTGACAATAGTACATGTATATTATTCCTAGTAAAGTCCTCATAGAAATAATGGAAAAGTATCATAGGAACATCAACAATGCATTAATGTAAATGCAAATTACCATACACGAGACAGGCTTGCAAGTGGAAGGTCTTCCAACTGTTTACTCTTAATAGTGTGGGTGGGGAAAAAGCAATTGCAATCACATCTCTAGTGTCTGGTCCAGGTTTTAACATGATTAAAAGTTTTCCTGCATTGTGCCTAAAGAGAAGGCAATCAAGAAAAGAATTTTGTATGGTGTGTATGCATGAATGTCGTCATGTTAATACTAATAAAGGCACAAACTGCAATGATTTTTTTCCTTTTCCAACTCCTCATGCATTTAGTAGTTCTTCCTTAATACAATAGACTGAAGCCATTTTTAACCTTAAAGAAAACAAAGGAACATAATGGCTTTTGAAAATTATCTTTTAGTATAAAAATTATCCTAATTTATACATTTGACAGATAAAATTTACATGATCGTTTGAGAAGAAAGTGTTAAGAATCTATTTGGAGCTGGTAAAATGATATGCAAATGAAGAAATATATTGGTATCATTGTATTGGGATCCATAATGAAGAATAGTAAGCAATTTAACGATGTATAAGGATCTTAAATGTGAAAGTTCTTAAATCAATGCAGAAAACAGATAAGTGCTTCAAATGAAGATTAAGGGATATAAAATCAAATCCTGATAGATTTAATCAAATAATAAATGAAAGCAAGCACAATGACTTCAATGATGAAAAATTACAGAATAGATTTTTTTCAACAAAAATAAAAACCAATGGCAATACCAATCTATTTTTACATGCTTATCCATTTGTGTTTTTCTCAGCCACTTAAGGCAGAGGAATAAGAATTGGATTTTGTGGCATAATGGACATAAAATGGTAAGTTTTATGTGTAGAATTGACTTGAGAAAGTAAAAACAAAAATGCATTGTTATTTGAATTTGAAATGTGAAATTTATTTACAAGATAAAGAGAACATATCATAACTGTTTTATATCTCCTATAAGACTTTTGTAAAGGACTAATTTCACTAAATCGCTGAACAAGACGAAAGACATAGTAGGAAAAGGTAACCTTGCATATTCTTAAATCTCTGACATCTGAGAAGAATTTTGTGTTGTTTAGCTCATTTGAAATACGAAAAACAAATATATGTGACACTTTACTAAGCCAATTGCAGGTTATTGTAAGAACAAATATAAATGTAAAGAAGAATAAAAAGCATTCCGGGAGAGGATCAGCCTGGCTTCTGAGTGAAGTAGATGGTTCTTCGACACACATAACAAGTGATCTTGTCCCATCTTCACAACAGTAGAGGTAAGCACACTGCTCCTGCTTTGCTCTTTATTCAAACTGTCCATTGTAGTGACAATTCAGATATCTTTTCCTTTTTCAATTTCTTCTGTTGCATCACTAATACAACTCCAACTTAGGTTTTTCTGCAAATTTCACTAAAGAATATATCTGATTGGTTGGTAAGTCATTATCCAGTAAACGGTGATCTATTTCTTAAGCCATACACCTCACTGGCCACCAGTTAAGCCATAGATGACATCCTTTTGATGGGTCGTTGATTCTAAGCTAAACAACTAGAGCAGGGTAGTGGATTCAATCTATGGCTTATGAATAAAGACAGCTCAGAGTTTTTCTTAAAAGGAAACAGTACCAAACAGCATTAAGGAACTCAGTTTCTGGAGTAAGGCAAAAATCGGGCTGAGCCAGTATTACGTATGAGAACTTACGAAAGTAATTTATTATGAGTCTCAATCTCCTCATCTGTTAAATAGGGATTCACCAAAATAATTTCTCTATCTCTACCATGGGTTAGGTGCTGCTCTGGTCACTTGGTAAATATCTTATAAACACAAGTGACAAATACAGCCCTCATGGAGCTTATACTCTGATGTGAGAAATAAAGTAAATATGGATGAAATAAGAAAGAATATGGTATATTCAAAATGATTAAATGTAATGGAAAAGAAAAGACATGTGTAGAGAAACACCAGGGTAAGAAGAATTGAGGGTGCACAGAAGATTTCCATTTAAAAAAATTTTTTTTAGTGTTTATTTATTTTTGACCCAGAGACAGAGCATGAGCGGGGGAGGGGCAGAGAGAGAGGGAGACACAGAATCCGAAGCAGGCTCCAGCCTCTGAGCTGTCAGCACAGAGCCCGATGCGGGGTTCAACTCACAGACGGTGAGACCATGACCTGAGCTGAAGCCGGACGCTCAACTGACTGAGCCACCCAGGCACCCCAGAAGATTTCCATTTTCCCAGAATATTTTTATTTTTTAAAATATCACTTATTTCAAAAGTAAATTTTCATTTTGGGAGGATGCTTCTACTGGGCTGGTGTTCTAAGCACAAAACAATCTAGATTACTACTTATTCCTCAGATACCCTCAGACTAAACAGCTGCCATTCATTCACACATTCTTTTCTCTCTACTATAAGTGATCCTTCTCCAGCAACAGTAAAGTATCAAAAATGTTGTCTTCTTGACGAGGACCCACATCAAATGCTTTCTGCATTCTACTTGATGAAGTCTTTCTTGATATTCAAACTATATATCATTTTTTTTTTATGGTGAATCCACCCCTCTAATCATTAATTCCACATACAACAATGGTGAAATGTCTGCTGTGTGATCAAGTATATGCTATTGATAGAAGGGACAAACCTGAGTAAAAAGAGTACTTAACCTCAGGAAGTTAAAGTCTAGTTACTATCTTCTTCGATGCTGTCTGACATTATTTCCAACATGATATCATTTTGCACTCTCATTATTTGTGTGTCATTCATATACACTTTTAGATTGTGGGGTTTCACAAGGCCAACCAGAGCTGGAATCCTGGTTCCCAAAGAACTATTTATGTGACTTTACGTGAATAATTTAACCATTCCAAATCTTAGTTTCCACACCTAGAAAATTGGGACAAAAAATACTGCAGTGGATTGTTATGCAAAACCAAAGATACAGTGTATATAAAAGTTTCAAGTCTTATTAAATTTATAAAAAGTTTTAGTACTTTCTTGGCTTCTTCCTTTGAGAGCAGAGATTATGATATATATTCACTTATTCCAAAGAGTATTCTCTAAATAGTGAATATTTAATATATATATTTATATGATAAAAGAAATGTCTAAAATAAAACCTATGTAGTTTTACAAGCATAACTTGCTAAAAATGTAGAATATAGGTTTCATAAGTGCGGATTTAAATAAATAAAGGCCAATGTATTAGTTAACGTCAAAGTTTTCTTTAGTTCAAATGTAGTTAAGATAATACTATACAGCACTGACAAAAATATTGATAAGAAAGTAATCTAGCACAATTTCTTTTCAAGATAATTTTGGACTATAAATCTACAATTTAAATATGCTGCCTTTTGCCACTCTGGAAAACCATGTAGACGTTCTTCGAAAAGTTGTAAATAGAACCCCATACGATCCATTAGTTGCACTACTAGGTATTTACTCAAAGGATCCCAAAATACAGATTTGAAGGAGTACATGCACTCTGATGTTTACAAACTATGGAGAGAGCCCAAGTGTCCATCAGTTGATGAATGGATAAAGAAGATGAGTATCTATATTTATATCCATATCTATGTCATCTATATATCTGTGTATCTATATCTATCTATACCTATGGATAGAATGGAATATCTATCAATGGAACATTACTCAGCTATCAAAAAGAATGAAATCTTGCCATTTGCAACAACGTGAATGGAGCTAGAGATTATTATGCTAACCAAGTAAGTCAAAGACAAATATCATATGATGTCACTCATATGTAGAATTTAAGAAACAAAATAAATGCTCATGGAGGAAAAGAGAGAGAGAAGCAAATCAAGAAACATCCTCTTAACTATAGAAAACAAACTGGTTACCAGAGAGGACATATGGGTGTGGGTTAAATAGGTGATAGGGAATGAGTACACTTGTTGTGATGAGCACCAGGTGTTGTATGGAAGCGTTGAGCCCCTATGTTGTACATCTGAAACTAACATTACTGTATGTTCACTGGCTGAAATTTAAATTTAAAGAAAACCCTGAAAAAACTGGTGTTCAACCATTTCAACGCTAGCGATTTATCTTAAGTAAAAACATAAGCAACTATCCATGTCCACTGTAGCAATATTTACAATAGTTTCTCTCCCCTAGAAAAGTTGTTACAATATGTAAAGACAATTAAAAGTATTGTTTAATTAATGGAATACTCCCTGACATAACTACGTCATTTCACACATATTCATAGAGAATGTAATTTTAAGTCTGGTATAGCAATTCACATAACAGTCTGTACAGATTTATACCATTTTTGTCAACACAAGGTCTATTTTTTGCATGTTTATATGTATATCTGTACATATATTATTAAATTTTTGTTTATTTAGGATACATATCAAAATGTTTACTGCAGTGAGCTCTGGGGAGAGGGATTTGCAGTGATGGTGGAGAAATACTTTAACATTATGACATTTTCCACTGTGAAGTATTTTATTTACAGTTGGCATCTGTCATTTTGTAATGAATCCTAATCTGAAAAAATGTGCACAATGTACAATAGTATAGAAATAATAAGGTGTTTGACTTTACCATCCAGAAAATCTATTTTAAGTTGTCCTAATTGTCTTCTCATTCAGTAAAATACATATGCAAAACAGTATTCACAGATCAAAAGAGAGTCAACTGGGGCACCTGGGTGGCTCAGTTGGTTAAACGTCTGATTTCAGCTCAGGTCATGATCTCACAGTCTGTAGGTTTGAGCCCCATGTCGGGCTCTGCTGACAATTCAGGGCCTGGAGCCTGCTTTGGATTCTGTGTCTGCCTCTCTCTCTCTTCCCCTCCCCTGCTCACACTCTGACTCCCTCTCTCAAAAATAAATAAACATTTAAAAATTTAAAAAAAAAAGTCAACCTAGGTTTTAGAATTGCCATGTTACAGTAAATTATAATTTTAATTGAAAACTTCTCTCTTTTAGTGTGAAATTTTAGTATGGCTATTCTTTTCCCTTTGCCAGTTTCCTTTTTTCAATCTTTATAAAGCCCAAGGAAGGTAGAAATGTTCAAAGGGAAGGCTTGAAGATTTATTTCATTTCAGACTTGACGATCAACCATCAGAGCATCAGATTTCACAGGAGTTATAATTCCCTACAGCATTTGGTTCAAGCTAAAGGGCCCTTTCTATTTTTGATAGTATCAAAATGCAGACTACCTGCCTACTTTAAACTAGAGTTATCTATGTGAAGTTACACCTTGACAGCCAGCTTCAGACATTTCTCCCATCACCAATGGCTAAAATTCAAACTGCCAAGGAGTAGCTCTCATTGTACTCTGACACACAACATGTTGATTTTTCTGCTTCAGTAGTAAATGAAAATGAAATTACCCAAAGGGTTTCCTAGTCCGAATGGCATTCTGTCATTCCTGACACTAGAAATTCTGTCTTCCTGCTGCAAAGTACTGTAGGGATATTCTGTGTGAGTTCCTAGGAACACATGAAATGGTTTGAAATGGGAACCAAAAAACTTCACCTTATTTTAGGATTTGATCAGATTAAAAAATCATATGCAAAGACAAGGGGCTTTAAATAATTCTATGTTTTCAAATTTTAAATATAGGATGAAAAAAATGATGACATTCTAGTTACCAGTTGTTGTAATTATTCCATGTAATTTAAGAAAAAGATGTTCAAATCGATAAAAATATCAGCTGACAATACGTTCTTCTCTTACTGAGAGCTTATTTAGATCTCTTGACAAAGCATCACAACAGTTTACATTTTTTTCCATTTCATACACATAGACGGTGTTTGAATGCTACATACTTATATTTTGAGATACTTTTTGGTATTATTTAATATCTTGCTAAGACATTAGAAAGTTTTATCAACTCTAGCAGGAAGTATACACATTAAATAAGGACTATAATTTATGGAATACATCTTTTATGTCATTTTAAGTGACTTAAATATTACTTGAGGCTCTCCCAATTTAAGTCTCAAAATATCTTTTTATGTGTAGTAGCAGCTATTGTGAATTTAAGACACAGAGAGCTTCAGTGATTTGCCCCAAATCACTTAATTAATGGAACCAGGACTTGAATGCAAGAGAGAAAAGTTAAGATGGCGGAGCAGGAGGAGGACCCTATGCTTGCTTCATTCAGCCTTTGTACATAGCTAGAGAAATATCAAGTCATTCTGAACACACAGAAAATGTATCTGAGGACTGAGAGAACAAACCGCAGAGGGGAGGGAGCCCTGACCAGGAAGAAAGGAGAGAGAGAGACAGAGCGAGAACAGAGCACAGGGTATTGCACAAGAAAAAACTTTCCCAAACCAATGATGGGGGAGACAAGGGGGGTTGATTATTGCAAGCCTGTACAAACAGCAGAGCTCAAAGTCTGAAGTTTTTGAAATCCAGGCCACCTCTGGGTGTCCCCCGGTGGGCATAGAGGTGCTCCTGTGGAGAAGGAGGGCAGAGGCCCAGGAGCAGACAGTGTGGCCTGAGGATCTTCTGGGTCACCCTGGCAGAGATAGTTCTCTTGCTTGGAGTGAATTTGGGAGAAGTGGCACTGCCTCTCCAGGGACAAAAGAGCCAGTGGGTGGCACTGAGATGCCCTGTTCATTTAGCATAGGAGCAGAGATGCCTGGTGAGGGCAGCTAGCCTGGACACAGACTTTTTGCTGTGCTTTACCATAACCTCCAAGACCCTGTGTATTCCTGCGACTGCCCTTCCGGGACAAACCAGCACTGGCCATGGCACGTGGAGAGGCTCCCCCAGAGGATCAGTGAAGATCTGCACAGGCCAGGACCCTAAAATCTGGAATTCTGAAACCCAGCTGCGGGCCTGAGATAAAACACTGGAGCACTACACCTCTGGGTGGGCAGATGGCTCTGATACAGATAAGGTGAAGGCAGGGATCTGAGGGAAACCTGGGACAAGTGAGGGGAAACTGTATGCTCTTCTCTGAGGGCTGATTTCCCTTTCTGGGAATGAGACCATTCTTACCCCCACCCATCAGCACAGAGGGATGTCAGTTACAGCAGAGCTCCCACAGAGGAGGCTTGAACAGCTTACACCAAGCCCCGCCCTCTGGGCTCTGCAGGTGCTTCTGAACTAGGGCAAGTGTGCCTGAGGGTCAGAGGAGCAGTGGGCCCCTCCCCCCGAAGACCAGCACACACACAGCTCCCACCATCAACCACCACACACCAAGTCTACTGACCACAGAGTGCTGTAAAGCTTCAGTTCCTGGGGAAACAGGATCTAGCCTCCTTTATCAAGCAGACCAAAGTACATGGTTAAAACTCACCACACTGTGGACAGGGTCCAAACACTTCCCACTGCAGGCAAGGAGAAATTCTGCAGACGACTGACCTGAGGGAAAGGGCAGCCAAAACACAACAGCAGAGGGCACACAACATTCACCAGAAATACTTTCTGAAGTGCCAGGCCCTGGACAGTAAATGACCTTTTCTTAATATAGTCATTACTCTCAGGAGCAGGAAACAAAACAGCCTTTCCTAACACAGAGAAGACAGAGACCTAGACAAAATGCCAAGATGGAGGAATCCATCCTAAAAGAAAGAACAAGAGGAGATCTCTAATCAAAACAGAAATAAGTGATTCCAGAACCTAACTGTTAAGGTCAAAATGCACCTAATATACAATGTGCTGCCATTGGAATTCTTGAAGCGAAGCCCCTGTTGGGAAGGAAGACGAAAGCTCCAATAGACTGTTCACAGAAGTGAGAACCCCTGGAGGAAACACTGCGAAGGTGCGGGCTTTCACTGAAGAGCTCTGCAAGTGTCTTCAGACAACTTCTCGGTGACATACCTAGGGATATAGTTTCCTCTAAGTTTCAGCTCTATAATAACAATATAGCATGAAATTATAGTAAAAAGTTTCTACCAATTTGTTAAGTGAAATATCTAGTAAAATGTCAGGACTCCCTTTTATCATCTTTCACATATTGACTAATCATTACAATAACTAACTACATAAATGCACTTTTTTTAGAGAGAGAGAGAGAGCATGAATGTGGGAGAGGGGCAGAAGAAGAGAGGGAGGGAGGGAGGGAGAGAAAGAGAGAGAGAGAGAGAGAGAGAGAGAGAGAATTCCAAGCAGGCTTCATGCTCAGCATGGCGCTAGACATGGGGCTTGATCCCAGGACCCTGGGATCATGACCTGAGCTGAAATCAACAGTTGGACACTCAACCAACTAAGCCACTCAGGCACCCCAATTTTTCTGTTCTTTTTTAATCCCCTGACAAAATACATCATCAAGAAAAAATACACAGCAGCTGGTAATTCTGTACCTGAAATATGTGTAATATTCTTGGATCAAATACTTAGGGAATTCTTATCATCTGAAGCACAGAAACTTAGAATTATCCCTTAGATTTTTAAAGTACTTTAAAATGATCTACCTACAACCAACAGCTGGTTCCCAATGTGTCTGCCAGTTTCAATGAAAACTTTCATCAACAGCCTGCCACACCTTGTAAGTCTATTGCTTTTATATTTAAATCCTCAGCAGAAAAAGTCATTTGACAGCTCAGGGCTAAATATGCTGGGTGATTGATGATCATCCTAGTCCCCAATCTTGTGTCTGTTTCCTCTAACAAAACCCTTTCTTATATCTTTAAATCACTTTGATTATCTAATATCTCCTATCTTCTCTCCTGCCGACTATACTCCCATTCTTTCCTAGTTCTTGCTTCCAGTTCTAACAACTATCTTTCCTCCTCTTCTCCTCTCTTTGCTTATGTCCAACTCCTTGCTTTCATGGTCACTGTAATATGATTTTCATTCATACTGCTAAATTCAAATTGCCCTCAAAAGCTCACAAATTGTCTCCTCATAGCAAACTGAATGGTAGACTTTGAAAACTAAGCAGTATATGGTTTTACAGATTATTCTCTTCTTTAACAATTCCTTCTTTGTCTTCCAGGAAACTATACAGTTTTGGCTGTCTTACATCCCTAATAATTTTCCTCATTTTCTCATGTTGTTTCCCTTTCTTCACTTACTCTGTGAATATTGCTGACATCTAAGTTTCCTTTATTTCTTAAGGCTTTTTTCTTCCACTCCATGGTTTATTTTATTTTTATTTTTTATAATTTTAATTTTTCCACTCCATCGTTTTAATGCATACCTGTATGTCAATGTCTGCCAAAGACCTTTATAGACTAAACGTCTCTCCAGAAGTCCAGACCCATACTCCTTCATGCCTACCATACATCTCACTTGGATATCCCACACATACCTTAAATTTAGCAAACCTGAAATTAACATCTATCACCAAATCTCTATTACCTTCATGGCTCACACTCCTCTTCACAAGCCTGCTGCTTTGCCTGTTCTAACCATTTCAGTTAATGACATTACTATTCAGCCAGCCACTCAGGCTAGAAATTATAAAGTCGGGTTTGATTTTACATTCTCAATACCCTTCCTCACGAATTACTCCTCCAATCAGTCTAAACACTTTTCCTCTTATACTCAGGAGAGAAGTGTTTCTCTTTCTATTGATATTTTATCCACTCTAAATAAACGTAAACAATTTCCTAAAATTACTACATTATTACTGCATTGTATCACTACCCAGAAAGGTAGTACATTTCTAAATTATAAATACTCTGTATTTAGAATATTTTGATGATTCTTCCTCATCTTTAAGAAAAAATCTAAAGTCTAGGCTTTTTTTAGGCACCACATCCAAAATGCTTCATAATCTGGCTTCATGTGCATTTTTAGTTTTATCTACTGTAATTCTCTCCCACGTTTTTTAATGAAGTTTTTTTATTTTGAGACAACTGTTGAGTCACATGCAGTTATAAGAAATAATACAGACAGATCATCAGTAACTTTGTCTAGTTTTCCACAATGGTAGTATCTTGCAAACTATAGCACCATGCAACAACCAGGACATTGAGATGTTTTAAAGACACAGAACATTTCCACTGACACAAAGATCTCTCATGTTGCCTTTTTTACAGCCCCACACAGGTCACGCCCGTCCCTGTAATCTTCTGAACCCTAGAAACCACTATTCTGTTCTCCATTTCTATAGTCTTGTCATTTCAAGAATGTTGTATAAAGGGAGCCATATAGATGTAACCTTTTGGGATTTGCTTTTTGCACTTGGCATAATTCTTGGGAGATTCATTTAAGTTGCTGCATATAGAAATGACTCCCCTTATACTACACTTGATTTACTATATTCACCCATTGAAAGACATCTGGGTAATTTCAAGTTTTTTGGCTATTACAAATAAAGCTACTACAAACGTCCATATTTCTGTGTGAACATGAGTCTTCATTTTTCTGAGATAAAAGCCTAGTAGTGCAATGGGAGGGTTGTATGTTAGTTGCAGTTCCAGAGTGGCTGTGCCATCTTCCGTTCCCACTAGCATTGCATGGGTGATCCAGTCTCTCTGCTTTCCCACCACCGTCTGGTGTTATCATTATTTTCTACTGTAACCATTCTAATAGGCATGTAGTAATATATCATTGTGCTTTTAATTTTTCTTTCCTTAATGGCTAATGATGAACATCTTTTCATGTGCTTGTCATTTATCTATCTTCTTCAATGAAATCTTTTTGTCTTTTGCCCATATTTTAATTAATTTTTTTTTTTTACTGCTGCATTTTGAGACTTTAACAGTGTTTTCTAGAGACTAGTTCTTATCATAATTAAGCTTTGTAAATATTTCTCCAAGTCTGTCTTTACGTGATTTTAACAAGATACTTTTTTTTAATTTTGATGAAGTCAAATTCATTTTTTTTTTCCTTTTGCGAATCTTTCTCTGATATTAAGCTAAGCAATCTTTGCCCTGCCCTAGATCCTGAAGATTTTTTCCCCTATATTCCTTTTCTAAAACTTTTACAGTTTTATATTTTACATTTAAGTCTGTGACTCATGTTCAGTTAATTTATATAGGTTATGAGATTTAGACTGAAGTTTATTTTTCTGTCTATTAATGCCCAATTGCTTCAGCATCATTTGTTGAAAGGGCCATCTTTCCTCTACTGTATTGTCTTTGACCTTTGTAAATGATCAGTTGGATATGTTTGTGTAAGTCAAATTCGAAATTTTCTATTCTCTGTCATTGATCTTCATGTTTAACTCTTTGCTGGCACAACACAGTTTTAATTACCTATATAATAAGTCTTGAAAACAAGATTTCTTGGTTGTTGGCTTCTTTAACTCTAAATCAGAGACATATGTGGCAAAAAGAATACTCAAGGAACTGACCATTATACTATTCCTTGAGTCCTGATATTCCTAATCATTGGACTTCTTCTCTACAACTTTAAAAGTTTTCTTAGGTTTGTTTCATATATATATAATGCCCAAGAGTTTTAGTTGTACTTATGGAATAAATACTCTTTCATATGTTTTATCCTTTATCCTTACCGAAATACTGTAGGATCTTTTACACTTCTTTGCTTTTGTCTACTTCGATGAACATTAATCAATTTGCTTCTTCCAATTATATTCATTTTACAGATTATGAAAACAAAACTCCATGAAAGTAAGTTGTACCGTTAGGAACAGGCACACTATGAATTTGAACACAGGACTATGAGATTGTGAGATTGTGATTTTCTCCCCTAACATGCTCACACCCCATGTTTTGTAACAAAGACTCTTGGTCTACATCATGCTTTGAATAAACTTCAGACATATACAGGTATGACTGAAATTTGCCCATCTGACAGCTTTGAGGTGTTAAGTCATTAGCCATTTAACTTCTCTGAATCTGTTTACTCCTCTGTAAAAAAATAATAGGGATAATGATATCTATTTTGTAGGTTTATATTATGAATAATAATAATAAACATAAATCATGTATTACAAATGCCTATTCCAAAGTAGTTATTCAATATAGGGTAGATGTGTTAACATTGCTACTACCGATAGAGTGTAAAAATTAATAGGTTTAACAGGAAACCTTAAAAACATAGGAGACTGAAGCACTTAATAGGAGCCTGTGCCAATTTTAGACACTCAAAATTGTTTTCCAGTTCTAAAATATTCAGCTGAGAGCATGAGCCTGAGCAGATTATTTATATATCTATTACTGAGGCATTATGGTTATTTATGTGTTCACTTCCCTCATTATGTTACACACTTATCACTGAATAGAACAATTCCTTGACTATCTGTGAATCTCCCTTAGGATCTTACAGATGGAGGATGTTTAATTAATAATTATCATGTTAAGTTGAATTGATATTTTGACCATCTACTCTTCATCTTTACACTTTATAAAATCACATCCTAACACTACAGTGACTAGGATATTGAATATATTTGAGTTCAAGAGCAAGTGTTGAAAAGATATGCCCCGCCCTGGACTAAAGTTCCTATTTAAAACTCTGAGCACAAACTAATTTAATAGTACAATTAGTCCTAGAAATGAATAACTACTTATAAACAACACTAGTGTTACCAAATCACTGACAAATGTTATTCTTTAGGATTTGGAAGCAAGATGTTTGATGGAATTCTGGAATTATTGAGAATTCCTGAAATTATTTATATATGTGTGTGTGTGTGTGTGTGTGTGTGTGAAATTTAAATATTGTAAACAATTTATATGTTGTATCCTATATCAAATAATCAAACACTGAAAAATGCCAGGAAAATTAAGCATTAGGACATACTAACATGTTTAACAGCACAGAGCAGAAATTATGTGCTGAATTATTAAATGCTTATTTTGCTTCCAAATTGATTTTTTGTAATAACCTTCATGTAATCTATGTAAAATATGTAAAATCTATGTTATGTAAAATACACTAAAATGTACATATGGACTAATTAATATCTATTTTATTTCCAAGATTGGCTCACCATTAGCAGCTGATAGGCCCCTAAACACATATTTATATAACATGGCAAGAACTACAAACAAGATTGTCTGATGAAAATAGATCATGACCAAATCTCCATTTCATATTCTTGGAATTGTTGACTTTAACTTGTGATTGTGCATGTTGACATTCCCTGATCTTACTTTCAGTTTGACTTAGGTTAATTCCTTCTAACCCGTAACATCTTTATGTTGATGGTTCAGATTTACTTTCCACAGGAAGGTTATAATACATTTTCTTTTTTCTGATTTCTTGACTTATGGCTACTTGAGATTCATAAAATTATACAAATTTCTCAAGTAATGTCAATAAAAAATTTCCTAACAAAAACACTAAACAACAATCTGGGCACCACACTCAATATTTTTCCAATTATGCAACATAATTTGGATTTGTCATGTTTTTTTCAAAAGGTATTATGAATTACTATTTTGAAAAATTAATAATTGTTTTCATAAATGTGGACACCCTTGCTGACATATCTCAAAATATGCATTCATTTACAGCCTGAATATGAGCAGTAGTTCTTTCATTCATTTACTCATTAAAAATATACCATTTACAATACGATTTTGTAGGTTTTTTTAAAGTCTTACTTTAAAGAAAAAAAATTTGCACTCATAATAATATTGGGTTAAAGAAAGAGTATGAAATTTTGAAGTAGGGCACTTGACTAATACCTCCCATCAATGGCCTTAAGTCACACAACATTTGCTAGATTTCAACTTTTCTCAACGGTAAATGAGGATTTGGAATGAGTTTTAACTATGTCCCATTTTAAAATCATTTGAGCTAATAAGTTAATTACTGATTGAAAATAAATGACTAAGCACTTAAGTATTATAGAATATTTATAAAGTATTCACCTTTAGAATTTCTTCTCCATGTCAATATACATATCTTTTAGAATATGGGACAAGCTAGTTAAGGAAGAGTTTATAAAACATATATGCTATATTCAATATGGAATCCTCCAACTCGAACTTAATATTTTTAATGAAATATGATGATACCATCAAAGACACCAATTAGTGACCTATTTTACAGAGAAAATAGTGAGTCATTAATCAGCAGGTAGAAGATCTGGGAGTGAAATCAAGGTAATCACTGTATCCTGAAACCTTTGTGATAAAATATATGAAAATTCATACTCCCAATGAAAATTACAGGACAAACACAAAAAAAGTCCAATGAATATGTGCAAGAAACATGAACATAATCACTTAATGGTCTTAAATTATATGCCTAAGTGCCAATGAGATGCTAAAGTGAATGGATTTTCTGAAATATAGTGGTGCTCAGAGAAAACTTCACAGAGGAGGTGATATCTAAGCAGTGCTTAAAGGCAGGCAAGGTCATGAATGTGTAGAGAAGTAGCTACTAAAGGTCAAGAAATATACATGCATGGAAGTGATAAAGAGAGAGGGATGATAAACCGTCATAGTATCTCCATAGAGTGTTTTTGTTTTGTTTTGTTTTTAATGAACCCAATTAGAGTCTGTATTGAGTGGGGGATGATGTTTAGTCCTTGACGCTGAAATGCATCCCAAGTAGGTTAAACATAATCATCAGAACTTTCCAGAATGCATAATAAGTGATATTAAAAGTCAAACTATGTGGATTACAGATGAAATTTTAAAACATAAAAGTTCTTGAGAAAGTACCACAAATAAAATGCAAAGTATCTACTAAACATGACCAATAAATGGTAATTACACCGTTTTCTTAAAAAACACATTATTTTTGTGAGAAATGTAGCTTACTAAAACTACTTAAATAAAACTATTTTTTTTTTCCAAATACAATTCATCCAAGCATCATATGGTGTAGATGGGGGAAAGCCAAATAGTTATTTTCCTCAAAATGATAGAAATGCCCAGGAGTAAATAGGTATCTGAAAGAAATTCTACAAACATAGAGCAGCAGTAAGCCCAGATGCTGCTACAGCATCAAATATAACCACAAAGTATTTCTTTTCTCTTTTCTATTCATGTCATAAAAATAATAGGCATGGAAACATGCAAGTTGCTGGTATATTTACTTTAAGCTGGAATTTGTTTAATTGCTTATAACTCAAAGTTTTCACTCTACTGGCAGGATTTTTGTTATACTTCCTTGGCAACGAACTCATTCGTTGTAAGAAAGTGCACCATCAAACACTATTAAGATTTTTTCTTTTTCTTTTCAATTTAGCATGTTATTAGTAGCCTCAATTTAATGACGAAGAGTACCACTAATTTGCTCTACAAACTTAAGCAGAACATAAGTTTAAAAAAATGCCTAATGTGACAATTTTTATACCATTACCCAGAATGCTTTGTTAGCGCTCAACTACTTCTTGTTTTGGTTAGCATCTATGTTACTACTAAGTAACAGAGTGTCTTTTACTCTATAAAGAGCACTTTAGAAATTAAGAAGCCGGAGGCATAAAGAAGATTTTGAGGATTTAAAAATCTTTATACAGAAAAAAAGCTTGTCTTCTTGGAGGTATAGAGGGACAAAATAGGATCATGATTAAAAGTGAATTTTGCCCTCTTTCAGGAGTACCAAAACTATATAGTTCAAGAGAACTTATGTGTAGTGTGAGGAATTAAAAACAGATAAAGGTAAATATTTTACTTAAAATAATGTTGAAAATGTCTTCTATGAAATTCTCTCCTCATATATTACATGATATAATAATCTTTGATTTAAGTTCCTCTGACACAGTATATTTACATATTCATCCAGAATTACAGTTCAAGGAGAACTCAGTAACTTGTAAAGCACACAGATGTGTGTGGTTTTCTCTCGTTCCTTCAGTTCTATATAGCTTTGGTACCTTAGTCTACCCAGGTTGTGTGTTTCCATAAAAAACAAAACCAAAACAAACAGAAAAACACAGACTTCTTTACACTTATACTTTTTTTAACAAATATTTAAGAACACACATAGAAAGTAAACAATTATATAGTTCTTTTTCTTATTCAAAAAAATTTTAGTCTAGATTTCAATACATACAAAGTATTATTTGAATGAATCTGTTTTAAATGGGAAGGAAGTAGTGAAATACCATGGTGAAGGTGTTTTGTTTAGTTGGCTGGACTGGTGGTCGGGTTGCAGGAGAAAGAGGATTAGTTGCTGAAGAATTTTAACTTTCTTAAGAAAGGGGACTTATTTGGGGAAACCTGAAAGATACTATGACTGTCCATTTTCCAGGGAAGGCAAGTAATACTTGGGATGAAAGAAGTGGATAAGCAACTCATTTTTGTTGACAATCTAAAAGGAGAACCCATAAGACTCCAGCAAGAGAGAGAGGAGGAGGAAAACACTAGGAGGTATGAAAACTCTAAAGTCTAATCTCTGTACAGGTTGAAGTAAAGACTATTCATGCAAGTTCTGAGGGGGAAAAAAAGGGGGTGCGGGAACAAGTCCAGAAATACATGCTAGAATAATCTCAACTAAGTTCAACTGCTAAAGGATTTTTTCCCTGGAAATCACAAGAGGAGACAGGAAATTTCTCAGGTTAGTCTTCCCAATCACTCAAAAAAGGATGCTAGGGGAATTAGAAGCCCTTATTTATGGGGACAGAAGAACTTTGAAAGGGACTTTCATGTGAGTGAGATCATTCAACCCAAGACTCACATGGAGAAGAGATTTCTCTTTACATACAGGACTTAAATGGACAGAGTGACAGCTTAAATCCTAGCAAAAATGCCCTGCAACTTTCTTTAAAACACTCGACAATCACCAAGCCTCTTGAGAGAATTGCATTATCAAATCTCCTCAGCCGACCTTTTCTCCTCTATGAGAACTTCAGGTATGTTAAACTTTACAGAAAATGGTAGCAGAAGTGATTCTCAGAAATCTACCATATACGTAACTGTAACCAGTCTAACTTTCTAAGCAGTCAATTTTGCTTTCTAATATAACAACCACAAGCAGTGGCTGATAAAATATGCTTATTATATTTTCCTAGTTTATACCTTCACTGTATCATTTTTCACTAATTCATTTATTAACATATTCACCAAATGATTCCTCAACACCCAATTTGTAGCAGTCACTATACTATGTCTTTGAATACAAAGATGGAAAGGGCATGATTACTTGTAATGAGTGGAGTGAGGCTGCCCAAGAGGGAGTGGAGATAGGGCTTTAGAGATTATATTGAAAGAGGGCTAACAACACCAGAGGCTCCAATGCTATTTAGTTTGATAACGTGATCTTAGTTCTTGAGGGCTATATGCTGAAGCTCAGGGGCCATGTTGATGTCTGTCATAAGTTATCAACATGAGGGCAAACATTCTACTTCTTAAGTTACTAAACCCTGGTATTAGTCCAGAGATACATCAAAATAACTACTTATTTTTATCATGCGAAAATATGTCATACATTTAGTTAAATTATTTATTTGAGATTTTTTTGTGTACTCATTGGTAAAATTGGAAGAGCAAGAAAATTTAACAAGAACATTTAATTAATATGTAAGCATAAACATATTGTTGAATTTGCATGAAGTCAAAATATTAAATTTTGTAAAAATCCCCAAAATTGCCTTGTTAAATTGGAACAGAGGAAAGAATAAGCATGTACAGTCCTGGAAGTAAGGAGTTTACCAAAGAATTACTCAAAATAATTGCTATCATAAAGCTAGCAATGCTAAACTCAAGGAGGAAGTAGACAAAGTTACTATCGATGATTTCAACTGAATATTGTTAAATGTGACTCTTCTTAAACTAATTATTCATATTTAATTTTCACAATACAGTCAATGAAAATCACCTCTTCACAATTTAAAAATATATTAATCAGTACTTTTTGTCCATCCCAAAGGAAATTTGGAATATTTGACAAAAGCACATTATCTATAATAAAATGTGTGTGATAAAATGAAATACAGAGCATGGAATGTCTACAAATTAAAGCACAAAGCAACTTCTAAGTGTACTTCTTAAAGCATATTTTTAATCATTAATCAAATTGATCAAATATCATCTATGTAACTATCATTTGTTTATAACATGTCAAAAACTGATTTGAGATCTATAAGGTGTCATAATAGTAGCTCACAATAATATCTAACATTTATTACAGTGTTACTATGCCATTAAAATGGCACCTGGTTAGATATTCTACATGTGTTATATGTCTCTGCACCCTCCCATCAACTCCATAAACCCTGTGAGTAATTAAATCAAAGTTTTCAGAGATCAAGAAACTGTTGAAAAATACTTAGCTGGAAAGTATCACAGCCTTGATTGAAATTTAGCTAAGAACCTAAACCATGTTTTCATTGACCCTAGGAGTATAAATGGACCTTCATATCATTAGTTTAAAATGAACATTAATGAAGATGAAATACCCCAGAAATATCACCAATAATTTTAAAACAATCATATGTATAATGTATTTATATGTGTGAAAATTAACTAGCATATATGTATACATACATTCATTCATTTTTCTCTAGGTTATTTGGCTTTAATGTAATTGCCTCCAGGAAATTTTCACTTGTCTTTTAGTTCTTGTCCCCCAAATTCTGAATACAAGTTCACAGTTTTTAAGAAGTATCAATTTTGATCACAGTGAAACTTAAACTCTGAAATCTTGGATTATATGCAGTGTTGTAAATATGTGTCTCATCTTGTCAAAACAATATACATTCTATGGCAACATAAAAAAGCAATATATTTTAATCATGTCAATATATTCAGGTCTCCTATGTGTCCTTAGTGTTCCTCTAAAGGGACTCCCATTTATATGTCCAGTTCCTAAATTTAATATTCTGTTAAAGTTTTTGCCTATCTGTTGAAAATATCTTCTTTCCACAAATGTTTCCACATTTCTTTCCACAAATGTTTATATACTCTAAAGGACAAAATATTCATCTTGTCTCTTCTCTACTTACAAATGAAAATATTTTTACTTTAATTTCTTATATTCAGACTTTTGTTTTATTTTTAGAAATGTAGTGAAATTTATGGAAATGATTTGCCTTCTTATTGAAATGTAGGTTCCTCATCTATAAAATAGATATCATCACCCTCTTCCATAAAACAATGTATGTGGATTCTTACTTCTTTGCTTATATTTCTTTCTTTTAGGTTGTTACAGGGATCCAATAAATCCACATCTATTAACTGTTCACTTGCAACATATATACATATGTACTCATAGGAACTTTGAGGATGAGTGAATATTGAAATATAAAGTAATTGTTTTAAGATTGTTAATACAAGCTTTGTTTGGGCTACAGTCATCTGAGAAATACTGTGGAAATAAGTTTATTTTTCCCTTTAATCCTAGACTGGTAAGATACTGTCAGTGTGAGACCACAAAAGGCTTTATGATAGAAAACACTAAAATAAAAAACATAATCCTTGTTATTAGAAAATTTCTAATACAATATAATTGTGACCCAAATATGACGTGACATTAAAGCATTAAGAAAATTACAAGCAAGGCACTAAGAAATTAGAAATCACTCAAATATAACTTTTGAAACCCGATTGGGTATTGTAAAATTGATGTGCAATTTGGTATCAGTCAGCCACATTATTTCCAACCATCTGGCTCTACCTTTCCCTCTGTCCTGAATTCTCCATGATTAAGGGCTCTGCCCTCCCTTTGGCATTTCACAGTAAGCAGTCAACATTTTGGAAAGTGCTTTTAAGTCACATAGCATAAACTCAGAGAAACAGTAAGTTTGGTATCAGAATCAAGAGGGGCTAGAAAGCACCATTAAAGAAACTGACATTGGATTCTTTTTCCATAATTCATATTTGCAATCAAACAAGCCGTTCCAGCTATAATTAGAGCAATGCACGTTCTTTCTCTCCTCTCTCTCCAGTCTGGGGGAGAGGAGAGCCTTTTGTTAATAATTTAATTGACTACTTACAAATAGAAATAGGAAACCGTAGTCATACCTTGGTATAGTCAGAGAAGTAGTGAGTAAGACCACATGGATCAGCATTAACCCAAATCTTACTCTACGCAGGCCAAAGGAGCACCATTTGAAAGTGACATGGTGCTCCACCTAATAATGAAGTACTAATTCCACTGAAGAAAAGGAGTGTGGGAAGTTATGGGGTAACTTGAGCATGAACTTGAGATTGAACTTGAGAATGAACATGAGAATGCCTAGCCCATTGATGGGCTGCTCTGAGGACTACCTATAGAATTTCTAACTGAAGCCCAACACATATTTTATTGGTTGGAGATGTCAAATTATGGAAAGCCTTTCTAGAGAAGCAGGGATACCAACTACATAGTTTAGTTAGGTTTCCCCAAAAGTTGGATCTAGATTATACACTCGAGTTTGGAGAAAGAAGATATTTTTAACAGATAGGCAAAAACTTTAACAGAATATTAAATTTAGGAACTGGACATATAAATGGGAGTCCCTTTAGAGGAACACTAAGGAAAATATTTATCTTGTTAGGTATGTTTCCTTTGTACTGCGTGAACAGTTTCATTTAGCATATAGTTCTAAATGTTATGCCCTATGTTCATTAATTACCCACTTATTAAAGCCTATTGTCCTCTTTAGAGATGTAAAGATGAACAAAGAGATGAAGAGATTAAGAGAACCGTGGCATACTGAAACCATCATTGCTCTCTGTTCAACAGAAACATCATCCAAGTGAGTAAAATCACCAAAGTCAGTGTCAATCATTTTGGAGCTGGGGGACTTGGGAAAGTGCATGACCCTAAAGCAGACACAGCCCAGGAAGAAAGATAAAACATCTTTTTCAAAATATTCTGTAGGGCATGAGGAGGCCTGTGAAAACCATTTAACTTCTCTGAGACTTATTTTTGCCATCTGTCAAAGGGGAATAAAAGGAGTGTTTTGCTTAATTCTTAGGTTTACAATAATGTGAAATAATATGTGAGAAAAAGTTATAATTCCTGTAATACAAGGCATAAGTATGAAAAATAAATGCAAAAATAGTGGCAGAGTTCTTTATTCATAAACCTAACAAAAGACTCTAATATTAAATCATTTACTACTGGAACCACAGTGCCACCTAAAGACTACATACCAGAATTATAGAACAGAGACTTCTACTTTTTAAAAAAAAACATTTGTGGATATTTAATTGGCAATGTTCCATCACAAAGTGCTCTGTAGTGGTTCCAGAATTAAATTCAGTTTAGAATGTAAACCTTTCATCAAAGAGTCCAGAAATGTTTCAGATTTAAAAGTAAAGCAAATATAACCAAGACACAGAATAGACATAGCATTTATACAATAACTTTACATTACATTGCTCTTTAAATGTGACAAGTATGACTTTTTCAGGAAGTGTAGATACTTGGATCCTTATTAATTGAATGCATATATTCTACACTAATAAAAACCTAAAAGAATATATTTTTATGTAAGCATAAAATCAAGGAAATAGAGGATACTGATTTCATGCTTGTTAATAAATGACTTTGTGTCTTCACTTAGTATCCACTAAGGATGAACTTGGTTAATGTCCTCATAATGTAGGAGTGATAAAATCAGAAAACATAAAGATCAGTCTTACTGTAATTAGATGATGGAATAAATGAAACACATATACTATGGAACCCAGCTAGAAAAACACAATGAGGAGAACCATTCCTTGAAATTCTGCTTAATTTTTTTTAAGGGATCCTACCTTTGTTAGGTCCTTCAGTGATACATTTTTATTTGTGATCCCACAAGTCTTCTATCATTTGATCCTACCAAAGCAGAGACAGCATGTATGTTATTAGGCTAAATGTCATAGGTAAATAGAAGTCCTTATCAAAATTATAATTAATCCTTAAAGAATACAAGAAAAAAATAAAGGTCTAGGCTTCCCTAGAAGACACATATGCTAGTTATTGGTCTAGGTACATATATTAGTCTAGACAAGCTGATGAGAAGCAGAAGTTCTATGTGAGAGTTTGGGGGAAAACTTCTTACATAATAATTGATGTGCACTGTCTGCTTCTTTTGTACCTGATTATCTCCTTTAATAATGTCAAAGGATTGGCTATAGATAGGAAAACTTATAAGGAAAGGTGAAGTTCAGGGACTCAGATTCCACCCATTTCTATAACTTTTTTTTTCCAAATCAGATACAGGACAAACTTGTATAATAGGCTTAAAATAAATATTTGTTTAACAAATAAATAGTATAGGGACACCTGGGTGGCTCAGTTGGTTAAGCATCTGACTCTTGGTTTCAGCTTAGGTCATGATCTCACAATTCATAGATTTGAGCCCCGTGTCAGGCTCTGTGCTGATAGAAGCTTGGGATTCTCTCTCTCTCTCTCTCTCTCTCTCCCCTCTCTCCTCACTTGCTCTTTCATATTTTCTCTTAAAAATAAACATTTTTTTAAAACTCTATAAATAAATAGTGCAAAACTTATAAACCAAGCATGTCTAGGATAATACACAGATATGCATGTGTCTTGAATAACATAAGAAATTTTGGAACCAAGTACAATTATATTAAGAAGTTTCTGGTTTTGTTTGTATCTTTCACAAAGATTTGTATCTTTCACAAGTTACCTTCCATATAAAAATGCATTTCTACCAAAAAACATCAAAGAAAGTACTTTGTCCTAGTTTTTGTACTTTTATAATCAAAAGGAAAGTGATGAGAGACAAGATATGTATATGTATTTTATTTAGAAAAAATTATTGTATAAATTACTTAACTATAAAAGCTTACTTAGATTTTGGTAACACTTAAAAGTTGACTAAAACAATTATTTAGAGAGGGCATTTCTCCTATATCAAGAAACTTCCAATAATTATAAAATATAAAATAATATTTTCAATAAGGTATGAGGATGTACTTTTTGTTACACAAGCTGAATCTAAGAGAAAACTATGATATTTGTTCTTAACAAAATAAAGGAGCATGACATATTTATTATAAACTAAAAAAATTCAAAGTACTTGTATCAGTCAAGGCTCTCTAGGGAAACAGAACCAATAGGAGATGACAAATGATAGACAGAAAGATAGAGAGAGAGAGAGAGAGAGAGATACAGAGACAAAACCAATAGGAGACAATAGAAAAATACAGATAGAGATATAAATACATAGAAAAAGATTGATAATGAGGTATGGGCTCTAGAATCATGGAAGCTGAGAAGTTCTACCATCTGATTTCTGCAAGCTGGAGGCCCAGGAAAGCCCATTCTAGTCAAAATCTGAAGGCCTGAGAACCAGGGTATAAGTCCCAGTCTGAGTTTGAAGATCCAAGAACCAAGTGGCTGAATGTCTAAGTACCAGAGAATATGGATGTCTCAGCTCAAGCAGGGAGGAAATTCACCCTTCCTCACCCTTTTTCCTTCCATTCAGTCCTTCAGTGGACTGTATGAGGACCCCTGCATTGGTGAGGGCAATCTTTTTCACTCATTCTGCTGAGTCAAACACTAATCTCTAACAAAAATATCCTCACAGACACATCCAGGTGTAATGTTTTACCAGCTATCTGAGCATTCCTTGGGCCAGCATGGCACATAAAATTAACTGTCATAGAGTTAGAACAATCATTTGATATTCTTTAAGCAGATGTCAATGTTCAAGGTTTGATCTGAGATGATACCCTACAAATGCACAGATAATAAAATATTATAGATATTCTTAGAATATTCTAGAAGAATTTATAAAACTAAAAGATTCTCAAATAGCTAATACAATTGAGTCCCAGTTTATAAATGTTGATGAAAAGATGCATTCATGTGTTATAAAACATTTTAAAATGTCAAGTTTAAAAAATCTTAGTAATTATATAAAAATACATTGTACTTTAACATTCTAGAAATGTTAGCTACATGGTAGGCCAATATTAAAATTATTGTGAGCCAAAGACATGTGAATAGAGCTAGACAAAAGTAGAACATAAAAAAGGCAAAACAAATAATAACTTAAAAATTAAGTCCACCTTAAGAGCTGGCAATCTAAGTATTATGTGCCAAATATGGCACTGGGGGATTTTCAAGCACATGTCTCCTCAACTGTGCTGTCTGCCTTGTTTCAAGGAGCCTACAGAATATCCATTATCCATTCTTAAATTGCTGCTCTGAAGAGTGGGTGTGGTCATTACTGATACTCCAGTTGACTCATACTTTGGCAGAATGACAAGCAAATCAGCATAAAGCTTCTGAAAGGTTATTAAAAATTCTCTAAATTAACCTACTCTAGACTAATTAGCTCATTTTTAAGGGCAATAACAAGAAATGAAGATCTAATTAGGTACAACCTAGAGATACTCTAATAAACATGGGAGAAGAGTACGTTTTTTAAAAAACAAAACTCTAGGAATTTTATAATCTTAAATTGATTAACAGTCCTTTTATCTGATCATATGATTTTCTCAGATTGTAAGGCAGCAGGAGTTTAAGAAAATGTTGCACCTATAAAATTAAATAGAGCCTAATAGCCTTAATTTGTACTTACTTTGAAAGTGTTTATTAATTTTTATTAAGGTTTCTTCATTGGCCTTTACTGTTTAACTTTCTACCTCTTGTGGATATATCATTACCAGAGGTCCTAGCCTGGAGGACAGCAAAATCTAATTAGAATGTATCACATTTGGTTATCACTTTTTCTACCTGAACTTCGTCATGCCTCCATGTACTGACATGGGCTTAACCCTTAGGAGAGTTTGAGAACTCATCATAGACGAGTCACAGAAGTGAGACTAAGTTTAGGGTGAAAAATCATAATCAGATACAGCACTCTCAAATTCCTTGACTTTTGGGATAACACAATCTTTTTAGCCAGAATGCCTGGGGAACAGAATATCTTGATTAAATTGATTTTCTGCCTAAATTAAGGTAAACTTATAAACTTTTTTCATTATTTTTTTTTAAAGTACACTGAGTTATTGATAAGAATCATGTTTGATATAATGGAGGAGAAAGTGGTGATAGTAAAATACTCATGATTTTTTTTCTTTTGGAGGTACAGGACATATATATGTTGCATTTATATAGATATGAACATAAAGACAGAGAAATAATGTACATAAAGTCATTCTACACAATATTAGATATAAATAAATTTATTTAAAACAACGTATCAGAGTTTCCTAAGCCAAAGAAGCTGCACATACTCAGGTAACAAGAAGATGGCATGGTTGGCCATTGGAGATGGTCATTTGTATATTTCAACACACATTAAAACTTTTCTAAATAGAAAAAAAAATAAAATTTATTTTTTTTTAAATTAAAAAATAAAACTTTTCTAAATGGAGTTAGGCTTATTCTTGGGTTGGATGGAGAGTACACCAAATAAACCTGCTTTATTGATGGCCAAGGATCCAAGAAATTAAAGCATCATGAATGATTTTAAAAAGATCCATCCTTACTAAAGAAGATGTAAATTGTCAAAGAAAAATCTGCTAAAAACAAATACCCATGAAAACTCCTCATTTTCAAACTCCTGATTTTTCATAGTGTAAAGTATACACTAGAGATTAGAACAAATTCTCTACTTGTGTCTCCCTGCCCTATCATGTTTTAGAAGGAGATGTATTTCAAGCTTATAGATTTTTTAAATCTTTAATTTCATAAATATCCAGTTAAAACACCAGCTATTATCTCTAATTTCAGTATCTGATGATATGGAATGTTTTGATTACTTATTTTCTTTCTTTTTCCTTCATTATTATTGATTTTTTATTTGTATGATGAGAACATTTAAGATCTAGTCTCTTAGTAATTTTGAAGTACAAAATACAATATTGTTGACTATAATCACAATGTTGTGCATTAGATATCCAGAATTTATTCATATTCTAACTTCAAGTTTATACACATTGACTAACATCTCCCACTTCCCTAACCCCTGCCAACCACCATGCTACCTTCTGTTTCTATGAGTTTGACTTTTTAAGATTCCATATATAAGTGGTACGATGGGAGGGAAGATGGTGGCGTAGGAGGACACTTTGCTCACCGCGCGTCCTGCTGATCACTTAGATTCCACCTACACCTGCCTAAATAACCCAGAAAACCGCCAGAGGATTAGCAGAACAGAGTCTCCAGAGCCAAGCACAGACGAGAGGCCCATGGAAGAGGGTAGGAAGGGCGGCAAGGCGGTGCGCGCTCCACGGACTGGCAGGAGGGAGTCGCGCCAAGCAGAGCCCCCGAGTCTGGCTGGCAAAAGCGGACGGCCGGATGGACTGTGTTCCGACAGCAAGCGCGACTTAGACTTAGCGTCTGGGAGGTCATAAGTTAACAGCTCTGCTCAGAAGGCGGGAAGGCTGGAGGACAAAGGGAGGGAGAGTTGCTGAGCCCCCGGACGGCAGAGCTCAGCTTGGCGGGGAACAAAGGCGTTCGCCAGCGCCATCTCCCCCACCCATCCCCCAGCCAAAATCCCAAAGGGAACCAGTTCCTGCCAGGGAACTTGCTCGCTCCCCGCAAACACCCAACTCTGTGCTTCTGCGGAGCCAAACCTCTGGCAGCGGATCTGACTCTCTCCCGCTGCCACAGGGCCCCTCCTGAAGTGGATCACCTAAGGAGAAGCGAGCTAAGCCTGCCCCTCCTGCCCCCGTGCACCTTGCCTACCCACCCCAGCTAATAGGCCAGATCCCCAGCACCACAAGCCTGGCAGTGTGCAAGTAGCCCAGACGGGCCACGCCACCCCACAGTGAATCCCGCCCCTAGGAGAGGGGAAGAGAAGGCACACACCAGTCTGACTGTGGCCCCAGCGGTGGGCTGGGGGCAGACATCAGGTCAGACTGCGGCCCCGCCCACCAACTCCAGTTATACACCACAGCACAGGGGAAGTGCCCTGCAGGTCCTCACCACTCCAGGGACTATCCAAAATGACCAAACGGAAGAATTCCCCTCAGAAGAATCTCCAGGAAATAACAACAGCTAATGAACTGATCAAAAAGGATTTAAATAATATAACAGAAAGTGAATTTAGAATAATAGTCATAAAATTAATTGCTGGGCTTGAAAACAGTATAGAGGACAGCAGAGAATCTCTTGCTACAGAGATCAAGAGACTAAGGAACAGTCACAAGGAGCTGAAAAGCGCTTTAAATGAAATGCAAAACAAAATGGACATGATGGCTCGGATTGAAGAGGCAGAGGAGAGAATAGGTGAACTAGAAGATAAAGTTATGGAAAAAGAGGAAGCTGAGAGAAAGAGAGATAAAAAAATCCAGGAGTATGAGGGGAAAATTAGAGAACTAAGTGATACACTAAAAAGAAATAATATATGCATAATTGGTATCCCAGAGGAGGAAGAGAGAGGGAAAGGTGCTGAAGGGGTACTTGAAGAAATTATAGCTGAGAACTTCCCTGAACTGGGGAAGGAAAAAGGCATTGAAATCCAAGAGGCACAGAGAACTCCCTTCAGACGTAACTTGAATCGATCTTCTGCACGACATATCATAGTGAAACTGGCAAAATACAAGGATAAAGAGAAAATTCTGAAAGCAGCAAGGGATAAACGTGCCCTCACATATAAAGGGAGACCTATAAGACTCGTGACTGATCTCTCTTTTGAAACTTGGCAGGCCAGAAAGGATTGGCACGGTACCTTCAGTGTGCTAAACAGAAAAAATATGCAGCCGAGAATCCTTTATCCAGCAAGTCTGTCATTTAGAGTAGAAGGAGAGATAAAGGTCTTCCCAAACAAACAAAAACTGAAGGAATTTGTCACCACGAAACCAGCCCTACAACAGATCCTAAGGGGGATCCTGTGAGACAAAGTACCAGAGACATCACTACAAGCATAAAACATACAGACATCACAATGACTCTAAACCCTTATCTTTCTATAATAACACTGAATGTAAATGGATTAAATGCGCCAACCAAAAGACATAGGGTATCAGAAAGGATAAAAAAACAACACCCATCTATTTGCTGTCTACAAGAAACTCATTTTAGATCTGAGGACACCTTTAGATTGAGAGTGAGGGGATGGAGAACTAGTTATCATGCTACTGGAAGCCAAAAGAAAGCTGGAGTAGCCATACTTCTATCAGACAAACTAGACTTTAAATTAAAGGCTGTAACAAGAGATGAAGAAGGGAATTATATAATAATTACAGGGTCTATCCATCAGGAAGAGCTAACAATTATAAATGTCTATGCGCCAAATACCCGAGCCCCCAGATATATAAAACAATTACTCATAAACATAAGCAACCTTATTGATAAGAATGTGGTCATTGCAGGGGACTTTAACACCCCACTTACAGAAATGGATAGATCATCTAGACACACAATCAATAAAGAAACAAGGGCCCTGAATGATACATGGGATCAGATGGACTTGACAGATATATTTAGAACTCTGCATCCCAAAGCAACAGAATATACTTTCTTCTCGAGTGCACATGGAACATTCTCCAAGAAAGATCATATACTGGGTCACAAAACAGCCCTTCATAAGTTTACAAGAATTGAAATTATACCATGCATACTTTCAGACCACAATGCTATGAAGCTTGAAATCAACCACAGGAAAAAGTCTGGAAAACCTCCAAAAGCATGGAGGTTAAAGAACACCCTACTAACGAATGAGTGGGTCAACCAGGCAATTAGAGAAGAATTTCAAAAATATATGGAAACAAACGAAAATGAAAATACAACAATCCAAACGCTTTGGGATGCAGCAAAGGCAGTCCTGAGAGGAAAATACATTGCAATCCAAGCCTATCTCAAGAAACAAGAAAAATCCCAAATACAAAACCTAACAGCACACCTAAAGGAAATAGAAGCAGAACAGCAAAGACACCCCAAACCCAGCACAAGAAGAGAAAAAATAAAGATCAGAGCAGAAATAAACAATATAGAATCTAAAAAAACTGTAGAGCAGATCAACAAAACCAAGAGTTGTTTTTTTGAAAAAATAAACAAAATTGACAAACCTCTAGCCAGGCTTCTCAAAAAGAAAAGGGAGATGACCCAAATAGATATAATCATGAATGAAAATGGAATTATTACAACCAATCCCTCGGAGATACAAACAATTACCAGGGAATACTATGAAAAATTATATGCCAACAAATTGGACAACCTGGAAGAAATGGACAAATTTCTAAACACCCACACTCTTCCAAAACTCAATCAGGAGGAAATAGAAAGCTTGAACAGACCCATAACCAGCGAAGAAATTGAATCGGTTATCAAAAATCTCCCAACAAATAAGAGTCCAGGACCAGATGGCTTCCCAGGGGAGTTCTACCAGACGTTTAAAGCAGAGATAATACCTATCCTTCTCAAGCTATTCCAAGAAATAGAAAGGGAAGGAAAACTTCCAGACTCATTCTATGAAGCCAGTATTACTTTGATTCCCAAACCAGAAAGAGACCCAGTAAAAAAAGAGAACTACAGGCCAATATCCCTGATGAATATGGATGCAAAAATTCTCAATAAGATACTAGCAAATCGAATTCAACGGCATATAAAAAGAATTATTCACCATGATCAAGTGGGATTCATTCCTGGGATGCAGGGCTGGTTCAACATTCGCAAATCAATCAACGTGATACATCACATTAACAAAAAAAAAGAGAAGAACCATATGATCCTGTCAATCGATGCAGAAAAGGCCTTTGACAAAATCCAGCACCCTTTCTTAATAAAAACCCTGGAGAAAGTCGGGATAGAAGGAACATACTTAAAGATCATAAAAGCCATTTATGGAAAGCCCACAGCTAACATCATCCTCAACGGGGAAAAACTGAGAGCTTTTCCCCTGAGATCAGGAACACGACAGGGATGCCCACTCTCACCGCTGTTGTTTAACATAGTGCTGGAAGTTCTAGCATCAGCAATCAGACAACAAAAGGAAATCAAAGGCATCAAAATTGGCAAAGATGAAGTCAAGCTTTCGCTTTTTGCAGATGACATAATATTATACATGGAAAATCCGATAGACTCCACCAAAAGTCTGCTAGAACTGATACATGAATTCAGCAAAGTTGCAGGATACAAAATCAATGTACAGAAATCAGTTGCATTCTTTTTTTTTTTTTTTAATTTTTTTTTCAACCTTTTTTATTTATTTTTGGGACAGAGAGAGACAGAGCATGAACGGGGGAGGGGCAGAGAGAGAGGGAGACACAGAATCGGAAACAGGCTCCAGGCTCCGAGCCATCAGCCCAGAGCCTGACGCGGGGCTCGAACTCACGGACCGCGAGATCGTGACCTGGCTGAAGTTGGACGCTTAACCGACTGCGCCACCCAGGCGCCCCGAAATCAGTTGCATTCTTATACACTAACAATGAAGCAACAGAAAGACAAATAAAGAAACTGATCCCATTCACAATTGCACCAAGAAGCATAAAATACCTAGGAATAAATCTAACCAAAGATGTAAAAGATCTGTATGCTGAAAACTATAGAAAGCTTATGCAGGTAATTGAAGAAGATATAAAGAAATGGAAAGACATTCCCTGCTCATGGATTGGAAGAATAAATATTGTCAAAATGTCAATACTACCCAAAGCTATCTACACATTCAATGCAATCCCAATCAAAATTGCACCAGCATTCTTCTCGAAACTAGAACAAGCAATCCTAAAATTCATATGGAACCACAAAAGGCCCCGAGTAGCCAAAGTAATTTTGAAGAAGAAGACCAAAGCAGGAGGCATCACAATCCCAGACTTTAGCCTCTAATACAAAGCTGTCATCATCAAGACAGCATGGTATTGGCACAAAAACAGACACATAGACCAATGGAATAGAATAGAAACCCCAGAACTAGACCCACAAACGTATGGCCAACTCATCTTTGACAAAGCAGGAAAGAACAACCAATGGAAAAAAGACAGTCTCTTTAACAAATGGTGCTGGGAGAACTAGACAGCAACATGCAGAAGGTTGAAACTAGACCACTTTCTCACACCATTCACAAAAATAAACTCAAAATGGATAAAGGACCTGAATGTGAGACAGGAAACCATCAAAACCTTAGAGGAGAAAGCAGAAAAAGACCTCTCTGACCTCAGCCGTAGCAATCTCTTACTCGACACATCCCCAAAGGCAAGGGAATTAAAAGCAAAAGTGAATTACTGGGACCTTATGAAGATAAAAAGCTTCTGCACAGCAAAGGAAACAACCAACAAAACTAAAAGGCAACCAACGGAATGGGAAAAGATATTTGCAAATGACATATCGGACAAAGGGCTAGTATCCAAAATCTATAAAGAGCTCACCAAACTCCACACCTGAAAAACAAATAACCCAGTGAAGAAATGGGCAGAAAACATGAATAGACACTTCTCTAAAGAAGACATCTGGATGGCCAACAGGCACATGAAAAGATGTTCAACGTCGCTCCTTATCAGGGAAATACAAATCAAAACCACACTCAGATATCACCTCACACCAGTCAGAGTGGCCAAAATGAACAAATCAGGAGACTATAGATGCTGGAGAGGATGTGGAGAAACGGGAACCCTCTTGCACTGTTGGTGGGAATGCAAATTGGTGCAGCCGCTCTGGAAAGCAGTGTGGAGGTTCCTCAGAAAATTAAAAATAGACTTACCTTATGACCCAGCAATAGCACTGCTAGGAATTTATCCAAGGGATACAGGAGTACTGATGCATAGGGGCAGTTGTACCCCAATGTTTATAGCGGCACTCTCAACAATAGCCAAATTATGGAAAGAGCCTAAATGTCCATCAACTGATGAATGGAGAAAGAAATTGTGGTTTATATACACAATGGAATACTACGTGGCAATGAGAAAGAATGAAATATGGCCTTTTGTAGCAACGTGGATGGAACTGGAGAGTGTGATGCTAAGTGAAATAAGCCATACAGAGAAAGACAGATACCTTATGGTTTCACTCTTATGTGGATACTGAGAAACTTAACAGAAACCCATGGGGGAGGGGAAGGGAAAAAAAAAAAAAAAGAGGTTAGAGTGGGAGAGAGCCAAGGCATAAGATACTGTTAAAAACTGAGAACAAACTGAGGGTTGATGGGGGGTGGGAGGAAGGGGAGGGTGGGTGATGGGTATTGAGGAGTGCACCTTTTGGGATGAGCACTGGGTGTTGTATCGAAACCAATTTGACAATAAATTTCATATATTAAAAAAAAATAATAAGTGGTACGATGTAGTATGTGTCTTTCTTTGTCTGATTTACCTCACTTAGCCTAATGCTCTCATGGTTCATCCATGTTATCACAACTGGAAGGCTTTCCTTTTTTCTTGTGGCTGAATAATACTCCATTGTGTGTGTGTGTGTGAGTGTGTGTGTATGTGTGTGTGTGTTTAATGCTTTATCCTTTCATCTACTGACAGAACACAAGTTATTTTCCCATCTTGGCTACTTTGAATAATGTTGCAATAAACATGAGAGAGCATATTGTCTTTGATATCCTGTTGTAATTTCCCTTGGGTATACCCAGAAGTAGGACTGTTTGATTATATGGTGGTTCTAGTTTTATTTTTTTATTTTTTTTATTTCTTTAAAGAACTTCCATAGTGGCTGCAACAATTTACATTCCACTAACAGTGGACAAGGGTTCCCTTTTCTTGGCATCCTCACCAACACTTGTTATCTCTTGTCTTCTTGATGATAAACATTATTTTTTTTGACAGAGACAAAGACAGTGTGAGTGGGCGAAGGGCAGACAGCGAGAAGGAGGGAGGGAGGGGGAGAAAGAGAGAGAGAAAGAGAGAGAGAGAGATACCCCCAAGCAGGCTCCCTGCTGCCAGCTGCACAGAGACCAATGAGAGGCTGGAACTCATGAAACCATGAGATTATGACCTGAGCCGAAACCAAGAGCTAGACGCTAAACCAACTGAGCCACCCAGGCGCCCCAGTGACAAACATTCTAATAAGGGTGAGGTGCTATTTTATTATGGTTTTGATTCACATTTCTCTGATTATCAGTGATGTTGAGCATCTTTTCACGTACCTGTTAGCCATTTGGAGGTCTTTTTGGAAAAAAATGTCTATTCAATTCCTCTGACCATTTTTTAATCAGATTTTTAATTTGTTATTGAGTTGTATGAGTTATATATAAATATATATATACGTATATATATGCATATATATACGTATATATACATACATATATATACGTATATATACGTATATATATTCGTATATATACGTATATATATATATATATATATATACGTATATATACTTTAATGTTTATTTATCTTAGAGAGAGAGTGCAAGTGGGGGAAAGGGCAGAGAGAGAGGGAGACACAGAATCCGAAGCAGGCTCCAGGCTTGGAGCTGTCAGCATAGAGACCAATATGGGACTCGAAAACATGAACCGTGAGGTCATGACCTGAGCCAAAGCTTAACCAACTGAGCCACCCATGCACGCTAATTATTTATATATTTTTATACTAACTCCTTATCAGATAATGGTTTGCAAATATTTTTTCCTATTCTGTAGGTTGCATTATCATTTGGTTAGTTGTTTCTTTCACTGTGTATAACCTTTTTAGTTTTATATAGTCCTAATTACTTATTTTTTGCTTTTGGTGCTTTTGCTTTGGTGTCATAGCCAAAAACTGTTGTCAAGACAAACGTCAAAATTTTTTTTCCCTATATTTCTCCTAGGGGTTTTATGGTTTCAGGTTTCTCTTTATGTCCTTAATCCACGTCAGGCTTATTTTTGTGAGTGGTGTAAGGCAGATGTCTCATTTCACTTTTCTGCATGTGGCTAACCAGTGTTTCTAATACCATTTATTAAAGATACTATTCTGTCCCCATTCAATATTCTTGGTGCTCTTATCAAACATTAGCTGACCATACACATAGGAGTTTAGTTATGGGCACTGCATTCTGTAATATTGGCCTATCTGTTTATTTTTATGTCCTTACCATCCTGTTTGGATTACTAGAGATTTGTAGTATAATTTGAAATCAGAATGTGTGATGCTTCTACCTTTGTTCTTCGTTCACAGGATTATTTAGGCTATTCGGGGTCCTTTCTGGTTCCCTGTAAATTTTAGAACTGCTTATTCTATTTTTATGAAAAATATAGACTGCATGGAATCTGTAGATGAGTTTGGGTAGTATGGACATTTAAACAATATTAATTCTTCCAATCCATTAATATGGGATATCTTTGCATTTGTTTCTCTTTTCTTCAATTTCTTTAATCAAATTCTTGTTCATTCAGTTAGACAGATTTTTCCTTTCCTTGGTTAAATTTATTCCTAAGTATTTTCTTAGTGTTGATGCCACTATGAATGAGATTGCTTTATTTATTAGATATTCTGTTTTTAGCATATAGAAGCACAACTGATTTTTGTAAGTTGATTTTATATCCTACAACTTCAGGATTTGTTGATTGGTTCCAACAGTTTTTTGGTTGAATCTATGGGTTTTTCTATATGCAAAATCATATCCTTTTCAAATAATAACAATTTTACCTCTTCTTTTCTTATTTGGAAGGCAAAGTTCCTAATAACCTCTCCAGTGTGTCCAAACTCCTTTGTTTTTCTTTTTTCTACAGAGTGCTGGAACCTCTCTTCAGGAAACCTGGACTTCTACAAAGGCTTTCTCATCCATGGGAGACTGCCAAAATTAGCGCTCTCTGGGTAGTCCCTAACCATGGCCAAGAAGAGCTGAAACTGGTTCCAAGGCTCCTGTCAGTTCCACAGCTCTTATTGAGGTCTGTCTGCCTATTACCCGATGCACAGGTGGGTGAGACTCAACCTGAGGGCCTTGGCATATGGTGCTGGATCCCACAACTCCCACTGAAGCACTTTCAGTCATGGATGGATGTCAAATTTTAGTTGTTAAAAGGGGAGACCAAACAAAAAAGTTATCTATGCTACCATGATGCTGATGTACAAGTCTTCATTTTCTTGATGCTTCCTGTCAAAGATGGATAATGGTTTCTTACACATCATAAATCCATATTTATATTTATATAGTTGTAATTTCCGTCAATCAAGATAAACTATAATCTATTAGCTCCATAGACTCTGTTTCATAGAATGAATTATTTTTACATGTGTAAAGATTAAACATACCAACAAAAATAGAGCAATAAATTGAATTTATTTATGTATGATATGGGAGTTTTACTATTGCTCTGAGATATGGGAGTTATGTGCCTCTTTAGAAAGGGTGTTTGATCTGCAAAACTCCTGCTATAGATACAGATCTATAAAGCACATCCTTGTTCTAACCTTCTAGAGTCATCCTATAAATTCTGAAACTCAAAAAGCAGTGGTATAGACTTCACACTTATGAACAGTGTACCATGTAACATGAGATTACAAAATCTATTTGACTTGTCAGTGCTTATGAATTACACTTACAGAAATAATAATTTCTATAAACTGTTTGCATGGTATATGATGAGTTCATACTAACAGCCATAAATCAGCAAGTTAAAAACTAAGGCCATCTGCTGCTATATTTTTAATTGTGATACTCAGACATGAACTCCATTTTTACCATGGTAATTGCTCAACTGGTTTTATATATCAAAATCCTAAAAAACTATATGAGTTTTTTGTTTTATCTAATCTGGCTCCTTTGTGAACTTAATTAAGTTACTGATATCTCATAGTCCCTTTGTCTAAAAGTGTCAGCTCAAAGCCACAGAGAAACCAAGTATCTTAGGAATTAAATTAGAAAATGTTTATAAATTATTTGATAATAATAAAATACATTTAGTTCAATAAAAAAGCAAATAATACCTATTTTAAGAGTTAGTGTTTTGGTCTACTTTTGTTTTTGGTTGAATTGTCCAATTGATTCATTCATTAGTGGTTCATCATGATTTATAATGTGCCATATCGTTGTGTCAACTACAAGAACATCACATTTTAAAATAAATTTCTTCATAAAATTAACTATTCCAGTTTTAAAATCAGTGTGAAGGTAACCAGACTTTTCTTGTATTAATCTATCTGCTCATCATTCATCTTTCATACTCAGTATGAAACTGTCTGGAAACTGATAGTTCATGGCTAGAATTGTCGCTAAATAGAAGTAGATAGCTTCACCAAGAAATAAAGCAAAATAGTAAAATGAAGGAGCAGGGAGAGACTTGACCCTCTCCTGCAAATGTGGGGTTTTCCTGATGCAGGTCTGTCATTTTTGCTGTTCTTTTTTCTAAAAAGACAAATGATACCTCCTCCCTTATGAAAACTTCTCATTCCACAGCAATTGCTACTTTTTATAATGTATCTAGGTCACAAGTGGATTGCAATAATTTATGTCATCCTGGAATATGAAATCAATACCCAAAGGAGTGGACTGACACAAATTATTAAATTACAATTCCTTCGGAGTCAAATGATCAAATTCTGAGATTAAGAGTAACATTTACTTCTATCCAAACCATGGAAAATACCTACTGGGTAATATTAATATATATTGATAAGCATTTTAGAGTATCATGTTGATGTCTAGCTTAGGAACCTGGAAGCAGATTCTGCAGCTTTTAGAAATTGGTGGAGTTTTCCTGTGTTTGCATAATCACTATAGGCAATAATTCCTTGTAAATACTTTAACACATAAAATGCAAAAAGAAGATATAAGTGCTGATGTGGAATATGCATATGAAACTGGAAACTAATATAAAATCTAAATTAGTGAAAGCAATGCATTAATGGCAAAACCAAACCACAGGAGAACAAAAATGAAACAAAACAAAACAAAAACAAACAAAAACACCTTCATCTTAAAAAAAAAACAAAATGAACTGATAAAAAGCAACATGAACTAATACATAACCTGTAGAGACTTTCACAAGCCCTGTGGACAATTCAGTTAGTGTCAAAAAAAAAAAAAAATCAAAAACTTCTCTACATCTAGAATATTTGTTATGAAATGAAGATCAGATGGAGTAACGCTTTGTGTATCCCAAAATTGCATTTTATAAACAGTAACTGTTAAATATTAAGTACATGTGGTATTATCTTTATTTTAAAATTATTTTATTTGGTATTCATTTCATTTTATCTTAATATTTCATTTTTTGATGTTTTTGTTATTAAATGTCTAAATCAAATAGGAACGGTTTTCTATGTTAATGAAATATATAATCTTGTCACCATATTTCAGTTCATACTATTATTATATTAGTATATTATTGCATTATTTCAGTTTGTTTTATAAAGAACCTCTGAAACTTTTAGTACTGCCCTTTTGAAAAAATAATTCACTGGTTATTATCATGTGCACTCATTATTTAAATGTACTCAGATAAAGAATAAAGTATAATTTGATGGGGGGCCTGAGTGGCTCAGTTGGTTCAGCGTCTGGCTTTGGCTCAGGTCATAACCTCACGGTTCGTGGGTTCGAGTCTCACATAGGGCTCCGAGCTGACAGCTCAGAGCCTGGAGCCTGCTTCAGATTCTGTGTCTCCCTCTACCCCTCCGCCCCTCTTAAAAATAAATAAATATGAAAAGAATTTTTTTTAGAAAAGAATAAAGTATAATTTGAAAATTTGCTAAAACTCCAGGGAATTCTGAAAATTGATATTTGTCAGGAATTTGAAAACATTACCTGAAATGAGTAGTGTTTAAAGTCCTAGAAGTGTTAACAGTGAAGCACTCCCTTATTTGTTTTCTTTTAATATATTGCAGTTTATGTGGGCCCAAACATTTTCCAGTTTTAATTAAACACACTCTCACCAAATAGACAACTAACTCTAAAAAAAAAATCCAAGAAAAGAAGATATGGAATGAGGCCCAAATTAATAAAATCTGTCTAAAGCAAACAAGCAAGCAGTAGGAGAAATGAGGGAGCAGGGTATAGGAGTCATTTTTCAGCCATAGTACTTTGTGGTCTATGCATGTGTGAAGGAAGGGATTAAATAAAAATTGAGAGATAGACAAAAGACTCAGTAGATTAACTAAAATATTACTTATAAGGGCTAAATTGAAATACAAATTTTAAAACCAACATATGGCAGAACGATTTACCAATCCAGGAACTGGAAAGAAGGCCTCACCCTGGAATGGATAGCCTGGCTCTGAGACAGAGAGCAGGGGGTCCGTGCTGTGGGGAGAAGGAGTCTGCTAAAAAGAAAGGAGTCAAACTGGGCATAACCAGTTTATTTTTCCCAAATTGACTAATTTGATATGTTACTCCATCTCTGATCCCCAGGGAGGAAATAAAGGAAAGAGCGACAAAAGATCAGAGTGTGACAGAGAATTCCGTGATTCTAAAAAGTCTCCTTAGATCCCCCAATTTAACATCTCTGAGATTTATATGCCTCTAATAATCAATGTCTTGAGATTAAGTTATGTTTTAAGATTACTGTTGGACAAGCAGCAATAGTGATAAAGTTGCCACTACTTGTGGTTAACCTGACTTATTTTAGAGGACTTAACTAGACAACTACAACTATTCAAGAATCATTTGAGAAGAGAATAGAAATCCCAGTGTTCTTCAAAAACCTTTCCATGATATCACCTGGGGAAATTAAGAAAATGCCAGCATTAACATTTTTACAATGAGCGTTAATAGTGTGGAAGAAACTGCAGCAATAATGTACCACTCCTAAGAAAAGTGGCATTAGGGATGTCCTTGATGGCTGCAAGAGTGATACATAGTTGAAAACATTTAGACATCAATGATGCTGACTCAAAGCTTATTCAGAAGAGTTGGACCCTGCATGTTAAGAAGTTTTGAGAATAACTTATCCAATTTGTTTCAATTATTTTTCCTTTTTTTTATGTATGCACTATAGGTAGACATGATTAAAATCTACATCTAAATGCAGAAGAGCTCTTTTAATAAGAATAAAATACAAAAACTAATCCTAGTTTAATTGGCAGCATTTTATCCCCAGTGCTCTATATAACAATAGTGTAATCTTATAATCAATGTCAGCTTAGATTCAATGAAATAAAAAGAGTGATAATATGTAACTTTTATTGAACTCCTCCTATATGCCAGACATAGGACTTTGCATGTATTAATTTCATTTAATCATTACAAAAACTCTATAAAGTAGAACCTAATACTATGCTATTTTACACTTTAAAAAACCAAGGCACAGGGAGTATTTAATAATTAGCCAAGGTCGTATACAGCTAGTAATTGACTGAAGCTTCAAACCCAGTCTAACTATAAAGGCAGCCAAACTTAAACACTACACCATCATGTATCATTCAACACATACTATTTACTTGAAACAACCATCTTGTTTTGGGGACAATGAATAACCTTAGTTCTAAAACTGAAATAGAAAATACTGTTGCTTAGAAAATCTCATCACTGTCTCTTATTTTAAAGATTTAATGGCCTCCCGTCAATGATAACATTTTTTTAAAAGGGATTTTAAAGTTCTGTTGTGAAATACTTCAAAGTTATTGCTCAATAAGAAATATTGACCCAACGTGCACCAGTCTTTTAACAACTACACTTTTATCTTTTATGTATGAATGTGGGGTTGGAAATAGCTATGTTCTGTGTAGCTACTGACGGAAGGAAACAAATTAACCAATACTGGATCCATTTTTTTTATGGGGAATCAGGTTTTAGTCCTCTTTGGCTATAAAAGGTAGTGTTTACAACCTCTAATTAAACTTAAAGAGAACTTAAACATCACCACTTTCAATATTTAGATATCAGCTGGCTCTGGACACCACTGTCAGACTAAAATTAACTCTGCATACACATTTGGGATATTATATAGCATGCAGAGAACTACAAAAAAATAGAAAAATTATACACAAATAATGTGTAGAGTACACAGCGTCAGAACAAAAAAAGGTCAAATTTATATTTATGAATCTCACTGATCAAAAATGACTTAAAATGCAGAGACATATAAAATTTGTAGTTGATGTTTTATCATGCATGATTCACTAAAAATATTGCTAATCATGGCACACTAACATATTCTGCATGAATACCTATTTTCTTTGTCAGAATTAATTGAAAATTCTGGTTTGCCCAGTTGTATTTTTGTGCTATCATGTATCTAAAATGCTTTTGCGCTTCTGCAAGATTGTTCCAAAAACTCTTTGGATGGAGTAAATACAAACATTTGCCTTGTAAAACATATTATCTAGGTTTCTTCAGGTGTTAAGATATTAAAGCAACTAATTTGAGCAGACCAATTGATCCTGGGTAGAACATTGCTATCATTGTATATGTAATTATAACTGCATTCATGCCTAAATGTAATGACAAGGAATCATCTAGGGTTAGATGTCTGTGATACTAATTAGTTTTTCTTACAACATAGGTTTTTTGCTTTAAACCCCACATTTTATATTAGCACACTGGTGGTGAAAAATATACGAGCACCCCAGACCAATCGGCTTGTAGAAGAAGGGATCATTTTCTATATCTCAAGTGATTAAAGTTAGTTTGGAGAAGAAACATCCTTTGGATCAGTGCCATTAAAACAGGAGTTTTCATAAATATGAAAAGTGAATAAATGGAATGATTTTGTGAGACTTGGCAGTATTTTTAGATAGAATGAGATTTAATTCAGTTATCTTTAAAGATATAATTTATAGGGGTGCTGAGCGGCTCAGCTGGTTAAGCATCCAACTCTTGATTTTGGCCAAGTCCGTGACCTCTCAGTTCATGAGACTGAACCCCAGGTGGGGTCTGTGTTGACAGTGCAGAGCCTGCTTGGGATTCTCTCTCTCCCCCTCTCTCTGCCCTTCCTCCACTCAACACTTGTGTGCTCTCTAAATAAATAAACTTTTAGATATATATTTATATATATATAACCCATATTTATAAACCATATAGTATTTTCCAGGGACTGTACTAAATGAGGTACTGGAGTAAATAAAAGCAATATTCCCTGCCCTCAAATGTGGCAATAATCAAGTGTGGAAGATAGACAAGTGTAGGCACTCAGGATATCACCAAGTACAGGATATACATTGACATTTTCATGAAGATGAGTTCTTTCTTGATATAATTTTGGGCAAGGTAAAATGAGATATCAGAAGTAATTTTAAACAGCCATATAACGTTTAATGCAAACATATTTGCTTATACTTGGATAACTAAGCATGTGAATCTGCTTGTAATATAAGAGTGGGGGATAATTTTATGAGCAGCTAAATCCTGTACAGCCACATATTGGAGGAAATATCTAGACTCACCATTAAATAAACGTTTGATTAAAGTTTTATAAAATATTCAATATAAAATGTCAACAATAAAAATAACCAATAACACAACATCAATTTCTTTTTCAGAAATATGAGATTTCCCTCAAAATACAAAATTTGATTTTTAAAAAAAATTTGCAGTTGGAAACATCACTAAATCTGTCAAATTTATCTTGCATATACATACATATATACATGCACATACACATATACATATACTGAGAGAGAACACACACACACATATATACATATACACACATATATAGAGAGAGAACACACACACACATATATACACATACATATATATAGAGAGAGAGAACACACATACACACACACACACACACACACACACACACAGAAAGGAGGTTATGTTTTTATTTAAGGATCTTGAAATCAACTAAGAGTTATTAAAATTATATGTATATAATGTAATCTCTCTGCATTTCCTACTCTGGCTGAGATTTTTCTTTTCTCTTTGTTTCCAGGAACATATTGGAAAACAAAGATTAAACAGAATTATCAAGTAAGTCCTTTACTGAGAATTTAATTGTGAGCTTGCCAACCACGGTTTGATTTTTCATCATCTTGTTCCAGGGTTATAAACCTTTCAATTCATTTATATTTATAAACAATTCCCACCCTATTATGTGCATGGATTATTAGGAATGTCTCCCAATAGAATTGTTCAGCTTTATGTACACAATTAATTAAAAGCTTGGATTCATTTTTTATCAAACTTTTACAGTGGGTTAGAATATCTGAAATCTAAACTAAAAGTCTCTTTTAGCCCAAATGACGACTCATTCTTTAGTTTGGAAGGCTCTTTACTTCATGGATTTGAAAAGGGAGATTAAAGCCATTGGAGAAACCACCTAGGGCAGAATGTGGTTTTGCTGATAACAGAATTATATTTTTCACAGCGAAGGAATTCAGACCCTGTATCCAGTTAACAAACCAACTGTGATAAAAACAAGTCAATGGAGAAAACTTTTAGCCTAAAACTATAATGCTACCTGCAAAAGAATGTAGAAGGTATAATAGCTGACCTCTGACCATGTAATATTTGCAAATTACATTATATTTCTAAGAGGAACTCAAATAAGAACAGTCTTCATACCCTCTGCAGCAGAGTAAAATCTTTAATCATACAACTCTATCTAACCCAGATTCTTCACAAAGGCACCTTTGAATCACCTAAGGAGATTTTAAAACCTATCAATGTCTGGGCTCCAGCACCTGGAGATTCTGTTTTAATTAGTCTAGGATTGGAAGAGAGAACGGTTTGTTTATTTTATATATATATTTGCATTCCTTCTATTTGTTTATTATATATGTATATATTTATTTATGCATATATATGTGTATATATGTATACACACATGCACACACACACACACACACATATAGGTAATTACTTTACGCAGCCTAGGCTGAAAATTTTGAAGTCCTAATCTGTTCATTCTGAGGGATTTGGAGTCATCACTTCATTTATTCCAGTGTCTCCTCAGCATTACCTTAAATTTTGAAGGATCAGTGTGAGTTTAGTATGAAGCAGTAGGTAATAGACCTACGGTGAAGAATAAAATTGGCAGTGATAATAAGTTTATATTTTAAGTGGTACTTGACTAACTAAAGTACTTGACATTTCAAAGATCTCTCATACCCATTGTCTTATACACCTGTTGTTTCTTTTAGGCTCAGGTGCAAAACTTGAGTTAATTATATTCCTCTGCTCATGGCACATTTACATTTTAGGTCCATGTGACAATCCTTCTATTATTTAATCTCCTACTCCTCTCCCATTTCCCCCACAACATAATGGGCATCAATTCTATGCTAAATAGTATTATTTTCTTACAAAAAAAAGTTTTAAAATACAGAAAGTTCTATTATTGTTATTTTTACAGATGAAAAAGCTATAAACCAAGTAGCATTTTTATATGCATATTTTTAAAAATTGGAAATATTGGGGCATGCTTGGGTGGCTCAGCCGGTTAAGTGTCCAACTCTTGATTTCAGCTCAGGTCATGATCTCACAGTTCATGAGTTTGAGTCCCTCATCGGGTTCTGTGCTGATAGTGTTGAGCCTGCTTAGGATTCTCTCTCTCTCTCCACTCCCCCCCCACCTCTTCTCTCTCCCTCAAAATAAATTTAAAAAATAAACATTAAAAAATTAAAAATTGGAAATATTAGTTCAGAGGGTGGAAATGCCATAAAGTTTTAAAAACAAATTTCTCTGCAGAGTGTATACCAATTGACATTCTCACTGGAGATAAATGAGTGCCTCATTTCACATGCAGTTGCTAAAACTACAAATTATCATTCATTCTTTATTATTATTACTCTGAGAGATGAAAAATTATTTCATAATGTTGCTTTGAGAATACTTGATTGCTAGTGAAGGTGGAACATATTTTCATATGCTTAGTAGCCATTTGCATTCCTTCTATTTTGAGTTGTTTGTTTTTTCTTTACCTGTTTTTCACCTAACCGTTTTAAAATTAAGGTATCATAATTAATATACTACAAAACGGACAGAGTTTAAATACTCAGCCAAATCAATTTGAGCAGTTGTATCCATGTGTGTAACCATGAGGCAAAATAAGGTATAGATCACTTATTTCCATCATACCCTTAAGTTTCATGTCTCTTTCCAACCACAAGTGCTTCTTCTCAGAACATTGTGATATCTCTCACTTTAGTTTTTTCTGTTGCTAAGACTTTATATATCAATGGAATCATACAGTACACATGGTATCTGGATTCCTTGAGTTAATAGGTTCGATATTTGGCCATGTTGCATATCAATAGTTCAATCTTTTTTGTTTCTTATTAGTATTCCATTGTATGAACACACAGCATTTTGTTTTTATGCATACCACTACTGATGATCCATATTACCCAATATTTTTGACTATCACGAATGTGACTTCCATGAAAACTATTGTGCAAATTCTTTTGTGGATTTATATTTTCAATTCCCTTAGCTAAATATCTAGGACAGGAATTACTTGCTCATACTGTAAAACACATGTTTCATTTCATTTAAAAATCGCAATACAGTTTTCCAAAGTGATTAAACCATTTTAAAGTTCCACTAGCAATGTCTGAGAGGGCAGCTGCTCCCTACGCCCACAAATATTTAATGCTTTGGGTTTTTTTTATATTAGCCATTCTAGTCAGTGTGAAATGATAGCTCATTGTAATTTGAATTTATATTTCCCTGGAGGATCTTTCTGTGATTATTGACCATGTATCTTCTCTTTTTAAACAAGCTAAGTGTTTTTGTAAAGAAAACACTTTAATTGGTACAGTTTTGGCCCATTTTTAAAAACTGGAAGCTCGCGGTGCCAGGGTGGCTCAGTCGGTTAAGTGACCGACTTCAGCTCAGGTCACGTTCCGTGAGTTCGAGCCCCGCGTCGGGCTCTGGACTGATGGCTCAGAGCCTGGAGCCTGCTTCCGGTTCTGTGTCTCCCTCTCTCTCTGCCCCTCCCCTGTTCATGCTCTGTCTCTCTCTGTCTCAAAATAAATAAACGTTAAAAAAAATTAAAAAAAAAATAAAACTGGAAGCTCATCTTTTAATTGCTAATTGGTAAGAGCTCTTGGTATATTCTTGATAAAAGTTCTTCGTTGCACATATGTATTGCAAATAATTTTTCCCTGTTGTGGCTTATATATTCATTTTCTTAATTATGTTTCTTGATAAACAGAAATTTTCCATTTTATTGATGTCCAACTTATGTATTTATTATTGTTAGTGATTCTAGTGTACTTGTTCAAGAAGCATTTTCTTACCCCAGAGGAGAAAAGTGTTGTTTTAGATTCTCTTCTGGAAGTTTCATAATTCTGTGTTTACAGTTTGGTCAATGTTTCAAGTTATGTTTATGTGTTGAATGATAAAGAGATCAGTTTTATTTCGTTTTTCAGATGAAAATCCAATTATTCTAGCAACATGGTTAACAGGGAGAAAATGTTTGCAAATCATATAGCTGACAAAAACCTCAGCCTGGAGTATCAAACAGTCTTAAAACTTAATAGTAATAAACAATCCAATTAGTAGATAGGCAAAAGACATGAGGAGATATTTTACCAAAGAGGTTATAAGGTGGCAAATAAGCTCACGAAATGATGCTTGACGTCACTAGCCACTACAGAAACACAAATTACGATCAAAGTAAGTTATCACTACATACTTATGAGGATGGCTAAATGTTTTTAAAAAATGACATACCAAGTTATGGTGAGGATGTGGAGAAACAAGGTCTTTCATACATTGTTTGTGGAAATGTAGGATGGTATAGTCAATCTTGAAAACCGTATGGCAGTTTCTTAAAAAAAATAAACACATATTTATCATATCATCCAGCAATCACCTCCTAGGCATCTGCTTCAGAAAAATAAAAACTTACACTCATAGAAACCATGTCCATGTTTGTTCAAGGCAGCTTTATTTGCAATGGCAAAAAACTAGAAACAACCAAAACATCCTTCAACAGATGAATGGTTAAAATGAAACAAGATAAAACAAAAACAATCTGTGGTTCAGGTGTACCTTGAAGTAATATTCAGCAATAAATACTACTCCCTCAAAAAATAAAAGCAAAAAAAAAAAAACCAACAACACGTAACAGCTTGAGTAGACCTCAAGGGGATTATGCTGAGTGAAAAAAGTCAATACCAAAAGGTCATATACTATATAATTTACATAACATTTTCCAAATGACACAATTGATAGAGCTGATGAACAGATTTGTAGTTACCAGGGATGAGAGATGGTAGAGAGGAAAGAGTGCCTATAAATAAGTAACACTGAGATCTTTCTGGAAATGGGATATTTGTATCCACAGTGGTGATTCTAAAAATGTACACGTGGTAAAATGACATAGAACTACACACATACTTCATGCCAGTGTCAAACTCACGATTTTCATACTGTACTATAAGTATTCTAAAGGTAACCAATGGAAGAGACCAGGAGAAGCAGGAAGAAGTAGAACTAGGTCGTCTCTGTACTATCTTTGCAATTTCCTGTGGACATATAATATTTCAACTAAAAGACTTTCCTTATGCCGTTGTATTTGCTTGGCTCCTTGTTGAAAATCAGCTGGCCATATATGTGAGGGTTTATTTCTTGACTCTCTAGTGTATTCTACTGGCGTATTTGTCTATCCTTAAGCTAATACCTCACTAAATAGGATAAAGTTATTTTATTGCCTGACTGGAACTCTGCTTTTCTTCAGGGAAACATGGGTAGCTGGTTTCGACTGTTTTGTCAAACGGTTCAGAGTAGTAACCAGATATAGTCTGTGTGTTAAGCAACTCACCAATGATGGTGATGTACTGTTTAATCTTAAATTCCTTTTGTGACATCCATTCAATGGCTTTCAACTGGCAAACACAGCATAGTTACATGACCAGAACATATAAAAGACCTCACTGAAAATTTCTACCTTGGGCTCTCCTGAAGCCAAGATCATCACAAAAATCTTGATGGTTTATTCTTTTCTTGTTTCAAGTTTTTATTTAAATTCTAGTTAGTTAACATATAGCGTAATATTGGTTTCAGGAGATTTAGTGGTTCATCACTTATACATATAATACCCAGTGTTAATCACAAGTGTCCTCCCTAATACCGCTCACCATGTAGCCCATCCCCCACCCACCTCCCCTCCATCAACCCTGAGTTTGTTCATCGTAGTTGTCTCATACACTTTGCCTCCTACTCTTTTTATCCCCTCCACTATGTTCACCTGTTTTGTTTCTTAAATTCCACATGAGTGAAATCATATGGTATTTACCCTTCTCTGACTGACTTATTTCGCTTATCACAATACTGAGACCAAGTGTACCTTTGTGTAAGAAGTTGGGGGATCTATATCTAGAAGTCTCTCAAGCCCAATGCTTGCCTGCATTCTCTATTTCTTACTCTATCACATACTTTGCCTTTATATGCTATATACTCTTTGGTGACCTGTCAGTCATTCAAATATTCAAAGATGAGTAATCTTCAAAACAGTTTCTGTATCACTACTGCAGCTTTATGATTTAGTCCTAAAATCATATAATATAGTATCTCCAACTTCATTTTATTTCAAAATTGCTTTGGTATTCTATATCCTATAAATTTACAAGTAAATTTTAAAAACAGGTTGTCAATTATTTTTTAAATATCTGCAGAAAGTTTTATAGATCTATTTTGAGGGAATATTACTTTTTCCAATCCATAAACATGATAAATATCTCTATTTATACAGGTCTTCAATTTTTCTCAAAAAGACTTTATAGTTTAAATTTAGAAGTTTTGATGATATTTTATTTTTTTCTAAGATGTTATTTTTTGGTGTTATTATATAACACCAACTGTTAAAATGTTAAAAAATTTTTGGTGTTATTATATAACAACAAATGTTAAAATGTTAAAAAATTTTTGTTTTCCAATTGTTCATTACTAACATAAAGAAATACAATCAACTTTTATATTATATTGAATCTGCATCTTGATACATTCAACTAGTAGTTCTGATTTTTGTTCCAAAATATCACAGGGTTCAGCATGTAAACAATTATGGTATCTGAAAAATTAGTTTTAAATTTTTTCTTCCCAAATTGATTGTCTTTTTCCCTTGCCTTATTATACTTCTAGAACGTTTAGAATAATGTTGAGTGAAATTGGTGAAAGCACAGATACTTAGCAAATGCTTTATCTTATAAGACAAATTCTCAGTGTTTCTCCATTAGGCTATGCATGTACATTAGCTCTGGATTTGTTTGACTCTGTTTTAATGAGCTTTAATATCTTGAAGAAGTTTTCTTTACATCCCAGTATGATGAGAGTTTTCAAAGGGAAGAGACACATCAAATTTTGTTAAATGCTTTTGCAGCATAATGAAATGCATGGTCTTTCATCTTTATTCTGTTAACATGGTGTTTTACATTGTTTGACTTCAACTTTTGAGTCAAACTTGCATTCCTGTGACACACCTGACTTGGTCATGATGATTTATCTTTTTTTGTGTATTGCTGAATTCAATTTGCTAATATTTTGTTGAGAATATTTACATCTGTGTTTATGCAGAATTTTAACCTATAATTCCCTTCTGTTGCATTTTTTCAGGTTTGGGTGGTACGTAAATATTAATCCATAAAGTAAATTGGGAATTCTTCACTCCTCTATTTTCTTAAAGAATTTTGAAACATTGATATTACATCTTTGTTAAATGTTTGGCACAATTCATTGATGAAGCCATCTGGACCTGGATATCTCTTTGTGAAAAAGGTTATGATTGTAAACTCTGTTAGTTTAATAACTAGGAGGCTCTTTGGGTTTTGGTGTTTCTTCTATGTCAGTATTAGTAATGTATGTCTTGATGGTTTTGTACATATATATATTGTCAAACATGTTGGTATAAAGTTTTCTGCAATATTCCTGTATCATCTTGAAATTTCTATAGGATTTCTTTGTATGTTCTCTTTCAGATTACTGATATTGATAATAACTTGTGCTTTCCCAATGTTTTTCTTAATCATCTTTTAAGATTTAGAGCCTTATCAATCTTTTCAAATAACTAACTTTTAGTATTGTTGATTTCCTCTCGTGTTGATTTTCTATTTTCTTTATTTGTACTCTTTAAATAATTTCCTTTCCTTTATTTACTTAGGCTTTGATTTGCTCTTCTTTTTCTAGCTTCTTGAACTGATAGCTGAGGTCATAATTTTTATATTTGTACTCTATTCTAATACAAATGTTTAAAGTTTATAATGTCTTCTAACTATTGCTTTCATTGCATCGCACATATTTTAATGTTATGTTTCAGTTATTACCATTCAGTTCACAATAATTGCAAGTTTCTCTTCTAAAATTTTTTGAACTTTGGGTAATTGAGAAGTGTATGTTTGTTCAAATATCTGAGGATATTTAGGTATCCTGTTAATATTGATTTCTAATCTAATAATGTTATAGTTAGAATACTGTGTGATTTTATTTTCTAAAGGTATTTATTAATACCTGCTTTATTGGCCAGCATATAATCTATCCTGATGAATGTTCTATGTGTATTTGAGAATAAAGTGTGTTTTCTACAGCTTTTGAGGAAAATATTTCATAAATATCAACTATTATCAAGTTGGTCAATGGTGTTGTTTATACATTCTCTATTTTCTAAATTTTGATTTACTTATTTTATTAATATATGGGAAATATACATTATAAATTTCTAATTATAGCTGAGGACAACTCCATTTTTTAATTTCTTATAATTGTTGTTTCAGGTATTTTAAACTTTGTTTTTATTTACAATGAGAATTAAGAATATTTTGTTTATTGTTTTTCTTTTACCATTAAAAAATGTCATTTTTTGTCTCTAGTTAATATTTTGTCTGATATTACTATAAATCTAACAGCTTTATATGCTGTTTGCATAGTAAATCCTTTTTCACCATTTTACTTTTAACTTATCTGTGTCTTATGACAGTTTCTTGTAAAGCACATAAGCTTAGGTCCTGATTCTTTAGCCAGACTGAAAGATTCTGCCTTTTAAGTGGAATATTTAGTCCCTTTACATTTTATAGATTTATTGATATAATTAGAATCGAGTCCCCTAATTTGCTCTTTTTTCCAATTTTCCAATTTGTTTATTGTCCATCTTTTCCTCCTTAACTGCCATTTTTCTTTGGATATGTTGATAGTTATTTAATTTGAATTTTATCTCTGCTAATGATGTTTTCCGTAGTTATTCTAGAATAGGATTTCTCACCTTCAGCACTATTGAAATTTTGGACTGGGTTATTTTTTGTTGTGAGGAGGCTGTTTTATGCACTACAGGATGTTTATAAATACACCTTGTAAATGCCAATATTATTCCATCCTAGTTGTGATAACCAGAAATGTCTCTAAGCATTGTCAAATATCCATCTGGGGGATAAACAGCACCCAATTGAAAAGCATTGTTCTAAATATTACAATATTCACTTTTACTTGATCATAGTTCATTACTATCATACTATTTCAAACCAGTATAAGAGACTGTGTATAGTCTAACTCCATTTTCTCACCTCTGCTCTTTAAGGATTTGTTTATATAATGTGATTTTCTATTTGGAAATAAGCAATCCAATATATTGTCTTTTTTATATTATTAACTATTATTTATTATTCCTGCTTTAATTAGTCAAGAGTCATTTGAAGATAAACACACACACACAGAAACACACACATACACACACACACATGATTTAACTATCTACCAAATATATACCATTCCTGGGGTTTTTTCCTCTGAAGATCTTATGTTCAATTGATTTGATAACATTTCCCTTCAACCTAAAGAAAGTGATTTTTTTGTTTTGTTTTGTTTTGTTTTGTTTTTAGCATTTCTTATAGTTCAGTCTGCTAGGCATGAATTTTCTTAGCTACAGTATTCCATTCTGAAAATGTATTATCTTAGCTCTAGTCTCTCTCAGAATAACTTTATATTATCTTCATTTCTAAAGAACATTTCTGAATATAAATTTCTAGATTGACAGCTTCTCCTCTACATCAGCATTTAAAAAATGTCATTCCATTGTTTGCTGCCTTCCATTACTTCTAGTGAGAAGTTAGCCATTATTAATAGCATCATTCCTGTCTCTATTATGCATTTTATAGCCATTGGCTGCTCTTATAATTTTCTCTTTTTCTTTAAATTTTTGGTAGTTTGACTATAAAATGCTTGAGTGTGGTTACTTGTGGGTTTGTTTATCTGTTCCATTTATTGTGCTTTGGTTTTGCTGAGGTCCTTTATTCTGTAGGTTGCTGTTCTCTTTCATTCTGGGAATATTTTTGCCATTATTTCTTCAACTTTTATTCTTTCCCTCTGTCTTTTGAGCCTCTAATTACATTCTTAGACATTTTGGTATTATCACACAAATCTTGAATGCATTATTTTTATCTACTATTTTTTAGGGTTTTTTTTCTCTTTGAATTTCAGTTTGGATTCTTTCTACTGAACTGTGTTCAAGTTCACTGACACTTTCCTCTGATGCATCTAGTTTGTTTTTAGCCCGCTTTCATTAATCTTTTTTTTTCTGAAATCATATTTTACATTTCTAGAATTTTATTACACTTTCAAGACTTGTAAAATTTCCCATTTCTTCATGAAACTTTCCTCTTCATACTTTATCATATTCACTTTAGTTAAAGTCCCTGTTTGATGATGTCAACATCTAATCCTCTCTGACATTAATTTTATTGATTATTTCCTCCCTTGACAATGAGCTATTGTTTCTTGATTTTAATGTGTCTGGTAATCACTGATTGCATGTCATGTACTCTGTGAAAAATAACAGCAGAATCTAAAATAAACAATATTTATCTCCACAAATAAACAAGCTCATTTTAGTCTCAGGCTGCTAGTATGGGTGCTCAGTCAATACAATCTATGACTGAGTTTGTTCTGGACTTTGTTAAAACTCTAATTTATTTCAATGTAGTAATAACTTCAAATGCTTTGAAGACAAAATCAGCACTTTTATTTCCAACAGGTCCTGATATCTAAACATTGGTGAGGTATGAGAGACATACCTCTTCTTTACAGCCCAGGCTCAGAGAATCTAACTGACCAGCTCAGGTTTACATAGTTAATAATTTATAAACCAAAACTCTGAACTCTCCTATTTTCACACACAGCAAACACTTAAAGCTTCAGATGAATAAAGAAACTTATACAGCTTGGAAAAATACCTGAGACTCTGGTATAAGCCTTCTACATAAAGACAGGTGGTATACTTCCAAGACTGGTGAGAAGAAATGCAAAGAAAACAATGGATTGCAAAATGTAAGATGTGATATGTGACACTTCGGAGCAGATCATTTAGATTATTAAAATTTGATTAAATCTCAAGAATTATAAACTATATTTTATCTTTAAATGTCTATTTTTTGTCATAATATTTTCTCTGTTATATAGACCCAAATTATTGACTTCAGAAGTAGGCAGATCAGAGGTAAAATATGTCATTATTATCTTAACTCTCCTTCAACTCCAGTTTTTTAGTACCCATATGATTTCTCTTTTCAACTTCCTTAAAGTTTCCATCAAAAATTTCATTTATTTGCTTTAGGACTGGTTGTTTGAAGTGCTAGATATGACTAGGTTTGCATTCTTCCCCACTTGTGCTTCTTTTTTAATTTCCATCTTTCTATATCCCTTTAATCTTAGCCTGATCAACTAGTGCAATTAAGAAATCTCAGTACCTCAAATATTTGTGTCAGGAATTCATTGCCAGTTTTGCTATAAATTTGACAAAAAACATTAATATCATTTTAGCCCTTCCACTAAGTGCCTGAGCAATGGTCTGAAGTTAACACATAAAGAACAAATTCTTCTTTGAAAAATTGTAAATTTAAAATTTTGTCAATGGTGTATACATACATTATTTATAGATTTAAAACATTTGAAGAAACAAATCTATACGATTAAAAATATGAGATATATTTTGTTTAAATGTTTTTAAAATAATATTTTAAGCTTAGTTCTTACACAAAATTATATATTTTTTTAACTTTTTTTTTAATGTTTATTTCTGAGACAGAGAGAAACAAAGCATGAGAGGGGGAGGGGCAGAGAGAGAGGGAGACACAGAATCTGAAGCAGGCTCCAGGCTCTGAGCTATCAGCACAGAGCCCGACGCGGGGCTCGAACTCACAAACCGTGAGATCATGACCTAAGCCGAAGTCGGACACTTAACCAACTGAGCCACCCAGGCGCCCCCACAAAATTATAATTGAAAGTGTGTTGTACTTTATTATACAAGCATCTAGCACCACCATTTGCCTAGTAACAGTGTATTCAAATTCAGTTTTTAAAACTTCATTATTATTATACTCATCTGAAAATATTTTAGACAATTCTGAGCTCCAAGCTTTATTCTAGACTAGTTAAATTATAATTGTTGAAGTAAGGATCAGGCACTGGTAATTGTTTAAAGTCCAGATTATTCTAAGTACAACCTGGGTTGGGACCATTGCTCCAATTTATTCAAGGGAAAATCCTTGCAGAATCAAACTTATAAATGTACAACACCAATCACATTTTTGCATCATACTTTCTTGATTTGTTAGTATTAATATTAACGCTAAGTGAAATTGGTTAGTTTAAGCTAACTTTCAAGTTGAAATGTATTTGACAAACTGAGACAAATAAGAGTTTAATTGGTTACCCACAGTAATGTATTTTACTAAAGATAATCTAAAGCCAAGAGAGTAACACTCTGGGTTCAATATGAAGAACCAGAGTAAGCCCACTTGAAGATACCTGAGGACTTAGAATACTACAACAATTTTCTCTCATACCACTAATTCATATTATATACTTATCACCCTCTCATCATATTTAGACAATAGCTATAGTTTATATTCTATGGTCAGCACTATGATTAACTTATCTCTTTTAATCTACATAATACTGAGTCATGTATTATTATTTCCAACACTTAGAGTTAAAGAAACAGAGGGTTAAAGAGATGAAATTCTTATCCAAGATTTCACAATAGTGAAAGGCCAAGTACTTGGACTTCAAAGCCTGTATCGGTAAACACTCTAATGGATAATCTAATACACATGATCTATAAAACAGTATAATCTTCCAAGATATATAATTAAAATTTTTTCCATTCTGAATAAGAGTTCTTAGATAAAATATGTGCAGTGCAGTGATAATTACATGGTAAATAACTGATAAATACTTCTTGGTCAGCTAATAAAGATGTGTGCGATTACTAGAAAATAAATAAAAAGGAAGAATTTAGTATCACATTTAATACAGTAATAAGTATGGCAAACAGATTTGTCTTGTTATGGTTGTTTTTTTGATTTGTGTTGGCTTTTGTTTTTTCCCCATTAGAAAACTCTTTATAGCTTCCTTTGTGTACATGAACTTGACATGTATTATGTATTAACTTACAGGCCAGCATCTCAGCTCAGATCGCATGTAATGGCAACATTTTTGCCATTATATAATGTAAATTAAAAAATATATTTTCTCACTTAGATAATGCAACTTTTATAACCTCTTATCAAAGTAATATGTAATACAAATCATATCCATTAAGATTGCCCAAACATACAGGTTTTACAGGAGTAACTATTCATATTTTTCAAAGTTACATCATTTCCCCCCTTATCTATGATTATCTTTATTTGTTTGCTATACAATATTCTTATTCAGAACAGTCACTCAAATTGGCACTAGCCACAGAGTGGCAAGACCCACCCTCAGAGGATCAGGGCAGGTCCACACCAAGCTGGGTCCCTAAAATTTGGGAGATTTGAAACCTAGCCAGCAGGACTGAGATAGAACACAGGAGCACTGTGCCACAGTGTGGGCATATGGTTCAGACACCGACAGGGTGAAGTCAGAGGTCTGAGGGATGCCCATGACACGCAAGCGGAGATTGTCTGCTCTTTTCTGAGGGCTTCCCGAACAACACTGGGTGCAAACTTCTCTCTCCACAGATAAGACGGGGGGCTGACGTTATTATCTCCCCCCCCCACCCATCAGCACAGACTTCAGTGAGCAGCACAGTGCCCACAGTGGAGGAATGAGTCACTTACACCAAGTCCAACTCCACTGTACTCTGCAGATGTTTTTTTTATTAGAGCAAGTGTGCTAAGAGCCACAGCAGCAGTGGGCCCTTCTCTTAGAAGACCAGCACAACCTCATCCTCACCCGTACATGTACCAAGTTTACTGACCATAGAGTGCTGTAAAGCTTTAGCTCTAGGGGAAATAGGATCTAGCCTCTTTTAACAAACAGACCAAAACACACATAGTTAAAACTCACCACACTATGGACAAGGTCCAAACACTCCCCACTGCAGGCAAGGAGAAACTCTGCAGAGGACTAACTGAGAGAAAGAGCAGCCAAAACACAACAGCAGAGTACACACAACATTCACCAGAAATACTTTCTGAAGTGCCAGGCCCTGGACAGTAAATGACCTCTTCTTAATATAGTCATTACTCTCAGGAGCAGGAAACATAACAGCCTTTCCTAACACAGAGAAGACAGAGACCTAGACAAAATGCCAAGATGGAGGAATCCATCCCAAAAGAAAGCACAAGAAGAGGTCATGGCTAGGGATCTAATGGAAACTGTAAGTAATATGTGTGAACCAGAATTTAAAACAACCAGCATAAAGGATACTAGCTGGGCTTGAACAAAGCAGAGAAAACACCAGGGAGTCCCTTAGTGCAGAGATAAAAGACTTAAGAGCTAGTCAAGATGAAATATAAAAAAAAAATGCTGTAACTGAGATTTGAGACAGACTTGAGGCAAAGAACACAAGGATGGAAGAAGTAGAAGAACAAGTAATTGATATAGAAGATAAAATTAAGGAAAATAATAAAGCTGAAAATAAGAGGGAAAGAAAAATATTGTATCATGAATATTGATTTAGGGAATTCAGTAACTCCATAAAGCATAATAATATTCATATCACAGGAATACAAAAAGAAAAAGAGAGGGTAAAGGAGCAGAAGGTTATAAATGAGCAAATTATAGCTGAAAACTTCCCTAATCTGCAGAAGGAAACAGACATCCAAATCTAGGAGGCACATAGAATTCCCAGAAAAATCAACAAAAGGAGACCAACACTTAGACACATCATAGTAAAACTGGCAAAATACAGAGACGAGGAAAAATTCCTGAAAGCAGCAAGGGAAGATAAATCCCTAATCTACAAGGAAAGACAAATAAGGTCAGAAGCAGATCTACCCACAGAAACCTGGCAGGCCAGAAGAGAGTGGCATGATATATTCAACTTGCTTAATGAGAAAAAAAAATATGTAGCCTAGAATACTTTATCCAGAAATTCTGTCATTCAGAATAGAAGAAGAGATAAAGAGTTTTTTAGACAAACAAAAACTAAAGGAATTCATGCCCATCAAGCCAGCCCTGCAAGAAAATATAGGGAGGACTCTTTAAGTGGAAAAGAAATACCAAAAGGAACAAAGACTAGAAAATAACTGAGAAAATCTCCAGAAACACTGACTTTACAGGTAACACAATGACACTAAATTCATATCTTTCAATAATCACTCTGAATGTAAATAGATTAAATGATCCAATCAAAAGGCATAGGCTTTTAGAATGGATAAAATAACAAGACCCATCTATATGCTGCCTACAAAAGACTCACTTTAGACCTGAAAATACATACAGATTGAAAGTTAAGGGATGGAGAAGGATCTACCATGCTAATGGACATCAGAAGAAAGCTGGAGTAGCCATACTGATATCAGACAAACTAGATTTTAAAACAAAGACTGTAACAAGAGATGATGAAGGGCACTATATCACAATAAAGGGTCAAAACCACAAACAGTTCGAACAATTGTTAATATTATGTTCCCTACATGGAAGAACCCAAATATATAAATCAATTAATAAGAAACATAAAGAAATTCATTGATACCAGCACAATAAAATTAGGGGACTTTAACACCACACTTAAAGCAATGGACAGATCACCCAAGCAGAAAATGAATAAGGAAACAATGGCATTAAATGACACACTGCCCCAGGTGGACATAACAGATATATTCAGAACGTTTCATTCGAAAGCAGCAGAATACACATTTTTTTCTGAATGCACATAGAACATTCTCCAGAATATATCACATCGTGGGTCATAAATCAGGCCTCAACAAATACAAAAAGATTGAGATCATAACATGCATATTTTTTAGACCTGAATGCTATGAAACTTGAGGTCAATTGCAAGAAAAAAAATTGGAAAAACCACAAATGCATGGAGGTTAAAGAACATCATACTAAAGAATGAATGGGTTAACTAGGAAATTAAAGAGGAAATGAAAAAATACATGGAAGCAAATGAAAACGAAAATGACACTCCAAAACCTTTGGAATGTAGCAAGAGCAGTCATAAGAGGGAAGCATATAGCAATACAAGGCTACCTCAAGAAACAAGAAAAGTCTTAAACACATGACCTAACATTATACCTAAAGGAGCTAGAAAAGAAACAGCATATAAAGCCTAAAGCCAGCAGAAAGGGGGAAATAATAAAGGTTAGAGCAGATTATACAGAAACAAACAAACAAAAAGAAGAAATTAATGAAACTAGGAACTGATTCTTTGAAAGAGTTAATAAAATTGATAAACCCTAGCCAAACAAACCAAAAAGAAAAGAGAAATGACCCAAATAAATAAAATCACAAATGAACGAGGAGAGATCACAATCAACACCACAGAAATACAAACAATTATATAAGAATATTATGAAAAAATACATGCCAACAAATTGGGAAATCTGGAAGAAATGAATGGATAAATTTCTAGAAACATATAAACCACCAAAACTAAAACAGGAGGAAATAGAAAATTTGAACAAACCCATAACCAACAAAAAAATTTAATCAGTAATAAAAAATCTCCCAGCAAACAAAAGTTGAGGGCCAGATGGCTTCACAGGTGAATTCTACCAAACATATAAAGAAGAGTTAATACCTATTCTTTTCAAACTTCTCCAAAAAATAGAAATGGAAAGAAAACTTCCAAACTCCTTCTATGAGGCCAGCATTAACATAATACAAAATCAACCAAACTTTCACTATTTGCATATGACATGATACTTTATGTAGAAAACCTGACTCTACCAAAGAATTGCTAAAACTGATACATGAATTCAGTAAAGTAACAGGATACAAAACCAATGTACAAAAATCTATTGCATTTGCTTTTTTTTTAGAAAGGAGGATTTTTTAATGTTTATTTATTTTGAGAGAGGGAAACACACAGAAGGAAAGAGAGCATAATCAGAGGAGGGGCAAAGAGAGAGAGAGAGAGAGAGAGAATCCCAGGCAGGCTCCACGCTCAGCAAAGAGCTCATCACAGGGCTTGATCTCACAATCATGAGACCATGACCTGAGCCAAAATCAAGAGTCAGACATTTAATCAACTGAGCCACCCAGGCACTCCATAAATCTGTTGCATTTCTATACACCAATAATGAAGCAGCAGAAAGAGAAATCAAGGAATCTATCCCATTTATAATTGCACTAAAAAACATAAGATACCTAGGAATAAACCTAACAAAAGAGGTAAAATATCTATACTCTGAAAAATATAGAATACTTATGAAAGAAATTGAAGGTGACACAAAGAAATGTAAAGATACACCATGCTCATGGATTGGAAGAACAAATATCATCAAATTTTAACACTGCCCAAAACAATTTATACATTTAATGAAATTCCTATCAAAATACCACCAGCATTTTCACAGAGCTAGAAGAAATAATACTAAAATATGTATGGAACCACAAAAGACCCTGAATATACAAAGCAACTTTGAAAAAGAAAAACAGAACTGTATGCATCACAATTACAGACTTTAAGATTATTATGGAGCTGAGGTCACCAAGACAGTATTGTACTGGCAAAAAACACATAGATCAATGGAACAGAATAGAAAACCCAGAAATGGACCCACAACAATATGGCCAACTAATCTTAGACAAAGAAGGAGATAATATCCAGTGGAACAAAAGATGGTATCTTCGACAAATAGTGTTGAGAAAACTGAACAGCAACATGCAAAAGAGTGAAACTACACCATTTTCTTACACTATACGGAAAACTAAAATCACAATGGATGAAAGACCTGCATGTGAGACAGGAAACCATCAAAATCCTAGAGGAGAACATAGGCAGCAACCTCTTTGACATTAGCCAGAGAAACTTCTTCCTAAACATGTCTATTGAGGCAAAGGAAACAAAAGCAAAAATGAACTATTGCTTATGCACAGCAAAGGAAACAATAAAAAAAAAAAACAACTAAAAGGCAACTGACAGAATGGGAAATATATTTGCAAATGACATATGTGATAAAGGGTTAGTACCCAAAATCTGCAAAGAAGTTATCAAACTTAATATCCAAAAGAACAAATAATCCAGTGAAGAAATGGGCAGAAGACATGAATAGAAATTTTTCTAAAGAAGAGATCCAAATGGCTGAGAGACACATGAAAAGATGCTCAACATCAGTCATCATCAAGGAAATACAAATCAAAACAACAATGAAATACCACCCCACACCTGTCAGAATGGCTAAAATTAAAAACTCAGGAAACATCAGATTTTGGCAAGGATGCAGACAAAGGGGAACACTCTTGCACTCTTGGTGGGAATGCAAATTGGTGCAGCCCCTCTGGGGGACAGTATGGAGGTTCCTCAAAAAATTAAAAATCGAACCACCCTACAGCCCAGCAATTGCACTATATACCCAAAGGATACAAAAATGCTGATTCAAAGTGGCACATGCACCCTGCTGTTTATAGCATCATTATCAACAATAACCAAATTATGGTAAGAGCACAAACATCCATCAACTTATGAATGGAGAAAAAAAGTTGTGAGATACACACACACACAAACACAATGGAATATTAGTCATCCAAAAAGAATGAAATTTTGTCATTTGCAATGACCTGGATGGAGCTACAACATATTATGTTAAGTGAAACAAGTCAGAGAAAGACAAATACCACATGACTTCATTCATATGTGCAATTTAAGAAATAAACAGATGAACATAGGGAAAGGGGGGAAAAGAGAGGAAGGCAAAACATAAGAAACTCTTAACTACAGAGAACAAACTGAGGCTTGATGGAGAGAGTTAGGTGGGAATGGGCTAAATGGGTAATGGGTATTAAGGAAGGCCCTTGCTGTGATGAGCCCTGGATATTTTATGTAAGTGCTGAATCAATAAATTCTACTCCTAAAAACAATATTACACTATATGTTAACTAACTGAATTTATTTTTTTAAGTTTATTTATTTATTTTGAGAGAGAGAGAGAGAGAGAGAGAGAGAGAGAGTGCAAGCACTTGCGAGCAGGGGAGGGACAGAGAGAGAGGGAGAGAGAATCTCAAGCAGGCTCCACATTGTCATCATGGAGCCCGATGGTGGGCCCCATCTCACATTCTGTGAGTTGAAATCTCACAGCTAAAGTCTCCCATCTCACAGACCTGAGTTAAAATCAAGAGAGGGATGCTTAGCCATCTGAGGCACCCAGGAACGCCTACTAACTAGAATTTAAGTTAAGTGTTGATATAAATAAAGCCAAAACAGTCACTAATGCTATATGTAACATGACATCAAATATCTAATCAGGGTACTTACAATATCATACAGTATAATGGTGACATACTGAGGATTTAAAAGATGTGAAGCTCTTCTCATCTCCTTTTTGTACTTACCAAAACAGTTATTCTGTCATAGCCAATTTATCATTATTTAACTTTGATAGTTCTCATTGTCATTTCTTCACAAGTTATAAAACCCCAACCTATATGTTTAAATGCCTAGCACATATTTGGAAAACAAAATGCACTTGTTATTAACTATTTGTACTTATTGCACATGCAATCACTTATTTTATTTTATTTTATCTTATTTTATTCTATGTATTTTGAGAGAGTGCATGTGCATAAGTGGGGGAGGGGCAGAGAGAGAGGCAGAGAGAGAATACCAAGTAGGTTCTGTGCTTTCAGCACTGAGCCCAGCACAGGGCTTGATCCCACAACCCATGAGTTCTGAATCGAAATCAAGAGTTTGATGCTTAACCAGCTGAGCTTCCCAGGTGCCTCAAAACCATTTACTTAAATAGTACAGCCATGCTATTTTCCTATCATTAGCCTTATCTCATACATATATTTTCAAAATGCATCTCTCTGTTGTCCCTTCTCTGATTTGGGCCATGCCACCACAATCCCCACTAATAATGTCTTCTACAATGTTTATTGTGTGATTCAAGCATGTGATTTTATCTAGCACTTTATTCATTGTAGGGGCAAAGTATATAAACAGAATAACCCAAAGAATACTATATTTACTTCTTTCCAGAAAGATAGGTGCTTTGTACTTTCTTTTCTCAAAAAATCCAGCAAGCTGGGGTTAAGGCAGCTGAAATCATCAGCCTTTCCCATCTTTCTTACTAGTCAGTCTCAGAAGGGCTGGTACAAATGAGGAAAGAAAAGAGTGAGGATCTGGGGAAGAAGAATTAAAAGTTATTGAGTAGAAGAGAAAAAGACTAGATCTTTTTTTTTTTTTTTTTTTTTTTTTTAATTTTTTTTTTTTCAACGTTTTTTATTTATTTTTGGGACAGAGAGAGACAGAGCATGAACGGGGGAGGGGCAGAGAGAGAGGGAGACACAGAATCGGAAACAGGCTCCAGGCTCCGAGCCATCAGCCCAGAGCCTGACGCGGGGCTCGAACTCACGGACCGTGAGATCGTGACCTGGCTGAAGTCGGACGCTTAACCGACTGCGCCACCCAGGCGCCCAAGACTAGATCTTTTTAACAGAGGCCTTGGGTCGTATTAGCAGGCAACACCTTGAAGAAGTGAAAAATATCAAAGAAGAGAATAGCCACCTTATGCTGTAATGAATCAGATATTGAGGTTTTTTACATGGACCTTAAAGATAGTACAAAAACAGTAGAGTTTCTGGAAGTAAAGGGACCATCAAGACTGGGATAACAGGTTTTCAGTGAATACCATTTAGGACATGTGAATTTTAATTGAGGCCTCCTCCATGCAAGATGCTAGAATAATTGTACAACATTGGTAGAGTGAAAGAAGGAACCAAGTTCTAAGACTGAGCTTGAATTGTAGATGACGACTTGGACAGGACTTCAAATTAGATTTAAAAAAATAAAAAAGACATGTACAGCTCTGCACAACTGATCGATGAGTCACATCTTCCATAAGACATTAGTGGTTTATTACTCCAGTTTAATCGTTAGGTTTAATTATTAACTTCCTATCAGTAGTGTTCTCAGTTATTTGTAGCCCCCTTCATACCTACCAGAAATACCATACATGTAATAAGTTGTCAAATATTTGCTGGTTGTTTCTTATCTATGATTTCTAGGGTAGAAATGAAAATGTATAAATTTTGAAAACAGTATGGAGGTTCCTCAAAAATTAAAAATAGAACTACCCTACAACCCAGCAATTGCACTACTAGGTAATTATCTAAGAGATACAGGTATGCTATTTCAAAGGGACACATGAACCCCAATGTTTATAGCAACACTATCAACAATAGCCAACTTATTGAAAGAGCCCAAATGTCCATCGATGGATGAATGGATAAAGAAGATGTGGTGTATAGATGTGGAGTATTACTCAGTAATCAAAAAGAATGAAATCTTGCCATTTGCAACTATGTGGATGGAACCAACTATGTGGATGGATCCCCTACTATATCCTACCTTAAATAGAGAACTGTAGTCCAGGATGCTTGCTTTCTGTTCTTCAAGCATACCAACTTTACCCATACTTTTGCCATTACCTTTGTCATCCCTCCATCTGGAAAGTTCTTCCCTTGGGTTTTCTCATGGTTTATTCCTCATCATTTAGGTGTCTGCTCACATATAATCTCCTCGAAAATGTCTTTCTCGAAGTTTATTTAAACATTTTTTTTTCTTCCTAACATCTATAAGTACACACATTTTCATTTAATAATAACTCCCTTTTTTTTATCTAACATTTATTTATGCTATAATCCAGAACAAAAACATCAGGGCAAAATGTGTTTTTTTGATAATGACAGCAATGTAGTTATTTTCTTTCTGCACATTTTTGTCACTTTTGGAGATCTAAAGTGATTTCAGATTATATATATATATATATATGTACATATACATATATATACACATTATATATATATAATGGTTTTATATATAACCATATATATATATGGTTTTAAATATACAAAATGTTACCTATATTTTAAAAATTTAGCCATGAATGGGGCACCTGGGTGACTCAGTCAGTTAAGCATCTGATTCTTGGTTTAGGCTCAGGTCATGATCTCATTGTGAATTTAAGCCCTGCGTGGGTCTCTTCACTGACAGGCAGATCCTGCTTGGGATTCTCTCTCCCTCTCTCTTTCTGCCCCTCCCCATTTCATGCATGCTTTCTCACCCTCTCTCTCAAAATAAATAAATAAACATTTTAAAACAATAAACATAAAAATAAAAATAAAAATACGGGGCACCTGAGTGGCTCAGTCAGTTAAGCATCTAACTCTTAATTTTGGCTCAGGTGATGATCTCACAGTTTGTAAGTTCAAGCCCTGCATAGAGCTCTGTGCTAACAGCAAAAAGCCTGCTTGGGATTCCCTCTCTGACTTTCTCTCAAAAATAAACAAACATTTAAAAAAATAAAAATAAAAATTTTAGCGATGAGCTAAGTAATTTTTAAAACATATATTACTGTATTTTAAGGGAAAGTAATTTACAAGAATTTCTAATTTCATTTAAGATCAAACCCTTAAAGCGATACATAGCAGTGATGAAAGTGAGCAGCACAAAGTGAGAGCAGATGTTCTATGGTGATAAATAGAAAAATAGGTAATAGAGATTTGAAGTCAGTAGTGCATATTCAGATTTTAGGAAAAATTTCTCTATTAATGTGTAGGAATAAGATAGTATTATTTTATTTGGAATAATTTTATTATGCCCAATCATTTTTAAGATTATTTTATAAATGACAATTGCAATGGGCAACCTAAAGATGATTTTCCTTATATATCCATTTATTTCTTTATTCATTTATATTTCTCCTAAATATTTATTTCATATCTACTGTGTAACTGGTAATACAATTCACATGGATACCATTTTCACATTTCTAGAGTCCATTATGTTGACCAATTAATGATAAATAATTAGGAAATTCAATGTTCTTAGATTTTTTTCCCTATATGCTATTTCCTATTAAATGCCTGAAAATATTTCACAGAACCAAAAATTCTTTCTATTCAAACCATCACTTTCCACTAAACAGGTTTACTTCAAGGTAGGTCATGGCTGGTGAAGCAGAAATTTAACCAGAAAGATTCCCTTTAGATAAAGTTGCAAATTTCATATTCCAAACACAAGATTCTTACTTAGAATTCTAAAGAATGTATAACTTAATTTAAAATTCTAAATTATTGACATAAAGCAGATGTTTGACCTTTTTTTGCTATAAGTTATCTGTAAAAGTTAAATTTTAAAGGATTTAAAAGAATAAAGGTGAATACATTATATTTATTATGTTAAATTAGACTAGTAGAGATCCTATCAACACATCCTCTAATTTAATATGCACATGGTTTTTAAAAATATGAAATTATCATAAATTGTTTATTATTTCTAAATTATAAATTACTTTATTATTTCATCTGATAACATTGCAAGAATTAGCGTTCTCCAAGACTACTCATAATGTGCATTTGTGATTTGAATGATGGAATCACATACTTTTGATTATTTAAAACAAAACAAAGCAAAACAAAAAACTACGACTTGACAGAATAGTTTCAGAGAGACATGACTCTTGACACATCTTAAATTGGTGCAAATTATAGTGCATTAAAATGCAACTGTCTTTCATGACCTAATTCTCCCAAATGTATAGTATTTCCTAGTAATATAGGATTTAATTTAAATGTTTTTTAAGTTGTATTGAGTTGTATAGTTGAAAATCATCATACTATATTAATAAAGCATATATATTTTCACAGAACAGTTAATATGGTATTTGTTGCTTCTGAAACACATAAATCCTCAAAATGTCTTCTAGTTCCCAGTGACATGCTTAGACATTTTGAAGAATGTCACAATAAAATACACATTATACATGTATATATAACACATAAATTCAAGCATATTAGCATAATAATCTACTTTCTACAATATAATTTAACTCAAAATTAAGACTGTGATTTTCATTAAAAATAATAAAGTCATAAGACAAAATGATAGAAATAAAGTTTTAAACTTAAAGTTACTCATAATAGAACCCTAGAATGCATGACATTTTAAGGCTCACAGTCTTACTCACACTTCATCACTGTTTAGAATATAGTTGATATAAAGTCATAGAATTTAATCAGTAACAATCTCAAGTATAAATATTCTTTACTCCTTGGTTACATATACACACTCTGTTAACTACATCTAATAATGGTGCATTAGCTACTTAATAAATCAAATCATCCCATTTTGAAATCTAAATACATAGAATAGATACAATAAATCTGTCCATATGAATTATTTAGGGAAGTTCTTGCTTCTTAATTTGAAGAATATGAGATTCAAAGTGCTTACGGTTGCCTGGTTATTGTGATGATTCAGAAACTCAATTTAAACCTCCCAAATTTAAGTCCATTTTTTATCACTTAACTGCAATGCCTCTTTAGACCTCTAATCAGAACATGTTTTTGCTTCTCATTTAATGCTGAAAACTAAAGAACATATTAAAGTCCAGTGTAGGTGTCCATGTGTGTTTCTAAATATTTCTTATTCTTTTAAAATATATTTGCTATATTTTAAAAAATTTGCAAAACTTTGAAATAATTCAGAATAGAAAAAATTTACCAAAATAGTACAAAAATCTCAGATTTCAAAAATGTGCTAACATTTTACCATCTCATCCTTGTCTTTCTCCTTCTCTTTCCCTCCCCGACCCCATATGGATAGATGGATAGATGGATAGATGGATAGATGGATGGATGGATAGATAATAGATGCATTTACAGTTTTTCTCCACTGCATGAAAGTAATCTGTAAACATAATATCCCTTTAACTCTAAACACTAAAGTGTCTACTTCCTGAAACCAAAGGTATTCTCTTGTATAATCACTAATACAATGATATTACCTAATTTAAAGATATTCACTGGTGCCTGGCTGGCTCAGTCGGTTAAGGGTTCAACTTCAGCTCAGGCCATGGTCTCACAGTTTGTGGGTTCCAGCCCTACATCAGGCTCTGTGCTGACAGCTCAGAGCCTGGAGCCTGCTTCAGATTCTGTGTCTCCCTCTCTCTTTGCTCCTCCCCTGCTCATGCTCTGTCTTTCTCTCAAAACTAAATAAATTAAAAAAAAAAAAAAAAAAAACTTAAAAGATATTCGCATTTCATCAATTGTCCAAAGAGTGAACTTTATAACAGAAGAAAAAGAAATATCTGGTTCAGTATCTAATCCAGGATCATGTGTTTCATTTAGCTTGTAATTTATTTCAAGAAAATATTTTTGAGATTTATGCTTATTTTAGAATATAGGCATGATACAGAAAACAAAATCTATATTCCTTTGAAATTTAGATGCATTTTCCATATTTTATTTGTCAAAAAATATATAAGGAATTTTATAATCTACTTTTCCCACAAGTTAAGGGGACACAGTTAAGAATTTTACATACACATACACTCATAGATAAAACAGGCATAAATTTGAACTCTGCTGTGAAAATGGGGTATATTGTCACATCCTAATCATAGATACTATACAGTGTTAAATAGTGAATCTTTAAATGCATATTTCCCTTTTTTCAACTATGAGCATTTATATACCAGGGAATACTATAAATGCTGGGAATACTGATATATGACTTAGTCCTTGTATTATTTGCTTACTTCTTGTGACACACTGTGTTACCTCTTACATAAAAGATCCCCAAGACAAAGTGAAAGTCCTCTTCAGTGTTCACCTAGCCCATTTGTACATATCCACATGAACTTTGATTGACATTACTACAGTCTTTTAACATCTTATAACATGTATTTTATCCTAGCTTAAAACTTACACTCTTACTGAAGGCCTGGAATATTGTAGGTGTCTTTTACCTAAATATCTTCAGTAGTATACAAAGTGTCTTTATGTGTTCATTTGTAATCATTAATCAGGGTGTACATATGTTCAACACACTTGATTTTAGCCAAAAGGCAAGGAAGCTTTATATATATTTATTCAAAAGTTTCTCATGTTTACAATTACTTTATTGTATTCCTTGGAAGCTACTTGAAAGTAAAGAACATAATTCTGATAATCTAGTCCTTCTGTAATAAAGGTTGTTATAAGACTGCAAAAATTCATAAAAGCCACTGGTTCTGATCATATCAATTACTTCTGACAGTGTATTGTTAATCTGCCACTTGTGAAATAATTGTTGACAGAACTTCAGGAAAAGGCCTTGCGTTTACCATTAAAAAAAAAAAGGATTAAATACGAACTTTGTGAAATCTGTTCTTCTTCTCTACTCAGTGTTACATATATTCCTAAAATTTCTAACAGAAGAATCTCAGGTTAGTAGGTGGACAGAGCAGTATATCTGACAGTCAGGAGATGAGATATTTGAGGAGAGATGAAAACTTCCTTCACAAGGCACCCAGAACACAACATGCTCCTACTTTGCTTCCCACCTCCCTAGCCATTTCTCTTCATGCCCTTTGCTGGTTGACAGCATCTCACCAGCTTCAAAATATTGAAGCGCCATCAATCTCAGCCAATGGACTGTGTATCTCACACAGTCCTTCGTTCACACCACCCAGCTCCACGTTCTCACACCCTTCAGGTCTTTAGGAGGATTTTCTTAAAGTCCTTATTTACTAAAATACTTTAAAATTTAACTGCCACCTTGCAATGTCTCTCTTTTGTCTTAATTCTCTTCATCCTTTTTTTTTATGTCACCATCTGATATATTATAAATTGTACCTTTATTTCAAAACTATCTCTCTTCCTCAATTCTTTTGATATTTTGCTATTCATATCCTAGCATCTACTATCTTCTCCAATAGTAGTTATTAAATGTTGAGTGAGCCTTTCAGTTCTTCTTAAAAAGCACTGTACATTGTCTGAATCAGTGTTCGCATTCAAGGACATGCCTGAAGCCAGCCCTGAACCCATTTCAAATCAAAAATTCTTTCTGCCCATTCTTTAAGTCATGTGTATTATAAAACTCAAGAAAAGGACATTCTTTCCTTTCACCTGACATTTGAGGAATTTGAAACAATGTCTGGGCTTACAAAAATCTAGTCCAAATTTTCCCAGAATAACATTATTGGCAGGAATTCTTAGAAACATGGTTTTTGTTGTATTTATGATATTGCATTGCCAATTCATTTTGTGGACAACAAAGGCAATGAAATGAAAATACAGGATTATAATCACAGAGGTCACAGAGTTACTATAATAAACTAATAAAATTAATACAATGGTGAAAGACCCAGACCAGCCAACATAATATTGAATAAGAACAGAGTTGAAGATGACACTTCCTGACTTCAAGACTTACTATAAAGCTATAGAATTCAAGACAGTGTGGTCCTGGTAAAAGAACCGTCAAATAGATCAATGGAACAGAATAATATTTCAGAAATAGACCCACCTTACATAGTCAACTGATCTTTGACAAAGGAATAAAGCCAATACAATGAAGCAAAGATAGGCTTTTCAAGAAATGGTGTTGGAATAGGCATCCACATTAAAAAAAAAAAAAAAAAGAAAGAAAGAAAGAATCCTGTCACAGAACTTACACTTTTCACAAAAATTATCTCAATATGGCTCATAGACCTAAATTTGAAATGTAAAAGTATAAAACTCCAGAAGATGACATAGGAAAAAACCTGGATGACCTCGGATATGGTGACAACTTTTTAGATACAACACCGAGACCCAACCCTTGAAAGAAATAGTTAACAAGCTAGACTTTGTTAAAATTAAAAATGTTTCCTCTGCTAAAGGCATTTTCAAGAGAATTAAGGAGGAGAAACCACATACTGGGAGAAAATACCTGCAAAAGACACATCTTATTAAGGAATGTCATCCATAATATACAAAGATCTCTTAAAACTCATCAATAAGAAAATAACCAATGAAAATTAAAAATTTGACAGATATCTCACCAAAGAAGATATACAAATGGCAAATAAGAATATTAAAAGACGGTCAACGTCATATGTGATCAGGAAAACGCAAATTAAAACAATGAGACTACAAACATATTAAAATGGCCAAAATCTGGAATAATGACAAAAACAAAATGCTGGTGAACATGTAGAGCAATAAGAACACTCTTTCATTCCTGGCGGGAATGCACAATGGTACAGTCACTTTGGAAGAGTTTATTGGTTTCTTACAAAACTAAACATACTCTCACCAAATAATCTAGCAACCCTGTTCCTTGGCATTTACTTAAAGGAAATGAAAACTATGTCTACTCAAAAATCTGCACAAGGATGTTTACAGCAGTACTATTCATAATTGCCCAAACTTGGAAGCAACCAGATGTCCTCCCATAAGTGAATGGGTAAATAAACTGTGGTGTATTCAAATAATGGAACATTACTCAGCACTTAAAAAAAAAAAGAGCTAACAAGCCATGAAAAGGCTTGAAGGAAACTTAAATATATATTACTAAGTGAAAGAAGCCAATGTAAGATTCCAACTATATGACAGTCTGGAAAAGCCAAAACCACAGAGACAGTAAAGAATTCAGTGGTCCAAGAGGTGTGGGGAGAAAGGTATGAATAGCCTGAGTACAGAGGATTTTTAGGGCCACAAAACTACTCTGTATATACTGTACATAGTAGCATAGGCAACCATTTCTCAAACCAAAAATAAAAGATAAAATGCAAATGTCTTCAAGAAATGAAAATCAATTAAAACTCTGTGTGGCAACTAAGGTAAAAATTAATAGGATGGTGTCATACACACGATAAATACCACTGAACGAATTACATAATAACTAGATTAAATAAACCTATTATTCTCTATCTTTAGCAACTAAAAATATCTATCACACTAGTTTCTGGTCTTTTATTCACTGTTAAAATTCTTACATTAAAAAAAGATTTGTTGTATACAAGTACTGTTATTAAATCATTCTTTAAAACTATTTGGGGAAGAAAGAGGATAATGTAAACTATGGACTTGGGGTGACTGTGATGTGTCAAAGTAAGTTGATCACTTGTAGCATATGCACCACTCTGGTGGGGATCTTGATAATGAGGAAGGCTGTGAATATCTGGGGATAGGGAATATATAGAAAAATCTCTGTAATCTCCTCTCAAGTTTGCTGTGAACCTAAAATTGCAAAAAAAAAAAAAAAAAAAAAAAAAAAGAGAAAACAACACCAACACAAATTCTTTAAAAAAAACTAATTAAATAATTCAATAGAACCAGATTTAAAGATTCTGAATTGAATTAGCTAAATTTATGAGGCCAAGTCTATCCCAAACAAATGTGTAAGTTATATTTTGCATTGGGAGAGTGCAGAGTGGGAGGGGAGGGAAACCATTCAACTTGTTTTAACTGAAAATGCAAATGACTAGGAGAAAAACCCTACCAAATTCTAATTATTAGAGATGGTGAAATTGTGATGATTTCCTAGAGGGCCAAGGAATTAAAGTGATTTCTTGACAGTAGATGTTATCTCTCAATATGTGTAGTATTGTTTTTTTACATATCTTACTGCAATTAGCATTTCTAATTCTTTAAGTTGAAACCAAAGTCAACCTAATCTTAAGTAAGGTACTAAATTAGTGCTTTTTTATAGGATTTATATATATTTAACTGTCATGTGTGTTTATTTTAGTAACTATTAAAAAGCTTCATATCTACTAATCTGATGAGCACAAATGATCACCCAAGCAAAGCAGTCCCACTACGTTTTCCCTGAGAGAACTTTAGGAGGTCCCTGAACAATAATATACAAAGGAAAGATACTTTTACTGCCTAGTTCCTCAAAGTTGGTTGTGTTCTTGACATATTCAATAAATCAATACTTGGCAGGCTTTAGTGCATGTCTATTTTCTTAGAATATCATTACCATTAACCTTTATCCTTCTACTTTTTTTTTAATGTTTTATTTTTGAGGGAAAGAGAGCGAGAGCAGGGAGAGGCAGAGAGAGAGGGACACACAGAATCTGAAGTAGGCTCCAGGCTCCGAGCTGTCAGCACAGAACCCGACGCAGGGCTCTAACCTACGGACAGTGAGATCATGACCTGAACTGAAGTCGGACGCTCAACTGACTGAGCCACCCAGGCACCCCTCTATACTTCTATTTTTTAACCACATTCAAGCAGTGAACATGTCCTTCATAGGTCTCCAATCAGATTTTAGACTTCTGAGCTATGCCAGTGGAATGTTGAATGTTTATCACATTTTTTTAATGCTTCTACTCAATCCCACACTATTTGCCAATTCACAAACATAAGGGTTTTCTGTCAAAGTCCAAATTTTTGGCTCCATAAGGCTTTTAACATTATTATTTACATCTCAGAGCTTCCCACTAAACTCCTCCTTATGTCATACTAGCAAACTCTGAATGCATACTATATGCCAGCCTCTGAATTAGGTTCCGGCCACTTACAGATGAATTAGTCATGGCTTTAACCTCAAGGAACTTAATAATACCTTTGTTTATAAAGATCTTTCACACATTTTATTTAATCCTCACAGTGTCTTTTGATATTTTACTAATAATTACACTGTGATCTACTGATTATAATCAAAAGTGAATTAAAGTGTTGATGAAGATTTAACCTAGAGGAGATCATCACAATTTCACCATTCTGGTCATCAGAATTTGGTACAGTGTTTCTTTTATAGTCATTTGCATGCATAAAAGAAGTTGTTTTATAATGGCATATCATTTCTAAAATAAATAATGGCTCTCTATTTTCTCTTTTTTAATTATTTTTTAAATTTTTTAAATAATAGACATCTATTGCATCCATGATCAGGCTTTGATATTTATTTTCTTCTCATACTGTTAGGTAGATACTTTGTTCAGAGAAACTAAATGAAGTCACGCAGATCTAAATACTAGTGACTCTGGCCAACAAAAGTAATGGACAGATTCTCTGACCTCCTATGGTCTAATAGAAATATTCCCCAATAAATTGATAAGCAAGTACCATCCAAAGTTTTCCCAGGTTGGTTTCCCCACACACACAAAAATATTCGTTATGTTTTATATATTCTAGTACAAACAATGCTTTAATTACAATTTTCTCTATAAAGTAACCCAAATAAATAACATATAATTAAATCATGCTTCCATCAACATTTCTCAAATACATAATCTATTAATCTATCACTATGTCAAACATTAATAAACAATCGAGTAATCAGTATTTTTTTGCTATCAACAACATTTACATAAAAATAAGTACCTAAAAGTTAAAATCATTTTACTGGCAATTTTGTTCAGATATATAAATTAAAAAATGCATTAGTGTAAACTGTCAGATCACACTAGTTTTACAGATAATTATTTTTGGATTAACAAAAAGCAAATTTATAGATTGCAAACCAAAAACAAAAACAAAAAACCCAGGATAATTATATTAAGGTAAGTTGACTGAAATGAGTTAGTTTGAACTTGCTTTGCCATAAAAATGAAGAAAATGGACTACAAATATTTTATTGTGCTATAAGTGAAAGCACACAGAATGCATGAGTATGTAACTTTCCTTCCTTCTGATATATGAGGATGTGTGTGAATCTATGCATGTGTGTTGATGTTTGCATATGAATCTGGCTTTTTTTTTTCTTTATCTTTCTTAAGGGAAAGCCTCTTGATTCCCTATAACTGAAGTTGTCTCACCATAAAATAAAGGATTAGGCAATTGGTGGTAAGATTTTGATAATAGTGGTGAAATTCTATGATCCTAAAGAGGGAGTTGCTTTTTAAAGCTTAGCCAAGATAAACAGTGGTTTGAGAAGCTGGGGTTTCAGTGTAAGAAAGACTCCACAGGCCTGCTGTTACTAAATGCAAAGCAAATACAGAAGCAGGTTGAATGCACTCCATGGGTTTTTGAAAGTAACTTGATTCATAATAAAACAGTGCTTAAAATCGTGAAACTTCCTTTTCTTTTCCTCTGGAAAAATTGCAGTGAGGTTACTGAGGTATTGTTATTGTTCAAAAAACTGTTTCATAAAGAAATGTGTTAGAATCAAGCAAATAGATCAACTAGTATTATCACTTATATAAGAAAATATGTTACCATAAAAATACCCCTAGGCCTTTTTCTGACTTTGTATTACGGGCTTCTAAAATTAAAGCATGGCTCAAAGTAATACAAACAGAGCCACCCTCAAAAGGCTTTGCCTTTATTAAGTCCCCTTCTCTCCATGACAAAATTATCTTCTCCCTCCTGCCTCTAAAAAACAATCTCATCCTAGATGTTTCAACATATGCTGCCTTTCCTATCCCTCTTGGCTCTAAAAGACTGCCTAATACTAAAACATATTTCAGACTGACTCTGATGTCAGATGTCAGATTTTACTCTTTCAAAACTCACTTTGCCTGTCAATAATTCCAAGCTGATATCTAAGAGGTTTCTTTATTGGGAGTGAGAAATAGTAAATGTCCAATATGAAATTTCCCCCTAGTGGAATAAATAGCTCTCATGATAACCATCTTTAAGAATATGGGTCAGGGATCCCGGAGTTAAGATGGCAGAGCAGTATGGAGACCCTGAGCTTGTCTCATCCTTAAAATTTAGTTAGATCAGCATCAAGCCATTTTAAGCACCTAGGAAATTGATCTGAGGGTTAACACAACAATCTGTATAATCTGAGTCAGAAAATTTGTCAGGTATGGGGTGTGGAGAGGTGAACTGGGGGGAGAGAAAAGTCACAGAGGGTAAGGAGCCATTTTCACAGAGAGAGGACAGAGAAAAAAAGAGAAAGCGGGAGAGTGTGGTGCATCAGAATAGTGCAAGAAAAATAATTCCCCCAAAAGTAGGTGGAGAGAGAAAAAGAGTGAAAACTCTCGCAGGGGACTGGGCAAGAAATCTATTCCCCACAGCCATTGATGGGGAGAAAGGAAGGGTTTCAACACACCTAGCATTCTATAAACAGTGAGTGGAGAGTCTAGAGCTTTGGAGCTCAGTGCCTAGTGGTGCTCTGGTGAGGAAGTAGGGTGAATCCCCAGGAGCATGCAGTGTGATCTGAGGGGTGCATGTGCCACATGGGGAGAAGTGGTTCCCCTGTTTGGATTGCATTTGGTAGAGGCCATACTTCCTCCTTGCAGGCAAAAGTCCCAGCAGACTCTGGTGAGCTGCCACGTTTACTGATATTGGAACAAAGACACTGAAGTGAAACAAAAGCTGGCACTGGCTACGTGTTGTGACTTTTCACAAACTCTAAGCCTCTGCCACCATGCAATCATGTGAATGTTTTCTGGGACAAGCTGGCACCCAGCCCTTGCTCAGCAAGACCCTCCCCCAGAGAATCAGAACAGTTCCAAGCCTCTGGGGTTGAACTGTTGAAATGAGAGATTTTGAAACACAGCACCATCTGAGATAAAACTCTGGAGGGAGGCATCACCTGGCATGCAGACAGCTTATACAAGGACAGGGTAAAAGCTGGGAGTAGACAGAAGCTAGAGACAAAAGAGGGGTACTTGATCCCATGTATGAGGGCATGAAATAACCGCCCCAGACTAGAGAGCTGGGTGAAGCCATTTTCAACTCTAGCCTACTCGTGGGTGCACATGTGCACACAAAGACCAACTCCAGTGAGCTAAGCAGTGCCACCAAGTGGAGAATGGGAGAATGGAATTACACCAAACCCCTCTCACCTGTGCCCTCCAGGCACTTCCCCCAGAAGACCTGCACTCAACTCTTCCACCCGGTTAGTCTACAAACTAGAGTGTACTGCCAAGTTTCACTTCTAGGGGAAACTGGATGAAACTTAATTTGGGTTCCATTCTGTTTGCTTGTTTATTTGTTTGTTTTGCTTCTGTTTTTGCCTATGTTACACTCTTTTTACTTTCTCTCTTTTCTTTCTATTTATTGGATACAGAAAGAGCAATTTTTTTAAATTTTTATTATAGTCTTTTATTTTATTTTATTCTATTTTATTACTTATTTTTTTTAATTTTTAATTAAAAATTTTTTTTCCTTTCTCTTTTTGCTCTTTTCTCTAAAGCTTCTCTCAACAAGCAGACTGAAACAGACCTAGGATCTAGTTTCCTTTATTTGATTTGTTTTGTTTTCAATTTTTATTTATTTTTTCTTTCTCCAAAATCACAAGACAGAGGAATTCACCCGAAAAGAAAGAACAGGAAGAAATGACGGTCAGAAATTTAATCAACACAGATATAAATAAGATGTCTAACCAGAATTTAAAACCACAATTATAAGAATACTAGCTAGGATTTAAAAAAGCATAGAAGACATCAGATAATCCTTTCTGCAGAGATAAAAGAACTAAAATCTACTCAGGCCAAAATTAAAAATGCTACTTTAACGAAGATGCAATATTAAATGGATGTCACAAAGGCAAGGATGGACAAAGCAGAGCAGTGAATCAGTGATATAGAAGATAAAATTATGGAAAATAATGAAGCAGAAAAAAAGAGGGAAACAAAGACAAAAGATCACAATGCAAGACTTGGAGAACTCAGTAACTTATTAAAGAGGAATAACATTCTTATCTTAGGAGTCCCAGAAGACGAAGAGAAAGAAAAAGGGACAGAAGGTGATAGCTGATAACTTTCCTAATCTGGGGAAGGACACAGACATCAAAAATCAAGAAGCACAGAGAACTCCAATTAGATTAAACAAAAACCGACCATCACCAAGGCATAGCATAGTCAAATTCACAAAATACACAAACAAGGAAAGATTCATGAAAGCAGCAAGCGGAAAAAAGTCTTTAACCTATAGGAGAAGACAGATCAGGTTCACAGTAGACCTATCCACAGAAACTTGGAAGGCCAGAAAGGAGTGGCAGGATATATTCAATGTGTTGAATCAGAAAGACAGCTAGCCAAGAATTCCTTATCCATCAAGGCTGTCATTCAAAATAGAAGGAGAGATAAAGAGCTTCCCAGACAAATGAAAACTAAAGGATTTTGTGATCACTAAACCAGCAATCTGTAATTTTAAGGGGGATTATTTGAGTGGAGAAAAAACAAAACAAAACAAAAAATAACGAAAGCAACAAAGAGTGGAAAGGACCAGAGAACATCACCAGAAACATCAACTCTATAAGCAACAGAATTTGCACTATATCCATATCTTTCAATAATCAATCTAAATGTAAATAGACTAAATGATTCAGTGTTAAGACAAAGTATCAGAATAGATAAAAACCAAGATCCATATATACGTTGCCTACAAGAGATTCATTTTAGTCTTAAGATACCTGCAGATTGGAAGTAATCATGAATCATGTATCATGCTAATGGATATTAAAAGAAAGCTGGAGTAGCCATACTTATATCAGGCAAACTAGATTTTAAAACAAAGACTGTAACAAGTGATGAAGAAGGGCACTATACAATAATTAAGGGGTCTATCCACCAAGAGGATATAACAATTGTAAATATTTATTACCTCAACTTGAAATCACCCACATATATTAATCAATTGAGCACAAACATAAAGAAACCCACTGATAATAATACAAAAATAGTAAGGGACATTAACACCCCACTTACAGAAATGGACAGATCATCTAAGCAGAAAATCAACAAGAAAACAAAGGCTTTGAATGACACTCTGGACTGGGTGGACTTAACAGATATATTCAGAACATTTCATCCTAAAGCAGCAGAATAGACAATCTCCTCAAGTGCACATAGAACATTCTCCAAAATAGGGGCACCTGGGTGGCTCACTCAGTTGGGTGTCAGACTTCAGCTCAGGTCATGATCTCACAGTTTGTGAGTTCGAGCCCTGTGTCAGGCTCTGTGCTGACAGCTCGGAACCTGGAGCCTGCTTTGGATTCTGTGTCTCCTTCTCTGTCTGCCCCTCCCCAACTTGTGCTCTATGTCTCTCAATAAATAAATAAATGTAAAAAAAATTTAAAAAAGAACATTCTCCAGAATAGATCACATACTGGGTCACAAATTAGCCCTCAACAAGTACAAAAAGATCAAGATCATACCATGCATGTTTTCAGACTACAATGGTATGAAACCTGAAGTCAACCACAAGACAAAATTTGGAAAGAGTGCAAATATTTGGAGATTAAAGAACATCCTCCTAAAGAATGAATGGGTCTACCAAGATATTAAAGAGGAAATTAAAAATATACATGGAAACCAATGAAAATAAAAACATGACACTCCAAAACCTTTGGTATGCAGCAAAGGCAGTCATAAGAGGGAAATACATAGTGATCCAAGCCTTCCTAAAGAAGGAAGTAATGTCTCAAATACACCATCTAACCTTACCTAAAGAAGCTGAAAAAAGAACAGCAAATAAAGGTCAAAACTAGCAGAAGAAGGAAAACAATAAAGATTAGAGTAGGAATTGATGATATTTAAATTAAAAAAAACAGAACAGATCAATGAAACTAACATCTAGTCCTTTGAAAGAATTAATAACAATGATAAACCCCTGGCCAGATTGATCAAAAAGAAAAAGAATCCAAATAAATAAAATCATGAATGAAAGAGGAGAGATCACAACCAACACTGCAGAAATACAAAAATAATAAAATAATATTATAAGAAATTATATGCCAACAAACTAGGCAATCTGGAAAAAATGGACAAATTCTTAGAAACATATAAACTACCAAAACAGAAACAGGAAGAAATAAAAAAAAATTAACAGACCCATATTCAACACAGAAACTGAATCAACAGTCCAAAATCACCTCACAAACAGGAGTCCAGGGCTAGATGGCTTCCCAGGGGAATTCTACCAAACATTTAAAGAAGAGTTAATACCTATTATTTTCAAACTGCTCCCAAAAAATTGAAACGAAAGGAAAACTTCCAAACTCATTCTATAAGGCCAGAATTACCTTGATTTCAAAACTGGAAAAGACACCACTAAAAAAGAAAATTACAGAACAATTTCTCTGATGAACATGGATGCAAAAATTCTCAACAAGATATTAGCAAATCAAATGCAGCAATACATTAAAAGAATCATTCACCACGATCAAATGGTATTTATTCCTAGGGTAGAGGGGAGGTTCAATATATGCAAATCAACCAAAATGATACACCACAAAATGATACAATCAAAATGATCCTTAATAAAGGAAAGGATAAGAATCATATGATCCTCAAAATAGATGCAGAAAAAGCATCTGATCAAATACAGCATCCTTTCTTGATAAAACCTCAAAAAAGTAGGAGTAGAAGGAACATACCCCAACATAAAAGCCATATGTGAAAGACCCATAGCTAGTATCATTCTCGATGTGGAAAAACTGAGACCTTTCCCCCTAAGGTCAGGATTGGATATACAATCTCACCACTGTTTGTTCAATATAATACTAGAAATCCTAGTCTTGGCAATCAGACAACAAAAAGAAGAAAAAGGCATCCAAATCATCATGAAGGAAGTCAAACTTTCACTCTTTGCAGATGACATGATACTCTATGTGGAAAACCTGGAAGATTCTACCAAAAACATCTAAAACTGATACATGAATTCAGCAAAGTCGCATGATATAAAATCAATGTACAGAAATCAGTTGCATTTATATACACCTTGAGAAATAAAGGAATTGATCCCATTTACAATTTCAACAAAAGCTATAAGATACCTAGGAATAAGCCTAACCAAAGAGGTAAAGGATCTAAACACTGAAAACTATAAAAAGCTTATGAAAGAAATTGAAGATGACTCCAAAAAATGGAAAAACATTCCATGCTCATGGATTGGAAGAAAAAATACTATTAAAATGTCTGCCCTACCCAAAGCAATCTACATTTTCTTTTTTTTTTTAATTTTTTTTTAACGTTTATTTATTTTTGAGACAGAGAGAGACAGAGCATGAACGGGGGAGGGTCAGAGAGGGAGACACAGAATCCGAAACAGGCTCCAGGCTCTGAGCTGTCATCACAGAGCCCGACGCGGGGCTCGAACTCACGGACCGCGAGATCGTGACCTGAGCCGAAGTCGGAAGCCTAGCCGACTGAGCCACCCAGGCGCCCCATCAATCTACATTTTCAATGCAACCCCTATCAAAATAACATCAGAATTCTTCATATAGCTAGAACAAACAATTCTAAAATTTGTGTGGAACCAGAAAAGATCCTGAATAGACAAAACAATCTTGAAAAAGAAAACCAAAGCTGGAGGCATCACAATCCCAGACTTTTGCCTGTACTACAAAGCTGTAATCATAAAGACAGTATGGTACTGGCACAAGAACAGACACATAGACCAATTGAACAGAATAGAGAATCCAGAAACAGACCAACAAATGTATGGCCAACTAATCTTTGACAAAGCAGGAAAGAATCCAATGGAAAAAACACAGTCTCTTCAGCAAATGGTGCTGGGAAAACTGGACAGCGACATGCAGGAGAATGAACCTGGACCACTTTCTTACACCATACACAAAAAACCTCAAAACAGATGAAAGACCTAAATGTAAGACAGGAAACCATCAAAATCCCACAAAAGAAAACAAGCAACAACCTCTTTGACCTCCACTGCAGCAACTTCTTATTTGACATGTCTCTGTAGGGAAGGGAAAGAAAAACAAAAATGAATTATTGGGACCTCATCAAGGTAATAAGCTTCTGCACAGAGAAAGAAACAATCAAAAAAACTAAAAGGCAACTCATGGAATGGGAGAAGATATTTGCAAATGACATATCAGGTAAAGGGTTAGTAGCCAAAATTCTATATAGAACTTATGGAACTCAACAACAACAACAACAACAACAACAAACAAAAACAAACAAAACAAACAAAAAAACCCAAGTAATCTAGCAAAGAAATGGGCAAAAGACATGAATAGACACTTTTCCAAAGAAGACATCCAGATGGCTAATAGACACAGGAAAAGATGCTCAACATCACTCACAAGGAAATACAAATCAAAACCATAACAAGATACCATCTCATACCTGTCAAAATGGCTAAAATTAATAACTCAGGCAACAACAGATGTTGGCAAGGATGCGGAGCAAGGGAAACCCTTTTGCATTGTTGGTGGGAATGCAAACTGGTGCAGCCACTCTGAAGAACAATATGTAGGTTCCTCAAAAAATTGCACCCAGGAACTGCACTACTAAGAATGTATCCAAAGGATACAAAAATGCTGATTTGGAGGGGGACATGCACCCAAATGGTTATAGCAGAACTATCACAATAGCCAAATCATGGAAAGAGCCCAAAGGCCCACTGACTGATGAATGGATAAAGATGTGGTATATATACACAATGGAATATTACTCAGTGATGAAAAAGAATGAAATCTTGCCATTTACAACAATGTGGATGGAACTAGTGGAACAATGTGGATATTATGCTAAGTGAAATAAGTAAGTCATAGAAAGACAGGTATATGATTTCACTCATATGTGGAACTTAAGAAACATAAGGGAAGGGAAGGAAAAATTACATAAAAACAGAGAAGGAGGCAAATCATAAGAGACCTTTCACTATAGGGAACAGAGAGTTGCTGGAGGGGTGCTGTGTGTGTATGTGGGGGGGTGGACTAAATGGGTATTTGGGTATTAATGAGGGCACTTGTTGTAATGAGCACTGGGTGTCATATATAAGTGATGAATCACTAAATTCTACTCCTGAAACTATTATTGCACTATATGTATCTAACTTGTATTTAAACAAAAAAATTAAATAAATTTAAAAAAAATAAATAAAAGATAATGGATCAATCAGTTTTGGTAAATTTATTTCAGTTCTCTTACTTTCCGTGAGGTGTGGGGTTATAAGAGAACATACTAATTAATGTTAGTAATTATGTCTTGCCTTTTCTAAAAGAGTAGTAATCAAATTCTACATCTCAATCAGGAGAATTTTCTAGGATAAAAACAAGCTACTTAACGTTCAGCCCTCCTATATTCCTTTATTTCTCACAACTATCATTTTCATTTTGACAATGGAATATACCATAAATGACTAAAAGTATCCTATAAAGGATACAATATGCCCCTATTGAAGATTCTATCCATCTTTATTAACACATAATCGATAACACTTTGTTTGCGAAATTAAGTCAATATCATAAATTCTACCCTTAACCAAATGAGTGACATGGCTCTTTAAGATGACAGAAATGTATAAATAGTTTCTGTTCCGTTCATTATACATGAAAACATAACTCATGGATACCCTTATTAATAAGGAAAGACACAAAACCAATACGGTAATAATTATCTCAATTCTAGTAATTATTAGACATTGTTGTAAGGACCTTCTAATTTACAATTAATAAAATTTATGGTTCATTAGCATTCTTAACATATACCATTTTGTTGTCTTGCTCTCATTCTTTTATTTTCCTTTATGTTCTTTCTGATTTTTTTCTTATAACAATCCTTCCACATTTTCTTTTTCCTATGAAATAGCTGGTAAAAGCCTTAGGTATTTTCTTTTTTGACAACATTCACAATTTAGACATTGAATATCTCATATCAGACTGAAATTCCAAGCAGCAATAATATTGGATTCATATGAGAGTGTTGTGATCATGAATATGCTTTCATTATTGCATCTGTATTATTTGGCCATAATACCTGTGAAGTTTGCAATAATACTGTCGTAGTCACTCTCAAACATATATATAATATACAAATAGAGGAGTAGGAGGCAAGATTTTAGATTTAGATCATACTTTAGTACTTCTTCCAACACTGAACTGAGCCATAAAGAGACAGGAGGTAGACTCAGATATGGTAATAAAGCATAATGCATATATAGAATGTTTTCAATAGAGAAAGAATACAAATGAGAAGACTCCTAGGAGAGTCATGTGCCGAGATGTCTGTATTTTAGTCACTTCTCTGGACTAAACATGGTTCAATGCAAAAGAAGAGAATCCTAACAAATGTGAAAGAATAAAGCTAAACCTTGACTCATTAATTTGACCTGCTTATTATGGTCACAAGCACAAAAGTATTGGGAACATGAATTAAAATATACATTCTCTAGCAAGAGTGATTGAGCTGGTGATAGGCTTAAAACATAGGAAATAGAAAAAAAGTTAAATGTGCATTTCATATTAGTGAATCTGAAACTCCCAGGAATTTATATTTCTTTATATCTTGTTCCAAATGTTTTCTTTGTTTATTCATTTCTCCCAGTGTTTTGTTTTTTTTTTTTTTTTTTTTTTTTGGAGTTTCTTTTTGAGAGAGAGATGCAGAGAGAGGGAGACACAGAGTCTGAAGCAGGCTCCAGGCTTTGACCTGTCAGCACACGGCCTTTTCAGGAGCCATGAGATCATGACCTGAGGGGAAGTCAGATGCTTAGCCAACTAAGCCACCCGAGGCACCCCTCTCCCAGTGTTTTTGAGACAAAGTCTATTTAAAAATGCATTTTATAGACCAGAAATTGGAAGATGAATTTTGTACGTAATTGTTTATTGGTTGCCCAATGCTCTTTCCTGGAAAATCTCTGAAATTTATGCATCTTAATTACAGTGGGAGAGCCTGGCCAATATTCAAGATTGTGTGTAGCAAACTGAGTCTTTAGTAGTGAGATACATTTAGACATGAACCATGGATTTTACAATGTCTAGCTTCAGTGCAGCAGTATTTATGAACTCATTGACCTGTCTTACAATCAAGGGTCAATTTAAAAAGTAAAACTATGATACTTAATCCTAGAAATTATGAAAAAAATGGGCTTATACTTGCACAACTCAAAGAGTATGAACATATTTGCCGAAGGAAAACATACTAGTCAAAGTATGCCATAGTGTAGATTATGGAACAATAAAAATAGGATTAATGTGTAAACTATGTGGAAGGCAGAGTACAGTTTCAAATGATGTGAATAACTATAGGTTATAGCTGTAGATCAACCAGCAATGGAAAAATAAGAAATTTAATAAAAATCATTAAACTGAATCAGCATTATAACTCACTGGGTTATAACAGTTTGTTTAGAAACAGATTCCTACTAATAAATAAATGGACCATCCAGGTAGAGCAATCATATATTGTGTAAGAGTTTTCAACAAAGGCCCCAAGTTGGTTTAGAAAAGCAGTATACTGCTTACCATAATCAATGTTCTCAACAACAGATCCTTTACTAATTGTTTTTTTTTTTTAATTCTAAAAAGGTAAGGTAAAATAGGATATTGAGTAAGTATATTTGGTAGGTTGAATTTAGATATTCACATTTCTCTATCCCTTTAATACTTTTATCTGCAGATTGATTTGGTATTTTGTCTTTTATTTGTTGATATTTGTACCAGGCTTGAAATTTTCTTAGAGTGCTAATGAAATGTTAAAGTTACCAAAAATAAGACTGTATTGTAACATAAAATAATATACTGAGAAAATTTAAATATTCTTATCAGGAAAATTAGAAATCATTAGTTAGGAAGTACAGTCTGGGAAGCCAGATTACCTGGGCTCAATTAAGCTCCATCAGTTACTAGTGATGTGATCCTGCAAAGGATATTTAATCATGCTATGCCTCAGTTTCCTCAGTTATAAAATGAGAATATAATTCTATATGTCCTTCTTTGCAGGTTTGTCATGAGAATTAGAGGAGTCACTGAGCTAGGGTACTTAAAGCAGTGCCCAGCACATGGTATAAATACTCAGCAAATGTTAGGTTTATAATATAATTATACTACTCATCATTTTCCTGTCTTTGATATTTTTTACAAAATGCTTCTAAAATCCT